>NW_025814840.1:14552676-17125353 GCF_022079265.1 Lynx rufus
TTTTCCTTTGAAGCGGCAGGAGAGGTGCACAAAGGAGCCTCACACAGCTAATGCTCCTCCCACTGTCAAAGAGGAGGTGAGGGACCCCGGGAGAGAGGACAGGGGGTGGCCACAGATAAGCAGGAAGAGCACAGGGGAGAAGAAAGGAAGGAAGAAGGGCAGGCCGGAGAGGACAGCGATGCTAGGCTGAGGAGGTGCCGTCCACACCAACCCTGGAGCCGCACCTCCTGAGGGAAACCAGGGCAGCTGTGCACAAAGAGTGCCCACTGGGACCGCATCCCCAGCCGCCACAAGGATCTCCGTCCCACCGCAGGAGGGAGGGGCCCTCCCTGTAGTTCTTCTGAACTGAATGGGGTTCGTGGAAGGATGCACATTCCATGAGAAATTCATCCAGATGAATTTCCAGAGCGCTGCACAAAGGGGGGATAGGTAATTCAACGCTTTGTAAATTTTGTCTGACTGCAGTGTGCATATTCTACGTCACGAGCTGAACTGTGTTCCAAAGAAAGACACGTTGAGGTTCTAACCCTCGGACTGCGGTCTTCCTTGGAAACAGGGTCATTGCGGATGTAATCAGTTAAGACGAGGTGATCCTGGAGTAGAGCAGCTCCCAATCCAACGTGCCTGGTGTCCTTAAGACAGTCACGTGAAGGCACAGAATGCAGGGGGAAGGCTGGGGAACACGGAGGCAGAACGGGAGGGATGTGTCCGCAAGCCAAGGAACACCAAGAATTGCCAGCAACCAGGAGAAGCGAGACAGAGGCCGGCAACAGATCCTCCCTCGGAGGCTCCAGGAGGAACCAGCCCTGCCAATGCCTTGATTTAGGTCTTCTGGCCTCCAGACATAGGAGACGACAAATTTCTATTTTAAGACACCTGGTTTGCTATACTTGGTTAGGTAGCTCCAAACCTTCCATTCCTTCCATTCCTTCCATTCCCTCCCCCAAACCTTCCATTCACTAGTGAAATTATAGTTTTCTTGTCGGCAAGGTTTTCTTTTATTTCCTTTTACTTGGTTATGGTAGCTCCAAACCTTCCATTCCTTCCATTCCTTTCAATTCCTCCCCCAAACCTTCCATTCACTAGTGAAATTACAGTTTCATCTTCTCGGCAAGATTTTCTTTTATTTCCTTTTTTAAGGAAAAAAAAAAAGTCACACGATTTAAAATGGAAACAATTAAAGAACTTAGTTTTTTCATTGGCAATTGAACCTATCCCAGGCTTCAGAATAAATGCCTTTTAATACTCCAGAATGGAAAAATTTATTGAGCATGGGCTGTAGTTTTTAGGACTAAATTAAATCTGCTTTGAAAAGATTCTTTAAATGAAAAAGCGCTTTATGTGTAGTTTCTGGTATAAAATTCCTTCTGATTGGGCTTTATATCGGTCTCAACTCATAAAATTTTACCATATGAACTGATTAGCATAAATGTAGTCATTAAAATAAGGTTCCCATGTTGGACAGAATGCAGCAATGCATGTACTGAAGTTCACCACCAAGGTTTACATTTCCTTCCTATGTAAACAGACGTTGAAGAACAGGTACTATGAGACCCCCATCTATTTACATTCATGGTATTTTATTGGTCAGTTAATCTATCTAGAACATAACTTGAAAATTTGTTTTAACATTTATTTATTTTTTGAGAGACAAAGAGAGAAACAGCGTCAATGGGGAAGGGGGAGGGAGAGAGAGAGAGAGAGAGAGAGAGAGAGAGAGAGAGACAGATTCAGAAGCAGGCTCCCATCTCTGAGCTGTCAGCATAGAGCACGATGCCGGGTCTGAACTTACAAACCGTGAGATCATGACCTGAGCTGAAGTCGGATGCTTAACCGACTGAGACGCCCCAGCACCCCTAAAAAATAACTCTTACCTAAAACTACGCATGAATGCACAGAATTCCTTACCAGTGATCCAGTTTCTTTTTTTTTTCTAGAAAGGCAGACTGCCACGTGCAGCACCTCATTTGAATATGTTTGGAGTCTTAGAAGCTCGACTACCCTGTATTCTCCTACAAACAGACCTTGAGAGCTTGTCTGGAGGTGCCAGCAGGGGAGCACAGATATTCATATGCTCTTGACCGCACAACAGTCCTCCTCTCTCGGGGAAGGTTGTCCTCTTCGACTAAGCACACATCTTCGGAAGGGACGCACATGGAGTGGTGAGGGAGGACGGGGACACCCGCCTAACCAGACAGATCAGCCACATCAGTCCTGGCGATCGATGGGGTGACAAATGTCACAGAGCGCCCTCACAACCCTGTTTTCTTTTTTAAAACCCTTAGAATTGAACTGTTTCTAAAAGGGTGTTTAAAATACATGGCAACTGAAATGCCTCTACAACAGGATCGCCAGATCAAATATAAGATGCTTGACAAAATCTGAATTTCAGAGCAACAATTTTTTTGAGAGTAAGTATGTCCCTTGCAATATCTGACACAATTAAACTACGACATTATTTGGTTTTGACCTGAAATTCAAATATAACTGAGTGCCCTGTATTTTTATTTGCTAAATCTAGCAACCCTGCTCTAAAAGTACAGACGGAACACTGAGTCAAAGGAGCTTTTGACCCAGGAAAAGGCCACACCAGTACCCTGTCATACGGAGCTGGAGATTTGATATGTGTTCATTCACTGCCAGCAGTGGTATTTTCTCTCCAAAGAAAACAAAGGAACTGAAGCCCAATCATGGATTGCCTTAGCTTTTCTATAGAATTCCTAGAACCACTTCTACCTCCATAAATCTGCATTTGACCCCAAACAAAATTAGCCTGCAAACAGAGAAAGGCTTATGACTTAGGGAATTCTACAGTTGTTCTGTGAATGGAGAAGTTCTGGGTTTTTTCTGAGAGTACCAGAGATGGTTTCCCTAAAGAGTCTTTAGAAATCATGGGAGCAGGCATTCTGGAGGCTACTTAGCTGGCCAAGGAGTAGGAGTGAGTGGGTATCTTCCATCCAGATTAGGCTGGACAGATCCAGATCGGTTTATTCAACACTTTCCTGTCTTTTCCTGCTGCTCCCTAACAAAGCAGCACATACTATTGGTTTCTAGCAGTCCACGCTTATTGTTGCTGTTTCTGTGGGTCAGGAATCAGGGCACAGGTGAAAGCTTGCTGCAATCAAACTGCTGGCTGGGGCTGTGTCCTCATCTGGAGGCTTGACTGGGGAAGAATCTGCTCCCAGGCTCACTCAAGTTATCGGTACGATTTATTTCCTTGGAAGCTATAAGACTGAGGGCCATTGCTTCCTGCTGGCCCACAGCTGGAGGCTGCCCTTGGCCCCTAGAAGCCACCATCTGTGCCTTGTCATGTAGATTTCAATATGGTCGCTTACTTCATCAAGCTAGCAAGCAGAGTCTCTCCAGTGTCTCCTACCTAGCAAAACAAAGTCTTCTAGAACGTAACATAACCAGAGAAGTGACAGCCCATCATGTCTGCCATATTCTGCTGGTTGGAAGCATGTCACAGCTCTTGCACCTACACTCAAGGGGAAGGCATCAGACAAAGAGATAAGCCTGATCAAAGGCTCAGCCCTCCAGCTCTGAACCTGGAATAGATGCTTAAACATTTTATTATGAATCCCAAATGGGAGAAACAATACTACAGAATATTTCTGTATCTTTGGTGTCTTTTTTGGGTCAAGTTTTTGATGAACAGCCACTTACCATCCTTTTAAATGGATATAAACTCTCAGAGAACTGATTTAGTTGTATGTTTTAAGAAGGACCCCAGACCCAGTGCCTGAAATAGCAGCTGAATGGAACCAGACTACAGACAAAGGTTTTTAAAAAAAAAACAATTCCAGGGGCGCCTGGGTGGCTCAGTCGGTTGGGCGTCCGACTTCGGCTCAGGTCATGATCTCGTGGTCCGTGGGTTCAAGCCCCACATCGGGCTCTGTGCTGACACCTCAGAGCCTGGAGCCTGTTTCAGATTCTGTGTCTCCCTCTTTCTCTGACCCTCCCCTGTTCATGCTCTCTGTCTCAAAAATAAATAAATGAATGTTAAAAAAAAATTAAAAAAAAAAAAAACAATTCCAGGGGTGCCTGGGTGGCTCAGTTCATTAAGCGTCTGACTTTGACTCGGGTCATGATCTCATGGTTCACGGGTTGGGTCCCCATGTTGGGCTCTGTGCTGACAGCTCAGAACCTGGAGTCTGCTTCGGATTTTGTGTCTCCCTCTCTTTCCCTCTGCCCATTCCCGGCTCATACTCCGTCTCTCTCAAAAATTATTAAAAAAAAAAATTCCAGTCCCAGGACTACATTTCTTCAGACACCAATGTTCAAAGTCCAACAGCAATGACAACCTCATAATGCTGGTGAGAGCAGGGGACTGGGGACAATTTTACTGGTAAGAATGTTGGTGGCAGGTCAATTTCCTTCCACTTCCACAAAAGGGTAGTGTAACTCTGTCCTGCTCTGACGTTGGTGTGGTCCTCTGAAACCTCACCTGCAGCGATGAGGATTTCCTCAAAGGGGGAAACATCGGGGTCAGAGCAGAGGCAGGACAAGCAGTGATGACGGCCAGCACGGGGTGGCCCTGGGAGGAGCGCATCCCGATGGCACAGGGCGCTACACCAAGTCTCCCACCACACACAGCTGCTTTCACTCGCCCGTCCCTCCGTCTGGCACTCGTCTTCTGACCCTTCACACAACTGCCTTCTCGCACCGTCCAGCTGGGACGCTGGCTCCTCGGAGAGGCTTCCCTGCACGCGTGGGCCAAGCACCCTCCCGCGTCTCCCGTTCTCCCATCTCCTGACCTGCTGCCTTCACGGCACCTTCCTTGACCCTTGAAGCAACCTCGCTCCTCGTTTATTTTGCCATCTGTTGTTGCATTCACCTCACTTTCAACGCATCTGCCTCATGCGCGGTCGGGTCCTCAGTGCCGCCAGTGTGCTGGGCACGGAGGGGGCTCCCCGTGAGCATTTCTGAATGAATGAGCCAGCGGACCAGCACCTTCGTCCAGCTCTGGGCCACTTTGGTATGACCCGCTGGTGGCATATTCTAAGGGCCGATGCACCTACTTTGAGCCTCATCCCATATCTGCCTCCTGACCAGAGGTCTTCTCCTTGGGGAGCCTACAAACATGATCTTCCCCCTCGAATGGTCGTGAAAGAGGTCGGAGCGGCCCAGGTGGGGGCCAAGGTGAACCCCTCGCTTGCTGGGCTGGAGCCTCAGCTTCACCGGAGGTGAAAGGGGGCAATTCCTCAGACGGTTAGCAACTTTCAACAACACAGACGTGTCCGAGAACACCTGAAGAAATTTTCACTGCCGTATTCATGCAGGAAGCGGCATTACTTTGCACTGAGGTCTTTAGAAATGAGGACAATTCCTACAACCTGCTCTAAGGGCGAAAAGCCCTCCTCCCAGTGGGAAAGTCCAGATCTGGGGTTATCAGCCCACCCGATGCCAGAAGAAGTGACGCCCCAAACCCAGAGTGCCTCCAGCTGACCCGGAGAGCAAACACCCAGAGCAAGTGTGGGGTGCTAACTGGGTTACCGTTAACGAGCGACTTTCAGCAATGCAGAGAGTTACTCTGACAGAGTTCTGGATTCGTCAGCAGGACGAGGCAAAAGAGGACCTTCGCCTCCCTAAACCTGTGAGGTCAAATGGCTCACAGGCACCTGTGTTAGCCCATGCAATTCCGCCCTTGTTGCAGCAACCTCCCCTTACAGCAGCCGACCTGCACCCAAGGGTGCCCTGGAGACTGGCAGCAGCCCCCACCTTCCCAGAAGGCTCTCCACACTAGGGGGCAGACACAGTGGGTGAAGCGATTCGGGTATGTGAAAGGCACCACGACGAATGGCCTGTCGTTTAAGACGCAGGAAGAGAAGTTCCAACGGTACCCAGGCGAGTTTGCAAGAGCAAAAGCAGAGAGGGCCACGACTGCTAGAAACAGCCATCCGGTGAATGTCTGTCTCTGGTGTTCCGGGGGCGCTCCACAGCTGAAGATTTGGAACAACATGCCCATCACTGTGCACAAAACCCACGGCAGCGTCTTCCAAAATGCTAAGCCATTTGCTACGCACGTCACAGCTTTTTTGGTCAGGAGGCCTTTTTGTGAGGCGTGGTGATTAATTCATCACTGCCACACCAAAAAATGCAATATCCAGTCACCAGGCTGACGGATGGAAAGGGACGCACGGCAGAGGTCTGAGGACACCTTGAAAACGTAACCTTTCGTTCTGCATGAGATGGTAATAATGCCTGCTCGATGATGAATGATTATCAGGGCCGCCTACTCTAGCCATCAAGGATTGGGTCACCTGGGCAATGTCACAAAAAAAGCAACTCCTCAAAGCAGAAAATACACAAGAAAGATGCGCAGGATAAAGCACTAAGCATACCAACCCTGACCTCCTGTAGAAACCGTGGAAGAGCTCAATGCATTTTACTATGAACGCTACGAAGATCCACTCGGGCTCATTTTGGCTGACTAGCAATTAGTCGCATTAGGCACAGCAGGAGCTCCATAAATGTGACACGTGCACTCAAAGATTCATGGACATGAATGTTTAACGCAATGCTGCTTCCACAGGAGGACTGGAAATGAAAAAAAAAACCCACATGAAATTTCCAGCAACAAGGACACGGATAAGCGTATTTTGATGTATGTACACAATGCGACCATCTAAAAACATACCCTGGAAGAATAATTAAGGGGAAATAGAAACTGCTCTAAACATTATGTTAATATTAAACAAACACAGCCACCCATGTTATATAAATCGTAGGCTTTTCATTAAAAAAAAGTCTGTAAAAATATGCACCGGAATAAAACGTTAACGCTGGTTTTCTTCATGGTGAAAGTATAGATGGCTTTTCTTTTCTAATATAGACATTTCTGCATTTCACAAGATTGTGACAGGATCACATTTACTCCTTGAATGAATGAATGAATGAATGAATGAATGAAAGAATGAATGGAAGAATGAATGAATGAATGAACGGAAGAATGAATGAATGAATGAATGAATGAATGAATGGAAGAACAACCCCATAGGATTTCAAGAACGATCATTCTGCAGCCTCATCCCTATAAAATTTTGACTGGAACGTGCCAGAAAATTCTTATGTCCCCAGGACCACCTGCTTCCTCACACACTGTTAGCATCACTGCCCTAGGTTAAGACACTAACTCCGTTCCAGTTAAAACATATCTAATCTTCACGGGAGGGTACTAAATCCTTCATAGGAGGGTCCTGTAAGAAAGCTGAGATGGGGACCCTAAGTCAGGATTTAGGACTTCCAGGGCAAGTGATGTCAAAGACCTCTAGAGCAGGGCTTCCCAAAGTGTAAATCAGGAATCTATGAGATGCAGATTTGAATCCAGTAGGTCTGGGTGGATCCTGGTGGCACAGGACTGTCCTTCTAACAAGCTGGCAGGTGTGGCCTGAGCTGCGGGGCTGCCCGGCCCACGCTGGGGAGCAAGACACAGAGTGAGCTCAGTAAAGCAGGGACAGTCAGGGTGACAGGAAGACACCAGTCCCTGGGATGAGCTGAGAAAGGATGATGTCAGAGACGGCAACCAAACTGGAAGTGGTGGGGGAGCAGAAAAAGGCAGAGGCAGGGTTTTAGATGTCCCATTCCACTTGCCTTACAGTTTTCCTCTGATCCACGCCTGTCCCAGCCCTTACAGGATACCCACAGGCCATATCGTTTTCCTTCTGGAGCCTCACCCACTGCGGAGGCACAAACCACTGCCAGCAAGTTGTGGCTTTCTGAATAAAGATTCGAGGGAATCGCCTCTCACAAACGGCCTCCTGGGGGAGGTCACAGACTGACAGGTCGTGTTGGGAACGGTCCCGCCCGCAGCGTGAGCGGTCCTGTGGGGGAGCAGGTGCACCTCTGTGGGCAGCTGTGGTCTCGGCCAGGACTTGGGTGGGTGGTGCAGGTGCATGGGGCCCCAGAGACGCAGGGCTCACTGCTGCAGTCTCCTAACCCTGCCCCCACATAGGACACAGCTGCTGCTCCCACGCAGACAGAGAAAGCCAAGGTCAAGGTCGAAGGAACTTCTATGTGTCAAGCATCTGAGACAAGCTTCATATCCCAGTCCTTCCAAAAGGATGTTAGTTAGCAGCGGGGCTCCATTCTGGTCATTCTTCTACACCTGTCTTCCCTGACAAAGCATAGCGTGACCCAGGACCTAACGGTGAAATGAGGGTGGAAATCTGCTAGGGAAATGCAAGAAATGGTCTAACGTAAGAAGGAATGCCGGTAACTAGCAACATGCAACAGATGAACGGGCCAAGGTGGGAAGAAACGACTCCTTACACCGCGGGCATCCGAGCCCAAGATGGAGAGCCGTCTGCCAGGCTTTCTGCCAAAGGAGACACCACCGGGCCAGACGATCTTAGAGGGCCTTTCCGACCCCAAATTCTGTCTTAAAGGGACACAGGTTTACCTTCCTGGGGAGAAAAGTAGTTCTCTTTATTGCAGGATAAAGAAAAGAAAGAAAGAAGAAACAGGTAAGGGCCTCACCTCAAGGCCAAGGAGGAGCTGTCTTACTTTGCCAGGTCAAGAAGGTCAAGAAGGAGGGAAAGTGAGGGCACCTGCTCGTGGAGGAAGGGAGTGACAAGGGCACAGCTGTTCATTCGGGTGACGGAAGGAGAACCAGAGGGCATATTAACAGCAAAGCCCTGTGCCTATCACACAAAGACAAAATAGACACTCCCATGTGAATAAGGGACCCACGACCAGAAAAGAGGCCGTGATCTAGATTTTGTCAACTGTGTTCAGACCCCAGACCCAGAGATGAGACTGTCAGGGACAAGGGTGTGCTGGAGAGGAAACATCATGGCAAGTAAGTCTACACCGCGCTACCCACAAAACGCTGCATGACACGGTGACGCTGTTGTATGAAAACAAACCACGGCAGCAGCTTGGCGACCCAGGTCCTCCAAGCCCAGGACCCCCAGTACCAGTTAAACCAGAATATCTGGGGTGAAGCCAGGCATTGGTGGTTTTGAAACTCCCTGGCGATTTCAAGCAGGCATGGCTGAAAATCACAGATGGAAGCCCCAGCCCGGCCACCAGTTAAACAATCCTGGTCGAGTCACTTAACCTCTGGGGATCAGTGGAAACGTACAACAGGAGAAAATCAATCTCGTAGGCTCTCCTCGGGCAATAAAAATTCTATTATTCCATGAAGTTTTTAAAACCTGTAGTTACTCAGACCCGTTCAGTCTTAAAAACGTGACTGATGTTCACAGTACTAAGGGATCAGACCACACCACTGAGCCGGCCTCCAGCGGTTCCCCTAATGGGACCTGTTACTGAAAAAAATTATACCTGTTTTTTTCCCCCCCTTTAACACCGTTTTCTGCTAAACCCTCCTATCCCTCTCCCCAGTGAGATGCTTTCCCCTGGGTCTAGAGGAAATGAAAAGGCCACTGGGCAGAGATTTCCATTATGTGTACTTACTGCTTTTTTTCCCCCCCTGCATTTGGCAGCAGCTGTAGTTAAGGGCAAAAAGTCTTTAAGTAGTTTTGAAACATCTGGCTGTCAAACCAGTCAATGCTGGAGCTACAGATAAGGCTAAGCTGCCTTCTCTAAAAAAAAAAAAAAAAACCTAAGTCAGTGACAAGTGACACTCGAACACACAATCACTGTGTACCACTTTGTATATGGGAATAAGGCGACTCGAAAATAAGAATAAGCTTTGGAGTTAGTCCCACACACAAAGATGCCATTAAAAGCGATGCAATCAGCTATTCAAACACGCCTTGTTTTGTAACAGCCTCTGGGGATGAGTGGCAAATGGAAAGTACACTGTTCAGGAAGCAAGAGTGCTTCCCCCCCCCCATCCCATTATTTTTGTTCATTTCAGAGGTACCTGATCGTATCCATATCTACGGTTCAAAACAAGAAAAACATAAACAGTTGTTTGAAATGGTCTTCTATTTTCTGCCATGGAAAAAAGGGTAAAGGCTTAGGGCAGCAGCTCGTGCGTTTGTTTAGTGTTCAAAGGTCAAGTAAAACTCGAGCGAGGTTGCATACTTGCTTGTATATTTATTTTATATTCTGTTAACTTGGAACTAATCTTTAACTCACTCCCTTCCGGAAGTTCTGGGGGAACCCTGGATTGAAGTCCTGGGGCACAGTTATCAAACGGTATGATAAAACTGATGGCCTAACAACACTCTGACTTTGTATTTTACTGTTTTAAAAATAACCCCTCAGGGGCGCCTGGGTGGCGCAGTCGGTTAAGCGTCCGACTTCAGCCAGGTCACGATCTCGCGGCCCGTGAGTTCGAGCCCCGCGTCGGGCTCTGGGCTGATGGGTCGGAGCCTGGAGCCCGTTTCCGATTCTGTGTCTCCCTCTCTCTCTGCCCCTCCCCCGTTCATGCTCTGTCTCTCTCTGTCCCAAAAATAAATAAACGTTCAAAAAAAAAAAAAATAACCCCTCAGGCATCATCTCATGCAGTATGTTCTCTCACTTCTGCCTTGAAACTTGACCAAGATTCATAAAATGTGTGAGCTGGAAAGGACCTCAACTGTCACCTGGTCAAACCTGCAAGAATTATGTCCCACAAAAATCCTTACTATGGTCATAGGGTCCCTACTAGAATAGGCCTCACAGGTAGGAATGGATTCATTCACTCATTTGTTCAATAAACGTTTATCGCACGCCCACCCGGCGTCTGCTAGTCCCTGTTTCCAGCACTAAAGAAACAAGAGTAAGTCATGACCATTCGGGAGTTACAGTCTAACTTGGGAGAAAGTGTCCAGAGCACATGTCTATGTCCAGGGTACATAAAACAAAGTGACCAGACCTGCCTTGAATCGCTAAGTGCTATTCACAGAAGGCTTAGGAACCAAGTAGGACATACCTATCAGAAAAATCACTATAAGCAAAAAAATCAGAAACACGTAATAGCACAGATCCCTCGGGACGGTGAACTCAGCAATGGTGATGCCGCACGCCTTTCCAGCCTAGCCTCAGAGAGGCGGCAGATCTCCCCCTTCTGGAATACCGGAGTGACTCCAAGGAGAAGTTACCCAAGAGGTCATGGGGCTGGGGGGTGGGGGCGGGGTGGGGTGAGCGGCTGTAAAACTGGAACAGAGATCCAGTCTCCTCAGCATCCAGGTCCAGTTGAGTGAGCTTCCAGACGCATCCGGTCCCAGCCACCACCTGACCACAACCCCATGAGAGCCAGGGACCAGCAGCAGCCCAGCACTGCCCGGCAGGGCCCAGCCCACCTGTCGGCCACGGGCAGTAACCCAGCGGTGGCTGTTTCACGACAGAGTGTTGGTAGGATCTGTCATGCCGCAAGAGGCCACGGAAACATTCAGAAAACTGCGCACGATTCCGTAAGACTGGGACGCAGGGTATCGTGCAAGAGAGAAAGGAAGTGAGGCCAGGGGTGAGGCCACCCAGTTAGTGAGACAAAGGTGGAGACTCCCACTTCTCCCTGTCACTGCTGACGGCGTTATGTGCAATCTTCCTCTCTCACCAGCCTCCTTTACTTATGGTAAACTCGTCCCATTTAAAACTCCAGCTTCACCAAAAAAAAAAAAAAAAAAAAAAAGAGGTTAGAGTAGAAGAGAGCCAAAGCATAAGTGACTCTTAAAAACTGACAACAAACTGAGGGTTGATGGGGGGTGGGAGGGAGGGGAGGGTGGGTGATGGGCATTGAGGAGGGCACCTGTCGGGATGAGCACTGGGTGTTGTATGGAAACCAATTTGACAATAAATTTCATATATTGAAAAAAAAAAATAAAATAAAATAAATATGATCTAAATGAAAACAATAAAAAAAAAAAAAAAAACTCCAGCTTCACGGGGGCGCCTGGGCGGCTCAGTTGCCTAAGCGTCCAACTTCGGCTCAGGTCACAATCTCACGGCTCATGAGTTCCAGCCCTGCGTCGGGCTCTGTGCTGACAGCTGGGAGCCTGCTTGCGATTCTCTCTCCTCTTTCTCTCTCTGCCCCTCCCCCACTTGTACACTCTGTCTCAAAATAAATAAATAAACATGAAAAAAAAGCGTTAACACACACCATGTTTCCAATCCCAGGGCAACAGGAAAGCCACACGCAACTTTTAACTTTTCAACAAAGTTAACAATCTGGGTGGTCGCGACGCCCTTTGTGGGGTTTTCCAAGCACAGAAGGAACAAGAACATTCAGGAGGGTTCCTTAACATCAATGTGAAGGGCTAGGGGCTGTGCGACCAGTTAGAAATGCCTGTAGCAGGACCTACGAGGGACGGGGAGAGCCTGGACCCAGGCTGCTAGAAGGGGGAGGGCCGGGGGTGACGTAAAAATATCCCGCAACATCACATACCGCACGTGTCATCAGCGTTTGCCCACTTCTGCTACCGGGGCGGGATTAAGTGAAGCTGCCCCCCAGTTAGATGTGCAGGTTATAGGAGGCCGGACGGAGGCTGAGCCCTAGTTTGTGGCGGGGGTGCCCGGATAGCTGGTGGGGACGCTCATCAAGGGGAGGCATGAGGGGGCAGAAACGCAGGGAGGAAGAGCTGTTACAGAGACCGAGACTAAGGAAGTCCCTTCTGAGGCTGCACCACGCCGATCAACAGAAAGGCCTGCCTGGCTGAATCCACGTCCTCGTTCCCGCGACTCAGCATAGCGTCGCCGTCTCCGTTAAAAATGAGTTTGGGTGCAAATCACGGCAATTCAGCCAACACCGGCTGAAACGGACACACTGCTTTTTCTCACGTGATCAGAAGACTGGAAATACGTGGTCCTGCACTGGTGTGGCTGCTGCTGGATGTTGGCCAGTACCCAGCCTGCTCCACCTCCCTGGTCTGCTGTTCTTGCCAGGGAGCTTTTAAGGTCACACTCGCCAGAGGGCCACCGCCCTGGGCCCAAACCTCGGTGTGAGGGGGGAGGGAAAAGGCCGCAGCACCTTCCCCCACGGAGCCTTCTCCATCCTATTCGGTGAGGGGCTCCTCTCCCAGGCCCTCCCATTGGCCCAAATACGGCACGTGTCTGCCGCGCACAAAACGTGCTTAAAGACGGAGGTGCTGCCAGCACAGGCCCCCCAGGCCAGCCACGGAGGCCGCTGGCTCACTTCCTCAGACTTCCTGCAACGCCTCGTACTTGGTACCCTCCAGCCCTGACCTAACTTAACTTCTGCACCACACAGGGCACGGCTTCCCTTCCGACAGCTGCCCCCACCCCTTTCCCGCACACCCGGTTTTGTCAGAACCTTGAGGTCTTTCTGTAAAAGAGGCTCTAGGGGCATCTGGGTGGCTCAGTCGGTTAAATGTCCAACTTCGGCTCAGGTCACGATCTCGTGGTTTGGGAGCTCGAGCCCCGCATCGGGCTCGGTGCTGACAGCTCAGAGCCTGGAGCCTGCTTCGGATTCTGTGTCTCCCCCTCTCTCTGCCCCTCCCTTGCTTGAGCTCTGTTTCTGTCTCTCAATAATAAATAAATGTTAAAAAAATTTTTTTAATGAAAACAATAAAAGAGGCTCTATTCTGGAGCCTAATACTGAGAAAAGCACGATGGGCTTCTTATCACCTCTCATGATCGCCTGGAAGTACTATTTCCAGTAACGCAGTTCAGGCTTGCCTGAGCGGGTCTCAGCAGCCACACCTTGCTGTTGGCTCCCACGACTTGCACCCTTCTTTCCCCCCCCCCCTTTTGATGTTATACCTCTCCTGATATTCTTCCTGCCTCTCTCACTCGACTCTGAGCCGGGTCCTCTTCCTCCTTCCTTTCCGTAAATTATCATCGCTCCCGAGGGACATCCCCTTACTCACTGATGCTCTCCCTCATTCTATCCTGGGAGCTTTCATGAATTACCTGCCTCCTGTATCTGCACCGGGGCCACCTCCCTCCTAAACTTCACTCCTGCTGAGACAACTGCCTGCCAGACACACGCATTCAGCCGAGACGGCGTGGGGCACCCACCTCCTCCACGGGCAGGGCCTGGCCAGCAGAGCGCTGATGAATGCGGAGGCAGGACTCCAGTCCTCCGGGACGTGACGGGAAAGGCGTCAGCAGGACCTTACACTGTGTCTCTCTAATCTGCCACTTGAAGGGAACTGTATGCATCCACTAACACTGCTTTTGCGTTGACTTTTAAGTTCATGCTTAGAAGATAATCTCGTTTCTTTTTTATCAGAAGCATGAATCCTCAGTGAAATCACAGCTACCACTCCACAGTCTCGTCCATTCTGAGTTCCCAACTTTAAATCATTCTTAATTCCTCCCCCTCGCCAGCAAATATAATATACCTTCGAATACGACTGAAGTATTATTATCCTTGTTAATATTTCTTGCCTTTGTCTTCTTACCTTGGCAATCCCATCCCCACCAGCTCATCTCAGGCCATGACTGTCTCCCACCTGGATGTCACCTTGGGTTTTAGGCTTATCCCCTGGCTCTGGTGTTTACTTATTTTCAAGTGACCCTTTATGGTACAACCACATTATGAATCCTCAAACTCTTGCTTCATTTTGTTTCACTATGCAAAGCCTTTTAGTGGCCATCCATCCATCACTCACAGCCTCAAGGTCAAAGCCCTCCATTCGGGAGGACCATTATTTTAAGTGGCATAAAGTCAATACTTTCCCCTTATCTTCTTGGAGAGCATCCAAAAGCAATGAAAGAGAATGAGGAAAAACCTCCATTTTTGGTAACACGAAGAGTTAAGATCCCTGATTCCAAAAGCTGGTGGAAAGCCTACCTAAGTCAATGGCAAATGAACAGGGGTGAGTGTGGGAGGAAGGGAAGAAGAGGGGAGAGAAATCAGAGGCTGGGGATTAAAAAGACCGGACAAAGGGTGCCTGGGTGGCTCCGTCGGTTAAGTATCCGACTCCTGATCTTGGCTCGAGTCACGATCTCAAGGTCATGGGTTTGAGCCATCTGTTAGGCTCCCCCCTGACAGTATGGAGCCTGCTTGGGATTCTCTCTGTCTCTCTGCTCTTCCCTCTCAAAAATAAATAAATAAATAAATAAACTTAAAAGAAAAAAGGGGGGGCAGACAAAGCATATTTCTCAAACTTGAGAGGTGATTCCTTAGATGTGAAACTTAAATGCTCTGTTTGCCCCGGCAGAGGTGCGTTGTGTGGTGGACCGGAGGGCCAGCTGTGACTGCAGGAAGGCCTGGGTCCAGGGCTAAAGAGAAAACACAGGAAGGAGTCCACATGCAGGAAGTAGTCTGTCTCTGTGGCAGTTGTGGGGGAGAGGGAGTTCTCACTGTGAAGAATCACACAGCTTAGTCCCACCGGGTGGGAGAAAACAAAATCTAAGTGAATTTAAACATAAATCGTTGGGTCCTAAGAAATTCCGTGCCATCCTGGGGCAAGGCCCGTGGCCCCTCACCCCAGTTTCTCACACAAGAGTTGCCCAAAGAAAAAGTCACCTGCTTCACTGATAACTAATCAAAAAACAAGGTAATGCATGGTGAAAGCACGCGGCAAATAGAGAACAGTTATCAAAAAGCGTTTCCATACAGCAGATGGAAAAGATGACCCTCCTGCCAGGCATTTAAAAGAGCATAATGAAGAAGGAACATCTCTGAAGAAATTGAAATTGTATCTTTGAGATCAAGAAAGCAGCACAAGGGAACACAACAGCATCACAGAAGTGCATGGAAAACCGTAAGAAACACAGGAGCAAAGGACTGTTGGAAGGAAGCACGGGTAACAGAGGTCAGAAACGGAAAAGCAAGCAAGATGGAAAGAAAACAGGAAGAGCTGAAAGGATAGTGTCAGCCGTGGTGAAGGGGAAACACAGAGAACAAACTGGTCGTTGCCAGAGGTGGGGGGGGTGGTGAGGACAGAGTGGGTGATGGGGAGAGGAAGGTACAGGCTTCTAGTTCTGGAGCAAGGAAGTCATGCGGATGAAAGGCACAGCACGGGAATACAGTCAAGGATGCTATGATATCATCATCATCATCATATGCTGCGTGATGGTAGCTGAATCTGTGGTGACCACAGCGTAATGTATGGAGTTGCTGAATCACTATGTTGTATACCTGGAACAAATATAGCATTGTCAACTACAGTTCAATTAAAAAAAGAGTATATGATAAGGGGCGCCTGGGTGGCCCAGTCAGTTGGGCGTCTGACTTCGGCTCAGGTCATGATCTTTGTTTGTGGGATCGAGCCCAGCTTCGGGCTCTGTGCTGACAGCTCAGAGCCTGGAGCCTGCTTCGAATTCTGTTGTCTCCCTCTCTCTCTGCCCCTCCCTGCTCATGCTCTGTCTCTCTCTCTCAAAAATAAACATTAAAAATTGTTTTAAAGAATATATGATAAGCATGATTAAATTAATAAATGACAAAACCTAAAGAAAAGAAAGGTGGCAAAGGAGAGCCAACAAGTAACTGAAATCTCAGAGGATGGACCCTGAGGTGATGCACAGAGTAAATATTGAAAGGTACATTTGTTGTTAAAGACGACTGAAATCTACATGCTGAAAGGCCACAATTATGTCCCAGGAGAGACTGAAATCTACATGCTGAAAGGCCACAATTATGTCCCAGGAGAAACCGACACAGAATAGTCAACTACTGTGTTTCAAAAAGCTGGGAGGGGAGAAAAAGGCAAAACAAAACTACCTTTGGACAGGCAGGCAAAAAACATCAGCCACTTAGACCAGAAACAAAACTCAGGCTGGCCTCAGACTTCTCCAGAGCCAACAGTCAGTTCCAGACACAGTGGGATCACATGTACACAATGCTCAAGGGAAAAGGGGATGGCTCAAACTAACCCCCATCATCTCTCCTTGAGGAAAAGTACTACAGGATAAAACAGCTGGCATAATGACGGGAGGTGGGGGATGAGCCTCAAATTTATTTAACTACAAGAGCAAGGCTAAAACACGCGTGGGGACTTCAGGACATGGAACAGACCGCACACGTCACAGGCTAGGGCAACGTAGAAAACGTGTATCAAGTTAGATCTGTGCTTCCCACTCAACACAGGAAACTTTCCAGATGGATCCAAGACCTCCAGGCAGCAAAGGGGTGTGCCTTTTTAAACACCGAAAGAAGCCTTTCTAACTAACACGTAAAACCTGGAAGCCAAAAACAAAAGAGGACTCATCAATTTGACTATGAAAACAATTTCTCCATGGCCAAAGCACCGACAGATAATCAAATGACGTGCAACCAAGAAAATTATCTGTAATTTGCATCACACATAT
Organism: Lynx rufus; assembly: GCF_022079265.1. Lineage (NCBI taxonomy): Eukaryota > Metazoa > Chordata > Mammalia > Carnivora > Felidae > Lynx > Lynx rufus. The sequence goes on from NW_025814840.1 coordinate 14,569,789, forward strand.
TGTGAACAACTTCCTTTTTGTTCCAGTGACTCTATTTCAGGGGGCGTACAGGAAGCCCACAGATCAATGGTGTAAAACAATTACCATTTATTTGGTCACATCCCTTGTGTTGACAATTCGGGCTGGGCTCAGCTAAGCAGCTGTTCTGCTCGTTTCTCCTGTGGTCATTCTTACTGCAGCAGTCAACTGGTGGCTGGAATGGCTCAATGGTATAAGACAATCTCACCCACATGCCCGATAGTAGGCATACTTTATAATCCCTCATCCCTGAAGAGACGAGCTAGATTTCTTCCCATGGCCCTCTCAAGGCACCAAGGGAGTGAAAGGAAGTTGCAAGTCTCTGGAGGCCTTGCTCAGAAGTCACACAACAGGGGCGCCTGGGTGATTCAGTCAGTAAGCATCCGACTTCGGCTCAGGTCATGATCTCACGGTTCACAGGTTCGAGCCTTGCGTCGGGCTCTGTGCTGATGGCTCGGAGCCTGGAGCCTGCTTCGGATTCTGGCTGTCTCTCTCTCTCTGACCGTCCACTGCTCACACCGTCTGTCTCTCTCTCCCCAAAATAAATAAACGTTTTTTTTTTTTTTTTAAAGTCACTCAACATTACTCTCTGTAGTCTGATCAAAGCGAGTCACAAAGCAAGGCCCATTTCAAGGCATGATGAAACAGACCGCACCTCCAGATGGGAAAAACCGTAAATCTGGGGGCATCCTTAATCCCATCACATATTTCACATATACTCATAAGTAATGCCTATAAATCACTAAAACCAAAGGCCATCAACTGAATATACAGAAAGAACTCAAGAGAAAAGGAAATGCAAATAACTCGAGGCAGACGAGAAGGTACTTAAACTCACTCATAAAAAGAGAACGCAGATTAAAAGTCCACCAAAGGCTCTACTTTTCACCTGTCAGATTGGCAAAGCACAGTCAGACGTCACCATCTGGGCAACGCTATGGGGGGAAAAGTACTCTCGTTTCCGTTTAGAATACCAATAGGGGCAACTTCCATTAAATACAATTTGGCAATATCAGTATTGCCAGTGGATATTCTCTGAGCAGCAATTTCACTTCCAGCCACGCGGCTCACGGATGTACTCGTACACCGGGGGCGGGGGGGGGGGGGGCAGGACCCATGCTGGGTATTCTGTGCAGCACTGTCTGTGACACCCGAAGACTAGGAACAGTCTAACCGCCCATCAGGAGAGCTGGCACTGTGCCACTATAAAAACAGAATGAGGAGATTCATTATGCACGGACGTGTGGGCCACCATCCGTGTGAGTGCTGTGTGTGACATAGAAAGACAACATAGCTCCCTGGTAGGATGAGAACCGTATCAATGAACGGTACCCTACGCTCTCTTGGTCTCCAGAATTTGGGGCCGTGTGAATGTGCGACCCAGTCAACAGATAAGTAGTGGTCTGCATGCTCACTAGGACACTTAAAGCCCTCTCCACCCTGGCTGCAGAGGACCTGCCCACAGCTACCCACCCCCATGCTCCTTCACCACACACGCGCTGTCACCAGAGCCATGCAACCTGGGTCCCTGCAATTCACCCGTGATCTGGTTTCTAAGCCGCTGTCCTTCTCCAACCTGAAATTCTCCTTTCTTGTCTACCCAATCTTCCAGATGATGACTCCTGAAGCATCCCTGGACCCTCGCAGGTCTTTGGCACAAAGTCTCCTTTATGAACTCCCGTGGGTACTGCTGTCTGCCCTATTCCCACAGATCGCATCCTGTCCTCTTTTGGTCTCTCCTTCTCCTTCGCCTTCTTGTCAGTAACGTCCTTCACGCACACATGTCTTTGTTGCCCAACTAAACCGCGTCCTCCTGGAGGACAGGACTGTGTATATGTCACTTTGTTTCCCCTTCATATTAGCACACTGCCTTGCACATAGCAGAACACCGACAGAAGCGTGTTAGTCTGACACGGACCCGATCCTAGGGTGGAGGGCTGATAATGGCTCCCAAGGACAGGTCAATGCCGTAATTCCCAGAGCCTGTGAATGTTCTCTTTAAGTTTCTGCACCTGCGATTATGTTGAGGCTCTTAAAATAAAGAGGTGATCCTGGATTATCTGGGAGCCCTAGAAATCCTTACAAGAGCGATTTAGGGAGAGGAGACACGCCGCAGAGGAGAAGGTGGCAGTGTGACCACAGAGGCAAGAGTGGAGCCTTGCAGCCACACATCAGGGACCACCAAAAGTGGCAAAGACTGGAGTCTCCCCTGGAGCCTCAGGGTGCGTGCCCCTGGGCCGACATCCTGACTGCAGCCCAGTAAAGTGGATTATTGACCTTCTGGCCTCGAGAATAGACAGAGAACAAGTCCCTGTGATTTCATGCCACCAGGTTGGTGGTCACCGGTTATGGCAGCCACAGGAAAGTGATAGAGGCAGCAATAAAGTGTGGCACAACTGAGGGACAGTACGGGGACGAGATGCCGAAGCGGCACAGACGGATGGCCTGTCACCCAGTCTGGAGGTTTTTCCAGGACTCTGCCTCATCACCTCAAACTCTTCCAGCATCCTGGTGTGCGACCCCAGAACCCTGGAACGCACAGAAGGCTGAAGCAAGATTGAGCGGTTTCTTCTTGAATTACCAGCCCACTTGGAAACGATGACCTTAACAACCCACATTTTCCTAGATTTTGAGAGCTTCCTGTTTCTGAAACGGGATCCTGCCCATTCACAACGGGGAATCCTCCTGAGAACAGCAGCCCTTGTCTGCTCAGACCTGTGGGGGCCACTGCCGCGTGGATCACGCTGTCCTTGAGAACTGTGCTTTTTCAAAAGCCTGATCTACCAGAGCTAGAATATATTTGATCCAAGGCACGTGTCATTTGGCAGAGGACAAATATGTACGTGAAAAGCATTTCTCTCCAAGAAAATCTGTCCCCACTGCCCCCCCCCCACCTCTCCTCCCACCTCAAACCGTCCAGGCAGAAATGGGCCCACTGGAAATCTTTCCTACTTCCTTATTCTGGGTTACTATCATTAGAGCTTGCTACTCTAAAAGCTAGGTTGGTTCAGTCTGTCCTTAAAGTCCGACACGTTCAAGAGGACAGAGACACTGCAGAAAACAGACTGATGCTTCCATTCCAGTGGAGGAAGACAGACAACGGATAAGCAAATAAAGATATATGACATCATGATGCCAAGAGAGTAAAGGGATGAACATGATAGAGAATGCTGTTTTAGGTAAGTTTTCCCCCAGAAAAGTCTGTTTTCTGGGCTGTTTTTGGTTTGCGGCGCCACTGATGGATGACAAGAAGGACTGGAGGAAGGGAGGGAAATATTTCTCGACTGGTAACCACTTTCTGCCTCGTTGTCTTTTTGTCGTCCGTGGACTGTTTCCTCTGAGAATGGATTCATACGGGATGGAAACAGGTGGCCATCCTTTGGGCCCCCAAATGCTGACACTCACAGGCCTCCTCACCTCCCATGCACAGGTAGGCCTGACTGGAGGCCACCTTGGCTCGTGGCGAGCGTCTCTGCTGACCGCAGGGCCCGCCGTCTCTGCCCAGGGACCGCTGGGTGCCCTCGGGGGTCTCTCACAGTGGTCTCCCTGACGTCACACATGCTCACGCTCCTCTAATTCGCTTGGTGCAGAGGAGGGTCAGTGCCCCACTCTGGCTGCTGGAGGCACTAACAAAACTGCCCGGGGATCCCTACGTGACAAGCCCCGGTGAGCGTTCTAGGGCACCAAGGTCCGGCACCTGCGTTCTCTGCTGGCCTCTCGCCACAGTGCTGGTCACGTGCTCTGTGGGCTGCACGGTCCTGAGGGAGCTCTCACCAAGCAGCCAGCCAATCCACCAGCCATGGGTGACCTCAGGGTCGAAAGCAGAACCATTTCTCCCTGAATACCCTCTGTCCTCCAGTAGCGAGAGGCTCCCTCGGATCTGTCCCCTTCTGTAACAATAATGCTCCCCCCTCGCTGCCCCACCCAATCCTCACTGGCCATCCTCCCCGCTGGGCCACTGCATTCACAGAACACTGTCCCGTGAGCATCAATATTCTTCAAAGAGCGGCCACATTTATCCCAAGCCCCAGGGCTCCGGGCAGACCACCAGAGGACCCAGGAGCTGGTGCCTGAGCCTGTCCCCAGCCTCCGTGTATGTTCAGGGACCACGTTAAGGGGAGCACGGACACTGCCAGCCTCAGGGAGAGACACCAACGGGAGAAAAAGGGAAGCCAACCAGGTCTCTGAGAAAAAGTTAGGGACTCGGAAGGAAGGTGGGCACCTTCCCTCTAAAGTCTGGGTGTGAGATTATGGAAAAACGAGGCAGTCGCTCAGTGGGTGGAGGGAAGAATTTTTAGGCAAGAATATATGTTAACTAGGGATGGAAGGGACTCAGCAGTTGGAGGCTGGGGATTCTAGTGCTGGTTCCTCAGAGCAGCTCAGCTCCTCACGGTCCCCCAGTGAGGGGACAGCAGTCTCCCATCTTAGATGTTTGAACTGGACTGCATTCGTACTCATGCAAGTGAGACTTATCACGGGAGCACACTCGCTACCTTTCCGCCTCTTCCTGGCCTCACCTGAAACTTGTCTTCCATTTCTAGCCTTCACAGCGTTATTTTTGCAGTGCCCATCTGAGCCCCTACTTCCGGAGACACTGACCAGACATTAACATGGAAATAGCCCCTCCTGGGGCCAAACAGAACCAAAGATGGTCCTGGAGGAAGAGCAAACTTAATGACCCATCAGGAGCTCTCTCTGACTGGCTCTTGGCCCTGAGAACAAACCATCTTGTTGCAGGTCTGAGCTTGTTTTCAAGTGGTGGGTCTTTATTCCTTTCTTTTTCCCCCTGCCCCGAGGAGTATGGACGCCGTGTGGGAGACTTGTTAAAATTCAGATCGGTCTGTCTCCCACATGAGGCACAGCTAACTTGTAAGACAAATTTTCACAGATGAAATACTTTTGAGTCGGAATAGACTTAAGACTACTCATCAAAAATCAGAAGACAGGGGCGCCTGGGTGGCGCAGTCGGTTAAGCGTCCGACTTCAGCCAGGTCATGATCTCTCAGTCTGTGGGTTCGAGCCCCACGTCGGGCTCTGGGCTGATGGCTCAGAGCCTGGAGCCTGTTTCCGATTCTGTGTCTCCCTCTCTCTCTGCCCCTCCCCCGTTCATGCTCTGTCTCTCTGTCCCAAAAATAAATAAAAAACGTTGGAAAAAAAAAAATCAGAAGACAGGAGGTCTCAAGCAGCGTCCGGCTCACGGAAGTGTTCTTTGTGGCTCATTAAGTTTTGAAAAGTATTTTTTAAAAACTTTAATTAGTTGCAAATAGTAAAGCTGAAGAGTCTTTCCCAGAAATACTCATTTTAAGCTTCTCTTGAAAAATCCCAAAATCCAGCCATAGTAACAGGTGGCAGAAGTGAACAGGGGCTATCCCCGTCAGAAGGGCACGCACCGTCCAGGTTACCCCCGTCCCCACCGTGCCTTACGTGGTCCCCTTACCAAAACTGAGCCAGATTTCAGCTTCCATTGATCACTGTGCATCCACTGTTTTTATCAGGACAGACTTGGAAGTTTGGGATCTCATGAGTCCATGAGGATGTCAAAAGCAGTAACACAAAGGACAGAGTCTCCAAGTTAAATAAAAGTGGGTAAAACGTGATTTTTTTTTTTTTTGCAGAAGCAAAAAATTATTCTTGCAGACAACCTACTTCAGTCATTTATTTTACCTTTTTTTTCTCAATTACATTTGACTATTTCACCCACAATGTGATCCAACTGTCCTCTGTCACGGGGGGGGGGGGGGGGAGATAAACCACGAAGAGATAAGGGACGTATTCTAGATCACACAGCTGAACAACAGCGGAAATTAGATTTGAACACAGGCTCTCCAGCTCTACTTCATGAGTCCTGTCCGCCGTTTCCGAATGAACTTGCACTTCCTAATGTGCAACACACACGTTCTAGCCACCATGTTGGGCACACGGTTCAGTGATCACCACTGTCTGACACACTTTTATAGCAATCTTCACTGTGAAGTACCTCAGAGGAGTGCTTTCCAAATCCTTCATCCCCACTGACCATAAGGGGTGTTGCCACGTGGGCGACGGGTCTTGGGTAAACTATTTTAAAAGATTCATCCAAAAATTTTAAATAAGAAAGCATATTATTTTAACTATCATTTATTGTCAAGTTGGTTAACATACAGAGTATACAGTGAGCTCTTGGTTTTGGGGGTAGATTCCCATGATTCGTCGCTTACATACATCACCCAGTGCTCATCCCAACAGGTGCCCTCCTCAATGCCCATCACCCATTTTCCCCTCTCTCCCCCACCATCAACCCTCAGCTTGTTCTCTGCATTTAAGAGTCTCTTATGGTTTGTCCTATAGTTTGAAGCTACTTTTCCCCTCCTCTTTCCCTATGGTCTTAAGTTTCTCAAGTTCCACATGAGTGAAAACATTTTAAATGAGTCATAATGGTTTCACATCGATGAAAGAGATATTCTTTGCAACTATTCATGAACATATTTGATTCCAAGACAGCTTGAACTATGTTTATTGGGTATCTTTTCTTGATTTTTACTACTATTGTACTGGAAAGTTCAAACAAAATTATAGGCCATTTCGAATGTCAGCAAGAGTAGGATGGTTCTGTCACACAGTCCCGGATATTCAAATTGAAGATGGATTCTGAATTTTATCGAGATGTTGTCTAAAAAAAATCTTTGGGGGAGTCTGGGTGCCTCAGTCGGTGAAGCATCCAACTCTTGACCTCAGCTCAAGTCATGACCTCAGGGTTGTGAGTTCCAGCCTCACATTGGAGCTACTTAAAGAAAGAGAGAGAGGGAAAGAAGAGAGGGGTGGAGGGGGCAGAAAGAGAGAGAGAGAAAGAAAGAGAGGGAGGTGGAGAAAGAGACAGAGAGATTGAGAGATTGAGAGATTGAGAGAGAGAGAGAGAGAGAGAGAGAGAGAGAATCCTTGCGTTGAAAGACACTACATCAACAGGATAGTCAGTATCCCTCCCCTCAGCAGCCAGAGTTTAGAGTGTGGTTCACAGACCTCCTATCCACTCTCTGCTACACCGGGGCAAAGTCGTTCTGTTGAGTATTTCCTCCTCAAATCTGTGTGATCACAGATCTCTTACTCCAACTATTACAGGAAACATGTGATTGCTGGGAAAGTGTCAAACATTCAGCAATCAGGTTGTATGTGCCACAGTTCAGTCTCCTTAAGAAATCCTGAAAAACCATCCTCAATGTTAAAAGCTGGCATATGCTGGCCCCAAAGCGGCAGATCTAAGCTATTCAAAATGCTGATACATCCACGAGATATGCAGCCTGAGAAATCTACCTGAAATCCTAGGAACAGGATTTTCCCAGGCTCTACTGGTTTCAGAAGAAGCATTTTACCTCATCCCCATGTCAAAATCCAAAGTCCCAGAAACAAAGTAGAATGGTGGTTGCCAGGGGCAGGGGGAGGTCAGTCAAAGGGGACAAACTTCCATCACAAGGTAAGTTCTAAGGATCGAATATCCAGCATTATGCCGATAGTTAACAAGACTATTATTATATATTTGAAAGCTGCTAAGAGAGATCTTAAATGTCACCACACACACACACACACACAAAGTTGTAATTATGTGAGGTGATGGATGTGCTAATTAACCTTATTGTGATCATTTCACAACATATATGTGTATCAAATCATCACATTGTGCACCTTAAACTTACACAAGGCTTTATGTCAAGTACATCTCAATAAGGCTGGGAGAAAAGTTCAGGATCATGTCAAAAAGTAAAAGAAAACAAAATTTTTCAACAGCCAGTGACAATCATAATGGAAAAACAGCTTTATACTTGCTGCTGCTTTTTTAACGTTCTCTGAAAACGAGTACACTTATTAGCCTTAATGTGGATAATTGTGGATCGGTAATTTTCACTATTTCCTTCGTACTGAATCACATCCTGGAGGCATACTGTGAACCTCGGTCTGTGCTCCACGAAAAAGGCTGCAGGCAGCCTGGTAGTCTGGAGCAAAGACTTTTACTCAAATACCAATGCCCATCTGCTTGCACATTTCACTGGTGCTCTGTCAGTATTGATTGACCCTGAATCACCACTTCCTGTCTCTGCATCACCGTTCACAACATAATCATTAACCTCATGGAAACCCTCTTCCACTTGCATGGAGTTTCAATTATAAACAGAACAGCAACAAACATCCACCCAGCCTTTGTCCCTCCCATATATATGCAGGCACATTACTTGATACTTTGTACATGGGGGGGGGGGTTCATCCCAGTCACAGCCGAATGCCTCTGAGGATGCACACCGATTGCAAAGGTTCTCCCAGCTACATCAGTTACTGCTGCTGATATCGACGAAGTTCCAACAGTGTTCTTAACTAAGGGATGCTGCCACAGTTCTTTCTGTTCCCTCCACAATCATAAGAGCATAATTTATCATGAACTTTGCAGCTGGCTTTACAAGCTCTCCAGCAATGGTACAACGTGTACCTGTTTCAGCAACGAGGAGGGCACTAATGACGCTTCCATAGCTTTGATCTCTTTTCTGCCATTAGCAACAAAATTCAGCCCTCTCAAGCCAGAAAACTGTATCGGCTTTTCTGACTCTTGGTTTACAAGAGGTCAGCACTTTGCTGGAAACTGACTGACAAGAACTTTGGATGCCTCCCCCAGACCATGAGAGAAAGTCACCCTGGAGGATCTGGAGCCCCCGAGGCCGAGGGTGTGAGGCTCAAGTTGTGACACCACCACCCCTCCCCCCTGCAAGATGCATAAGCCTTGACCCAGACACTGAAGTGAAAAGTAGAAGCCACAATGGAAATTGGGAAAGATTTAGAACTGAATGCCATTATAAGCGCCACAGAACCAAAATATGGAACGTAGTTAGACTAGCACTCAGAACGCTATATACATATATTATAATATACATATATACATACGTATACATACGTTACATATGCATATGTATATGTTATGTATACACAGAATAGAGTCTAGAAATGGAAATGGATGAAGCAAGTGTTCAACTCAAGAAGCTAAAAAAGGGGGGGGGCTATGGAGGAAACCTCAAAGAAAAATAAAGAAAAAACTTAAAACTGAACTTAATTTTTTAAAAAACTTGTACTTGTAAATTTTTATCACACACACTTGTGCTTAGAGGCAAATGGATTTACTCAATAAATTTCCATTTTTAGCTATTTGTCGAAACTCATCTTTGACTTTTCCTTTCCCTGGCTTATGCAAAGTTATCACATTAACAGGTACAGATTTATTCACCATCTGCCCTGGAGTCCTCGGCATTCTTTAAATTCGAGAGATTATCCTAAACTGTAATATTTTCTTTAATTCATGCTTCTGTACTTTAATGAACCACCACTCACCCATTTTCTTATATTAGGGACATAATACTACACAACTGAAATAATAAAAAATGTAAACGTAGGGACGCCTGGGTGGCTCAGCCAGGTGGGTATCCGATTTTTTATTTCGGCTCAGGTCATGACTCCCCGTTTGTGAATTTGAGTCCCACATCAGGCTCCCGATGATAGTGCAAAGCCTGCTTGGGATCCTCTCTCGCTCCCTCTCTGTGCATGTGCGCGTGAGCTCAATCTCTCTCTCTGCCCCTACCCCACACATGTGCACTTGCGTGCATGTGCACATGAGGTTAATCTCTCTCTCTGAAAAATAAACTTTAAAAAAAATGTAAACTTAGCAAAAGTAATAACTGGAAAATGACACATAAATATATTGGTCAAATCTACATGCATTTTGCTAACTAAATACAATCTGTGCATTGCCTGAGCCTTAAAGAACAAAGTAATTAAGAATTTAATGAAACTATGGGGTGCCTGGGTGGCTCAGTCGGTTTTAAGTGTCTGACTTGGGCTCAGGTCATGATCTCACAGTTTCTGAGTTCAAGCCCTGCGTCAGTGCTGACAGCTCAGAGCCTGGAGCTGGCTTCTGATTTTGTCTCCTTCTCTCTCTGCCCCTCCCTTGCTTGTGTGCATGCTCTCTCTCTCTCGCTCTCTCTCTCTAAAATAAATAAACATTTTTAAAAAATTTTTTAAAGAATTTAATGAGACCATGGACAAAATCATCTGGAACCTTTAGAAACTGGGGGAATACCTGTGACCAAGATTATTTCACTACTTTTCACTCCAAAAACTACCAAATTCACTTTGGACCACTGATGACTGATGGAGATCCAAGGACTATTCTTTGAATCAGCTTATGAGCCAAATGAGATAAACAGACTTCCTGCTTTATAGACAAGGTTTGCTTTGAATGTCACAGAGCATTTCCATTATGGTCTCCCATTTTCATCACTAGAATTACCTCAGAGTGATGTCTGGCTATTTTCTAAAACAAATTCTAGCCTCCATTCACCCATCCATGGAAATATGGGTTGTCTCCAGATCACGACTACTGCGAATGGCAGGAGGTCCTGCCATTTGCGATGATGCGGATGAACCCAGAGGACATTACATGAAGTGAAATAAGCCTGCACTGAATCACGAATACATGAGGTGTCTGAAACAGTCACATTCACAGAAGCAGAGAAGAGAACGGTTTCCAGGAGCTGGGGGCAGGGGATCATGACCTCGTCGTTCATGGGTTTCAGCCCCGTGTCAGGCTCTGTGCTGACAGCTCAGAGCCTGGAGCCTGCTTCAGGTTCTGTGCCCCCGCCCCCTTTCTCTCTTGTGTGGCCCATGCATGCTCTATCTCTCTCAAAAATAAACATTTAAAAAAATTTTTTTAAAGAGTAAGTTCAGAAATGGTGCCTGTACTTAACAATATGGTAAAATTGTGCACTTAACAATTTGAGAATAGATCTCATATTAAGTGTTCTTACCACAAAACAAAACAAACCAAAGGCATAAGGAGTGATAGATACGTTTAGTATATATATGACTCGGTGATCTTTTCACGGATATATGCAGCTGTCACAACTCGTCAAACTGTACACATTACGTGTGTGTGTGTGTGTGTGTGTGTGTGTGTATCAACTAGGCCTCCTTAAAGCTGTCAAAAAAAACAATCTAGCCGCAAAGGTTATGATTTGCCACCCCGCAATCAAAACAACTTCGATGCAATTTACAAAGGAACCTCCCTGAAAGGGGTTCTAAAAATAGCCTGAGCAACAGCATCACTGGTATAATTAGGGATGGATATCTACTTGACCACTGCTGTAGCTGTAATAATCATTTGGTGCCCGACTTGTGGTGTAATTGGTTTTTTAAAACCCACAAAGCTTCAGTTAATTGATTAGTTTATTCCACAAATATGTTGTGAGCACAGACCATGTGTCAAGTACAAATGTTCTGGATCTCAGGGTGCAAAAATGTGTAGCACAATGACCCCTCCCTTTCTGCACATTCCTGTCCTGGGGTTGGTCTAATGGGGGAGAGTCACATTAAATAATTATTCAGTGATGGTCCTGTATCACGCCCTTAAAGGGTCCCGTATCACACCCCTAACCTCTTCCCAGCCAACTGAGTCACGAGCCTTTAAATCCATACATTTACTCCAGTAACAAAGTTCTGATGCAAGATCACAACGGCTCAGATAAAATGGGTTTCTAGAAGAAAAAGTCCTAGCGTGCTGTGAAGAATAAATGAAACATCAGGAGGATCACGAGGGGCAGAAATACCATAGTTACCAAAATGAGAGGAAGGCATGCTCACGGGGACTCAGGAGCTCAGCTGCAACCATATAAGGTGCACGGAAGGAGAACAGTTCATTTCCCTAAGTGTTCCAACTGCCTACGCTAAATCGCGAGCACAATGCGGCAGCCAGTCAAAGGATTCTTAGTGGTGGCAAGTGGAGAAAAATAATGAAAAATAAGCTGGTGGCCCATCCAGTTCATAGGGAAGTAGGCACGTGTTGGAAATCAGCATACACCTTCTGGAAGGCATTTTGTGGCGAGAGTATCTTCTCGGTAATACTAATGTGCACTCCCTTCGGCCCAGCAACTGCATTTCCCAGTAGCGATCCCACAGAAAGTCCAAAGACTAATCTACAAGATTGCTGCGCAAGGATGGTTACTGTGAAAGCTTTAATAATACTAAAAACTGGAACAAAACGAATCGTCCCGCAACGGGGAGAGGCTCAAATGCGTGACAGCTCATTGCCAACAGGGGACACATACCTCTCAGGTAGGAGTGAGGTCTGATTTAGTCAAAATCACATCTGATTACTACTTCCTCAGGGGACTATCAAATAAAGGAGCTGGCTCAGGCTCGACAATCTGCCTCTGAATGGGAGGCTCGCGCCCTGTGGGGTCAAGTCAGCGCACTGTGCAAGTCTACGGGGGGCCGAGACCTCCTAAGGGGCCAGCGAACAGAGCAGAACCACAGACATCATACTTCATTCCTGTTTTCTTTGCCTGCACCTCTGTATCTCTTTGCCTTTTTCTGCATCTCCTTCTCCCAAGGCCCAAAGAGTTAAATGGAAAACGAAATTCAGTATTCGTACACCGCCATTTCACTGCACGTCTGGCATCGAAAGATGTAACATTACGTATACGTGTCTTACTAAGTGAAAAAAGCCAGCTGCAGAACAGTGTACAAACTATGATCCCCTTGTAGCAAAAAAATATAGGTGTGAATGTATGTGTTGGCAGGTGAATGCCTATCATAGATGGGTTAGGCTTAACCCAACACATAAACAGCGGTTATCTCTAGGCAGTAGTTTCTCTAGGCAGAAAGTTGAGCTGAAGTAATTATTTTATGTTATCTCCCAGGGCCACTGCTTCAATCTCATAACAAAGTCTGACAATTAAAATGTTTTTTAATAAAAAGGTGGGGGAGGAGGGGGCACTGTGACCTTAGACCTTTGAGCTTTTGATGGTCTCCACAGCTTCCCGGCTCCCTCCTCCTCGGAGTTGATCACGCTCTCCCCAGGTTCAGAGAGCATTCGGTCCCAAGAGCTTAGCTGAAGTGAGCCCTTCTTCTAAACAGGATTCCCGCTGCTTTCTCTAAGAGGCTCACTTATGGGAGAACCCAGAAGCGTCAGGGGCAGGAGCTGAGCAACGACTGTGATCACAGCACTGTGACACCTCTCAGCTGCGGGGAGCACGCTCCCCACGTCTCTGAAACTCACACCCTTCTTTATTCCGTGGGAAGAAGACATCTCTAACACAAGCTGAGGCTTCACCTCTTCTCTGCATCAGGGATTCACAAAGTTCCCAACAATGCTTAATTACATCCGTGTCTAAGCCAATTAGACAGGAAGTAGTACTTATTTATTTAGCCTGATGCTCTAAGCACCAGCTACCGCTCTTAGATCCCAGCAAGCTGAAAGAAACGGAGGCATCAGAACAGGGAACGGGAGGAAGAGATATGCTTGCCGTTCCAAATTCTACCGCGGACAATGGAGAGTGCAGCACGCTCAGAAAGCCAACAATCCACTAACAGAACAAAAGGATGCTTTTCATTCATCTTCCTTAACTGCTGCTGCATTTGAGGTCATTCACCAGTCCTGCTCTATCACTTTTTCCTTTCCTTGTTTCTGTGACCTTATTTCTTTTTTTTGTCCTTCCTGTGTCTTTCCGACTCTCTTCCATTTTCCTATGCTAGCTCCTTTACGTCTGTATGTCTGTCTGTCCATCCATTTCTTAGTCCAACTTTCTTGTTGTTGAAGACACGTTCCTTACGTACGATAACCCTTTTGGTTGTTTTCCAGCATCTATCCCCTCTGACTACTGATGTCCTGAAGTCCATTTGGGGGCAAATTCCCATTGCGTATAATCCTGCCAGAACATTCTGAGCCTGCCTCTTACTGCAGCTTCTCACCACCGCAGCCAGGGACAGAAGATTCTTCAACACCCTACCTCCTGGTACAGCCAGGGGAACCACGTGACCCAGACTGAGCCAATCATCTGCCTGGAAATCTTGAGCAAGCAAAGACAGAGGAACCAAGTGGAGACCAGGCTGGTCAGGAGCAGGCCGCCTTCTTAGGCACGGACTTCGCTGTGGTCACCGCTTCCTAGCATGTGGACCCCCAACGTCATGTCCGTTTCTCAGGCCTGGCCATTTGCTCTCCCACAGTGCATACGGGTCTTCAGTCGCTCTTCAAAAATTACCATTTCGCACGTGATTAATAGATGGGCTAGCTGTTATTTGTGAACAAGAAGCCCAACTAATCGATGGGAGCCACGGCATTGATTCATGGCTTCATTTATTGCCTGTCACCTGTACTTTGATAAGGGCAGTCAACCCGAACCTCTCTCCCGAATTCTGGAAACCATCTCCAACTAATTAATGGATGCTACTATCTGGAGATGAGCCGGTGGCCATGTCACAAATGTGACCACCCTCCCCTCCTCACCCCCCTCGTGCACTCACTGTATGCCATCATCAACTTCTAATGCCACCGCTTCTATCCCTGGCTGTCCCCAGCCCATCCCACCTTCTGCACGCCCGCTCACCGGGCCTCAGTCGTCACCTGTTTCTTCCTGCCTCAATCACAGCACTTGGCCTCCCGGCCAGACACGGGGTTCAGCCCAGCCTCCATCCTGTTGCAGAGATTTTCCAAAATGAAAGGTCCCTTCCCTTCTCCAAACACTTCCAAAGCTCTCTGCCTCCATGATGGAATCTCAAACTTGCTTTTCCAAGGCATCACGTGACTCCAGCAGGGCACTTGGGTGGGAATATAAAATAACTGATGTCTTCCAGTTCATAGAAAAAGCCTTCACTTTGAGAATACTGGGCAAGCATACACAGAGAGCTGATCAGACCCGCTGGGATTATCTTTACTGCTAATTTGACAGGAGCACAGACCTACGACAGACGGCCTTAATTTTCTACTTATATATATATATTTTTTAACCAGAGAGGTATATCACATCTTGAATTTTAAACAGAATGGGCGTCCCAAACCATCTTCATCCATTGGTTTGCATCAGCTACTTTCTGCATCCCAGTAAAAGCTTTGCTCAAAGGCACCACCTTCTAAAACGCCCCCAGCTCCTTTTCTAAGGCTGGGTCCCCACACAAGTGGCATTCAAATTCATATAAGGCTCTTTCCTGCCGCTCACTATATTGAAGTGGGATTTTTTAGGTTTCCCCTTTCTGCAAAACTTGGGAGGGGGGTTAGTGTCTTGTTTCGATGGAGGGAAGGTATCTGGGGCCAAATGCTGTAAACCGCTGGACTCGTGGGGGGAGGCGGTTCGAGAAGGGGTAGAGACTGCTAACTGCTAAGTGGCAGGGTCTGCAAGAAGACAGCAGCACTGGATGGGGCTCAAGAGGAAAAGCACCAAACGCTCACACACCTCCTCCTCTCTTGTTCTGAGACGTGGGTTTTTCATAATGACAGGCATGGACCACGAGACATTCGGCAAAGATACTATGATACGGACGGGACGGTGATCTATAAAAACCTAACCAGTAAAAAAGTTTACACCTTTGACCTGAGACAGAGATGTCACTTTGCTTCCCTTTTACATACAATTATCTAAGGATCAAAAATGGTTCCGGAAACAGGTGTCTCTGTCTTTACTACGCTAACCTGGGGCCCGGGGACGAGTATTACTTAAGACCTTGCCTCTTGGTAAGTTGGTACTATTTGCCAACACCAAAAACAAATACGTAATTAATATTAACTTAAAAGTTAAAACCAAGTACTGATTTGCCTTAGTATGTGGAAAGATTCAAAAGAATTGTTATTCCACCCAAACAACAAGAAAGAGCTGGATGATCTAAACACTTAAAATATTTATTGAGCCCCTCCGAGAGCAGAGGTCACAGGGCAGACGTGTAAACGGAATTCCGAAGAGCGACGAGTGCCTGGGAGTTGAGATGAAGCACACCATCTGTTTCACCTTTAGCAGAGCATGGAAGAAAGAGGAGGTTTCCAGAGCAGTGGGCAAGAAGAAATCAGTCACATTTTTAATGAATTGTTAAAGGCAAAGTGCACCCTAGTGTATCAATTTGCAAGAGCTGAGAGTCTCCGACGCAAAGGGAGTTTGCACCCAGTCCCAAGCTCTTTTCCCTGAGTCCTCCCCCTCTAGCTCACTAGAAGGATCTGGGGCATGGCCAGAGACGTCAAGAGCTGTTCAGGGCGGCACAGACTTGTGGCAGGTGATGGGACTGCTGGGAGACAGGCATGGTGCCCTGTCCACTTCCCCAAACCTGCTCTCTTACTAAGCAAAAGCCTTCAGCCACTGCGCAGCAAACCCTCGTACTCCAGGGCCAAGGGAAAAGATCTACTGCTTCTGGGGTAGGAGTAGGAGCAAAGACAGCTCACTCTGCGGGTGAAACAGAAAATCCTCTTGCCCCCCGGGATACAGGTAAAGATCCGTTGCTGCTGAGGGAGGGTTAAAGTGGAAGACCCAAGAAAACCCAAACTCAGCTAGACTGACTCAACCTCCCACATTAATGGCCTGGTACAAAACGATGTGTGCCCATGGGCACCAATAATACGTACCAGTCGATTCTGTCCATGTGCATGCAACATCCAGTGGCCAATCAAATATTATGGGACACACAATAAAGCAAGTCAAGAAACCCACCCATTGTCAAGAAATGAAACCATCAAGAGAATCATATACAAAGACTACCGGACATTGGTTCTCTAAGGACAGGAACTTTAGGGGCATCTGGGTGACCCAGTTAAGTGTCCGACTCTTGATATCATGATCTCACGGTTGTAAGATGGAGCCCAGTGTCGGGCTCTGCACAGAACTTGGGGCCTACTTGGGATTCCCTCTCTCCCTCTCTCTCTGCCCCTCCCCTGCTTGTGCACATGCACACTCTCTCTCAAAACAAAATTAAAAAAAAAAACCCTCAAGGACAGGAACTTTAAAATAACTATGATGAAATGTTAAGAATCTAATAAACCAGGCGGACAACCATACATAAACAGATACGAGCACTGCAGCACAGAGATCTGTCTGGAAGACAGTTCTTTCAAAGGGGCATTACAATTATAAAGTAAACCCCGTTTTTCTAAGAAGTTTTCTAAAAACCCAGTTTTTCTAAGAAGCACGATGTGATCCCATTTTTGACACGATGCCCACATTAGAATGCATGAAAGATACCTTGATCATTGCAACAAAATACCTGTGCAGACACAGTTTCCTTATCAAGGACAGGACACAGCTAGATTTTCATTGAAACAGCTTTTGCCTCTATAGGAAGCCATAGGAGTGAAAGCCTATGGCTTTTTTTTTTTTTTATCGTTTTAAAATTAAGTACGCAGAGCTCCTATATGAGTGTAAAAAATAAACAGCCTACATGCCCATCATATTCTATTTCGTGATCTGGATACAGGAAACATGAATATATCCGTTTTGTAAAAGTCCATCAAATTGCACGCTTACGACTTATATTCATTCCTCATTGTGGATATTTTACTTCAAGGAGAATGTATTTTTAAAATAGCTCATTAAAATATTTCTAGTAAAAATTTATTTTTTTCTTGTCTAATGCTACTTTTCTCTTAAGGCAAATTAAATGCATCTGAGCTATACAATCCAACAGTACAACCCATTTAGCTGCATAGTTATTCTCAGGAAAATGATTTGGACTAGGTAAGGCGGTTTGTGAAGACCTTTTGTAGGAGTAAGGAACTCAAGCGCATAGAAAAGATCTACTAGCGAATGTAACGGAAACACCAACATCAAAAAGGTCTTGGAAAATGGGGAATAGGAAGCCCCGTTCCCTGGGGAATTCGTTTGTCTCTGAAACCTCACTTAGGGAAGCTCACATGGGCAGAAACCACTTTTTTTTTTTTTTTAATGTTTACTTATTTTTGAGACTGAGACAGAGCATGAGCAGGGGAGGGGCGGAGAGAGAGGGAGACACAGAATCCGAAGCAGGCTCCAGGCTCCGAGCTGTCAGCACAGAGCCTGATGCGGGGCTCGAACTCACGGGCTGTGGGATCATGACCTGAGCTGAAGTCGGACGCTTAGCCGACTGAGCCACCCAGGCGCCCCTGATGGCCTCTCTTTTTTTAATGTGTATTTATTTTTGAGAGAGAGAGAGATAGAGCGCAAGCGGGGAGGGGCAGAGAGAGAGAGGGGGACACAGAATCCGAAGCAGGCTCCAGGCTCCCAGCTGTCAGCACAGAGCCCGACGCGGGGCTCGAACCCACGAACCGCGAGATCATGACCTGAGCCGAAGTCAGACGCTTAACCGACTGACCCACCCAAGTGCCCCTGGGCAGAGGCCACTTTTAATGTGAGAGATAACGCATGCATCCGTTTTATCGCCTGGACATATCGCCTTGGATGAAGTGCACCAACCTTCTTGGCAGCACTCCAAGAACACAGACACCTGACACAATCGCGCTCCAGAGGGACACAGCGTGTCACGCCCGACCCCAGGCCCTTTGTTCCGGAAAGCAGTGAATTGTATCAAAGCCAGAGATGATCTCCAAGTGCTTTGGAAACGCAGTCGGACCCCACCCTGCCCAGGACTCGGACACCATTTGGTCCAGTCTGGCCCCTGCTTTCTGCAGGTCCTCACTCTTCAGTCCCACTTCCAGCCCCCAACGTGGTGTCTCCCGTGCTAGAATCTGCAGACCAGAAGGCTCACAGCCCCTAGGTGCAGAAAACAAATCCTTCGTTCTACCCCCATTATATTAAAAGTATGGTTCTGGAGCCCCTGGGTGGCTCAGTCGGTAAGCGTCCGACTTCAGCTCAGGTCATGATCTCACGTTTGTGAGTTCGAGCCTTGCGTCGGGCTCTGTGCTGACAGCTCGGAGCCTGGAGCCTGCTTCCGATTCTGTGTCTCCCTCTCTCTCTGCCCCTCCCCCGCTCGCACTCTGTCTCTCTCTCTCTCAAAAATAAATAAACCTTAAAAAAAATTTTCTTTAAAGTATGGTTCTAAGGACTAAATTTACTTTGTTTTCTGATTTAAATTTACAAGCTGGTGGACTGCAAGTTTTCAAATGAACATCCACTTTGCACCTGCAATTATCTGAACTGAAGGTCACGGAGAGGATGGTGTTCAAAATCATAGCCAGCAGTAAGTTGGCTGGACTATCTGGAATCAGTAAAAGCATGGGAATTTAAGCAAGGAGAGACCCTCCAACCTTATAGTTTGGACTACTGTTCTCATAAAAACTCACAATTAACGGAGACAAAACTTCTAAGTGAGCCAGCCATGCTTTACTTTTCTTCTATCTCCTTTGTTATCTTCTGGGAGAAAACTGGGAAGTAGGAAAATAATGGTACAGAGAGAGGGTGATACACAAAGCCCCGGTTATTTTCACCATGGCCTTAGTGTCCTTGTCATTACAGAGCCAAAACCTGTGGTCTTCTCCGAGCATATACTTGTTCAGAAATCCCAGCGCCCTAAAGCAGGATGTACATAGATGAGTTGAATCTGCAGTATTCCTACAGACAGGGGAAACGCGATGTGCGTCTATTTACAAACATCAAACTGCGCAAAACAAACGGGCTATGTTTAAAAGTGACCCTGCTGTTCAGGACTTCAATGGAACAACAATGACAAGGACAACAAAAGAACCACAGCCACAGGTCCTACGGGGGTCACCATCCTCCATAAACAGCCTGATTCGCCCAGTGACCCGTATCTCTATACGGAGGAATCCCCATCCCCAACAACCACCTTTTACAAAAAGATTTTTCAGGTGAGGTATACACAATACGGCAAAGCACCCGACGACTTTTTACATACACACGCCCCCTCTTACATACACACAGCCTGCCGTCCAGACTCCATCCCGAACATTATCACCATACCAGAAAGACGGCTCCCTCATAGCCCCTTCCCAGCCCCCACACCCTACATGTACCCACTCTTCTGGCTTTTAGCACCACAGACTAGTTGTGCCAATCTGTGACCTTTAGATGGATGGAATCACAGAGTACGTCGGAGGGCATTCTCTCTTGCGAAGCTCACAGACTTCAGCAGGACCCTGAGAACCACGCACGAGCACTGCGGTACTGTGAACGGATGGTTCGCCACTCCCCATGCCAGCCCTCTAACATCTGGAGTTTGCTGGGGGCGGGGGGGGGGGCGGTAAAGCTTTAATACCTCTTTATGCTGAGAAAGAAAACCAAAAGTCCAACCGTGGCTAGCTTTGCCCGAAGACAGCAAAGTTACGACCTGCTGTGACAGCAGACAGGAATGGCTGAGTCCCTCCCCATGTGACACTTGAGAAGATGCTCCCGGGGACAGCTCTGTGCATCGGAACCTGCATGAGATAAAGCTCTCCACGTCTGGGGGTGCGAGGCACTCCCCTTGTCAACCGTTCTCAAAGGGGCAGCTCCCAAAAGCTGGTCCCGTCAACAGCCTTTCAAACTTTCCCCACTTCTATTCTTACCCTCCCTTCCAAGAACAGCTGCAGGCCAGAGTTAGTCTATGGAAACCACGTCCACAGAGCTCCTCACCACAAAGACCCACTGAGCTCTCAGGTGGCTGCGACGATGGCACAATTTCTTTTTCAAGGAACGTATTCAGCCCCATAACCATCTTATGGCAACAACAGAACCAGGGTCGAGTCTCCAGGGCGCTCCCTCTGCTCCCTCAAAGATGTAACCTGAAGACAGGGGCTCCTGGGGCTCAGAAGCAGTCCTTAGATTCTTTAAGGATTTCACTGGAAATCCAGATTGCCGTTTCTCTTCTTTTCAGGGTTTAGAAATGCAAACACTAAGTTGGCCGTGTTTTAGCGTTCAACAGAATTAATCAGGGAAGATTTAGTCAGGATATTTTTGGTCAGTGGAGTCAAAGATATAAGGGGAAAAGAGTGGCGGAATCAAAAAAGAAACTCGTTAATCCGTGCGTTTCCCTCTCCAGTGACTCAGAAGCAGAGATTCAAGTTGCAGGCTCTGCCGACTACATACGGCAGAGGTGGTTCGACCGGACTAATTTTCTAGGTAGGACACAAGTTCGGCTAGCCTCCTAATTTTTCTTTTTACCTCTAAACATTCATTCGCAGAGTAGAGGAGTTCCTCAGATGTCGCAGGTAAATCTTAGACTCGTTAAAATGTCATGTTGCTAGGGATTCAGGAGGTAATCTAGCCAAATGCCTTCATTGCACACAAAAGGTGAGGGATGGCCAGGCCGGGTGAGGGACCTGGTCAATAATAACCCAGTTAGGAAATGGCCGAGCCAAGACCAAAATTCAGGTACAGGCTTCAGCCTGATTGGGTTTCTCTACCCTTGTTGTTCGATCGCTTTATTGGCCTATTCTCCACCACCTTTGGTACATGAGGATGAAGGCAAGGTGCTGGTGAGGCTGGTTTGCATCTAGGGGTTCAATCAGGGAAGGATTTGCTTTTCCATCGGCGTGACTGCTGAGAGCATTCAGTTCCTGGTGGCTGTTGGACTGAGAGCTTCAGTCTTTTGCTGGCTGGTGGCTGGGTACCTCCCTCGACTATAAAAAGCCACCCACAGCTCTTTGCCACATGGGCCTCCCAACATGACCACTGTTTCACTGAGGTGGACGAGGGACAGAGCAGATCTCGAGTGAGTGTTCTGTCTACTGCAGCCCTGAACCCCCACTCCTGGGCGTATAGCTCACAGATGTGAGCGCTAATACTCATCTGGGGTAACTACAAAACATTCGCAGCCGCTTTACAAAGTAGCTGTCGTCTCTCCTCCTTTGGGTTTAGCACCTTCCACACATGATTCTCGCGAGAACAGTCTGAAATTCAAACCCCACTCCTGCCTTCCTGCTGCTCGATACCCCTTTCTCTGACCTTGCATATACTTTATTCTGAAACCAATAAATCATTTCCACTCCCAGCGTGGTAAATACTTCCTCTTTCACACAGTGTAGCGTCTGTGCTTTTTTTTTTTTTTTTAACATTTATTTATGTTTGAGAGACAGAGAAAGACAGAGCATGAGCAGGGAAGGAGTAGAGAGAGAGGGAGACACAGAGTCAGAAGCAGGCTCCAGGCTCTGAGCTGTCAGCACAGAGCCCAACGTGGGGCTCGAACCCACAGACCGAGAGATCATGACCAAAGCCAAAGTTGGCTGCTTAACCGACTGAGCGCCCCCGGTGCCCCAATATCTTTCCCTCTTTCAACAAAGGAACCCTCACAACTCATCAGACTGCCTCCGATACTCATGTATTTACCTTGAGGCAAAAGTCGTATTATCCCTGTGTGGTCTGTTCATTATTCTGTGCCTTCATTTCTCTATCCACAAACAGCGATAATAATGCCCTCCTAGGGGCCCCCTGAGGGGAACTCTGCCAGAATAGCAAATGGCAACTCTTCATCATCTATAGCGTGCCTGCTGAGTGATGGAAACCAGGCAACTCTCCTTCTCTCCTGCCACCACAGTGCCCTTCTCCAGGTAGTAGTTGATAGAGCAATTTTGGGGGGACCATCTCTCAAAAAAAAATGGCCTTCCCTCTATGGCCTCACCCTAATCCCTGGGAGCCAAGAGGAAAGACAGAGTTGGTCAGGAGAGATGTACGATACAACAGGAGATGAGATGCCAGAGTTCTGGAGACGCGGCACTGGAACACAGTCTATACTGCAGGCCAACTGATCCATGGAAAACAGCCTGTTTCGCAGACTCTGATGCAAATTCAAGCACATTTTTATTTCACAGGGTACAAAGTTAAAAGCATTTAGAGACATGGGCTAGAAATCTAAGTCTCTGAAAAAAACAGGTGTCCTTCAACAAAAGAACCCTGGAACCTGAGACATGTCCCACATGGCAAAGAGCATGTCTTTTTTTTTTTTTTTTTTTAAATTAAACACCACTTAAGGTCTGACCGACATACATAAGGCTGTACGTATTTAACGTATACAACCTGAGGAGTGTGGAGATGGGTACACACCCACAAAACCACCACCACATTCCTGTCATAAACTTGTCCGGGCGATGAGCAGGTCTGAGGGACGGGGACGTGGCCGGAGGTGGTGAAGGGAAATCAAGGCAAACGCAGTGCCTCACTCCATTCGGGCTGCCATGACGGACTCCCACGACTGAGTGGCCTAGAAACAACACAAATGTTATCTCTCACTGTCTAGAGGCCGGGAGTCTGAGAGCAGGCGCCAAGGTGGCTGGGATCTGGTGAGAGACCTTTTCTGCGTTGGAATCTGCCAACCTCTCGTATCCTCACATGGTACAAAGAGAGCCAGCTGACTCTCTGCTCTCTTCTTAAAAAGGCACTAATCCCATTCGTGAGGCCCCCCGCTTTGTGAACTCACCACCTTCCAGCAGCCCCACCTCTCCCTACACAATCACACTGGGGGCTAGGATTTCCACCTGCGAACCTGGTGGGGGACACTAATGCTGAGACCACAACGCTTAGGCTGGGTCCCACCTGGAAGGTGGCACTGAATATGCTGAGTGTGGCCGGAAGCCAGCTCTATGCTGCCTTCAAGTGAAGAACCTACAGCCTCCCTGAGACAACCTGTCAAATTTCACACGCTCCTCCCTACTTCGCGGCCAAAGTCTGACGTGATAACTCTAAACCAACTCACTTAGGCCTGACCTATGCTATGCCATTGGCTGGAACGATGGCATTTTTTATTTTGAAAATGTTTGCATTGATCGGAAGGTTGGGAAGACAGTCCAATGAATACACGTGGATCTATTATTTCGATTCACCAAATATTAAAATTTTTGCCCCATTTTGTCCACCTGTCATCACACCTACCTGTCCATCCTTGTTTTTGTTGAACTACGTGAAAGCAGTTTACAGACTACAAGTACATTACAGACATAATGACACTTTATGCCTAAATACTTTGTTCTCTTAAGATTCAGGACATTTTCCTATATACCCACATGAATATTGTTAAGCCCAAGAAAAATAACAGTATTCCACAAAATAATTTAATAAACAGAAGACCTTCAAATTTCCCTGACTGCCTCTAAAAGCTTTTATAATTATGCGTGGTACTGTAACATATAACAAGAAATATACACCAAACCAAAAAACAGATTCTTAACTACACAGAACTGATGGTCACCAGAGGGCAAGGGATGGGGAGGGGAGAAATGGGGAAATGGGGAAATGGGTAAACGGGTTAAGAGTACCCTTAATCGTGATGGGCACTGAGTAACGTACAGAACTGTGGATCACTATATTGTCCATCAAAAACTCACACTGTGGGGCGCCTGGGTGGCGCAGTCGGTTGGGCGTCCTACTTCAGCCAGGTCACGATCTCACGGTCCGGGAGTTCGAGCCCCGCGTCAGGCTCTGGGCTGATGGCTCAGAGCCTGGAGCCTGTTTCCGATTCTGTGTCTCCCTCTCTCTCTGCCCCTCCCCCGTTCATGCTCTGTCTCTCTCTGTCCCAAAAATAAATAAACGTTGAAAAAAAAATTTAAAAACTCACACTGTATGTTAACTATACTGGAATTATAAAAAAATTTTTTTAAAAAGATGACCTATATTTGGTTTTCATTGCCATTTCTGGCACAGAGCTCCTAAGACCCTTGGAATTTCCTATGTGATAAGAGCAACAAAGGTGAAATGAGTCTCTTCTGTGGTTCATTCCTAAGTAGCCCTTTTCAGCTGAGTTTATAGTCATGAGGTGACTTCTGGAACTTCTGAGGATGGGGGCTGGCTGCCAGGGGAACCCACCCTGTGAAAAGAGGGTTGGATCTTTCAGGGGCACCTGGGTGGCTCAGTCAGTTGAGTGCCTGACTCCTGATTTTGGCGCAGGCCGTAATCTCATAGATTGTGAGTTCGAGCCCTGCATCATGCTCTGCATGGACAGTGTGGGGCCTGCTTGAGATTCTGTCTCTCCTTCAGTCTTTGGCCCTCCCTTGCTCACACTCACGTGCTCTCTTTCTCTCTCTTTCAAAATAAACAAATAAACTTTAAAAAAAAAAAAAGAGGGTTGGAACTTTCAGTCCCACCCCCTGACCTCCAGGGAAGGGAAAGGGGATGGAGGGTGAATCAAGCACCAATGGCCAATGATTTAATCAACTCTGCCTATGTCATGGGGCCTCCATACAAACCCAAGAGGAGGGAGCTGGAGCTTGGAGAGCCTCCAGGTGGGCAGACACGGAGACGTGCTGGGAGGGTGGTGCCCCCAGAGAGGGCACGGAAGCTCCATGCCCCTTCCCACAATACCTTGCCCTGTGCATCTTTCCCTCAGGGCTGTTAAGTTACATCCTCCTATGACACACTGATAATCTTTTTTTTTTTTTTTTTTTAATTTTTTTTCAACGTTTATTTATTTTTGGGACAAAGAGAGACAGAGCATGAACGGGGGAGGGGCAGAGAGAGAGGGAGACACAGAATCGGAAACAGGCCCCAGGCTCTGAGCCATCAGCCCAGAGCCTGACGCGGGGCTCGAACTCCCGGACCGGCGAGATCGTGACCTGGCTGAAGTCGGACGCTTAACCGACTGCGCCACCCAGGCGCCCCTGACACACTGATAATCTAATAAGTCAACTATTTTCCTGAGTTCTGTGAGCCACTCTAGCAAATGACTCAAACCCAAGGAGGGAGCTGTGGGAACCTCCAAATTCCAGCCAGTAGATCAGAAGCACCAGTAATAAGGGGATTTGTCGGACATGGGGGCGGTCTCGTAGAACTGAGTCTTTAGCCCGTGGGGCCTGACGCTGCCTCCACGTACATAATAACATCAGCATCGAGTTAAACCTCAAGATACCCAGCTGGTGCTGCAGGAGTGTTTGGCGTGGAAAAAAATCACATAGTTGGTGACCGGAAGTGTCAGAAGTAAAGTACTCTCCCTAGAGTCGTGTGTATAGCACAAAGGAAAATGGTTCTGTGATTTTTCTTTAGACTATGTTTCTCCCAAAGCAATCCAGACACCTCTAGATAGAAAGTAAGGAGGTCCCAGTGTAGTGTGCTGGCCTTGAGACAAGAGATCACCAGAGCATCACCATTATCTTGTCACCTCCCAGCTTCCTATTAGATATGAGGTGGCCAAGATCCTCAGTCGCCTAAGTCACATCCCTCACCTACAGGAGCCGCGTCAACCGAAAAGCGGTAGAGAAATCTAGAACCCTAGGCACTGATCCGAATAACTCTAGGCCACGTGCTGACCATCAGGGATCATCAGTGCCCAGGACACACGGCCCTCGGCCGGTGCTCAGACCCCACGTGCTCAGCATAAAGAAAAGGTGGGGATCGAGCAACAAGGCAAGCGAGAGAGGCAGAAGTGAGCGCACAATGTCCTCCAACAACCTGTGTCCTACATTTTAGCTCAACCACCTCCCCGAGTCTTAGATTCATCCACACAAGAGGAAGTGGCTCCAGGACCTGAACGCAAGAAACTGCTGTCCAGACGCCAGATCCTAACTTGCGTTCTCGACATTATGGAAAGTAACGGTCGCAGTCACCGGGACGGCCTTCAGAAACAGCACTCCCTTCACAGCTATATGAACTGGACGGTGTCGGGACTCTTCAGCTAAACAGCCAGGAGAAGAAGCCGGAGAAGTGGATTTCTACGGACGTGGGAATTTCCTCCTTTAGGCACCGGAAAGAAGTGTTCTTTCAGACAGAATGCACAGCAGCGCGGGAACGCAATCCCAGCTCTTCTGAATTCCAGGCCACTGTATTCCTGCTAGGCCCCTAGTCAGAGGAAGAAGAACGGCCCGTGTCTCAGGCCAGCTTCCTTTAGCACCGGAAAGAACCAGAATGTCCGAAGCATAAAACATTAGGGGGGAAATGTGCCGGCTTTGTGGCCTAATCTCAATAACCCAGTCAAAAATCCTTGTTGTTGCAGGATTTCAGGAAAGAGGGGAAAAAATGTTTAATGGCTGGGACACATTAAATACATGAATTAGAATTCTGATTACGGCCGCAGAGCTCACAATTCCAAACGAACAGAAAAAGAAGTTCGCTGTGGCTCGGTACCTTCCCGTTGCTGATTACGGTGCCCTATGATAAAATATACAATATCATGTACGCAGTACAGATCTTAGCGTAAGGCTGCTCAATGTTGATCCCACATACCCCAAGGTATTTCGCTAGCGAAACACCAGAGAAACATGTAGCGCATCTGTGAGATGGCCCCAACGCAAGGAATGTGTGGGACTTTACGAATTGTCTTATCTCTCCACTACGTAATTTTCTAGAAAACAGTAACTACACTGTGTATGTATATTTACCCTAGAAGTGAATACATCTGCTGCCCTTTGGAAGCAGTGAACTGTTTGATGTCTGGATGGATGGATGGATGGATGGATGGATGATGAATGGCTGGGTGGATGGATAAATACACATTCATGGTTGGTTCTATTGTTTGATCTGTTTCCAAATCATTCACAAATAGACCCTTTCATAAAGCAGTGTTTGACATTCTATGCAGTGATTTTCTGAAGGCCCTGCCCGGCCATGGGCTTCTTGAGAGAGAGTATGATGGTGGTGGGGTCTAGCTGGAAAGGGATCCTTCCTCCACCTCCAGCCACCACACTGAAAAGTCCTCAATGACTTTTAGAATTTTTAGAACAAATTCTAACTATGTAACTTTATTCACATGTAACTTTGAGAGCATACCCACTGCATAAAATCAGATAAATATACAAAAGATTTTGCATGTTACGTATTTAATCAAACAAAATGCTGACTTAAAAGAGTTTGGATGGTTTGGGGCGCCTGAGTGGCTCAGTCGGTTGAGCGTCTGACTTCAGCTCAGGTCATGATCTCACAGTTCGTGGGTTTGAGCCCCATGTTGGGCTCTGGGCTGACAGCTCAGAGCTTGGAGCCTACTTTGGATTCCGTGTCTCCCTCTCTCCCTCTGCCCCTCTCCGCTCATGCTCTGTCTCTCTCTCTGCCTCTCAAAAATAAAGAAACGTAATAAAAAAAATTTTTTTAAAAAGAGTTTGGATGAATCCTTGAGTTCTGCCACTCTGGATTACAGCATTTAAATGGTCTTCAAACTATTTTATTCTTCTCTGAAAACAAAATGCACAGAGGTGGAGACTTCCGAGTCCTGCCTAGGGTAACACACAGCGGCATATGCACTTCTCCATGCAAAGTGTTCCTTAAACTCCCACACGCGCATGGCATGAGAACACTCCAGAAAACCCAAGTGTTTCACACCAGAATCATAATTATATTCATTTTTTTAAGAGGGCATCTTCATATATGTTCATTGAGTATGAACAGACTTGATTTACGAAAAGAAAAATAAGGAAGCCAAGTCCACGTTCATCAAGAAGCATCTTGCTTCTGACCCCTTCAGATAAAACTGTGAGGACGTGCCTGAATTTTGATTACTCAACGTTGTTACAAAGTAGACGGTGAAAAGGGATGAAAGTAATTTCCTGATAGACTCTTACCTAGGCAAGTAAGGTAGATGACACACAGCAGACTGACAAGGAGAAAATATGAATGTCACAGAAAACATCTGTCAAAAGTTGAAAAGTGCTCTGAGAAATTCACTGAATCTCTCGGTCTCAGGAACCCACGATACATACACTCTGCCCTTCCATACTGCAAATCACCTGGGAGGGGCAACTCATTCCCTGTGATTTCGAATGCTGTCGTAAGTGAAGGCTACGTCAAGCTGTGTAAGGGAAAAGCGTGTGCCCGTGTCCTGGGCAATTGTTCAAGGTCTTGTCACCATCATGAACTGAAAGAATTTATCAGACTCCGAATTGTGCAAGTTCCCTTCTAGGCTCTGCAATAAAATAAGGAAACACAACTGGCCTAATACTCTATTGATCGACGCACACTCACTGCTGAACTAAAAGACATCACGTCAGAAAAAAAAAACAACAAACTAAACCAAATCCGCTTCACCCTTACCACAGGGTAAGTAAATACCTAATCCAGCTGGGGTTACTGAGTGCCTGCCTCTTTCTGAGTCTTTCCAGTGACGAAGGCTCCATAATCTTTTTGATCTCAGCAGTCAGAACATGATTTCTTATTTCCAATGGGAAATTCTCGGTATGTATACCCTTGTTTTGCCCTACATGAGCCTGAGCAAAAGTCCCTGAGAAATATTATTCAGATGGGGGTCTGCAGCTGTGCAGAACAAAACCAGAAAAAAACAGCTTCTGTTCACTCAACAGGAAGGGGCTGTGGCGTTGCCACAGTGGCATCTCCTGGAGCTCAAAGGACGAGCTGCATGGCGACCTTGACCTAGCAGGGAAAGAGGACCCAGCACAGAGCCCTGAAAACCGCCCCGGGTCCCTCTGGGCTCCTTTGCACACCTGCCTGATTCTTCTGTGCAGACCGGATTTCTCTGGCTCTTGGGCCGCACAGAAGCCAGAAGAACTCCTCCATAGCATTTCCCCCACGTGAAAGACCACCCCAAGCTAGGTCACAAGCTCCTGATTTTAACGTCGAATTCCAGGAGGGAGATACTAAGTATGTGTCAAGAGTCCACGCCAGTCTAACCTGTGGTGCCCAGGAGACAGCTGATGCCAAGTCTGGCTTAAGAGCCTACCTAGAGGGTGTGATGCTGGGCACGTAGGGGTGTCATGGCGAGCTGGGAAGACATTCCCCATGGTGTCAGCTCCCATCGTTCTCACCAAGCCATGTCACGGGCCTGTTTTACCTCTCCCTCCCCCAATACTTTATTCTTGCTAGTAGCAAGAATTTTCAAACCCCACTGACCCATTTCTCTTCTCCCCTGGGCTCTGTTCATTTTTTCCGTATCATTTTGAACACGGGCTTGTCGAAACCACACTAAGCGCTCTGATAGGGCACCGGCTAACATAGCTGTAGGAGCGGGAATGCCTGTCAGTGTTTTTAGCTGGGTCAAGGTGAAGACCCAGGAGACGAGCACTGGGAGGCTCAGTTCTTGACGTAGAAAGGCATTCAGAAGTGCTCTGTGCGGGGTAACTCTGGAAGACGCCACAGACACACAGACGCGTAGCAGCCACGTGTGCATACGTGTGACCTTTCATTAATACGTTTAACAAATGTTTACCGCAATAGGTGCCAGAGGTGCTCTGCGATCGGGGGATAGAGTCACCCCTGTCCTGTGTGCAGCGAGCCATGCTGAGGACAGGGGACGCGGCCCGGAGCCCCGCCCTCACAGAGCTCCCCGTCTGTAAGTTTCAGCCCCGCACCTGAACCTGCCATGACAACACACGAGAAGTGACAGCACCGTGCGGCCCCCTGGCAAGGACACCTCACCCGATCTAGATGGTCAGGGAGGCTCCCTGGAAGAAGTGGGCGGCACTCAGCCAGGGACCTGGCTGGGGAAGGTGACAGGCATCAGGGCCCCTCCTGATGACACACACCGGACTGAAGAAGCATAAGGGACCAGAGTCAGTTTCTGCTCGCAGACCGACTTCATCCGTTGCGTTTCCTAGCGGCTACGCTCCAGGCAGGCTGAGTCACCTTCTAGAAACAGCGTGTGCGCGTTTCTGTACATATACGTGCCTCTGCATGGAAGGCACACCTCCCCTCCATCCACCTCCTGCGGCTCATTCCCCCTCCAGCTTCTGAACTGCACTCACCCCTGCGGGGAAGGGCTCTCCGTGCACCCCCGAGCCAGTCTTCACGGTACGTCGGCCTGGCCTCGGGCTTCCCCTCGACACTGGGAGATCTGGGGGCGAGGACTGTGTCACTCACCCCTAGATCCTGGCACACACCAAGTGCTCAGAAAGTCTGCAGGATGAATCCACAAAAATAAAGGATTGTGTACAGGTGCCAGGCAAAGGGCCGGAAGCCACATATGCATTCCTGCACCTACCCCTCAGGACAACCCTCGGGGAGGAGTGACAGTCTCCCCCATTTTAGAGGCAAGAAAACAGAGGCTCACGGAGGTGACTGACGTGCTTGCTCCTACAGAGGGATGAAGCTGCCGGGGATCCATTTCATCTGCGTCTCCTGCCAACGGGAGACCCTGAGGCTGCCCCCACCCTCACTCAGGGGCTACGCCACGAATGAGCAGCCTTAGCAACACCCAGTAAAACGCTGAACAGAGCACAATGGCTCAACCACATGTGTATTAATTTTTTAAGGCAACTGACCTCAATTTTTCCAGCTGCTCAGGGAAAGGACAAATGTTTAGTTACCCCTGGTGTTTTAGATTCGGCACCTTGTAAACAGAACCAGGATCCACTTCGGAAGAATAGGGAGAGATCTCCTTGCCCAGATCTCTTTTAAAACCCAGAGGACTCTGCTCCCTTGGAGGGGAGACTTCACAACCAGACGCAAAAGGGGCATAACCCCCGTCCCTGATCTGAGCCTACTGGTGGGGGGGGGGGGGCGCTCTGCTTCCCTAGGAGACCACAGTTCTGCATCGTGATTCTTCCGAATCTCAGGAAACCATTTACCAAACTGCAAACATGTATTCACATTCAGGAATAAGACGGGCTGTCTGAGACATCAGGCAATGTGATTTACGCTCTCTGCTCACTCCAGCCCGCCCCTGCCACCTCCAACTTTTTTTTTCCCCCTTCAAAATCTTTTCAATCTAGGATTTCATGCGCCCAGCTCCATTCTAGAATAAACGTTTACAACCAAATTATAAATCTCTCACAAGTGGGTCATTTTTGAATTGCTGACCTGACCTTTCCTATTTCGGGAGGCCCGAACAGAAGGTGCTCCCCATGAATTCAATTATACTATGAGCCGCTGTTCAAGTTATCACTGGCAACGACGTCAGCGACCTGGATGCACAGTCCAGGCGGAAATGGCACAGAGAGTAGAAAAGATGGCCTTTCTCCGCCCACCACTCCCCCTTCCCTCACACGAATGCTCTCCGACATTTTTAACCTGGAGGATCCCTTAACACGAGACTGCCTTCTTACCAGGAGTTATTCAGGGCCCTCTTTCTCAGCGTGAACTATAAAACCTTCACCCATAGTTTTCCTCAGTCATCCTCAGGCTCCTGGCGGAAACTCAACTCGCCAACTGCAGGCCGGAGTGGGCTGGACACGGGAGGGTCACCTGGGACTAGCCCACCCTCTGCCCTACAAATGACCGAAAACGAAACCCATCGGCGTTGTTTCCAAAACCACCTCATTTTTATCTGAACATCCCAGCATCATGTAATATTAACGAATCTACTCAAGAGACGGCTGTGCCTCATTTTAAGCAATAAACGTGGCCATCCCCGCCCCCAGCCCTGCACCCAAAAGCTACTCCTAAAAAGTTTCTTTACTAGGAAAATGTTCAAGAGTTCACTGTTTGAAACCACCCATTAAGGGGGCGCCTGGGTGGCTCCCTCGGTGAGGCGTCCAACTTCAGCTCCGGTCATGATCTCACGTTCCGAGAGTTCGAGCCCCGCGTCGGGCTCTGTGCTGACAGCTCGGAGCCTGGAGTCCGCTTCGGATTCTCTGTCTCCTTCTCTCTCTGCACCTCCCCCACTTGACTTTGTCTCTCTCTCTCTCTCTCTCTCTCTCTCTCTCTCTCTCTCTCTCTCTCACAAATAAATATTTAAAAAAAAATAACAATTAAACAAAAAAAGAAACCACCCATTAGCAAAACCTAAAGTACAACATCCCTGCGCACTGTAAACAGTGCACCCATCTCCTAACAGCAGGTGTCTGTCGCCCTGTGCTCCCTGACAAAGGTCCGTCTGGGTACATCTGTGCAGTGAGCCTCCTTTCTCGTCACTAATCTCTGTGCTCTGGAATTTCGTAAACGCTCCCAAGAAGTTTGCTAAATGAGTGAATGTAAATAAGGAGTAAACGAAAGTAAGCATCGAGGATTGCTCCTTCATCCAGGATCTCCAAAGGCTGTTACTTCAATCATCTCTGTGCCAAAATGCCACCGGTCCCCACTGCCTCAGACGCCTAGGCCTGACTACCACTCTGCTGATGGCTTCTTCCCGATTTTTGTCCCCTGCCCCGCCAAAGTGGTGTCTACACCAGAGAGATGAGAAAGCAAGGGGGCAACCCAGGACGTTCCACTTGGTCAGTTCTCTCCTGCTGTGACACAAGGTGGGAGGGGAAAGGAAGTCACTGAAAGCAATTATGCTCCTTGTGCTGAATTCGAAAGCACTTTCTAGAAGGTATCAATTTATGGTGAATGGGACAGAATCACGTCAGCTGAGAAAGCAACAGGCTCTTTCAGAAGGATAGAAGTTTATTCTATCCCAAGAGGTGGTCCAGGAGGAAGGAAGACAGGAGGTCAGGAATTCAGAGGGCAGGCCTTTCAGGGTCAACAGTAGAGCTCCCTTGGAGGACACATTTCTCATTACATTATAAGGGCTTCCTATCCAAAGGCACATGCCCAGGGGACCTCTGGAATCGTCTGGAAACATTTCTGGCTGTCACGATGCAGGGGATGGCGGGGGAGTGCCAGAGGCCAAGGATGCTGCTAGGCACCCCACGATGGACAGGACAGCCCCCCACAATAAAGAATTACTCGGTACAAAATGTTGATGGTGCTGAGGTTGCGGAACCCTGGGCTACACCAAAGCCTGCCATCAGCAATTCCGGTCTAGTCTATGGTTTGGAAAGCCAAGGACGCAGTTAGGGTGGCAGCACAGGGCAGGAGTGAGGCAATTCCAAACAGACAGGAAGGCAGCATAAAGAATTCGAGGCCCTGAATCACTACAGAGATACATTCGAAGGTTCTCTCCTGGAGGTCAGCATCTCAGGCCGCATTCATTCACTCACTCACTCGCTCACCAAACTTTTACTGAGCAACTTCTGTGAACCACCCGCTCTCTGGGCTCTGGATACACTCACAGCCAGGAACCCGAGGAATCACCACAAACACTGCCCAGCGGTTTGGTTCAGAAAATGGAATGTGGAATGTGCTCGGAGGACTTTAGCCACTGAGAAGAGGCGCGTGACCCATCCTGGCTGCTGGTTTCTTATTTAATTCTCAGCTGACTGTTCCACACACACCATCCCTCTCAGACCCAGGGGCCTTGGGGAGTTTTTAAAAACAATTCCTTATAAAAAGTCCCTCGTCTGCCATGAAACGTGTTCATCTCACTGACTGGACAGAAAGTATGAGAGGCACCTAGGTGGCTCAGCTGGTTAAGCGACCGAATTCAGCTCAGGTCATGGTCTTACGGTCCGTGAGTTTGAGCCCCGCGTCGGGCTCTGTGCTGACAGCTCGGAGCCTGAAGCCTGCTTCGGATTCTGTGTCTCCCTCTCTCTCTGCCCCTTCCCTGCTCGCATTCTCTCTCAAAAATATATAAATGTTAAAAAAAAATTTTTTTTGTATAAAGAAAATACCGAGCAAGGGTCGTTTCTACACTATTTACAATCACCTCACTTATCTTAGCCACCCAAAACAAAGACTAAAAGTGGAGAAGGTAGGAACGAATACCTGGTCATGCCAATCATGTCTGCTGCTACAAAGCTGGCCGGCTAACTCGTTAGTCCCTCTCATACAGTCAGAAACTCTCAGCGCAGCTCCTTCCAGAAACTCTCAGCGCAGACACAGATGAACCACCTTGAAAGATGGCAGACAGGTAGCACAGCAATGCCAAGGTGCCCAGGATAAGGCTCACCGCAGCCCACAGCTTGTTCCGCACACCGTGAGAATAACATGTATTCTGGGATCATCATGTCTCCCAGTGTGCTGAGAGTGATTATTAACCAAGAAACTGAAGAAATGATCCCAACCTACAGAGAAGCCTCTTCATTTTTCTTCTGCTCAGGATAGAAATAACACACAGCCCAAGGGCTCCCCTAAAACATCTCTGACTATATTAATAAAACATGAGCTTCTCTAAATTTAAACTTAAAATCTAATTAATTCGTCAAAATGTCAGTTGTCACCTAAAGCCTTTTAGGAGAAAGGGACTACCCTGGAATAAAGAGGAAGCTCCACGGCAATAAAAAGAGTTGAGTGAGCCGAGTGTAGTCACTCCCAGTGATCGCTGTCGCCTTGTTTGTTAATATTACGCCTTCCACAAAGCTTCACGGAGAAGGGATTTAAGAATCCATTCATTCTCCATACGGCCTGTCCCCTGTCCTAATTATAAAGTGTGTCCGTACGAAACACAGTCATCACTGCTGTGGCTCCCTGTCTGCCCCCGAAGTCAGGAACCCCGGTGAAATCGTCTACAAAGTACATGGGGCCAGTCACAAATAAAATGACAACGATAAATCTGTGGACGACTTTAGGGGCTAGATGACCCCACGAAGGTTGTTAAATCGCACCACCGTCTTTCTTTATCAAGAAAGCAGAGAACAGAAGAAACAGGAAGTTCCTGATAGGAATTTAGCAAGCAGAAAGAGGAGCTGAGCCTCCTAGTTCTATCATGGTTTCCAATGGGTTTGCAATCTTGTAGCACTGTTTCATCCTATGCCCAGGATTCTCCTGCTGAAAAGAGAACTTGGTCCCTTGTCTTCCTTCTGTGATCCAAAGACAATCTATCAGCTACAATTGTAGCGGCAGAAGCAGGAGACCGCAGGACACACAGATAACCTTTTAAAGGTCTATGCAGTGTTAAAAGCAATCACCACAGTCCTCTACAAACAAGTAAGGGCATGAAAACAAAACATGAAAATCCTAGGTTTCTGTCTGCAAATAACTTAAAAGTAACCAGCTTATTGCTAGCATACTGCTGACGTTCGGCTTGAGAGTCAAGGGTTTTAGGAGAAAACGAGCCGTATTTTTAGAGCTGAACATGATTAATTTACAGAAGCCTGATTTTTTTTTCCTAAGGACCAATAAAGTATGTTCCAATTTCAAGCAATGAAGGGGAAAAACATATCTCACAATCATTAGGCTGTTAGCCTTTACTACAAATGGAATGAAGCAAACTCCTTTCTTGACTGAAGTGGTAAAGGGCAATGTTTCTGCCCCAGGACAGTGATGGGACCGCCTGATCACGGTTCTCAGAGGCATCTGGAGTGGCTTCCAGCCAACTTCTCCCTCCCAGGTGGAAGCCATGCCCACCAAATCGGCCCTGCTCGCACAGCTACTATCCATACAACAGATCCCAGCATTGCCAAAGGTATCAGCTGGGGCCCACTGGCCAAGAAAACTTTCAGCTGCTGCACCTGGCACCAACCACTGATCTCTCGGGGACCAAATACCATCATCTAGAATGATCCAGACAGAACCCCTACACCGAGGACGGATAAAGACCTGAGGCAAAGGGAGCGCAGGGGTCTGAAATGAAGGCCCAAGAATCATCCTCCAGCATCAGGGCCCAGGAGACAAAGGGAAGAGTGAAAACCCAGGCCCATTAAGTCTGCAGTCTCCGAACCAGCTGAGCCCGACTGGGCGCGGGTACCACTCTGGGATCCGCAGGAGAGCCACACAAGTGCAGGGCACACTGAGTTTCCAATCTGCCTCCCTAATGCGACGCCTCCAGAGCAAGGGGATGCAAAGGGAGAAGCCGTGTGGGAAGGGGAGGGGGCGCAAGAGACCGATCAGAATTTCCCAAAGGTCCCGGAGAACTCCGTCTCCAGGTCTCTCCAAAAAGTTGCAAAGCCCGGTCTGTATCTCCGGGCAGGGCGGCGGAGGGGGGGGGGGCGGCAGGACGCGTCGCCTCGTGTGCTCCCCAGCCGCCGCGATGAGGGCAGGGGGCACGGACCGGCGGACGAGGGAGTCTTACTTTTGTAGCTCGCCGCCCAGGGCTGGTAGCCGTAGTAGCCGGTGATGCGCAGGATCCGCTCCTCGATGGACGTGAGCCCCACGGGCCCGCTGGTGAGGTCCTCCACGGAGCGCGACCATTTCAGATCCTCCTTGATAGCCTCGTCCACCACCAGGTACTTGAGCTGCCGGAGCTGGGGGCTGATGTCGGACAGTCTCCGGGGGCTGACGTCCGGTGACCTCCTCATGCCACTGCGGCCGCGCGCGGGCAGGTGGGCGAGGGAGGAGGTGGGGAGAGAAGGGGGGGGGGGCCGGTGAGGAGCCGATCCGAGGGCGAGCAAGGGCGCCGCAGGGGCAGGTGCCGCCGCAGGGCCGCCGCTCGTGCCCCGCCCGCCTCGCACCCCGGCAACCCCGGCAGCCTCGGCGTCGGGTCCCGTCTCCCGCGCCGGCCCCGGGCGCCCCGGGGCGGCGCAGATCGGGGCGAGCGGTGAGGGAGAGGACGCCCGGAACTTCTCGAGCAGCCCCGCCGCGCGCCGCCCCTCCCCGAGCCCCAGGCTGCAAAGGGCCGCCCGCCCCGCCCGCCCCCAAGCCCGGGCGCTACTCACACGGCGATGCTCTTGCCCCTGGGTGCGCCGCCGGGAAACTCTCGGATCCCCATGGGCACCGGCAGCGTGGGGCCGGGCGCGCCCAGACTTGAGGCGGAGGGGCCGCGGCCCCGGGGAGGTGGGCGCGCTGCCCGCCGAGGGTCCGCGCGGCGCCCGCCGCCCCGCGCCGCCCGTGCGCGCCCGCGCCCGCCGTCCCCGAGCGCCTCCGCGGCGTGTGCGGCGCGACACGGGCGCGGCGGCTCACCCGGCTCCGGCCGGTCCGCGGCGCTCGCTGCAGGCGGCCGGCGGCCGCGGCGGGCCCGGGCCCCCTCCGCCTGTCGCCGTCGCCCCGGCACACGGCGGGCGCGGGAGCCGCGGACCCCGAGCGAGCGCCGGGAGCTTGCGTGCGCTCTCGAGGCACCCGGGCGGCGGGATGCGCCCGGCCCGGGAGAGGCGCGGCCAGGCGGGGGCGCTGCTGCGCCCCCTTCCCGCCCGCCGGGGTGTGCGCGGGGTTCCGGAGCCGATCCCGGCCTCCGCGCTTCGCCCGGCAGCCTCGGGCTGGGGCGCGCTCGTCCTCCCCTCTCCCTCCCCTCTCCCGTGACTTGTGGGCTCCCCCCGCTCCCCCTTCCCTGCCCCGGTTCGCGCCCGCCAACCGCTCCCGGTCTCCTTTCCCTCGTCCTAAAACACCAGGCAAACTACTTGGAAAGACAAGAGACCCGGCTCCGTCTCCACAAAGACCACGCTGGGGATGCCAAAGAAACAAATAGCATTTCCCAAGCGAGACCGAGGCGCAGGTGAGATGACTTACGACGCTGCGGGGTTAGTTCAGGCCGGCCTGGCCCTCAGAGAGCTTGTGTTCTCCTCGGTGACGGTGACGCAATTACTAAACCCCTGCTCTCTCCACGGATTTTTCCATGTTCCTTCGTCTCTGTCCGTTTTTCTGTCGGCCGGCCATTCTCTTCCGAGAATCTTTCCATCACTTTCCATAATGTCAGTTTTCTGTTTTATATATATATATATATTATATATATATATATATATATATATATATAAAACATAGGTTCATCGGGGCAAAGTGAGAAAATACAGAAATGTGTAAAGAAAACTCTCATTATCCAGCCAACCAGGTCCCCCCATGTCAAATACATTCGCACAAAATCAGAATCAGATTATATACACTACTTATTGTACCGTGTTTTATATTAAAATTATATTGTGTCTCAGCAAACTAGGAAGAGAGGGGGAACTTGCTTAAATTAATAAAGGACACCTACAAATACCTACAGCTAACATGGTACTTCATGGAAAGAAACTAGAAGCTTCCTCGCTAAGATCAGGAGCAAGGCAAGGATGTCTGTCTCTTCGCACTCCTTTTCGATATCTACTGCAAATCCCAGCTCATGAAATTTGATAAGAAAAGGACATTAAAACGTGTATCTATTGGGAAGGAGGAAATAAAATTGTCTTTGTTCACAGGTGACATGATCATCTATATAGAAAACTTCAAAAGTCGACCAAAAATTAAACTGAAACAAATATTGGTTATAGCAAGGTTGAATGATACAAGATTAATGTACAAAAGTCAATCAACGCCCTATATATCAACAAGGAACAAATGGAATTTGATAGTTAAAACATAATACCACCTACATTGGCACACGGAATAAAGAAGTGCTTTTTCATGAGGAAGGTTACAAAGCTCTGATGAAAGAAATCAAAGAAGGCCTAAATAAAAGATAGCCCATGTCCATCACTGGGAATACTCAATGTTATGTCGGTTCTTTCCAACTTGATGTACAGATTCTAAGTAACCCCAGTCAGTCTCTCAGCAAGTTATGTTGTGGCTGTCACCAAAATGATTCTAAACTTTACAGGGAGAGGCAAAAGACCCAGACTAGCCAACAAAATACTGGAGAAGAACAAAGTTGGAGGGCTGAGGCAAAGGGATAAGTAGAACAACATACAGAGCTCAGAAACACTCACTTTGCCAAGTGGTCTTTGATGAAAAGGCCACGTCAATTTCATGGAGCAAGGTCAGTGTTCTCAAAGGATGTGGGGACAACCGGACATCCACATGAAAAACAATGATCATAAGCCTAAATATAAATTGGAAAATCATAAAATTCTTAGAAGACAACATCAGAGAAGATCCAGACAGCCTTGGGTTTGGTGATGACTTTTTAAATACAAAATCAAAGGCATTATCCATGAAAAAAAAATGTTAATAATTTAGACCTCATTAAAATTAAAAACTGCTCTCCAAAAGACACTGTCGAGAGAATAAGATGACAAGCCACAGACAGGCAGAAAATATGTGCAAAATACATATCATATGAAGGGTTATTATCCCAAATAAGAACACTTAAAAGTCAACAATAAGAAAATGAACAACCTAGGGGCGCCTGGGTGGCTCAGTCTGTTGGGCGTCCAACTTCAGCTCAGGTCATGATCTCACAGCTCATGGATTTGATCCCCGCGTCAGGCTGCTGTGCTGACAGCTCAGAGCCTGGAGCCTCCTTCAGATTCTGTGTCTCCCTCTCTCTCTCTCTGCCCCTGCCCCCCCCAAAAATGAAAATAAAAACATTTTTAAAAAATCAAAACAAAAAAGAAAGAAAATGAACGACCCAATTTGAAAATTGGCAAAATATCTGAACAGACATGTCACCAGAGATGATACACAGATGGCCAACAAGCTTATGAAATGATGCTCAACATCCATATGTCATTGCAGAATTACAGTTTAAAACAATGAGTGAGGGGCGCCTGGGTGGCTCAGTCAGTAAGCGTCTGACTCTTCATTTTTGGCTCAGGTCGTGATCCCAGTGTTGTGGGATCAAGCCCTGTGTTGGGCTCTGTGCCGTGCATGGAAGCCTGCTTGGGATTCTCCCTCTCTCTCCCTCTCTCTCTCTCTCTCTCTCTCTCTCTCCCTCTGCCCCTCTCCCTAGCTCACTCTCTCTCAAAAAAAAAAAAAAAAAAAAGAGTGAGATAATACTGCATACCTACGACAGTGGACACAGTCCAAAACTCTGACACCCCCAAATGCTGACGAGTATGTGGAACAGTAGGAACTCTCATTCACTGATGGCAGAAATGCAAAATGGCACAGCCATTTTGGAAGACAGTTTTGCAGTTTCTTACGAAACCAAATATACTCCCACCAAAAGATCCAGCAATCACACACTTTGGTGTATTTCTAAATTAGACTGAAAATATATGTCCACACAAAACCTGCACACAAATATTTACAGCATATTTATTAATAATTGCCAAAGCGCGGAAACAACCAAGAAGACCCCCAGTAGGCAAACACTGTGATACATCGGTACAATAAAATTAATGAACTATCAAGTCATGAGAGGACACGGAGGAACCTTAAATGTATATTGTCAAGTGAAAGAAACTTCTCTGAAAGGTGATATTCTGTATGATTCCAACCATACGACGCTGTAGAAGAGGCAAAGCTATGGAGACACTAAAACGATCAGTGGTTACCAGAGGTTCCTGGTGTGGAGAGTGGTAGTGGGAGGGAGAGGAGGAGGAATGAATGGGTGAGCACAGGAGATTTTTTATGTCAGTGAAACTATTCTGTATGATACTACAATGGCGGATGCGTATCATTATACGTTTGTCAAAATCCATAGGTTGGACGACACCAAGAGTGAACCCTAATGTAAATTATAGACTTTGGCAGAAAATGATGTGTCAGTGTTGGTTCATTGGTTGAAAGAAGCATACTACAATCATGCAGGATGTTAATGTTGGTGGGGAGGCTATATGTAAACGTGGGGGTTGGAGGTAGTTGAAAACTCTCTGTACTTTCCCCTCAATTTTGTTGGGAACCTAAAATGGCCCTAAAAGATAGTCTATTTATTTCAAAAACTTATGCAGCTTTCCAGGGTCACAATATTCCCCTAAAATATTACTTTTAATATATATATATATATATATATATTATTCTTATGGCTGTTATCATAAAAACAACAAAGCCATTATAAATAAAAATACCAGGAAATACTTAGGTATATAAATAAAAATTAATATCCTCCATAATTGTACATAATTTTTAAACTTTCTTTTGTGAGAGCCTTAGGAACATGTTTCCTCTCTCTCCCTCTCTCTCTCCCTCCCTCTTTCTCTCCCTCCCTCCCTCTCTCTCCCCACCCCCCCACCGTATGAGTATGTGTGTAAGTTCTCTTCTTAATCCCTTCCGAGACTGTAGGACAAGTCTTTATTTCTTACACCTGAAGTATCTCATCTTCAGCAAGACTTGACTGCCATGAAAAACACTTCACCTGGTGTTTCTAGAGCATCCTCAGAGGACCACCTGAAGTCAAAGCCACTCAAGATCGTTGTTTACAAATGCTGAACTCGGAGTCACTTCTCAGTGTGGGCATGGGAACCCTCCACCTCACTGACTTCCCCAGGGGGACGCCGTTGGCACGCTGTTTGAGAGAGCAGTGTAAACAATGACTGAAGTTTCGTGAACTCAGAATCCCCCACCTTGCTTTTACAGACACATTGAAGGTCTAGGCATAGTTAGAAGACGACAGAGGCCACTCCCCCCTTTAATTATCACATTCTGGCGCCTGTAATTCTAGGCAAGGTCTTTAACATTTTTGAGCCTCCGTTCCCGTTATCTGTATGAAAGAGATGACCCTGGTGAGCTTGTGGTGAAGACAGAAAACGAGTTAATACGTGTCAAGTACCTAGCACGTGACCAGGGCCAGGACTTCAGAGACATGAGCTTTATTATTAGCAAGGGGGCTCCCGGTTGAAGCATATTCTTTGACAGCCACATCAAACTGCTGACTCATATCCAGGTTCATGTTGCCTAAAATCTCTACGTCATGTTACATACACAGTTGCTAAGCTCCACACTGTACCCCTCCCCGCCCCCACTCCTTTTAAATAAATAGCATGGGGTTTGAAATCAGATAAAAGGACTTAAATACTGGCTTCTCCACTCACCAGTCAGATAGCCTTGCAAAATGTATTTCACGTCTCTAAACCTCATTTTCTCACACCACCCTCAAATAGTTATTATAAAGGTTAAATACGGGCGCCTGGGTGGCCCCGTCGGTTAAGCATCCAACTTCAGCTCAGGTCATGATCTCGCAGTTCACGAGTTCGAGCCCCATATCGGGCTCTGTGCTGACAGCTCAGAGCCTGGAGCCTGCTTCGGATCCTGTGTCTCCCTCTCTCTCTCTCTGCCCCTCCCTCATTCGCTTTCTGTCTCTCTCTCTCTCTTTCTCAAAAATAAAAACATTTAAAAAAAAATTTTTTTTAAGTTAACTAAGGTCAAGTGTGTTAAGAATTTAGCACAGGCTTTAGTGCTCAATAAATGTTAGCAGGGACAATTATTTGTCACTTCTATGACATTTACATCTGTCAGATGTAGTCAGGGCCATAACATCTTGGGATGTTTGGGATAGTGACTCTGTCAGCCATTGCAATCCCTGCCCCCACCTCACCGAGTACTATGGGGCACCTCTCACCTCCACAGGCAGCCTCTTTAAATCCTGTTCTGATGTCCGTAACTGATGTTAAATACTTCAGCGGGGGCGGTGTGATACTGCATGTAGAGTCCCTTGGAGATGTTAGTACCAGCAACCTACTCTTCCAATCAGGTGTGACTAGCCAGCATCATACAATAAAGACCACATGCAGAAATAACCAACACAGGCTCTCCTACCGCCCATACATCAATCAACGCCTGAAGCTCTGCTTTGGGGCACGGTACGTATCAGAAGTGGGTTACGATTGATGAAATCACTTGCTTGTTCCATGGCCTGACGAGTGAGGGTTAGGAATGGGCTCCCATAGGGGACTTATAGCAATTCAGGACATCTGGATCAGATACACTATTTCAGAGATCCTCTCCACCTTTGCACAACAGGTGACACAGGATTCGTAACCTTGTTGGAGGAGGTCATTGAGAAGATGTGACTGCCAGTAGACCAGTGAGCCGGACCCAGGCTCCTCCCCCTGAATATACGTTCTACTCACTGTTCCCACACAGTAGGAGCTGTTTCAAGGATGCAGTCTTGAGACAGTCGGGTGTTGAGACCACCTGGATAGTGTGCATTACTGAACCCAGTTAAGGCCTCTATATAAACTTTTAAGATTCTGATGGGTAGGTGAAAAAATGTCCTCATCTTGAGGCCACCCAAGACAGGCCCCAATCCGGAGTAATCTGCCTCTTTCTTCAGTCTCTCCTTGCCCTCTGTGTATTGGGATCAGTTTCAGATTTCACCCAGGGAACTCCCAGGGCTGTGAACCAATAAACGTTTATCCTTAGAGATGGTATCCAAAGTTGCCATCCTTTTTCCAGTCAGCGTGTATGTATAAGGATTTATAGTTGCCTGAGGCAACTAACTATAAGGGTAATGGAATCCTGCTCTAGAATATTGTCCCTGTGCTTGGAGCGATTGTCAGGTGTGGTCAGAGCACCTAAAAAAACAGAATGCTAAAACTTTGTCTAACTTAGAGAACAGCCTATATAAACTTTTTTTTTTTTTCTGAACACATGCTGACAAAAGTTGTTGGGTTAACAGTTATGTGCATGGATGGTGTAATGTGATATAAAATGTTTCTATCGTAATCTGATGGCTAGGTCATGGGTAACTACTTTCCCATTTACTGATGTAAAAAATTCATTTGTGAACTCCATCCATCCAAAGAGCCCAAGGCCTGTGCATGAACTCACTGGCTTAAGTCGGTCTGCAAAACATCTACAAAGCGGTGTATAAAGGAATTTGGGCTACTCTAAGCATAAAAGTGAGATCCTGATACAAGTTCTGTTCGGAATATTCGAGAACATCCAGCATCACAAAAAGCAATAGTGGAAATATTTCCAAAAAAAATCTCTATACTGGTGGCTCTAAAAATGTAAATTTTTCAGAATCACTTCAGGTGCTAATGGATTAAAGACTTAACTGTAAGACTTAAAACCATAAAACTCTTGGGGCGCCTGGGTGGCTCAGTCAGTTGGGCATCCGACTTTGGCTCAGGTCATGCTCTCGCAGTTTGTGACTTTAAGCCCTGTGTGGGGCTCTGTGCTGACAGCTCAGAGCCTGGAGCTTGCTTTGGATTCTGTGTCTCCCCCTCTCTCTGCCCCTCCTCTGCTCATGCTCTGTCTCTGTCTCTCAATAATAAATAAATGTTTAAAAATGTTTAAAAAAACCCATAAAGCTCTTAGGAGAAAACACAGAGTTAAAGCATCTTGTCATGGGTCTTGGCAATGAGTTTTTGGATATAACATTTAAAGCACAAGCAACAAAATTTTTTAAAAAGTGGGATTACATCAAGGCAAAAAGCCTCTGCCCAGCAAAATAAATAATCAACAAAGTAAAAAGGCAACCTATGGAATGGAAGAAGACATTTGCAAATCATGTATCTGATAAGGGGTTCAAATCCAAAATATATGAAGAATGCATACAACTCAATAGCAACAACACAAAGAATCCACCTAAAAATGGACAAAGAACCAGAAGAGAGACATTTTTCCAAAGAAGATAGTCAAATGGATAACAGACAGATGAAAAGACCCTCAACATCACTACTCATCAGGGAAATGTAAACCA
Organism: Lynx rufus; assembly: GCF_022079265.1. Classification (NCBI taxonomy): domain Eukaryota; kingdom Metazoa; phylum Chordata; class Mammalia; order Carnivora; family Felidae; genus Lynx; species Lynx rufus. The sequence goes on from NW_025814840.1 coordinate 14,614,267, forward strand.
CAACCACACTTGTATCACCTCACGCTTGTCACAAAGACTATCATGAAAAAGATAAGAGATAACAAGTGCTGGGAGGGGGTGGTACACAGGTGTTTTGTGCATCGTTGGTAGGAACACAAATTGGGGTGGCCATTTTCAAAATCAGTACAGAGGTTCCTCAAAAAAAATTTTTTTTAAATAGAACTCCCATATGATCCAGAAATTTCACTTCTGTGTATGTATCTGAAGGAAACAAAATCACCATGTCAAAGGAATATCTTCACCATGTTCATTGTAGCATTATTTACAATGTCCAAGGCACAGAAACCGCCTAAGTGTCCATCAACAGATGAATGAATGAATAAAATGTCAAACACACACACACACACACACACACACACACACACACACACACTGGAATATTATTCAGCCATAAAAAAATAGGAAATCCTGCCATTTACAGCAACATGGATGAGCCTTGAGGACATTATGCTAAGTGAAATAAATCAGAGAAAAACAAATCTGTATCATCTCACAGGTAAAATCTGAAATAACCGAACTCCTAGAGAAAGAGATCGTATCTTTGGTAGCCAGAAGTGGGAGGTGGATGAGAGGGGGTTGTGGGAATGGGGTGAAGGTGGTCAAAAGTTACAAACTTTCAGTTATTAATAAGTACAGGGGATATAATATACAGCATGGTGACTACAGTTAACAATGTTGTATGGAATATTTGAAAATTGCTAAGACAGTAAATCCTAAAAGTTGTCACCACAAGGAGATACTTTTGTATTTCTATGAGGTTATGGATGATCTGAATCTGTTATGGTAACCATTTTGCAATATATACATGTGTCAAGTCATTATGCTGTGCACCTTATACAGTGTTTTGTCAATTCTATCTCAATGAAATGAGAAGAGAAAATAAAATAAATTTCAGACTCTCATATTTTATTCATAGGGAGGTGTTTTCTTTCCAGTGAGCCTGGTAATCTGCATTTTAATGAGCACCCTTGATAAGGCTGATGCAAATGATCAGTGAACTATACTCCTTGAAGACAAGTCTCCCTCAAAACCATGTGGACACATTTAACAAATACAAATTTCCAGGCTTCTCTCCAGATTCTTCAGTAAGAAACTTGTATGTATGGACTGCACATAAACATTTTTAAACATCTTCTCTAGTGATTCTTTAACATATTAGTCATAGTTATTTTGAAGTCCTTGTTGATTAGCTCCAATATTGAAGTCATCTATGAATATGTGTCGATTGCCTGTTTTTTCTCTTGATCGTCAATCATATTTTCTTGCTTATGCACATGTCTGGTAATTTTTACTGTATTCCAGACATTGTTATTTGAAACATTATAGAGCCTCCAGATGACCATATCTCCTACCAGAGAAGGGCTTCCTTCTTCTCTTAAGCAGTGAGAATGAGAAATCGATCACATAATCCAATCAGAAATTTAACTAATTTGGGATTAGGTTGCACTATTAGTAAGATTCCACAACTGCTTTGACCTTTTCCTTAGGCATAGTCTTCCCAGGCTTTTTACTGAAAGCTTGGCAGGCATTAATCTCCTGAGTTCTAAAAGACTGTAGGGAATCCACCTCTACCCTTTATAGATCCAACCGAAGTCTACAGCTTCCCACCCACACAGTTTTTAAAAGTTCTAAATACCTTAAGGGAGAAATTGTTGGTGTTCTTTAAGCAAGACCCTTCTTCGAGTGGATCTTTGTTGCTTAATCCCCAAGAGACTATGCTAAAGCTCTTTCTTCCTTTAGAAGCTTTTGACTTAGCTCCCCAGCCTCCCATGCAAACTCAGACCTCAGCAAACATTTCATGTGGAAACTTGGGTTCTTCAAGTTTCCAATTTGTCCTCCAGCTCTGTTCAATCACTGAAAGCTTTGTTGATTTCACTGATCTTTGGCAGAGGCCCTCTTCCAAGGCCATTTTCAATCTTCAGCTTGTACCCAGAATTGGCAAATACTCCTAGGGCAAAAAACAGTTGGCGGCCATCAGCTTACCTTAGAACAGTTTTGCTTGTCTGGAATATAAATTCACCTAATCATTGTTCCTTCCGTAGCTTTCTGGTACCTTTACAAACATTATTTACCTGGATTTTCAAGTTGTTGCAATGAAAAATGAAAATGTTGATCTGCCAAGACCTGCTACATCCTACCTAAATGTTGATGTCTTCCTGATACATATTTTTATAGATGTCTGTTTATTTTCCTTTTTTAAAGCAGTCATGTACTCATATCAAAGCTAACAGATTTATCAAGCTACCTTTTGATACATTAACATCCATTTCTTTTCATCTGGCTTCCCTTGGTTCCTGGGTTAATGTGAAGGAAAGGGGTCAGGGATGGAAATGATCATTCACTGACTTCATTTTGCTTACTTGGTATTTTATTCATTTTTTAATGATTTCAATTCAGAGACTACAGTTAAGAACAGCAGCAGTCAGTGTATTTATATGCTGTTAGAAGCCACTCTACTCACTGCCTAAATGAGATTGCATATTTTTCATTTTCTGCTCATAATAAAACTTCAGTGAGTAAGTTCATCAGCATCAGTACTGTGCTGCAGGCCAAGCTAATCAACTGCTGCTTCCTAATAAGAAATATTTTCTGCATATATGTTTCTGTAGCATTTCAAGATATCATAAGATGAACTTTAAACTGTTAACTGTTACTTTATTAAAAACATCATTCTTTGATGCAAAAATTATGTATTTTTACCAAAGCGAAGAATCCTAAAATATAGGGTATTAAGAGCTCTGTCTCTTTTACAAATATTTATTAGCAGCTAGTAAAACAAATAAGATAGACATTCTCTGCTCTTAATGAACCCACGGTATAATAAACAAACAGGCAAATAGGCAAATACTTGCAAAATGGTGTGATAGGGGCCATGACTGATGTATACCAATGATTCCATGCAAGCATGCAGGGAGGATTTCTGAACCACTACTGGGGGAAGAGTGGAAGAGGAGACATAGCACCAGGGACGAGTCAGATAAGACTTCTCAGGTTAGATTAATGTGCAAACTAGTTTTGAAAAATGAATAGAAATTAGCCAGGAGGAGAAGGACAAGGAGAAGGGGATGGGGAGGGGGAGGAGGGGACAAGGGAGATGGAGAAGGGGGAGAAGGGGGTGAAAGAGAAGGAGGAGAAGGAAAAGAAGACTGAGGGAAGAAGCCATGGGCACAAAAGCCTGGAGGTGTGCGAAGCCACCTGTCTGGAAGGCACTGCATGAATGGGGATAAGCTGTAGAGTGGAGAGGTAGACAGGGTCGGATCACAAAGAGCTTTGTAAACAAATCCACCACTACTGCTAGGGATACTAAAGTAACATCCTAACTGGCCTTGCCGCATCCATTCCTTTCTGCCTCCTTCTCAGAGAAAGCCTTTGGAAGTCTGATCAGGTCACTCTCCTCTGTGAAACCTTTTCAGTGAGTAGCATCTCATTTCTTTAAGTAAGAGACCCAAGCCTTAACCTTGCCGCACCTGAGCTGCCTCTTGACTTGTGCTCTGTGTGTATTCTCCATCCACACCAGCCTCTCAGAGCCCCTGGAATTTGTTTGCCTTGAGCTGGCCTCCAGGATATTGCACGAGATAGCCTCTCTGCCCATCCACCTCCTACCACTGTTAGCTTGTCAGTTTCTTCAACTGGCTCTCCTCTGCCGCTCAGACTTTCCTCCTCCATGAGGCCTCTTCTGACCCTCCCCAAACGGGATTAGGTCTTTCTATACAACCCTATAATACTCTATAATTGCCTTTATAGCCCTTATTAGAGCTTTCTTGCATATTGATAAGATTCTTTGATTAAAAAATTATCTCCCACTTAGGCTAAAAGTTCTATAAGGCAGAGACTGTTCGGCTCTCCTTGGGATTCTCATATCCCACATGATGCCTGGGGAGATGCTGCTAAAAATGAATGGTTTTAAATGAATGAGAAAATGGGGGGCGGGGAATGAAGGAATAAGACAATATGTGAGGAATATATTGCACACAATTTGCAAAATCGATTTTCATTTTTTGTTCCTTGTCAGTTCCCATTTCTAGGTTAAGACTAGATTATAAAGTTACCAGGGGAGTGACTTCTAGAACTAATTCTCTCCCAGTCTCGCTTCCAGGATTCTTTCAGCCTTTCTACAATCCTACTTTTTCAACCTAGATAGTATGTGTAGCAATACAATATCTGAAGTTGGTCTTGGTTTAAAATATCCTGTTCCATTGTTCTCGAAAAAGTGTGTCCTATTGTTCAGAAATTTTAGTCACTGTAATAAATATTTCTGACATGCTTATTATGGAAGATATATGGGTTCTGATAGATAGAGAAAGAAAGAAAGAAAGAAAGAAAGAAAGAAAGAAAGAAAGAAAGAAAGAAAGAAAGAATAATGGTTAGGTGGATGGATAGATGGATGGACAGATAACCACATACGATGCATTTGTTTTACCTTACCCCAATAAATGGTAATCTTTAATTTAGGAGCCACGTCTTTCTCTCCTTTTCTAACCCTTACAATGTTCAAAAACTAAGTGAATGCTGTGGTTGGATTAACCAAAATCAGGACGAGAGAGAAGTGGATTTCTAATGTTGTACAATGTGTAGTAAGTAGGGAAGGAGGTCTTTGATCTTTCAGACATTTGATCAGACCAGCTACGACCAATATCCTCAGTCAGGATTATGACATTTGGGCTTTAGTAAAGACAATGCTATGTATTTCAAAATGTTCCTCTGTGTTAGCTATTATTATCTGTGTTGGGCAAGACGCATTATAAGAAAGAGATGAACTCAAGAGAGAATGTCGACTTGTAAGAGCAAAAGAAAAAAAAAAAAAACAGATACACTCTGAAAGTTTGGAACCTCCTAGAACTGGGGAAGCTGTCCCGATGCCTGCTCTACAGGGTTTCATCATCGCTCTGGGCCAATGACTTCTGTGTATTACTCATCCTTCCCCTTTCCCAGAAAGTATGTGTTGCTGTCATCCTGCCTCTATTCCATTATTGAATCTTGAGTGTGTGGAGAGACCCAAATAACTTGCCTCTTCAGCCAGAGATTGCTTTAAACACTCATATCTGAATTTGAGGAAGAGGAAAACTGAAAAATTAGCAAACCACTGGGAGATCCTGGACTTCAAGCTGGATCCAGCGGCTCTATGGGACTTTGAGTTGTGTTCTTAAGGGAAGGGGTGAGCATATTCTATACGGTCATCTAGTGATAAAATGGATATTTGGCCACTATGGCTAACAGTGCTTTGTGTCTGCCAATCCTACCTCATCTATTCTATATCCCCTAACCTGGTCATCTAGAAAGACTTCATCTCTCAGCCTCCCTGGAGCCATCTGCTCCGTTCTTGCCAATAGAACGTGGGTAGAAGTTATATGCACTCCTTCCAGACTTGCCCTCTAAAAGTTCTTTTTTTAAACATTTATTTATTTATTTATTTTGAGGGGGGTGGAGAACGGAGGAGGGGCAGAGAGAGAGGGAGAAAGAGGGAATCCTAAGCAGGCTCCTTGCTGTCAGCACAGAGTCTGATGCAGGGCTCAAATTCACGAACCGTGGGATCATGACCTGAGCTGAAATCAAGAGTTGGATGCTTAACCAACTGAGCCAACCAGGAGCCCCAACTTCCTGAGAAATACTTTACATGCTCTCCCATGGCTTTAGTGCTGGGGATGATGATGTTACTAGGTAGAAGCATTGTGGGTCCCTGAGTCTCCACTTGAAGGACAGCTGTCTTGGAGAGCCACCCAATCAGGAATATCCCTTTTGGACATTTCATGAGCAAAAGGCAAAACTTTAACTGTATTAAAAGTAAAAGTATACTCTTTGTGTATACTAAGCCATTGGCATTTCCAAGTCTATTTGTTACTGCAGCACAGAAGCATTGTCTTAAAGAATGAATGGGTCAACCAGGCAATTAGAGAAGACATTTAAAAATGTATGGAAACAGGGGCGCCTGGGTGGCGCAGTCGGTTAAGCGTCCGACTTCAGCCAGGTCACGATCTCGCGGTCCGGGAGTTCGAGCCCCGCGTCGGGCTCTGGGCTGATGGCTCAGAGCCTGGAGCCTGTTTCCGATTCTGTGTCTCCCTCTCTCTCTGCCCCTCCCCTGTTCATGCTCTGTCTCTCTCTGTCCCAAAAATAAATAAACGTTGAAAAAAAAAAAAAAATTTAAAAAAATAAAAATGTATGGAAACAAACAAAAATGAAAATACAGCAATCCAAACGCTTTGGGATGCAGCGAAGGCAGTCCTGAGAGGAAAATACATTGCAATCCAGGCCTATCTCAAGAAACAAGAAAAATCCCAAATACAAAATCTAACAGCACACCTAAAGGAAATAGAAGCAGAACAGCAAAGACAGCCTAAACCCAGCAGAAGAAGAGAAATAATAAAGCTCAGAGCAGAAATAAACAATATAGAATCTAAAAAAACTGTAGAGCAGATCAATGAAACCAAGAGTTGGTTTTTTCAGAAGCATTGTCTGGACTTGGATTACCTTGACTAATATAGTGTAATAGCACAGATGTTCAATGGCTCTCCTCTCATCTTTCACTTGGCTCTGTATTTCTCCTTAGCTGTATAGTTCCTGCATTTGGCATCTTTGTTTAATCATAGAAAACTAAAAAAAATAAAGTAAGTTTCAGGAAAAAACATAACCCACTTTTATCTTTTCTATATTTCTGGCACTCTGGATGATATAAAGCTGAAAACTATGCCCTCAAGGAATTTCAAAGCAGAAGACACATACACAAATGACCAAGCTAAAAAGTTAAAAGCACAGGGTACTTAAGTTAGATACAAAGACAGTTCTGTAAGAATTTAGAGGAGGAAGTGATTACTTGCCATATTGCACATTAAATGCAAATAAACCCATGGTTCTAATCAATTTTTTAAAATTCTGAAGATGCCCCTCCCTCCATTCCTAACAGATTGTTTATCACCCGGACACACACTTTATCTGCACTGTGGAATATCCACTTTAGATTTTAAAGTGTAGGCTGATTCCTGCCTACCACCTCGCATATATGTATCAGAACAGTCAACTCCTATCTGCGTGTGGGCTCTAGAAATTCCAACAAAAACCTGTATTATTAGGTGCAGAAAACATTTCAAAAACAAAGGCCACAAGCAAATATAAGTTCTTTAAGTATTATATGCTACATGACTTTGCCTCTACACAGACAGGTAATCAAGATAAGGTTCCTAACAATTAAATAAATGTAGGTTTTCTAGAAAGACTTGAGTGGGCAGCTACTCCTGTTCTCTTTCCAGTGAGAAACCTGTTCCATGGCATCTCTGAAAGGGAGAATCAAGTCTCTGCTTAAATGCCCCTGGATGTGGGATCTCATGCCTTCCCAAGAAGCCTTTTCTGAAGATGAAAAACTCAAAACCTAGCTCTATTTTTACCAATTTAAGCAGATAAATCACTTTTAGTTTGAACTCTATTCAACTCTTCTCCCTTTTTTTTGGTAATAATTCTCCCGTGATTCATTGAGGAAGTGTTGTTATATACAGTCAAGAGAAATAAATCCCTACATAGAAAGAACAAGGCATGAGAGGAGCTTGTATTTGTCCACAGCCCCTCTGCTCAAAAATAGAGGCATCAGACCCCAGTGCCTCCTGCTCTTGGCCTTGTCGGTGATTTATGTTTGTGTTGTTATCCATTAGGTCCCGGAGAGTTCCATCCACTCTATCATGATCACTCAGAACCATTTCATTCTCTTCAGTGATGCTGAGGCTTCTGTTTGGAGCCTTTCCAATTTCTGTCTGCGCAGGCCCTCGTGTCCCTTAGGACCTCCAGGAAGGGCAGGACTTCAGGGGGAACTGCTGATAAACACATTCAACACAGAACATTTTTTCCTCTGTTCCAACGGTCCTTTAACCCCTTCAAGATTCTGCTGCTGGAAACTGAAATATCTCCCCTACCGTGGCAGCGGGAGAGCTGTATGAGCGCACACGTGCACATACTTACAATTTTGGGTATCATTTCAAGAAATTCACAGACCCTCTGAACATGACCTATGACCCTCAAATGAAGAATCCGAGCCTTACAGCAAAACAGAGTGACTTTAACTCAAACAAATTAGCAGGAGTTTACTGAGCACTGATTCTGGTCAAACACAGCATTCAGACACGAATAAAGCACAGTCCCTACACAGACCATCTAGAGGGGAAATAGACTTACGCTTGGTTTTGATGGAGCCATGTCTCATGCGTATCACTGATAAAGGGTGCTACTTGTGAGACAAGATGAGTAGCACCTTCAAAGTCTCAGTTGTGACCACTGTGGGACACACGACAATCTCCCGTGAGAGCAAGGATGTTACATTCCATCTTTCATCGGCACGTCCATGCCACTCTCCCTATCATGTCGTTAACAAGATTGATCCATGGGAGACTTGGAAATGGGGGTGATAAATTGCTATGTAATCTCAGGTGGTAATTCCATTAACTCCCAAAATGCCTCAGTGTCCTCTCAATCCCATCACCTATTCACCCATCCCCCACCCTGCTCTCCTCTGGTGACCATCACTTTGTTCTCCATAGTTAAGAGTCTGTTTTTTGGTTTGTCTCTTCATGTTTCCTTTGTTTCTTAAATTCCACACATGAGTGAAATCATATGGTATCTGTCTCTTTCTCTGACTTTTTTCACTTAACATTATACTCTCTAGCTCCATCCATGTTGTTGCAAATGCAAGATTCCATTATTTCTTATGGCTGGATAATATTTCATTACACACACACACACACACACACATCACATCACATCACATCTTCTTTATCCATTCATCAGTTGGTGGATGTTTGGGCTGCTTCCATAATTTGCTTATTCAAAGTCTCTGGGTAGTTAGAAGCCTGGCAAGAATGTTTGAAGTAATTTTCACTGGAGACAGCTTGTCACTGCAGGGGCTGATCGCCTCTTGACTCTACAATTTCTCCCACTCTAGCAATTGCCAGAAGGCCAGGCAGGCTGGTCGAGCTCACATGGCATGGGGGAGATACTCTTCTGCTCGCACGAAGCTTTAGGTGGATGAAAGCCAGACAGAAAAGGTTCTGGGTATCAAAGTTAGAGAAGAGGACCAAGATGGAGCTCCTTTTTCTAAGTTTTTATTTATTTATTTTGAGAGAGAAAGAGAGAGAGAGCACCTGCGAATAGGAGAGAGGCAGACAGAGATAGAATAATACCAAGCAGGCTCTGTGCAGTCAGTGCAGAGCCCGATGTGGGGCTCAAACTCACGAAGCATGAGATCATGACCTGAGCTGAAATCAAGAGTCAGAAGCTTAACTGACTGAGGCACCCAGTTGCCTCCTAAAATGGAGCTTCTGATGAAGCTTTCAGAAGTCAGAATGCAGAATCATAAGGTCAGAGATTCAAATGTCAGTGGGTTCAAACGGAAAAGCAGGAGGTGTCTGCGCACATAATAGGAATTACAAGCACTGCGGAGACAGGGTGTGTCTGTGTCCCAGAAGCATGTTCTCTGTGGACCAAATCCACTGACGGGCCAGGGACTGGACCCGCATGAGCATTCCTTTTTGTCTGCAGCTGCTTCCATTTCCCTGCTACCGTTATTGATGAGTCGTCGTCTTCCAGTATGAGGATCTCAAAGAGCTATCTTACCGGTTTGTTTAAAAGAGCGGTCATAACCAACTGATCCAGAGAAGAGGAAAGAGACGATGTATACACAGTGGAATTCTCACATTATTTACAATGTCATTTAAGCCAACAATTTTAATTAATGTCCCATCAAAGCATTCAACAGGACTGTGGTAAGGAACCAAATTAATGGCTTTGATTTTTGCTCTTTTCTTCTTCCCTTGTCCGTCTGATAAAGATTGGATATAGCAAAGATTACCCTTTGATAAGTTTACCCAATGTGTTTTGCCTTCCACTCCTCTCTTCTGGAAATGACTACTCCCTGGCGGTCATTCTACTAGAGTTCTATGGGAGGGGCAAGGACTCGTGTCATGGTGGAAAGGAGGAAGACAGCACACTGGCAGGGAAATCTTGTCTAAATGGAAGGAAGAGGCGCGCCTCCCCTCTCCATCATGGGAGGCTACACAGAGACAAGAGTAGACCAAAGAACTTGAAGATCAAGATTTCCATATCTCCCCAGACTTCAGGCTACATCTCCAAGGATGGGGTCAAGGTGCTATAAAAAGTTCCTGCTAAGTATAGGGGCCACCAAGAGCATCTGGCCTGTGGATGTTTCCCCGGGCATAAGACAGAAAGGTTATGAGTTTCTAATACAGGAGACAACATGCCTTTGGTACTCCTGGCAGCCCGTGAGAACGTAGGTAAAAGTTATTTGTGCTACATCCAGCATTGCAAACTACTTCCAGGTAAAGGAGCCTGAGAGAGCGAAAGAGAATGCAAGCATTAGCCCCTTCCTGCCCACTGCTGGCCACAAGCCCCAGTACCGAGAAGACCACTGGGTTGGCAGGGTCTTAAGGTCTGCGAGAGGAGCCCACTGTGGATGGGACTCTCAGTGAGAAGAGGGAAGGCAAGGTCAGTGGTCAGTGGCAGTGCATCTATTCTACCTGGCCCAACGAGGCCGGCTGACCTCAGAAAATGGTGGTCCCGGCCCAGCCCGCTATTCCGCGACAGAGACGCGAAGGTATCCAGAGAACCCTGCATCGATCAGGAACACTGTCAACTAACTGTTAACACTGTCTAAGATACTTCCTTAGAGGGGAAGGACAAAGTCTAGCATTCTGAAAGCAATCATTTTAACACAAACGGAGGCCGTTTAAAATGGAAAAGACAGATTATTAAAAACAGGTTTAAGCTTCCCCGCAACCCAGTGAGTTGGAAAGGAGGGGAGATAATCACCAAAGACGATTCTCTCTGCACAACAGAGGGTAGAGTGGAAAATTTGTGACCTACTCTACTAATCATCAGGGGAAATACTGCCAGAGATAGGCAGCCAAGAGGAAGAATAAGCAAGACATTGCAGAGGCAAAATAATTGGCTTCTGAACAATTAAGATTTATCGGTAAACAGAACAACCTATTATCCCTACAGAGACTCACTTCCCGAGGGTCAAAAGCTTGGCTGGGGTCAACCACACCTTAACAGCAGGGCCAGAGGTAGAATCCACAGACCTTAAACCCAATCTTTAATCTGTAAATATGTTCACAAATATGAGCTGATTTTTATGTTACATTAACGGTGTCTTTACATGCACGGTTTGAATGGAAAGACTGAAGGTAAGAAATCAGCTGCTGCAAACCACACGAACTGGCACCTGTCAGAACATAGGAGAGCTCGGTGGTGGGCCTGCGTGTCATTCGGGCTCATGCGGCTCAACAACGTGGACCAAGCGCTCTGTGGTCTCTCAGAGCAACTTTCTTCTAATGATGGCATGGCCTTTGGGTGACTCTTTGGCCATAGAGCTGGCTCTGCAAGCAGGTCTTATTTTTGGAGTTAATAAAAGGCTGGGGAACTCTGGTTACATTGGTGGGGCTGCACAGCACTGGATAGTAAAGATGCTTCCTGCCAAGGGGCAGGTGTGGAGAAAACTCTGCCCCCCACATGCTTGGAGCGCATATACAGAGAGGTGGGGAGGATGGGGTTCTGAGAAGGAAGATGACCTTGAGAGAGACGTCCAGTGAGAACAGTCCCAGAGAACTGTGAAGGTGCTTCACGAGCAGAAGTGTCACCCAAGCAGGGTAGCATCTATTCAAAGCCACAGAAGGACGATGATAATTCTTGGCTCTGACTTCTGAGAAAGGAATAGAGAAAACAGAATTTCAAGCAAGGCCACCGATTCCTCATATCTGGGTCCCATTGGGCGAGACAAGAGCCCACAATAGGGCAATGCGCAGCTCTCTTCATGTGCTTGGGTACTTGGCCAAGGGGTGCTGCCCCCTCAGCACCCCCACCATCCTGCCATTGCCACCTGGGCCCACCTAGCTCTGAAATATTTAGTAGTAGCCAAAGGGGTTCTTGTTATTCCGGACTTTATAAGGATTAAACTTTAAAAGATTGAGGATTCATTTAAGGATAATTTAATTTAATTAAACCAGTTAATTTAAGGATATCAATACACATCGATGTCGATTTATACCTGTCTAACAAATTCGAACACTATAAGCTATAACCCTGGGTCATGTGTTATCCGGCATGATGAAATCCCCAGCCAACAGCGTCCAGGGAAATGATCCTACCCAAGCATCCTCCCCTTTGTCGCCTGGTTCCAGAACCCTTTTCAGTAGCCACTATAGTCCAGGGTTCCCATTAATCCCTCCTAGTCCACCTTCACCTGGTCACTCAGGTGTCGTTGTCAATATGCTACTTAATGACCGAGATTCCTTAGAGGTTTTGGGCTACTTCTGCAAGTTTAGACTTTCAAGCACTGTAGTTGCTAACTGCATTTCTAGAACCTCATATATTTCTGTTCCTATAGCTGACCCAGTTTTCTGCAGCAAGGCTTTCTCACTCTGTCTATGGGAAGCAGACCAAGAGCGTCATGGCCGCTAGTGGAAGGGGAAGACCATAGGACTTGGGTACTCCTAAAAGAAAATGTCTCCATTGCTTTAAAAGCCATTTACAGTCTCATTGCAAGATTAATGTCCCATCCAAGGCACTGGGAAACTGGGACTGAATTTCACATACTGCCTCCCGGGGCTTTTGTGTTTCATGCCCACTGGGGTGAACATTGTACAGACATATCTCCATTATTTCTATCCTTTGCTCTAGGACCTCAGGTGTGATTTCAGTACAGAACAACCATGACAAGGAAAGCATATGTGACTTAAGGGTATATATAGAGAGAGAGGCTCTATGCAAATATATATTTGAATATATATGAATATATATGCGTATTCATGACATATATACCCAAAATATTTCTTCAGTGTCCACCTTGAGGGAGTTGTTGTCTCAATTCATTCCCACTGCTATTGCTTAAAAGATTTTGAGGACTTTGCTTTCAAAATGGCTTTTAGAATCTGTAGCACAAACTTTTCAATAGCGTCTGCAACGATCATCTTTATTCATGGAGGGTGGCTTTGGGTTTGGAAAACAGTCAAAAGTCATTTGGAGCAAGCTCTGGCTAAAATGTGGTTGATTAAGCTGAGATAAAAATCAATTTAGGTTTTTTTTTTTTTCTTTTTGCCAAATATACACTCATTTGGAGAATTGTCAGGAGACAAAAGCAAATCAGTGGGCTACAGCACAGTCTTTTTCCTTTGTACGCAATCTCTCAGATGCTTCGGTTTTTACATAATAAATCCCGGACCATTTGATGGTAGAAGGTAAAATCTATATAAACGATGCGTTGTGTCAAAGAAATAAATCAACATTAAATCATTTAACAATTCTGCCACATTATGTTTCTGGAATCTCTGAGACACTGTAATTTTTCTGTCATTATAATATAGTTTTCATTTTTGGATCATATTCAGGATAATAAAATAAACCAAAAATCCTCTTGTTTCATCTCTGGGCATTTCCTCAAGAGTCTGTGAAAGACCCTTATGATAAGGAATTGACTCATGCAATTATGGAGAGCTGATGTCCTGCTCTGAGTCCAAAGGCCAGCAGGCTGACAAAGTCCCCCTTCCTGGGGGATGGTCAGCTTTTTATTCTACTCAGGCCTTCAGCTGATTGGGTGAGTCCCACCCACATGGTGGAGGGCAATCTGCTTTACTCGGTCTAACAAATGTAAACGTTACATGCATCCAAAACACCCTCACAGAAACACCCATAATAACTTTTGGCCAAATAGCTAGGCACCCATGTGCAGTCATGCTAACACGTAAAACGAACCATCGCAGCACTCTACCTTCATGTTTTCTCACCATTACCCAAAAGAAGGGCACGGTCTTTACAGTTACTGTCCCTAGAGTATTACAGAATGTTCAAGCTTCAAATACACTTAGGCAACTCATTCTTTTGCAGGTGGTGCTAGAGCAGACTCAAAATCACTCAGCGGTTCAGAGGAGAAGCAAGCTCTAGAACCAAGTATTTGAACTCCCAGGATACTACACCCCATCCTGGTATACTTTCTACACCACTAACATTTTCCTGTGTAATGGGTCTGTATCTTTACCTACTTTTATTGCTTTGGGCACCATTGTTACAGTTCATCAGATATTTTCACCCATCAAAGTTTTGACACTTGTTATAGGGTAAAAATGAAGACACTTGGTTACTTCCGGCAGCATCTTTCCAAACGTCTTCAGACCTCCTTGTGACAATCAAAAACATTCATTTGACATTTTTTTACTCACACGCTTATTTTAATGTGCCAGCTGCCTATTTGGCAAACTGATTTAACTTTTTTCAAAATGTGATACGAATTCCTTTCTCTGATTAACAGTTATTCATTTGTACCCTGACATGCGGCAACATGTACTCACGCTTGCCCTAACTAAAAATACTAGTACTGTTGGGCATGTTGAAATTTTCCATTTGAAACTGGAGAAGGAGCACTGAACTGAAAAGTCAGGAGATGCTGACTCTGGAATTTCACTGCCACAAAATAGCCTATGACCTTGATCCAGTTCAGTCATTTCTCAGCATATCGGTGAAAGGAGTTGAATCTTAAGATATGAATTATCCTGGGGCGCCTGGGTGGCTCAGTCGGTTAAGCGTCTGACTTCAGCCCAGGTCATGATCTCATGATTTGTGGGTTCGAGCCCCGCGTCGGGCTCTGTGCCGACAGCTCAGAGCCTTCACATCTGTTTATAAAGACATGCTCTCTCACACATTATCCCATTCAACTCTTAAAAGTTCACTGTGAAGTGGTGACATTTCCCATGCTGTAAAGTCAATGCCTTTATCAGCAGACGCCTACAATGAAATGTTGCCATATGTCTCTATTATCTCTCCTTCTCGGCTCCTTGGGCCACAAAGGAAAAGTTTGCTTGCAATTACTGCTGATGCAAATCCAAGATCTCTTCAGGGATCCATCCGTGGTACACACCTGGAAAGATCTTGATTAGATGTTCATCCTGGGTGCAGGAAATGGAGAACACCCAACACTCAGGATGGACGGAGATGATACTGAAACATAAAACTTGCTAACTCATCAATAATGACAAAGCTGAGCCTTAAGTGTGGGGGCAGCTGGGGGTGGGCGTAGTGGAGTGGAGTGTGTAGATTTAGGAACCTGAGACCCGGAAAATCGTAATTTCCCTTCTGAAAGGAGTGGGCATAGGGTAGAGGTAACTTTCTCACCCATCTGTCATTCTAACATGTGTGTCTCCAGCCCAAACCTCTCTAGTGGCCATCTCTACGTGAATGTCCAATGGCTATCTCCAGCTTAGCATGCCCCCCGCCCCGATCAAACTCCCAGTCTTCCCCTCCCACTATAAAACCTACTCTTCCTATGGTCTTTCGCTCTCCATTAACAGCCATTCCATCCTCCCAGTGGCTTGGGCCAAAATCCTAGAAGTCATTCTTGAGTCCTCCCTCTCCCTCACAACCTTCTCATACTAGCTCTACTTTCTTACAACTTTTCTACTATCACCCCCTCAAGCCCCCTCCAAGTCACTGTTGCCTTTTTTCTGGATTATTGCACCGACCTACTAATCACTCCCCTGATTTTACCCTTAGGCTCTGCTCCTTACAGTCTATTGCCAACTCAGCACTCGGAGTAACATGGAGTAATTATTAGAATGCAAGTCAGATTATGTTAGTCTCCTGCTTGGAAATCTCCAATGGTTTTTGCCTCAGACAAGTAAAAACCAAAGACCTTACTGCAGCCCCAAATGCCTTCTGCTCTCTCTGACCTCATTATCTATTCTCCTTAAATAGGTCTACTGATCTGTGCCCACACCGGCCTCCTTGCTGCCCTTTGAAAACTCTGACATCCTCTGGTTATAAGGCTTCTTATTTTCTTTGTTTAGCTACTGGAATGTAAGCTCCACGAGAGGAGGGATTTTGTCTGTTGTATCCACTGATACATCCTCAGGGTTCCACATCATGCCTGGAACAGGTAGGTACTTAATAAATATTTTCAGAATTAAATTTAATCAGCCCAATACCCTCCCCTCTGAAGGGGCAGAGACCTCAGTCCATGGGAAAGGCACTTCGGGGACCAGAGTCCTCCCAATGCCCAGGGCTTTGCACCTGGACCTGTGGAATCCCATCTGCTGTGGCACCAGTCAAGTCTCAGCCGTGAATGAATGCTGCTGGGCATCCTATGCATTTGATGAAAAATAATTAAAAAGGGATTTGCTTGGAAACAAATTGATACTGGCTTCGGGCACCCAAGAAATGCTTCTTTGTAGTTTTCTATGCTTCCTTCTGTATCTGGCCATCCTTGGCATGACATTAACCAAGACTGGTGCCTCTTGACTGCGTTCCGATGCCATTATCGTGCAGTTCACCCCTGTTAACCCCTGCTCACCCTCACCACCCCAGATGGACATGTGCCATCACGGAAGATCCCAGCTGAAATCTGACCAAATCCCGCCAACTTGTGGAAGAGAAGGTCATTGTGTGCCTTAGTCTAGTACTTGCAATAAAAAACAGAAGCACTGTTCACCTCAAGAGCCCATTGAAATGTGGTGCACGGATGTGGAATAGGTTTCTTCAATTTTATAGATTATTGGAAAAAGTATTTGAGAGTAGAAAGCTCCTGATGTGACCAGAGACACAGGGTGGAGTGTAGGTGGAGGAGGGGCACTCAAAAATCTTCGCGTTTAGGAGCACAGGAGCCACAGAGGGGCAAACGCTGTGGCCCTGTCCCATGTCACCATGCCTTTTCAAAGTGGTGTGAATCATAAAGTGAGGGCAATACTCTTCCTACGGCTTCCAGCATTACTACAGGCATGCAACATCACACCTCCTCACCAGGTTTAAGCACATTTGCTTGACAAATTCATTGTTCCCATGTCTATCCGACAGAACTGTAATGTTCATAACGTTGACTTTAAGATGGCAATTAGCCAAACATCCTTCTGCTGACTTCCTAAGAGAGGAAGATAATGAAATGATTTCAGCTTGAACCCTTTCCTCAGAGGAAGATTAGGAAATGCCTGCTTTTCTTTTGGACCATGGAGAGCTCCATGAGAGTGGGACTTAACACTCAGGGGTGTCTCTTAGGAAAATGCTTCCGCTGAACCATAACCCCTCCCCCCGACCTTTGGGGCTAAGAGGACATCTACATATTTTAACCTTGCAAAGCAGGGGTTGAGACAAAAGCAGAGACTTTAAAGCAGTTCATGAAATGAGGGAGTTGAAGAAAATCTAAGATAACCGAATTAGCATGCAACATGCTGAACTGTGATTATGAAAACTGATTGAGTTTTCCATTAAAACACATGTTAATTACTATAGTTGATATCTTACTAAATCATATTCTAAGTGTTCCACTCGAGTAACAGATCAGTTGTTGGGTTTTTTTTCTTTTTCTTTCAACTGTCTGCAGGCTCAGTGCACCATGACCTCCGGCACTGACCCGCAAACCCAAAGGATGATCATCTCACCCCACCTGCAGTAACCTCCTGTTTCAGGCTTCCACTGTTCCCACTCAGTAGTGCCTAATGCAGTCCATTCTCCACATGGATGGCAGAATGCTTGCTTGTGTTTCGTTAAAACTAGTTTATGTCCTTTCTCTGCTCACTTGCTCCCATCTGCCCTCATGGCTTCCTATTGAGCTCATGTTAACATTCAATCTCCTCACTACGGCTTAGATCTAACCTCTGGTCACCTGACCAACAGCTCCTACCAATTTCTCCCAGTGCCCTTTGCTCGGATCACACTAGTTCGTTTTTTTCTTCCTTGAACATATAACATCCCCATCTGAGGATCTTGCTAACTGCTCTCCTAAGACTGCTTTTTCAGACATCTGAAATGATTCATCCTCACGTCATTCCGGTCTCTGCTCAAATGTCACCTCTCAGAAGAGACTTTCTCTGGAGCACCTGGGTGGCTCAGTTGGTTGAGAGTCCAACTCTTGATCGCCACTCAGGTCATGATCTCCTGGTTCAGGAGTTCCTGCCCTGTGGCGGGCTCTGCGCTGGCAGCGTGAAGTCTGCTTGGGATTGTCTCTCCCTCTCTCTGCCCCTCCCCTTCTTGTGCTGTCTCTCTCAAAATAAATAAAAATTTGAAAAAAAAAAAAGAGGCCTTCTCTGATCACCCAAGTAGCAATATTCCTCCCGAGTCACAATCTGTTTTCCTGCTTGCTTTATTTCAATCACAACACTTAGGAACATCTAAAATTATATTACATATATTATACTATTTACTTACTTGTGTATTGTCTCTCCATGAGGATAGGGACTTTGTCATATTCACTGCTGTATCCCCAGTGCTTTACAAAACTACTTGGCACATAGAATTTAATAAAAACTTGTTTAATGAGGGGTGCCTGGGTGGCTCAGTCAGTTGAGTGTCCAAATCTTAGTTTCAGCTCAGGTCATGATCTCTCGGTTCTTGGGGTCAAGCCCCGTGTAGACTCTGTGCTGACAGTGCACAGCCTGCTTGGGATTCTTTCTTCCTCTTTCTCTGCCCTTCCCCGACTTGTGCATGCACTCTTGTCTCTCTCAAAATAAATAAATAAACTTTAAAAAATAAAAATAAAATAAAATGAAAGGAATAAGTTAAGGCATATCAGTAACGAAAATATACACGAAGAAATTAAATTTCCAGATTAAAACTCGGATCAAAAACTAAAAGAAAGTCCAGGTACACCCAATTTATAAGCGATACTTAGAAACAAATATATTTTTTTGTCCAAACCTCCCACATGTATCCCCCCTGCTATATTCCCCTCTTGAGGAATGACAGATACCCAAGTCAGGAACTTGGAAATCATATTCCTTATGTTCCTCTCTCCTTCATCAACCTCTCCATTCATTCTCTGCCTTCCCCTACCTCCCACTTCTCCATTCCCACCCAAGTCCTGCTCATTACATCTCCCGAGATCTTCTCTTCATCCTGGCTAGTGCCACCTTGGTTTATCATCTCTCACCTGAGTTCCTGCAACATCTTCCTAACTGGCTTTCATGATTCCAATCTTACCGCCCTCCAATCTATTTTCCACACCGCATTCAGAACACTCTTTCTACAAATGTAAGTCTGATCGTATCCCTCTTCTTTTTAAAGCTCTTTAGATACTGCCTTTTGCCATCAAAACGAAGTTCAAAATGGCTAATGTGGAATATAAAGCTCTTGTATTCTGGCCTGTGTCCCATCCCTAACTTCTCTCGAAACATCCTCCTCCTAAATGGGAACCCTCTTGCACGGTTGGTGGGAATGCAAACTGGTGCAGCCGCTCTGGAAAACAGTGTGGAGGTTCCTCAAAAAATTAAAAATAGATCTACCCTATGACCCAGGAATAGCACTGCTAGGAACTTACCCAAGGGATTGAGGGGCACATGTACCCCAATGTTCATAGCAGCACTTTCAACAATAGCCAAATTATGAAAAGAGCCTAAATACCCATCAATTGACGAATGGATAAAGAGGATGTGGTTTATATATACAATGGAATATTACTTGGCAATGAGAAAGAATGAAATCCGGCCATTTGCAGCAACATGGATGGAACTGAAAGGTATTATGCTAAGTGAAATAAGTCAGTCAGAGAAAGACATATCATGTTTTCACTCATACGTGGATCTTGAGAAATTTAACAGAAGACCATGGGGGAGGGGAAGGGGGAAAAAGTTACAGAGAGGGAGGGAGGCCAACTAGAAGAGACTCTTGGATACTAAGAACAAACTGAGGGTTGATGGGGGGTGGGGGAGAGGGGAAAGTGGGTGATGGGCATTGAGGAGGGCACTTGTTGGGATGAGCACTGGGTGTTGTATGGAAACCAATTTGTCAATGAATTATATTAAAAACAATAATAAAAAAACAAATATATTTTAAAAATTATAAAGGCAATTGTTGAAATACAAGAATGAGAAAAAACTATGCCATGAGAATTGTAAAAAAAAATCTGTAATAAAAAATAAAATGTAGGGGCGCCTGGGTGGCGCAGTCGGTTAAGCGTCCGACTTCAGCCAGGTCACGATCTCGCGGTCCGTGAGTTGGAGCCCCGCGTCAGGCTCCGGGCTGATGGCTCAGAGCCTGGAGCCTGTTTCCGATTCTGTGTCTCCCTCTCTCTCTGCCCCTCCCCCGTTCATGCTCTGTCTCTCTCTGTCCCAAAAATAAATAAACGTTGGAAAAAAAAATTTTTTTTAAATAAAACATAGTTAAAAAAAGAAAGCATTAAATGAGACCAAAAACTAATTTCATTTCAGAGAAATTCATCTAATGAATATTTAACAGTCATGATCCTTGATCAGTTAACAAGAAAGCAAATAGGTGTATACAGCAAAATGGATAGGAATGCAAACAAAATTGGCAAATCCACAATCATAAGAAGATTTTTTTTAATGTCTGTCTTAGAAATTAAATCAAGGGGCTTAAAAATAAGTACACACATAATTCAGTTAACAAGTTTTAATACATACCCCAAACCATCAGCTTACAAATATGTATACACATACACCCACACCCACATATTTGATGTAACTTACCTCAAAACCAAAAATAATTCCCCAAATAACCATATGTCATTAACAAAAACTGTCCATGTATTAAGACATAAAGAAAAAAATTATATATTTGAAAAACCAGATAATATATGATACATTCTCTGATCACTATATGATGATATAAACTAAAAATGAAAGGATAACCAAAAATCATCTACCCTGCGGAAAATTTCTAAATGTTCTTCTAACTAACTCTTGTTCTAAGATAAAAACCACAACTGAAATTATAAGTGAATATGAGTGATAATGAAAGCACTACATGACAAAACGGTGTTTAGTCCAAAGAGATACATAGGGGAAATTTTCTTGTCTTGTAAGCATTCATTAAAAAATAAGAGGTTAACAATAAAGTAACCAAGAATTTACCTCAAAGAGCTAAAGAAAGGATGATCAAAACTAAACCAAAAGAGTATAGGGACAGAACTAATAAAGATCAAAAACAAGTAAATCAAAGAAAAAAAAAGTGGAATTAGTCAAGAGAATCAAAAACTGGTTCTCTAAAAAAAAAATCAATAAAACAGGCAAGTTTTGGCACATCTCATCAAGAAAAATAAGGAAAGGTACAAATAAATACTATTAAGAACAAAAAAAAAAGAAATAACTAGAGAGACAGTAAAGATAAGAGACATTTAAGATAAGATTATGTATAGGGGCGCCTGGGTGGCGCAGTCGGTTAGGCGTCCGACTTCAGCCAGGTCACGATCTCGCGGTCCGTGAGTTCGAGCCCCGCGTCGGGCTCTGGGCTGATGGCTCAGAGCCTGGAGCCTGTTTCTGATTCTGTGTCTCCCTCTCTCTGCCCCTCCCCCGTTCATGCTCTGTCTCTCTCTGTCCCAAAAATAAATAAACGTTGAAAAAAAATTTAAAAAAAAAAAAAAAAAGATAAGATTATGTATAAATTTGATGATTTAGACAACATAAGTGATTTTCTCAATGTATGTAAATTAGCAAAACTGGGTTAAGAAATTAGACTTAATTTCTTGGCTCACTGGGTGGCTCAGTCGTTTAAGCATCAGACTTCGGCTCAGGTCATGATCTCATAGTTTGTGAATTGGAGCCCCGCGTCGGGCGCTGTGGTAACAGCTGGGAGCCCGGAGCCTGCTTTGGATTCTGTGTCTCCCTCTCTCTCTGCCCCTCCCCCACTCACACTCTGCCTCTGTCTCTCTCTCTCCAAAAGAAATAGACATTAAAAAAAATAAAAATAAAAAAAGAAATTAGACTTACATGTGAAACACAAACTATGAAATTCCCAGAAGATAATACAGGAGAAAATGTAGATGACCTTAGATAGGGTGATGACTTCGTGGTCGACAGAACACCAAAAGCATGGTCATTTGGAAAACAGTATGGAGCTTCCTCAAAAAATTAAAAATAGAAATATCATTTAATCCAATAATTCCACTACTGGGTAATTACCCACAGAAAACAAAAACGCCGACTTCAAAAGGTACATTCACCCTTATGTTCACTGCAGCATTATTTACAACAGCCAAGATATGGAAGCAACCTAAGCACCCACTGATGGATGAATAGATAAAGAAGATGGTACATATATATGCACAATGGAATATTATTTAGCCATGAAAAGAATGAGACCTTGCCATTTGCCACAACATGGGTGGACCTAGAACATATCATGCTAAGTGAAATAAGTCAGAGAAAGACAAAACCATATGATTTCACCTAAACTCATGGAATCTAAAAAACAAAGCAAGCAACAAGCAGAATCACACCTATGAATAGGTGTGCAAAAAAACAAACAAACAAGCAAACAAAAAGCAGAATTACACCTGTGACTACAGAGAACAAACTGATGGTTGCCAGAGGGAACAGAGTGGAGGGTATGGGCAGATGGGGGAGGGGGGTGGGAGACTCAGGCTTCTGGTTATGGAATGAGTAGGTCATGGATATAAAAGGTGCAGCCTAGGGAAGACAGTCAGTGGTACCGTAACAGCTTGTGTGGTGACAGATGGTGACCGCAGTCATGGTGAACACAGCGTAACATACACACTTGGCAAATCACCATGTTATACGCCTGAAACTAATGCAAAGCTAATGTAACACTGTGTATCAACGATACTCCAATAAAAATGTGAATTAAGAAGCATTATAAAACCTAAACTGACGAATTAAAAAATGAAAAAAAAAAAAAAAGGAAGACAAGCAAATAGCTATCCCTAAGGAAAGCAAGTCTGGAGAACTCCAGGGCTCATGCACAACAGGGTCACACCAGGGTTATTCAGAAAGGTAGGCGCGGAGGAAGGGAACGGGTGGGGGAACAGGACACAAACACTAGGGTTTACCTCCAGAAGGAGGAAACCTTATCCTTATTGGGAAGTGAGAGAATTAGCTGACATTTGGTGGATCAGAGCTTTGGTGACGAGAGTTGAAAGCACGAACCCAGAAAGGACTGGAAATGGCAGCATGGAAGGGATAGAAAGCCCTTAGCTCATTCTACATGCAGTAATGATAGCAAAGCACAAGCATCAGAAGCTTTCAAGGAACACATTGACCAATTAGACTAGATAAAAATTAAGAACCTCTTTTGATAAATACACATGCACAGATTAAAGACAAAGTCAGAGCAAAAGTCTTTGTTGCAACTACAGCAATTAATTTATATAGAGAATAACCAATTTTCTTTTCTTTTGCTGGCATGAGTGTAGTAATTTGGATACATCACAGTGGAGAGCACAGGGTGGCCTTAGGAGTTGGGATCCAACTCTGTCCATCTAATCTCTCTTTCTCCTGCCTGTTGTGTGATCATAGACACATTTCTAAATCCCTTTGTATGTGAAGACAGTAAAAATACTTTCCTTGTAGGCTTAATTGGAAGCTTAAACATGATACCTAATATATAATGTATGTAAGGTGCTTTAAAATTTTTTTAATGTTTATTTATTTTTGAGAGAGAGAGAGACAGAAAGACAGACAGACAGAGCATGAGAAGGGGAGGAGCAGAGAAAGAGGGAGACGCAGAATCCAAAGCAGGCTCCAGGCTCTGAGCTGTCAGCACAGAGCCCAACGTGGGGCTCAAGATTGTGACCTGAGCTGAAGTCGAACTTGACCAACTGAGCCACCCAGCACCCCTGTAAGGTGCTTTTAATAGTTTCCATATTATAGAAGTGCCTAAGAAATAGCTATTATTAAAGAAGCATCACAAGCAAAATTGACACGTAAGCAACAAACTAGGACAATACTTGTCACGAATGTACAAGGCAAGAAGAAATTATCCCTATTAAAATAGCTCCAAGATTTCTCTCCTAGGTCAGGCCTCACCAGGTAGGGCCCGTGTCAACCACGTCCTTCCCTCTGGCTCAGCTTCCTTCAGGAGCTCTGCTTCCCTTTCCCTGGGACAGCTTTCCTGTCCCCTGCATGGCCAATCCCCTTGCTTCCATCATCAGCTTAGCTCCCAAGAAAAGTCATCAAAAATCACTTTATTTTACTTGAAGACCATAATGATGAGGGATGAGCTGGTAAGAGCTGAAAATAAGATCAAAGATGAGAGAAGAAGCCACCAAATGGCTTTTAAACTACAGATCGCTTTAATAGTTGCTCTAATGCATCACTTCTAAATATAGTGTTTAAAATTTGCTGTTGCAAAGCATTTTTATAAAAAGAAAAGGAAAATGGCTGCTTATCTTGATGTCAATCAAACATTCTCAGAGTTTAGGCTTTCTGCTTTAGCTCCAGTGAAAGAAATCACTTCATGGTAGCAGCTATCAAAGGGGGTCAGAAGCAAACCACCTTCACGTGTGTTGCATTCTTGATTCCAAGGTATGAAGACAATGGATGTCGGACAATGTAACACGGAGGAAAGAAGAAAATGCTCCCAAGTCATATGATGCTGGGACCGTAGTTTAAATAGGTCATGGCTATCTCGTAAAGACGTCTGCCTAGATCCCCACGAACCCCTACATGTTCCGCCTATTAGCTGTGATGGGCCAGACAGCCTTCTGGTGAAAAGTGGTGCCGCTGTCCTGGCCATCGTGGGCACCTCACACCAGCTGGCCACGCAAGGGTTTCTTCTGAAGAGGCTTGAATTTGAGAAAGGAGTCCTCACTGCAGATGACAGAACTTGCTTGGGAACCGGAGGCTGGACATCCCGCACCCACTGTGAGTCTGCACAACAGGAGGAATGGGGGTCATCAGGGCCAGGGCAGCATGGAGCAGAGAGGAGAGATGGAGAGTGGATGGCTCTCCAGGTCTAGACTCAGTGTCTCTCTCTGGGAAACCCATTGGCATTTTTACCATTAGCTTCAATGGCATTTTCCTACATCTATGATGAATTCTCCTCTTCTTTGTAAACTGGCTGCAATCTGTTTATGCCCTCTGAAACGAAATTCCTAATTAGTAGAATGAATGTATGGGATGAGTGCATACAATTCCACAGTTAAGACCTTGACAGCAGGAAACACACCATTTTTCATTCCTTATATATATATATATAAAATTGTATATAATTATATATATTTATATATTTATAATATATATTTATTTTTATTTATATTTTTATATTTTTATAAATCCATATATATTTATATATTATTTATATAATTTATATATTTATAGAATATATTTACATATATAATTCATTCCTTCCATATATAATTTTATATATATTATATGTATATTTATATATATAATATATATTTATATTTATATTTTTATGTTATATATAATATATATTATTTTTTATATATTTATATATTTTAATATATAATCTTATATATTATATACAATTTTATTATTGCATATGTTATATATATTTATTATGTATATTATATATAAATATATACATATATATTATTTATTTATTTGTAATTTTTTAAATGTTTGTTTATTTTTGAGAGAGAGTGTGAGCAGGGGAGGGGCAGAGAGAGAGGGAGACGCAAACCCGAAGCAGGCTTTAGGTTCTGAGCTATCAGCACAGAGCCCGCTGTGAGGATTGAACCCGCAAACTGTGAGATCATGACCTGAGCCAAAATCAGACGCTTAACTGAGCCACCCCGGCACCCCTTTCCACTAATATTTATTAATCACCGATTAGATACCAAACAGTGTAGGAGCTTAGAAGACAATAGTAAACAGGATATGTAAACTGCTTCTATTAGGATGTGCTACTATAAATATGATGACCAGGAAAGGCCTCTCTGAGAAGATATGTGAGCAGAAACTTGATGGAGGTCAGAGAAAAAACTGATAATGCAGCAAAACCACTAATAAACGCAAAGGCTCTGAGATGGGAATGTGTTTGGCATATAAGGAATGGAAAATGGAGTGGAGGGTGGAATGAGCAAGGAAAAGTTAGGCAGGGAGCAGGGTTAGAAAGGCTGGATGTGGGTTTTAGCGTGATCAGAAGACTCTGGAGGAAGGCAGTTATTGTCTGATTAATGGGGTTTTCTTTTTTTGGAGATAAAGTGGGATTTACTGTTATATCAACATGATTAAAGAGGTTTTAAAGAAAACAGCTTGATGAATGTTTGAAAACGATCATTCTGCCCCGGGATGTAGAGAATTGACTGGAGTGTTCATGGGCAGAGGGCAAGCAAGATGGGAGAGACGAGACCAGTATGGCTGCTCTCACAGGACCTGGGAAAGACACAAAAGGTGCCTTAAGATGGCAGTGGTGGGGGAAGTGAGAAATGGGCACATTCGCGATGGGTTCCAGACACAGAGCTCACAGGATCTGCCATGGGTTAGATGTGATATTTGAGAGAAAAGGAGGATTGGAGAAGGACTCCAAGAATTTTGGCCCAAGTACCTGGCAGGATGCAAGTGCCATTTACTGAGATGGGTAAGACTTGGCAGAGAAGTAGTTTGGTAGGGAAAACAGAGTTCTATCTTTGACACACTAATATTAAATTAGCTTTCCAAGTAGAAATGTCAAGAAGGCTGTTGGATAGATGAACTGGAGCTCAGAAGAGAGGCGATTTAGGGTTACGAGCATACAGATGGCTTGTACAAGTACCGGACTGGTCAAGCCCACTTGGGGAGTGAGGTTAGCTAGGTAGGAAGCATGAGGAGTGAGTTCCAGGTATTTCAGTATGTGGCATAGGGAGGAAGAGAAGCATCTAAGAAAGTGAACTGAGAAGGAGCACATGTGCGGTGGGTGGAAGTCCAGGAGGGTCCATATCCTATGTTTTCAAGGAGAACGGGATCAAGGCGGCCCTTCGGTAAAGTGCAAAAACACGCCAAACTAAACATTGCTGAAGGGTACAACTCATAGAATTACTAGGGAAAGCAAGTGACAGCTGAATGGAAGGTTCAGCCGAGTATTTAATGGGGTTGGGGGAAGCAGGTGGGTCAGGGTTAAACTGCGAACGTTGTATTACCTACACAGTGTACGTACATGGATATTCACTTTCTTGTTACTCTTCATGTCTTTTTGCCTGGCACAAACACCATGGACTATCTCTTGTACCTCTTCAACTTAAAAAATAATTTTAAGAAGTAAAAAGAGTGAATGGTGAGCAAATGTTGTAGTAATGTTGTCATCTTCAATGTGATGGCAGGGTCACAGACGCTCGTTTTATTACAAGGCTTCCTAAACTACACATATGTTGCACCTGTCCTTTTATGAGTATAAAATATATCATAATAAAATGAGAAGACACTGGGAAGTAAAGATACGTATAGCTCGGGTGCAGAGAACCCTTGAACTCTGATCTAAGAGACGGCAGAAAACTCGGGCAGGGGTTGAAGTTGGATGTGGGGCCAAGAGACATGGCTTTAAAGATGGGTCAGTTATCAGCATGCGTGCACGTCAATGGAATAATCAGGAGAGAGCTTAGGATGGCGTGAGAAAGTCAGGGGCTCAGGGGACATCAACGTAGGGGGGTGACATGACCTGCTGCCCCTGTGGCAACTCGTCTTAGTGCTGAGCAAAGGCCATTCTCCCTCTTTGCCCCTCATCAGCACCCAGGACAGATCTGCACACGTCCTAAGTGGTTCTCAGCTGAGGCTGCACAAGAGAGGGAAATGGGAGCTTTTAGGGCGCCTCATGCCTAGACCTCACCTCATACCAATCAAATCACAACCACAGAAAGTGAGGCCTTGGCATTGGTATTGTTTAAAAGCTTCCAAGGAAACTGGATGCCTGGCTGGCTCAGCCAGTAGAGCATGTGACTCTTGATCTTAGGGTCATGAGTTTGAGCCCCATGTTGGGTGTAGAGATTACTTTACAATAAATAAATAAATAAATAAATAAATAAATAAATAAATAAATAAAAGCTTCCCAGGAGACTGTAATGTGGATGCAGGGTTGAGAAACGAGGTTCTTAGCTCCTGAAAATGTACTGAGTGAATAAATCAAGAAGGACATTTCAGAAGTGAATGAGTCTTTTCCTATTTTGGAAAGCATTCAATAACCTGGCCACAGAAATGCTGTGTAACAAAATGTCTCCATCTCCAGTGAAGCTCTCTCCTGGGATACCGGTACATTCTCCTCTCTGTCCAGCCTCTACCTCCAAAGCTGCTATCCATAAAACTTCATTAGCATTGCCACAGCTCTTTCTTCTGGAGGAGTACTTCACTGTGTGGGCAACACATCCTATTTTACCCACAAGAGGAAAATAAAGCACATGGAAAAGAGGAACAAATTAAGTTTCTGTTGGCAGAAAGCGGTGGTCAAAGTCAACGCATGCTTAATTTTCTGAGTTTTTGTCAGACCCTTGATCCCCACTCCTCTCTGTTCTCTAAAGGGTCCCTTAAACACTCCCGTAACATTTAAAACTGGGAGAATCCTTGGAAATATCTATACTGATGGCTTGTGATTTTCTGGGTTCTTTAAAAATTGTTTTTGATGTTTATTTATTTTTGAAGGAGAGACAGAGCGTGAGGGGGGAGCGGCAGAGAGAGGGAGACACAGAATCCGAAGCAGGCTCCAGGCTCTGAGCTGTCAGCACAGAGGACGACACGGGGCTCGATCTCACAAACCATGAGATCATGACCTGAGCTGAAGTCAGAGGCTTAACCGACTGAGCCACCCAGGTGCCCCAATGATTTTCTGTTTGTTTGTTTTATTTATTTATTTATTTATTTATTTATTTAACGTTTTTTATTTATTTTTGAGACAGAGAGAGACAGAGCATGAATGGGGGAGGGGCAGAGAGAGAGGGAGACACAGAATCGGAAGCAGGCTCCAGGCTCTGAGCCATCAGCCCAGAGCCCGACGCAGGGCTCGAACTCACAGACTGCGAGATCATGACCTGAGCTGAAGTCGGACGCTTAACCAACTGAGCCACCCAGGCACCCCTCTGTTTTTTAATTTAAGCCTCCAAGCACAATCTCTAATGCTGACACAGAAGCTCAGTTCTTTGTGCTCACCTGCTTCCTTCTGGGGGCTCTAGAAAGCATGGTGTGAAAACCTAGGGCCCTAGGGAGAAGCTAGCATACAAGCCCCTAATTTGTAGATGAAGAAGTAGGGGCTGAGATAGCTTATGTGTGTCTTGTCCAAGGACAACCAACCAGGAAATGGCCCACACATCATTGGGTTCCCGGGCCCTAGCCCCGGTGCCTTCCATATGGCCAAACTGCCTTCCTCCTTCATGGAAACCTCATACCTCATTGGTTAGAATAATATGTTTTGAAAACTACAATGAAAAAAACTAATTTGGACCTAATCTACAGCTTACTGAATACGGGCCTAGAGTTAGATTTCCAGAGATAACAAATAAAAATATGACACCTAGCCAAATTTAGATTCCCAGTTAAATTCAAGTTTCAGACAAACAATAAATATATTTTTAGTGTAAGTGTATCACTTGCAGTATTTGGGACATATTTATACTAAAAAGAAAATTATTCATTGTTTATCTGAACTTCTAATTTAACTAGGCATCCTATATTTTATTTCAACCTTACCTGGAGCTAACCGGGAGAATACGGTTAATTCTACCATATTCTGATTAACTTAAGGAGAGTAAAACTCATTTCAACACTCCTTTTGTTTTCTTTAGCAAGAGAATTATTAAGAAGAGAATTAAATCAGCACTGGTCAAAAAGAAAACCATACACTGCCTACCAAACAATGGTGGGTAATGTGTTTCCAGGGCTAAGAAACAGGATTCTAGCTCCTGATAGTGTCTTGAACAAATAAGAAAGAAAATTTCAGTAGTGAATGAGTCTGTTATATTTGGGTATAGCAAAATATCATTCCATTGACCCTAAAATCTTAAGACCTTTGTACCCTCTCAAGGAGGAAAAGTAAATTTTAAAACTTGTGATTTTTTTTTTTTTTTTTTGCTATGATATGATTCATTCTCTTCTCCTTACTCCACAACTAAAGCCTGATCCCTCCTTACATAATGACCCGCTGTCAGCCTCAGGTTAATCAAATGGCTAACAGACATTCTTATTTTATCCTACTAATCCATCATCCCATGACAATGGCCAGAGGAAGAAAGCAAAGAGGGGTTTCAGGTCACAGATTGGAGAAAGTGAATCTCCTTTGTTTGGCACTGTGGGAAACTCAAAATGTCTTTAGAATCTTGACGGTAATTATCAAGAATTCAGATTCAGTTCAGCTTTGCCAAGAGCTATGAAGACTGAAAAGACTCCATTTTGGCTCTAGCCAGATTTAGCCCCATGTACTGTAGCTTGCCCACCTACACACACGCATCACGCTGAGTTAGCTCCAGCCTGGAATTCCCAGGAAAGTCTCATAAAAATGATCTAGAAAGACCTATTTCTAAGAAGAAAAGAAGCGGTGATAAATTAACCATTTTACTTATAAGATGACGGGGGCCACACCTATTTGTAATTCACAGATAACCTCAAACGTTTATTTGATAGTAGCTCTATCTTTTTCCCCATTTGCTTTTAAACCAAAGACACAAAAAGGTCATAAAGTGAATTCATGTCCACTCTTTCCCTATTGCCCTTTATTTACTCTGGTGTATCCGTGGTCTATCCATAGTCAACAATGGGTAGGTGACCAGACAGAGAAGGGGGTAGCAAAACAAGAGGCCTAAAAAATTCACATCCTTCATGTTTATTTCTTTAAAAATTAGACTTGACTGTATGCTTTTAGGGAGCGCAAACAAGAAAGGAAGATAGAAGGCAGGGAAAGAAGGAAATTATAGAAAAGGAGTAGAAAATCTCTTGGAGTTGCTACCTTCGTTTATATTTAACAGGAAGTGTTGGCGTGTGCAAAAGAAATGGCAGACTATGAGCACATAAGCAAGCAACCATGTACTCCAGTCCTTCCTTTCAGCCCAGGGGGCTCTGACTACATGTTGGGCTGGGAGCTGAAGTAAGATAAGCCGCTATGAGCACCTGCTTAGAACAAGCCTGATGGAAGGAACAACCAGTTGACAGTCCCTAGGATTTGCTGGGAGGCTGGTGAGGATTAGGCAGCACCTGAGCTGACTTTACACTCTGTCCCTAGGCTTCCTTCCATAAGAACTGTGCAGAATAGCAGAACTGGTTTCCAGAAAATGATGCAGCTTTTAAGGTGATGGAAGTAAGACCCTGCGCCCGAGGGGCGATTTCCGTCTTTGTGTAATGAAGGCCCGTGGTAGTACCTCACCCCACAGGCCACCACATGCTGCCTTCTAGAGCAACGTGACATTATACCATTTAATCCTGACTCACTGCGGCAGCAGGCACTTACTGGAGGGACGCTGCTGGTAAATGATGTGCTTGTTTCAAAGATCTACTGGGCCCGCTGTACAGGGAAGTATGTCATGGGATCACATCACTTCACACTGGTTATTTTCTGTATGTTTTCATTGCCTGGATGATTCTTTCTTTGTTATGTTTCTCTCCCTTTAGACTGCCAGCTGGTTGTTAAGCAGGGACCTTGATGTCTGGTACATAATGAAGGCTCAATGAACAAGTACTCTCTGGGTCCCCTTCTTTAAGATGCCACCTTCTCAGAGTGGCAGATGTTTCAAATATCAACAAAGATCTTGTATCTGGACATACATTTCTGCAAATACTAGGACCTAAGTTGATCCCATTTTGTGGAAATACTGAGAAAGCAGTCAGTATTAATAGATGGGGAAAATTTTTTTTCAGGCTCCAGAAACTTACAAGAGATTCTGGTACATTTAAAACTCATGAAAATAAATAGGAAAACTCAGGAAGCCCTTTAGAATGCTGGCAAAGAGTATGAATAAGCAATGTATAGAACTGAAAACCTGAATAGCTAACAACTATTTAAAGACAGGTTCATATTCACTAGAATTTAGAGATGCAAAAATTAAAACAACAATGCAATATCACTATACTCCATATTTTTAAGGTAGATAATACCAAGTTCTAGAGATCATCAGAGGACACAGGAATCCTTTTACACTCGTGGAGAAAATGTAAGTGAATTTGGCCTCAACAGAGAATAATTATTAGTACATAATGAAATTAGGCATGAATACCACTGTATCTATCACCATCCTGGTGATTCTATACCTCAAAAAACTAGCACACAACTCTGTAAAGAAAGATGCACTAGGCGATTCTTAACCACACTGGTGGTGCCGATGGCAACAAGGAGAAACTAGTAACCCTTGTGTCTGTGCTTAGGGAAGTGGGTAAGTAAAATGTTAGTGCTTGCAGTGAAACATTCTGTAGCAGTCAGAAGGAAAGCACGCATGGTTTGCAAAAACAAGAACAAAAACAAAGAATTTTAAAAAAAGGAGAAACAAAGATACATATTTTTCAACATTAATAACAATTAAAGACATATTTACACGAGCATTACATATTTTTCAAGGCAGTTTACAGAGGCAATATTTAAAATAGTTAGAAATACATGTGGCATGGGCACCAACCCACCAAAATTGGCTCCTCCTGGATACTGTGCCCATGTGCACCATGGCAAGTCAGCCCAGATATACGTACAGTGACCACCTAGAATGTGTATGGTGTGGACATACATGGAGGACAGTCAGGTGGGTCTGACTGTGGAGGAAATGAAAGTTGAACAGGCAATAAAGGAAGAATTGAGGGCCTTGCATGGAGTAAGGAGTATAGTCAACTCAATTCTGTAAGGTAAGGCAGTGAGGAGGAGGAGGAGGAGGAGGAGGAGGAGGAGGAGAGGTGGGCTCTAAGAAGGTACCACAATGCATCACTGTTGAATGATATATACACACTATGTGGCTTTACAACCCAACTGCTAAACCAAGAGTAGAGTGGTCATCAAAAGAAATTGTGTCATTCTTCTGGTGCAGGAACTGAATGTCTCTATAATTTTATTTCTCTAATCCTCATTTGTTTCTCAACTAAACAATTCATTCATTCTATCCAACAAATACTTATTGGGCAGTTACATGTGCCAGGAGCTGTTCTAGGCAATGCAGCTGCAGCAGAGAAACAAAGAAACAAAGAAAAGCCCCTTACTGTTGTCATGTCTAGTATCCTACGACAGGTTCAGATGAACACCAGGAGTATCATCCGGTGTGGCCTCTAGAGGGGCTTTCACCTTGTAGTTATGACCGTGTAGAGGTCTCCCTTCCTTGTTCACAGTGAACTCAAGTCCCTCAGCACCCAATTTAAGAATAGGCTGGGAACACCTGCCCCTCCTGATTGGTCGGTCTCCTTATCAGGGCAGTTTTCTTCTCCGTAGAGACCCTGCTGACCTGACATTTCTGAAGGACCTGGTTTGGGGCTGTGGTGGTCCATGAACCCGGCCACCAGCTCCCCAACTCTGGGGCTTCAGCGGCTCTTGGTAGAGTGGTCACTTCACTTCATGTGCAGCCCCTCTGAGACCAGATCTGGCCATCCCTCTTCTTCACTCAAGGCTCAAGTGGTCCATGGAAACCATGCCACCAAGCTTAGTCAGGACAGCCTGTGGACATGGATAATGAGATCCCACCTCCACTAACTGCCTTCCCAAGTGACTTCTCTCACTGCCAATGTGATGTCTTCCATCTTGAGGTGGCCCCATTGGTCTTCTGCCAGGCTCCGGGGGGCAAGTGGCTTCTTCCCTATTTCAGCAGCTTCTCTGTCATACAATGACTTGGTCCATTCTGCCTCAGTGCCATCTGGAACTCACAGGCAGAAGGGCTACCTGTCCCTCATCTTCACAGCATCCTACAGACAAGTGTGTGTAGGCAGATAACAGCTGATACACTATTGGGATGGTGTTCTAGCACAGACCACCAAGGCCCTTGTTGATCTCTTTTTTATTAGGTATAAATGAGAGTAATCTTCTCTGGTTTAGGAACCACACAATCTGAGCTTAGATGCCAGCTATTTAGGTGAGGACTAGAAAACACCACCTTCTCTTTACTTTAAGACCTAGAAAGCATTAGTGCCCTAGGAAATTGAGTTCATGTGTAGTCCCTCTAACTGGGGGAAGAAACAGCCCCAGGCCCAGCTGGGCTGTCAGGCAATGTAGAGCCAGGTCACATAGCCATTCACTGGACAGCTCTGCTGGATGCCATAAAGGGACAGACAATTAAAAAAAATAAGTAAGAAGTGATAAATGCTATAGAGGAAAGAACATCTTAGTAGGCTGTATAGGATGTGCCAGAATTTAGGGGGAGAGTGCAGAGCTGGATGGTTCCACCTCTCTGAAATTGTCCTTGCCATGATAACCAACAATCTTCTGCTCACCAGTGATGACCTTAAGTTTTTAACCCTTTTATATTTGCTGTCTTGGTAGCATTCAACATAGACACTCCCTCCTCTAAACTCCCATAACTGCCTAAAATCCATCATCCTTCTCAGTCTTTCTGTCCCTACTCTACATTCTCTGTTAGTTAATGTCATCACCATTAATTAAGTCTCCAAACCAGAAACCTGGGAGTCATTCTGGGAACTTACCTTATTCATTTTCCACAAATTTTTCCGAGTGCCCACTATATGCCAGACACAGGGCTATGTTTTGGGTACATATTTGCCAATAAAGAGGCCTGGTCCCTTGGTGATAGAGTTCACAAAGTTGCGATGAGCATTATGGGAACTTCTGGTAGGAGGAGCTATAAAAAATGAATGTCTTTGCAAACAATGCAATTATTTTCTATGTTGCTACATTATACTGTACAATTCAGTCAATAACCATTTATTGAAGAACTTAGGGCATGTGCCACTGATACTTAATATTCAAAGTATTTTCAGAAAACCCAGAAATGAACCCACAGCTATCTGGTCAACTAATCTGCAACAAATCAGGAAAGAATATCCAATGGAAAAAAGACAGTACCTTCAACAAATGGGTTGGGAAAACTGGACTGCAACATGTAGAAGAATAAAACTGGACCACTTTCTTACACCATACACAAAAATAAATTCAAATGGATGAAAGACATAAATGTGAGACAGAATACCATCAAAATCCGAGAGGACAACTCACGCAGTAACCTTTTTGACTTCGGCTGGAGCAACTTCTTATTAGACACATATGTTACTGGAGGCAAGGGAAACACAAGCAAAAATGAACTGCCGGGACTTCATCAAGATAAAAAGCTTCTGCACAGCAAAGAAAATAATCAACAAAACTAAAAGGCAGCCTGTGGAATGGAAGAAGATATTTGCAAACGACATATCTGATAAAGAGCTAGTATCCAAAATCTATAAAGAAATTATCAAACTCAACACCCAAAAAACAAATGGTCCAGTTAAGAAATGCGAAGAATAGACAGTTTTCCAAAGCAGATATCCAGATGGATAACTGACACATGAAAAAATGCTCAACATCACTCATCATCCGGGAAATACAAATCAAAATCACCATGAGATACCCCCTCACACTTGTCAGAGTGGCTAAAATCAACCACACAAGATACAATAGGTGTTGGTGAGGATGCGGAGGAAGGGGAATCCTCTTGCAGTGCAGGTGGGAACGCAAACTGGTGCAGCCACTCTGGACAACAGTAAAAAGTTGTCCGCAAAAAAAATGTTCTGCAAAAAGTTAAAAACAGAACTACCCTATGATCCAGAAATTGCACTACTTGGTATTCACCCAAAGGATATAAAAATACAGATTTGAAGGGGTACATGCACCCCAATGTTTATAGCAGCACTATCAACAATAGCCAAACAATGGAGAGAGCCCAAATGTCTACCGACTGATGAATGAATAAAGAAGACATGGTATCTACATACAATGGAATATGACTCAGCCGTCAGAAAGAATGAAATCTTGCCATTGGCAGTGACGTAGATGGAGCTAGAGTGTATTACGCTGAGAAAAATATGCCAGTCAGAGAAAGACAAATACCATATGGTTTCTCTCATATGTGGAATTTAAGAAGCAAAACAGATGAACATATGGGAGAAGGAAAAAAGAGAGAGAGGGAAACAAACCATAAGAGACTCTTAAAGACAGAGAACAAACAGAGGTTTGATGGAGGAAGGGCATGGGGGATGGGCATTAGGAGGACACATGTTATGATGAGCACTGGGTATCGTATGTAAGTGATGAATCCCTGAATTCTACTCCTGAAACCAATATTGTACTGCGTGTTAACTAACTACAATTTAAATTAAAAATTGAAAAAAGAAAAGAAAAGAAATAAGAATATTTAGTAGAAGCTTCTGAATTCTGGACGGATCAAATAAGGGAAAAAAGGAAAAATGCTTCAACCTTTGAGGCAAAGATACACCTAACCAAATTGTTGTACCTTACAGATAGCTTAGGACAGAGGAGAAAAGGGGTCCTTTACATCCATAAAACAAGACACTGAAGAACCAGCAATGTTGCAAATGATATCATCCAAATTAAAATCATGTCCATCACTTCGTTCAGTGTTTTGTAATTAATTCTTGTTTTGTTTCATCTTGAGTTAGCAGCTTTAGGAACAATCAGTCTTCCATTAAAGCTTTAGAAACTCTCACTCAGAAAATGAATTTTCCAAGAATACACTTTTGAATTTCTTTGGTTATACATTTCATAATAGTGGTTGTCAATAAGGAAGTCAGAATTACACGGCAAGCTTTGTTTAATATTATGCACTTAAACGTGTGTGTGTGTATGTGTGTGTACACATACGTGTATCCAGTCAGGTTGAGAACTACAAATTTGGGGAAAATTCTGAAATGTCTAGGAAGCAAATCACACATTTATTATTTCCTTATTTATAATTGATATTACTGAACAAAGAGAATACTAACTCTAAAACTGCTTCTGTTTTATGACCCAAAGCCTTATCAATCAATCATGAAATAAAGAGCATTCTTATCTGTGAGGATGATAGAAAGGATATAAGGTGATTTTTATATTTAATTGGTATTAATATTGTTAGTGATATGCCATATGCTGTTTCTTTTTTTTTTTTAATTTTTTTCAACGTTTTTTATTTATTTTTGGGACAGAGAGAGACAGAGCATGAGCGGGGAAGGGGCAGAGAGAGGGAGACACAGAATCGGAAACAGGCTCCAGGCTCTGAGCTGTCAGCAAAGAGCCTGATGCAGGGCTCGAACTCACAAACTGTGAGATCCTGACCTGAGCCAAAGTCGGACACTCAACCGACTGAGCCACCCAGGCACCCCGGTTTTTTTTAATTTTCAAGTAGCTGTCTGCAATGTCACCATGAGATATGGACCAGAAACATTCCTTCCTGAATGTCATTATTCTATCTCTATATGATGGTGTATTTTTTTTTAATTTTTTTTTCAACGTTTATTTATTTTTTGGGACAGAGAGAGACAGAGCATGAACGGGGGAGGGGCAGAGAGAGAGAGAGACACAGAATCGGAAACAGGCTCCAGGCTCTGAGCCATCAGCCCAGAGCCTGACGCGGGGCTCGAACTCACGGACCGCAAGATCGTGACCTGGCTGAAGTCGGACGCTTAACCGACTGCGCCACCCAGGCGCCCCATATGATGGTGTTTTTAATGAATACAAACTGGGGGGTAAAATAATGACACAGATTTCAGAAAACTGCAGCTGTTATCAAAAGTATGAAAGAACCAAAACAAGTAATCTTGGTTGGTAGGTAAGATCACTTTTGCCCAATGTTTGATTCAAAACACTATTTCTCTTCCATTACAGGCTTATTAAGTACAGGCAGTTTTAACAGGGCTTTGAAATGAGAGGCAAAGAAATAAGCTAAATCACTTAATTTGAGTCAGTATAGGGTCTGGTGTAGGTATTAAACTGTTCAATGAGCAAAATAAATGAGAATATTGCCTTTGATGTTCATTTATAAGTGACCATAATATGATTTAAGGATAAAAAGCAAGACTTTTAAAATTTATATCCCAAGGAATCATTTAATATCTGCCAGAAACAGCTGGGTTTATTTTCATGTCCAGAGCACTAATGTCAGATGAAGAAAGATGTCCAGCTTTGAGTATTTTAATCTCTTTCTACAATACATGCATAATTTTCACATCATTTAAATCTCTAGATAATTGAGCTGCCTGGGTGGTTCAATTGGTTAAGCATCCAACTCTTGATTTCAGCTAGGTCATGATGTCACAGTTTGTGAAACTGAGCCCCACATCAGGCTCTACCCTGAGAGCATGGAGCCTGCTTGAGATTTTTTCTCCCTGGCTCTCTGCCCCTCCCCCACTCTCTCTCACTCTCTCTCAAAATAAATAATTAAAAAAAATATTTAAGGTTTTATTTATTTTTGAGACAGTGTGAGCAGGGGAAGGGGAGAGGGAGAGAGGGAGAGAGGGAGAGAGGGAGAGAGGGGGAGAGGGAGAGAGAGAGAGAGAGAGAGAGAGAGAGAAATAGAGAAATAGAGAATCCCAAGTAGGCTCCATGTTGCCATCATAGAGCCCGATATGGGGCTTGAACCCACGAAACTGTGAAATCATGGCCTGAGCTGAAACCAAGAGTTAGACGGTTAACCAACTGAACCACCCAGGCATTCCAATAAATAAACTTAATAAAATAAATAAATAAATACATAATTAATTGCCAGATAATGCAAAACCATGGGATGCAAACTATTAGTTAAGATGTAAAGATAAAATTTCAAGGATGATTTTCTAACATGAGGCTTGGGAAAGGGTGTCTGTATTCATAAAGATCTTTCGACTTTTAAAAATAGTTTATGGTTTTCTGTGCTCTACTGGGGAAAAAATCACTTAAAAAGTCATTAAAATCATTTACAATAATTACTACAATTTATATGGAACCCAAAAAAACCCTGAATAGCCCAAGCAATCTTGAGAAAGAAGAACATAGCTAGAAGAATCATGCTCCCTGGTTTCAAATTATATTACAAAGCTATAGTAATCAAAACAGTATGGTATTGGCATAAAAAAACAGATACATAGATTAATGAAATAGAAGAGAAGAGCCCAGAAAGAAACGCACACATATATGGTCAAGTAATTTACAACAAGGGGCCAAGAATATATAATAAGGTATATAATAAGGGGAATCTCTTCAATAAACGGTGCTGGGAAAATTGGACAGCCACATGTAAAAGAGTGAAACTCAACCACTGCCTTACACCATACACAAAAATCAAATCAGAATGGAGACTTGAGTGTGTAACCTGAAGCTATTAAACTTATAGAAGAAAACATAGGAATAAGCTCCTTGACATAGGTCTTGGCAACGATTTCTTGAATCTGACATCAAAGCAAAAGCAACAAAAACAAAAATAAATAGGTGGGGTTGCATGATACTAAAAAGCTGTGCACCTCAAAGGAAACCATCAAAAAATGAAAAGACAACCTACTGAATGGGAGAAAATATTTGCAAATTATATATCTGATAAGGGGTTAATATCCAAAATATCTAAAGAATTCATACAACTCAATAGCAAAAAAAAAATCAAATTAAGAAATGGGCATAAGATCTGAAAAGGCATTTTTCTGTTAAAATTTTTTTTTCAACGTTTTTTTATTTATTTTTGGGACAGAGAGAGACAGAGCATGAACGGGGGAGGGGCAGAGAGAGAGGGAGACACAGAATCCGAAACAGGCTCCAGGCTCTGAGCCATCAGCCCAGAGTCCGACACGGGGCTCGAACTCCCGGACCGCGAGATCGTGACCTGGCTGAAGTCGGACGCTTAACCGACTGTGCCACCCAGGCGCCCCTGAAAAGACATTTTTCAAAGAAGACATACAGATGGCTGATACTCAACGTCATTAATCATTAGGGAAATGCAAATTAAAACTACAATGAGCTATCACTTCACAGCTGTTAGATGGCTATTATAAAAAAAGACAAGAAATAACAAGTGTTAGATTTGGGAATAAGTTTAGGAATTCCCTGAGCTTGCACCAATGGGTTAACAAGGCTTAGGACTAAAGCATCCAGGATAGGTAAATAGGTAAGCAGGGTGATAGAGTGGATTTGCCCAGAGCAGAGCTAATTAGCAAAAGAAAGGTGCCTTGTTGACCCTGAGGTAGCATGCTCTGTCTTATCCTCTAGGAAAATTAAGATAAACAGATGTGCCACCTCCTGCCTGCCACAAACAGCCATCTGTTTGGCTCACTGGGATTTTGTTTTGTATTGACCCAAATCCCTAGCACCGCATATTTTCAAAACCCCCTTTCTCTCACACACTTGAGTTAATGATCACAGTTTCATTGTCTTTTTCTGCACATCCATCACATTTGTGAGCCTTCTGATCCTAATAAAAGAGGAGCAAGGACCCTTCCTTGGGGCTCTGGTCTCCTGGACGTTAGCCTCTCTCGCATTTCATTCTGCATCCACTCTCTTGCTCAACAAGAGCAAACTCCAGACTCAAAGTCTGCGACAATTAGAGAGGATATGGAGAAAAGGGATCACTAACATACCATCGGTAGGAATGCAAACTGGTGCAGCCACTGTGGAAAACAGTACAGACGTTCCTCAAAAAATTAAAACTAGAACTACCATATAGTATAGGAATTCTACTTCCACTATTTATTCAAAGAATAATTAGTGACAACACTAATTCAAAAAGATATTCATTACAGCACTATTTACAATAGCCAAGGTACAGAAATAACCTAAATGTCCATGGTTGAATAAAGAAGTTTTATATATATACACACACACACACACACACACACACACACACACACACACACACACAAAATG
Source organism: Lynx rufus (assembly GCF_022079265.1). Classification (NCBI taxonomy): domain Eukaryota; kingdom Metazoa; phylum Chordata; class Mammalia; order Carnivora; family Felidae; genus Lynx; species Lynx rufus. The sequence continues at coordinate 14,654,692 of NW_025814840.1, forward strand.
GAGTATTAGTCATAAAAATAAATGCTATCTTGCCATTTGTGACAATATGGATGGACTCTGAGGGCATTATGCTAAGTGAAATAAGTCAGAGAAAAACAAATAGCATGCGATCTCTCTTATATGTGGAATATAATATATATGATATAATATATTATATCATATATTATATCATATATAATATGTATGATATAATATATACGACATATCATATATCATATATAATATGATATATAATATACATAATCGCAAATACAGAGAATATAGTAGCATGTGAGAGTGGGGGTGGGGCAGAGGGAGAGAGAGAATCTTACACAGGCTCCATGCCCAGCACAGAGCCCGACATGGGGCTTGTTCCCATAACCCCGGGATCAAGACCTGAGCGGAAACCAAGAGGCAGAGGCTCAATCAACTGAGCCCCCCAGGCACCCCTTGCCCATTTTCTAATTGGATTGTTTGAGGATTGTTTGATTTTTGAGAGTTCTTCATACGTTCTAGATATAGTCCTTGTTGGACATATGGTTTGCAAACATTTCCTCCTAGGCTAGAGCCTATCTTTTCATCCTACTAATAGGGAGCTTGAAAAGAATGTGAATTTGGTTGTTGGGTAGAGTGTTGTATAATTGTCAGTTAGATCCCGTCGGTTGATGTTGTTGTTCAGCTCTTTGATGTCCTTGCTGACTTTCTTGTAGCTGTTCTGTCAACTGTTGAGAGAGAGGTGTTGAAGTCTGCAAATATAATTATGGATTTGTCTATTTCTCTCTGCTGCTTCTACCAATTTTCACTTCGCGCATGCTGCAGCTCAGTGGTTTGGTGCAGACACGTTTAGGATTGTTGGTTTTCATGGTGGATTGACCCCTTTACCATTATATAATGTGCCACTCTGTCTCTAGCAATTTTCTTTGCTGTGAAGTCAATTTTAGATGATATTAATATAGCTACTCCTGCTTTGCCCTGGATCATGTTTGTATGGTATATTTTTCCTAATCTTTTACTTTCAACCTGCCAGTACTGATATATTTGAAGTGAGTTTCTTATAGACAGCATATAATTGGGTTGTGTTCTCTAAATGCATTCCATCAATCTCTGTCTTCTAATTGGTGTCTTTTTTCATTCCGTTTTAAGATCTTACTGGCTCTCGGTAGGATGAGAAATTTTCTACTGAAACCATGACATTTAGGTATTATGCTGAGACTCTGAATCTTATTTAAACCTCTGTTTTAGCTGTTTATTTCTGATCCCACTCCAGTAGGAAAAAGGAGGTGTGCCACCTCATTACCGCTAACACACGTAAGAACAAATTCTGCTAACAGAATTTATGCGTGGGTGATGGGGGAAGCCTGGCCTTCTAATTTCATGCAAGAGCTACATATTTCAGTTTATCAATAATAATATTGATACAGGCAAGTGAAAAACAATTTTATATCTTCATCTTCTAGAATTGTGGAATAGATGTAGAGATAAATCCAACATGAGAACTAAAGCCTTCAGATCCAGCATTTTCCATCCACACTTGGGATTTCAAAATCAATCAGTTACTGTTTTAGTAACTGTTCAGTTACTGTTTAGTTACTGTTTTTCTTTTTATGAAGCAAGAGAACCTTGTCATTTTTATTACAAGTATGACATAGCTGTAATAATTGCCTAAGCATTAAATCCATAGTGTAAAATGCATAAAACAATATTTTTTAGCAATGCAATGACAAATTAAAAAGAGAAACTTTCAGAAGTGTTACCATACTACTGGAGTACTCCTTTACACCTGGCCTAGAAGGTTTCTGCCCCAGCACCCTCCTCTAAGTGTGCTCTGCTCTTATCTTCCACTATATGGACCTTCCCTAGCTCTGCCCCTCCATTCTTGGGGTGAAGAAATGACCACACCAAGAGGGCACGTCTACCTGGAGCCCAGACCTAGGTCACACTCTGGGACTTATGATCCAGGAATTCCCTGCTCCACTGGCCCCATGCATATTTCCAGAACTTGTATGGGCCTCTTCTTAGGTCTGTTCTCCTAAGGACAGCCTCTTATACCAAGATGTGCACCCCAGATCTGAGAAGTGGCCAAGGGGGAGCTGCTTTGGGCAGTTCTGAAGGACATTTAGGCATGTGGAGGGGGCACCTAATTGTCTGTGTGCTTGTGAGTTTCTTGGTGGTGCGGGACGGAACCACGGCTGGGAAGGGATGTGAGACAACTTCTGACATGGCAGTGTTCCAATCTGGAACTCTGTGAGTTTGACTTGGCTTTTCAAGTCAATAGAAAGGTATATTTGTCAATGCAGGAGCATAAAATATATTTGACAGTAGGTTCGCTTGATTTGTGACATTAAAATACTTACCAGGATCTGAGTCCTAGTCTGACCCCGCCTTGGAGCCATGTACAAGCTTGAATTATAGTTCAGTCCCAGTTTAAGAAAAAAATCAAGGGCAGGCCTTACCATCAATAAGTCTTTGACAATGCTAGTTCAAAAAGTAAATGAGAAAAGCAAGGATTTGAAAAAATTAATAATGCATGCTTTCAAGCATTTAGGCTTATAAACATTGTATATACCTTCTCTAGAGTAATCCTTATAAAATTGTTTAATATACCTTCCCTTTTATTGATATATACCGGTTGCCTTTCAAGGTCTCAAAAATGGAAGGCATTAGGAAGCTAGCTTTCAGTTTCTTCATAGTATGAAAAATGTCTCAAGCCTCTATCTGTCCAATTCTTCTCCCATCGGGGGAGGCTGGTTGCATTCTCTGTCCCCCAGGGCCCAGGCACCTCTCACCTGACACTGTGATGTATGCAGCAGCAGAAGCCCGTAAGTCAATTCTCAAGAAGGAAAGGCCAGTAAATCAGAGCGACATGTCCAGAAAGAATATGAAATCAAAGACTGCATCAGGAGGTAGACTGCAAGGCCAAGTCTAGGATGGTCTCAGCAGACAGCAAAGGAATAGTGAAGATGGCTCTGTCAGGACACAAGACAAAACTAGGATTTTGGGTCCCCTAGATCCTCTGCATTTATGATCTGGATGTATTTTTAAGGGTCCAGGAAACAGTGGGAAATACATAGGCTCTCATCTACAATTTCTTGTGCATGCATCAAAATTAATTTAGTACCTAATTCACCTCCTTCTTTTTAATTCTGAGATATTTACAGTAACTGAGACCCTTAATAAAATAGCTAATATTTGTTGTTTTTTACATGCTTTGGGCACAGTTCTAAGCACTTACAAATTCTTCTTAAGAAGGTATGGAATTTATCCAAAGGACACAGGAGTGCTTATTCATAAGGGCACACGTACCCAATGTTTATTGCAGCGCTTTCAACAATAGCCAAATTATGGAAAGAGCCTAAATGTCCATCAACTGACAAATGGGTAAAGAAGATGTGGTTTATATACACAATGGAATACTACTTGACAATGAACAGAGGGTTGATGGGGGGTGGGGGAGAAGGGAAAATGGGTGATGGTCATTGAGGAGGGCACTTGTTGGGATGAGCACTGGGTGTTGTATGGAAGCGATGAACCATGGGAATCTACCCCCAAAACCAAGAGCACACTGTACATCCTGTATGTTAGCCAACTTGACACTGAATGATATTTTTTAAAAAGTACGTATAGTCTTTGTAAGCACTCAATTCTTACAACAATGCTATGAAGTTGTGATTATTATTATCATTCCCATTTTGAGGTTGAAAACCACTGATGGAGGCAGAGGGAAATTAAGTAATCTGTCCGAGGTCATGCAACTAATCAACAGCAGAGCTGAGATTCAAAGCCATGTGGGCTGACTCCAAAACCTGATCCTTTTAATCGCTACATTACACTGGCGTCTAGCAGGAACCTCATCTTATTCACACACCTGCTTTTAGCTACAGGTAAATAGGCAAGTTCAATAAGCTGTTGGATATTGGTTCAGACCCTCAAAGTGCCCTGAATCTTCTACAGGAAAGGCTCTTCCAATGCATACTTTGTTCTGTGGTCACATTGCTGGATTATATGGGGACACAACAGTCACCGCGTGAAAGGGTCACAAGGCCCTGAGTCCTGGGCAGTGTAGGCTTCGAATGGCAGAGCCTTAGAGATGTGGCAGGCCTTTTACCACCCTCCCATTGCACCTCCTTTCTCTCTGCCAGGCCAGCACACTCAGACATGTTTACCTTCTCTAGCTGTGGTAAAGCTTCATGAAGAAGTAGTCCCAAGCAGCTTTAAGGCTCCTGAGTGCTGGGCACCATCACAGTCTCAGCTCATGGAGTCACTACGTATCGATCAATCCTTACTAATAAAATTATGGTGCTTCCAGTCCCCGCCTGCAAATATGGCAAATGCTCAGTGCATACGGCCTGCTGAGCCATGACTTCATCGCCACCACTGGTCTGATGCCTTAATTAAGCTGTAATGCTCTCTAGGGGGTTGCAGGCATCCAGTCAGGATTTTGTCTGCATGAGATGCTCTCTCCAAAGAAGAATTCGTTTCCCTCACTCGCCATAGGCCCACAACGTCTTCAGAGGGGCAGAATGTGTTCAGAACTCTTCCAGTGTGGTACCAGGGCCCTCACCTACCATGACCAGGCTCCTCACTGCAACAGAGTGTGGCAGGCAGCCCAACCAGCTGCTGTGTCTTGAGACATGGGGAAGAGGAGGGAGCAAAAGTAGAGGGTTGAGACAGAGTATTCTGAGACCCTCTCAGACCCCACCCCCTCTTCCTGGTACACCTCTCCACCTTTCTTCATGAACTTACCCATGAAACTCGGTTCCCTTTGCCATGTCTCTGATCTACTGCCTTTCCCTGGGATCCTGCTCACTTCAGACCCTGGCTTTAGGCACTTGGCCTGCTGTGACAGCACCCAACTGATCTCCCTGCCTTTAGCCTCTCCTCTTCCCTGCCCATGTAGCCAAATTCATTGTCCCTGAGTAGGGTTTACACAAGGCCATTCTCTTTTTAAAAATATCTTGCCTTTACCCCCATGCATGCATGCATTCATTCATTCATTCATTCATTCATTCACAGCTCGGAACTACCTATCACATGTCAGGCACTTTTATATGTGCTGGAAATACAACAGTACACTGAAAAGGTCCTTGTCCCATGGATCTTACAGTCCAGCATAAGGGGAAAGTGAACGAGCAAATAAATATATACCATGTCAGGTAGTGACTGGTAAGTACTGATAAATGGGAGTAGACAGAAGATTGATCTGTTAATCAGGAAATGGGGAGACAGATCCTCAGGTGACCTCTAACGATCCCGCCTTCTGGTGTTCACACCCTTGTATAATCCTCTTCCTTTGAGTGTGAGTGCAGAACAGCAAAGGGAAGGGAACAGCACTCCTGTGATTACATTCCATTCCAGAAGCTTCCATCCAGCTAACAGTTTTGCAGGTACTTTCTCTCCATCACAGTCTTCGGGGGAGCTGCAAAGAACATGTGCGTGCAAATTTTTGTGTGTATACCTGTTTTTATTTCTCTGGGATTAATACCTAAGAATTGCTGGATCATATGGTATATTTATGGTTAAATATTTAAGAAATTGCTAACCTATGACTATACCATTTTACATCACCACAGCAATGTATGAGGATTACAATTTCTCCACATCCTTGTCAACACTTATTTTTTATTTTATTTTAGCCATCCTAGTGGGCATAAAGTGGTTTGTCCTTTTGTTGTTGAGTTGGAAAAGTTCTTTATACATTCTGGATAATAAATCCTTATCAGATAAATGATTTATAAATATTTACTCCCATTTTTTAGACCTATGTAACTTTCTTGATAATGTATTTTGATGCACAAAAAAATTGTAATCTGCATGAAATCCAATATATATTTTTTTTCTTTTGTGGATTGTACTTTTGTTATCATTTCTAAGAATCTATTGCCAAATTCAAGGTCATGAATATTTATTCCCATGTTCCCTTCTACTAGCTCTATAGTTTTAGCTCTTACATTAGGTCTTTCATCCATTTTGATGTAATTTTTGTGTATGGTGTGAGGTAGGGGACAAACTTTATTCTTTTGCATGTGGATATCCAGTTGTCTCAACCCGTTTGTTGAAAAGCCAATTCTATCTCCAACTGAATGGTCCTAAGACCCTTGTGGAAAATCAATTGACCATAGATGTATGGGTTTACTTTTGGATTCTCAATTCTATTACATTGATCTATGTCTATCCTTACATGAGTCACACTATATTAATTATTGTAGCCCTGGAGGAAATTTTGATACTGGGTCCTGTGAGTCCTCCCACTTTATCTTTTTCAGGCTTGTTTTGCCTTTTTGGAGCCATTTGCAACTCCATATGAATTTTAGGAACAGTTTTCACATTTTTTACAAAAGAGGCCACTGGGATTTTGGTTGGAATTACACTGAATCTGTAGATCACTTTGGATAGTATTGCCTTTCTTAACAATAGGAAGTCTTCCAATTCCTGAACGTGGATGTTTTTCCATTTAGTAGGATCTTACTAATTTCTTCCATAACCAGTTTGTAGTTTTCAGTGTACAAGTCTTGAATGACTTGGTTAAATTTACTCTTAAGTATTTTATTCTTTTGATGCTATCATGAATGGAATTGATTTCTTCATTTCATTTTCAGATTGTTCACTGTTAGTGTATAGAAATGCATATGATTTTTGTGTATTGATTTTATATGCTGTAATTTTGCTGAATTCATGCATTAGCTGTAATGGGTCTTTTGTGGATTCATTAGGATATTTTATACATTTTAAATTGTTATGTCCTCTTGACTAATCGATCTTTCCCCATTATGAAATTTTTAACTCTGCTAATGCTCCTTTTCTTAAAAATAGCTGTTTGATTGTTAGTATGATCATCTCGGATTTCTTCTGGATAATGCTGGTACATTTTTCCATGCTTTACTCTATCTGCCTATGTCTTTATACTTAGAGTGTATCTCTTGTAGACAGTATATAGTTGCATCATACATTCTTATGCAACAAATCCAAGGATCTGTATTCAACAAGTCCTCCTTTTAGTTTGTATATTTATTCCATTTATATTTAATGCAATTATTGATAATGTTGGGATTAGGTCTACCATATTGCTATTTTTTTTCTGTTTCTCTCTTTTTTAGGGTGCAGGAGACAATTAAGTCACTTGTAGTATTCCATTTTATCTTGTCTATTAGTATTTTTCCAGTAACTCTTTGTATTATATTTTGTTGATTGTTCTAGTGATTCCAATTTTATTTATACCTTATCACAGTTAAACTTGGAATAATATTAAGTTACTTCACATATGTCGTAAGAACCTCATGCAAAGTGTTTCTATTTAACCCCTTCTGTCCTTTGTGTTATTGTTGTATTTTACTTTTATATATCTACATATGTATCCCACAATACATCAATATTATTTTGGCTTTTAATGATTGTCTTTTAAAGAAATTAAATAAAGGGGGAAAAACCTTTCATATTTATTTGCATAGCATTTACTATACAATGATTTTGTTTTTAGATCGTGGTGGGTTTTGTTTTTTGTTTCTGTTTTTTAATCTGAGTGTCCTGAAGTACTATTTCTTTTAGCATTTGCTTCAACATGGATCTGGTGGAGAAGAGTTCTCTTAGCTTTTGTTTACTGAGAATTTGACTTGGAATTTTTGATTTCCCTTCATTTTTACTAAATATTTTCTTTTTTCTTTTTTTAAATATATAATTTATTGTCAAAGTGGTTTCCATACAACACCCAGTGCTCATCCCAACAGATGCCTTCCTCAATGCCCATCACCCACTTTCCTAGATATAGAATTCTAGATTGACTGCTTTCTACTCTGAGTACACTAAAGGTATCATTCACTCATTTGTTTGCTCTCCTCTTTTGCTTCTGGTGAGAATGTGGCTGTTAATCTTCGTCACTTTTATGCAATGTGTCATTTTCCTCTGGATTCCCCTGTTGATTTTCACAATATTTCACTTTACTTCTATCTGCACAGAATCAGCCCAGTATCAGCCATTTGTATCCTTAGACATATTTCTGAATCTATAAATTACCCGTTTCATTGTCATGGAAAAATGAATTTGCAGAATTTTTTTCCTCTTTTTTGATTTTGTATGGTTTACAAAAGGAAAAAGGACAAGATACTGATTTAGGCAGCCATTTTATCATTAACTATAATTAGCTGAAGATATCTGAAAATATTATTTATAATTTCTTTATGTTTTTCCATATTTCTGTTTTGTTTAAAGCCAAGGCAAGTCATTTACTTGCCTCAATCTTTCTAATGGTATTAGAATAAACATCACCTAAATAAAGTTCAGTGGTGCTGAATGTCTGCAATATACGAAGTGATTTTACACATGTGAACAACAAATTTTTATAGAATTGAAAATTATTTTAGCAATTTTGGTCTGCCCATAGAAGGAGTTACTCATTCTGTATTCTGACCTAAACATAGCAAATGGGGGAAATGTGAGGCCACAAGCAAGGATGTTGTATGCTGTTTATCAGGCTAGTTCTCAATCCCTTTACTACACATACTTACCCTTTAAACATAACACACAAATGTAATAGATGGTTACCACACTTAAAATTGGGCCCTTACTGAAAAGACCTCTCATGGCGACATATCTGCTGCAAAAATCTCCTGTAAAGAAATAATAAATCTTTATAATGCTATGATTTTATAAAACATCTTCCACTGTTTTTTGGTTTTGTTTTTGTCGTGTCTGTAATTGTAGCCCTAGGACAGAGAAATAGTATGAGCAGCATGGAGAATTTCTGTCTCTCAGTAGCAGGGGTAATGAACATATTTGTAAAGACTGAGTCAGGCTTTCAGAATTACAATACACAATAATTATTAATTAAGAAAAATTTCTCATGCTCTTAGTACAGTATGACTATATTCCTTGCAAGCTGTCAACCCTTCAAAGGTTTTTATGTTAACGATTTTGGTATATTTTCAAAAGACATTAATAAATTTATTACAGATTTTTTAAATCTGTACTTAATAGTAAAACATGTTTGCTGTTTCTTCATTATTTTCTTACACACAGTATACATTTAACAATTGTAATGCTAATTCCAACTTCTTGCCTTTCCATTTTACATGTATTTATTTTTCAATTCTTTGACAAGTTAGAGCCATATTTATAATGCCCAACCTCATTTTAGATAGATTAAAAATATACCTCGGAGATAGTGTGGTCTTAATTCCACACTACTGCAATAAAATGAATATTGCAATGAAATAAGTCAAATGAATTTTTTGATTTCCAAGTGCATATAAAAGTCATCTTAGCACTACAGTGTAGTCTATTAAGTGTATAAATAGCATTATGTCTAAAAAAATAATGTACATATCTCAATTTAAAAATACTTTTATTGCAAAAAATATTTTATTGCTAAAAAATACTAATCAACATCTGTTTGCAGCAAGTCACAAATCACTGATCATAGATCACCATAATAAATATACTAATAGTGAAAAAGTTTGCAATATGGCAAGAATTACCAAAATATAACACAGAGACACTAAGTGAGCAGATGTTGTTGAAAGAATGGTGTCAAGTACACTTGCACAGCACAGCCTTGTTACAAACCTTCATCTTGTAAAAAACATATCTCTGGGGGCACCTAGGTTGGTTAAGCGTCTGACTTTGGCTCAGGTCATGATCTCGTGTTTGTGGGTTCGAGCCCCACATCAGGCTCTGTGCTGACAGTTCAGAGCCTGGAACTTGCTTCGGATTCTGCATGTCCCTCTCTCTCTGACCCTCCCCTGCCTGCACTGTGTCTCTCTCTCTCAAAAATAAATAAACATTAAAAAACCCCACATATCTCTGAAGTACAATAAAGCGAAGCTTAGTAAAATGAGGTGTGACTATATAAATATTTCAAGAATTTATAATGTGATTCTTACATAGAAGTGTTTGTGTTCATTCTAGAAATTTCTGGAGTACAGACAAGTATAAAGAATAAAATTAAAAGAATACAATTTAAATCTCATTTCTTGTCCTATTTAAAGAGTTAATATTTTGAGTTTGTTTTTGTGAATAGTGTAAGAAAGTGGTCTAGTTTCATCCTTCTGCATGTTGCTGTCCAGTTCTCCCAGCACCATTTGTTAAAGAGACTGTCTTTTTTCCATTGGATATTCCTCCCTGCTTTGTCAAAGATCAGCTGGCCACACTTTTGTGGGTCTAGTTCTGGGGATTCTATTCTGTTCCATTGGTCTATGTGTCTGTTTTTGTGCCAATATTATGCTGTCTTGATGATTACAGCTTTGTAGAAGAGGCTAAAGTCTGGGATTGTGATGCCTCCTGCTTTGGTCTTCTTCTTCAAAATTACTTTGGCTATTTGGGGCCTTTTGTGGTTCCATACAAATTTTAGGATTGCTTGTTCTAGCTTCGAGAAGAATGCTGGTGCAATTTTGGTTGGGATGGCATTGAATGTGTAGATAGCTTTGGGTAGTATTGACATTTTGACAATATTTATTCTTCCAATCCATGAGCACGGAATGTTTTTCCATTTCTTTATATCTTCTTCAATTCCCTTCATAAGCTTTCTATACTTTTCAGCATACAGATCTTTTACATCTTTGGTTAGGTTTATTCCGAGGTATTTTATGCTTCTTGGTGCAATTGTGAATGGGATCGGTTTCTCTGTCTTTCTGTTGCTTCATTATTAGTGTATAAGAATGCAACTGATTTCTGTACATTGATTTTGTATCCTGCGACTTTGCTGAATTCATGCATCAGTTCTAGGAGACTTTTGGTGGAGTCTATCAGATTTTCCATGTATTATATCATGTCATCTGCAAAAAATGAAAGCTTGACTTCATCTTTGCCAATTTTGATGCCTTTGGTTTCCTTTTGTTGTCTGATTGCTGATGCTAGGACTTCCAACACTATGTTAAACAACAGCGGTGAGAGTGGACATCCCTGTCGTGTTCCTGATCTCAGGGAGAAAGCTCTCAGTTTTTCCCCATTGAGGATGATATTAGCTGTGGGCTTTTCATAAATGGCTTTTATGATGTTTAAGTATGTTCCTTCTATCCCGACTTTCTCGAGGGTTTTTATTAAGAAAGGATGCTGAATTTTGTCAAATGCTTTTTCTGCATCGATTGACAGGAATCATATGGTTTTATCTTTTCTTTTCTTAATGTGATGTATCACATTGATTGATTTGTGAATGTTGAACCAGCCCTGCATCCCAGGAATGAATCCTACTTGATCATGGTGAATAATTCTCTTTATATGCTGTTGAATTCGATTTGCTAGTATCTTATTGAGAATTTTTGCATCCATATTCATCAGGGATATTGGCCTGTAGTTCTCTTTCTTTACTGGGTCTGTGTCTGGTTTAGGAATCAAAGTAATGCTGGCTTCATGGATAAAGGACCTGAATGTGAGACAGGAAACCATCACTACCCTAGAGGAGAAAGCAGGAAAAAACCTCTTTCACCTCAGCCGCAGCAATTTCTTACTTGACTCATTCCCAGAGGCAAGGGAATTAAAAGCAAAAATAAACTATTGGGACCTCAAGAAGATAAAAAGCTTCTGCACAGCAAAGGAAACAATCAACAAAACTAAAAGGCAACCAACAGAATGGGAAAAGATATTTGCAAATGACATATCAGACAAAGGGCTAGTTTCCAAAATCTATAAAGAGCTCACCAAACTCCACACCCAAAAAACAAATAACCCAGTGAAGAAACGGGCAGAAAACATGAATAGACACTTCTCTAAAGAAGACATCCGGATGGCCAACAGGCACATGAAAAGATGCTCAACGTCGCTCCTCATCAGGGAAATACAAATCAAAACCACCCTCAGATATTGCCTCACGCCAGTCAGAGTGACCAAAATGAACAAATCAGGAGACTATAGATGCTGGAGAGGATGTGGAGAAACGGGAACCCTCTTGCATTGTTGGTGGGAATGCAAACTGGTGCAACTGCTCTGGAAAACTGTGGAGATCCCTCAAAAAATTAAAAATAGACCTACCCTATGACCCAGCAATAGCACTGCTAGGAATTTACCCAAGGGATACAGGAGTACTGATGCATAGGGGCACTTGTACCCCAATGTTTATAGTAGCACTCTCAACAATAGCCAAATTATGGAAAGAGCCTAAATGTCCATCAACTGATGAATGGATAAAGAAACTGTGGTTTATATACACAAGGAATACTACGTGGCAATGAGAAAGAATGAAATATGGCCCTTTGTAGCAACGTGGATGGAACTGGAGAGTGTATGCTAAGTGAAATAAGTAATACAGGGGCGCCTGGGTGGCGCAGTCGGTTGGGCGTCCGACTTCAGCCAGGTCACGATCTCGCGGTCCGGGAGTTCGAGCCCCGCGTCAGGCTCTGGGCTGATGGCTCAGAGCCTGGAGCCTGTTTCCCTCTGTGTCTCCCTCTCTCTCTGCCCCTCCCCCGTTCATGCTCTGTCTCTCTCTATCCCAAAAATAAATAAACGTTGAAAAAAAAATTAAAAAAAAAAAAGAAATAAGTAATACAGAGAAAGACAGATACCATATGTTTTCACTCTTATGTAGATCCTGAGAAACTTAACAGAAGTCCATGGGAGAGGGGAAGAAAAAAAAAAAAGAAGTTAGAGAGGGAGAGAGCCAAAGCATAAGAGACTCTTAAAAACTGAGAACAAACTGAGGGTTGATGGGAGGTGAGAGGGAGGGGAGGATGGGTGATGGGTATTGAGGAGGGCACCTTTTGGGATGAGCACTGGGTGTTGTATGGAAACCAATTTGATAATAAATTTTATATTAAAAAATAAGGAGTTAATATTTTAATTGCACATACAGTTTTTGAACAGCTTCAGTTTATATACTATTTATATATGGTTTAAAATTTTTTTTAATGTTTATTTATTTTTGAGAGAGAGACAGAGCATGAGCAGGGGAGGGGCAGAGAGAGAGGGAGACACAGAATCCGAAACAGGCTCCAGGCTCTGAGCTGTCAGCACAGAGCCCACCACGGGGCTCGAAACCACGAACCATGAGATCATGACCTGAGCCGAAGTCTGGAGCTTAACTGACAGAGCCACCCAGGTCCCCCTATATAGCAATTTTTAGTTTAATTATATGAATTTCCATTTCTACTGATATTCCCTAGAAGCCTAGTTATAATGGCTGCACATTTCATTTCTGCATGTATCTCAATTCATTGCATAATTTCTCCTTTGTTGTATATTCAATTAGTTCCAGCTTTCTTTGTCATAAATATTATAGTTAAAACTTTATACATAACTCTTTGGCTTTATCCTTCACTATTTCTTTAGGGTAGATTGCTAGAAGTGGTTATGACGGATCAAAGGTTAGAAAATTTTCAAAGTTCTTAACTTCCATTGCCAAATTCCTTCCTGAGAAGTAGTCCCAATTTATAATTCCACTGGCAGTATAACAGAATGTTCCTCTGACTTTATCTTCAGCAATATCAAGTATTATGATTTAAATTATCTAAATTTATAGCAATTTGACAGGCATCTTGTTTTCATTTTTATTTTTTCTGATTAATAGGGTGAACATTTTTCTTACATTTATTAAGCCTTCATATTTCTTTGGCGAATTCTTTTTTTATGGCTTTTGTATAGCTTTTCTATTAGGATATGAATGTTTTTCTTATTTATTTACAAAATCTTCTTGTAAGAAGCTTTTACATAAATGTATGTATATAAAGGGGCAATTACTGAAAATGTCTCTTATCGCTTTCAGGAATTTTTTTACATTGACATATAATTGACATATAACATTATATTTGTTTCATGGGTACGACAGAATTATGCATTATCTGTATATATTATGAAATGAACACCACAATAAATCTACTTAACATCAGTCACCATACACAGGTTTTTCTCGTGATGAGAACTGTTTAAGGTCTACTCTCAGCAACTTTCAAATATACAATACAGTGTTATTAACTACAGTCACCACATTGTACATTATGTCCCCAAGACTTACGTATTTTATAACTGGAAGTTTGTATCTTTGATCCCAGCCCCTTCAACCTATCTCACCCCCTCCCCTACCTCCTGTCTAGCAACCACCAACCTGCTCTATGAGATTTTTTTTTCTTCAAGATTCTACCTAGAAGTGAGATCAGAAAAAATGTTTAATGTTTATTTATTTATTTGGGGAGGGAGAGAGGGAGAGAGAATCCTAAGCAAGCTCCCTGCCAGCAGCACAGAGCAGGCGACATGGGGCTGGAACTCACGAACTGTGAAATCCATGACCTGAGCCGAAATTAAGTCAGACGCTTAACCAACTGAGCCACCCAGGTCCCTCAAGATCAAAATCTTTTTGAAAAACTATTCTTTTGTAAAACATTTCTAGATATATGATGAATTTTTTTCATTGTTGCTTTGATAAAAGAAATGTATTTCCATGATGCCATGTAAGAAGTTATTATTAATATAAAGAAAAACTACTGGGTTTATATATTTATCTTATGTCTTGCCCTTTCAGCTAACTCATTTAATCCTTATAAGCAATTTTCGGTGGACTTTCTGTTTTTTGTTTTATTTTATGATTTCTTTTAATGTTTCTTTATTTTGAGGGGGAGAGAGTGAGCAAGCATGAGAGGGGGAAGGGCAGAGAAGAAGAGAGAAAGAGAATCCCAAGCAGGCTCTGCACTGTCAGCGCAGAGCCCGATGCAGGGTTCAGTCTCATGAACCATGAGATCATGACTTGAGCCAAAATCAAAAGTCAGACACTTAACCAACTGAGCCACCCAGGTGCCCATCTGGTTTTTAGACATATTATTGTGCAAACGACAAGAAAATTAATTTTTTCTTCTTTCTTTTCAGAGTTATTCATTTCTATTTTATACACAATTTCATTCGCCAGAACTTCTCAAACAGTATTAAATAATCACGATCCTAGAAAATATTCTTGACTTACTCCTGATCTTTTTTTTTTTAATTTTTTTTTTCAACGTTTATTTATTTTTGGACAGAGAGAGACAGAGCATGAGCGGGGGAGGGGCAGAGAGAGAGGGAGACACAGAATCGGAAACAGGCTCCAGGCTCCGAGCCATCAGCCCAGAGCCTGACGCGGGGCTCGAACTCACGGACCGCGAGATCGTGACCTGGCTGAAGTCGGACGCTTAACCGACTGCGCCACCCAGGCGCCCCTACTTACTCCTGATCTTAATGGAAACAACTCTAGTATTTCATTGTTAAGTAAGATGTGGATTACTGGATCAAGATAAAGCCCTTTTTTTTAAATGTTTATTTTTGAGAGAGAGAGAGAGAGAGAGACAGAGACAGAGACAGAGACAGAGACAGAGTGCAAGCAGGGGAGGGGCAGAGAGAGAAGGAGACACAGAATGTGAAACAGGCTCCAGGCTCCGAGCTGTCAGAATGAAGCCTGACGCGGGCTCAAACTCACAAACTGCATGACATCATGACCTGAGTCGAAGTTGGGTGCTTAATCAACCAGGCCACCCAGGTGTCCCAGGATAAAGCTCTTTACCATAGGAAGAACACATCATTACATTCCTAATTTTCTAAAGACTTACAAAAATCTTGAATAAATGTCAAACTTTACTCACTTTTAGGCAATATATGGAAATTATATGATTTTTTGTTGGACCAATTAAAGTGATGACTTAACAGACTGCCTAACATTAAACTACCCCTGAATTATTTTATAATGTACCACTGAATTGAATTTCCTAGCATTTTATTTATGATCACCCTATCTATATTCATAGTACAATTTTATCGATAGCAAAATTTTCCAAATAGTTTCATGAACACAGCTTCCACAATGGGTTCCTGAAATTAAATTAAGCTTGTGAACTCTCTGTGCTGAACCAACCATGGAAATTCAATAGTATGCATAAAATATTAAGTTCAATACTAAAAAGTGGAGTTCAATACTAAAAAAACCATTAGAGAAAGAAAAAATTTGCTTGGCTTTTCCCCCAAATCCTTCATAGGTTTTTCTCTGCTTAAGT
Source organism: Lynx rufus (assembly GCF_022079265.1). Taxonomy (NCBI): domain Eukaryota; kingdom Metazoa; phylum Chordata; class Mammalia; order Carnivora; family Felidae; genus Lynx; species Lynx rufus. The sequence continues at coordinate 14,670,600 of NW_025814840.1, forward strand.
TGTCAGCTTTATTTTGAGTTAGTTTTGCTAATTCATACTTTTTAAGGATACATTCATTTCTGCATCAAACATAATGGCAACAGCTTGACTACAGGTATTAAACTTCACAATTAAGATAAACGTTCTCTTTCTCAATTATTACAAGCATTTTAGTGTGTTTATGAGAGGCTGCAAAGAGCTCACCAGTTACATGTCATTTTTATTTATTTTTAATGTTTATTTATTTTTGAGAGAGACAGAGACAGAATGCGAGTGGGTTAGGGGCAGAGAGAGGGAGACACGGAATCTGAAGCAGGCTCCAGGCTCCGAGCTCTCAGCACAGAGCCCGACACGGGGCTTGAACTCACGAGCTGTGAGATCATGACCTGAGCCGAAGTCGGACGCTCAACCGACTGAGCCACCTAGGCGCCCCTACATGTCATTTTTAAAGTGAAAGTTCTCTGCATTCACCATTGATACTGCCTGTTCTTTGAACAATTTTCAAAATGGCAAGGACAACACTGTTATCGTCATCATTCAGATCATACATACATTCTATCAGCATTGTTCTGTGCTCTCTGAGTGCAGCATGGTGGAAGAAGTCAACAGAAATGTACCCACAACTATATATTTCATTCACCTACAATATTAAACAGAAATGAACAATGTACCACCAAAAACCTCTGGTTAAATCTCAAAACATGTGTATTTTATTTTTTATATAAAATGAAATCCACATAGCATCATTGCCTTGTTACCTTCACACTCAGGTAGTTACAGTAGCTGATTTTATATGTCAATTTGGCTGGGCCACGGTGCCCAGATATTTGGTCAAATATTATTCTGGGTGTTTCTGGAAGGGTGTTTTGGGATGATATTAACATTCAGATGGAGAGGCTGAGTAAGGCAGATTGTCTTCCATAATGTGTGTGGGTCTCACCTAATCAGTTGAAGGTTTAAATAGAAAAGACCTCCCTGAGCAAGAAGTAATTCTGCCAGCTGACGGCTTTTGGACTTGAGCTGCAGCATCATCTATCTCTCTCTCTCTCTCTCTCTCTCTCTCTTTCTTTTTCTTTTCTTTTCTTTCTTCTTCTTTTTTTTTTTTTCGTCTCCAGCCTGCTGGATTACTCTGCAGATTTTGGACATGTTAGCTTCTACAATCCCATGAGCCAATTCTTTAAAATAAATTTCTTTATCTATCTCTCCATCTCATCTCATCTCTCTCTCTCTCTCTCTCTCTTCTATTGGTTCTGGAGAACCCTAATATAGTAATGAACAGTTAATGTCTTAGATTTACAGAATTTCTGAGCTGAAAGGAACCTGAAGGATCATCTAGTTCCAGGAGTAATCATCAAACAATAAACCAAAGATCAGTGTTTGACACTTTACTAAGCTTTGTAGAAATCAAGTCATGCATATCTAGCTTCCACTGCTAACTGATGTAAGATCAACGCGGACAGCACGCAAGTACATAAACAGCACCAGTAAAATATAAAAGAACCACAATACTGTCAATACAAGTCTAATTTTATCACTTTCTGCTTTAAAAATATTTAAGTGGTCCTCATTTGCTTACACAAAATACCAAATTCCTTACCATGAACTTCAAGCCACTAAACAACGTTACCCCACCAGCCTCCCCAGCTCAGCTCCTGATGCTGCACTCCTGGGCCTCCCTGCACACTGTCCAATCCCCATGGTCTTCCCCAGACCCTTTTCCTCTTAATTGTTCTTAATTCTTCATGGTCAAGTTCAGTCCCCACACCCCTACACTGTGATGCTGTCCTGTCACTCTAAATCAAAGGATGGCTTGCTACCCTGGCTTCTGCCAAGTGGTATAGATAATGTCAAGACGGCATCTCCCCCTTTCAGGGACAGACCACATTTCATTCACCTTCTTCTTGCTGAAATGTCAAAGGAGGCTCAAAACATGTTTAATGAATGAACAAACAGACTATACACATAAATATTTAAGCATTTAGTTCTTAATGGCTGTTGTTATTGCCTATGTGCCAAATTTGCACAGAATGCCTCACTCTGTAATTGGAGAAGGAGAAACCTGGAGATCAATGAAGGTGACGTCCCTGGCAGTCATTGAAAGCTAGATGTAGAATGTAGGAAGTAAGAATGTCCCTGTTTCTTCTGAGCAGCCCCAAAATGAAGGCACCAAGCTAAAATCTATATAGTACGCCAAAGTCATCAGCTCCTAGTCAATAGCTAATAGGATGGGTAGTATTGAAGAGGGCTGGATTATGTCTTCTGGTGATCTGGTGATATTCTCTGCTTTTGGGGATAGTGGACTCTACAAGGTGAAAAACAGGTGATAAGTATTTATTTTAATTCAAGCAATAGTGCCTGGGAATGCCTGAGCTCTACAAAGAATCCTTACAATAAAAAGGGAAGTGTGGCCTCATGGACAAGACTTCTCACACTTAAATGGTCTCCTGCGCCACAAAGGATCAGGCAACAACAGACATCAGTGGTGAGATTCCAGATGGAAGCCAACAAAGCAGTCTGTGAGGCCACAGAAATATCGAGCACCTTTGAGAAAGGAATCAAGGTGCAGTGACAGAGGTTTTTGGGTTAGCAAATGATAAGGATGGAATTCTCTTGAGGCAGTCATCGTTCATTTGTAGTGCCACACACTGGCCTACAGGGAAGGGAAATCATGGCAGTCAATGATGGCCCCTAAAGATGGAGGAAACTGCCATATTGCTTGTGGGTACAGATAGTATGCGCAATCATTGAGATATGATCTCTCGGCAGTTCTTGCAAGAGGAGAGGCACCAGGCTGTGCAGCATGATGGACTACCCATGTGTCTGGGCAGGTGCTCAAAATAAGAAAAGTATCATGTGCACAGCTGGTTCAAATCTGCAAATCAATCAATGTGATACATCACATTAATAAAAGAAAGAGAAGAACCACATGATCCTCTCAATAGATGCAGAGAAAGCATTTGACAAAATACAGCATCCTTTCTCTATAAAAACCCTCAAGAAAATACGAGTAAAAGGATCATACCTCAAGATCATAAAAGCCATGTACAAAAGACCCATCATTAATATCATCCTCGATAGGAGAAAACTGAGAGCTTTCCCCCTACAGCCAGGAACATGACTGGGATGCCCACTCTCACCACTGTTATTTAACATAGTGCTGGAAGTCTTCGCCTCAGCAATCAGACAACACAAAGGAATAAAAGGCATCCAAACTGGCAAGGAGGAAGTCAAACTATCATTCTTCGCAACAACATGATACTCTATATAGAAAACCCAAAAGATTCCACCAAAAAACTGCTAGAACTGATCCATGAATTCAGCAAAGTTGCAGGATATAAAATCAATGCACAGAAATCGGTTGCATTTCTCTATACCAATAATGAACAGGAAAGAGAAATCAAGGAATCGATCCCATTTACAATTGTACCAAAAACCATAAAATACTTAGGAATAAACCTAACCAAAGAGGTAAAAAAATCTATACACTGAAAACTATAGAAAGCTTATGAAAGAAATTAAAGAAGACACAAAAAAATGGAAAACATCCCATGCTCATAGATTGGAATAACAAATATTGTTAAAATGTCAATACTACCCAATCTACATATTCAATGCAATCCTTATTAAAATAACACCAGCATTCTTCACAGAGCTAGAATAAACAATCCTAAAATTTGTATGGAACCAGAAAAGACCCTGAATAGCCAAAGCAATCCTGAAAAAGAAAACCAAAGCTTGAGGTGTCACAATCCCAGACTTTGAGATATATTATAAAAGCTATAATCATCAAGAAAGTATGGTAGTGGCACAAAAACAGACACTTAGATCAGAACAGAATAAAGAACCGAGAAATGGACCACAAACATATGGCCAACTAATCTTTGACAAAGCAGGAAAGAATATCCAATGGAATAAAGATAGTCTCTTCAGCAAATGGTGCTGGGAAAACTGGACAGCGACATGCAGAAGAATGAACCTGGACCACTTTTTTACAACTGACACAAAAATAAACTCAAAATGGATGAAAGAACTAAACGTAAGACAGGAAGCCATCAAAATCCTAGAGGAGAAAGCAGGCAAAAACCTCTTTGACCTCGGCTGCAGCAACTTCTTACTCAACACATCTCCGGAGGCAAGGGAAACAAAAGCAGAAATGAACTATTGGGACCTCATCAAGATAAATAGCTTCTGCACAGCGAAGGAAACAATCAGCAAAACTAAAAGGCAACCGATGGAATGGGAGAAGATACTTGCAATGTCATATCAGATAAAGGGTTAGTATCCCAAATCTATAAAGAACTTATCAAACTCAACACCCAAAAAACCAAATAATCCAGTAAAGAAATGGGCAAAAGACATGAATAGACATTTCTCCAAAGAAGACATCCAAATGGCTAACAGACACATGAAAAAAATGTTCAACGTCACTCACCGTCAGGGAAATACAAATCAAAACCACAATGAAATACCACCTCACACCTGTCAGAATGGCTAAAATTAACAACTCAGGCAACAACAGATGTTGGCGAGGATGCGGAGAAAGAGTATCTCTTTTGCACTGCTGGTGGAATGCAAACTGGTGCAGCCACTCTGGAGAACAGTATGGAGGTTCCTCAAAAAATTAAAAACAGAACTACCCTACGATCTAGCAATTGCACTCTTAGGTATTTACCTAAAGGATACAAAAATACAGATTTGAAGGGGCACATGCACCCCAATGTTCATAGCAGTGCTATTGACAATAGCCAAAGTATGGAAAGAGCCAAAATGTCCATCAACAGATGAATGGATAAAGATGTATTGTACACACACACACACACACACACACACACACACACACAATGGGGTATTACTCAGCTATCAAAAAGAATGAAATCTTGCCACTTGCAATGACATGGATGGAGTTAGAATGTATTATGCGAGGTAAAATAAGTCAGTCTGAGAAAGAGAAATGTCATATGACTTCACTCATGTGGAATTTAAGATACAAAACAGATGAACATAAGGGAAGGGAAGCAAAAACAAAATAAAAACAGGGAGGGGGGACAAAACATAAGAGACTCCTAAATATAGAGAACAAACTGAGGGTTGTCGGAGGGGTTGTGGGTAGGGGGATGGGCTAAACGGGTAAGGGGCATTTAGGAAGACACTTGGGATGAGGACTAGGTGTTATACACAGGGGATGAATCACTGGAATCTACTCCTGAAATCATCATTGCACTAACTAACTTGGATGTACATTTAAAAAAATAATAAATAAATAAAAAAGAAAAGCAACCTGAACCATCAGAAAGAAGCCACTCCTCTAAGCCACAGCTGCCTTGGCAGAAGCACTAATCTTAAACGGAAACACACGTGACTATTATTTGCAAAAATAGGAGATAAAATTCAGATCGTTCAGATGAAAGGAAAAATAATAGCTCTGATTTAAAAAGGTATGTCTAAAGTGGTCCCACTCCAAATTAACCACCTAGAGATCCCGTATTCCCTGGAAAACTTTTCCTCCTGTCCCCCACCAAAACAAACAAAACAAAACAAAAAATTCAAACCCTGGAGATTCTCTTCAGGCATTCCTTCCCATTCTCACTCAGCAAATTACCTCCCCTTCTACTTCAGAGAAAATGGAAGCTCTCGAGAAAAGAATCCCTGAACTTCGTACTACCTACCTACCTGCGCCCTCCTCCGTACTTTCCTTCCTTGCCTCCTGACACAGGAGACTTGTGCCTCCACCAGGGCCATCTGCCACCTCTCTCCTACATGGCTATCTTGTAACAGAACAGGAAACAATGAGTCGACAGGCTTTATTCTAGGTGAGCCTTCTTCCCATACAAAGTGATGCTCCCATACAAACATCACTCAGTCTCTGAGCTGAACTGAGGAAACACAACTTTTATAGGCACTGCGGGTGTCGTGAGCCAGTAGGATCTTACAAAACAGCTGGGCCAATCTTATGTTTATAGAAATGGTTCTGGTTATTTTGTACAATGGTCTCTGTTCTGAAAAAGAGACAGGATTTTATTTCACTGGCATTTACCTTGGAAGTACAGGTGATTGCTATTATTTTTTATTATTATTTCGCACGCAAAGAAAACTTGTATTTGTCTATCTAAAAACTGTCATCTATATTGTTCAGTCTGCTGGGCTTTTGGAAAGGTCCTCTGGCTTAAAACTGGAAGACATTCACTTCTCTTTCCCACAGAAACCAACTACCTATATAAGTAGCTTTTCATAAAGGTCAGGGTTGACCTCCGAGATTCTTAGAATCATGACTCCAAGACTCTTCCTGTATAATCTCCAAACATTCTGTCTCCTGGCTCCTACCCTTACCTCCTCCCACTTTTCTAGATACTTCTCTGTACTCGTGGCCATTTTCTTTTCTTGTCTGTTATGTGTATGTTCCCCAGGGCATGGTCTTAGTCTTTCTACTACCAATCACTGCACCTGGACAGAAGCATTCATTCTGAGATTTCAATTACATTCCTGTGCTGCTGACCCCCAAATCCATATTTTCAGTGAGAACCTTTCTCCTGAGCCCCACTTAGATGTCTGATGGGCACTCCCAATTCAACATGTTCAAGGTTGTCCTGATCCCCCAAGTTCCATAACCTTTGTTCACTCTTCCCTCAGATGCTGCCATGACGGCTGTGCTAGAAACTCTCCCTGTCACCCACGCCATCCAAACATCTCACTACTTCACAACTGCTCCTTCAGGTAGAAACTTCACTGGGCACAAATTCTGTTTACCTGAATCTATCAGCATAGCCTGATCTTGTGCTCAGACCCAAATGCCTCACAGGGATGAGATAATATTATATCATTTGGTAACTTTTTATGAATGGTTCATGCATGGTAGGCTAAAATTTTTTTAAAAAAAACTTTGCCTAATCATTAAAGGAAAGGGACACAGCAATGGTGATACTAGGAACATTCTTGCTAATATTCCCAAACGGCCAACGTTCCCTTGCAAGCCCTTGCTCTGGGCAGGTCCAGCGACAGACAGGTGCTGGGGACGCAGAGGTACAAGGTCGTCCCTGCCTCCAAGCTGCTTACAGAGTAAGGGAGGAGAGTGGCAGGGATATCATCACCATTCACCAGGCAAGTCCTTTCACATGAGATACAGAAACCAGGGGTTGGGGATGGTGTAACCAGGGAACACCCCTCAGACCAGGGGTGTGCGGCAAATTTCCTGGGGGCAATGAAATTTAAGATGGGTTTTCAACTTGATCATCTCTTCACTTTGTTTTCCGTTCAGTCATCTATAAAATGAGCCTTTATTTATTTAAAAAAATTTTTTTAATGTTTATTTTTGAGAGAGAGAGACTGAGTGTGAGCGGGGGAAGGGCAGAGAAAGAGGGAGACACAGAATCCGAAGCAGGCTCCAGGCTCTGAGCTGTCAGCACAGAGCCCAACGCGGAGGTCGAACCCATGAACGGTGAGATGATGGCCTGAGCTGAAGTCGGACACTCAACCGACTGAGCCACCAGGTGCCTCTTCGAGAGGCCTTTAGTCAGCTCCTTCACAACTGCTCTTTAATTGGCCATCTGATCACACTCTCCATCTCTAATGCCAAAAGGATCTTTGCTTTTATTATTCAAAGGCTCGGAACCCTAGAGTTTGATGTGGAAGGGAGAAGACTTAGGCCACATCATAACAAGAAAAGAAGAAGAAAAACGGCCTTCCCAGCTCACTGTCTCCTTTTCAGGGAGCTGGACTGTCAGGCCAACCTCATTCAGACGGACAGGAAGGTTGGCAGTCATGTTTAACACGCTCGCAGTCTGCAGATATTTTCTAGACGCTGTGGTCTGGCACTGTGAGTACACGGTGCCCTCTTTCTGAATAAATTACAGAACAATGACAGCCCAAGGGAGGGGAGTGCTCCCTTTCTGCTGCCACCGCAGTGATTCAGAAGGTGCCCAGGCCCACGGCATGGGGGTGGGGCTCAGAGACAGCAGCCCCTGCCTAGCATCACCAGTAATCGTCTAGGACGGGAGAGGCCATGGGAGGCCCTGACCCCAATACTCAAGCCCCAATGGTGCTCTGGTTGCGGACACACAAGGTGACGTGAACTGGCAAATGATCCAGACTGAGTCTCTGTGCCTTCAGAACTTTCAGCTCTCCCTGCTGTTGGCTTTACAGCCAAGCTCTAGCTCTGGTGCCTTGCAGCACCGCCGAGAGACTGAATGTAAAAATGGACAGTGACTAGACCGTGCATGCAAGATAAAACTCTCACCCACTACCTGCAGGGACCTGTTCAGGAAACTGACCCCTATGTACAAGGAACAGGCTAGGAAGCCCGCCTGCTAGTAGTCAGACTTAGGAAGTCAGGCTGCTGTCTTAGAACAATCCAGGGGGCCAGGTAATGCCTGTAACAGCCCCAAATGGCCAGAACGTTAATAACTGACGGCTTCCTTAACTTTCGTTCCTGCTTCCAATTCGGGGCCAACCAGAGAAAGCCAAATATTCAGTCCTAACCAGTCACGTAGGATGTCCCTCTTCCCCTTAGCCCACCTCCAGCCACCCCAGGATGACAGCGTCCATTCAGGGCAGACCTGGAAACTTCCATTTTGTGCACCACACAGCTTTCCCACTCCTCTGCTATCTTTGAGTCTCTACCGAAATGCAGGTGACGGTGGCTGACCCCGTGGCTGTTGTAAGGTCTGCATAACAGCCTTTGCTTTTCTCTCTCGGTGGGTCTTCATTTATTGCCACACTGCCGTTCAGACTCACTGGCTTTAATCCCTGGCCTCAAGCTCTTGTCTCCAGATCTTGCCCTCTTAGTCCTTTGCTGGGCACGCTCTCAAGAATGAACAATCGAGGGGCGCCTGGGTGGCTCAGTCGGTTAAGCGTCCGACTTCGGCTCAGGTCACGATCTCACGGTCCATGAGTTCGAGCCCCGCGTCCAGCTCTGGGCTGATGGCTCAGAGCCTGGAGCCTGCTTCCAATTCTGTGTCTCCCTCTCTCTCTGCCCCTCCCCCGTTCATGCTCTGTCTCTCTCTGTCTCAAAAATAAATAAACGTTAAAAAAAAATTAAAAAAAAAAAAAGAATGAACAATCGATATCCAAGGTTGTTTGAAAGAGGTGAGGTGGGCAAGATGATTAATTTAGGAATCTGAGAAGATAAAAGTAGCGTTCCCATCTTTGAAAACACAGTTTTTATTGTGAGCCACGGCAGCAAGAACAGACACAGTCACGGCTGAAGTGAGGGTGTAGGTACAGGTACGAGACACAGATACAGGTGTGGATGTATGTTTTCCTCTATGTGGTGTAAAGGATGCGGTAAGGAGGGGGATATCACCCTGAAGGGAAAGCGTTGTGTTCCCTATGAAAACAAGGAAATCAGGAAGTAGAAAGAAAAGGAGAAATGAGTTGCTGACAAGTCTGTAACCACAGCAATAACCTTTCTCCTTGAAAACTGGCCACACATCAGCTGACTAGTGTGTGCATTTTCGAGATACACACACACACACACACACACACACACACACACACACACACAGACTCTAACAGCCAGCAATGCATTCATTATTTTCCTTCTTCCTTATGTATGGGCAATCCCATGATACTTTATAAATGCATCTAAAATTATTATATGCAATGAGATGCGAATATCATCAATCACCTTATCAGCACTTGAAATAGTCGAGATAATTAGAATATGGCAAAGAAAGCAACGGCCGACAAACATCATCTACATCAGCACTCTATTCTTATTCTCTTAATAAAGTAGTAGTTGTACTCCTATGGCGTGAACACTAATACTCTAGAAGGAACTAGGAGGAAATTGTAAGCAGCCTGTAGAACTGGGTTCCTAAATGGGCCATTCAGTCTTTCTTACCTACCTCCCTCCACTCCCTCCTCCGAACCTCACCCGACCCCACCACCCTGGTCAAGCTTTCCGTCACTTCTGTCTCTCATGCTGACATCTCCACTATCACTCCTTGTTAAAATTCTTGCCTTGAAATCCAGAAAATGAAGAATCCAGTAGTTACACACTAGGGCAAGGAAGGGTCTGTATCCCTCTGAGGGAAAATACACAGGTAGCACGTTTAATCTAGAAGCTTGCTTGGCATTGGCACAGTTATCCAAAGCCCCTCCTGGAACGTCTCTTCCTGTGTCCCTGAACCTGGCGGTCGTGTCCCTCACAAGACTCGATCAGCTCCAGGAGGAGGTGTGAACACTCAGCTCGCCACGTGGAATCCCAGGTACTAATCACTTCCCTTGGTGATCACCCCCCACACACCCAACTGCATGTCAGTCGCTCTGTGAGGTGCTGAGATTTTACATCAAGCATTCAGGTGGGGGGGGGGAAGCGGGGTGCAGCTACCCCTGAAACCCAATTTCTATCTCTTTCTTTCAAAACACATTATTGTTTCCTTGAAATACTGATCAAAGCACACCTCCACAGAGATGTCCCGAATGGGTCCCAGAGGGCCCTTGTGAAACGGGTTCCTCCAGCACCCCGGCTGCACGAACCGATACACGGGACTCCACATTCGCACATTTCTTACCCGGGCTCTGGCCTCAGGACTGTAAACACTGTTGTCTGCTCCCGTGTGACATGTTCAGTTCCACTTCTCAAGGAGCGTGGTTTCTGACGCCTCCATCCCACGCACATCCCTCTGGAAAGCAGGAAGGCGGGAGTTTCCAGAGTGCATCTAACACGCTGATTGCATCCTTTACCTGTCGGAAACTCGCCAGGCAGAGGGCAAGCTGAGGGCTGCTAAGTGCACCAGGTTTCTTTCGCCAATCTGGGGCAGAAATGTTACTTCCCATCAGCCACCCAGAGCAAGAGAGACCGAGCAGCCCGTAGGAAAGAAAAGCTCATGACAAGCCCTCAACTAGGCCCCAGAAGTGCAGTTCAACTGCGTGACAGGGACAGAAATGCTGACCATCAGGGGCCTCATCCTCACTCCCCTAACGAGTCTTCCAGAGGAGACTCTCCGCTCATGTCTTGTCCTCTCTGACAGCGCTAGAGGTGGAGAAAATGTAGAAGGCTGGGCCGGCACAAGAAAAGGTCATCAACACAGATTCCTGGAGCAAAGGACACCAACAATTTTGAAGGGCGTGGAAGGGCTGAGAGAAGCTTGGCTAACGTAGGAGAACAGCGAGCAAGCAGTGAAAGGGACAAGGGAATTTCCAGGGGCAGAGGGCAGAGGAACTAGGGACAGCTCTCATGACAAGTGATACTTTTTGTGGGAAGAGAAACAGGTTTTCCAGAAGTCTCTCATGTGCCCTATGGTGGAAATCCCCACCTCACTGTCATGCTCTCTACACGTCCCCAAGAAACCTTCCAGAAAGACCGACGTTGTTCGGCAGTGCCTGTCAGGCGTTAGGTGTCGTGTCTCCCGCGTCCTGTTCCATGCGGAGGCTGCCTTCAAGGCAGGAGCAAAGGGGCCTGCGGTTTGGTAGACTGGCAGCTCGGAGCTGGGTCCCGAGTACCTAACCACACCGTGGCTTGGATCCCAACCTAGAACTGGGTCCAGAGAGTAATCTCCCAACTGCCCAGGTGCCAGACCGCTGCTTGGAGGGGCTTGGGGGTGTGACAAGCACAATCTGTGATAAGCCCCGGAATCCCACTCAAAGTAGAAAGATGCAGAGCCAATACTGTGAGTCCAGAGTTACAGTTTTGGGGAAAAGACGCTGTGAAAAAGACACTGCAAATATCACACGGAAACCAAACCTTTGCACGAATCTGTCACTTCCTGGGAAAGACTAAGAAGATTCCTCACACGTTTACAGGTTTGACCCAAATCTCGGGAGGCACAATTCTACCGGCCTTGGATACTTTCCAAGAAGGGGAGAGGTGTTTGATTGCCCTGTATCCTGGCTGAGATCACCACCGAGGTGCCCCAGTGGTGACACAGGGTCAGAACCTGTGTGGAACATTAGACGTGCCTTGCAGCACATCACGGCGGGAGCAGTTTCTATCTGGGAGTTATTTTTAAAATGTAAGCCTCTCCAAGAGCCATGTGAATCCTAGACACTGGCAGAACTGATTTAGATACAGATGGCAATGCCTATGTTCAGAAAACAAGACCAAATAACATAACCACAGCGGGACCAGAACTAGCCGGGGAAGTACCATACATGTGACTCAGCCTGCTGAGGGCAGAGTTGTGACAAATAAGGACCTAGTGGGTAGGTAATAAGAGTGTTTCCCAGCCCCGATCCGTGCCTCCCCTGCCCCCTCTTTCCTTCTTCCTTCTTCTTCCTCCCACCCCTAATCCCACCCCCACCTTCTAGTTTGGATCATACATGATGCCTCTGATTTGGTTCCAGGTGATGGAGATGATATCAAATACCTGAGCACTGAGCCCCTGGTGCCTCAGTGGACCTAAAACTCAGGGAATGTGTTTAGTAAGCAACTCAGCACCACCTGGGACTTGGGACAATGGATATATCCTTGTACCAGGCATGGTTTCGATGACAAGCAACATCTAGTGGTAGATTGTACCCATGAGGAAAGAACTCTGTGAAGACCCCATTTTTTTCCTCGGGCAGAAGGGTAGCCCCTGGAACCACGGAATGACACTCACAGCTCCCCCTGGAACCTTCCACAGTGTGCTTTGCCCAGGACAGCTATGCAGGCTTAGTAGGCAATCGTGTGTTAATTTGCATTTGTTATATGTGAAAACCGTCTGGGTATCTCAGATGGTAATGGAATGTGCCTTGGTGTTGTTGAAATTTGGGATTAAAAAAAATGTATAGCTTTCGGTCTCAGTGGTGGGGTTTCTGGAAACAGATCAGTGATTTTTAAGAGAGGGATCGTTTTACCAAGTTTTTTGGTTTTTGTTTTTTTTCAGAAGAGGAATTCAGTGCCCCTAATTTGCTGCTACCAAAGCACATGAGCCTGTTGAGAGAGCCAGCTCTAGGCTGGGTGACAGTCTGCTCCAGCCACAGAGTGATGAGAAACTCTGGAGACAGCCACTTCCCTGAGGAGAACTGGGGAGAGGGAGTGGATTTTCTAGAAGTCCCAGCGGGTGATGTGCAGACACTCTCTTCACTCCTGAGGGAGCAAACTTAGGTAGAGATTGGTTCTCAGTGGTCTTCTCGGGTCTGTTTTGTGCTCCTTCTGGGCGCCACACCATGGCCAAGACTGTCTGCTGCTTGTGTTCAAGTTACCATATCTGCAAGTACCAAATCCGTGTATTCCAACGTAAGGCCAGACCAAGCCTTCTGTTCGTCACAGAGGTCCTTGGGAGACTGCACTGGAATCCAGACAGGACAGTGGCCAAAAGACATTTCCAGATTGTTGGTGTTAGAAGTCTTGCCAAGGGGAGGGTGGTACGTGAGTTCCTTTGGCAGAGGTGAGACTTGGAGAGGAGCCAGATCTCCTCTCTCTCCTCGCTGCTCACCGGCTCGCCCCACAAACTATTTCATGACCCCCGCGGCAAGAGGGGAGCACGGGAGTCTCCATGGGGTGCTCCAGGGACAAAGGTGGGATGGTGCACACAGGGCAGGAAACACTCTCCACTTGTGTGCAGCTCCCTGCAGGTGGCAGGGTGTGGCCTGGCCTTGACAGTGCGGGAGGTGGCCACTGGTGGCCTCAGAGGACAGGCCCTTGGCCAGTGAGTCAGTGTTGCCTCCACAAACGGCCCCCACAGCAGTGCAGCCGGTCACCAGTTCGCAGGGGCTCTGCCTGTGTGGACATCAGCAAGGGGCATTTCGAGACCTGAAGCAGTGCCTCGTGGGACTTTAAGAGAAGGGTTGTCCACAGTAAGTGGGTGCAGGAGACAGCTACATTGCAATGAGTCATTTACACACAGTCTGGGGAATCCTGCAGAACCCAAGATCACTCAGGATTATGAGACATTATTTGACTGTTTAAATAAATAGATCTTCGTCTGCTTCCATAAAGAAAACACTATAGGGGCGCCTGGGTGGCGCAGTCGGTTAAGCGTCCGACTTCAGCCAGGTCACGATCTCGCGGTCTGTGAGTTCGAGCCCCGCGTCGGGCTCTGGGCTGATGGCTCAGAGCCTGGAGCCTGTTTCCGATGCTGTGTCTCCCTCTCTCTCTGCCCCTCCCCCGTTCATGCTCTGTCTCTCTCTGTCCCAAAAATAAAATAAACGTTGAAAAAAAAAATTAAAAAAAAAAAAAAAGAAAACACTATTGATCTCTTATTAGGCGGTCATTCACTCAACATTTCGGTCACTGCTGTTTTTTGTCGTTACTGAGTTTTGTGGTTATTGTATTGCTGTTGTCTGTTCTTTGCTGACATTTTTCAGCAGTGTTGACAGATTCTCAGTGAAAAATCCACAGTCTCTCAGGAAGGCATACCGGATACTTGACTGTGATCAGGAAACATGAGTAGGGCTGGAGGCATAGTCATATGAGGATGAAATCTGTTCCCTGGCCCGAATAATCATCTGCACTATTTTATTCATTGATTTAAGACGTCCAGTGAGATTCCACGCCTGCCAAGCCAGAGCTACTACAAGGGCCATAAAGATGAACAACTTGCCTTTAAAAGGGGGACACGGTTGAACACAAATAATTTCAGTGTGATAGTAAGAGTGCTGGAACAGAGTTGCATCTGCAAAGAGAAGTGTGAGGCCAATTCTTTACCTGGAGACATGGGAAGGTTTCAGAGAGAAGGCGATGGCTGAAATGAATTTTGAAGGACAGGTGGGAGATTTCCTTAAGAAGGATGAAGAAAACAAGAAGAGAGAAACACCTTTCATTACCTACCAGCTCTCTCAGTGCTCCCGCTTCACAGCTGTGTTCTCCCCTTTGAAGCAGATAATCAAGGCTTGGCTTTAAGACTGGATGGATGGTTTCAGTGAATCCAGAGTTTGTCTACATGTGTTCTGCCAGGGGCTTCAGAGGATACAATGGAAGCATGAACAAGGCTCTCATTCAAGAACCGTACTGATCAAGGTGCCTGGGTGGCTCAGTTGGTTAAGCATCTGACTCTTGGTTTCACCTCAGGTCATGATCTTGTGGTTTTCTAAGTTCAAGCCCTGCATCTGGCAAGGCAGCACAAAGCCAGCCTGGGATCCTTGCTCTCTCCCTCTCTCTCTGTCCCTCTCCCCTCTCGCACTGTTTCTGCCTTTCTCAAAAATAAATAAACTTAAAAAAAAACAACAACTGTATTGATCACATCTTTTGGACGTAACACAACTAAGAACAAAACGTCATGCCTTAAGTCCCCAGATCTGACAGAACAGAAGTAAGTTCAACAGAACTTTCTATGAGATGCACTCTACAGCTGTGTTTATTCCTCTGTAACATTGGACTCCTCTTGTATTTTCTCTATTATGCGTTGCCCTTTAGTAATGATATTTACGTTTAAATTCCCAAACGTCACTGTCAGCCAGGAGATACGTTTGGGAATTTTAAAGAATAATGATATTTTTAAGATTTTTCTTGGTATTTCTATTTGCACTAATGGGAAAACAGTACAATTGTTGCGTAGAATCTTGCCCACTGGCCTCTTGCTTCACCAATTTAGATACCAATTTCCTCCAATGTACATCTCTATTACGAAATGGAAAATTCTCAATCTATTATCTCCAGCTCTAAGGGTAGGGAGGCAAGGGTAAAAACAAACACACAAATGAAACCAAATGAAAACCAAAAACCTAAGTCTCATCTCTTGAAAGAAACATTATTTAGAAAATCTCCACCCTTTACCAGTTGCAAGATCTAGTAATTTCTAGTCTGGAATGGTCTGTAATGAAAGATCTTTAATAGGCAGAGGAGAAAAGAAAGTTAGGTATTCATTTATTAGTAAGAATTAAAAATAGCCATAGACACATAAAAAGATCACATCAGCTTTTAAACAGGAAGACAGAAAGTTTCTTTCCTTTTTTTTTTTTTTTTTTACATTTACCAGTTTATTAAAGGATTTGATAAAGGTTCCAGATGAACAGCCAGGTAAAGAGATAACATAGGACGAGGTCTGGGAGAGTCCCAACTACAGGAGCTTCTGTCCCCATGGAATTGGGATGCGTCATCCTCCAGGTATGAATGTGTCTGCCAGCCTGGAAGCTTCCGGAACCCTGTACATTTGGGATTTTATGGAGGCTTCCTCACGTAGGCACAATCAATTATTAACTCTATTTCCAATATTAACTCTCTATTTCTCCATTTAGAAACTAATCCTTTTCTTGGGAAATTGACTCAAACAGGACTGTGCATTAGCACGCTCCAATCAGACTCTCTGCTATCGGGACCCACTGTCACGCTTAAGTCCCCACAGCAGAAAGAATGGTAACATTCACATTTTCTCACCTTAACTAGAAGACCAGAAAGTTCAGAAACACCATCCTAGAGACCAAATGCCTTTTTTGGACACCTGGGAAGGAGACTTTGCAGTGATTGTAAGAAAACACATAAGATGGCAGGTACACAGGGGTTACTCCATGCCTAACAGAACACAAAAAATTATCTCTAATGGTTCACTGTATTCATTTTATTGGGAACGCCAATGAAATCAGTAAACAAGGCAGTGGTGACATGATTTCAGTGAGGAAGATTATGCCTATTGAAAATACATATAACTAAGTCAAAGACTGAATGAAAGGTATAACCATATATATAAGGCCTAGCTGGACACCAATCTCTCTTTTCCTTGGCCTTTTTTTTTTTTTTTTGAGAAGTTTTAGGCTTCCAGAATGACTCAGTGTAAAGTACACAGGGCTCCCCACGGCCTCCTGTGCCCTCTCCAAGTCTCTCCTCTTATTAATATCTTCAATAGGTGTGGTACATTTGTTACAAATGATGGACCAATATTGACACATTCTTTTTTTTTTTTTTAAGTTTATTCATTGACAGAGAGACACAGAGAGCATGCACAATTGGGGGAGGGGCAGAGAGAGAGAAAAAGAGAGAATCCCAAGCAGGTTCCACGCTGAGCCCAATGAAGGGCTTGAACCCACAAACCATGAGATTATGACCTGAGCTGAGATCAAGAGTTGGATACTCAACTGACTGAGCTACGGAGATGCCCAAAAACATTATTCTTAACTAAAGTCCACACTTTATATTAGGGTTCAATCTAGATGTTTTACATTCTACTGGTCTGGATAAACATATAACAACATATATTCACCATTACAGTATTACGCAGAATAGTTTCACCGCCCTAAAAATCCTCTGTGATTCACCAATTTATCCCTTCCTCCTCCCCACTCAGAGGCCCTGGCAACCACTGACCTTTTTACTGTCTCCCTAGTTTTGCCTTTTCCAGAATGTCCTATAGTTGGGATCACACAGTATGTAACCTTTTCAGATTGGTTTCTTTCACTCAGTAATAGGCATCTAAGGTTCCTCCGTGTCCTTTCATGGCTTGACAGCTCATTTCTTTTTAGTGCCAAATATTATTCCACTGTCTGAAGCACGGTTTATGTATTCATTCACCTGCTGAAGGACGCCTTCGTTGCTTCTAAGTTTTGACAATTATGAGTCCAGCTACTGTAAGCATTTGTGTGCTTGTGTTTGCATGACCCTAAGTTTTCGTCTCCCTTGAGTGAATACAAGGAGCACGACTGCCGGACTGCATGTCAGGAAGGAGTATCTTTAGTTTGGTAAGAAACTGCCGAGCTATCTTCCAATGTGAAGTCTCTGAGAAGACCTGTAAGAAGTTTTTAATTTCAGTGAAGTCCAGCTTATCCACGATTTCTTTCATGAATTGTGCTTTTGTCATCGTAGCTCAAAAGTCATCACCAAGCCCAAAGTCACTGAGATTTTCTCCTATGTTATCTTCTAGGAGTTATGTGGGTTTGCATTTTACCTTTAAGTCTGTGATCCGCTTTGAATTAATTTCAGGGAAAGGTGTAAGGTCTGGGTCTAGATTCACTTTTTTTGCATAGGGATGTCTAGCTGGTCCAGCATCATTTGTTAAAAAAGACTATCCTTTCTTCACCCAAGCTGTGCTTCTTTGCCAAAGACCAGTTGGTTATATTCATGTGGGTCTATTTCTGGGCTTGCTATTCTGTTCCACTGATCCACTTGTCTATTCTTTCACCAACACACACTATGTCAATCACCACAGCTGTATAGGAAGGCTTGAGACCTAGTAATGTCCGTCTTCCAACTTTGCTCATCAACTTCGATACTGGATAGGCTATTCTGGACACTCTGCTTTCCAGATAAACTTGAGAATGCATTTGTTGGGGTTCCAGTTCAAAAGGGAGACACAGGAAAACCCTGATACACCGAGGATTTCACCCCATTGATACACTGAGTCTATAGCTACATAGATGGAATAATTTCCTCTTCAAAAAAATCCTAAAGGCTAGCTGAGAGATGACTACACGTTGGGCAATGAGAAGAAAACCACAATGAAGTGAGTAGGAGAGGCTGGGACACAATCTTACCATAAATCCCACCTCTAACATGGTGACCCACAGCTGGGAGAAAACTCAGAACCTGGAACTTCTCCCTGGGGAGTGAAAGGTTTGAACCCCATACTGGGAAGGTCAACTTTTAGGAACTGCACCTGAGAAACGAGCCCCCAAACACCTAACTTTGAAAACCAGCAGGACTCACATCCTAAGACCCACAGTGCTGCAGTGACCTGGGAGATGACTCTTAAAGAACCTGCATACTGGGATGCCCCCCGCCCCAAGGCCCAGGTCAGAGAGATGACAGCCACACTTAAAGTGAGGGAAGCTCACTTGCTTCTATGAAAACACCGTCCTGAGGGGAGGGCATCTAACAGCACACACGTCTCTCCCGGAACACTCTCCTGGAGGGGTACCAGTGGGCTATCCTGGAGCTCCCCCAGTGTCATGCTCCAGGGCTCCAGTACTTCTGGGAAGGGAGCTTTCACACGTGGCTCGTCCCCAGATTTTTGTGGCTGCAGCCCAGGGGAACCTCTTGGTTGCCTAGCTCTGGAGGCAAGGGCAACTTTGCATTCCCGGTTCCGGATAACCAGTGATAATTGCTGTCACTCAGAAAGGAGCTCATACCCTTGTCTGGTGCCCTGGTTTTTGCAGCTGCTGCCAGAGGACAAGTCTAGATTGCCTGGCTCTGGTGGCCAGTGGGGCTTATGCTGTGGCAGGCTGCCACCCCCTCAGCACTGCGCGGACAGCAGGCTGAGGCACACCCCTCACTCATTCTGTGAAGGAGACGTCTTTGCTTGTCCTAGAGCTTTGGCCGGAGGGGCAGACTTCGGATCTGGCACACACCTAGTGGCCTATGGGGCTGCTCTCAAGGAACACACGCTGTGGTGCCATCTTGGCACCCTTCCTCCACCTTGCTCCAGCTCATCTCCCAGGAGAGAGCTTGTAACCATCTGGAGCCCTGAGTTTTGCAACTGCTGCCCAGGGGATACTACTGGATTGCTTGGCCCGTGGGGCTTATGCTTGCATAAGCTTATTTTGAAAAGCTGCCGCCTGAGGGTCTGGCTTCCAATCAGTCTGAATCTAGGTGCTGAGACCCTCCCCTTAGAAACACTGACAGGTCTTGGCACATCTTTGACCGCCTGGACAAGTACAAAGGTTTGAGAGGCGACAAAAAGCTGGGGCAGGGTTGAATGACAAGTTTATCTCCTTTAAGACTGGGAGAGGTGGCTATTTTATCTACTGTATAGAAACCAAATAGAGAGTCAAGCAAGATGAAAAACCAGAGGAATATTTGCCAAATAAAAGGACAAGATAAAGTCTCAGGAAAAAACTTTAATGAAACAGAGATAAGTAATTTATCTGATAAGGAGTTCAAAGTAATGGTCATAACAATGCTCACCAAACTGGAGAGGAGAACGGATATACACAGTGAGAACTCCAACAAAGAGCAGGAAAACATAAGAAGATACCAAATACAAGTCACAGAGATGAGTGAAAAATACACCAGAGGGCTTCAACAGCAGACAAGATGATGCAGAAGAAAAGATCAGTCAAGTCAAAGACGAATCAGTGAAACTCACCCCATCAGAGTAGCAAAAAGAAAAAAAAAATGAAAAAGCTAAGATAGCCTAAGTGGCATATACTACAACATCAAACAGACTAATATTTGTATCATAGGGGTCCCAGAAGGAGAGAGAGAAAGGAACAGAAATCTTGTTTGAGGAAATAAATAACTGAAAATGTCCCTAACCTGGGACAGAAAACAGACATCCAGATCCAGGAAGCACGGACAGTTCCACAAGAGATTAAACTAAAGAGACCCACACCAAGATACATTATAATTAAGATGTCAAAAGGTAAAGCGACAAATGGATAAAGAAGTTGTGGTTTATATACACAATGGAATACTACTTGGCAATGAGAAAGAATGAAATCTGGCCTTTTGCAGCAACATGGATGGAACTGGAGAGTGTTATGCTAAGTGAAGTAAGTCACACAGAGAAAGACAGATACCATATGTTTTTCACTCTTATGTGGATCCTGAGAAACTCAACAGAAGACCATGGGGGAGGGGAAGGGGGAAAAAAGTTACAGAGAGGGAGGGAGGCAAACCATAAGAGACTCTTAGATACTGAGAATAAATTGAGGGTTAATGGGGGTGGGGAGAGAGGAGAGAGTGAGTGACGGGCATTGAGGAGGGCACTTGTTGGGATGAGCACTGGGTATTGTATGGAAACCAATTTGACAATAAATTATATTAAAAAAAAAGGTAAAGGGGTGCCTGGGTGGCTCAGTCAGGGTGTGTGTCTGACTTTGGCTCAGGTCATGATCTCACTGTGAGTTCGAGCCCCACAGAGGGCTCCGTGCTGATAGCTCGGAGCCTGGTGCCTGCTTTGGATTCTGTGTCTCCTCTCTCTCTTCCCCTCCCCTGCTCACATTCTGTCTCTCTCTTTCTTTCTCTCTCAAAAAATGAATAAAACATTTCAGAAACCCCAAAGATGTCAAAAGGCAAAGACTAAAAGAGAATATTAAAAGCAGTAACAGAAAAACAACTTGTTATGTATGAGGGAACCCCCACAAGACCATCAGCAGATTTTTCAGCAGAGACCTTACAGAGTGGCATGATATAGTCAAAGTGATGAAAGAAAAAAAATCTTCCAACCCAAAACACACTGACTGGCAAAGTTATCGTTTTGAATTGAAGGAGAGAGAGAGTTCTCCAGACAAACAAAAGCTAAAGGGGTTCATCACCTTTAAACCAGTGTTACAAGGAATGTTAAATGGACTTCTTGAAGCTGAGACGGGCACTAATTAGTAATAACAAAACATATGAAAGAATAAATCTCACTGGAAAAGTAAGTATATAGTAAAGGTAGCAGGCTGTGAAGAGAAAAAATATGCAGCTGAGAATCCTTTATCCAGCAAGTCTGGCATTCAAAATAGAAGGAGAGATAAAGGTTTTCCTAAACAAAAAACTGAAGGAATTCATTACCATTAAACCAGCCCTACAAGAGATCCTAAGGGGGACTCTGTGAGTGAAATGTTGCAAGGACCACAAAGTACCAGAGACACCACTACAAGCATGAAACCTACAGACATCACAATGACTCTAAACCCGTATCTTTCAATAACAACACTGAACATAAATGGACTAAATGCTCCAACCAAAAGACATAGTGTATCAGAATGGATTAAAAAAAAAAAACAAAAAACAAGACCCATCTATTTGCTACCTACAAGAGACTCATTTTAGACCAGAGGACCTTCAGAATGAAAGTGAGGGGATGAAGAACTATCTATCATGCTACTGGAAGTCAAAAGAAAGCTGGAGTAGCCATACTTATATCAGACAAACTAGACTTTAAATTAAAGGCTGTAACAAGAGATGAAAAGGGCATTATATAACAATTACAGGGTCTATCCATCAGGAAGAACTAACAATTATAAATTCTATGCGCCGAATACAGGAGCCCCCAAATATATAAAACAATTAATCACAAACATAAGCAACCTTATTGATAAGAATGTGGTAATTTCAGGGGACTTTAATACTCCACTTACAACAATGGATAGAACATCTAGACACAGGATCAATAAAGAAACAAGTGCTCTGAATGATATATTGGATCAGATGGACTTGACAGATATATTTAGAACTCTGCATCCCAAAGCAACAGAATATATTTTCTTCTCAAGGGCACATGGAACATTCTCCAAGACAGATCACATTCTGGGTCACAAAACAGCTCTTAATAAGTATAAAAGAATTGAGATTATACCATGCACACTTTCAGACCACAATGCTATGAAAGTTGAAATCAACCACAGGAAAAAGTCTGGAAAACCTCCGAAAGCATGGAGGTTAAAGAACACCCTACTAAAGAATGAATGGGTCAACCAGGCAATTAGAGAAGAAATTAAAAAATATATGGAAACAAATGAAAATGAAAATACACAACAATCCAAATGCTTTGGGATGTAGCAAAGGCAGTCCTGAGAGGAAAATACGTTGCAATCCAGGCCTATCTCAAGAAACAAGAAAAATCCCAAATACAAAATCTAACAGCACACCTAAAGGAACTAGAAGCAGAACAGCAAAGGCAGCCTAAACCCAGCAGAAGGAGAGAATAATAAAGCTCAGAGCAGAAATAAACAATATAGAATCTAGAAAACAGTAGAGCAGATCAATGAAACCAAGAGTTGGCTTTTTGAAAAAATAAACAAGGGGCGCCTGGGTGGTGCAGTCGGTTAAGCGTCCGACTTCAGCCAGGTCACGATCTCGCGGTCCGGGAGTTCGAGCCCCGCGTCAGGCTCTGGGCTGATGGCTCAGAGCCTGGAGCCTGTTTCCGATTCTGTGTCTCCCTCTCTCTCTGCCCCTCCCCCGTTCATGCTCTGTCTCTCTCTGTCCCAAAAATAAATAAACGTTGAAAAAAAAGATTTAAAAAAAAAAAAAAGAAAAAGAAAAAATAAACAAAATTGATAAACCTCTAGCCAGGCTTCTCAAAAAGAAAAGGGAGATGACCCAAATAGATAAAATTATGAATGAAAATGGAATTATTACAACCAATCCCTCAGAAATATAAGCAATTATCAGGGAATACTAGGAAAAATTATATGCCAACAAACTGGACAACCTGGAAGAAATGGACAAATTCCTAAGCACCCACACACTTCCAAAACTCAAACAGGAAGAAATAGAAAACTTGAACAGACACATAACCAGCAAAGAAATTGAATCAGTTATCAAAAATCTCCCAACAAATAAGAGTCCAGGACCAGATGGCTTCCCTGGGAAATTCTACCAGACAGTTAAAGCAGAGATAATACCTATCCTTCTCAAGCTGTTCCAAAAATAGAAAGGGAAGGAAAACTTCCAGACTCAATCTATGAAGCCAGCATTACTTTGATTCCCAAACCAGACAGAGACCCAGCAAAAAAAGAATACTACAGGCCAATCTCCATGATGAATATGGATGCAAAAATTCTCAACAATATACTAGCAAATCGAATTCAACAGCATATAAAGAGAATTATTCACCATGATCAAGTGGGATTCATTCCTGGGATGCAGGGCTGGTTCAATATTCGCAAATCAATCAATGTAATACATCACATTAACAAAATAAAAGATAAGAACCATATGATCCTATCAATCAATGCAGAAAAAGCTTTTGACAAAATTCAGCATCTTTTCTTAATAAAAACCCTCAAGAAAGTCGGGATAGAAGGAATATACTTAAACATCATAAAAGCCATTTATGAAAAGCCCACAGCTAGCATCATACTCAATGGGGAGAAACTGAGAGCTTTCCCCCTGAGATCAGGAACATGACAGGGATGTCCACTCTCACTGCTGTGTTGAACATAGTGTTGGAAGTCCTAGCATCAGCAATCAGACAACAAAAGGAAATCAAAGGCATCAACATTGGCAAAGATGAAGTCAAGCTTTCACTTTTTGCAGATGACATGATATTATACACGGAAAACCCGACAGACTCCACCAAAAGTCTCCTAGAACTGATACATGAATTCAGCAAAGTCGCAGGATACAAAATCAATGTACAGAAATCAGTTGCATTCTTATACACTAACAATAAAGCAACAGAAAGACAAATAAAGAAACTGACCCCATTCACAATTGCACCAAGAATCATAAAATACCTAAGAATAAACCTAACCAAAGATGTAAAAGATCTGTATGCTGAAAACTATAGAAAGCTTATGAAGGGAATTGAAGAAGATACAAAGAAATGGAAAAACATTCCATGCTCACGGATTGGAAGAATAAATATTGTTAAAATGTCAATACTACCCAAAGCTATCTACACATGCAATGCCATCCCAACCAAAATTGCACCAGCATTCTTCTCGAAGCTAGAACAAGCAATCCTAAAATTTGTATGGAACCACAAAAGACCTCAAATACCCAAAGTTATACTGAAGAAAACCAAAGCGGGAGGCATCACAATTCTAGACCTTAGCCTCTACTACAAAGCTGTAATCATCAAGACAGCATAATATTGGCACCAAAACAGACACATAGACCAATGGAATAGAATAGAGACTCCAGAATTGGACCCACAAATGTATGGCCAACTCATCTTTGACAAAGCAGGAAAGAATTTCTGATGGTAAAAAGACAGTCTCTTTAACAAATGGTGCTGGGAGAACTGGACAACAACATGCAGAAGAATGAAACTAGACCACTTTCTTACACCGTTCACAAAAATAAACTCAAAATGGATAAAGGACCTGAATGTGAGACAGGAAACCATCAAAACCCTAGAGGAGAAAGCAGGAAAAAAACCTCTCTGACCTCAGCCGTAGCAATCTCTTACTTGACACATCCCCAAAGGCAAAGGAATTAAAAGCAAAAAGCTTTTAAATAGGATAAAAAGCTTCTGCACCACAAAGGAAACTATCAACAAAACTAAAAGGCAACCAACGGAATGGGAAAAGATATTTGCAAATGACATATCAGACAAAGGGCTAGGATCCAAAATCTATAAAGAGCTCACCAAACTCCACACCCGAAAAACAAATAATCCAGTGAAGAAATGGGCAGAAAACATGAATAGACACTTCTCTAAAGAAGACATCCAGATGGCCAACAGGCACATGAAAAGATGCTCAACGTCACTTCTCATCAGGGAAATACAAATCAAAACCACACTGAGGTATCACCTCACGCCGGTCAGAGTGGCTAAAATGAACAAATCAGGAGACTATAGATGCTGGAGAGGATGTGGAGAAACGGGAACCCTCTTGCACCGTTGTTGGGAATACAAACTGGTGCAGCCACTCTGGATAACAGTGTGGAGGAGGTTCGTCAAAAAATTAAAAATAGATCTACCCTATGACCCAGCAATAGCACTGCTAGGAATTTACCCAAGGGGTACAGGAGTGCTGATGCATAGGGGCACTTGTATCCCAATGTTTATAGCAGCACTTTCAACAACAGCCAAATTATGGAAAGAGCCTAAATGTCCATCCACTGATTAATGGGTAAAGAAATTGTGGTTTATATACACATGGAATACTATGTGGCAATGAGAAAGAATGAAATCTGGCCTTTTGTAGCAATGTGGATGGAACTGGAGAGTGTTATGCTAAATGAAGTAAGTCACACAGAGAAAGACAGATACCATATGTTTTCACTCTTATGTGGATCCTGAGAAACTTAACAGAAGACCATGGGGGAGGGGAAGGCGAAAAAAAAGTTACAAAGAAGGAAGGAGGCAAACCATAAGAGACCCTTAAAAACTGAGAATAAACTGAGGGTTGATGGAGGGCGGGAGGGAGGGTAAAGTGGGTGATGGGCATTGAGGAGGGGACCTGTTGGGATGAGCACTGGGTGTTGTATGGAAACCAATTTGACAATAAATTTCATAATAAAAATAAATAAATAATTTTTATAAGTAACCAAATAAAAAAAAAACACCCAAGATAACCACATTAGTGTTTCCTATGCATAATCTATTAAATATATGTTTATATGTATATGTGTATGTTGAGGTAAACTTAGATGTACTGTTTTATGTCCATATTCATTTAATATCATGAAGAGTTCCAGAATTTTAAAAACTCCTGAGACATGGTTTTTAACGTCTTTTTGTTATTCCAGCACATGAAAGTACCACAAGTTATTTAACAAACTCTATTAACTAAGCCATACAGTTATTGCCAAATTTTTGCCAAAATACTACTATGAGGCCTATCTCTTGTATGTAAATCTATGTCCTTATCTGACTATTTTCTTGGAAAAGATTTCTAAACTTTCTAATTGTGAAATCTAAAAACAAAAAAGTGGATCAAACTTAAATTGTTATCAACTTTAAACTGTTACAGATTAAGTTGTTATACATAAGCCTCTTGGTAACCACAAAACAAAAACCTATAGTAAACACTGGAAAGATAAAGGAATGAAAGTATGCCACTGAAATAAGGCACCAAACCAAAAAAGAAGACAGAGAGAGAAGAAAGGATCAGAGAAGAACTCAAAACCAGCCAGTAAATGATTAACAAAATGGCAATAAGTACATACCTATCAATAATCACTTTAAATGTAAATGGACTTAATTCTCCACTCCAAAAGACACAGTGTCTGAATGGGTTTAAAAAAATAAAAACAAACACAAACACACACAAAAAAACCCCACAAGACTCAGCTAGATGCTGTCTATAAGACACTGACTTCAGATATAAGGACACATATAAACCGAAAGTGAAGGATGGAAAAAGATGTACCATGCAAATGAAAACCAAAATAAAGTTGGGGTAGCAATACTTATAAAATATAAAATTGACTTTGAAATAGACTGTAATGGGAGACAAAGATGGGCATTACATAATGATAAAGGAATCAATTGAACAAGAGAATGTAATACTTGTAAATATTTATGCACCCAGCATAGGAGCACCTAACTATATAAAGTATTAATAGCCCTAAAGAAAGAAATGGATAGTAATACGATAATAGCAGGGGATTTTAATGTCCCACTTAAATCAATGGATGGATCATCCAGACAGAAAATCAATAAGGAATCATCATCCTTAAATGAAACAATCAACCAAATAGTCTTAACAGATATATGTAGAATATTCCATCCCAAAGCAACATAATACACATTCTTCTCAAGGGCACATGGAATATTTCCCTGGATAGATCCTATGTTAGGCTACAAACCAAGTATTAATAAACTTAAGAGGACTGAAATCATATCAAGCATTTTTCCAATCACAAGGGTATGTATGAAATTAGAAATCAACTACATGAAGAAAACTGGAACACTCACAGATATGTGGAGATTAAACAACATGCTATTAAATGACCAATGGGTCAATGAAGAAATAAAAGGAAAAATTGAAAAAAGTGCCTACAGACAAAGGAAAATACCAGAATACCAAAATTAGCGACATGCAGCAAAAGCAGTTCTAAGAGGGAAGTTCATAGCGATTTAATGCCTATCTCAAAAAAACAGGAGAAGTCTCAAATAAAGAACCTAACTTTACACCTCAAGTTATCAGAAAAAGAAGAACAAATGAAGCCCAAAGTTAGCAGAAGGAAGGGAACAGCAAAAACTAGAGTGGAAATAAAATAAGAGATTTTAAAAACACAGGAGAGAAGATCAATGAAACTAAGAGTTAGTTCTCTCTAAAAAGATAAAATTGACCAGCCCTTAGCTAGACTCACCAAGAAAAAGAGAGAACTCAAACGAATAAAATCAGAAATGTGGGGTGCCTGGGAGGCAAAGCCTCCAACTTTGGCTCAGGTCATGATCTCACAGTTCATGAGTTCAAGCCCCATATCAGGCTCTGTGCTGACAGCTCAGAGCCTGGAGCTTGCTTCAGATTCTGTGTGTGTGTGTGTGTGTGTGTGTGTGTGTGTGTGTGTGTGTGTGTATCTGACCCTCCCTCATCTCAAAAATAAACATTAAAAATTTTTTAATAAAACTAATAAAAATCAAATAAAAGAGGAGATGTTATAATTGATAGTACATAAACACAAAGGATCATAAAAGCCACTTGAACAATTAAACATGGACAAATTGGACAACCTAGAATAAATGGATAAATTCCTAGCAACATATATATCCATACATAAACATACATACTTTGTCTATTCCCACGCTGTGCTGAGATTTTGATTGGGAAAGCATGAATCTATTAGGTCGGTCTGGGAAGAACGGAAATGTTGACTATATTGAGTCCTCTCATCCATGTACATGGCATATCCATCCATTTATTTATTTATTTGTTTGATTTCTTTCATCAGAGTTTTAAAATTTTCCTCATATAAATCTTATTCTGTTAGATTTACATCAAAGTATTTCATTTTCTTTGATATTAATGTAAGTGGTATTATGATTTTTGTTTCAAATTCTAATTGTTCATTGTTGGTATGGAAAAAAGAAATTGACTTCTATATATTAATCTTGAAACCTGAAGCCTTTCTATGATCACGTATTGATTCCAGAGTATCTGTGTTGATTCTTTGGGATTTTTTACATAGACAATCATGTCACTTGCAAACAAAGACAGTTTTTTTTTTACCTTCCCAATCTATAATATGAATAGATGAATAGGCACTGAATTCTGTCAGATGGTTTTTCCACATCCATTTATGTAATATGCTTTTTCTTCTTTGGCTTTTGGATATGATTAATAACATTAATTGCTTTTCAAATGTTCAAGTAGACTTTCATTCTTGGAATAAATCCCACTTGGTCATGGTGTATAATTCTTTTTATAAATTGCTGGATTTGATTTGCTAATATTTTGCTGAGAATTTTTAATCTATGTTCATGAGATATATTGGTCTATACTTTTTTTCTTTCTTGTAATATCTTTGTCTAGTTTTGGCATTCGGGTAATGTTGGTCTCATAGAATGAGCTGTTTAAGTTTCTCTCTGCTTCTATTTTCTGAAATGGATTGTACAGAATTGGCATCATATATTTTTTAGGTATCTGGTAGAATTACCAGTGAATACATCTGGGCTTGGCACTTCCTGTTCTGGAAGGTTCTTAATGCTTGATTCAATTTCTTTAATAGATATAAACCTATTCAGATTACCTAGTTATCCTTGTGTGGGTGTTGGTAGATTGTGCCATATGGTAGATATGGTCCATTTCATCTAGGTTATCAAATTTGCAGCATAAAGTTGTTGATAGTGTTCCTTTATTACCCTCTAATATCTATGGATCAGTGGTTGTGGCCCATCTTTCATTTTTGAGATTAATAATTTGAGTCTTCTCTCTCTTTTTCTTAGGTAAAACATGGCTAAAAGCTTATAAACTGTATTGATCTTTTTAAAGAACCAGCTTTTAGTTTTGTTGGTCTTCTCTACTGAGTTTCCATTTTCAATCCAAGTTCTTAATTCTTATCTTCAACCAAAGAAGTGAAAGGCATTTTTATTTACTTTGATGAAATTACTATCCCTACTAACCCTAATCCCATAAAATCTACAGTCATTTTAAAACACAATAATTGGTAATCTGACGAATGGGACAATAATAACCATCAAAAGTAAAAACATTTCCCTGAGTGAGTGGGAAGCACTTCAGCTCATCCAGGGCGATTCTGACTCTCTTATTCTCCTCCCCTCACCCTCCCCCACCCCCCCCCCCCACACACAGGGTAAAAGCAGTGCCTGAACACTCTTTGATAAGCAAGGATGACTGGACACAGGGTAGTTCAATGAACTCTGTTTCATTGTTTTCTGATTATTGTTTGGCACACACAGGCGAAACTTAGCATGGGAGAATTCATCGCTCATAGTCCAAGACCGGACCATCAGACCTGGGAAGTGGTACTGTTCCGTCAGAATGTCCGGATTCAACTTTTCCAGAATCATGTGGAAGATCGTAGGAAGAGGAGTAGTCAGCAAAGCCACTGTGGGGGCAGATGTGACACAGTCTGCAGATGTGTTGCAGGTGTGGGAGGAAGATGTGAATCTCAAATAGAGGCAAGCAGTTCTCATGACCAACCAAGTACTAAGTCCCAGATTTCTTACTTAACTGGTAAAACACAAATGTCGGAGAGCATCTTTGTGAGGGAAATGTTCTCTGGAGGAAAAGAAACTCTGGTCAAACGTGAACTCCCACAGGATGTGTGTGATCCAGGAAACGGGAAGCCTAAGGAACTCCGCTGCAACCAACTTAGTACTGTGGCAGACGGTCCCTGTTCCCTCAAGAATTATTTGGTGATGGTGACAGTATCTGGAGAAATAGGCACTTCTCTACAGGGGCCATGACCTAGCATGAAATGAGCGTGGTCCCTTCACAGGGCGTTGGGGATGTTGGTGGACGGGAGACCAGGAAGATTCTGTGGCCTTCCATTCGATATGGTGGCTGCGTCATCAATGTGGATCCACGCCGGAGGGGTGGGGCATGCGATGGATCCTCAAGTCGGGCTCTCAGATTTGCCAGACTGTGATCCCTTTTGCCCTTAATGCCCAGAGCCCATTGACCAACCACTGCTCTGATTGTGAAGTGCTGTGCGGGAAAACTACCATGGGCTGTTCCAATAAGCGTGTGGCCCACCTACTCATGCTCCCCCCCCTCCAGGTGAAGAGGCTGCTTCTAAGGCAACAGAGCCCCTCTCTGTGGTCAAAAGAACAGCTGCTATCCTGACTCATCTCCCTGAAACATCCCCAGAAGACAGAATCCATTTCGGTTCTTCTTACCTTTTCTTCCCTCAGAGAGAGAGGTTCATGAATAAAGATTAAATTCTCTTTTCTCTCAGCTCCCTTTGGAGCTTACAGGAGATCAGATTCCAGTCAGCACATAAGTGTTTGCCATGAGACACCTTCTCTCTCAGGGAGAGAAGGGTCTGTTTTCCCAACCATTGTTTGTAATTAATCAGCACTTGCACAGATTAAAATACTCTTTTGATACTGGATACACTGTACCCATTTTTTACTGCAATTTTTTTTTTCTTGGCAAGCATAGTTCTTCCCTATTTTACCAATGAAGAATTAAAGGTATTTGGGAGAAAACAGGAATCCCAGATCAAAGATTGAGAAGAGGCTTAAGACATGCTCAAAATCAATACGGGTAACGGCCTGATTGCTAGCTCTTCTGTGGGGCTCTCTTAGCTCTAGTATCTAATGATTAAATTGAATCCAATCTGAGCGGTTAGAAAAGGCCAGCTAGGAATGGGGAGAATTTGAGTTGCAGATCATTTTAAACTGAATTTTTCTTCCATATTATCTATCATCTCAGGAGCTTTCGGCTCATTACGTTGCTGAGCCTGTTCTAATGAAGGTGTCGTTTGCACATTCTTGTTTTTTGTAGGAAGGTGAACCGCTGACAATTCTTTAAGATACATTCTCAAGTGAAAACTTTCCCATCATGGTCTCGCTTATATCCTTAAAGTCACACGGGATAAGGCAAACCTCAGTCTGGCTGAATCATCCTGCCATTCCAGATTAGTGGTTCTGAATTAATGAAACTGTAGGGTGATTTGCAAAACTCGGCGTGCTAATAAATGTGTCGTAGTCCCAGTGGCGAGGCAACCATGCCCCCACTCCTTCACACTGTAACTAGGACTCTGCAGGGCTCTGGAGAGAACACGGGGTCAGCTCCCAGAAAGTTCATGCAGAATTCTTCCAGCCACAAAAGGTGAGAGGAGATTGGAGGGAACACCAGTGCGACTTTCCAGTACACGTGAGGAATGCGGAGCCCAAGGAGGGGACCATCCCTTGTGTTCCATGGTGCTTCATGCACAAGGCTCTAGCATTTCTCTTCCAGAGCTTTTAGGCCGACCTGGTTCCCACTGAATCATCTCCTACCCCATCTGTTCACACCTCAGACCTCCCCCACTCTCGGTGCTTGGTACCAGCTCTGTCCCAATTATTCCCCTCTTCCCTTGAGCTCTAGGCTCTTCTTAATAAATCTGGCTTCTAAACAGTGATGGCGTTCTTCCTGTTTCTTCTCCCTATTCCTCAGTCATTTGTACAGTAAAATGGGGAAACCGATATTTTCTCCAAGTGTCTGACAAGACTGTTGCAGGGATTAAAGGGGATAAGAGAAGTGTGAAGCGGTTCTTTTCTGTACAAGGGATTCTTTTGCTTCATCGGGTATTTATCTCACTGTGACACCTGGGAAGCCACATTTTCCAGTCACTATACCTGCCTTATAGACAGGGGTGTGCCGGGAACAACTGTGTTTCTAGGAACGAGAGGCCTTCACATGTAGCTTTTGTTGATTTCCAGGCATCAGTGAGTTCTCCAACTATGGTTGCTTGTAAGCTGCCAAGGTGAAGTGCACAGACTGGCAGAGTTCCTTCTGAAAGTATCTGACAATCAACGCTCGGGAGCCTGTATGAGCCAGCTCCAGCTCACCCCTGGATATGGCCCAGATTTCAGGGTCATGAGCACCCAACGGGTTCACTGTCCAAAATCGTGACCTGCTCCAGCTTCCTCATCCCAGACCAACTCTGCTGCCTCCTCTGACAATGACCCTCATCATCAGGGGCTGCTCCTCTGGACACACTTGTCCCCTACCTACACCCCAGCTGCGTCCACTGTGGCCTGGACAGGGTTGGGGGGTCAGGAGGAGGGGACCCCGCTCGGCTTGTGCCGGCTCACAAGGACACATCGTCAAGTAATGAGGAATCCTGAAGCCAGATGTGAAACCATTGGTAGCTTGAAACAGGCCACAGTGGGAGTGTTTGTACCAGAGGCAGTGGCAGATGCTAGAAAAATCAGAGCCTTCCCTCCACCGCCCCCAGAGTTAAGTTCGTCTCTCTGATTTACTGTGGCTCTCAGATCTCCGGCTTTAACCTCTAGGGAGAACTGAGCAAAGAGAACTACGATACAGAGCAAGTCTTCACTTGCCACAGAGGGCCACAAGCTCAGCCCCTCACACTGTCGGCTCTCCTCTCACTTGCCTTCCTGCCAGGAGGGAGGGGGCTCGCTCCTTTGTGGCCGGAAGGGCACCCAGTATCTCCGTGACTCAGATCTCTTGCGAAACTGATTCCAGCTGCCACATAAAGGAGGACGGGTTTCCTTTTTTGTAGTCTAACAGTGGCTCCTGAGTCCTCATTTCCTGGCACAACAGCGACTTCTTTCCAGGACAAATGATGGCGTGAAACATCCCCCCTCAGGAAAACTGAACCCACACCGAGGGCTGTTCTAACAAAGCAGTCCTGCAATCACCAGACCTCCTCCACACATGCCCTCGTGCTGGAGGCAGGCAGCCTGGGCAGCCCCATTCTGGGAACAGACTGGGCGGCACCTACTTTAGTACAAGTCCTTCAGAGTCCTTAGTAAAGGTTTTTTCAAAGAAGTCTCTGTCTTGTCTTACATAGTGTCACCAGATCATATATAGCTATTCGAGGCTTTGGACACATGGCTGTTGTGGTTTTACAATGCCACGGCGAACACAAGAAATATTATTGGCCACAGAATGAGGCTTGGTGTCAAACATCACGGGCTCTGTGCGCCCATGCACGATGGGAAACATGCGGGAAGAACAGGTGTGGAGCCCCGAGCCAGTTTTCACCATTTCTGGAAAGTAATCCAGGCTTGCAAGACACAGGAATTGCCCCTGTGATGGACTTCCATCCACCTCCCAACTCCTCTCTAGGTCATTCGATGGCAGCGTAAAATCTCACTATTAGACCTTCTGCCTTTCGCCCCTGCACTGAAGGCATCTACAAGGCAAAGCCTAACATACAGGCATGCTTGCTCTCTGCAGTGATGACAGAATCTGGGAGGAGGGAGGAAGGAGGAAAAGTGGAGGAATACATGAGGGAGAGCAATGTTTCTAAGGCCAAGAACGTGTGAAAGGGAGACGTGAAAGAGGAAGGAAAAGGCCATGAAGCAACTGGGGACCGAGTTGCAGAGCCGGGCAGAGGCGCTCAGATGCTGCCGCAGGTGGGTCCCCACCTCTGAGAGCAGCCGCCCCGGACAGTGGCCCTCAGGAGAGATATGCGGATGGGCTACGTGGCAGGAAGGGGCGGTAAAACCCGGAGAAGAACCAAGCAGGTAGGTAGGTGTTTTATTCTGGATTTTAACGATTGTGTCTAAGCGTCCTCTAACTTCTCATGCCCTGGGCCTGTTGGCCAGTTTAAATTAGCATGGCTACAATAAATTCTCCCAAATCATAAATGCTTATGTGGAAAGAGCCCCAGGCACCTTTCCCTAAAGGAGCCTGAAGTGTCTGCAAGTAATATCTATCTGACATCCCTTAAGGCACACAAAAGCGAAGCCAGCTGGGGCAATTATTGTTATTTTCCATTTTTCATTATGGAAACTGTGTTGTAAGGGTCTGGTGTATTGTGGAGGCAGGAGGAACAGGAATCTTGAATTACTGACCATTCATTCCACAACTTCTTGGCGTTTCCTCCATGCCGACCGTGGGCCTCGTCACGTCCCATCTCACGACAGTGAACCACCTTGGGATGGAACACGGAATGGACGTGCGCTTTCCAAAGCCAGCGGCAGCCTTTGAAGCCAGCCCACGAGGGCAGGCGGCAGGTGGGCGTCAACAAAGGTCTTCTTGCTGCCAAATCTAATGGTGCTGGTTAGGGGGGAGTTGGGAGGGCTGCGAGGCAGGGCACGAAACTCACCCAACAGAGACCCCTACCCCTTCTCTGGAAAGAGCGCCAAGTACGACCTTCCTAGGCCACTTCTATAAGGTAGGAAAACAGGTCTTCTGTGGCCGTGGGGGGAGAGCTGCCTAGCAGGGACTCACAAAAGACTGTCCTCTCCCTGACAACCACGTTCTGGCCCAAACCAGTCCCGTGCGGCCTTCAGAGAGATACTAACTAGAGTATCTGTATGTGGCCTCTTTGTAATGACTGTGGCTCCTCGACTAGGATGATGAGTCACTGTGCACAACTCATCCTGTTGGTAAGAGAGACCATCTCTGAATGTCCGTGTAGGCTCTACTAACCCCCCAGGTACCTGCGGACTATGACGCCGAAGAAGAGGGAGGAAGAAAAGTGAAGGGAACCACCATCCACTGACTGGACCCTATGCTTGCCACGTGTCTTACGTGGACCATTCATTTGGTCATTCACTCCACGGAGACTCCCCGCGCACCTCCCCTGCGTGAGGCCTGGGCTAAGTGAGGCAAGCAGGGGCACGGCGGCGCACGGCTCTGAGGAAAGTCGGGTTCAGAGAAAGCAAGCCTTGCGAGAGTCACGTCATTACCTAAATGGGTGAGTCGAAATGGGGCCCCCAGATTAACTTCTCAGGCCCTTTTCTTCCTCACAGGCTGCCCCTGCCTCTGAAAACACATCTACCAGAGCTCCTTCCTTCACGGAGAAATGAAATGAACCAGGCCTGAACGCATCTTACTCTGCAGTGTGCCTGCTGAGCGGCATTGACGCTCACCTGGGACGTGACGGCTCTTCAGGGAATGCAGGGACAGTGATGTCCCAGTCCTCGGGATGACACCACCAGTACAGGCACATATACTGCCATCTGGCCCATCGTACGTCTACGGTCTCGCACGCGCAGGAAAAAGGAGACACCACGGAGTTAGAAATGCTTTAAGATTACCCCAATACCAACATCAAGAAGAGAAACTGCAGGAGCCCAAACGATGGGGTCAGTAAAGCAAGACTGACCAGCATCATGGAGCAACTGAGAGCTGTCACTCCTGCCCTGGTCTCTGAGGAGGGGGATCAGATGTCCCCACAGCACCGAAGTCCGTGACTCTGCCTGCCCTGGGAGAGGGCCTAGGCTGCCGGTGGGAGGTTCTTAGCAGAGGAGCTGGGACCAGATGGCCTGTGTTCAAATTCTGAGGTCTCTACTAGTCTGACCTTGAAGCTGAAGACTCCATGCTCCGGGTTCACCACTGTCAACCGAGGACAGTAAGAGCACCCAGCTCACGGCCTAGTAGCTTAAGCAGCTAATGCATTTCAAGCACTGAGACAGTAAGCTCTCAGCAAATGCTGCTAACACTATTCTACTACTGCGAGCTCTTGCTACAATTAACTCTGACCTTTCACCCAGGGATTTGAACGTGAGAGCACAGACCCTACCAATCCGACTGAGTCTTAGAACATAACCAAGTGTGTCTAAAACTTTCTCTTCAAAAAAGTGCCACCAGCCTTTTCCTTTTAATTTTTTTAATGTTTTTTTTTAATTTATTTTTGAGAGAGACAAAGAGACAGAGCATGAGTGGAGGAGGTGCGGAGAAAGAGAGAGAAACAGAATCCGAAGAAGGCTCCAGGGTCTGAGCTGTCAGCACAGAGCCTGATGTGGGCTCAAAACTCGTTTACTGAAAGATCATGACCTGAACTGAAGTCGGAAGGAAGCTTAACCGACTGAGCCACCCAGGCCCCCCACCGACCAGTCTTTTCTAAAAGGCTTAGTCTAAATTATTAAGGTCACTGCTACTTTGTAAAGAAGTTTCTTTTTAACAAGCCTGTGATGTTGCAATTTACAATAAGAGATATACATTTGCTCTTGGTTTCTGGCATAGAACTCCTAAAACCCTAGGAGTTTCCTAAGTGATGGGAGCCAAAAGGTTTCCTCTGTTACGTTAATGAAGTGACTTCTGGAAAGTACCTAAGGATGGAGGCCTGTTGTCAGAGGAGCCAACCATGCGAATAGAGGGTGAGAACTTTCAGGCCCACCCCACCCCACTCCTGAGGAGGAGAAGAGGGAGGGGCTGGAGCTTCGAGCCGGCGCCCATGACCAATGATTTAATCAACCATGCCTCTGTACTGGAGCCCTCCATAAAAACTCAGAAGGAGAGTACTTGGAGACTTGCTAGGTTGGTGAACACATGGGGATTCGGGGATGATGGCCCACCGGTAGAGGACATGGAACAACCCCACTCCCAGACCTTGCCCTACGCATCTCCCCCATCTGGCTGTTTCTGAGTTGTACCATTTTCTAGCAAACCGATGATCCAGTAGGTAACACGTTTCTCTGATTTCTGTGACATGTCCGAGCAAATTCATTGATCCCAAGCAGAGGGTTGTGGGGACTTCTGATTTCCAGCCGGTCAGTCAGAAGTACAAGTAACACCTGGACTTGGTACTAGAGTGTGAAGTCCAAGGAGGGGGTCATGGAAACTCTTTCTACATCGCTGGTCAGTCAGAAGCACAGGGAACCTGGGCTGGTGACTGGTGTCTGAAGGGGGTGTGGGAAGCAGGCTTGTGGGACTGAGCCTGCGGCCGATGGGATCTGATGATGTCTCTGGGTCGACAGTGTCAGAACTGAGTTGACTCTCGACGTGCTGCTGGTGTCTGAGAGGTGCTTGTTGGTGTCCAGAAGACCCCACCACATGTCAGAAGTGGTCTCAGAACCCTTTTAAAGTCTTGTAATACCGCCATATACTTAGGATGCCCTGGACTGTGGCCGGGCTGCCTTCAGTCCTCATTAAGGCCACATGAAAACAGCACCTGTGTCAGAGGTGAGTGTTGGAGGAGAAGCTGGCTGAGAATGAGATGATGATGATGACAAGAAATCAGATGAAACAATTCTCACGATTGACCAGCTCAGAAAGGGGCTGGACAGTATGAGTGCCACCAGGTGAGGAGGGGACATCGCTCTGGCATTTTAGACCTGGTGGAGATTGGTCCCCTCCTCTTGATCACCAATGATCAGGGCCGGTGCCCTGAACTGGCCCTCCATTCAGGTCCAGTTTCGTAGATCCAATTTCTCAAAACCTCAGTCGTTGTTGTTGTTGTTGTTACTGGATTTCTAATGGATGCTTTTTGGTAAACTGGTCACACTGCCCAATGCCTTTGCCCAATCACATCATTCAGTTCTTTAGAAAGTACCTGAAAAGACTGAGCCCAACACAAGGCATTTCAGGAAAGACTCAGGACATAAGGAAAATACAGATGTTGTGGAGGGTGTAAGTCAGGCTCTCCAGAGGAACAGGAGAATACAGAGACAGATATGTAAGAGGAGAATTACCATGAGGAATGGCTCACACAATCATGGGAACCAAGAAGTGCTATTATCTGTCATCAGAAAGTTGGAGACCCAGAAAAATCGGCGGTGTGATTCAGTCTGAGTCTGAAGGCCCCAGAATCAGGAGCACTGATGTCTGTAGGCAGTAGAAGACGGGAGTCCCAGCTGAAGAAGAGAGCGACAATTCGCCCTGCCTCTGCCTTCCTGTTCTATCAGGCCTTCGACGAGTCGGATGATGCACACCCACATTGGTGAGAATGAACCTACTTTACTTAGTCTACAGATTCAAATGCTAATCTCTTCCAGAAATACCCTCCCAGGCACACCCAGCAATCATGTTTTACCAGCAACGTGGAGATCCCTTAACTGAGTCAAGGTGATACATCAAAGTAGCCACTACATAGGTAGCGTGCTGCTCAAACGGCCAAAGGAGGCAGGACAGGGTCGGCCATCCGTATGGTGGCAAATGGCTTGGGGAAAGGTTTCTTTCTTTTCAAACCTCTGCTAAGTAATAAAAGGAGCAAGCCGTGCAGAGCACATGGGGGTGGATAAATCACACTGCAGCAAGGAAGGCACGGCCCATAAAGCGTGCCACCTTATGGCACAGGAGCCACTGCTAGCCTTGCTGAC
Source organism: Lynx rufus (assembly GCF_022079265.1). Taxonomy (NCBI): domain Eukaryota; kingdom Metazoa; phylum Chordata; class Mammalia; order Carnivora; family Felidae; genus Lynx; species Lynx rufus. The sequence goes on from NW_025814840.1 coordinate 14,708,885, forward strand.
TTATTACTCTCCGTGCCAGGAGGCACTGAGGACGCGTGGCTGGGCTGCCTCTGAGGCAATAGATTCTGCGGCAAGTGACGCGTGGAGGAACAGAAACGCACAAACAGCCAGATGCGGAGTGGCAGGGCGGCTCTGACTGAACACAGATCTCACCTTCTCTATTCATATGTAACGTGTGATCAGTTTGCCAGGCTGCAAGTTCCAGTGTGAAACAAGGTGCAAAATTATAGCTGGCTCTGGCCTTGGCACATTTTACTCAGAAGCAGGCTGTGTGGGATTCAGAATCGACGGGAAATTCAAAGAGAAGAGAACAAACTAGAATTTCTGCATCCCCGGGGCACCTGGGTGGCTCAGGTGGTTAAGCACCTGACTTTGGCTCGGGTCATGATCTCGTGGTCTGTGAGTTCGAGCCTTGCATCCAGCTATGTGTGGACAGCCCAAAGCCTGGAGCCTGTTCCGGATTCTGTGTCTCCCTCTCTCTCTTTGCCCCTCCCCCACTCATGCTCGCTCTCTCTCTCTCTCTCTCTCTCTCTCAAAAGTAAATAATTTTTAAAAATGAAAAAAGAGAACTTTTGTATCCCCATCTACATTATGTAAAGTTCTGACTTTTATTTCTTTAAGGTGAAACAGTTTTAAAAAGATACAAGGAAGCTCACCCAAAATTTGACTATTCTTTAATGTTAAATTACGAGGTGTGGTTTTCCTGCTGTCCCGAAAATTTGAGACAAGTAACAATTTAAAACATCCTCACCCCAGCAAGGAAAACAAAGTGCGCCTCGCTCTCAACACCTGTGTTGTGCTCTTATAGAGCCACTAGAGGGGGCACACGCTACCTAACATGGCTTGTCCCCAGGCCCAGACAGCTCTGAGGATGCTCGCAGTTACATTTGGGAGGACGGAACGTGCTTCCATCTTGGCATCTGTTCTGCAAAAATACTAAGCAAACTGGAACCGAACTCCATCGTAAGACTGGAAGGCAGTGTTTCCCATTAGAGTGTCCTTTGCTCCTGGAAACTCCAGGCACACCGAGTAGATACGAAGATGCAGGGCTTGATCCTAGTTAAGGAGCTTTAGGGCAAGAGTATCCAGAAACGCACACACCTCAACAAGGGCCTGTTTCCGACTCTCCTTCCCTGAGCAGGAGTAGGGGCTGTGAGTTCTTTGATGTCGGGTCCAGACAAGCACCCATGGAGACAGGGGTGATATAGAAAGGGGGGTGTGCGTGCCTGCGTGTGTGTGTGTGTGTGTGTGTGTGTGTGTGTGTGTGTGTGTTTCTAGGGCAGGAAACAGATTCTGATTAGTCAAATTCTTTCCACTCTGTTCTACCAGATCAGGAGCTGGGAATCCTAATAACCTGAAAGAGTTTTCCAATGAGGGCAGCAGTAGGGAAGCCTTTTTTGTTTTTAATTATTATTTTTTTAAAATTTTTAAAAATGTTATTTTGAGAGACGGAGCGCGGGCACCCGCACGCACCAGCAGGCACGGGGGAGGGGCAGAAAGAGGGAGAGAGAATCCCAAGCTGTCAGTGCGGGGCCTGACAGGGCTCGATCTCACAAACTGCGAGACCATGACCTGAGCTGAAATCAAGAGTCAGACGCTTAACTGACTGAGCCACCCAGATGCCCGTTTTTCATTTTTATACGAGGTTCATAGGAAGTACTGTCCACACTTGTTTAGTGAAATTGATAAGTGGTTCATTTCTCCCAGGAAGATGACAGAACGTCTGAGTTACATTATCACTTTCTCATCTGTTTTCTAGTAAGGAGGATCCTCCCTTCTTTGGGCTCAAATTAGACTACAGAATACCTCAGAATTCCCTAAAAGGATTTTGATGGGTTAAAGAAGGGAGCTCAGAAAGTAACATTAAGGGGCAGTATGCACACTGGAAGGAATTGTTTCATGTAGTCGTTACTTTTGGAGCTCTAACATGCCAGTTAGATACCGTGCCCGCGAAGAGCCAGGGGGCTGATAATTCAGTGGCACAGAAAGTGTTCGGCACATGACAGCCTCTCTGCAGATGTTTATGAAGTGGACGAATTAATGAAGAAGCGAATGAGTAACAGAGGGAAGTACAAGCTGAGGAAATCATGAAAAAAAGGGACACGTAAACCAGACGAGAGGGGTGGCTCGGGGACAGGAGATGCTGGGCGGGATTTGGGGAGGACATCTCAGAGAAGATCAGGCCTGAGCTGAGCCCTGTAAGAGGGCTGAGAGGCAGGGGGTCAGGGAGTAAGAGGGGGCAGCAGGGCTGGGAAGGGGCATTCCGAGCACCAGGAGAAACATGTCCAGAGATGCTGAGCTATGGAAGATGAATAAGCACACTGGAGAACTGCAGGCAGCTTAAAATGATGGCGGCATGGAGTTCAGCTGGAGATGACTCAGGCCTCAAGTATAAAGTTAATTTTATCAATTAGGAGTGAAATATTAATACTTATTAAATTACATTTTATTAATTAATTTTATCTTAAGTTATAGGTGATTTTGAAATGTGATAAGCATTAATAATAATAACAGCCAGCAGCTAAGCCCAGTACTAAATGCCTTCTACATAACACCTTGAGTCCTTACAACAATATAAGGCAGGCTACTCTTATTTCTTATACTCATTTTACAAGGGAAGAAAGAATTTAAGAAACATGAACCGAGTCACGTGCACTAGACGTGTTACTAATAGGCACTTAAAGATACTTCAAGAACTCCAACAACCTGGAAGGACTGTATGACAAAGAGAGGTTCCTATAGTCTTTCAGAAGCTTTCAAAGGTGAGATGACTGGGCCAATCGTTTGCCCAAGTCCAGCCTCACTGGTATTTAGTTAGAGAAAAATTCTACGAGTCATTCCAAACAAAGAAGACCTTCAAATCTTACGTCAAGTCGTTTTCTGGAACCAGAGTCTTTAATGGTGGAGGTATAACATTACATATGACTTATTAACTCATTCGGAGTACTAACAGTACCAATTCAAAAGGTGGTATACCTAAAATTCTCAAGTGCTCAAAGAACAGAGTTGGAAGAGAGAGGACTAATATTTAGATTTAGCAAAGCTGCTTAATTCTTAGCAAAAACATATACATTTATATAATATAAAATTAGACTTCCCAGCTCATACAATTAAAAGTTTTTCTAAATAAGTCAATGTTTAACTATTTAAAAAATGAGAAATAAATGATAGAATATGAGAAAATAGTAAATGTAAAAATTTATACAATCTTAAAGAAAACATATACACGTGCAGATTAATCAATTAATGAAAAATAGCTAACTTCCCTAGGTTAAAAAAAAATAGTCATTTTTTCCTTCCAGAGGCAGCATACAAACGGCCAACAGGCACAAGAAGAGGTGCTCAACATCACTAATCATCAGGGATTTGCAAAACCACAATGGGATCCCAACTCACCTGCCTCACAATGATGTATCCCTTCGGCACGTGCTGGGAGTCTGAGTTGTTGCAGCCACTACGGAAAACAGGGTGAAGGTTTCTCAAAAACAATAAAAGTATAACTACCATATGATCTGGCAAGCCCATATCCCATATTTCCTTACATCAAAAGGAAATACAATCACCATCTTGACAAGATATCTACACTTTCATGTTCAGTGTAGCATTATCCATCATAGCCAAGACAGGAAAACAATGTAAATGTCTACTGGCAGATGAACAGGTAAAGACAAGGTGGTGTGTGTGTGCGTATGCATATGTGTGTATACATATATATATATATATATGCATGCAATATTACACGGCCCTAAAAAAAGGAAATCCTCCCATTTGTGACAACAGGGACAAACCTGGAGGGCATATACTAAGTGAAATAAGCCAGACACAGAAAGACAAATACTGCCGGGATCTCACGTATATGTGGAGGGAAAAGAAGAAAATTGTGAGCGTGAGTGTGTGTGTGTGTGTGTGTGTACTCACAGTAACAGAGAGTAGAATGGTGGTTATCACTGGAGCAGGGGGAAGGGGAATGGAGAGTTACTGTTTAATGGGTACAAAGTTCCAGTTTTACAAAATGAAGAGAGTTCTGGAGATGGATGGTGCTAATGGTTATCATGTGAAGGACTTAATGATGCTGAACTATACATTTAAAAATGATTTAGACAGTAAATGTTATGTTACGCATATTTTAGCACAGCAAGAAAAAAATTGGTCAAAAAAATGGACGCAAAAAAACTTACTAATTCCTGCAGTCTGCAAAGAAAAACCCCCTTTTTATGCTGAGACCCCCCAGTTTAAAGTCACTGAAGTCTTCACGTCCAGGAGCTCTGGGACTAAGTCATGTCACAGGTTTCACGTGGCAGAGAAGCTTGTTTGTTTTTTCTTGGAGTTAAATAATCTCAACTCAAATTTCATCTATTTGAAGTGCCTTGAAAATTCTCATTAAGTAATAATTTTTCATCTTATTCTTGCCTTTAACTTCACTGAATTTCAGGCCAATGTCTTGGATCAGCCGCTCATATTGGCATATTACCCACATATATCATTCCAGCTTTCCCTATAAAATGGCATTGCCATTTTAAAATTTCATTTTTATGGTATGCTCTTCGGAAGTCTCAGAACATTTTGGATGCGAGCAATTAAGAAATAAAGGTCCACGCCATTCCCCCTCAGGCAATAAATCACTCACAGACTAATGTTACCCTTGTAAATGAGCCCACTGGCTAAGTTTAGTATCTCAAATTCAGTCTCTGCTTTAGGAAAGCTTATTGCATCTACGTCATAAACAGAGTTGATAATTTATACTGAAGTTATTTCTAGAAAAAGATTTAGAATGGCTTATGATCAAATATGTGTTTATGTATTTATACTTACACATACATTCAACAGGACATGCATTTTCATGGGGGTGATATCACCACCAAGGGGGTGGAAACCAGTTCTTGGCAGGGGGGAGGTTAAAAAAAAAAATTAGGTATTAGAATAGTCTGTGGCCTTCCAAAGCTTCACTCTACCCAATAAAGTCGTATTCTTCAACATTTACTTTCTAGCGTTACACAGAAATTAAATGAATGAATATGTAAATAAATTCAACGTGTCCCTTTAGTGGGGGCAATAGCAGAAAAGGATTGAAACACTGCAATGGAACAATCGCATGGGAAGAGAGAAAGGAAGGCGAGACCCCACAGCTGACAAGGGAGTAGTTTGGTCCCCACCGTCGGTCAACAGGACGTGAGCAATGCAGGGCAGGTGAGCAGGTGAGGGCAGATTCCTGCACTCACTGCCTGGCTGCATATGAACCTGGGCCTCCCCTTTTACCTGCCATGCCCTCCACTTGGTGTTCTGCCTCGATGAGGTTTCCCCATTCCGATGACACAGAAGTGTGAACACCAAGGTGTGGTGGTCATAGAGCTCTGCTCACATACAAACATTCTGGCCATATTGCCCCCCGATCAAGGTCTTTGGGGGAGTGTCTCTCCCAGATTTGCCAGGTGAAGGTATGTCTTCAGGTGGCTCTCCACATCTCATCTGCAAAGCCTCCCACGGGACCGTCATGCATTTCTGTCTCTGAGGGGCCTCCCCGACTTCTCTCACCAGCCTTGGCTCTTGCCAAACTGCCCTCACCCTCTTCTCCAAGCACAGCAGACCAGGCGGCCCTTCCAAACCCAGCCTGCATGTAACTACCCACACAGTCATCCGGTCTGTCCCCTTGAGTTTCCTACCACGTCGTCTTTCCTTTCACTCCCCATCTGGGAGATCCAGCTCGGATGTCACCTCCTGTAGGAATCCTTACTCAGCGCCCCCCCCCCCCGTCATCAATTTGTCATTATGTCTCCATTTGCTGGGCCCTTCTCGCTCTGCTGGAGCACCTGTCACATTCTGCTGCTCTCAGGCCTGTGTCACTACAGCCTTCCTCCCACTTATTCCAATTTTTCTGCAGGGATGACCAGGCCTTCTGGATGTTTCTATCCCCTTCAGTTTTGATTACAGAGTCAGGGGCTGAAAAAAACATTTAGTAAATTGATGGACCACTGTATTTTCTTTAAAGGGACATATGGGGCGCCTGGGTGGCGCAGTCGGTTAAGCGTCCGACTTCAGCCAGGTCACGATCTCGCGGTCCGGGAGTTCGAGCCCCGTGTCGGGCTCTGGGCTGATGGCTCGGAGCCTGGAGCCTGTTTCCGATTCTGTGTCTCCCTCTCTCTCTGCCCCTCCCCCGTTCATGCTCTGTCTCTCTCTGTCCCAAAAATAAATAAACGTTGAAAAAAAAAAAATTAAAAAAAAAAAAAATTAAAGGGACATACTACGCTTAAAAAAAAATGTTTAAATACTTTTACAAAATAGTCTTAGAAAAGAAAAGGTTGTAATAAGAGTCTCTTTAAATGAAGTGGCTCCTCTGGGTCTGGAGATAATCAGCAACGTGACATGTGGTTTTCTATAAATTTCCACAAAGGAACCTAGGAAACTACATTTTTTTTTCAAGTCAGAAATGAATAAAGTTGAGTTTTGTTTCCAAAAAAAAGGGGGGGGGATGGTAGGTTCTGCACACAAGCAGAAAACTCCTGGTCAGCCCAAGAGCACAAACAGGTTTCATCTCCAGGATCGCGTCTGAGTGGCTGGAGGCGTCTCTGTCGCAGAAGCTTGAGAGGCTGGGGGAGGAGACGGGCTCAGCTGGACAGTGGTGGCCCGATGACAGACACCTGGCCATCATGGGCAGACACGCAGCACGAGCCCGGCTGACCTGCATGGGGCCGAGTGCTGCTGCCTCCACACGGCCCCGGGGGGTGGGCTTCATGGAGGAGGCAGCGGCCTCAACTGGCACCCACGTCTCATCTACAGGAGATCCGCTGGATGCAAAACCAGCAAGGCCTGTTGTGTGCCCGGCCTTGTGGTAGCAGGTTCACGGCAATCTTTTTAACCTTCACCCTAATCCTATGCGATGACGTTTTTTATCACCACCTGACAGAGGAGAAACTCGAGGAATTAAGTAACCTTCTCAAGGTCACATCGTATGAAAATTGCAAAGCATGGACCAGAACCCAGGCCTGCCTGACCCCCCGGGCCCTGTGCTCATCTGCCACCACAACCTCATCTCCAGGGTGCTCAGGAGGGGGCCCTGCTGACCTAAGTAACTCTGGAGTAATAAAGAATCCCACGGGCCTACCAGGTAAGTGCGGCTTCAAAACGCACTGCAAATAAACCCAACATCACACACAAGAGCGGAACACCGGCGGTCCGGCACCTGATGTTTATTTTCCCAAAGGAAAGAAAGAAATCTCTAGCCTAAAGCAGTGATTTTTCCTTTCCCGTAGGCAAGACTGGGTACACAACAGCGTCTCCACGCTCTAGCAGGGGCGGTCTGTGGTTGCACTTGAGCCCTAACACTGATTCATGTTGAATCTGCCATCCCACCTTCCAAAACAGAGGAAAGCAAGGGGCAGGAAGGACTTTCAGGGTGAGAGAAATGCTGTGTATTTGCAGTGCGTTGGTGACCACCTGACTCTACGGAGTTTCTAAACTCATTGAATTTAACACTTAAAAAGTGGGTGATTTTATTGTGTGTAAATCATACCTCAATAAAGCTGCTAGAAACAGAAGTATAGAATCCCCAACAGATTCCAGCAGCACAGAGAGCCGTTCACATGGGGTGCGGGGAACCAGGTCAGTAGTTCAACCGCACATGGCTTCCGCGGTCGGTACTCGTGGCCTGTTTCCTGGCCTCTCTTCTCAAAATCTAGACAAAACACAGCAGAAGGCAACATGGCAGAATTGGCTCCACTTTGCACGTCCTCAGTAGATGTGGATCACCCAGGTTCAGGCGGTTACTTTTAAACTCCTGTCGATGAGATTCTACATATTTAAATGGGCAACAATTATTTGTGTTTTTATACTCTGAGATGTGAATGAGGACCACTTACATTCCACCCCTTTAAGAAAATTATGCAGGAGGGGCGCCGCTGGGGTGGCTCAGTTGGCTAAGCACCCAACTCTTGATTTCAGCTCGGGTCATGATCAGAGGTTGTGGGATTGAGCCCCGCATTGGGCTCCGTGGTGAGCATGAAACCTGCTTAAGATTCTCTCTCCCTCTGCCTCTGCCCCTCTCCCAGCTCACGCTCTCTCTAAAAAAAAAAAAAAAAAAAAAAAAAAAAAGAAAAAGAAAAGAAAGGAAATTATGCAGGAAATAACAAGCTATTTCTAAGAAGTTGGGAAGGAACCAGTCACATGTGGAGGCCGGACCAGGAGAGTCAGAGAGGATTAGGAATCTCATAGGAGAAACCAGCACCTCTGTGTTTGTGAGACTATATCTAACCCCCTTTTGGTCTGTTTTAAAAACAGGTATAACTAGTTCCTGGAGGCTGGTTCTGGAGGGCTAGGGCGGAGGGCGTGGGATCCTGCAGAGTGAGGATTTAAACCCCAAGGTGATGGCAAAACATCTGAAGTTCATTGCCAGGACTGTGATGGTACAGGAAGGAAATGTGGAAGGTGCATACAGGACCCTAAACAGAATTCTCACCATGGATGGGCTCATTGAGGACATTAAGCGACGGCGGTACTATGAAAAGCCTTGTCGCCGACGACAGAGGGAAAGCTATGAAACCTGCCGGCGGATCTACAACATGGAAATGGCTCGCAAGATCAACTTCTTGATGCGAAAGAATCGGGCAGACCCATGGCAGGGCTGCTGAGGCCTGTGGATTGTAGGCCCAGTATGAAAATCCCTCTCCAGCTGTCTCCTTCCTATCTCAAACCTCATTTTTTCTCCCCTTTTTTATAATAATAAACTCAATCACATATAAAAAAAATAAAATAAAAACAGGTGTAACTAATGTACAACATTATGTAAGCATCAGGAGTACAATACGATGATTCAATATTTGTACCTGTTGTTAAATGACCACAAATAAGTCTAGTTAACATCTGTCACCACGTATAGCTGACAGGTTTTTTTTTTCTTGTGATGAGAACTTTTAAGATCTACTCTTAGCAACAAACATGCAATACAGTATTGTTAATTAGAGCTGCCATGCTTATATTACCTCCAAGGAATACTTATTTTACGACCAGAAGTTTGTACCTTTTGACCCCCTTCACCCGTTTCACTCCCACTGCCTCCCCCGGCAACCACCCACCTGTTCTCTGTGTTTCTGAGTTTTGGATTCAGGGAGTCTATTTTTGGTCTCACTTTTCTGAATAATAAATAGGAGATATGACAATGCCTTCATGATATTGTAAATCTAAAGACCAATGGAATGTTCTGCCAGCCCCAAAGCTATTTCAGTGGTAAACAAGGCACCCACACATGCTGGGGCGGGCGGGGGGGGGCCGGATTATCTACGTTTTGATCTCTATCAGTCACTGGGACATAAACTTTTCGAAGCAGACTTGACTCTCAGAAGTGAAATGGCTCTCTACGGATAATTACTTTTTTTCCTTCAAACGCCACAGCCCTCTTTCAGCAACTGTGGGTTTGTAAGTTAAGCCTGCATGATGCTCAAGTTGCTTGAGTTGACGAAACCAAAAATATCCTTTAAAACATTTAAAAATAAGTACAAATGTGTCTGTGGTAAGAGGGTTATATACTCAGTTAGAACATGAATTCTTCATACCATTTCCAGCCACGCGAGGAGAGTGATTGAAAAATTCAGGACAAGCAACGTGCCTGCTGTCAGTGGCACAGCCTCCGAGCAGGCGTGTGCGGGGGGGGGGGGGGGGTGCACACAGACATGGCTGAGTTCTCGCACGCTCTGCCTTACTGTTGTGTAAAGGGGGTGTGTTGCACCCGATGCTGGGAGTCAGGAGAGTTAAAAGCCGACTGCCAGCTCATCGTGCATTTGGCTCTCCTGTTTATCGGGACGGAGTGTGATCATTACCGTAGAGGTAGCCATTAGTCATGAACTACTTATGTGCCGGGCATGACTGAGGCAAAAAGACACCTAAGAAGCCCAAAAATGAAGTTGAGAGGTAAGATGCACATACGGGACATTTAAATACTGCTACTACCATCAAGCCTAGCTTTCAGAAGCCACTCAGGCTCGTCCTGACACTTGCAGGGCCCGGGGCCAGGGCACACACAGAGGCTACGTGCCAGATGACTAAAATATCTAACGGTTGGAAACCAAGTCAGCAAACTCAAATATGTCCTTCATCCCACCTCGCCACATACACCTTCATAATGATCTGAAGACCAGGCTGGTAGTGAACGTGCTCAGAAGCCTGGGCTGGCAGACGATGGGGCAGGGAAAACTGGCCCCTGGCCCACCCTTTCCTCTTCCCAGCCTTGGTTCCATCCTGCCCTGTAAGGTCCTTACGTGCATGCGTGGACCATCCCCCCCCCCCCCGCCCCCACAACACAGCCATGCTCTGTCAACACGCCCTTGTACACAATTGCCCCTTGGGCCTGAGCACTTCTGGGACAATGGATCTAGGACAGAAGTCCAAGCAGATCCCATCACCCCATGGGGTTGGGAACATTTGGCCAGAGAATCCCCAGGTTGCAAAAACACAGAGCACGGTCCGGTGGGGATGGCATGGAGTCCTAGAGGCCCCGCAGACTTCTCATTCCAACCTAAGAGGCACAGCCAAGAGGAAAGGGTCTCTATACCCTGGGACTCCGGTCAGGGGCTCCTCTTATCTGGACATAAACGTGGTCCCAGAGCCACTGACCACAATGCTCTAATCTGCTCTATTTAGACACTGTAGACTCAGGGACTAGAGACAAGTGGGCAGTAGTGCCTATTTGGTCAAAGGATTTCAGAAGACAGAAAGAATAGCAACCCCAAGTGTTAAGAGATGTAACCATCACAATGCATGGGCTTTCTTAAAATGCTATACGTTTTCTCCCAGCAGGTCAGGACTGGAAAGTGGGTCCCAATCCACCCTTCTAGAGAGAGCAGATCAATTCCAGTATCGGGAATGGTTTTCTACAAACTCTGGGAAGACACTGAAACCAAAGATTAAGGATTCGTTTGCTTACTGATTTGAGAAACATTTACCGAGGACGAGACCCTGCTCTAAGTGTAGAAGATGCAATGGTGGACAGAACAGGCAAGAGTCCTGCCCTCACGGGGCCTAAATTCCAGTGGGGAGATAGGCAAGAACACAGGAATAAGCAAATCCATTTCCACGTTGTGGCAGATTCTGTGATTGAAACAAAACAGGGAGAGACTAGAGGATGGGGAAGGGGTGTGTGTGTGTGTGTAGGGATGGCTGTTTTACTTAGGTCAATGAGGAAGTTAAAGTGCTCCGTGACCATCAATGACAGATCCTGCCAATCGAGTGGTCAAACTCCACAGTGGATCAGGTCTCTTCTGGGGTAAAGGGGAGTCTGGGGAGCAAAGGGGTTCCATTCTGAATGGAAATCCCAGCTGCCCCTAAGAAGCTGCATGTCCCAGAATATGTCACTCGATCTTGCCTTGCCTCATTAAAGAATTTGCAAATGGAGAAAAGGGTGGTGTCCACATTGTAGAATTATTACTATGAACCCTAAGTGAGATCATACTTCTCAAGTGAGTAAGCCCCGTGCAGGCCACGCTGTAGGCAGCTGTCAGTAATAAATTATATCAATTACTGGTAGTTCAAATAAACTTGATGGCCAGAAGGTTTTTGTCTCATATGACGTACGGTGAGGCTCAACTTCCTGGAAAAAGACACACAGTAAAATACGGCACACCTGCCTGTCAGGTGGAGGAGGTCCCTTGGGAGCCTCAGATGGCAAGCACAGTGATGACAGCAGGGGACAGTTAGACCACAGCCACCGCAGCTCATGAGGGTTCTGCAGAGACTTCCCTTCACCTTTCTGGGGAGCGTTTCGATTCCCCTTGGAATAAAAGGATAAGCTGGGTTGGGGCTTTCACATTTGAGCCACAGGAAGATCAAAGGAGCTTGTTAACAGATTCCAGGTCAGGCCACTTGGGAGATTTGGATTCAGCGGGTCTGAGGTGGAGACGAGGAAACACATTTTTACTAAGCACCCACGTAATTCTATTATGGGTGGTCTCCTGACCCCGCTTTGAGCGACACTGAGCCAGATGATGATCTTCTGTCTTGTGTGGCACCTTTTCTGACCACCTAACCCAAATCCGGCTTGAGAGTCTGCTCACATCAAAGGATCAGATGACTGTAAACTTGAGCAGGCTCAGGAGTTGACCTGGCCCTAAACTTCGCAAACTCCCACACGGCTTCAATGGCTGACTGGATAGATTAATATATGCAAACTGCCTTGGGCACCATGGGAGGAGGCATCAGGTCAACATGGAAATACAGAAATGCATGTTTGTTACGAGCTCCGAGGGCCTCAAAGGAAAGGGGAGCTGTGTAAATGCAAATCAGTGTTGTGTTATGTATCGTAATTTTTAGCAGCTCTGAGGAAAGCAAACCTTAGTGCTTCAGTTAGGCTCCTGGGAATCTGATCTTGACAGGGTAGGAACAGACAGGTTTCTATCAAGCACACGCTCCCCAAAATGTTAAATAATGGCTCTGGGAGCAACAATTTTGGAGAATGTTATTATTCTGTCTCTAATTTAAATGGTCCTTTTTGCATAACAACAAAATAAAATTATAAAATAAACACCACCACTAACAGAAACAAAAGACAACACAAGCAGCCAGGAGAGCTTCATTCACATCTGTTGCTAAGCTGTTAGGTGACCTTGGCTTTGTGAGACTCAGTTTCTCCATTTACAGCAGTGTCACCCCCTTCCGCTAACGTGTGGATCAAGTGAGGTCATGGCTATGGAACCACTCTGGACATGGTGGAGCACTTCACTTCCTTCGTATCGCCCTAAAGAACAGCGTCTCCCACGGTATCTCTGAGGCTCCCCCAGCACAGTCAAGACTATGCTTTCCAGGATGCTAGGAGAGTTTAGGATGGCTGCAAGTGAGCACAGAGGGTCTTTGGAGCAGGAAATTGTGTCCCGAGGCAACCGTGTGAAGGGAGGGGGGCAGAGATGGCATGATTCTGCCTACAACTGAGGATATCATCAGTCCAGAGTTTCTGTATGACTCAAACCACAGGGCGTAAGTAAGAAGAAACATTTGAGGCAGACCATCTGTGAAATCTCATCAGATGCCAGACAAGGGAAGGACAGCCAAAGATGAGACACGTCCAAAAGGCAGAAGTGTGGCCACTGCTGTTATTGACATGCACAGAGTCGTTATCTTAGTCCGACCTAATTTCCCTGCTGATTTTTTGGCCTCTCGTTCCATGTGGTCCTCTTAGATGTATTTCTAGGTTATACTGCACTTGCCAACTGTGGATGTTCCAGATGAGTCCCTCACCTTTCAGGCCCCCATCATGGGCTCTGCCTCGAAGCTGGTGACGTCCACATGCAATTTTCTGAACCTCCATGGCCAACTGATGCATGCACCTTTTGTGGTCTTTGTTCCAGCATCCCTCTGTGATGAACACCCTGGCTTATCTATCTGACCCAGCCTCCATGCCAGTCTTCTCTCTCTTCTTCCTCATCATGATGCATTTCCCCAATGCTTCATGGGAAGTTAACCTTTTTCTCACTCTCGCTCTGCTTTCTGCCTCTGCACCTTGTATCACAAATCATAACAACAGAATGCAACAATTCAAACACAAATCCAAGGTGATAGGAGATTTAACAGAAATTCTTTGTAAAGCATAAAAAATATGAAAATAACAGAACCCTTGGAAATGAGTCCTTCAAAATGCTTTCTTAAACTAGAACAAGTTTACCACAAAGAGGGATTCCAGAAGTGGAGTATCTCAGGAGGAGAGAACCAGGGGTGGAGCTGTGCGGCACAGGGTCTAAGTCCAGGCTCTCTCTGCCCTGTCGTCACGAGTCTGGGCCAAACAAGAGAGGGTGTTTCTTTACCAAGTGGCTAAAGCACACAGACAACGCAGCCTTGGCAAATTATTTGACATTCTGTGCCTCCAGTTCCCCAAATATAAAATGGGGTGAATAACAGTATTTATCTCACTGGGGTTCTTGTAAGTATTGAATAAAAATGTAAAGTGCTTAGAAGTTTAGAACAATGTTTTCACATTCCAAGGGTTTTGTAAATTACTAGCTATGCGTCTCACAGAAAATCCTTTTTTAAAAAACTTTGTATTATGTAAAATTTCAAATGTAAACAGAATTGGGACAAAAAGGTATAATGAACCCCTACGTGCACATCTCTCAGCTTTGACAATAATCGACTCATCGCCAGTGTGATTTTCTGTTCCCCAACTATTCTGTCTGCCTTCCCCTTCAGATTATCTTGATGCAAATCCTAGATATTATACTAATCCACCTTTTGATATTTCAGTATGGCTCTCTAAAAGATAAGATTTGTTTTAAAAAAAAAACAGAACCTACCCACAAAGCCATTTTCATACCTAAAAAATATCAATACTTTCTAGAGAAAATACTTGATAGGCCTTATTCATTCCCTTTACACTTCAGCACATAGAGCATACGCTCACAATATTCGTGAATTACAATTAATTGATTTTTAATTTTTTCTTGTTTAACAATTTGGTTGAGACTCCTACAATGCGAGGGAGTTCTGTTCCTCTGAAAATTAAAAAGAACCAAATTTTTCTTTTAAATGCTTAATACATTCTGAGAAGCACATTTTCAGGGACCATTAACAATAATTGTACTTTTTCTCTTGGTTCTAAGAAAGCTTAATTGATATTACCAATTGCATTCTTGAGGATATCATAACATATTATATACTCTACAATGGAATTCTTTTACAGACGTGTGTGTGTGTGTGTATATATATACGCACATACACACACATACACACCCACATATATATATATACACACACATATATACAAGACAGACTTCAGTTCTAGAAATGTGACCATTATCTATTCCATATCTTTAAAAGCGTATTATTACTACAACTCCTGAAGTTATTATATCACCAGACAGGAGGAGAGCAGAATGGAAAATGCCAGACATTCCATGGCACCAACCACAGTATCACCTGCAGAAGCCTAGCCAACTACAAGACTTCCATTGTATTTGGCTAAATGGCTTGCTGTAAGTGTTACATCCTGCTAAGAACAACAGTGATCTTTTTAGATGCAAGCAAAATGATCTATGGCTTTGTTCTTTTGACAATGACTTGTGTCATCTAACCATGCACGCGTGCGCACGCGTGCACACACACACACACACACACACACACACACACAACAGGCATCATCAGTTTATAAACCATCCAGGCTTCCACTGCGACCAACAGATGTCAATACACTCAAGGCTGCAAGTGTCTTTCTATTCATGCTTGCTTTATTTTGTCTTTGTCTACAGTTGACGGCTGCTTCTGAGTTAAGGCTGTGACCCTATAAGGCACAACAGAGACGAAGTGGAAAAGAGTGGCTGGCCCAGAGCAGTCAGAAAAAGGAGTGCACTCTGGTTTTGGGTACTTATGGAAAGGTATCTTAAGTGCTTGCTATTAAAAAAAAACAAAAACAAAAACAAAAAACTGGACCAAATCCTGTGCTCTTATGATTAATTGAATAGTGAAGATAGTTAATAATCTGGAACTAAAAGTTTCATTTGCTGGGAATATAATTAGGGGTAAACACTTAGGGAAGATTTTTTTTAAAGGAATTTTTTTAAATATTAATAAGGACAAATTGCTACTGAACTTAGCCATTACTCTATGTCAACTTCCTTCTTTATGATTCTTTACTTCCTTTATTTAGGTCAAAAAAGTAAAAAAAAAAAATGTATTAGCACACAGCCAAGTACAGCATGAATGGGAAAGTTAATATATTAATGTCTATAAAGCACGTTTTCTACCTCAAAATTACAAAACAGTCTAACTTGCTTTTCTTCTGAGTATAAATCCACTAAAAAATTCACTAAAAAAATACACTGCAACAGTTTCAGGAAACAAATGCAGAAACCTTAAATTAAAAAAAAAGACTTGTCAGATTGCTTTCACCTTAATGCGTCTTGGGCAAGAAATAAGATTCTGGATAGGATTGTGCAATTACAGACACAGTGAGAATCAAAACTGGTTTGGGTTTAATTAGGAAAAGAGTTAAGCAGTCTGGGTTTTAGGGGAGCTTTTTAAGAGTACTTACGTGTAACTGGAGAAGGGATTTCCATCACTTATATACAGCAAGCAGGGCCGTTACCTTGCATCCTACAAGTACCATACTCACCTTTTCAGGGGCAACATAATTCAACTGTATTTCGAACATATTAAAGAGAAACTAGCTTTGAAGAAAGATAAATAAAAATGTCCATGACTTAAAAGTCACTGGCATCAAACTGGAAATGGCAGTTCTTGTTATACAGTCCTCTTAATGCTACTGTTCTGCTTTTTCTCTTATACAAAATAGTACATTTGTGAAGAAAGTGTACACTATTTAGAAATACATAAGGCAAAAACTAAAATGATCTATAATCCAACCATTCAGGAACAATAGTTAAAACACTGTTAATATTTTGGTGCATTTCCTTAAAAATAAAGATATTGGTGGGGCGCCTGGGTGGCGCAGTCGGTTAAGCGTCCGACTTCGGCCAGGTCACGATCTCGCGGTCCGTGAGTTCGAGCCCCGCGTCGGGCTCTGGGCTGATGGCTCAGAGCCTGGAGCCTGTTTCTGATTCTGTGTCTCCCTCTCTCTCTGCTCCTCCCCCGTTCATGCTCTGTCTCTCTCTGTCCCAAAAATAAATAAATGTTGAAAAAAAAATAAAAAAAAAATAAAAAAAAAAAAATAAAGATATTGGTATAACAATGCAAAATTGAGATCTACTTTATTTTCAGTTCTGTATCCAATTTTTTTGTGTTTAGCTTTATATTATGAGCATTCTCTCATTATCAGGTATGTTTCTTAGCAGCTTGATTTTTAATTGCTATATGACATACCATCATGGGGACAGACTATACTTTCTTTAAAGCGTCTCCTGTTTTTGAAAACATAGGTCTCCTATTTTGATTTTATAAGTGATAAAATTAATGTCTTATATTAAAAGCAGTGACCAGGGGCGCCTGGGTGGCGCAGTCGGTTAAGCGTCCGACTTCAGCCAGGTCACGATCTCGCGGTCCATGAGTTCGAGCCCCGCGTCGGGCTCTGGGCTGATGGCTCAGAGCCTGGAGCCTGTTTCCCATTCTGTGTCTCCCTCTCTCTCTGCCCCTCCCCCGTTCATGCTCTGTCTCTCTCTGTCCCAAAAATAAATAAACGTTGAAAAAAAAAAAATTAAAAGCAGTGACCAAATCTTGTCAATTATAGCTATTAATTACCTTTCAAAACCATCCACTGTTCTACGTTCCCATTGTTCCTGCCATATTTCTCTCACTTAGAGCAATAACTCTCTAAATAGTTTCTTTGCCCTCAGGCTTTCTCTCCACAAGTCCATTTTCTACAGTTCAAAGTAATTCTATCTTTCATTTTTGTTTAAATTACAGAATTTGATAATATACTACGTTAGCAAGGATACAGGAAAGCTGGCACTCTTTTTTATTGCCAGGGAGAATCTACACAGGTACATGTTTTAAGGAGGGATATTTGGCCTATCTATAGACATTATGAATTACAAGTTATAAATTCAAAATGTAATCTTTCAAGTATGTATTGTGCACAATTAGAAATGTATTGTGCAGATCAGTTAATCTATGACAACTGAGGCAAGGATATACAATGGGGAAAAGACAGTCTCTTCAGTAAAGGGTGTTGGGAAAACTGGACAGCTACATGCAAAAGAATGAAATTGGACCACTTTCTTATACCATACACAAAAATAAATTCAAAATGGATTAAAGACCTAATGTGTCCTGAAACCATAAAATCCTAGAAGAAAACATAGGCAGTAGACTCTTGGGACATCGACCTTAGTAATCTGTTTCTGGATCTGTCTCCTCAGACAAAAGAAACAAAATCAAAAGTAAGTAATTGGGACTACATCCAACTAAGAAGTTTTTGCACAGCAAAGGAAACTATCAAAAAAAAAAAAAAAACCAAAACAAACAAAACAAAAAAACGAAAAGGCATCCTACTGAATGGGAGAAGATATTTGCAAATAATATATCTGATAAGTAGTTAATATCCAAAATATAAAAGAACTTGTACAACTCAATATCAAAAAACAACAAATAATCCAATTAAAAAATGGGCAGAGGACCTGAATAGACATTTTCCCAAAGAAGAACAGATGGCCAAAGAAATGTATGAAAAGATGCTCAGCATAAGCCATCAGAGAAATGCAAATCAAAACCACAACGAGATATCACCTCACACCTGTCAGAATGGCTACACTCAAAAATAGAAGAAACAACAAGTGTTGGCAAGGATGTGAAGAAAAGGGAACCCTCATGCACTGTTGGTGAGAATGGAAATTGGTGTGGTCATTGTGGAAAACAACATGAAAGTTCCTCAAAAATTAAAAAGAAAACTATAATATGACTCAGCAACCCCACTACTGGGTAATTACCACCAAAAATGAAAACGCTAATTTGAAAAGATATACTCACCTTTATGCATATTTTACATTATATACAATAGCCAAGACATGGACTCAACGTAAGTGTTCAACAACAAGTGAATGGATAAAGAAAATGTGGTGTGTATATACACAATGGGATATTAACCATACAAAAGGATGAGATCTTGGCATCTGTGACAACATAAATGGATCTGGAGGGTATTATGCTAAGTGAAATAAGTCAAACAGAGACACATAAGTACTGTGTGCTTTTACCTTTTATGTGGAATCTAAAAAACAAAACAAACAGAAATGGACTCATAAATACAGAGAACAAACTGCTGATTGCCAGAGGAGAGGCGGGTGGGAGGATAGGCAAAACAGATGAAGGGGAGTAAGAGGTACAAACTTGCAGTTATAAAACAAGAAAGTCACAGGGAAGAGAAGTACAGCATAGGGAACATAATCAATATCATTGTCATAACACTGTATTGCGATAGATGGTAATAGCACTTCTCGTGGTGATCATTTCATAATATAAATAACTGTCAAATCACAATGTTGTACCCCTAAGACTAACATAATACTGTATGTCAACTATGCTTCAATTAAAAATAAAAAAATACATTTATGCAGATATACACACATACAACAGATGAAATGAGTTTATATGAAGTTTTTCATTATTTTTTTTGGAATACAAAAATATCGGAACCAATCTAAAAGGTTATCATTGGGGGGGCACCTGGGTAACTCAGTCAGTTAAGCGTCCAACTTTGGCTCAGGTCATGACCTCACAGTTCATGGGTTCAAGCCCCATGTTGGGCTCTGTGCTGACAGCTCAGAGCCTGGAGCCTGCCTCTGATTCTGTGTCCCCCTCTCTCTCTGCCCCTCCCCTGCTCACTCTGTCTCTGTCTCTCAAAAATAAACATTATTTACACTTGTAATTCAATACTTGGGTTTGCCAAATCTGAATGTTTTGCTGTGGACATAGTTTAATTTTCCTGCCCACCCTCCTTGACCCCAAAACTCAATGGTACTGGCTGAGGTAGCTGGAGCTTATAAGTCAGGGTTCCAAAAAGAAGGAAGTACATGCAGAAAGAACTACAGAAATCTGTGTAACATTCCCTTGCATCTTTAGGTAGATTATTATTCCTTACAAGCACAGGGCAAAGCTTGGGAGAAAACAGCTAGGGGCATGTGAGCTGGATGGGTTTGTTTTTTTTTTTTTTTAATAATTTTAGCTTGTTTCCAACGTTTATTTATTTTTGGGACAGAGAGAGACAGAGCATGAACGGGGGAGGGGCAGAGAGAGAGGGAGACACAGAATGGGAAACAGGCTCCAGGCTCTGAGCCATCAGCCCAGAGCCCGACGCGGGGCTCGAACTCACGGACCGCGAGATCGTGACCTGGCTGAAGTCGGACGCTTAACCGACTGCGCCACCCAGGCGCCCCTGGATGGGGGTTTTTAAGGTCTTACAATTCTAGGAGATACTAAAGTTCAAAATAGTCTCAGTAAAAAGACCTTGCTGAACATCCTGGGTGTTCTGTTGAGACCAAATAAAGGCTATGCCTAGCCCTAGAGTAAGAGCTATTCTAGAACTTCTGTAACAAAGCCCCAAAACAGACTTCTGTAGGATCACACCAATGTGCAAACTGACTGCATGCCAGAAACCTCAACAGTTTTTATAGGAAGACAACAAAATCCAGGCTCTCGACAATGCAGCATTCCTAAAACTCAGCCTACAAGAAAAAAATAACTAGCAATGAATAAAATGTGACTACTAATAGGAAAAATATAGAAACAGATACAGAGATAACACATTTGTTGGAATTAGAAGTCAGAACTTTAGAGTCCACTGAATTTTGATCTCTGTTTTCTCTACCAACTGCTATTTTATGCTCACACTCTAGTTCCCAGGTCATCCTTCCAGACTCAGAGCGGAAAGGCAGGGTGAATGTGCAATTCGTGGAGTTTCCCTTGTCTCAAGGATCACAGTACTTGTCCAATGTTCATGAACATCTCCTTCGTTTTATCCAATTTGCCAAGTGGGAGCGTAAGTTTCATAGCCATAACTTCGTTGTTCACAGTATTAATGTAATTAGCACTGTTTGAATTGCTAGCAAATTTGGGCATGGATTTCAAATATTTGTTATTTAGGTATATTTTTTTGCGAAATGTTTGATTCTTTAACTTGTTTCCATTATTTTCCTGTATTGTTTGCCCTTCTCCTGACTTCTATGAATTTTTCATGTATTTTGGAAACTAATATTTTAATTGAAAAATAATTTTTTTTTATTTTTTAATGTTTATTTTATTTTTGAGGAAGAGACACAGAGCATGAGCTGGGGAAGAGCAGAGAGAGGGAGACCAGAACCTGAAGCAGACCCCAGCTGAGCTGTCAGCACAGAGCTGGACTCGGGACTTGAACCCACGAACTGCAAGATCATGACTTGAGCTGAAGTCAGATGCTTAACCAACTAAGCCACTCAGGTGCCCCCCAAAATAATTTCTTATCTAAAGACAGTAATACAGTCTTCTATGATTTTTTTCCTAAAATTTCAATGTCTTGCTATTCATATTTACAACTTCACTCTACAGAACGGATTTGACATGTTGTAAAGTTGAAAATTTTCACTTTAAACATAAGGATAAACATTTCAACATGCACGGGACCATTTGTTACTTTTCTACTTTGTTCCATTATCTACTTTTTTTATCCCCATGCCAATGACACATCCCATTAACTACTTTAGCTTTATAACCTGTTGTGATATCTTATAGGACAAGTTTTATCACAGGGCATCTTTTTCAAAATTGTCCTTACTCTCCTTAAGCGTTTTCTTTCCCACGTAGTCTTGAGAACCACTTGCCATGTTCAGGAATTACTTAACTCTGTAAAGATATGAAAAAACTAAAAACTTCTACATATACCAAAAAGGATACAGCGTTAAAAATGAATATGTTATAGGAAACTCTAGGATTCTGTATTCTAAAAATAAATACTCTGATGAGACAAATGTTTGATTTTTTTTTTCCTACCCTCCCAGTCCCCAGGAGTAGAGAGTGGAAATGGTGACCTAGTCTGGGCTTTTTTTTTTTTTTTTTTTTTTTTTAATTCTTGCTACTGCAACACCTGTTCACACCCCTCCCCAGCTTTACGCGCTATCCCCTTCGAAGGCTAGCCTACTAAATGGTAAAACTGTTGTTCAGCCTGCGTCCCTGGAGCCTGCCTCACGTTGAAGTCTGAACAGCATGTGGCTCTGCCTTCCCTTTTCAGGTAGAATCCAGTTGGTCTCTGCCTTCCCCGCAGGTCCCAGTGAGCTCCTCACAGAGAAAAACAAAGAGGCAAGTTTCAGGAGAAATGTATAACATGGAAAATGATTAAGGTTTTACTTTATAATAATTAGTTCTTTCCTCCAAATTAGACTTCCTTTGGTTTGGCCAGAAAGTGCAGTTTGGAAGTTAAAGAGTAACTTAATCAAATCTCCCGGGAATGAAGTCGGCACATTCATCTAGAATTACAAATGAAGAAACCGAGGTGCATCACCCATGCTAAGGGAATTCTGGCAACCCAGTAATTATGCACGCACAGTAACACTACTGCACTAATGTATTATTCCAGCATATAAATTCTTAGAGGACCAGCAGTTCATGTGCCCTGGTTAATAATACTAGGGACACAGGCGCTAAAGAAAAACCCCAATCAACACAAGTAACACATAATGAGAGCACAGATGTTTTTTAAAAAAGATGCTCCAAATGCACATTATAAAAATTCAAAACAGGAGAACACCAATTAAGTGCAAGTCTTTGCTGGGACTATATCTGATTACAAGCTGTCACGTATTTCCTGGCTGAACTTTTGCATAAATGCTCTTCATTTCCCCTAATGAAGCTGTGGAAATAGAGAATTATATTGTGAAACTGAAAAAATAAAACCTTTAAAAACGATCACCTCGCAATTCAATCCGTCTGTCATCAGCTTACGGACAGGTAATCAAGAGTGTTTGACAACGAAGAAAGAGAAGAGGGGTTTGCATGGCTACTAGATAGGCAGGCAGCCACACTCCGATGGAAGGTGATCTAGATCTCAAAGGACTTGCCGGGGGTCCTCAGATGATCTTCTGGGGAAACCTTTGCAACTGTATTCAAAATGTTATGTCTGTGCAACAATTCTAACTTGTGTGTGTCAAACCTGCAAATGATTCATGTGCTTCTGGGGTTGAACTTTCACCAACGGTCCTCATAGGAAGGGTTAAGCCTGGAGTAGAGATGAGGGGTTGTGGGGGCGGGGGGAAGCTGGGCAGACAGAAGTTCTGCTCAACCCTGACCCGGACCGGGGGTGCAGAGTACAATGCAGTTCCCTCCCCTCACTGTCACTACTGAAAGCCTGGGCCACTTTCCAGTGACTACACTGAAGGGCACACCTCTGCGCCCTGTCCTTGTCCCTCATGCTGCCATTTCCATGCACTCCTGCCAGCTTGCAGCCAGGATTGGCATGTCTGGGGCATTTTCTGGACCATCGGAACCCATGCTGCCCTCCGACATGGTGAGCCTAAGCACTAGGGGATTCACCTCCCTGAGAACAGCCTTTGACCAGTGACTCCTGAGAGTTGGTATATAAATACTCCAGCTTCCTCACCCCTCGGCTGGGATAATTCTGAGTTGTGTGCCTTATACCACTTCCCAGAAGTGCCCCCAAGGGATTAACCCCCGGAAACCAATTTCTCTCTTTTATGGCCTAGGTCTCCAGTGGGGCATGTAGGCTTTTCTTCCAGCAGGAACCTGTTAAATAACAAAAATTCAAACGAGTCAATGTGAAGATCTAATTGGCTTTATGAAGTCATCCATGAATCAGGCAGTGTCCCATCTAGCAAGGAGAGGGGAGCTTGGAGGAGTTGAACAGAACGGAAGATTTTCAGGAGGGGCAAGCAAGGAGTTATTAGCAAAAGAAAAGAAAAGCTCATTTCCCTTAGAGAGAAGGGCAGGGGCTTTATCATGCAGATCACCTCTGCTTCTTTGGGAGGGCCCACATGACAGATTAGCTCTTTGGTGATCAGAAAATTCTGGACTGATGGATCAAGACCACATTTCTGGGGGAGGGTGAAACTAAAATTAGGTTAGGTGTTAAGTCACGATTTGCTAAGTCGGCCTAAGTGACGCCATTCTGGGCCTGTGGTTTTCTTTTCAATACACCAGAATCTTCCGCTTTCTGGGCCACAGCTACTTTACCCACTGGAGGCATCTCTGCTCTTGTGGAAAGAGCTGCATTTGCATACAAAACATTGGGGATTTTTGTCTCACTCCAGCTCTGTGACCCTCTGCAGATCATTCAACCTAACCTGGGTTTTCTCATCAGTAAAATGTTCAAAATTAACAAAATTTTAGCTATCCAACAGGATAGTGATGTGGATTAAGAGAGGTGGATGCTTAGGACAGTATCTTGTTAATGAAGCCAACTGAGATAGTATTTTTCACTGATCATGTTAGCAAAGATGAAAATATCTGAGAATGCTCTGTGCTGGGGGGGGGGGCGGAACAGAACTCACATACATTGCCACTGGCGATGTAAATTGTTATCATTTCCCTGAAGGAACATTTGGCAAGCGTTTTCAAAATTATGAAGACACATGCCCTTTAACCTAGCAATTCCACTCACCAGAATGTGTCCTCAGAGATACTCATACACGTGTGCAAAATGACTGTGTACATGAGCACACACATACACAGAAGATGTGAACGTTAATCACAGCATGGTTTATGATAGAAAAATACACGAAACAACGTAAATAGTCATCCAGATAGGACAGGTTAAACAAGTCACAGTTCAATGACTCTGTCAAATTCCACACAATCATTAAAAAGAGCAAACCAGTTCCATATACCCTGATACAGAGTCATCTCTGAAAAACTTAATAAATGGGGGGAAAAAACAGAACAATGTGTACAGTTTGCGATGGTCCGCGTAAAAATATGTGCAAACCTCTGGAAAAACGTACAAGACGCTGTTGGAGAGGAGAATCACAGAGCTGGAGGACCAGGGAGCTGAGGGGGTCTTATCTTCTTTTGGTACCATTTTGCACCTTTTGAATCTCATGCCATGCATGTTACCTAACCAAATAGTGTTAATGAAAAAAAAATAAAAATAAACTAGAAAACTCATGTGAAACATGCAATATTATTAGATCTTGTGAGTGTTTGCCAAGCAAAATACTGCAGCATCAGATCCTGGGTAACCTTGTGCAAAAGGCTGCCAGGCTCCAGGGACAGCTCAGCCTCCACCCCTAGATGGCACCATGATGCTCTTGAGGTCCTGACACACATTCACTGCAGTCTCCTCCCTGGGTCTTAGCTGTGGGGCAGGAGCGACCTGGTTTCCTCTTAGAATGAGGAACCTGGCGGGTGGCCAGCTGGTTAGCATAATATCAAACATTCTCATTTCCACAGCCTGTGTTTCCTTTACACTCAGACACAGCCTGCTGCCTGGATGCATTTGTAGCGACGCCTTCATGAGTTCCAGAACCAGATGTGTTTGTATTTACTCCTGCTCTGTATTTGCATATGTTTGTTTTCCTCCCATTTGGGCTCATTAGGGTGCCTGGGAATCCTGCGCCTGTGCACGCGGGCTGGGCATCTTGGTGCGTTACTTCAGGGAATGTTTTCATGCTGGGCTCCGGCTCTGGAACAGACTTAATGGTGCTGAAATGCACCTATCTGGGCTTCCTTTCAGATTAAGAACACCTGTGGAGGTGCCGGAGGCATTGCTGGATTTAAGCCCACTTAGTCTGTTTGGGTTGCTATATCCAATCACCACGGACCAGGTGGCTTAAACAATTTATTTCTCACAGCTCCGGAGGCTGGAAGCCCGAGATCAAGGTGCCAGCAGATCCCTTGTCTGGTGAGGCCCTGCTTCCTTGTTTGCAGATGGCTGTCTTGCTGTGTCCTCACCAGGCAGAGAGGAAGTTAAGCTCTCCTCTCTGTTGTTAGAAGGCCACAAATCCCATTACAGGGGCTCCAGCCTCGTGACCTAATCCCCTCCCAAAGGCCCCACCTCCTAACACCATCCCACTGGATGGTGTCTCAACATACGGTATTTCAACATATGATATGATAGGTTTCAACATATGAATATGCGGTGGCGGGCAGGGATGCAAACATGTTGTCCATACACTGACCTACAGGCCAGCAGGGGATTAAAAGAAATCCTTCCAGAAAGATCAGCCATGACACAGTTGTTACTCTGAGTATGTACACTGGTGAAGTGATGACCTTAAGGGTCACAAAGCGTGGCATGCTAAATTCCAGGGGCATTGCAGGCCCGAGTTCCTCAATCCTATTGGACCCCTGCTCCCTTCTTTTGACAAATAAATTGTAACAACCTCCTTAGTATTTGGAAATGAAATCTATAAATAATATTACCGCCTACGCACAGAATTTCAATAAAACAAAGCATTAGAACAGCAATATAAGCTAAACTAGAAGGAAAGTCACTTGATGTAAAAGGGTACGTCTTTCCACATGTAAACGCTCAGGTGTGACCACACTAGAGGACGTGCTGCAGCATCTGTCACCTCTGTGTTGAGTCACCAGCAAAGCAGCAGCTACGTGCATAATGTGATGGTGTGTGTTATCCTAGTGACTCACACGTCAGGAGAACAATGGCAGAAGCAACAGAATTTTCTGAAACCGGAAACAGAGAAGAGTTCAGGTTTATACACCAAAGGAAATTTGACATATAAAGTGGACTTACGTAAACACAGATCAGGTTTTCACTGAAAATCATGCAGGATGTGTGGGACAATTCTTTATTGGGCACGATTATCCCACGCATTGAAGGAGTTTTAGCATTCTTGGCCTACATCTAAATGCCAATATCTACCTGACTATTGCTACAACACACTGACAGAGCCAGCCTTCTTTGCGCTCTGCCTGGCCCCGAGAATCTCCCCCAACTGGCTTCTAAGACCCTCTGGCTCTCCACTCCTAGAGGAACACATGTGATTCACAGTATCACTGCAAAACATACACATTACCTGGAAGGGCCACCAGCATGGCATGAATTCGTATACTGTATACATTAACCGCTATATGACAGCATGCATTCCCGAGGTCCTAGAAATTGGACAACAGGGTCCACACCCTAGGTCTGAAACCCTGCAGACAGGGAGCAGGTCCAGACGTGATGGTGAATACACACAACTAGCACAAAGGGGTATTTGGGCACCTGTCTTCAAACTTCTTTTGCCTGTGCCTGTGCCTGTGCCTGAAACACGTTTAAAATCTATCACCCCTCGGGTGTCTGGGTGGCTAAGTAGGTGGAGCGTCCGACTTCGGCTCAGGTCATGATCTCACGGTCTGTGAGTTCGAGCCCCGCGTCAGGCTCTGTGCTGACAGCTCAAGGCCTGGAGCCTGCTTCAGATTCTATGTCTCCCTGTCTCTCTGCCCCTCCCCTGCTCATGCTCTGTCTCTCTGTCTCTCTTTCTGTCAAAAATAAACATTAAAAAATAAAAATTAAAAAAAAATCTGTCACCCTGCATGTTGTGAGGTTGACAACAAATTTTTTTTAAGTTTACATGCTTGCAAAGATGATAATTTCTGGAGTATTATACATACAGGCATTTTAAGAAACAATCACTACATTTATCTTTTATATCTTATGGAATCTAAATACCAAAGTGGTTTGATACCATCCCAATGTTTTCTATTTTATTATAGAAATTTCCAAACATACAGGAGGGTTGAAATAACGTTACACTGAAGACCTGTATACCCACTACCTAGATTCAACAACTAAAATTTCAGTACTTATTATATCTATCCATCTCTCCATCACTCTAACCATAAATCCATCTTATTTTCACGCTTTTCAAAGTTAAGTTGAAGACATCAGACGTTCCTCCTCAAAACACTCCAGCATGCGTATCATTCATTAGAATTCCATATTTCCTTACAGATTTTTTCTTTTGAGTTAAATTGACATGAATAGAGTATATCTTTTAATATATAATATATAATAAATCTTTTATCACTTGAACCTTGAACCCCTATAAAGATACAGTGTATTAACTTCACTTCAGAAAGACTCCTTGTATGTCCTCCCAGTAACTTCCATCCCCATTCCCTCAAAGTTCTGATTTTTTTTCTTAACGATACAATATTTTGCCTATACTAGAACTTCATATAAAGGGAGTCTTACAGGAAGTACACTTTCACTCAGCAAGTTTCTGATGTTCATCCACATTGCTGCATGTATCAGTAGCCCGTTCCACTTCACAGGTGAGTAGTACTCCATAGTATGAATTTACAACAATTGTGCTTTTGAGGGACACTGCAACTGTTTCTAGCTTGGAGCTATTACAAATAAAGCTGCTATGAATATCCTTGCACAAGCTTTTTTGTGGACCTATACTCTCACTTCTCTTGGGTGAAACCAAAGGTAGAATTTGGAATATGTGAAGATTTGTAAAACCCAAAGGGCTTGTACCATTTGACACTCCCAATGACTATGTATGAGAGTTCTGTGTGTTGTTGATTTATGTTAGCCGTTTTGGTGAGTGTATGGTGTCATCCTGTCGACGTTTTATTTTGCATTTCTTTAGCGACCTAAGGATGTTAAACACTCTTAATTGCTGGAACTGTATAGTAAGTCTTGAAATCAGGTAATGTAAGTCTTCCAATCGTTCTTTTTCAAAATTGTTTTGCTATCTTCAGCCCTTTACATTTCCATATAAACTTGAGAATTCGGTTTGTGGACTTTTACACCAAATGTCTGTTGGGATTTTGGCTGGGACTGCACTGAAACTATAGATCAACTTGAGAATAACTGATATCCATTATGGCATTAACAATATTAAGTCTTCTAATTCAGAAATATGTTATATTTGCCATTAGTTTAGTTCCTTTTCATTTCTCTCAACAATGCTTCATGGTCTTCAGTGCACATCTTTTGTTAAATTTATTCCTAAGTCATTTAATATGTAATTCTTTCAAAGACAGTTTTTCATTTTATTTCTCAGTTCTTTTGCTATTGGTATATAAAAGTACATTTAACCTTGTGTCCTACAACCTTGTTAAAGTCATTTATTGGTTCTGTTTGTTTTGTAAATATCTTAGACTCTTCTGTGTAAACAATGATGCCATATGCAGAGACACTTTTACTTCTTCCTTTCTTAAAATTTTTTTTTTCAACGTTTATTTATTTTTTTTGAGACAGAGAGAGACAGAGCATGAACGGGGGAGGGGCAGAGAGAGGGAGACACAGAATCGGAAACAGGCTCCAGGCTCTGAGCCATCAGCCCAGAGCCTGACGCGGGGCTCGAACTCACGGACCGCGAGATCGTGACCTGGCTGAAGTCGGACGCTTAACCGACTGCGCCACCCAGGCGCCCCTACTTCTTCCTTTCTTAATTTCATGTCTTTATTTTTCTTACATTATCACACCAACTTGAACCTGTAATGCAACACTGAATAGGAGTGGTCAGAGGGGGCATCCTTGATTTGTCTCCAATCTTAGGTTAAAGGGTTCAATTGTTTCACCATGTGAAAAGATTTCAATCTAAAAATGGTCTTGAAGGATATGAAATGCAGAACCTCACACATGAGCCCTCAGAAGAACAGAACTTAACAAGGGAGACTCATTTCCCGAAAATGCCTGATTTACAGAATACCAAGACTTATCTCTTGACCAATGAGCAACCACCAAGAATCTCTCCCCATCCTCAAGCCAAGGAATTTACTGCTTGGACTCTGGCTGGACTTCCCCCTTTTGCACTCCTGTCCCATAAATACAGCCCACCCCAAACCCTCAGCAGAACTGCCTGCAGCTCATTACAGCACACATTTCCCAAAATGCAATTCCTCTGCTATTCTTGAATAAACTTAATTTCTGGTAATTCAAGCTGGTCTCAGTTTATCTTTATCTAGGATGATGACCATTAGGTATGATGTTAGCTGTACATTTTTATAGATGATGTTTAATAGAATGAGAACTGTCTCCTGCTTTCCCAGTTTGTCGGGCACTTACATCATGAAAGGATGTTGAATTTTGCTCATTATTTTTACTGCATCCCTTGAAATATGATTTTCCTCCTTTATTCTAGTAAGAGAGTAAATTATATTAATTTTTGAATGTCAAACCAACTTTCTATACTTAAGGTAAACCTTACATGGTAAGGATGTATTATCCTTCTTATATTCTGATTTGACTTGGTAATTTTTTTCTTTAATTTTCCTTCTCTGTTCCTGAGCAACAATGGTCTGTAATTTTATTTTTCTTTTCTACTATTCTTTGTGATGTTTTGTCAAGTTTTGGTATTTGGTATTGGTATGCTAGTATCATAAAATGGGATGGTTTCATAAAATGAAAGAGGTTTTATACAATTGGCACCATTTTCTCCTTAAATGTTTGACAGAATTTAGTAGTGAAAAACTCTTGACCTGTAGTTTTCTTTGTAGGAAGTTTCTGGATAATTCAATTTCTCTTTCTTTAAATTTACTATTTAAGTTTTTTCCTTCATCATGGTAAATTTTAGCTTTTGAGGAATTTGTCCATTTCATCTAATTTGTTGAATTGTTGATTTAAAACTGTTTATAATATTCTTTTAACTTATTTTAATGTCTGTAGGATCTGTAATGACTTCTCTTTCATTCCCAATATTGGTGATTTGCATTCTCTCTTTCTCTCTCTCTCTCTCTCTCTTTTTTTTTTTTTTTCCTAAGTCAGTCTTGTTTGGAGTTCATCAATTTTGCTTACCTTTTCAAAGAACCATCTCTTTTGGCTTTGTTGATTTTATGTCTTCTACTATGTTGATTTCTGCTATTTATTACTATTTTCCCTAAACATACTTTGGGTTTACATTGCTCTTCTTTTTATAGCTTCTTCAGTTGGAACTTTAGGTTATCCACTTGATGCTTGTCTGCACAGTATTTAAAAAAGAAACCTTGTTTCTTGAGGAAAACTTGCCATGCAGAGGGTTTCCTTCTTTTTATCAAAACAAAATTGTGTTAGTCTAACTGGATTGTAGTCTCCCTTTAACAGATGTATGAATATAAAAGGGATTTAATTCATGAAATTATTCAATCTACACCTAACCTACAATATACATTGTGAGTGAACTAGAATAGGTATTCTCTAATTAAAAAATTATTTATATAGGGGTACGTGGGTGGCTCAGTCGGTTAAGCTTCCAACTTTGGCTCAGGTCATGATCTCATGGTTTCAGAGTTCACCTTTTTTTAAAAAGAAAAGGTGCCATTTGGACAACTAGCTAGAAAAGAATAAAAGTGAACCACTTTCTTACACCATACATAAAAATAAACTCAAAATGGATTAAAGACCTTAAATGGGAGACCTGAAACAATAAAAACCCTAGAAGAGAGCATAAACAGTAATTTCTCTAACATCGGCCATAGCAACATTTTTCTAGATATGTCTCCTGAGGCAAGGGAAACAAAAGAAAAAATAAACGATTGGGACCATACCAAAATAAAAAGCTTCTGCACAGCAAGGCAAACCATCGACAAAACAAAAAGGCAATCTACTGAATGGAAGAAGGTATTTGGCAATGATCTATCCCATAAGGGGTTAATATCCAAAATATATAAAGAACTTACACGACTTAATGCCAAAACACACACACACACACACACACACACACACACACACACAACAAAAAATCTGATTAAAAATGGGCAAAGGACCTGAATAGACATTTTTCCAAAGAAGACATCCAGATAGCCAACAGACACATAAAAGATGTTCAGTATCACTCATCATCAGGGAAATACAAATCGAACCCACAATCACCTCATACCTGTCAGAAGGCTAGAAACAAAAGATAAGAAATAACAAGTGTTGGCAAGGATGTGGAGTAAAAGGAACTTTTGTGTTGGTAACATAAGCTGGTGCAGCTACCGTGGAAAACAGTGTAGAGATTCCTCAAAAAATTTAAAATAGAAATACCATGACTCAGTAAGTCCACTACTGGGTATTTGCCCAAAGAAAATGAAAACACTAATTTAAAGGGATATATGCACCCCTATGTTTATTGCAATATTATTTACAACGGCCAAGATATGGAAGCAGCCCAAGCGTCCATCAATAGGTGAATGGAGAAAGATGTGGTATATATACCATGGAATATTACTCAGCCATACAAAAGGATGAGATCTTGGCATTTGTGCCAACATGGGAGGATCTAGAGGATATAATTCTAAGTGAAGTCAGTCAGAGAAAGGTAAATACTACATAATTCCACTTACATGTGGAATCTAAAAAACAAAACAAATAAATAAACAAACAAAAAGCAGAACTACACCTATACATAAACTGACAGTTGCCGGTGGGAGGGAAGTAGGGGGATGGGCAAATGGCTGAAGGGCAGTGGGAGATACAGGCTTCTGATTTGGGAATGGATAAGTCACAGGGATAAAAGGTACAACACAGGGAGTATGATAAATGGTTTTAAAAGAGCACTGTATGGTGAACATATGGTAGCTAACTTGTGATGAACATAGCATAATGTATAAACTTGTCAAATCACTATGTTGTACACCTGAAATGATGTAACATTGTGTCAACTATCCTTCAATAAATAAATAAATAAATGAAGTAAAAATAAATTTAAAAAATAGAGAAGGTGACATTAAATTTGCCAATTTTGATACCTGCAATTAACATGTGTTTATGATTTGGTGAAGTAAACGGCAACACCCTAGCTAAAATTCACTTCAAAATATCTATAAATAATACTCTGAACACATCCGCTCAGATCACCAAGCACTGGCCGTAGTTTTAAGTAATAATACATTCAAATTTCAAAAGTAGGGTCCATATCTCCATTTAGACTTTGAGGATTCTTCCATTTGATCAATTCACTCTAATTTTAAGAACCGCACGTAAAATATAACAGTAGTCACCGTTTGGTGAGTGCCTTTACATATATTGTTGCTAAGCCTGACAACAGGCTTATCAAGTAGGTATTACTGCTTCGAATTAAAAGGTATAGAAATTGAAATTCACAGAGATTAATAGGCTTTTCTGAGGTTCAACAGCTTTGCCAATAGGGAATATGCTGTTTAAAAGCATCTCTGAGGGGCGCCTGGGTGGCGCAGTCGGTTAAGCGTCCGACTTCAGCCAGGTCACGATCTCGCGGTCTGTGAGTTCGAGCCCCGCGTCGGGCTCTGGGCTGATGGCTCAGAGCCTGGAGCCTGTTTCCGGTTCTGTGTCTCCCTCTCTCTCTGCCCCTCCCCCGTTCATGCTCTGTCTCTCTCTGTCCCAAAAATAAATAAACATTGAAAAAAAAAATTAAAAAAAAAAAATTAAAAGCATCTCTGATTTGGTTAAGAAAGAGGTTGGCTGGGGATGGTGGAGCAGGAGGACACTAAGCTTGCCTCGTCCACAGATACAGCTAGATAACACTCACATGGGCGTAAGTAACCCACAAAATGAGTCCAACTATGGCAGAACTCCACAACTAAATGGTATAGAAGAGACCACATGGAAGAAGGTAGGAAGGGTGAAGATGCGGTCTGGGAGCAAAACAGACTGAGGCCATCTGCAGTGGGGAGGGAGCTGGTGGCACAGAGAAGAAAGGAAAGCAGACTTTTACGCCAGGGAGACCACGAACAGGGGGGACAAATCCCCATAATATTTGCCTGTGAAAGTGAGAAGGGCCTAATTTTGTGAGTTCTTAAAAGCAGTGGGACTTAATCTTGGAATTTTAAAAATCAGTGGGCGAGGCTCTAGGAGAGCCTGGAGAGTGGAGGGTGGGGCATTAGAAGTGGTTCAATGTTCTCAAAGAACAATCAATGTGATATGTGACATCAATTAGAGAAATGATAAAAAATATATATATATATGATCATTTCAATAGATGCAGAAAAAGCATTTGACAAAGTACAACATCCATTCATGATAAAAACACTCTGAAAAGTTGGTCTAGAGGGAACATAGTTCAACATAATAAAGGCCTTATATAAAAAATCCATAGCTAACATCATACTCAATGGTGAAAACCTGAGAGCTTTTCCCTTAAGGTCAGGAACAAGACAAGGATGTACACTCTCACCACTTTTATTCAACATTGTATTAGAAGTCCAAGCCATAGCAATCAGACAACATAAAGAAATAAAAGGCATCCAAATTGGTGAGGAAAAAGTAAAACTCTACTTGCATATCATAGGATATTATATAGACAGCACCTTAAAGACTCCACCAAAAAACTACTAGAACCAATAAATGAATTCATTAAACTCACAGGATACAAAATCAATATAACAGAAATCTGCTGCATGCACATACACTAATAATGAAGCAGCAAAGAGTGAAAGGAAGACAACCATCCCATTTATAACTGCACCCAAAACAATGAAATACCTAGTAACAAGCTTAACCAAAGAGGTGAAAGGCTTATACTCTAAAAATTATAAAAATGCCAATGAAAGAAATTAAAGACAACACAATGAAATGGAAAGATATTCCAAGCTTGTGGGAACTGTTAAATGTCTATATTACCCAAAGCAATCTACAGATTTAATGCCCTCCCTATCAAGATACCAAAGAATTTTTCATAGAACTGGAACAAACAGTCCTAAAATTTGTATGGAACTACAAATGACCTCATATAGCCAAAGCAATCTTGAAAAAGGAAAACAAAACTGGAGGTATCATAATTCCAGATTTCAAGTTATATTACAAAGCAATAGTAATGAAAACAGTATGGTACTGACATAAAAACAGAAACATAGATCTATGGAATAGAACAGGAAATTTAGAAATAAACCCACAATCATCTGGTCACTTAATCCTCAACAAAGCAGGAAAGAATATTCAATGGGAAAAAGGCAGTGTCTTCAAACAATGGTGTTGGGAAAACCAGACAGTTACCTATAAAAGAATGAGACTGGACTGCTTTCTTTCACCATACACAAAAATAAATTCAAAATGGATTAAAGACCTAAATGTGAGACCTGAAACCATAAAAATCCTAGAAGAAAGTAAAAGCAGTAACTCTCTGACCTCAGCCAGAGTAACATTTTTCTAGATATGTCTCCTCAGGCAAAGGAAATAGAAGCAAAAATAAATTACTGGGACTATCAAAATAAAAAGCTTCTACATGGTGAACGAAAGGAACAAACAAGAACTAAAATGCAACCTACTGAATGAGAGAAGATACTTGCAAATGACACACCTGATAAAGGGTTAGAATCATATATATATGGTTATATATATATATATATATATATATATGATATATATATATAACTGATACAACTCAATGCCTCAAAAACAAATAATCCATTTAAAAAATGGGCAGAAGACATGAACAGACGTTTCTCCAAAGAAGACATGCCAAGGGCCAGCAGATATATGAAAAGATGCTCAACATCACACATTATCAGGGAAATGCAAATCAAAACTACAATGAGATACCACTTCACACCTGTCATAATGGCTAAAATCAAAAACACAAGAAACAAGTGTTGGCCAGGATGTGGAGAAAAAGGAACACTTGTGCACTGTTGGTGGGAATGCAATCTGGTGCAGCCACTGTGGAAAACAGAAGTTCCTCAAAAAGTTAAAAATAGAACTATCCGATGACCCAGGAATCACACTACTGGGTATTTACCCAAAAAATACAAAAACACTAAGTCAAATGGATATATGCACCCCTGTTTATTGCAACATTATTTATAATAGCCAATCTATGGAAGCATCCCAAGTGTCCATCAGTAGATGAATGGATAAAGTGGTACATGTATATACACAAGAATGTTATTCAGCCATAAAAAGGAGTGAAATCTTGCCATTTGCAACAACATGGATAGAGCTACAGAGTGTGCTAAGCAAAATAAGTCAGTCAGAGAAAGACAAATACCATATGATCTCAGTCATACGTGGAACTTGAGAAACAAAACAAATTAGCAAGAGAAAAAAAGAGACAGAGACTAAGAGACAAATCAAGAAACAGACTCTTAACTATGGAGAACAAACTGATGGTTACCAGAGGGGAGGTGACTGGGAGTTGGGGGAAATAGGGGATGGGGATTAGAAAGTACATTTATTATGATATAAAATAAATTTAAAAATAAAAAATTAGAGCAACACTACCAAGGGCTTATAAAGGGTTTAAAACCATCTTACCAAGAGCTTCAGATTCCAGCTGATTTTCAATCATGGCACAAAGTTCAGGGATGGATCATCCAGGGCAAGTGCAACTGCTCAAAATGCCATCAAGTATTTGGGTTCCGCCTATTCTAAACAATAAAATGGCAAGATTTAGCTTTTGGCCTTTATGATCATCGTTAAAATACAGCTGCTGTAACTCTAGCACTGAATCCAAGTTACAGGCAGAAAAAGGAAGGAAGGAAAAGGACGAGAACATTTTTTCATGAGGCTTTGCCCTTTCAGGATAAAAACACAAAGCAAAGCAGAAACAGAAGGAAATTTTCTCAGCCTAGGAAAAAGTATAAGACCCACAGCAATGGTGAAATACTAAATGTTTTCTCCTCAGGAAAAAGACAACGTTTGCTCTTACCACTGTCACTCAATATTGTACTGGACATTCTTTGTAGGCCAATAAAATAAAATAAATAAATAAATAACAAAGATACCATAGAAAGGCATGAAATTGGCAAGAAAAAATTAAAACTATCTCAAATTGGAGATGACCGGATATTGAATATAGAAAATCCTAAGGAATCTACTAAAAATCTATTAGAATAAGTAAGTTCTAGTAGGAAAGATGGTAGGAAATAAGATAAACATAAAAATAAATTTTATTTCTATACACTTGCAATGAACCTGAAAATGAAATTAAGAAAAAACTGCATTTATAATCACATCAAA
Organism: Lynx rufus; assembly: GCF_022079265.1. Lineage (NCBI taxonomy): Eukaryota > Metazoa > Chordata > Mammalia > Carnivora > Felidae > Lynx > Lynx rufus. Next base: position 14,745,072 of record NW_025814840.1, read on the forward strand.
AAATATGTAAGAATAAATTTAGTAAGTGTAAAACCTGTACATCGAAAACCACAAAATGCTGGGGTGCCTAGATGGCTCAGTTGGTTAAGCATCCGACTCGTGATTTTGGCTCAAGTCATGATCTCACGGTTTGTGAGTTTGAGCCCCCATCAGGCTCTGAGCTGACAGTGCTGAACCTGCTTGGGATTCCCTCTCTCTTTCTCTCTCTCTCAAAATAACTAAATATGAGAGAGAAAAAAAGAAAACCACAAAATGTTGAAAGACAATGAAGAAGAGCTAAAAAAAAAAAAAAAAAAGGGAAAGCATCCCATGTGCTTGGATCAGAAGACTTAATACAGTTAAGATGACAGTACTTTCCAAATTTATCTACAGATTCAAAACAATTTGAAGTTATTAAAAACTCAGCTGCCTTTTTTTTTTTTTGAAGAAATAGACAAGCTGATCTGAAAATTCATATAGAAATTCAAGGGACCCAGAAAAGCCAAAACTATCTTTAAAACTAAGAACAAAGTTGGTGGGCTCAAATTCTCCGATTCTGAAACTTACAACAAAGCTACAGTTACCAAGGCTACAAGGTGTGACCTAAGGACAGACATACAGACCACTGCAATAGACTTCAGAGTCCACAATACACCCTCACATTTACAGTCAACAGATTTTCAACAAGGATGCCAAGACAATTCAATGGTGAAAGAATAGCCTTTTAAACAAATGGTGCTGGGACAAGTGAATATCTACATAAAAATGAAAGATGAGGGGCTCCTGGGTGGCTCAGTCGGTTGAGCGTCCGACTTCAGCTCGGGTCATGATCTCCCAGTCTGTGAGTTCGAGCCCTGCGTCAGGCTCTGTGCTGACAGCTCAGAGCCTGGAGCCCGTTTCCGATTCTGTGTCTCCCTCTCTCTCTGCCCCTCCCCTGTTCATGCTCTGTCTCTCTCTGTCTCAAAAATAAATAAACGTTAAAAAAAAATTAAAAAAAAAATAAAAAGGAAAGATGAAGTTGGACCCTTTTCCCGCAGCACACGCATAACTCAAAATGGATTATAGATGTCAATGTAAGAGATAAAACTATAAAACCCTTACAAGAAATGTAAGAGTAAATCTTTATGATCTTGGGTTGGGAAAAAGCACAAGTAACCAAAAGCAGAACAAAATTAGACTTCATAAAAAATGTGAAATTAGACTTTATAAAAATGTAAAACTTTTGCGCTGCAAATGATACAAAGAAAGTGAAAGTCCAAACCCCGGAACGATAGCAAATATTTGCCAACTATGTATCTGATAAGAGATTTATAGCCAGAATATGTGAAAAACTTACCAAACGCAGTAACAAAAAATAACCCAATTAAAAATGGGTAATGGATTTTAATACACGTTTCTCCAAAGAAGGTATACAAATAGTTGATAAGCACACACAAAAATGCTCACTACCAATAGTCAATAAGGAACCACACAAATCAAAAACATAATTGGATTTCATTTCATTCCAATTTGGAGGGCTACAATAGAAAAAACAGACAACAGTGTCGGCACGGATGTGGAGAAATGGGAACCCATACGTTGCTGGTGGAAATGTAAAATGGTGCAGCTGCTGTGGGAAAGAGTTTGGCAGTTCTTCAAAAAGTAAAACACAGAGGAACCGTGTGACCCAGCAATTCCACTCCCAGGTATATGCCCCAAAGAACTTGCATTTATTCCCATTGTTAGGAGCAAATTATTAGGCTGCATCAAACATTCCGTGTTTCAAAACCTTTAGGAAGCAGACATCAACTTGGAGTGTGATGGTTTGTGGATTTAGTTCTGATGAATATAGAATTTTGTCAAAGGAGGTTTATTTAAAATAAACACTGAACATTTTTTTTCACGTGCCTTATGATTTTAGCTCCATTTTATGGCTTTTGCTCTGACGCATTAAGCCTCTAGCAAGTGCAAGCAGAGCTGAGCTTCACTCTTCAATTTTTCTCTAGGCTATTATCACTTATTATTTTATAGCATCAAAGACATGACAATGTCTCTGCTTTGAGAGAATTTGCTCTTCCTACAGACACAGAGCTATAATGAGATGCCGTGCCTGCTGCTATTTCTTCTAATTCCTAAAACTACGATAGCGTGATTTATGTTTATTTTAATCTCCTCTCCACTTGGACTAGATGCAGAATGGAAGTAATTGAAAATGCAGTCAATGAAAAACAGACCAGCCTCATCTTTGGCTGAGTTTTGCCTAGTATGACAACGCAGGTTCATTCTCAAAGTTCTGAGCCAGCTTGAGGCCTCTCTTGGAAATGGCCAATTTCATTCGGGCAAATAAAAGATAAAGTGAGGCCATAACAAAGGTTGCTGCAAAACAGTGCCCAGACTGCCACAAACTTAGAGTATGAGATTGGAATCGGATGTTCTTGTCCCTTAGTTGATGCTGCATTAGTCAAAGACCTTAAGTCGTTTTCTATCTTGAAGGGCTTTGGGACAAATGGGCATAAAAAACTGTCAGTCATTCAGGACTCTCCTTTTGTGCTTATTTCTGGATCCCTCCCAGGGATAGATTTCACAGATACACAATTTGGGTCAACAAAACTGTTGAGTCATACTTTTCTCTAGATTGCAGAGAGGAATCTAATTTTTTTCTAGGAAAACCTCAAGGAAAAAGAAGTAAGTAGCTTAGAAGGTGATTTCCACAATAATGTTTTGAGAAGACAGAGTCAGTGCTTGCTATTAGAGAAAGTTTATTTCTAATGACCTCATCTCAAAGTAAACCCCTGTAAGCACAGGTTCTGGCAGCCTATGTGGGTGTAGGGCTGCACAAAGAATGGCTGGGCTCGGGGTTTTTGTTCGTCTTCCCGTCTGGCTTCCAGCTAAATAACAGCACACAGCCAGCTCTCCAACGGTGGTCTATTACTCCCCATATGTGCACCTCGCCACTCCAGACAGAAAAGGCCAGGACAGACAAGACAGAGAGAGCAGCTGGGATATGAAAAATGCCCGAGTCTGTGGCTTGTCCTTCCTAGGGTGTGTGCGCATGTGCACAAGTGTGCACATGTTCCATGTGGATCTCTCATTTCCTAGTGACCTCAATACTCTCGACAGTCAGTGCAGTACTGTTGCTTTCTGGCTGTGCAATCTCTCCCTCCTTCCACTACGGCATTCCATCCAGGTTTGATCCAGCCACCCTGCACCTTTTTATTACATACTGGGAAAACAATCTAATTAAACCCCATCGCTACACTGGGTTTTAAATTTTGTGACTCCAGAAGGCCTTTTCTTCCTTATTTATCCTCCCAGCTGCTGATTCCTGGGAAGTATAGTTATCTGCAATCACGTTAAGTTCTAGAAGAAGATTTTGTTAAGGGGAAGGAGGAACAGAGAGTCAGCTAGGTATTTCCTCAATTTCTGGGGGGCCTGGATTATTCTAAGTACTGAAAGGTATGATGATCAGAAAAACAGGGGTTTACTTTGAGTCTATGAAGCCAACGCTTCATTTTTAAAATTTTTATTATGGCAGCACTGCCCTTCTGGGCACCAATTTTTGTATCAGGCAGTTATTTCTATGTAACAAACCACCACCAAAATTAGTAGAGTGAAAGGAACCATCATTTAGTGAGTTCACGAGTGTGTGCACGATTGGGTGGTTCTGGTGATCCGGGCCATGCTGGGCCGGTCTCAGCTGGACCTGCTCCTGTATTTTTGGTCAGCTGCTGGCACAGCTGGAGCTGACAGGTCAAGGTAGGCCTCGTGGAAAGGCTCATCTGCACACCGTGTGCTCGCATCCTCCAAACCGGCCCAAACTTGCTCACGTGGCAGCTGGTCAGAGCTGTGTGGGAGCCAGCGGAAGTACACAACGCCTTTCGAGAGCTAACTTGGAACTGGCACATGAGTTCTGCTGTATTTTTATTGGTCAGGGCAAGAGACAATTCTAGGCCAGAGTCAAGGGGTGCAGAAATAAGCTCTTCATGGTATAGAGAAACAATTACAGCCATTGCAATGGGCGAGGTGGTGGCAAATTATTTCCAAGTTTTGCAGATACTTAGCTTGCTCTAAGGATATTTTATGAAGGTCTTTCATTTCCAAATATTTAGAATTACAGCAAGTTAATCACTGACATCTTCAAGTCGGTGTGGCTTAAGGAAAAGCTCAAGCACATCTTCGCGTAGCTCAAACTGTTGGGAACATATAGCTCTATCAGCTTCCTTCTGCATTGTGTGCATAGAATATTTTTAAATTTTTCCTTGTGGTTTCTTCTTTGACCCATGGGCTTTGTAGAAAGGTGGTAATATGTTGGTTATCCTAATGCTACTGAGTTCTAACCTAATTCTATTATAGTCAAAGCACATACTCTCAGGGGAGAGTAAATGATTTTTAGGAAAGATGCATGGGCCCTCAGAAGAAGAGATGGGAGGTATGACAGTTTGGGACATGGTTTGTCTGGGTGTGGTGTTGACTTCTAGTTTCCTCTCCTGTTACAGGAGTTGATCTTTTCTGGTTGATGAAACTCCCCAAGGAGGACCTATGGCAATTGAGTTCCTTGTGGAGCATCTGTCTTTAGGCAGATAAGCTTTTCTCTGCATTTGCTATTTTTCAGTTGCCTACAGTTCAAGATAATCAATATACCAAAGCAGCCTATTTTGGGGCGGCAAGTCCTGAACTTGTACGATCACATTTTGGAGCGGCATTTTATACTACCCCTCACATGCTACCACATTAGTATGTTTTGTTGTCCTGCCTGGATTTGGAATTTGCTTTTACAAGTGCAGTGACTCACTGCTACTTAAGGTCAGTCCAAAAGAAAAAAGTGCTTGTTTGGAGATAAAAATAAAAAGTCCCAATTTGGCAGTGAGATAATGGAGTTCAAAAATATTACCTTGATTCTATTTTAAAAAGTGAACGAAGCAGCAAAAATATGACCATTCCTTTACTTCTGGCATGATGTTTATAAACTCAGCTTTGAAGATTTTTTAATATGCATTTTGAAGAGAAAAGCACATTAAATATATACCTTCAATTGAGAAGCAAATCTTAAGTTTAAAGGGGGAAAAGGTTGATAAAAGAAATTACTGAACGACCTACATCATTAATAAGAGCTCTGCTGGGGTGCCTGGGTGGTTCAGTCAGTTGAGCATCCGACTACTGATTTCGGCTCAGGTCACGATCCCAGGGTCGTGGAAGTGAGCCCTGTGTCAGGCTCCATGCTGAGCCTGGAGCCTGCTTGAGATTCTCTGCACCCACCCTGTGCCTCTCCCTCACTCACATGTGCATGCTCTCTCTCTCTCTCTCTCTCTAAAATAATAATAAAAAAAAATTAACAAGAGCTCTGTTGGCATGCAAAGTATATGTACAATATCATTTACCTCAAGTGCAATACACTGGAATAAGAACCAGCAGAGTTATATAATTTAATATGACCCTAATTAACTGAAATCACATTCTGGAATTAAGTCAAAGAGAAACAGCTAAAGATAAAGTGTTTCTCTTTATTCACAAAAGAAAAACAGGGGGCCTCCAAAGAGATTTGGCTAATATTTGTCAAACGTCAGAGTCAGATACTATTTTAAGAGCTTTACATGAATTAACTTGTTTTATTCTCACAACAACGTTGTGACTTAGGAACTATTATCACCTCCATTTTATAGGTGAGAATGTTAGAATACACAAGACTGCAAGAGACCATAGCTAAATGTGACAGGGCCAGGATGCAAATCCAGACGGTCTAGATCAAGATTCCAAATGTGGTGTCTACACTCCATCTGTGTTTTAAATTGAATCACAGGTTCAGACTTCCAATAAAAACATATTTGACTATCCTCCTATAAACAACAATTATAAATGCTGTATAAAATACTGAAGACAATACCTGAAGGCACTGATGAGCAAAGAAAGCAAGCTGACGATGGAGAGCATGCAATCAAACAAGGGACCCACATCTGTGAAATGCACATTTATTCAGCCTTTCCCCTGAAGACACTTTTAAGTCAGCATAACCTCTAACAGAGCTCAAGTAGAAAGATTCAGCTGTATGGGCCTGAGGAGATAGGAGATTGAAATTGTGGGGGCAGGGGGGGGAGAAATCCTGGAACAGAAAAATTATAGTAAGGGGAGCCCCAATCCTTGGCTGTACCTGAACTGCACATGTGTGAGGTGAATCAAAGAATTTACTCTGAAAGGCTGAGACGGCTGCATAGAGATTTCAGCAATGCCCCAGACTGAGCAGATGGAGTTTGGGTTTGGGTCCAGCTCTAGTGGAGGCATGGAAAACACATCTTGCTTTCACTGGACACCAGAGGGCCATGATTTAGGAGTAAAGATCATATCTCAGGAGCAGTTTTCCCTACCCTACCATGAAAAACAAGAAAGAGACCTACTCTAGCAAAGCCTAAACCCAAGAGCCTACACAAGACCAAAAGCCTCTACAAGTCTATCAGTAAGATAGACCCTATGCTGGACTATAAAACAAGTCCCAGTAATTCCAATGGACTGAAATCATATAGAGCATAGTCTCTGACTACACCAGAATTAAGTTAGAAATCAGTACCATTAGGACAACCAACGTATCTCCAAATATTTGGAAACCAAATGATACCTTTTGACAAAGGCAAGAAAACGAGAACTCACAAGAAACTTTTTTTAAATAGTCCTTGCAAATAATGCAAAAGAAAGCTGATATAACTATACTAACACCAAACTTTGTAGGCTTCAAGACAATGAGGGGCCTTTAATAATAATGAAAGGTTGAACTGAATTGAATAATGAAAGTCAAGTGGCATATTTTGCTACCTTTCCGAATCCTTTCCTCCAAATTTCAGGAACAGAGCAAGTATACTGAAGTATACTTCTCTTCAAATTGTACTGGAGATCTTAGTACAATAAGGCAAGGGAATAAATGACAGACCTTAAAATCAGAAAACAGAGGTAAAGCTGTGATTATCCACAGATGACCGATGATGTATGCACACAAGGAGTTTACGAAACAGCCACTACAATAAGTGAATGTAGCATGCTTGATATTGATATGAGGTCATGATATGAGGTCAACATACAAAAGTCTATTGCACCTCTACGTAACAGGTATAAACAAAACAAAATTTAAAAATAGTTTCGCTCATAAGAATGCAAAGAATTTAACTCAGGAATAAATTTAACAAAGCAAGTGTAAGACTTATATGCTAAAAACTACAATGAATTGCAGAAAGAAAGTTTTTTTAAAGCTCTGAATAAACAGACATATATAACACATTCCTGGATTGAAAGACAATATTTTTAATATGCCTGTTTTCCCCAAATCTATAGGCTCAACACAATCCCAAACTTAACACCCAGTAGCTTCTTTGTAGGTACTGGTAATCTCACTGTAAAATTTATATGGAAATGACAAGGTCCAAGATTAGCCAAACCAAATCAATCTTGAAAAAGAACTCTGATCTCAACATTCGTTATAATCTACAGTATTTAAGATAATTTAAGAGTGGTACTGGTGTAAAAATAAAGTCCAGCAAAAGACACACAGAGATTCCAAAATAATTTTCAACAAAGACACCAAAGCAATTCATTAAAGAAAGGTCTTTTCAACAAATGGAATAACTAAATAAACATAGAAAAACATGAACCGTGCCTCCTACTTTACGCTAAAACACAAAGATTAATTTGGGGTGGATCACACACATAAACATAAAGCCACGAAGTTTCTGAAAGAAAGCAAGGCATAGATACAGTTGAAGAAGCAACGAAGGGACAAGGAGTCGTTTGTGAGGGAGGCATTATGGCAAGAACTGCAGGGTGGGGACTGCCTGCCCCTACAGTGAGAAAAAAGCCACAGGCTGCAGGACCCAGAACATTCCAGCAAGCCCTCAAGATGTGGAGGGCTGCCACCTGTGTGCGCAGCCCCGCCACGACCGCTCGTCACCCCAGATGGCTACCTGCGTGAGCACGAGGCAATCCTGGCGTACACTTCGCACCAGAAGGAGACCACGGCGAAGATGAGGATCCAGGAGCAGCCGGGGGCTGGGCGTGAGGTGCAGAAACAGCCGCGGCGGCCACGGCGCAGGGGCAAGTGCACGGCTTCCCGGAAGAGGACGCGGCCATCGTGCACACTGAGCTGCTGCTCAACCTTTCATGCCCAAAGCCGCCTGGGGAACAGGCCCAGAAGACGCCTGAGCCGGGCCACTGCAGGTCCCGCAGGACAAAGACAAAGCACTGCCCAGCTTCCGGATCCCGTCGCTGACCCCCCAAGCCAAGACCGCCAGGCTCAGAAGCCGACGAGCACCGCCACGGTCCCTACGGCGGAGACGTCACGGCGCATGTCAGACCTCATGGCGCATGCGCCCCACGCCGTTCGCCGCCCTCATGGATCCCCTGAGGCTCATCAAGCTCAGCCCGCGCCACGTGTGTGCCGTGACCCGCGACAGCTTGGGAGGTGCAGTGCCTCACGCCGTTGCTCTGGCCTTCTGCGGTCGTGGTCACCTTGGAGCGCAGGATGAAGCTGATGGCGGAGGACGTGGTGGACCCGGTGAACCGGGAGAAGCTCCTGGATCAGGACAGCGGCATGCTGCAGCGGGTGGCACGGGCTTCACGGGCTCGGGAGTATCGGCGCAGGTAGAGAAACCCAGGCTGGTGATGCAGGCCTGGTGCACCTGACACCAAGTAAATGGGCTCGAACGTGGAAGAAAAATATTAAAGATGACAGAGCATCTGTGCAACCTTAGGGGAGCAAAGATTTCATGATTATAATTACTAAAGAAAATAAATTATAATTTTTTAAAATATATTTTTTAAAGGTGCCATTAAGAAAATGATAGGGGTGTGTGTGTGTGTGTGTGTGTGTGTGTGTGTGTGTGTGTGTGGTGCCTGGGTGGCTCAGTCAGTTAAGTCTCTGACTTCCGGTCATGCTCTTAGGGTTGATGGGTTGGAGCCCTGCCTCTGGCTTAGTGCTGATAGCTCAGAGCTTGAAGCCTGCTTTGTTTTCTGTCTCCCTCTCTCTCTCTCTCTTTGCCTCCTTCTCTCTCTCTCTCTCTCAAAAATAAATAAACATTAAAAAAGAAAATGATAGGTGAGACCCAGACTAAAAAATATGTTTGTGACACATTATATCTGACATATGTAACTGGAATATATAAAGAACTACTATAAGTCAATATGAAGAAAGGAGACACACTGAGCACTGAGTAATGTATAGAAATGATGAATCACTATGTTGTACACCTAAAACGAATATAACAGTGTATGTTTACTAGAATTAAAATAAAAACAAGAAGGTCAAAAAATAACAAATATAAAAAAAACAACCCAATAAAAATTGAGCACTTCACAGAAGAATGTGACTATGTCTATAAGGGTAAGAAAAGATGCTCAGAATTATTAGTTTTCTTAAAATTTTTTTTTCAACGTTTATTTATTTTTGGGACAGAGAGAGACAGAGCATGAACGGGGGAGGGGCAGAGAGAGAGGGAGACACAGAATCGGAAACAGGCTCCAGGCTCCGAGCCATCAGCCCAGAGCCCGACGCGGGGCTCGAACTCACGGACCGCGAGATCGTGACCTGGCTGAAGTCGGACGCCCAACCGACTGCGCCACCCAGGCGCCCCAGAATTATTAGTTTTCATGAAGAGGCTGAGATGATACTACCCAACCACTAGCAGGGCAAAAGAAAGAAATCGAAACCAGGCCATTTCAGAAGTTGGTAGTACGGAGATTGAGCAAATGGAATTCTTGTACACTACTGGCTGGAGCGTAAATAACACAACCACTTGGAAATGTTGGAAATTTGCACACACACACACACACAAAAGTTAAACATACATCTAACCTATAGCCCAGCAATTCCACTCTTGTGTGTTTCTTCAAAAGAGAGACAGGTCCCTGAAAAGACTTGTACAAGAACGTTCATAGCAGCTTTGTTCATAATAGCCCCAGATTAGAAAACACCTGAAGGAACATCAAGTGAATAGGTTTCATGTGGAATTCTACTCAACAATGAAAAGGAATGAACTACTAACACAGCATGGACGAATCTCACAAATGTTACACCACATGTAAGAAACCAGACCAAAAAAAAAAAAAAGAGTCCATGTTTGATTCAATTCATACAAAAATATTAGATCAGGCAAGACTAAACTACATTGTTACAAAGCAGAACAGCAACTGACTCCAGTGAGCGAATTGACTGCAGACTAGTAAGGAAATTTTCCAGGTAGGGGAAATGTTTTTGTCTTCACAGTGTAGTGACTGTGCAGGTGTATGCATGTGGCAAAATTCACTGGTACAACATGGGTGCGTGTTACTATATTTCAATTAGACCCTTAAGCATTGTATGTATAAGAATTAAATTACTAAGAACTGTTGCTTGTGCCATATTCTCTGTCTTGCAACATAAATGCAGTCAATGGCTTGAGAAGAACAGGATGTCAACCCCCTGAAGTGACAGGTATTTTGGTGTTCAGAGAGAGGACAACGTCTCCAGAACATTCACATGCTAAGCTTCTACAACAGCCCATCAGCAACACTGTTATTTGTCATTCAGCAGTTCAGCTCCACCATCACTCTGATGTGCTAGATTTATTATCTGTCTCCCAAGAAGGTCAAAGCTCTGCTGACAATGGTTTCCCTGATGTCACAAAACCCAGAGCTGAATCCTGAAACATGTATCTAAATCTCTCACCTTCCATTAGCCCTTTTCTTTCCTCTACATGTTCCAAGTTAGCCCTTATGAGGCTAGATTCTTGCTGTCTATTATAATTCTAGGTGGCTATAAGGACACTCCAGGGATTTCTGTACTAATTCTGCATTCCATGACAAGGTCACCTTGGAAAATAATTCTCTAAGTGAGTAGATACATATATAAACAATAAATAACATCCTTCCAAACCAAAGAACATTGGGTTACAAATTTTTAATATTAGCACGATCTTTTATTGGCAGTGACCTAATTCCAGACTATATGTAATCTCTAAACTTTCTTCCCACAACCAAGTATCCATTACAAAGAAAAATCTAAATCATGATGATTTTCAAGTTTTAAGTTTTGACCATTAATATTCCCTAGAGATAACAATGTTTCTGCACACTTCCGGTCTACCTTTTTTTACACTTAATTAATTAATTTCTGGTCAAAAACACTTCCATATGAAAAAAAAATAAGTCCATTCTTATTTTAAAGTCAATCATTGATCATGTATGGCAAATATAGCTATCATCAGCTGTTTTCATACAAGCAGTGGACCAAGTAGGATGAGTTCAAGGATGGGGATCAGGAAACGTGGGCTCCAGTGTTGACTATACCATGCAGTAATGATTGAGGGCCAAGTTACAACCTATTTGAATCTCAAATTCTGCAAATATAACATGGAAGAGTTGGACGAAATGTTCTGAGTCCTCCCTCTTTGCCTAGTAAAAAACTTTGGTGACCATGTAAACCGTGGAGGGGAATTATCTAATTTCAAACTCTTATAGCTAGAAAATCTTCCAAGGGCTTGGATGGGGTGGGGAGGAGAGGAATACAGAAATGACAGGGGGCAGAGAAACATTGTATCGTTCCTGGCTCTGCTGTTTTATCACTTCTGTCGCTCTGTGAGAGGAGAGCTCTGTTTTGCCCACACCTGTATTCCCACCGTTAAAGCAGTGCCTGGCACCGTGTAGACATTCAATACACATCTTAGTGAATGTTAAATATTTATCAAAATAGGGCATGAAGCTCATCAGTGAGGGCAGACACCTTATCTGTCTTCTTCATTCCTATGCCCTGATGCCTAGAATATACATGGTGTATAACAGGATGTATAATATTAATGTATAATGTTAACATGAGTGGGGAAAATAAATGAAAATATTATCTCTCACAGAAGTGTTAGCCAGGGAGCAAGAATTCAAAATGCCAGAATCCTCCTGGAATGGTTTTAATATCCAGGTCAAGGGCAATTCCCACTATACCTAGCTTCTTGAACAGTCCTGGAGAGCTTTTTGTAATATCTCCTTTGATGGAATCCCTGGTGGGCATATCTGAGATCAGAAAGGCAGGCGTCAGGGTGCCTGGGTGGCTCAGTTGGTTAAGTGTCCAACTTCGGCTCAGGTCATGATCTCATGGTTCACGAGTCCGAGCCCCACTTTGGGCTCTAACAGCTCAGAGCCTGGAGCCTGCTTTGGATTCTGTGTGTGTCTCTCTCTCTTCCCCTCCCCGGTTCTCACTCTGTCTCTCTCTCTCTCTCAAAAATAAAATAAACATTGGCACAAGAACAGACACTCAGATCAATGGAATAGAACAGACAACCCAGAAATGGACCCACAAATGTATGGGCAACTAATATTTGACAAAGCAGGAAAGAATATCCAATGGGATAAAGACAGTCTCTTCAGCAAGTGGTGCTGGGAAAACTGGACAGCAACATGCAGAAGAATGAACCTGGACCACTTTCTTACACCATACACAAAAATAAATTCAAAGTGGATGAAAGACCTCAATGTAAGACAGGAAGCCATCAAAATCCTCGAGGAGAAAGCTAACCCTAACCTCTTTGATCTTGCCCGCAGCAATTTCTTACTCAACACGTCCCTGGAGGCAAGGGAAACAAAAGCAAAAATGAACTACTGGGACCTCATCAAAATAAAAAGCTTCTGCACAGCGAAGGAAACAATCAGCAAAACTAAAAGGCAACTGACAGAATGGGAGAAGATATTTGCAAATGACATATCAGGTAAATGGTTAGTATCCAAAATCTACAAAGAACTTACCAAACACAACACCCAAAAAACAAATAATCCAGTGAAGAAATGGGCAAAACACATGAATAGACACTTCTTCAAAGAAGACATCCAGGTGGCCAACCGACACATGAAAAAATGCTCCACATCACTCATCATCAGGGAAATACAAATCAAAACCACAATGAGATACCACCTTACCCCTGTCAGAATGGCTAACATTAACAACTCAGGCAACAACAGATGTTGGCGAGGATGTGGAGAAAGAGGACCTCTTTTGCATTGTTGGTGGGAATGCAAGCTGGTGCAGCCACTCTGGAAAACAGTATGGAGGTGTCTCAAAAAAGTAAAAATAGAACTACCCTACGACCCAGCAATTGCACGAGTAGGCATTTATCCAAGGGATACAAGTATGCTGTTTCGAAGGGACACATGCATCCCCATGTTTCTAGCAGCACTATCAACAATAACCAAAGTATGGAAAGAGCCCAAATGTCCATCGATGGATGAATGGATAAAGAAGGTGTGGTATATATATACAATGGAGTATTACTCGGCAATCAAAAGAATGAAATCTTGCCATTTGCAACTACGTGGATGGAACTGGAGGGTATTATGCTAAGTGAAATTAGTCAGAGAAAGACAAAAATCATATGACTTCACTCATATGAGGACTTTAAGAGACAAAACAGATGAACATAAGGGAAGGGAAACAAAAATAATATAAAAACAGGGAGGGGGACAAAACAAAGAGACTCATAAATATGGAGAACAAACTGAGGGTTGCTGGAGGTCTAACATAGCCCCAGGAAAGACCGTCATGAGCCTGGCCTCAGGGAACCAATCAAAAAGAGAGCTTTTGAGATGTTCAAGTTCAGAAGGGTGACAACACGTGTCTCCTTGTAACCTGCTTCTTTTCAACAATGAGAATCTCTATGTTTTAGACATCCGACCTTTATACATGTGAGAAAGAAAATACATAGATGAAAATATCTAAATCGATATATAGATGTATAATATATATATTTACCAAACTTACAAAAAAGTTTGCTACAGTTTTCATACCATGCTAGATGAAGCCACTTTAGAGAAAATGGGGTTTTGCTGTTCCTGAATTGGTCACCATCTGACAGCCCCGTGGCATTGCATGGTGTTGTCACTGTAGATTAGCTTATCAATCCCCAGCTGACAGAGGCACTTACTGCTTACATCAGTTAGGAAAAGACGACATTTATGTTAACAGCCTGTCAGGAAAAGATTAAGAGAGATGTTGATTACCTGTTAGAGAAGTTACCGTCAGAAGTTTTTGTCTGTTTGTTTAAAATTTTTTAATGTTTATTTATTTTTGAGAGAGAGCATGATATTTTTGAGAGAGAGAGCATGAGTGGACGAGGGGCAGAGAGAGAGGGAGACACAGAATCTGAAGCAGGCTCCAGGCTCTGAACTGTCAGCACAGAGCCCAGTACGGGGCTCAAACTCACAAACCGTGATAGGACCTGAGCCGAAGTTGGACACTCAACCGACCAAACCAATCAGGCTCCCCTGTTTGTTTGTTTGTTTTAACTTTGTATCTAATTTACCCATCTCCTTTAGGTATTCTTTTCTCAACTGAGTATATAAATCCCCTTTTTCCTGTTGGCTCAGCCATAGGTCAATGGTGCCTATCAAATCTATTCGCTTGAATTTTGCCTTACCATATGGAAGGCAGGCTTAATTTCTGATCTAGATAAGAGCTGTGACAGTGGCAGAATGACCCTTCTTGACACTCCCTTCCCTCTTCCCGTGGAGGAACTGTTGCCAAGGACAGGAATGGGCATTTGCGACTGCAGTCACTTCTCCCTTCAACGGAGGGCTGCCTGTGGCTCAGAAGCCACGGAGCAGGTGGCAAGGGTACAGGGCCAAGAGGAAGGGGTTACCGGGCCATCGAGGGTGGGCACATAGAGAGCTTGCAGGCAGCTGACAGATATTTTGAAATATGACCTGAGAGCATTCTCCATTCCTGTGTACGTGCAAGCTCACATAACAATTTAGTATAAAGGAACAATCTACCCCTATGGCCACTGGCTAACAAAAGCAAGATCCACCTGTGTCACTTTTGCAGCCCTGAGGCTGTCCCTGCACCGATATGACACCGGGGCAGCCTCCCTTGCGGGGGCAGGGTGGGGGGGGGGGGGGGAGAGGACAAGATCCAAACAAGAACAAAGGAATTAATGGTCACCTTGTGACTCCCAGAAATGCTCCTGAAGCCCTCTTCAAAAACAACAGTTGCAAAAAGCTAGAGCTAGACTTTTCTGGGTGAAAAGGGGATTTGCAGATCCTAGTGAGGCCAGGCTTCTTAGAGTCTGGGTTTATACAATAAACCGTAGGTAATGAGGATGAGGACAAAATGCAAGTGAATTTCCCTGGCTCAAAGGAAGACATGGAAACTCTTCCTGGGCTGGAAAAGGATGTGGCGGAGACCCTCGAATGAATCTAAGTAGGTGTGTGAACAGAAGGGATTGGCAGGAAACAGATAAAGAACACTTGATGAGGGGCACCTGGGTGGCTCAGTCGGTTGAGCGCCCAACTCTTGATTTCAGCTCAGCTCGTGATCTCATGGTTTGTGAGTTCGAGCCCTACCTCGGGCTCTGCGCTGACCGTGTGAAGTCTGTCTGCTTGTGATTCTCTCTCCCTCTCTGTCTGCACCCCCTCTCAAAATAAATAAATAAACTTAAAAAAAAAAAGGGACACTTGATGAGACTTGCCTCCTGTTTCCTGTTTGGATGTCTTGAAAGAGAAGCATCTCAGAAGGAGCCCCAATCTTAAGACGGGTTGAGACAGTGTTATAGGAATGGCAGCAGGATAGTTGCAGAGAAAAAAGGCCTAAGACAGCACGTCCCCTAGACCCTGTGCCTGCCTTGAGGGAGATGCAGATATTTCTGCATATGCAGTGGGGATCACGGGACAGTAGAGGGGGCTAGGCACTAGAAGGAACGTGGGCTGGTAAGAAGACATTGCAGGGTATGGCAGGGACAGGGACCTCAGCAGCAGGTGCTGGCATCTGCCTGGGGCCAGGTGGGACCAGGGAGGTCCATAGCACAGGCAGTGGGACTAGAGACCTGCCTTACAAAGATCAAGCATGATAGCCCAGCCAGTGGGGTCAACAGGACCCAGGCGACAGGACCAAGACTGGAATGCCCTGCATGCAGACACAACCTGGGAGACTGGAGGAAGGCAGAACAGAAATCGCAGAGAAACTGAACTTCAGTCTGATCAAGTTCAAAGCCTGAAAATCCTGAACTTTTAACCTAAAAGAAACAAAACCTCCCTGAACAGGCAGAATTAAGTGGAGACTTCAGTCCTCAGTCGACTTCATTTTCAGAAAACAAAGTTCTTCCCTCCATATGTGATAATCCACACAGTAATTCACGAGCAGAATCACAAGATACTGGAGACCTTGGTCCAAGGTCATTCTTACGAGCATCAGATCTAACTGCTGACTGTGCACACAGACCCCCTAAAACATCTTCTGACTCTCAAGACAACAGCCAAGGGCAAACTCTCTTATTTAACAGACTCACTTTGGATAAAAAAGCTTATTTCAGACTAGATATCTCTATTCACCTTTAAGTGTTTATTACTTATGGCAGCCGCGAGGCACACCATTAACCCCCAGAGCTCTCGTCCCTTGAAAATGCAGGTAATAAATTTTAAAATATTTTGCTCATACAATGGAGTGTGACGGTTTTTCCTCTGTGAGTTTTTTTTTTTTTTTTTTTGAGTTCTAGACCTTCTCTTAACCTCCAAGGAGAGGTGTGGGCTCTCTAACGAGGGGCCAGAGTGTGAAGAGTGGAAAGGAAGCCAGGAGAGAGCTGGTGATGGGTTTGCCAGGATGAGAGTCCTGATGTTGCTTTCTTCTTCGTGCAAGCTTAAAAGAAGAGAAATAAGGAGAGTGCTCCCCTCTGCACCTGATGATTTAAGACTGGGCCAGTTTTATCTTGTGAGGAGAGGAGTAACTCAGCTCGGGGCCACCCTCACTGCATAGCCTTCCCTGGCCCCCCGGAGGCCAGCTGAGTGCCCTCTCTCTGTGTCACCCTGTTACGATGGCCCAGGACGATGCTCTGTTCGTCTGCTCTTCTAGCGGGGACAGTAATGTTTTGGTTAATAACCTTTGGTGATAATCCCAGTGCCTTTTACACTGCACAAAACACAGTCAGAACTTAATAACTGCGAACGATACGGAGGACGGGAGGAAGAAAGGAATGAACCAGTGGAGCAAGGGAGGGAGGAAGCAAAGAAGGGAAAGAGGATAGAAGGAAGAAGAACAAAAGAGGACAATAATGACAGACAAAAGATTACAAGAGGAAATGGAAAAGTTATAGTGGGAGCCAGACTGATCCTGAGACTTCTTCTGGCCTGACAGGACTTGGAATTCTCTGGGGCAAGCCAGGACCTCTATTGCACTCCCCTTGCTAAAATTCTCTTTGGCTCCGCACTTTGCCAAAGTTGAATGGGATAGCATCCATTTTTTATTTTTTTTCAGTTGCCCCCCCTTGTGTGGCATTTTCCATAGTGGAGTTATCCTGGGTCCCACAGACAGCAGAATCAATGTCTGCCCGATCTGTATGACCTTGTATGTGAAGGTGATCTTTTTTTAGGTGACGCAAGTACAAAGGGAGACTGAGCCATAGGCAATTTGGCCCGCTAAATATAGAGTGGCACTTTTAAAAATGCAATCTTGGCTGCTCCGAGTGTCTGAAAAGACCTGCCAGTCACTGCCAAGGGCAAAGGATCGGGTTTGCTGGGCTCTATGAGGATCCAAGGACCTATACGGAATCAGAACACATCATTAGTAACAAATCCATGGATAATGACCACAGCTGATTAGGGCAGTCCACCGTGTAACCGGTCTTATCACTGTTTCCCTGCAGCCCTGGAAGCAGGCTGGCGTGGCTGACCTAGCTTTATAAAACAAAGTAAGCCTGGGAGCCCATGTCATGGTGATCCTGTGAGTATGAAAGCATCTCGAGGGAAGGGGGTGTTGCCATAAGAAGAGAAACCGTCACACGAAATAAGAACACTGTTACAACGTGACAGGTCACAGCCAAGAGAGAGTGGAATGGTTCTAATGGCACTCGATTGCCTGGAAGCCGGAAAGCGGATTCTTCACTGGGCTTAGCTATTCTGGGCCATCATCTATCACTCCGCACGGCCCTTTTAAGTAAAGGCAGAAACTGGAAGTTGACAAGAGAGTTACTTCTCTCCAATTTGCCACTTTTACCTCCTATGCCTCTGACCCCAAAAGCTGGGGAAAACTAGCGGCTGAGAAGAAGCCGAGGGGGTGAGCTTCCTCAGTTGGGCCAGTTAGGCATGAGGATAAAGGGAACAGCTTGACTGGGAATGACATGGTGTCCAAGCATCTTCGCCAAGATAGACATAGCTTACTTATCATACAACTAAAAAACGTATGCTATGCTTGCCTCAGTGTACTAGATATTCTGTGAATCAGCTAGAATTGGCTAGAAAAGGCAAGGGTTCCCCGTGGCCTCATCTTTGGCATCTGGAAGCCTCAGTTCAACCCCATGTCCATCACTCATTGTCAGCGTCACACTGGGCAGGTTACTGAACTTCTATGCAATAGAAGAGGCAATAATAATCCTCATTCCTAGAGTTGTTCTGAAGACTAAGTGAATTAATAACATGTAAAGGGTTCAGAAATTTCCCAGCACATAGTAGATGGTTCATAAACAGCTGTTATTATAGTACAGGGAGCAGAGGAGAGTTTAAGCAGAGACAGAGGCACATTTAGACAGAGACAGGCACACAGGGAAATGGCATTTGCAGCAGTCTCCTGTGACCAGAGGCCAGGGCCACTGTCCAGAAGTGCCCTAGCCTCCCTCAGGCAGGCGCTATCAGATTCTGAGGGGCACCCGTGTCCTGGGTGTGCTTGGCAAATCCTTCCTCTTCTTTGCGTGAACAGAACAGACTATCTCGTGTACTGAACCATAACTTGCCATCAGCTGGTTCCTTCCTCCTGGAGAACGTCAAGGTGCCGTGTGGGCAAGCTAGAGCATGACGGTGTGTAGGAGCCTAAAGACTTCCCAGAAGGGATGGGAGCAGGTACCTGCCAGGTTTCTGACTATGGACCAAGCATCAAAAGTTTTGAGCAGTTTTCATAAGCATGTCCCAAGTGCTTCCCTTGTATCATCAGGACCCTGATGATAGCGGATCAGAGGGGCCCTGGTGAGGTGGGAGGTGGGAGGTGGGAGGTGGGAGGTAGGAGGTGAGTCTGGCCCTACAGTTGAGCCCCTAGCTGAAGCCCTGTGCACTGCTGGCCAGATGGAGTTGAAAGGATTCATGTCCCATTTGGCGGGGGGGGGGGGGGGGGGGGGGGGGGGGGGGGGGGCTGGTTGTTTCCGTCCTTCCCACTGTGCCTTCTAGAAAGAAAATCAGATCAAAGGAGGGAGTTAATGATCCCTCCAGGCAGAGAGGCCCTCTTCACTCTTCGGAAAAGGCATCTGGAAAGGTAGGATAAGGAGCCTGAATAGAATTACAAATGCAGGAACCTTGAGGACATCCATCCATTCACTGAACAAATACTTCTTTAGTGCTGACCTTTCAAAAAGATCTGGGATAGGTCCTCCTGTGGTTTGGATGTTCTTTGACAAGATACTGAACATCTAAAAACAGTCACCTGTAAAGGCACGGGAGGGGACCTCTCCATCCTCCATGATAGTACCTCTGGGGAAGGCTCCTTGGAATTGGTTCTTTAGCACATGGAATTTCCATTTTATAAGCTTAGTTGCTTAGAAGTACGTCTACACCAAGCACCGTAGGCATCCCAGCCAGATAGAAGGATCCACTGATACTAGACTCAAAGTAACCCTGTCAATAAGGCAATTTCTCCTGCCATATTTCTGAAGTTTACTGAGCTCCCCCTTGAGGGAGGATCAGAGAAAAGAAGGGAGGGGTCCTCAACACTGTTTAAGAACTGAATTGTCACCTACTCCTCCCTTGACACAAAGTCTTGACTCTCTAGGAAACTCAATGATTAAGGGAAGGTGACAGATATGCTAAGGAGCCAGCTTTGATGCTACTGGGAGCAGTGGTCATCATGGCAAGATACTTTCTTTAAAAATTATTTTTTTAACGTTTATTTATTTTTGAGAGAGAGAGAGAGAGACAGAGCACGAGCAGGGGAGGGGCAGAGAGAGAAGGAGACACAGAATCTGAAGCAGGCTCCAGGCTCTGAGCTGTTAGAGCCCAATGTGGGGCTCCAACTCATGAACCATGAGATCATGACCTGAGCTGAAGTCGGACACTTAACCGACTGAGCTATCCGGGCACCCCAAGATACTTTATTTTAAAAATCAAACTGTGTTTGTCTTCCCTATACCTGCCCCCTCCCTCACCTCCCCCAATCAAGTAAGCAGCCAGGCTTTGGAATTTTTTGCCTCAGAGGCTCAGTCACCTTGGATAGGAAGACAGCCTGAAGTCAACACTGCCTCCTCTGGTGTTGCTGGGTGCGCCTGAGGAGAGCTGACTGAAATGCTTTTAAGAAGCAAAATAACAAGGAACAGACAGGGAGAGCAGCCAGTCCCTTGATCAGCGAAGATCTTCGCAGGTCTTCTGGTAATAGCTCTAAACGGGGAAAAAGCATCTGGGGAGAAGGGATGGTCCCCAGGAGAAATTAGATCCAGTTATAGGTCTCACAATTTTACCAGAGACCCTGCCTCTTGGAGCCTAGCTGGGAAGTGGCAAAGCCTTCGGATAAGAAAGGATCATGTAGGGCAGATCAAGGATGAGGCAGGGCCCACAGCCTCCGCAATGCGGGCCTGGGGGAAGACCAGACAAATGACGGGGCCAGGTAACCCTGCAAAATACTAGAGTGAGTGTGGGTGCAGCTCCAATCATCACTGAGATTGGATTCCCCTCCTGGGATTGGGGTTGGGGCAGCCACGTGGGACGTGGCAGTCTTGGAAGTCAAAGGTACTCGATGTTAAGAAGATGAAGTTTTCTGCACACCTGATATATGCACGAAATAGCCACACGATCGATTTCATGATTCCTTGCTGGGACCTGCATCAGAGTGGCCTGTCCTGCCTGCTGCCCATGGCTCCTGTCACTGGAGACACTTCCTGTTTCATTCACTAAGTGAATGTGTTTAACATGTTTTCTCTTTCCCCACCTTTCGAAAATTGTATTTATTTATTTTATTGGTGGTGGGGGGAGGCAGAGAGAGTGAGAGAGAGAGAGAGAGAGAGAGAGAGACAGGGAGAATCTTAAGCAAGTTCCATGCTCAGCATACAGCCCGACTCGGGGCTAGATCCCATGACCGTGGGATGGTGATCTGAGCCAAAATCAAGAGTCAGATGCTCAACTGACTGAGGCACCCAGGCACCCTCCCACCAAAAAAATTTTAATTTTAAATTTTGCTCAAATAAATACACATAACATAAAAGGTACCACCTTAAACATTTGCAAAACTGAAATACTGTCCCCATTAAGCAGTAACTCCATTCTCCCATCCCCTCCTGCTCTTGGCAACCACTCGTCTCGTTCTGTCTCTATAAATTTGCTTATCCTAGGTACCTCATATACGTGCAATCTAACAGTACTTATCCTCTTGTGTCTGGCTTATTTCACTTAGCATAATTAGTCTTTGTGGTTCATCCGTGTTGTAGGATGTGTCAGAATTTTCTTCTCCTTAAAGGCTGAAAGATATTCCTTTGCGTGTATATGCTGCGATTTGTTTATCCATTCATCGCTGATGGACATTTGAGCCGTTTCCATCTTTTGGTTATTGTGAATAATACTAAGAACCTGAGTGTTCAGATACCTTTTTGAGACCTTGCTTTCAGTTCTTTTGTGTATATATCCAGAAATTGCCGGATCATATGGTAATTCTATGGTGAATTTTTTGAGGGACCGCCATACTGTTTCTGAAGCAGCTGCACCATTTCACAATCCTGCCAACAGTGCACAAGTGTTTCATTTTCTCCACATCCTCAGCAACACTTGCTTTCAGTTTTTTTGATAACAGGCATTGTAATGGGTGTGAGGGGGGTATCTCATTGCATTTCCCTAATGATTAGTGATGTTGAGCATTTTTTCATGTGTTTTTTTTTGGCCATCTGTGTACCTTTGGAGAAAGGTCTGTTCAAATCCTTTGCCCATTTTTTAATGGGGTTGTTTGTTTTTGTTGTTGTTGCTGAGTAATACAACTTATTTTGATAGCTGTCTTGTCCTGAGATTCTTCTTTTTCTAAAGTTTTTTGTTTGTTTTGCTTTATTTAATGTTTTATTTGTTTTTGAGAGAGAGAGAGAGAGCACGAGCAGGGAAGGGGGAGAGAGAGGGAGACAGAGGATCAGAAGTAGGCTCTGCGATATCAGTGCACAGCCTGACGTGGGACTCAAACTCATGAGCTGCGAGATCATGACCTGAGCCAAAGTTGAATGCTTAACTGACTGAAGCCACCCAGGCACCTGTCCTGAGATTCTTCTTATCAAAGATGGCACTATAACTGTTATTCAACATAGTATCGGGAGTCCTAGCCTCAGCAGTCAGACAACACAAAGGAATAAAAGGCATCCAAATTGGCAAGGAGGAAGTAAAACATTCACTCTTCACAGACACATGGTATACTCTATATGGAAAACCAAAAAATTCCACCAAAAAACTGCTAGAACTGGTACATGAATTCAGCAAAGTTGCAGGATATAAAATCAATGCACAGAAATTGGTTGTATTTCCATACACCAATAATGAAGCAATAGAAAGAGAAATCAGGGAATCTATCCCGTTTACAATTGTACTAAAAACCATAAAATATCTAGGAATAAACTTAACCAAAGAAGTGAAAAATCTATACACAGAAAACTATAGAAAGCTTATGAAAGAAATTGAAGAAGACACACACAAAAAAATGGAAAAACATTCCATGCTCATGGATTAGAAGAACAAATACTGTTAAGATGTCAAAACTACCCAAAGCAATCTACATATTCAATGCAATCCCTATTAAAACAACACCAGCATTCTTCACAGAGCTAGAACAAACAATCCTAAAATTTGTATGGAACCAGAAAAGACCCTGAATAGCCAAGGAAATCCTGAAAAAGAAAACCAAAGCTGGACGTATCACTATCCTAGACTTCAAAATGTATTACAAAGATGTAATCATCAAGACAGTATGGTACCGGCGCAAAAACAGACACTCAGATTAACAGAACAGAATAGAGAACCCAGAAATGGACCCACAAACATATGGCCAACTAATCTTTGACAAAGCAGGAAAGAATCTCCAATGGGATAAAGACAGTCTCTTCAGCAAATGGTGCTGGGAAAACCGGACAGTGACATGCAGAAGAATGAACCTGGACCACTTTCTTACACCATGAACAAAAATAAACTCAAAATGGATGAAAGAACTAAATGTAAGACAGGAAGCCATCAAAATCCTCAAGGAGAAAGCAGGCAAAAACCTCTTTGGCCTTGGCCTCAGCAACTTCTTACTCAACACGTTTCCAGAGGCAAGGGAAACAAAAGCAAAAATGAACTACTGGGACCTCATCAAAATAAAAAGCTTTTTCATAGCAAAGGAAACAATCAGCAAAACTAAAAGGCAACTGACAGAATGGGAGAAGATATTTGCAAATGACATATCAGATAAAGGGTTAGTATCAGAAATCTATAAAGAACTTACCAAACTCAACACCCAAAAACCAAATAACCCAATGAAGAATAGGCAAAAGACATGAATAGACACTTTTCCAGAGAAGACATCCAGATGGCTAACAGACACATAAAAAAATGCTCAACATCACCCATCATCAGGGAAATACAAATCAAAATCATAATGAGATACCACCTCATACTAGTCAGAATAGCTAAAATTAACAACTCAGGCAACAACAGGTGTTGGCGAGGATGCGGAGAAAGAGTATCTCTTTTGGACTGCTGGTGGGAATGCAAACTGGTGCAGCCATGCTGGAAAACAGTATGGAGGTTCCTCAAAAAGTTAAAAATAGAACCACCCTATGAACCAGCAATTACACTACTCGGTATTTATCAAAAGAATACAAAAAAGCTGATTCGAAGGGGTGTATGCGCCCCAATGTTTATAGTAGCACTATTGACAATAGCCAAAGTATGGAAAGAGCCCAAATGTCCATCGATGGATGAATGCATAAAGAAGATGTGGTGTGTGTATATATATATATATATATATATATATATATATATATATATATATAACACGGAGTATTACTCGGCAATCAAAAAGAATGAAATCTTGCCATTTGCAATGACATGGATGGAACTAGAGATATTATGCCAAGCAAAATTAGTCAGAGAAAGACAAATATCATAGGACTTCACTCATATGTGGAATTTAAGACACAAAACAGATGAACATAAGGGAAGGGAAGCAAAAAAATAAAAATAAAAACAGGGAGGGGGGACAAAACGTAAGAGACTCTTAAATATAACCCTCAACTGAGGGTCAACTGAGGGTCAACTCTCAACTGAGGGTTGCTGGAGGGGTCAGGGCTAAAGGGAGGGGCTAACTGGGTAAGGGGCATTAAGGAGGGCACTTGTTGGGATGAGCACTGGGTGTTATAAGTAGGGGATGAATCACTGGAATCTACTCCTGAAATCATTATTGCACTATATGCTAACTAACCTGGATGAAAGAAAAAAGAAAAAAAAAAAGATGGCACTATTCTCAAAATCCTCCCTCCCTCTCATGCTTCCTTTCCTCCCGTAATAAGCTCCAACACCTTTGCCCTCATGTGTCTTAAGGTGACTGATTTGCTCTGGCGGTTTCTTTATGCATCGTGTAAATAACCCCTCCAGGGCCCCAGTCAACAGCTCTTTAGATCCGTCAGACATGCCCACATCCTCAGAGGGACACACGATTTATGATTAAAATGATAACCCTACCGCAACTACTTTTTTCCCAGAAAACAATCAAACCAACGCAAACTTTAAGGAGTGAATTTCTCCCACTGCAAATAGTGTCAACGTGGAGGTACTGGGGTGCACTTCCAGTGTCCCCCAGTCCAAGGTGCTTACAGGCTGACCTGGGCTGGGTCCGCCATCATCACCCTGGGTTCTCCATCAGAGGGCATGCAAGGGCCACTCTGGGAAAGAACAACGGCATTAGCAAACCACTAGCTAGAACACAGCCTTCCCTTCTCCTGCAAGCCAGACGGAAATGAACAAATAAAGCACCTGCTAGTTACCAAGCCGGGAAGAAGAGAGTTCAATAATGCCCCTTACCCAGCTCAGCTTTAAGATGAAAAAGTGCCTGGTGCTGAGAAATTTCTATTCCTTTAACCAAGTTCCCTATAATTCTTCTGTGTCGAAGACATACCACTCAAATATTGTGATTTAAGAGTCATCCCCAGCTCCCCATCTGTCTGAAATATTTATTCAACATACCTCTCCTGTTGCCTGATGATTCCCTCATTAGTGTCATCTCCATGAAATTAAAAAACCTCATCACTTCAGAAGTATATCCGGTAGGTCTTATCTATTACCTCTGGACAGCTTTCCCTACCTCCTCAAGCTGGTTTTTGTCTCACCTCTCTGCTCTCCTAATTCCCTATGCATACCTCTGACCCCACACACTGTATGTGTGTGCCTCCCCCCTCCCCCATGCCAGACCTTGTGTTCCTCCAGGGCACTGACTGGGTTTTATTCATCTTTGATTCAGAGTTCCTGTTTCATAGTGGTGCGCAAAAAAGAACGAGTGGATGGATGGACCAAATCAATACTCACTTCCTACAGAGCCCATCTTTTTCCTTGCGACGGATGTTACTGTCCCCTTGGGGGGTGGGGGGGCTTCTCTCTGGCAACACTTCACCTTAACTGCTATGCATCTTCACTCTGGCCCTATTCCTGCCCAATTAGCATGTGCCCAGTTAAAATAAGACGAGAAAGATGGTTTCAGAATACATGCAAGAGTGGGATCAGCTTTTCAGCTGCGAGCAGAGAGAGGAAGGCATGTGGAGGAGAAATGTTCTCTTCGGCAGATAGCAAAGTCATTACTGGCAGGCGTAAGTGGAGAGGTGTCAATCTACCAAACGCATGTGATAAGCACACTCTTTTTTTCAGATGATTCTAAAGAGCTCTTACCCAAGCACAGGATATGAGGAATACAGTGCATTGTGTTAAACATAGTTGTGGATGAAACCTTTGAACAGCTAATAATAGCAGAAGTAATAGTTATCAACCTTCTACTGAATGCGAACACACATGGATAATCGGAGGTTTAAGAGATTAGTCAGGAACAGGAGTGGGGTTGTGAAGGGTCCATTCTTAGAATCGCTCAAGGGTACCTGCAGAGATATTAAGCACATAAAAAACATTCTAATACCTGAGCAGATTCAGGGAGCTTTTTCTCCCATCTCTACTATCGTTTCACAACCCACGTACGTTGAGGCCACTCCTGAACAGTGTTCCTGCTCTACTGTCCATGTGGCAACTTACTCTAAAGTTCTTTAGAATCAGGGGTGCCTGGGTGGCTCAGCCGGTTAAGCGTCCAACTCTTGGTTTCGGCTCAGGTCATGATCTCACGGTTCGTGGGTTCAAACCCCACGTCAGGCTCTGCGCTGATAGCGTGGAGCCTGCTTGTGAATCCCTCTCCCTCTGTCCCTCCCATGTTCGATCTCTATCTCTCTCTCAAAATAAATAAACAAATATTTTTTAAAAATTCCTTAGAATCAACATGGGGTATGTGTGCAAAGTAGCTTTCACCCAGACCTGAAGATTTAACTTAGCTAGCATGCAAAGCACCCTAACCATGATTAATATTCATTCATTCATTCATTCATTCATTCAAATATCAAATGTGGATTGAGTGCATAAAATCATTTAGACATCACTCTAGGAACTGGGGATAGAACAAAGCACAAAACAAGTTAAAATCCTCGCCTTGAGGGGCGCCTGGGTGGCTCAGTCAGTTAAGCGTCAACTTCGGCTCAGGTCATGATTTCGGGGTTTGTGAGTTGGAGCCCCACGTCGGGCTCTGTGCTGACAGCTCGGAGCCTGGAGCCTGCTTCGGATTCTGGGTCTCCCCCTCTCTCTCTGCCCCTCCCCCACTCATGCTCTGTTTCTCTCTCTCCCAAACATAAATAAACATTTAAAAAAATTTTTTTAAACCCTTGCCTTGAGAAAGGCCACGATGTGGTCACAACTGATGGTGACTCTAGGTCTTTACTTAGGTGCTTCCAATATGGTTGTGGAAATCGTATTCGAGAGATTCGATCATTTGGAGAACAGATTTCAGGACTAGTTTCTCTACTGATAAATAGGTGGTGCTGAGAACATGTGGTGGTCTAAAAAGTTCCTCCAGGTCCTGTCTATACATGAAGGACAAGTCTAAACAAGAGGCAGGCGCCCCAGCCCCCCGCGTTCAGAACAGGGCTTGAAGCCTGAATTCCTGTTGGCCAGCACTCCCCACTTCATGAAGGACGTTCTTCCTCTGAGGATGAGGCTGGCCCCATCCTGCCTTCAGAAGATTATCGCCTCCCCCCTCAGAGAGAATAATTTATGCAAGACGCCTACAGAGAGCCGGAAAACGGAGTAGGGCTTCGTTGGACTTGCAAAAAAGGTTGCCAGATGTTTCTGTGACTGCTGGCTAACGAACGTCGGTACCTTTGGCATACTTTGGTTAAATATTTGCTGTCATTGTAACCTGCCGCCTGGAAACGTCACTGAGGAAGGCATGTTTAAACACTACCTTTCTCCCGTCGCTGGAGGATTCTCATATTTACCAGTGGGACCTGCCAAGCCTTGACTGGCCCAGTGAACTGGAGCCATTCCCGAAGCCACGATGCTTTCTTCCTCTGCGGACCTTCGGTCCTCCACATGGTGCTGCCTGTGACCTCAAGCCCTGATCTCTGGTGGGCATCGAGGGGTCAGCTAGATTGGCTGACTGTCATCCGTGTAGGGCTGAGCCCATCCGACTAGATTTCAGACACTGAGATGCTACTGCATCCAAGCTAGAAGTGACTGAACAGCTAGCTGGGTGTTTCTTTTCTTTCTTTCTTTTTCTTTTTCTTCTTTTAATCGCTCTCGAAATAGACAACCCGGGAAACCGTCTGCTTCCTTAGGTCACCCCAAAACTTTGTCCAGTGCTGTACAGGGAAAATGCACCTGTCCTCTGGTGTCTCCTGTACTCCCACATGACCACCGCTGTCATAGCACTTCTGTCCCCCACACCAAGCCATCTGTGACACCAGCGGGCCGTCCCACGCTTTGACCCAACTCGGACACTATGTACCTAGGGCTAGTGCCGGATCCCACAGGGAAAGGCTCGGTCCCAGGAGACTGCCCCCCCCAACCCCCCGACTTCATCAGACTCCGATTGCAAGTCTAGGTTATCACCTGTGCTTCTGACCAATTGACTATAAATCTGAGGCTCTCCGGTTCGATTAATTTGCTAAAGCAGCTCACATAGCTCGGGAAAAATGTTCACTTAGTGTTTTCACCAGTTGATTGCAAAAGGATGTGATAAAATCTGGAGATGAAGGTCCAGACGGAAGAGATACAGAGGGCAAGGTACATGGGAAGGGGTGCAAGGCCTCCGTGTTCCCTACAAGCACACCATTCTCCCCAGACCCCCACATGTTCACTCACCTGGAATCTCTCCAAACTCGGTACTCTTGGGATTTTGCTGGAGGCTTCCTCTGGTAGGCATAACAGGTCACCGACTCCATTTCTAACCCATCTCCCTCCTCTGGAGGATGCAGGGGGTGAGGGCTGAAAATTCCAAGCTTCTCATCATGGCTTGTTTTTTCTGGTGACCGGCCTCTCCAGTTGCCTCATTAAAACAAAGACACCACTGTCACCCAGGAAATCCTGAGGGATTCAAGAACTCTGCAGGAGCCTGGGTCAAAGATGAAAGATTGGAACAAAAGATGCTTTTAGTGCTCTTATCATTTAGGAAATAACAACAGTTTTAAGAGCTCTATGCCAGGAACTGGAGGCAGAAACCGATATGTATATTTTCTATTATCTTACAAGTGCCACGCATTCACTTTATGGGAAATGGGTCTCTTTAACCCAACAATTTCCCACAAAACTGCTTAATTGCCTATTAGTAGCATTTATAGTGTAGGGTTTTTTTTGCATAGAATATCTTAGTAAGTGTTATAATAAATCATCATTAATGATGACAACTAATAATCAGTGAATGTCTCATGTAGTCACTTGGTGGGGGTGAGAGGGCACACCAGTGGATCCCCCAATCGCAGTAGGGATACACAGTTTCCTCAGAGACGGGAGCCTAATTGGTGGTAACACTCACATCCCGATATAATCATGGAGGCGCGGGGTGTGGTTCTGGAGATGGGAATCTTAATGACCCAGTGCTAAACAGGCTCACGAGACACAGTTATAAAATGGTGTGAATCCACAACATTTAAATTATCGCATTTCATAACATAGTCTACACAACGTAAATGCCATTGAAGCTTTGTTGGCTGATGTTTCTATCTTCTCTGCAGTCTTTACAATTGTTTTAGTATGAATCTCATTAAACCTAGAGCGTGACCCATATCCATCTAGGTCCTCAAAGTAAGCACGGTGCGGGGGCGGGGGGGGGCACTGAAAGTGGGGGAAGGGCGGTCAGTAGAACGAGGGCTTGCTCTCAAGTGATGCCAAGAATTCTATCTCAAATCTTCCTAGATATGGCGGGCCTGTGTTAACAAGAAAGAATGGATGGGTCAGAAGGAGCTGGTCTGCAAAAGGGAGCACAGGCAAGGGAGAGTCTCAGAGTTGGCAGTGTTCGTCCAGTTACTGTCTATAGGGAGATTCACCTTCCTACAGATATCCCTGCTGTGAAGATGGACGTACCAGGAAGCCAGAGCCTGGTGACACTGAATATTCATATCATGTAACTGACATCCTTTGCTTTCATTCTTTTCTCTCCAGGTCATCTGCTTCATTCAGCTGCTATTGACATTGAAACCAAATTTGGTATTCTTCAGGATGCTAGGGCTCTCTTCCAGCTGGAAATAAAGGACACTAAAGCCCCGGGAGAGTGTGGAGCCACAAAACAGAACGAGCCAAATCTTCAGGCACTGCACAGAAAGCCACCCAGTCCACACACATTGGACTGTCACATCAGGAAAAATTAAATTCTGCTGTTGCAAACCTCCGGCATTTGGGATTTCTTTGTAGAGAAACTTGAATTGTCTGAGCTGATACAGGAACCTAGCCAATGCCTTGTCTTCATGAGCTTAACAAGTTTTTACTGTTTTCCCATATCTGATAATTGGGGTGGGAAGGTTGGGGGACCAGGAGAGAATAAAGGATGCTATTATTTCAAATGACACCCTTGCAGGAGAGCTCAAACATTATGTGTGTGAATGTGGATCTCCTGGGCACATTGTAGCTCCTCTCCTTAGCATGCTGTGTGATCAACCAGCATACAGAAAATATAAGGCTCTCTCAAAATTGGCCTATTACAGTTGAAAGCACATTGACATGCGAGCTAAAAAATATTTATGTCAAACAATTTCAGCCTATGCGATATCCTTCACAAATCAAGGGTAATTTCTAAGATAGCATAGTTACAGGATTTATAGATTGTATTTTGCTGGTAGCACATGAATTACTTACTAAGCAGGTGAGAGAATTTCTATGCAACACAGTCCACTGCATGAAGATAACAGAGAGTAACTTCTGCAGAGGAATTCAGAAATAGGACATAATTAACTATGGCATAACCAATGCAATAAAATAAAAATGAATGCAATCAAGCATAATTTCAATACTGGAAGAAAAGGCAATTGATAGTCAAAATGGTTAATAATGCTCCTTAAAGAAAAGCTCCTTAAAAATAAGCATCCAAGGGGGGCGCCTGGGTGGCTCAGTTGGTTGGGCGTCCGGCTTTGGCTCAGGTCACAATCTCACGGTTTGTGGGTTCGAGCCCCACGTCGGGCTCTGTGCTGACAGCTCAGAGCCTGGAGCCTGTTTCAGATTCTGTATCTCCCTCTCTCTCTGCCCCTCCCCCGCTTGTGTTCTGTCTTTCTCTCTCTCTCTCCAAAATAAATAAACATTAAAAAAAAATTAAAAAAAAAGAAGCATCCAAGTGCTCAAGCAACAATGTTGTTGCAAAGAACATATTATTGCTGGGGACAAATACGGAAAATGAAGAACACAAAAGTAGAATGACTGACAATCAGCTTGTTTTCCTTTTCTTCCTTAACTGTGTTAGAGGAATAGGGATCTGGTATGATGGAGTCTATTTTAAGAAGTGGAGAGGATTGTAGCCAAGGTCAAGGGTTCCAGAGGCAAACAGCCTTGGTTTCCATTACTTACTAATCAGATATCCATGAAGAGCTTCATTCTCTCCTTGCTAACCTTCATTTTCCTCATCCATAAAATGGGAACCATCAGAGTATCTATCTCACAGGTCTGTTGCAAACACTGAGTAAGATAACATTGAAAAAGGAGGGGCGCCTGGGTGGCGCAGTCGGTTAAGCGGCCGACTTCAGCCAGGTCACGATCTCGCGGTCCGGGAGTTCGAGCCCCGCGTCAGGCTCTGGGCTGATGGCTCGGAGCCTGGAACCTGTTTCCGATTCTGTGTCTCCCTCTCTCTCTGCCCCTCCCCCGTTCATGCTCTGTCTCTCTCTGTCCCAAAAATAAAAAAAAAAAAAAAAAAAAAAAAAACGTTGAAAAAAAAAAAAAAAAACGTTGAAAAAGGAAATCCACGGCAAATTAGCAAAGTGTAAGCGCTCATGTACCTCAGCTTGTGTAAACTCAGGAAGAAATCAGTACAAATACTAATTCTAGAGACTTGTAGTCCCCTGGGATCCACTGCAATGAGTCAACACTAGAATAATCTGACTGCTGGCGGTAAAGATCGTGGTGCTTAGGACTTCTGAACATTTCAAAGCACTTTTCCAATGTCATCTTGTTCTTCGGTTTCACTGTGTTCACTGCCTCTGTTACGAATGAGAAAACTAAGGCAGCGGAAAGTTACGTAACTCCACAGACCACAGGTCTTGTTAATAACAGGGGATTAGAAACCAGCTCTGATGGTTCCCATTATACTTAGTAACACCAACAGGAAGTGTAATTTCGTGTGGTTTGTCACCCAGAGATTGTGTCGTTGCAGAAATTTAGTAAAGCACCCATATTAAATGCTCCAGGAATAAGGCAAAGCTTACATACGCATGATTTGGGGGGCCTATGCTTTGCAGGGAATGTGGGCATAGAGCCTTAGTGTCAAGAGTTTTTAATTGGGATTTCATTACATAGGCAGGATTGATGAACTCAATGATCCTGTGATTGAACTCAATCTCCTGGAGGACTTTCAACCCTCTAATGAACTGCTCGATCTTTCTGGTGACCAGATTGCATCCTGACCCTATCTGGGGCCCATCTCCAGTCAGATCACGAGCATAGCAAGGATATTCCTATGACTCAGAAGATCCTAGAGTTTTTGAAGCTGTGTCAGGAACCGGGGACAAAGACCAGACACATTCTTCGTTAGAGCACACTGAATTTCCTTGACCAACTGATGATCGCTCCTCCACAAACTTCCCTCTCCAAGGACAACACTCCAAGTACCCTGAAGGAAATTAATTACTGATTATGTCAAAGGAATAATTGACCATGAAAAGCCTTTTCATTTTTTAAATTTTTTTTAATGTTTATTTTTGAGAGAGAGAGAGAGAGACAGTGTGAGTGAGGGAGTGGCAGAGAGAGAGGGAGACTCAGATTCTGAAGCAGGCTCCAGGCTCTGAGCTGTCAGCACAGAGCCTGATGCGGGCCTCGAACTCATAAACCATGAGATCGTGACCTGAGTTGAAGTCAGACACTTAACTGAGCCACCAAGGGGCCCCCCACTGATAAGCCTTTTTAAAATATCTCTTGGCGTTGGTCACTTATACAGTCTGTACTGACTTCACAGGGCCAGTGTCATTTCAGAGACCCATCTGAGTCCTTGAGAAGAGCTCTCGGTAAGAATTCTCTCTCCTCAGGCTGGAGAGGTGGTCTTCTTGGGCACAGCTTTCCATGGGCAGTCCTGCCAGGTAGTCCCAAAGCACAAATATACCATGGTAGATGGGTTTCATTTCCTTCATCACTCTCATATGTGTTTTCCGAATTTTCAATAATGGACATAGATGATTTTATAAATAGGAAATAACCCAATTAAAAAAAAGAGTAGCAGCCCATTTAGGGAATAGCCATCCAAGCTATAATACTTTGCAGCAATTATGAATGGAAAGAAATCCAAAATATAGTTTTAGGTAAAAACATCAAACCTGTATAATTATAACTATTAACTGTATAATCATCAGTATTAGCTTTAAAATATACGTGTATAGGGGCGCCTGGGTGACTCAGTCAGTTGGGTGTCTGACTTTGGCTCAGTTCATGATCTCGCGGTTTGTAGGTTCAAGCCCCACATCAGACTCTGTGCTGACAGCTCAGAGCCTGGAGCCTGCTTCACATTCTGCGTCTCCCTGTCTCTCTGCCCCTGCCCTGCTCACATTCTGTGTGTGTCTCTCTCTCAAAAATAAATACAAAAAAATTAAGCATACATGAATCTTTACACACACATATATAAATCTACATCAGTATCTATAGTTATCAGTCAATATATACACACAGATGAAATCTATCCTTACATACATACCCACAAATATATTTCTAACCTTTACATATGTATACATATGGATATAAAAAATACATATATTAAGGTTAGTAATGGTACTCTTGGTAGGTGATGTTGAGAGATGGGGCGCAGAGAAGGACTTGGGCTTTTCATAGTATACCTTCCTATAGGTTTAATTTTTAAAATATACGCAAATATGACTTTTCAGAAAGTTTTCCATTGATCAATGGTGGATGGTAGGCAGAATTATGAAGAAGACAAAATTGAACTTGCTTAGTTTGAGGACCTTAAAGGGGCTTAAAGTATAATCATATTTTACAATAAAAAGTAGGAGAGAAAGAAAAAAGAAGAAAAGGAAGAGCAGGGAGAAGGGAGAGGAAGCGAGGGAGGGATTGGGGAAGGGGCGGCAGGCTTTCCTTGAGTGAGTGTGTAAAGCGCAGGTTGTATAACTGACATTGACCCTTTGTAGAGACACAGCAAAGCCAATCTGCCTCCCTTGACATAATGCAGGTCTCAGTAAGACTTTTTTTTTTTTTTTTTTGCAAAAAGTATCCTTGTAGTCAGGGGATTAGCACCACGAATTGTGTAGTCAGGGAGACCAAGAAGTTATTAATCATTTTATAACACTTTTTCCTCCTTTTCTTTCTTCTAAAATCTTTAAATCCATTAGCATAGTAACATGGATTTAATCATAACACAATAGACGAATCTGGGAAAGAAAGGTGGTTTAATATTGCCTTCCGGGCAGAGAATTTTGTTTTATTACAAGCTAGTGATTTAAGGTTGGTTTTAAAGTTAGAAGATTATCGTTATAGAGCGTTAGAACAAATAAATGTTGCCATTTAGAAGACTGACCCCTGTACCTCTTATCAATAAAGACAAAACTTCTAAAGACCCCCCAAAGCAATTCTCTCCCTCCAAGAAAATTGGAGGACAATTTCATTTAATAGTAACAATCCAGAGAAGATATCAGACTATTTCTTTAAAATCTATATCAGATGAAATTTTTAACCATATTTTTAATCTGAGTTTGACATTTTTGGTGGCAGAAAGATTCACATTTGTTAAAACTGTCTAAAATATCTATTTTTTTTCCAAGAGCTGAACAAAAGACACTTGAAAGAAGACAAAATGAACATATACAAAGAAAATATTTATAAGCCTCATTCATCCACAAATCTAAGGTAATGTGGTAGGCAAGTTACATATCGAGGGAATAACACAGTTTGTTTGATTTTTTAACCTACACAATAAGGTGATGGACAGAATGAAGGCAGTAAGTGATGAACTGCTAAAGCAAAGCTATCAGCTGGAGACCCAAAGATCCTGAGCCCCCATGAAGAATAAGAGAGTATACTTTGGGCTCTGATACAAAGTTGCTAGTTGACTCTTGTTCCACGCCTTCCCCGTGGGCTATTTCATCCCTAAGAAAAGCTCCTTCTTGTTCCTACTGGGCCCCGAGTAAGGTAGTCACTGCTGAGGCTGCAGAGATGAAAATACCGGGCGATCTTCAAGGAGCTCAAGGGTGAGGTGAGGAAGACAGTTAACTAAACAATTTCAATATGGAGTTGCTCTGGTCAGTGTTCAGCAGTGGAGGAGAGAATCCACTATTGCTCCCCGACGTGGGAAGGGATTTATTTTGGGGCATTCGCAGCTGACAAATCACTGGCAGAGGAGTAGACTCTTGTGGAGCTTCTATGAAGGATGTCCCCTGACATAACAGGAAACTCTGGAACCAGGGAGCTGTTGGAAGAATTGAGAACTCCCCAAACACACTCCGCCTGCACCAACAACATGCATGTTCCGCGTCCCCCACGACAGACGTCCCCAAGTCAGGACTCGCTGCTCTCCATGATGGCTTCATGGAACATCTGAAGTCTGAAACAGGACATAATGAGAGACAGAAAGCATGCCCTATTAAGTCTTGGGGAAATGGCAGACATTCAGGCATATGTGTCTCGATTTTCTTCTTTTAAAAACATTTTTTTTTGTAACGTTTATTTATTTTTGAGAGAGAGGGAGAGACAGAGCGTGAGCAGGGGAGGGTCAGAGAGAGAGGGAGACACAGAATCCGAAACAGGCTCCAGGCTCTGGGCTGTCCGCACAGAGCCCCACGCGGGCTCGAACTCACAAACCGCGAGATCATGACCTGAGCCGAAGTCAGATGCTCAGCCGCCTGAGCCACCCAGGTGCCCCTCGATTTTCTCCTTTCCAGGCTTTGGTCAGCAGTGTGTGTGTGTGTGTGTGTGTGCGTGTGGTGAGGGTGGGAGTTGTTTTTTTCTTTTTAAGTTTATTTTTGAGAGCGAGTGAGAGAGAGAGAGAGAGAGCACACGCACGCTTGAGCGTGTACAAGTGGGGGAGGGGCGGAGAGAGAATCCCAGAGAGAGAATCCGCTGTTGGCATGGAGCCAGATGCAGGGTTCGAACTCACGAACCGTGAGAGCGTGACCTGAGCCAAAGTCAGATGCTTAAGCGACTGAGCCATCCAGGCACCCCAGGGTGAGAGTTTTAGATAGGTGAGCCTTACACCAAAATCAAGGGTGGACGTATTGGTGCCCTTGGCCCCATTCCAACTCCATTAAGCTGCCACGTCTTGCAATACCTCCTCATCTAGTGGGACTGGCCACGTCACCTCGAAAGACGTATCTGCTACAGCCATCCTCAGTGTGGATGCTCAGATGGGGCCCAGATGTCTGTGACCCTGATGTGCCTGCTGAGGCAGGGCCAAGTGCCCCATGGCAGACAGTGGCAAAGGCCAGATGGACGATGTGACGGAGACTTGAGGACCCGCACCAGCAGGAACCAGGGTGAGGACAAAGCAGTCGCTATTAGCCCTGCGGGATTCTGAACAAGCAGAGAAAGACGGGACGATGAGGAGCTAAGATTCCTTCACCACATTCCTTCCACAGGCCAGCCACTGTTTCAGGAAGGGAGGCAGGAAATAGAAGAGGCTACCAGAGAGACAACTGTTTTAATTCAAAGAAATCAGGCACCGGGCACCTGGGTGACTCAGTCGGTGAAGCGTTCGACTCCCACTCAGATCGTGATCTCACTGTTCATGAGTTTGAGCCCCGTGTTGGGCTCTGTGCTGACAGCTCACAGCCTGGAACCTGCTTTGGATTCTGTGTCTCCCTCTCTCTCTGCCCCTCCCCGCTCAAGCTCTATCTCTCCCTCTCTCTCAAAAATAAACATTAAAAACAAACAAACAAAAAAAGGAAATCAGGCACGAAGGCACGAATGGGACTATATGAATTATCAGATCAATCCACATTTTAAAATGAATAAAGTTAAGGGCTTGGTAGGAAGACCAAACCTTTTTCAATATATATTTTTTAATTTATTTATTTTGAGAGAGAGTGAGAGGGGCAGAGAGAGAGAGAGAGAGAGAGAGAGAAGGCCAGGCAGGCTCCACACTGTCAGCACAGAGCCCAATGTGGGGCTTGAACTCGAGAAATGCGAGATCATGATCCACCTTGAAATCAAGAGTCGGGCGCTTAACCAACTGAGCCACTCAGGAGCCCCTAGACAGACCAAATTTTTATAGAGACTTTGCATATCTAAATTTCAGCCTTGGTGAAAGTATGACCTCACTACAAATGTCAGAATATCTCTTATCCCAGGGCCTGGTGCAGAGTGAATACTCAAGAAGGCATTTTAGGGTGCCTCTCACTTGTATTCACCATCAAACACAGTTCATTTTGGAAGTGAGTGAGTCCTTATTCCCTGGGTTCAATTGCAGAGAATGAGATTTTTTTTTTTTTTTTGATACTTAGTGAATGCATTAGTCAAGGTGCTGGGAGAAGTGAATGCCAAGATGAGATTAAACATTAAGGACTTTATTAGGGCCACACCCGTGAGAGGAAATAGAGAAGGAGCCCTGAAGTCTAGGAAGGCTGTTTGACCACAGTGCAAACCCAATGGAGTCAAGCAGAGAGGAAGGGAATGTCCGTTGGCAGTGACCAGGGCCATCTCAGGAAGATGCAAGGGGCCATCAGGGGTCCCCAAGCCAAATCAGATGTCAGAGACGTCATGGCTCTAGGGAATGGTCCTGCTCTATTGTTCTGGTCCCTCTAGTTATTGGCTGAATCCAAAACTTCAGGGCAAATGCGGTTGTAGATTTCAGGGCATAGCCGCTGAAGCCTTTGATTGACTAAACTCCCAGTGGTTAGAGATCCAAGAGACGCGTTCTCATGACCCATCGTATACATAATCCCTCCGCCTCAACGGGGAGCGCCAACAATTGCCATAGCCTGGCTTTGGCAGGTATGTCTATCTTATACATTGTTCTGAAGGTTAGTAAAGGAGGCACATTTCTTAGGAACGTTGGTACCGGTTAAACACACACTCCAATCTTGCTGTTTTTATTGCTCTGAAGCGCACCTCTTAGAGTGCCTCAAATTTACCTTCTTTGGAGTAGTCTGACATTCCGATGAAAGTCATTTTTAAGTCCAAGGCTGACTTCTTCAGTTTATTTAATAAGCATCTTACATCTTTTCTTACCCATGATTAAGTACTTTTCATGCTTCTCACATAAGCATGAAAAGTAGGCAATCTATCTCATAAGTATTTTTTTCCATGAGGAGAGAGGGTATAGGAGAAGGAGGAATTAGTCTTTGAAATGAATCACCAGGACACCTCAATTTCCTCATCTCTGAAATGGGGGAAATAACATCTGCCTTATCATATTATAGGAAGGATTAGTTTTTGTATTACTCAGAAGGAGATACCAGAAACCACTCCAGGTACTTTCATCAAAAGGGGATTAATACAGGGAAAAGGGGTCTACAGAATTGTTGGAAGGACCCTCGGGACAAATAACCGCTAACCCTGCCTCTGGTAATCCTAACTGGGAGCTTCTGGATCATACCACCTTGGCTGCAACCTTGGGACAGATCAGAAAGCCCGTGCAGGGGCTGTTGGCTTCCAGTGACACAGGATTTGCATGGTCACAGTTGTATGACTGTGTTCCATCTGCTGAACTGTGCTCCAAATTTATGTCTCCTACAGGAAGTTCTTTTTTTTTTTTTTTAAGTTTATTTAGTTTGAGCAAGAGAGAGAAAGAGCGAGGAAGGGGCAGAGAGAGAATCCCAAGCAGGCTCCGTGCTGTCATCTCGAACCCCGATGCGGGCTCAAACTTACAAACCATGAGATCATGACCTGAGCTGAAATCGAGAATCTGATGCTTAACCAGCTGAGCCACCCAGGCACTCCTCGTACGGGAAGTTATTAATATTCATAAGGAAAGTACAATTTTTTTGAGGCTTCATGTGTTTGCTTTTTCAAATCATACATTCTAGGAAATTTCTAGATACATAATGAACTTTGAGACCCCAATGTTATAATAACAAGACACATCCACTTTGGAGTTTATGACTTCAGTGAATTATGTTTGAAGTGTGAATTCTGGAGCATTATAAAACTAGGAAACACAGAACCCCCCCCTCCCCCAAACAAATGACACTTGGGTTTTTTTAAAATCTAACTTTACTATTAAAACTAAAATTAAATTGAATTTTGAAATGTAAAAATTTGAGAATTGTAAAGAAAGCATTAGAATAAGGAAAGTTTCCTTATTTAGCAGCTTGGTTGAAACCATTTTTATACATTTTATTAAAATTGTATTACATTTCCCTATCAAATATTTTTTCTGTATTTATGTAATCCGTTTCAGGGAAGAATTTTCCATTAGAACCAGGTTTGAGCAAGAGTGCTATTGGTACAGCAAACCTCTGTTTCCAAAAATAGTATTGTTACATTGACACATCATTATTGGAAGACTTCCAATAATTTGCTTCCGAGCGGCAGAAAATAATTTCTTTAGGACTGAGAGAAATAGTCACCTCTATGTTGTATTTAATGTGAAAATCCCTGAAAGGATTTTTCCCCCTCCTTTGGAGAGTGGGGAAATAATTTTCAGGAACTCAGTGCTCAGAAGGGAGACCGGATTTGTTATGCACGCAAAGCCTTCCACAATAGAGGCACCGAAAGGTTTCCTGGGTGTCCGGGAAATAAAAGATCTTTGAACATCTTTTTTTTTTTTTTTGACTATGTGGGCATCTGCCTGGCTCCTCGTGGGCCTGAGCACAGCCACAGATTCTGTACCCCTTGGATCCTTCTGCATCCAGGTGTGAGAGCCCCAAGCGGAGTGACAGGCCTGCCCTTGATATGGGTCCATGAGGCGTCAGTGGGCCTGGTGGGAATGGGCAGCGGAATGGAGGGGGGTTCTGGGAGGAAATCAGTGCAGATGAAGCCAGGGAGACTGAGCCCTCAAAGCCTCATGTGCCAGAGTCAGGGAGGGGGATGCGGGAGGGGAGGGGTGGTATAGATTTCATCAGACAGGCATTGCCTGGAGCCCCCAGGGGTTTTCTAAGCTGAAGAGTGACATTTGGGGGCGCCTGGGTGGCTCAGTTGGTTAAGCCTCCAGACTCTTGGTTTGGGCTCGGGTCATGACCTCACGGTTCGTGAGTTCAGGTCCAGCCTTGGGGGGCTCTGTGTTGGCAGTGCAGAAGTCTGCTTGGGATTCTCTCTCTCCCTCTCTCTCTGCCCCTCCCCCATTCATGCTAGCTCTGTCTCAAATAAACTTAAAAAAAAAGATACTTAAGCTGAAGAGTGACATCTTAAAATGTGCATTTGGAAAGGCCAGCTGGTGTCCGCTGAGAGGGCTGGGAGTGACAGGCTGGGTACAGACAGAAATCCGGTTAAGGACGCACTGTCGCGTCTAGGGTGCAGGCGTCAGAGTGAGAAATGGGGAGGTGGAGAAATGACTCATTCAGATATGACTTAATCTAAGCCGGAAGCGTACGGACATATGAATGTGCAGCCAAGTCCTACAACGGCCAGAACCCATTCCCGTGGGCGTGTCTCCGGGAGCCCCTTGTCCCCTGCGAGCAGGGCCATAGGGGCGCTTTACAAGGATCCATCCACCGGCCCCTGGGCTTCTGGGAGCGCCGTGACAATGGAGTCTGGAACATAAGGGTTTTTATATTCCGTGTACCTGGAAGGTCTACCCGGGGTGGGGGTGGGGGTGGGGGGTGCTGCAGCAATATTGGCTCCTTCTATGGGAAGGCAGCCGCTGCAATCAATGGGAGAGTCAGTTTGGGACGCAGGCAGCTGGAGCCACGGTCAAAGTGAAGGGTCACGTGGTAGCTGCATCCAGCACCGCAGAATTCTTTGTTTCCATCAGCAGCGTTGGGATTCAGCTGCAGGGAGCGGGGTCTTTCATTCAATTTTATGAAAGGGCGCAGCCTTGGAGGGCGCCTGGCTGGCTCAGTCTGTTAAGCGTCAGACTTCAGCTCAGGTCGTGATCTCAAAAAAAGTTTTTTTTTTTTTTTTTTAAATAAGATTTTTAAAAAAGAGCGCAGCCTCTATAGTCGACAGTAGCTGTCACATCACTGCTAACCCTTTTGGTGAAATTTTTGGTCAAGGTGGCCGCCTTAGTTTTCCATTCTGGGGCTCAGTTGGGTTTCACAGCAGGCTTAAATGTCGGAATAAAAACAGGAGAGTCGGGGACGGGATCAGAATAGCTCACGGGGTGAGAGAAAATGCCATCATCTAAAAACAAAATAATCACAGACCTGAGCTCTTTGCTCTGCCTAGATGCAGCAGGGCCGGGCTGTGGTTGTTAGGAAAACCTCAGAGAGCGGAGTTTCCCCCTGAAGCAGGCGATCCAGGGGGTGAGAGCACTTCTCAGTTCCAGGGGCCTCTGGGCCGGGGTACAAACGGTCGGCGAGTAAACCTCAGAGTGTAACACGCAGACTCTCTGCCTTCCCAGGT
This sequence comes from Lynx rufus, assembly GCF_022079265.1. Lineage (NCBI taxonomy): Eukaryota > Metazoa > Chordata > Mammalia > Carnivora > Felidae > Lynx > Lynx rufus. The sequence goes on from NW_025814840.1 coordinate 14,786,133, forward strand.
GGTTCACCAGGCTTGTCTTTACGCATCACAAGATTCCCAGGGTATTTTTGTTTCAGACGTGGCCTATGTTACAATGTCGAGAGTGACTCGGGGGGGAAAAAGAGGCCCCCAAGAGGCCCCCGTCCAGGGATGTAGTGAAACCAGTCCGCCAGCAGCCTGGGAGGCATGTGGCTCTGTGCCTCGAGCAACCACTGCAGCCTGGGAGCCCTGGAATGTTCCAAGCTGCCCACAGTGCTCACTGTAAACGCGTGAATGGAGAAGGCTGACGGCCGGCTTCATACTAACGTGTCACAGCATCGAGGAATGATGGGAACGTAATCTTGTCTCTACGGAGCACACACTCTCAGGAATTTGGAAACTGATTTTTCTTTTGAGAAAGACTTTTTAATGCAGCTTTTTGCGCATAAGAGGCACAGCAACAGTGGTAACTTGCTGGTTTATAAAGAGGCCTAATTTCCACTTGTCTCGGTTTTTCCCTATCGCAGTAGAGACAACAAGGAATATTCCTCTCCTTTCTGGTCTTTTGCCTTCGGCCCCAGTCCACTCATTAAATGCTGGTCCCACGTTCCGGTTTCCAGATATGATTTCCTGCAGTCTCAGGAATTCTGGATGTGTTTGGCTGGGGTCAGGAGGTGAGGGGGGCAGGGTGGGCCAACTGGTAACTGAATCCCTATCGTCGAGCACCCATGTGGTTCTCTATCAGTCAGTCTCCAAGAAACAGAACTTTCTTAATCTGTATACTTCCATCTGATTTTTTTTTTAATTAAAAAAATTTTTTTAACATGTTCATTTTTGAGAGACAGAGAATGAGAGAGGCACACACACACACAGAGAGAGAGAGAGAGAGAGAGAGAGAGAGAGAATCCAAAGCAGGCTCCAGGCTTTTGGCTGTCAGCTCAGAGCCTGATGCAGGGCTCAAACTCACGGACCGCAAGATCATGACCTGAGCTGAAGTCGGGTGCTTAACTAACCAAGCCACCCAGGCACCCCTCATCTGATTTATAAAACCAGCCAGCCTCAAGCTAACAGACCACAATGTTAGAGGAGACTTATTCTCATCCATCACCACCAAAGCCTCAGAACTGAAGACTCCCTTACCCTTCATACCAACACTGGATTAAAGGACAGAGTTATTTCAAATAGTTTTTTTGGTCTTTGGGGTGTTTTTTGGGTTTGTTTTTTGTTTTTGCCAGATGCCTTTCCCTACAGGAATTCTATTCATGGTACTGTCCACTACACCGAAAGTCCTGCTGAGTTTTAGATGGTGGAGATTTTATTTATTTTTTATTTTTCTAATTTATTTTTGTTTTAATATGAAATTTATTGTCAAATTGGTTTCCATACAACACCCAGTGCTCATCCCAACAGGTGCCCTCCTCAATACCCATCACCCACCCACCTCTCCCTCCCACCCCTATCAATCCTCAGATTGTTGTTCTCAGTTTTTAAGAGTCTCTTATGGTTTGGCTCCCTCCCTCTCTAACTTTTTTTTTTTCCTTCCTCTCCCCCATGGTCTTCTGTTAAGTTTCTCAGGATCCACATAAGAGTGAAAACATATGGTATCTGTCTTTCTCTGTATGACTTATTTCACTTAGCATAACACTCTCCAGTTCCATCCATGTTGCTACAAAGGGCCATGTTTCATTCTTTCTCATTGCCATGTAGTACTCCTTTGTGTATATAAACCACAATTTCTGTATCCATTCATCCATTGATGGACATTTAGGCTCTTTCCATAATTTGGCTATTGTTGAAAGCGCTGCTATAAAGATTGGGGTATACGTGCCCCTACCCATCAGTGCCCCTGTATCCCTTGGGTAAATTCCTAGCAGTGATGATGGAGATTTTAAATAGCAATTACTTGTGGTGGAGGGATGGGAGCAATGGGGAAGGGGAAGGAGTTGCTCATCTTGGATATTGAGGTAGTGGGAATGGGCCACATAATCTCCTAAAGAAGAGATGTTCTTGCTTTGGGATTCCTTCAAGAAATACTCATTGATCACCCACCAGATCTGGGGATATATCAGAGAACAAGCCAACACCCCTGTTTTATGGAGGTTACATGCTGTAGGGAAGACAGACAATAAGCAAGGAAGCAATTTGATTTTTTTTTTTAATTGCAGAAACGCAATGGAGGGAAATGAACAGCATGATGGGATGGGAGGGTGTGGAGACCTTCAGGGAAGGTGGTGCCAGAACATCTACCTGAGCATGTGGTCAGTGGGTCAGAGCTGAGACAAGAAGGCCAGGACTAAGCCAGCCACATGGAGATCTGTGGGGTGAAGAGAACACTGCTGGCTTTGTTTTTGTCTCTGGTTTTTAAACTTATTTTTATTTTTGTATTGATTCCTACTTTTTGTATTTTTTTATTTATTCTTTTATTTTTATATTGATTCTTTGTTCTTCTTCATTTTATTTTTGTATTTATTTTTCGGATTCAAGACACCACTACTAGACCTCTAAGAAAGAAAAAAGGCAATGTAATCATCATTGCAAATCACCATGGATTGCAAAACACATTTTGATCCCAGAGATATTAAAATATGTCAAAAAGAGGGGCACCTAGGTGGCTCTGTCGGTTAAGCATCCGACTTTGGCTCAGGTCACGATCTCACAGCTGGTGGGTTCGAGCCCCGCGTCGGGCTCTGTGCTGACGACTCAGAGCCTGGAGCCTGCTTCGGATTCTGTGTCTCCCCCTCTCTCTGGCCCTGCCATGCTCATGCTCTGTCTCTATCTCTCAATAATAAATAAATGTTAAAAAAATTTAAAAATAAAATAAAATGTTAAAAAAGTATGCCTTCACATCAATGTAACACACCAATGCAAAAGCTTGTAAGTGAAAAAAAGGCTTGGCTTGCTTGAGCAACTGAAAATAATCTGATATGCTTGTAGCTAGTAAATTGAAGGAGCAAAAGGTCTGAGGTTTCAGGAGGTAAATGGATAAATCTTGGGTTTGGGGCTTAAGCATAAAAGTGTGATGATGATGCCCTCTGCTGAGGAGAGACTTTGAACTTGCCAAGACGCCAACTTTAGACGGATCTTACATATTGTAAGTGGTGATTAAGATGAGGCGGGGTAAAAGGAGATTTAATACTCACTTAAACTCAAGGCTTATAAAAAGGCTTTTGTTCCTTGTCTATCTGGAAACCAGGGATCCTTCAAATTGTTAGCTGAAGAAACTGAATAAGATTCACATTGCTTTTTTATGCAGATTTTTATGTCATCTGCCTACCATGTCCCCATGATCAGTAAACTGGTAAAGTGCCAGAAAATGCTTCTCCATTACTTTCCTTCTGATAGCAGGTGGATGGAATTGGCGCGTCATCTAGAAAGCCGAGTTCCTGCAAGATTTACAGTCCAGTTTCGCAAACTATTTAAGGCGATAAATTTTCCATGGAGGCCATCAGCCAGCACGATAATTGGGCCTATATGGCTGTTTATAGCAAAATGTCACCACATCTATTATGTCATTTTAATGCTGCGACCTTCCCAAAAGGCAGTTGGGGACTAGAAGTATTGCCTACAGTAATATAGACCAGAAAACTGATGTCTGGCTCCTGATGACATGTGCAGGTGCTGGAAGAACTTGCAACTGAACCTGGGCTCTGAAATCGCAGTCCTGATTCTTTGGCTCAAATGCTGAAGCCCTTGGGTCTTGATTTCCCTAATGTCATCATCCCACCCCAGGCGCTTTTTGTGTTTCTATAGTGAAATCAAGGGTAAGTCCATCCCCGTGTTGTACTTTCGCAAATAGATTTTTTTCTCATCTCTTTTGTTCCCACAACCACAAGCGACGAAATGCATCCATGCTCAAGGTGGTTGACGCCCCAAGGTAATGAAGGTTGCTACTGTGTTTGAGAAATGGATCAGCCTTGCTCCTTGAACACTGTTTGAATGAAGGTTAACTGATCCTGCTCCCTGCTTCCAAGTACTCAGACCCAGAATATATTGTGTTCCCCCCAAGTGTTTCGGTGTTTACTTTCTAGGAAAGGCTAAGAGGAGGTGCTTTTTTCAACAGTGAGTGAACATTCAGCCAATAGTTTTAAAGCTTGGATAACTATCAGACTTCCTTTGGACGGTTTTTTTTTTTAATTTTTTTTAACGTTTATTTATTTTTGAGACAGAGAGAGACAGAGCATGAACGGGGGAGGGTCAGAGAGAGGGGGAGACACAGAATCTGAAACAGGCTCCAGGCTCTGAGCTGTCAGCACAGAGCCCGACGCGGGGCTTGAACTCACGGACGGCGAGATCATGACCTGAGCTGAAGTCGGCCGCTTAACCGACTGAGCCACCCAGGCGCCCCAGAGGGTTTTAAAACAATATCGGTTTGCTGCCTTTTTACTATATTGAAATCTTCATATTTATGATATTAGATTTTCCAGGAGTTGGAAGAAGGGGGAGACATTTGATTTTTTTCTAAGCTCCCTTGTCATTCTGGTGACTATGCATTTGAGAAGTGCAGCCTTGAAGAGTCCTCCAAAAATGATGATAGCTCTTCTCTAGAATAAGCCCCTTGGCCCTCCTCCATCTCTTGTTCCCTCAGAGAATTCTAGAGAGCACATCATCTCATGCTTATAAATGATAACCTCTTCCCCTTTGCTGGCTGTTCCTTGAGCACTCGACAAGTTCCAGTCTTTCGTCTTTAAAAAGGAACACACAAACAAAACATCTTTCCTCAACCCCATGCTTTTCTCCAGCTAAGCTCTTGTTTCAACCAGACAAGGGTTGCTTTTCTACCCAACGTCTCCACTCCTCTATCTTCTACGTCTGATCGCTGCCCCTCTGAGCTCCTCAATGTTACAGTCACTCTCCCTTGCTGGCAACCAGATGCACGCTTTTCCGTTCGTATCTTCCCTGGCTTCTTGGCATCCCTGACTGTCAGCCTCTGCTTCCCTTCTGGATTTGCGTGGCTTTCACGGCACCATCCCCGTCCATTTTGGTTTTTTTGGTAGTTGTTGTTCTGGACTCCGCTTCTCAGAGAATGGAAACTTCCCCTTCCGTATGACCCTTAGAATCGTTTCTGGCAGGAAGGTCTTCAGCCTACCTGGATCAGAATCACTGTAGGTGCTAATGAAAAATCTAGAATCCTGGACTTATTAAAGCAGAATCACTGGGGACATGGCCTGAGAAACTGAATTGTCAACATACGTTTTAGGTCAGAACTTCCCAACCGGCCTGCCGCAAATGAATTAAACAAGATACAGATGCCCCTGACCCCACCCCCCGCCCCCCAGGTTTCTAGTGTCTGGGAACAAAGGAAGCCACAGGCTCTGGGCTGGTTGTGCTGCATGAACAGTTTCATTCATTATTCCCAGGTCTCTTACCAATAGGATCATTTGCATAGATGCCAAGAGGGGAAAAGCTTTGGGAAGCATTGCCTAGGTAGTTTTTATGAACCATCAAATTTGGGGCCCACTGCCTTAAATGTTAGTGTCCCTTGGGTTGTCCTGTCCAGACCAGCATCTTTCCCTACTGCTCTACAGACTAGTCCAGGATAATTCCATCCACTCCACAGTTCCAACTTCTACAGCTACAGTTTTGTCTGAGATCTGCAACCACATGCCTAACTGCCTTTGGCCCTCAACTGTTAAACGTCCCAAAGGTCCCTCAAAACAATATGTATCAGCCCCGGGATGAAAAGCAAACCTTCACGTGTCCTAAATCAATTCATCTGGACTCTATTCCACCTTGCCATAGTCTAATAAATTGCTTTAATTGTAACAGTGGGGATGAAACTTAACTCCCCCACGAGATTGTGAAGTTATTTATGGCAGGAACATCATGTCGGCAATTTTAATCTATCTCGGTACTGTCATATTACTTTTCACACAAAAGATACTCAATAAACAACAACTTCCACCTGAATCATTCCTGAGTTAGCATAAGGAATCAGAAAGGAGTTGGTTTGAGTTAATGTCTCCCACTTAGGAGCTATGTGACTTTAAACAAATTATTCTATGGTTCTGATACTTGAGTTTTTTAACCTGATTGAGACAAGACCATTCATTTCATAGAGTTGGTGAAGAAGCGCTTACAAAGAACCTAAAATAGATGCCAGGCACAGGATAGGTGCCCGATAATTATTAGTGTCCTAACATTTATCTTATGAGGCAGGCATTGACCAACCTCTCACAGAAAAGAGAATGAAGACTCAGTCAAAAGAACATTCTTAATGCCATTTGGGAATAAGATAACATATGCAAATGATCTAAATGGGGCCTGGCACATGGGAAGCGTCTTCCTAATGTAAGCTCAAAACATATTTGTTGATAAAATAAATGTTTGTTAGTCCACTATCCTCATTTCCACGTTTTTATGCATGAACACAACATTAAGACGTTTCTGCTCCCCATATATCTTGCCTGTCTTGGGCAAATATTCAGGTCACTCTTGCCAGACATGAGAAATAAGGCAGGTTTAGACATGGCTCCTGTTCAATGGCCTGACAAAATCACTCGATAGCAAGATATAAAAATCCATCCAGGAGAAAAAGAAAAAAATATAGTGTGAGATGTAGCCAAACCACATAGGGGAAGGGACGAAGAGAAAACATGGAGATTGAACAGCATTACTCGAGGGAGCAGTTTTGAAACAGCAACAGAAGAATCTGGAGATGAATGTCACGTCGGTACCCAGCAGGTGGTGGGGTGGAAAGGAGGAGGGAGGAAGAGAAAATTGGAAACAGCAGGAACAGGGCTATAACTGGCATCAGTAGAGACACAAAGGTGAAAGCTGGCATTGGAACGGCATTGGGTTGTTAGAACACCAAGCTGAGTGCAGGCGGGAGAAATGGACGCTGAGCTGGTGCTAACGACGATGGCGAATAAAAGAGGAAGCGAGTAGAACCCGAAGTGGCAGTAAAATTGAAGTTAGGCAAATGAACACGTAGTATAAGACCCGCTCATTCTCACACGCACCGATTCCCACACGTCCTTTACTGCGCGGTAGGCGCTGTGCTAAGCTTGGCATCTGGGACTTTGTTGACAAGACATGTAGCTGAAGGGTTTACGTGGCATGTTCTTTCCCCCTCAACAGCACGTTTGTATTTCCCCTAAATTCCTGGGAGGAGTAAACAAAAGAAGATAGAGTATGTTTCTTTGGGGATGCCAGCCCCTATAAGGAACCCCAGGACCCCCTGAGAGGATGGTTCTATATCAATAATAGGACTCTCTGTAGGTCCTGATCTGTCATGTGGACGAATCATATTCAAGTATATTAATGCTCCAAAGAAAAGAGAAAGTAGAAGAAGGTCTTCATTAGGAGGCTTTCGGTCAGTGCGTGATAAATGAGAACATGTAACTTGGTAGAAAATTTTATTACGAAGCCTCAACTTTGAAAGAGAATATAAAAATGCAGCATCACTCTTGGAAAGTGAGACCTGCTTTGCAAGAGAACGTGTCTTTTACTTTTGTTATTTTTGAGACAGAGAGAGAGCACAAGCAGGGAAAGAGCAGAGAGAGGGGGGACAGAGGATCCGAAGCGGGTCTGTGCTGACAGCATAGAGCCTGATGCGGGGCTTGAACTCATGGTTTATGAGATCTTGTTGACCTGAGCTGAAGGCAGATGCTTAACCAACTGAGCCAAAAGCCATTCCTACCTTTTTATTACCCACCTGAAAGTAAGCAAATGGCTCCACAGGAGACAAAACTTGACATTCTCCAGAGCAATTCACAATCTCTAACTTCTGAGGTACGTTTGCCGTTCAGTCATCCTCTCACTCAAGTGGCTGGTGATTTTTGCTCCGAAGACTGTGACTGTGGATAAATACGAAAATGTTCACAGAGAGTTATTTCTCAACACTGAAGAACCGATATGTCTTAACACTTGAATGAATTATACTGATCCTCTGTGATCACACCTCTTTTCCAAATATTTCCATTTCTAACGTGTCTGTGCAACTCTGCCTTCGTCGAAGTAGATGATGCTTCTCTCTCTCCACACCATGGTTCTCTCCCTGCTCTTCCTAGAGCCCCAGTGTTTCTGCAGTGGTCCCGTGGGAAACTCTAGAAAAGCTGGGATGTACAGCAAAGGAAGGGCCTCTTTCTCTGAATCCCACACCATTTCAATATCCAAACGTCTGTACCTACATTCTTACCTGTTCTACTCATATATGGTGCTTCCACATTTTAAAAAACTGGTTTTATATGAAGAAAGGGACTCCCCTCGGCAGAGTCTTTTACGGAGCCAAATTTTAATTTTTATGAAGTCCAGTGTGTCATTTTTTTTCCTTTTATGGAGCATGCTTCAGATGTCAAGTTTAAAAAGATTTTGCCTGCTGCTAGATTCTGAGTATTTTCTTCTTTTTTCTAAGTGTCTCATGACTTTATGTTTTATCCTTAAGTCCATGGTCCATTTTGAGTTAATCTTTGTACAACCGTATACTTACGAAATGTACCTCAAGATAGTTTTGAAAAACAACTTTTTTTTTTGCCTGTGGTTGTCAACTGCCCCGTTTGTATTTGTTGAAAAAGCTGTATTTCCCCTACCAAGTCGTTTCTATACCTTTGTCGAAAGTTAGTTTGTCATATTAGTGTGGGCTTATTTCTGGGTTCTCTGTTTCATCGATTGATGTGTCCGTCCTTCTACCAGTACTGCCTAATTTGTCTGGCTATGTAATAAATCTTAAACAATCAGGTAGATTGGTTTTTCCCACTTCATTATGTTTCAAATTGGTTTAGCTATTCAAGTTCCTTTTCATTTCCATATACATTTTAGAATAATTTTGTCTATATCTACAAAATAATATGCTGGACTTTGAAAAAATTTGGATCAAACTTGGGTATCGGTTTGAGGAAAGTTGACTTCTTTACTATGTGCATCTTCCAATCCATGAACATGTTTGTCTCTTCATTTAGTTATATCATCTTTAATATCTTTCATCAGCTTTGGTAGTTTTCAAAATTTAAGTTCTGTACATATTTCGTTAGATTTATTTCTAAATATTCCATGTTATTTTGAGTCGATTGTAAATGGGATGGTATTTTGAATTTTGTTGTCTATGTGTTCATTACTAGTATATAGAAATACAATTGATTTTTTAAATGTTTATTTTTGAGAGAGAGAGAGTGTGTGTGTGTGCGTGCATAGTGGGGAGGGGCAGAGAGAGAAAGAGAGAGAGGATCCAAAGCAGTTTCCGCACTGACAGCAGAGAGCCTGATGGGGGGCTTGAACTCATGAACTATGACATCATGACCTGAGCCAAACTCAGACACTTAAACGACTGAGCCACCCAGGCACCCCTACTATGGACTTTTTTGTATGTTTATCTTGTATCCTGTGACTTTGTGGCACTCATTAATTCCTTGGATTTTTTTTTATTGTGATAAAATATGCATGACATAAAATTTACCATTTTAACCATATTTAAGTTCAGGGGCATTAAGTACACCCACCATCCCCACTATCCATCAACAGAACTTTCTCATCACACCAAATTGAAACTCGGCACTGGTTAGATAATAACTCCCCACTCTCCACTTCTCCAGATGTGGGCAACCACTATCTATCTCCATAAATGTGATCATTCCAGACACATCATATAAGTGGAATCATACACCATTTGTCCTTTTGTGTTGTGAGTATTTCACTTAACAAGTCTTCACATTTCATCCATGGTGTAACATGTAGACATACGTACTGCGAAGCAAGTTGTAGCATGTATTAGAATTTCTTTCCTGTTTTCTTTTTTAACCAATCTAGACATCTATCTTATTTTAATAGACAAAGACGAGCCCTCCATAATGCCAGAACACATTCTGAGGACATTTTAATTCTGTCTTCAGACTGATCTACCTCCAGTGCTCAGTGTTTTGGAGGTGAACAGCCTGTTGGTTAATTTTTTTTTAATTTAGTTTTCTTACAGAACATTGTATAGACACAGCTAAAACTAAAACCGCCATATTACCGGAATGAAGCATTTCCTTCCTTTTAAAAACCGAATAATATCCGACTGTATATGTACACCTCATTTTGTTTATCGATTCACCCATCAATAGACATTTGGGCTGTCTCCACTTTTGGTGATTGGGAAGAGTGCTGCTGTGAACGTGGGTGTAAAAGTATCTCTTCGAGACTGACCCTGCTTTCAATTCTTTTGGTGCAAACCCAGAAGTAGAATGTCTGGATCATATTTTAACTTCGTGCATATTTGTTTTAGTAACTACCATACCGTGTTTCACGTCAGCTGCACCATTTTGCATTCCCATCTATAATTCACAAGGGCTGCAATTTCTCCCCATCCTCACAAACTCCGTTTTTTCCCGTGAGTTCTTTTTCTTTTTAAATAATTGCCATCCTAACAGGCGTAAAGACGTATCTCGCTGTGGTTTCGCTTGCATCTTCCTAATGCTTAGTTATCCTCTTTGCATGTGCTGTGGTCCATTTGTATATCTTCTTGGATACATGTCTAGACAAGCCCTTTACCCATTAAAAAAAAATAGGTTCCTTGTTTTTTGTTGCTGAGTTGTAGTTCTTTATATATTCTGTATATTAATCCCTTATCGGATATGTCATACGCAAATATTTTCTGTGTTGCCTTTTCAGTCTCTTGATAGTTTCTTTATATATATATATATATTTTTTTTTTTTAGAGAAAGAGAAGGAGTGTGGGTGGGGGTGTTGGTGGCAGAGGGAGGGAGAAAGAGAGAAAATCCCAAGCAGGCATCACACTCAGTGTAGAGCCTGATGTGGGGCTCAATCCCACGCCCCTGAGATCATGACCCGAGCCAAAATCAAGAGTCAGACACTCAACTGACTGAGCCACCCAGGCACCTTTTGACAGTGTCTTTTTTTTTAATTTTTTTTTTTTTAACATTTATTCATTATTGAGAGACAGAGAGAGACAGAGCATGAGCATGGGAGGGGCAGAGAGAGTGGGAGACACAGAATCTGAAGCAGCCTCCAGGCTCTGAGCAAGCTGTCAGCACAGAGCCCAACGCGGGGTTCGAACTCACAAACTGCAAGATCGTGACCTAAGCCAAAGTCAGACGCTCAACCGACTGAACCACCCAGGTGCCCCTGATAGCGTCTTTTGATGCACAGAAGTCTTTAATTTTGATGAAGTCAACTGTATCTATTTTCTTTTGTTGCCTGTGTCTTGCTGTCACATCCAAGAAATAACTGCCGTGTCCAATGTTGTGAAGCTTTTCCTCTATGTTTTCTTCTAAGAGTTTTATAGTTTTAACTCTTACATGTAGGACTTTGATCCATTTTTAGTTAAGTTTAGTATATGGTATCAAGGTTAGTGTCCAACTTCCTTGTTTTGCTTGTGAGTTCTAGACAGTATTTGTAGATTCTTTAAGATTTTCTACATACACTGTCATGTCATCTTCAAATAGGGACAGTTTTTATTTCTTCCTTTTAGATATTTATGCATTTTATTTCCTTTTCTTGACTTGTTGCACTGGACATTATACAGTGTCCAGAATTACGGCGAATAAAAATGGTGATAGCAAACATCCTTGCATTGTTCCCATTCTTAGGAGGGAAGTATTCAGTTTTTCATCATTAAATATACTCTTAGCTATAGGTTTTTTATTTGGTTGGTTTTGTTTGTATATGCTGTTTATCAAGCAGAGGAAGTCCTCTTGGCTGAGACTTTCTATTTTTTCATTTGTTTCAAGCAGGTTCATAATTGTGTTTTATGAGGGCTGCTGTAACATTTTCATCAGGTGATTCTAACATCTAAGTCACGTCATTAGCGTCTGTTTTTCATTAAGTTGGAGACCTTCTGGGTTCTTGGTATGAGCATTTTTCCACTGAAACCTGAACCGCTTTGTATTATGTACTGAGACTCTGTCTTACTTAAACCTTCCATTTTCATTTGCTTTCTCTGATACGGCTTCAGCAGGGCGTGGTGAGGGGCAGTGCCTCATTACTAACGGGAGGAGACAGAAGTCGTTTGGCCTCACGGATACCTGAGAGGAAGGGGGCTCAATGTTACTTCTACACGGGGGTGGGAATTCTGGCTCTCCACGTGATCTCCGCTGACACCATCGCGTGGGTGGTCTATTACCACGGGTGGCGACTAAAGTCCTGACCACCTACTAGGCCTCCTCTGACACCATCCCAGCAGGAGAGGGAGGGGCACCTGTCAGGTGAAAGTCAGGCTCTACTGATACTGTTGGAAAAGAGGGGAGTGGGTGGGACAAGGAGGCGTATGACTGCCCAGTAAGCAGTCCCCTGTGAGGTGTTCTCTTACACTACCTGGGTGGACACTATTGGGGTCCCTCACTATAGCCCGCTGAAGATAGAAGTCTAGGCTTCCCAATCTGTCTCTGCCGGCATCCATGGGGTAGGACCACTGTTTTCTTTTGTTTTGTTTTCCTGCGATGTGTGCTTGTTGTGTCTTCTTGGCTCCACTGTTCAGAGTCTTCTTGTGTTTATTTTATACAGAATGTCCGGGGTTGCAATCAGTGAGAGGAATAGGGGGAAACACCTCTAACTCCGTCTGCCTAGGTGAAGAACTCTAAGTTTACTCCTACTTGCGAAGAGACTAGATCATAATTATTCCCACCACAAAAAAGAAATGATAATTATGTGACGTGATAGAGGTGGTAACTAATGTCGTGATGGCAATAATAGTGTAACATATAAATGCATCCAATCAACACGTTGTACACCTCAAACTTGCACAATGTTGTATGTAAAATGGATTTCAATTAAAAAAGAAAAGAAGGGAAGGCAAAGCTGGGGGTGAGGAAAATGAAACTTTAGTAGTGAGACTAAAGCTTCAGACCCACACAGAGCCCGTGGCCAAGCCCCCAGAGAAGTCACGTTGCCTTAAGATTCTGACTCCTTTCACATGACACCACCCTCGTAATCGTGAAAGTGTCAGACCTTCTCAGGAGGTTGTGAAACAGTCTCCCCTTGAAAAAACAAAGTCACGTCAAATGTTTTGAAGCAGCAAGCTGCTAAGTGAGTCTCATCGAAATTTAAGAAATCAAATTCATGGTTAATGCCCTATTTAATCAGAGGCCAGCACTGAGGGGCTGTGGGCAGAAGTCATGAGGGGTCGCTCCAGCATTTCAAAGTACTCCAGCTTAACATCTCCCCTACATTTGCCCTTTAGGCTTACTTGTATCTACTGTAGAAGCACATCTCTTTTGCCCAGATACCGTCTACACATTGTTCCTAAAAGACCTCTCTCTGGATTTTGGTAATTATGATGAGATTTCTCCCCCACTTTCAACTTCCTTTATCTCAAGTCAGACACAGAGTTAAGAGAAGGGGATCTGATAACCCCAACTCTGCACCTCTGTGCTGAGGAGTGACCAGGCTGTGTTTGGAGTCTCCTCCATCAGCCAACAAAGTGAGTTCACGGCCCGGTCCAGGTCCCCAGCACGATGAGGAGCCGAGGTTACAGGCTCAGCTTATCAAACGCTCTTTGGCAGATGCCCAAGTCATTCCAAGTCTTGCCCTAGAATGGAGACAAAGTGGTTTTAAGAGCTGACAGATAGAAACTTAAGCCTTCCTTTCTGCCACATCTGGAGTTCATCTCTGAAATAAAGAACAATGGCAACTAATGTTCTTCGAACGCCTCACAGAATAGTGTCTCCGCATTCTGTGGGGAGAGACAGAGGGCGGCGATGAGGGGAAACACTCCTCTCCCATGGCAGGAGCGGAATTGCATGCAGGCTGCTGTGGTTGTGAAGCAAACACACTCTGTTCCATTGCAGCCATCAATCTTTAGACCTGATAACATATTTTGAGCCTCAAGTTACACCAACAAAACACAACAAAGAAACAAAACAAACCAACCTGTGTTTTGCTTTCACCAAAGGGAGGCTTACATTTAAATAAATAAACTTACAGTAGGAGTATTCAATGATACTTGTAATGCCTTCTCTTGGAAAGAAACTTACTGCAAAGAGAAGTATGAATAGGATGGAGGTCAAGGATTTGTCCAGAAAATTGAATAATGCCTCACTTGAAGAGAAAAAGGTGACAGTATTTCAATTTCCAGGAAGCAGTTGAGTTGGAAGACCCGATGATCAGATCTAAAGATCCAAGGTAAATTCCTGTTTCTTCAGCCTTGAGATGGTCATGCCATCATCAGTACTAAAGGAAAGAAGCCCTCAGGCAAAACCTTACTTCTTCTAAATGTGTCAGCCAAGCCAAGGCCACGCAAGTATTTACTTCTATGGATAAAATGATCCTGTGTTTTTGGGAACGTCTTCACCTCTACCACAAAGATAGTGACACTGACTTCTCTCATGGAAATACCGTGGGCGTCAATGATAATACAGTGTATGCGACGTGCTTACCACCCATAAAGAGGCTTAGATCTTAACTTTTCATACAATGTTTTCATACAATGAACATTGCCTTCTATTACAGAACATGATCTGACTCTACTTCCATTTGTGATTTGGGCAACAAAAAACCAAGTGTTTGCCTGCCTGTGTTTTCCATCAGCCAGGGGTAAGTCAAATTCTATATGGAAGGAGACCCTTGATGTCAACAAGAAAACGTGACCCTACTTTCTTAGGTCATTAATTATACTTCTCACACTATGTATCTTTATGTTTTTGTTTTGTTTTTGTTTCCTAATTATAACAATTTTATGCATAAAAAGCTAATACTCATGGCTTGCTTTGAGATCTCTTCATAATGCCTGGGAGACAATCATGGGGAAGAAATGCAATATTAGAATGAGCACAATTAAATACTGACTGTATATGCTCCCCCCCCAAAATCATATATTACATTTCATTTTAGAGAGAGAGAATGAGAGGATGCAAGCAGGGTAGAGGGGCAGAGGGAGAGAAAGAGAATCCCAAGCAGTTTCCATACTCAGCGTGGAGCCCAATGCAGGGCTCAATCCCACGACCCCTGGGATCATGACCTGAGCTGAAATCAAGGGTCGGACACTCAACAAACTGAGCCACTCTGGTGCCCCAATCCTACTTGATTTTTAACCCCACCCTTCCTCATGTCTGCATTTCTTCCTACAGCTCATCTATCTGACACCTATGTACTCCAATCAGACATACTTCCCTGCGAGGACTAAGATCTTTCCAGACCTAGAAGGGTCAAAGTTCCTAACTCTTTGCCTTCATAAATAGAAAGCCAAATCCACTCATCTCCATGAATATTACTCTTACCAGGATGTTCAATTACAGACATACCTTGCCTCTCTTCTCACTTAATAGCTACACCCTTCCAACAGAGCTTTCTGCTTTCCTGGTTAAGAGACTTTAGTGCATTTTTGGAAACAGTGGGTGTTTGGGGAATGTCCCAAACAACTCTCTGAGCCAGCAAAGTGGTTGGCTCTAGAGGCAAGGTCTTTCACAGGGTTAGTTTTCAAGCTCAAGTGATTTAACAGGTCTTGAATCTGCCCTAGTCCACTCAGTTCCCGTAACTCCTTTTCTTATTAAACATTTACTAGAACCGGTGGTGATGTGCACTCAGGTTGAACGGGCCTGAGTGTTGTCTTGGAGAGGAGGAGGATTTGGGAAGCTCAGAGCACTGAGGATATAGGGAAACCACTAAGGGTCTCTCTCCCTTGAACTCTACAATGACCCACACAGGGTCACCATGGAGGATGAGGCCTCCCATGGTGACCATGCCTGGTTCCCTGTGTGCTGTTATCACCCAGTAGTTATTGGCAAATAAAGTTCACAAAATGAAGATGAGACAAATAAATGAAGTTATTGTGTTGGTCCCAGCCTACTGCTAGTGATGCTATTGGCTAGGAACACCTGGGCACTCACCTGGGTAGCAAGCCTCCATGGACCGGGGCCAGTGATGGGGCTGGAAGGTACATGGCACAGCCAAGGGCCACACAGCAAGGTTACCAGTTGAGAGAGAAAGAGAGAGAGAGAAGACCTGGGGCTCTGCCTTTATTAGGGTCTGAGGGTGGGGTGTCTGGAGTTACATGGGTTCATTCTTTAATAAAAATTTTTTTCTTTGAGTATAGTTGACCCACAACGTTGCATGAGTTTCAGGGGTACGCCATAGTGATTCGACAAGTTTTGCACTACGCTGTGCTCAAGAGCATAGCTACCATGTGTCACCATACAGCACTATTTCAAGATCATTGGCTATAAGGGTGCCTGGGTGACTCACTCGGTTAAGTGTCAGACTCTTGATATCTGCTCAGGTCATGATCTCACGGTTCATGGAATCAAATCTGGTGTTGGGCTCAGAGCTTGCTTGGGATTCTCTCTTTCCCTCTCTCTCTGCCCTTCCCCCACTCACACACTCTCTCTCTGAAAATAAAGAAACCTTAAAAAAAAGTCATCAACTATGTCCCCTATGCTGTGCTTTTTATTCTCATGACCTATTCATTTATTAACTGGAAGCCTGTGTCTCCTTCTTCCCTTCACTCACTTTGCCCATACCCTCTGGCAACCATCACGTATATCATCTGTATTTATAGGTCTGTTTCTACTTTGTGTTTGTTAGTTTATTCATCTTTTTTAAAATTTTTAAAAATGTTTATTTTTAAGAGAGAGAGAGAGACAGAGTGTGAGCGGGGGAGGGGCAAAGAGAGAGGGAGACACAGAATCCGAAGCAGGCTCCAGGCTCTGAGCTGTCAGTACAGAGCCCGATGCGGGGCTCGAACTCACAAACCGTGAGATCATGACCTGAGCCGAAGTTGGACGCCCAACCGACTGAGCCACCCAGGTGCCCATCTTCTTTTTTTAGATTCCATTAATGAGTGGAAAATGGGTTCACTCTTTATTGGCTCATTTAAACATAAAAGTGGGAATTAGAGCATGGGAGGGGTAAGAAGTTTCACCCAACAGGTCAGCCACCTGGCACCCAGCGCTTTCTGAAAGAGGGAAGTTCGTGGGAGGTGAAGGTCTAGTTCCTTACCTGGTAGTTTTGCTGGTAGCTGTGTTGCACAGCCGGCAATGTGTTTAGTCAAGATGGATGTCTTTAGACACGGATGTCTCCACAACGAGAAAGCTCAGTCAGGCACTTCGGTTACAGAAGCAGAGGAAAATAGCAAAGCAGGAGAGAGAAGACAAGCAAAGAGCTACTGGAGGTTTAAATTTATGTCAAGAATAAAGAGAGGATGGGCGCGTGGGTGGTTCAGTCAGTTAAGCGGCTGACTCTCTATTTCAGCTCAGATCGTGATCTCACAGTTCCTGAGATTGAGCCCCGTGTCGGGCTCTGCGCTGACAGCACGGAGCCCGCTTGGGATTCTCTCTCCCCCTCTCTTCTCTCTGCCCGTCCCCCACTTGTGTTCTCTTTCTCTCTCAAAAGAAATTAATCAATTTTTAAAAAAAGAATAGAAGATACCCCTAATCAAAGCCTCTGCCCACTGCTTTCTTTTTTTTACCTGAAACGTAGATAATTTTATGCCAGTATAATAATATACACCTGTCTGCCTTCCTGTAGCCGCGGAGCTGGCTCTTTGCCCTGAGGTCCTATATGGCTCAGCTGGAGCTCTTGGACCCCCTGCATTTCAGACCCCCGAAAATAGGCTCGGCCATTTTCCAAACTGGGCCCGATGCTGACCCTGGGCAGCAGGAAGAAGCTAGAAGCAGGCCAGGGTCCTGGACTTTTCTTGCTTGCTACCAACTCTCATCGAAGTGAATTTGATTTCCTGCGCTTGGACAGGATCCTGCTACCCGCCAGCCTAGAACCCTTCTGTGACCTCTCACTGCGCTCAGGCCACAGACGCTGCTCCTTCACCTCCCCCTGGGTCTGCCCCTCCGACCTTGGCCCCCACCATGCCCCCACCCTCACTTTCTCTGCCGTGGCCACACTGATCCCTCATGATTGTCTTTGTGGTCCCTACTGTGGCTGGACCGTCCCCCCCCCCCAACCCCCGACCTTGTCCACATAGTGAGCTCCTGCTCATTCTCAAACCTTGCCTACGTCAAGTCTCTCCCTTGGGCTCCCAGGGCACCATGCACCTTTCTTTCAGGTCATCTGCACAGTTGCCACTCTAGCCCTTGGTCCTAGGCTGGCTTCCCTGGGAGGCTGGCTCTGAGCCGCAGAAGTCTGTTTGTGAGAAGTATGTTGGTGAGTGGTTACATGGGGTGGGGCTGCGGCTAAGATAGCCCTTGGAGTTTGTCTGGAATGGGGCAAGAGGGCTAGGCCTTTGAACCTGGCATTGACTGTCATCGGAGACTCCAGGGAGCAGGTGGCACCTTGGGCAAAGGCAGCTTTTGCAACGCAGGACGACAACTGAAGGACTCGGCGGTGAGCCATCGGCTGGCAACACTTCAGGCACTGGAAGGGGTCCTGGGCTGCCCACGACAGCGTCCACTACGGTGCATGTGCTATTTAGTCAACACCTCTCTTGGCCTCCACAGTGCAAGCTTCTTGAGGATAACATATTACTGTTTTACGAGTGCTTAGTGTAGTACTTGGCACAGTCCAGGATCTCCATAAATGCTGGTTGAAGAATAAATGAATCCAGGCTGAGTGACCAACCTTCCGGCTCTGCCAAGGGCCGTCCGTCCTGGTTTTAGCAACAAAAGCCCTACATCTCTGTAAAACCCTCAGTCCCAGGAAAACCGGGGCATCTGGTCACCCTGAGCCTAATATTCCCCAGTACTTTTACTGACCCTGATGGTGACAGAGTTCACCATCACTTCTGGCTCACCTGGTGGTCTGTTTGGCAGGGATTGGTTGGAATTATGTCACTAGCCTCCTTGCTCTTAAGTGAGGAGACAGACCTTGACTTTGGGTTAGGTTATCTGCTCCTAAGTCTTAGGTCCTACCACTCCTTTTCTACCTCAAGCCTCTGATTTCTGACCTACTTTGGTACAGCGTCAGTCTTTCCTATAACCCAGCAGGTCTGTCCAGATTCCTCATCTCAGGACACTCTGGTCTAGCTCACTCTGTTGCCATTTGAACATATAACACCGTGTGATATGTTGTGTGATATGTTATCTCACATTAGGTGCTACTTTACGAAGGAACGACTGTGTCCTTTCAAAACCGTAGGCTCAGTGGGAATCATGGGCTGGCCTGGGTCAGAGAAAGAATGATCCACCCGGGCCAACACTGCACAGAACATGGTGTGCTCCGTGTCGCCCTGTTGAGTCTGATCCATGTGGAGAAGTGGAGGGACAAAGAGACGCTTGGGAATATTCTTGTGTGCAAGGAACAGCACCGGGCTTTCTACAGTTCAGTCCTCAGTGAGGCTGTCTGATCCCTACAATCTTTTCCAATGCAAGCTTTTGGGGTAGAATCTGAAATGCAAAGATCTTGGCTTTTTGTGGTTTTTTTTTGGCAACTAGGATATTTGGCTCCATGGGTGCATTTCATTTTCACACTAAAGACCAAGACAATGAAAATAAGAATATCTCTTCCTCACCATGTAGCTCACGTCAGTGCTGTGCCTCTGTCCTAAGTGCCACAGGTCTTCAATGATCCCCTTTCCCCCTTGCACTTCCACCAAAGAAATAACTTACTTTTCTACCAATTCCCACTCCTTATAAACATGTCTAATGGGTATTTAAATAATGGTGATTGATGATGTGCCCAATAAATGTGGAGACCATTGGTATTTTGTTCCATTCTAAGGAGGAATAAATTTTAAGACAATTTTTAATGTTTATATATATACATATATATATATATTTTTTTTTTCTTTTTTTTTTGGGAGAGAGAGGGAGGCAGAGCATGAGCAGAGGAGGGGCAAAGAGAGAGGGAGACACAGAATCCAAAGCAGGCTCCAGGCTCTGAGCTGTCAGCACAGAGCCCAATACGGAGCTCAAACCCACAAACTGCAAGATCATGACCTGAGCCAAAGGTGGACGCTTAACTGACTAAGCCACCCAGGCACCCCATCTAAGGAGGAATAAATTAAAATGCAGAAGAGAGGGGCACCTGGGTGGCTCAGTCCATTAAGCGACTGACTCTTGATTTGGCCCAGGTCATGATCTCACGGTTCGTTAGTTCAAGTCCCGAATTGGGCTCTGCACTGACAGCGTGGAGGCTGCTAGGGATTCTGGCTCCCTTTTTCTCTGTCCCTTCCCCATTTTTTTTTCTCTCTCTCTCAAAATAAATGAATAAACTTAAAAAAATGTGAAAGCGATAAGTAGCCAGCCTGGCATCACCTAGCACACAGACCTAGCATTTTGAGAGGAGGAAGAAGAAATCTCTCCTGCCATCTTGGCATATCTACAGATGAAAACACAGTGTCTTCCTTCCAGGGTTGTTCACCTACAAATATCCACTAAAAGAAAGAAAATCAGAGATCTCGCAGTTCATACGTACACACTATCGACCAACTTTAAGAACTGTTTACCACAGTGCATATTTGCACCATTATTTTATGTAGATACAGTTGGGGAATGGTATGTAAATTTAATGGAGTAACCAAGAATAGTCATTACCAAAACATCACTGTGCAGTAGGCTCATGCAGAGCTACTCTATCGGATACGATTTCATATCTCTTTAATGATTCCAAAGGCACTGACATCTTCTGAATAGTCCCAGTGTAACTGTGACGAGCATTAATTATCATTTCGAAGCAAGAGCCAGTTAAAAAAAATTCCTAGTTGATAGCTGGTTTATTATTACCTGGACATATGAGGTTATAAACTGTCACATTTAAGTAGGCACAAGCAAATGTTGTTTCAGAATTATGTGGGAAACTCTTTCCCTCGTGGTAACTGATTTGAAACTGATCGTCACTGGGATCAGGTCCCCCCGCCTGAAGTGTGAGAGCTCACTGTGGGACCCGGGGACAACCTCCTCCAAATCTGGGTCTACCCAGGCGGTCATAGGACTAACACTTCGTCCATGAGGTCTCTTGGGTAGAGAAGTCATTCTGGAACTGGATGCATTTGCCAAATAACCTTCACCGGTTACATCGAGTGGAATAAAAATAAAATGTGTAGTATAATGCATTACTATAAAAGAGCTGTAGATGAAGTTGGTTCTGTAATTAGCCATCATTTTACCAAATTGGCTCCCTAAAATTAAGACTCTAGCCACATAAGAATAAAATGACTGGCATTAGATGTCGTGTGTGTGTGTGTGTGTGTGTGTGTGTGTGTGTAAAACTGGAATTTTATGCAGGATACAAAACGTTATTTAGATTATGGCTGAATATTTCAGAAGGTACAGGTGGATATATGTCTTTTGTTTCCAGTGATTCATATATGCCATTTAAAAAGTGGATCAGACCCACCGCATTATAGACATTAAGGCCACCACCCCTTCACTCTGGGTGTCTACACTGGCAGCCTCTCCTCATCCCCTTATCCCACGGACAGCCTCTGCTTGTCCCTTTATCCCAATTCTGCTTTCACAAAGCCGCCGAGTCCACCTGCTCGCTAAATCCAATGTCCTTTTGTTTAGCCCATTTGGAATTTTCCAGCAGTCGACACTTCGACCACTTTCTGCGTCTTGATACCTTCCTTCCAAATGGGCACCATACTAGGTCTTTTGCACACCTTCTATCATTCAATCCCTGGGAAGGTCTGCATTGTACCAAACCCAGCATTGTCACAAGCCAAACTCATCTTCCCTTCTCAGCTTGTACTTCTATCCTTCTTATTTGTTGGTTTGTTTTTATTGAGGAATAACTGACATACGATATCTTATTACAACATAGTGGTTCACACTGTGAAATGCTCACAAGATGTCTAGTTACTATCTGTCACCAAAGTGAATGCAATTATGACTATAGCCGCCATATTTATTATTATTAATAAGTCATCCCGTGGCTTATTTGTTTTATAAGTGGAAATTTGCTTCTTGACCCCTTTCACCCATGTTGCCTACCCCCCAATTCCCCTCCCCTCGGGCAGCCACCCATCTGTTCTCTGTGTTTGTAAGTCTAGGTTTCGTTTGGTTATTTTGTTTTTTAGATTCCACGTATCATCGGAATCATCTTGACGTTGGTCTTTCTCTGTCTGACTTATTTCACTGAGCATAATGCCCTCAAGTTCTATCCGTGTTGTCGCAGATGGCAGGATTCCATTCCTTTTTCACGGCCGAGTAATATTCCATGGGATATATACATACATCTTCTTTATCCATTCATCCACTGATGGACACGTGGGTTGTTTCCATGTATTGGCTATTATAAATAATGCTACAATGAACAGGGGGTACATACATCTTTTCAAATTCGCGTTTTCATTTTCTTCAGATACCCAGTAGTGGAATTGAGAATCATGTGGCAGCTCTATTTTTAAACTTTTTGAGGAGCCTTCATACCACCTTCCACAGGGGCTGCACGAATTTACATTCGCACCAACAATGCACAGGGTTCCCTTTTCTCCACATCCTTGCTCCCCCTAGTTATTTCTTGCCTTTTGGTAACAGCCATCCCGACTGATTTTAGAGCACGATTTTGGGTTTGGGTTATCAGCTTTTGTCCGCTTCTTCATTATAACTTTTATGAGTAGGTAGTCATGTTAATATCCCTTGAAAGTATTCTGGCCGTATTCCCTTACCGCTTCTTTCCTCCTCCTTTGTTTCCTTTTAGGAAACATGTTCAATCGGCACATGTCTTAGGACTGTGACAGGGTCCCAGCCGTCCTACCCAGCTCCAGTGCCCTTCCTGTGGTCTAGCCTGTGCTAACCTTCCTAGCACCACGCCTTCGGTGTCTGTGTTCTAATTCTCAGAGTGCACAGGCCCTTTGATGAAGTTTTCAAAACACCCTACCTAATATTTCTCATTATCCCTCATCATACGTACTTACCCGTATCATTATTATGTAAGAAACAAGCTGAATGTAGAAGCATTTGAATGTCGGGATTCAGAATGGTTATTAAATAATACTGGCACCTGAATTTTATTATGATGGGTCATGTGCCAGGCGCTGCACTAAGTACTTTTCAAGAAATCGCTAGGACCCTTACATCCCCAAAGAAGGTACTATTCTCCCCAGCTAGGAAGTGAGCCGACTGAGGTTAGCAGCAGCTTTCCCACAACCCCATGACCAGAGAAAGCTGTGCCTGGGGGGCAGGACCTGTGCCTCGAGCCAAGAACCCTGTATCACGAGAGCCCCATTCTACGGGCTGCCCGGCCAGGCTCGCATCTTGGCTTACACTGGCCACCTAGAATACCCTTACCCTCAGTCTCCAAGGCCCAGCTGCCCCACAAAACCTTTCCTACTCCTAAAGTGAAATACAAAATGGAGACCAGGCTTGAAAATTCCCTGAGCGGACAACAACATTTAAACCACGTGAGCCATTTAAACCAAGAGCTAACACTTGTCTATGTCGAGAACGTTGGTAAAACTTAGGTTATTTCTTGTAAATGCCTCTGGCAATCACGAAAGAAACTTAAGTCTCTTGCTAAATTGGTATGAGATAACCACTCTTCGCCAACCACCTGCCGTTTGGAAACCTCCATTGTAATAACCCATCATCGTGAAGGCTAAGCGGCTCCTCATTTTCACTTTCTACGCCATTCTGCAACGTCATGCCTCGTATCAGTTTTGGGTTCGAAAGCTCCCAGGTTGTTTTACGCACAACAAACTCTTCCCAGATACGAGTTTACTTACCCGGTTTTATTTTTCCCGGTTTCTGGACTTTTGACAATATCCACCCCCGCTCCCAGGGACCTCCTCCTCCTCTGAGTTCATTATCATTTTCTATCTGCCAGATACCACATTGCATTGGAATTTTATGGCCCTGTATTGCTAACTGGTGTGTGTTTATTCTCCACATAGAAGAGCAGGTGACTTCCTGGAGAACCTGCACCGTCCATCACTTCTACAGCATTAGCTGTCATCTTGCCTTTTAGGAAAATGTAGGAAAATGCCTACAATTGGTTGTAATGGTAGCAGCTAACAGTCACGAAAGAGTTTGCCACGGAAGCCCCAGGCACTACTGGCTCATTGCTTTGCATTCACCATCTCCTTACGCCCCCCGGAAACGCCCCCGGGTAGCCCTTGAGCTCTAACACCTGCACACAGCCCTTAGGTTCACCTGTTTCCACAAGAACCAAGCTCCTTCTAGAACCAGACTAGGGGAGATCTCCTAACCGCGACCCCTTCACAGCCTCTTTGCGTGAACTGGGGGCTCCACGGGCGATCTGGGCGGGGAGGCGTGAGCCATGTGCAAGAGAACTAGTAGGAAGGGTCCAAAACTTAAGCGTGCCAATGATGTCAAATTTTCTTGAATTTTTCATACACCCAGAGAGCCCATCTATTTACCTTTACAGGTAATGAGTGACTCACTGTGACACTGACTTATTTACAGTTTTGTTGTGATACTGAGTTTTAATCCCTGCTTCTGATAAATTGAAAAAGAAACGCGGGAAGTCTAGGCTTTCAGATGATTTTTGGCAGCTTAAATTGGATTTTTTTTTCTTTTCTGCATAAATAGTCTGTAACTTACTCAGGGGAACGCCTCATTCTTTCTCCGCCTCCAAGGATAGCATCTTTCTTGTCAGCTCACAGGTAAAGCTGGCAGGAGATGACCGTCACACGCACCCCTTCTTAGCAATCTGCCGCTCCAGGGGGATTTAGGGACGGGGATTCTCACGTTACGTATGTTACGTTACGTACACGTTACGGACGCGGGGAGAAAAGCCCACGTGATTTTGCTATTTTACCACCTGGGTGAAGAGCTATTAACAGCCACTTGACCTGATACTCCTCCTAACATGCGTAAGATACCTCTTTTCCTTCTGCCTTAGATGTAGCCATGAAAACTTGAGATTCAGAGACCCAAGTAATGCAGATCAGTCAGAAAGAAACAATTTTAAATATAGGTTATTTGGCTCTTTTCTTAAAGTCCCTCCACAGTGATCTGAAACATGTCTCTGATGGCACAGCCAGGTTCCCGCGGGCTGATATACGGGGCTCGTCTTTCTCCAGGGAGCGTCCCTTCCTAGGAACGGGTCACCAACAGGGACGTGTGGCGTCAACGTCTGGCCTGGCCCTGGGCTCTGCTGCTCTCTGACCCAAGACAAGGGCACCCAGGGCAGCCTGGTCTCTTACCTCCCCAGATTCAGAGGGAGCAGCACAGAGAAAATGATAGACCGTGAAAAAAAAAAGGCAGTCTATTATTTTACGTTGTCAGAGAGTTCTAACTGCTAGCTCGTGCCATAAATTATGCAGTGACCTTTAAAATCTAGCTTGGTCACTGCCAAATGGGTGGCAACAGGCTCAGTCCCGATGTTAAGTTCACATTGTCCTAAATTGCAATCACCACCTGGTAGATACCAAGTTGGTAACAAAGGCACCGAGGAAGGCTTTCATCATGCAAGTGAGGACATAAAAAGGGCACTCCTCCCACATTAATGTAGCATTTTAAAGCCATAATGTTTAGAGCAAGCACAAAGTGATGCAGGAGTTTCGGGTAAATTATGTTGATGTCTTTGAGCACCTATGGACTCTGGGAAATTAAATATCTCACCACCAATAGGCTCTGGATTTCCAGCCACAGCTTAGAAATGGAAATGAAGTGGCTGGGTCCAACCTATTCTTGATTTCTGCACAGGTCATCGTCTCATGGTTCATGAGTTTGAGCCCTGCGTCTGGCTCTGTGCCTGCTTGGGATTCTCGCTCTCCTTTCTGCCCCTTCCTGTTCGTGCACACACTCTCTCTCTCTCTCTCTCTCTCAAAATAAATAAATAAACATTTTTTAAAAAGTAAAAAAAAAAAAAAATGGAAAGGAAGTGCTGAGGTATATGTGTGACCATATACGTATAATGATCATAATTTATATAAATAATGGAAGAGGATGAAAAAAGCCCTCAGAACTCAATTTCTCCAACTAAAAATAAATAATATCTAATTTATTTATAGAAGTTTTTAGTGGTCAGGTAAATGACAGCAAGGCTATACATTCACAACCTTGCTATCTCATGCTGAAAAATGGAGAGATTTAGCCTAAATGAAGTTTTCAGACAGTGGAAGTTATATTTAAGAAGCAAGCCTCTTGGGGTGCCTGGATGGCTCAGTTGGTTAAGTGTCCGACTTCAGCTCAGGTCATGGTCTCGTGGCTCGTGGGTTCCAGCCCCACGTCGGGCTCTGGGCTGACGGCTCAGAGCCTGGAGCCGGCTTCAGATTCTGTGTCTCCCTCTCTCTCTGCCCCTTTCCTGCTCACACTCTATCTCTCTCTCTCTCAAAAATAAATAAACATTAAAAAAAAAAAAAGAAAGAAAGAAAAGCAAACCTCTTAAGGGAAGCCTGGCTGACTCAGCGGAGTGTGCAATTCTTTTTTTTTTTTTTTTAATTTTTTTCAACGTTTATTTATTTTTTGGGGGACAGAGAGAGACAGAGCATGAACGGGGGAGGGGCAGAGAGAGAGGGAGACACAGAATCGCAAACAGGCTCCAGGCTCCGAGCCATCAGCCCAGAGCCCGACGCGGGGCTCGAACTCACGGACCACGAGATCGTGACCTGGCTGAAGTCGGACGCTTAACCGACTGCGCCACCCAGGCGCCCCAGAGTGTGCGATTCTTGATCTCAGGGTTGTGAGTTCGAGCCCCACGTTGTCTGTAGAGATTACTTAAAATCTTTAAAAAACCTAACTTTAATCATTTTATAGGCAAACAGTAGTTGAACATTGTTAGGAAAATTACAATATTGAAATAACATGAACAAACAAATGTGCTAGCTATCCTGGGGGCTGTTTGTCCCTGCCTGGGAGGGCTCTGTGAGGCAGTTCCTTTCTGAGTCTGAGTCTGCCTTTCATGTTAGGCTCTCAACAGCCCTTCTCAGTGCACTTACTAGCTGTTAACACGTGGTTCTCCAAGCAGGTGGCACAGGGGATCCAAGTGGGGGGTGCAGGAACTGTGGACGCTTTTAACATTTATTTATTTTTGGGACAGAGAGAGACAGAGCATGAACGGGGGAGGGGCAGAGAGAGAGGGAGACACAGAATCGGAAACAGGCTCCAGGCTCCGAGCCATCAGCCCAGAGCCCGACGCGGGGCTCGAACTCACGGACCGCGAGATCGTGACCTGGCTGAAGTCGGACGCTTAACCGACTGCGCCACCCAGGCGCCCCCGTGGACGCTTTTAGAGGCACAGAGCCACGGCGTTAACTTTAAGGCTGCCTAAGGTAAGGACTGCCCAGTGACTCCTGCCAATTTGCACCGAGACTTGTAATTCTTTTGCCACCAAAAATTACAACACAAAGTACGCTAACTCCTACGTTGAGAACTATTGGGTAGCATTGCTCTCCTGTATTCTCTGTGGGTTCGAACCCAGAACAGTCACTTTATCGGAGCAGTGTGCAAAGTGTGGGTAAGCTATGAGGGAAGAAAAGGGGCTGGCTTATTAAATGTGCTTCACTGCCAGGCTGTGAAAATACTTACAGTTTTACTTCTGGGTTCCTTCCTGTGTTTTGCTTTAAATGTTTATTGAGAGAGAGAGAGAGAGAATGCGCATGTGAGCGAGTTGAGGGAAGGGTAGAAGGAGAGGGGGAGACAATCCCCAGCAGGCCTGTGCTGTTAGCACAGAGACCGATGCAGGACTCGATCCCACGAACCATGAGATCAGGACCCGAGCCAAAACCTGGAGTCGGAAGCTTCACTGACTGAGCCACCCACACGCTGCATTCTTACTGTATTTTAGAAAGCTGAGTTGTCCTGACAATACCTATTAGATAAATGTTTGGAAAGTTGTCTTCAGCAAACAATTTCATGTTTTGCCTTCACACAAAACACTCGGATGCACCCAATTTTCATAAAGTAGAACGCTTGGAAAAGAATACATCACTATGGGGAAAGCTTTAAAATTGTTAAAGAGACAGGTTGAAAATTGTACTGGGCAGCAGCAAATACGTAGCTGAGCTCCGTATGATTTCAGGCTCGGCATCACAAGGAAGTTTCGTTTCTAAATTTGCCAAGGCACGATCCGGTTGACCACGTACGCATTTCGGAAACTCGATCCCAGAGGACTGGTTTCCTCACTCGAGGATATCAGTATTTATCACAGCCCTCCTCGGCATGGGATGGCTGTATCATACGCCACACAATCACGAAGCCCTGCTCACTGCATTCCGAGTAGGAGACAGCTAATCTTACGGTCACCTTGCAGGGCGTGCTTGTTGGGCCAACTTGAAAACAAACTCTTATTCCAAGCAAAGATCCGCCGCTTTCACGAAGACATCGTACTACTGATAGCTTTAAAGGGTTTAAAAGGTTTTGCGTTGAATCTTTCAGTTATTTCGACGTCTCCAGATTTGTAAGTATCTCCCCATCCATTTTCCAAAAGGCACAGAAGGCTGGTTTGTGGAGTGTGGGCATGATTTTGTCAGGTGAGAAAAGTGACCCCGTGTCTTATTAATCTGATAACTCCCAGACGTTTTTTCCTTAAGTCACATCATATTTATTTGTTTGGAAAGCTTTCCCTTTTCCCACCCACGCATCTTCCTCTTCGACTTTTGAACATATGGCGTTCTAAATCTCCTGGGGGCATATGGAGACTACAGTCTCATACATGGAGTCATCTGGGCCAAACGTCTGTTTTGTGTATTTCCTTTATTACCTCCTTTTGGAGGCTGCTCCTAGCCTATGCGGTGCCTCTGACTTCTGGGAGGGTAAGAACGCTTCCTCCACCAACACGCTGTTCTCTGCTCACACTGAGCGTATCTGCTGCACCGAAGTCAACCTACCTACTGGACACACGTAACTTAACACTCACACGCAGGAGTGCTGTCCTTGAAGGACAAGGGTCTCTGCCGCTTCTCTATCCCGAGGGCCTTCTACAGGATTCTTTTTTTTTTTTTTTTTTTTTTTTTTGGGAGAGAGAGAGCAGGAGAGGGGCAGAGAGAAAGAGAGAGAATCCCAAGCAGGCTCAATACTGTCAGCACAGAGACTGATGCAGGGCTTGGACTCCAGAACCATGAGATCATGACCTGAGCCAAAACCAAGAGTCAGACGCTTAACCGACTGAGCCACCCAGGCGTCCCAAGATTCTTAAGAACTCAATTTAGAACACTCTAGCGCAAGAGCTGGATCCTTGGGCTTATCCTCTACTCATCACTCCCAATCGTCTTTGCTAGTATTCACTTCCACTTCCAGCTGCACCCTTGCTCGCCTCCAACTAGAGGGTTCCAAGGTCAGCATTGGCAGGTGCCGCGCTGGCCTGCTACACGCTGCTTGTCCTGCCCCTGTTCTCTGATTCACAGCTCGCTCCGCCTTCCGGACCACAGGGCAGCACCTGCCCACTGGTCAAGGACAAAAGACAAGCATAGAAAAGATACTCTGCCTTATAGTTTGCATCCAAAAGGGTGCGGGAGACAAAACTTGCCCCCCACGTTAGGACCCCCTGCTTCACATTAGAAACAACAAAAGCAATTTGAAGGGCGTTAAGGGTGTCTTCTCTGCAGCTTCATAAAAGCTTTGAAAATGACCTTGACACTTCGTTACTTGACGGCATCCTGATTCCAAGTTTTCCCGTTCTGCTCTTTCTCGTTCTCTGTAGTTTGGACTCGCCACTCAGATTAGTCAAGCGGTGGTGGCACCTGAGTTATTTTTTCCCGCATTGAATATAAAGACACTCTCCCCGTGTAAAATCCGTTTCTGCAATTTTTATCCTTCAACACCCCTACACCATACCAAGCACTGTGGTCACGGCGAACTTTCCGGACCCGATCATGTCCTTGATGCATGTCCCTATTTTCTAAAGAGTCTCTATTCCACTCCTTAACCAATCACCAACCCCGTCTAAGGGCAGTCTCCACCATGGGGACACGGTTGGCATGGGGTGCAGACAGAAACGTGTTACTGGATCACCCAGCATCACCCAGATCTAGAAAAACAGAACACGTTTGGAACTGAACACTGGAGGGGGGGGGGGGGGGTCTACTGACAGCATCACCGAAGCTCTGGAGCCAAGATACATCCTTCTTACAGCTTTGTTGCTCTGAGGCCAGATGGGATCTCCTACAACGAAGAAGGCCCTGCTCATCTAAGGCCAGCAGCCAGCAGGGCAAGGCCGGTAACTGTGTGCTCAGGGTGCACGTCATGGAGACGTTTCTGAGTGACGTCCCCGAGGTGAGGTCGCGCCACTCAGCTGCCTCACGAGCAGGGCACAGATTTCTATCAACATCTCGAGCACCACCTCCCAGGCAGGTACCCATGGGAGAGAAGACGCAGGTGAGGGGGTCACTGGGCATCAGTTGTCATGCAGGGTCTTTTTCTCTTCTAGAATTCTCGCTACAAAAAAAGCGTTTTAATGTTTATTTTGGAGAGAGAGAGAGAGAGAGAGAGCGCACAAGCGAGGGAGGGGCAGAGAGAAAGGGAGACACAGAATCTGAAACAGGCTCCAGGCTCTGAGCTGTCGGCACAGAGCCCGACGCGGAGCTCGAACCCCCGAGCTGTGAGATCACGACCTGAGCCGAAGTTGGATGCTTAACCGACGGAGCCACCAGGCGCCCCTCTCTTCTAGAATTCTTAAGTGTTCTGTGTGTATCACTTACATGTTGCCGTAATGGTTTCTATAAAGGAGTCCTTACATATTATTTGCATAGTCGAGAGCTTTCCTTGCTACATTAAAGCATAAAGATTGCAACCAGCTAGGATTTTTATTGATGTCAGCTTGTAAATTTAAAAAACTCTCTGATTAATTTGCCAGCATCTGTTCATCTGGGGCTTCTGTGTTCACGATCTGGGCTTTCGCACTAGGTGACTACGAATCACAAAATAACTTCCTTTACAAATCATATTCTTCATTCTTTGTCCACCTCCGGAGAAACGCTTACAGACATTTTAGACATCTGGTATCATTCCAATGCAAAGGGTAGAAACATTTATTGTAGAATATGACAGTAACTCACTCTTAAGTGTATTATTTCCCTTATTTTATTGTAGCAACTCTCGATTCTTCAGTATAAAGAGAAATCAAAAGGAAAAGTATCTACAATCTTGGGTTAAGAAGTATGCTGAGATCTGGTGACCTAAACCCTCTATGTACAAGATATAAACATATTTGGACTTGTTTGTACACAGTTAATGGCAACCTATTCATTATAAATAGTAGTTTTAAGTTAGATTCTACAAAAATAATGATCTTGGATGGGCACATGCAGACTGGTACACATAAACTTATTTATAAAACACATCTCTATGCCTCTCTCTCTCTCTCTTTTTTTCCTTTTAAATATAAATGTTCTATTTAGCCATCAGCTAAAACAATTTAAATGCAAATCCCCAAATCCCCAATTAAAAATATAAAATCCACTTCTCTCCACCGCAGTACACTTCTTCAAGTATTCTTTACCCATTAGCAAAGTCTAGGTAATTTTGTCCCATGGGAATCATAGGTACACATCCCATTTCTTCGGATATTAGACAGTCCTCCAGAGTAAAAGCTTCCTTTGTTCTGTTATTTTGGGGGGGTTTTTGTGTGTTTGTTTTTTGTTTTTGTTTTTTGTTTTTTTGTAAATATTTTGGACAGTAGGTATTTGTTAAAATACTTATCTTGGTGTCTACGTTCTCATACAAATAAACAAGACAAAGGGTCTCGCTCACTGCCCTCACCCGACTGCTCCCGGACAACACGGCAAAGCCCTTAGTTGCCTGCGGGGCCGTCGGGGTGGGCAGAGGATTGAGGGCCCACGAAAGGCTCGTTCTGCTTCCGGTCCTCCTTCGGGCCGGCTGCCTGGTCTGCGATGGACGAGAAGGACAGCTGGTCGTGCTCTATGATGTGCACTCGATCCTCGTCCTTGTCCTTCTTCACGTAGAACATTTTCCTGAATTTTTTCAGCTCGTGGAGTTCGCAGAAGGTTTCCAGAACTACCAGCATGGCAATGAGGCCAAGCAGAAGGTAACCTGAGTGAGAAAAAAAAAAAAGACAGTGTCCCAGTGGGATCGAGTCACGGATGAATCAAGGGACGCCACGGAAAGCGTGTGCGTGAAATCAAGTCATTGCCGCTTTCCGAATTTCTAGGAACGTTCTGAGGTCTGTGGCTCCAAGACGGGTTACCCACAGGAAAATGAAGAATGACTTACCCTTGTGCAAACGTGGGATGCTCAGGATCCCAGGGTGTAATTTTGGAGGAAACAAAAAGATGGGGTTGACCTGGCATCGTTAAAGGGAAGTAGCATCCTGCAATGGCCGCCACACAAGGGTAACGTGCCGGGGGAGGGCTCTCCACCTCGGCCTCATAATCAGCGGCTCTCAGAAAGCCAGTGACACACGTCAGAAGACTTTTTGATGGTCATGAGTGCTCAGAACAGAGGCTGACACTTTCTTAAGCACTCAATACTCGTGTCAGTATTTCCACTACCGAATAAGAAGTGCAGCGAGAGAAGTAAGCTAACTGAAAATCCTTCCAGGAATGGATGCAGACGGGGAACAGGTCTTGGCGTGTGGCGATTTGCACTTGACCGGGATCCAGCTGCCCACTAAGCTGTCCATTGTGGGACAGTTATTTTGGGGCCACGCGGACCACACTCACCGGTTGACTCTACCAGCTTCTTACTCCGAAATAAAAGATAACCCGTTGATTCAGGTTGAGTGGTGTTCTTTGAATTCGGTGAGGGGAAAATGGTGCTTTTAACTCAGTTCCTACACATTTAAAATCGGTTTCCAGAAAAAAAAAAAAAATTCCATCATGGAAAGGAACAGGAAAGTGGAAATGAAAACTAAAAATAACAAAAATTCCAATTTCATGGCCTAGTGGTAAAATGCTTGAGGACTGTCAGAAAACAAATGAGCGGGCTAGAAGGAGCGGCATAGTGGGAACGAGGAGGCGGACTATCTCAAGAATGCACGGAGATGTGGTTCTAGCATCTTTAGAATTTGGCTATTAAGTTTTGATGACAGCATGGTATATTTTAGAAATAGCAATGACATTGTTGAACTCATTGACAATTCCCCTCCTTTCCCTTTATCTAGTGTTTAGTGAAGCCTTGATCAAGCACTGGCAAAAATATCCATGGGGTTTCAGGTAAACACTGTGGGATTCTACCCTATCCACAACCCAATATGCCTCTGGAATATTCTTTTGCTCCGGTCAGCACATATGCTATGTAGACGGCTCCAGAAAACCCGGTTCATATTGTTACGAGCGTGAAGATGATCCGAAAGGATTTAGCGTCATGTGAAAAACTGAGGCGTGCGACAGTTGGGCAGAATTTATGAGAAGACTATAAACCCAAGAGAAAAGTAGGGCTAGCAAACACAATCTCAGAAACACTCAACTTCTCGGAGTCATAAACAAACTAAATTAAAACAAGGAGGTAATATTTTACCTGATGGGTGAAAAAAAAAAAGTTGAGATAATGTTTACCAGCAGTACCACGTGCAACAAGACCCTCCCTAATGCTACGGGTCTATACCACCCTGTGAGAGTGGAAACCGTTACGCCCACATAATTCTGGGGACGGTCTGAGCTCATAATGCCATTCGGAAAGCACCGGGTCACTGTGTTCTGTGAGTCACAGGACAGGCATATTCACTTTGGGCCGTCAATCCCACTTCTTGGAAAGACAGCAAAGTAGAAAAAGTGAAATGTACAAAAATATTTACTGTAGTGTTATTTATAATGCCCCCATGGCACGGTTAGATTATGGTATAGCCAGGGACGGAACATTATGTGGACATTGAAAATAATTACGGTAACTGGAGGAAATATGAAATCATCCTTGTAACCACTTGGTGAATATTTATGGAACTCGTATGGTAGCCAGGCATTGTTCAAAG
Source organism: Lynx rufus (assembly GCF_022079265.1). Lineage (NCBI taxonomy): Eukaryota > Metazoa > Chordata > Mammalia > Carnivora > Felidae > Lynx > Lynx rufus. The sequence goes on from NW_025814840.1 coordinate 14,819,676, forward strand.
CATTGGGGTTTGTGAGGGAAGTCTCTGTCCTGGGGGAGCCCGTGGTTTAATGGAGATGTGAAAATATACATAATTCAACGAAGCATGTTGTCAGGTTAAGACTACAAGACAGGGCCAGGACAGAGCATCTATTAAGATTTCCTAGGAGACATGACATGAGTCAAGTCTTGAAAAAATCTTGAGACAGCAGAAATGCAAACTGTTATACATCAAGATGCAAAAGATAGGAAAGGAGCACACAAAAATTAAGAATTTCTAAGTTCTTCATATCATACTGAATTTTAAGTTCTTACTCATTTACCTTGGGAGAAAGAGAATGTGCAGAGGGAGAGTAGAGACAGAGGGGGACAGAGGATCCGAAGCCTGCTCTGTGCCGACAACAGACAGCCTGACGCAGGGCTCGAACTCACGAACCGTGAGATCATGACCTGAGCCGGTCAGACGCTTAACCGACAGAGCCACTCAGGTGCCCTTCCATATCATACCGAATTTTAAAAAACTGTTTAAAAATTGTAAACCACTGGCTATCCGAATTTAAGATTTTCCTGGTAAATTGAAGAACACGATCGATTACTAATGGGCTACATTGTAGCCCTAGTTTTCTGGAACTTAAAACATTTGATAAAAATAGCAACTTTTCTTTTTTTAATTAAAAGTTGGTAATCCAGGGGCGCCTGGGTGGCTTGGTCGGTTAAACGTCCGACTTCGGCTCAGGTCACGATCTCACGGTCCGTGAGTTCGAGCCCCGCGTCGGGCTCTGTGCTGACGGCTCAGAGCCTGGAGCCTGTTTCGGATTCTGTGTCTCCCTCTCTCTCTGCCCCTCCCCTGTTCATGCTCTGTCTCTCTCTGTCTCAAAAATAAATAAACGTTAAAAAAAAAAAATTAAAAAAAAAAAAGTTGGTAATCCAGTATATTTTGTGTGGTGCATTTTTACGCTGTAATTTATAATGTTATTAGTAAGAAATTGATCAGTCATGTTATTAGTAAGAAACTGATCAGCAGTTTTAAGTACCTGGGAAAAAGTAAGTCTCAGCAGTAAGATTTTTGCATAAAGAGTTTGCAGATTTATCAGTGAAAAAGAGATCAGGGCTTTTATGAACGACTCCTCATTGGTAGGTGAGGAGGGGTGTGGGAATAGCAAAAGAGGCCAAGGAAGTAGAGTCCGGGAGCCTGGCTACTCACATGTGATCCCAATCTTATAGAGCTCTCTGAATTTTTGATTGTAGCCTTCTCCAGGAACGTAATCCCCTAGGCCAATGGTGCTCAGGGAAATAAAACAAAAATAAAACGACTCCAGAAAGTTCCAGTCATCCTCCAGGATGGAGAACACGGCCGCCGGGATGAAGAAGAAGCAGGACACGGTGACAAACCCGAGGAGAACGGCGTGGACGATGGCCACCACCTGCTTGGAGAAGCCCCAGCGGACATGGAAGTAGAGGACAGGCCTGCGGGTGACATGGATGGTGACACGCTGGACCACTGCCGTCAGGAACAGGAGGGTGAACGGGATGCCGATGACTGAGTAGATGATGCAGAAGGCCTTACCTCCATCTGACAAGGGCACAGTGTGGCCATAACCTGCAAGGAAGAGGGGGCCGGAAAACACATCTGTAAATGACAAGTGCCTGCCACCCACCCCTGCCCCCTCAAACCTAGGCAAAGAATCAGTCTTCGGGTCTGATACTTTTTTTTTTTTTAATGTTTATTTATTTATTTATTTATTTATTTATTTTTAATTTTTTTTTCAACGTTTATTTATTTTTGGGACAGAGAGAGACAGAGCATGAATGGGGGAGGGGCAGAGAGAGAGGGAGACACAGAATCGGAAACAGGCTCCAGGCTCTGAGCCATCAGCCCAGAGCCTGATGCGGGGCTCGAACTCACGGACCGCGAGATCGTGACCTGGCTGAAGTCGGATGCTCAACCGACTGCGCCACCCAGGCGCCCCAATGTTTATTTATTTTTGAGAGAGAACACAAGCAGAGGAGGGGCAGAGAGAGGGAGACACAGAACCTGAAGAAGGCTCCAGGCTCTGAGCCATCAGCACAGAGCCCGACGCGGGGCTTGAACCACGAACCATGAGATCATGACCTGAGCTGAAGTTGGACACTTAACCGACTGAGCCGCCCAGGCACCCCAAAGGGTCTGATACTTTAAAAGCTCCATCAGAATTTTTACTGCAGTAAAATTCAACAGAGGATGCTATTGCCCTTGATAAAACCTGACCAGCTCTTTCCAACACATCCGAGTCTGGTTTTGAATTTGCTGTCAGGCTGGAATAGACAGAGGTTCTGTGTGAGCAGGGGCTGATGCCCATTGTCCTAGACCAGCAGGGAAAACACACGAGATATGCCCCTCCACCCCTGCCTCCCAGGATCCTCATTAGTATCCAAACACCAGTCTACACTTGCATCCAAAACAGACTGCTCACAGAATTAGAGTTCTAACAGGGACGGCTGAACTATGGGCAGGCAAAGAAGACTCCATGAAGATAAAGACATCACAAAAGAAGAAAAAATTAAGATTTAAGCACACCAAGCCACAGGATGGAACGTTTCTTTTAAAATATTTTGCTCCATTATCTGGCTAAATGGCATATTCAGAAACTGTAAACTTTTTAAAAAATTTTTTTAACGTTTATTTATTTTTGAGAGAGAGACAGAGATAGAGAGCAAGGTGGGGAGGAGCAGAGAGAGAGGGAGACAGAATCCCAAGCAGGCTCCATACCCTCAGCGCAGAGCCTGATGCAGGGCTCGAACCCACAATCCGTGAGATCACGACCTGAGCCAAAACCAAGAGTCGGATGCTTAACCGACTGAGCCACCCACGCCCCCAACTGTAACCTTTTTTAGCCTTTACTCCCTCTTTGTTATTTCTGAAGGTTCCAAGATGCCATAAGTTCCCTTAAACAAACATTAAAGAAAAAACACATTAGGGCCAATGGTCAAAACAGAGGTCTGTTTGGCTTTCCACTAGGTTTGAATCATTCCCAAATTAAGCCATTCAAAAGACTCTTCGTCCAACAAATGCTGGCAAGAAAGAATCCAGGGGGCTGAGGCTCTGTGTACTATTTTTTTTGTTTGTTTTTAAAAAATTTTTTTTAATGTTTACTTATTTTTGAGACAGAGAGACAAAGTGTGAGAAGGGGAAGGGCAGAGAGCGAGGGAGCCACAGAAATCCGAAGCAGGCTCCAGGCTCTGAGCTGTCAGCACAGAGCTTGACATGGGGCTCAAAACCGTGAACGGCGAGATCGTGACCTCAGCCGAAGTCCGACACCCAACTGACTGAGCCACTCTGGTGCCCCTCTGTGTCCTGTTTTTAAAATTTCAGGAGCACTTCATCCTGAAAGGCCTAACAGGCCGCAACAAGTCAGTTCAGGAAAAAGCCAACAAAACGCAGTTTTGGGGGCTCCTGGGTGGCTCAGTCAGTTGAGCGTCTGACTTTGGCTCAGGTCATGATCTCACAGGTCATGAGTTTGAGCTCCATGTCAGGCTCTGTGCTGACAGCTCCGAGCCTGGAACCTGCTTTGGATTCTGTGTCTCCCTCGCTCTCGGCCCCTCCCCCGCTCATGCTCTCTCTGTCAAAAATAAATAAACATTAAAAAAATTTTTTTTAAAACGCAGTTTTTTGTGGAGCTGGGTTCTGAAGAAACCTCGTATGTGTGGTCACGACCGAAAAGTTCTTTCAAACCCTGATTTCTAAAACGTATCCCCCTTAAAAATAAACAACTCTGAAAACCCTTCGGCTCTAGATGCCGCGATTCCCTGCTCTGTGGCACCTGCTGGGGTAGGGCCCAGGTATGGGGGATGGAAGCTTTCCCGGTTCTGCCCCCGCACGATGTCAACACAACCGTCAGGAGGTTATCTGCTGGCCCAGAAGGCACTCCGGTTATGAATGCGCCGCAGGGAGTCCCAGAAACCTGCTGAAATTGTTTGCAGTGGGTCCACCCACCTGTCCATTTTTCTGTGACGACATTCTGGAATCTTAGATTCTCAAAAGCGTTAGGAACAGTCGTTCTGAGTGAGCCTCAGGGCCCAGAGCCGTGTGGCCTTTGCACACCCGACTGCTCCCGGCGTGGCGTGCTGGGTCGGGGCGCGGTAGAGAGGGAAGGGGACAGGTGGAGGCATCCGGGGAAGAGCAGGAAAGATGGGGCCAGCGTGCCAAATGATGTTCACGCCACAGAAGGAAGCAGGAGGAAGTGACTGTTTACTCTCAGGACTGAGCAAAGCTGCCACACGACGGGAGACCGGGGCCAGTAACCGCCACGAGAGAAGCGAGGCATCGGGAGGGGTGTTCCCGTGCTCAGAGACCTCTTGGAAAGGCCATCTTACTCAACCGTAACAAAGCCCCTGGAAAGTGATGGCAGACTTGGTTCTGGGCCTGTGCAAGTGCTAGGAGACCGAGGAGCCCGACAGAGATGCCAGGGAGGGCGTCCACCGTGGCAGGGATTTTGTGGAGGAGATGGAAGGCGGCGCACATCAGCGGGACTCGCCCAAAGCCCTTAAGTCCATGACTGTATTATGGGTCGTGGTAGTGTTTTCAAAAAGTATCTGTTCTGCAGATAGTAGAACACATCAGTTTCCTGTAGCCCACCTGTCCTGTGCCATCTGCTCTAACACAGTACCTGATTTCGCTGCTAGTAGGGAACAAAAGTGAACAAATGTCTAGTTTTAAAATATGTTAGGGTGTGATTTTCACTTCCAAATGACAACAGCTCTTTTCATTAGAACGTTAACTGAATCTCCATTTCCTAAAACATTATCCCCGAGCAACGGAGATCATCATTGCGAGACTCTACATCTCTCTCCGCAGTAAATGCGTGTTTGTGCCAGCAATCTGTTTCCGCTAAGAGATTTAAAATCAGCAGCACGTAGATTGCTTACTGAAAGCCCGTTTCTTCTCCTGGTGTTTACATAAATAATTTTTTGTTAATGGAAGACGAACTGTTAAATTTGCACTTCATTGGTATTCTCTATGCTTTCGGTACAGGCCATATTGGAGAATCCACTGCACAGCAATTCTTTGGCAATAGCCAGCTTAATGCATCACATGGAAACCAACCTTCAGTGCTACTGAATTTTTTTTTTTTTTAACGTTTATTTATTTTTTTGGGACAGAGAGAGACAGAGCATGAACGGGGGAGGGGCAGAGAGAGAGGGAGACACAGAATCGGAAACAGGCTCCAGGCTCCGAGCCATCAGCCCAGAGCCTGACGCGGGGCTCGAACTCCCGGACTGCGAGATCGTGACCTGGCTGAAGTCGGACGCTTAACCGACTGCGCCACCCAGGCGCCCCTCAGTGCTACTGAATTTTAATGAAGTGGTGAATAGTCTACTCAAGTTCAGTCAACTGAACCCCCCAGATAAATCATAAAGCAAAGTTCATATTTAAAAATCTCATAATTATATTCAAACCCATTATAAACTATGAAGAATGTAGCAAAATTTTAATAAACCTCACATATTTGGTGTTCTTTAAATTTTCTGAGGCTATTCACGTACTTTTGGGCATCGTAGGAGTGTATGTATAATGGAGGGGAGAGAGTCCTACATATGATAGTGTCCTAGTAAATATGGCTTCCCGTTTGGCCACTCTTACTATGACAGCCGTCACGCTATGCTAGCTAACATCCAATCTGGGGCTATGCCATGCTGGATCTGGGCCTTCTGGTTTTTCTGGTGTTTAAGTCCTCCCGAATGGAGTACAAGACAGAGAACCTTTGTGGGCTCCTGTTCAGTTCATTACAGCAAGTCACCGTGAGGCAACTTCCTCCCACCTATCAGATGTGTTTGGGAGAGGTACGGCTTACTGCTACCTCTTGTGACCCTGCACAGAGAATAAATATTGTCATTTACTCACATTCTTTAGTATGATGTCGTACAACACTTACATTTTCCATCAAGTTAGTCTGATACCTGCTTAAAAAAAAATCTACAAAAGAAGAAACTCAACTTCTGAAATCCACCCCAGTAGAGATACTGAAATAAATTACAGTGTTTCCTCTCCTCTAAAACAAGTATTCATTTGCAGTCCTGGCTTTCGCTTATTGGCTAATCTCTTTCCCAGTAGACCGTGAGCCTCTGATGGGGAAATCAGGTCCTTTTCTACTATGAAGCTCTCCAGGTTCCCCAACCACAGAGCCATCCAGTCCACCGAGAGCAATTAACACTGGAGTTGTAAGTGACTTCAAATTTGGGAGGGCCAGAAATTCACTAAGTGGCAACAAACAGGCTTCTGGTCACGTTGGCTTTGCTTGAAGTAAATTTTTGCTCCACAGTGTCAGTAAGTGGTTGACTTCTAGATACCTTGCACACAATAGGTCTTCATAGTTCATTGCTTTACAGCAATGTTTTCCAAAGATTCGCACGGGGATAAACTCTGTTCATCCCTTCCATCCATGTAGCTACAGGGCAGGGAATGCACAGCTTCTGTTACTTTGCTTATAACTGAAGTTGCTCACAAGGGAGAGAAGACTCCAGGGGAATCTAAACAGACTTGAAGAGAAATATCGGCAAAACCTGTTAGTGGGCTACATTCACTTCATGCGATGAAGGAGGCACGGATGGTAAGAGGGAACAGAAGTGAGAAGTCACTGGCGGTGCAAATGGCCATGCTTTTCTTGTTTATGTTTAGGAGCCCGTTCTTTTAGTATCTTTCGGATGCTTCTTGTTGATTCTACTCAATCACAGATGGTTTCTTGCTAACGTCCCAAGAGAGAGAGGCAGCGGTGTTCCTAGTTAGGACACTGCTCTGATCCTTTACCTTGGAGTGACCATTCTGAGAGATGGGCTGTATCAACACACTGCATTTAAAAACTACAGAATCCGGGGCGCCTGGGTGGCGCAGTCGGTTAAGCATCGGACTTCAGCCAGGTCACGATCTCGCGGTCCGGGAGTTCGAGCCCCGCGTCGGGCTCTGGGCTGATGGCTCAGAGCCTGGAGCCTGTTTCCGATTCTGTGTCTCCCTCTTTCTCTGCCCCTCCCCCGTTCATGCTCTGTCTCTCTCTGTCCCAAAAATAAATAAACGTTGAAAAAAAAAAATTTAAAAACTACAGGATCCTAGCAAATGGCCTGAATGTCATAGGTGGGAGCACCGTGCACGTTTTGCAATGTGAGTTTCAACCCAAAATGGCAGCACTGTGGAAGAGCAGTTAGAAATGGTAACGAGAGCAAAGGGGCCTCTGCCACATATCCATCAGCCTATGGAGACTGAGGTGCTAGAAAGGATGTAGGTGAGCTCAAAATCTCCAACAGGGCCACTTGCCATGTGTGTGTCTGAGTGTATGCAGAATTGCAAATTGCATGACAAGATTCAAATCCAAGAGTCATTATACACAGTTTACAGACGAGAACCCTTGAGTTTCTGAGAGCTTAGACAAGTTATTCGAAGTCAAAAAAGAAAAATGATAAGTAGAGCCCACAATCTTTCCATTTGTATCATCCATTTTGATACAAAGGTCAATGATGCCTCTAAAGCCAACTCAAGTCCTAACGTTATTTCTCAGGAGCTCGTGGTGACCAAGAGGCAGTGTTGGCCATCACCGCAAAAGGGCGCCATGTCTGGCCTGTGGCTCCATGGGGCTGCCTATGAGAAAATGAGCCTCAGGATAGGGCAGGAGGAAGGGAAACGGTGATCAGCAGGGACAAAGGACAGCACAGCGAGGTGACGGGGGAACGCGGAGCCTGGGTAATACTGCAGGTATCAGGGGCAGGTCGGCACAAAACCTATAAGGGCCATGGAGTGTGAGCACAAGCCAGGTGAGCCCCATGTTCTCGAATTCCAGTGGACCACCTGGGTAAATGGCAGGGTCATCAGTGGAGAAATGGAGAAGAGGACTGAGAAAATGAGAGAAAAACACGAAATCAGAACAAGTTAGGGGCGACCTTGGAAAGCAGAGTGTCTGCAGCAATAACTAGTATCAGGGATAGAAGCACAGAAAAAGGTTCACTAAAATTCTTATCTTCCCATTCCACTGTTAAGCATGTCGATAACCTGTGTGGAATCCCTGTCTGTAAACAAACATATACTTGCAGAGACACCGGTTAAATAAGACAGGCTGTCCAGTGGCCCAGAGAATTGGTTATAGTCCCAAGAATGTATAATATATATAGAGAGAGTATTTATAATATACATATCAGGTAATAGTTTAAGTAAAAATGATCACTTACTCAATGCATAAGTACATTTTCGTTGTGAAAGTTTCAAAAAAAATGACAGTGAAGGCGAAGTCTCCTTGGCCAAAGCTCCAGGTCAAAAGCAGCTTCGTTAGGGTACTCCGGTCCTTGGTAAGAGCAGCACACAGTGGTGAGTTGTGATCTTGTGATCACCAACATTCCCTTCTCGCCTTGTGTGCTACTCACGTTTCCAGCTCAGAAGAAAGCTTATTAGCAGAAACCTAAGAATAAATTCTACACTGCACGAAGAATCTACCAGCTCCCAGCAAAGGCCATTCCTGGGGGTTGACACACCCAGTTCCTAGGTGGTGCTGGCATAACCTAACTCCTTTTCTGGCACGGGTATGCAGGGACTGGGACTTCTGGGTGAGAACTGGCTTCCCTCGGGCCCTTTCACCTGGGCTCACTTTTATATGTGTCTGGTTTTTTGTTTACTTGGCTGATGATACTACCATTTTTTCCCTCTTGGCATCCTAGAGTCAACATATAATCTGTTCACATATAAACAACTGTTTGGTTTTTGATGATTCTGATTGAATATGCAGTTTTTCACAGTTTTCTACCTGTTATTACCCAACTGCAAAATAGTTAATTTTCTCATTGTATTTTAGTTTTTTTGATGTTTATTCATTTTTGAGAGAGAGAAAGACAGAGCACAAGCGGGGGAGGAGCAAAGAGAGGGAAACACAGAATCGGAAGCAGTTCCAGGCTCTGAGCCATCAGCACAGAGCCCAACGCGGGACTTGAACTCACGAACCGTGAGATCATGACCTGAGCCAAAGTCGGATGCTGAACCGACTGAGCCACCCAAGCACCCCATTAAATTTTCTCATTTTAAACTTTAAGTAGTTTGGCCAACTTAGGAATTCCTGTTATGGATGCTTTCTTTCTGAAGCATCACCAGTTTCCTGGGACTCTAAAACATTTTACCCCCTCCAAACTAATAATCCTAATACCTGACTCTCCTTGATCCCTACTGTTTCACTGCTATACATTCTCCCGAGCACTGTTTGACTATTTAGTTTTGCGATTTCTTACATAACCTCTTAAGCTCTCGATTTCAAATTACAATGATTCTTTGATGTGTTTCTTTTTTTCCTATTTCTAGAACTGTTTCTCCCTCATTTTTAAAGGCCTGTGTCCCTGTCATGTCTTCTCTCACACTGCCCTCTGCATAATTCTCACAAGCCTGGCTTCATAAAACTGTAGTTAGGAGACAGAAGTGAGCGTGCTCCATAACATTTTCAAACGACCCATCCTCTTTCCAGCCACTGCTGATGAGCAGGTAAGCACCTGGTGGACAGCCCGGCTTCCGATCCACCATCTTCCCTCGTGAGCCTAACTTTGTCAAGGTGCTGACGAGGCCAGTCACATTGTTCGGTTATGATGCGGGAACCCTTGCAGGAAGATGCTGTAAGTTACCCTAAGTAGAGGCACAGGGAACAATCAATCGGCCAAGGGCATTTTTTGCTTATCATCATAATTACACCTGCTCCCTGTGGAAAAAAAAAAAAAATCAGGTGATAATCTCTACCTTCCCAAACTCCAGCTTGTTCTATTGTCCCATCTGTTGAGCAGTGCGTTTGAAGGGCTTTGTTAGGTCACATGACCCACTACCCACCATGAGATTATAACCAAATTATGTCACCTTTTTAGTACAGCTTTCCCAGAATCCCAAGCAGTCACATTTCTTGGGTTTCCCCCAGGAAGGAACAGGAAAGGCAGGGTAAGCAGGCTTAGGATTGGCTGGTCTGAATAATGTCAGTGGATGTGGGTGCACAGAGACTGGCCCTAGTTGTCTAGCATCTGGCCCCGGGGTCACTAGGGCAGCAGGACAGTAGCTTGGAGGGTGAGAGCCCCAGAAAGGAGGTGCTTAGGGGTGTGGGCTCTAGATTGGTTGGGCTGTATATGAAAGGTGTGCTCACAGAGAAGCCCTTTATTATCTAAAATTGGTTAACCCTGCGAAGGGTGGTTCCTTCTGGGTCAGCAAGGCCCCAAGAGATCAAAGCATCAAATTGAAAAGAAATAATACAGGACAGCAAAGCAGGAGCCTACTTCTGGAAAGGCATGCCCAGAGCAGCGCCAAGCCTGAGGGGCCTGTTCTAGTAACCAAACCAGGAAGATGCAGTGGTCTGGATAGAGGGACAGAGAGACGTGCCAGAGAGCATTTTGGAAAAAAGTCAGAGAACATGGTCCATGAAGAAACTAACTTCTGTGCACTGAACTCCTAGAACCTTTAAATTCTCCCCAGGTTTGTTACTTGTTAACTCTGGGTTGCCCTTGCAGACCTGGGCAGAGTGTTCCAGACAGAAAAGTAACGAGAAGTGCTTGGTGTGTGAGCCCCAGGCACCATGCTGGGCGATTTATAAACACCATCTCCTTCAATCTTCATACCAGCCCTTGGAGATAAGCACGCAAGTCCCTCTTTTACAGAAAAGAGACTATGCAATTAGTTCTAACTGCGAGCATGTGAGGGAGGCAGATCTGAACCCTGCGTTTACCAGATCTTTTCAATCTGGCCCTCGGGGCTGTGGTGAGGAGGACGAAGGGAAAATAGAAAGGGGTGCGGCGGATTACATGGGAAATAAAAGCTGGAGAAATCCGTGGATACTTCCAAAGAGAAGAATACTCTGAGACAGACCTAAGACAATGACCGCAGGGCTTGGGCTAACCCAACCCTGGGCTTCCAGAAACTCTCCCGCCCTGCCCGGGTGATCCAGTGGCCCCAGGCTATGGGTGGGGGGGGGTGGGGAGAACACATCCTGGATCCTCCATTGACCTCAGACTTCTGTTTTCTAATTCTAATTTGTTGCCTTTGTCTTGGGGTTACTCCCAAGATTTCTTTCGGCCTTTGGTCTAACCTAAATGAAATCTCCAGGTCATCTCTGATCTGTCCGGTCCCAATTCCACGAGAAGAGCAAAAGAGGGCTTATCCGATTCTCACTGCGAATGCAAGCCACATAATCGCTCGCAGACATTAGCACCTGCCCAGAGGGGGCATTGCCATGGTCGTGCCCTGGTGTCCCCATGCCAGCTGCTGCTTATCATGCTCCCCCCCACCCAGCCCTTGTACGGGGGGTCAGCACACCTGCACGCGCCCAGGCTCCCACCTGCCTGTCACCCACGGCCCCACCCTTCCACCGCTGGGACATTGGTAGGAAGAGTTAACACTGACTCAAAGTCTGATCGTTCTTGAAAATGGCACAGCTGAAGAATCACACATTATATATACTCTTGTTGGTGTTTTTTATTATTTATTTTTATTGTCCCCTCTCACTCGTTCCTGACCATTTCTTAGGAATTTCTGTCAGCAGGACAACACAGTGAAGCTGAAGAAGGCCAAGGAACAGCGGGTCTCGTTTTTCCTAAAGCCCCAATATATTAGACAAGGCTTCCTGATGTAGAAACTGAAGCACTGTCCCCCCCACCCCTGCCACTTCCCTCGGGTTTGCCTTCGGGTTGGACATGATTATCCTGCAGCCATGACTACCACGAGGTTTAAAAGTGATTACACTGGAAAGGCTTCCCAGTGATACACTTTTACAACAAACTTTCACAATTCATGCTGTTGGCTTCCCTCCGCCCCCCCAACCCAGTATGCTGTGCAGGCAACTCAGGATTTCTTTCCCCCCGAAAGAGTTGGGCACCTTGCCCTGTGGAAGACTGGCTCAAAAGGTAATAGAAAAAGTGCGGGGTGACAAGGAGAAGACACGCCATTTACTTGGTGCTGAAATCCCGCTTCCCACCCATCACATTACGGATGGAGATCCTAGCCCGGCCCAAAGCTTAACTCCAGACTAGAAGAAGCCAAAGTATGTCCTAAACTCGCATGTGGTGTGAAGGGGCGGGGGGGAGCCCTAGACACCTGCTGAATCAAACCACATTTCCACTCTTCCCTTTACAGGGACTCAAAACAGTAATGTCCCAAGGGTTCTAGGGAGTCTGGGAGGGAAACAGGTGTCCATGGGAAAATGGCCTTGATGGGAAAATCTCTACACCTTTTGGAGGGAGAGCCTCCTGGAATAAAGTAAACGCTGTTCTTTTTCTTTTTCATCAGACTGTAAAGACTTGAAGGCTCTTGAACTTTGAGAACACAGGGTGGAAAGGTGCAAACAAAAAAAGTCCTTTGCAATACCACACTTGTCAACTAAGTGGTGCTTAGGGGAAGAGGAATCGGATTTCCTAAATGAAATCCAGGCTCTGCTTCTTACGAGCTGTGTGACCCTGAGAAACTTGATGCCTTAATTTCCTCATCTGTCAAATATGAATAATACTTCCTCCCCTCATAAAAGAACCCACATAGAGCCACGAGCACAGATGCGGGTGCATATGAAGTCCAGGGAAGTTAAACTTCTCTTCTGATGCTGAAAGAGATAGCTAATGGAATTATCTCGACAATACCTACACTCTTCCAGGTGTCTGTACTGTTCCTAGGCACAGTAGTTAGAAGTTCTCTTTTCTCACCTCTGTTCTCTGTACACATTTTAATTCTCCTCACATCCTTCCAGACATCTTTCACAGCAATGGTTGAAGCAGTCCCTCATAATGATTGAAGACCTAACAACAGCACTTAGGGAACAATTTGATATAGGAACTTTGTGGCCGCTCCATAGTTTGGGAGGCTACTAATGACCCGCCTCTCACCGCCCAACAGAAAAACCCAAAGACTCCCTTTCAGGTTCTCATTCCCTCCATTGTAAACTGACCCAATATGGTGGCCATTAACCAGTCACATTTCCAAGAGGAGATACCAGCAGATTCCAACGATCAAAGGTAGGTGAAAACTCCAGGTCCCCGCCCACAAAACTCCTCTAAGTGTGGTGTATTACAACAAAAAAGAGGCACAAAACAGTCATACAACTCGTTGTAGGCTGAGGGCAATTCAAACTCTCTACATTAGGTACTTGAACGAGTAGTTCGTTGAAAGGTCAGATGGAACGCTCTTCTTGAAGCCGGATTCAACTACCTTCTAGTCAAATCAGGTGACAAAATCCTCAGCTCCTTCCTTACGTGGCAGAGCACAGAACAGGACAGAGTCCTAGGCCTTGACTACCACTGTCAGGGACACCCATTTGCCGGGTGCATGAAGATTTTATGCCCGCTTCAGGCCCGGGGAGATGAACGACTTCTCTAGTTAATCCCCGTAAGTTCACCACCACCACTCTTAACTTGTGAAAAGAACCTCTAAGTACTCCTTATGCTAATTAATAGACTCTCTGGTCTAGCTATGGAGGTACCTGCTGAGATGGACTTAGGAAAGTAGATTCCTAGTTAGAGTCTTTCAAATGATAACTAACTTTCCCTCCAGCAGTCCTAATTAGCAACTTGGCAGGCTAACTCCCAGCCTCTGGAGTGCAGATTCCTTGAAAAGAGAGCTATCGCGTTCTCCAGGTATTAAAATGCAACATTTTTTCCTTCTGAGTGTCTGACAATGGACAGGCCTTTCCTTCTAGGGAATCTTGTTGCACTGGGTGCTGGGTTATGGCCCAGTCAGTGCAGGCTCCCCTTCAGGAGCAACCGTGAGTGGGGCCTTTGTGCTGGGAGGCCCGTAGCTGTAGCTGGTGTGTTAAATTCAGAATATGCAGATTATGATTTGCTGACTGAGGACGCACAAGCCACCCATATGAGGCAGCTCCCTCAGCATCCGAGCTCTTACTTGGGGGAAGAGAAAAAAACACAGGGTCATTCAACCCTGTGCAGTTTCAACCCACTAACCCGAAAGGAAGGAAGTCACAAGATTTAGGACTTACAGATCCCAGATACGGGAGGGGGGGGCGTGGTAGGGGGGCAGGGGGCTAAGCCAGAGGAAGGGCGTTCCTTCATCCTAGGTCTTGGGGGAGGCTGGGGTAGACAGCAGGCCAGCAAGCACCTGTTACTTACCAGATGGTTGGGGAAGAGGTCCGTAACTTTTTATGGGCTCGACTCTAAGGGTTATTTTCAAAGCTGCCCCAGGAAAAGCAACGTGGGAACACGGGGCAGGAATCCGCAGCTCAGGTCCTTATTTAAATGTCCAGACCCTGGGTGTGAGCAGGGTCATCGCTTCCCCAGGCGGCGACTCAAAATAGCCGTTTTCTCTTCACAGACTCAGTTTCCTGCCTTAGCCCCAGAGTATAAAGGTGGGGAGCAGGGTCACTTGCACCCACCCAGGACACGGACCTTTGTTACCATAAGCCAGGAGATTGGGGGGGCCCCGTCACCACAGCACCGCCTTGCCAAAATTTACTAATACGCCAGGAAAACATGAAAAGAAGGTGGGGGAGGCACGTGGGACGGATGAGGCACGGATGGTGGAATCGAGCGGGTGGACAGCTGGCCTGTGGGCACATGGAGTCCTCGTTACACAATTCTCTAATTTTGTACGAATTTTGTAATAACCTATCATAAAAAGTAAAAAAGTGGAGGCCTTGAAATGCGGACGTAAGGACAGCTTTTCATCTAGACAACCTCTGAGAGAGTTCTAGACTTTATTCATGCCTTGGAATCTCGCTTCTTACAGACAGCACTCCAAGTATAACAGAAGAATTAGAACCCAGAAGTGTGGCACATAACACACACTACAATCCAGCCAAATGTGATTTCTTAATTTAATGCCCTCTAAACCTACAATGATTCCATAATCTCCTTGGATGGAGGAGTTGAAACCTCACGTTGTTCTTTGAGGGCACAAACTCCTGGGCCAACAGCGACCTACAAGTCCAGGGGCTGACCAGATAGAGGGGAGTAAATTGTGGGTTTAAAAAAAAATTCTTTTTAAATAACTTTTTAATGTTTATTTATTTTTGAGAGCAAGAGAGAGAGAGAGAGAAAGGAGGAGGAGGGGCAGAGAGAGAGGGAGACACAGAATCAGAAGCAGGCTCCAGGCTCTGAGCTGTCGGCACAGAGCCCGACGTGAGGCTTGAACCCATGAACCACGAGATCCTGACCTGAGCCTAAGTCGGACATTCGACCTGAGCCATCCAGGAGCCCCACGCTCTGGGGTTTAAAGCAAGCCAGTGTCTGCTCCTGCACGTAGGACAGAATTCTTGGAGGAGCCCAGGTCCATCTGCCAGGCTGGAGGGGCGCCGCCCAGGGAGCAATCAACACAGGCTGAGCAACACACAGGCTGAGCCGGACGTCCGTCATCCTGTGAAACTAGCATGGCACACGAGGATGGAGGGCACAGCACCGGAGGAAAGGAGAGCTGGCGGCCAGCACCGAAAAGGCAAAGCCGCCCTCCCCATCAGCATCTGGCACTGGTGTTTATGAGATCACTGAGGGGCAGCAGGGTAGGGAAGGCGGTGGGTCCCGTGAAGGGCAGACACTCCCCCATCCGCCACGGCACGGACACCCTCCTCTCAAGGGACCTCACAGTGCTCACCCTGTTCTCCGCTGGGCAGTGTGGTCTGCCACGGGCTCACTTGAGCCCTAAACTTCAACTAATGTTGGCTGAGCCCCGACTGTGCACCAGGCGACGGGTCTGACAAGATCGTTTGTTTCCACGAGCGATTGCAGAGGCTCTGATTCATGAAGCTAGAACACCCTGGCTCGGGAGAAAGGACCCGCAGAAGCCAAACAATCACACGTACCCCTGGGAAGTACCGAGAGGATTTCATCCGCAGCAAAGTCCTATTTCGACGAGAAAGACTTAAATGAAATGAACAGAGGCGCAGATGACATCTCGTTTATAACACCGACAGGTTAATAAGGGGACTCGGGTACCACATTCCACAAGATTACACATTTGGTTCAACAAAGTCGTTCGGAATAAAAGTCTCTAGCTCACGGCTGGGATGGAGTTTGGGTGGAGAAAGCAGAGAGAGCGAGGCCTCACTGGTTGCCCCAGGTTTGGCGGGGAGATCTGCAAGCTCAAAACGCACTTCCCTTCAACTGGCTCGATCGGAGTTTTTATCCAAGCCGCTCCGGTGAGTCAGGTCTGCCTTCTCAAGGGCACCGGTGGTTTGAAAAATCCTAAAATCGGGGCATCTGGGTGGCTCAGTCAGTTAAGTGTCTGCCTCTTGGTTTCGGCTCAGGTCACGATCTCACGTTCACGGGTTCGAGCCCCGCGTCGGGCTCTGCGCTGACAGCGTGGGGCCTGCTTGGGATTCCTTCGCTCTCTCCCTGACCTTCCCCTGCTCGCTCTCTCTCTCTCACAGTAAATAAACTTAAAAAAAAAAAAGGAAGAAAAATCCTAAAATTAATTCTACCCTCATGTTCTGCAGTTTCTAAGCACCATTTGACCAAACCCGCTTCTCCTCCACCTTGAGACACTTTCTCCCTCGGTCTGAGACACACAGACTCTCCCTGGCTGTCCCCCAGTGTGTCCAGACTCTTCCCAGTTCCCTCCCCTGGTCCCTTCTCCTCGGTGGGCCTGCCACCTCAGGGCCCTCAAAATCCCCTCTATCTACACTCACTCCCTTTCCTGTGTCTTCTGCCTCAGGGCCCACAAAACGAGAAACACGGTGCTAACCCTAAACCTCTGCCCCCCCCCCCCCCCGGAGAGCTCAACGGGATCAGAGGCTAGCCGACCTGTGGCCTATTAGCAGCATCATCCGTTTTAGGCAGCTCCGCCCTGGGCAATCTCATCCAGACCTATGGCTTTCAACACCATTTACACCTGTGGCCCTTCAACCCTGGCAGGGCATTGACTTCACCGGGGGATGTCTTAAACACCATAGAAATTTCCTTTCAACTGCTCTAGGATGGACTGTGGGTATCAGGTATCTTTTTTTTTTTTTTTTTTTTTTTTCAAAGCTCCCCAAGAGTCACCAGTTAGGGCTGAGAACCAGTGACCTATATTTGATGACTCCCAAATGTACTTGCCTTCACCTGTTTCCTGAGCTCCAAATTCAGGCCAAACATCCAATTCAAAATCCCATCTGGGCCCTCTTGGGGCGCCTGGGTGGCTCAGTCGGTTAAGGGTCCAACATGGGCTCAGGTCATGATCTCACGGTTTGTGAGTTCGAGCCCCGCATCGGGCTCTGTGCTGACATCTCAGAGCCTGGAGCCCGCTTCGGATTCTCTGTCACCCCCTCTCTCTCTGCCCCTCCCCTGCTCATGCTCTGTTTCTCTCTCTGAAAAATAAATAAACATTAAAAACAAAGACAAAATCCCATCTGGAATGTGGCATAGGCACCTCAAAATTACCATGTCCACAAAAGATTTCTTGATTACGTCATGCTGAGGGCCTCCCTCCTCCCCACCCCCCCCCCCCCCCCCCCCCGCGCCCCGTCCCGCCATCACCTGTCACCATGGAACCTAGGCCCACATTCCCCTTGGTGGTTCTCATTTCAAGCAACAGCACTAGTATCTGTTTAGTTCTTCAGGCCAAGTACCAGCTAGATTTTTAAAAATTCTTCTCTCCCTGTCCCCAGCACATCCTATTGGTTCTACTTCCAGAAGAGGTTCTAAATCAGAGCACTCTTTATCATTCCCACACCTGTTGACCCAAGCCACGTGATTTCTTTCCTGTGTGACTTTCACACCCGCCCCCCCAGGAGCCCGTCCTCCACCCTCTCACGCACAGGAGACACTTGTGTCAGTTTCCCGTGGCTGCCGTCACAAATTACCACCCACGGGGCGGCTTAAAACAGCAGAAATGTGTTGTGTCACTGTTCTGCGGGCCAGAAGTCTGAAACCAAGGTGGGGGCGGGGCCCTCCACCCTCCACAGGCTCTAGGGAAGAGAGCCTCTTCCAGCTTCTGGTGGCTCCAGGCTTCAAGGAAGGTGGCTTCCTTGGCTTGTGGCCACATCACTCCAGTCTCCGCCGCCCGCTCCACACGGCCTCCCCTCTGCACCTTCTCATTTTCTGTCTCATTTCAGGACGTGTGTTGTCACTGTATCCAGGGCCCATCCAAATAATACAGATGATCTCATCTCCAGATTCTTCATTACATCTGCAAGGACCCTTTTCCAAAGAAGGTCATGGTTACCAGTTACAGGGGTTATGACCATAAATTTGGGGGGGGGGTGGGCACCATCAACCCAGTACAACACTGTGTCTTTTAATAGTGCAAATTATACCACATCACCTAGTTAGATTAAAGTGCTCCAACGCCTTTTCACAGCAAGTACCAGAAAGAGAATGAAATCCGACATTCCTTGCTGTTTCATAAAGGTTCTACAGGATTTGGCTCCTATCTGTAACCAAATTTCCTCCTACCATCCCCCTCACATATGACCCTGTGGACACCCCGGCCCTGGATCGACTCTTCAGCAAGTTCAAGCTCCGACCTCAGAGCCTTTGCACGTGCTGTTCCCCAGTCTTCCAGGACTAGTACATCCCCCTCCTGCTGGCCTCAGCCTCAGTATCACTACCGCAAGAGAAGGCTTTAAGGTCACCCTCTCTAAAGTAGCTCCATCCCCTTCCAGACACTGACGCCCCCTACCCTGCTGGCAGTTTCCTGCGGCACCAACCCCATCACGTGCCGACCGCCTCCCTAACCAAAACGGAGACCGGGGTCTCGTCTGTCGTGTTCACGGCTGCGCGCCTAAGCGCCTGGAAGAGCTGCTTCGCCAGTAGGGTGCACATCCCTCCACGTTCTAAATATTCTACCCTGAGCGTGACTGGTGGGGGTGGGGAGGGCCAGGTGAACTTAAACCACGCCCTGTCTGGAGAGGAGGCTATAGTTGCGGGGTCCGTATATGGACTCAGCCACATCACACCCAGGCAACAGGGGTGCAGGGGGGAGCCAATTTTAGCTACCCCTGCCCACTTGCTCTAAGACCCATGGGGCAGCCCACACCCATTGAAGAAATCCAGGTCTCCATTCACGTCTCTTCTGCCTTTTGTAAACGGGTCACAACAGGTACCGAGGGTAAGATAAGGAAGGAGAAGCACAGTGAGGGAGGAAGCACGGAGTTTAAAGGGAAGTCACTCTGGGAAAAGCCCGGTACCAAAAATAGGAGCTCGTCAGAGAAAATGGCACACGAGGGAAGCAAGAGCAAGACTGAATTCACACAGACAAGAATTCCAGTCAGCGCACGGTGGGTGGGCCCTTCCCTCACCCCCGAATTCCCATCCAGCCGTTTAAGTTCAACTAGTACTTACGTGCACCCCCCCGCCCCCTACACCAAGGCCCCAATCCGTACACACTCCAGGCCCCCACCTCTCTTCATCAAACCCAGCACCCCCCATTCCCACCCAGCTGGCCACGCCCCACAGCTGCCACTAACCCAACGTACAGACGGGCCGGTCAGCACCCCCCACCCCGCCCCCCGCCCTGCCTTCTCCAGGCTGGAGATCACCTCCACTGTCCACCCACCAGCTGCCTGAGAGTAAGCCCTCGCTCTTAACATCCAAGTGGACACCAAGGGCCATTGACTTTGGAAGACTTTCTCTCATTTACTCCTTTTTCTCTATCACCACCATGGTATCTTAGATGAGGCCTTTATCATCCGTCCCCCTGTAGGAACAGCCCCTGCTGGCTTTTCTCCTACCCTGCCCATCCCCCCACACTGCCATTTCTCACCACAAAAAGGGCTAAAATTCAGGTCCCTCCCGTGAGCACTCGGTGCCCGTGTGTCCAGCCTCACTGCTTGGTCACGGCTGGATCGAAGCGAACCCGGAGACGTTCTCAGGACACCCCGTGCCCTTTACACTTACGTGATTTTGCACACGCTGCTGCTCCCTTACCTGCTTCTGACCTGCCCCCGAGCCCCTCGGGCACTGGTCCCCACATAGGCTCCCACAGCAGCGGACACATGTTGTTGTGACAGCCACAAGGCACCCGGGACCCAGAGGTCCGGCGAAGCTGCGCATTTCCTTTCCCTGCCACCCCAGGAGCCAGGAGTGACCCCACGACATGGCTCTGACTAATGAGATCTGAGTGGGAATCTGCTGGAGGGAAACCTTTGTTTCCTCCTGCTTGGACCACCAGCAGCGTGTCTGGAGCTCAGGGCCTGTCTTGTGACTCTGAGGGCCTTGCATGAGGACGGAAACAGCCTGGGATGAAGGGACCAGCCACCTGCAGCAGCCAGCCCTACCTACGCCAGCAGCCGCTCACAGCCAGACCTTTATCATGGGAGAAAAACCGCACCCCCCACCCCGCCAATTTAAACCATTGCAAACTGCAATTTTTGTTTACCGTGGCTGAAAGGAATCTTAATTGGTATTCTATTATAACGATCCGTTTACAGGGTTCTTTAAGATATGCTTGATCCCTCGGGCTCTATCTTCTTTCTCCCTCTAACTCTGGAACCCAGCAAAGCCTGTCAAGTGGTGAGCCCCACTGCTACACGAGGCTCTGAGCATCGTCGCCCAGGAGGAAAGCAGTCCTACAGGCTGTTACAGGCAGACTGGAGGCAGACCTGACCTTTACTCTCAACGTTATTCCAGAAAAGCATCTCTTTTGGAGCAATTTACAGGGGTACCTGCCCAACAGATTACAAATACATATGGGGCGCCTGGGGGGCTCAGCCAGCTAAGTGTCTGACTTCTGCTCAGGCCATGATCTCGCAGTTCGCGCGTTTGAGCCCCACATCCGGCTCTGTGCTGACAGCTGGGAGCCTGGAGCCTGCTTTGGATTCTGTGTCTCCCTCTCTCTCTGCCCCTCCCCTGCTCACACTCTGTCTCTCTCTCTCTCTCTCTAATACAAACATTAAAAAAAAATTAAAATACATGTGCAAAATGTAACCAAACTTCCATCATGGGGAAATGAGTTCACATGATCACAAAATAACTTTCGAGGCTAATTCATTTTACCATTAACGTCTAACTATAATTAATTACTTCCATGTCTGTTTTATCCTTCAATGGAGATGAAATTAGCAATATAATGAGTCTGCTGAATTCAAGCTAATCACTAGGTCAAAAGCAAGGCTGGGCTTCCCCAAAGTCCCTAAGAGTTCAGCAATGAGAATGTGAATTACTCCTTTATTCCTCACCTGGCCAGCTTGCAATAAATCAGTCTGAGTTAAGCCCATAGCGACACCAATGCTGTGCAACTGTTAAGTCTTATAAGTGTTTCCACGACTTTTCAAATCTACCCCTGGTGCAAAAAAGTCAGATTTTATCAGAGGACTATTTTCCAATTTATTTAAATGTTACCGAAATGTTTAAAGCCTCAAACCAGGGGCGCCTGGGTGGCGCAGTCGGTTAAGCGTCCGACTTCAGCCAGGTCACGATCTCGCGGCCCGTGAGTTCGAGCCCCGCGTCGGGCTCTGGGCTGATGGCTCAGAGCCTGGAGCCTGTTTCTGATTCTGTGTCTCCCTCTCTCTCTGCCCCTCCCCCGTTCATGCTCTGTCTCTCTCTGTCCCAAAAATAAATAAACGTTGAAAAAAAAAAAATAAAGCCTCAAACCAGTATCATACGGCTTCCTCTCACTGCTGCTTCCCACACTCTCGGGGTGTTGTGCTTATGGTCTTTCTGTTTGGACAAGAGAATTCTCATCTTAGATCTCTCTTTGGATACGTTTGCTAAATCCCTTTTGCAGACCCTCAGGGGAAAACCAAGAATACTGAAGTTAACAGCAGCAGCCCCCCCAACAAACGCTTAATTTGTCATCAGTCTCTTTTCCGTTCATCCCCAACGCTCCAGGTTAGCAACCGCATAAAGCAAGAATGAGGCGGGAAGGGCCCCCCTGAGGATCTCTATCAGGTGACTTCCAACCTGGGCCACACATGTAACAAGGAATCAGCATTCAGTACTGCTTTGCAGAAAGGAGTTTTCAGGATAAAATTCAGGATTACAAAGTGAAAACAAACTGCAACCAAGCAAACATGAACAAGCCACAATGTCTAATTCACGGGATGACTGATAGCCTGTGGTTTTTTAAAAACTGGACAGCTTAAAAAGCAGATTCCGGGGCGCCTGGGTGGCTCAGTCAGTTAAGCGTCCGACTTCAGCTCAGGTCATGATCTCGCGGTCCGTGAGTTCGAGCCCCACGTCGGGCTCTGTGCTGACAGCTCAGAGCCTGGAGCCTGTTTCAGATTCTGTGTCTCCCTCTCTCTGACCCTCCCCCGTTCATGCTCTGTCTCTCTCTGTCTCAAAAATAAATAAACGTTAAAAAAAAAAAAAAAAGCAGATTCCTTTCCCCAGGATATTAATGGGGGGATCAAGTATTCAACATACACAGACAATGTTCAACGCTTTTTCAGCCGTTAGATTCCTCCGACTTTAAATGTTCTTGGCAGAGGAGTGAACAGGAAGTCTGCTGGTGAAAAGGAGGGTACCTCTTATAGGAGAGATTCCATCAGGTAACATAAAGTTGGCAGATACGAGAAATCCTCTCGTATCTAACCACAAAAAGCAGGAATATAGTTGTGCTTGTCAGATCTCTATGACACATCTACAATATAGCAAACACTTTCAGATGCTTTAAAAGCTGAAGGTTCTTCGAAGAAACAGGACCAGAGACATGTCCCCTCTTACCTTATGAAAAATAAAGATGTGCAAACAGAAAGAGAACATCTTAAAAAATGCAGAACAGTGGGGCAACTGGGAAGCTCAGGCGGTTAAGCGTCTGACTTCGGCTCCGGTCACGACCTCACAGTTGGTGGGTTTAAGCCCGGTGTCAGGCTCTGTGCTGACAGCTCAGAGCCTGGAGACTGCTTTGGATTCTGTGTCTCCCTCTCTCTCTGCCCCTCCCCTGCTTGGGCTCTGTCTCTCTCTCTCTCTCTCTCTCTCTCTCTCTCTCAAAAATAAACATAAAAAAAAACTTTTTAAAAATGTAAAACAGTGAATGATTAGGGGTCAGCTGAGTGGTGAAAAATGCACTCTATGATACAGAGAGAGGGAGGCAAGCACTACACGAGGTCAGTGGTAGACCTTTCTTTGATTTGGTCCAGATTCAGGGTCACATGAATGAAAAACTCAAATCCTGTATATCCCTCTCTTCTTTTGGTGCATCAGGACCTGAGCCCAATTGTAGGGCCAAAAGCCATGGGTAAAGACGCACGTGGGTGCAAAACTACAGGGAGCAGACTTTTGGTCGGAGGCAACTAATCATCATTAGGCTTACGGTTTACTCCTCCGAAGAGGGAGTGGTATCACTTGTTTTGTGGGCAATTACCCTGGGCTAGCAGGAAAAACCTATCTGCCACTTCCGTGGGTACACACTCTCCCCTTTAGAGCCAAACGTAGGAAGAGCAAGCTGCTTGGAGGAATCACGTGAATTCCTCCCTTTCTAAAAATACGACTTTCTGGCATAAAACACCACAGCGCATGGCTCAACTTAGTCACCCAGCCCGTGGCCAGTGCTGGAATGTGCATCACATCGCGCTCTGCACCAGCTGGGTCCCCATAGCCCTGCACCTGTGCCATTGGGCAGCTCGGCCAGAAAGGACGGCCATAAGACCGACCCCCACTTAGAGGAGGCTGGGAGGCTGGCAGCTTCTGGAATGTTCACAAAGCTGCTGCACGACGGAACTTATTCCGCAGGGCTTTCGTCCCATCCAAGGGGAAGGAAGCATTCTCATGTGTGCTAAGAAGCGGGTCAATTTTCTTCCTTCCTTCCTTTCTTTCTTTTTAATTTTTTTTATTTTTGGGGGAAATCGATCATCAAGCGCACACACATCTTCCCTTCCTAACCCGCTCTATGTGACATAAGGAAACAGCTGTCGTGAGCTCCCCGTGTAGGGCAGGCACGCTGTAGTGTCGGGGGAAGTGAAGGCACACGGGATCTCCCCACTTTAAAGCACCTCATCAGACACTCCATGGGCTTTGTTTTACTACTTAAGACACATAAGGGGTGACTATCCAAACCAACATTTCACTAACTTTTAAAATCAGGGGCGCCTGGGTGGCTCAGTCGTTTAAGCATCTGACTTCGGCTGGGGTCATGATCTCACAGTTCGTGAGCTCGAGCCCCACGTCGGGCTCTAGTGCTGACAGCTCGGAGCCTGGAGCCTGCTTCCCATTCTGTGTCTCCCTCTCTCTCTGCCCCTTCCCTGCTCATGCTGTGTCTCTCTCTGTCTCAAAAATAAATAAACATTAAAAAAGATTTAAAAAAAAAAATCAATGCTCCCTTTGGATAAACAACACAAGGAAAAGTAAACCCATCTCAGGAGAGAGTCTGGCTTCTCCGGGCGGGGGCAGGGGTGGGGGTGGGAGATAATAATACCCTTTTATGTTTTCTGTTTTTCCATAGCCCTGAACGTTCCATCAAGCATTAATTTCTATAACTGGCATGATAAATAAACATAAAATATGATACTTAGTATTCACACTACATATCCCTCCCCTCCCCCCTAGCTGCTGAGAGTCTCTGCTCTTAAGGGCCTTAAATGTTGAGTCTCATCAGCCCGATAAATAGAACCATTTAAAATGTAAAATGGTTTTCTAGGGCTTCAAACGACTGAATTGAATTCACTTTTAATGCAGAGGCTCCCAAAAGGACATTACATTCTGACCATTACAGTGTACCAAAAGAATAGAATTCCTATGGTGTAGGTTT
The DNA here is from genome assembly GCF_022079265.1 of Lynx rufus. NCBI lineage: Eukaryota > Metazoa > Chordata > Mammalia > Carnivora > Felidae > Lynx > Lynx rufus. Next base: position 14,844,219 of record NW_025814840.1, read on the forward strand.
CTACAAGTGAAAATCCCGGGGCGACTGGGTGGCTCAATATGTCCGACTTGTGATCTCGGCTCAGGACATGATTTCCCAGTTCGTGACTTAGAGCCCCGCATCGGGCTCTGCAGTGATAGTGTGGAGCCTGGTTGGGATTCTCTTTCTCTCATTTTTTTCTTTCTTTCTCTCTCTCTCTCTCCCTCCCTCCCTCCCTTCCTTCCTCCATCCCTCCCTTCCTCCCTCCCTCCCTCTCCCCTGCTAGCTCTCTCTCTCTCTCTCTCTCTCTCTCTCTCTCAAAACAAATAAATAAAGTTGAAAAAAAAAAAGTAAGAAAATCTCATCACTGGTCAGGCCCTGGTTAACCCACCAATCAGAAAGGTCGCCCTGAAAGCATAGTAGTTCTGTGTTTAAGAAAAGATAACCATCCACTGCCAAACAGAAATTCTGATTTGAAAGAGCTCTGAGGCTAGCTTGAAAGAAATGATGGTGAAAACTGAGAGATGGGCAGAAAAATCGGTAAATTATATCAGTGAGTTTTTTTCAAGTTTACTTATTTATTTTGAGACAGGGAGACAGAGCAGGGGAGGAGCAGAGAGAGGGAATCCTAAGCAGGCTCTGCACTGTCAGCGCAGACCCCAACGCGGGGCTCAAACTCACGAATTGTGAGATCATGACCTGAGCCGAAATCAAGAGTCGATGCTTAACCCACTGAGCCACCCAGGCGCCCCCGTATCAGTGAATTTTTAAAAATCCTTTTGTTTCCAATGCTCCTTACATTCTCCTCTCACTGAGAACACAGACGCCAACAGAAAAGAGCTCCCATAAGAACTCACTGGCTCATCTACCTACCGGTGACAATGACCTCCTCCCCCCCCCCCGCCCCAGCCTTTCTCTTGGGTTTCTGAGACCAGCTCTCCCCCCAAACCCATTCACCCACCCAAGGACACGGGTCAGCAAGTCTGCCTTCTTTCCATAAACATAGTTAAGTCTCCTCTAACCCACCACTTCCCTCCCAGCTACCGCCCATTTTCCTATTCCTCTGTGCAGCAGGATCCTCAGAAACCATTATCGGGGTGCCTGGGTGGCTCAGTCGGTTAACGGTCTGACTTCGGCTCAGGTCATGATCTTGTGGTTCATGGGTTGGAGCCCCGTGTCAGGATCTGTGTTGACAGCTCAGAGCCTGGAGCCTGCTTCGGATTCTGTGTCTCCCTCTCTCTCTGCCCCTCCCCCCTCATGCTCTGTCTCTCTCTCTCTCCTTCAAAAATAAACATTAAAAAAAAAATTAAAAAAAAAAAAAAAGGAAACCATTATCAACTTTCCGCCTCTAGTTCATCACCTCTCTCTCTCTCTCTTTTTTTTATAGACTTTACTTTTTAGAGCAGTTTTAGGTTCACAGCAAAACTGAGCAGAAGGTACAGAGAGTGCCCACATACTTCCTGCCCACACATGCGTGGTCTCCCCAGTTATCGGCATCCCCTACCACAGGAGTACGTTTGATACAATGGATGAACCCACACGGACACATTATCGTCTCCCAGAGCGTCCACAGTTTACAATGGGGTTCACTCTGGGTGTGTGCAGTCTATGGGTTTAGACAACTGTCTAATGACTTGTATCCATCATTACAGGGTCACGAAAAATAGTTTTGCTGCCCTAAAACTTCTCCGTGCTCATTCACACCCTGCTACCCAACCCCTGGCAACTGCCGATTTTTTTGATCGTCTCCATAGTTTTGCTTTTTCCAGAATGTCATATAGTTGGAATCATATGGCACATACTGTCTTCTTTCACTTAGCAGCATGCATTTAAGGTTTTTCCAAGTCTTTTCATGCGTTCGTAGTGCATTAGTGGTGAAGAATATTCCATTCTGGATGGACCACAGTTTATTTACTCATCCACCTACCTAAGGAACCCTCTCATTTTCTTTTGAATCTAACTCAGATTGGCCACTTACCCCCACCAACCCATGACCCTGCCATTGCTAAATCCAATAGCGATCTCAGCCTTCACCTACTGACCCATCAGCGGCATCTGAGACCACTACTCACACCTCCTCGCAACGTCTCCATCATTGATTTCTCGGCCTCCAGGCCACGGCAGTCACCTGGCTTTCCCATGACATCACCAATCACCTCTCAGGCTTTTCATTGGATCCTTCCTCTTTCCGACCTCTGATGTGGCATACCTCACACCCACACATCCAACCGCCTCCTCAGTACCTCCACTGGGCTGGCACATGGGCATCCAAAATTACCGCGTCCCCAGCTGAGCTCTGGGTCTCCCAACCTGCTTCCCTGGGTCTCTCTCTCCAGGCAGTGGCACCTCCGTCTCGCTGTGGCTCATGCCAATAACCCTAGTGATGCTCTGCTCTCTCTTCCACCTACGTCCAACCCCTCAGCCAATCCTATTGGCTCTACCACTAAAGAAGGAAGTCTGGAATCTGACCAATCCTCACCACCTCCCACTCTACGCTCATGGTCCGAGCCACGGAGATCTCTCCCATGATCACAGCACGAGCCCACCGATGGGTCTACCTGATCTGTGCAGCCTCCTGTACTCTGTTCCCCAAACAGCAGCACGGCGAGCTCGGGAAACAAGTCAGATTGTGTTACTTTTCTGCTTCAAATCTTCCAGCAGTGCTCACTCGCTCACGAGACCCAAGGCTCTCAGTATGGCTCATATGGTCCTACATGACAGGACCCACATCACCTCTCTCTAACTTCATCTGCTATTACATCCTGCTGTGTGCCCAGCTCCAGGGACACCGGCCTCGGAGCTCCATGACAGGCATGCTCCTGACTCAGGGCCTTCGCACATGCTGTCCCTGCTGCTTGGAATGGTCTTTCTTCAATTATCCATTTGGCCGGCTTCCTCAGGGACTCCGGGTCTTTATTCAAAAGCTGTCTCACTCAGAGAAGCCTACACAAGCCACCTTACGTAAAATATCAATGATCCCCTCAATTCAAACCTTACCTCACCCTTCCCCGCTTTATTTTTCCTTAGCATGTATTTTATTTACTTATATTGATAATATTGTCATTCTTCCCTTCTAGAATGTATATTCCACGGTGGGCATTTTGGTCTATGTTGTTTCCTGATGTCTCAGTATCCAAAAATGTGCCTGGCACAAAACAGCTGCCCAAAAGGTATTTTATGCTAGTAGTAATGAATGCATGAGTGAATGGGAGAGTAAATGAATTTCCCTTGGCTGAATCAAACCCGTAGCTTAATCTCTAACAAAAACCCAAGTTACTGGGCATTGGTACCTCATTAACATGGTACCGATCACACGGGAAGAAGTTCCAAACTTTCAAATAAAAACATACAGCTGTGATGTTACACTGGCTTAAACTTTCCATTTTATCAGCCACTTTTTAAAAGTATGAAAAACAACGAAAACATGATGGTTGGAGCCAGGTTCCCTTTGGGCTAGGAGTGTATTTGATCTGTTTATTCCCATATTTCAAGCCTAGCAGAGGTCAGCTCACAGTGGGAACTCACGAGATATTTGTGGCTTGAATGAACACTAAATGTGACTTTTATTTTGGTGAGCTGCCATTAGTTATTGAGTGTGCCAGGGTGAATATACCTCAGGGGTGCCCTGCAGGGCCCCTCCCTCCTATGCAGGTATACACGTAAAACCTTTCTATGGAAAAGATGATTATCTTTCCACTCAAAGGCTGATCACTGCTATTAGCAGCATTAAAGTGGTTCCTGAAATAGAAAAAAAAAAAAAAAAAAAAGGGTATTTACCCAGGTCAGAGATCAGGAGAATTACGTTGCTGAAAAGGCTTTGTACTTGAGACTGGTTTTAGGTTCAAAGCAGAACTGAACAGAAGGTACAGAGAGTTCCCATACACCTCTGGCCCTCACTCATCCACAGCCTCCCTCACTATCGACACCGCCCTCCCCTGTGGTACCTGTTACAACTGACGGACCTACGCTGCATCGTCACACAGAGTCCGTATTTCTCTAAGGGCTCACTCGTGGTGCCCCACGATCTACGGGTTTGGACAAATGTACGGTCCCTGGCATCCATCGTTACAGCATCACACAGAGTTAACTTCAGTGTCCTAAAAATCCTCTGTGCTCTCTGCCTTTTTATCCCTCCTCCTACCTCAAGATAATTCCATCTTAAAGAACTGGTCTATACGATGGACAGGTTAGACCAGAGGATAACTTACATTTAATTCTTTTTAATGTTTTTATTTCTTTTTGAGAAAGAGAGAGAGAGAGAGAGAGAGAGAGAGAGAGACAGAGTACGAGCAGGGGGAGGGGCAGAGAGAGAGGGAGACAGAATCTGAAGCAGGCTCCAGGCTGTGAGCTGTCTGCACAGAACCCAATGCAGGGCTCGAACCAATGAATCATGAGATCATGATTTGAGCCAAAGTTCGACACCCAACTGACTGGGCCGCCCAGGCGCCCCAAGAGGATGCGCCCCAAGAGGATAAGTTACGTTTAAACCTTCTGGAGTTGGGCCAAGGAGTGGAAGCCTTGAGTAACAACGAGGGTTATAATATGTCAACTTAACTTTGGAAGGAAACAATTGTTTCTTCTAAGTTTTTTTCAAATTTATTACTTATTATTTATTTTTGAGAAAGACAGAGTGAGAGCAGAGGAGGGGCAGAGACAGGAAGATTTTCAAGCAGGCTATCTGCTGTCAGCACAGAGCCTGATGGGGGGGCTTGAACTCACGAACCATAAGATCGTGACCTGAACCGAAATTAAGAGTCGGACCCTAAACCAACGGAGCCATCCATGTGCCCCAACAATTATTTCTTTCTATTTAAAGGGTTCTATCTGGGGGCACCTGGGTGGCTCAGTTGGCTGAGCGTCCGACTTCGGCTCAGGTCACGATCTCGCAGCTTGTGGGTTCGAGCCCCGCGTCGGGCTCTGTGCCGACAGCTCGGAGCCTGGAGCCTGCTTCGGAGTCTGTGTCTCCCTCTCTCTCTGCCCCTTCCCCACTCGCATTCCGTCTCCGTCTCTCTCAAAAATAAATAAACATTAAAAAAAATTTTTTTTTTTTTTTTAAAAGGGTTCTATCTGGATAAAACGATCACTTCATACTTAGATGCCTGAGTAGGATGCCCTGGCAAACTGAAAAATGTACTCTGGGATCTATCTACTCCCCAGGAAATGACGCTCTTGATTTTTCCTTCAGCTTTTCATTAATGGATTTGAAGGAAGCATAAGTATAGGATCATTAGCCCCAGTAGAGGTTTCTGGTGATGTTTCTCCCAAAGAGGAACCTGAGGCACATCAAAGACTGAAGGTCACCATACGTAGGGCGGCGGTGGCCACAAGACCATGAGCCCGGCTTCTACTTAACAGCCTGCCACTAAACCTTGTCAGCCCTCTCGGAATCTGTCAGAATCTCTCAGAGTCCTCCCAGGGCTGCCAGAACATTCCGACCGGAGTCCCCATCCTGCCGCTTCCTAATTGCTTTAGGTTAAACAAGACACTTACATTCTCCGGCCTCAATTTCGTATCTGTAAGACCGGGTTGATTAAGGTCTGCTCTGCTATCCACACACGAATGGTTTTGTTTTGTTTTTCCTTTTTAATGTTTATTTATTTATTTTTGAGAGAGAGAGAGAGCAAGCAGGGGAGGGGCAGGGAGACAGGGAGACAGAATCCCAAGCAGGCTCCATACTGTCAGTGCAGAGCCTGATGTGGGGCTCGAACCCACAAACCGTGAGACCATGACCTGAGCCAAAACCAAGAGTCTGGCACTTAGCCAACTGAGCCACCCAGGTGTCCCTCCACATACGAATGTTTTAACAGTCAAAGAGAGTAATTTCAGTGAGAGCAGCCGGAAAAATTTTAAAGCAATATCGAAATGGAGATATTCTTATGAAGTATTTATTGTTCCCTCCTTTATCTTATTCATGGTCATTGCCAAACACCTGTTGTCACAATCTCGTGTGCCCAGAAAATACTTGTAAGAGAATACACAGAACTACTCTTTTGTGTGGACTGTGGGCAGACGGGTATTCTAACACTCCACCCCACAGCCTCTCCTCAACGCCATGATGGTTTTTTCTTGGCATCTGCCATTAACAATTAAATCATGTGCTTCTTTAAATCAAATCATTTCCTTTCAAATCATCTCCCCGAACCTCAAAAACAAACAAAACATCTCCGCCAAAACAAAACATGGAATTTTAGACACTGGAAACTATTAAAACTAGTCTCCTTTTCAGACTGTTTCTACCACTGAACAAATTTACCATTTCATAGGGTATCACTCAAGATTTTAGACAAATTAGCACCACAAGTTTATTCTTCTATAAGGATCAAATAGGACTCCAAATTCTGTCTCACAAAATTGGCAGTTTAAGGAATGTGATAAAAATCAAATATTCTTAGATTCAAGAATTAGTTCTTGAATTCCTCAGAAAAACAACCATGGGTTTAATGGGCTATCAACATTTCCCAAGTATATTATGTTAATCTGGCTTTTTAAATGTATCAACCTAGAGGGAAATGACCTGGGGAAGAGCCCTCAAATACATACTCTAATGAAGTTTTCTTCTTAAAATGTCAGGTGTTTTTCTCTTTAAAAAAAAAAATATTTATCTATTTTGAGAGACAGAGAGAGCAGGGGAGGGGCAGAGAGAGACAGGGAGAGAGAGAATCCCAAGCAGGCTCCGCACTGTCAGCATAGAGCTCAATGTGGGGCTTAAACTCACAAACCAAATCGTGAGATCATGACCTGAGCTGAAACCAACAGCTGGACACTTAACTGATTGAGCCACCCAGGTGCTCCAAAATGTTAGTTTAAAAAAAAAATATTTTTAACATTTATTTTTTAGAGACAGAGACAGAGCACGAGTGGGGAAGGGGCAGAGAGAGAGGGAGACAGAATCTGAAGCAGGCTCCAGGCTCTGAGCTGTCAGCACAGAGCCGGACGTGGTGGGGCTCAAACTCACGAACCGCAAGATCATGACCTGAGCCGAACTCGGATGCTTAACCGACTGAGCCACCCAGGTGCCCCTGAAAATGTGTTTAAAAAATTTTTTTAACGTTTATTTATTTTTGAGACAGAGAGAGACAGAGCATGAACAGGGGAGGGGCAGAGAGAGAGGGAGACACAGAATCGGAAACAGGCTCCAGGCTCTGAGCTGTCAGCACAGAGCCGGACGTGGGGCTCGAACTCACGAACCACGAGATCGTGACCTGAGCCGAAGTCGGATGCTTAACTGACTGAGCCACCCAGGTGCCCCAGATGTCAGTTGTTTTTTTTTTTAAACATACTTTGAATACTTTCATACCTGTCAGAGGACTGGTCCGTCTAATACAAGATAGACTTCTAAGGGTCACAAAATTACCCAGGATTGACTGTAACCTCTTCTCCAGCCCTGCTTCTCGAGGATCTCACTGCTATTTTCACACAACTCACTCACCAGTAATCAACACTGTTTTCACTGAAACACAGGGAAGCAAACCCAAGTTAACAATGGACCCCCTAACCTTTGAGGGGCCAACGAGGAAGCCCTGTGGCACAGCAGGTGCACGCCAGATGCTGCAGAAGTCAAGCTGCCTGACATTTCTGGGAACAGACAGTACAGTCTTCTGGCTCCTCTCTTTAGAGGACAAGACCGGTAAGAGAGGAGAGGCTCCGCCAAACTAAGTTCTGAGAGCTGAGCTGCAAGGGAATCTGAAGAGGAAGAAAAGCCGGAGGGAAAGCAAGCAGAGATGTGGACCAGGAAGTGCACCCGGGGTACCTTCTGGGAAGAGGCACAGACCCAGGGTAATGAGGAAAGAGCGGCTGTGACCTCGAGATCCATACATGGACGACAGAGGCCCCCAATTACGTGAAGGGCAAAGCAGCATGCCCAGTGGCCAGCCCCCAGCAGGTGGTGGGCAAACAGTCGTAATTACTGGAATCACAGGACCAGACCCCTTGTGAAGTCCAGGCAGCAAGCCGGGGACAAACCTCTTCCAGGAGAGCCAGCAGCAGCGTCTGCACTGATCTCAAAAACAAAGACAGGGACGCCTGGGTGGCTCAGTCGGTTAAGCGTCCGACTTTGGCTCAGGTCATGATCTCACGGTTTGTGAGTTCAAGCCCCACGTTGGGCTCCGTTGTTGACAACTCAGAGCCTGGATCCTGCTTCAGATCCTGTGTCTCCGTCTCTCTCTGCCCCTCCCCCGATCATGCTCTGTCTCTCTCTCTCTCTCTCTCTCTCTCAAAAATGAATAAATGTTAAAAACAAAACAAAACAAAAAAAAAAAAAAAAACAACAAAGCTAAAACCCAGTACTGGTGGGATCATGAAAAAATGGTCCCTTGAATCTTAAAGTCCATTAACTGGCCTTAACCATCTCACGTGGTCAAAATGACTAATCAAACGTTCTCTGTGATTTCATCAGGTAATTTGGCTGTTTGCATGTCAAATCTTACGAGCTTCAAATCAGAGCTGATAATTTCAGGGGGAGAAAACAGTGCAACTCCATCCGTGTAAAAATGAGTTTGTGCAAAACACATCACGGAAGGAATTATTACCTTAGGCAGCAGACTTTGGGGGAATAATGAGAACATTCCCTGAACTGAGTGGGCAGGGCACAGGTTGACCCACGCTAAGAAGCTCTTCAGACAAATGTCATTTTGCCTTGTGTTAACAGGACACAGAGCCGTGTTTTCCTTCTGAGCCAAGCTAGGAGCACACACGTAGAAGCAGAGAACAAGGTGGGTACATTCTGTCATGGCGTCTTGGGCAGACACCATCTGCTGGGGGTGCTGCTGGGGGACACAGTTGGGCGTCTAGGACCAGGGCCTCTGGAGGCACTGGAACAGCAGTGCTCTGGCCCCGAATGGAAGGAGGCCAAACTAGAAGACAGTCCCAGTTGCTAAAGTTTCTAGAAGCCACAACTCTCTCTGCCTTGGCATTTAATGGGAAATAGGGAGCAATGTGTTTGGGGAAAAGGTGGACCCCGTGGGCATCTAATGAGACCAACCATAGGAGTGAGCTCGATGTGTGAGAACACCAAGGATGTTTCTTTAGGAACACACAGCTCGGTTCTAGCTTGGCCTCATTTCACTGATGAGGAAGTGAGTGGGGGGGGGGGGGGAGAAACTTGAAAACAAATAAATGGTCTCACCGTGTACCCCAACACACGCAGAGCACCACCTCCCAGAACACGCAGAGCAGATAAATAAGGGTGGGTGACTTTATCCCGCTCTGAGACAGAAGGGAGAGTGGCTTTCAAAACCACCCTGCACACAAGCCAGCAGGAATGCAATTAAATTCACGGTGAGCTCACATACGTCCTTCAAGGTGTTAGGGCACAACCAGACTTTTTTTTTTTTTTTTTTTTTTTGCTTCTAAGGAGAAACATAATGAAGCACGCCTAACCAAACTATGCCCTGATTCTCAGCCTCCCCCCAACAGCTATACAAACATGAGCTAACCAGTGAGGAGCTCACTCCCAATGTCAGAACCCTGCCATTCGGCGGCAATGGGAATCACTCGGATAGTCAGTAACCATCACGTCTATTAGAATTACTACTTACTGACAGAGGTATAAATAAGGCAGACCGTGGATGACACATGACTCTCCGGGCCCGGCTTCTTCCTTTTCTTTTTAAAAAAATTTCTTGAACACTTAATTCATTTTTGAGAGACAGAGCGCACACAGAAGAGGGTCAGAGAGAGAGGAAGACACGGATTCTGAAGCAGGCTCCAGGCTCCGAGCTGTCAGCGCAGAGCCTGATGCGGGGCTTGAACCCATGAACCACGAGATCATGACCTGGGCTGAAGTGGGACGCCTAACCAACTGAGCCACCCAGGTGCCCCAGGGTTCTTCCTTTTCAAGAAGGCATGTTAGAATGGAAGTAAGGGTGACGTTGCTATAGGAATAATACTCAACCCACTCTAATTGTTTCAAGTACATCTTTTAGAAATGCAAAGTTCACCTGCTGCAAGCAGCGGTGAATCAGGCGTCTGTGGCACTTGACTGCTCTGGGGTGCAGATGACCCAGGAGCCCTGGAGTGCGGGCCGTGTCTAACCCTGAGATCCACCAGAGCCCATGCTCAGAGCTGACGCAGCAGGTTTTGAAGAGATTAAACAATCTGATCAACTTTGCTTTGCTTTCCAAACATGCCCGCGGACTGGTCTATGTCTCGGGCTTGCCTATGAGCTATGGCAATACCGTGGCTAAAAGAGCGCTTTTCCTTCGGTCTAGGAGTCACCTACCCTCATCTGTCTGCTCTGCGTGCACATGTGGGTTCAACAGGGAACTCAGTTCTTGAGTTTTCACGCCTTTCAAATCAGGTAGCAAGGGGGAAAGGAGTCTCTGCAAGTGTGATCATGTGTGCACTTTAAAAAGATAAAAACCAGGGGCGCCTGGGGAGCTCAGTCAGTTGAGCATCTGACTTTGGCTCAGGTCATGATCTCGCGATCCCTGAGCTCGAGCCCCGCGTCGGGCTCTGTGCTGACAGCTCGGAGCCTGGAGCCTGCTTCGGATTCTGTGTCTCCCTCTCTCTCCACCCCTCCCCCGCTCACAGTCTCTCTCTCTCTCTCTCTCTCTCTCAAAAAATAAATAAATATTAAAAAAATAAAATAACAATCACATCTGGGGTGCCTGGGTGGCTCAGTTGCTCCAGCGTCTGACCTTGATTTCAGGTCAGGTCATGACCTCATGGGTGGCGAGGAGCCCCGTGTCGGGCTCTGCACGGACTAGTGTGGAGCCTGCTTGGAATTCTGTGCCTCTCTCCCTCTCTGTCTGCCCCCTCCCTGCGCCCCCTCTCAAAATAAATAAAAACTTAAAAAAATTTTTTTAAATCACATCTGACGAGAAAGAAAAGAAGATTATAAATGTAAAGATTTGCGCTAAGTGGTGCCTTTTCCTCAAAGCATCCACGAGGTTCACACAGCAGCTGTCATCACAGCTTTCCCTGTGAAGGAAGAACAGACTTGGGATACTGGACACCCTGAGGCAAAAACTGAAAACACTGAGCGATTAAAGAGAGGCCAGACATCTTCATTCTGAGTCCAATACACTGAGAAATTCCCTTGAGCAGTTACAAAATGCAAAGAACCGTATTTACGATACCTGTGTTTCTTTTTTTTAATGTTTTACTTACTTTTGACAGAGAGAGAGAGAGAGAGAGAGAGAGAGAGAGCGAGAGCGTGAGTGGGGGAGGGGCAGAGAGAGAGGGAGACTCAGAATCCGAGGCAGGTTCCAGGCTCCAAGCTGTCAGCACAGAGCCCGACGCGGGGCTCGAACTCACGGACTGTGGGATCGTGACCTGAGCCGAAGTCGGACGCTCCACCGACTGAGCCACCCACGCGCCCCAATACCTGCGCTTCTTTTAACAACAAAAGCTTCCCTAAGTCACAGCTTGGCCACTCGGGAGCGGGGCTGAAGTGGGGATTTTGGTGGGTCAGAAAAGAATTTCCTTAAAGCAGGTTACCAGCAAGGCCATGATACAGGGAATGGCTATTTTACTGGACTTCCTCGATCCATTGAGAAATGCTTGTTTGCAACGAACTGAAATACCAATCACAAATGCCACTTATAGCCACAGCCTCTACAGCTTAGTCATTATCTTATGGCTGAACCCGTGAGAACTGGGGCTGGAGGACCCTGGCCCCCACAGCCCCCTGTGTCCCCCAGAAGCACACCCGGTGTCTGGGGTCCGGCTAACCACGCATGTGTGGGGAGGTGAAGGAGCACAGACTGGGGCTCTTCCCTACAGTGCTCCCTGCCCCGTACACACCTGGAAAGACCTCACACTCCCATGTACGGCAGCCACTCAGCTTGTCCCTCAAGCCTCAGGGTGGGCGGGCTGCGGGGTTCGGGCTGTGGCATTCGTGGTAGGCCAGCCCGGAGTAACCCCTCTTACGCCATGGTGCCCCAGGGCCTAGGAGTCCCCATTTAAGCCCACCGAGGGGCTCTGTGGGGGGTCCTCCCCCGGCTCCCCCCACCCCGTCCCCACAAGTCTGCATGTCCGGGTGGTCTTTTGGGCAGTTCTCACTCTTCTTCAGTGCAACTCACAGCTTGCGTTCGAGCGACCGCCATGCCTCAGAGCCATGCTGCCCAGCTTCTCCTGTTCTCAGCCAGGCTGCAGGCCAGACGGTAAGAGCACATTCAGGAACCGACGTGGCTCCCTCTTGCCGGCCGAGTGAAGCGCAAACTCCGCTTGCCATCGTCGAAGCCCTCTGCCTCCACCTTTCCGCCTCTTGTCTGCCACTGGCCGATGCTGCCTGTTCACCTGCCATCGGTCGATGCCGCTGCGAGTCCCCTCTTCCTCTGCACGCTTCGGCCCAACTGGCCTCCCCCTGGAAACCCCGCAGCCCCACACGAGTCAGCGGTTAGCTCTCCACGAGTCTTTACGTGTACGTCTCCCCCCGCTAGACGGCAGGCCTTTTTTTAAGGTCAGGGATTATCCCTTTACAGTATTTTTTCTGTGTCCTCACGTGTGGGGTAGACAGGGTAGACAGGTTCTCGGCCAACCTTCCAGGGGCCTAGAACCCCCAAAGCCTAGAGCTGGAGGAAGGTCTTCTTCAGCCCCTTCACTTGTTATCGAGAGGAAACGACTCAGCTCTGGAGAAATTATCAGTGAATTTTTGTTGCCAGTGACTTGGCAGAAGAGACCCCAGGCTGCCCGCCCCCAGTCCACGGATCGATGTTTTTGTGCCTCTTATACCGGCCACCCTTCACTTAAGCCCCGGGGCTTATTTTTTTAAAGCTCCCTAAAATACACCTCTAAGCAACATTTACTTCGTTTATGTAGGGTTGTTCAGTATATCAGAAAATAAAAACTCCCCCTAAAAATAATGCATGATCTTCACTTTTCACTCAATCAGGCCGTATTTTTCCTTCTTCTTTTTTTTTTTTAAATTTTTTTTTTTAACGTTTTATTTATTTTTGAGACAGGGAGAGACAGAGCATGAACGGGGGAGGGGCAGAGAGAGAGGGAGACACAGAATCTGAAACAGGCTCCAGGCTCTAAGCTGTCAGCACAGAGCCTGATGCGGGGCTCGAACTCACAGACCGCAAGATCGTGACCTGAGCCGAAGTCGGCCGCTTAACCGACTGAGCCACCCAGGCGCCCCTCCTTCTTCTTTTTTAAAGTTGTTTTATTTATTTATTTTGAGGTGGGGCCGGGGTGGGGGGACACAGAGAGAGAATCCCAAGCAGGCCTCGTGCTGTCAGCTTAGAGCCCGACGCGGGGCTCGAACTCATGAACCGTGAGATCATGACCTGAGCCGAAGTCAAGAGTTGGACGCTTAAGTGACTGAGCCACCCGGGCGCCCCAAGGCTGTACTTTTCTAATATGAATTCAGTCTGATATCACAACAATCGAACTAGACAACTCCATTCCCTGGCTCCCGAGGGAAAAATCCGTCCCTTGAACCCCGGCTATGAGGGGACGCTGCTGTGCGGCCCTCCTGCCCTTGGCTGGTGGTGTACTGAGGAGGGGACAGAGCAGGATGGCCAAAGAAACTCTCCAGACACCCCCGACCCCCGCCAGCCAGGGGGAACAGGACGCAGCCTCACCAGGAGGAGGCGACTGCCAGCATGAATCGACACACAAAACGTAGTTGTGAGACATGAGAGCAGGAACCTGAACGTACAAGTTCAGGTGCCAGTGTGACATTTCAGCCACATCCAGATTACCTTCGCAAATGACAGGTGGGCAGCCTGAGTTGCTGGAAGAACAAATGTGGGTGTAGGTCATGTTCCAGAAACTACCATTGGCGGTGTGCTGCCTTTTTTCCCCCCTTTGTTAATTTAGTTTTGCTCTTTCCACCTTTGTTGGTTCGATTTTTAAAGGGAAGATGCACTGCAGAGTAGCAGGGGCAGGGAGGGAGGATGGGCCCGGCCGAGCGGATGACAGATTGCGTGTCCACACACGGGTGCTCCTCCCTGCTGTTTAGGGGCGTGAAAGCGTGGGCCTCATCCGCACCCCCTCCTGAGCGGTGCATCTGTGCAGGCTCCCCGTGGGCGAGCTCGTGTCCCGACCCCTGGGTGGCAGGTAGGTGGTGACGTGGGGTCTCCTCTCCCAGCTCAGAACTCAGGGAGGTCCTCTGATAGGGAGGCAACCTCTCCGGACCGCCTTTAATTAACTTAATCCCCTAACCACAGCCTTTAAATAATTGAGCTCCTTGGTAACCAGTGTTCAAACATTTAAAGAATTTTAGCTACAAGAATGCTTTAACCTTTAAATTCTAGTTTCAAACATTCCACTTTGCCTCCTGGTAAGTCACAAGCTGGTGGAGGTAGGGGGGAGGCTTGGACAAAATTCAGTGTTTGGGAATAGAGAGGGCACCTTAGATCATCCAAGAGTAGCTGGGAGCCCTGTTATTCAAATGACATCATTTCAAATGGTAATTATGGCAAACTTAAAAACAAGCAGAAGTGAAAATTACTCAGGTAGTTTTCCGGGTCCCATGATAACTTTGCCCTCTGTCACAAACTGTAAATACTCTTATTTGAAGGTGATCGACCTCCTAAAATTCTGAGATTGATTCCTCGTGGAAAAAAAAATTATGTTTTTCTTATTTACTTTCTAAAAACAGAAAAGACCTACACTGACTTCTTGGTAATTTATTTAATGTTAGGTGCATCTAAAAACCACACTGGAGAAGGTATTTATTTATTGCTGTTCTCTGGACAGAATATAAATTTTAAATTGAACTATTATGTCAGATACTAAATATCCTGTTGTTAAAATTTTAAGAAAAATATGAAGCAAATCTTCCTGTCCCGCTCTCCCAGTTTTCCATATGGCCCTATATAATATTAAATTAGAAAATAATATTACAGTTTAGAGACTGTTTCTTAGCCGGGAAGTTGAAGTATTTAAACTATTGTTAAATGAATTAATCAAATGGCAACTTGGTCGAGAGAATTCACATGCTTCACCTGCAATACGTTCTCTCTATTCTCTACCTATGGACATGCTATTTCTCAAGGCCAAGTTCAGGTATCACCCCTCAAAAGCTTTCTTCAAGTCTGAGTCACTAAATGACACACAGATGTGATGTGAAATCACAGCACGCGGCTCCAGTGCAAGGACGGCCCTGGGGACGCCACATCAGAGTGAGTGCAGCCACGTGTGGACCCCGAACACTCAGCAGGGACCTCAAGTCTGACAGGCCCATGACTGAGCTCCAGGCCTACCCCAAACCTGCTCCTTCCCCGGCCTTCTCTGTCTCCAGGCAGGGTTCAGATCAAAACCCTTGGGGTCATTCTTCATTATTCTTTTTCAACACCGCACATCCAATCTATTGGCAAAGCCTGTTGGTTCCGCCATCCATTTGTGTCTGAGATCTGACCACCTCTCACCACCTACTTCCTCCGCCTGCTCTAAGCATCTGGGATATTGGAAATGTCCTGCTTTACGCCCTCGGCTTCCTCTCTTGCCTTCCTCCACCAGCCTGAGTGAACTTGGTAGGACAATCGGTCAGATCACGTTACCCTTGTGCCCAAACACAAGGGGGTGATATCTGAACTTGGCCAGGGCTTTCCACCTCGCTCAGAGAAAAGCCCAAAGCTTTGCAGCGGCCTGGGACACCCTACCTCGTGTGCCCGCTTCCCTTCTCCTTGACCTGGTCACGCGCTGTCTTACTCAGCACCAGCCATGAGGGCTTTCTCGCAGCGCCTCCGATACGGGGATTGTGTTCTAGAACAGTTCCCCAGATAGCTGAATGATGCACTATCACCTCCTCTGGTTCTTGACTCAATGCCATTTACTCAGTAAGGCCTTTTGTGACTTCCTTATCAGAGACCACAGTCCTGGACCCCCCCCCCCCCCCGCCCCGCAACACACACCCAAGTCTCCCTATCTCCTTGGCTTCCTTCTCTGTTGGAGGGGATGCTGCTCCTTAGCAATCCATCCCCACACAACGTGCTGTGCATTTTACTCCATTCAGTGTACATCCTGCACCTCTTTCACTCCTCACACAAAACATAACACTTCTGACACCTCTGGTCGCCGTATGCGTGGATGGTTTTTTTCTCCACAACAAGCAATTCTGCACGACAGCAGCTGGTGTCCTGTGAGTCAGTCCCATTCCGACACTGTCTACTTGGAGATGGCATCAGATCCCACAGGTGAAGGGCTCGGTCCCGCAAAGCTGTCCTCACTTCCGAAGTCAAGTCCAGCTGGCAGCTGTACTTCTGACTTAGCGGCTATAAATCAGAGTTCCCACGATCCCTTCCTCAGGGTCAATTTGCTAGAAGGGCTCACAGAGCAAACAGTCCGTTCACTAGGTCACTGGTTCCTCATTTTATGACTCAGGAACAGCCAGATGGAGAGATACATGGGGCGAGCTGGGAGGGTCCCAAGGCAGGAGCTTCTTGTCTCTGTGGACTTGGGGTGTGTCCCCCTCCTAGCGTGGATGCGTTCACCAACCTAGAAGCTCCCTGAATCCCATGCTATTGGGATATTTATGGAGGTGTCCTCACAATGGCATGACAGATCATTAACTCCATTTCTAGCTTCTCCCCTCTCTGGATGATGGGGGTGGGGCTGAAAATTCCAAGCTTCTGATCATGGCTTGGTCTTTCTTGATGACCAGCCCCCATCCCTAGAGCACACGCAGAGCTGCCTTCCGGAACAAAAGATTCTCCCAGTGCTCTAATCAGGAATTTACAAAGCTTTTAGGAGCTCTGTGCCAGGAACCTGGGGCAGAGACCAATATATATTTTCCATTATCTCACACTTAATCATCTTATTTACAGGATCTCCTTCCTCCTACTAGACAGACATTCAGTTAGGCAAGATCCCCAAGTGCCTGGATCAGTACCTGGTAAACTTAAGTGCTCAATAAACATTTGCTCAGGAATGCATGCCTTTCTCCTCGCTTTGGATCACTTAGAGTCTTCCACAGTGCAGTGAGTAGACACGAGGCACTCAGATACAACTTTTTATATAAATAACTGTAGGAGGTCATTTAAGCAATGTGGGCCTCTGTTTCCTTATCAAGACAATGACAATATATCTGAGGTCTCTTGAAAATGAGTAACATCTTTAGAAATCTCCTTGCTTTACAGAAGAGCAAACAGACTCAGACAAGGGAAGAAACGTGCCTTCCTTTGCCTTTAATGAGGACCTACTGAGTGCTAGGGATGCCACAACGTGAGGCCAAGACAGCGCTCATTCTCAAGACCACCCTTGCGGGAAGAGAGACGTGAAAACAAATAATTCTGTCCAAGGTGGTAAGTGCTGTACCAGAAGAAGGGGATAGTCCGACATCAGGCAGGACACAAGATGCTGTGGGAACCAGAGAGGAGAAAGAGCAGGAACAAATGGGGTACACGTCTGGGAAGACGGGGAGCACAGCCAGCTTCTGTGCAGCCCCCAGGCCTGTGTGTGCCCAGCTCAGGATGCCGCACTCAGGGTGGCACTCTTCTCTTCTCCGGGACACGGGTGCCTCTCCTGTCTCCCCTCCTCGGTGCGCCTTTGGTCTAAAGGTCTCCTTCGGACTGTGCTGCAGACTCGAACCAGAGCCTGAATAAACCTCAAGAGGCTTCCACGAAGCTGAGCAGAGAGGGGGCGAAGGCACCACCTTGAGTAAATAGCTTAATTTGGGTCCCCATGCCGCTCTAAGCATGAATAGGGGATGAGCACTTATAATTGACCCTCCAGTGCTTATTTTTCTCTTGCAACTTAAGTATAATTAACACACAACATTGCATTACTTTCAGGTATACAACATGGTGTTTATACCAAAGTCTATATTTCAATACCTTTTTTTTTTATGTTTTATTTTATTTGTTTTTGAGAGTGCGCAAGACGGGAAGGGGCAGAGAGAGGGGGACAGAGGATCCGAAGCAGGATCTGTGCTAACAGCAGAGTCCCACGCAGGGCACAAACTCATGAACCGCGAGGTCATGACCTGAGCCGAAGGCAGATGCCCAACCGACTGAGCCACGCAGGTGCCCCTCAGTTCTTTTTTTTTTTTTTTTTTTTTTTGAGGTGCTATCCAGTGTTTTTATTTTTTTTTAATTTTTTTTCAATATATGAAGTTTATTGTCAGATTGGTTTCCATACAACACCCAGTGCTCATCCCAAAAGGTGCCCTCCTCAATGCCCATCACTCACTTTCCCCTCTCCCCACCCCCCATCAACCCTCAGTTTGTTCTCAGTTTTGTCTCTTATGCTTTGGCTCTCTCCCACTCTAACCTCTTTTTTTTTTCTTCCCCTCCCCCATGGGTTTCTGTTAAGTTTCTCAGGATCCACATAAGAGTGAAAACATATGGTATCTGTCTTTCTCTGTATGGCTTATTTCACTTAGCATCACACTCTCCAGTTCCATCCACGTTGCTACAAAGGGCCATATTTCATTCTTTCTCATTGCCACGTAGTACTCCATTGTGTATATAAACCACAATTTCTTTATCCATTCACCAGTTGATGGGCATTTAGGCTCTTTCCATCATTTGGCTATTGCTCAGAGTGCTGCTATAAACATTGGGGTACAAGTGCTCCATCAGTACTCCTGTATCCCTTGGGTAAATTCCTAGCAGTGCTATTGCTGGGTCCTAGGGTAGGTCTATTTTTAATTTTTTGAGGAACCTCCACACTGTTTTCCAGAGCGGCTGCACCAATTTGCATTCCCACCAACAGTGCAAGAGAGTTCCCGTTGCTCCACATCCTCTCCAGGTGCCCCTCAGTTCTTATTGGTAATATGCAATCCACTGACCACACTCGGAGAAATAAAAACTAGCATTTTTTTTAATTGTGTGTTTTTGTTTCCTCTGCTCAGCACCCACAAACTGTGCTTATATTGACTTTACATTACCTGGGTCACTGAGTCCCTGGGGAGCTTTCTGCCCAAACCTCACCACCGGGTACCATAACTAAATCTACAAAGGCTTCAGAGCTCGGGCTCTCATCTCACAAAGCATGTCAACTTGAGCCACAGCACCCAAAGCAAACAGAACCTGACGGGGAATCAAGCAGATAGTAGCCAATGAGGAAACACGGCCAATGTCAGACACAGCCCAGTTAATCTCTTTAAGAACCTATTCTGTTTCACAGATTAAAGAATGGAAACACAAGTACAATCAGAAAATACAAGACTGCTGGGTCTGCTTCACACCCAGGGAGAGAATCACGGTCCTTCCGGTTCTACTTCCTCTGTGCCTCCAAATCCCCCTCAGCCTCTTTCTTCACTTTGACCTTCGGTCAGGGGCACGGCCCTGCGATGGAGTGGCCACCAACTCTGAAGGCAAGGAATCCACCCAGAATGAATAAAGAAGTCAGAGCACAAACTGAGTCTGGGAGACAGAAGCATCACAGAAGTCTAGAGGACACCCCCAAAGTTGTCTGCTTTTTGAGAAGGAGACAACCCTTAGCTCCCACCAGTAACAGACAAGGTGATCATGGCACAGTCAGCAGAGAAGAGAAGGACTTCAGCAGTTCATGGATTTGGCTACAGTTGAGACCGAGTGAGGTTTCTTGAGAATAAAATCTAGCACAGTGCAATTCTATGCCAAAGAGAGGGTACGGTATAAACGGTTTCTCTGTCCCGGAAACCAGCTTGCGGGAAGTCGGACCACATGAAATCGCCGTATGGGTCAAAACAATGAAGCAATTTCACATGCTCCAACTTCAGAGTCCTCTTCTGTGCTAGAGACAACAGATGGTCTCCCCACCCTCAGCAGTCCAACGTGCGGTGCATGAAACAACTTGTCCTGAAAGGCACCAGATTTCCCACTGGGTTACCGGTACAAGAGAAAATGCTATCTGGACTAGATTTACAGTTATGTCATAAAAGCAAACGCATGCTTTCTTTCAAGTTATTATCATTTATAATGGCAACAGGATGTCCCGAGTGCCATAAAATAGGCATAGATAATAGCAAATGTATAGTTTTTGGGGAAAAAAAAACCCTTCAAAATGCTAAAGAAGCGATGTTTCAGAGACAGGGATGGGCTGACACATGAGTATTAGTAAATACTAATACATACTCTTTGACCATTAGTGGCTGGAAATATTTCTAGGATTTATGACACATTTCTCTGCCTTCCTAAATAGAGTCAGGTTGAAGTATTATTCCTGATCATTCAGGGATATCGATTATTACAATGTATCCTAAAATAATGGTGTCTTATTCATGCATATGCAATTGTTGGCATGTCATACATGGCAAAGACATAAAAATTCTGTTCCTTGTGTTCCTATATTTGTTTTTTTGTTTCTTTGTTTTAGCACAACAACAACCAAAAACCACAACAGTACTTCTGTATTACCTTACTAGGGCTACCATAAAAAAGTACCACAGATTGGGCGGGTTAAACAACAGAAATTCATTTTCTCATGGTTCTGGAGGCTAGAAGTTCAAGATCAAGGTGCTGGCAGGCTTGGAATCTTCCGAGGTCTCTCTCCTTAACTTGCAGATGGCACCTTCTCATCGGGTCCTCATTTTAACTTAATCACTTCTTATTTTTTAGATTTTTTTTTTTTAATGTTATGTATTTTTGAAAGAGAGAGCACAAGCAGAGGAGGGGCAGAGAGAGAGGGAGACAGAGGATCCAAAGCAGGTTCCCTACTGTCAGTGCAAAACCTGATGTGGGGCTCAAATTCACGAACCTCGAGATCATGACCCGAGCTGAAGTCGGATGCTCAATAGTCTGAGCCACCCAGGCACCCCATTAGTCACTTCTTCAGAGGATCTATCTCCAAATACATAGTCACATTCTGAAGTATAAGGATTAGGACTTCACCATTCGAATTTTGGAGACACATTCAGCCCATAACAAGCCCCTATGCCTAGACACTATGCAAATATCAAGCTCTTAACCCAGACACATCTGGACTCAAAGCAAGGCCACTACTAGTTTTGTGACCTAGCTAAGGTCCCTGAACCTAAATTTTACTTTCAGCCTCTTTT
Organism: Lynx rufus; assembly: GCF_022079265.1. NCBI lineage: Eukaryota > Metazoa > Chordata > Mammalia > Carnivora > Felidae > Lynx > Lynx rufus. Next base: position 14,865,052 of record NW_025814840.1, read on the forward strand.
AAACTGAGGATAATGACCCCTACACCTCATTAGCTCTTTGACATAGGGGTACACATAAAGTGTTCAATAAAAGTTTGTTTTTAATAATATTGCTTTGGGGTGCCTGGGTGGCTCAGTCGGTTGAGTGACCGACTTCGGCTCAGGTCATGATCTCACAGTTTGTGAGTTCGAGCCCCGCATCGGGCTCTGTGCTGACAGCTCAGAGCCTGGAGCCTGCTTCCGATTCTGTGTCTCCCTCTCTCTCTGCCCCTCCCCCATTCATGCTCTGTCTCTCTCTGTCTCAGAAATAAATAAACATAAAAAAAATTAAAAAAAAACAGCACTCTCAACAATAGCCAAATTATGGAAAGAGCCTAAATGTCCATCAACTGATGAATGGATAAAGAAATTGTGGTTTATATACACAATGGAGTACTACGTGGCAATGAGAAAGAATGAAATATGGCCCTTTGTAGCAACACGGATGGAACTGGAGAGTGTGATGCTAAGTAAAATAAGCCATACAGAGAGAGACAGATACCATATGTTTTCACTCTTATGTGGATCCTGAGAAACTTAACAGAAACCCATGGGGGAGGGGAAGGAAAAAAAAAAAAAAAAGAGGTTAGAGTGGGAGAGAGCCAAAGCATAAGAGACTCTTAAAAACTGAGAACAAACTGAGGGTTAATAGGGGGTGGGAGGGGGGGAGGGTGGGTGATGGGTATTGAGGAGGGCACCTTTTGGGATGAGCACTGGGTGTTGTATGGAAACCAATCTGACAATAAACTTCGTATACTGAAAAAAAAATTTTTAAAAATAATATTGCTTTATTTTTCTGATGTTTGAAGTATTTGTCTTTTTGGGACCTTTTGCTTAGGCTTGCTTATAGCTGTACGTTTCCTTCTTCAATCCACTAGGGGCTTTGAAGCCAGAAAATTAAATTTGTTAGAATTAAACATAAAGGCTCCAAATCAAGACCAAAGGCTCTCCTGCACATAAAGACCACAGACTTCAGCACGTGGGATTTCAGATCTCTCTTCCAGGTCAATAGTTTGCTTGGCTGTTTCTGGGGGAATTCCTTTCCTCATTGGCATTTCTGTTCCAGATAGAATACAGTACCAAGCATGTTAGATAAGGCAATTCCAATGTGAGGTGTGGCTTTGTCACCATTCCAAATTTTAAAAAAAAGGGCGGTGGTGTCACAGATTTGACCAAAATCTAGTGACATTCTACAATAAACAATCATTTGTTTTGGAAATGGTTGGGATGGTAGCTACTAATCTAAATGCTGCATACCCCTGAAAATTTTAACCAACTAATTTAAATGCTGCATGCCACAGTGCAAAGAAGTCTCAGATGCTAAACTGTCTTCTGGAAAGTTTTCCCAAAGGAAGTACAGCTCTTAGAACTCCTCTGACTTAATTTTCAGGCTTATTCTAAAGCTGGGTTCGGCCAACTCTTTCTGCAAATGGCCAAGCTGTAAATAGTTGAGGTTTGGGGGCCACATGGCTCCTGTCACAAACCTGCCTTTGCAGCGGGAAAGCAGTCATAAATGATACCAAACAAATGGCTGTACGCCAACTCAAAGTTTGTATGGGTGCTGAAATGTGGTTCTTGTAAAACGTCAACGTGTCAGGAAACATGACTTTTCTTTTGATTTCTTTTTAGCCAGCTGAAAAGACGAAGACCATTCTTAGCATGGGCCGCAGAAAAAGAGGCAGTGGGTCAGATTTGGCCCAGAAGCTGCAATTTGCCCACTGCTGTTAGATTCTAAAAGCTCAACCCGTATTTGTTGTTAACCATAACCCAGTTTTCCTAGTGAAAATGGTTTCAAAGCTAAGGGTCAACCTGGAACCCCTGTTTCCTTCTCCCATGTTCTCTTCCTGAAAACGACCAATGCCATAGCAGCTCCCTACCTGACCGGAGCTGTAAAGGCCACTGTAAAACAAACCAAATTAGCTTCCTTTTCTGAGCACTCTATTTATTTATTTATTTTGAAGTTTATTTATTTAGGGGCACCTGGGTGGCTCAGTCAGTTAAGTGGCTTGAGTCTTGGTTTCAGCTCAGATCATGATCTCACGGTTTGTGGGCTCGGGCCCCACATGGGGCCCCATGCTGACAGTGTGGAGCCTGCTTGGGATTCTCTCTCTCTTCCTTTCTCTCTGCCCCTCCCCCCACTGGCTCTCTCTGTCTCTCTCTCTCAAAAATAAATAAACTTAAAATTAAAAAAAAAAAATAAAGTGTATTTTTTTAGTTTGAGAGAGAGAGAGAGAGCGAGTGCCAACAGGAGAGGGGCAGAGAGAAAGAGGGAGAGAGAGAATCTCAAGCAGGCTCTATGCTATCAGGGCGGAGCCAGGCGTGGGGCTTGAATCCACCAACTGCGAAATTATGACCTGAGCTGAAACCAAGAGTTGGATGCTTACCTGACTGAGCTAGCCAGGTGCTCCCCCGTTCTGAGCACTTTAAATAAAAGTTTCAAAACCTCTCTTCGTAAACAGGGATAAGGAAGGCAGCGTCGTGATGCAAGGCCCCATGCTTACAACTGACAGCAGCAGGGACTGAGCTATCATCCAGACGCCTATTTACAACACAGCAAAAAAGTGACAGCCTTACAGTCACATGCACACAAAACTTACTTTTACCAAACATCTGCATGATATAACCTTGCTCAGGGGGATGAATAAAGAAGTCACCTTACAGTAAACTGACATGTTCTTAATTATTTCTTCCTTCCCAAGCGTTCCTTACTCCTCGGGGAAAAAAAAAAAAATTTCACGGTATAAAAGTTACATGGGAAATGCCTCAGTCTATAACGCCTCCTTTTATTTCTCTACAGCCCTTCCCTCTGAAAAGGTAAAAGTGTACCACAGTTTCCCCTTCCACTCTCATACGGTTCCCACGCAGGTGTTGCTGCATTTTTTTTTTAATCAAGGAAAAGTAAAGAGACGTTCAGTTGTTTGAAATAATTCCCAGAGTCCTTGGCAGAGCGGAGACTGCAGATCATCCCTGAATCACCAACCTAAGTCTTCTTCCCAAGAGACCACCAAGCTCCTCGCATAAACTGGAAGCCTGGACTTTGTGAGATGCGAAGGTTCTGCCGTAGACACATCCCGTTCCTGTATCAAGGTGATGACCAGGAGAACAGCAACTTTGTAATCCCCACCGTTACCATTCTAGGCAACCATTCTAGGGTTGGCTGTACTGACTGGGTGACAATAAGCTCAGGGATTTGCCACCTACAGTGCGAGAGGAGTTAACCAAGCAAACCAACCACGGCCACAGCATGTCTACCATCTACCCGAAAGACAGGCACGAACCATAACTCCAATTCGAGTTGTCTAGTGTTTTTCTGGAACATATTTTTCTAGTAATGAAGTATACTGGCTTCACCCGACCAACTGTCTGACTTCCGGCCATGAGACCGGTGTTTTGCTACCACGTGGAACATCAAAATGTGTCAGATACCGGGTCGACACAAAACCGGGAGAAGAGTAGCTTTGATTTAGGGAATTCTGAAGTTTGCTGGAACCCTATCTGAATTAATGAAGTCAATTCTATCGAGGACAAGAATTCATTGATTTGCTAATGTTACGAACTGAGAGGCACCTTTTTCATCTAGTTTATCCTTAAGTGCCCCTTGCACCGGATTTCCTAAATGAACTCTTGTTTTGCATGAATACAGACTTTCTTAGGAACTACAATGTAATCTGAATACCAATAATAAGACATCTATCCCCACCTTTTTTCTTATTTAAACAGGAACAGCATTTTTCCTAATTAAAAAAAAAAAGAGGAGGAGACACAATCTAGGAAATAACTGTCTAATCGAGATGTAAACTCATATTTTTTTGAGACTTAATTAGCTGCTTATGATGAGGTTATACATGAGCTGTGCCAGTCCTAGAAAATCCCACCCAGTAAAAGCAAATGCATTCTTTTCCTCGCAACACTGTTCTTAGACTGTTCTACTCTTAAAATACCATTACTTAGAAGGTACTGAAAGTGATAAACTCTTCCCAATGTTCACTCAACACCGTGACCCAGTTGTAGACTTTCTGTAACCCAGTGGAAAGAGTTCTGCAGAGAATGAATATTCTCCATTCAGAACAAAAAAATGTACTGCAAAGGAAAAGCACGGTGACCTCTAAATGTTCCCAGAAAGGGACCCAGCTAAAGACAACGGAAGCGAACACTTGGGGACATATAGCTAAAGAGTGGTGTTGGCAAAGGTGAAAAGTAAGAGAATACGTCTTGTTTAGGGCTAAGGTTTTAACGTATCACAATACAAGCTAGAATTCTGTTTACTACAATTCAGAAATTCACCTCAGACTTCTAAACCATTGCTTTACAGGATCTTGGTGGAAAGTGTACTATTTACTATTACTCAGTACCACTTATTACTAAAACAATCCACTGGGTTTAGCCCAAGGGGAATATAAACAAATAAACCCTGGGAAGTGTGGAAGGGGTGGAGTGATGTAAGAGTTGGCACCACAAGAAGTTGATTCACCTGCTCCGGAGGTGGGGGCAGGGGCGGGTCCAGTATCCCGGCAGGGATCACTCCAGGCCCAGATTCTAGGACTACACTGGGAAGTAGTAAGTGTGTGCCCTTGTGCACGCCAAGATGGATTGTTCAAAGACTGGATCTCGTGGAGAAAAGGGGGGCTTCGCTGAGCATTCTTTGGGATACTTTCCAGGGTTCAAACATCAATTTATAAATGTCTCCAACCAAGTGTGTGTGCCCCACTTAGCCGCTGGGAAAAATGCAGCCTTCATTCACCTAATCCCGCAGAGTACGGGGCGCCCTGGGGCACTTGCCGGCCTCGGCTTTCACCCGAGGACGCTCTTCCATTCGTGAGCGTCCTGCTGGGTGAGTAGTGCGGGGTGGGGGAAGAGTCGCTGCGAAGTTGAAGGGTGGCCTCGCACACCTAAAGTTGAAAAAAACTGCTGAATCAGGGTGCCCCCATTTTGCCGGATCCTAGGCAATCGGATGCTCCCTTCCCTCACCCCTCCTCCTACTCTGAAAAGAAACCGGATCCGCCTGTCCGCTCGGAGGTCACCTGCGAAGAGCAGAGTGATGTCACTCGGCTACCCCCACAACCTCCCCCCAAACAGCAAAAAGCCGGGAAATCTATGCATCACCCAAAGAGAGGGCACCCTCCGGAAGGTGACCCTCCAGAGCGGCCTCGGCCCTGCGGGACGGGGTCAGGACGAAGGTGAGCGCCCTCGGAGCAGTGGACAGTTTCCAGCATCCCCTCGCCTCGCCGCGCGGCGGCCGGGATGCTCCGGATTCCTACCGGACAGTCTGGTGCAGGGCACCGCGAAAAAACAGGACGCAGCCCGCGAAGCCCCCGCAGCCACCCGGGCCGAAGGCTTCGGGGACCACTTCCCAAGAGTTACGGGAGGCAACACCCAGGGCGTGTTCCGCGGCCACTGCACCGGCTTCCGGCTCCGCCGGGTGTGCGCGCCGCGGGAGGGCCCGGGGCGCCGGGGCGCGGGCGGCGGGCGCGGAGGGGGCAGAGGGGTGGCCGCGGCGGCTGGCCCCTACCTGTGGTGGAGAGCACGGTGCTGGCGAAGAAGAGCGCGGAGGTGAAGTCCCAGTTCCAGTTGCCCGAGGCGTTGCTGAGCACCGACACGCCGTAGTTGCTGGCCTCCAGCACGCGGCCCAGGAACTGCTCGAGCTGCTGCTCCGACAGGCACTCGTGCTCCTCCAGGAAGCGCCGCTTCAGCTTGCGCAGCTCCTGGCGCAGCAGGTCCTCGTAGGGCAGCTCCACCGACGAGAAGACCACGGCGCCGAAGACCAGGTAGAGCAGGTAGCCGAGCACCAGGAAGCCGAAGCACCAGGCCGAGCGGTGCCGCTCCACCAGGCGCACGCACGAGCTGCCGGCCAGGGACTGCAGCATCTTCCCCCGCCGCCGCCGCCAAAGCCGCCACAGCCGCCACAGCCGAGGCCCACGCCGCAGACCGGCCCGAGCGCGGCCCGCCGCCCCGCCGCCCCTCGGCCCCGCCCAGGCCCCGCCCCGGCCCCGCCCCAGGCAGCCCGGGCCCCGCCCCCGGCCCCGCCCCCGGCCCGCCGCCCACTCCCCCACGCGCGCCCTCCGCGCTCCCCAGCAGAGCCGTGTGCCTGCGATTGGCTCGCCCGGGAGTGGTTTTGCTTCCTTCTTTTCCTGTTCCCTCGCACTGTAAGAGGCCCCGATGATGTGGCGCTGACGTGGCTGGCGGCTCAGGTAACCCGCGAGTCGGCCGAGACCGCGAGGCAAACTTGGCTGGAGCGCCGGGGCTGGGCGCGCGGCCCCGGGGCCCCCGCCCTTCGCGTGGTCCCGCTGGCCGGGCGCTGGCGCTCAGACCCCCGAACCCGCCGCCGCGGCCACCCGCTGCGTCCTCCCCCCTTGGGTAACCACACCAGAGCGGACCGCGGGCGGGGTGTGACAGCGTGTGCGCGTGTTGCGTGGGACCGTGCGCTGCCTGTCCAGGCCTTCGGCCCCAGCTACAACTTGCTTGCCACCTATTTTTTGTTAATCAAAGCCTGCATTTCCAAGTAGCGAGCACTGGAATTCTTTCCTTCGTCTGCCTTATTGGTCCAAGCAAGGCTCGCAATCTGGTGCCAATGCTGATGGTGAAAATATCAGAACCTCAGGGTTGGAAGGCACTTTGGACGTTAGAAGTCTTTTTCCACCCACCCACCCACTCAACTCCTTACAAAAAGAATCCGAGAATTGAAGAGAGTTGGAAAAGTCACATTTCTGAACTCTTCCCTCTTTAAAACATAAAGAGGGGAAGAACGGTCCACAGAAGAAACTGAGCTTTCCCGAATGCTCTTTTTAAGGTGACAGGGTCAGTGAGCCACTTTTTTTTTTAAGGTGACGGTGGGTGAGAGTAAAAATTGGCACACCCTCCTGGAAAGGCAAATTGGCAAATGCTTCTAGAGCCTTGAACATTTTCTGTACTCTGACTCCATGATCTGTCCTAAGAAAATAATCAGGCAAAGATTTATAGACAAGACTATCCATAAATAGTGTATATGTATATGTATATTATATATATGCAATACACGTGTATATATTATGAAATAATTAAGGATCAAGAATAACCAAAATGTTCCAAATAGAGGAATGAATGAATTATGGTATCACTATAGCATGGATATTGTATAGCTATTAAAGATGTGTTTCAGGGTGCCTGGATGGCTCAGTCAGTTAAGCTTCCGACTCTTGATTTCAGCTCAGGTCATGGTCTCATGGTTCATGGGATCAAGTCCTGCATCAGGCTCTGTGCTGACAGCATGGAGCCTGCTTGGGATTCTCTCTCTCCCTCTCTCCCTCTCTCTCTCTGCCCCTTCCCCACTCTCTTGCATGCATGTGCTCTCTCTCTCTCTCTCTCTCAAAATAAACATAAAAAAGACGTGTTTGAAAACCAGTGAAGCATAAGCAATTGTATGTATTGAATATATACAGTCTTATGTATAGAATCTCAAGTAGGTAAATTAGCTCCCAACAGCTGTCTTTGGGTGATAGTGGAGAACATAAGTGACTTTTATTTCTTGTACATTTTTATGGTTTTCCAATTTTCTGCAGAAATGTTTTTTTCTATGTAGTTGATCTGTGAGGCAGATGCAGTTCTATTTTATAAGACAAAATACAAATATTTTCCATATTTGAGTCTCTCCCAGCTGAACCTGGCCTAACTCATGAGATACAAGAACATGGTTGCTGTTCTCAGCTGTTAAGTTTTGAGATAGCTTTTTATGCACTGATAGGTGCCTGGAACAGCATGCATTTGGATTATGCTGAACTTTACAAATCATCGTTAGAAGTTTTCTTTGGATGAATTTGTCATTGTCTGCCATATTTCACTTCTCTGACTTAGACTCTACCTTGGTTCCATATTACAGCTAGGCCAGGGATACCAAATACTTGCAAATCGTATGTTACCCTCAGGCTATCGGTAGAAATTGGAAATACCATGTGAGTGGTCTGGTGGGGACCAGGTCTTGCTGCACGGGGTGACATGTGTTGAGTGAAGCCTGGAGATGGGAGTGGGCTGGGGAGTGTGGGTATTTCTGTGGTTTTGGCTCTCAGAGTTGACCCAAATCATGAGAATCAAGGCTGGCTGTCTCCCATCTTCTTCTTGGCCCACTGCTCTGGATACACTATTCACCTGTCTTCAGGGTAGTTAGCAATCTCAGCAATGTCAATCAAGACTAGGACTTTTGTCGACTAGCTACATCCCCCCTGTGACCATGCGAGCTGGAGCTGAGATCCCTGACACCCTACCCCCACCTCAGCATGGCAGAGGACATTGCAAGCATTTCTCAGGGGGGTAAAAAGGAATATGGAAGAAAACTCAGAGGAAAGGGTAAAGATTCACAAGAGGGGAGGAGAGTGGGATGAGAGGGGGTGCAGTGGGCGAGAGAGGCAGTGAGGTGCTTTCTGCAGGGTGTTCACATTAATTAGCATAATTTGGAGACAAGTTGACTAAGCTTTGTGAGAAACAAACCTTGCACTAGGCAGAGCCTTGCAAGTTAATCTGACACGGAGCTCATGATGTAAATGATCACCGTTGTGCTATATGATAATTAGGCATAAATGGCAAGCAGTTCCTGTAAATAGGTTTTATTCTCTCAACAGGTTGAGACAATGAGAACTATTTATAGACAGGGTAGCTCTCTAGGAAAGTGTTTCACTTAGAAAAAGTGAAATTCACCAACACAGTGTTAGGGAAACCCAGCCAATCAGCAACACATACACAATATTAGCATTTATGATTCCTTTTCTGGGTTTATACCCAAACGAATTGAAAGCAAGAACTCAAAGAGGCATTTATGCAGCCATGTTCACAGCATTATTCACAACAGTCAAGGCGTGGAAGTACCCCAGTGTCCATCAACAGATGATAGATAAGCAAAAAGTAGTATAAATTCACAATGGAATATGTTTCAGTCTTAAGAAAGAATGAAATTCTGGGGCACCTCAGTGGCTCAGTCGGTCAAGCATCCGACTTCGACTCAGGTCATGATCTCGTGGTTCGTGAGTTCGAGCCCCACGTGTGGCTCTGTGTTCACAGCTTGGAGCCTGGAGCCTGCTTCGGATTCTGTGTCTCCCTCTTTCTCAGCCCTTCCCTGGCTTGTGCTCTGTTTCTCTCTTTCAAAAATAAATAAACATTAAAAAAGTTAAAAAAAAAAAGAATGAAATTCTGACACATGCTACAATATAAGTGAGCTTGAGAAGACCTACGTTAAGTGAAATAAGCCAATCACAGAAGGGTAAAAACTATATGATTCCATGGTAAGAAATCTAGAGGAGTCAAATTCACAGAGGCAGAAAGTAGAAGGAATTGTATTTGCCAGGGGCTGGGAAGAAACGGGAACCAGGGAGTTGGTGTTTAGTAGGAACAGAGTTTAGTTTTGCAGGGTGAAAAAACACTGGAGATGATGGTCATTCTTGCACAGTAATGGGAATGTGCTTAATGCAGCTGAATTGCACACTTTTACCATCATTTAAAAAAACGTTAGTATTGGGGTGCCTGGGTAGCTCGGTTGGTTAAGTGTCCAACTCTTAATTTCGGCTCAGGTTTTGATCTCAAGGTTTGTGAGATCGAGCCCCACATTGGGCTCTGCACTGACGGTGTAGAACCCGCTTCAGATTCTGTCTCTCCCTCTTTCTCTCTGCCCTTCTCCCCTGAGCTCTCTCTCTCTCAAAAATAAATAAACATTTAAAAAAAATGTTAGCATTTGGGTTGACAGTAGGAATGTGGTCATTAAGACTGGGTTGAAGCTGTCCCACCTGCCAGCAAGCAGCTGTCTCCCTGATGTGGGTCCTTGAAGAAGCAGACATCGTTCATCTCCAGAGAGTGTTGGGACAGTGTTGAGACAGTCCAGGGAACTGGGACAGTTCCTCAGTGATGTGGCTCATACCCAGATGAGATACACGAGGCTGGTGGTGGATCCGGAAACTCAGCCTGGAGAAATGGTGGAAGGAATCCAGACATTTGCCCTGAGGAAAAAAAATTTAGGATGATCGGATAGCTGCATGCCAAGAAAAAAAATGTGAATTTATTTTGTGTGTCTTCAAAGGGTGTAGGACTTAGAAATCACTCTAAGAGAGAACATTCTAATCATGACTTGACCACCAATGGAATGAGCTGCCTCTGGAAACAGCTCCTGGCCCTGAGCGTTGGAGCAGAAGGCAATCAATCGCAAATTAGCAAGATACAATGGAGATCGTTTAGCGTCTTCAGGCTCCTTCCAAGTCTGAGATTTTACCGTTGCAGTGTATACAAGGTCAAGTGTATGAGGAGATCAGGAGTAAAATAGGTGAGACACAAAGTTGCCCTGAGATTCTTCTTAAAATTACCGATTCCTAGCCAGGAACCCCGACACGCTCCGGCCCTTGAGCTGCCAGCTCCTGGTGGTGTCATGACCACGTGTCAGGGAACCCCGACACAGTGGACCCCCCCCCAGCTTCTCTGCCATTTTTGGCAAAATGGTGGGATGGTGTTGCCATCCCCCCTGACTGTGGTGGGAGATGTCCATCCTGTGAGAAGTGCAGATCAGGTTCAGCGTGTAGATAGCGTCTGGTGTTAGAGCAGTGAGCGACAGATGACTCCCCTTCAGGTCCTCCCTCCCACGCCACCCTGTGACAGGCTGTCCACCTTGACCTGAGCAATGCTCACAATTTCCCTGCTCTCATCTCTGTCTCTTAACCACGCCTCCAGTCACACTTTACCTGTGCATGTTAAAACAATTGATCCCTGCTCACCTGTTATTTGGCATGGCCTCCATGGGTGCAAGGAATAAGGAGGGAAAGGAAAGGAAGATGGGGCTCTCCTGGAAGCAAGAGAAAGAGATCAAATAGAAGAGGGAGAAGCTGAAGCTTAAAGGAAAAAAATTTTTTAATTAAAAGAGCTATTTTAGAGAGTATTCTTTTTTTTAATGTTTATTTTTGAGAGACAGAGACAGAGTGCGAGTGGGGGAGGGGCAGAGAGAGAGGGAGACACAGAACCCGAAGCAGGCTCCAGGTTCTGAGCGGTCAGCGCAGAGCCCCACACGGGGCTCGAACCCACCAACTGTGAGGTCATGACCTGAGCCGAAGCCAGATGCTTAACCGACTGAGCCACCCAGGCGCCCAGAAGAGTATTCTGATGACATCTGCTGCTCTGCCGTGCCATGCACATTGGGACAGTGTTCCCCACCCCCAGCTGTGCACTTACCTCCACCACGGTCCCCCACCATGCTCTGCCTCTGAGCTCCTGCTCACCTGAACTGAGGTCCCCGCACTGTTCACTCAGTGCTTCATCACTGTCCAAAACCAGGTCATGTGTCTGAGCAGAGGAATGGCTTGGTTATCCCATGTTTCAAACTACTACACAGGGTGGGAGGTTATTGCCCTAATGCCAGAAGAGAGAGAGAGAAAAAAGAGTTGGACAGTATCTCTTTTGCCTCTTGGAGTGGTCCAGACTGGGTGCTGGTTATCATCAGTGCTCCTGCCGTGTGACAGGACCTGGCCAGCAAGCTCTGTGACAGCACACTGTACTTCATAAACTATTGCGTTTGCACTCGAGACCCCAAGTGTCCTTCAGGAAGCTCTCCAGCAGAGAGTGACTTTATGCTGAAGGTCAGTGGTTTAACTTTTCAAGAACCTACCTACTCAGAAAATCTTCAAATCTGGGCACACTGAGATTCCCCCTTGGCCCCCTGAATCTCCCCGAACTAGAGCCAGGACTTCAAATGAAGTCTATAAATGCTCAGTCCACACACTTCTGAGTTTGCTATATTAGTACCTTCCCTAGATCCTAGAATAGTTTACTTTCCTCCCTGTCACACTTCTGCTTAAACTTTCCTGTATTACAAGACCCCATTCAAATCTGCCCCTCAGGTCACCTATTTAAATTATCTGAACACACAAAACTCTACCTCTCCCCTCATGCTACACACATGACCTGTTTGAGCCTCCTGGTCCCTAACATATAGCTCCCAGTGTTCATTATTTTTATGAGTACAGTGGACCCTTGAACGACGTGGGTTTGAACTTCATAGGTCCACTTACAGACTTTATACAGCACAGTACTGTAAATGTGTTTTCTCTCCCTTATGATTTTCTTAATAACATTTTCTTTTGTCTAGCTTCCTTTGTTACAAGAATGCAGCGTGTAACACACAGGACATACAAAATGGGTATTAATCGACACCGTTTATGTTATCGGTAAGGCTTCCGGTCAGGAGTTGGCCATTAGTGTTTAAGTTTGGGGGGAGTCAGAAGTTATTTGTGGATTTGCAACTGCACGGGGGGGATTGGTGCCTCTAACCCCTGCATTGTTCAAGGGTCAACCACAGACGCTTTGTCTTGCAATGAGGGTGTACACTCTTAGGAAGAATCCCTATGTCTCTTAGTTCTTTGTATCCTTGATAAAGCTCAGCACAGTTTTTTCACATGATGTATGTACCGCAAATACCTTTGATTGTTTGATTAATAAATAATCACAATGATTACACTTTCCCCAGCAGGAAAGATTTGTTTAGTGAGAAATATTTTTAGAACCATGGTCAACTATCCATGTTTATGCAGTTAAGTATTTGTTATTGCTTTTAATGTGAGGAAGCTGGTTCTTAGCACAAGGACTTGCCCGAGGGGCCCTTGACAAGGAAATGATTTATCTTGGGGCTAATTTTGTTCCATTGAGATTCTAGGATTTTGCATATATAAAGAAGACTTCTCGGGTTCTTTTTTATTCGATGGAAGGCAAAGGTAGTCTGTTAGACTTTAACTTTGATCGTTTGTCCTGAGCACCACCTTTGAAACAAGGCACAACAGAACAGCACACACTCTTACAGATTCTAGAAGGAGCAGAACTATGGCCATGACCCAATTCCTAACGTGACTGATTGGACTAGGGATAGAGTTTGAACCAAAGCTGGTCAAACCAATGATTATCTCCCCACCAACCAGATTCCCTACAATTATTTGAAAACCCAGTGGGGATTCTCAGGCACTGGCGGTGCTGGGACTGAAAGGGATCAGGTTCAAGAGAAGGAAACTGCCTGCATGAAAAGCAAGAAAGGAAAAGATGGAAGAGAAAGCTTCAGTGAAATGAGAGAGGAGGAGGGAGATTGTATAGATTGAGCAGTAAATAAAGAGTGAGAAAGCAGAAATAGCTGGTGAGATAATTAATACCTCCAAAATGTTTGACTATGAGAAGGGATGAGAAAGAACAGAAGTTAGGGGAATGAACAGAGTGTCATCTATCATTTTAAGGTGAGATTTTAACAGAAAGACATTGGAAACAATCAAGAAAGGGACTGGGAAGTGGAGCAGGAAGAGAACCGGGGGAGAGTGGTGACCTGTAAGACAAAGGAGGAGAGAGATTAACCAGGAAGATACACAAGAGGGTTGGATGCTGTAGGAGGACACGCAAACAGAAGGTTGAAGTGTGACCATCATGGAGTTGTTGGAAACGCTACCCAGTGCAGTTGTAGAGGGCCCAGAATTTACTGTAGTTAAGAAGAGGGAGGTGGAGGGCGCCTGGGTGGCTCAGTCGGTTAAGCGTCTGACGTCAGCCCAGGTCATGATCTCAGAGTTCGTGGGTTCAAGCCCCGCATCAGGCTCTGTACTGACAGCTCGGAGCCCTGGAGCCTGCTACAGACTCTGTGTCTCCCTCCCCAACTCCCCCCTCTCTCTCTTGCAAGAATAAACATTGAAATAATAATAATAATAATAATAATAATAAAAGAAGAGCAAGGTGGATAAGTGAAGACAGTAAGCTCAGAACATCTAGCTAGCCCATGGAGAAAAGGGAGCCACTAATGGGGATACAGGATGGGAGGGGGGAGTGGTTGTGGGTGTGGACTTGCTGTATGCTTAAGATGGGAGAGAATTGAGCATGACTGGGTATTGCAGGGAAGTAGCCAGTGGAGAAGTAGGGTTTAAGCAAGAGAAGAAAAAGGAGACACTTAATAAAGAATGGTTTCAGAGCGATCTCGCGGTCCGTGAGTTCCAGCCCCGCATCAGGCTCTGGGCTGATGGCTCAGAGCCTGGAGCCTGTTTCCGATTCTGTGTCTCCCTCTCTCTCTGCCCCTCCCCCGTTCATGCTCTGTCTCTCTCTCTGTCCCAAAAATAAATAAACGTTGAAAAAAAAATTTTTTTTAAAAGAATGGTTTCAGAGCAAGTAGGCATGACTGCACTCAATAGCATAGAAGTAGACAAAGAAAGAGAGAAAAAAGTTAAGTGGTCGGTCTGTTCATTCATTTATTTATTGCTTCATTTAACACATAGAGTTTGGATACCGACCATGTGGCAAGACTTGGCTAGGCTCAGAGAATGTAATAGTGAGCAAGATGTTTATGTTTCTTGTCTTAAAGGAACATATTCAAATGTGACAGTCAAACATTAACTAAATACAAAGAGCAAGGCCCAGGGACCTATAAAGTATCTAACAGGGAACTCTGTCGGAATATGGGAACAAGAAGGGCTTCCCTGAGTCCATGCTGTTTGAGCTGAGCTAAAAGGTGATAGGAATTGGGGGCACCTGGGTGGTTCAGTTAGTTAACCTTCCAACTTTGGATCGGGTCATGATCTCACAGTTTGTGGGTTCGAGCCCCACGTTGGGCTCTGTGCTGACAGCTCGGAGCCTGGAGCCTGCTTCAGATTCTGTCTCCCTCTCTCTGTCCCTCCTCTGCTTGCACTGTCTCGCTCTCTCTCAAAAAATGAATAAATGTTTAAAAAATGTTTATAAGATGATAGGAATTAACTAAAATGAAGAGGTGGGCCTGCAGGAGGGTCTGGAACTGGTGGGAAAACAGGCTATGAAGGCAGTGGGGCCAGATCACACAGGACCTTCCTTGCAGGGCAGCTTAAGAATACAGGTCTTTTTCTTGGAATCCAGGGAAGGGTTTTAAGCATAAGAATTTACATTTCAAAATGGCTGCTTGGTGGTGTGAAGAATGGGTTTGAGTAGAGCAGGAGTGGGTGCCATGGGACCACTGGAGTTCCCAGGAGGCAAATGATGACAGGTTACCTCCTTGTGTGAATGCAGTAAGGGCAGGGATCACCGTCTGTTCAGTAGCCAACAGGATTGGACACATAGTGGGAGCTACGTGCTAAGTTGGGAGAACGATCAGGTTTGCACAAGAAGCTCATGATCTCAGTTTAGGACAAGCTGAGTGAGTTACTTTTCAGATGCTCAAGGAAACACATCCCACTAGGCAGTTGTGTATACAAGCTTAGAGCTCGGAGAATTCTGGTGGAGATGTAAATCCACATGGTGGGTTATCCAATTTAATATTCATATATGGAACACTTCTAGATAGTGACCGTTTTGGCTTTGCAATGGAAGTGAGTGACTGAAGTTTAGTCAAGGTATAAGATTACTGGCATAAAGAAGGTCAAGAACACAGATCTCTATGTTGGTTGCTGGATGGGACGCCCACATGGATGTCAAATATTTCCCAGGAAGATGGTGGGGGTTGGTGTGAGAGACAGCATAAACCTAGTGCCAAAGTCCTCAGGGACCTGAGGAGTGATAGAGGAAACAAGGGGAACAGGTTGAGAAATTGTCGCCAAGTGCTTTGAAGGCGCACAGGTCAAAGGAAGGTACGAGACTAGGTTTCAGAAGACGCTGTTTCTACCTCCATCCAACTATGCAGCTTGAGTAAGTCATTGAATGTCCCTCAGAGTGGTAATAACTCATCACCTGTCTCTACCTACAATGGGAATCAAGGAGAATAATTTTTATATAAATATGTAATTGAGCACTATGGAAAAGTAAGGCATGGCTGCACTTAGTTTTCACACCTGAGCTGTGATAAAAGCCCCAAGAATTCAGAAGATAAAAGATATTGTGAACTGCCTTGGGTTACCCAAAAATGTCTTCTTGAGTGAAGTCGTTCTTGAGCTGGGACTTCAAATACCAGGTGGTAGATACCGACCTATGTTAATAAACAATTTAAGGAAAATATTTGCGACAAGAATTAGCAAACCACAGATTGACCCTAAAATGAAAATTCAATAGAAGGCAGACTCTGAGTGAATAAACAAAGTAGAAATAAAATGTAGATAGGTCCGCTACTGCTTTCTTTCAAATGTGGTTTTATTCTCCAAAGAATAGAAAATGTTTGTCTATTCTTTTGGGTATGAAGTAGTATCAGTGTCAGTATTCAGGAAAGGATAGAAATGTCATCGTTAGCGTGTCAGAGTAATAGGAAGAGAGCCTGTAGCGGGTGTGTGTGCATCATAGGCTCAGCAGATAGATAATATCAAGGGCTGAAATCCGAGCTGTGTAGTGCCTGGCCCAGCCCCTTTCTCAAAAGCTCACCTCCTGCTCAGCCTCGTTAGATTTTGGTGAAACCATATCCCATAACTGGCTATCTTTTGAGACCCGGATCCGCGACGACATCCCAAATAAAGAGGCTTTGTGTTTCTTCCCTGTGGTGACTGAGCCGTTCCCACAGAATGCAAAGTTAGGACTGCTGTGGTACCTTTTTATTCCCTGAAGTGTCCAGAGTTTTGCTCCAATATTTTGTATGCTTGCCCTGTACTTGCTTTTACTTTTTTTTTTTTTAATGTTTATTTATTTCTTTGGGGAGAGACAGCTGTGGGGGGGCAGAGAGGTGGGAGAAAGAGAATCCCCAGCAGGGGTCAGTGCAGAGCCAGATGCAGGGCTCCAACTCCTGAACTGTGAGATCACGGCCTGAGTGAGATGAAGAGTTGGACACAACCAACTGAATCACCCAGGCGCCCCCTTGTACTTGTTTTTAAAGCAAACCTGCTGTATTAGTGGTCCCCTCCTACTGGCCTGTGGCCACCTGCAGTGCTGAATCAGGACACCAAGGCAGCCCCTGAGAATTTGCCCCTCACCCCGGGCTCTTCAGTCAATACTAACCCAGGCACTGCTGCAAAGGGACTTTGCAAATGGAATTAAGGTTATTAATCAGCTGACCTTAAAACAAACAGATTAACCCGGATCATCCAGCAAGGCCCAGTGTAATCACAGGAGCCCTGAAAATCAGAAGAGGAAGGTCAAAGAGTCCATCAGAGAGAGAGGTGATGAGGCAAAGGAGGGGTCAGGGAGCTGGTGAAGCCAGGAAACTGGGATGCTTCTAGAAGCTGACAGCAACCCTCACCTGACAGCCAGCGGGGAAATGGGGACCTCAATGAACCACAGGAACCGGGTTCTACCCACATGCTTCCCTGGCGTCCCTGTTGATGTTCTTTCTGTTTAGGTGATCGGTTCATTGATATAGAAGGGTGTTACAGCCCCCTACAATTATTGTATTATTATAGATTAGTTCCTTTATGTTTGTTATTAACTTTTTTAGAGATTTTTTTTAAATTTATTTTTAATTATTTTAATTAAAAGCAATTTTTTTTAGAGAGAGAGTGAGCATGAGCAGGGGAAAGGAGCAGAGAGAGAGAGAGAGAGAGAGAGAATCTTTAGCAGGCTTCACATTCAGCACAGAGCCTGATGCAGGGCTCCATCCCAAAACACTGGGATCATCATGTGAGCCAAAATCAAGAGGTGGACGCTCCACCGACTAAGCCACTCAGGTGCCCCATGTTATTAACTGTTTAATGTATTTTGGTCTTCCTATGTTGGAATAAATATTTATGTTGGCATAAATATTTCTAATTGTTAGATCTTCTTGTTGGATTGTCCCCCCTTTATTATTACATAGTATACTTCTTTGTCTCTTGTTACAGTCTTTGTTTTAAAGTCCATTTTGTCTGATATAAGAATTGCTACTCTGGCTTTGTTTTGACATCCATTAGAATGATAGATGTTTCTCCATCCCCTACTTTCAATCTGCAGATATCTTTAGGTCTAAAATGAGTTTCTTCTAGGCAGCATATAGATGGGCCTTGTTTTTTTAGCCATTCTGCCACTGCATCTGTGTCTTCTGATTGGAGCCCTTAATCCATTTATGTTCAAAGAATTATCGATAGATACATATTTATTGCCGTTTTATTACTTGTTTTGTGGTTGTTTCTGAAGATTTTTCTCCTGTCCTTTCATGTCTTTCTCTCTTTCATGTTTTGCTGATTTTCTTTATTCTTTAAATATTTATTAATTGTTTTTGACACATGGTTACCATTAGGTTTGTATACAACCTCCTCTGCATATAGCAGTCTATAATAAGTTGATGGCCACTTAAGTATGAATCCATTCTTTACTCCTCTTCTCCCACATTTTAGGTGTATGTTATTGTATTTTATATCTTTTCCTTGTGAATTCCTTGACTGATATAAAAAAATTTTTTAATGTTTATTTATTTTTGAGAGACAGAGAGATACAGAGCACGAGTGGGGAAGGGGCAGAGAGAGGGGGAGACACAGAATCTGAACCAGACTCCAGGCTCCGAGCTGTCAGCACAGAACCCAATGCAGGACTCGAACTCACAAACTGCGAGGTTATGACCTGAGCCAAAGTCGGATGCTTAACCGACTGAGCCACCCAGGCACCAGCCCTCTGCCGCTTGACTGATTTTTTTTTTTTTTTTTTTAGAGAAAAGTTCATTTTTACTGCTTTTGTGTTTCCAGCTTCTATATTGTCACTTGTGACCTCTCCTATCCATTCAAAGAGTCCCTTTTAATATTTCTTGTAGAGCTGGTTTAATGGTCAAGAACTTCTTTAGCTTTTTGTTTGTCTTTATCTTTCCTTCCATTCTGAGTAATAGCCTTGCTGGATAGAGTATCTTGCTGGATAGATAAAGGAAAGTCTTTATCTTTCCTTCCATTCTGAGTAATAGCCTTGCTGGATAGAGTATTCTCGGCTGCAGATTCTTCCCATTCAGCACTTTGGTTATATCACGCAACTTCCTCTGGCTTACAAAGTTTCTGTTGCAAAATCTCCTGCTAGCCTTATGGGTTTTCCCTTCTGAGCTAATAACATCTTTTGTCTTGCTGCCTTAAAAAGGTTCTCTTTATCACTATATTTTGCAAATTTAATTACAATGTGTCTTGGTGTTGGTCTGCTTTTGGATTTTGTTGGGTGTGCTCTGTGCCTCCTGGATCTTTTATGTTTCCTTCCCCAGATTAGGAAGGTTTTCAGTGATTATTTCTTTAAATAAATTTTCTGCCCCCCTTTCTCTCTCTTCTTCTTCTGGGATTCCTGTAATATGAATGTTATTATGTTTGATGGAGTCATTGAGTTCCCTAAAGTCTATTCTTGTTTTGCTTAATTCTTTTCTCTTTTGTTCAGCTTAATTACTTTCCATTACTCTGTCTTCTAGGTCACTAATTCATTCCTCTGATTCTTCCTTCCTGATGTTCATTCCATCAAGTGCGTTTCTCATTCATTTATTGCGCCCTTTATCCCTGTTATGTTGTTACTTATCGCTGTGCTAAGGGCCTCACTCACGTCTTCCACTTTTCTCTCCAGTCCAGTGAGTATCTTTATGATCATTGCTTTAGATTCTGTGTTAGGCATGTTACTTATATCTTATTTCACTTAGATTCTCCAGCCATGGCCTTGTCCTGTTCTTTCATTTGGAATAAATTTCTTTGTCTCCTCATTTTCTCTGCCTTTCCATGTCTGTTTCTCCATGTTAAGAAAGTCATCTGTGTCTTCTGCTCTTGAAAGTAGTGATTTTATTAAAACGAGGTCCTGGAGTGCCCTGCAGTCCAGTGTCCCCTGTTCAGCAGAACTTGGCCCTTCAGGAGAATATCTTATGTGGGTCTCTTACACCCTGCTGTTTTGTCTGAGTCAGTTTTCCTTTCAGTGCCATCATCTGCGCTGTCTCTCAGCCTCGTGGGCTGTGCTTGATTTCTGTGGTGTTGGTTGGGACACAGGCAGGACACCTTTGGAGGAGGGGAGCATGCCCCTGGGGAACTTGGGAGCAGGGCAGCGATTCTAGCAAAATTCGCAGTAGGCCACGAGTCCCGTGCTGGATCCCTTTAAGTGCTGTGGTGGCTGGGCCTTGTTTGGTGGCTGGGTGTGGCATGTCAGACGTGGACAGTGGGTGTGGAAGCTGTGCACAGGTTGGCTGGCACGGGGCCACGGGGGCACCTGCACAGCGTCGGCAACATTTGCTGTGAGCCCAGGGCCAAGGCTGGGAGGCTTGGAGTGGGCGAGTCCTCCGGAAAACTCGGTGTGGCCCACTGCTAGTGGATTAGGTAGCAGGTGTCTGTGCAACACCACCTCCTGGAGGTGTCTCTATGTTTATGCTGGGTGGGGGAGGAAGAAGGCACCTCCCTGCCAGCTCCCTCATTTTCAGAGACCTCCCCCAACACGCTCTGAAATCAGCATGAACAGATGTGACTTCTGCTTGCCCCTGGCATTGTGTGAACTATCATTTCCGTGCTGCCTTTCCACGTAGGCTGCTGTCTCTTTAAGGGCAGAACCCAGCTATCACTCACCCTCCTGGTGCCCAGCGCTGAGTCAGCTGACTTTTAAAGCTCCCGGGTCCAAGTCCCCCCCTGGTTATACAAAGTCAGAATATTCAGCCCCTCTGGTTTTTAAAGCCAAACGCACGGGGATTCATCTTCCCAGTGTGAGCTCCCGGGTGCGATGGCTTGTTTCTTTGTCCTCTCTGTGGGCAGGTCCCTCCCCTGGGTGGGCAGCCTCTCTCCTCCTTTGTGACCTTTTAGCTGCAGCTTCTTCTCCATATTGAGTTGTGGTGTTTGTTCTTCCAGTCTTCTGATCGCTCTCTGGTTTATTGACTCGGATGTGGACGATATCTAGCTGAAATAGTAGAACGGGCTCAGGGCCCTCCAACTCCACCATCTTCCCAGGCTCCTCTCCGGGTCTGTAATTTAGTCACTGGTGTTGTACCAATGTTGATTTCTAAACTTTTAATAATTGTACCAGGTCTGTACATGCTGTTAACATTAGGGTACGCCGGGTGAAGAGCGCAGAGGAAGTCCTTGTACTACTTTGCACCTTTTCTGTAAGACTAAACTTCTTTCAGAGTGAAAATTAAAAGAGAAAAAGACTCGCGATATCAAGTGCTGTCGATGACAGAGAGTAGCTGGGAGGCTTCCTGTATTGTCGGTGGGAATATGAAACGTCGCAGTCAGTTTGGAAACATCTTAATACCTTCTCATCGAGTTAATCCTGCAAATTTTCCTCTGACCCGGCAATTCTATTTCTAGGTATATATTCCAGGAAGATGAAAACAGTCATTGACTATAGTTGAAAACACTATATTGTAGAATTGGAATTTGCTAAGAGAGGAAACTTTCGGGTGTTCCCACCAAACACACACACACAAAAAAACGACATATGTGAGACGGGGGATGTGTTCATTAACTTGATGGGTGCAAGCCTTTTACGATGTATACATTTATCAAATCATCACTCTATACACTTTAAATCTTGCAATTTTATTTGTCAAGTATACCTCAACAAAACTCAAAAAAAAAAAAAGGAAGGAAGAGCTCTTAAAAACAAGAAAAACGTCGCCAAAAGGCTTGTTTTCAAATGTTTGTAGTAGCTTTATTTATAATACGATTTGTTTAGAGTGTAGGAGTTCATCCAACGGAGTCGTCCCCAGCAATGAAGGAATGAACTGTTGATACACGCAGTATGCGTGAATCTAAGGACAATATGTTGTGTGAAGAAGCCGGCACGACATAACATGTACTGTGTGGTTTCATAAATATGAAATTCTAGCAGGTGAAAGTAATCTGTGGTGGTAGCTATCAGGTTGGTGGTTTCCTGGGGTGGGGGAGAGATTGACTGCACAAGGGAAAAAGAAACTTTCTGGGGAGAGGGAAATATTTACACGTTGTCTAGAGCGGTGGTTACACAGGGGTATACCCTCGCAAAAGTGATGCATGTGCTTAAAATATATGAATGTTATTATTTGTAAATATAACATATTATATGTAAATAGTATATGTTAATAGACCACAGTAATGATTTTTAAAAGTAAAAAGAAACAGATCTATTAAATATCTACTCAGTTCCAGAAATAAGGAAATATTCTGGGTATTTAAAAATGTTCAAAGTGCTTGCCTTCAACAAGCACACAGGCTGTAGGATAAACAGACAATTACAACACACTGTTGTGACAAATGAGAGCTTGGACTTCTGTCGGATTATCTAGGTTAAAATATCATTTCCTTTATTTTTTTTTTTTTTTTTGGCAGGGGGACGGTCAGAGAGAGAGGGAGAAAGAGAATCCCAAGCAGGCTCTGCACTGTCAGCACAGAGCCCGACCCAGGGCTCGACACCACGAACCCTGAGATCATGACCTGAGCTGAAATCAAGAGTCAGACACTTAACCAACGGAGCCACCCAGGCTCCAAATATCATTTCCACCATCTATTGTTTTGGGTTCTATTTTTAAAATATTTTTTTATTTTAATTTTTTTTTTTCAACGTTTATTTGGTTTTTTTTGGGACAGAGAGAGACAGAGCATGAACGGGGGAGGGGCAGAGAGAGAGGGAGACACAGAATCGGAAACAGGCTCCAGGCTCTGAGCCATCAGCCCAGAGCCTGACGCGGGGCTCGAACTCCCGGACCGCGAGATCGTGACCTGGCTGAAGTCGGACGCTCAACCGACTGCGCCACCCAGGCGCCCCTTTAAAATATTTTTTTAACATTTATTTTTGAGAGAGACAGAGAGAGTGAGAGCAGGGGAGGGGCAGAGAGAGAGGGAAACAGAGAATCTGAAGCAGGCTCTGTGCTCGAACCCATGAACCATGAGACCATGACCTGAGCCAAAACCAAGAGTCAGATGCTTAACTGAATGAGCCGCCCAGGAACCCCTCCACCACCTATTGTTAATGTAAACTTTCTGTAAAATTATATAACCTTTCTAAGCCTTGTTTTTTTTCCCCCTTTTTCTGTAAAAACGGGAATAATAAATGTACCAACCACTTAGGGTTGGGAAGATAAACAAGACATTGCATATAAAGTGTTTGCACAACATGGGACACAGAATAAGTGCTCCATAAATCCTTCCACTTGTAAAATTCCACAGGGGCAGGGACTGCATCTGGTTTGCTCACGTGGAAGCTATAGAATCTTTTATGGTGCCTGTCGTGGAGCAGATGTAAAATGAATATTGGTGAGATGAATAAATGGAAGAACCAGGAGGAAGCCATGAGTAGGGAAGTGAGAATTGGGGTTTGGGCTAAGGGAGGGTTGCTCAGTGCGGGTGGTGGCTGTGCTTTGTCTTCCCCTCTGGGGCCATCTTTCTTCCCCTGGCCAAGCACTTCTTAGAAATGGTTTCTTGGGCTGTCTGCGTGACTCAGTCGGTTGAATGTCCGACTCTTGATTTCAGCTCAGGTTGTGATCTCAGGGTTTGGGGGATCGAGCCCTGAGTCTGGCTCTGTGCAGAGCCTGCTTGGGATTCTCTCTCTCTCTCTTTGCCCTTCCCCCGCTCTCTCTAAATTAATCAATTAATTAATTAATTAATTAACTTAAAAAAAAGAAATGGTTTGTCTTCAGGAACATCATGCCTATTGCCATTCTTTCTCTTTTTGCTCCCATCTAACTCTCTGTCAAGAAAGACCGCCCTCTTGGTAATCCCCCAGTTTAAGGCCTACTCCTCCAAAAGTCTTCCCTTAGGTGTCTGAAATTTCTGACGTGAGCACCATGAAAGCTCATTCATTTGGCACTGTGATTCTCACCTTGTAAGGTACCATGTTGTCTCTTGGTCCCTTACAAGATGCTCTCTCATGAGACAGACGGATAGGAAGGGAAAGTCAGGCAACAAAAACACGTGCTCTCTTCCACAGAAAACAAGTGGGAAGTGGAGGGAGTTTATGTGACTTCTATTTTATCTGGGAAGTAGGAGGTGAGATCATCTGCTAAGTGTGATTAGGAGGATGATGAGTGCTGGGTCTGAGGAAAGAAAAACAGGAGAGAAAAGTGACAGAAGGAGCAGAGAATGTTGAGACATGTGGAGAACGCCATCGAGGTTGGAGACTGTTTGTAATGGCCATCACCCATTCAGTTTGCATTTTCTGCCACAGTTTTCAGTTCTTTGAATGAGGTCAAAGTAAAGTTTTTCTGGGGATATGGAAGGGTGAAAGAATAAGACTGAAATGTTCCCTCACAAGGAAAGGAGTTAAAATGATGTACTGCGGTGTCTGCAAAGTAGCACAGAGAGGGAAATGAAGGAAGTAGGGAGCTAAAAGCTTGGAAAGAAAATGGAGAATTAAGCAATTAGTGGTCTCCATGAGGCGGGAGGCTAGGAATGGTCACAATATGGCAGTGGGGGAACAAAAGGAGAGCCAGTGGTAGTCACAAGAGGGGAGATCCATTCTAGAAGCGTGGAGTGAGTTCTCGATGACGACAATTTCTAGGATTTAGCCATTGCCAGAGTGGAGGGAAGAAAGCCACCGGATGAGCTATGAGTCCAGGATTATGTCTTTTGACATTGAAGACATGTGAGACAACGCCAGAACTGGGGAAGAGAGAGACTACATCCCAAGAGCAGAAATCTTCAGGGTTTCAGGAGTGCATGGGAGATTAGTAGCTAACCAAGATGGCGGTCAGAGGAAGAAGTACTGCTTTTGGGACTGACCCCCAACTGAGGGTCCTTTTACTGAAGAGAGAGATTGACTGGAAGTTGATTTAGGAACTTGGGAACCACGCTAATCGCTTCTGCAGCCCAGACATGTAGTAAAATGAGTGGCAACCACCAGGGGCTGCTGTACGTATGCCAAGAGGACCAAGCTACAGGAAGGCAGAAGGAATTCTGCGATTGGCATAAAGAAGTAGACGCAGTGGGTTTGGGGAAGGTCACAAAGGGTAAAATAGAAACTGTGCACAGGAGAGGAGCAGCAGAAATCACAGGTAGAGGAGAGGAAGGCCGGAACAAACTATAGGTGAGAGCGCAAAAAAGCATGGATATGCAAAGGAGCCTACGTTTTGCAAAGTGACCGAGATGATGGAGAAATGCAGCAGTGCAGAATTAACGGGTTTCAAAGCAAACTGTGGTACCAAGCAGGGGCAGGTACAAGGTGCAAGGTGCGACTCAAGACTGTGTGGCCCTATACAGAGAAAGACAGATACCATATGGTTTCACTCTATGTGTATCCTGAGAAACTTAACAGAAACCCATGGGGGAGGGGAAGGGAAAAAAAAAAAAAAGAGGTTAGAGTGGGAGAGAGCCAAAGCATAAGAGACTCTTAAAAACTGAGAACAAACTGAGGGTTGATGGGGGGTGGGGGGGAGGGGAGGATGGGTGATGGGTATTGAGGAGGGCACCTTTTGGGATGAGCACTGGGTGTTGTATGGAAACCAGTTTGACAATAAATTTCATATATTGAAAAAAAAAAAAAAAGACCGTGGCCCTGGCTTGCAGTTAACCTGGCCACCAGGCAATGCCTTCTGCCTCTGCGCACCTCCCCTCCGCTCCCCAGATGCACCTTCAACTTGAGAAATACTGTCGCGGTAAACCGAACACCAGCCTTACCCCCATCTGTGTTACTGTTCCCTGAATGGAGGTTGCGTGCTAGATGTTTTCATTCTAGAATGGCTAGTAAAGTAATTTCAGAACACTTTTTTTTCTTTTAAATACCTTTTACTTTTCCTTCCCCGCCCCCACCTTTTTTTTTTTCCATTTTACTCAGTGCTTTAACGTTTGTAGGTCATTTCCATGTAAATCATTCATTAGAGTAACTTCCTTACAGTAACTGTGGACGTAGACGAGGCATTACTCTCCAGTTTTTCTAGATGAGTAAATAAAGAATTTGTGAACTGCTTTTTAAAGGGCATCTTGTTCAATGCTTTTTCAGTGTTTTAAAGGGGCCTGTCCTTTGAATACAAAGTCATGGAGAGCACTTACGGCTCTCACACATGCCTAGAAAATGATTATGATGTACTCGATGATATATTTAAAAATGAAACCTAAGGGCTTGGTAATAACAGCTTCCTGTCACTGTTACTTTGTCATCGTTCAAGGACTTTTAAATCACTGAGAAATATATTTGTTCTGTGCTGAAAAATTACATAAACGCAGGTGCAAGTGACAGATAATCAATAATGAAAATGATTACTAGCGGTGGCTGTATTTGAAACAATGAGCATGTTTGGTGTCTATTGTAGACAATAATGAGTAGTCGCTGCGAAAGAAGCTGATAGACTTAAGTCAGTGGCTCTGAGAGTTTTATAACTCTGAAAGACTGCCTTTTCAATCCAGATTTTTAAAGGGCAGAAACCTCCCTCAGTGAGCAACTCTTAGAATGGATACGGCCCTTAGGTGTTTGGAGATCAGGGAAGGGGAGCCTTTTGTTGTGGTTTTCAATCTCATCAGAACAAACTTGGCCAGAAGTATAAAAGGTAAAAATACCCAGTGTCTGAACCTTTAAGTGAAATAGATAAAGATTAGGGATTTGGCATAAAAGTCATTATAAAATCGTAGGGACCCCACATTTTTACTTGGGCTTTCTAGTAAGTATTTTATACTTTAAAACATTCAGTTGAATTGTATGAAATGGCTTGTTTATAAGTAAAAGGAAGGTCAAATGCAAGCAATTTCATATGGCTCAAAGTAACATTTATCTAAACTATGAGATGGTTAGAACCTACACTATGCATGATACATGCTTCTCTGCAGGAGCCTTAAAATAAAAGCTTCTGTTAGGGTGTCTGGGTGGCTCAGTTGGTTAAGTATCTGACTTTAGCTCAGGTCATGATCTCACGGTTCGTGGGTTCGAGCCCAGGGTCGGGCTCTGTGCCGACAGCTTGGAGTCTGAAGCCTGCTTCAGATTCTGTGTCTCCCTCTCTCTCTGCCCCTTCCCTGCTTGTGCTCTGTCTGTCTCTGTCTCAAAAATAAATAAATGTTAAAAAAAATATCAAATAAAAGCTTCTGTTTACCTTCTTCTTGGTCAGTCTTTTCTTTCTTTATTTGAAACAGGGAACTTGTAAGGCCCAGCTACTCCTTACAAATCTGCATTTCCACTCTTTTTTTTTTAATTAAAAAAATTGTTTAAAAACATTTTTTTAATGTTTATTTATTTTTGAGAGAGACAGATACAGAGTATGAGTGGGGAGGTGCAGCAAGAAAGGGAGACAGAATCGAGAGCAGCCTCCAGGCTCTGAGCAAGCTGTCAGCACAGAGCCCGATGCAGGGCTCGAACTCACAAACTGCGAGATTGTGACCTGAGCCAAAGTGGGATATGCTTAACCAGCTGAGCTACCCAGGTGCCCCATGCATTTCCATTCTTGATGCTTTGGGCTGATACTCCTATTTACCCACCCAGATCATGTTCTTCGAGTCATTTCCAAAAGGAAAGAGACTGGAACCTGCAACAAAAGACCTAGGGCCCTCAGATTTCCTCCCCAAGAAATTCTTAATCCAGCCATAATTAATCGATACATTATTGGTCTTTATGAATTTAGCACCTGCAGTCATTTAAGTGGTAAATAAATATCAAGTTATGTCTTCTCCTTTCATTGATTTTTCTAGACTTAAAAGTGAACAGGAATAGAGTATTCTTTTTTCCTCCACAGCTCTATATTATACCTGGTTTGGGAAATTATTTTTATATCATTTGAAATGCTATGACTGTGTCCCATGGTCAGCTAGACCATGTCATGAAAAGTGCTTATACACGTGTTGTGCACTAGGAGACTAAAGATATATTGCCGTGGAAACTTTGATGCTGAGTTAAATTTTTTGTTTTTAATTTTAGACAGAGGAGGGGCAGAGGGACAGGGAGATAGAGACTCTCCACACAGCACAGAGCCCCACACAGGGCTCGATCCCATAACCCTGGGATCATGACCTGAGCTGAAATCTGTCTGAGTCCAACACTCAACCGACTGAGCCACCCAGGCGCCCCTGATGCTGAGTTTTTAAGTGTAAAATTTTCATTTGTGAAATCATAGCTGTAAAATCTTTATACATGAAGTTGTTCCCTTTATCAGAAGCAAGGAATTATCTTCCTGTTTTACTAATCAGCTACATTGAACTTTATTCTAAATGGTGAGAATTGCCTCTTTTTTTTTTAATGTGATCTCAACCAAACTGGGTGTTTTCCAATCGAGGCATCAGTGAAAATACTGAAAACTCATGTTGTTAAGTGTATCGGCTTCACTTACAAAAGATTTTCAGGGAAAATAAGTTAAAAGGAGAGGACCCCAGAAAACATTTTGCTTTAGTTCAGTAAAAATTCAGCATACTAGTTTTCAAAATTATTTATTTATTTTGAGAAAGAGAGAGAGCTCACGTGAGTGGGGCAGGGGCAGAGAGAGACAGAGAGAGAGAGAGAGAGAGAGAAAGAGAGAGAATCCCAAGCAGGCTCCACACTGCACGGGCCTGACCCCACAAACCGAGGGATCATGACCTGAGCCAAAATCAAGAGCCAGATGCTTAACCATCTGAGCCACCCAGGCGCCCCTGAGCATACTATTTGTAATTGCTAAATAAAGAGATAATGGCCTTCATCCTCACATCTATATTTCTCTATGAAGTTGACAGAGAAAATTTATATAAAAACATGAATATTTGGCTAATCGTCATTGCTTCAGTGTGTGTTCAGGTGTTGTATTGTATTCAAGTGTATTCAAGTATTCAGTGTGTATTTAAGTGTTTTCAAGTGTAGCGGTTGTATTTATCCATTCTCTGGCACCTCAGAATAATGAATGTTCGAGATTTCTAGCAGGTTTGGCATTAATGATGGATTAGGGATTTTCTTTTTTTTTTTTAATTTTAATGTTTATTTTATTTTTGAGAGACAGAGAGAGAGGAGGGACAGAGAGAATGGGGGACACAGAATCCGAAGCAGCCTCCAGGCTCTGAGCTGTCAGCACAGAGCCTGACACAGGGCTTGAGCTCACAAACTGTGAGACCATGACCTGAGCTGAAGTCAGAGGCCTAACCTACGGAGCCACCCAGGTGCCCCTAGGGATTTTCTGTAAAAGAGGTTAACTGGTGATGTGGGGAAGTAAGGACAGGAAATCTGAAGCAAAAATCTAGTCTAATACAGACACTTACATGGGCCATGCTTTAACACCAGCCCATTGACAGAGATTACATCTGTCATGAGAAACTTAAAATAGAAGGCGTTATAAGAATGACATCATTTTTCCCACATGCGTGAGAATTATTAACAAACGATGGAAATATGGCTAATAGAATTTATAGCCCTTTTATACAAGGTTAGATATTTTATTTAGTTAGTAAGATATTGTATATAAAGGAATGATGTCTTTCTATATAACTTGTCTACGATATACGTGTATACTTACATATGTGTGTGTGTGTGTATGTATGTGTGTGTGTACTTTAGTTACACTGACAGAGCAAATTGCTTTTTCTAACTAGTTTGTTCCAACCAACCAAAACCTATTTCGCTGAAGTGCATCTGGCCTAAATATAATTTTAATTCATTCTGTGATAATAACTATATCACTATTTCCAATAAATTCCTGTCTGAATTTGTCAGGTGGACAGACATTTTAAAATGAATGTCATTTAGGAATTGGATTTAGACAACCCATGAGCGTTATATTTAAACATTCTGCGATGGAAGTCCTATAGAAATATACACAGGGAATGAGCAGGAAATGATAATTAGATCACTACCAAACTGAGTTGGTATCATTGAACTTAGCCCCATTTTTCTTACTGTCCTCTTGCTGCCCATGTCAACTCAAATAAATGTTTTTTGAATTCTATATTAATTTACAGTAAAGAGTCATAGCCAAGAAGCATATTAGTATCTGTTCAGTTTCCACTTTCAGCCTGAATTCTGTCTTCCTTCTCAGTAGTTCCTTATAACAAGCATCTGAAACACAAGGCACGTTTAGGACATGCACAAACATAAGCTCAAAATGGACTAAAGCCCTAAATGTGAGATCTGAAATCATAAAAGGTCTAGGAGAAAACATAGGCAGCAATCTCTTGGACGTCAGCATTAGTGAAATTTTTCTAGGTTTGGCGCCTCAGGCAAGGGAAATAAAAGGAGAAATAAAGTATTCAGACAACACCAAAATAAAACGCTTCTGCACAGCAAAGGAAACCGTCCACAAAACAAAAAGGCAGTCTATTGAATGGGAGAAGATATTTGCAAATGATATATCTGATAACAGGTTAATATCCAAAATACATAAAGAATTTATGCAACATAAGACTCTGAACCATCTGATTAAAAAATGGGCAGGGCACCAGGGTGGCTCAGTCAGTTAAGCGTCCGACTTCGGCTCAGGTCATGATCTCGTGGTCCGTGACTTTGAGCCCCACATCGGGCTCTGTGCTGTCAGTTCAGAGTCTGGAACCTGCTTCAGATTCTGTGTCTCCCTCTGTCTCTGCCCCTCCTCCACTCAGCTCTGTCTCTCAAAAAATGAATAAATGTTAAAAAAAAATTTTTTTAATGGGCAGAGGACCTGAATAGACATTTTTCCAAAGAAGACATACAGATGGCCAACAGACACATGAAAAGATGCTAAACATCACTAGCCATCAGGGAAATGCAAATCAAAGCCACAAAGAGACATCACCTCCCACCTGTCAGAATGGATAAAATAAAAAAGACAAAAAATAACAAGTGTTGGCAAGGATGTAAAGAAAAAGGAGCTCTTGGGGCGCCTGGGTGGCGCAGTCGGTTAAGCGTCCAACATCAGCCAGGTCACGATCTCGTGGTCCGTGAGTTCGAGCCCCGCGTCGGGCTCTGGGCTGATGGCTCGGAGCCTGGAGCCTGTTTCTGATTCTGTGTCTCCCTCTCTCTCTGCCCCTCCCCCGTTCATGCTCTGTCTCTCTCTGTCCCAAAAATAAATAAAAAACGTTGAAAAAAAAAAAAAAGAAAAAGGAGCTCTCATGCACTGTTGGTGGGAAGGTAAATTGGTGCAGCCACCGTGGAAAACAGTATGGAGGCGCTTCAAAAAATTAAACATAGAGATACCATATGATCCCATAATTCCACTACTGGGTGTGTACCTAAAGAAAACAAAAGCACTAATTTGAAAAGATGTATGCACTCCTATGTTTACTGCAGCATTATTTCCAGTAGCCAAGATATGGAAGCAACCCCAGTGTCCATTGACAGATGAATGGATAAAGAATGGAATATTACTCAACCATAAAAAGGATGAGATCTTGCCATGTGTGACAACATGGATGGACCTAGAGGGTATTGCACTAAGTGAAATAAATCAGACAGAAAAAGACAAATACCAACAGACTTCACTTATACGTGGACTCTAAAAACAAAAACAAACAGACCCATAAATACAACAAACTGATGATTACCAGAGAGGAATGGGAGATGGGCAAAATGGGTGAGAGGGAGTGGGAGATACAGGTTTCCAGTTATTGAATGAGTAAGTCACTGGGATGAAAGGTACAACATAGGGAATATGATCAATGATATTGTAATAGTGTTGTATGGTGAGATATGGTAGCTACCCTTGTGAGCATAGCACAGACTATGGAGTCGCCCAGTCACTATGTCATACACCTGAAACTAAGGTAACAATGTGTGTCCACTGTACTTACACACACACACACACACACACACACACACACACACAGAGGCACATGAACACAGAACACATTAAAGAGTATAAAAACAATATTTCAACTAGATCAAAGAACGGATAAAGCACTGATAGAGAACTGATAAAGACTGATTTATATGGTCATTAGCTTTTTGACAAAGGAGTCAAAGTAATACAATGGGAAAAGAAAATCTTTTTTTAAATATTTATTTGTTTAAATTTATTTATTTATTTTGAGAAAAAGAGAGAGAGAGAGCACAAACAGGGGAGTGGCAGAGAGACAGAGAGAGAGAGACAGAGAGAGAGAGACAGAGAGAGAATCCCAAGCAGCCTCTGCACTGTCAGCACAGAGCCCAGCAAGGGGCTTGATCTTATGACCATGAGATCATGACCTGAGCCCAAATCATAAGTCAGATGCTGAACCGACTGAGCCAATTTTATATTTAATCTTACTTGATTAGGCTACATTCCCCAGATATTTGGCCAAGCACTAGTATAGATGTTTCTGTGAATATGTTTTGTAGATAAGATTAGTATTTAAATCATACACTGAGTAAAGCAGATCAATCTCCCTGGTGTGGTGGGCCTTGTCTAATCAGTTGAAGTCTTAGGAGGAAAAAAGACTGAAGAAGAGGCACGAGGGATGGAGATTTCCACAGGCCCAGAGACCAACCTACCACGGAGAAAGGAAAGACTGTATTTTTGTAGACACCTGGAAGTCTCCACTGTCTAGGGACACTATGCTGAAAGTCTTAAGAGGAAGTTGTTTTTATTGAATGTTGCACAAGTAAGAAATTGTTTATAATATGTGGAAGGCATAAAGCAAAACAATTGAATAGAAACTGAGACGCTCAGCGCCCAAACTTAACAAATAGAACCATTACCACATTCTTGGAAAGTCCCTTCCCAGTCCACTACCACTTTTCACACTGCGATTCAAGCCCCTCCCACATGCAAAACACATTCATGATCTCCGAGATTCCTGTGGGTCTCATCCTGGTACAGCATTTGGCTCAAATCCTCTAATTCAGGTGTGGCTGAGGTTCCTGAGTGTAATCCATCTGTGCGCCTGTGGGAGCTGAAGAGGCAAGTTATCTGACCCCAATACACTGAAAATATAATTGTGGGACCAGCATAAGATAAGAATATAGACATTCTAGGCCAATCAGTGAGAGAATGGAAGGTAAAAAGGAGGCCCTACACCATACGAGCTCTGAAATAGAGAATGACAAACACTTAATTTTCTTCATCACGTCTCCAGATTTAGGAATAATTCTCTGTGGCACTTGGTTTGACGCTCTAAGTTCTTGGCTCCGCCCTCTGGTTGCTTGGTCCACCCTTCTGGGCTCTTGGCTCCTCCCCCTGGGTTCATGACTCCACCCTCTGGCTCAAGGCTCCTCCCTCTGGATTCTTGACTCCTCCCCCTGGGTTGATGGCTCCTTGCCCTGAGTCATTCTTCATTACTCATGAAACGTATTGGCTATTTATAGTTGAGTAATTTTGGGGCACCTGGGTGGGTCAGTCAGTTAAGTGTCCCACTCTTGGTTTCAGCTCAGGTCATGATCTTACGGTTTGTGGGATCGAGCCCCACACCGCTCTCTGCTCTGACAGCTTGGAGCCTGCTCAGTATTCTCTCTTTCCCTCTCTCTCTCTGCCCCTCCCTCTGCTCATCCTCTCTCTCTCCCTCTCTCTCTGTCTCTTAAAATAAACAAATGAACTTTATAGTCAAGTAAATTATATTCTCTCTGTCCCGTTTTGTACCAAAATTTTTTTTGCACACTTTTGCTGAAGCAATTATTCTCAGGAACTTTGTGGACTCTGCATTGATTTCAGGGGAATTCGGTCCATTAGACAAAATCCACATCCACAAATGCTGTTCAGATAAGCCCGTCTCTATCTTTAGCTTCTGCTGAGACAGCTGAGAACCCGGCAAGCTTCCCAGAGGACCTCTGCTTCGTTTGAGGCGATCTGTGAGGCACCCCCTTGATCTCTTGAAGGGGACTTTTGTGCCATCTCCTGACCCTTCTGTGGTTTTAGCAGAAGCTGTGCCATCAGTCACACACTCAACCTTGTCGCCGTGACATGCTTTTGGCAGGCCCTGCAGTGTCTGTTGCCATCTGGAGAGGCTGAGGATTTAAAATCTCCCAGTCTTTCTTCCTTTTTGCTAAGTAGTTCTTTCCCCGATTTCTTTTTCTCCTTCATGCATTTTATCACAAGCGCATGGTGCGAAACCCGCTGTGGGCTAAGCTTCACCAAGTCTGGAGGCCAGTGCTGAGTGCCGAGCCATGATTGCAACGAGGTGGTGTTCTCAGCCTAAGTGAGGATTCAGAATGAAGGAACACTTTCCAAGTCACGTTGTGCTGTCAGTATAACTGTGACCCAAAACCAGATGAGGACGTTGCAATAAAGAAAAATTATTATGCCAAGATTCCTCAGGAACACAGATGCAAAATTATAGCAAATCAGATCCGGCATTGCATAAAAAGAATAATTTCTCATGACCCATGGGTTTATTCTATGGATTTATAACATAGGAAAATCAGTGTTTTGACCATATTAATAAGATAATGGAGAAATTCATATGACCATTTCATAAATGCAGAAGGATATTTCATACAATCCAATACTGTCTTATGCTGAAAACGCAGAACAGTGGCTCAGTCAGTTAAGCGTCTGACTTCAGCTCAGGTAATGATCTCGCATTCTGTGAGTTCAAGCCCCGTGTCGGGCTCTGTGCTGACAGCTCAGAGCCTGGAGCCTGCTTCGGATTCTGTGTCTCCCTCTTTGTCTGCCCCTCTCCCACTCCCACTCTGTCTCTCTCTCTAAGATGAATAAACATTTAAAAAATTAAAAAAAGAAAACATGGAACAAATTAGGAATAGCAGGAAATGCCAGAAAATTTTCCAGGGAAGCTTATCTATAAAATACCCATCACTAACATCATAGGTAATAAACAGCAAGCATTGAGTGCTTTCCCTTGAGTTGAGACACATGGGTGTCCACTATTAATCATTTCTATTTAACATTATGCTAGAGTTGTTAGTTGGTGCATTAAGAAAAAAACTATATGTATTACATTTTAAATGTCATAAACTTTAAAGCTGTCATTATTCAGAGATAATGTAACTATGTACACAGATTATACAAAAGAATCTGTTGGGGCGCCTGGGTGGCGCAGTCGGTTAAGCGTCCGACTTCAGCCAGGTCACGATCTCGCGGCCCGAGAGTTCGAGCCCCGCGTCGGGCTCTGGGCTGATGGCTCAGAGCCTGGAGCCTGTTTCTGATTCTGTGTCTCCCTCTCTCTCTGCCCCTCCCCCGTTCATGCTCTGTCTCTCTCTGTCCCAAAAATAAATAAACGTTGAAAAAAAAATTTAAAAAAAAAGAATCTGTGACTTATATTAAGTAGTACATGAATTTAGGAAAGTCATTATATACAAGGTTAATATGCAAACATCAACTGAATTTCTGCTTACTTGAAACAATTAAAAGCCAAAATTATAAAAACATTTCCAGTAGGATCAAAAGACACTAAATACCTAGAAATAAATTTAATGAAACTTGTTATGACAGATGGGATGATGCCCCCCCCAAAGATGACCATGTCACAATCTCTGGCACCTGTGAATATAATACCTTACATGGCAAAAGGGACTTTGCAGAAGTGATGAAGGACTTTGAGATGGAGAAGGGTGGTAGCCTGGATTATCCAGGGGAACTCAGTATGATCACATGGGTCCTTAAAATTAGAGAACGTTGCCTGGCTAGGTTCAGAGAAAGATGTGAGGAATGAAGCAGAGTCAGAGGGAAGCAACATGGCCGGCTTTGGAAGAGCGGGGAAGGAGGCCATGAACGAAGACGTTCAGGAAGCATCTGAAATCCAGAGAAGGCACCTCAATGAATTGTCTCCTAGAGCCTCCAGAAAGAACGTGGCTCTACTGACCCCTTGATTTTAACCCTGTAAGACCCATTTTGGACTTCTGACCTCCAGAAGTATAGGATTATAAATTTGCATCATTTTAAGTCATCATGTTTGTGACAATTTGTTAGAGCCACCATAGGAAACAAATGTAGACTTTGTCACCATTATTGGGGTGCTACTGGAACAAATACCTGAAAATATGGAAGGGGCCTTGGAATGGGGTCCTGGGTAGAGCATGGAAGATTTGGGGAACGTGATGGAAAAAGCCTAGGCTGTGCTGAATAGACTGCTGGAAGAAGTATGGATGTAAATGACTTTGCTGGTGAGGGCTCAGAAGGAAGTAAGGAGCATCATGGAGAAATCCCAGCATGTCTTACAAAGTATGTAAATCATCATAGACCGACCACTTGTAGACACATGAACGTTAATGGTGCTGCAGCTGAGGGCTCAGGAAGAAATGAAGAACATGGTTTTGGAAACGGAAAGAAAAGAGAACCTTGCCAGACAGGGTAGAATACTTAGCTGAGTTTTGACCTAAAGTTATGTGGAGGGAGAACTTTTTTTTTTTAAATATAATTTATTGTCAAATTGGTTTCCATACAACACCCAGTGTTCACCCCAACAGGTGCCCTCCTCAATGCCCATCACCCACTTTCCCCTCTCCCCCACCCCCCATCAGCCCCCAGTTTGTTCTCAGTATTTAAGAGTCTCTTATGGTTTGCCTCCCTCCATCTTTGTAACTTTTTCTCCCCCTTCTCCTCCCCCATGGTCTTCGGTTAAGTTTCTCAAATTCCACATATTAGTGAAGATGTGATATCTGTCTTTTGTTGACTGACTTATTTCACTTAGCATAATACCCTCCAGTTCCATCCACGTTGCTGCAATGGCCAGATTTCATTCTTTCTCATTGCCAAGTAGTATTCCATTGTACATATAAACCACATCTTCTTTATCCATTCGTCAGTTGATGGACATTTGGTCTCTTTCCATAATTTGGCTATTGTTGAAAGTGCTGCTATAAACGTTGGGGTACAAGTGCCCCTGCCCATCAGTGCCCCTGTATCCCTTGGGTAAATTCCTAGCAGTGCTATTTCTGGGTCATAGAGTAGTTCTATTTTTAATTTTTTGAGGAACCATCACACTGTTTTCCAGAGCGACTGCACCGATTTTCATTCCCACCCACAGTGCAAGAGGGTTCCCGTGTCTCCACAATCTCTCCAGCATCTATCATCTCTGGAAGGAGAACTTGTATGGGACGACCTTGGATATTTACTGAGCAGCTTTCCAAGGAAACTATGGAAGGTGCAGCCTGGTCTCGTCTTGCTTCTCACAGGGAAATGTGAGAAGGAAGAAATCAGCTGAGGGAAGAACTAAATCAGCACCTATAGGAGCAGTGACAGCACTGACTCCGTCTTGTTCATGTGCATGCAACAAGGCCCCTTGGAGGTTACTGTATGCCCAGACTGCGGTGCAGGAAGGCTTGTTCTGAGGCTCCCTAAAGTGATACACAGGTGGCACACTTTAGACAACTACTCTTTGACCTCCCCACAATGCCTCTTGCTCCATAAAGCCTGTGGATGCAGGTCCAGATGGGGGGCAGAGACTAGGCGCCTAATGCTTGGTCCATTTGTCCACCTGATTCCCCGCCCCCCACCATTGGTAAGTTACCTTGAATAAAACTCTGTCAATGGTCCAGAGTGGCTTGCACTGTTTTTCCATCGCAAATTGCCTTCTCTATCTGGAGGATACTTTACTGTCCCTCCTCCACCTTCTAATACCCCATGATTTGGGAAATTCCCAATTGTTTCAGACTGCAAAAAATGCTAAAATTTGGAGATTTGGAGGAAAGTGTGCTCTGGAGAGGAAGCCAGGGGAGTAGCTGGACAACATTTTGCTAGTGCCTGGGAGGAACAAAAGATCACAGTATTCAGTCACACGGAGAACTCTTTGAAGGGATTCCATACGGGACTCATGGATCTCCTCAGCCCTCTCAGCAGAAGCCACCAATAGAGGCAGGATTATCTAGAAAAGACCTATGGATGAGCCTTTTGTCTAATAGTGTCATTCTCTGTGATCTACGCAGGAGACCCCAGCTTCTTGAAAATTTCATGTACCACCAGAAACCCTGCCCCCTTGGACTGAAAGGGACATAGAGTGAAATGAAAGAAGGCTGTTGGACTCTTAAAATTCTACAGACAGAAAACAGACTGATAAAACTACTCAGTGTCTAATACATGCTTCCTTTATTAAAGGACTCAGAGGGCAGAGCTGGAAACCCAGAGAGTAAAAACAGAGCCCAGAGGGCAGAGCTGTGAACCACGAAGGATTATTTCCAGGACTTAAACCTAACGTTGTTTTCCCAGCTGGATTTTGAAATTGCTTGGGACTGAGGATTCCTTTTTTCCTTCCCCCTCCCACCCCCTTTTACGAGGCATGTCAGTAACCCGTATCCATGTCTGCGCCATTTTGCATTTTGGAAAAAGAAAACATTTTCTAATTTCACAGATCTGAAAATGGAGGGGAAGTTTGCCCAGGATGGATCATAGTCAGAGTCTCAACTATATCTGATTTAGATCATCTAGATGAGATTTTGGACTTTGAGTTGATGCTTTGATGGGCTGAAACTCTGGGGGATGTTGGGATGGGGTGAACATAGTTGGCATGTGAGACAGATGTGCATTTTTAAGGATCAGAGGTGGACCGTGGTAAGGAACTGAAGTCTCCGTCCATCCACCGGCAAGAACTGCACGAGTGGGTTGGAAGTGTATCTTAACGATGACATCCTCAGATGACCATCACTCTGGCCGAGACCTTGACTAAACCCTCATGAGACACCCTGCACCAGAACCATGTCACCATTATGTTCCCAAATGTCTGACCCTCAGAAAATATGTGAGATAATTAATATTTGTTATTATTATTGTTTCTTGAGAGTGAGTGTGTGTGCATGCATGTGCGTGAGTGAGGTAAGGGCAGAGAGAGAGAGAGAGAGAGAGAGAGAGAGAGAGTCTTAAGCAGACTCCACCTTCAGCTTGGAGCCCCACTGGGGGCTCGATCTGGTGACCCTGGGATCATGACCTGAGCCCAAATGAAGAGTCAGATGCTCAACTGACTGAGTCATCCAGGTGCTCCAATGTTTGTTATTTTAAGTTGCTTAAGTTTTAGGGCAATTTGCTATGCCAGCAACAGATAAGTAATATCATTATTTAACAATTTTATTTTACTTATTTGTTTTCAATTTTTTAATGTTTCTTACTTCTTTTTGAGAGAGAGACACACACACAGAGTATGAGCAGGGGAGGGGCAGAGAGAGAGGGAGACACAGAATCCGAAGCAGGCTCCAGGCTCCCAGCTGTCAGCACAGAGCCCGACAGGGGGCTCGAACCCACGAACCGCGAGAACATGACCTGAGCTGAAGTCAGATGCTTATTAACCAACTGAGCCACCCAGATGCCCCCATGATTTTATTTTAGAAAAGAATTCAAGAACAACCCAAATGACCATCGGTTTGTGAATGAGTAAGCAGATGTGGTATATCTATACAATGGACTATTATTCTGTCATAAAAGGATGAAATTGTGTATGCTACACTATAGATTGCTGTTGAAAACATGCTGAAGAAGCCAATGTACAAAGCTATATACTGTATGATTCCATTTATGTAAAATGTCCAGAACAGGTAAATCCTTGGAAACAGAAAGATTAGTGGTTGCCAGGGGCTGGCGGAGGGGAAGTGGAGAGTGATTGCTAATAGGTATAGGATTTCTTTTTGGGGTGATGAAATGTTCTGGAATTAGGTGGTGCTGGTGGCTAGGTACAACTCTGCGGATATGCTTTTTACTACCGTTGAATCGCATACTTTTTTTAAAAGTGTGAATTTCGTGGCATATGAGTTATACTTCAATTTAAAAAGAAAGGGGGAAAAGGCGGGGGGGAAGGAGCGTCTTTTGATAGATTTAACAGTTAGAGTTGTTAGCGAGGATTTGTGTTTGTCCGTTTTTTATTTAAAAGGCACAGAGGCGGGGCGCCTGGGTGGCGCAGTCGGTTAAGCGTCCGACTTCAGCCAGGTCACGATCTCGCGGTCTGTGAGTTCGAGCCCCGCGTCAGGCTCTGGGCTGATGGCTCGGAGCCTGGAGCCTGTTTCCGATTCTGTGTCTCCTTCTCTCTCTGCCCCTCCCCCGTTCATGCTCTGTCTCTCTCTGTCCCAAAAATAAATAAACGTTAAAAAAAAAAAAATTAAAAAAAAAAATAAAAGGCACAGAGGCTGCAGCACTGTGGCTTGGCAGTGGACACGCGGGGAAAAAGAGAAGGTGTTAGGAAACAATTGTTGAAGACTGTGTTTCCTTCCTGGCATTTAATCAAAAGAGGTAAAAGACTCAAGCAGTTTGAAAACAGTTTTCTGGTGTGTGGACTTTACCACCTTCTGAGACTGAAGCACGGGGGCCATGTTTTACTGTTGTTATTATTATTGTTTTGTTACTGTAATTATTATTTTAAGTAGGTTTCAAACCCAGCGTGGAGCTTAACGCGGGGCTTGAACTCACGACCCTGAGATCAGGACCTGAGCTGATCAGGACCTGAGCAGCTCAGGAGCCCCGTGGGGCTATGTTTTTTTAATATTGCAGAAGTAGAATGAATGGTTTCTGCAAGCAGGGTATTTAACCTTTCTTTTGTGGGAAAAAGATTAATAAACAAGTAATGCAGTGAGATGCACAGTTGAGCACAAAACTGCAGAATACAAATTCTAAATCTGTAGAACCTTAGAAAGATCAAAGAGAACAACTGATACCATCCCTTGTTACTATAGTGAGTTTTGTGTATTTATAGGAATCCGAGGGACACGCAGAGATCTCAGTTGTCCTGATGGCTGACCCACTAATCCCCACTAACTTCCAATCAAGTTACCAAATATTAAAATAAAACCAAAGTCTGAGTTTAGCTTTTCAAAGAGGAATATATGTTTACAAGGCGTACAAAATTTCAGAAAATACATTACTGTCTATTTGGATATGAAGTCCTGAAGCCTCAGATTTTTGTGCCCTCTAGTTTCCAGCAATGATTTTATGTGGAGTTAAGTCCCTGATACATCGGTTATTGGATGCTGAAACCCAGGTCTGTCTGGCCTTTGTTTACTATCAACCCTCTCTAGGTGTTTAGCATTCCAATGAGCTCTTTCGCCAAATTGCTTACAATTGTGTTTCTCTGCTCTGAAAACCATTATATCTTGTGATTCCTACAAGTTATATTTAGCTGCATTTACTTAGAATATTCAAGATATAAATACTCTGGAGATCCTGGAGAAATAGGATCCTTCAGGGAACATGATGCTGATTATATCTTGGAGTGTTTTCTACTGCCTTGATCCTCAGTATTTATATTCCTAACCCCACACCTTCCTTCATGGTCAAGGAGAGACCCAGCGTCAGAGCCAAAAAAACCTGTACAAGGCCAAGTCATTATGGGAAATTTTAAATGACTGTAAGCCAAATTTCCCATGACTAATGGGGAGCTTCAAACCTTTCTGATTTCTCTGGGGCCAGAACCTGGGGGATGTCCATTGGGTAAGCCTTCTTGAGAAGCAGTATAGCAGAGTGGGTCAGAACCAGGATTCTGGAGCAAGACCCCAATCCTGCTACTTACTAGCTTCTTGGCCTTAATTACTCTGTGCCTTGTTTTTCTTATCTGTAAGATGGGGGCAATAATGGTACAACTATCAATTAGGGTTGTCTTCAGGATTGACATAATGTAAAGCTCTTAGGGAAGGATTTGCACACAGTGGGAGTTATAGAAGTGTTAGCTGTTATTATTAGTATTGCTGGAGACTGCAGCATCTAATGGAACTATTGGAAAATCTTTGCTCTGGGGAACTGAAATATTTATCACATCGCTCTACGTTCCTGGGCGAGACAGCAGGAGCTGCGGGAAGGTTTGGCAGTATATTTACATCATGTAACTTACACTTGATTCCTAGTTGTGTTGAACCAACGGTGTCAAAATACACTATTCATGGAAAGCATTAAGCTGAGTGATGTGACCTATAAATCTCTTCGTCCTTTTACTCTTTTATTTCCTCTCCTCCTTTACCTCCATGCCCTATTTCCCCCTTCCCCTCACTGTTTCCTTCTGTCCTCTTACATTTCTTTGATTATAATCTCTTAAATCTGTGCTAAAATGTTTTCTGTAGCGAAGCTAGGAAATTGGGAGCCCCTAAAAGAGGTAATATTGAAAGCACATCTGAGTCTGATGTTATAACCAGGAAATTAAACTTTGAAACAGTTATTCTGCCTTGAAATTATTTTTCTGATTCGTAACTAGGGAGAAGAGCCGTCTGCTTTAAATATGGCTGCATTTGACTACAGAGGAAATTTCTTTCCTTTCGGAGGTTTGCAAATCTGGATGCACTTATAATAAAGTGTGTTCAAACCGAACACAAATTGCATTTGCTCTCCTTTGTGACAAAATTCCCCTTCTCACATACTGTCATCCCAACTTGCCCTAATTTTAGGGTTTTTGAAATCAACCCGATGATTGGTGCTGTATTAGAAGAGGTTTTTCATTGT
Source organism: Lynx rufus (assembly GCF_022079265.1). Classification (NCBI taxonomy): domain Eukaryota; kingdom Metazoa; phylum Chordata; class Mammalia; order Carnivora; family Felidae; genus Lynx; species Lynx rufus. Next base: position 14,906,897 of record NW_025814840.1, read on the forward strand.
GTGTCAATAGTACAGTTTGTGTTATTTTCTGGACTTTAGTATATTTCTGTGTACTTGCAACTATTCGTGAGAGACTAGCGTTGGCACTGAAAAGGACAGTGTAAGACTCATGACAAAGACATGAGGATTCAATTTAGCATGTTATTTCTTGGTTTTGAAATGGCACTGGAGTTTGAGTGGCGACCTACCATTGTTGTATTCCCAGCTCTTTTCCCACAAATGGAACCCAGAAGCAGTTATATTGTAACTAGGAAAAAAAAATAATTAACTGGAAGGCAGTGATCGGTTATAGTCACCATGGTAACCCAGCGGCCTGCAAAAAGGGAAAATATAATCCCACCACCGCAGTGCCTCTTACACATCAGACAGGCATTAGTGACCTAACTCCGGGAAGAATAACGAAAAAACCCAAAACCCATGCACTCACTCAGTACTTTTTTGAGAGCTCCCCGGGGTAAGAGCAAACTTCAGATGTGAGGTAATGAGTTAGCAAAGATAGAAAGAGAAAGGCTCCCTGTCCTTAGGGACATTCCCTGTAGTTCACTTAATGATGGATTTATTAATTTCTTTGCAGTTTTCCGTTTCAATTAATTAGCCCAACTATATTCTGCCAGACGCAGAATACAGGAACAGATGTATGACAGTTTCTACCCGTGATAGAAAATGAAAACACAGTTTACGACATTATATCATTAAGACCTAAAGGTCTTTTTGTTCTTTCTATTCTTGTTTTCATTGTCCTCAAATCCATCCCACCTCAAGGGGAGAGATACTGCCCATTTATCTTTATATTTCCAGTGCCTGGCGCTGTGCCTGACACATGGTAAAGATTCAGTAAATCATGTTGAAGGAGGAATGAACGCATTTCTCCGAAAAACCAAAGCTCCCTCCGAGCAGACATCTCATTTTTCAGGCACTGTGCCAGTACTGTGCAAAACTTGAGTTTTCTTTGGCTTAAGTCACTACTCCTAGTAATAAATTAGAATCAGTATTATCAAATATTAGCAAATCATTGCCTGTGATCCTCATTTATTATCTGGAATACCTCATTTTCCTAGGAACAGTTATTAAGTCTGGAAGTCATAGAAACCAGAAGAAATATAATTACAACTCTAGTTCAATCTCATAATTGTCCTTCTATGATAGTTTAATAGGATGTTAATCGGTTTTGCCTTGGTCCGGTACTGCCTGGCTCAAGAAAATATACACCAAGCTTCTGAACATGGGAAAATCTATTAAAAAAAAAAAAAAAAAAGACTTTCTGCTTCCAGGTCCTGTACAGAAATTGCATTGATGTTTTAAATGCATAAATGTTACCTTTCATACAGTTATCAATTTACGTTCCAAGAACTTAATGGAGCCCTATTAATGAAACATGCAATACCTAAATTAAGTCTCTAGCCAAGTACTTATCGAGAAGTTGGGTTTTTTTCTTCTTGAAGGTATGGGTCGTATCTCGGAAGACAAACAAAACTTTCTAGGCGTTGCAAACCCACCTGTCTGCATGCTCGTGCCTGAGGACATTCTGCCAGAAGGCCAGGTGCAAGGCACAGGGGACATAATGAAGGCTGAATGAGTTGGGGCTGATGATCGGTCCCTAGGCGCTGAGACACCCAGGACCTCAGGGAATAAGATTCGCTTCTCAACACATTGCTCTGGCCTGTAAACTCAGTCTGGGAGAGAAAGACAAAAGTACGCCCCGGGGAACACTGACATCAGGTCACACAGTCAGGGGTGAATACGAATCCTCCTGTCAAGGTTCTTATTTTATATTCCCACTGGACCAATTCCCTTCCTACTCCTTCCTTTGAAAGATATACGTATACTCAAGTACAGACCCAATACTGGGGGCTAGTATGGTCTTAACTGTTGAGAAATGAGACACAGTTCCACAATTCCTTAGCTAAAGCTCTTGAGGCTGTAAATCAGCTCACTGTTTGTTTTTGTTTTTGTTTTTGTTTTTTAATTCTGTATTATATCACACTCCAACAGGGCCCGGGGCAGAACCCAGAAATCAAACACATTAACATTTCTTCCATAAAATGCGTGCATATTTGCACTAAATAAGATGAAGATTAAAGTAGCCTCGTATTATTTCAGGTTAGATTATGTTGCCAATTGACCTGTGAAAAAGTGTTCAGTTTTCAGATCATTTTTGACTTTGGAATTGCAGGTGAAGTCTTAGAAAGCACTCAGCCACTCCCCATCTCCCAGGTTAGCCTGGTTGTGCACCCACCTCATGCCATCCTGCCCCTGCTCAGGTACATGAGTCATAGTATGTCTAAAGCACAGTCTTTGGTCTCATGCCTGTTTTGCCTGGGAAATTTACCAGAAAGATAAAGACGCTACAGTATCTTTGCCATATTCAGGAAGCCCTCTTGCGAGATTTAGTTCTTCCAGGTCAGCCGTTTCTCTCAGGTGTTGTGATTTCAAGCATCTGAGCGCGTTCGATAACAAAAGGTCTGTGGGGAGGTGGTGGTTACTCAGCCAAGGGATAGGAAAGGCAGAGGGTGGAGACACCAACATATCCCAAGGGCAGGGGGGTAAAAGCAGGGTGGTTTTGAGGAATCACGAGTAGTTGTGCAGGGCTGGAGGAAAGGATGGATGTAGGGACATGGCTGGACGAGGGGCAGATGTAAGGACAGGAGTGGATTAAGGGTGAATGTGAGACAGGCAGCACCAACAATGGATGTAAGGTCAGGTCAGGAGAAAAGGCAGGCAGTGTAGAGAAGCTGGCCTTGGCTGTCATGTAAAATGATCCTTTATCCTGGAGAGTGTTGGGGAGCCATTGACAGGCTTTAAGTAGGAGAGGAGCATTGGGGCGCTTGGGTGGCTCAGTCGGTTATGCGTCCAACTTCGGCTCAGGTCATGATCTTGTGGTTCATGGGTTTGAGCCCCATGTCAGGCTCTGTGCTGACAGCTCAGACCCTGGAGCCTGCTTCTGATTCTGTGTCTCCCTCTCTCTCTGCCCCTCCCCTGTTCATGCTCTGTCTCTCAATAATAAATAAACGTTAAAAAAAAATTTAAAGGCCCCGAATAGCCAAAGTAATTTTGAAGAAGACCAAAGAAGGAGGCATCACAATTCCAGACCTTAGCCTCTACTACAAAGCTGTAATCATCAAGACAGCATGGTATTGGCACAAAAACAGACACATAGACCAATGGAATAGAATAGAAACCCCAGAACTAGACCCACAAAAGTATGGCCAACTAATCTTTGACAAAGCAAGAAAGAATATCCAGTGGAAAAAAGACAGTCTTTTTAACAAATGGTGCTGGGAGAACTGGACAGCAACATGCAGAAGGATGAAACTAGACCACTTTCTTACACCATTCACAAAAACAAAGTCAACATGGATAAAGGACCTGAATGTGAGACAGGAAACCATCAAAACCCTAGAGGAGAAAGCAGGAAAAGACCTCTCTGACCTCAGCCGTAGCAATCTCTTACTTGACACATCCCCAAAGGCAAGGGAATTAAAAGCAAAAATGAACTACTGGGACCTTATGAAGATAAAAAGCTTCTGCACAGCAAAGGAAACAATCAACAAAACTAAAAGGCAACCAACGGAATGGGAAAAGATATTTGCAAATGACATATCGGACAAAGGGCTAGTATCCAAAATCTATAAAGAGCTCACCACACTCCACACCCGAAAAACAAATAATCCAGTGAAGAAATGGGCAGAAAACATGAATAGACACTTCTCTAAAGAAGACATCCAGATGGCCAACAGGCACATGAAAAGATGCTTGATGTCGCTCCTCATCAGGGAAATACAAATCAAAACCACACTCAGATATCACCTCATGCCAGTCAGAGTGGCTAAAATGAACAAAACAGGAGACTATAGATGCTGGAGAGGATGTGGAGAAACGGGAACCCTCTTGCACTGTTGGTGGGAATGCAAACTGGTGCAGCCACTCTGGAAAACAGTGTGGAGGTTCCTCAAAAAATTAAAAATAGACCTACCCTATGACCCAGCAATAGCACTGCTAGGAATTTACCCAAGGGATACAGGAGTACTGATGCATAGAGGCACTTGTACCCCAATGTTTATAGCAGCACTCTCAACAATAGCCAAATTATGGAAAGAGCCTAAATGTCCATCAACTGATGAATGGATAAAGAAGTTGTGGTTTATATATACAATGGGATACTACTTGGCAATGAGAAAGAATGAAATCTGGCCTTTTGTAGCATCGTGGATGGAACTGGAGAGTGTGATGCTAAGTGAAATAAGTCATACAGAGAAAGACAGATACTATATATTTTCACTCTTATGTGAACAGAAGTCCATGGGGGAAGGGAAGAAAAAAAAAAGAGGTTAGAGAGGGAGAGAGCCAAAGCATAAGAGACTCTTAAAAAACAGAACAAACTGAGGGTTGATGGGGGGTGGGAGGGAGAGGCGGGTGGGTGATGGGTATTGAGGAGGGCACCTTTTGGGATGAGCACTGGGTGTTATATGGAAACCAATCTGACAATAAATTTCATATTAAAAAAATTTTTTTAAAGGTAGGAAAGGAACACGACAAGATTTGTGTTACTTTGAAAATCCTTTGCTGTATCATTGAGGATGTGCCATGAGATGCATCACAGGGAAGGGCTTTACTATTATTGTCCTTGTTTTAACATTAGTAAGGGACAGGCCATTTAGGGCATATAAAAGAGAAGATTAGTTATCCCCCAGTATGTGTCTTCCCTTTCTTCCTTAGAAATAGAATCCATGCACAGCTGGAGAATGGCTACATTTCTAGTCTCCCATCCATCCAGGTATTGTGGTGTAAAAAAGCTTGCAAAATTAGATTTTAAAATAAGTTTTTCATTGGTCCATTAAGTATACAAGTTCAATTTAAGAACTAGCCTCTAAGAATTGCCTTGTGATCTGCTGGGAAAGAAGTTCCCTGTACTTGACAGGTTCAAGAGGATACGCTTCCTTACACGTAGCAGTAAAGGGAAAAGTAACCCAACTTCAAAAAGACTGTTTGGGGGTGCCGGGGTGGCTCAGTCAGTTAAGCATCTGACTTCAGCTTAGGTCCAAATCTCACAGTTCAGGGGTTCAAGTCCCAAGTCAGGCGTCAGGCTCTGTGTAAACAGCTCAGATCCTGGAGCCTGCTTCAGATTCTGTGTCTCCCTCTCTCTCTGCCCCTCCTCCACTTGTGCTCTGTCTCTTTCAAAAATGTTTAATAAACATTAAAAAATTTTTTTGAAAAAAAGACTGTTTGGAAGAGGGTTTAATTACTTACATGTACTAGTCAGCATTTGTCTAGTAAAGCATTAAGGATTATCATTTTGTTGAAACCTTTTCTAAGTACTGACATGAGCCATTGTTTCCTTATGGAGGATCAGGTGACTAAAGTCTAGCCAATGGGATGTAAGAAACAAAGGTATACAGGGAAGGGGCTTTGCTTTCCCCTCTTTGCTGCTTGCTGGAGGATGGATGGGGAACACCAAGAGAAGAAGCCTGCACTCCCACCCCTGTGCAGATGCAATGTCCTTTCTAGAATACCTATATCTTTTTTTTATGGGGCGCCTGGGTGGCTCAGTCGGTTGAGTGTCTGACTTTGGCTCAGGTCATGATCTCACAGTTCATGGGTTCGAGCCCTGTGTCAGGCTCTGTGCTGACAGCTCAGAGCCTGGAATCTGCTTCTGATTCTGTGTCTCCTTCTCTCTCTGCCCCTCCCCTGCTCGCGCTCTGTCTCTCTGTCTCTCTGTCTCTCCCTCTCAAAAGTAAATAAACATTAAAAAAAAAATTAGTATGCCTATTTTTTTAACTTGTTAAAAGTTTATTTATTTATTTTCAGAGAGAGAGAGAGAGAGAGTGAGCACAACTAGTGGAGGAACAGAGAGAGAGAGGGAGAGAATCCCAAGCAGGTTCTGCACTATCAGGGCAGAGCCCAATGTGGGGCTCAAATCCACGAACTCTGGGATTGTGACGTGAGCCGAAATCAAGAAAATCAAGAAACTTAACCGACTGAGCCACCCGGGCGCCCCCAGAGTACCTATTTCTGGACTTCTTTTATGAAAGAGAAAAATAAATTCCATCTGTTTGAGCTACAATTATTTTGTACTATCCTGTGTAATCATATATAATTCTAACCAGAGTGGGAGTTACTGATCATTTGGAGTTCAGCCATCTTCTTTGTTTCAAAAGCTGTTAGTTTGGAAAATTTTAAAAAGACAGGGTCTTTGTTTGCAGAAACATAAGCCAAATATACCCTCACTATTTGGAGGAAAAAAAAACAACATATAGTCACCGCTTTAGATGGAAGCAAGATTAAATGGGATAACAGTACCTAGAATGTAGTATAATTCAACAATATTTCCTTCACATGTATACCTTTGATATTTAAAAGAAATTTAAGTAATTCATTCAGTAAGATCAATGATCACTCTTATTTGCCATCTATGGAAATTCAAATTTGTATTGAGTTTGACTGAAGAGAATTATATTTCTATCTGAGTGAACTTTTAAATGGTATAATTCATCCTGATGTGTCTTTTATATTTCTGTGAGATTTAAAAAAAAAAAAAGGAAAGCCACCGAAGAAAAGGTCATCCATTGAACAACTCTGAATTATTTTTAAAAAACATTCTTTGTTCCTTGGCATTAGGCAAGCTCAATAAATAATTTTCAGCAGGTTAGGAACGGGAGAAAATAAAACCTCTCATGTATATGGTCACGTAATTCAAACAAGGGAAACAAGACCACCACTCAATGAGAAAACGATAGTCTCTTCCACAAATGGCACTGGGAAAATTGAAATCCACCTGCAAAAGAATAAAGTAGGATCCTTACACCATATACAAAAATGAAAATAGATTAGAGACCTAAGCATAAGACCTAAAACCATAAAAGTCCTAGAAGAAACCTTAGGGGAAAATCTTCACAACATCAGATTTGGCTTGGATTTTTTGGCTATGACACCAGAAATATAGACAACATTAGCAAAAATAGATAAATGTGACTATATCACATTTAAAAACTTTTGTACGTGAAAGGACACAATCGACAGACTGAAAAGGCGGTCTCTGGAATGGGAGAACATATTTGCAAATCATATATCTAATAAGGAGTAACAGCCACAGTGTATAGAGAACTATAATTCAACATCAGTCAAGAACAATGACCCAGTTTAAAAAATGGCCAAAGGACCTTAATACAAGTTTCTCCAAAGATGATATGCCAATGGCCAACAAGCACATGGAAAGATGCTCAACACCATAAATCATTAAAGAGATGGAAATGAAAACCACCATGAGATATCACCTTATACCCATACAAATACTTGATGGTTCCACTTCTATGAGGTAGCTAACATAGTCAAATTCATAGAAACAGAAAGTAGAGTGCTGGTTGGGGGGGACAGAGGGATGGGATTTTTAGGGGATGGGTAAAGATTTTCAGTTTCGCAAAATGACAAAATCCTGGAGATGTGCTGTTGCACAATGTGAGTATTCTTAACACTACTGAACTGTATACCTAGAAATGGTTAAAGTAGTAAATACTACAGGATTTTTTTTTACCATAATTAAAAATAACAATGCGGCGCCTGGGTGGCTCAGTCGGTTAAGCGTCCAACTTTGGCTCAGGCCACGATCTCGCGGTTCATGAGTTCGAGCTCCGTGTTGAGCTCTGTGCTGACACCTCGGAGCCTGGAGCTGCTTCGGATTCTGTGTCTCCCTCTCTCTCTGCCCCCTCCCCCACTTGTGCTCTGTCTCTCTCTGTCTCTCTCTCTGTCTCTCTCAAAAATAAATAAACATAAAAAATTAAAAAAAAAATAACAATAAAAAACAGTCCCAAACAAACAAGTATAAAGGCTATTTTTCAGAAATAAGACCATTTGGCATTAGGGTATTTATCCTGAAATTGAATTCACAGGTAAGGTAATTGGTCTGAGGTGCTTAGAAGTTGTTCCAGGTTTCTGTGCTGACACACATCCTGGTGTCCCTTTGAGTGTGAATAGTTCTGTTTCTGTTCCTCGTCCTCTTGCCCTGGTGGAGCTGCCACCTTTAGCTCCGTGATTTTGTAGAAAAGAGATACTGAGTACATTCAAAGCAAAATAATTCTCAGCAATAAAGAAAACATCACAAAATGTTAAGGTGGTATTGATTAGTAAAATTCCCCAAATGGAGTGCCAGATCTGAAGCAGCCTTTCAATTTTTTTTCTTTTTTTTTTAATGTTTATTTATTTTTGAGATAGAGCACGAGCAGGGGAGGGGCAGAGAGAGAGGGGGAACAGAGGATCCGAAGCGGGCTCTGCACTGACAGCAGAGAGCCCGATGTGGGGCTCGAACTCACGAACCGTGAAATCATGACCTGAGCCGAAGTCAGAAGCTCAACCCACTGAGCCACTCAGGCATCCCAGCAGGCTTTCAATCTTTAATAAGTTCAGTCCTCATGGGTGGCACAGAATATAGGCTGCTCATTTCGACCACTTGAGCAAGCAGATAAACCAACACCTGTTGAGTTTTTCTAGAGAATTCTGATTTCTTAGAAACAATGAATATAAATGACTGTTTCATCCAAATCTTACCATCTGCAAACTTTGACCACTCTGTTTTTTCCCAACCTTTCCCAGCCATTTCCGTTCCAGGGTTTTTTGGTTTGTTTCTGAACTCCTCCAGAATTCACAGGGTTTGCATACCCAATGGAGTTCATAAACGATTGGTGTAACTGGTTGAATGCCATATCGTCACATGTCAGTTGTTCTTGGTTGAAAGATCTTTGAGAGCAGGAACTATGTTTTATATTTCTTCTCGGACTCTGGTGGTACAGACTACGTATATTTCTTCTGTGACACAGCCTACGGGCATTGTCACGTGACCATGCTGTTATTTCGGTGTTAACAGTGATAGCTACCCCTCTCCCCAAAATGTCTTGGTTTACTCACAAGCTATATGGCATGAGGGAGATATTAGCCTGGTTCTCCAGAGCGGGGGATGGCATCTGGGGAATGTTTCTTCCAAAAACATTAGTCAGGTTTCCTACTTCTTACAGCCGCTCATGCTCACCTAGCACTTCCGTACTGGACTTTTCCCAAGGTTCTGTATCGGCCACCAGGTTGCTTCCTGTTGGCTTCCACACGCTGCCTCCACAGGCTGAGGTTTCATCTCTGCTAACTGTGAACTCAGCTGTCCATCCCTGCTAACCACTTGTCCATCACTTTCCCATCTTCTCAAAGTGGGTAAGCACATTGACTTTTTTCCCCTCATCTATGTATGCCTTTGCTTTGTTGCCTCAGTTATTCATGGTTTAAAAACTCCTTTGCTGTCATCTTAGCAGGAGCTGGGGAGGGATAGGGGACAAAGGCGTGTTTTCTGGCCATCACATTTAACTGACTGCCTCTCTGTGCCTTTATGAAGAAAGTAGAATTTGGCCCTGAGAGTGGTCTATTTCAGGGAAAGGTGGTATGGCCATGGAGTCTGGGAATGAGGGTGGCAGGGAATGAGATTTTTAAGGGATTCTTTTAGCCTGATAAGGATTTTGTACTAAATTCAGAAAGTACTGCAGAGCTTCTGTAGAAATTTAAGTGTGGAGGCTTATGCCTAGTTCACTTAAAAAAAAAAAAGTTGTTTATGTATTTTGAGAGAGAGAGGAAGAGTGAGCAGGGGAGGGGCAGAGAGGGAGAATCCCAAGCAGGCCCCATACCTTCAGCGCAGAGCCCATTGCGGGGCTCGATCTCACGAACCAGGAGATCATGACCTGAGCCAAAATCAAGAGTCAGAGGCTTAACCGACTGAGCTACCCATGCCAAGTTCACTTTTAACATGGTCCGGTTCCTTTCATCTCTGAAAGGATTTCTAGTTGCCAGCCCAGGGCAGTCAACAGAACTGTCTGAGGTGATGGAAATGTCTGTTATCCGTGCTGCCCAATATGGTGGTCGCTAAGCCACGTGTGGCTGTTGAGCACTTGAAATGTGATTGATCAATGCAGCTAAGGAACTGAACTTATCATTTTAGGTAACTTTAATAACTTAAATTGAAATAGCCACATGTGATTCGCATCTCCTGAGTTAGAAAGGATAGCTCTTGCTTTTAGAATTTGATTGTGGCATTCCCTAATTATTTCACTTGTGTCTGCCTTGTCACTCCAAAGAGATTCTCAGACCCTGCAGACAGTGACCTGCTCAGATGATAATCTTAGCTCACAGTTCAATAATGGATAGCACAGAGCTGGACTATAAATGGAACTACTGACTCATTCTCAGAGCGGGGGAAGGAGCTCGGAGCTGGGAGTCAGGAGGTCTCGTTCTGATTCTCCCGCTAACAAACTAGACAACTTTGGGAAAAGTTATTAATTCACTGATTCATAATCCCGGAGTCAAAAAATAATTATTAACTGAGTCCCAAGTAATTTGTTATCAATTGTGGTTGTCAGGGTTCTCTGGAGAAACAGAATATGTGTAAGTTATGTTGATATATATGATATTATATGTATATGAATTATATTAATCATATATAAATGCATATTATATAAATATATAGTTGTATATATTATTACACTGTACAGGGGCTGGCACTTCGAGAAGTGTTTTTGGAGTGTGTTACATGCGCTTTCTTGTTGCGTATTTGTCTGCTGTATCCTACTCGTCCGTCCTCTACAAAGTTTCTCCTTGCTCCTAGTGGTGGATTGTTTGGACCTTCTACCAGGTGTATAATTGTATATATTATTATACAACAATTAGAGAGAGAGACTTATTTTAGGAAATTGGCTCAGGTGAATTGGCTCACATGATTAGGGGGGCTGGCGAGTTCAGAATCTGCAGAGGGGGCTGGCATCTACTCAGGGAAGAATAGATTTTGCAACTCGAGTCCAAAAGGAGTCTGAAAGCAGGATTTCCTCTTTGACGGACGTCAGTCTGTTTCTCTTAAGTCCTCCAAATGATTGGATGAGGCTTACCCATACTATGGAGGAGAATCTACTGAAAACCTACTGAATTAAATGCTAATCTTATCAGAAAAAAAAAGAAAGAAAGAAAGATGGAAACACCTAAAGCAAAATATCGTGTACCTTGGCCCAGCCGAGCCACATACAAAATTCACCACCGCCCCCCCCACCCCGTGATATGTGAATGGTCAAACTTTGCAAGTATGTTGCTCTTCCCAGTAAATGAGAGGAGCTGTTCATCCCTCTCAGCTTTGCATTTCTGATACAATTGAATGGGACAATGGCTTGTTTGGAGCACCCTTGGGAATGTACGCTGGGGAAAGGTTGGATGTAGTATCGGAAAGGTCAAACAAGAAATCTGCACCTTATATTGCCCTCTCTGGAAAACTTTAGTAGTTGTGGACCTCAGCTCCCTTCTGAGGAATTTCCTATGCGTTGGACAACATTCAGCATACCAAATGCCCCACTACCCTGAAAAAGTGGATTTGCCTGGACTGGCATCCTTTGATAAGCAGAGAAGGTGCATCCGTTTAGTCTGGTAACTTCCTGAACCAATCAGACCTTTTCGGGGTGAGTAAGAAGGAGGTCGAATGTTCTATGGAAAGAATATAACCATTAATAGTGTGAACATGCTGAATGATACCTAAAAAGACCTTGGAAAGCAAAGAGCAGTAGAAACGATGATAGGTAGACATCATCAGAGGAAGAGAGGGACTGTGAGAAAAAAAGCTAGAAATGGTGGAATGACTGAGTCACTGGGATGTCAGTATTAAAATTCTGAGTGGAGGCTGTCTGTCACTGAAGACACTTCAAGATCAGCTGGCCACCAAATTGCCTCCTAAATGACCTGAGTGTATCTGGTGTCCACTGTGTTTCTTATTTGCCATTGTCCTTACTTTGAGGTGACCCATGGACTACTACCTTGAAATAACCTAAGTACCTCGCTGTTCCCTAGCATCCTAAAAAAAGCCTAATGCAGAAACGAACGCTGACTTCATCAGCATTTCTGGGCTCACCTATCTCAGAGACAGTGTTCTGGGAATGAACCAGATCATCTTCAGATTCTCGTCAGCTGTGACTTTTATTTTGACACAAGGCAGTATTGAGACAAGGTGGGCAGGTCACACACCAGTGCTCCAAGAATGTGAAAGAAGAGAGGTCACCACTGTCTGGGGTTGTCACTCCTGGCTCTGTGGGGAGGTCACTGGCATAAAAATGTTGCCATGACGTGTACCTGATCCTGCATTTTAAAGAAGCTCGGATTGGACAGTAGATGTCAGCTTGCTCGATCCTTTTGTGTTGCTTGTCACTGTATAAACAACCCTTTCTAAAAATGTGTGGGGTTTTTTTTTTTTTCAATTATAAGAAGAGGAAAATAATAGGACAATCACTCCCACTACTTAGAGATAGCAATTGTTAATAAATTCAAGTATTTTTCTCCTCACGCTCTTTTCAACCAACCTTGCGTCATGAATGTCTTTCTGTCTTTGAATGTTTTATGCAAATTAGATTTTCATAGCTTCACAGCATTACATTGTATGGATATACCAAAATTGTACTCATTCTGTTATTGAAATCCCCCCCCTTTTTTTTGCAACAGTGCCCTAAAGAATACATTTATACATGCATCTTTATGTACATCTCTGATACTTTTTTTGAATAAGCCACTGAAAACAGATTCTGGACATTTATAAGATATTTGACACCCACTGTGAAACTGGCCCCCAGAAATGGTGTGCCAATGTATGGTCCTAGAAGGAGACTATAAAATCTCCCTACTTCCTTATTTCCTTATACTCAAGTCATTATTAAGTACTACTTGTGTTTCCCCCAATTTGGATCAAATCGCCAGATTTTTGTCAAATATGAAATTTCATTGTAATTTGCATTCCTTTGATAATTAATGACATAAACCTGTCTTCATATACTTAAAGCCCACTTAAATTTCCCCTCTCATGAATCCTCTCTTCACATCATCTGCCTATTTTTCTACTGGTGTGCTTATATTTTTCTGGTCGATTTAAAGAGCTCTTTATATCCATTGGATGTTATGATTGGTCTATGTAAATGTTAAAAACAAACAAAAACAACCTTGAATTTTCCCTGTTGCTAAACAGGATAAAGACTTCTCCCACCTCTTTTTTTCAGAGCATTTCCTTGGAAATAACTTCCTTCCTCTGTCCCTTTGATATGTATACAAATCTTTTTAGAGTCTAAATAAGCCTCTCGCTAGCCTTACAACTCAGGGCTGTTTCTCTTATAAGGGCTTGGAACCCTCTTTTTGAAATGCAAATATCAAGGAAGAGAGTGCCTCACCTTGGTAAGTTCACCTGGCCACCAGGCTCTAAACCTCCTGCTTGACTTGGGATACAAGCAATTTTCTTTTTCCTTCAGATAAAGGCACAGATGGCTGCCCCGATTACCAGGTAAATATTTAACACAGGGTGTAGTCAGGTCTCCCTACAGGAAGACAGAGGAGTACAAATCCCGAGAACCTGTGAGCGATGGGTTTCACCTGCTAGGTTATATACAAAAGTGGGGTTCCTTTGTCTTTGTGATCTCAGTAGCATATTCTCTGGGATGTGTGTGGCAGTCTGCTCCGATGTGAATTCATTAACAAACCTGTTATCTTAATTTTGTATGTGTGTGGAGGATATTTTCCAGGACAGATCAGAGATTTTATTTTACTTTTTTCCCCATCATGCTATGTGTTCCAAACGGATTTTGCACTGTGTTTATTTCTATGTGTTTTATGTATTCATGGACGTGCAGATGTCCTGTACTTGGATCTATCCACCTTTCTTTCTTATGGTTTCTTTCTATGCTTTTGCTCAAGAAAGTTCTTCCTATCCTGAGAACAAATATGTTTTCCATTATTTTTTTTCTCTTTTATAGTTTAACTTTTTACATTAAACACTCAGTTTTTAGGAATTCAATTTGATGTGGGGAACAAAGGCAAAAGAAAAAATTAAGTTTCCTTACCACTTGCAGCCCATTGACAAGTCCTTCAAACAAACAGAGTGACCTTCATCGAAGAACTCAGCTGCTTCGAGGCCACTCTGCTAAGGGCAAAAGGCAGTCTTAGCTTAACATTATCCCTGACCTCCGGGCTCCTGTAAGTCTTCTTTAACACATAAAAATTCCTTTAGACACTTCCTTTATCTCCACCCCCCCAAGATACATGTTAGCAATCATCCTTGAAGCATATGGCCCCCTGAGACACATCTGAAGGGTCTCATGACTAAGGTTTTTTATTAGGCAGTAGTAGACAGCCTCTTCCTGACAACAGCTAGCCCCCTTCAAGGCCCTGGAAGCCTTGTTTCCAAAATTCCTTATGCTGATCCTAAGCCCCTCCCACCTTGAAGGTATACAACCCCTGGTTCCTCGCAATCCCAGTACGGCCCTTTCTGCCCACGGGTCCTGTCCCCCACTGTGTTTTTAATCAAACCCCTATCTGCACCGAAGACATCTCAAGAATTCGTTCCTTCCCAGGCTCTCTGAACCCCAACATTTCCACATCAATTCTATGTATGTAGGGATAATGTCACACTCTCCCACCTCCCAAATCTAATACCAATTATCAGACACATATTTAACTCCTTTGTTATGAAGATGAGACCTATGAGAATTGTACGTGCCTGATGTGGTGATGTGGAAATCAAGTGGCATTCAATCAGAAGACAGGCTTCCAGCTCAGCTGAGACAACAACTACCAAAGATGAGCCATTTTCTTGCCTCCTCTAACTTCTTCATAAGCACATGGACAAACTCGGCTTTGCCATATTTGTGTGACATAGGGCAAATTCTTTACCTTTTGGTGCGTCAGTGTTCTCATCTCTAAAATGGGGGTGATCATATACTTCCCTCATAGGATTACGAGTAAGGATTAAATCAGTTAACACACATAAAGAGTTTAGAACAATGCCTGATACCCATAAGCGTGCAAAGAAATGCTAGTTAATATGATTACAATCATCTCTTTAGTGATAAATATGCTTAATATGAGGGCGTTCCTTTTCTTTTTTTCTGGAAAAGGCGCTGTTACCCCAGTGAGGACTCTTTGATGTTAACGTTACGGATGGAGGAATAGTACTGGGTCTGTGAATCTGTTCATCCTTGGCGCTTTAGTTTGCTTATCTGTCATTTCCTCACAGCTCTAAGGTGACCGTGGACATTAAAGTACACAGTGTATTCATTTGCTCAGGTGCCGTAACAAAGCCCCACAAACCAGGGGCTTCCACAACAGGCATTTAGTGTCTTGGTTGTGAAGGCCAGAATCTGAAATCAAGGTGTTAGCAAGGCCGGTTCCTTCTCAGAGCTGCGAGGGTAGGATCTGCTCTTCTCTTCTTGGCTTATAGATCTTCCCGTCCACAAGGGATTCTCTGGTGTGGCTCTGTGTCCAACTTTCCCTGCAGTAGTGTTGAATTGGAGCCCACTCTAAGGACCTCACTTGGATGCGATTACCTATCTCCAAAGAAGGTCACGTTCTGGTGCTGGCACTTAGGACTTCAACATACGAATTTGGGGGGAACACAATTCAACCCGTAACACCTGGTGAAGTCCTGTAGCTATGTATGACAACTGATGGGGAGAACAAAGGCAAAAGGAAATGCAGATAAAATGAAATTTCCATATAACCTGCGGCCCACTGACAAATACTGGAGGCGGGCAGAGTGTAGCATTTCTCCAGGAACTCCCTACTGTCTTAATGCTAATGCTTTGCTAGAGGGAAAAACAACCTTAGCTTGACAATAGCTGGGCCTCCAGGATCCTGTGAGTTTTCTTTAACATAGGAAAATCCTCTTGGAAACTTCCTTCGTCTTTACCTCCCCCAGCTCCAAAGTATATAATAATCAGTTACTCCTCACAATCCCCAGGCAGCTTTCTGCTCATGGGTTCTCTGTCCCTGTGCTGTAATAAAAACTTTTTTTTTTTTCACCAAAAATGTCTCCAGCATTCTTTTTTGATGTTTCTCTCCCGGACCCAACATCAAATCACATCAACAGTAGCAGCAGCACCGAGGGAAGACTCCCCACAAGGCATTTCCACAGCAGACAGTGTTGATGCACGAGGTATATGTTCTCAACTCCATTTTAAAGAGGTTTCCTCTTGACTTGAGGGACGAGCTTTTACTAGAGAAACAATCCCCATTTGAATTGTTTTCGCCTTCACCTCTTCTTTCTGTATCTATCAACTAAGAATGAAATCTCACACAGGTGGACTCTAAATAAAATTTAGAGGAAATGAGAAACCTTTTGGGTTAAAACCCTTAGTAAACCTTTGTGTATCCAGGAAAAGTGTCCAGTTCTAACATGATTCGTATGAAACTTACAGGTCTGGGGAGATTTTTCTCCTTTTGATGACAGACGGTGCTTGAATGGATTTGCCCACATTAGAGCAAGGATGAATGGAAAAACAATACCATTGAGACTTTTTTCTTCTCCAGGCAGCTGTAAATCACATCGAAATCGTCATAGTAATTATAACTGGTGATAATCTGACTCAACAAAAATGCCATCAATGCTGTGACACTTCGGTGTCTGCTCCGTGGCTTAACACATGAATTCATGGGGAGCTTGTGCAGAGAATTAGTCATGAGCATGGATAGAAAAAGAAAAAGTGTAGGAAGGCATGCGATCTTTGCAGGACCTGTCTACTCGTGAGAAGGAGGGTGTGGGTGGAATTGTTCACAGTCCTTCTTCTCTCATTCTTTCTCTTCCACCTGACTGTCCTCCCAGGCTAATTTGGAACATCTACTGACAGCATGAGAAGAGGGAGCAAGTGGGAAGTTCACAGGGTGGAGAGAGGGAAAAATAGCTACAGACTACCATGGGGCCAGTTAAAGATCTGAATGGCAGAGGGGACTGTGGGCTTGTTTTTGTCCATCGCAAATGATCAGCACTCAAAATGGCACAATTATTTCATTTGAAGTTGGACCCAGGCTGGACTCCTACCCCTTCCATATTGACTTCAAGTAGTCACTTGGTTTCCCTAAACCCTGGAGTGAATGATGCCCACGCTGCAGAATTACGGTGAGGGCTGACATATCCCAACAGATGTGGGAGCAACCAACAAATGCCCAGCCTGAGCTCAAGGTTCATCCCCAGGCAGGTAAGGAAGTAAAGGATATGATGAGTCAATTCCTTAAGTTATGGCAAGGCAGCCATGGTGTGCTCCCTTTGGTTGAGTAGACAAAGGGCTTAGTTCCTTCAGGGAGGATGGAATGGGAGTGAATTTCTAACAGCAGTTAGAACATGAGTCCACCATCAGAGGCTGGATCCGGGTCTTATACCTGCTCTTCACAAAGACATTTGTCCCGATTTGTAATTGTCAACAAGTGGATCATTAGAAAAACTCTCAAGTAACGGGTGGACAGTTAATTGCTATTTGATTGTTGTCAACAGAGGAAAACACTATGATACGACTCAATCACCAACCACACTGTGGTTTCTTTAAAGAAGGATCTTGTTTTGCTGGTTCCACAGTTGCCTGGAAAGGAGGCTTGGGAGCGGAGGAGGTGATATGCTTCTGTGTGAATGCAGAAAGTGGTAGGCTGGAAATTAAAATTCTGCCATTGTTTTCTTTTAGGGGCCAAGCTGAACGAAGGAGGTGGGAGCCACTTGGGTGGCTGCTGGGATAGAAAAAGCAATCTCTAAAATAACACTTTAAATCAAGAATGATGCACTCTCCCCAACACATTGTATCTCGTCTTTGCTTGTTTGCTTCCAAATTTATTCTGCATAATATAACCTTTGTTTCTCAATGTTTTCCCTAGAGGCAATTTATATTTGACTTTGCCAATGGTTGCATTGCTGGAGTACTTTATCCTGGTAGCCAGCACCCCCGAGGGGTTTTTAGTCTGTGTATATACATCCAGTTCAAAACCGTGTTGAGTTTCTACTGTGTTTCAAAGACTGTCTCATAATGGGCACTGTAGACACAACTGAGACACAGCTCATGCTCACTAGGGTATCAGGCGTCTTTCCAGGAAGAAGACAGGATTAGTCACGATGGTCGGGAGAGAGAATGTCTGGAAAGGTTTAAATAAAAATTTGAAGGATGGGGGGGGGGCATCTGGGTGGCTCAGTCGGGTGAGCATCTGACTCTTGATCTTGGCTCAGGTCATGAGCTCGTGCCTTTTGAGTTCGAGCTGATGTCAGTCTCCATCCTCGGCAGTGCGCGCGCGCTCTCTCTTCCGCTCTCTCTCAAAATAAATACATAAACATTTTAAAAGGTTTTTTGTTTTTTTAATTTGAAGGATGGATAAATACGATGGGAAGTCATTCTAGACTGAAGAAATGGATTGAGCAAAACCCAGAAGTGAAAGTGATCATGCATGAAACAATTTAAGCCATGTTGTTAATAAATGATCATGTCTTTGTATGCTACCTTTCCATCTCAGCAAATGGCAAGGCCGGTGGGAGATATTTGGAGATGGAGGGGGCCGATCACTGTGTTCTCCAATCAAACTGGACAGGAGTGGGAGCTGGCCAAGTAAAATGCGGACAAGACCTTTACCTTTGTTCCATTTGGCCTAGTTACTTGAATCTTTTTAAACGATGCGATTTCAGTTTTAATCTTGCTTTTTAACTTTTTTTTAAAGTTTATTTATTTATTCTGAGAGAGAGAGAGAGAGAGAGAGAGAGGAGCAAGTGGGGGAGGGGCAGAGAAAGAGGGGGAGACAGAGAATCCCAAGCACACTCCATACAGTCAGAGCCCAATGTGGGGCTCGAACTCACACACTGAGAGATCATGACCTGAGCCGAAATCAAGAGCCAGATGCTTAACTGACTGAGCTGCCCAGGCACCCCTTAAGCCTGTTTTTTTTTTTTTTAAGCTTAAGTCAACAATCCACAAAAGAAGAACAAAACTTTACTTTGTGTGGGTGATTGCCCATAATGATCAAAGAACAGGGGTGCCTGGGTGGCTCAGTCAGTTGAGCATCTGACTCTTGACTTTGGCTCAGGTCATGATCCCAGGGTCATAGGATTGAGCCCTGAGTTGGGGCTGATGCACTGATGGGCATGGAGCCTGCTTGGGATTCTCTCTCTCTCTCCCTCTCTCTCTCCCCTTCCCCTGCTCTCCTGCTGCTCTGTCTCTCAAAATAAATGAACATTTAAAAAAAAAATGATCATATAGCAAAATGCAGTGAACATGGTGTATACAATTACGACGTAACATACAAATGTAAGACATTTTCATTATCATTACTCTATTGCACACACAGCTAGTTCTGAAGGCTTTCACAGGGACACTTTCTCAGTGGGCTTGCTGTGAAGCAGAGTATATACAGGGGACGTCCACTGTGCTTACTGAAGCTTTCAGGTCTCTGAGAGTCCTCTGGGAAGGAGATGGGGAAAAAGAGAAAATAAACACTATTATATTTGTTCTCCTTGTAAAACCAAAATCCCCACTGTTCGGCATCACGTAGGAAACATGCATTTTCCCAGTCTGTGGTTCCTCAACTCAAGTGTGATGTGCTATTATCACTAAGAACCATGGGTGATTTTCTGATGATTCATTATCAGCAATATTGATTCACATATGAGCTGGATTAGAAAAATATGGAATCATTTTCGACTTAAGTGAGAATAATAAGACGTCCCCATCTTTCTCTTATTTGTTCTCTAGGACAATTTATTCCATTTTCACTTTCTTTTTATTGCTTCATTTTCAGAAAGAACAGGTCAACAGATCAATAACTGTCATTTTCTCATTTGCCTAAAAATCACAAAGTGAGAGTACAGATTTCAGCCTTCCAGGCATAAGAATGCATTGGATTGCCCAGCATTAGGCACCTATTAACATCACAGCCAGATATGATAATATCATGTTCC
This sequence comes from Lynx rufus, assembly GCF_022079265.1. Lineage (NCBI taxonomy): Eukaryota > Metazoa > Chordata > Mammalia > Carnivora > Felidae > Lynx > Lynx rufus. Next base: position 14,926,626 of record NW_025814840.1, read on the forward strand.
ATTACAAGAAGTGATTAACACTCCTTTTTATCCCTTTTCCTTTCAACAATTCTCTTTAGAATTACCCTGTATTTAAAAAATTTTAATCTAAGTGGAAATTACTCCAAATGCTACATATATGAGATTAACACTGACAACAAATTCTTACTGTGCTCATGTGTCTCTGACAATCGGGACGGAACAAGGTCCTAGAGACTCCCCAATCCCCTTGCTTCACAGAGCCTCTGATGTCAGCAGAGAAGGTCGCACTGAATATTTTTCAGCAGAACTAGTAACTAGAGGTGGACAGGTAGCCCTGCCCATGTAAGCTGGCAGGGAGCTGGGAGGGGGCAAGACAGATACCCGCGTGGACAAGAATTTTCAGTGGACTGTCAAGGAAGGAGGAGGGAGGCAGGTGTAGGGGAGGGGCAGGGAAGAGACACTGTTGTCTTTAATGTCGGTCCCCTTAGTGGCCGAGGAAAGAAGGTGACAGAAGGAGGCTGCCAAAGTCCAGGAGCAGCAGCCGAGCAAGAAGGAAGTGGCCGTAGAGAGCCCTGGAGGACAAGGGACAAGAGCAGACAGGAGGAGTCTGCAGTGAAGGTTAGACACCAGCACCCCTTCCTGAGACGCAAAGAGCTTGCTGAAGCAGACTAGAATAGAAAGAAAACCCGAGGGCACACAAGGGCAGTACTGAAAGTAAATAGTCAGCAGCCAGGCCCCAGTCTGTGGTCCAACAGTCGGGCACAGGATCGAGGAGGTCACTGGACGCTGCTAGGTTATGCCAAGGCCAAAATTGCAGGTGCTCAAGGCCACAGTTCGCAGAAGGACATAAACACACGGGAGCCAACATGGTCAAGGAGTTACAGGGGAACGGGGTGGGGGTAGAAGCCGGAATGTGGAAACGGTTGCTAGAGGGTCCAACTAATTCTGCCAAACAGTGTTTTCCTTACTTGAGACTAATTTGTTTGGAGAGGACCACAATGACTGAGCATTTCTATGCCAGAGCAACCCTGTGGAGGAAGTACTCTGTTAACCCATTTTTTTTTAGTTTTATTTATTTTGAGACAGAGAGCGCGCGAGCATGAGCAGGGGAGGGGCAGAGAGAGGGAGAGAGAGAACCCCAAGCAGGCTCCACACTGCCAGTGCAGAGCCTGATGTGGGGCTCAAACTCACGAACCCTGAGATCATGACCTGAGCTGAAATCAAGAATTGGTGGCCAAAGTGACTGAATCACCCATGTGCCCCTCCCACGAGCCCATTTTTACCCATGAGGAAAGTTAGGCACAGTGGAAGTAAGCTACTCACCACAGCTCACGGTGACAGGACGTGCTGGGATGAGACCCAAGCCTGGTCTGATGCCGGAGCCTCAAATGTCCGTGACTCTGCTTCCTGGCTCCACCAAGGTGATTGAACCAGGTTTATTAAATTGAACAGAATTTGCAACAGGGAGACAGGAAGGGCTTCCAGAGGTGAAGCAAATGCCAGCATGGATGATCAGGGGCCACAAGTAAGGGGCCACATGCTGCCTCCCTACCCTCCTGTGGATAGAACTTACTTTAAAATATAGGTTTTATTGTTATTCAGCTATGGTAAGTCCCATGGTTCAGAAGATAACTGCCATTGAAATGATAGTTTGTTATAGTTCCCAAGACGAGGGGGCACGCCATGCCATGGGGTGGGGGGGGTTCCAGGGGGATTCCCAGTGTCAGTCACAAAGCAGAGGGAGAGGGGAACTGTGAGCCAGAGCCTTTATTGTGGTCTCTTTGGGAAGGAACATGACAGGCAGGATAAGCAGGCTCAGGATTGGCTAGTTTGAATCGTTTCAGGGCTCTGGGGCAGAGGGTCCATCCCTGGTTGTCAGATACCTGGCCCTGGGTGATGAGGGCAGGTGGATGTGGCCCGGAATGAGAGCCCCATAGAGGAAATGGCAGAGGTGTGGGCTCCAGGAGTTGGTTGGTTTGCATTCGAAAGGTGTGCTCGAGGGCTAGTTTACTCTCTGTAGGAATTGGCTGACTCTGGGAGGACTGGTCTCTCTAGTGTTAGCAAGGCCCCAGATGTGAAAGCATCGGAACCACAGAAAATACAAGGCACAATCAATACGCGTATCTCCACTAACATTACACGACTATCCTCGGAAAGGAAGTGGCTTGTTGTGTGGGAGTTTGGAAGCAAGCTGGCATTATTTCCATCCTCCTCCCCTCTCCCCCTTGGATGGGAACCTGGCTTCAGAGAACACGCCCTCTTCCTGTCAGTCCTGGGGGGAAGCTTTGCCACAGAAGCCTCGCCCCTGTGGTGGAGGGCGGCGGTGGCCAAGCACTGGATGGAGAGAGAGTATCCGATCCTGTAGCTAAGTATCAGCAAGTCCACTTTCCTGCAGATCTCAGCTGCATTCACCAACCCCAACCCGCTCAGCAAACGTTTGCCCGATACTGGGCCACATCTCTTCATTGGTTCTAGTGAGGGATAGATGTATAATATTATTGCGTCCTCCCCAGGAACTTAGAAGGGTAACAACTGCAGATCAGTAGGGAAATAGCTTTTGGTCCTGAATAACACTCAGGAGAATGGCTGGGGCCCCCAATACCTTTTCCATCTGGCAAAAATGAGTGACTCCAAGAATCTTGGCTGATGATTTAACTCCTGCTAAGTTCTGGTTGTTGTGCCCTCTTTTTAAGAATGCGTGACCTATTTTTCTGTCTCACACACAGCCTCACACTCCAAAAAGACCCTTTTTGTCCCTAGTCAGTTAATCTTGACAGAATTGAGCTCTTCTGTCCATTAGGGTGAGCACACATTAGGGTGACTATCTCGCCCAAGACAATCCAATGATGAGCCACCAATACCTGGGTCTTTCCTCTTCCTTCAAGAATCTTAATCCAATGGCCAACTCCAGATCCTGGAGTCTTCTTCATAATTCTTCCCAGGCACCCTACACCATCTTCTAAAATTGCACTTGGCATTCCTTGACATGCCAGAGTTGTCCCAAGATGGTAGACTCCTCAATTCAGAGGTGAAGAGGTGGAGAAAAGGGAAGAATAAGGTTACCTGGTTCCTTCACTACATTTTGTTTATCACAAAGCACTAAATTAGCCCAATCTTGGAGGTAGTTTTTTGCACAATTAAATACATACGTAAGTGTCCACTTTGATGAATTTTGACAAATCGGACCACCATGTAAAACAAGGTACAAGATCTTCTCCACACCCTTCACAGTGACCTGCACACACACACACACACACACACACACACACACACAGAGGCAACTACTATTGTGATTTGTGTCAACATAGCTTTGTTTTTCTTGCTCTAAAACTTCATAAAGTCAAATACTGTGTTTTTAATAGCAGTGAAATAAAGCTAGAGGAATGTAAGGGTGGAAGGACTAAGATAAAATATGGAGTACGTAAAATAGATACTGAGCCCTTTGGTGTACAGTTGAGGCACAGATTTGTCGTACTTTGGCAACAGCATTGATCATAGCAATGCCCTTCCCATGGCCCTCACTCCAATCTGGTAACCAGGCCAATGGCTACTATAACTTCATCAACCACTGTGAGCTCTGTTTTGGAGGGTTAATATGGAAACTAAATTGACTGAGATGTTGGGTGAAAGAATAGTCACCAAAATTACTCTAATTCAACACAAATAGGTTGTTTATTTGGAAAAAAAAAAGCCATTTGATCCATCTGGAATTTTAAAATATCAAGTGAAATTAGTACGTAATGAAAAAGTCAGTATCTCTTAGTATAGGACTCATCACCATTATATAAGATAATGAACTTGATATTTAGCTATTCAACTTGTCATCTGAAATATTGTACTTTATATGTACAGTTTGGGTGAGTTCTTTTCATCGTAAGAAGAAGCCTTGAGAGGTTTCCTTCACTGTTGTGGGTTTTGAGTGAGCTTCAATTTGCAATCCCCTTAGCACGTTCAATACATTTTCCAAAATTGTTTCTTAGTTTTGGCAGAACGATGTGGAGGAGGGAATTGATAGAAACTGCATCAGAAATACTAATAACTCCCCAGTAAGTCTCAAATGTTCCACAGCCTCCTCATTACAAGGCCAGAAGCAAAACAATCTCTGAAAATATTCATGCACAGAAAGCACTGGAAAAATCCAAGACTCTATCTCTTTCCGTGCTACCCCATGTATTGCTCTGTATACAAAGCCTCCACATGAACTATTACAGAGGATACTATGAATTACTCCTGGCTCTGCAGTCAGGTCAGGGCTGTGCTGACCATGGGATGGATGGCTGTGTTTTGGGAGCCCCCGTTGTGCACGGCTGCCTCCCCTGGGCATGCAGTCCACAGCTCCACGGGACTCTACCTTAGCTTCAGAACTGAATTCTGTAGCAGGGAGAGCAGAAAAACCGTGAAAACAACGCATCTCACTCGTTTGCCTGGGGAATAAATAAAACAAGCCTGGAGGGGAGAATGACATGATGAGCAGACTTTGGTTACCAGGAAGGCCAGTTCCAGAACGATGAGGTCACCCAGTTTTGCCTGTAGGGTCTCCCGCTCTGTGTACCCCTGCGCTCCCTAGAATCATCCTGCCGCAGCCCTCAGGACACCCCACCTCACACTACAGATATTTCTCTTTACTTCCCTCTCCTTCTGCTGAAAGACAGTGTCTGTAAGGGCCACATTCTTCGCACCGCGTGTACAATAATCTGGCAACCAAGTGTAGAGGACTGAATTTTAACAGGTTACCTCTGGAGTAACAGAAATCTAGCCCATGGAAAGGACCTAACTATGGCCTGTTAGGAAAAAGGATTTTGAGGAAGGAGGCACCTTCAACACTTAGAATGTCGTCGACCCAGCCATAGGCAGAACAACCCTAGGGATGAATGGACAGCATATTCTGTGGGTTCCCCAGTTCCAGATTACATGAAACATTTGAGGTTTTTAGGCAACACCATATGGAGTCCTAAAACATAATTAACATGTTTCGTTTTCAGTTTATAAAGTGGTAAAATATCTTGCCCTAACGAGCTTCACCAACTCACTCGTGATGAGTGATCCCAGCCACAGGGCCCATAGGGGCAGGAAAGCACATTCTAAGATGGTGTGGCAGGCAAAGATGTCCACACCCCAGTCCCCAGAATCTAGGAGAATGTTGTATTACAGGACAAGGGAGAAATAAGGTTGCTAATCCACTCAACTTAAAGTAGACATATGGATCCTAGATTACCCAGGAGGGGCCAGTGTAATCAATGTAATGTAAAACTGAAAGAGGGAGGTGGGTGATGTGCCATTGAGAAGGGCACAGTTTGCCGTCACTTCGTTGGCTTTGACAATGGAGGGAGGGATCTTGGAGCACGAGATGCGGGTACTTCCTGGCATCTGAAAAAGGCAAAGAAATGGATATTCCCATACAGCCTCCAGAAAGGAATGTCGTTTTGCCAACACCTTGATTTCTGCCTAGTGGGACCTGTCGGACTTCTGGCCTCTGGAACTGTTAATACATTTGTATTGTTTTAAGCCTCTAAATTTGTAGTAATTTGTTACAGCAGCAATAGGAAACTAATGCAGGTGGGATGTTGGAGCAAATGGTTCCACATAGGAACCATTGTGTCTGAAGCTCCTGTCCTGTGAAGGACATGCATCAGCTCCCCAAAACTGTCACCTGTAAGCTCAGAAATACTGTTCTACTATGTTTCTTCTCCACGCCCTGTCACCATCTTAGTTTAAGCCTGCATCATCTTTTCCTGAAAAATGTTGCCAAAGCTCTCGAATTGGCCTCCCTTCTGTCAATGCTCACTCACACTCGAGAAAGCAAGCTTTCTAGACATATGTCACCGCCCTAGATAAACATCTCCAGAGATGCCACTGCCCATAGGCAGAGACCTTGTGCCACACAGGGTCCTCCACTGCAGGCTCACCTCTAAAGAGTAGAGCCAAGAATGAAAATAAAGGCTCACATGCAATGTCTGTAGATGTTATAAATCAACTTATCAAACTGGCAGACAAAATGTGTTTTGTTCTCCCGTTTCAGAAATCCAGGCTTGAACTGGCAAGTCTCAGACTCATCTGAGTTTTAGGCCAGAACATGTCTGCATGGAGAGAGCTGGTACCTGGGCCCAAGTCTCTGGCCTGCCTCTGACTCCCTTCTCACCTTAGTTCTGCTTCCCTCTTATGCCACACAGGCCACGCCAACACCAACTTCTAACTCCATCCAAAACCTTTGCCAGTAGCCAGCCCTTGGTTACCTATCTTGCCCACAAACACATGCTGGTGGGATGGTCTTACCTTGGGTGTGGATCCAGAAAAGAGCCCACCCAAGCCGTGGAAGCAGACTGGGGACCTTCAGGCAAGGAATACTGCAGTGCTAGGTATTCAGATCTTTGTCTAGAGGGTAAGGCAATGGGTTTCAGGTGGGCATGTGTCCTTGGTCCTGCATATTTTCTCCCCAAGGGGCAAAAGGTGGTCCAAAGAGGTCCAGAGCAGGATGTTCTAAGGTTTCGGGGCCAGAGCAGTGGCTCTCTTTCAAGGGTACTGCTTTTCCACCTCTCTAGCCACCTCCACCCCACTTCCCGCCTTGTGCCTCGAGTATCAGAGCGCTTGTCAGATTTTGTACTAATGTTGTGTTTTCTCAGTGCATTCGCTTGTGCAACAGCCAGCTATGTGCTATAAAGCCGTAAACCATTCATCTCCTTGGACTATATTTTCTATTTTCTGTATCCCCAAACTTTTGGGCATAACAAGTTGTCAGTTAATTCCTGGCCACTGAGAACTGACCTGATTTTGTGACATGAAAATGGAGGGCACTAATTAAATTAAAGAATGGAAAAGGGTCGTGTTTTTCCATTAACAACCGGTAGAATGTCAGGCAGCCATGCAGAATATAATCCACTCAAGTATCCAGCTGCTTTCTCATCAGGTATGAAAGCATGAGAAAGTGACCGTAATAAAGACGTGGTTCTGAAACAATAACACTCAGGTCAGTGGAGTGGAATTAGACGGGAACAAAAGGTCTCTCCTGGAATCGTGGTCTCAGCATAGTGACTGGGGTGATGGCAAAGGTGCTGTCATTGCTTGAATGCAGTGTCAGCAAGATGACCTAGAGACCGAATCTTGGGCAGGGAGTTGGAGTCCAGCTGGCCATTCCCATCAGGGGGTCCTCTGTACAGTATTTTGCCTTGGTTTATGTTCAGGAAGGTGGCATTTCCCGAAGTCCAAGAAGGTTGAACCTCTAACCTGGCTTTTCCGCCAAAGTTAAAACAAAGAGAACGCAATAAGACAGTGGCAAAACTACTGCTTTGGGGGCCCCTGGGTGGCTCAGTTGGTCAAGCATCTGACTCTTGATTTCAGCTCAGGTCACGATCTCGTGCTTCGTGGGATTGAGCCCTGTGTTAGCCTCTGTGCGGATAGTACAGAGCCTGCTTTGGATTCTCTCTCTCTCTCTCTCTCTCTCTCTCTCTCTCTGCCACTCCCCTACTCATTCTCTCTCTATCTCTCACAATAAATAAGAAAAAACATTAAAAAAAAAACCTACTGGTTTTTAAGATTTAGGGGCACCTGGCTGGTTCTGTCAGTAGAGCGAGGGACTCTTGATCTCAGAGTTGTAAGTTTGAACCCCACGTTGGGTGTAGAGATTACTTAAAATAAAATCTTAAAAAAAAAAAAAAGATGTGGATTTCAACAAAGAACATGCCCTGTTCACCTATAGAAGAGCCCAGCATATGGAATGATGCCCCTAACCCAGGGTGAGAGCTGAGTGCTGAGCTTGTAGGAGAACTATCATCAAGTTCTGAGGAACATACAGGTGCATAGTATATCTTATAAAAATATCACAGTAAAGACCTAAGTGCCCACCGATGGATGAATGGATTAAGAAGATGTGATTTGTATATACTGTATATTCTCTCTCTCTCTCTCTCTCTCTCTCTCTCTCTCTCCACACACACACACACACACACACACACACACAGTGGAACATTGCTCAGCCATAAACAAGAATGGGTTCATGCCATTTGCAACAACATGGATGGATGAAGAGGATATTATGCTAAGTGAAATAAATCAGATAGAGAAAGACAAACGCCTTATAATTTCACTTCTGTGTGGAATCTAAAAGCCAAATGTAGAAACAAAAAACAAAAACCACAAACAGACCTATAAATACAGAGAACAAACTGGTTGCCAGAGGGGAGGGGGGGGCCGGACAAAATGGGTAAAGAAGAGTGGGAGGCACGGCTTTCCAATTATGGAATGAATATGTCATGGGGATGGAAGCTACAACACAGGGAATACCGTTAATGATGACTTTTTTTTAAAGTTTATTTTTGAGAGAGAGAGACAGAGCACAAGCAGGGGAGGGACAGAGCGAGAGGGGTACACAGAATCTGAAGCAGGCTCCAGGCTCCAAGCTGTCATCATGTAGCCCGACGTGGGGCTCAAACCCACAACCTGCAAGCCAAAGTGAGACGCTCAACCGACTGAACCACCCAGGCAGCCCCAATTAGTGATACTGTAATACAGAGAACAAACGGGTGGTTGCTAGTGGGGAGGTGGGTGGAGGGATGGGCAAAATAGGTGACAGGGATTAAAAGGTATGAACTTACAGTTGTAAAATAAACTAAGTCACAGAGGTGAAAAGTACAGCATAGAGATTATAGTCAGTAATACTGTAAAAACATATGGTGACAGACGGTGACTACATTTACCATGAGTAGAATTGTCGAATCACTGTTTTGTACACCTGAAAGTATATGTCAACTATATTTTAATAATAACAATTTGAAATACGATAAAATATCACGGAAGACTAAGATGACTGAGAGCAGGTAGAAATATTTGCGTGTATAAAGCGTGTCAGCTGGGCAAAATTGCAATAATGAAGTTGAGCGGTGGCTAGAGGGATAATCATGGGAGGGGAAAAGAAAGAACTACTACGTTTTATAGACAGAAGTCTCGGATTTAAACACCAGCGTTACCCACTTGTAATTTGTACTACCTTGGATGAGTTTGAGAAATGTTTTGCATCTCTGGATTCCTCTCTTTTAAAAAAATGCATCGTTATTAACTGATACCAATATCATAAAATTTGCATTCTACCTTTCGTAATCTGGTAACAATTAAAAAAATTTTTTTTAATGTTTATTTATTTTTGAGAGAGACAAAGACAGAATGCGAGTGGGTTAGGGGCAGAGAAAGGGGGAGACGCAGAATCCAAAGCAGGCTCCAGGCTCTGAGCTCCGAGCTGTCAGTGCAGAGCCCAAGGCGGGGCTTGAACTCAGGAGCCGCGAGATCATGACCTGAGCCGAAGTCGGACGCTTAACGGACTGAGCCACCCAGGCGCCCCAAATATTTAAATCCTAGGACTGCTTTGAGGATTACACGGAGTAACCCTTAGCTTTCAAGTCACCCAACAGTCCCTGGCACAGAGATAGAGCCATGATTACCTGGGTGTCCTTTGCTCTTCATAATGTAATCGTTTCCTTAGTTGACCACGAGGGGATCCTCTTTCACATAAATTAAAACATGCAGATGTGCAGATTGGTGAGGTCTGTCAATTATATATGACTCTGTAACCACTGTGTAAAACAAAATAATACTTCTATCACCCCCAACAAGCTCCCTGTGTCCCTCTTGGTATGTTTCCCACTCTCAGAACTGAACTGTTAGCATCAGTTACTCTCACCTGCCTTTTGAGTTGTATCAATGAGATTATATGACATCTGCTTCCTCTCCTTTCCATTTGCCTTATTTCACTCAATGTGATGTTTTTGCAATATATTGTTGCCTATTTAGGAGATTGGTAGATTGTTTGATCGCTGAGTGTGAATAAAGTACAATATGTTTAGCTATTTTCTTATGGCCAAACATTGGGTTATTTCCAGTTTGAGGCTACCTTTCTTGCACAAGCTGTTTTGTAGCTATGTGTTTTCACTTATTTGAGGCAAATACCTAAGCATGGAATTTCTGTGTCATAGGGTAGATGTATGCTTAACTTTATCAATGCCAAACAGTTCTCTGGGGTGGTGGTATTATTTTGCACCCACAGCAACAGTGTGTGAGAGTTCGTTTGCTCTACACCTTTGCGGACATTTGATGTTACCAGTCTGTTTCTGTTTTTAGCCATCCTGGTGTATGCAAATAGGAGTTCGTTACAGTTTCATTTGAATCCCCCTGACAACTAATAATTTTCAGCACCTTCCTTGTGCTTATTGGCCATTGATCTAGCTTCTTTTATGTATGGTCTTTTAGAGACTTGACCTACTATTTTAAGAACTGGGCCTTGGGGCGCCTGGGTGGCTCAGTCCGTTAAGCGGCCGACTTCGGCTCAGGTGAGTTCGAGCCCCACGTCGGGCTCTGTGCTGACAGCTCAGAGCCTGGAGCCTGTTTCGGATTCTGTGTCTCCCTCTCTCTGACCCTCCCCTGTTCATGCTCTGTCTCTCCCTGTCTCAGAAGTAAATAAAAAAACGTTTAAAAAAATTTTTTTAAGAACTGGGCCGTTTGTTCTTTTAATTACTGGTTTAGAGGGTTTTAACAACTATATTTTGAATAAAAGTGCTTTGCCAGATATATGTATTGTGAATAGTTTTGGAGTTGGTGGTTTGCCTTTTTACTGTCTTGATGATATCTTTTTAAGAGCAAAGAAATTAATTTTGTATAATCCAATTTCTAACTTTTTCTTTTACGATCAGGGCTTCTTGTTTTATAAGTCCTTGCCTAAACCACATGTGCAAAGATATTTCTCTATGCTTCCTGATAGAAGCTTTGCTATTCAAGCTTTTACATGTATGGCTGTGATCCATCTTGAATGAATTTTTGATCGACTTAACGAGAACTTTAATTTGGGCTCTTTATTTTTTATAGTTCTTAAGGAAAATATATTAAATGCTTAATATAACCCTTAGGTTTCACACAGGATCGGAGTACAGAACTACACACTGGGAATTGTGAATCACTTTCCGTATATTTTTATTTACATTTTGTTAGTTACTAGTCCAGGAACGTGGACAATATCAACAGGGGCATCTAGCAGGCTGAGAATTGATCTTCCTGGCCCTGAGAATAAATTAGTCTGTCTCTTGACAACCCATTTTCTCTCATCAGGGAGGAATTGTCATCCCAAGGACTTTCTCTTCCAAATGTTATCACAAGGACTTTGACAAAGTCATTTATAAGTGCAAAAAATAAACACCACACCCTCGATCCCTGATGGGTGGGAAGTCTCCATGTTTACAGGGGTTAGACTCCGTGACCATCTCATCTTTGCATAGATGTAAAAGAAAATTCTAATGATTTCTTGCTCCTCAATTCCATTTTACCATGATTTCTTTTTTGTGCTGAACCAAGGAATTACTTGCAATGAAATGTCTTCATCATTGTAGCAGAGATGTTTTCAGAGCAAAAGTTCTAAATTTTGATGGAGTCAAATGCATCAGATTTTCCTTTTTGGATCATATTTTGGGTGTCAATCCTTTGCCTGAACTCTTTGCCTGCCTTACGTCTCACAGATACTCTCCTCTTTTTCCCCTAAAAGTTATACAGTTTTGCATTTTACGTTTAAGTCCTTAACTCATCTTTGTAAAAAGATGTGAGACTTTAGGTTTTTATTTGTTTGCCTTTTGCCTGTAGATATCCAGTTACCGTGCAATAATTTGTTGGAAAGGTGATCTTTCCTTTATTCAGTTGCTTTTGAGTTGAGTCTATCCACTGAATTTTTATTTCGGTTGTCGTACTTTTCACTTCTCAAGTTTCCACTCAGCTCTTCTTATCTTCTGTTTCTTTGCTGAGACTTGCTTTGTTTTCATTTGTTTTTAAGCATGTCTGTAATGGCTTGTGAAACATTGGATGCTTTAAAATCTTTGTCAGATAATTCTAACAACTCTGGCATCTAGGTGTCTATTGATTATCTCCTTAATTCAGTTTAAGATCTTCCTGGTTTCTGCTATGACAGGTGATTTTTCAGCTGAAACCTGGACATTTTGGATATTATGCTCTATGACTGCATCTTATTTATGCCTTCTGACTCAGCTGGTTTTCTCACACACCTCTCTGGCAAGGGAAGGGGGTGGGGTACAGCCTTGTTACTTTGAGATTGCAGTGAAAGTCCAGATTCCCAATCTTCTTTTCAACGTTTATTTATTTTTGGGACAGAGAGAGACAGAGCATGAACGGGGGAGGGGCAGAGAGAGAGGGAGACACAGAATCGGAAACAGGCTCCAGGCTCCGAGCCATCAGCCCAGAGCCTGACGCGGGGCTCGAACTCACGGACCGTGAGATCGTGACCTGGCTGAAGTCGGATGCTTAACCGACTGCGCCACCCAGGCGCCCCCAGATTCCCAATCTTCTATTCTACCGCTACTTGAGAGGGTGGAGAAGGGGTGCTCCTTCTCCCTGTTGGGTCCAGGTTGGAGCCCAGGTTTCTCATATGGTCTTTACTAATGCTGCTGGGGTAGCCACTTCCTTCCCACTCAGTGGGGATGAAAATGTCCTCCTTTTCTGGCACTAGTCCTATGGAAACTTGCAGTGGTTTGTCATATGCTCTTGGGAGGGTGGAGGTCTAGACACCTCACTCAGCTTTTGCTGGCATATGTGGGATGAAGCCACAGATTTATGTGCGCATGTGTGTGCTTGGGGGTGGGGGTCAGTTGCAATGGAGCCATTATTTCTGAGAGTTTCGTCTTGGGACAGACTAGGCAGCATTTTTTTTTTTTAATTTTTTTTTTTCAACGTTTATTTATTTTTGGGACAGAGAGAGACAGAGCATGAACGGGGGAGGGGCAGAGAGAGAGGGAGACACAGAATCGGAAACAGGCTCCAGGCTCCGAGCCATCAGCCCAGAGCCTGATGCGGGGCTCGAACTCCCGGACCGCGAGATCGTGACCTGGCTGAAGTCGGACGCTTAACCGACTGCGCCACCCAGGCGCCCCCTAGGCAGCATTTTAAAGGACTTTTTTCTTTTCTTTTCTTTAAAAAAAAAAAAAAAACAACCAAAACCCTATGCCTGTTGATGTTTGTATGTTGTTGGCTTCTTCAGCACTGACTTAGATTTGAAACAAAAACAAAACCCAGGGAACTCATCACCATGTTGCTCTTCAGCTGTTAGCCTGTCTTCCTCACTCCACCTTTCAAAGTCAACTTTTGCTTATTTATATAGAATATCCAAGGATTTTCATTGTAATTATTGGAAGGCATCTGGAAAAGTATGTCTACTCCATCTTCTTGGAAGCAGAACCTTGTTTTTGTTTTTAACGATCTTTCTCTTTCTAGTACTTTTTTTGTTGTTGTTCCCGTCAAAATGTACTGATATAATGGCATGCCGAAATGTTCAATCCACCGAAAAGATTTTAACATACCTGGAGCCTACTTTTACTTTCATTGGTTGGAGCAGATGGGGGATGGGTGTTCACAAAATTGCATTGGGATCTCTAGAGTTGTTAAAATCAATTTGAGGTTGGAAGGAGGAGAAAGGAGAAGGAAATGAATCACGCCCCCTCCCCAATAAATACTGGCATCCCATGAGGTACCACAGCAGTTCTAAGCGCCCCAAATAGAAGTAGGGTGGGAGGTCTCCACCAGGCAGCCATCAAAAATAGCCATGTAGAAACTTCCCTGCATTATCATTCTTGTCTCCGGTGTGTCTTTTACCAAGTGGATTATACATAAACAAGACATTATTATTATTTTCTCCTTCTCTTAGGCATATCGCTCTGGAGACCTAGGCACCTGTAGTTGGAGTCACAGCCTTTCTGTCTCCTGTCTTGTAACTCTAGCCTGGAAGAACCAGCCCTACACTAACCATGGATGCCTGCCCAGGCATTCTTTAAAAAAAAAAAAAAAAAAAAAAAAGCTTTTCTTGGCTTTCCCTTTTTTTTTAAAGAAACATTTTTTAATATTTATTTTTGAGAGAGACACAGACCATGAGCGGGAGAGAGGGAGACACAGAATCCAAAGCAGTCTCCAGGCTCTGAGCTGTCAGCACAGAGCCAGATGCAGGGCTCAAACCCATAGACTGAGAGATCAAGTTTAGCCAAACTTGGCCACTTAACCAACTAAGCCACCCAGGTGCCCCTCTTGGTTTTCCCTCTTTAAAAAGACGCCATCCTTTACTTTTTCTTCTCTAATTCCTTTTGCATGGATTGTTCATCCTGCGGTTAGCATGTTGTTAACCCCTCCTTTTCGTTCTCATTGTGCAGTAGTGTGGTAACAGCAAAGGGTGCAGACTCAGGTTCCAGGCCATCAAGGTTAACGTTCCACCTGTGCCATTCTCAGGCTGGATCACTTTAGCCTGTTTACTCAACTTCTGTGTTTTGTCATCTGTGAAATGGGGATGAGAGTAGTAATCTCCTCAAGGGGTCATTGTGAAAATTAACTGAATTCACACCCACCAGCCAAAGACCACCGGGAACACATCTGTGGTCAGAACTGGTTTATTATTCGCCATCAGTGGTAATAATGGAGGCAATAAATGAATAATAAAGAATAATAGCTGAAGAGAGATACACCCTGGGGGGAACTCTGAGGCACCATGGCGGCATCTCAGGAAGAGGGTGGTACCATCTCAGGAGGGAGAGGATTTCAGTTTGTATAGAGTGGTTTTGGAGAGGGTTTGAGAAAGCAGGCAGTTGCTTTCGACTGGATGCTGTCAGAAAGCTGGGACAATTTCATGACTGGGTAGCTTGCATTTTTTTTTCTTTATCTAGAGGGTGGAGGACCAAGGCTGAAGCCGTAACTGAGAAAGCAGCAGCAGTCACCCCCGTTGGCCAGGAGAGAGCAAAGCTCAGTCATTTTAGTGATTTGCATCGTGTTCTCGTTTTTGTCTTTCCTCAAGCATGATTATGGAGGAGTCTTGGACACAGCGACCTCGTCTGACGTTAGTGGTCTGTGAAATTGTTTATGATTAGCAGGAAAACACTCTGGTCTAGCCTCGAGTGTCAGACCAGCTACCAGCTACTAGCTATCCGCCCCCCAGAGCTGCTATCCGCCCCCCAATTTTTTTAAAGTTTATTTATTTATTTTGAGAGAGAGAGAGAGAGAGAGAGCGCATGCACACATGCACACGCACAAGTTAGGAAGGGACAGAGAGAGAGAGAGAGATGGAGAGAGAAAGAGAAAATCCCAAACAGGCTCCACACCACCGACACAGGGCTTGAACTCATGAACGGGGAGATCATGACCTGAGCTGAAACCAGGAGTTGGATGCTTAACCAACTGAGCCACTATTGTTTTCCTTCTTAAAATGTAAGTTTTTAGGAGAAAAATGTGACACAGTATGGCTCGTCCTCTATCTCTCCGTATCGTTCGGGATGTATATGCTTGGTCTCCCCAGACACAACTTACGTGCCTGGTAGACAGTGACCCATCTCACACGCTCCAGCTCTGCCATTGCACTTGGCCTCATGAGCAGCACTTCATAGAAGCTCTTGTCCCTTCCGCAGGGTGCTGCATGATTCTCTGCTGCGGTCTATCCTCCACCTTCCGTATTACCATTTGAACGGACAATCCTTTCTGAAGTATCAAATGACACAGAATATAAGGTAGGCCTTGTGCAAAGATTACCAGACACCCCTCATCTTTGCACATCATGGCAAAAATGGGTGAGATATTTTCTACCTTAATAGAAATATATCAATCTCTGTATTGCCCCTACTATATACACAGTATGTGGCACATTGCTGTGTATAGGATAGAATAAAACATGTAAATAAAGATGTTAACCTAAGTCTGTAAAAGCACAGGGTTTCCAAACAGCCTGGAAATCTCTGGCTAAGCTGCTCTCTTCTCCCACATTTTGTCTTTATGAAGGCATCAGCTGGCGGTGCTAGCATTCCCCTGCCGCCATTTTCCTTTGAAGGCCATTACTCTCTACCCTTAGAAGAAGTTCCCTCCTCAGAAGCTTATATCATGCAGCTAATTCAATTTAAGATTCAAGTTGAATCCTAAAGGAATATTTCAGTTACAGCTACACATTAGACTGCGTCTGGCATAAATTGTTACTAGGGAACAAACACATCTGGTTAGACTCTTGGGTTACTTTAAATGCGTTTTCCATCGAACTTCCAATGTCCATTTGTAAAAATGTGTGTGTTAACGCTCACGGGGAAAAAACAGAGTGTAAAATTGTACTTGCCCCTAATCATAACTTGCAAAAATGATATAACTACACAGATAAATTCCATGAAAGAACATGGAGAAATGGGAAATATTCACTGTGACGATATCTATCTATGCACAAAATAAGAGAAAAACATGCATAAGTGTAAACCTGTGGGACAGGCAGGTATCTAAATATTCTGTTACAGTGAAATTTTCCCTGATGCCCACTCCTCTCAAATCGTCTCCTATGTTCCCACAACTCCTTATGCACACCATGTAAAAATAGCAGACATCTTGTGTATAATGTCTTATTTGTTTCATGCCAACCTGTGTACTCTTTGTCCTCAGGCCCCATCTCTTATTTATATTGAGGTCTGTAAGGTGCCCACATAGAACATAGCAGTTACTCAAGAATATTTCTGTGTGGGGGTTGGTTAGTTATTTATTTTTGAGAGAGAAAGAAAGCGTGTGCACAAGTGGGGGAGGGGCAGAGAAACAGGGAGAGAGAGAATCCCAAGCAGGCTCCACAATGTCAACACAGAGCCCAACTCAGGACTTGATCTCACGATCCTGAGATGGAGACCTGATCTGAGATCAGGAGTCAGAGCCACTCAAGTCAAGAACAAGAACACTTGTTATTCAGTGATTTAACTAGTTACATTCCACCGGGTGGCTTTAGCCTTCAATTTCAGGAGCTTCTTTTAAGAGCCCCATAATACGGGGTGCCTGGGTGGCTCAGTTAGTTAAGCATCTGACTCTTGATCTCAGCTCAGGTCTCGATCTCAGAGTTGTGAGTTCAAGCTCCATGTGGGGCATGGAGCCCACTCAAATAAAAAAGAGTCACATAACTTCACTTACCAGATATACTCGAAAACATAGTCACACAGTGACAGCTTTGTGACAGTAGATCTGAGACAGGAAAAGCACCCATGACACTACCAATTGTCCTTATAATCCTCAAATATTTTTGCCCACATACCTCCTAAAAGAATTTCAAAAAACAATAGTTTTTTAAGTTGACATAGAAATTTTTTCATCTTAGGGCACTTGGGTGGCTCAGTTGGTTGAGCATTTGACTTTAGCTCAAGTCATGATCTCATGGTTTGTGGGTTTGAGCCCCATGTTGGGCTCTGTGCTGACAGCTGGGTGCCTGGAGCCTGCTTCAGGCAGGCTCTCTCTCTGCTCCTCCCCTGCTTGTGCTTTCTCTCTCTCTCTCTCGAAAATTAATACATAAACATTAAAAATTTTTTTCATCTTAAATTTGAGTTGTTGCAAAGTATGCTAGCTTAGAGTTTTAAATATGTTTTGAAAATATATAAATAACAACTTTATTATGATATATTTGTATAGTGTTATTTTGGATTTATAGAAATTAAAATTGATAAAATAAAACAATTATTTTCATTATACTCAATGGAATATGGATATCATTTACCCATTGAATTCTAAATACCAGAGCAATTTGATATCCTCCAACATACATAAATATGTATATACATGTTTTTTTTAAAAAGGTGGTGACCCCAGGGTTCACTGTTAAAAATATTTTCTTCCTGGGGGCGCCAACTCTCGATTTCAGCTTGGGTCGTGATCTCACAGTTTATGAGTTCGTGGGTTCTGTGTTGACAGTGTAGAGGCTGCTGGGAGTCTTTCTCTCCCTCTCTCTATGCCCCTCCCCCTGTCATGTGTGCATGCTCTGCCTCTCAAAATAAATAAATAAACATTAAAAACATTTTTCTTCTAGATTCAATTATACTTATAAATATCAATAGGATGATATCAATGAAAATAAAACAATTATTTATGTACTTTGATAACTGCTGTGGAAAATATAAACTTTTATTAGAAAGGTCTTTTTAATGAGTTGGGTAGGGCTTTTTTGGGATTAGTTCATGTTTCCGTGGGTGAATATTATATACTGCTAGCATGAAACAGTGTTCACCATCAGTTTCATTCCTATCTTTCATGTTTTATATGCAAACACTACGAAGCACACATATCAGTAAATGGGAATAGAAGGAATTTGTTAAACAGTGTCACTGTTTAAAAAATGTTCTTCTTTTGAGTTTGAATGCCAAAAGTAGCAAAGTGATCAATGTATTTATTCCCTTGCAATTGAAAGGGTCAGTTTTATTTTTTTAATTAGAAAAATTTTTAATCTTTATTTATTTTTGAGAGAGAGCGAGAGACAGAGTGCAAGCAGGAGAAGGGCAGAGAGAGAGGGAGACACAGCGTCCGAAGCAGGCTCCAGGCTCTGAGCCTGAGCACAGAGCCAGATGCTGGGCTTGAACCCACGAACCGTGAGATCATGACCCGAGACAAAGTCAGATGCCCCACCAACTGAGCCACCCAGGTGGCTCCCCAGGAAAAGATCAGTTTTAAAAGTCAGGGGTGGTTAGAGACAACTGGGACTGGTCTGATGCCTTGACCCCAGATGCTTGTTTCGGCAGCTCACTCTTAGAACAGACTGTGTACATGGAGGTTGAAAAACTGGAAAATGATCTCTGTGGCTTCCTTGGAAAGCCTTCATGTGCTCCTGCAATTACGCCTACCCGTGGTTGGATAGTTTTGACCTCAGTATCCATTCTTCTCTTCATGGTCACTTGCAGAATCTTAATTGTCTTCAGGGTGGCATTGTACACAGCGAAAATATTCACCTTGCCAGACCCGGTTCTTGCCAATGAAATCTAAGCTGAGTTGCTGGGGCTGGGGGCTGTCCTTGGAGCATTTGTTTTTCTGAGAAGATGGGACCAAGTCAGTGGGCACAACCGCTGCCCTTTCACTCTCCCTGCTTTCTTTTCTTGGAATGGCAGCACAACGTCAGGAGGTGTGGCAGCCATCTTGCAAACAGCAGCCACATGTTCAGAATGGAAGGACCAGTTCATTGAAGAAGACTGGGTCTATGTGGACAAAACTTGTGGGGGCTGCACCTGTCCTATCTGCCTACATCTAGATTGTCACTGCATGAGAAAAATAAACCCCAATTGTTTAAGCCTTTGTTGTCAGGTTTTCTTTCTTTATTTCTTCTTCTTCTTCATTTATTTTTTTATTTTATTTTATTTTATTTTATTTTATTTTATTTTATTTTGTTTTGTTTTGTTTCTTGGCTCCAAGTGCTAATGGCAACAAAAGATTATTCTTTTATTCACACCTTGGGGAATACATGAGTTATTTTTCTGGCCTCAAAGATCTTGCCAAATGCCGTAGGGAATGCTAATGAACTGTTATACAATCACATTTACATTTTATTACAGGCATTCGTTTTTCTGACCTAAATAAGATAAATTTATAAAATACATGTTTTGAACACCAGCCAAAATATTAAAAGGTTTTTTACACAATCACATCTTTTAATTTTTGCTCTTAGAAATAGTAGGCAGTCAGTAAATATTTCTCCAGTAGAGGACCATGAAGAGTAAAAAGGCCAATTCTAACATTATTTTTTAACTTAATAAAAGGTATTGTAATAAATATTTGAGAGTGACTTATGAAGAACTATAAATTCAATTCCAGCTGTTTATGAAGTGGTTATAAATCACAATATCTAGGACATTGGAAATAAGATACAATGTCATATGGTATTTGAGTAACTAGGGAAACATCACCTGAAATGAGAATGGTGATTTGTGACTCGGGGATTTAATATATTTATGAAAATTTATCGGTGAATTTCATCTAGTGCTATCCTAGATGACAAATTGCCTGAAAATTTCAAATGAATCATAATAATTACTCACTGAGGAAATGACTAAATGTGTTGGTAGAATTCTCAAAAATGGCACAAAAATAACATTCTCAGATATAAAACAATAATAGTAATATTTCCGAGCACTTTAGATGTATTATATGCATCTATCCTTTCTGCAACTCTAGGCATGAACATGGATAACACTATTTTTCCATTGTACAAAGAAACTAAGATACTGATAAATTTTAAAACGTGCCTAAGTTCACACAAGTAATAAGTGACACGGTGGGAGTTAAACCAAAGGAGTCAGTTGCACTGATGGTGTGGCTGAGTCACCTTCTATTCCCAGTGATGAACGTTATCAACAACGGATGCAACGTAGAACAACTCCCCAGTGCTCTGGGGAGGAAACAACTCCCCAGTGCTCTGGGGAGGCAGGGCCTGGAGGGAAGCCAACACCCAGAAGGAAGAAATCTCAGGGAGTTAGTCTCCCACGTTTTATGGCTTTTAGGCTGATAGACATCTTACATACCGGAAGTGAGAAGAAAATCCCGGAAAGCAAGGGGCACAGAGTGGGAGTGTCAAATGTATACAATGTGTGTACGTCTCTGTTTGACCTCAGGATATATATGCAGAGGGCAGACCTCAAGTCCCTCAATGAGGGGACAAAAGAACCGAACTTGAGAGAGGGCCGCCGCTTAACTTATGGCTGCAAGTCCAGCCAAATTAATTCCCTATTCAAATAACAACAACGGTCACTGGGGGAATATAACTGAACACAGCACCTGCAGGACATAACATTCATAACGTCAAGAATACAATTCAAAAGCACTCCACTTTTGAAGAATCAGGAGAATGTGTCCCACATTCAAAAGAAAAGACCTAACTCAAATTTGGGATATACTCCAGCATAATTATGTGACCCTGCCAAGTTATCCACCCGCTTACAAGACAAGACCCAGAAACTAGTGCACACCAAGAAAAGTTTCCCTCCGTGGCTGATAGCTCTATGGTCTTCCAGTTTCCATTCTTATTTTGCCCACGCTCTAGGTTCTGGTGTCCAGGTCAGCTGTTTTATGTGGAACATTGACTCTGCCCTTATATGATATATTTGAATATAATCCAGTATCAAGGACTTCCCAAACACTTTCTCTATTTGCCCGATAGTATCTCTTCTCCCTATTCCACTATTCACTTCATTGGGTTCCTTTTAAATGTTCATCAGTAGGTCTTCCCCAAAGAGACTGCTACTGATATATAGGTAACAAAGTGACCCATTTTATGGAGGTCAGTGTCACTTCCCCAGCCAGCCCCAAGCTTGAGCAATGGTCTCATGGAGAAAAAGGCAATGGTAGTAGACACTGAGGGCCTGCCTGGCCTCAGAAACAGGAATTTACTAGTAACGAATGGTCAATAGCTATCACTATTTCTGAATGTCTGCTTTGCCAGCAAGAACCTTAATCTGACTTCCTGACATAGCTTCAGGGACCAGGCAGTTTTCTGTTGGAAAGGAAGATAATTAGTCTGGAAACCTTCTATCATTAAGGGGGCAAAGACAAATGTTGAATCTGCTATCTTGCCTTCAAAAACAGAGGAAAACAAGGGAATGAGGGAATTTTTAGAGCTGATGAAAATGTTCTATATTTGGATCATGGTGGTGATCACATGACATGATATACAGTTGATGCCTTAACAACATGGGTTTGAACTGCGTGGGTCCACTTATACATGGATTTTCCCCAACAAATAACATATAATACTATAAGTGCATTTTGTCTTCCTTATGATTTTCTTTTCCTTTTTTCTAAAATTTTTAAAATGTTTATTTATTTTTGAGAGAGAGAGTGAGTGAGTGCAAGTGGGGCAGGGGCAGAGAGAGAGGGAGACACAGAATCGGAAGCAGGCTCTGGCTCTGAGCTATCAGCATAGAGCCCAACGTGGGGCTTGAACCCACGAACCATGAGATCATGACCTGAGCTGAAGTTGGCCACCTAACACACTGAGCCACTCAGGTGTCCCTTTTTTTTCCTTTCTTTTTTTTTAAAGGGAGTTTTCATATGTAATTAAGGTAATTTACTTAGAGAGAGCATGCAAGCAGGGGAGAGGGGTAGAGAGAGAGGAAGAGAATCTTAAATGCCCAG
Organism: Lynx rufus; assembly: GCF_022079265.1. Lineage (NCBI taxonomy): Eukaryota > Metazoa > Chordata > Mammalia > Carnivora > Felidae > Lynx > Lynx rufus. Next base: position 14,948,490 of record NW_025814840.1, read on the forward strand.
TGTGGAGCCTGAAATGGTGCTTGATTTCACAACCATGATATCATGACCTGAGATGAAATCAAGAGTCCGATGCTTAAATGACTGAGCCACCCAGATGCGCCCCACCCCCCCCCCATGATGATTTTCTTAATAACATTGTCTTTCCCCTGGCTTACTTTGTTGTAAGAATCTAGTATAGAATACATAGAACATACAAAATATGTGTGAATGACTCTTTGTTATTAGTAAGGCTCTGGTCAACAGTGGGCTATTAGTACTTTGGGTTTTGAGGAACCAAAAGTTACACACGGATTTTTTGACTGTGCAGGGGTTCAGCACCCCTAATCCCTGTGTTGTTCAACGGCCAGTGCAAATTGAGAAACAATGCCACAGTATGTTGTGTTACCTTTTACAAGATATGCTCTATGCTCTAGTCAGCCAGAAATACATGCTGCCATCTTACTAACTAACTGCTAGAAAATACAGATCTCAAGAACAAAAGACAGAGATGGAAATGGAGTCTATCACCATTTTGCCTGATGACTCACTCTCAAAGTTTTTGTTCTAAATTCCCATGTGACTGACTTATCCCGATCTGGAGATATTAGTACTAAAGAAGGAATACTCATGCCATGGGTCACAATAAAGGCTTTGCTGAGCCGAAAGCTTAGACTTATATCTCATCATTAACAGTGACTAATATGACTAAGGAAATTAAAGAAAAATAATAGTACCTGGGGAGGTTGGATGATGGCTTTTAGCCACCAGTCATTATAGTCGGTGTTGGTGATGCTGCTATGTCAAGGAAAGATAGTTGAAAAAACTGGAAGAAATCCTTGTATTTCCATGTCAGGTAATGGAAAACCACTTTACACTCACAGGCTGGATCATCAAAGCCTCAGGTCTCTCAGAAATCAAGGTGTATGTTAATTCAATGAGCAAAGAAAGCTGATGGGTGAGGTGTTGACTAAAGTCAAGATAGACTACGGCTAGAACTGTTTACAGAAAGCCCTGCCATGGACATTAGTGGAAAAACCCAGGCTTGTCCTCTGGAACAGATAAGGGGAGACAGTCCTGGTGTTGTGCCCCTATATCACATAATGCATCATTTAATGTCAAACTAAAAGTCACTTCTGGTTGCTGATATATAACCATGAATATAAAGGAAGTTTATCATGTGATGCGGCCAACTCTCCTAGATTCAAAGTCTAGATTGCCAAATTTCAAGTATTCCTCCATGAGAAAATTAATGAGGTAAAGGAGAGCCTCGATGTTTTATGTGATTGCTTATTTCACATGTACCCTAGCTTTGCGCTGGTAGTAAGCCCAGGGAAAAGCAACTGTGAACCCTGTCTTGGTTACCGTTCTTGTCAACCTTGACTCTGGGTGAGGGGTAATGGCAACCTGGGCTGAACGAGAGAGGAGGGAAATCATTAACGCCTTCTATGACCTCTTGGCCAATTCAAGAAATGAATACTTGTGGCTCCCACCACTGTTCCTTTGCTTGCTAGTGAAGTCTCTGAGGAATGAATGATTGGTACCTCCTTTTCGTGGAATAGATGATGATTTTTTTCTTTCCCATTTTCATCTTTCTTCCCGTTCGTTACCATTATGTGGTAGTGGTTAAATGTACCCACGGTTTCTGGGGTTATAGCGATCTGACACAGAAGCGCAATGGAACTAGCAGAGGAGTTTATACCAAACTGATATGCTGGCCCCGGGAACACAGGATCTCAATGACATTATTGAATCTTGAGGCAATAGCTGAATGTGACTCTGAGTTGTCTCTGGTTGGGGAACTAATATGAAAACTTGTGATTGTATGTGTGATAGTTAGATTATGTTAGGCAGAGACGTCTTTCAATATGTGTGAGTAAACACGTATGGGGGTGGGCAGCCAACACGTATAATTCAAGAGAAAAATCCTGGGATGACTCCCTGGCTTATAGCAATTCTCCCTGTTGGAATTTGCCCCTGACACCCATGGGCAGACCTGTAGCAGCATTGTCTTCTTAGGTTAACTTTGGGTCTCTGGCCCTAACTGAACAGAGTCAATCAGGTTCTATCTCCTAGAAATTTGGAGACCTATGGGAGGTGCACACAGATTGTGGTCTCCGGAGCTGAGTCATGCTCCAAGCAGTGCTAAAGAAGAAAAAGTCCACGAACTGACTGAGCTACTTGGAACATCTCTTACTGTTGCTTTTCTCATCAAGGCTCAGTTTTTCACTTCTTCCCTTGATTCGGGGATGCACACCGCTACCCTCGCCGAGATAGTTACTTTCGCCTCCGGAACTACTTAGAGTCAGTTTTCGTTATTTGTAGTCAAATGAACACCCTGGAGAACAGAATTATAAATCTATACAGGTGACAATGATGTTATTTTACAAAGGATTTTAAAGTCCTGAAAGTTCTCCTGAGGAGTTTATGTAGAGGTGACAGTAACTAAACTTCACTTCCGTCTCAAGCTCTGTGCTGGGGCCTTTCCCTGCGGTAACTCGGATCCGCGCAATGGCCCTCTGAGGAGAGTATTACCCGTTGTAAAAAAAGTTGAAGTATACCCGACACACAGTGTTCCTTAGTCTCAAGTGTACAACACGGTGATCTGACAACTCTATACATTATGTTGTGCTCACCACAGGTGCGGCTACCATCTGTCACCTTACAGTGCTGTTACAATACCATTGACTGCATTCCCTACACTGTGCTTTTTATTCCCAGGGCTCATTCATCCTGTAACTGGGAGTCTATACCTCCGACTCCCCTTCGCCCATTTTGCCCTCTCCTCCGCCCCCTCCCTTCTGGCAACCACCACTCTGTTCTTTGTATTTACAGGTCTGTTGCTGCTTTTTGTTTGTTGTTTGTTTATTCATTCGCCAGGAGAGTATTGCTCTTACCCTATCTTACAGGTAATTGTGGCTCAGAGAAGTCAACTGATTTACCTGATACCACACCTCTCTATAAAAGGTAGAAAGGGGATTAAAAATCAGGAACTCACTTACATAGTGAGCCAGTGAGCCAAGATCCAATCCAGGACTGACTCTAAAACACATATGTTTAGCTATTAGTGTATTAATTCAATAAAGATCTACTGAGTTCCTAATACAAAAGGAGGCAGAATGATGTAGACATTAATAGTGTAGGTTCTAGGGCCAAAGTCTCTGTATTGGAATCCCAGCTTTGCCAATTTCAAGATGTGTAACCTTGTAGAAGTTACTCACCTTTCTGTGCCTCAGTTTTCTCATCGTAAGGTAGGAAAGTAACATAACTACTTAATTGAATTGTTACGAGAAATAACTCAGTTAATACATTTAAAGTTCTTTAGGCTGTGTTTGGCACATCAACAAGAGCTGTTTCTATGCTATGAGCAATGGGTAAGTCAGGAAATGTCTCTGCTTTCTGTGGTGCTGTGGGTGAAGATAGCGGGGTGGTTTCCTATTTAGACAGGCTGGCCAGGGGGAGGTTCCTCTGAAGAGGTAGCAATGCACAAAGTCCTGACTCTCGTGAAGAAATAAGCCACGCAAAGATCCTGGAGATGAGTGCTTTGGGAAGAAGGAACAGCAAGTGCAGGTCTTGAGGTGGGGGGAATTTGGCATGTTCAAGGAGTGGCCAGAGTAGCTGCAGGAGAGTGAGCATGCGGGGTTGTAGTAGGACAGGAAGTCAGAGAAGGATCAGGGGCCAGATCCTGAAAGGCCTTGAGGACCTGGGCAAAGGGTCTGGATCTTTTCAAAGCATAAGGCGGGGCGGGGTGGGGGGGGGCGGTGATCAGAGGATTGAGAACAGAAGAGTGACATCATCTGCTTAAAGTTTTGAAGAGATCAGTCTGGCTGTGCAGGGTCTGATACATAGTGGGTAAGGGTAGATTCACAAAATCAGCTGGGGCTAACAGTAATTCAGGCAAAAAATTATAGCATCTTAGATGAAGGTACTATAAATAGAGGTGATGAGAAGTGGTCAATTCAGGATATGTTTGAAGATACATCGTGAAGGATTTGCTAATGGATTTGCTTTGTAGTATGAGGGAGAGAGAAACCAATGACTTCCGGTATTTGGCCTCAGCCAACAGGTGGGTGTGATTCCTTTAAGCAAGACAGGAAGTATTTCAGTCATGATCCAGTTAGGAGGAAGAAATCAGACTGGTTATTTTAACAGAGATGATGCGAACATTTTGGTATTGTGAAAACCCTAGGTATTAAAGAACTCAAAAGGCAAAATGAGCACTAAAGTACCGCTGAGGTCATGCTCATGGGGAGACAGCTCCACTTGCCCAGGTTTGGGAGGACAAAGGGAAGAGTTGGGAATGATGATACTTAGCACCCTGGAAAGGGGGTCCCATAGAGCTGACACAAAGTGAGAACAGGGAACTGCATTTTGCTATCATCTCTCAGCTTATAGGAAGAACCCTGAAGAGTGAGGACCCAGACGTTTGAGAAGGGGGTGCCAGATAGATGGCACCCTTGGTTCCTCAACAGAGGTATCATGAGATCTGGAAAACCTCCAGGCTGGAGTCATTGCTAGTGTAGGAATGAACTGCAGCCAGGTGAAAGAGCATTGTCAGGGTCACACTGACAGAAACAGGAAGCCAGAACACGAAGAGAAAGCAAACAGGGAGAGTCCCCTTTTCCTCCTGCAGGGTTGAACTCTTCCATTAGCAACCCTTACTGACAGGGCCTAGCAGGGAGTGGCTAGCAAAGCAGGAAGGGGGTGGGTTGAGTCCCAGCCTAAGCATCCCCAAAAGGAGCTAGAAGGGTAGGGTCCAAGCCGAGAGATATCTTCACAACAGACAGAGAAGACTTGATTTTGGGGGGCACATTCAGGTAGGAAGAATTAAGAATTCTCTTTGACGGATCTATTATGATAACAAATGTAGCTGCTGAGGAAACAACACCTTGTACAACCAGGACATCAAAGGAAGGTTGAAGCCAGACATAGAAATTTTAGAGTCAACAGCTACCTGCTTGAGTTGTATTCATAAACAAAGGAGACAAAAGTAAGGCCTTAGAAACTGATCCTCAACCTCTAATGCTTTCTTTACTGAGCTCTACAAAAGCACGCTATAATTGTATTTCCACAGGTTAATTCAGATCTTTTTTTTTTTTTTTTGCTTAAATTTTTGATAATGTAGGATTTAGAATATATGGAACAATCTAGATACAAGTTTTCAATCTGGCAAGATAAGTTTAGGGCTTTGTGGAATGGCAGAACAATCTCTAAATGGCCTCTATTCCATGATGCTTCTTTTGGTAAGAGTTATATATAAATGATCCCATAAATCGAAATGTCTTGATTTAGAGAATGAAAGTTTCTGTCCGTGGCATTTTTGTAAAATATAGCATTACACAAAAAAATGGAAAACACTCATAAATTTCTTTAACTGAACCAAAATCATATGGTGTGTATTAATTAGATGTTTTCTACTTACATCATTATCATTTGAAAAGACCTTAAAACACTTTCCAGAAGTTCCAAGTAATTAATCACTACAAGAACCCTAGGCGTTGACAGAAGCAGATACTGTAATTCCCCCTATAATTATGGAAAAGGCAAGATAATACCCATCTTCCAGAGTCCCAGGGATTACTCATTTTAGGATTTAAACACACTGCGTATGCTTGTAGGTCTGATGTTGGCATGGTCCGCCATGAGTTTATGGCATGGAAGATCAAAGAGTCTGCTATGAAAGAACTCATCCAGGAAAAGAGGGTTGGCACACACCTATGCCCAGTACTAGAGCCCTCCCTGATCATGGTAGGAGATGGGAAGGTGAGGAGTATGTCTGCCCCTAAGCTGTTGCTCTGACCCACCTCCAGTGGATTCATCTCTGAGTTCTAGGTAGAAATATGTGGCCAAAAAATTTTAAGATTTTCTCAACAGAACTTTGTAAGACAATTATTTTTCAACCAAGCATTTTCTGCTTTTTTTTCTGCCCAGCATTCCTCACTCCCTTCTTCTGACAGCAGTGTTTTCCCTTCTTTGTGGAATTGCCTCACCTTATCTTTTAAAAGATTTAATGATGCTTTCAGTCCCACTATCTTATCCCCTCAGTGCGGTGATTGATTGGAGGATGAGTCCTGACTCAATGTGGGACAGATTTTGTCTTTGGTGAGATTTGTGTGTGGCTGTTGAAAAAGAGAAATGGTTTTTCTCCTCTGAGGTGGTGAAGTTGGAATGGTATAAACCTGGGTCAATCAGAGGCAATTTCTCATCAACTCATTGCCTCAAAGGCAATGTCTTTATAGTAAAAGGGAATGAGAGAGAGAGAGGGGGGGGGAGAGAGAGAGAGAGAGAGAGAGAGATGCAGGGCTTTGAAATGGTCAGAGATAAATAAGAACCAAGAGGGGGTGGTGGAGAGAATAAAGGGGGGGTGAAAGAGGGAGAGAGGGCATGGGGAGAGATTGATTCTAATACTATAGAGTCTCTGAAGACTCTACAACCATCTTGTAGATTTCCTGGCCACATGTGATCTACTATATTCCCATTGTCTAAAGTTCAGATAATTAACAGAGATTAGCATAAAAGTGGAGAAAAAGGATTTTGCTGTGATACCAGAAGTATTTGGCCCAATCGGGCCTCTATAGAATGTTACCAAGCTCTAGTACCTCAAGTGCCCTGGCACGTTACCAGCACTCTCAGAGGGACACATCCAGAAGCACTCTAAAGGCAGAGACCAGTGCCTTCAGAATTGGCAACTGTAGAGCAAAAAGGTTTAGCAGCATCAAGATGCAACAGAAGTGGTTAGAAAGAACAAAGGAATCCTTGGTAGAAGTGAAGGAGAGATACAGTGCTTTTGGCATGCACGGCAGTGCCCTTGACATTGACCAGACATGGCCATCATCACAAAGTTTATCATCACTGATGCGCCCAGCCGGTGGTAGGTATATTGCCAGAAGGAGGGTGAACAGAGTTCAGAAGAAGAGAGAAAAAATTAGCAGACCCCATGCGAAAGCCTAAGTGAGAACACTCTGAGGCCTCATAGAAACAGATGGAAAAGGGGAAGGTCTTTGAAGTGCAAGCAATATTGGTAGTGGTTATAACTGTAAGTGCAACCCTGCTTTCCCACAGACAGCAGAGATCTGAGAAAAAAATGGGTTACACAAAGCTTCGCTTCCTCAGCTGGCAAAAACACACAAAAAATCATGATGGCCACGCTAAACATGAGAACAGCGTGCTCATCTCGGGTCATGTAGGGAGACAAGACTCACTGAGCTGCTGGAATTGACACGGGAACAATAAAGCCACGAACAGGCACTAGGACTGTATCCTTGGGAAGATTTGCAAAGGCTGAGCTGGCGCCAAGGTCAGGAACAGAGCCACACCTAGAGAGGCAGGGAAAACAGCCTGTGAGGAATGATCCAAGGACGGAGCTCGCCGGGGTGGGCAGAAGAAGCCAAATCTCCACTGTCCAGACAAATTTACTGCGGCAGGGTTGCTTGCTTTAGATTCCTTGTCTGGGAGGCCGAATTCATGTGGTACAAGGGCAAGAGTCTCAGCCCAGAGTCTGGGAAACACGTTTTCCTTCAAGCTATGCATAGAGGAAAAACGTGTCCAACCAGAGAATTAGAAGACCACTTTGGAATCTCATCTTTCTCATTCTCTGCTGAAGCTATCAAGTCAGAGTGTTTGTTATTTTTAATTATGAAGATAAAATAAGATAGGGTCAGGCACCTTGAAAAGCTGAAAGCTTTTAAAAACTAAACGATATTTTAAAAATGTGTAAGTCACTGTAATCAGCGTGGTACACAGCACCCTGGAGCCTGTACAGCTCTACCCGTGGGTCAACACTATGTCTCTTACTTTTGTCCATCCCTTTCCCTTCTCCTCTTGGCCTCTGCTGCACTTTCATTGCTTTCTCACATTACAACACCAGCAACACACGTATAGTTGGCACATTCACACACACACGCACACACATATGTGTACATGTGTGCACACACATGTAGTGGTTGACGTTCATCCAATCTACAGAGGTCTGGGAGTGGCTGCTTGTTTGTGGCTGATTTCTGTTCTGATCGACAGTTTCTTTGAAGTATCACTGGTCGAAGACTTAACAATACCATCCAATTTATATGCATTGTGATTTCTTTATATGTACACACACAGACACACAGACACATACACACAAAGAGTTTGTTATAAACTCGGAAAAGGGATGGACTATTACCAAATTTAACACTATCCCCAACATATCTCCCACTGTCACCCTGAGACCTTCTGGTTTGGAGTTGAGGAGTAGTTTTCTGCTTAATTTGTTCTACAACATCCTAAACAGAACAAGTATTTAAATAAATCACGGAACCGCATATAGAAATGGTGTCATTGGCATTATTTTAGTTGCTAGTTGTTGACAGACACTTAGGCCATTGACAGGAGACCATTAAGAGAATCTTAATGTGGTTGGTGGGCAATATCCTCTCTTCTGGCTGCCCTTATCTCAAGTGGAAGTTGAAGATCCTTCCAAAATTTTATTATTTACTACTTACAGGAAATTGCTCTCTTTGCATTTCTATGAATTTTTGTGAGATATATGGATGAGAATATTGTATCTTTGCCCACATATAATGCTGATAAAGGATTTAATTTAAGGAATTTAGCTAATGAACTCATTAACTGATGTGAGAAAACTCTTAGTGAGTCAAATATTTTGGATCAGGGAGTTCAACAACATTTTATGATGGTTTTAATTACAGCAGACACTGGGAAACATGTTTCAATTTACAACTACCACCATAGATAATACAATAAAATACATTCTGGTGGTTAGAGTGAGTATGCCCTTGTTGTCATGAAGAAGATAGTGGGGCCAAACAGCCAATTAGTTGTAGCAGTGCTCTTTAAATAACTACTGGTTGTTATTTTCCTTCTGAAAACTCATTGTTCTGAAATGTAAATGAGTAATGGATGACTCACTGAAGGAGAGAGAGTCCTACCATTATAAGAATTCTGGGTATACATGAGTTGAGCTCCAGCTGCTAAAACCTACTGACAGGGAAAGCATTAACATTTCAACAAAAATGTAGAGAATTTCATTTTACCCTGAGGAGAAACTGAATGAATTCTGAATGCATGTTGACTTTGAAAAAATGATAATAATAGAAGAAATATATAATACATGATTACATTCTATCTGCCTAAAAGAAGAAAAGGATCTAATCATACAAATTATGTAAACTGACTCAATAAAAAATAGAAAATCTCTACAAAACTATACCAAGTACAGAGAGCTGATCAGTAATAAAACCTCCCAACAAAGAAAAAAAAACTAGAAACAGATGGCTTTGCTGGTGAATTCCACCAAACATTAGAAAAAGAATTAATGGCATAGCAATTCCTCTAAACTTTCAAAAAAATAGAAGAGGAGGGATCATTTCCTAACTCATTCAATGAGGCCAGAATTACTATAATACCAATACTAGATAAAGACATTGTAAGAAGAGAACATTACAGAGGAATACAGGTGCAAAAATCCTCAACAAAATACTAGCAAACTGAATTCAATAGCATATTAAAAGGATTATGCACTATGACCAAGTTGGATTTCTCCCATGAATGCAATAATGGTTCAAAACAGAAAAGTCAATGTAATATACCACATTGATAACAAAGTAAGAAACCACATAATCATCTCAATTAGCACAGTAAAGGCATTTGAAAAAATCTAACACGCTCATGATAAAAACTCTCAGAAAACTAGGAACACAAGGGGAGTTCCATAACATGATAAAGAGCACATATGGTGAAACATCATAAGTAAACATCATACTGAATGATGAAAAACTGAAAGCTTTCCCCATAAAGTTGAGAATGAGACAAGGATGCCTACACTGATCATTGCTATTTAACATTGCACTGGAAGTTCTAGCTAGAGCAATTAGACAAGAAAAAGAAATACCAAGCACCCAATTGGAAAGGGAGATAGAAAACTATCTCTATTCACAGATGATATGATCCTACATACAGAAAATCCCAAATAACCCACAAGAAAGCTACTAGAGCTAATAAATGAATTCAGTACAGTTGCAAAGTACAATATTAACATAGGAAAATCACTTAAGTGTCTATATACCTATAATGAACAATCTACAAAGAAAATTAAGAAAATAATTCCAGTGGTAACATCTAAAGGAATAATATATCCAGGAATACATTTTAGAAAGAGGAGAAAGGCTTGTATACTGAAAACTCCAAAACATTGTTAAATGTAATTAAATAGAATGGAAAGACATCCCATGTTCATGAGTAAGAGGACATACTATTGTTAAAATGTCAATACTACCCAAAATGATGTACAGTTTCAATTCAGTCCCTATCAAAATTCCAACAGCCTTTTTAGAAGAAATAGAAAAGTCAATCCTCAAATTAGTGTGAAATTTCAATAGGCCCTGAATAGCCAAAAATATCTTGAAGAAGAGTAAAGATGGAGGACTTAGACTTTTTGATTTCAAAAGTTAAAACAAAGCTAGAGTAATCAAAGCAATGTGGCACTGGTGTAAGAATTGACATAGACCAGTGGAATAGAATGGAGAGTCCAGAAATAAACCCATACATCAGTGGCCAATTTTGGCAGCATGTTAAGTCCATTCAATGAGGAAAGAACAGTCTTTTCAACAAATGGTATTGGAACAACTTGATTTCCACATATAAAAGCATAAAGCCATACCCTTACCTCACACTATATATATACAAAAAATTAACTCCAAATGGATCAATGATCTAAATATAAAGGCTAAACTCACAAACCTCTTAGAAGAAAATATAAAGTCAATTCTTTGTACTTAAAAAAATTTTTTTAACGTTTATTTATTTTTGAGAGACAGAAAGAGACAGAGAAAGAATGGGGGAGGGGCAGAGAGAGAAGGAGACACAGACTCTAAAGCAGGCACCAGGTTCTGAGCAAGCTGTCAGCACAGAGCCCAACACAGGGCTTGAACCCACGAACAGTGAAATCATGACCTGAGCCGAAGTTGGATGCTTAACTGACTGAGCCACCCAAATGCCCACCCCCCTTTTTTACAGAGAGAGAGAGAGAGAGAGAGAGAGAGAATGCACGTGAGCTGGGGAGAGGACAGAGGGAGAGAGACAGAATCTTAAGCAGGCTCCACACTCAGTGGGAAGCCCAATGTAGGGCTCCATCCCATGACTCTGGGATCATGACCTGAGCCAAAATCAAGACTTGGATACTCAACTGACTGAGCCACCCAGCACCCCAATTCTTTGTGCTTTTGGATTGGATTCTTAGATATGACAGCAAAACTATGGTCAACCAAAGAAAAAATAAAGTGGACTTCATCAGAATTAAAAACTTGTGCATTTAAAGACTTTATCAAGCAAATGAAAAGATTCTATAGAATGGGAGAAAAATTTGCAAATCATATATCTGATCAAAGGTTAATATCCAGAATATAAAGAATTATAATTCAACAACACAAAGATAAACAACCCAGTTTTAAAAAGGGCAAAGGGCTTGAATAGACATTTTTCCAGAGAATATATACAAATGGCCAATAAGTACATGAAAAGATTCTGACCATCTTTAGTCATTAAGGAAATGCAAATAAAAATCATGAGATGCCATTTCATACCTATCATTAACTATGATAATCAGTCTTTAAAAGTAGAAAATAACAAGAGTGAGTGAGAATTTGGAGAAATTGTAATTGTTGTATATCACTAGTAGAAATAAAAAAAGTTGTAGCCATTATGGAAAACAGTGTGGTGGTTCCATTAAACAGTATTACCACATGACCTGGCAATCTCACTTGAAGGTATGGACCCCAAAGCATTGAAAATGGGGGTTCAAATAGATACTTGTACACCAATGTGTACAATATTCATAAGAGGACAAAGGTGGAATCAAATCAAGTGTCCATCAACAGATGAATACATGAAAAAAATGTGATATATACATACAAAGGATATCATTCCATAAAGAAGAATGAAGTTTTGATACATGCCAGAACTTGTCTGACCTTGCAAATATTATGCTATGTTAGATAAGCCACACAAAACACAAATATTGCATGATTCTACTTATATGAAATATCTAGAACAGGCAAATTTACGAAGACAGAAAGTAGATCAATGATTACCATGGGGTGGGGAGGGGGAATGAGGAGTTTTAGTTTAATGGTTAAAGAGTTTCTGTTTGGGGCGATGAAAGAATCTTGGAAATTGTAGTGTTGGTTGCACGACATTTTAAATGCAATTAATGCCACTGAATTGTACACTAAAAATGTTTAAAATGTAATATTTTATATTATACATATTTTACCACAATAAAAAATGTCTAAAGGATTGTGTACAAAACGGATCCTATCCCTAATGTAAAAACAGAAAGTCTGAAACTTCTAGAGGAAAACATAGGAGAAAAATCTCAACCACAAACATGTCTGGCATAGTTCACAAAGCATTAAAAAGAAAACAATGCTAAAATGGATGTCATTAAAATTTAAAACATCTGTTCTTCTAAAAACACCATTAAGAAAAAAGCAAGCCAGGGCGGGAGCCAAGATGGCGGAACAGCATGGAAGTTTCTTGTGTCTTGCATCCATGAAATACAGCCAGACCAACACTAAACCATCCTACACACCTAGAAAACTGATTGGAGGATTAACACAACAATCTGCACAACCTGAACCACAGAATTCAGCAGGTAAGTGGCACAGAGAGGTGAACTTGGGGAGAGAAGCCAGCGGCAGGCAGGGAGCCACTTTCACTGGTGGAGAGAGGATAGAGACTGGGGGGGGGGGGAAGAATACAGGAAAAGCACCCCTCCCCAAAAGCAGCTGGAAAGAAAGTGGAAAACTGGAAAACAGCCACAGGGATTAAACTAAAAAGGGAGAAAGGAGAAAGGAGAGGGTTTAAATTCCATTAAGACTGTAAACAAGGGGAGTGCAGAGGCTGCAACTCCGGAGCTGAATACCTGGTGGTGCTCTGGTGGGAGGGAAGAATCCCCAGAAACAGAGTGGGGTCCGGGAGGTTCTTGGGCCACACAGGGAAAAGCGGTTCCACTGCTGGAAGGACATTTGGTAGAGACTGTTGAAGCCACCTGGTCCCAGCAGACCCCAGAAAACGGCCACATTCGCTGGTCGTGGAACAAGGTCCTTAAGGCTGAAGCCTGGTGCCAGATGTGTGTTGTGATTTTCCATAATCCCTGAAAAGCTGCTGCTACACTATCTCACGAACATTTTCTGGGGCAGGTGGCACCTGGCCACAGTCTTGGGGCACCGGCAGCAGCAGGGTCTAGCAAGCATTCCTGGGTGCAGCCGACACTCGGCCATTGCTCATTTGGCTATTGCCCAGTGAGACCCTCCCACAGAGGGGCAGAACGGGTCAAAGCTGTGGTCCTTCAGAAGTAAGGGGCCAGGGAAAACAGCCGCATCTGAGACAAAACTCGGAGAGAGGTACCGCCTGGGGCTTGGTCACAGAGAGTGAAAAAGAGGGGAGTGGACAAAAGCTGAAGACAGAAGATAAGTGTGCGACTGACGATCGGAGAGAACAGTTCCCATACTAGAGACTGCGTAGCTAGGTGACGCCATTTTCACCGCTCCCCTGCATGTGCATATGCACCTATGAGCGCCGCAACAATCCACCCCAGTAGGCTAGCAGCGCCATCTAGTGGAGAGCGGAGCTGTTACACTGAGCCCCGCCCAACGGGGCCAATCTCGCTCTTTAGGAACACAAGTCTCACCGCCGGCTTGGTTTATGCACTATAAAGCGCTACATAGTCTCACTGCTAGGGGAAAACGAAGTAATTTCAGTCCTATTTCAATCTGTTAGCAGATCCATAAATTCAATTTTCTTTCTTTTTTTTTCTTTTCCCTTTACACTACTTTTCTTTTTCTTGAACACAGAAAGAGAAAAATTCATTTTTATTTTCAATTTTTATTAAAAACATTTTTCTTTATTTTTCACTATATTTTTTACTTTTGTGTAATTTTTTTCCAATTCTGTTTTACTTCCATCATTTTATTTTAGTCTACTTCAGTGTATTCACCTTTCAAACTTTCAAACGATTTCCTTTTTCTTTTTTTCTGTATCTTTTTTCTCTTTTTCATTTCTTTTCATTATCTTGAACGCAGAAAGAGAAAAACTTCATTTTTACTTTCAATTTCTATTAAAAATATTTTTCTTTAATTTTTTACTATATTTTTTGCTTTTTTGTAAATGTTTTCAAATTTTATTTTACTTCCATCATTTTATTTTAGTCTACTACAGTGTATTCACTTTTCAAATTTTCAACCAATTTCTTTTTTTGTTCTCTTTTTTCAATACTTCATTTCTTTTCTTTTTCTTGAATACAGAAAGAGAAAAAAATCATTTTTATTTTTAATTCTTATTAAAAATATTTTTCTTTAATTTTTTCTACTATAGTCTTTACTATTGTGTAAATTTTTTCAAATTCTATTTTACTCCCATCTTGTCATTTTAGTCTACTTCAGTGTATTCATTTTTTCAAATTCTCAAACGATTTCCTCCCCTCCTTTTTTTCTTCTAATCTATCAAACCACTTTTAACACCCAGACCAAAACACACCTAGGATCTAGCATCATTTATTCGATTTTGTGTGTGTGTGTTGATTTTTAAATTTTAATTTTTATGTTTTTAAATTTTAATATTTTTAATGTTAATTTTTTCACCTCATTAATTCCTTTTCTCACTTCAAAATGACAAAAGGAAGGAATTCATCCCAAAAGAAAGAGCAGGAAGAAACAACAGCCGGGAATTAACCAACACAGATACAAGCAAGATGTCTGAACCAGAATTTAGAATCATGATAATAAGATTACCAGCTGGAGTCAAAAATAGATTAGAATCCCTTGCTGTGGAGATGAAAGAAGTAAAAGCTAGTCAGGATGAAATAAAAATTGCTATAACTGAGTTGCAATCTCAAATGCATTCTGCGGCGACAAGGATGGGTGAGGCAGAACAGAGAATCAGTGATATAGAACACAAACTTATGGAGAATAATGAAGCAGGAAAAAAAAAGAGGGAGACTAAGGCAAAAGAGCACAATTTAAGAATTAGAGAAATCAGTGACTCATTAAAAAGGAACAACATCAGAATCATAGGGGTCCCAGAAGAGAAAGAGAGAGAAATAGGGGTAGAAGGGTTATGGGAGCAAATCATAGAAGAAAACTTTCCTAACCTGGGGAAAGACACAGACATCAAAATCCAGGAAGCACAGGGGACTCCCATTAGATTCAACAAAAACCGACCATCAACAAGGCATATCATAGTCAAATTCACAAAATACACAGGAAAGGAGAGAATCATGAAAGCACAAGGGAAAACAAAGTCCTTAACCTACAAGGGAAGACAGATCAGGTTTGCAGCAGACCTGTCCACAGAAACGTGGCAGGACAGAAAGGAGTGGCAGGATATATTCAGTGTGATGAATCAGAAAAATATGCAGCCAAGAATTCTTTATCCAGTAAGGCTGTCATTCAAAATAGAAGGAGAGCTAAAAAGTTTCCCGACAAACAAAAATTAAAGGAGTTTGTGACCACTAAACCAGCCCTGCAAGAAATTTTAAAGGGGACTCTCTCAGGGGAGAAAAGATGAAAAAAACCCAAAAACTAATAATAAAGACCAAAAGCAACAAAGACTAGAAAGGACCACAGAACACCAACAGAAACTCCACCTCTACAAACATCATAATGGCAATAAATTCATAGCTTTCAGTACTCACTCTAAAGGGCAATGGACTCAATGCTCCAATCAAAAGACACAGGGTAACAGAATGGATAAGAAAACAAGACCCATCTA
Source organism: Lynx rufus (assembly GCF_022079265.1). Taxonomy (NCBI): domain Eukaryota; kingdom Metazoa; phylum Chordata; class Mammalia; order Carnivora; family Felidae; genus Lynx; species Lynx rufus. The sequence continues at coordinate 14,964,231 of NW_025814840.1, forward strand.
TATGCTGTTTACAAGAGACCCACTTTAGACCTAAAGACACCTTCAGATTAAAACTAAGGGGATGGAGAACCATCTAGCATGCTAATGGTCAACAAAAGAAAGCCGATGTAGCCATTCTTATATCAGACAATCTAGACTTTAAAATAAACATTGTATCAAGATGCAGAAGGGCATTATATCATAATCAAGGGGTCTATAGACCAAGAAGACCTAACAATTGTAAACATTTATGTGCCAAATGTGAGAGCACCCAAATATATAAATCAATCACAAACATAAAGAAACTCATCGATAGTAATACCATAATAGTAGGAGACTTCAGCACCCCACTCAGCAATGGACAGATCATCTAATCAAAAAATCAACAAGGAGACAATGGCTTTGAATGACACACTGGACCGGATGGACTGAACAGATATATTCAGAACACTTCATCCTAAAGCAGCAGAATATACATTCTTCTCCAGTGCACATGGAACGTTCTCCAGAATAGACCATATACTGGGACACAAATCAGCCCTCAGCAAGTACAAAAAGATCAAGATCATACCGTGCATATTTTCAGACCACAATGCTATGAACCTCGAAATCAACCACAAGAAAAAATCTGGAAAGGTAACAAATACTTGGAGACTGAAGAACATCCTACCAAAGGATGAATGGGCTAACCAAGAAGTGAAAGAGGAAATTAAAAAGTATATGGAAGTCAATGACAATGATAACACCACAACCCCAAACCTCTGGGACGCAGCAAAGGCGGTCATAAGAGGAAAGTATATAGCAATCCAGGCCTTCCTAAACAAGGAAGAAAGATCTCAGATACACAACCTAACCTTATGCCTTCAGGAGCTGGAAAGAGAACAGCACATAAAACCCAAAACCAGAAGAAGACAGGAAATAATAAAGATTAGAGCAGAAATTAATGCTATCAAAAGTAAAACAAAACAAAACAAAAAACCACCACAACAAAAAAAACATAGAACAGGTCAATGAAACCAGAAGCTGGTTCTTTGAAAGAATTAACAAATTGAGACACCACTAGCCAGTTGGATCAAAACGAAAAAGGAAAGGACCCAAACAAATAAAATCAAGAATGAAGGAGGAGAGATCACAACCAACACAGCAGAAATAAAAACAATAATAAGAGAATATTATGAGCAATTATGTGCCAATAAAATGGGCAATTGGGAAGAAGTGGACAAATTCCTAGAAACATATAACTAGTGAAACTGAAACAGGAAGAAATAGAAAATTTGAACAGACCCACAACCAGTAAGGAAATCGAATTAGTAATCAAAAATCTGCCAAAAAACAAGAGTCCAGGGCCGGATGGCTTTCCAGGGGAATTCTACCAAACATTTAAGGAAGAGTTAACACCTATTCTCTTGAAACTGTTCCGAAAAGTAGAAATGGAAGGACAACTTCCAAACTCTTTCTATGAAGCCAGCATTACCTTGATTCCAAAACCAGACAGAGACCCCACTAAAAAGGAGAACTATAGACCAATTTCCCTGATGAACATGGATGCAAAAATACTCAACAAGATATTAGCCAACCGGATCCAACAATACATTAAACGAATTATTCACCACGACCAAGTGGGATTTATACCTGGGATGCAGGGCTGGTTCAATATCTGCAAAACAATTAACGTGATTCATCACATCAATAAAAGAAAGGACAAAACCATATGATCCTCTCAATTGATGCAGAGAAAGCATTTGACAAAATACAGCATCCTTTCTTGATAAAAACCCTCAAGAAGGTAGGGATAGAAGGAGCATACCTCAAGATCATAAAAGCCATATATGAAGGACCCAACACTAATATCATCCTCAATGGGGAAAAACTGAGAGCTTTCCCCCTAAGGTCAGGAACAAGACAGGGATGTCCACTCTTGCCACTGTTAGTCAGCATAGTATTGGAAGTCTTATCCTCTGCAATCCTACATCACAAAGAAATAAAAGTCATCCAAATCGGCCAGGAGGAGATCAAACTTTCACTCTTCGCAGATGACATGATACTCTATATGGAAAACCCAAAAGATTCCACCAAAAACCTGCTAGAATTGATTCATGAATTCAGCAAAGCGGCAGGATATAAAATCAACGCATGCACAGAAATCGATTACATTCCTATACACCAACAATGAAGGGACAGAAGGAGAAATCAAGGAATTGATCCATTTACAATTGTACCAAAACCCATAAAATACCTAGGAATAAATCTAACCAAAGAAGTGAAAAATCTATACGCTGAAAACTACAGAAAGCTTATGAAAGAAATTGGTGAAGACACAAAAAAAAAATGGAAAAAGATTGCATGCTCCTGGATAGGAAGAACAAATATTGTTAAAATGTTGATACTACCCAAAGCAATCTACATATTCAGTGCAATCCCTATCAAAACAACACCAGCATTCTTCACAGAGCTAGAACAAATAATCCTAAGATTTGTATGGAACCAGAAAAGACCCTAAATAGACAAGACAATCTTGAAAAAGAAAACCAAGGCAGGAAGCATCACAATCCCAGACTTCAAGCTATACTACAAAGCTGTAATCATTAAGACAGTATGGTACTGGCATAAGAACAGACACTCAGATTAATGGAACAAAATAGAGAACCCAGAAATGGACCTGCTAATCTTTGACAAAGCAGGAAAGAATCTCCAATGAAATAAAGACACTCTCTTCAGCAAATGGTGCTGGGAAAACTGGACAGCGACATGCAGAAGAATCAACCTGGACCACTTTCTTACACCATACACAAAAATAAACTCAAAATGGATGAAAGACCTAAACATAAGACAGGAAACCACCAAAATCCTCGAGGAGAAAGCAGGCAAAACCTCTTTGATCTTGGCCGCAGCAACTTCTTACTCAACATGTCTCCAGAGGCAAGGGAAACAAAAGAAAAAATGAACTACTGGGACCTCATCAAAATAAAAGCTTCTGCACAGCAAAGGAAACAATCAATGAAACTAAAAGGCAACCAACAGAATGGGAAAAGATATTTGAAACGACATATCAGATAAAGGGTTAGTATCCAAAATCTATGAAGAACTTACCAAACTCAACACCAAAAAACAAATAATCCAGTGAAGGAATGAGCAAAAGACATGAATAGACACTTCTCTAAAGAAGACATCCAGATGGCCAACCAACACATGAAACAACATCACTCATCATCAGGGAAATAGAAGTCAAAACCACAATGAGATACCACCTGACCCCTGTCAGAATGACTAACATTAACAACTCAGGCAACAACAGATGTTGGTGAGGATGCGGAGAAAGAGGATCTCTTTTGCATTGTTGGTGAGAATGCAAGCTGGTGAAGCCACTCTGGAAAACAGTATGGAGGTTTCTCAAAAAACTAAAAATATAACTACCCTATGACCCAGAAATTGCACTACTAGGCATTTATCCAAGGGATACAGGTATGCTGTTTCAAAGGGTCACATGCACCCCCATGTTTATAGTAGCACTATCAACAATAGCCAAAGTATGGCAAGAGCCCAGATGTCCATCAATGGATGAATGGATAAAGAACGTGTGGCATATATATACAATGGAGTATTACTCGGCAATCAAGACGAATGAAATCTTGCCATTTGTAACTACGTGGTTGGAACTGGAACTACGTGAATTTCACTTAGTGAAATTAGTCAGAGATAGACAAAAATCCTTTGACTTGACTCATATGAGGACTTTAAGAGACAAAACAGATGAACATAAGGGAAGGGAAACAAAAATAATATAAAAACAGGGAGGGGTCAAAACGGAAGAGACTCATAAATCTGGAGAACAAACTGAGGGTTACAGGAGGGGTTGTGGGAGGGGAGATGGGCTAAATGGGTAAGGGGCACTAAGGAATCTACTTCTGAAATCATTGTTGCACTATGTGCTAACTAATTTGGATGTAAATTTTAAAAAAATAAAAAATAAAACAAGTTAAAAAAAACAAAAAAAACAAAAAATACCCAAAAACAAAATAAAAAGAATGATATGTAAAAAAAAAAGAAAAGAAAAGAAAAGAAAAGAACAAAGGAAGCCGCATACTGGGAGAAATTGTTTTTGGAAAAGAATGATATGTAAAAAAAAAAAAGAAAGAAAGAAAAAAGCAAGCCACATACTGGGACAAATTGTTTTTAATGCATGTACTAACCAAAAATTTGGTTCCAGCAGATATAAAGACATGACACAACTCAATAATAAAGGGACAAACAATCCAGTTAACAATAGGCAAAATATTTAAAGACACTTCCCAGAAAGTTAAGCAATAAATACATGAAAATATGTTCAACAGCATTGGTCATCAGGGAAATACAAATAAAATCACAAGGATGGATATATATACATATATATACATACATATATATATATATACACACACACACATATATATACACATATGTATACACACACACACACACACACACACATATATAACATAACTGTTAAAATGATTACAATTTTGTTGGGGTGGGAGTTAAACTCCAGGATCTACCCTTTGAGATCATGAGACAGTAGTAGTCTTCTGTTTTAAGTTTATTTATTAATTTTGAGAGAGAGAGACAGAGACAGAGACAGAGAATGAGCAGGGAAGGGGCAGAGAGAAGGAGCAAGAGAACCTTAAGTAGGCTCTGCGCTGTCAGCATGTAGCCCGACAGGGGGAATCAAACCCACGAACTGTGAGATCATGACCTGAACAGAAATCACGAGCCAAATGCTTAACCAACTGAGCCACCCAGGAACCCTGGAATGATTACAATTTAAAGCTTGACAGGATCGGGGCGCCTGGGTGGCGCAGTCGGTTAAGCGTCCGACTTCAGCCAGGTCACGATCTCGCGGTCCGTGAGTTCGAGCCCCGCGTCAGGCTCTGGGCTGATGGCTCGGAGCCTGGAGCCTGTTTCCGATTCTGTGTCTCCCTCTCTCTCTGCCCCTCCCCCGTTCATGCTCTGTCTCTCTCTGTCCCAAAAAAAAAAAAAAAAAAAAAAAGCTTGACAGGATCAATTGTTGGCATGGATGTGGCCTCTGGAAATCTCATAACCACAGCTGGGAATCCCTGCTGTAACATGTACAACCCCTTGGGAAAGCAATTTGGCAATTCCTTCAATGCACACTTACCATAAAGCCCAGAAATACCCTTTTTGGCCAAGTTTCACCCAGGAAAGGTGAAAATGCATCCTCACAAAGAGCTGTGTACAATTGTTCACAGAAATTTCATTCCTCATAGCCCCAAATAGGAAAATAACCCAAATGTCCACCAATAGGTGAATAAATACACAGTTGTGGAAGCTCTCATATATCTACATAATGGAACAATACATGGTAGTGAAAGGAACAAATTCTTGGTATCCCAACAATAACTTAATGTGGTGGGGGGGAAAAGTCAGGCATAGAAGAGTATACATACTGTATGATTTCATTTAATGGAAGTTCTAGAAAAGATAGTGAGAAGATCAGCGGTTGCATGGGGTTGGGAGTGGAGGTGGGGAGTTGACTGGAAATTATCACAGGAGAACATCTTTGGGTGATAGAAATATTCTGTATCTGGATTCTGGTAGTGGTTGTGTACATGTAAACATTTGTCGAAACTCACCACAACGTACACTTCAATTGAGTTATGCATAACATATAAATTAATAAAGATGATTAAAAAACGATGTCCTGAAACAGATGAAGACTCAGGAACATTCTAGATTTAAGGAGGCTGAGAGAGTTATTAAACAAATGTAACGCTTGAAACTTATTTTTAGATCCAGGTTAACAAAAAAGCCATAAATAATATCTTCAGACAAAAAGATTTTTAGAAACATGTTAAACATCTTTGACCTGAGACTGAGGGTAAATGGGCAACCCTTACACAATGCCATCAAGTTTTCTGTATTTTGAAAACTTTCATAGTAAAACATTTGGAAAATAAATATGGTTTACAATAACGTGAAAAAAATCCTCAGCAAAAGGCCTGAAGCTTCCCCTAGTTGTAAACTTTTGTCATACTTTTGGGTAGTGGCACCAAAGACAATTTTTAATCTTTTGAAACTTCTCTAGATTTTCCAAATGTTACATATGACTTTCACGAAAGAAATGGTTTTCATTTGAAAACTTGAAAGTTTAAGTAGCCATTTTGTTTCATGATTGCAAACCAAGACCCAAAGCAAATTTAAAGTACATGTATGCTTCTGGGTTCATATCAAACCAGGTCAAAAACATTAGTTGAGTGATTGCATGAATGAATCAGCTGTTTCTAAATCTTACACATATAAATTATGTGAAAATGTTTCATAAGCAAAGTTGTTTTATTATTATACGTTAGTGTTCTCTACAGAAAGAAAAGTAGTATCTAAGAAACCAAGTGATAAGAAAGATCTGCTTGTTGGATCAAAAATTATTTTCTCTTTTTGCTGAATTACACTTAAATGATCAAGACATTTTACATCAAAATCTGTAGGAGCTTTGCCTTTCCTCACTGCCCCATTGATACCTCTGAGTTTCGCGAAGTCTCCTTTCTCCGTGGCCCACAAACCAAGACTTGCAGAGAGAGAGCTTTTATATTCTATGCCATTTTAAGGTAACTTAATTTCTTAAAAAAAATTTTTTTTATGTTTATTTTTGAGAGAGAGAGACAGAGTACGAGCAGGGGAGGTGCAGAGAGAGAGAGAGGGAGACACAGAATCTGAAGCAGGCTCCAGGCTCTGAGCTGTCAGCCCAGAGCCCGATGTTGGGCTTGCACCCATGAACCGGGAGATCATGACCTGGGCCGGAGTCAGATGCTCAACCGACTGAGCCACCCAGGTGCCCAAAGGTAACTTAATTTCATATCTATTACTCGAAAGCTGCAGAAAGTGGGCTATATTGATATTTATCACTCCTTCAGGTACTTCTATTAAGATCTCTTTATGTTGACTTTTATTTTTTCATGGAATCTTCCACTCAGGAAGCATTTATGAAGTATCTATCATGTTCTAGACAGTATTGTAGGCACTGAGAATTCACTGATCAAAAAGATATATGACCCTTCTCACACCATACACAAAAATGAGCTTGAAATGATTCATAGCCTAAATGTAAGAGCTACAACCATAAAACTCTTAGATGAAAATATAGGAAAAAATCTTCATGACCCTGGACTAAGCAAAGCCTTCTTATGTACAACACCAAAAGCACAAGTGACACAATAAAAAAATAGATAAATTTGACTTCATCAAAAGTAAAAACTTTTGCACTTCAAAGAACATCATCAGGGAAATGAAAAGACAGTTCACAGAATGGGAGAAAATATTTGTGAATCAAAAATATGATAAGGGACATATATCTACAATATATAAAGAGCTCATACAACTCAATAATAAATAGAAAAATAGCCCAATGTGCAAAGGATCTGAAAGACAGTTCTCCAAAGGAGATCTACAAATGGCCAATAATGACACAAATCATGGTTAACATCATTAACCATCAGACATATGCAAGTCAAAACCACAGACCCACTAGGATGGCTATAATCAAAACAGTCAATAACAACTGTTGGTGGGAGGAAAATTATAAGCCCCACACACTGATGGTAGAGATGTATAGCTGCTTTCAAAGAAAGTTTCTCAAATGCTGACACATCGTAGAGTTAACCATATGACCCGGCAGTTCCACTCTTGGGTATATAGTAAAGAGAAACGCAAACATATGTCCATACAAAAACTAGTACGCGAAAGTTCATAGCAGCATTGTCCGTAATAGCCCCAAAGTAGAAACATCCCAAATATCCATCATCTGATGAATAAATAAATTAAATATACATCCATACAGTGGAAGTTCCAACATGGATGAATCTTGAAAAAACTACACTAAGTCACAAAAAAACCACAGTAGATGATTCCACTTGTGTGACATGTCCAGAAGAGGCCAATTTTAGAAGACAGAAAGTAGATGAATGGTCAGCAAAGAATGCCAGGAGTTAGGCGTGAAGGTGGGTGCGGAGCGGTTGGGCAGAAATGGGGAGCGACTGCTAATAGGTATGCATTTTCTTTAGCGATGATAAAAATGTCCTAACATTGTGGTGATGGTTGCACAGCTCTGTGAATACACGAAAAAACATTGAATTATCTACGGGTAAGTGGGTGAATTATATGATATGTGAATTGTATCTTAATAAAGTTGTTATCTTTTGAAAAGGGTACAGGAAGACTCTGTCTTCATAATAGAAATTCATAACTAAGATGTCTGAATGTCATGGTAGGGAAACAGAGCAAATAACAAACAAGCGAATAAATACACCATGTAATTTTTTATTTTGGTAAATACCAGGGAGATAACAGAACAGGGCAGTGGGAGAGGGCTAATTTAAAGTGGATGGCCAGGAAGAGCCTCTAAAAGGCGGGTGTGGGAGCCACAATAATTGGAAAGGTAAAACCTACAAATATATAGGCCAAGTAAGTACAGATTCTTAAAGCCTGTTTCATTGCAACTCTTAGGAGAAATATGGCTTTCATCCTGATACAGCGAACACAACTGAAACTCTGTGGAAAACAGAAATAAAGATCTAAGACTTTCATTATTAATTCAGTTAATGGTTAATTCAGTACATATTCAGTTAATGGATGGGAGACGGTATAACTAATTCAAAATAGCAAATGATTTAACGGCTTTGGAAAGGACTTAAAGTCCACACGTACAGAGCACCTGCCATTCTCACACCCAGGCACCTTCCCTTTGGCTCGGTCTCTGTGGGAAGCTGCCAAAGCCCCAGATGAACAGTGCTGGCAACGGGGATGTTATGAATATTGCACAAAATAAAATTTATCCAATGGTCGCCAGAGCGGTGCAAAATCTGGAGAGCCTGACAGTATGCTTAGTCACACGGCAGCTTTGCCAGTTGGGAGAGTAGGGTACCGACAGACATTCGTGATGTGAATATCAGGGTGATGAAATTCGTTCGGACATGCTTGGTCAAAATGTAATTAGGGAGAATTGATCCATTTCAGCAAAGACTAGTTCCCAATGGTACGTGCCCCCACTTGGACTCTGGGCACCGCGTACTGTTGAAACAGCCCTGATCTGAGGCGGCACCGAGTGTAGATTGCTCCAGAATGCAGACGCCAGGAAAGTCAGAGAAACAGCTCTAGGAAGCCCCAACCTGCAGGTAGAAAACTGGGTTTCCATAGCGGTGTCTTGCCCTGCCTCCACGGACCAGGACACCACGCTGCTGGGAACAGGACAATGTTTTGTGCTTTCTTTGGAGCTCAAATTATATATATTTTTTTAATATTTATTTTTGAGAGAGCGCAAGCAGGGGAGGGGCAGAGAGAGGGGGACAGAGGATCCAAAGCGGGCTGTGCACTGAGAGCCGCGAGCCCGATGCGGGGCTTGAACTCATGACCCTCAAGATCATGACCTGAGCTGAAATTGGATGGTCAACCAACTGAGCCACCTAGGTGTCCCTGGAGTTCAGTTTCTCTTTAAGGTGAATAAAATAGGGGCACCTGGGTGGCTCGGTCGATTAAGCATCTCACTTTCTCACTTTGGCTCAGGCCATGATCTCACGGTTTGTGAGTTCGAGCCCCACGTCAGGCTCTGTGCTGATAGCTCGGAGCCTGGAGCCTGCTTCAGATTTTGTGTCTCCCTCTCCCTCTGCCCTCCCCCGCTCGTGCTCTGTCTCCCTCTCAGAAAATAAATAAACGTTAAAAAAACATTTAAAATTGGTAAAACAATGTATCCACTGACATTCTTTGGAGAAATTAGAAAGGAATCATTTACAAACAAAATTAAAAAAACTGAGGTTGTGTTAGAACAGAGAACAGTATTTTATGCTTAGTTCTGTAGGTTCCTCTGAGGAAAGGTATTTCATATGCTTTGCTTCCTTACCTTCAAATTACCCCTTGTCACAGGCGTGGAAAGCAATTCACACGCATGCCCCACTCCAGTCATGCAGGTAACAAAGTGCTGTCTAAAGAAATGTTTCCTTTTTTTTTTTTTTTTTTTTTTTAAATAGGCTCCATGCTCAGTATGGAGCCCAACGCGGGGCTTGAACTCACCACCTGGAGATCAAGACCTGAGCTGAGATCGAATCGGACGCTTAACTGACTGAGCTACCAGGTGCCCCTCAAAGAAATATTTAAAATGAGGACCTGCGTATACTATTTTTATTAAATGAAACGCTGCTTTCCACAGAATCTAATATAAATTTAAATTTTCAAAACATGTGACTTTAACCATAGGAGAGGGGAGGGGCCTACCGGGAGAGCAGAATTGAAGGTCTGCATATTGTATGCCAGAATAGTGGAAAGTTAGAAATGAAATTATTAAGCAACTAAGTAAAACGTGTTCTACCTTGGCATGTATGCCTTCACAGTGACCTGGTAGGCCAGGCTCAAATTCGGAATTCTTGGACTTGTGGAGCTTTGTTCTAGAATGTGGTGGCACAAGCAGGGCTGGCCCCTGGCTCTGCTCACCTCCCTTCTGAAGAGAAGGGAGCCATTCTGTCCAGAACCGGATGGGCCTTGTACCCCTGTGTCATTGCCCAGCTCTGACCTCACAAGGAGCGGCATTTCAGCTACCCTCAAGAGCTTGGACAGATGGCTTCAGAAGAGTCCCAGGCAGGTGTGAAAGTGGCTGGGGTCGTTGATCCAGGGAATTCTAGGGTCCTGGGACCTCAGAGTGTCCCAGGGGGACAGCAGGCTTGGAGCAGGTCCCCCTGACTTCACTGATTCCTTGACCCTAGGTGAGAGGTTTGGCTGGAGGAGAGCCAGAATGGCTTTTAAGCAGGTAGGCTGGGGTGAGAACCTCTCTTGGGTCTGAGAGCAGTCCTGTTCACTGACAAACGGTTTTTTAAGTAAATTTAACCAATATTTTCCTAAAATAAGATTTTCATTGAATTAACAAAAGAGAAAAAGGGCAGGTAAGCTGTGTCATCAATTCGCGCATTACATAAAGGCAAGTTCGTCTACTGTAGACACCAGTATCGGTGAGGCCCGCATTTGGACAATTTAGTCTAGAGCACTACTGTAGGTGCTCTGCAGGTGTTTGTTGAGCGTGACCCCAGATATCTAAAAGAGAAGTTGTTTCTGACTGTTATTCAGAAATATGTGCTGCCTGTGAGCTCAGCGATGTATGGTAGAGTCTTGTCCTCCTTAGTCCTGGAGAGGATGACAAGCATTTCCCAAGAAAGAATTCTTCATTGAAGTCATTCACTGACCTCCTTTAGGCTCTGAACTCTAGCGAACTCCCAAAACCTTATTCTTTTTTTATTAAAAAAGTTTGTTTTAACATGTATTTATTTTTGAGAGACAGCACGAGCGGGGAGGGACAGAGAGAGAGGGAGACACAGCGTCCGAAGCAGGCTCCAGGTTCTGAGCTGTCAGCACAGAGCCCGATGCGGGGCTCGAACTCACAAACCGTGAGATCATGACCTGAGCCGAAGTTGGGTGCCCAACTGACTGAGCCACCCAGGCGCCCCCCAAAATTAACCACTTCTTAATTAAAGTGGTTCATTAAAATCACGGACCTTGATTTCTCAGACATCTAGCACCGAGCAGGGATGATTGCTAAGTGTTTTTATCACAGATTTTGCTTTAAGAACGCTGTGGCTTTCTCACGCGTTTGTACCTCTTCCAATCTAGATCAGTTTTGTCACAGAAGAGGACGGTCTATACAAAGAAGAACACTGTTTACAGTTGGCAAAAATGACTTACCCTCCAGCAAATTTACCGAGCTTGAAAATGTTGTATTGCACTTCACTTCACATCTGTTTCCTCTGGAGCCTTTGTACCTTCAGCTGGGAATTTGGCCTTGGGTGACGAGAACATGGTTATCCTGTGTGGCAGATATTCTGGTTAGATACTTGGTTTCGACTCCCCTTTCTCACTTTCTAAGAGAAAAGAGAACCTAGTTTTATTTGGGGTGTCAATGTACTGAAATAAAAGCGTATTTTTAATTTTATTTACTTTTCAAAAAGTAATTATTGTCTTTTACTTTTTTTTTAATTTTTTTTTTCAACGTTTGTTTTTTTTTGTTTTGTTTTTTTTTTTTGTTGTTGTTTTTTTTTATTTTTGGGACAGAGAGAGACAGAGCATGAACGGGGGAGGGGCAGAGAGAGAGGGAGACACAGAATCGGAAACAGGCTCCAGGCTCCGAGCCATCAGCCCCCGTCGCGGGGCTCCAACTCACGGACCGCGAGATCGTGACCTGGCTGATGTCGGACGCTTAACCGACTGCGCCACCCAGGCGCCCCTATTGTCTTTTACTTTAAATGAAATATTTGTTTTTAATTTTGTTTACATTTATTTATTTTTGATAGAGAGAGACAGAGCACAAGTGGGGGAGGGGCAGAGAGAGAAGGAGACACAGAATCTGAAGCAGGCTCCAGGCTTTGAGCTCCGAGCTGTCAGTACAGAGCCCGACATGGGGCTCGAACTCACAAACCGCGAGATCATGACCTGAGCTGAAGTCGGATGCTCAACCGACTGAGCCACCCAGGTACCCCTTAAATGAAATACTTAAAAAATACTTAAAAATTTTAACTTTAATATTTTGAATAATTTAAAAATTAAATAAAATAATTTTAAAATATTTATTTATTTATTTTGAGAGAAAGGAAGAGGGAGAGCACATGAGTGAGGGGGAGAGAGAGAGAGGAGAGAGAGAATCCCAAGCAGGTTCCACACTATCACTATCAGCACAGAGCCTGATGCAGGGCTTGAACTCATACACCGTGAGATCATGACCTGAGCCGAAACCAAGAGTTGGAGGCTTAATTGACTTAGCCACCCAGGCACCCTGATTTGATTTACTTATTATTTTTTTTATTAATTTTTTTTAAATTTAATGTCTTTTATTTTTGAGAGAGAGAGAGACAGAGTGCGAGCAGGGGAGGGGCTGACAGCAAGGGAGACAGAAACCTAAGCAGGCTCCAGGCTCTGAGCTGTAAGGACAGAGCCCTATGTGGGCTCAAACCCATGAGGCTTAACCGACTGAGCCACCCAGGCGCCCCTTGCTTTACTTTTTAAAAAGTAAAATTTACTTAAAATTTTGTAATTTCTATTTTTATGTAAAATATAAATGAAACATTCTATTTACATTTTATTAAAATATATTTATTAATGTCTGGTTGGGAGAAAGCACATTGACCTTGGACTTTCACATTTTTTTCTGCCTGGACGCTGGACTGCCAGAGCCTGAACTTCCTGCTTCCCGACTTCTAACAGGAAATAAGCTAACCTGTTAGATTTTCTGTTAATCACTGCCAAAGGCATTCCTCATTTATACACTCTGTGAACCAAATGCCTGTTTGGCTTCAAATAAAACCACCGTGCTGCCAAATAAAATAAGACAGAAAACTCCGCAATAGATCTGGTGAATATTCAAGACTTCAATATTGAAGTCTAGTAAGTGTGGTTTTCATGGTCACTACATTTTAGTTTTTCTAAGGTTTTGAATGGCAACTCTTAGTTCAACATAATGCAGCCAGAACACGTCCCTCTTGTGCTATACAATGGAATTTATACGGAAGAGGAAGAGAATGTTTGGGGTAATAGGTACGTCTCTAAAAGAATTGTAGAAAGCATTTGGGCTTTTTCAAGGGATACAGGAGTGCTGATTCATAGGCACACACGTACCCCAATGTTTATAGCAGTGCTTTCAACAATAGCCAAATTATGGAAAGAGTCTAAATGTCCATCAACTGATGAATGGATAAAGAAGATGTGGTTTATATATACAATGGAATACTACTTGGCAGTGAGAAAGAATGAAATCATGCCATTTGCAGCAACGTGGATGGAACTGGAAGTTATTATGCTGAATGAAATAAGTCAGTCAGAGGACAGATATCATATGTTTTCACATATGTTTATGTGGATCTTGAGAAACATAACAGAAGACCATGGGGGAAGGGAAGGGGAAAAAAATAGTTACAAACAGAGGGAGGGAGGCAAACCATAAGAGACTCTTAAATACAGAGAACAAACTTAGGTTGGATGGGGGGTGGGCGAGAGGGGAAAATGGGTGATGGGCATTGAGGAAGGGCACTTGTTGGGATGAGCACTGGGTGTTGTATGTAAGCCAATTTGACAATAAACTTTATATAAAAAAAAAGAATGTGGGCTTTTAGAAGTGGACTGCTTTGTAATTTGATAGAATTTGGAAATTTTTAGCAAACTGCTTGGCTTATCAGGTTGTTTGCTCACCGTAATATGAGTATTTATATATAAAAACTTTATAGTTTATTAAAATATATTTAATAAGTATTATTAAACGGTAATAAAATATAATATTATAAATAGAAATATAAATTATTGTAAAATAAAATTAAAATATTATTTTAAATATACTTATTGTTTACTTATTAATTATAAAATCAATAAAATATTAAATATAAAAGATTGTTTTATAAAATGAAAAATTAATAAAATATTATTGATAAACATGTTTTTAATTTACTTCTTAGAATGGCCCTCCAATGCTAGGTGCAGACAATGGAGAACAGCTATAGAACAGCAGATGGCTGGAGTTCCTTCCACATACACAAGGCCAGAGAGAGGTAGTAGAGGGGGGTGTGGGGCCTCCAAGCTTCAGGGACTGAACAGCCTTCCATCCTCCCGCTCTGGACTTCTTAGCTGTCTTCCATTCTCACCATCCTTCTCGAAACTCAGGAGGGTGCTGGAGTTGCTGTCATGATGTCAGTATTCCATGTAGGAGGTAAGACGGTGTGGGGGCAGCACAAAAAATGGCTCAACTCACAGTCTGTCGCTCTTTTAAAGGTTTCACTTCAAAAAAGTTCCACCCAACGATTTTTATTTATATCTCTGGCCAGTCCTGGGCCCCATGCACATTCATTATAAAGGAGGTTGAAAATATAGCCCTTTGGCAGGATACCATTGCCATGAATACATTAGGGTTCCCTAAGGAAGAAGGAAAGGAGGCATATTGGATACGCTGGTAGTGGTGTCCTCACGGTCCTCTCCTTGGCCTCCACTTCCTTGGGCATTGCTCTCTGAGGCTTCCAGTTTGCCCTCTGTGGGGTCCTTCCTCAACCCAAACCCTCTTCTACCTTTCTTCCATGTCTGTAACCAAGGTGGGCCCCAGAGGCTACTCCTTCCCTGAGCTGCACAGTTTTGTAGCTCACTTCCTGCAGGTGCAGATTTGGGCTGGGAGTTCTTGGGGTTGATCATTAACAGGCTGTGAATGGATGAGCTTGGGTTTCTTTGGGCATCCAGTTTCCTCAAAAACATAATCAGCTTCCAGTCGTTTTCCTTCCAATTCACCTTTTGGCACCAGTAATCATATCAAAAGTCCTTGCCCAGACATGTTTTTAATGATGGATTTATTTTAATAAATATCAAGCTAACGAGATTTTCTATTTATTTTTCTTTTAGCTTTGCAAGGCTTGTCTTCCAAGCATTAGTCTACCCAGTGAAACATAATGATTTGTACCTCAGACTCCAAGCAGAATTTAAACTGCCTGCCAAAAAAAGGTTAAGTGATCCTCACCAAAGTAAGTAGGGAAGAGTGGCAGGGAGTAGACAGAGGGAAAAAAATCTGAAAGTACCCAGAAGAGAAATACATTTAGGTAAAAGTATTACAGACCACAGAAATATAAGCCTGGTTTCTTGAGAGCACGTTGGAAATTTGCAACACCTTCTAAAATTTTTTTTAATGTTTATTCATTTTCGAGAGACAGAGCATGAGTTGGGGAGGGGCAGAGAGTGGGAGACACAGAATCTGAAGGAAGCTCCAGGCTCCAAGCTGTCAGTCCAATGCGGGGCTCAAACCCATGAACCACAAGATAATGACCTGAGCCGAAGTCAGATGCTTAACCAACTGAGCCACCCAGTCACCCCAGAAGTATGCAAAACCTTCTAAAGAAATTGATGGTGGTAAACAGAATAATGCTCACACCCCCAAAGATGGCCAATGTTCGAATCCCGGAACCTGTGGATATGTCAAGTTACACCACAAGGGGCAATTAAAGAAGGTTGTAGATGGAATTAAGTTTGCTAATCAGCTTTTCTTGACATGGGGAGATAATCTTGTGTCATCCTGCTGGACCCAATGTATGCAGGGTCCTCAAATGGGGAAGGAGGCAGAAGGGCCAAAAAGAGAAAGATGACATTATAAGAAAGACCTGCCTGGCCATCTCTGGCTTTAAGAGAGAAGGGGGCATGAGCCAAGGAATGCAGACAGCTTCTAGAAACTGGAAAAGGCAAGAGAGTTGATTCTGCCCTGGTACCTCCAGGAGGCACCTCAGAGATCCCATACCTTATTTTAGCCCAGTGAGACCCATTTTGAACTTCTGACTTCCAGAGTCATAAGGTAGTAAATTTCTGTTGCTTTAAAGCCACTAAGTTTGTGGTAACTTGATACAGCAGCAAATGGAAACCAATACGTTGCTCTATACAAACTAAAATATTAGAACCATCTTTGAATGTTGGAAGATGCAAGGCAAGAAACAGACTTCCCAGCAGAGACAAAGTGGACTGAGGGCAGTGTAGGATGCATGGATGGGGCTAAGTATGAGACCAGAGCAGAGGCGAGCCTCACACGTGAGGGGTCGTTACTAGTTTCTTCGAGAAGATGGCTGGGTGACTTGTCTCAGTCAAGGTGTGCTACATGCATGCATGATGCTGATGGTTCTTTTCATTTAAATTTTACAGTTAATAAGGGTGCCCGGGTGGCTCAGTCGGTTGAGCATCCGACTTTGGCCCGGGTCATGATCTCGCAGTTCGTGAGTTTGAGCCCGGTGTCAGGCTCTGTGCTGACAGCTCAGAGCCTGGAACCTGCTTTGGATTCCGTGTCTCCCTCTCTCTCTGCCCCTCCCCTGCTCATGCTCTGTCTCTTTCTCCAAAAATAAATAAATATTACAAAATTTTGTTTCAATTTTATAATTAATAAGCCAATATTGATGTATTATATGAACTAAAGTCCATACTTTTTTCATATTTCCTTAGTATTTACCTAATGTCCTTTTTCTGTTCCAGGATCCTATCCAGGATACCACATTACATTTATCTGTCATGTCTCTTCAAGCTCCTCTTAGCTATGACAGTTTCTCAGACTTTCCTTGTATTTGGTGACCTTGACAGTGTTAAGGAGTACTATTCAGGTATATTACAGGATGCCCTTTTATTGGTATTTATCTGATGTTTTGGTCACGGTTAGACTGGGGTTATGGGCTTTGTGGGAGGAAGACCCCAGAGATAGAGGGCCATTTTCCTCACATCCCATCAGAAGTATATACTCCCAACATGACTCATCGCTGTGATGTTGCCTTGAATATCTACGAGCTGAGGGAGTATTTGTCAGTTTCCCCTCCTATAAAGTTACCCTTTACCCCCATTCCATGCTGTTCCCCTTAGAAAGATATCACTATGCACAGCTCCCTCTGAAGGGCTAGGAGTCATGTTCTACCCCCTTGAAGGCTGAATACATTATTAAAAAGTTTTCTGTACAAGAAATTTGTTCATTCTTCCCTATTTATGAATTTATTCAGTCATTGATTTATATTAGGATGGACTAATGGATATTTAACTTATATGTTGGGTTATAACCCAATACTCCTGTACTTATTTTTGTCACTCAGATTATCCCAGCTTTGGCTACTAGAAGCTCCTTCAGGTGGCTTCTGTGTCCCTTGACATTATCCCATCTTTATAGGTTTTTTTTTTTTTATTTTTTAGCATAATACTGAGAGTTTTAATTACAGAGTATAGGTTCACTCATTAATAAATTCTTACATATAGGTGCTACTGTATGGGTCATGTCTAGGTTTTATAGTCAACATTGCAACGTTGAGAATGGATGAAATCAAGAACCAATAGCGTCCACCTTTGAGAATAACAAATAAAGTGCATTCTTCCAGAATTCTACACATTATCCTTGTATTCCACCAAGGTATAAGATAAAATAAATTGAAAGCCAATGTAAGTATTTTTGTGCAAGGAATAATATGATAAAGATCATATTTATGGTATTTAGGGACATGAAAAATATGGGTAGATGGTATGGGAACAGAACTACTTGAATATCCTTTTTGAATAGGGGGAGAAAATTAAAGTTGCAATTGTGCCTCAATTTAGGCAGGGAAGAAGCTTTAAGTAAAGAGAAATGGTGAAGCAAGCCCTTTGAACTGAAAAGTACCTACTTTTATTTATTTTCAGCTCTACGTTGTGAATCGATTTCTCTTTACCTACAAGAGAAGCCAAGGACACTGAATGTTTATGACCCGGAAAATGAAACAAAGAGCAAGGTTGAATTGAACAAGTAACTGAATTGAAACAGATTTCCAATAGGGCAAAAATTTGACTGTGTTTGATCATAAGAGGAAATTTTCTGGCTTTCTGGATTTTTGCTTTCAATGCAAAAAAAGGATCAGATCACTGTTACTATCAAATTGTTTTATTGTTCATTCAAAACATGAAAATGTTTAGATTACTGTAAGAGGTTGTAAAGTATGGCAGGGACAGAAGATAATGATAGTTCTTACTGTTCATTATTTTCAATGTAACTGAGCTTTGAATAAGCCTATTGGGATTTTAAGATTTTATTTTTAAGTCATCTCTACACCCAACATGGGGCTCGAACTTACAACCCAGAGATCAAGAGTTGCTGGAGGAGCCAGCCAGGTGCCCCAACCTATTGGGAATTTTTAATTTTTTTAATTATTTTTTTATTTGAGAGAGAGAGAGAGAGAGAAAGAGAGAGAGAGAGAGAGAGAGAGAGAGAGAGAATGGGCAGGGGAGAGGGGCAGAGGGAGAGAGAGAGAATCCTAAGCAGACTCTACACTCAGCACAAAGCCCGACCTGAGACTCCATCTCATGACTTGAGCTGAAATCAAGAGTTGGACACTCAATCGACTGAGCCACCCAGGCGCCCCAACCTATTGGGATTTAAAAAAATTCTTTTCCACCCAAAATCTTACTTCATTACCTACCCCCTGCAGGGCACTATAAAAATCTCAGCGTGACTTTTAATACTCCATGCAGTGATTTGATACTTGTCTCCCCAGAGCAAAAATTAAAAGCACGCTTAAAGAAAGCTATTTTTCTGGCACAGTTACAACCAAAATTAATGCACGGTTTTGCTTATACAAACCAAGTTTATGGCAAATTCCATGCAAGATAATGAAAAAAAAGAACGATGATAAAGATAGTGCAAAAAAGGAAAAGAGATAGCTGTGAGAAAACCTTAAAAGCATCTGACAGACAAATGTAATTTTCTAAATGCTGAGGATGGCTAGATTAAGGAAGTTTTAGGCTTACATTAATCTTGAGGAAAATTTTAGAGTAAAATTTTAAATACACAGATTGTGACCCATTAGAAAAGAAGTGTTTTCCTGGACTCTGTTCTGGGTCCAGTGAACAAGATGTTATAAAATAACTGTATCTAAAAAAAAATAATAAAATAGAATAATTGTATTTCATTTTTTTAAGATTTATTTCTTTATTTTGAGAGAGAGAGTGAGAGATCAGGGAAGGGGCAGAGAGAGAGGGAGAGAAAAGAATCCCAAGCACAGTTAGCACAGAGCCTGATACGGAGCTCGATCTCACAAACTATGAGATCACGACCTGAGCCACCCAGACGCCCCAACTGTATTTCTTTGCCATTAGGGTCAGGATAAATTAGAGGTGTATCAAGGCTATCATGACTCGATTTCAATAAACTATTTGACAAAAAGCCTTGGGTTATCCCTCTGGGTAAGAAGTTGATAGGCACATGGAGGTCCCTTAGGTAGGGACACAGGCAGCTGTGTCCCTTAGGTAAACCACAAGTTAAAGAAACCTACCATCAGAGATGTTGTTTCATGGCTCCTTATTAGCCTGTCAGAAGTCTCCAGCAAAGCTTCTCTAGACTCCTTTCTAGGTCCTGTGCTTTTTACTATTTTTTTTTTTACCGAAGGCAAAGCAAAGTTAATAAATTTTCACATACATCAGTGTTTGATTGGGTATCTCCTAGGTTAAGTGCTACATTCAAAAGCCAAAATCAGGGGCGCCTGGGTGGCGCAGTCGGTTAAGCGTCCGACTTCAGCCAGGTCACGATCTTGCGGTGCGTGAGTTCGAGCCCCGCGTCAGGCTCTGGGCTGATGGCTCAGAGCCTGGAGCCTGTTTCCGATTCTGTGTCTCCCTCTCTCTCTGCCCCTCCCCCATTCATGCTCTGTCTCTCTCTGTCCCAAAAATAAATAAACGTTGAAAAAAAAAAAAAAAAAAAAAAAGCCAAAATCAGGGCGCCTGGGTGGCTCAGTCGGTTAAGCATCTGACTTCAGCTCAGGTCTTGAGCTCACCCCTTGTGGGATTGAGCCCTGCATTGGTCTCTGTGCTGACAGCTCGGAGCCTGGAGCCTGCTTTGGATTCTGTGTCTCCCTCTCTCTCTTCCCCTCCACTGCTCATGCTATGTCTTGCTCTGACTCTCAAAAATGAATAAATGTTAAAAAAATTTTTTTTAAAGCCAAAATCATCACAAGAAGAAGACTGAGGCCAATAATGTATTGTATAGAGAAGGTGAATCACTTCGTACAAGCAGGTAAAGAACAAAATGAAAGCAATCAGTGTAGTCTACCATATCAAGAAACTGTGAATAAAAATTACATGATCAGATTAAAAAAAGAAGAAGACATATCCAAGGGACAGAAATTGAGACTATAGATCAATATCCTGGACTCATAAACCCTAGCTATAGTATTTTCCATTTTAAAGCTGGGTTGTTTTTTTTTTTAAGAATTTATTTTTTTCCTTTCTTAAAATTAAATGTAGTTAGTTAACATACAGTGCAATATTGGTTTTAGAAGTAGAATTCAGTGATTGATCACTTACATACAAGACCCAGTACTCATCACAAGTACCCTCCTTATTACCCATCACCCATCTAGCCCATCCCCCACCCACCTTCCTCCACCAACCCTCAGTTTGTTCTCTATCCCTACGAGTTTCTTGTGGTTTGTTTCCCTTTCTTTTCTTCCACCCCCAACTCCCTATATGTTCATATGTTTTGTTTCTTCAATTCCACATATGAGTGAAATCATATGGTATTTGTCTTTCTCTGACTTATTTCACTTAGCATAATACATCCTATCTCCATTCATTTCATTGCAAATGGCAATATAAATATATTTCTTCTTCTTCTTTTTTTTTTTTTTTTTACTGTCATTGTGTCCTTAGAATTTCCAGAATTTCACTATGAGATGCTCTAATGCCGTTTACGGAGCATTATTTATAATGGCTGCTCTATCTCAGTCAATAAGATTTTGGTAAATTCACAATAAAATGCACTTAAAAGCTTGATTGCTAATGTAATCATATTTTAAAAACTCAAGAACTATGTAAGAGAGGGGTGAAAGGATAATTTGTATGAGAAGCCAAGATTAAGCATATTTTGCTTCATTCATTTTCTCTAGGTTTCTTAACAACTGTGGCAAGGGGAAAATTCATGGATTATATAGATGTTAATATCAATTTTTATGGGCACATTTATTTTTCAGGATAAGACAAACATTTTTATTTTTGGCACCAAACTCAGAGAGCAGCAATATATTGTAATAATTTCATTTAAAAGTTTTTAAGCAATATAACAGACCATGTGCATTCTTCTATTGAGATAAAATTGACATATGACATATTAGTTTTAGGCGTACAACACAGTGATCCAATATTTGCCTATATTGCAAAGTGATCACCACAAGAAGTCTGGTTAGCATGCATCACCACACATAGTTACAAAATTTTTCTCTTGTTATGAGAACTTTTTTTTTTTTTTGTATCGTTTCTTTATTTTTGAGAGAGAGAGACAGACAGACAGAGCATGAGCAGGGGAGGGGCAGAGAGAGAGGCAGACATAGAATCCAAAGCAGGCTCCAGGCTCTGAGCTGTCAGCACAGACACCAATGTGCAGCTCCAACCCACAAACTATGAGATCATGACCTGAGCTGAAGTCAGACGCTTGACCGACTGAGCCACCCAGGTGCCCCTGTTATGAGAACTTTTAAGATCTACTCTCTTACAACCTTGAGATATACAACACAGTATTATAAACTATACTCACAATGCTGTCCATTACATCCCCAGGACTTATTTATTTTATAACTAGAAGTTTGTATGCTTGACCCCCTTCACCCATTTTGCCCCCTGACCCCTAGCCTCTGGCAACCAGCCACCCATCTGTTCGCCGTATCTATTAGTTTGTTTTTTTTTGTTTTTTTAGATTCCATCTATAAGTGAGATCAAACGGTACTTGCCTTTCTCTGACCTAGTTCCCCTAGCATAATACTCTTAAAGTCATCCATATTGGCACAAATGGCAAGGTCTCTTTCAAAGGGACTTGGTTCTCTGTAATCAGCCTGTGCTATGTAGAGCGGCTATCTAAATTTTGCTATGATAAATTCTGGATACACATTCTTTTCTCCCCTGTTCTTTTCTTCCCAAAGACCATTTATCTTCTTTACTGTTATTTTGATTCTTTTTTTTTTAATGTTTACTTATTTTGAGAGAGAGTGAGAGAGAGAGAGAGGACATGAGCAGGGGAGGGGCAGAGAGGAAGAGAGAGAATCCCAAGCAGACTCCATGCTGTCTGTGCAGAGCCCAATGCCGAGCTAGAACCCACGAACCTAGAGATCATGACCCAAGCCGAGATGGAGAGCTGGACCCCTCCTCCCTGCCCATTATTTTTATTCTTAACAATACACTTCAATTATGGCATCTTTTTGGGAATCATATTTTAAAAGGCCGAAGAGGTACTTTATTTAAAAGAGTTATTGTTTTTGTTGTGTGCAGGAAGGATGAGAACTTTATATCTGAAAAAGAAACCTCTCTTTTTTTGTTGTTCCCTTGCCTCTGGGCACTTTGGGGTTTACCGTGCACAGTGAGAGGGGCTTTGACTTTCCTGCCATGCCAATCGTCAGGTTAATGTTCAGTTCAGCGTTTCCCTCTCTGTCCAGAAAGGTATGTAGCCCGGGTATAAGAGCTTAATCTTTTTGGTTTTACTCTAAAGCCTTCTCTTTTTCATCCAAATTTATTTTCCTAACCAGCTGGGAAAAGCCGCAGGCTCTGTCCTTGAGAAGCGCATGGCCATATGCTGCTCATCTGCTCGTTGGAAGGGGGAGCGAGCTGCCACCATTGGGGGCTGGGATTCTGGCATCCTGCACGGGCCGAGAGAAAGCCACCTGGTATGAGCAGGAAAGGCCCTGTCCCCATGAGGGTTCACAGAAGGATCCCGGTCACTGCCTACTTGGGAGTCGTCCTTAGAACGGAGAACTTCTGAAATTCTTTTACTGACATCTGAACCTGATCCCCTTACTGTCTCTGCAGTGGCACTTCCCACTGTCAAATGAGGCCACTGTTCATGCACGCCCCTGATTTCTGAAACGACATCACCACTGATGTGTAAGCGATGCCTTTGTGACCACGAAAAGGAACGAAGAGATACACAGATGACGGCTTATTCGTTTCATATTCTTTTCTCACCTGAAATGTTGAAATCATGTTTATTGAATGCTTAGCATAGACTAGTTTCCTGCTAAATAGTTGTTTCCAGGGACACTTTATCCCCACAGCTGACACAACATGCCATGAACCTGAGGCGGGTCGACCATCTTTTCTCATTTCCCTCTCTGGAATAACAGAATCCTGGCTTTGGGAAGCAGCAGAAAGAAACTGAGCAGTTTTGAATACAAAATGCCTCCCAGGGATGTCTTTATTTCAATTTTCCCCTAATGAAGCCACTGGTAATGTTATAATATGTCACCCTTGAAAGAATCAATGAAGTTTCCTTTTCCTTCTGGAGCCTTAGGAATATGGAGATTTTTCAAAAGTCAGAGCACACTGTGGGATCTTAAAAGTAAGTCATTAGGCTTGCACCGGCTCACTTAATCAGACTGCCCCCTCCTGAATTATAGTCTGCGATTGACTAGAAAATGAAACTGGGCACTTTGAACAAGAAGGGCAGGATCAATACACTCATTTGTGTACCAAGCACTGAAATCAATATTTGCTTGCTCGAGTCTTTCAGTCCTGAAAATTATACCTATTTACCCTCTGCTTTCTTATTTCTCCTTCAATTGGATCTAGGCTTTACTAAGACTTGGACCCTACCATGTCGTCACTGAAGAGAAGTTGGACCATATGCCCACAGCAGAACCACGAGATGCACAATCCAAATGACATCTCGGTCTTCAGTCCCTGATAATGCAGTGTGCACTTGCTTTGGCTATAATATCATGTTTTTTCATGTACCGTTTGGGGACAGTTTTAATTAAGCAGTGGAAGAGTTATCTAGAATATCTACCGAACTGCCCAACATTTCAAGGGGATTGCTTGAAAATAAGAAAAGTAAGTCTTTGTCTCTTTAAACTGCACACCCCCCAATTCCAAACATATAGTAATTTGAAAAGAAATATTTGTGCTTCTGCACACGTGCACGCACAAGCACATGTGCATGCGTGTTTCAAGGCATTATGGCTGGCTGGTTGCATGATCGACTCCCCTAGCATAAACAACCCACCCTGCTAAGCACCACATCTGTGGCATCTACTTTTGTTTGCAAGGGGAAAGAAGCAAGAGTTAGTGATGGGGACTCTCTGGGGACAAGGAACAGGGACAATGGAGGAGATAAGACTCATGGCATCTGTTCCCTTCTCCCCTTGGACTAGTTTCAGTGACTACAATTAGAAGGCTTGAGCCACTGGGGCACCTGGGTGGCTCAGTTGGGTAAGCATCTGACTCTTGATTTTGGCTCAGATCATGATCTCATGGTTCATGAGTTCGAGCCCCACATTGGTCTCTGGGCAGACAGCGTGGAACCTGCTTGGGATTTTCTCTCTCCCTCTCTCTCTGCCCCTCCCCTGCTTGTGCTCTCTGTCTCTCTCTCTCTCTGTCTCTCTCTCTCTCTCTCTCTGCCTGTCTCTCTCTCTCAAAATAAATAAATAAACATTAGGGGAAAAAAGAAGGCATGAGTCACTATGGTGAGCCAGCTCTTTTCATGGGAGATTCTTAGAAATTCTAGGGGCACCTGCGTGGCTCCAATTAAGGAGCTCTGGTTAAGCATCCAACTTTGGCATGGGTCATGATCTCAGAGTTTGTGGGTTCAAGCCCCGTGTCAGGCTCTGTGCTGACAGCTCAGAGCCTGGAGCCAACTTCAGATTCTGTGTCTCCCTCTCTGCTTTTCCCCCACTCGTACTCTCTTTCTCTCTCTCAAAAATAAATAAGCATTAAAAACTTAAAAAAAAAAAAAGAAATTCTGGGCAAGTCAGAGACTGAAGGAGCTACTTTCTCATGTAGTGTATTTAAGACCAGGCATAAGCACAGGTGGTTTGGGGCCTGTATGACATCAAGTATGGCAGGGAGATGGGAAGAGGGCGAACCCGGAAGTGGTCCAGCATCCCAAGGGGTGGCTGTTAGCAAGCCTCGTGATATCATTCTCTTGGACTCTTTTAATTGGAACTGTGAAAAAACAAAACTGAGTAAATGTGAAGATCTACTTGGCTTTATGAAATGACTCATGAATCCCATCCAGCGAGTAGAGAGGGAGAGCTCCAATGAACTAAAGAACAGGTTTTTAAAGGCAAAGAGAGGGTGTTAAAATAAAGAGGAAAGGAATTTATTAGCGAGGAGTGCATTGTTTAGGCAAGGTTGCTCTCCTAAGGGGAACAAAAGGAGTCTATGAGTAAATTTTCTAGTATCCACCATGGAGAAAATTCCATGTTGCCTGGGGCAAGGGTACATTCCTGGGGGGTTGCAACTGCGGTTAGGTTAGGTGTTAAGTCTTGATTTGCTGGCACCATTTGGGGCCCATTGTTTTCTTTTTAACATCACCATGCACAGGAGCCCTGATGAGAAATTGTTAAGTGCATTCGTGGCCACTGACAGAGAAGAGAATCAACTTGCATACTTTATGTAGAGGCTGTAGGAGACCATCTAGTTTCCAGAACATATCCAACGTAACCCTGACATCCTGGAAACAGTTAACTAGGAGTCACTGTAAAAAATTTTTCATGTGTATTTATTTATTTTGAGAGAGAGACAGAGTGTGCACAGGGAAGGGCAGAGAGAGAGAGAGAGGATCCCAAGCAGACCCCACACTGTCAGCGCCGAGCCCAACCCAGGGCTCAGTCCCACGAACTGTGAGATCATGACCTGAGCCAAGACCAGCCTGACTGTCTCAGCCACCCAGGTGCCCCAGGAGTCTTATTTATTTATTTATTTATTTATTTATTTATTTATTTATTTAAATTTTATTTTAAAAATCTATCTCCAAATTGGTTAGCATATAGTGCAACAATTATTTCAGGAGTAGATTTCTTACTGCCCCTTACACATTTAGCCCATCCCCCACCCACAATTCCTCCAGTAACCCTGTTTGTTCTCCATATTTAAGAGACTCTATGTTTTGTCCCCCTCCCTGTTTTTGTATTATTTTTACTTCCCTTCCTTTATGTTCATCTGTTCTGTGTCTTAAAGTCCTCATATGAATGAAGTCATATGATATTTGTCTTTCTCTGACTAATTTTGCTTAGCATAATACCTGATAGTTCTATCCACGTAGTTGCAAATGGCAAGATTTCATTCTTTTTGATAGCTGAGTAGTACTCCACTGTATATATAAATATACCACATTTCTCTTTATCTATTCATCCATCAATGGACATTTGGGCTCTTTCCATACTTTGGCTATTGTTGATAGTGCTGCTATAAACATGGGGGTGCATGGGCCCCTAGAAACAGCATACCTGTATCCCTTGGATACTTAGTAATGCAATTGCTGGGTTGTAGGGTAGTTCTGTTTTTAATTTTTTGAGGAAACTCCATACTGTTTTCCAGAGTGGCTGCACCAGTTTGCATTCCCACCAGCAAGCAAAAGAGATCCTCTTTCTCTGCATCCTTGTCAAAATCTGTTGTTGCCTGAGTTGTTAATGTTAGCCATTCTGACAGGTGTAAGGTGGTAACTCATTGTGGTTATGACTTGTATTTCCCGGATTATGAGTGATGTTGTTTCATGTGTCAGTTGGCCATCTGGATGTCTTCTTTGGAGAAGTGTCTATTCATGTCTTTTGCTCATTTCTTCACTGGATTATTTGTTTTTTGGGTGTTGAGTTTGATAAGTTCTTCATAGATTTTGGATACTAACCCTTTATCTGATATGCTGTTTGCAAATATCTTCTCCCATTCTGTTGGTTGCCTTTTAGTTTTGCTGATTGTTTCCTTTGCTGTGCAGAAGCTTTTTATTTTGATGAGGTCCCAGTAGTTCATTTTTTCTTTTGTTTTCCTTGCCTCTGGAGACATGTTGAATAAGAAGTTGCTGCGGCCAAAATCAAAGAGATTTTTGCCTGCTTCCTCCTCGAGGATTTTGATGGCTTCCTGTCTTACGTTTAGGTCTTTCATCCATTTTGAGTTTATTTTTGTGTATGGTGTAAGAAAGTGGTCCAGGTTGATTCTTCTGCATGTCGCTGTCCAGTTTTCCCAGCACCATTTGCTGAAGAGAGTGTCTTTATTTCATTGGAGATTCTTTCCTGCTTTGTCAAAGATTAGCAGGTCCATTTCTGGGTTCTCTATTTTGTTCCATTAATCTGAGTGTCTGTTCTTATGCCAGTACCATACTGTCTTAATGATTACAGCTTTGTAGTATAGCTTGAAGTCTGGGATTGTGATGCTTCCTGCCTTGGTTTTCTTTTTCAAGATTGTCTTGACTATTTAGGGTCTTTTCTGGTTCCATACAAATCTTAGGATTATTTGTTCTAGCTCTGTGAAGAATGCTGGTGTTGTTTTGATAGGGATTGCACTGAATATGTAGATTACTTTGGGTAGTATCAACATTTTAACAATATTTGTTCTTCCTATCCAGGAGCATGCAATCTTTTTCCATTTTTTTTTGTGTCTTCACCAATTTCTTTCATAAGCTTTCTGTAGTTTTCAGCGTATAGATTTTTCACTTCTTTGGTTAGATTTATTCCTAGGTATTTTATGGGTTTTGGTACAATTGTAAATGGATCAATTCCTTGATTTCTCCTTCTGTCCCTTCATTGTTGGTGTATAGGAATGCAATCGATTTCTGTGCATGCGTTGATTTTATATCCTGCCGCTTTGCTGAATTCATGAATCAATTCTAGCAGTTTTTTGGTGGAATCTTTTGGGTTTTCCATATAGAGTATCATGTCATCTGCGAAGAGTGAAAGTTTGATCTCCTCCTGGCCGATTTGGATGACTTTTATTTCTTTGTGTTGTAGGATTGCAGAGGCTAAGACTTCCAATACTATGCTGACTAACAGTGGCAAGAGTGGACATCCCTGTCTTGTTCCTGACCTTAGGGGGAAAGCTCTCAGTTTTTCCCCATTGAGGATGATATTAGTGTTGGGTCCTTCATATATGGCTTTTATGATCTTGAGGTATGCTCCTTCTATCCCTACCTTCTTGAGGGTTTTTATCAAGAAAGGATGCTGTATTTTGTCAAATGCTTTCTCTGCATCAATTGAGAGGATCATATGGTTTTGTCCTTTCTTTTATTGATGTGATGAATCACGTTAATTGTTTTGCAGATATTGAACCAGCCCTGCATCCCAGGTATAAATCCCACTTGGTCGTGGTGAATAATTTGTTTAATGTATTGTTGGATCCGGTTGGCTAATATCTTGTTGAGGATTTTTGCATCCATGTTCATCAGGGAAATTGGTCTATAGTTCTCCTTTTTAGTGGGGTCTCTGTCTGGTTTTGGAATCAGGGTAATGCTGGCTTCATAGAAAGAGTTTGGAAGTTGTCCTTCCATTTCTACTTTTCGGAACAGTTTCAAGAGAATAGGTGTTAACTCTTCCTTAAATGTTTGGTAGAATTCCCCTGGAAAGCCATCCGGCCCTGGACTCTTGTTTTTTGGCAGATTTTTGATTACTAATTCGATTTCCTTACTGATTGTGGGTCTGTTCAAATTTTCTATTTCTTCCTGTTTCAGTTTCACTAGTTATATGTTTCTAGGAATTTGTCCACTTCTTCCCAATTGCCCATTTTATTGGCACATAATTGCTCATAATATTCTCTTATTATTGTTTTTATTTCTGCTGTGTTGGTTGTGATCTCTCCTCCTTCATTCTTGATTTTATTTGTTTGGGTCCTTTCCTTTTTCGTTTTGATCCAACTGGCTAGTGGTGTCTCCATTTTGTTAATTCTGTCAAAGAATCAGCTTCTGGTTTCATTGATCTGTTCTATGTTTTGTTGTGGTGGTGGTTTTTTGTTTTTTGTTTTGTTTTGTTTTGTTTTACTTTTGATAGCATTAATTTCTGCTCTAATCTTTATTATTTCCTGTCTTCTTCTGGTTTTGGGTTTTATGTGCTGTTCTTTTTCCAGCTCCTGAAGGCATAAGGTTAGGTTGTGTATCTGAGATCTTTCTTCCTTGTTTAGGAAGGCCTGGATTGCTATATACTTTCCTCTTATGACCGCCTTTGCTGCGTCCCAGAGGTTTGGGGTTGTGGTGTTATCATTGTCATTGACTTCCATATACTTTTTAATTTCCTCTTTCACTTCTTGGTTAGCCCATTCATCCTTTGGTAGGATGTTCTTCAGTCTCCAAGTATTTGTTACCTTTCCAGATTTTTTCTTGTGGTTGATTTCGAGGTTCATAGCATTGTGGTCTGAAAATATGCACGGTATGATCTTGGTCTTTTTGTACTTGCTGAGGGCTGATTTGTGTCCCAGTATATGGTCTATTCTGGAGAACGTTCCATGTGCACTGGAGAAGAATGTATATTCTGCTGCTTTAGGATGAAGTGTTCTGAATATATCTGTTCAGTCCATCCGGTCCAGTGTGTCATTCAAAGCCATTGTCTCCTTGTTGATTTCTTGATTAGATGACCTGTCCA
Source organism: Lynx rufus (assembly GCF_022079265.1). NCBI lineage: Eukaryota > Metazoa > Chordata > Mammalia > Carnivora > Felidae > Lynx > Lynx rufus. Next base: position 14,994,047 of record NW_025814840.1, read on the forward strand.
TAGCTGAGTGGGGTGTTGAAGTCTCCTACTATTATGGTATTACTATCGATGAGTTTCTTTATGTTTGTGATTGATTTATATATTTGGGTGCTCTCACATTTGGCACATAAATGTTTACAATTGTTAGGTCTTCTTGGTCTATAGACCCCTTGATTATGATATAATGCCCTTCTGCATCTTGATACAATGTTTATTTTAAAGTCTAGTTTGTCTGATATAAGAATGGCTACATCGGCTTTCTTTTGTTGACCATTAGCATGCTCGATGGTTCTCCATCCCCTTAGTTTCAATCTGAAGGTGTCTTTAGGTCTAAAGTGGGTCTCTTGTAAACAGCATATAGATGGATCTTGTTTTCTTATCCATTCTGTTACCCTGTGTCTTTTGATTGGAGCATTGAGTCCATTGCCCTTTAGAGTGAGTACTGAAAGCTATGAATTTATTGCCATTATGATGTTTGTAGAGGTGGAGTTTCTGTTGGTGTTCTGTGGTCCTTTCTAGTCTTTGTTGCTTTTGGTCTTTATTATTAGTTTTTGGGTTTTTTTTCATCTTTTCTCCCCTCAGAGAGTTCCCCTTTAAATTTCTTGCAGGGCTGGTTTAGTGGTCACAAACTCCTTTAATTTTTGTTTGTCTGGGAAACTTTTTAGCTCTCCTTCTATTTTGAATGACAGCCTTACTGGATAAAGAATTCTTGGCTGCATATTTTTCTGATTCTGCACATTGAATATATCCTGCCACTCCTTTCTAGCCTGCCACGTTTCTGTGGACAGGTCTGTTGCAAACTTGATCTGTCTTCCCTTGTAGGTTAAGGACTTTGTTTTCCCTTGTGCTTTCATGATTCTCTCCTTTCCTGTGTATTTTGTGAATTTGACTATGATATGCCTTGTTGATGGTTGGTTTTTGTTGAATCTAATGGGAGTCCCCTGTGCTTCCTGGATCTTGATGTCTGGGTCTTTCCCCAGGTTAGGAAAGTTTTCTTCTATGATTTGCTCCCATAACCCTTCTACCCCTATTTCTCTCTCTTTCTCTTCTGGGACCCCTATGATTCTGATGTTGTTCCTTTTTAATGAGTCACTGATTTCTCTAATTCTTAAATTGTGCTCTTTTGCCTTAATCTCCCTATTTTTTTTTCCTGCTTCATTATTCTCCATAAGTTTGTGTTCTATATCGCTGATTCTCTGTTCTGCCTCACCCATCCTTGCCGCCGCGGAATGCATTTGAGATTGCAACTCTGTTATAGCAATTTTTATTTCATCCTGACTATCTTTGACTTCTTTTATCTCCACAGAAAGGGATTCTAATCTATTTATGACTCCAGCTAGTATTCTTATTATCATGATTCTAAACTGTGGTTCAGACATCTTGCTTGTATCTGTGTTGGTTAATTCCCGGCTATTGTTTCTTCCTGCTCTTTCTTTTGGGGTGAATTCCTTCCTTTCGTCATTTTGAAGTGAGAAAAGGAATTAATGAGGTGAAAAAATTAACATTAAAAATATTAAAATTTAAAAACATAAAAATTAAAATTTAAAAATCACCACACACACAGAAAATCGAATAAATGATGCTAGATCCTAGGTGTGTTTGGTCTGGGTTGATAGATTAGCGAAAAAAGGGGAAAGATAAAAAAGGAAATTGTTGGAAAATTTGAAAAAATGAATACACTGAAGTAGACCAAAATGAAATGATGGAAGTAAAACAGAGTTTGGAAAAATTTACCCAAAAGTAAAAAATATAGTAGAAAACAATTAAAGAAAAATATTTTTGAGAAAAATTGAAAATAAAGATGAATTTTTTCTTTCTGTATTCAAGAAAAAGAAAAGAAACAAAAAAGAGAAAAGAAAAAAGAAAATTGAATAGATGGACTGGGGAACAGACTGAAAGGCGATTGAAATTACTTCTTTTTTTCTCCTAGACGTCAAACTATGAAACACTTTATCGTCCATAAACTAAGCAGGCGGTGAGATTTGTTTTCCTGAAGAGCAAGGTTGGCCCCGTTGGGCGGGGCTCAGTGTAAGGGCTCCGTTCTCCACTAGATGGCGTTGCTTAGCCTACTGGGGTGGGTGGTTGTGGTGCTTGTAGGCGCGCATGCGCCCCAGCGCCGAAAATGGCGTCATCCGGCGACCCAGCGTCCAGTGTCAGAGTTTGTTCTCCCCGATCAGCAATCGCGCACCTGTCCTTTGTCTTGTGCTTCCGTCCACTCCCTGTCTTTACGCTGTCCGTGACCAAGCCCCAGGCAGCACCTCCCTCCTGAGTTTTATCTCAGATGCGGCTCCTTTGCCCGACCTCTTACCTCTGAGGGACTGCGGCTTTGACCCATTCTGCCCCTCTGCGGGAGGGTCTCCCCGAGCAATGGCCGGGTGCCGGCCACACCCAGGAACGTTTGCGGGTCCCTGCTGCCACCGACACCCAGAGACTGTGGCCGGGTGCCAGCCCGCCCCAGAAAAAGCTCGCGAGATAGTGGAGCAGCAGCGCCTCCGGGACCGTGGAAAATCACAACACACATCTGGCACCAGGCTTCACCCTCAGGGACCTTGTTCCAGCACCAGCAAATGTGCCTGTTCTCCCAGGTCCACTGGGGCCTTACCTTTGGGGGACCCCCACAGCCTCGACCAGGAGTCCTCCCAGCGGGGGAACCGCCTCTCCCCGTGTGGCCCGAAGATGCCAGGACTTCACTCGGCTCCTGGGGATTCGCCCTTCCCACCAGAGCACCTCCAGGTATGGAGCTGCGGAGTTTCTGACTCTGCGCTCCCCTCCTTTAGAGTCTTAATGGAATTTAAACCCTCTCTTTCTCCCTTTTTAGCTCAGTCCCTGTGGCTGTTTCCACTTTTCCACTTTCTCTCCAGCTGCTTTTGGAGAGGGGTGCTTTTCCTGTATTTCCCCCCCCCCATCTCCGTCCTCTCTCCGCCCACAAAAGCCCTGCCCTCAGCAGCTTCTCTCCCCCCCCCCAGTTCACCTCTCCGCGCCGCGTACCTGCTGAGTTCTGTGGTTCAGGTTGTGCAGATTGTTGTGTTCATCCTCAGATCGGTTTTCTAGCTGTGTAGGATGGTTTAGCGTCGGTCTGGCCGTCTTTCACGGACGCGAGACACACAAGAAACTTCCATCCTGTTCCGCCATCTTGGCTCCTCCTTCCCCTCGGAGTCACTTTAAAAATGAGTGCGTCAGGGGCACGCGGGTGGCTTAGTCGGTGGAGTGCGTGACGCTTGATGTCAGGGTTGCAAGTTCGAGCCCCGTGCTGGGGCAGAGATTATTGTTACAAAATTAAAAACCTTAAAGAAAAGAAGGGAAATGAGTGAGTTGCCTAAACAGAAGAAAGTTTGCAGTCATTGTGATTTTCCCATACATATGCATGGCCCAGGGAGACCAGGCAATCTTAGGAGACCAGGCAATACCTTCACGCAAACGTACATGCCCACTCACAGTTAAACACACAAAAATGCACGCATACCTGTGGGAATAGATTCCTTTTTTTCATGTCTGCATTCATGGGCAAGTTTATTCTGAGTGGTTATTTTTATGTACATCGTTGCACTAGGAATTTCAGAGAATATGTGGAAAGTTGAAAATTGACTTCTGGTTCAATATGGCAAACGGACCACAGATGTTTATCTCCTTTCTCTACCAAAGCCCTGCTAACATGAAGGGAGCCAAACTTCCCAGGGTTGTTATCCCAAAAGAGTACCAATAACAGGAGGGGTAACAAAAGCCGAGGAAAGACTTGAACTTGGCTTTGGAATCCAGAGGAAGCACGGATGACTGGAGGTAGAGGAGGTTATATGGCAGTCCTTTTGGAGGGTGGCCCACTGGGGGAGAGGAGGTGAGCCCCCCACAGTGCTCATCAACTGGAGGGTCGTGCAGGGAGCTTGGACTTACAGGGAGCTGTTGACTCTCACCAGGCCCTCACTGTAAGGAATCCTCTTTCCTCCCTGCACAGGATGAGTGCTGAATTTCTAGGAAAATTGCATTAGAGACACCAGGGACTCTGATGCCACACAGAGAGGGATGCAGGTGAGACCACAGGCAGAACACAGAGGGGTCCAGTGAGAGTCTCCATGTGACTCTATAAGAGTCTCGCTGTCCTGCAAGAACCTCATGCCTTCCTCTCACTCTGCTCCCTAATGAGCAGCAGGCCAGAATATGCTGAGCGGCCCCTTGTGGGGAGAAAGTCTCCAGCCACTGTGACTTAACAGTCCCCCATGTGAGCTCCAGATCACCACCTGTCCTCCCCTAGGAAGCCCACCAGTCGAGAAGCGCCCCCAAACACCTGGGGCTCCCAGTCAGTTTTTCGGGTCTCGCGCTTGAATGGGAGTGCAAACTTAAGGACCACGAACATTTGGGGGGAAAAAAGCCTCAAAGATAAAGGACAAAAACCAAACCACCAGCATAAACAAAGAAACTTGGAGAAGGCAGAGGCAGGATTGGCACAAAGAAAACGGAAACAAATTCTTCTGAGCACCCAGAGAAAATCATCAAAAGATGTGGTACCCTAGAAGATAAAAACAGTCTGCTAGGAAAACTCAGAGAACAATGAAGGAAAAAGCCTGTAGAAATGAAAGTTCTAATGTCAAAAATGTCCTGCCAGCATGAGCCTGCAGGCCCCACAACTCCACATTAACTTGTTCTTGGTTACTGTCTCAGTTCCAAGTTCGACCTCTGGACCAAACACCATGCCACTGGGTGGGGGGCGGGGAGCCCACGCTGGGGCAGGGGAGCTTGGAAGGGGGTGCTTAATCTGGGGCCACTAGGGTTTCCGATTGGAGACTGATACTGCTGTACCTCTTCTTTTGCTGGTAATTCCAAAACACAGACATTCCAGATGCTTTATATAAGCTCCTGGGCCACTGTTTGAAAGTGTTAGATCTCTATAATGCTACCCCAGCTGAAATTAAAGCCACTCGTCAAAAAATCAATCAATCAATCAATCAATCAATAAAACTTTGATCTCATACCCTTACTTGTATTATTTACCTATTGCCACAATAATGCAGCCTAACAAATTCCTCAAAATGTAGTGGCTTCAGGGTCACCTGGGTGGCTCAGTCGGTTAAGCATCTGACTTCGGCTCAGGTCATGATCTCACGGTCCGTGAGTTCAAGCCCCACGTCAGCTCTGTGGTGACAGCTCAGAGCCTGGTGCCTGCTTCAGATTCTGTTTCTCCCTCTCTCTCTGACCCTCCCCCATTCATGCTCTGTTTCTCTCTGTCTCAAAAATAAACAAACATTAAAAAAAATTTTTTTTTTAGTGTAGTGGCTTCAAACAGCCATCATTTGTTCTTGTGTTCAGCGGGCGGTGGTTGGGTTGGGCTGGGCTGGGCTGGCTTGGGGCTCCAGGTTCCAAGCTCTTCTGGGCTCAGGTCTGTTCCCTTGGCGTCTGAAACTCCTTTGAGCAGCCGACATCTGGGACAGAGGATCTGCTCCCCACCCTGCATTCTTGGCCCCAGGCTGAGGACACGGCTGAAGAATCCACTTTGGGAGCACTCTTTATTGGAGCGCCAGAGTGGAAATCCAATGGAGCAGGCACATTTCATGTGTCTGCTCACATCTTTCCAACTAACTAACCCCTCACTGGAAAAGCAAGTGACAGGGCAACATCCAAACGCAGAGCAAATCCACTCACCTAGAGGCCATGGCAATGGCAAGCAGGATTTCAACGCTACTGCTACAAAGAATTGGGATCAAGGGTTTAATTTACTGCCATCGGCTCTATTGGCCCCAATTATTCACATACACCCCCCATATGGAAAATACCCTCAACTGCGTCACGGAGACCCACAAACGTCTCATCCAATCTCAGCATCTGATGCCACATCATGGAGTCCACGTACATACATGGGTCCCTCACACATGCCATATGCCAACCATGATAGGACAGAAAGACCCCTGCAGTCAACACATCCTTCTGAGGCAGGGGAGAGTGGGTGGGAGTGGGAAAAGCAGAGCAGTAACCAGCTTGCAGCCATTTAAATATCCGACGAGGGGGACACCGCCAGCGTCTGCAGCAGGGACTGCGCCTCCTTTGACCAGCTTCTGTCCTCCGGGAGTGGCCCTTGAGGGCCACTGCTCCCCACGGCTCTTGGTTCTGTCTCTGAGCCTCCATTCGTTTCCACCGAGCACTTCGACCACTGGAAAGACAGCTGGAGACTTTGCCTTTGTTTCTCCGTCTCAGTCACTTTCTGCCTGTGTGAAAGCTCTCCAGAGAAGCTGAATCAATGGTGCATATACATTATACTGCATGTAGTATAGTGTAGCATAAGATAGAGAGTATCTATATATACTAGAGTATACATAATAGTATATTATATATATTATATGCTATATGTGTGTGTGTAAGTATACATATATAGATGGAGATAGATTTTGTATAAGGGATTGGCTCACATGATCATGGAGGCTGATAAGTCCTAAGATCTGCAGTCAGCAAGCCAGAGACCCAGCACAGTCCATGGTGCAGCTCCATTTCAAATGTTGGCAGGCTTGAGACCCAGGAAAAGCCAATGTTTCAGTTCCAATCTGAAGGCAGAAAAAGCCCCCATGTCTTGGAGGTCCCAGATTGAAGGCAGTGAGGCAGGAAGAGTTTCCTTTTATTCATGGAGGACCAGTCGTTGGGTCCATTCAAGCCTTCAACTAATTGGATGAGGCCCACCCACATGGGGGTACGGGGTGGGAGGAGCAATCTGCTTTAGCGAGTCTACTCATTCAAATGTTGATCTCATCCAGAAAAAGATCACAGACATGCCCAGAATAATGTGTTCAACCAAATGTGTGAACACCTCTTGACCCAGTCAAATTGACGCATAAATTTAATCATCACACTGCCTAGGAAAGTTAGGGGTCATGAGGTTTTTTTGTATCTTTCCCAGTCTCAGTCTCTTTTTGTCCAGGCTGGCAGGATTTTTGCCAATGTGGCTCTTTCAAAATGTGGGTTTTCTGTGAAAGGGATTCCGATCAACTGCTTGTGGCAAAAGGCACAACCATAATGCTTTTCAAGATATGCCTCTTTCCAGCCTTAATTACAGGTACTTTCAAGAAATCAGACTTCTGTGGAACCTTGTCTATAATCTTCCCACTCTTTCTAATCTTTCCTTTTGTCCAGTTGAAGGGACCTACTAGTGGCCATTTTATTTTTATTTTTATTTATTTTTTTTAATGTTTATTTATTTCGGAGACAGAGCATAATTGGGGGAGGGGCAGAGAGAGAGAGGGAGACACAGTATCAGAAGCAGGCTCCAGGCTCTGAGCTGTCAGCACAGAGCCCGACACGGGGCTCGAACTCACGGACCATGAGATCATGACCTGAGCTGAAGTTGGTCGCTCAACCGACTGAGCCACCCAGACGCCCCTACTAGTGGCCATTTTAAACCTCTCAGATGTCTTACCAAAGAGTCCCTCAGGCTGACTTTGAGTCACTCCAAAGCTGTGTCACATTAGTAGCACCCTAGATTTGGTCTTTGCCTTAAGGCTCTGTTATGATGGCCCCAGCCTTGACTTTGTGAGAAATTGTTTCATTTCATAACTCTGCCGCACGATTCTAGACTCCCTAACATGCCTTTCACTTCTATTTGCAACTGAGAAGCTATTTTCCAAACACGTCTTCTCTTTCCTGTAGCGCCTTCCCATGTGCGTCCAATAGCAACCAATTCCTGCTTCCAATTTTACTTCCTGCAAACTTTCTCACCCAAGACTAAAAGTTCTGTAGGGATATTTTCTACTTTCCAAATTAACCACAAAGTAGTTTTATCGAATGCTTTCCCACTACATAATGTGAGTTACTATTTGGTCAGCCTCCTGTATAGTTGCCTTGGTTTTTACCATTCATTACCATTTTAATTCCACAAATTTTAGGTTCTTGTCAGGGCAACACCCCCTTTTTGGTATTGGTCAGAAATTACTGCAATAGCAAAATGTGAAAAGATCTCAAAAGTCACTGCAAAAGCAGTAATTTGCTTTTCTGGTGTCAGCTCTGTGGATTGGCTGGACCCCGGGCTCTGAGGCTTTCAAGTCCACGCCACACGTGTCTTACAGTGACTTGCAGCCACCAGACGTGTGGTCTGCTTCCTGTGTCACATTCTCAGATGTAGGCTGAGGGCAGGTGGGTACTTGAGGTGCAGTCTGCCCATGGCGGGCCACCCAAGTGCATGAATGCAAGTCCAAAGACACAAGCATATTTTATGCCTGTTTGAGCCACGTTCACTAGCATCTCCTTGGCCAAAGCAAGTCATGTGGCAAAATTCAGAGTTAGGGGCAGGGAAGTACACTCTGCCAACCGTGAAACCAGGGTGGATGTGACTGGATAATATTAACACGGGTGCCTGGAAAGGTGGGGCTAATAACTCAATCTACCTCAGTGCTGGAGAGATTTACTCTCTCTGTCTCTGTCTGTGTGTCTCTCTCTGACTCTTTCTCTTTGGTAAGATTGTGAACTTAGGAGGTCCCGGACGACTGAATTTCAGCCCCCGGGGTTCCTGAGACAACCTTGCTGTTTTGTTTTGTTTGAAGTGTGATTATGCCAGACCAACTGAAGTTTCATCCTCCTATCACCACGGCTTCTCTTCCACCACAAATGGACCTTCAGGGCATGTGAACAAAAAACCAAGGAGTTTAATTCTATAATATTAAAAAATAACTTTCTAATTGATGACATCCACCTGGTAAGCCCCTACTTTTCTTACATCAGCCAAGATTCTAAATAACTACTTATAAGTCACATTTTTAACCCTATTGATTGTTTCCAGGTGGTTCTGCCCTCATTCATGTTCATTCCATTGCGTTCCACAGGCTTCTCTGATGGACCCACAAGTGTCCCTCCTAGAGCCTCGGGCCATCCCAGCTTCTGAGTCATCTGTGTCCCATCCCGTGGGATGTGCGGGTTTGGCATTCTCTCAGACTGGGAACACTGTGGTTCCAATCCATCTGCTAGGTTCCTGAAAACCAGGAATCTTGTGTCCACAGGAGTTGATGCTGGACAGTCATGTTGCCCCAAGTCACAGCTATCTGCTCCTGCTTCTGTCTGTCCACAAAACAACCCAGGCTAGATAGAAGAGTGCTCACCTATCACATTCTACTCAGTTCCGTGCAGGTGCCCCTCGAGGCGGGCTGCTCTTCTTTGGTTGTTTTTGTGCCTCGCCTTTGATAGACAATTGTTCTGCTGGACGCCTGATGGCTAGGCCCGTCTCCCACCACTACCTGTAGTGGAGCCTTGATGTTGTCTCTGGATCCCAGGCTAGCTGCCTGGAATATTACTGTACACAGACAGATCTTAAAAAATCAAAACGGCTATCTAACTGAACCTCTAATATTTGACGCAACATATTTCGCAACTGTTCCTGAAATTCACCACACCCACTTTACCCCTGCCCTCTGGGTGGCCCACCTTCCAGCCCTGTCAGTTTCCCAATAAGCCACACCTAGATCTCATTTTTCAAGTCCAATAGGTCCACAGTTGTTGACTCACTGCTTAAGGAAAGTCACTATTTACCTAGTGAAGGTCATAGTTTGCTTTCAACACTTCATGTCAGTTTTCAGAAATTTATTGAATTTCTTCAGTTGTTCTAGCTAAGGATTTTGGATTTTCTAAAGAGAAGGAGTTTGAAGACCCCCTTTTCCTGGAAACTAGCTAATTATGGCCCTAGAGCATTCAAGAACAAGCTTATAAACACAGTGTGTGGATTGAGGCAAACAGTGATAAGATCGTTACAGGAATGAAGACAGGCAGCCATCTGTACATCCCCAGTGGGAATGGAATGGTGACCTGAGTGGAGAAGAATAGATATTGCTTGGATGGTATTCAAATATTGTTTAGTGTCCAGAAGGCAAGCGTAGCTGGTGTCAGGTTAATTAAGCTCTGGGCTTTCCTGATTAGTAGGATGAGAATCAACGCATCAGCCCATTCTATTTTCCCCATTGAGTTCAGCATAGCAATTGACTTAGGTATCGTGGAACCAGAAGCTAATGCCATTTGGGCCATCTTGTTAAGAAAACAATTACAAAATTAAGTACAAAAGTGAATTTTTTTTAAATGCACAAAATTCGTAACAAATTACTGAGCCTAGAAAATTCAGGCCTTTTTCTTCTGAGCTCTCTTTATGAGAAACTTTTATAGAGAAATGCTTTCTCATTGCAACCTGGCTTTTCCTTCCCACCTAGAACATTCTGGGGCTCCCATCAGCTCCCATGAGTCATCAGCCTGGGCAAGGACAATCTCTGAAGCTTAAGATTCGTAAATTTCACAGTAAATCTGCTTTTCGTCCAGAGCACAAACATGATCAAGATACATCCACCAGGGTCCATGCCTTAACATCAGGGCTGGCTTTATGGGTGTACAACCTGCACAGCAACCCAGGGCTGGTGTTCAGAAGGATCCATGCTTTGGTTTAATGCTCTGCTGTCTGTTACCATCTAGAAACTCTTAATTTTTTTCTTTCCATCAGTATTTGTAGGAGAAGTCGATGGGACAATGGAGCCTGCATGTAAGCAGGAGATAGATGTGTCCACCTGCCTCATGATGCCCCATGAGCACATAATTCCAGTGGACCTGTGCTCCTTGGGGGTTTAATGAGTCCCAAAATGAGTACAAGGGAAGGATGTTATGTTTATACCCACTAGAGCAAGTAAGGACTCTGCCAGCCACAGAAGGCCATGTTTTCTGTTCAAATCAGAACCTCCTTTGAACATGGAGAAAATGCAATGGCGTTCTAAGAAACACAAGTGATCAAGAAACATAATCCTTCTTAACGGTGTCATAGCTCCCCTGTATTAGCCAACCACTCATGCCAAAAAATGACAGAGAAGGAAAGGGAGAGATGGGGTAGATATAGTCCTTTTTCCTTTCTGTCTTAACTTACTCATCCATAAGCAATGTAGCAAGTGTTGGTAGAAAGTATGCTTACCAAGAAGTGAAAGAGAAAGAGTTGGGTGAATTTTCTGCATTGTTTCCACTGTTCTGGTAAGAAAAAAATACATATGTATATATGAGCTACAAAATATAAACTGTGTAATTTTGGTGATCTGCATTTAAAGTTGGCATTGCACAATGGACAGATGAAGGGTAAAATTCATGCTAATAACTCAAACTGAATTTTTATTACCTAGAATACCCTTAAATAGCAAATAAAAAAATACTTTGAGGAAGACTAGAGGAGGAAGGAAAAAGCTTTATAATCTTACTACCTCTAGTGGCACTTTTTCCCTTTGGTTTTTGAACACAGGATCCCACATTTTTATTTTGCCCTACACCTTATAAATTTTATAGCCAGCCTGTTTCAAGTGGATGGGTACTGTTCATACAAAGACTTGTGAGTAAGATTCTGCATTTTTCCTTTTCAAATGCTTTGTCTATAGCAGTCAATAGGACAGCAGAAAGATTGCGATTTGCAATGAATTGGAAGAAATTGCCTTTTACTTTTAGATCAAAGATAGTAAGAAAAATATGAAGACATGTTGGCATGTAATGTAGGGCTAATATTTATTGACTGCCAAGCTGGTTTATTTCTACCTCAATTTTCTAATGTTTTTTTAAAGAGTTTATTTATTTATTTTGAGAGAGAGAGAGAGAGAGAGAGAGCAAGCAGGAGAGGGGCAGAGAAGGAGGGAGAAAACCCTAAGGAGGCTCCATGCTGTCAGCGCAGAACCTGACGTGGGGCTTGAACACATGAAGCATGAGGTCATGACCTGAGCTGAAATCAAGAACTGGATGCTTAACCAACTGAGCCACCCAGGCGCCCCATTTTTACCTCAGTTTTCTAACTCCTACTTTCCACGGAGTATTAGAACATAAATCCCTAAATTCGAATTTAAGTAGGTTTTATTTCTTTTACTAAGCTCATGCTTATTAAATAAATTACAGTGCATCTATATGATGCATAATTATCTAGAAATTAAACTGACATTTCCAAAAATAGCTAATGACATGGAGGGCAAATTAGGATGGAAATTTCTAAATATAATGGGAGCAACTGGCTTGCTCAGTCAGAAGAGCATGTGACTCTTGATCTCAGTGTTGTAAGAGCCCCATGTTAGGTATAGAGATTAAATTAAAAAAAGAAATTTCTAAGTACAATGTCATCCTACCAAGAGAAAAATGTGTTTGCATAAAAAATATTGGAAGAAAAATATCAGAGTATTTTTCCTTCTGTAGCTTTCTATTTTTTAATGTACTTGCTAACGATCACCCATTCATTTTAAAATCAGAAAGTATTTCAGCAGCTTCTTACACATTTCTGTGTTCTTGGTACTCAGCATACTACCTAAAACAAAGTGAGCATTCGATAATTAGCTGATGCACTTGAATCACCCTTAATTCACAAGTGAGAAGGCTCGAGCTCACCAAACTCTCGTAGATACTGGTAAAGTAGTGTCTTAATAGTGAGTCTTTATGTAAATATTCAAATACTCTCCCCGTCTTTATAGAGTCTTTTGGTGGAAAATCTTGCCTTGATTTACATCTGAAAAAATGGATCCTATCAACTTTCCACTCTGTACCCCTAGAAAAAATTTCTCTCTATTGACCATCCCTCCTTCTTGCCCCTCTATCACCAGCCTGCAGCCAGCTGGATTCATCTGGGATGTTATTCTATCAGGTGACCCCCTCTTTCCTGCACCGACTTCTCCACCATCTCCTCCTCAGGATATCCAACTTCTAGCACCTTTGCAAAATGGTACCTCTTCCCAGCCACTCCCTCACATTACTCCTTCCCACTAGGGGGAAACGTTCAGAAAGGAAGCATAGTCCGTATTTGGTGTCTCTACTTGCTCACCTCACTTTTCGCTCCTCGACTCGCTGCAATGTGACTTATGCTCCAACTTTCCATGGAAACAATTCTTGAAAAAGTCACAGCCCATGGCTGCCCAAACTGAGAACTATGGGGAGAACCACATATCTTCTCCTGTCTTGCTCTTAGCACCTGCTGGGATGTTCTTCAAGTTCTCTGTCAGCATTGCCTGCTCTTCAGCTATCTCTGGTCTCATCCCTCTCAGTCTCCTTCACAAGCTGCCTTTTCTCTACCCACATATTACATTACCAACTACATTTAAATTATACCACTAATACAGGCTTATAAACATACATGTTAAACAATTCCGATCAAGCTGATGTTCCTTCTAACAGACCACTTCAGTATCCCAGCCCGAGCCACCATCACTTTCTAGACCTCCCAGCTAGGGGAGGGAAGAGAGTCCATGGTTTTGAGGGACTCCCCTAGAGCTATTTCCAGAAATGAAACAACTATGAAAACATAAAATTAAGGGGTTAATAAGCATTTTCTCTTGTCTGGTCCTTCATCTCAAAATCTAACTCATCACTCTCTTGATTGCTGGATCGAGCCACAGACGTATGGGTTATGGTTCCCACTCCATTTATGTCGCCTGGTTTTCAACAAGATGACTCTGTTCCTTTACAGTGGGTTTAAACACATCCATGCTAAGCCAAAAGATCTGTACCGGGTCTTTGGTGTTCAGGTTCTCTGTGAATTCATCATTCCTCTTAAAGCATTGTCCATTATCCACCCCTGGCCAACAGACAAATAACTACAATAATCAAAAAGGAAACAGGGAACAGGTTTCTCCCATAATTGGAAGAATGCTGTGAGCAAGATGAATGATCTGGAGGGCCCGCTGCTGAGATTTATAGGAGGGAGACTGCAATTATTTAGAGAGAGAAATTGCATGTTTATAAAATCTGGGCAGACAGAGGTACAGAAGGTAGATGGCCCCCGCCTTTCACCCTGCATGCCCCGTGCACCCCTGCACTTTCCCTGGGGGCCCTCCTGCTTCTAATTACCACTGTGATGCTCAGCCTGCAATGACAGAGAACCACACAGTGACCTGTGTGACCGTTAATACCATGGTCACAGTGCCTCTTCTTTAGTAGTCGATTGCCTGGGTGGCTCAGTCGGTTAAGGTTCCGACAGCGGCTTAGGTCATGATCTCACAATTCGTGGGTTCAAGCCCCGTGTTGGGCTCTGTGCTGACAGCTCAGAGCCTGGAGCCTGCTTCAGATTCTGTGTTTCTCTGCTCCCCACTCACGTTCTGTCTCTCTCTCTCTCTTTCTCAAAAAATGAATAAACATTAAAAAAAAGGAAAAGATTGTTACAGTTCCCAAGAGGGGGGGCAGGCCATGCCATGGGGGGAGGAGTCACACAGGGAAGCACCAGAATCCCTCAGGAGGCAGAAGGCAAGGGAGGCCTGTGGGCAAGAGTCTTTACTCTGGTTCCCATGGGAAGGAACAAGTGCAGCAGGGGGTGGGCGGGCTGGTTTGCATACTTTCAGGGCTCTGGGGCCCAGGGGGTGTCCCCACGTGTCTGGTACCTGGTCCTGGGTGATGGGGGCAGGGGGATAGTGGTCCCACCTGTAGTGTGAAAGCCCAAAAGGGAGGTAGTTGGTGGCGTGGGGTCCAGATTGGTTACTTTGTATTTGAAAGACACATTCTCCCTGATTTATTTACTATCTTTAGGAACTGGCTAATGCTGGGAGGGATGGTCTTTCCAGCATCGGCAAGTCCCCAGATGCCAAAGCATCAGAAAACAAAATTAAAGACATGGTTAATATACATCTCTTTCCTCAGGATGGTTTTACATCCGGCACCTTATTTTACTTCCCTGTCACTGGACATAGTTCAGGACTTTCCTGTACACTGTCCCCCTGACTCTGAAACTCAAAAATGAGCTTGAGCTCATCCCCACTCACAAAGGCCCCAGATTCCTTAATTTCTTAAAGGACCAGCTCTCATACCAAAGGGTGAGCTAGCTTTTTTTTTTTTTTAATCTTTATTTTTTTTTTTTAAGAGAGAGAGGGAGACAAAGTGCAGGCAGAGGAGGAACAGAGAGAGAAAGGGGGACACAGAATCCAAAGCAGGCTCCAGGCTCTGAGCTGTCAGCACAGAGCCTGACACGGGGCTCGAACTCATGAACCATGAGTTCATGACCTGAGCCAAAGTTGGACCCTCAACCGACTGAGCCACCCAAGTGCCCCATAGCTAACTTTTGCTAATACGCTCAAGAAATAAAATTCCTGGATATACCTTTACTATCGTCCAAATCAAGAAAAGATTTAATTCTTTGAGCTACTGTTTTGTTTTGTTTTGTTTTGAGCACCTACCAAGCTCTGCCCCAGGATATTTGTTTCTCTTTATAATACTGGACCAGATACAGATCTGAACTCTTTTGTTCCTTTTGTGCAGCTAAGCCAGGCAAACACTTAAAAGAAACTCTGCTAAATACGGAGGGAAAATATTTAGACACAGCTTAATCTTCCTTACACTTTAAAAAGCATCATTGTACACATTGTCTAATTTTATCTATCCTCACAAAACTTGGTGAAATAAACAGTTTCGTTATCTAAGCTTTACAGAAAAGGAAACCGCCCTTTAAGAGGTAAAGCGACTTGCCAAAGATCACCCTCCTTAGCTGGTCAATATCACGATATGGGCACAAACCCAAGTGTTCATGAAATCCAGCCTTCTTTTGCAAAGAGGGCAAAAACAGTTGTTTTGGAGAATATTTCTGATTGACTCTTGTGTATCTCTAAGGAGAAAAGAGCATAAGAATTGGAAAAAGGGTTTTGAATCCAGAGAGACAAGGGTTCCAGTCCCAACCCCACCACTTGCTAAATGGGTGACTTTGACTGAGTTGCTTGTTCTGAGCCTCAGTTTCTTCATCTATAAAATGGAGATGCTGATGTCGTATTATCTAGTAGCATTGCTTTGAAAGTAATGCGCCTACAAAGATGTCTGGTACAAAATGAACGTGTGGTGAGGCTATCAAGGAATATTATTATTATTATACACAGAGAGGGTATAATTTCACAGATGTTCATTTCAGTCTTCAACAGATATTTATTGAACTCCAACTATATGTGAGGAACAGAGAAAGGTTAAAGACAGACCATCTAGTAGATGGAGACTAACATTGAAACAAGCAAATACAATAAAGTGTCCTGGGTGTCCATGCCAGAGTGGTGATGGCCGTGGAGAGCCCACGGGACCTCAAGAGTGTCAGGAAAGCTTCTATAGAGGATGCGTACAGCTTTCAACCAGAGGACAAGGGCAATAACTACTTTATAAATTTCCTTCCCTTAGTTTGATACATCATTGCTTAAAAGATAATAAAGTTGAGGGGCGCTTGGGTGACTTAGTTGGTTGAGCGCCTGACTCTTGATCTCAGAGTCATGAGTTCAAGCCCTGCATTGGGCTCTGTGCTGAGCATGAAGCCTACTTAAAAAAAAAAAAAAAAAAAAAGATAAAGTTGAGGGCTGAAATGAATTTTTGAAAAGCAAAATTAATTTGAAAAGAGACAAATTCACTGAGTTGTCACAGAATTGCCAAGGGCCCACATGAGTTATCAGTGCTGGAACTAGTGGTTGGAAACATGCATTTTTCAACCAATTTATTTTTGTTCCAAAGATAAAAATTCATGAAGATTTTGCCAGAGGCACATCGAGGAACATCTGAAAGCAAAACAATGCCAAAGTGAAGAAAGCCGCTCTGTGGTGAATCTTCCCCAAATTAGCAACATCCCTTAGAAAATTCCAGAATTTGGACAAAAGCTACAAAAGCATAAGTTACTTGAGGAAAACTGCATAAAAGTTAGCAAGGAATAAAAAAAATGAATGCCTGAAGATATTTATTTTTACTGATTAATCCGTTTAGCCAACGGGTTTTTATTACTTATTGTTGTTTTTTTTTTTAACTAAATTCTGTTCTCTGTCCGTTGTGTACTGAGGAGAAAGGCAAGAAATGGCAAAGGCAGGGCAGAGGGATGGGAGAGCCAGAGATTGAGGAGAAGGGGGAGGAGAGCAAGAAATTAGAAGAGGAACAGGAAAAAGCAGAAGGATGTATGCGATCCAGACAGTGAAGCAAAACTTATGGGAAATCCCACGTGCACACACCAACATACACACACTGACTAGTTGTACAGTAGAAGCCAGGTGTCCTGTGGCCTGCAGATGTATCTCTCTTTGCACGTTTCACCTGGCATCTAAGTGGACACAGCTGTCCTCCCTGCTGCCTGGGCCTCCTGGCAGCTCTCACATAAAGTCCTGGGCACCTGTTGTCCTCACACAGTGTGGCCTAAGGCAGTGGGAGGACCATGGGGGGGGGCAGTGGGGGGCAGCATGCTGTGTCCCTGGGCAGTAGGGGGCCATGGGGCCAATGGGGGGCAGTGTGCTGTGGCCTGGGGCAGTAGGAGGCCATGGGGGGCAGTGGGAGGCACTGAAGGGCAGTGGGGGACAATGGAGGGCATCGTGCTGACTCCCGCAGGCCAGGCCTCAGAACCAAATAACGAGCAGCTCACTACTGACTCAAGAGTGCCCCAAGGACTTAGTCTCAAAAATATCTTCTTGCCCCGTTTTACACACAGCAATTCCTGCTGTCAGAAAAAGTATGCTAACAGAGCAAGCAAAACGCAGCAGGGTCGTATTTCTGCTTCCTTGCCTTTTGTGAACGGATGACAATCTGCAAACAAGGCCTCTGGCAAATGCGGGCATGGCTGTCCGGATCCCTCATAGCATGGCAGGCCCGGTGGTGAGAGCCAAGCTTAGCTTGTGCATGTGGCCATCAGGTCTGTGTTGAGCCCTCCCACGAGCCAGTCGCCAGAGCAAGCGCCGGAAGACTGGCCTTTTCGGCAAAAGTCAACGGGCCCATGGGGTGGACGTGCGCTGAGGGTCAGCGGGTACAGGCGGGGTGGTGAGGGGAGGCTTCTCCCAGGACTGGGGAGCGGGGAGGCTGGTTTGGAGCCGGAAGTGTGTTGTGAGTGCTCCTTGTGGGAGACCACAAGGGACTCGGCCATGGCGGTGCCCCGGGGGAGAGACTGGAAACGCATTAACGGTGGGGAAAGGAGCAGAGCTGTGACCACAAACCGAAAAGAAAGTTCAGATACTTAGGGTATCAGGTACCTCTTGCTGCGTAACAAGCCACCCCAGAATTGAGCGGCTGAGAACAGCGGGCCCTGACGTGCTCCTGGTTTGAGCTGGGCCCCTGTGTTCACTTGGGCGCTCAGCTAGGATGGGTTTGTGTCTGCGCACTGTTTCTCTTCCCCGAGGAGGCCAGGCTGGTCTCGTTCCGATGGCGACGGCTTTGCAAGCACGGGGAGGGGAAGACCATCTTGGCGTCACTTCTGCTGTGTCCTAGCAGTTACAGTGAGTCACCGGGCCACCCAGACTGGACAGGTAGGCCAAGAGATTCATCAGTTCATGGTGGGAATGGCAAAGAATTTGGGATCGTTTCTAATCTACCACCAGGAGAAGGCTCACTTTCTCCCCTTGGGAGCAGCCTTCTTTCCTCAGGACGCAGCCTCACCCTTTTGAGAAGAGGAGAGGGGTCACGTCACATGCGAGGGGGGTTGCTGACCAGCCAGGACAGGCTCGACCACTGACCTCGGAGCCGCCAGCGTGCTCGAGAGCAGACACCCTGGCCAGAGACTCTTCTGTGCTCCCTGGACCTGTAGGTCCTAAGCCAACCACTCTGTGAGCTGTTCAGCCCTCAAGGCTCTGGTCTGCTCTGACCCTTACTGGACTAGGTTGCCTGACTTCCTCATTGCTGAGCCCAGCTCAAAACTCCCCCAGGCCTCAAAGTGACTGATCTCCAGCCACAGGTGACTCCAGCCCCATCCCTGGCAAGCTGGCCAGGAGAACAGAACCTTGGCTTCTGTCTGTCTGCCCATCCAAGGCCCAACCTGCTTGATTTGCTTGTGGCCTCTTATCTATTCATGGATCCCCTCTGCTCCACACCAGTGTCCCCTACCCACACTCCTCCGCTATTTCCCGTGCCTGCTGGGAACCCCAACTTCCAGCCCCCCATGTACACCTAACTCTCGTCTGTGGATTCCTCTCAGTCACGGCCGTCATCAGGCTGCTCCTTCTGTGAACACTTGTGATGCTTTTTGCCATAACAGAGAAGAGCTTGAAGATGAAGGGAATTTCTTGTACAGGTGCTATAAAGAGAGCCCGTTTTAAAACACCCCTCAGAGTAGAGGATGATCCATTTTCTAGAGCCAGAGTCCTTACATCATGCAAGATTTGATTGCCATTACTGATTTTTTAAAAAAAAAAAATTATTCAACTCTTTCTTCTGTGAGGATGAAGTTTAAAGGTGCATGGGGAGATTTTGAAAATTCTATTAAACTTAAAAGAGAAAACAAAAGAAAATTCAAAGTAGGATGAGTTCAAAGAGACATTTAGAGTCAAGGGATAAGGAGGGAGTTTTCTTCTGCTTTTTTTCAGCAACTCAGAAATAAGCTGTGTAATTTAAATGAATTTGGCAGTGAATGGAAATATAATCCTTTAAGTACTTATTTAAAACATTTCTAATCACTGGAGGCAAGTTAGTTTTTGAACCCAGCCTTTGAATAGGGAGATGAGGTGTAGTAATCATAGTGAATGTGTATTCTTCCTGAGTCAGGATCACGAGTGTGAGTGTCAACTCACACTTGTGGCTGTGATGTAATCTATGTACCCCCAAACTAGTTCATGAAATTTCATTAAACATGTGTATTCAGTAAATGGGCAAAATCAGGACTCATTTCAGGGAGAACATGGAGCCTCTTCTGTTGAATCAAGTGCGTGGGTCCTTTCTCCCCCTTCTTGGGGATTGTTTTATTGCTCAAATGTCTCCCCTACCTCTTTCCTTTTATTTATGTATTTTGGTGTTTCTCCCGGGACTCAAAGAGGACGGGTTGGTGAAGACCGAGGCCTGGACATTACTCTACGTGGTGCCTCTCTAGCCTCTCTCTGAAATTAAATTACAAGTGTAAGCCAGTCCTCTTGTACCCTGCACTCTTGAGCCACAAGAAGGCACCAAATTATGCGTGTGTCTCATCCAGAGGCGGAGAGAATAAGGCATCACCATGGGTGTGGGTTTGCCACGAACGTGGGCCGACAAAAACAGGAACAGAATTCTGTCGTGTATTTGAAACATTTGCAAAAGAAGCTTATAGAAACAATGTCTCCCCCCCATCCCCGCAGCTATATCCCCTTGAGGCCAGCAATCGGGGTTTATATTCACTTTGGATCCCCAGATGAACAGGGCCTAAGTCACTGATTCCATTGGGTACAAGTCCGGTCTCCTGCAGGGGGCGCTGCTCAGAGGTGTTTTGGTCCCATCAGCCGCTGCTCCCAGCAGGAGGCCGATGCTCAGGCTGGCTCAGCGGGATGCCACGGGATCCTGGATTCATCAGAGCCCGTCACCCTGACCTCACCCACCTCGTATCAGCCATCTCATCTTGAGACATCTCCACACTCAATGCTTGGAAAATTCACTGGTCATATAAATGGGGGGTGCGGCAGCTTCTTAATTATAATTTCTCAAATGAATTAATTGGCTTTCAGGTTTTCGATATCAGTTTTTTGGGCTTAGTCGGCACGCGTCTGCGTCTAGAAAGAAGAGTGGCAAAATGAACTTTCTAAGCCTGCAGGCTGAAGGCAGGGTTTGGCAAGATTGCCAAGGAATGGAGGGCCACCGTGTGGAGCGTCTGGGGAAAGGCCAGGCAGTCTTTCTTCTCCAGTGACAAGGCTCACCAACGACCCAGGCAGAAGGGCAGAGTACATTTTTCTCCATGCTTCTGCCTCCCGTTCACGCGTGTGTGTGTTTTCCTATCCACTGCGTAGATTCCCCAAAGGCTTCAGTCACTCCTGACGGACCTTGTTAAATCTTGCACAACGCTGAGTGCAAAACGTGGGCTTCCGTCCTCACGGAGGGAGAGCTCTTTTTCACCGGAAGCTAAATTTTTTATTTCTAGCTGTACTGATTTGAGAAATAAAATGTTCATACGCCTGGTAGATACAGTTAACAACAAACAGGAGCTGCGGTCTGTTGACAGCCCCCACTTAGGGTGCACTTCCTGGGCGCACAGCTCAGAGTTAGGCACCAGCGGAGGCTAGGGGATGGGGTGCTGATGGTAGGCTCCTTGGTGGGAACTGGCTAGCAAGGTGGTACCCACTGCCCAGCTCCGCAGCAGCCAGACAGCCATCACACGGGTCAAGTGTGATACTGGAAGCAACACCCTCAGGGCCTTTTTTTCCCCTCTCAATTTGGGGAACTCCATGTATGTATGTATTTTTCATTTAAAAAGTTAAGTAATATGTGATTATTATGAACACATTAGTAATAGGAAACATCTTCGGGCACCTGGGTGGCTCAGCCAATTGATTGAGCCTCCGACTTCAGCTCAGGTCATGATCTCGTGGTTCGTGGGTTTGAGCCCGGCGTCGGGCTCTGTGCTGACAGCTCAGTCTGGGGTCTGCATTGGATTCTGTGTCTCCCTCTCTCGGTCCCTCCCCTGCTTGTGCTGTGTCTGTCTCTCTCTCAAAATAAATACACACCAAAAAAAATTTTTTTAAATAAAAAATAATAGGAAACATCTAAACAAGATGAACATGGTCACCTGTCTCTCATGAAGAAACTTCCAGGTTAGGACAGAGAGACCTGCTTGTTCTTTTTGACAGCTGCATGGCACTCCCCGGGGGATCCTTGTTGTTAGGCACTGTGGAATCTTCTATCCAGAGCTCTGTTCCCTTCCCTTCATCACTGATCATGCCCCGCCCACCGTGGGAAGATGCCAGGGTACAGACCCACATGTGTGGATGGGACTGTGTGGCTTTGCCTGCAGGTTATGGGTTCACAGAACCCCTGCTCAGGGGTTCCTGCTGCTTCTGGCTGAAGTGGCCAAAGTCCTGCCCACAGTGACAGCTGAATTCATGGTTGGGGACCCCTAATTTTCCCCTTATCCTTCCCATTTTCCTTTCTTTCATTTTCACCTGTTTTTGTTTTGGCTTCTTATTCCTGCTTCCCACCGGCCCCATGGATCCTTACCAAGTCCTGAGGCCTCGAAGGCCGATGAAGGAGAGTCTTGTTTTTATCTCTACTGCCCTTTTAGGGGTCAGGTCTAGCCTCTGCCCAAAACTAATTTTGAAATCTTCCTAGGGTTGGGGTATGAGTAATTTAAACACAAAGGGAGACAAAAGATTTTATCTTGATCTGTTTTCAGTAAATGCATATAAAACACTCAGAATTTAGACATTTGGACACAGAGGAGGGCATAGCTTGGGCAAGTACAACGATAAGCAATTTTCAGATGTTAATTATAATTAAGTTTCCTCTTTACTGAAACCTTTACAAGCAACTTCTGTGAGATGAGATCAAATTTTCAGTAGACTTTTCAGGCCAAGTTTTTTTCATGTAAAAACATAATATTTTTCAGCTTACGTTATAGCTCCAGGGAAATAATTACCTTCAGCCAACAAGGTTAATGGACATCTCAAGATCTATTCATTTAATTCGAAGAAGATTTCAGCTGCTAATGCTGAGCTCTGTAGCCAATTATAACAAAGGGATATCGTTTATAATGGAAGTTCAGGTTTCTTTCAGTGTGATTAAATCTCCACTGCCATGACCTCCCTCCTTACCCCAACTGTGGAACTCGTCTCGTAGCCTAGAGGCAAATGACAGTTGGAAGAAGTTGTTTGTCACATTGCATTATCTTTGATGTTGGAGGAAAAGGAAGGCTCTTCAGATGGTGCCACTGTGGACTTGACCTTGCTCAGTGCAGGTGTTCAGACCTACATCCAGAGAGCTGATTAGGCAGTGGAAGAAGCAGGCATGTCAGAGGCCACTAGGACCCTGCCCTTGCAGACTGAGGAAGTCACTTTCTCTGCACCCACCCTGACTGACTGGGGACGAGAAACAGGTTGTGATAATCTCTCATGAATATAACATTCACTCCTTCTTTGGCTCAGGGGAGCTTTCGGAGGCCACAAACATGGGGGAAGATGCCAGAATATGGGGTCAGAATATGTGACATGGAGTCCCAATTTGTCACTCACTGTCTGTGTGATTTGGGGGTGAAATATCTTTGAGTCTCATCTTCCTCATTCTTGAAACTGATGAAAATGTGTGTTGTTTTGAAAGGATCAAGAGAGATGAGCAAAATGAAAGTACTTGCTGCATTTTAAAAACACTTTGCAAATGTCAAATTTGTATAATTATTGCTAATGAAAACCTCCTCTGCCAGCCATTCAAAGGCTGCTGACAACCTAGTGATATTTTTGTTTTTAATCGGGGATCTTTCTGGCTGGAAGGCTGATTCCAAAGGGAAGCTAGTTTTCTCCCAGGAACAGGAGGTAGAAAATTAAGCTCATTGAATCTGTTGTGTCATGGGGAGTCAGATGCCATCCAGCTAGCACCTGTCTCATGAGGTACCCATCTCAAGGTTTCTTGTGGTGAATTTGATCTCAAGTATGTGTCTACCCATCAGGGTTAGGGATAAGGAGGCTTGACTTAAAAAAAGTTTCTAGCTGTTCCTAGAATGTTTACTTGAAACATTCAGACAGACAGACAGACACACACACACACACACACACACACACACACATGCCCTAAATGTAAGAGAAATATACACATCAGGGAGAAAGAAATGAGCAATCAGATTTGTGCCAAAAGGCAGGGGCTCAGGTGACTGATTTAACCATCTCTTTCTTATATCCATTACCCCCCCCCCCCCCGCCCAGGGGAGTTTTCTATTTCTCTCACACATTTTATTTTTGGTGGAAAGATACTGCGTTGCCTCGGTGGGTGGCGGGCACGTTACCATTCTCGAACTTGGGGCTCTCGGTAGCCTATTATTTAGCAGAGGGAAGTTTTATTATGAGCGAAAGATGCAAAGCATGGGGAAAAACAAACACACGACCTAAATGGCAGCTTCTGGCAAGTTGTAGCTACACCTCTGTGTCTCGTGGCCCCCCAGGACTTAGGTATTTGTTTAAGGAAACTTGGGCTTCAGTGAGAAAGAAGGAGCATTCTTGGATGCACTAGAGGGGGTAAGACCTCTGGGCACCCTCTGTCCCTCTGGGCACCCTCTGTCCCCCCACAGCACCCGGCAAGGGATCACGGTGTGGGGAGAAGTCATAAGTAAGATGGCCAGAAGATTCCAGAGTGGAAACAGGCAGAGAGATGGAGAACTTGGACGTGAGATCTGAACATCTTGAACGCCACAGTCTACCATATTTACAATTTATGATGATGGTAATAAATGGGTGGTTCACATTTGCATGAACACGATTGAACTTAGTTCCAGTTCCTGTGTGTGATATTTGTGAAAAGGGTAATTTATTTGAAAGACTAAACTTATTTATTCTATCTCTGAAAATCCTAGTGAAGGCTTAAAATAAGAGGAAGATAGGAAGTATGATATCCCAAACTGTATAAACCGGCAATTAAAAATTGTCACCCAAATGGATAACTATACAAAAGGAACGATGAGTATTGAAAATATCAAAATAGCATCCATTGGCTCCTTCAACGCATATTTCCCAAGCCCCCATTATGTGTCAATGTCCAGGTATTTAAAGATGCTTACAAACTAGTTGGGGAAGACAGACAATTACGAGAGAATTCACAGGGTGTTCTGAGACGGGCAGGTCAGGGTTGGGAGACGAGGTGGGCTTGCAGGAGCAGTAGAAGCTTTCCAGAGGGGGAGGTTATCAATCCCATACTAAGGCAGATCTATTCAAGAGCCAGATTGTGATGGAGAAAGGAGCTCGTGTCAGAAGGTAAGTCAACAACCATCCCCCTTCGGCAAGGAAGGCTTGCTAAGAAAGAGAAAGAACTGTGTGCTCAGTGAGTCAGCCAATTTACTTTCTGACTCAAGCTCCCTATCTTGTCCCAAAGCCATAACAGACTGTCCTAGACCAGCAGCTGCTCTGTGGGGCGTACTTTGAGCACCAGGCTAAAGGACAATTAAGAGTTATTCAGGGAGAAGGGAAGGAGGGATGTCTTGGCAGAATGCAGCTCAGCAAGCGCCAAGCTCATTTTAAGGGAAGGAGGCATCAACAGAAAGAAATCTCATTCCCGCCTCCATTGCCAACTCACACCAACCTCCTGTGAAAATCTTCCCCGAGAAACATTGTGCAGAACTCTGAGAGAAAAGAAGGCTTCTTCCTTAGCCTCTGAGGCCAAAAGGCTCAGTTCCTTCCAGGGAAACCTTGAGATAAGGAAGCACAGGACACCTTGCGTTGGAAGAGAAACTTGACAAACCGAGCGCAACAGCGACACCTATGGGCGGCTCCCGGGTTTTGCACTTGGGAAAACTAGGTTCCTCTTATGTGTCCTCTGTTGAAGGAACAGAGAGGCAAGAAAGGTTTAGCTACTTTACAAAGAAAGAGTAAGAAAAGAGGAGGATTGGAGTCGCCTTTGTCCATAGCCCTTATCTCTGAGACTGGACAGCTGCTGGGGGTGGGGGGTGGGGGAGGGGTGGGGGTGAAGGAGGGGATTCCTGGAGGGGCTGCCCCACACCATCCTCACTGTGGCCGGAAATGCCCCCTGAGTGCTTTCCTTTGAATTAAGCAGGTTCTCTCTAATAATCACCTTTTAAAATCCAAATCTCCCTGCAAAAGGATAAAGCTAAGCTTGACTTAGTTTTCAATCAAAAGACTGAATGCACTCACTTTTGAGCTGTTTTCCTTGAGGAATAAAGAGATTTGCTCAAGGTGGGTTCACAGGCTCACTGAGACAAAAAGGGAAAGTCAGGAAGAAAAAACACAGCTAAAACAAACTTCACACACCCTGCATTGTGCCCAGAGCCAGTCCCAAGACTGTTGCCTGTGAACCCATCCTTATGAAGACTTAGCTATTTGCTTGTTTTTGCCTCTATAGAACCTGGGCATCCTTGGGATTCACAGAATACTTCTTCTCCAGATTTCAGTAGGACTCACTTATGCCTTTTCCAAGAACATGTAGCTTCCAGTAATCTTTCTATTGTTTAGAGTTGTAAGAAACAGGACAAGTTACTTCCCTTTTCACTCCCCTGTTGGGATCATGCTCAGGAGGGAAAGGCTGGGCTCTGTGATGTTTTTGGGGCATGTGAGTGGTTGAAAAAAGCTTCTGTCTCCCTGGGCGATGGGCACTTCCCACTTAGGTTTGGCAAGCAGTGGATGGAATATCAACCATTTTAAAAAAGAAATGTCGGGGCGCCTGGGTGGCTCGGTCGGTTAAGCGGCCGACTTCGGCTCAGGTCATGATTTTGCGGTCCGTGAGTTCAAGCCCCGCGTCGGGCTCTGTGCTGACATCTCAGAGCCTGGAGCCTGTTTCAGATTCTGTGTCTCCCTCTCTCTGACCCTCCCCGGTTCATGCTTTGTGTCTCTCTCTCTCAAAAATAAATAAACGTTAAAAAAAATTAAAAAAAAAAAAAAAAAGAAAGGTCAACTAGAGTAGAATGAACTGAGCTTTAAAGATAGCCCTGCTTCCCAGCCAGGAGGGTGCTTGGAAAATGCAGATACAGATACAGAAATGCCAGAATTCCACAAGGGAGTGAGACCTTCTTATCCCAGTGGGGTGAAGGAGGGCTCCTGGCAGATCAGGTGTTTGTACACATTAAGCTCTACCCAGGCGATAAAGAGACTTGCCTGGATGGTCCAACTAAGGAGCTGGATTTGTCCTCCAGGCCACAGAAATGAATGGCAGAGTTTTGTGGAAGAAGAAACATGCAGCATTTGTCGTCGTCCTTGGGTCTCCTGCTCTGTGCTCAGCACTGGCTGAACAATCTAAGTATAGGAGGTCAGAGCGTCCAAGACCCCTTCCTCTGCCTTCAGTCAGGCATGGTTCTGACAGTTAGTAGCTGCTGCATGGAGCTTGGCTTCGCTGAGTTGATCTTTCCCTAGAAATTTCTATGCATATGGAATATTTTACAGCTAAGGGTTTTCAATAATTTATCCTCCCTAAGTGCTAGGGGCTGTGGCAAACGCCTCATATACATTAACAAGTTAGGAAATGAAAGCTTTTGAAAATTTTCCATGTTGCCCAAGATAAATGAAGAAGTGATGGAGCTAGAATTCAGACGCCAGTCTTTCCTTCCGGAAACCCCACTGCTTAATCACCCTGCTCTGCCTCCAAAAGGCATAATTTTGGACATGCTGCCTCCTCTGCCTTTGGCCTAGCTCTCCCCTACAGAGGCTTCTCCTGACCCTTTGAGGACCATTTCCCTTTCCTACCTGTAAATGAGGCTCTGTGCTCTCCTACAATTCTTGCACCTCTGACCCTCTTGTGGATCCGCAAAGAAAAGTAATGATTCTAGGGTCCCAGCAGACACCCAGCACGTCAGAACCTTCTGGAGTTAGGGCTTCAGTATCTCTAACTGTAAATACTGTAGTCTGTAAACACATGAGGAATTATAAAATTCAACATAGGTTGATCATACAGCTATCTTCTTCCTCAACTTTCCCTCGCTGGAGAACTTTTTTTTCCTTTAATTTAGAAATAATGGCTTTTCTGGGGAAAAAAATCTCTAGATGAGAATCACGTACAGATGATAAGTTGGAAGTTCTAATATTTTTCTTCTAATGGATACAAGTTATTATTAGGCCAATCTGCTATAATGGAAAAGGCTCCAGATAAGGAGATGGGAGGGGTTCTGAATCTCACCCTCTGCCCAGCTACCAACACACCTTTGGGCTCATGGCCAACTGCTTAAATCTTGTGAGGCTCCATTTTCTCAGCTGTATAATTTGCGGGACGCGTAGATGATGTCTCAGGGTCTCTACCATTCTATTATCATAAACATCACAAATCAATAAGCATTTCAAAGCTTGGATAAGCACATTTCTATTAGGTACAGATTGTACTATTTGCTCAATGGTAGCCATATTTCTTCTGAGAGTCTGTGGTATGCTAATAAGGGGGGAGTATTTTTTCTCCACCTGGACACCTCAGTGTGTTTTTTAAAGCCAACAAGAAGAAAAAGGCACACATCGTGAGTAGCTAATGGATACCAGGCACTGTGTTAGGCACATAGCATTGTGTTCTCACTTCTAAGGAGAGGGGTGGAGAGACCCATCTCTAATATAGTTGTTTACTGGGGGAGTAATTCCTGAGAGCCTGCAACATTATTTATGTTATTCGAGGTGCTAGAGATACAACAGTAAATGAGAGACACAAAACCATGACATTTTATAAATACTGAGTGACTCCACAAATATTTATTGAATACCTCTCATATTCCAAACACTGCACTAGTTGTTATAGATACCAGAGTGAACAGATTTCTTTTTTTTTTTTAATGTTTATTTATTTTTGAGAGAGAGACAGAGCACGAGTGGGGGAGGGGCGGAGAGAGAGGGAGACACAGAATCTGAAGCAGGCTCCAGGCTCCGCGCTGTCAGCACAGAGCCCGCTGCGGGGCTCGAACTCACGAATCACGAGACCATGACCTGAGCCGAAGTCAGACACCCAACCAACTGAGCCACGCAGGCATCCCCAGAATGAACAAATTTTTGACCTCATCACTTGCTTAGCTCAGCCAACTAAAACAATGAATGGGCACTGTTTATAACATAAAAGTGCTCTGGAAATATCAAAGGCATCTATACTAGAGGGACCTTTACCCTCACCTGGTAAAATGTGAGTTAACCAAGATGCTCAAATCTGAAGTGATAGCTTTGCTTATTTATGTACCGGATTCTGCTATTGACCTGGCTACTCTTTAAACATAAATTTAGGTAAGTAATAATATCTACAGCGTCCCTATCTGTATATCCTCATTTTCTCCCTCTTCTTCTGTTATACGTGAATTTCTCTTTTAGATATCAATACACTTTGTCTTTTTTTGGTGAGAGATCACTGATACACTCAAGCCTAATTCTTTGAGATATAGGATTCCAAGTAACTTTGGGTCATCACTAGCAAAGTGTCTTATGAGTTACCTGTAGGTAGACAGGTCGAGAGAAGGCCATCATCCTACTTGATTCAGCTCAATTTGAAACTGTTGGAGAGTGATCGCACTTTATATTCTCCTCAATCTTTGCAAGAGTCTGGAAATGGACACAGTCCAGTCAGATGGTTGATACGCCTGGAAACTTCCCAAGCTCAGACAGGTCTAGATATAAGCAATTAATGTTAAAAAAAGAGAATGTCTTAGTCAGTTGTGAGAAAGCCATAGGTTCAGAGTGTTTCAGTAAATCAGAGGAGTCTTAGAATCCTGACTTTCCCCAATCAACAAAAGAAAACAGTTAAAGGGGTTTGGTGTGGAAAATTCAAATAAGTACTGAAAACATAACATTAAGTTATATTTATTTCATTGCTTTTTTTTTATTTATTTATTTATTTTTTTTAATTTTTTTTTTCAACGTTTATTTATTTTTGGGACAGAGAGAGACAGAGCATGAACGGGGGAGGGGCAGAGAGAGAGGGAGACACAGAATCGGAAACAGGCTCCAGGCTCCGAGCCATCAGCCCAGAGCCCGACGCGGGGCTGGAACTCACGGACCGCGAGATCGTGACCTGGCTGAAGTCAGACGCTTACCGACTGCGCCACCCAGGCGCCCCTCATTGCTTTTTTTTTAAAGTTTATTTATTTTGAGAGAGAGGGAGAGGCAGAGAGAGGGAGAGAAAGAATCCCAAGCAGGCTCTGCACTGTCAGCACAGAGCCCAATGAGGGACTTGGTCTCACAAACTGCAAGATCATGACCTTAGCCTAAATCAAGAGTTCGATGGCAACCAACTTAGCCACCCAGGCGTCCCTATTTATCTCATTACTTTTTATTGGAGGTTCTAAATTATAATTCATATTAAAATAACCAGTTATGAGAATTCTAAATTCAGGAGTAAGAGAGTTTGTACAGTTATCCTAATTAATCGGGTTGTGTCTCTTTTTACATTTGTCCAACAAACATTTACTGAGTGTCTGCTAAGAGACAGCCTCTCAGTCCCAGCTACAATGATGGATCAGATATGGGAAGAGAGTTAAAGCTTCACAGAGAAATGAATCCTTAAGCTGGATCTTGAGGGATGTGTAGGAGTTCATCAGAAGGGCAAGGTGTGTTTGGGCAGCCGGAGAGTGGGGAGACAGAGGCAGGGGATGAAGGAGAGGTAGGGAAGGAGTCCAGGCAGAGGTAAGAGCCTGAACAGTGGCAACAACAATGAAACCACATTATGTATCAAGGGAGCCACAAATCCCAGAGTTCAGGAGTGAGAAACCAGCAGGAGGCAAGGCTCAAAACTCCTGGTGCCACCGGTAATGAAGGAGCTCCCACCAAATTCTGTACCTGAAGGGAGTCACTGACAAGTTTTAAACCAAAGGGATACAAGATAAGGTTATGTTTTAGGAAGGCTAATTGTATTACACTATCACTATGAGCACTTCATTGTACCTGTGTATTAGCAGTTCACCGTATTAGCATTTCAGACCTCTCCTATCTCATGTTGAGTAATTTTCCCGTGGCAATAACTTCTCTAACTCCCAACACCTGTGAGTGTAGGGCCTTATGCATTCCTTTCAAGTGGTTCACATCTTTAAGGTGCCCCAGAAAAAAACAAAACAAAACTGAACTTCACTATTTTAAACAACTCTGAGGCTAGGGGCACCTGGGTGGCTCAGTCGGTTGAGTGACTTCGACTCGGGTCATGATCTCACTTCTGGTGAGTTAGAGCCCTGCATCGGGCTCTGTGCTGACAGCTCAGAGCCTGGAGCCTGCTTTGGATTCTGTGTCTTCCTCTCTCTGCCCCTCCCCTGCTCCCCTGCTCGTGTGCTCTCTCTCTTCATATATATATATATATATATATATATATATATATATATATAATATATATGTATATAATATATACATAGTATAATAGTATAACACATAATATTATACATAGTATAGTATATATAGTATAGTATAATATATAATATTATATATAATATAATATATAATATAAATAATATATAATATATTATAATATAATATATTATGTATATTATAATATATAAATATATAATATAATATATATAGTATATATAATATATAATGTATATATTGTATATATACTATATATATTATATATAGTATATATATAATATAAAACATTTTAAAAATGTAAATAACTCTGAGACTTAATGTTTTTTGTGAAGGCAGAAGAGTCACCCACTTGATTTTTATCCACCTTATGAATATTGATTTGTTGAATGTGAATTAAAAAACAGTGGAGTCATGTTTTCTGGTTTGAAAAGTTAATTACACATGTAAAATCTGTGCTAAACCATTGAGCGGACTTTACTCTAGCACGTGCTTTTAGCAAGTGAATTGATCTTTATTGTAAGTGGCATGGCCTGAGCTTGAAAAGTTTCTTTGGGGTAAGGGAATTAATTAGTCCAGACTGATAAATGAAATTGTTTAGGTCTGTCTCACTCTGGTGGATTTCGCTTCTGAGACACTGAAACTTGGGTTGGACCATGGCCATTTACTACATTTGTTTTTTGCTTTCAAAAGCCCAGTGATTCCCAAACGAGTGGATCTTGGCAACTAGTAAATGCCTTATCTATCTAGGGAAAATGCTGATAGCAAATTTCAGGCAATTTAAAATGATCTAATAAAAGGTTTTTCAGATGATCTGGCAAGGTGGTGCTCAGCATTGACAAACAAGGGCTTTCTTGTTCCACCAGGAGCCCGTGGGAACCTGGCCAACAAGAGATGCTCACTGGTGCCTGTTGGGTGAGCACAGATTGTCAGGAATCTGTATTTGGGCTCTGACAGTCTTTTGCTAACAGTGAAAGAATGTAGTATAATTCGGTAATTAAAGAAAGGAAATACTGTGAAATGAGACAAGAAAATACCGTGTTATCTTGGTTCTCAGCTAAAATTTGGGTTTTGATATTCTGTCAAACATGAGAACATTCCTGCTCTCAAATATTACTGGACAATGAAATTCCATGGATGGCCTTGATAACAAAAGATCTAACACTCGTGTCACTGGCATTTGGAAGACAAGAAAGAGGGGGAGGCTGAACAAGTACTCAAAGAAATAATGTCTGCAAACTTCCCAAATTTTGCAATAGATGTGAGCCTCTGGAATCAAGAAGCCGAGCAGACACCAACAGGATAAACCCAGAGAAATGTGAGTCCAGACGCATCATAAGAAAACTTCGAGAACAAAGATACAACATCTTGAAAGTGGTCAGAGAAAAAGCACACCTTCTCTAAAGAAGAAAACAATTCAAAAAGCCAATTTCTCACCAAATACCTGGAGGGCAGGAGGAAGTGATCCAGTCTTTGGCAAGTTCCAGAATCCTATATCCAGTGAAAACATCCTTTAGTAAGGAAGGGAAAATCAAGACATCCTCAAATGAAAGAATACTCAGAGAATGTGCCCAGTTGACCTCCCCTAGGAGAGGAGCTTCCCTAAGTAGAAAGGAAATGATAAAAGAAGGAAAGAAGGAGGCCAGCTAGCCACGGCATTTTAACCAATAACCAGACAAGCACAACACATAATACTGTGCCCCACATCAGGCACATCAAGAAGGAAGAAAGAACATGGTAAGCCAAAATATAGATAAGTACAGTACACCTTCCTTCTCCTCTTTAGTTTTCCAGATTATGTTCGATGGTGTAAGGAAAAATTATAACACTATCTGATGTGGTTCTAAATGTATATAGGGGCAATGTTTATAGCAATTATATCTAGGGGCACATAAGGAGATATAAATGGTGGTGAGATTTCTATACCATGCTGAAATTGGTAAAATGACCATGCCAGTAGACTGTGATATATTATACCTGGAGGAAAAACTTAAAAAGTTATGCAAAGAGATATACTCAAAACACCATAAATATATTAAAAAATGGAGTTATAAAAAATATTTGATTAATACTCAAGAAGGCAGGAAAAAGAAAACTAGGGATACAAAAAACAGAGTACCGGGGTGCCTGGGTGGCTCAGTTGATTAAACGTTCGGCTCTTGATTTTGGCTCAGGTCATGATCTCAGGGTTCATGAGTTCAAGTCCTGCATTGGACTCTTTGCTGGCAGTGTGGAGCCTGCTTGGGATTCTCCTTATCTCTCCCTCTCTCTGCGCCTCTCCCACTCATGCTATCTCTTTCTCCCAAAATAAATAAACTTAAAAAAAAAATAACAGCATACAAAGATAATTATTATCAAAAAATAGACAATAACAAGTGTTGGTGAGCGTGAGGAAAAAAACTGGAACACTTTTGCTTTGCTGGTTGGAATATAAAATGGTGCAGCCACTGTGCCAATGGTATGGCAGTTCCTCAGAAAATTAAACATAGAATTCCCTTACTTCTTGGTACATACCCCAAATTATTGAAAATTATTGAAATCAGGGGCTTGAGCAGATACTCATACACCCAAGCATTAGTCACAGCAGTCAAGAGGAGGAAGCAACCCAAGTGTCCATTGATGGATGGCTGAACGGATAAACAACACGGGATCCACACATACAATGGGATATTAGCCCTAAGAAGGAAGGGAATTCTGACACAGGCTACAACATCAATGAGCCTTGAGGACATTACATGAAAAGAAATAAGTCAACCATGAAAAGAAAAATACTGTATGATTCCACTTATAAGAGCTATCTAGAGTAATTGAATTCATACAGATAGAGAGTAGAATAATGGTTTCCAGGGGCTAGAAGGAGAGGAGAAAGGGGGAGTTAGTCTTTAATGGATACAGAGTTTCAGTTGGGAAAGGTGAAGAACTTCTGGAGACAGATGGGGATGATGGTTGCACAATAATGTGAATGTACTTAAAGCCACAGAACTGTACGCTTAAACATACAACATTTGAAGACAGATTGGCAGTGTGGATGAAAAACCATGACCAACTGTGTGCTGAAGTGAAGAAACGCACTTCAAATACAGTGATATAGGCAGGTTGAAAGCAAAAGGATGCAAACATAAATCAAAAGAAAGCAGGAATGGCTACATAAATGTCAGATAAAGTAGACTTCCAAGCAAAGAAATTTATCGGAGACAGAGAGGGACATTTTATAATGATACAAGGATCGATGCACTAAGAAGACATAGCAGCCTTAAATGTATATGCACCAAATAACAGAACTATAAAATATGTGAAGCTAATGCTGGTAGAAATGAAAGGAGGGGCACTTGGGTGGCTCAGCTCAGGTCATGATCTCACGGTCCAGTCTGTTGGTTCAAGTCCTGCCTCAGGCTCTGTGCTGACAGCTCAGAGCCTGGAGGTGCTTCAAGTTCTGTCTCCCTCTCTGTCCTTTCCTCTTCACACTCTGTCTTTCTCTCTCAAAAATAAATAAACATTAAAAAAAAATTTTTTAAAGAAATGAAAGGAGAAATAGCCACATTTACAATCATAGTTACACACTTCAATGCCTTTCTCTCTACAATTTATAGGAGGACAACACAGTAGGTCAGCAGTAATGTAGCAGAGCTCAACAAAACCATCAGCAAACAGGAGCTATTTGGCATTTATAGAGCATTCCAATCAATAACAACAGAATACAAATTCTTTATAAGTGGCCATGACATGTATACCAGTATATATCAATCGCATCTGGGGCCATAAGACAGACTTCAAAAAATTTAAAAGAGTTTGAAATTTTACAGACTATATTGCCTGACCACAATGGAATCAAATTAGATATCTATTGACTTGTTTTTGATCAGCACATCAATTGATGTATTGATGTATTATTATACAGAAAGATGATGGGAAATTCCCAAAACTTGGCAACTAAATTTCATGCTTATATATAATTCATGGGTGATGAATTATTGGAAGTTTCAAAGGAAATTAAAAAAAAGCAAAAAGCAGTTGAGGGGCCCTGGGTGACTCAGTCAGTTAAGTGTCGGACTTTGGCTCAGGTCATGATCTCATGGTTCATGAGTTTGAGCCCTATATCAGGCTCTGTGCTGACAGCTCAGAGCCTGGAGCCTGCTTCAGATTCTGTGTCTCCCTCTCTCTGCCCCTCCTGTGCTCATGCTCTGTCTCTCTCTCTTTCTCTCTCTCTATCAAAAAGAAATAGGGGCGCCTGGGTGGCGCAGTCGGTTAAGCATCCGACTTCAGCCAGGTCACGATCTCGCGGTCCGTGAGTTCGAGCCCCGCGTCGGGCTCTGGGCTGATGGCTCAGAGCCTGGAGCCTGTTTCCGATTCTGTGTCTCCCTCTCTCTCTGCCCCTCCCCCGTTCATGCTCTGTCTCTCTCTGTCCCAAAAATAAATAAACGTTGAAAAAAAAATTAAAAAAAAAGAAATAAACATTAA
This sequence comes from Lynx rufus, assembly GCF_022079265.1. Taxonomy (NCBI): domain Eukaryota; kingdom Metazoa; phylum Chordata; class Mammalia; order Carnivora; family Felidae; genus Lynx; species Lynx rufus. The sequence continues at coordinate 15,029,026 of NW_025814840.1, forward strand.
AAAAAAAAAAGAAGTGGGAGAGTAGCCACAGACTACTCACCTGAGACACAGAGTGAAATAAATAAATAAAGATGATTGCTAGAGGCACCATCATGATCAAATAAAGTGATAAATTTATTTTATTTCTCTAAGAGGCAGGAAGTTTCACTCAAACATTTTTCTTTTATTTTTTCCCCTTAAGATAATGAAGGACCCTGTATAAGCATTCTTCAAAGAAACAGAACCAATATGATATATAGATATAAGTATAGATACAGATCTATAGAGAGAAATAGAGGAAGAGATTTATTATAGGGCATTTGAGGACACGATTATAGAAGCTGACAAGTCCCGAAGTCTGCAGCTGGTACATGAGAGACCCAGGAGGGCAGGTGTATAATTGCAGGTTGGGGCAGAAGGCCTGAGACCCAGCCGAGCTGATGTTACAAGCTTCAGGGCAAAGCAGGCTGGCCAGAGACCTAGGAAGAGCCCATGTTGCTGTTTGAATCCAAAGGCAGGAAAAACAATCTGTTCCAGCCTAAGGTGGGCGGGCAGGCAGGTGCGCCCTGTTACTTGGCATGAGGGTGAGCCTTTTTGTTCTATTCAGGCCTTAAGGGATTGGATGGGGACCACGCCCGTTAGTAGGGAGTCCACTTTACTCAGTTCACTGATTCCAATGGATTACATATAAAAACAGCCTCACAGCAACACTCAGGCAAATATCCTGGCATTCCGAGGTCCTGCCAGGGTGAGAAAAGTGAACCATCATAGACCTGATAGACGGAAACTGAATATGGAAAGAGGGCTTGGCTGATGGAGCAAAGTTCTGAGAGAGGGGAGTCACGGTTGGGGGGGGTCAGTCTGTGAGGAGCAGGGCTGGTATGTCACATGGGTGTGGGATATGTGTAACATAGGGGTGGTGAGCCTAGCTTGAAGGACAATTAAAATCTCTTCATGTTTCAAAATGAGTAACGTTACTACTTTTTGGGACGAAAACTCACTACGTTCATTCCTTTCTAGTGAAAAAGAAATGAAACTTTTTACCACTCACTTGCAAAATGACTACCACAATCACAAGTGAACTGTTAAATTTCGTAATTTTGTTCAGTCTCTGACAACTAAAGAAGAATCAGCAAATTATCAGTCTCCCTGAGGCTGTGTCTTATATGCAGTCCTTTTCATTCAATGTGATTTAATTAAATTAAATGTATTTATTTAATGAAATATTAAAAAAATTTTTTTAACGTTTATTTATTTTTGAGACAGAGAGAGACAGAGCATGAACAGGGGAGGGGCAGAGAGAGAGGGAGACACAATCTGAAACACGCTCCAGGCTCTGAGCTGTCAGCACAGAGCCCGCCGCGGGGCTCGAACTCACAGACTGTGAGATCATGACCTGAGCCAAAGTCGGACGCTTAACCGACCAAGCCACCCAGGTGCCCCTGTTTAATGAAATATTTAAAACTGAAGCCTGAGTGTTCTACTGAAATTCATCCCTGAAGCAGACCCAGAGTTCATTGCTACCTTGGAGAAAGTTACTCCCAAGAATTTGCAAAGTTCTTTACTTTTAAGGTTTTTTTTTTAAGTTTATTTATTTATTTTGAGAGAGAGCAAGAGAAAGTGGGGGAGGGGCAGATAGGGAGAGGGAGAGAGAGAATTCCAAGCAGGCTTTGCACTGTCAGCACAGAGCCTGACGTGGGGCTCAAACTCATGAACTCACTGAGCTGAGTCGGTCGCCGAACCAACTGAGCCACCCAGGTGCCCCAAAAGTTCTTTATTTTAAAGAAGCAACTCTGAAGCCTGCCTGTACAGGAGAGAAAGTTCATAAGAAAGATGACTTTATAAAATCCTCTCCAGGTATCCACATGGAATATGGCAGAACATTTTACTTTAAAATGGAGGACTCTTGGGGCGCCTGGGTGGCGCAGTCGGTTAAGCGTCCGACTTCAGCCAGGTCACGATCTCGCGGTCCGTGAGTTCGAGCCCCGCGTCAGGCTCTGGGCTGATGGCTCAGAGCCTGGAGCCTGTTTCCGATTCTGTGTCTCCCTCTCTCTCTGCCCCTCCCCCGTTCATGCTCTGTCTCTCTCTGTCCCAAAAATAAATAAAAGTTGAAAAAAAAATTAAAATGGAGGACTGTTTCTAGCAATTAATCTTATGCTCTACTATCCTTTAAATATCTAGACTCACTTTTGAGCTCTATGCTGCAGTTAAGGGCATAATTATTCTGAGCATATTTTTTCTGAAGAGAATAATTTTAAGTTTGTCACATTTGAACACTTGACCTAGGTCATAAACATAAGCATCCAACACTCCTGTGTGTCTATTTGTTCTGTGTGGTTTGGTCTCCACTCATCCTATTTCATCAGATGCAGCAAGGGAATTTATTTGCAGGTGTCGGAATAACACACACTTGCTGGGTTAAGTAAAAGGGGAATGTATTGGATCACACAAACTGAAAATTCTGGAAGTAGTGCTACTTTTGGACATGGTTAGATTCAGAGCACCGATGATACACAATCAGGTCTCTGTTATGTTCATACCATGGCTCTGCCTTCCACTTTGGGCTTCAGTTTGCACACAGGAGTAGCAGATGGCTCAGAAGTTCCAGCCCTGACATTGACTTTATTTTCAAGGCCAACAGGAAAAGGAAGCATCTCTCTCCCTGGGACTTTAGCAAGTCTCATGTCCCTTGGCCAGATTAGGTCACATGGCCATCTAGAGGTCATCACTGTGCCAGGAAAACGTGATGACCTCAGCCTGGGGGCAGTTTTACAGAGTCATGCGGACAGAAATGCCAAAGGGATCAAGTACAGAAGGCAGCTAAGTGGAAGGTGGGAAATAAAAACAACAGATAGGAGTCGACAGGAAGATGGCGGCGTAGGAGGACGCTGGGCTCACCGCGCGTCCTGCTGATCACTTAGATTCCACCTACACCTGCCTAAATAACCCAGAAAACCGCCAGAGGATTAGCAGAACGGAGTCACCGGACCCAAGTGCAGACGAGAGGCCCACGGAAGAGGGTAGGAAGGGCGGCGAGGCGGTGCGCGCTCCACGGACTGGCGGGAGGGAGCCGGGGCGGAGGGGCGGCTCGCCAGCCAAGCAGAGCCCCCGAGCCCGGCTTGCAAAAGCGGAGGGGCCTGACGGAGTGTGTTCCGACAGCAAGCTCAACTTAGCGTCTGGGAGGTCGTAAATTAACAGCTCTGCTCAGAAAGCGGGAAGGCTGGAGGACAAAGGGAGGGTGAGCTGCGGAGCCCCCGGACGACAGAGCTCAGTTTGGTGGGGAACAAAGGCGCTCGCCAGCGCCATCTCCCCCGCCCATCCTCCAGCCAAAATCCCAAAGGGAACCGGTTCCGGCCAGGGAAATTGCTCGCTCCGCGCAAACACCCAACTCTGTGCTTCTGCGGAGCCAAACCTCCGGCAGCGGATCTGACTCCCTCTGGCTGCCACAGGGCCCCTCCTGAAGTGGATCACCTAAGGAGAAGCGAGCTAAGCCTGCCCCCCCTGCCGCCATGCACCTTGCCTTCCCACCCCAGCTAATACGCCAGATCCCCAGCATCACGAGCCTGGCAGTGTGCAAGTAGCCCAGACGGGCCACGCCACCCCACAGTGAATCCTGCCCCTAGGAAGAGAAGGCACACACCAGTCTGACTGTGGCCCCAGCGGTGGGCTGGGGGCAGACATCAGGACTGACTGCGGCCCCGCCCACCAACTCCAGTTATACACCACAGCACAGGGGAAGTGCCCTGCAGGTCCTCACCACACCAGGGACTATCCAAAATGACCAAGCGGAAGAATTCCCCTCAGAAGAATCTCCAGGAAATAACAACAGCTAATGAGCTGATCAAAAAGAATTTAAATAATATAACAGAAAGTGAATTTAGAATAATAGTCATAAAATTAATCGCTGGGCTGGAAAACAGTATACAGGACAGCAGAGAATCTCTTGCTACAGAGATCAAGGGACTAAGGAACAGTCACGAGGAGCTGAAAAACGCTTTAAATGAAATGCAAAACAAAATGCAAACCACCACGGCTCGGATGGAAGAGGTAGAGGAGAGAATAGGTGAACTAGAAGATAAAGTTATGGAAAAAGAGGAAGCTGAGAAAAAGAGAGACAAAAAAATCCAGGAGTATGAGGGGAAAATTAGAGAACTAAGTGATACACTAAAAAGAAATAATATACGCATAATTGGTATCCCAGAGGAGGAAGAGAGAGGGAAAGGTGCTGAAGGGGTACTTGAAGAAATTATAGCTGAGAACTTCCCTGAACTGGGGAAGGAAAAAGGCATTGAAATCCAAGAGGCACAGAGAACTCCCGTCAGACGTAACTTGAATCGATCTTCTGCACGACATATCATAGTGAAACTGGCAAAATACAAGGATAAAGAGAAAATTCTGAAAGCAGCAAGGGGTAAACGTGCCCTCACATATAAAGGGAGACCTATAAGACTCGTGACTGATCTCTCTTTTGAAACTTGGCAGGCCAGAAAGAATTGGCACGAGATTTTCAGGGTGCTAGACAGCAAAAATATGCAGCCGAGAATCCTTTATCCAGCAAGTCTGTCATTTAGAATAGAAGGAGAGATAAAGGTCTTCCCAAACAAACAAAAACTGAAGGAATTTGTCACCACTAAACCAGCCCTACAAGAGATCCTAAGGGGGACCCTGTGAGACAAAGTACCAGAGACATCACTACAAGCATAAAACATACAGACATCACAATGACTCTAAACCCGTATCTTTCTATAATAACACTGAATGTAAATGGATTAAATGCGCCAACCAAAAGACATAGGGTATCAGAATGGATAAAAAAACAAGACCCATCTATTTGCTGTCTACAAGAGACTCATTTTAGACCTGAGGACACCTTTAGATTCAGAGTGAGGGGATGGAGAACTATTTATCATGCTACTGGAAGCCAAAAGAAAGCTGGAGTAGCCATACTTATATCAGACAAACTAGACTTTAAAGGCTGTAACAAGAGATGAAGAAGGACATTATATAATAGTTACAGGGTCTATCCATCAGGAAGAGCTAACAATTTTAAATGTCTATGCGCCGAATACCGGAGCCCCCAAATATATAAAACAATTACTCATAAACATAAGCAACCTTATTGATAAGAATGTGGTAATTGCTGGGGACTTTAACACCCCACTTACAGAAATGGATAGATCATCTAAACACACAGTCAATAAAGAAACAAGGGCCCTGAATGAGACATTGGATCAGATGGACTTGACAGATATATTTAGAACTCTGCATCCCAAAGCAACAGAATATACTTTCTTCTCGAGTGCACATGGAACATTCTCCAAGATAGATCATATACTGGGTCACAAAACAGCCCTTCATAAGTTTACAAGAATTGAAATCATACCATGCATACTTTCAGACCACAATGCTATGAAGCTTGAAATCAACCACAGGAAAAAGTCTGGAAAACCTCCAAAAGCATGGAGGTTAAAGAACACCCTACTAACGAATGAGTGGGTCAACCAGGCAATTAGAGAAGAAATCAAAAAATATATGGAAACAAACGAAAATGAAAATACAACAATCCAAACGCTTTGGGACGCAGCGAAGGCAGTCCTGAGAGGAAAATACATTGCAATCCAGGCCTATCTCAAGAAACAAGAAAAATCCCAAATACAAAATCTAACAGCACACCTAAAGGAAATAAAAGCAGAACAGCAAAGGCAGCCTAAACCCAGCAGAAGAAGAGAAATAATAAAGATCAGAGCAGAAATAAACAATATAGAATCTAAAAAAACTGTAGAGCAGATCAATGAAACCAAGAGTTGGTTTTTTGAAAAAATAAACAAAATTGACAAACCTCTAGCCAGGCTTCTCAAAAAGAAAAGGGAGATGACTCAAATAGATAAAATCATGAATGAAAATGGAATTATTACAACCAATCCCTCAGAGATACAAACAATTATCAGGGAATACTATGAAAAATTATATGCCAACAAATTGGACAACCTGGAAGAAATGGACAAATTCCTGAACACCCACACTCTTCCAAAACTCAATCAGGAGGAAATAGAAAGCTTGAACAGACCCATAACCAGCGAAGAAATTGAATCGGTTATCAAAAATCTCCCAACAAATAAGAGTCCAGGACCAGATGGCTTCCCAGGGGAGTTCTACCAGACATTTAAAGCAGAGATAATACCTATCCTTCTCAAGCTATTCCAAGAAATAGAAAGGGAAGGAAAACTTCCAGACTCATTCTATGAAGCCAGTATTACTTTGATTCCTAAACCAGACAGAGACCCAGTAAAAAAAGAGAACTACAGGCCAGTATCCCTGATGAATATGGATGCAAAAATTCTCAATAAGATACTAGCAAATCGAATTCAACAGCATATAAAAAGAATTATTCACCATGATCAAGTGGGATTCATTCCTGGGATGCAGGGCTGGTTCAACATTCGCAAATCAATCAACGTGATACATCACATTAACAAAAAAAAAGAGAAGAACCATATGATCCTGTCAATCGATGCAGAAAAGGCCTTTGACAAAATCCAGCACCCTTTCTTAATAAAAACCCTTGAGAAAGTCGGGATAGAAGGAACATACTTAAACATCATAAAAGCCATTTATGAAAAGCCCACAGCTAACATCATCCTCAACGGGGAAAAACTGAGAGCTTTTTCCCTGAGATCAGGAACACGACAGGGATGCCCACTCTCACCGCTGTTGTTTAACATAGTGCTGGAAGTTCTAGCATCAGCAATCAGACAACAAAAGGAAATCAACGGCATCATAATTGGCAAAGATGAAGTCAAGCTTTCGCTTTTTGCAGATGACATGATATTATACATGGAAAATCCGATAGACTCCACCAAAAGTCTGCTAGAACGGATACATGAATTCAGCAAAGTTGCAGGATACAAAATCAATGTACAGAAATCAGTTGCATTCTTATACACTAACAATGAAGCAACAGAAAGACAAATAAAGAAAAGGATCCCATTCACAATTGCACCAAGAAGCATAAAATACCTAGGAATAAATCTAACCAAAGATGTAAAGGATCTGTATGCTGAAAACTATAGAAAGCTTATGAAGGTAATTGAAGAAGATTTAAAGAAATGGAAAGACATTCCCTGCTCATGGATTGGAAAAATAAATATTGTCAAAATGTCAATACTACCCAAAGCTATCTACACATTCAATGCAATCCCAATCAAAATTGCACCAGCATTCTTCTCGAAATTAGAACAAGCAATCCTAAAATTCATATGGAACCACAAAAGGCCCCGAATAGCCAAAGGAATTTTGAAGAAGAAGACCAAAGCAGGAGGCATCACAATCCCAGACTTTAGCCTCTACTACAAAGCTGTCATCATCAAGACAGCATGGTATTGGCACAAAAACAGACACACAGACCAATGGAATAGAATAGAAACCCCAGAACTAGACCCACAAACGTATGGCCAACTCATCTTTGACAAAGCAGGAAAGAACATCCAATGGAAAAAAGACAGCCTCTTTAACAAATGGTGCTGGGAGAACTGGACAGCAACATGCAGAAGGTTGAAACTAGACCACTTTCTCACACCATTTACAAAAATAAACTCAAAATGGATAAAGGACCTAAATGTGAGACAGGAAACCATCAGAACTTTAGAGGAGAAAGCAGGAAAAGACCTCTCTGACCTCAGCCGTAGCAATCTCTTACTCGACACATCCCCAAAGGCAAGGGAATTAAAAGCAAAAGTGAATTACTGGGACCTTATGAAGATAAAAAGCTTCTGCACAGCAAAGGAAACAACCAACAAAACTAAAAGGCAACCAACGGAATGGGAAAAGATATTTGCAAATGACATATCGGACAAAGGGCTAGTATCTAAAATCTATAAAGAGCTCACCAAACTCCACACCCGAAAAACAAATAACCCAGTGAAGAAATGGGCAGAAAACATGAATAGACACTTCTCTAAAGAAGACATCCAGATGGCCAACAGGCACATGAAAAGATGTTCAGCGTCGCTCCTTATCAGGGAAATACAAATCAAAACCACACTCAGGTATCACCTCACGCCAGTCAGAGTGGCCAAAATGAACAAATCAGGAGACTATAGATGCTGGAGAGGATGTGGAGAAACGGGAACCCTCTTGCACTGTTGGTGGGAATGCAAATTGGTGCAGCCGCTCTGGAAAGCAGTGTGGAGGTTCCTCAGAAAATTAAAAATAGACCTACCCTATGACCCAGCAATAGCACTGCTAGGAATTTATCCAAGGGATACAGGAGTACTGATGCATAGGGGCACTTGTACCCCAATGTTCATAGCAGCACTCTCAACAATAGCCAAATTATGGAAAGAGCCTAAATGTCCATCAACTGATGAATGGTATATATAAGAAATTGTGGTATATATACACAATGGAATACTATGTGGCAATGAGAAAAAATGAAATATGGCCTTTTGTAGCAACGTGGATGGAACTGGAGAGTGTGATGCTAAGTGAAATAAGCCATACAGAGAAAGACAGATACCGTATGGTTTCACTCTTATGTGGATCCTGAGAAACTTAACAGGAACCCATGGGGGGGGGGAAGGAAAAAAAAAAAAAGAGGTTAGAGTGGGAGAGAGCCAAAGCATAAGAGACTGTTAAAAACTGAGAACAAACTGAGGGTTGATGGGGGGTGGGAGGGAGGGGAGGGTGGGTGATGGGTATTGAGGAGGGCCCTTTTGGGATGAGCACTGGGTGTTGTATGGAAACCAACTTGTCAATAAATTTCATATATATAAAAAAAAAAGAAAAAAAAAAGAAAAAAAAAACAACAGATAAGTGCTTTGCCTGTGAACATCCCCATCCCCCACCCCACCCCCACTCCCTGTGAGGCTGGACCAGTTCACTGAAACTAACTCATGGTATCATTTCCTTTTAGCCTTATTATTCCAGGATAGTAGAAATTGAGAAACACTTCTTAAAATCAAAATGATTTCATTTGTAAAGGGTGGTAGGTATGAGCCAGTGTCACCAAATCTTTAGTGGGGAATTTCAGAGAGCCTCCTTCCTTCCTCCTCTCACGGCCACCCTTCTGACTCAATGCCGGTGTCGCTGTGCCTTTGCCCTATTTTGTAAATAATATTATTTCATACCAGGGCACCTGGGTGGCTCAGTTGGTTAAGTGTCTGACTCTAGGTTTCAGCTCAGGTCATGATCTCGTGGTCAAGCCCTGTGTGGAGCTCTGCACAGGCAGTGAAAAGCCTGCTTGGGATTCTTTCTCTCTCTCCCCCTCTCTCTGCCCCTTCCCCACTCTCACTGTCTTTCTCAAAATAAATAAACTTAAAAAAAATTCACACCTTGCCTCTTTTATTCTGATCTTCTATTGTACTAGTTTTTCCTAAACTTGTTATTGTATGTGTTTGTATGTGAAACTTTCTGCCCTTTTCCTGGATTATATATCGCCCCTCCCTAGATCTGCTGAACCCTTCTCGAGGTCTGAATGGACAGTCAGGAGAAAATAAATCATTGTTCACCTATCTTAAGTCCTTCCAGCTTATCAAACAATAGCTCATCTGAGGGTTTTTGGTAAATGTCTACTAAAAGGTCTTACAGCACCTCGTGATGTAGGTAACATTCATGCCTGAAAGTCTGCCATGAAGCCATTATCCTGATTTTTACTTCCCTTCTCTATCTAGCTGTTCGGTATAAACAACAGTAACAAAGAGGTAATGAAGATCATTCAGGTCAATTTAGTAAATTAAAAACCTACAAGATTTGATTTTTTTTTAAAAATGTTTATTTGAGAGAGAGGGAGAGAGAGAGAGGAGAGGGGGACAGAGGATCTGAAGTGGGCTCTGCACTGATAGCAGAGAGCCCGATGTGAAGCTCGAACTCACATACTGCGAGATCATGATCAGAGCCAAAGTTGGACATTTAACAGACTGAGCCACCCAGGCACCTCAAGATTAAAATTTAAAAAAAAAAAAAAAAGGTAGTCAGGGTTTAGCTACTAATGCCCTAATGAAGAAATTTTAATTATTCTAAAAATCCTGAAATTGTCAGGATTTGTTCAGTCTTTCGACATCTCCCCACTCTCCACCACCCTTCCAAAATATGCCAAGGGATTTATTTACTTAATGCACTTAAAAATTTTTTAATTATCTTCTTCACATTCTTGTGGATTCTTACAATCCTTGAAATGAATGAGAATGTGTCAAGTTTTAAAAAAAAACAAACAAGGACAGAAGGAATGCTAGATCAAACCTCCTTTTTATTCTTTTTTAGCATGTTGTTTTTTACCAATCCATTGTCCATTGTTTATCAAAGAAATTTTGAGTCATCAAATTTATTAAAGGTACGAATAGCTATGGACACAGTAGATAGCCATAACTGTAAGAGTGTGCCCATCAATATAATAGCAATAAGTAGACAATTTGAGAGAATCTTCTCATGAGTGTGTACTATTTACTTATTAGTTTCATTATTTATTACACCAGCTCTCTTTATATAGGAAGGCACAATGGAAATGTCCCCTTTTCTCTTAAAATTCCACTTGAGGGATAGAGGCAAGCCTTGCTCATGTTCTTCTGTCAGCAACACTTTTCAAAGACTTTTCATTTCATATGCTCTTCTTCTGTGCTTAATAGTTTTCCCTTTTCCACAACAACATTTTGAGTAGGGAAAAAATAGAGACAACCTCAACCTTAGAATCTAGCTTTGTTTTTCTAGAAGTGGTCAAAGAGCTGGAGGAAAATAGAGGGAATTGGTGTTTTAAAAACTAACCCCAAAGCTTGGTAATCACACTTTGCAGTGTGATGGAGATAGCCCCAGGGCTCATTTTTTTCCATTATCATTGCTTCTGGAAGGGTCTTCTGTATCCTAAGTGTCTTTGGCCGCTGGGGACTCTCTGAAGCTTTCATAAAGGGAATACTTTGCATACTAATTTGCTCAAGAGGGAAATTTTTGCTGGAAGCTAAGAAGTCAGGACTGAAGTTTCAGGGATACAGGTTTGGTGTGGTTTTGTTTTCAATGGTGGCAAATTTCACATAACATAACATTTACCATCTTAACCATTCCGAAGTGTAGAATTCCGTGGTCTAAGTATACTGACAGCACTGTGCAATGATCGCCGTCATCCATTTTCAAAACTCATCACCCCAAACAGAAACTCTATACTCATTAAAAACTAACCCCCACTCCCTCACTCCCCCCAGCCCCTGCAGTCACCATTCTACTTTCTGTCTCTATGAGTTTGACTGTTCTAGGGACCTCATATAAGTGGAATTGTACAATCTTTGTCCTTCTGTGATGGGCTTATTTCCCTTAGCATCATGTCCTCCATGTTAATCCATGGTGTAGAATATATCAGAATTTCATTCCTTTTCAAAGCAAAATAATATTCCATCGTATGGATACACACATTTTGCTTATCCATTCACCTGTCAGTGCGTATTCAGGTTGCTTCTACCCATTGGCTATTGTGAATTATGTTGCTATGAACATGAGTGTACAAATACCTCTTTCAGCCCCTGCTTTCATTCTTTTTCAATTCTTTTGGGCATCTGCCCAGAAGTGGGATTAACTGATGGATCATATCACAATTCCATTTGTAATTTTTGAGGCACCACCATACTGTTTTCCGTAACGGTTGCATCACATGCCCACTAGCAGTGCACAAGTGTGTCAATTTCTCCACATCAGTGCTCTTCTCGTCAATGTTTATTATCTTCTGGGTTTGTTTGGTGGTGGTAGCTTTTTGTTGTTTTGTTTGTTTTTTAAAGTTTATTTATTTATTTGGGGGGGAGGGGAGCACACACGTGTGTGCGCATGTGAGGGGAGGGACAGAGAAAGAGAGAGAGAGAGAGAGTCCCAAGCAGGGGATGTGGGGCTCAAACTCACATGAGATCATGACCCGAGCTGAAGTCTGGCTCTTAACCGACTGAGCCACCCAAGTGCCCTGTATTCTATACTATAAGTAGTAATCCTAATGGGTATGAGATGTCAGCATCACAGATTGTACTATCAAATTTTGTATTGGGATTTTATGTATCACTTTTGTTTAAATATCCTATATTGTGATTATGATAGTAAAAGCTTAAAAGTCCAAATATTCTTTATGAAGTCAAAAGTATTCTGGAATGGCTATCACATAAAGAATAGGATCTCGGGGCGACTGGGTGGCTCAGTCGGTTAAGCGTCCGACTTCAGCTCAGGTCACGATCTCGCGGTCCGTGAGTTCGCCCCGCGTCGGGCTCTGGGCTGATGGCTCAGAGCCTGGAGCCTGTTTCCGATTCTGTGTCTCCCTCTCTCTCTGCCCCTCCCCCGTTCATGCTCTGTCTCTTTCTGTCCCAAAAATAAATACAACGTTGAAAAAAAAAATGGGCAAAGGATCAGGGCACCTGGGTGGCTGTCGGTTAAGCGTCCGACTTCAGCCAGGTCACGATCTCGCGGTCCGTGAGCTCGAGCCCCGCGTCAGGCTCTGGGCTGATGGCTCGGAGCCTGGGGCCTGTTTCCGATTCTGTGTCTCCCTCTCTCTCTGCCCCTCCCCCATTCATGCTCTGTCCCCAAAATAAATAAACGTTAAAAAAAATTAAAAAAAAAAAAGAATAGGGTCTCATAATCCATGCAAATTTGAATTATTCCATCACTGTCTGCATTGGGCCACATTTGAGTAAAAATTTCTCTTAAATAGCCTTACTTTTGAAAATTTCCTTAGAAATACAATAATCTATTTTTGTAACAAGTTCCAATTTTTAACAAGTATTTCCACCGGGAAAATTTGCAAAATGGCCATGTTAAATTTCAGTTCACTTGAAAATTATGCTCATCTAAAAATAAGATTATTAGTAATACCAGTATAAATTTATTTAATATTACCTATTTTTTCAAAGCACCCTCACAAATATTATCAGAGTAAACCTCACAGCATCTTGTGAGTAAATTAGTGAAAGAATCATAATTTCCTTTTGTGATAAGGAATTCAAGACCCTAGAATGGAAAGAGATTCATACAGATGGCCCTGCTAGTCAAGGTCAAAGCCTAAATTAGACCTAGAACTTACTTCTGTAATTATTTCATTCTTGGTTTTGTAATTTGTGAAATACAGTAAAACTGGTATATATGTCCAGTGGACTCAGCATAATGAGAAAATTTATATGAAGTTTTTAGAATGTGCATATTACTTGTGCTGTGTGCCTCACAAACAACGACTTAATAAATATAATTACAGTAATAATAATTATTATTACTTCAGCCTTATTTATACTACGTGTATAATGCTATCACACGTAATTCTCTATACTAGTGTTGAAAAACATTATTTGATAAACACCTCTAGAAGAAACGTATTTTACTTTATGATGCAATACACAATAAATTTACATACCCCCGAAACATCTACATGAGAAAATACTAACTTTACTACGTGAAATCACTCTGATACATTCTAGTCTATTCCATTCTTTTAAGGGCCAATGTAGACCCATAATGTAGGGGTTGCTGGAAAGCATTCTATACAGTGTCACACCATATGTTTTGGATTGGTAGTCTTCTAACAAATATCAGGTGTTATAGAGTGCTCCCTCCCAAAGGTCCCAACTCAGTACCTTTTTTGGTTCTTCTTGAAATCGTTTCCAATGTCTCAAGTTCCGACTGAGTCCGGCGCCTTTTCCTGGGATGGTTTACCAATGGTGATTTCAAATGGTAAAGAACAGAGCAGAAAAACTCCAGAGGCCCCTTCCAGATGTGATGCCATGTTAAGTTCCCACTTTTTCACAGTGAGGGAAAGCAGGAGGCTAAGTTTAGATTCAGACAAGGAAGGCTGGCTGGCATGCCTTGTGGTCTCGATTGAAATTTAGCCTGTGTCTGGGTTGCTGTATAGGGAAAATGAAATGCTACTTGGAATACATTCCATCTAAAAACCGTTAAAGCAAGGGGCGCTTGGGTGGCTCAGTTGGTTAAGTATCTGACTCTTGATATCAGCTCAGGTCATGATCTCATGGTTTGTGGGTTTGAGCCCCACAGTGAGCCCCACTCGGACTCCATGCTGGCAATGTGGAGACTGTTTGGGATTCTCCCTCTCTCACTCTCTCTCTGCCCCTCCCCTGATCGATCTCTCTCTCTCTCTCTCTCAAAATAAATAAACCTAAAAAACTTTTTTAAAAGTTATTAAATCAAGAGAACCTGAAAGAGCTCCTCCCTCAGTGATAAGTATTTTTTGGTTTTCTTTTTCTTACTTAGCCCCTACTCAACCTCCTAATGTTAGGATAGTACTTGTTCTTTGAGAAGTAACTGAGGGGCCAAGATGTCTATTTCAGATATAGGAAAGCTGATGTCTGAGAATCTGCAAGTCTCCAGTGGGGCAGGAAGTAAAACTCTTTGAATTTGCACACAATTGGATGAATTTTGCAGTATGTCCTATGCTAAGGCAACATGGTACTACCTGATATCACCAAAAATAGATTTTTTAATTAAAACATTTTTTTAAGTTTATTTATTTTGAGATAGAGTGAGTGGGGGAGGGGCAGAAAGAGAGAGAGAGAGAGAGAGAGAGAGAGAGAGAGAGAGAATCTTAAGCAGGCACTGCGCCATCATCACAGAGCCCAATGCGGGGCTCAAACTCACTAACTGTGAGATCATGACCTGAGCCAAAACCAAGAGTCAGATGCTTAACTGACTGAGCCACCCAGGTAACCCCATCAAAAATAGATTTTTAGACCTTTTGGAATACTGACAATGTTGGTTTTGATGGGATTGTCTGAGAACCTAAAATAAACCCAAGTCCCATTCTCTAACACCTGTGCCCCTCCCCTATATTTGCTCCTCTCATCTTGTGAGAAGAGAAGACATATTTTGTAAGAAAATAAATACTAAGCAACCACTAAGATAATTTCATACACTTAGATAAAATTGGGGCCCAAATGGTTGTATGCTATGTAGAATTTAAAAATGTTTTAAAACTACTACTTCTAACCTGACGCCGTCCAACAGGACATGGCTATGTGGTGATTTTATCTTCCAAAAACCATCTGGCATTTGTCCAAACTGTTTGTGTTCACAAGCAGAGTCTAACACTGAAAATTATGGCCAATTCTTTCTAGGAGATAGCTGTGATGCCAGTGGGCTTTTGAAGGAGAAAACATGATGCCTGATCTTAAGTGTCTGTGTTCAGAGAAGCAGTAAGGAATGATAGGGAAAAGAGGGAGCTTTGTTTCATTAGTGAAAATATAAATGGAATCCATATTTGCATGAATTCTCCCAAGTATAGATTGGGTGTGTGTGTGGTGTGTGTGTGTGTATATGTGTGTGTGTGTGTGTGTGTGTGTGTGTGTGTGTAGCATTTACTGCCACCTAATTAGTATTGAAGGTTCAAAGCATGCTCCCTGAAGTCCACTTAAGTCTTTCCAGGACAAAATTTACCTGTGTGGGTTCACAAACAGGTTGCACGGGAATCACCAGGGGATGTGGTATTTACTTAAAAATGCAGATTCCCCATTGTACCTGTAATCTTACTGAATTAGACTCTTGTGGGTAAAGTTACTGAATTTGCTTTTTTCCTCAAGGTCCTAAATAATTCTTATGAACCTTGAACTTGGAAAAATCCTGCTCTGGACACAATGACAATAGTTTGGCCATCTGCCATCAGATACTGCTCTCATGAAGGTACCATAAGCTCATCTTCCACTACCTGGAGACACAACTCCCAGGTGTCTCACAACATGTAACACATACAGACACATTTTTACTTTTCCTAAAAATATATAACAGTTAAGGTGATAATATAAAAATGAGTTATTTTCTGAGATGGATACACTCAAGAGTTTTTACAACTTGTGATCCAGAAAGTCTAAGTTTTTCAGACTGAACCTTAACTTTTTTGAATTTATGTGCTTAAACAGACTTTTTTTTTTTTTCAACGTTTATTTATTTTTGGGACAGAGAGAGACAGAGCATGAACGGGGGAGGGGCAGAGAGAGAGGGAGACACAGAATCGGAAACAGGCTCCAGGCTCTGAGCCATCAGCCCAGAGCCCGACGCGGGGCTCGAACTCACGGACCGCGAGATCGTGACCTGGCTGAAGTCGGACGCTTAACCGACTGCGCCACCCAGGCGCCCCTAAACAGACTTTCAAAAATATTTTAAACTGTTGGAGCTCAGTTGGTTGAGTGTTGGACTCTGGATTTTGACTTAGATCATGATCTCATGGTTGTGGAGCCTGCTAAAGATTCTCTCTTTCCCTTTATAAAAAGAAGGAGGAAGAGGAGGAGGAGGAGGAGGAGGAGGAGGAGGAGGAGAAGAAAAAGAAAGAAAGAAAGAAAGAAAGAAAGAAAGAAAGAAAGAAAGAAAGAAAGAAAGAAAGAAAAAGAATCTTTCTTTCCCTTTCCCTCTGCCCCTCCCCTTTTCATGTGCATGCTGGCGTGCTCTCTCGCTCTCTCTCTCAAAAAATAAATAAATAAACAAGATCATTGTTATCCAGTACCGCTGTGATTTCTCCCTGTTGTGTAAAGATACATAAAGGCGTGTACGGCAGAGAAAGCTTTGTACATGGTGGCATTCAAAAGTTTTTAGTGCCTTCATTGCTGGTGACTAAGAAATACAGAGCGGTGGCTGCTTTGTATGAGCAAAATATTGTTGGTGCATAGTGTACTGAATGATTTTAGAGCAATAAGAAACTCTGTTCCACTTTTTCTAATGCATTAATAAGGAAGGCATATTAATAAATTATTTTGTGAGAAGCAGACAAAACAAAAAAGTCTGTCCTACCTCCCATTTTCCCCTTATGCATTAAAATGGCACATGAAGGAAATAAAACTCCAACCTTCTTCATTCTTCTAATTGGGAAAAGGGCCAAGAACAGTTTACATGGCCCTTGGTACTTTGGGTAAAGAGTTTTTAGGAAGCTAAATTTAAAAATAAAATTGGAAGCATTTTTTTCAAAAGAATACCTCTTTTTTTAATTTAAATCCGAGTTAGGGGTGCCTGGGTGGCTCAGTTGGTTAAGCATCCGACTTTGGATCAGGTCACTATCTCACAACTGGTAAGTTGGAGCTCTGCACTGGGCTCTGTGCTGACAGCTTGGAGCTGGAGCCTGCTTTGGATTCTGTGTCTCCCTCTCTCTGCCCCTCCCCCACTCACACTCTGTCTCTCTCTCTCTCTCTCTCTCTCTCTCTCTCAAAAATAAATCAACATTAAAAAAAATTTTTTTTTAAATCCAAGTTAGTTAACATATAGTGTAATAATGACTTCAGGAATAGAATTTAGTGATTCATCACTTACATATAACACCCAGTGCTCATCCCAACAAGTGCCCTCCTTAATGCCCATCACCCACTTAGCCCATCCCCCAACACAACACCCCACCAGCACCCCTCAGTTTGTTCTCGGTATTTAAGCGTCTCTTATGGTTTGTCTCCTCTGTTTTTATCTTATATATCTATTTTGTTTCTTATTTAGAAAAAAATTTTTTTAATGTTTACTTATTTTTGAGACAGAGACAGATCGTGAGCAGGATAGGGGCAGAGACAGAGGGAGACACAGAATCTGAAACAAGCTCCAGGCTCCAAGCTGTCAGCACAGAGCCCGACTTGGGGCTCAGACTCACAAACCATGAGATTGTAACCTGAGCCGAAGCTGGACTCTTAACCAACTGAGCCACCCAGGCGCCCTTATTTTGTTTCTTAAATTTCACAGATGAGTGAAATCATATGATATTTGTCTTTCTCTGGCTGACTTATTTTGCTTAGCATAATACACTCTAGTTTCATCTATGTTGTTGCAAATGGCAAGATTTCATTCTTTTTGATCACCGAGTAATACTCCATTATATATATATATATATATATATATATATATATATATATATATATATGCACACCACATCTTCTTTGCCCATTCATTATTCAATGGACATTCGGGCTCTTTCCATACTGTGGCTATTATTGATAGTGCTGCTATAAACATCAGGGTGCATGTGCCCCTTTCAATGAGCATTCCTGTATCCTTTGGGTAAATATCTTGTAGTGCAATTGCTGGGTCATAGGGTAGTTCTATTTTTAATTTTTTGAGGGACCTCAATACTGTTTTCCAGAATGGCTGCCTCAGTTTGCATTCCCACCAGGAGTGCAAAAGAGATCCTGTTTCTCTGCATCCTTGCCAACATCTGTTGTTGCCTGAGTTGTTGATTTTAGCCATTCTGACAGGTGTGAGGTGGTATCGCATTGTTGTTTTGGTTTGTATTTCCCTGATGATGAGTGATGTTGAGTACCTTTTCACGTGTCAGTTAGCCATCTGGATGTCTTTGGAAAAGTGTCTATTCATGACTTTTGCCCTATTCATCCCTGGATTACTTGTTTTTTTTGGGGTGTTGAGTATGATAAGTTCTTTATAGATTTTGGATACTAACACTTTATCTGATATGTTATTTGCAAATATCCTCTCCCATTCTGTCAGTTGCCTTTTAGTTTTGATGATTGATTCCTTCACTGTGCAGAAGCTTTTTATCTTGATGAGGTCCCAATAGTTCATTTTTGCCTTTGTTTCCCTTGCCTCTGGAGATGTCAAGTAGGAAGTTGCTGTGGCTGAGGTCGAAGAGATTGTTGCCTATTTTCTCCTCTAGGATTTTGATGGCTTCCTGTCTTCTGTTTAAGTCTTTCATCCATTTTGAGCTTATTTTTGTGTAGGATGTAAGAAAGTGGTCCAGGTTCATTCTTCTGCAGGTGGCAGTCCAGTTTTCCCAACACTATTTGCTGAAGAGACTGTCTTTTTTCCATTGGATATTCTTTCCTTTTTTGTGAAAGATAGGGGTGCCTGAGTGGCTCAGTCAGTTAAGCATCCAACTTCAGCTCAGGTCATGATCTTGTGGTTCATGGGTTTGAGCCCCACATCAGGCTCTGTGCTGACAACTCAGAGCCTGGAGCCTGCTTCAAATTGGTGTGTCTCTCCCTCTGTCCCTCCCCTGTTCACACTCTGTCTCTCTCAGAAATAAATAAACATTAAAAAAATATTTAAAAAAAAGATAGTTGGCCATATGTTTGTGGGTCCATTTCTGGGTCCTCTATTCTGTTCCATTGATCTCTGTGTCTGTTTTTCTGCCAGTACCATATTGTCATGATGAGCACAGCTTTGTAATACAGCCTGGAAGTCTGGAAATATGATGCCTCTAGCTTTGGTTTTCTTTTTCAGGATTTCTTTGGCTATTCAGGGTCTTTTCTGGTTCCATACAAATTTTAGGATTGTTTGTTCTAGCTTTGTGAAGAATGCTGGTGTTATTTTAACAGGGATTGCATTGAATATGTAGATTGCTTTGGGTAGTATCAATATTTTAATGATACTTGTTCTTCTAATCCACGAGCATGGAATATTTTTCCATTTTTTGGTATTTTCTTCTATTTCTTTCATAAGTTTTCTAAAATCTTCAGTATATATATTTTTCACTTCCTGGGTTAGGTTTATTCCTAGGTATTTTGTGTGTTTTGGTGCAATTATAAATGGGATCGATTCCTTGATTTCTCTTTCTGCTGCTTCATTATTGGTGTATAGAAATGCAACCGATTTCTGTACATTTATTTTATATCCTGGGACTTTGCTGAATTCATGGATCAGTTCTAGAAGGTTTTTTGTAGAGTCTTTTGGGTTTTCCATAAAGAGTATCATATCGTCTGTGAAGAGTGAAAGTTTGACTTCCTCCTTGTTGATTTGGATGACTTTTATTTCTTTGTGTTGTCTGATTGCTGAGGCTAGGACTTCCAACACTATGTTGAATAACAATGGTGAGAGTGGGAATCCCTGTCTTGTTCCTGAACTTAGGGGGAAAGCTCTCAGTTTTTCCCCACTGAGGATGACATTAGCAGTGGGACTTTCATTTATGGCCTTTATGATCTTGAGGTATGATCCTTCTATCTCTACTTTCTTGAGGGTTTTTATCAAGAAAGGATGCTGTATTTTGTCAAATGCTTTCTCTGCATCTCTTGAGAGGATGATGTGGTTCTTATTCTATCTTTTATTAATGTGATGTATCACATTGATTGATTAGTGGATATTGAACCAGACCTGCATCCCAGGAATAAATCCCACTTGATCATGGTGAATAATTTTTTAATGTATTGTTGGATCTGATTTGCTAGTATCTTGTTTAGAATTTTTGTATCCATGTTTATCAGGGAAATTGGTCTGTCATTCGCCTTTTTAGTCGGGTCTTTGTCTGGTTTTGGAATCAAGGTAATTCTGGCCTCGTAGAATGAGTTTGGAAGTTTTCCTTCCATTTCTATTTTTTGAAACAGCTTCAAAAGAATAGGTGTTAATTCTTCTTTAAATGTTTGGTAGAATTCCCCTGGAAAGTCATCTGGCCCTAGACTCTTGTTTGTTGGGAGATTTTTATTACTAATAATTTCTTTACTGGTTATGGGTCTGTTCAAATTTTCAATTTCTTCCTGTTTCAGTTTTGGCACTTTATATGTTTCTAGGAATATGTCCATTTCTTCCAGACTGTGCAATTTGTTGGCATATAATTGCTCATAATATTCTCTTACTGTTTGTGTTTCTGTGGTGTTGGTTGTGATCTTTCCTCTTTCATTCATGATTTTATCTATTTGGGCCCTTTCCTTTTCTTTTTGATCAATCTGGCAGGGGGTTATCAATTTTGTTAATTCTTTCAAAGAACCAGCTCCTGGTGTCATTAATCTGTTCTACTGTTTGTTTTTATTTTATTTTAATATCATTGATTTCTTCCCTAATCTTTATTATTTCCCATATTCTTCTGGCTTGGGGCTTTATTTGCTGTTCTTTTTCCAGCTCTTTTAGTTGTAAAGTTAGGTTGTGTAATTGAGACCTTTATTCCTTCTTTAGGAAGGCATGGATTGCTATTTACTTCCCTCTTATGACTGCCTTTGTTGCATCTCAGAGGTTTTTGGCTGTCGTGTTTTCATTTTCATTGGCTTTCATGTACTTTTATATTTCCTCTTTAATTTCTTGGGTAACCCATTAATTCTTCAGTAGGATGTTCTTGAATCTCCAAGTATTCATGGTCTTTCCAAATTTTTTCTTGTGGTTGATTTTGAGTTTCATAGCGTTGTGGTCTGGAAATATGCAAGGCATTATCTTGATCTTTTTGTATTTGTTGAGGGTTGATTTGTGTCTCAGTATGTGATCTATTCTGGATAACGTTCTATATGCACTAAGAGGAATGTGTATTTTGCTGCTTTAGGATGAAATTTTTGGAATATATCTGTTAAGTCCATCCAGTCCAGTGTGTCATTTAAAGTCATTGTTTCCTTGTTGATTTTCTGCTTACATGATCTGTCCATTGCTGTAAGGGGGTGTTCAAATCCCCTACTACTGTGGTATTATTATCGATGAGTTTCTTTCTGTTTGTGATTAATTGATTTATATATTGGATATTTCACATTGGAGGCATAAATATTTATAATTGTTAGATCTTCATGGTGGATAGACTCCTTAATTATGATATAATGTCTTTCATCTCTTCTTACAGTCTTTATTTTAAAATCTAGTTTATCTGATGTAAGTATGGCTATTCCTGCTCTCTTGAAGACCATTAACATGATAGATGGTTCTTTATCCTTTTACTTTCAGTCTGCAGTTGTCTTTAGGTCTAAAATGCATCTCTTGTAAGTAGTACATAGATGGGTCTTGTTTTCTTATCCATTCTAATACCCTATGTCTTATGATTGGAGCATTTAGTCCATTTACATTTACAGCGAGCACTGAAAGATAGGAATTTAATACCACTGGGTTGCCTGTAGAGTTGGGGTTTCTGGTGATGTTCTCTGGTCCTTTCTAGTCTTTGTTGCTTTTGCTCTGTTTTGTCTTTTCTCCACTAAAAGTGTCCCCCTTAAGATTTCTTGCAGGGCTGGTTTAGTTTTTGTTTGTCTAGGAAACTCTTTATCTTTCCTTCTTTTTTGAATAACAGTCTCGCTGATAAAGAATTCTTGGCTGCATATTTTTCCAATTCAGCATGTTGAATATATCCTGAAACTCCTTTCCAGCCTGCCATGTTTCTGTGGATTGGCCTGTTGCAAACCTGATCTGTCTTTCTTTATAGGTTAAGTGTTTTTTTCCCCTTGCTGCTTTCATAATTCTTTCCTTGTCTGTGTATTTTGTGAACTTGGCTATGATATGCCTTGGTGATGGTCAGTTTTTGTTGAATCTAATGGGAGTTCTCTGTGCTTCTTGAATTTTGATGTCTGTGTCCTTCCCCAGATTAGGAAAGTTTTCTGCTATAATTTGCTCACATAAAACTTCTGCCCCTTTTTCTCTCTCTTCATCTTCTGGTACTCCTATGATTCAGATGTTATTCCTTTTTAATAAGTCACTGAGTTGTGTAAGTATTATATCATGCTCTTTTGCCTTTGTTTCCCTTTTTTTCTCTGCTTCATTATTCTCCATAATTTTATCTTCTATATCGCTGGTGCACTGCTTCATCCATCCTTGCCATTGTGGCAACCATTTGAGATTGCATCTGTTTCATAGCATTTTAAATTTTGGCTTGACTACAGGCCACAGAAAGGGATTATCTCCACAGAAAGGGATTCTCTGGTGTCTTCTATGTTTTGTTCAACCTCAGTTAGTTATTTTTATTATCATGGTTCTAAATTCTAGTTCAGACATCTTATTTATATCTGTGTTGATTAAATCCCTGGTGTTATTTCTTTCCGTTCTTTCTTCTGGGGTGAATTCCTTCATTTTGTCATTTTGGAGGAAGAAAAGAAATTAATAAAATAAAAAATTAAAATTAAAAAATTATAAACCAAACAAAAAATCAAATAAAGAAAGTTAGATCCTCAGTGTGTTTCGGTCTGCTGGTTGAAAGAAGCTTGATAGACAAGAGAAAAAAGGGAAAGGAAAGAAAAAAAGGTAAGAAAAATTAAAATTAAAAAAATATATAGAATAGAATAAAGAAAATGAAATATAACAAAAATTTAAAAAAATAAAAAATAAACTAAGAAAAATAAAATTTTCTCTTTCTGTATCCAAGAGAAAGATAAGAAAGAAAGAGAAAATAATTTAAGCAAAAACAGAAGAAAAGAAAACAAATAAATGGACCAGAAAAGAGAATGAAACCCAAATGAAGTTACACCCAGTTTACCCTAGAAGTGAAACTATGAAAGCTTGTCTAGTCCGGACACTAAGCAGGTGGAGTGGTTCGTGCTGATATTCTGGGAGATGTGCCTGGAGGGAGCGGTTGCGTGGAACTTGGTATAACAGCTCTACTCTCCACTAGGTGGCGCTGCTTAGCTTATCGGGGTGGTGCGCATGCTCATGTGGCGCACACGTGGGAGAGGTGAAAATGGCTTCACACTAGTCTCTGGCGCAGGAACTACCTTCTCCCATAGACCCGTGGTCAAGCACACCTCCTTTGTCTGAAGCCTCCATCCACTCCCCACCTCTTCCCTGTCAATGTCCAAGCTGTCTGCCTGTCAGGTGTCACCTCCCTTCAGTTTTATCTCAGATGGGGTTATGTTTCAAAACCCCACACTTCAGAGACCCCCATGTCTTGGACCTGTGCCAACTCTCTGGTGGAGGCTCCTGCTGAGCGATGGCCCGGTGCTGGCTTGCCCCAGAAAATATTCATTTGATCACGCAGTGGCAGTGGTTTGAGATTATGGCAAATCACAACACACAGCCAGCACCATGTTTCATTGCACTCTGACACCTTTGCCCCAATACCAGCAAACATGGCTGCTCTCCAGGGTCCACTGGAACCTCTGCTTGTGGGGAGGATTATGGTCTCTACCAAATGCACTCCCAGCAGAGGAACTGCTTCTCCCCGTGTGGCACATGGACCCCTCAGACCCTGCTGCCTGCTCCTGGGGATTCTCCCTATATCCTCACTGGAGCACCACCAGGCACTGAGCTCCAGAACTTCAAACTGTACTCCACTGTTTATAGAGTCCTGGTGGTATTGGAACCCTCTTCTTTCTCCCCATCAATAGTTTGGGGTAACAGATATTTTGTTCAGTCCCCTGCGAGTGTTTTCACTCTTGCTCTTTCTGTCTGCTACTTTCAGGGGGAATGCTTTTCTTGCATGATCCCAATGTGCCACAGTCTCCCCCCACCCCATCCTCTCTCTGCAAAAATGGCTCCCTACCCTCCGCATCTTTTCTCTCCCCCAGTCCACCTCTCTGCATCATGTACCTGCTGAGTTCTGTGGCTCAAGTTATGCAGATTGTTGTGTTAATCCTCAGATCAATTTCCTAGGTGTTCAAAATGGTTTGTTGCTGATATAGCTGGATTTCAGGGATGAGACAAACTCAGGGTCTCTATGCGGCTCCACTATCTTAACTCCTCCCAATATTGACTCACTTTTGGGTTTTTAATTGCCTGATAAATCCCCCAAGAGTTTTAAACAAGCAGTAGTTGATAGTATGAAAAATACTAGAAAGGAAACACCCAGGAGTGAATTTTTCTTGGTAACTTTTCATTATAATACACACACACACCTGCACACACACGTTTTTATATGAGGGAAATGCCATTTAGAGCAGTTGTTGTGAATGGGTCTGTTCTAATCACTAGTTTCTCTCAAGCATTATTTCAGAATGGCTACATACTATCTGATAAAAACATGTGCTGTGTGCTTCTATATAGGAATATTATTATTAAAGGGTAAATAAGTGAGATTAAGTAGAAACTTTTTTAGTGAAAAGTCCTTTTGATTAGGTTAAGGATCCAAGCAGTATGTCATGGTAGTTAGAATGAAGTGTCTTCAACAAAGCAATTTGCTTTCACTTCAAATTAAATAACACAGTTAAACCTTGAACAATGTGTGGGTTAGGAATGCTGAACTGACCCCCTCCATACAGTGGAAAATCCATGTATAACTTTTGGTCTCCCCAAAACTTAACTACTAATAGCCTTCTGTTGACTGGAAGTCTTCCTGATAACCTAAACCGTTGCTTAACACATATTTTGTCTGTGGTATGTATTACATGCTGTATTCTTACAATAAAGTGAGCTAGAAAAAAGAAAATGTTATTAAGAAAACCATAAGGAAGAGAAAATACACTTACAGTATAGTACTGTATTCATATAAAAAAAAATCCACATGTAACTGAATCCAGTACAGTTCAAAACTGTCTTGTTCAAGGGTCAGCTGTATTTGTTTGGGATGCTATTGTTTGAAGATCCTTGTGGATCTTTTATTTCATTGACATTCATATGTACAATGAGTAATGACCGGGAAGATATTATTATTCTGTCCTCAATAATGTGTGTTGCTCAATAAATATTTGTTCAGTGAGTAAATAAAAAATACGTTGTTGGTACAACATGGGAAGTATAGTGGATAAAGTTGGGAACTGGTAGTGAGCTAAATCGCTGAGACAGATTCTGAAATAATATTTTGTAAGTAAATTTAAAAATTAAAAACTTCTTGTATCTTGAGTTTTATTTCCTCCAAACCTCACCATATTAACAGGGTGGAAAATGGGACTTTCACTCTTTGGGTAAGTTTCTTATATATTTAAAGAGTAATTTCATAGGCAATTAGAGAATGACCCAGATCTTATTACTCACAGTCTCGTTCCCAGAACAGCAGCATTGGCTTCACCTGGGAGCTAGTTAACATGCAGAACCCCAGAATCCACCACAGACCTACTGAATTGAAATTTGCATTTTAATAAGATCTCCGGTGATTCATCTGCACATTAAAGCTGCATATAAAGAACGGCTGGCCTTAAAGTTTGGC
This sequence comes from Lynx rufus, assembly GCF_022079265.1. NCBI lineage: Eukaryota > Metazoa > Chordata > Mammalia > Carnivora > Felidae > Lynx > Lynx rufus. The sequence continues at coordinate 15,054,680 of NW_025814840.1, forward strand.
ATTGAAGAAGAAAGGAGATTAAAAACGGGGAGACCAATAATGAATATGTGAAAATAATACAGGTGCTATACATGTAGATTCAGAAGGCATAAGCCTAAAATGTCTTTGATTCAGCTTTTATTAAAATGAAGTTGAAGTCAAAGGCAGCAAGCTTCAAAAACAGGAATCTCAAAAGAATGAGATGCTTTGAAATATTAGAAAATATTGTGAGACCACAAAAGAATGAGAAGACCTTTAATATCTAAAATATTTGGAAAATACAGTTATGTAAAAAAAAAATTACACACACACACACACACTCACATTGCTGTGCTTCCAACCATGATGGGACAACAGGAACCTAATTTACCCTCCCGCCATGCACTTGAAATTTCCTCAAATATGAAACTCCTGTTTGTAGACATTGACCAATAAGTGGTATTGGTCTGTGATCCCTGACAGAAGGGAAACAAATTAAGGAAGCCTGTGATCCCTTGGGATTTTGTCTGGAGGTACACCCAAGACTGTAGAGCAGAAAGGTAGATCCCTATCACGACATAGTAATCTTGTTGAGTTTCAGAGGTGAAGAAAGGAGTTCATGGAGGCTGAGGTGGCAGGAAGTTGGAGGGCATGAAGCTAAAGAGGACGGGGCTGTGCAAAAAAATAATAAAAGAGCTCCCAAATCACTTGAATCTTTGCTGAATACTAAGATATGCATGTTTGGGATGAAAATTCACCAAACCAGGCCAAGAGCGACCAGAGAAATGTGAAGCAGACTGACTGGTGAGGAGTAGAAGAGATACAGAAATCAAGATGCTCCTCTCATGCCTCGTTCCCCAAGTTTCTTAAATGGGGCACTAGAGGGGTATGAGAGAATGACCAGATCTGCTCATCTCTAGGGTCTCAAGCTACCTTGACTTCAAAATACATTCCTGAAAGTTAAATGGACTTTTCTTCTTGTCTCAGGCTTGGCTGGGGCCCAAAGGCAAATTACTGGCAGATTATTGGTCCATCAATTGCCAAAAGATGACCCCCTAAAAGAGCCTGTGAGTGGTGACCCCATTCCATACCTTAAGGGTATATAAGGAGAAGCCTGGAGATGGTTGAGGTGAAGAGTTTATGGGGTGAGGCTTCCTTGGAAAGAGTTGAGGGTATTCTCTTCATCTTTTTTGCCTGTCTTCTGTTGAGATCGGGATGGGGATGCTCCCCATTTTAAATGAGGGGGCGTTCAAAGATGTATGCAGCTTGACATGCATCCTTGAAGTTTGGGGACTGTGGGAAATAGTACTTATCTAAACACCAAATAATGGGAATCTGGCTGCAGCACTGTGCCTGGCTACAGGAGACAAAGTTTCATGTTCCATGAACCAGATATGAAACCTATAAATGAAACCTTCTGGAGCCATCTTGAAAGAGACTCTCCAAATGGATTCTTGGAGAGTTGGGAGTCCATAGCTGGAAGCCAGGGATAGGCAGCGGTGGTCAGTCAAAGGAAGCTTCTCTGGTGCCAGCTAAATGCCATCAAAGATCCAGCAGGGCCATCTCAGAGGAAGCCACAAGAGACTCCTATGATGAGAAGGTCAGCTTTAAATACTGCTATTCTAACCAGACAACCAGCGCTAATTACAAATGTGCCTATGGAGGAAACTGTCTCCTCCCTCCCCACTTGCCAGTCCTGTGGAGCCAGCAGGGGAATAGAGTGGGAGAAGTAAGCAAGGTTGGGGCAAGAGGAGGAAGCCATGCAGATCTCCCGCCTGGCGCGGTGCTGATCCGGGGGAAGGGCAAAACAGGTAATTGGTGAGAAATTTCAGAAAGACATTTTAATACTTAAAAAATAACGGCACAAGCATATGATGGGCATGAGATCCCATTGAGGGCTGGAAAAATGAGTTGACAGAGGAGGCTGAAATGGTAAACTCTAAGAAAGAATGAAGTTGCTTCCTACTTACACTCCGGTTACTAATACACTAGAATAATCTTTATTTGAGTTTCAAGTGAGGAATATGCTAAGAATAAGGATATTCATAAGATTTCAACAAAAGTAATGGAAAGCATCCAAAAATGCATGATCTGTTGAAAATAACTTGCACACACACATACATATGTATGTGTGCATATATATATATGTGTGTGTATGTATATATATATATATATATATATATATATACACATTTTTTTCGCTGCATAAAGGTGATTTTATTAAAGCACAGGGACAGAACCCATGGGCAGAAAGAGCTGCTCCACATAGCTTATATTTTCCACTACATTGTGTATTATCAAATTCTGTCCCCTCAAAGAAATTTATCTTTTGCTTCTAAACAATTAAAAGAAACATTTTTAAGACAAAAGTTCACATATTATTTACTAAACTCTCTGAAACTACAGATTAGACATGATAATAAAAATTATTTTCATATCAGCTTTGAAATGGAAATTGATACAGACTTTCAAATAAATTTTTTTCCTGAAACCTATTACCAATTACCATGTTTTCCCCCAGGGAAATGAACAAAATGTTCAAGACCCTGACTTCAATATAAAAAAATGTGGACAAGACTCTATCCATGCATGACAATGGGAGGATTTTAAATATTTCATCTAAAGAATGAGAATTCTAGCAATTAGCCAAAATCAAAGTATTCGGAACCCAGTGTAGTGAAATTTCAAAGAACAACATCCCAGATATCTGCAGGCGCTTATATACACATTTAGCTATTCAGCAGGAAACTTATGGTTGCATGAACTCTCAAAGATTCCTTCTGTAAAAAGAATATAAATTGCATGCCAGATAACAATATTTCCCCTTAAGGGTCTGAGAAATGAAATTAAATACATTTTGGCCTTCAAAAACTTCCAGGAGTTATGTTACAGGCAAAAACTAGACAAAGGATGAATTACCCACAGTGTGTGCACAGTTATTATTATTATTTTTAATTTTTTAATGTTTATTTACTTTTGACAGAGAGAGAGAGAGAGAGACAGAGACAGAGCATGAGCAGGGGAGGGGCAGAGAGAGAGGGAGACACAGAATCTGAAGCAGGTTCCAGGTGTCGAGCTGTCGAACTCACAGACCGCGAGACCATGACCTGAGCTAAACCTGAGCTCAACCGACTGAGCCACCCAGGTGCCCCAATTTTATTATTTTAATGTTTATTTATTTTTGAGAGAGAGAGAGAGAAAGAACACGAGTGGGGGAGAGACAGAGACTGAGAGGGAGACACAGAATCTGAAGCAGGCTCCAGCCTCTGAGCTGTCAGTACAGAGCCCGAAGCAGGGCTGGAACTCACCAGCTGTGAGATCATGACCTGAGCCGAAGTCAGACGCTCAACCTACTGAGCCACCAAGGTGCCCCTGTGTGTGTTTATAAAAGAAAAATACTCATCATAGCCAAGCAGTTTCAACCTGATAGTTGCTAAGTAGCATCAGGAACTCAGACTCCAATGTTAGAAATGATAATTGTGTGAGTCTGCACAGTGTATATAACCCAGTCAATAAAACAAGTGACAGAGGCTTAGCACATGGCTTCAGGTTGTAGTCTGAGGAAGCTTTGAGGGCTCTGCATATTTTAGAGGGAGGAACCCCCGCTCCCGCCACCATCACCACCAACATGGGCCTGCCTGGTCCTCTGGCCCTGGTCTAGGACGTGTTGTCAGCTGGCCCACGCTCTGGGCTCCGTCTTGGTTAAACATGGACAACTTCCCAGAACAGCAACATCAGACAAGGCCAATCTGTGACCATGATGGATTGTGACTTAAAGAAGACTATTCCATAACCACACACAAACAGGCACATTGTTCAAGCCACAGAAATAGAACTCCTCCCGTGGCCTGTCAGCATGCACTCCAGAACAAAGCTCTGCTTCCTCAAACCCTCCCCATCACCAGGCCAGATGCCATCAAACCTTTCTAACCCCCCACAGTTCCTCCTGGGAGGCCTTCTCTCTCCCAGCCATGAGTCACAACCCCAGCTTGGTCAACTACAGGTGTGATCCTGGTCTTTGGCTGGAGGGCGGATCCGGACAGAGATGTCATTTACACTCGGTAAAACATGCCCACCTCAAGTACACCCACTTTCCATGAATTTGGCCAAATGGACACATCCATGTATCCACCACCAAAATAAAGATGCAGAACATTTTCTGTCACTTTGTGCCGCTTCTCAGTCCAACCCCACGCCACCTTGAGGAACAGGGAACCTGACTTGCCACCTCTGGTCTAGAGTTTGGAGTCTATACCTTTCTCTGCCTGTTTTCTTCCTTTCAACATATGTTATTGCTAAAAAAAAGACATGTTATCTCTTCCTTTCCAGCAGGTAAGGTTCTTACCTCCTTTCTTTGTCATACTGCACAAACTGAGATCTCTTAGGTAATACCAAATAGAAGTGTCCAGAGTGAACGTATTTGCATTTTTGCTGATCTCAGGCTGTCACCATTAACTGCAATGTTAGCTGTGGATTTTGCATAGACAGCCACCATCAGGTGGAGGCATTCTCTTCCTCCTTTGCTTAGAGCTTTCACTATGAACAAGTGATGAACTTTGTCAAATGCTTTTTATATATCTATTGAGATGATCATATGGGATGTACAGACTGTAATTCTATTAATATGGTAAATTACAGTCGTCAATGTTTGAACGTTAAACCAACGTTTGAATTGGTTATTCAAAATAACCAATGTTTGCAATTCTAGGATAAATCCCTATTTGACATATTATCTTATTGTTATTTTGCTGTATTTGATTTGCTAATACAGTAAAAGCTTGGTTTGTGAGCATAATTCATTCTGGAAATTGTACATCAAATATTTCCCCATAAGAAATAGCAGAAATTCAGATGATTCATTCCACAACCCAAAAGTATTCCTATAAAAATGATTATAATACTGTAATATAATACAAAATAATAAAGAAAATATAAAATATAAAGAGAAATAAAGAAATTAACCTACACTTACCTTTGAAAACCTTTGTGGCTGGTGCGAGGGAGACAAAACAGAGGGGGGTTATTGTGTAGGATGATTTTCACTATCACTAACGGAATCACTGCTATCTATTGGCTCAATGGAATCTTTTTCTTTTTGCGCAGTTTTAACAAGGAACCTCTCCAATGACACTTGCTTTTGCTTCCTTTTGAGGATTTTGTGAAAATATGACATTGCATTGTCATTAAATAGATTCATCGCTCACACTGCTACAGCCTTATTTGATGGTGTTTTTCTATAAAATTTTGCACTATTTCCCACATTGTCTACATCTCCCTAATCTCATTTGAAGTGAAGGATTCCTCTACCTTTTTCTCCTCCTCCTCTGTAGATGAGATGTAGATGTAGATGTAGACTTCTTACAAAATCGTGCAGTTTCAGTCATTTGTTCATACTTCTCAATGATTCCTTCTTAACTTCCACCGTAATCATCTCCTTCTTACCGCCTTTCTTTTCAACCTTTTTCCTGCATTGGGGCCATTGTATACTCACACGGATATTGACTACAGTACAGAATTAATAAACTCTTTTCATATACTGTATTTCACGTAACTGTCAATAAGGCAGCAGAGGAAAGGGTCTCTATCTGCAGGCAGCCTGACCTAGAAGGAAGCAAAGCATTCCTAAGCTTACTCTTGTCTGGAAAAGCAAAGGACTGTCCATAGGTGCTTTGAAGTGACAAAAAGTACACTAGTCTCAGTTGTGGGCACCTTCCAATGTTCTGAAAAGTCACTGATTTCTGCCAAATGCCATGGCCTGAGACCAAGCATTCGAGCATGGGAGGTGATTACCCACAATCCTGCATTGAGAGAGAGACAGAGTTGGTTCTGTCTCTCAGAGCTGTTGTATTGGTTCAGTTGTGATCATGTGACATTCAGCATCATGTACTATTCGTATTACAAGACATTGCTTGTGTATCAAGTTAAAATTTATTAGGAATGTTTTCTTGTCTTGTGGAACACTTGTAGAACAAGTTACTCGCAATCCAAGGTTTTACTGTATTTTGTTAAAGATTTTTGTGCTGCTTTTAATGAGGAATATCAGTGTGCAATTTTCTTGTAAAGTCTTTGATTTTTGAATGACAGAATGCACATCTTTTCTGTAAAATGAATTGAAAAATATTCTCTACTGCTCAGTGTTTTTAAAAAATATTTCCTAAAATATTTGATAAACTCACCAATAAAGACATCTGAATCTAGAGGTTATGTATGGGAAGATTTTAATCACGAATTAGATTTATTTAACTGATATAGGTCAGGTTTTCTATTTCTTCTTGAGTCAGTTTTGGTAATTGTGACTTTAAAAGAATTTGTCCATTTCATTTAGCCTGTTGAATTTATTCCCATACAGTAATCCATAATATTTTCCTATAATTGTTTTAATATCTCACATCTATAATCTCCTAGGTCACTCATGATATCGGTAATTTTCTCATCTCACTTTTTAAAAGATTCATTAATTTTATTTATTTTTTGTTTTCAAAAATTGGCTTTGGTTTTATCAATTTTCCATATGTTATCCTTTTCTATTTCATTGATTTCCACCCTTTGACTATTGTGAATAATGCTGTCATGAGTATGGATGTGCAATATCTGTTCCAGTCCCTGTCCACAATTCTTTTTTTTTAATTCTTATGTTTATTTATTTTTGAGAGAGAGAAAGACAGAGACAGAGCATGAGTGGGGGAGGGGCAGAGGGAGAGGGAAACAGAATCTGAAGCAGGCTTCAGGCTCTGAGCTGTCAGCATAGAGCCTGACACGGGGCTTGAACTCACAAGCCGTGAGATCATGACCTGATCTGAAGTCAGATGCTTAACCACCTGAGCCATCCCGGCGCCCCAGCTGCTCTCAGTTCTTTTGGATAATACCCAGAGGTGGAATTGGTGGATCATATGGTAATTCCACTTGTTATTTTTTTAGGAACCACCATATAGTTTTCCATAACAACTGCACCACATTACATTCCTCCCAGTCGTATGCAAGGCTTCCAGTTTCTTCACATTTGCACAAACGCTTCTTTTCTTCTTTTCTAGCCTCCCCCTCCTCCTCCTCTCCCTCCTTCTCCTTCTTCTCCTGCTGTTCCTCCCTCTCCTCCTCCTCCCTCCTGCTTCTTCTTCATACTAGTTATCCTAATTGATATAAAGTGAAATCTCACTCTGGTTTGGATTTATATTTCCCTAATGACATATTTTCATGAACTTATTGGTCATTTGTTTATCTCCTTTGGAGAAACATCTCTTCAAGATTTGTATCCTTTTTTTAAACTTTTTTTTTCTTTTTTTTTTTTTTTTGCTGCTGTTGTGTTGTAGGAGTTCTTTATATATTCTGGATATTAACCCCTTATCAGATATATGATTTGCAAATATTTTCCCCTATTATATGGGTTGCTTTTTCACTCTGTTGATAGTGTCTATTATGTATTTTTTAAGTTTATTTATTTATTTTGAGAGAGAGAGAGAGAGAGAGCGAGAGAGCATGAGCAGTGGAGGGGTAGAGAGAGAGGTAAAGAGAAAATCCCAAGCAGGCTTCGTGCTCTCAGTGCAGAGCCTGATGTGAGATTATGACCTGAGCTGAAACCAAGAGTCAGATGCTTAACCGACTGAGCCACCCAGTCACCCCCATTATGTATTTTTTATACCTTTTATTTATAGTTTTATAATGCCCATGTTTTCCTTTAAGTCACTGAGCACATTTATATTTATAAAATCTTTTTAACATCCATATCTGCTACCTCAATCATCTCTGTCATTTATGCATCTGTTTCTATTGATTATTTTTTCTCCTGGTGATGGGCTGTGTTTTCCTGTTTCTTAGCATGTGTGTTAATTTGTTTCCTTTTGTTGGATTGTGGACATTGTGGATTTTATATTGCTAAACCCTGAATTTTGTTGTATTTCTAGAGTTTGGAGCTTTGTCCTGGCAGGTCTTCATGTGCAGATCACTTTGGTCCTTTGGAGACTTGTTTTTAAACATGGTTAGCGTGGCTCTACAGTAGCCTTTACCTTTAGCTAGTTCAGCTCCTTAATTAAAGGATGGCCCTTCCTCCATCTCTACTGAATGTCTTTGTTTTCTATAAGGTCTCTCCATTGTAGATGGTGGGAAAATAATTGATTCCTAGCCTTAGTTCTCTGTGTGCCCTGGGGATGATTAGGCTTACAGCTCCCCAGCAATTGCTGTTTTCCCAGAAGTTGTTTTTAGTCTGACCTCATAGAGCTTTATTCTATGAGTGTGCAAACTTTGAAATTTAACCAAAAACTCAAGAGGAGTTTGGAGTCTACATGTCAATTAGCTTATTTTGTGCTTGGGAATAAACTGCTGACATCAGTGCAACTATACTTGAATTTCTCTTAATTGTTATACTATTTGGGAGGATTATGATCATGTACTATATATTTTTAAAGTCAATTTTGGCATATCTTCTGATATAAAATTGCACAAGCGGGTTATTATTATGGCACATGTGCTTTATTCTTAAACCATTGCTTGAGAAAAGTGAGTATCTACACAGCTCTTGTTCTCATTAAAGTGAAAAGTCAGCTGATCAATGTGAAAGTATATCCAAAGTATATCCAAAGTATAGCTTCAGCACTTCCTGTAAGTTTTGGAGTTTCTTTTGGGCCTATCTTTTTTATTTATCATATGAAATATGTGCAATTATTAGATATTAGTAAGCCAATTTAAAGTAAAATAATTTCTATTATTCCTTTCTTAGGTGGCTAGGTTAATTAAAATGTATTCTGAGGGGCGCCTGGGTGGCTCAGTCGGTTAAGCGCCGACATCAGCTTAGGTCATGATCTCATGGTTCGTGGGTTCAAGCCCCACATTGGGCTCCGTGCTGATAGCTCAGAGCCTGGAGCCTGCTTCTGATTCTGTGTCTCCCTCTCTCTTTGCCCCTCCCCTGCTTGCACTGTCTGTCTCTCTCAAAAATAAATAAATGTTGAAAAATTAAAAAGAATTAAAATAAAAAATGTATTCTGAGATTGCAAGGCTTACTTTTGGCGAAAAATTTCCATTTGCTGCCACCTATGTGTGAATGAAGATTTTCTCAATTTCTGTTCAACCAAAATAAACTATTGAGATAAATTATATACTATTACTAATAAAAATAGTGACTGACATTAAAACTCTAGCTTAAAATTTTGTGTTCTTTAACGAGGAGTTACAGTTCTTGTCCATTGGTTTTATAACAAATAAATGTTTTAATTTTACATATCTAATATTTTTACTGATAAAAAAATTTTTAATCTGTATTATCAAAGTTCTAAATAAGATTTCATTTAATAAAAGGTCTCATTGCTGAAAAAAAAAAGTTACAAAATATGGAAACTTGGGACACCTGGGTGGCTCAGTCAGTTGAGTGCCCAACTCTTGATTTTGGCTCAGGGCATGATCCCAGGGTTGTGGGATCGAGCCCCACGTCAGATTCTGTCTTAAGCATAGAGCCTGCTTAAGATTCTCTCTCTCTCTCTCTCTCTCTCTGTCCATCTCCCCTGTTGGCACATTTTCCCTCTTTCTAAAATAAAAGAAAGAAAGAAAAAAAAGAAAATATGGAACCTCAGTTTATTTTCTTAGAAATCTCTAATTTCAGAAATCTGCATTTAACTTTTGACTAGCTAAAAACTTAACTACTAATAGCCTACTGTTGACCAAAAGCCTTATCGATAACAGAGTCAATTGACACATATTGTGTATATTATAGGTACTGTATGCTGTATTCTTACAATAAATTAAGCCAGAGAAAAGGAAATATTAAGAAAACCATAAATGAGAGAAAATACATTTACAGTACTGTACTGTTAAAAATCTGCATCTAAGTGGACGCACGCAGTTCACATCCATGTTGCTCAATGATCAACTGTAATGTAACTCTACGGATCTCATATTTTGTTATCACAAAATGCTCAGCTGAAATTAGGAGAAAAATAGCATCGATGGTTCAGAGTTACTAAAAGCAACTGTGCTGATGTCACGTAAATGCCTTCAGACAATAAAGATAGATAATTCCATAGAAATATATTACAGGGGCGCTTGGATGGCTCAGTCAGTTAAGTGTCTGACTTCAGCTCAGATCCTGATCTCATGGTTCATGAGTTGGAACCCCATGTAGCTCAATTGGTTAAACTTCCTACTTCGCCTCAGGTCATCATCTTGTGGTTTGTGAGTTCAAGCCCCATGTCGAGCTCTGTGCTGACCACTCAAAGCCTGGGGCCTGCTTCGGAATCTGTGTCTCCCTCTCTCTCTGCCCCTACCCCTCTAATGTTCTGTCTCTCTTTGTCTCTCAAAAAATAAATAAACGTTAAAAATCTTTAAAAAATGAAATATGTTACAGATCAGAAAAGATACACTGATTATACATTATAATCAATATATCCTTATATGAGATCTAAGAAATAGCTGATGATCCATAAATGGACATCGGAGTTTCCCCAATTTTATCAAAATACTGTGTATATGTATACTTTTTCTGGGGGAAAGGGCCCATGGATTCCATCAGATACTCAGAGAAGGCAGTGCCCCTGAATGTTAGGTGTCATTCACTTTTTAACATTAAAGAGATAGCTTTCAAATAGGTATCGAGAATTATAAACTGTGCATACCTATGACCCAGTAATTCCCATCCCTACCAATCTATCCAAAGGCAAGCATTCCATGTATGCAAAAGGATGTTTAATAATAATAACGGTTAACATTTATCGACAGTTCACTCTGTGCCAGCTACTGTGATACACGTTTGCATACGTTATCTCATTTAATCCTCACTGAACTGTATAAGCTAGGTACAGCTATTGTTAGATATCATTTTACAGACTAGGAAGACAAGGTTTTGGAGTTCATGAAACTCACCCAAGGGCACCCATTTAGTTAGTGTGTAGTGTTATGAAGATGTGAAGCCAGGCAATTTGGTTTTACAACTGGACTTTAAACAATCACACGATGCTAAAAAAGGATGCTCATCAGATTGTCTTATGTAATGATGATAATTGGCAAATTATGATACAGCCATAGTAGAGAATACTATACAGCTATTAAAACTCATGTGGGGGGCGCCTGGGTGGCTCAGTCATCTGAGCCTCCAGCTCTTGATTTCGGTTCAGGTCATGATCTCACGACTCATGAGACTCTGCACTGACAGTGCGGAGCCTGCTTGGGATTCTCTCTCTCCCTCTCTCTCCTGCTCTTCCCCTGCTTGTACTCTCTCTTTCTCTCAAAATTAATGAGTTAAAAAAAATGAAACTCATGTTGTAGGAAACCATTTATTGACAATGGAAATGTTCTGTTGGAAGGCTGCCTGAAAAAGCAATTATAGTATGTTTTGTATTTATATACCTGTTTGTGTACCTATACATAAGTGGAAAGAAAACTGGAAAATTCAGACTTACTGGTAGATTATCTCTGGGTGACATGACTGTGAATTATTTTCTTTCTGTTTTACCATGAGTTCCATGTTTTCTCGGTTAAACATGTATTTCTTTTGTAATTATGAAGAGCTTATTAAGCACTTGGGCTTTAGATCGCCAGTCAAGTCATAGAACACACCAACAGTGTTACCTCACAAATTCCTCCATCTCGGTGGACAGTTGGGAGGAGTGTGCACAAAATGGCACATTTAAAGTGTGGTTTATGCAACTCTGCCACTACCCAAAACTTCTGGGTTTAGAGAAAGGGTATGGGCATAGACCTTTAATAAGTGATGTCCAACACAGGAAAGTATGATTAACACATATAAGCCAATATTTATCTTTAAAAGAAGAAATGTATTTGGGGTGCTTGGGTGACTCAGTTGGTTGAGTGTCCGACTGTGGCTCAGGTCATGATCTCATGGTTTGTGAGTTCGAGCCCCACATCAGGCTCTGTGCTGAAAGCTCAGAGCCTGGAGCCTGCTTCGGATGCTGTGTCTCCTTCTCTCTCTCTCTCTCTCTACCCTTCCTCTGCTCACTCACCCTCTATCTCTCAAGAATAACTAAACATTACAACAAAAAAGAAATGTATTTTTTGACTTTACATTTAATAGTGATAAAATTCTGCAGAACACATAATGGGATTAAAAGAGTTTATATAAGGTCAGATTCAGATCCATAGGACATGAGATGTTGGCCTAAGAAAATGGTGATGCCACCAATTAAAACACCCTTGGACACCAACTCTAATAGGCTTTAACCCTGGACATGCTTTTAAAAAAATATAACTTCCACAGAGAAAGGAACTACCTCTGCCCAGAACGTTTCAGGATCATTTGCAATAATTTAATGCATTGAAGAGTATTTTTTTTTAATTTTTTTCAACGTTTATTTATTTTTGGGACACAGAGAGACAGAGCATGAACGGGGGAGGGGCAGAGAGAGAGGGAGACACAGAATTGGAAACAGGCTCCAGGCTCTGAGCCGTCAGCCCAGAGCCCGACGCGGGGCTCGAACTCACAGACCACGAGATCGTGACCTGGCTGAAGTCGGACGCTTAACCGACTGCGCCACCCAGGCGCCCCTAAGAGTATTATAAACACAGTGCCATGACTGAAGCCAACTGAGAGAGATTTCTACCATGATCTCCTTTATATTTTTATGATGCTTAAAAGGGATTAGAGTCTTTAAACTGTATGAAGTATTAGGGTATTCTTTATTTTTACTATTACTCTGTTAGTGAGAAAAATGTTAAAATTAAAGATTTTTCAAATCACCCTTTCTGTTTCATATAAGCACGAGACAATGAGCAGAGTCCAAGGCAAGTTGTTGTCTAGGGGGTCCCCTCTGTACCCTTCTTTTGTTTTGGGTGCTACCTTCCTTTGAAGGTGAATCATTTTGCTAAGCTAAATGACTGTGGTGTTGGGTGTATCAGTTTATGTGTGTGTGTGTGTGTATGTGTGTATTAGTGTATGTGTTTTGTGTGTGTGTGTGTGTGTGTGTGTGTGTATGAGTGTGTATGTGTTGTGAGTGTGTCTATGAATGTGTGTTCTGTAAGTATAAGTGTGTGTTGTATTTATGTGTGAGCATGCATTATGTATTTAAGTGTGTGTTGTGTGTATATGTTGTATGAGTTTTGTATTTGTGTGTTGAGTTTGTATTTAAGTGTTATAAGTGTGTGTTGTGAATGCCAAGTGTGTTATATGTAGTATGTATTGTGTGTATGTTGTATGTTGTGTGTCCCAGGTGTGTAAGTGTGTACATGTTGTGTGTATAAGTATATTGTGTGTTGTATATACTTAAATGTGAGTGTGCGTGTGTGTGTGTGTGTGTGTGTTGTGTGCTCCTACAGTGCCCATTACAGAGGACACAGTATGTGGTTAGTTTGTATTAATTAAATGAGTATTAGGGTATTTTTTAATAATTGAAATATAATTAACATACAGTGTTATATTAGTTTCAGGTATCCAATAGGGAACATTTCTTAAATAGATATTTTTAGATGGGTTTTAAGAAGGTATTTTTGATGAGTTTTAGATGGGTTTGAGCAGAGGGGAATTCTGTTTTTAGCCAGTGTCTAATGATGGTGGGACACCTACTTGAGACATTTTAGTTCAATTCTGCCTGGGCCCCTTTAAAATTTGGAGATTTGATGTACTCTGCAGCTGTAAAACTTCCTTGTCTCCTTACATGGAAGAGACATATTTAAAAAGATCACTTTATGGGGCGCCTGGGTGGCTCAGTCGGTTAAGTGTCCGACTTTGGCTCAGGTCATGATCTCGTGGTCTGTGAGTTCAAGCCCCACGTTGGGCTCTGTGCTGACAGCTCAGAGCCTGGAACCTACTTTGGATTCTGTGTCGCCCTCTCTCTCTGCCCATCCCCATTCATGCTCTGTCTCTGTCTCAAAAATAAATAAACATTAAAAAAAATTTTTTAAAGATCACTTTATAAAGATCATCTTCTTGTTCTTGCTCAACCATCACTAAAAAATCAATTTCCTTAGATCCCTTAATCTTGCCAGTACTTTCCCAAATCACATCCATTATTTTTCCTTTTTCTTCTCAGTGTATAAATTTGGTTACAATTTTTCAAAGAATCAGGCTATGTTGATTTTCCTTGTCTGTGAAATATTATGAATATAGTGCCATCTAGTGTGCAGAAAGCAGAAAATCCAATGCAAATAATTCAAACAGGATTCTTTAATTTTTGAAACAGGCTCTTTGACTTTGGGTGATACAGAGTTTGCAGGAAAAATTACCAAATTTGTTTGAATTTTGATTCATTTGAGTCACATCTCTTATAAACAACTACCTGTTTCAGAGAAAAAGACTTGGCTTATTGAAGATGTCAGTAAAGACAAACCATAAGACGTAGAGACTTTTCCAGTTTTTAGTTAGAGCTTACACTCAACCATGGGTCACTATAACTCACATAATCAAACACATTTAAAAAATATCTTTTGCTCTTGTAGCAGAATCTGTTTTTGAATAAATATTTTCCTATAGACTTATGAAATAAAATTAGATACTTATTTCCTGCAGAAACCATTCCTTAAATAGACTTAAGATTTTTTAGAGAGATACAAGAATGTATTCTGACTTTTCAAAATTCAGAGTGAGAAAACTGTACCTCCTGGATCCTTGTCAGTAGCGTGTTTTCGGCAATCTCTACAGATGTGTCCTAGTGGTATCTCCTGCTACTAAACAAACAAGGCTAGGCTGGACCATCACCAGGAGGAAGACCACGATCCACAGAGATCCATCGGCTCTTTGTAGGGAGTGGCAAGAGGCAGGATGGCCATCGAGTAAAAATAGTATTAGTTTCCCATTCTACAGTTATCGGGAAAAAGAACTTTTATATGTAGTTTGTGCCATTATGCCGTATCTTTGCATTCTAGGAAAGAACAGAAAGGAGAAAAGGTAATAGATGGCAGTAGGCTTTGGGTCATGGTACTGTATTTCTCTGTTGGAGCCCCTTTGGGATTTTGTACGTAGACAGAACCCAACAGGGCTGTTTCTTCCAGTACAATGGATGAGCGTCCTCTTCCAGTTAGGAGTGCTAACCGTGCTGATGGCTCCCAGGAATGGGCCTATTCTCAGATAATACTAACCTAGAAAGTTTTCTTATGGGTCAGGGAAGATATTTGAGAAGCTGTGACATGACCTTCCTCTGCTTTCTACTGTCCAGGTCTTTTTAACACATGAGTTGTTTGGCCTCTTTGCTCTCTTTCCAGAAAGCTTTCTCCAGCTTGCTTCTCTTCACATGCTTCATCAGAGCCACTTAGCACCTTCCACTATCACTAAAATTCAGATGACTCTGGAATTTCTCTCCATCTCCAGCCTCTGTGTCAAATTCCAGCTCCAGCTCCAGCTCCCATTTGGATGTCTCTAGAGTTTTCTGCCACTCAGAACCGCAAACTGTGCATGTCCAAAAATCACTGTCAATGTTTCTAAGTGCCAATTCTCCTCTCTGTGCCTCAGTTCTGTGGATGTCCTGCAACCTCCCATGTGGCTAACTGCTCTGCCTCACCTGACCGCTTGCTCTTTGTTGACCTCTGCAAATGGTAGTCTCCAATTTGGAGATTGGAAACTTGCTCTCACATGCTCCTTTTACTCTTTGCTCTTGCTGGTATATCTGATAAAATCTTCTCTGTGACTCTAGCTGTGCCCTCTACTTTACACACAACTGTCTTATTCAATATTTCAAAACGTGTTCCAGTCCGTTACAGAATGAATTGTGTCTCCACAAATTCTTATGTTGAAACCTTAACACCCAGTATCTCTGAATGTGACTGTATTCGGAGATAGGGTCTTTGCAGAGGTTATCAGATCAAAAGGAGTCATTAGAGTGGGCCCTAATCCAATATGATTGGTCCTTACTAAAAGAGGAAATTGAGTCACACACATCTACAAAGGGAAGACCATATGAAGACACAGGAAGATCTACAAACCAAGTGGAAGCCTCAGAAGAAACCAACACTGCCGACAACTTGATCTCAGAATTCTGCCTCCATATAGACTTTATACTCAAGCTACAGCATCAACTCTTCCCTGGGTCTCTAGCCTGACAGCCTGTCTTGCAGAATTCAAACTCCCCAGCCCCAAATCATGTGAGTTAATTCCTTAAAATAAATCTCATGTGTTTGTGTGTGTGTGTTGTGTGTGTGTGTGTGTGTGTGTGTGTGTGTGTATGTGTATTAGTTCTGGTTGTCTGGAGAACCCTAATACACATTCCAAATAAAAACTTATCATTGTGGTGATGATCAAGATGGTGGAGCAGCATGGGGACCCTCAGCTTGTCTTGTCCCCGAAATGCAGCTAGATCAGCACAAATCATGTTGCACACCTAGGAAATTGACCTGAGGATTAATACAGCATTCTGCATAACTTGATCCACAGAACTTGGATGTAATTTTTTCTTCCTCAAAAATGACAAAACAAAGGAATTCACTACAAAAGAAAGAGCAGGAAGAAATGACAGCCAGGGCCTTAATCAACACAGATATAAATAAAATGTCTGAACTAGAATTTAGAACTAGTAACAATAAGAATACTATTTGGGGTTGGAAAAAGCATGCAGCCCTTTTCTGTGGACATATAAAAGAAGTAAAATCTAGTTATGAAATTATGAAATTAAAAATAACAGAGATGCAATCTCAAATGGATGCCGTGCCAGCGAAATGGACAAAGCAGAGCAGTGAATCAGTGATATAGAAGACAAAATTGTGGAGAATAGTGAAGTAGGAAAAAAAAAGAGGGAAACAAAGGCAAAAGAGCATGATACAAGGCTTAGAGAACTCAGTGACTTATTCAAAAGGAGTAATATCTGAATCATAGGCATCCCAGAAGATGAAAAGAGAGAAAAAGGGGTAGAAAGTTTATGTGAGCAAATTATAGCAGAAAGCTTTCCTAATCTGGGGAAGGACACAGATATCAAAATCCAAGAAGCATAGAGAACTCCCATTAGATTCAACAAAAACTGACCAACACCAAGGCGTATCATAGTCAAGTTCACAAAATACACAGACAAGGAAAGAATTATGAAAGCAGGCAGGGAAAAAAGTCCTTAACCTATAAGGAAAGACAGGTCAGGTTTACAGCAGACCTATCCCCAGAAACTTGTCAGGCCAGAAAGGAATGGCAGGTTATATTCAACATACTGAATTAGAAAAATATGCAGCCAAGAATTCTTTTTTTTTTTTTAATTTTTTTTTTCAACGTTTATTTATTTTGGGACAGAGAGAGACAGAGCATGAACGGGGGAGGGGCAGAGAGAGAGGGAGACACAGAATCGGAAACAGGCTCCAGGCTCTGAGCCATCAGCCCAGAGCCCGACGCGGGGCTCGAACTCACGGACCGCGAGATCGTGACCTGGCTGAAGTCGGACGCTTAACCGACTGCGCCACCCAGGTGCCCCAAGAATTCTTTATCCAGCAAGGCTGTCATTCAAAACATGAGAGATAAAGACCTTCCTAGACAAACAAAAACTAAAGGAGTTTGTGACCATTAAATCAGCCCTGCAAGAAATCTTAAGGGGGTTCTTTGAATGGAGAAATGAGGAAACAAAACAAAAAATACCAAAAGTAACAAAGACTAGAAAGGACCAGAGAACAACACCAACTCTACAGGCAACACAATGGCACTAAATTCATATCTTATGGTACTCACTCTAAATGTAAATGGACTAAACTCTCCAATCAAAAGACATAGGGTATCAGGATGGATGAGAAAACAAGATCCATCGAATATGCTGCTTATAAGAGACCCATTTTAGACCCAAAGATGTCTTCAGATTGAAACTAAGGGAATGGAGAACCATCTAGCATGCTAATGGTCCTCAAAAGAAAGCTGGAGTAGCCATACTTCTATCAGACGATCTAGATTTTAAAATAAAGACTGTAACAAGAGATGAAGAAGGACTTTATATCATAATTATGGGAACTATCCACCAGGAAGATCTAACAATTATAAATATTTATGTCTCCAACGTGGAACAACCAAATATATAAATCAATTAATCATAAATGTAAAGAAACTCATTGATAATAATACGACAATAGTAGGGGATTTCAAAACCACATTTACAACAATAGACAGAACATCTAAGCATAAAATCAAGAAGGAAACAATGGCTTTGAGTAATTCGCTAGACTGGATGGACTTAACAGATATATTCAGAAAATTTCACTCTAAAGCAGCAAAATACACATTCTTCTCGAATGCACATGTATATTCTCCAGAATAGATCACATACTGGGACACAAATCAACCCTCAACAAGTACAAAAAAATCGAGATCATACCATGAATATTTTCAGACCACAGTGCTATGAAACTCAAAATCAACCACAAGAAAGAATTTGGAAAGACCATGAATACTTGGAGATTCAAGAACATCCTACTGAAGAATAAATGGGTTAGTCAAGAAATTAAAGAGGAAATTTAAAAGTACATGGAAGCCAATGAAAAGGAAAACACGACAGCCCCAAACCTTTGGGATGCAGCAAAGGAGGTCATAAGAGGGAAGTAAATAGCAATCCATGCCTTCCCAAAGAAGGAAGAAAGGTCTCAAATACACAACCTAACCTTAAACCTAAAAGAGCTGGAAAAAGAACAGCAAATAAAGCCCAAAACCAACAGAGAAGGGAAATAATAAAGATTAGAGCAGAAATTGATGGGATCGGGGAAAAAAACCCCAAAAAACAGTAGAACAGATTAATGAAACCAGGAGCTGGTTCTTTGGAAGAATTAACAAAACTGATAAACCCCTAGCCAGATTGAAAGAGGAGAGATCATAACCAACACCACAGAAACACAAACAATAATAGGAGAATATTGTGAGCAATTTTGTGCCAACAAATTGTGCAATCTGGAAGAAATGGACAAATTCCCAGAAACATATAACTAGCAAAACTGAAACAGGAGGAAATAGAAAATTTGAACAGACACATAACCAGGAAAGAAATTGAATTAATAATTAAAAATCTCCCAACAAATAAGAGTCCAGGGCTGGATAGCTTTCCAGGAGAATTCTGCCAAACAGTTAAAGAAGAGTTAACACTATTCTTTTGAAGCTGTTTCAAAAAACAGAAATGGAAGGAAAACTTCCAAACTCATTCTATGAGGCCAGCATTACCTTGATTCCAAAACCAGAGAAAGACCCCACTAAAAAGAAGAACTACAGACCAATTTCCCTGATGCACAGGGATGCAAAAATTCTCAACAAGATACTAGCAAACCATATACAACAATACATTAAAAGAATTATTCACCATGATCAAGTGGGATTTGTTCCTGGGATGCAGGGTTGATTCAATATCCACAAATCAATTAAAGTGATACATCACATTAACAAAAGAAATGATAAGAACCACATGATCCTCTCAATAGATGCAGAGAAAGCATTTGACAAAATACAGCATCCTTTCTTGATAAAAACCCTCAAGAAAGTTGGATAGAAGGATCATACTTCAAGATCATAAAAGCCATATATGAAAGACCTACCACTAATGTCATCCTCAATGGGGAAAAACTGAGAGCTTTTCCCCTAAGGTCAGGAACATGACAACAATGTCCACTCTCACCATTGTTATTCAACATAGTGTTGGAAGTCTTAGCCTCAGCAATCAGACAACACAGAGAAATAAAAAGCATCCAAATTGGCAAGGAGGAAGTCAAATTTCATTCTTTGAAGACAACATGATGCTCTATGTGGAAAGCCCAAAAGACCCCACCAAAGAACTGCTAGAACTGATACATGAATTCAACAAAGTTGCAGGATATAAAATCAATGTACAGAAATCAGTTGCATTTCTGTACACCAATAATTAAGGAGCAGAAAGAAAAATCAAGGAATTGCTCTCATTTACAATTTCACCAAAAAACACAAAATACCGAGGAATAAATATAACCAAAGAGGTGAAAAATCTATACACACCAAAAAATAGAAAAATATTCCATGCTCGTGAATTGGAAGAACAAATATCATTAAAATGTTGATACAGTGGATGGAACTGGAGAGTGTGATGCTAAGTGAAATAAGCCATACAGAGAAAGACAGATACCATATGTTTTCACTCTTATGTGGATCCTGAGAAACTTAACAGGAACCCATGGGGGAGGGGAAGGAAAAAAAAAAAAGAGGTTAGAGTGGGAGAGAGCCAAAGCATAAGAGACTGTTAAAAACTGAGAACAAACTGAGGGTTGATGGGGGGTGGGAGGGAGGGGAGGGTGGGTGATGGGTATTGAGGAGGGCACCTTTTGGGATGAGCACTGGGTGTTGTATGGAAACCAATTTGACAATAAATTTCATATATTGAAAAAAATAAAAATAAAATGTTGATACTACCCAAAGAAATCTACATATTCAATGCAATCACAATCAAAATAACACCAGCATTCTTCACAGAGTTAGAAATCCTAACATTTGTATGGAACCAGAAAAGATCCTGAATAGCCAAAGCAATCCTGAAAAAGAAAACCAAAGCTGGGGGAATCACAATTCTGAACTTCAAGCTGTATTACAAAGCTGTGATCAAGACAGTATGGTACTGACAGAAAAACAGACACAGAGCTCAATGGAACAGAATAGAGAACCTAGAAATGGATCCACAAACTATGTGGCCAACTAATCTTTGACAAAGCAGGAAAGAATATTCAGTGGGAAAATGACAGTCTCTTCAGTAAATGGTATTGGGAAAACTGGACAGTGACATATGGAAGAATGAACCTGGACCACTTTCTTGCACCATACACAAAAATAAACTCAAAATGTATGGAAGACCTAAACATAAGACAGGAAGCCATCAAAATCCTCGAGGAGAAAACAGGCAGCAGCCTCTTGGACCTTGGCCCCAGCAACTTGGCATGTCTCCGGAAGCAAGGGAAACAAAAGCAAAAATGAACTATTAGGACTTCATCAAGACAAAAACTTCTTCACAGTGAAGGAAACAATCAGCAAAACTAAAAGGCAACAGATGAAATGGGAGAAGATATTTGAAAATGACAGATAAAGTGTTAGTGTCCAAAATCTATCAAGAACTTATCAAACTTAACACCCAAGAAACAAAAAATCCAGTGAAGAAAATGGGCAAAAGACATGAATGGTCACTTTTCAAAAGAAGACATACAGATGGCTAACAGACACATAAGATGCTCAACATCACTCATAATCAGGAAAATACATATCAAAACCACAATGAGATACCACTTCACACCTGTCAGAATGGCTAAACTTAACAAATCAGGCAACAACAGATGTTGGCAAGGATGTGTAGAAAGAGGGAATCTTTGCATTGCTGGTGGGAAGGCAAAGTGGCGCAACCACTCTGGAAAACAGTATGGAGGTTCCTCAAAAAGTTAAAAATAGAACTATCCTACGATCCAGCAATTGCACTACTAGGTATTTACCTAAAGAATACAAGAATACAGATTCAAAGGGGTACACGTAGCCCAATGTCTATAACAGCATTATCAACAATAGCCAAACTATGGAGAGAGTCCAAATGTCTATCAACTCTTAAATGGTTAAAGATGTGGCATATGTATATACATTGTGTGTGTTTGTGTGTATGTATGTATATGTATATATATATATATATATATATATATATGTATACACAATGGTAAACACAATCACCATTGTTATTCAACATGGTGTTGGAAGTGTGTGTGTGTGTACACACATATACATACAATGGAATATTACTCAGCTATCAAAAGAATGAAATCTTGCCATTTGCAATGACATGGATGGAGCTAGAATGTATTATGCCCAATGAAATAAGTCAGTTGGAAAAAGACATATATCATATGACTTCACTTATATGTGGAAATTAAGATACAAAACAGATGAACATAAGGGAAGGGAAGCAAAAATAACATAAAAAAGGAGGGGGACAAACATAAGAGGCTCTTAAATATAGAGAACAAATTGAGGGTTGGTGGAGAGAGGTGGGGGGGATGAGCTAAATGAACAAGGGGTATTAAGGTAGACACTTGTTGGGATGAGCCCTGGCTGTTATAAGTAAGTGATGCATCACCAAATTCTATTCCTGAAATCATTATTACAGCATATGTTAACTTAGATTTAAATTAAGAAAAATAAATAAAACCTATCATTGTGCCTTTATAACGCAGAATACACTGCCAAATCCTTAGACTAGTAGTCAAAGTCCTCCACAATAATGCCCCAAAGTTGCATTCCAACTATAGTTTATACTACTTTCTTTCAACTATCCTTTCATCAACATGTTAACCATAACATTTATTGAAAACCAACTATTTAACAGATAACAAGCTTTTTTTCCTGTGGTTTAAGAGCACAGACTAGACTCAGACTGGATTCAAATCCAGCAATTTCCTTGATCTCCCTAAGCTTCAGTTTCTTCATCTATAAAATGGGAATCATACATCCAATTATTCTACAAAGAGTTATTGAACAACTGTAGGTGACATAGGTACATTCATGACATTACTATTGTAGAATGGCTGTTAAGGCGAGTTCTCTAACTCCTAGGTGCTGGTGCTGTTTACTGAGAAGAAGGTTGAGGGAAAAGCAGATTTAGGAAAGGCAGTAGATCAAGAATGTTATTTGGGCCACGTCCTGGTTGAGATGCCCCTGAGACATCCGAGAGGAGATGAGAAGTAAGCAGCAGAATATATATTAAATGGAGCTCTAAGATTAGGACAAGGCTGGAGACAGAAAATGGAGCGTGAAGTGCCTTGAAATGCATTTAGGGCCATAGGATAAAAAAACATAGCTTTAGATGTGTGGTGTTACATGAGCCAACAGGAGAAAATGCTTCCAGAAGAGTTAGTGACCTGCTTTGTGAAATATAACCAGAGGTTCCACTTATAGGATGGCTGTATAGGGAGCATACTGGTGACAACTACCTTAAAAAAGACTTAAAGTCTCTGGAAATTGTCTTAAGGGCATACAACAAATAAAGAAGTATTTATTCAAGAAGAATATACTAAATCTTGGTAAGAACAGTGAGAGTCTGTGACATCTGCGCTATGGCCTACAACCTCTGCCTCACCTCACCCCCACCCAGCTCAGCTTGGCAGAAGCTCCATTCCCATCAGATTTGGCCCAAGAGACAGGACTCCCTCCCAGTCAGCTCCCGATCAAAGCAGCGTATATTTCAATCAGCAGCACAGGACATCAGCATTGCACGTCTTCTCCAACTCTGCGTTTAAGAGGCTAAATTCCTACTGAGTGTAAGTGAGAGGTGAAGGCTTCCCTTCTTCCACCCAGTTCCCACTCACAGGATGAGGCTCTACCCCAGTGAAAACACTGGATTCCAAAATGCTTTCACCCCACAAGTTCACTCGGAGAGCAGTCATTCTCTCTGGGAGAACCAAGCAAAGAAGATTGCAAGTTACTACTCCACCCAGCGCCCAGAATATGGCTCAGATATTTTGCTCAGGTCGGGAGGTGTGACACAAGAACAGAACTGCAAATCTTTCACCAAAGGGACTAATTTTATTTAAAAGAGTGTGGGGGAAGTTCAAGCATAAGAGCATTTTCAAAAGCCATGGCTCCTCTTAATTAAGAGCAACAAGCTAAATCATAGGCCAGCTGTTTTACCAGAGAGAATCAGGCAAAAAGGCATCTAATAAGATCCCGCCTGGGATCAGAACACACTTTAAAGACTGGCCCACAAATTATCCCTGTCTGAAATTAATTGGAATAGACGGTGGAGAAATTTATGCCCCAGGCATAATAAAAAAATAATTGAGCAACCAGTCAGCAATCACTGGAGACTAACAACTGGGTGTAATACCAAATGAAGCACACAGCTTAACAGAGACCAGTGGAAGCGATGGTCAAAGGGAAGCATGCTAAAACTGTGTTATTGCAGGGTAGCTGTGTGCGCACTAAAGCTACACCTTCTGAGGAGTGACACCAAAGGCTTTGCACTGTAGGGGAAAAGAGACATTATTAAAATAGTCTATCCAAATCCTTAAACAAACACACAAACAAAAACAACAAAAAGACCTGGATAGGGGGTGAGGGAAATCATTTTCCACGCTTGCTACAATGTATTCCCTAAAATGTCATTTTTAACAACAACAACAACAACAACAACAACAACAACAAATATGAGACATACAAAGACACAGGAACGTGTGATCTATCTACTGGGGAGAAAGGAAGCAACAGAAATGGCCTCTGAAAGGTCCCAGATTTCAGACTGAACAAAGACTTCACAGCTGTCCTTTTAAATATGTACAATGGACTAAGGGGAAGCACGTTTTAAAATAAAGGAAGGTATGATGATTCTTATCAAAAAGAGTATCAATAAAGACATACAATTATAAAAAAAGGAATCAAATGGAAACTATGGAGTTGAAAATGCAGTAACTAAAACGAAAAATCACCAGAGGAGCTTGGTAGTAGATATGAACAGAAGAATGAGAGAATTTGAAGAGAGATCTATATAGATTATGTAATCTGGAAAAAAAGAGAGATAGAGAATAAAGATGGAATGGAAAACCTCAGAGAAATGTGGGACACCATTATGTATACCAACATGTGTGTAATGGGAGTACCAGAAGGAGAGAGGAAAAGGAGCCCCAAAATTACTTGAAGCAATTATAGCTGAAAACCCCAAATTTGCTGAACGCATTAACCTACACATCCAAGTAATTAAACAGACTCCTAGTTGGATACACGGTCTAGAAAAAGATCTACATGATGATAAAAATGCGGAAAGCCAATAACAAGGAGAAATCTGGAAAGCAGCAAGAGAAAAATGACTCATTGGCCTCCCATAAGCTAATGACTGTGGGGAGGCTTCCTTCCTCCTTCCCTGAATCCCTCAGATTGGCTCTTCCAGTGCTAACAAAGCACCAACTACTTCACCTTTTACAACTCATTTCACTTGTACTCAGGGTTGGCCACATAGTCTGTGGAGCCCAGTGCAAACATGAGGGATCCCTGTTTTAAACTTGTTAAGGAATTCAAGATGGTAACAGGGCATTACCGTGAAGCTCAGGAACTTCTGGGCACTGAGCCCTGAGTGGCACAATTCGCTCGCCCATGAAGCCGGTCCTAGTTAGTTTCTCATTGAATGTCTTTCTTGCTAGATCTGAAGAACCATGAAGGCAAGGTCCACACGTGGTGTCTCTCTTGTTCACCACTAAATCCTTTTAGTCTTTCCCAGAGCCTACCTCAGTAGCCGCTCAACGAGGCTGTCAGCCTAAGGAAGCTCAATTCATCTTAAGCTGCTTTGTTTGGATGTAAAAACATAGCTAATGTTTCCTCTACTGTATGATAACTATTAATTTTTTTTTCATTTATAAAAGCTTCATCTTTCACTGTTGTTTAGCATGTTGGCCTTTTCAAAAGAGTATAGACAGCTTATGCCTAATTACTATACATTTATATTGCAGTTAAGTAATTCTATATTTATAGGCCCACTGAACAGAATATGCCATTTTTTTCTGAGTTGACCTATTAGGTATGCATGTTTGGATACTTGTGGTTCCCTTTTATATTTACTTAAAAAGTTTCCCATTGCATTAACCGTTGGCTTTTTAAAAAAATTTATTTAAACTCAAGTTAGTTAACATACAGTGTAGTATTGGTTTCAGTAAAACCCAGTAATTCATCTCTTACCTCTGACACCCAGTGTTCATCCCAGCAAGTGCCCTTCTTAATGCCCATCCCCCATTTAGTCCATCCCTCCACCCACTTTCCTTCCAGCAACCCTCAGTTTGTTCTTTGCATTTAAGAGTCTCTTATGGTTTGTCTCTTTGTTTTGATCTTACTTTGATTTTAGGTACACATACATTTCTAGGCTTCTGAACTTTTTGACGAAACATTACTATAGCTCTGGATTCCATTTACAAAGCTCACACTTCAGATGTCTACTCTGCACTATACGTATGGTTACAATAGGCGTGAACAGGGACTAGATACAGGTTGGGTCTTTGGAAATCTACTAAACTTCTCTGGGTCTATTTTTTTCCTAATAGGGATACTACAACTTGCCTTACCAATTGTATTAAAGGTCATTACAGGAGGTGTCTCACATAGGCACTTAGGAGGGTCCTCACCACTTACATAGGCCACGGATGCCAAGTTTCTGTCCCTCTGGTGTGGCAGGGCAATGCTTGGATCTGTATGAGATGTTATCTGCTTCATACTCCACCCAAGCTCTCATTGCTTAGTGAGAATTACCAGATGCTTCATGGTTCTTCAAATTTTTCTGATTTAAGCATGTTAGTAATGAATATGCCTCATTAACCACAATCCTGCAGCATCAATGGAGATTCAGTTCATACACTAATTCCACATTGCGAAGGCATGCCTTCTGAAAAGCTGGAGTTGCAAGTTCTCACAATGAAACGCAACTCTTCAATGCATGTGTAAACCTAACATATTTTAAGTAGAATATTTCATTATACTTTTTAAAAAGTATTTAATCCCATGACTCAGTGATCTTCAGATCAGTCAATTTAGCAGGTTAATATCTGGCTTTATTAAACATCGATGAGCCTTATTAATGTACTTTTCCTTATTAAATACAAAATAAGCCATTACAAACTATAGTCAAAATTATCAGATCAAAGCCACTGAGCAAGTAGACTAGCTATAAAAAAAAAGTTTATTAAAAAAATAGACAACATATGTAAACATCTTTTTCAGTCACAAGGCTTCATAATACAGCATTTCAGGCTCAGGCCTTAAATTTCTGCAGTGGGAGCACCTTAAATGTTGACTAATAGTAATCAGCTTAATTTCTCTTTCAATGAGCTATTAAGTCTATATGAAAATAAATAACCAGATTCTGCTAAGTATAACAAAGACACATATAGAAAATCGTAAATATACAACAGATCTCAGCAAAAACCAACTCTTTGCAGTAACGTGACATTAAATCCTCGTATCGCAATTATCTCTTTAACGTATCTTCACTTCTAAATTCATCGTGATGTAAAGTTGACTGCAATGAAGCTAGATGGGAGCAGGAACAGAGTAGAAGGAAAAGACAGGACACCTGCCACTGCCCTCCACCCCTTACTCACACACACACACACACACACAAACGTGTGCACACACATAATGTTTTGGCAGAAGCAAAACTGAGAACAGAGTTTCTATGCTTTTTTTCATGTACTATTTCAGGCATGTATTTCCTTTACTTTTAGCTGGAAATTACATGCCCCCAAATGACTGACCACGAAGCAGCCAACCACAGTTTCAAATGTGATAAAGTCTTGAGGAAACCCGATTTTGATTACGTATTTCAACCACCTCCCAAAAGTGAAGCCAAATCATAGAATGGACCATAATACAACAAAATGTGGATAAACACCTGAGATTTTGCTGCAAGAATTTTAAACACAAGAATGTTTTCCTTGGGGTTAAATGCACTTAGATTATTATAATCCTTTCATGCTCTGTTGACCGTCTGCTGGGGCATACCTGCCAAGTGACTATGATGTTCCCAAATGGCCAAATACCATTTTCTTTTTTTCTGCTCTAGGTGGATATTTTATCACAGCTGATTTAAACTGCTGTCATTACAGTTACCGGGTAAACCCTGACCCAGGTAAAATTTTAAATGAAATGTCAAGTGATGTTTGCAATTTAGTGTTTCATTGTATGCAAAATTTTAAGTATTTATTGTCATCCCAAATAGTCACATTCTAGTGATGGAAGGGAAGCATAATGAATGTACTAAAAGAAACCCAGACAAATATACAAGCTCCTGGATAGTCTTTTCTGTAGTTTAATAACTCAACAGTCTATTTGTATCACAGATGTAGTATTTTATAAAAGTGACTCCATTTAAAATCATTTAAAATCCTGATCTGCTACCCCAAATCCATTAAAAAACCCCTATCTGAAAATAATCTGTATTTGTCATTTGTACCATTATCAGCTTATCTTTTGATGTCTATCTACCATTTATCCACAACTACTGAAACATGAGATAACTATGCAATACTTAAATTCTAACAATGCTGCTTGCTGCTTCTTGATTTGGTGGTTCTTCTGACTATACTGGGGGTTATCAGAATAATCACATATTTAAACAGAAAAATAAAATTAAGTGACATGACTATTTCTGACACGTGATATACAAGTCACCACTTAATTTTTAAAAATCCAACTACAAAATGGAAAAGCTTTACACTCTGGACACGAACCAAGTGGTGACTGATGGAAGAAGAAACTTTTCTACCGTAAGAGCCTACAGCTTGGCCTCGCTCAGGTGGACATCATGTGGTCCTAGCCAAATGCCAATGACTGACCTTTTAAAAATCTGTCTTGGGGTTCTAATGGATAAGAAATTTTTTAAAGTTACATTCTGTACAATGTTTGCAAGTTACATTCAGTTAAGTTTCCTCAAAGAGAGAAATACTGCATAATTTATGTGAGATCTGGGCAGGTCTATACATTACAAGCCTATGTTGAGTTCAGGGGATTTCATTGGGACCCTCTGTCTATTCCAGTCTTCAATAGATCTCTTTAAATAGATACCTTTACTTACTAATATCACATTATTCCTGTTGTTTTGTTGCACAAATAACAAGAAAGAGATGAAAAAGAGCAAAAAGAGAAGGCAAACAGGAAGAAAATGAAGGAGAAGGGACAAAAAGGGTACACTTCATTACAATTTGGGTGTTATAGACAAGGATATACATGAGGACAGAGAAAGCATTAAAATTATGCTCAAGGTAACTCTGCCCAGCATAGTTTTACATTGTTGCACATTTCTTGTTTTATTTGTGTGTGTGTGTGTGTGTGTGTGTGTGTGTGTGTGTGTGTGTTTCAGGTTACTAGGTAAGAATCCAGTGGGGAAAAAATGATACAGACCGCTAAGAGCAATCACATATATTTTTCTGCGAAGGTTGACATCCATTACTACTTTTAGTAACATGGCCACAGCTTTTGAAAACACAGCAGCATGAAACAGTTCAAAGGTAGACACATTGTTTTAATTTGTTCACCTTAAAAAAAAAAAGGCTCAAACAAAGTAAGGCACTTAAGACAGAAATTCTTTCTCCAGTTGATATATGGATGGTCGGCTAGTTCTGCTCTTCATCCTGCACAAAGGCACCGTGCAGTCCCTGCTTTGGCCTTCGGCATCTGCGTCCAGTAGGGAAGGCACATGGGGTTTAGTTCTCTCCTGGGCAACGAGGGAACAGTTAGCAGTGGGTCCCGGACCACGCATGGCAGAGTCGGCCCCTGTGGGCTGAGACTCTGTTCGGCTCCTGGAGGAGGGAGGGCGAGGCAGAGGCATGATGCTGACCGCTCTTTGTTTTTCGGGCGGGGCCTCCTTTGGCAGGTTACCGTGAGGCCCATGTGAGAGGTGGGGGATCCCCAGAACCCGCTCAGGTGGCAGGTAAGAGGCTCCGGGGGCTGGTAGGAGAGTTGTCCCAGCTGCTTGAGAAAGCAGAGACAGTGCACAATTAGAGGGACAGTGACTTCTGAAACAAGCAACATCCAGCCCAATAACCAGGAGGGCACATGGATTCGGTAATCACTTTCAAGTGAGCAGTAACAAAAAACCCTGGACGTAAACCTTTTAGAAGGACTGGGATACAATGCCGGTTTGTTTATGAAAAAGCGCTGCCAGATTGTAAAGAGTGTTTCTACCAAGGAAACTCGACCCATAAACACAGCCACATCACTGTCACAGCACTGTGGTCAATCATTGCAACTGTTTCATAAACAGGAGAGGCTTCACGATGGATAAGACTAGAATAGAGGTTTGTTTTTGTGTGTGTGTGTGTTTTAAATTATGGTTAATATGATGAACTTTCACTTTCAGATTATGATCTGAAAAAGTGGATGACAACTGGGAGGCAGTTAGGTCCTACATGCTGGCCCTTCTCTTTCTTGTTCTGCACAACTGACTCATTACCACTCCAGCAAATAATTATTGGCTTACAATTAAAAGAAAAAGAATGCTTTCTCATGGGATTATTGTCCTAGGATTTCTCCTTGTGCAATTACAAACTGCTAATACTCTACTGCATTATAGAAGGGCAATAAATGTATCTAAAGACAATGGACGATAAGCTGAAAAAAAAATCACGTCGGGGGTACAGTCCTTAAAAGAGCAGAGGAAAAGAAAAAGAATGAAAACCATTTCAGTTTTAATATACTTTATAACTAACCATACCATAACTTTTTACAACCTAAAGGGCATTTTTCATACACATGACCTCGCTTAGTACTCAAGACATATGTTTGTAATTATCTTTACATACAAAAGAAGTAACAGCTACACAGCATGCTGTGCACTGTTTGACTCTTACCCTTGCTAAATTCAACCTGGTCGTCAACTGAGCAGTGAAGCCGGGGGACGCAGAAGAACACGTATCACAGGGGAGGCTGGGTGATCAGTTATGGGGTTCCAGCTCTCCCACTAATTACTGGTTCAGATCTGAGCAAATGACCTGTCCTCTATACTGTGAGGAGCTGGGGCAGTTATTCTCTACATGTTTGCTCGGTTTTAATTTGCTATTATATATATACGTTGCTGAAATCCAATCACGCTTTTCCTAGAATTCAAATGATAAAGTCAAACAAAAGAGGAGGGTAAAATTCAAAGATCTGTATTCACTGTGCAAACAAACTTGTAAGTGTAGCCACTTGGAAGATATACAATCAGATATCCAAGCGATTTGACATTCTAATCTCAACAGCAGTGTTCTGTACTTTGACCCAGCTAATGCAACCTACCTGGGGTCTGAGAAGCGTTTCCATCAGACAG
Source organism: Lynx rufus (assembly GCF_022079265.1). Classification (NCBI taxonomy): domain Eukaryota; kingdom Metazoa; phylum Chordata; class Mammalia; order Carnivora; family Felidae; genus Lynx; species Lynx rufus. The sequence continues at coordinate 15,085,273 of NW_025814840.1, forward strand.
GGTGCGTCTGTGATGCAATGCTTGTTCTTTCGAAGAAGGGTAATAAGGCACATTCCCACATGTCAGCTCTAAGAAAGGAAGAGGCAGGTTTTTCCACATCCTCTGATCAGTCTTGAGTCTTGGTGTGGAGGGCGGTCTGTGACTCCCTCCCCCGACGGCAGGGCAGAAATCTGGAGCGGGCATCTCAGGGTCACAGGTGATGTGGGTGCTGCCCTCAGACGCATCTTCACCATCGGTCTGGAGCAAGCACTTCGTGGAGAGAGAGGGCATGGACAGAAGGCTCAGGGGACTTGTTGGAGGGAAGACGGGTGGGTTGCCGGCCCCCTCGCCTGTAGACGGTGGCCTTGTAGAAGGACTTGCACTGCCTCGGGACTTGGGAGCCCGCTGGAAGATTCCCTCGCGTTTCTTCCTTTCTTCTTTGGGCAACGGTTCCTCAGCAGCCTGTGTTTTATTGAGCTCTCTGATATCCAGCCCCAGAGCCACGGACGCCAGCAGCATGGTGCAGCCATACAGGGCAGACTCTGTCTTCTTTCTCTGGGGGGATCTGCTCAGGCTATTCGTAGGGGTCACCTGAGGAGTGACAGCAGCAGGGTTCGTGGAGAATCCCTCCTCCCAGCTTCCAGGTTCCACTGGATTCTCTCTCTGGCCATCTTTCCAAAGAGGTAGATCCACATAGGCTTGACTAGGTGATTTTATTTGCTTTGGTTTTCTGTGTTCTGATCCGTCCAGGGAAAGTTTTGGCTCTTCAGAAACACCTAAATAAAGATATAAATAAATATACAGGGTAAGTACAATTTACAGTAAAAATTATTTAAACGATACTATAAAATAAAGCTAAAATCTAATAAATATTCTAAGTCCAAGCACATGGAGTCTTTTCCATTGAGCAAACAGTTCATCCAGAAGGACCCTAAGGAAAGGGAGCCGGGGACACAGAACTCAAGGTTCCCCAGCAAGCACATCACCTGCTGTTCCTTATCCTTCAGGAAATGGCTCTTTGTTGGCACGGAAAATAAAATTAGTATAGAAAAAAGTCATCAAGATACAGAAATGCACACACATATACATGGGCACTGTAATGTATCAGACACAGCGTGCCCTTTGCCTCCTCTGAACGTGTCCGGCCCCGTCATCCATGGCTCGCCTGTGTGTACAAGAACCACTAGGCCACAGATCAGTGTGGAAACTGGAAACCTGCAGAAATGTGAACTCTGACCCACTCCAGACTCGGGAACCAGAAATTCTAAGGCTGACACCCAGGGGTCTGTGTTTTAACACGACTTTACTCAAGTTTGGGAGCCACTGGAACAGAGGAAGATTCTCCGAAGAGGTCCCACAGGGTAACAAATTGTTATCAGCTGAAGAGGAAGTGGTAATTGTTATTACTTGGGTGCTTAACAACGAATCAGCCAAGCGACAAACTCCTTAATCCACATTCAGAGCAATCCACAAAGAGGCTCCAGTGACTTTTCCAATATTATGTCCTATTATTCGTGCAACGTGCTCTATATAGTGCAGACAAGTCAAGAGGCTAGCTTCTCCCAGTGATCCGGTGGTGCTCTTTCTATCACTGCCTTGCCTTCAGACAGCCCTCTTCTTCCTCCGTCTGGCTTCCTTCCACATTCTACCACTGGCCCCAAGTTCCCGCTCACCTCAGAAAGCCCTCTCTCAAAGTACCACCTGATGCTAATGCAGCCTGACACGGCCCATGCCCCCCCAATGTTCAGTCTCGGCTCCCTCCAAAGCTCCCCCACCCCACATCTTTCAGTTTCTGTACTTTTAGATCACAATCTGATGTGCATGCAAGCTGGTAAGCTTCTGACCACCTGTCTTTTTAAATTTGGAGGAGTCTTCCCTGAATAGTACCTTCATCAAGTAGGCACGAAATGCATTTGGGCGAAACGAATATGTATTACATATATGCACAGTACATGTAACGGATAGCAAATGATCAACCCACAGTTTACAAAACAAGAGTGGGGGATGATACTGACAAGTGAAATTCATTGATTTAAAACTATACTGAGCGGGGCGCCTGGGTGGCTCAGTTGGTTAAGCGTCTGCCTTCAGCTCAGGTCATGATCTTGCAGTTCATGGGTTCGAGAACCACATCGGGCTCTGTGCTGACAGCTCGGAGCCTGGAGCCTGCTTCAGATTCTGTGTCTTCCTCTCTCTCTGCCCCTCCTCTGCTCACACTCTGTCTGTCTCTCTCAAAATTAAATAAACATTAAAATTTTTTTTAAAAAAGGGGGCACCTGGGTGACCCGCTCAGGTCATGATCTCATAGCTTGTGGGTTCGAGCCCAGCATCAGGCTCTGTGCTGATGGCTCAGAGCCTGGAGCCTGCTTCAGATTCTGTGTCTCCCTCTCTCTCTGCCCCTCCCCCACTCACGCTTTGTCTCTTTCAAAAATAAATGAACATTGAAAAAAATTTTTTTAAAAGTTTCAGAGGTAGGAAAATTGTTAGAGAGCCTTCAGGGATTGTTATCACTAAAGAAAAGAAAATTGGTCTTTCTACCTGACAATCTAAGGCAGCCCTTTGATGCTATAACCAAGTTAAAGCTGTTTCAGGAGAACACGGTGGTAAATTTCTTGAATTTATTATCCGTGCTGTGCTTAATTTTATAAGCAACTTATCACTCACCACCCATGTTCAATCTTCCTCTTTTGCACTGTCATGAGGATGTGGTTTCAGCATAAATATCTGCACAAGTATATTTGGGTATATGCAGGACAGATGTTCTGTTATTCCTGCATAAATGTTTCCTAGTCAGGTTCATGATTGTATTCTGACTCTTGCTGTAAAGGCAACAGGTTCTCCTCTTATTACACATTATGACTTAATTGTCAAATACAATTTGAGGACCAAGGAAGAACAATTAATTGTAATAAAACTATTATTCCTATAGTATATTTTTCATTATTTGTGACTAAATAGATTAGAGAAGTCTTCCCTTTTTTTCTTGATTCTTTTATTTACCTACTTACTTACTTACTTACTTACTTACTTATTTATTTATTTATTTATGGAATGTTTTGACCCTCTTAATAAGTCCTCCAAAGGACTGGTGGAGAAAATACAAGGATATATTTGGCTGACTCCACTCAGTCTCTGTTAAGCTACCTCTTGAAGTTCATGTGAAGGGTTATTTTTTTTTTATTTAAAAAAAAATTTTTTTTACATTTATTTATTTTTGAGAGACAGAGCACAAATGGGGGAGGGGCAGAGAGAGAAGGAGACACAGAATCTGAAGCAGGCTCCAGGCCCCGAGCTGTCAGCACAGAGCCCGATGTGGGGACTCAAACCCATGAACCGCGAGATCATGCCCTGAGTCCAAGTCGGCACTTAACCAACTGAGCCACCCAGGCGCCCCTCTCTTAAACTTTTTAATATCTGAATTTTGAATAGGCACACCAAATACTGAAAATAATCATGATTCACTTCAGTTAAATAGAGATTGCAATGCAATTCTCTCTAAGCAGTACTTTTCCACAGATAACCTGCTTGGTAAGATTTCATCATGTCAAGAGGTGGAGATACAGGCAGGAGATCACCCCTTAATCTCAGCAGAATTTCAGGATGTCTATATTTTCATATTTACTATATCCTATACAAAATTAATTTGAGTCTACAGAATTAATTAGGATACCACCTTTTTCTGGTAAACAGCAGGAGTTACAAATTCCCAATAAACAATGTGGAGCCTCATTACTTTTCACCAAAAAGACTTCCAGGACAGAAAATAAGTTATGAATTTAAGTAAAGGTATACATAAGCAATGCTACTACTTGCTAACTTTCCCTATGCTACTTGAACGACCACAAGGAACTATTAAAGCAGAGCTTCTAGAACATTCAGATGGGAAGTCTACCTCAAACAAATTCCATTTCCTGAAGCACATTTACCTGGCTGGTCCACAAATAACGAAGCCAACGGCATGGTTTTCTGATTCTTTAGTAAGAGAGTTGACCAAGGACTGTTGCCGTCTGAGAGAGGTCTTATTCTAAAGGAGAATGTAACAGAAACAAAATTAGGTTTTGACAGATATATGCTGACAAAATTTTTAAGTAGGAAACAGCACATTTGTAGTGTTTTGAAGGGCTAACAACGTACGAATAAAACCTTGAAATGGGACGCAAAGTACATCGGAAATTTTTTTTTAACTGCATAACTAAATAGTAACTAATTTAGTAGGATAAACTCATCCAGGAAATTAAATTAGTATTGGGTAGCTCTGTATTCTTCCAACTGCTTTTTGAAAGTGAAGTCTGGCCAAAGTGGTGTTACAAAAGGCACTGTATCTGTCACGGTATATATACGCTGAAGTACTCCCTCCCCCCGCCCCCACCACGATATCACACACATACCTTTCTTTGCACTCAGTTCTTTCTTTCATTTGAATTGAATTTGGTCCCCAGGTACAACCTTTTTTCTTGAAACTCCTTTTCACATCTTCAAACTCTTCTTGTCGACAGACAGTGTTCCTTCCCCAAGTTTTGTTGCTTTCATCCGAAGTCACTAGGCAGAGAGCATCACTCGTTTACCAATTAAAAAAAATTAAGCCAATCAAACCAGTTGTACAGCTACCTTATGCAAAGCATGTTGGCAGTGGAGAAACATGAAAATGATAAAAATTATTTCTTTCAGCCCACTGACAGCAAACTTCCTTCTCTTAGCATAAAATTAGGGGGAAAAAAAAGTGAAATGAGTTAAAGAAAAGACAGGCTGAACTTAAGGAAAGAAAGTATATATTTTTAAATTGCAATTTAATCCCATTTTCATAAGTCATTGCTGCTTTACTCTGGCCATCACGACAGCTTGGCTACAGTTGCCTTTTAAACCTCAGACTGGTTTTTAAATTAAAAAAAAAATTTTTTTTAATGTTTATTCATTTTTGAGGGAGAGACAGAGCATGAGCAGGGGAGGGGCAGAGAGAGGGAGAGAGAGAATTTGAAACAGGCTACAGGCTCTGAGCTGTCAGCACAGAGCCTGATGTGGGGCTGGAACTCCCGAACCACGAGATCATGACCTGAGCCGAAGTTGGACGCTTAACCGACTGAACCACACAGGCACCCCAAAATCTCAGATTGTTTAACAGTTGCCCCGTCTTGCTTTTTTTCATGGCCTCACAAGGAGGTTTGTAGCCACATTTAATATCCACATTTTGCTGACACACTTCCATGCTGTCCCTCTAGCCTTGAAGTGCACTTGCAACTGACTTGGAAACCACTGGGGGAAATGGTTGCTGTGACTGCACACTTGGGAAAACAATTCTGTAAGTAGATGTTTGAAAGCACAAAAGATGTTTTAAAGCATTATGACCTGTCTACAGAGTGGAATACTCTACGACCATAAAAAAAAAAAATGAGGTTCAGGGGCACCTGGGTAGCTCAGTTGGTTGAGATTCTGGCTCAGGTCATGATCCCAGGTTCGTGGGGTCAAACCCCATGTTGGGCTCTGGGATGAGCTTGAAGCCTGCTTAAGATTCTCTCTCTCTCCTCTTCTGCTCCTCTCCCCTACTTGCACTCTCTCTGTGTAAAAAAATGAGGTTCAGATAAAATTAATTATAATGTCTGTATTAAATATATAGAACCTATTTTATTGTTTTATTTTTTAAATTTTTTTTACATTTATTTATTTGTGAGAGACAGAGAGAGACAGCATGAGCAGGGGAGGGGCAGAGAGAGAGGGAGAGACAGAATCAGAAGCAGGGTCCAGGCTCCAAGCTGTCAGCACAGAGCCTGACGCATGGCTCAAACTCATGAACCATGAGATTGTGACCTGAGCCGAAGTCGGACGCTTAACTGACTGAGCCACCCAGGTGCCCCAGAACCGGTTTTATTAAAAAGTATTTATGCATATGTGCATATAAACACACATTATACAGAGAAGTTAATAAACATAGGTATCAAACTTTCATTTTATGCTCTCTATAAATATCTAGGTATATAAATATACAAATATATAGGTGTGTGTGTGTGTGTGTGTGTGTATATATATATATATATATATGATTTTTTTAAGTAGGCTTCATGGGCAGCATGGAACCCAACATGGGGCTTGAACTCACAACCCTGAGATGAAGACCTGAGCTGAGATCAAGAATCAGGCGCTTAACTGACTAAGTGCCTCTAGATATCAAACTTTTATTGAAGTGTTTACCTTTGAGGGAGATGACTGCTTATGGAAAGAGGGAAATTTAAGTTTTTGAGAATCATTTTTTTTAAATTGGAAGCATTATGGGAGATGTTTCATTTATTTTGTGTGTTTCAATATTTTCCACATTTAAAAATTTACGTATCTATGCGTACAGAGGTGTTTGTGTGTATGTGTGTATGTGACAATGTTGAACAAGTTGTTCACTCTTCTCATGAAGGGTCTCCCAGCAAAGTCTGAGGAGTGGGGGGCGCTCCGCCGGCAGTGGAGCAGGACTGTGGTTACCAGACTGCTACACAGGACTCGCTCTCACCTGTACAGTTCCCCAGCCTGTGGCCCCAGCATTAGCAACAACCTTAAGGCTTAAGTTCCCTCATCTTCCTCCTCCTTGTCTCGATTTGCTCTTCTGTTATCTCTTCTGTTTCGACATTAACTGAACATTTACTGTCCTAAGAGGCTGGAAAGGGTATGGTGAAGAGTCTATGCTCTTGGAGATTGAATTCAGTGGCACAGCTTCGTGGCCATTGAGTTAGGTCAAGTTTCATAAGCTCCCTGTGCCTCACTGGGGGAATCACAATAGGGTCTACTTAACGAGGCTGCTTTGAGAATTCAATGGGTTTACACACAGAAACAGCTCAGAATGGTGCTGGGCACAGCAAGTGCCCAGTGGAGGTTAACTGTTAATACAGTCGTGCTAGGTGCTGGGTCCCAGGGTCTCTGCCCGTACGGAGTTTATGGTATGCTATTTCTGCCTCAATAACCCCTCATAGACTAGCCAATCCTAGATTCAGCTAGCAGAACTTTCTTGGTTTTTGTTAAGCGGATTGGTAAGTAGGACATGGTGGAATGAGGGAGGGTTACTGACATTTTCCACTTGTATCAACCATCTCTTTGGAAAAATAGTGCACTAATCTTACTATCTATTATTATATTCAGTTACTAAAAAACATGCCAAGGATGTACAATGGCAGCAGATTACTGGGACACAGGAAGCTATGTGGTGGACTGTTCCACCATTTGATTCTATTTGACAACACGGAAAAGATGTGTTTTACTCTTGCTTTAAGATATACCCCGAAACTTACATTTGCAGAAGATTAGTGAATTTTCTTCCTTATTCCCAGAGAGAAGTGTGCCTGACATACTGGTATTGTAACAATACCAGTCGTTAGAGTAAGCCAGAGGAAGTTATAGTAAGAAAATATTTTCTGCAAATATTAGATGGTGTTCTCTTTAGCAGAAAGTGATTCAGTGCATGATGGTGACATACTCATGGTTTTATACAAAGTCAAATTTACATAGTATATTTTTATTTGGGTATTTACTTTGGTAGTCTTTAAACAATTTGGGGGTAATCTCTTTTATGTTCAGTTTCACTGAAATGATTCTCATCTCCCTCAATACCTATAATTACTCTTCCCTTCAGTTTCAGAAGTTTTGGGCTTTTCTTCTTACAATGCTTTCACAACACATTTTTCTCAGGTTTACTCACATTTCCCCATCTCTGGTCCAGAGGAAACGTGCCAGATGACATCTCTAACTCACAGTGAAAGGAAGCCCATTCCTCTGAATCAGGTGGGCAGATCGACATACTTGATCCACCCAAAGGGAAAATCCTCGCAATGAATAATTGCTAATGCTATAAAAGGCAGACCCCAGTGAGAGGCTCGAAGGCCACAAAGAGCTTCAGAGTAAGAATAATAATAAAAATAATGATCCAAACAACTGCCAGTACACACAGAGCTCTTACCACGTGTATACACTTGACCCTTTTAAACAACTATCGTCCCCAGTCTACAGAAACAGAATCTGAAGCACAATGAGGTTAAGAAACTTGTCCAAAACCACAGTGGAGTAGAGCCAGAGTTGGGATTCAGTCCCAGGCTGTGTGGCTCCAGAATCCATGCTCTTAACTGCCATGCTCTGCTAAGCTGGAAAGACAGGACCTCCACACAAGCTAGTGACCAGAGAGGACACACAAACAAAGATAAGAGAAACAGCTGGGAACATCTGGGGTCAGAAACAAGAAGACGATGATTCAGGTCAAAGAATGTGAACAGAACACTTCTGCACATGGAGCTGGTCCTGTTTGGAATATCTTCACTCAAATGCTTTCATCTGTTACTTTAGAGAATGGATGCTGACGACCTCGGTGTTTGGGGGAAAGTGGGGATGTTCCCTGAGCTGGCTGTACTGCAACCCCATAGGGTTAGAACTTATTTGAAATCCCAAAAGTATTCAGTTTAACCAGTACAAGTCTTGGGCCTTGCCAGGCTTATCCAGGTATGACTTCCCCTCTTCCACGAGGCTCGTAATCACAACCAAGGAGTGTGAAGACGGGGACTCTGATTTGCCCTGGGTGGGAATGTGAAATGGCACTGCCACTCAGGAAGGCGGTTTGGTGGGGTCTTCTGGAACTATGCACAGGCACCATGTGAACCAGGAATCACACTCAGTGGTATTCATCTGAAGCAGTTGAAAACATGTCCATGTAAAATCCTGCACATGACTTTACAGAACCAACTAAAACTTGGAAGCAACAGAGATGGCTTTCGGCAGATGAGTAGGTAAAAATAAACTGTGGTCTGACCAGATAATGGAACACCACTCTCTGAGCAGCACTAGGTGGAAATGAGCTGCTAAGCCAGGAAAAGCCAAGGGAGAAACTTGAATGCGCATTGCTAAATGAAAGAAGGCAATCTGGAAAGGCCACATACTGAAGGATTGCAACAGTAGGACATTCTGAGAAAGGCAAAGCTATGGAGACAGTAAAAGGACACTGCCAGGGATTGAGGGTGGAAGGGTGAATGGGTAGAGCACAGAGGACTTTTAAGGCAGTGAAAATACTATGATATTATAATGGTGGATACGTGTCATTGTGCATTTGTGCACACCCAGAACGCATAACACCAAGAGTGAACTCCAACGTACACTACAGACTCTGGGTGATGATGGTGATGTGTCAGTTCAGGTTCACGGAGTAGAACAAAGGCTTCACTGTAGTCATAGTGGGGGAGGCTGTGCGTGTGTGTGTGTGTGTGTGTGAGGTGGGGGTTTAGAGGAAATCTCTGTACCTTCCTCGCAATTTGGCTGTGAACCTAAAATTGCTAAATGTAAGTCTAAAAAAAAAAAAAACCAATATGAAAACATGGAAGAAGGCAGAGAAACAGCTGGGCAAAAACAGGGGTCATGACTTCTTGTTCCCTTGCCCTTTCAACATGGCTATGAGGTCAGCCTTGCTATCCTTTTATGTTCCTTTAATTAAGCCCTTACTCTGGGCAAAAGCAAGGTACAAATTATGGCTTTATGAAAAATGCTTTCTCAGAAAAATGGGTTAGTTATGACAAAATGATGGCACTTTAAACTCTAAGATTATGCATTTATTCAGATTACTATACATTTATTTACATCATTTCTCTTTAACTGTGAAGAGGCTAGTATCCTGGGTTCCTGGGAGCTTTAACAGAAAACTCTTGTTGGTGCCAGGGTTTTCATTACAAAAAAACCAACCAATCAACCAAACAAACAAACAAAAAACACCAAAACAAAACAAAACAAAAACCCTAAAACAAAAAGAAATAAATTGATTGCAGACCTGATCAGGGAAAATATTCTTTCAGAATGTTTCTTCTCCAAAAAAGTATAGTAAGTAGCAAAGAATTAAGTTTGTTGGAGACAGCAGAAGATGCAAGTCAATTATTAAATAGGGTAACGTAGGCTGATTACCAGATTCCTCACATGTATACATATAAAACACATTCTAGGGGCGCCTGGGTGGCGCAGTCGGTTAAGCGTCCGACTTCAGCCAGGTCACGATCTCACGGTCTGTGAGTTCGAGCCCCGCGTCGGGCTCTGGGCGGATGGCTCAGAGCCTGGAGCCTGTTTCCGATTCTGTGTCTCCCGCTCTCTCTGCCCCTCGCCCGTTCATGCTCTGTCTCTCTCTGTCCCAAAAATAAATAAACGTTGAAAAAAAAAAAAAAAAAGAAAAAAAAAAACACATTCTTGTTTTGCTTAGTTTACTATTTGGACTCACTTTTGAAAAGAGTCAGTAGTTTTATTTAATTCCGCTAAACTTTCATTTAGGGTCTAACTGAAAGCCCTATTTGTGCAAAGGTGCCAGGCAAATTAGCTATATGTCTTCCCCCCACGCCCCCAGGCTGAACCTTCTTTCTAAAACCAAAACACTACATGATATTTTGAAGCACTTGGTTTGGCTAACACAGACCAAATGAAAGTTAAATCTCAAAAAGCAAAAATTTTTTTCTTCACAAAACAAGGAAAGAAATGGAAGTAATCTTGAATTCCTGAATTTATTTTTCAAAATATCCATAAATGTGCTACTGATATAATTAGGTTATGCAAATTTTACATACAGACATGTTTAGCAAAATGTCTCAAGGTATGGTATTCTACTCGGTGGCATGGGCAGATCACCAATTGCATAGAATCTAAAAACCTTCATTGTGAAAAGAAGAAAATAATTCTGCACAGCAAAGGAAACCATCAACAAAATGAAAAGGCAATCTATGGAATAGAAGAAAATATTTGCAAATCACATATCTGATAAAGGCTATTAATATCCACAATGTATAAATAACTCATTTACCTCGATAACAAGAAACCAAATAATCCAATTGAAAAATGGGCAGATCTGAATACACATTTTCCCAAAGAAGGCATACAGACAACAGACAAATGAGAAACTGTTCAACATCACTCATCATCAGGAAAATGCAAATCAAAACCACAGTGAGATGTCACCTCACACCCGTTAGAATGGCTAGTATCAATAAGACAAGAAATAATAAGTGCTGACAAGGGTGTAGAGTAAATGAACCCTGTGCACTGTCAGGTGGGCATGTCAATTCGTGCAGCCACTGTGGAAAACAGTATGGAAGTGCCTCAAAAAATTAAAAATAGAAACACCAGAGTGTGACCAAGATGGCGACACAGGGTATACCTGACTTTGTTCCCCCTCATAGGAAGATCAAACAGCTACAGTATGTGAGAATAAGACACCACCGAAAGAATCCTAGAATACAGGGGTGAGGCTGAAGCACCTCAGAAACTAAGACAGACTGCATCATAAGGGTAAGGGAAGCAGCTACACATTGAGCACACTGCCCCTGCCCCCCAGGCCAGCGCGGCACCTCAAAGAGAGGTCTCCTCTGACCTTCCAGTTCTCCTGGTGGACAAGAAACCAGAGGGGATAACAGCACCCTCCCATCATTGTGGGTCACTTTTGCAGGTCACTTAATCTTATCTTGCACCAGGGGGATTAGTGGGGAATCTGTAGGGCTCAACCACTAGGAATCTGTGGAGATGGGGTGGGGGAGGGGCTTGCAACAACCAGCATATGATCTTGGCAGACTGAGTTCATACTAGCAGGGCCCAAATAGTCCCAACTGCTGGCTTCATTTATCTGCAGGACCGAGTTCTGTAGTGTGCACATGTGCCTGATTCACATTCTCGTTTCGTCAGCCCTAGGGCCCAGTTTGCCCCTGCCCAGGGAGGGAGCTGAATCATAGCTGCATTCACTGTAAAGAGGATCTTCCAAGCCCCTCTGACCAGAAGGACTGGAGACAACTCCTGGAAGCTGTGTGGCTGGCAGAACTTGAGCCAAGAGGCAGGTAGGTGGAACTGATACTTTGCGGAACAAAGCCAATGGCCTTGTTCAGTCAGGCAACTCGGGGTGTCTGTCTGCTTGAGTTAAGACAAAAAAGAGCTTTACCACCCTTAGAGCTACTTCTGTTGTACTCAGGCAGTGAATCTAATTCATTTGCCTGCGCATCACTGAATACATCCTTCAGCCAGTCCAACCAGACCATGGGAAGCTTCATAGCCCATTCAACAGGCCTATGCATAGTGACCATATGTTAGGCCAGAAAACAAGTCTTAGCAATACAAGAAAATCCTACCAAGTATCTTCTCTGACCACAGGGGAGAACAGAATCAGTAACAAAAGAAAAACTAGAAAATTCATCAACACATGAAAATTAAACAACACTCTCCTGAACAACCAACAGATCAAAGAATAAATTAAAGAGGGGAAAAAAAATTTCTTGAGGCAAACAAAGATGAAATACAACACACCTGAACTTATGAGATACAGCTAAAGCAGTTCTAAGAGGGAAATTCATAGCAATAAATGCATACATTAAGAAGAAAGATCATAAATGGGGTGCCTGGGTGGCTCAGTCAGTTAAGCATCTGACTTTGTTAAGCTCAGGTCATGATCTCACGATTCGTGGGTTCGAGTCCCATGTTGGGCTCTGTGCTGACAGCTCAGAGCCTGGAGCCTGCTTCAGATTCTGTGTCTTCCTCTCTCTGTCCCCTACCCACTCACACTCTGTCTCACTCAAAAATAAATAAACATTAAAAAAAATTATGTGTGTATATATATATATACATATATATGTGTGTATATATGTGTGTGTGTGTGTGTGTATATACATATATATATATATATATATATATATATATATATATATATAAAGAAGATCCTAAATAAACAACCTAACTCTACACCCTAAGGAACTAGAAAAACAAAACAAAACAAAACAAACAAAAAAACCAGTGAGCCAAAAGTTAGCAGAAGAAAGGAAATAATGAAGATTAGAGCAGAAATAAACGAAATAGAGAACAACAACAACAAAAACACAATGGAAAAGATGAACCACACTAAGAGTTGGTTCTTTGAAAAGATAAACAAAATGAACACAACCTTAGCTAAACTAACCAAGAGAAAAAGAGAAAGAACGCAAACCGACAAAGTTATAAGTGAAAAAGGAGACATTAAAACTGATACCACAGAAATTCTAAGGATCATAAGAGGTACCAGGAACAACTATGTGTCAACAAAGTGGACAACCTAGAAGAAATGGAAAAATTCTTTAAAAAATTTTTTTTAATATATTTTTTTTTGTATGTGAGAAAGAGACAGAGCATGAGCAGGGGAGGGGCAGAGAGTGAGGGAGACACAGAATCCAAAGCAGGTTCCAGGTTCTGAGCTGTCAGCACAGAGCCTGACGCGGGGCTCGAACTCACAGACTGCAAGATCATGACCTGAGCTGAAGTCGAACACTTAACCAACTGAGCCACTCAGGCGCCCAAGAGATGGAAAAATTCTTAAACTTACAACTTGCCAAGACTGAATCAGGAAGAAATAAAAAATCTGAATAGACCAATTATTAGTAAAGAGATTGAATTAGTCATCAAAAATATCCCAAAGAAGAAAAGTCCAGGACCAGATAGCTTCACTTGTGAATTTTACCAAACCATTAAGGAAAATTAACACCAGTCTTTCTCAAATTCTTCCAAAAAATCAAAGAGAATGGATCACTTCCAAACTCATTTTATTAGGCAATCTTTACTCTGATACCAAAACCAGAAAAGGACATTTCTAGAAAAGAAAATTATGTGCCAATATCCCTGATCAATATAGACACATAAGTTCTTAATAAAATACCAGCAAACAAAATTCAGCAGCACATTAAAAGGGTCATTCACCATGATCAAGTGGGATTTATCCCTGGGATGCAAGGATAGTTCAACATACGCAAATCAATCAATGTGATACATCACATTAATAGAATGAAAGAAAAGAATCATATAGTCATCTCAACAGACACTGAAAAAGCATTTGACAAAATTCAATATCCATTCATGCCAAAAAGCCTTAACAAATTAGGAACAGAAGGAATGTACCTCAACACAACAAAGACCATGTATGATGAGCCCACCCTTAACATTATACTATATGATGAAAGGTTTAAAGCTTTTCCTCTAAGACCAGGAACAAGGTGCCCACTATCACCACTCCTATTCAACATAGTGGTGGAGTCCTAGCTAGAGTAATAGGCAAGAAAAAGAAATAAAAGGTATAAAAATTGGAAAGGAAGAAGTAAAATTCTTTCTATTTGCAGATGAGATGAAATTATATATATAGAAAATCCTACAGATTGAAAGAAAAAACCTGTTAGACCTGATTAATGGATTCAGTAAAGTTTCAAGATACAAAATTAACATACAAAAACCAGTAGAGTTTCTATACACTAACAACACGTTTTCTGAAAAGGAAATATAGAAATCCCATTTACAATGGCATCAAAAACTATAAAATACTTACGAAGAAAACTAACAAAGGAGGTGAAAGATCTCTATTCTGAAAACTATAAGATATTGATGAAAGAAATCAGAGAAGACACAAATGAATGGAAATATCCTGTGTTCATGGATTTTAAGAACTAATATTGTTAAAATAGCAATACTACCAAAAGCCACCTATGGATTCAATGCAATCCTATCAAGATTCTGATGGCCTTTTTTACAGAAGTAGAAAAACCCCTCCTAAAATGTGTATGGAATCACAAAAGATCCTAAATAGCCAAAGAAATCTTGAGAAAGCAGGAGGTACCACACTCCCTGATTTCACGCTATGCTATTAAGTTATAGTCATGAAAACAATACGGTACTGGCATAAAAACAGACAAATAGACCAACAGAATAGAGCCCAGAAATAAACCAAACTACATATGGTCAACTAATACTTGAGAAGGGAGCCAAGAATACTCAATGGAGAAAAGACTCTTCAATACATGGTTCTGGGATAATTGGATATTCACCTGCAAAAAAATAAAGCTGAAACCATATCTTATACCATTCATAAAAATTAACTCAAAGTAGATTAAAGAGCTAAATATGAGACCTGAAACCATGCAACCCCTAGAAGAAAATATAAGAATAAAGCTTCTTGACATGGGTCTTGGTAATGATTTTTTGGCTATGACACCATAGGCACAAGCAACAAAACATAATCAAATTAAAAAATGTCTGCACAGCAAAAGAAACCATAAACAACCTAGTGGAAAGACAACTTACGGAATGGGAAAACAAATTTGCACACCATACATCTGAGAAGGGGCTAGTCATCAAAGTTTATTAACAAACCCATAAAACTCAATAGCAAAAAATCAAGTAACCAGATTTAAAACACTGGCAAATGTCTTAAACAGACATTTTCCAAAGAAGACATATGAATAGCCAACAGGCACATGAAATGATGCTCAACGTTACCAATCGTTAGGGAAATGCAAATCAAAACCACAATGAGGTATCGCCTCACACCTTTTAGAATGGCCACCCTTAAAAAGACATGAGAGAACAAAGACTGGCAGGGATGTGGACTGCTGGTAGGACTGCAAATTGGTGCAGCCACTGTGGAAAACAGTATGGAGGTTCCTCAAAATATTAAAAATAGAATCGCCATTTTATCCAGTAATTCCACTTATGGGAATTTACCCAAAGGAAATGAAAACACTGAAAAGATACCTGCACCCCGATGTTCATAGCAGCATTATTTACAACAGCCTAAACATGGAAACAACCCAAGGGCCCATCGACAGATGAATGGATAAAGAAGAGGCGGTATGTATATACAATGGAAGGTTACTCAGCCATAGAAAAGAAGGAGATCTTGCCATTTACAACAACACGGATGGACCTAGAAATACTATCTGATCTCACTTATATGTGGAATCTAAAAAAAGAAAAAACAAAAAAACAAAAAAACATAGAAAAAGAAATCAGACTTGTAACCAGAGGTGGAGGGTGGAGGAAGGGGGAATTGGAGGCAGGTGGTCAAAAGGCATAAACTTTGAATTAAAAGATAAGTAAGTACTAAGGAGGTAATGTGCATGATGACTATAGCTACCATTGCTATATGATGTAAAGAAAAGCTGTTAGGAGAGTCAATCCTAATAGTTCTCATCACGAGGAGAAAAATTTTTTACCTTTTTTTGTCTTTCTTTTCTTTTTATTGTTACCTATCGGAGAAGAAAGATGTGCAATAAACCTATTGAGGTAATCAGTTCACAATATATGGAAGTCAAACCACCATGCTGTATGCCTTAAACTTATACAGTGATGTGTGTCAATTATTCCTCAATAAAACTGGAAAAAAAATAGAACTATCATATGATCCAGCAATTGCACTTCTGAGTATTTAGCTGAAGAAAACAAAAATACTAACTTGAAAATACACATGTGCCCCTATGTTCATGGCGGCATTATTTACAATAGCCAGGACGTGAAAACAACCTAAGTGTCCATCAACAGACAAATGGATAAGGAAGACGAGGTATATCTATCCAGTGGGATATTATTCAGCCAGAAAAAAGAATGAAATCTTGCCATTTGCAATAACATGGATGGGTCATGAGGGCGTTGTGCTAAGGGAGATAAGTTAGACAGATAAATACTGTATGATCTTATTTATATGTGGAATCAAATTAAAAAAAGAAAAAAGAACTCATAAATACAAAGAACAGATTGCTGGTTGCCAGAGGCAGGGGGTGGATGAAATGGGTAAAGAGGGTCACAAGGCACAAACTTGCAGGTACAAAATAAGTAAGTCCCAGGGGTGTCACGTAGAGCATGGGGACTATAGTTAATAATAAGGTATTGCATATTTGAAAGTTGCCAAGAGAGTCGATCTTAAGAGTTCTCATCATACGAAAAATAAAAATAAATTTTGTAACTATGTATGGTGACCAATGTTAGCCAGACTTATCGTGGTGATCATTTTGCAAAACATGTGACCCTTCAACAACATGGGTTTGAAATGTGTAGGTCTACTCACATGCTGATTTTTTTTTAAATAAATACAGTACAGTCTGGTATATGTATGATTTTCTTAATATTTTTCTTTAGCTTACTTTATTATAAAAATACCATATATGATACATGTAACATGCAAAATATTTGTTGATTGACTCTTGATGTGATCAGTAAGACTTGTAGTCAACAGTAGGCTATTATCTGTTAAGTTTCTGGGGAGCCAAAAGTTCTATGTGGATTTTCAACTGCACTGCATGGTGGGTGGGTGTTCAGTGGCCCTAAACCTCATGTTGTTTAAGGATCAACTATATATACAAATATTGAATACTTACGTCGTATACCTGGAACTAATATAATGTTACGTATCAGTTACATCTCAATTCAAAAAAGAAAAAGAAAATTAGACTAAGAAATGTCAGACCAAATTTCGTTTTCTGAATGGTTGTGACATCTATGAATGTCACGTGTTCGTAACAAGGACCTTTAATAATACACCTCAGGCTGGATGGAATCCAAGTCGGTTCACGACGGAAATCCCCCCCAGGAGCCCCTGGGCTGGGGGAGAAAGCTTACGCTGTATCGCTCGAAGCCGAGGAATCACCGTGGGGCTACTAGGCGGACTGGAACCATTGCTGTTCAAGCTCCTCCGTTTGTCCAAGTTGGGAGAGGCCTGCACGGTGATTTTATGCTGGAAATCTGTGGGACATGGAAACAAGGAAGAATTAAGGTTTCGTGGTTTTTAAGTTCCATTCATGGCCACTTTCATCAGCACAAAGCAACAAAAGCAAAAGCTGCCCAAGGGTAAGAAGGCAGGTATCTCTGGCTCTGTTGCTTGGTTTCCTTCTTCTCTTCCATTCAGGGTTCAAGTCAATAAATAATGACTCAGAGCCTACGATAGGTTAGGTACGGTCAGATACATACAGAACAATGAGACACTGAGTACTTGCAGAATCGAACCATCTTCTGGGAAGAAGAGTTACCTTTGTGTAGCCTGATGTGGTTATAAACAAAATTAGAAGAGGAGACGCCTTGGACTTAAATGAGCCTTGGTTCTGTCACTAGCAAACTCTGGACCTCAGATGAGTCTGGACCTCAGACCTCTCTGAACTGGTCTCCTCAACTGTTAGACAGAAACAACCAACATTGCACAGATTGCTGTGGTGATTAAAACAGAAAATGCAGTTAACGCTAAGGTGGGGGGGGGGGTTCAGGACAAAACACTCCCCCCAATACTCCCCCTTAACCTATCACATTTCTTCACGACTGTCCACTCTTCATCAAATCTAGCATAAAAATACTCTACTCTGTTTTTACGGGGTCTTCATTTCCTTAGGGAGGCTCCCCTGTTGTATAAAATGCACGTTAAATAATTGCTTTGCTTTTTTTCCCCCTGTTAATCTGTCCTTGACAGTCTGATTTTCAGACCCAGACAGGGACCCTAAGAGGGTCAAGGAAAACTCCCCAACCCTGTCTCAGTTAAAAGCATTTTGTGGTCAACATACCCTACAAATCATAGTTAATCTGACCCAACCTTAATATGGGCAGCTGCCACGGAAGAGTATGTGGACAATATGGGAATATACAGAAGGGGTAATGTGACCAGAGGGAAGTGGAGGGTGTCTGGGAAAACTCTGTCAACTGTAAGCAAGTTATCAAAACCTTAGACCCAGGTAAAGGAAATTATTGGGTGTTCTTTCAGAGTGCACGGCTGAGCTTAACCTTTGACTTTCTCTTGACAGGGCTAATTTTTACAACTCCGTCGGGGCAGAGGTTAACTTGTAGATTCTATCTGGTGGCAATACCAACAATTTCTGTCTGGTGTGAAAGACAATCCCCAAGGTTCCGGTTACTGCCATCCTGGGCACTAACCAGATTTGTATTTAACCTAGCAATCTAACCCTAACGTCCCCTTATTAAATTGTCCGTACATACTTAGCTCTTCAAATTCTCAATGAAACCAATTGTAACTGGTTCTCTGGTTATTAACGAGTTGAATAAAAATCTTGGACACGTGTCCATTTCACATTTGAAAGAGAGCTATAATTTTCCTTTCTGAAAACTATACTTTATGCTTTATTTAAAAAAAAAATTTTTAATGTTTATTTTTGAGAGAGAGAGAGAGAGAGCAGGGGAGGGACAGAGAGAGAGGGAGATACAGAATCCGAAGTGGGCTCCAGGCTCTGAGCTGTCAGCACAGAGACGCACGCGGGGCTCGAACTCATGAGCCGTGAGATCATGACCCGAGCCCAAGTCGGATGCTTAACCAACTGAGCCATCCAGGCGCCCCTATACTTTATGCTTTAAAGAACTTTAAAGAACCACCCAGTGTTTGGAATGAGGGGAAGCTGGAATTTGGTAGCCCAGACATCTATCCAATCATTCATGTTAGACGCCTGCAAATTTTTAATACTGTCTCCTCCCCCACCCTCCATATCCAATTAAACACAAAATAGCTTGTAAATTTGGGGTTACAGATTCATGTCAGAGCTATCGTTGAGAAATTTATATTCTGGCTTCTGGAAGTAGCCAATTCCACATCAGAATCCCAGCTTACCACTTCCCAGCCACGTGGATTTTCGAGAGGTGACTTAACCTCCTGGGGTCTCGATGTCTCCATATACAAAACTGGATAATAAATAATGATTCCTACTTTGTAGGACAGCTATGAAAAATTAAATACAAAGAAGTACAGAAAATATTTAGCTCGGGGCTCCTGGCATAATACATGTTCAGTAGATACAGGTTAGTCATTCTTTTTGTTCTCTCCTTCTCTAAGGCATCCATCATTCCACGCCGAACCTGCCACATTTTCTCTTGATCTTCCTGCACCTCTCCCCTGGGCCCCTCTCGTCTAGCTCACAGCAGTCAGATGCATTTTAAAAACGTATGCCAGACCATGCCATTCCTCTGCTGAAAACCCTTCAAAGGCTTTGCTTTTTTTTTTTTTTTTTTTTTTTGAGAGAGAGAGAGAGAGCATGAGCAGGAAGAAGGGCAGAGAGAGAGAGGGAGTCACAGAATCCAAAGCAGGCCCTGCACTGTCAGCACAGAGCCCGACGCCAGGTTCGAACTCATCAGCCATGAGATCATGACCTGAGATGGAGTCAGCGCTTAAGGGGCTGAGGCGCCCAGGCGCCCTTAAGTTATTTAAGTTCTTAAGTTACAGAGATCAAAATGCTAACACACTCGGGGTTCTTCGTGCCTCTAGCCTCATCCTGCCCTGTTCTCCTGTCATTTGCTATGGTTTGAACCAGGGGTCGGCAAACTTTTTCTGTCAAGTGCCACATAGGACATGCATGGCCTCTGTCACAATTACTCACATCTGTTGATTTAGCAAGAAATCAATCATACAATAGACATAAATGTGTTCCAATACAACTTGCTTATGGAAATGGCAATTTAAATTTCATGTAATGTTCACGTACCATGAAATATTGTTCTTCTTATTCTTTTCAAGTATCTAAAAGTGCGTGAGCCACTCTTAGCTTGTGGGCTGCACAGAACAGGTGTGGTAGGGTAGATTTGGCCCACAGTGTGCAGTCTGCTGAGCCCAGGACAAACCACACGGGTCTTTCTCAGTTCCTGGCAGGAACCAAGCCTTCTTTGCATGTGCTCTCTTCCTTCTCCCTCTGTATTCAGTCAAGTCTTATTTCAAGTCTCGATTTAAAATTTTTGCCGGGGCGCCTGCGTGGCTCAGTCGGTTAAGCGTCTGACTTCAGCTCAGGTCATGATCTCGTGGTTGGTGAGTTCGAGCCCTGTGTCGGGCTCTGTGCTGACAGCTCAGAGCCTGAAGCCTGCTTCAGATTCTGTGTCTGCGCCTCCCCCACTCACGAAAGTGGAGAAGGAGAGCTGTCAGACACGCTCTGTCTCTCTTTCTCAGAAATAAACATTAAAAAAATAAAAATTTTTGTGAATCCTTTTATTTTATTTTCTTTTTTTTAGAGAGAGAGAGAGAGAGAGAGAAAACACCTGGAGCAGAAGAGGGCCAGAGAGAGAGGAAGAGAGAGAACCTCAAGCAGGCTCCATACGAGGGGCTTGATCTCACAACCCTGGGATCGTGACCTGAGGCGAAATCAACAGCTGGACACTTAACCAACTGACCCACCCAGGTGCCCCCAAATCTCAACTTAAATGTTGCTTCTTTACGACAACTCTCTTGATCTTCATAAAGCAGGTGACATCTTTCCACTACGCACTGTCATATGACGTTTCCCTCATAGCAGTTAATAATTTTATCAAGTAAATAAGTATTTAATTATTAGCTTAAGGTTCGCTCCCCTCCCAATACAGTGTCAGCTCTACGCTGGCAGGGGCCATATAGACTCCATCACAGCACGACCCCAGCGCAGGCTGGCGAAATGCCTCGCCCATGAAAGATACTCAGTAAACCTCTGCTGAATCAATATTTTATCTGTTTACGTTTATAAGTAATGTAAGGGCAGAGATCATGTTTATTTTTTCGCAATCCCTATTACTTGATCACGGTAAATCCTCAAGTATTTGTTGAAGGCGAAAATGGTGTAAGGTTTTACCACAGAATCCGACTGGTGCTCGCTTACAGTCAATTGCTGAAAAATACACAGCTGGGTGTAGGGTGGTTTTGAAGACAAAACAAGTGGAAACGAAGTAGCAGATGGGAGGCTTCCTCCATCTACCAAGATCCGACCGGGCAGAGAGCAGTCTGAATAATAAAGATGGGATGTGAGAGAACAGTTCAGCAGGTGATTGGACTGATTGGCGGGTGGGGGAAGGTTAAGAGAAACAGTCTTACCCGTAGGTATGAAAGAGTTTATTTCAGATTGAAGTGCTTTATAAAGGTTCAGCTAGCCCCATGATACGTCAGAACACTGGAAGCAAATTCCCCATGAGTTTTGCAGAAGGAGGAGCCACCAGCCCAGAGCAGAGCAGAAGGCGGCTGCGTTCTTGTAAGCCCTCAGAACTAGAACCCAGAACCAGACCACAGCATGGGAACGATAAACCACGTGGAACAAGGGATGGCCAGGTGACCAGCAGAGAACATCTGTAAGGCCAAGGAGGAGTAGCATAAGTACCAAACTGGATTTTAACAATACCTAAGATTCAGAGTGCTTCTGATCTCCTGGAAAAGTCTAAATAATTTCTCTCTCACAAAAAAAGAAGTCTAAGTTAAAAAAAAATTTTTTTTAATGTTTATTCATTTTTGAAAAAGAGAGAGAGAGAGAGAGAGAGAGAGAAAGCAAGCGGGGAGGGGCAGAGAGAGAGGGAGACACAGAAGGCAAAGCAGGCTCCAGGCTCTGAGCTGTCAGCACAGCGCCTGACGCAGGGCTCGAACCCACGAACCAGGAGATCATGACCTGAGCCAAAGCCAGACACTTAACTGACTGAGCCACCCAGGCACCCCTGGACTCTTTATGTCTTAAACATAAAGAAAATATTCTTTTTGTTTGTTTGTTTGAGAGAGAGGAGTGGAGAGAGGAGAGAGAATGAGAGAGAGAGAGAGAGAGAGAGACCACACGCATGGGGGAGGGGCAGAGGGTGGGAGAGAACCCAAGCAGGCTCCACATTCAGCATGGAGCCCCACTCTGGGCTCGATCTCACTACGGTGAGATCACCACCTGAGCCAAAATCAAAAGTCGGACATTCAACTGACTCAGCTACTCAGGGGCCCCCCAAATATTATTATAAATACCCTTGTCCCTGTGAGTTGGGGAAAGGTTGACTTTGTCCCAGTTCTACATTTAGGAAAACTGGCTGATGTTCAGTTTTTCATCCTACTTGAAAGAATAATTGTCTCATGGCAGGTTCTCATGAGGTCCCCAGACTTTTAGGTAAAACTATACTTGTGTTTTTATTGGCAATATTGATGTTTCATGACAGTATCAGTGGGAATAATCATTTGACCCTGCAAATAGTAGCATTTGCGCGCGCGCGCGCGCGCACACACACACACACACACACACACACTCTCACATGTGCACACGTGAAGGAAGATGACTGTGGCCGGCTTTTGGCATTTCCGAAGTGGTTAAAATTAGTATCCTACTGCTTTTGAATTTTTTTTTTTTTTCAACGTTTATTTATTTTTGGGACAGAGAGAGACAGAGCATGAACGGGGGAGGGGCAGAGAGAGAGGGAGACACAGAACCGGAAACAGGCTCCAGGCTCTGAGCCATCAGCCCAGAGCCCGACGCGGGGCTCGAACTCCCGGACCGCGAGATCGTGACCTGGCTGAAGTCGGAGGACGCTTAACTGACTGCGCCACCCAGGCGCCCCGGGGTCCCACTGCTTTTGAAAGATACCAAATTTGAAGGCTTCAAACCTTCTTTGCCTTATTTTATAGGTTCTAAACATACAACTTTGGCCTGAGATAAACATAAGGCAGAGCACGTGGTACAAAGTGGTCACCACAGAAATACATCTACCGTGATCACTCTAAGATTCCAACAAGTTCCAAGAATTCACAAAGTACAATTTATACTTTACGTAGATGATATCGTCTACACTTTTGTAGATTATATCGTCTCATTTTATAAGCATCCACCCTTGTTTGGGGAGTGCCCATAAAGGACTGCCAGCGGAAGGATTACGTTGGAGTTTTCTAGTGGTTAAGTCATCACAGCTATAAATAGTCATAAGATTAAAAGTTATCCTCAGTGATTCTGAAGGACAAAATTATGATGAGCTAATTTTTCACATTTAATAACAAGTTTTTGGAAGAGGGAGAGGCACAAATATTAAAGGTCAGTTTGTAGGAGTCTCCAATATGCTTCTGAGAAAATTTTTAAGCTAGTTACACGTAGGGAAAATTTCCTGCAAAAGGGGTTCAAGCAATTTGTACGCTGAAAAGAAACTACCACCGCCATTCGAGCTGCTGTCTAGCAGATGTTTCTTCCTTAATAGTGTACCGCTAAACAGTACTAACATTTGGTAACTCAAAGAATTTTCTAGAAGACAATAAGTTCCTTGGAGGTGCAAATAATTGCTTTCTCTTCTATACTAAGCAAAATTCCTGGAGGAAATAAGTAACTATCGTTACAGTTATCATTTTTCTCTTTGGATCTTTGGATATGTATCCTACTTTGGGACACTATGCAAGTAAATTGTGTGTGTGTGTGTATGTGTACGTGTGTGTATGTGTATATATGTACCTGTGTATATGTGTGTGGGGGGGTGGTGTGTGAAAAGTTGGGGAAATCTAAAGAGAATCAGAGTTTCCAGAGCAGTAACAATCTGACAACAATGTAGCAACACCTTGTGGCCAGAAGAGGTAATCCCCATGCTAAATTAAAGAAACAATTTCATTCTTTGAAAATGGATTAGGACTATAGCAGATTTTTGGGGTATGTTTTAATGGGAAATCTTTTATTGAATGCCATAAGGCAAATAAATGTAGAACAAATTCTCAGAAAGAGAGAATGTAATCCAGGAACAATATAAATCTAGCAAAAATAGTCGAACATATTTGGTCTGCTACAAGTGAAGACAAGATATTGTGGAAACACGATTTGAGATGAAAAGCAGGAATGAAAGTGACCTCAGGAATCCTGAGACATTTGCTTTAATCACCTTACCACTGAAGAGTAAAGAATCACGGGAATGATTTAATTTTTTTCTTCCAACTTTATTTTCCATCAGTTTCTCATTAGCCATGCCCCTCCCAAGTCTCCCAGGGAATCGGTGAATATTAATTAGCATAACCTAGTCGCAACACAGATAGAAGGCTGATAGAGCCAAGACCTGGAGAAATTCTGAATTTTTCTATCATCTACACTTGAAAGCAGAAGCCTCATCATAAATAAAACAGTTTCTTTTAAATTATGTGGGACCCACAAGACAGCACAGTCAGTGGTCCCCCAAGTTACACTTTGGCTAAAAAGCAAACATCCGAAGAGATCCTGAAAAAAGATCTTTTTTTCCTCCAGAGAGGTCAAAGGTAAAGGGAGGAGGGACCCACACACAGCCTGCTTCCACTACATCAAACCAAATAATCAATAACGTATACTGTGTACTCACCATGGCCACACATCAGCGATTTTCTGACTAACTGAGGGCATTGGCAATAATCCAAAAAGTCACATTATGTTGGGAGGTTTCCAGTAGTTTGTGATAAGTAATTTTATGAGACAATGTATACATAGTTTATATAAAAGAAAAGTGTTGTTGGGGTACCCGGTGGCTCAGTCGGTTAAGCGTCTGGCTTCAGCTCAGGTCATGATCTCGCGGTTCATGAGTTCAAGCCCTGTGTCGGGCTCCGTGCCAACAGCTCAGAGCCTGGAGCCTGTTTCAGATTCTGTGTCTCCCTCTCTCTCTGCCCCTCCCCTGTTCATGCTCTGTCTCTCCCTGTCTCAAAAATAAATAAATGTTAAAAAAGAAAAAAATCTCATCCTGCCGTCTCTTCCCGGGCTGGAGACAACAAAGAAGCCCATCACACAGATGACATTCAAAACTCTTGCGACACACGCAGACGAGCGCATACCTGAAGGTAAGCTGATGCGATGTCCGTCTTTGAGCTTTAACCGACTCCGCCTGAACTTTCCCTTCCTCTTCTTGACGTTGGGCTTCTCCTGGTTTAACTGGAAGATCAAAATGTTGAGCTCCCGCTCCAGCACGTCGATCTCCCGCTCGGCCAGCTGCTGCTCCCGCCGCTTGAGCAGCGCCTCCTGGGACTTCTGCTGGAGGGCGGCCCGGGTCAGCTCCTCCTCGCGGGACCGCAGCTCCTGGGGCACAGAGCACGCGTGTAAGCAAGAAGCGGGGGTGGCTCTTCTCCAGCTCAGCCCCCCGCCGCCCCGGTCCTCCCGGGGCAGCAGCCTTGGCAATCAGGACAGCGGGAGCTAAGACCTCCCCGGCCCAGCACCGACTCAGACTACAAGCAATGCGCCTGCGCTCTGCGCCCTGAGTCTCATGGTCCCCAAAAGGCGTCACCAATTTTTCGAACCCGATTTTAACACTTCTCCCTCCTCATCGCTGGCCCTCGCGATCACCTGACACGGAAAGTGTTCAGTAACACAGAGCAACAGAGGACAGAGGTGATCAACCCATTTCCCAAATAAAGCCAAACGGTAAGACTTGACTGATTAAAGGAGAATCATTCTACTCATGAAAGACCACAGTTCAGATTTCTCTACCTGGGAAGAACTTCGTTGGGTTATTTAAGGATTTGCTTAGGGGTTAAAACATCGCGGTGGAGAGATTCCAGGAACAACAAAGCTAATGGGTCAGAAGGCAGCGGAAGGCCCGAGAGAAATGAAAATGAGCATCCCTAAAATTGTAAGCCCCTGGAAAATGAATTTTTCAGGACCCCATGGATGAATGAGAAGTATCACTTCTGACACAGATCGCATGAATTAGCTCATGAAGGCCGCTCTGTCACAATTAAAGTCTAACTTCCAAAACTTGGCTTTGGTTTCAGAATTATTTAGCTTCATAGAAAGCCCATGGATTAAAGAATACAGTTAATCCTTGAAGAACACTGAGTTGGGAGCATTGACCCTCCCCACCCCCACCTTGCCATGGAAAATCCATATATAACTTTTGAGCCTCCAAAACATAACCACTAATAATAGCCTACTGTTGCTGAGAAGTCTTACCAACCACACAGTCAATTAACACGTATTTTGTATGTTACATGTATTACAGAGTGTATTCTTACAATAAACGAAGCTATAGAAAAGAAAATGTTTAATAATAATGGAGAGAAGATATATTTACAGTCCTGTACTGTGTTTATTGAAAAAAGCCACATATAAGTGGACCCACATAGTTTAAACCTGTGTTGTTCAAAGACTGTTCCTATTAGGAAAAAAGTACTCAATAGTAAAACCAAGAACTCTACCAAGTTTTAAAATCATACTTCCACTCTTATTTCATTTCTATATAATGGTATGTGTGTCTTTTTTTTTTTTTTAATGTTTACTTATTTTTGAGACACAGAGCGTGAGCGGGAGAGGAGCAGAGAGAGAGGGAGACACAGAATCGGAAGCAGGCTCCAGGCTCTGAGCTGTCAGCACAGAGCCCGACGCGGGGCTCGAACTCACGAGCGATGAGATCACGACCGGAGCCGAAGTCGGATGCCTACCCATCGAGCCACCCAGGCGCCCCTAAAATGTTCTCTTCTTTACCAGAGACATAAATGTTCCTTTTAGTGCTGAACTTCTTTGTCTTCTTGATTGCCCTGCTACTCAATCAAGCAGTCATACTGAAATCAAGGCACTTGCAAACTTTTATTTACACTGCTCCAGAAAATTTAATCTTAGACTGTCCTAACACCAGAAGCTTTGTTAGAAACTATAGATGCCATCTCAGATGTAGCTTTGAGCTAGGAGCTGTGAGAGCTCCGAGGACTGGTCAAACATATCACACTTTATATAAGCAGCCACACTTGATACAGCCCATGTCAAGAATACTGATACAGAGAAAAACAAAACAAAACAAAAAAACCAAAACACTCTAAAATAGAGGTTCATGGAAGAAACCAGAGCTGAGGCATGGGATTAAAATGTCAACTCAAGTCTGCTAATCCCTTGGACTTTTTATAGAAGGGCTCAATGAATATATGGAGGCTGTCAGTTTACAATTATCACAGAGGAAAAACAGAAGACCCTCATTCCGTAAATAAATATAATAATATCAAGAAGAGACTGAGGAGTTCTAAAAAAAACCATAAAAAATTATTTATTCAGATCAAACGAATTCTGAATTTATTGTTAATTTACAAAGTGGGCTGAAATTCACCTTTGAAACATTCTTAAAATTTGCTTTTTCTAAACAAAGCTCACAAAATTGCAAAAGATTTACTTAACACCGGTTGATATTCAAGTCACTTCTGCTAATATGTACCAGCTGATTCTTACTTATAAGCAGATCAGTATTTCTTCGTTACATTACGCCGGACGTAAATTACTATATACTACATGAAAGGAAAAGAAAATGAAGAAAATGCTACATACTAGAAAAAATTCTGAAATCTGTTATATAACTGATGGCTTTTTCCAACCAGTTTGTCCAAACTGGAGATCTTACCGTCGTGTATTTGGGGACAGAAGATACTTTCCAGTCAACTTTCAATGTCTAACTCATTACTGTCTGCCCTTTTGTTAAGATATTACTTTTCAGTGGTGTTGATATCAATCCAATTAGCTATTATGGAATGAAATGGCATAAGGTACAGATAAGGCCAGCAAATTCAATTAGGCTTTTTGTGTGTTACTACTACAATAATTGAAGAAGAAACCATTTTTAATTCTGGGTCCCGGGCGAAAATGTGGATCCCCTGGCCATGACTTTATAAATTAAAAACAAACAAACACTTGCCCGAGACTTAAGAGAAAAAAAATAAGATCAAAGAGAAAACAGCCAAAGTACTCTTCTTTCTGAATGCATTTTAAAACATTCAAAAGTAAAAGAAAAAAAAAAGGCTGGAGTATTAGAACCCCTTCGAATACTTTGAAATTATGAAGCATACACAAAAATTCTTTCGGTTGCTGAGATTTCTAAGCAGTAATATCTGTTTAATTGCTTGGCACAGGCCAGTCTAGTAATGGCAAATCCAGATTCCTGGCAGATGTTAATCATTAATGGCGGTATGTCTTCCAATAGTGGTTCAAAAACAGGTGCATGGACCCAGTGCACAAAGACAGACACACAAAGATAAGAAGCCAGGAATTTAGGGAGGAACCGATATCCGTGGAGGCTACAGTTTACTGAGTAACGCAGAGCACAGCCAAGTTACTGACCATTAATTCCAAGTCTGACGCCTCCTACCTTAAGCAATCAGTGAACGAGAAAGGGAGATAGTGCACGTACACCCTGCTCTCGACTCTGTCGAGAAAGACGCAAGTAGAAGAAACCTTTGAGCAAAATCCAAGAACAAAAAACCCCCAAAAAGCATTATAGATTCTCTTCAATTTTGAGTCAAAGGCTCATACGATACCATAAATGTGGTATTTCAAGGAGCACTGCACAGATATCACATAAACAGAGAAAGTAAGGACGCCATGAGAGGACAGCTCAAAAATGATTCCAAAGAATAATAAAGAAACTACTGTAAACCCCCACATGGAGAAAGGGAAGACACGCATTCTTGAAGGATGCTTTTTGACTTTTATACAATGTAAAGTAAGAATTCATTCACTGGATATCCTTCTATCTGGCAGTGTCATGAATAATTATCAATAATTTAAAATAAGTAAATTAGATAAAAATCATCGTTATTAATAACATCACCTCTAAATTTTAAATCCTGTGACTTCTTTTATTTTTCCTCTAAGTTCACTCCCATTCCCCAAAATCTTTTTTTTTTTTTAATTTTTGCTATTAAACATCTAAGAATTCCTGAAAACAATTTGGGGAAGTGTGAAAACAAAACAAAACAAATCAGTATTTTTCTCTACCATGTTAAGTCAACGAAATGTATTAAAGTTTCCAAGAAACTATTAATAATATCGCAGAAAGTAATCCTTCGATGAAACACAAGATTTAAAAGCTAATCTGGCCGGTCATTTTCAAGCATTTTCCTGCTCAGAGGAGCCCAGTTTCCCGAACGACTGGGCCAGGGATTGGCAGCGGCTGTTAGAAGCTGCTCTGGTTCCAATCAAAGCCACCGCTTTCTTTGGCACTTGCCAAGTAATGGGCACTGCTCTGAGCCCTGTGCACACACCACCGGGTTAAGCCCCACACCACCCCAGGGAGCCGGCAGCGTGACTGTGACCTTTAATGGGGAGGAGGCGAGCAGGGAGGGAAGAGCCCCGGGTCCAGCCAGCTGTCTGGCTCCAGTCGTAACCGCTTCGCTAGACTGCTATGGATTTTGGCACTCTGCTAAAAACTTATATTAAAAAAAGGGAGGGGGAAGGAGTCTATCGTTGTTTTTAGAATCCCGTTTCGATATCCCCTTTCGTCTGTGTGGCTCCCTCGAGGGAAGGAAGCTGAATGCAGTCTACTGAGCCACCGTCTGCTCTAAGCGTCAGAAAGTTGTTGATTCCCAAACCACATTTTTTTATATTAAATATAATTTATTGTCAAATTGGTTTCCTTGTAAAACCCAGTGCTTATCCCAACAGGTGCCCTCTTCAGTGCCTATCACCCACTTTCTCCTCTCCCCCACCCCCCATCAACCCTCAGTTTGTTCTCAGTATCTAAGAGTCTCTTATGGTTTGCCTCTCTCCCTCTCTGTAATTTTTCCCCTTCCCCTCCCCCATGGTCTTCTGTTAAGTTTCTCAAGATCCACATATGAGTGAAAACATATCGTATCTGTCTTTCTCTGCCTGACTTATTTCACTTAGCATAATACCCTCCAGTTCCATCCACATTGCTGCAAATGGCCAGATTCCATTCTTTCAAATTTTCAATTTTCTCATTGCCAAGTAGTATTCCATTGTATATAGAAACCACATCTTCTTTATCCATTCATCACTTGATGGACATTTAGGCTCTTTCCATAATTTGTCTATTGTTGAAGGTACTGCTATAAACATTGGGGTACAAGTAAGTGCCCCTATACATTAGCATTCCTGTATCCCTTGGGTAAATTCCTAGTAGTGCTATTGCTGGGTCATAGGGTAGATGTATTTTTAATTTTTTGAGGAACCTCCACACTGTTTTCCAGAGCGGCTGCACCAGTTTGCATTCCCACCAACAGCGCAAGAGGGTTCCTGTTTCTCCAGACCACATTTTATTATTAAAAAAAATTCTTTTTAACATTTATTTATTATTGAGAGAGAGAGAAACACACACACAGAGCATGAGCAGGGGAGGGGCAGACAGAAGGGGAGATACAGAATCCAAAGCAGACTCCAGGGTCTGAGCTGTCAGCACAGAGCCTGATGCAGGGCTTGAACTCACAAACTGCGACATCATGACCTGAGCCGAAGTTGGTCACTCAACCAACTGAGCCACCCAGGCGCCCCACCAGACCACATTTTAATCCCTGGAGCTTTGACCCAAGAGGCCCTACTTCCAAACTCTGCAACATGAACCCTCTGAGTTCTTCCAGTATTCCAGGGTAGCCCCTGCAATTACCATTCCCTTCTGTGCCCCTTCTGTTCTTTGTCCAGACTTGATTTCCAGGTCCTCCTTCTGCCTTCCAGGCCATCTTCCTTGGGAGGCTCTTTAAAACCTGATGCCAACAGTCAAACCCACTGTCTAAGGCTGCATCTGCCGGTTTTGTATTTTCCAACTTACAAAATACTGAAAAATCTAAGAAGGGGCTGAATTACCTAAGTCTACTACTTGAAAAAAAAAAATGACTTCAGGAAAAAATAAGTGACTTCAGCAGTTTACATATTTCTCTCTAACCTTTATTTTAATCACTTAAAATTAGGAAATATTTAAAATATACTACAATCAGAGAGAACAGCAAATACCCATACACTCACTGTCAATATTTGACAGATGCTAAGGTTTTACCTCATCCGTTTCAGATCTGCTAAAGTCTCATGTGCAGCATGCTCTAAACTCTCTCCTCTCCCTCTTCTTGTCTGCGGTTCCTTGGTTGCCCCGTAACCCTCCCTCATCCAGACCTTCAGACTTTCGGTACATCTGAATGGCACTGGTTTATGTGTTTTACCAATTTCCATAAATGGTACCTAGCATAACTATCCTTCTGCAACTCACTTTTTCCACTCAATTTTACATTTGAGATTTATCCTCGTTGCAACATGTAGCTAGAATTCATTCATTTTGACTGGTTTGAAGATTTCCAGTCCGAATCAATACTGAATATACTGAATCAATACACAGTAGTTTGGGCATCTGTTCCCTGTTCATGGATACTGAGGCCAATCCCAGGTTTTCACTATCACAAACCACGCTTCAGTGAACAACCAAAACTTCCCCGGGCACACATGTGGGCGTCCCTCAAGAATATGTAAGTAGAAGTTAAACAGCTGAGTTGTAAACCTCTTCGACGGCATAAGATTCAGAACAGATTTCCAATACATACATCTAAGTTCCCTGTTTCCCTTGAGTAATAATGGTGATAATGATAATCGCTAGTATCACTCACCTACTAGAATACATTGCAGGTTAGAATACATTCAGGATATTAAGAAACTTTGCGTAGGTTAATGTAACGTATTTATTTACTATCTACCATGTGCTGAGTACTCTGTTCAATGCCGTGGATGAAAATGACCAAGAATAAGATAGTGTAGCTGACTAACATATTATCTAGCAGAAATGGCAAACCAAGAAGTCAGACTCAGCGCCAGCTGAGTGTGGGATGCTGTGACACACAGCTTATCTGGTGCATCTGGGTGAGGGGAGGGAGCTACAAAGGACTCACAGCCAAGGAGCCAGCAACTGTGAGGTGGGGCGAGAAGCTAAGGAGGGGACAGTATTCTGGACCCACAAGAGCATGTATCTGGAGACCGAAGGTCAAGAGTGTGGTGGCATCAGAGGAACTGAATGGAATTCAGGACGGTTGGGACACAGTGAGGCTACATATGGAAGGACAAAGGAAATTAATAAGGCAAAGAAATTGGCCGCTGAAGAAGGATGCTCAGATTTGCATTGTAAAAGGGCCACTGGAGGTGAGGGGACCAACTGGGGGAGCAAGACTGGACGAAGGGCAACCAGGTGGGATGCTGTTGCAGTGACGCAGGTGGTAAAGCAAGGACAACAGGGATTAGGGGAGGGATTCCCACTGATGGTCTCTGTCACACAGGAGACCACCAGAAACATCTTCAAAGCCCTTGGAGGCCGGGTACCAATGAGAACAGTAATCTGTCCGTCACAGAAAGAAGAAAGCAGAATGAAAGAAGATCGGGTGGGGGTGAGGGGTGGGTTCTGACTTCGGTGTTTGGCTGGAAAATGGTGCCAAGATCCACGTCTAGCCCCTTTTAAAAACTTGTCCACAAGATCCCAGACCCCTAGCCTGCCGTTCTAAGAAAAGAGACTGTCGTAATTATCTTTGTATCCCAGGACTCTAATACTGCTCCCAGCACACAGTACATAGTCAGTACATGTTTGCTGGGAAAACACAAAACAGAACATAACCTTGAAACTCACAACAGTTTCCCCATGGCCACGGTTTTAAGTTGTATGTACTTTTTAGAAAACAATTTGCACGTTGGGGAGACCCTGTGACATGCCTGGGAGTGATTCCCAATTCAGTAAGACAACAGTAGACCTAAGCTTCTCAAAGACAGAATCTGGGCATGCGATGTCTTGGTGTCACGCACAGTATTATAAAAACCAGGTCAAGAAATGTTTATGCATGGGGCGCCTGGGTGGCTCAGTCGGTCAAGCGTCCGACTTCAGCTCAGGTCACGATCTCGCGGTCTGTGAGTTCGAGCCCCGCGTCGGGCTCTGCACTGACAGCTCAGAGCCTGGAGCCTGTTTCAGATTCTGTGTTTCCCTCTCTCTCTGCCCCTCCCCCGTTCATGCTCTGTCTCTCTCTGTCTCAAAAATAAATAAACGTTAAAAAAAAAAAAAGAAATGTTTATGCACATATATTCAAACCACAGCTTGTTATTCCCTCTTTGCACTTGGGTTGACCATAGGCCTTTAGTATTACAGTCAATATAAAAGTCTAGACATGTAATACAGAGCCTCTCTGCCTAAGTCCAAGTTACTCTAGCATGAGGGAATGATTCTCAGCCATGTTTTAATGTTGTAAATTTGAATCAGCAAGTGGGCTCTTTATTTAGCAAAGCATTACTGCCCTCTTAAAAAAGAATTCTACTATTTTAGAATCACAAATGTATGAGGTATAAAAATTCCTTCCTGGACAACTGCATGGCTTTGTAAAGGTTATCAAAAACCTGCGATGTTGTACTTTAGCCCAGACATTTCTTGCACATACAAACAGAACTTAACCTCTCGGATAATTATACACTTTGGACGGGCAGAATAAGGCTTGATTCATCAAAATGCTCAAGTACTACAAAAGGGTCTTCAAAAAATTAGTGCTGAACCTATAGCACAGAACCGTGCTGTAAAGTTGGGGTTCTTAGGGGCCATGAAGTCACTGTGTCACCAAAGGAGACCATGCTAATTGCATTCACTTCCCAACCAGTCTGCCTTCCAATAGGGTATACCTTTACTTCTCCTAGTTCACTGTGTATGTGGTGGCATAAATGCAGCATCAGGTATGTTTCACTTAGATGTTTATTTAGTGCTTCTTAAAATAAACAAACCAACCAGAACTTAACTCATCATACTAAAAGGTTCAAAAATTACACTTTCCCAGTTTCTCCAGGAAAGCACTGCTTTGGAGATAAAAGGGTGTGTGTGTGTGTGTGTGTGTGTGTGTGTGTGTGTATGTATGGGGGGGGGTGTCTAGCCTAAGAAAGGCTTTAAAAATTTTTTTTTTTCAACGTTTATTTATTTTTGGGACAGAGAGAGACAGAGCATGAACGGGGGAGGGGCAGAGAGAGAGGGAGACACAGAACCGGAAACAGGCTCCAGGCTCTGAGCCATCAGCCCAGAGCCCGACGCGGGGCTCGAACTCACGGACCGCGAGATCGTGACCTGGCTGAAGTCGGACGCTTAACCGACTGCGCCACCCAGGCGCCCCAGAAAGGCTTTAAAAGATATAGTCAATAACTTTAAAAAGACACCTTTGTGGCAAACTGTGACATTTATAGAGTACTACATGCCATCAAGGAATTACTGTTACTTTTTGAGATAATAATGGCAAGAAAGTTATTTCTAAAATTCTTACCAGTTAGAGATGCCTGTTTTAAGATTTAAGGGTAAAAGGACATGAATTGAGGATTTAATTTGTTCCATTTTTTTAAAAAAAAGATGATAATGGGACTAAGAGATGTACAAAATGACAAAATACTGACAGTTACTAAAGCTGGTTAATTTATACCAAGGACTCAGTATGCTGTTCTCTCTTCTTTTAATTTTTTTTTTTTTTTTTTTTTTACTTTTGAAAATTTCCCTAACAAAAGATTGTTTCTTTTCCAAAGATACATTTTGAGGACACTTCTGTTTTGCTTCGTTTTAGCCGGAAGGTAAGAATCAGTAACTATTCACGTCTGAAAATCTTTTACAATAGTGCTAACCGTGTTCTTGACTCATGTTTTCCATAATCCTCGCAAATGCGGGTATCTTCTGCAATGACTGTATCTCTCTCACCTTTTCCTTTGTTCTCAGTTCATCAAACATTTGCTGAATTTCTAGCTTCCAGTCATCTTGCATGGAATGAAAAGATTCCTGAGGCAGGTCAGTCATAACTGCCTTTTCAATAGCAGTCAGTTGTTCAAGGATTAAGGGAAATGATGGACGAATGTGAGGGTCTTGTTGCCAGCACTCTAAAATAAACAAGAACCACATTAATTCCGTTTCTTAGCACAGCCCAGATTTTCAGCCCATGCTGATGGTGTCTACTGAAGATCTGAAAAATCAACTGATGACGATTTTGAAAATTTTATTTTACACAGCATCCAGGTCAGTGGCACGTATGTAACATTTGCTGTTAGGTAAGGCTCTTGTGGTTTCTCTTATACGACATGAATACTGGATGTGTGCGCTCCATGCTTCACCATGAACTGTGTGTATCAGGGGCCTAAGCTGCCCGGCCGGTGATTTACAGGTACGGAGTTCTAGAACTTGGCCCAAGAAACCCGAAATCTCTAAAATGTTATAATCACGTGAGAGGTTCTAAGAAATGGCCTCGTAATGAAGGAAGGTAACTAGCTGCCTACAAAAGGAGTCAGTTAATTTTTAAAAGCTAAACATCAAATAGATAAGGTCATGGCAAAACCACGCCGGTTAAGATCGTAAAACATTTTTGATCATTAGGTGGAATTTAAAATAGCAGAATGGAGCCAACTAAATTCTGTCTTTGAACTTTAGTGCTGTACTTGGTGAAAACTTTATTACCATTCGGTTGGATTTTGTACATAAATGAGTCACTGATAAAACCGGATTGTTTTTTAAAAAGTGACTTAATCCATCAATGCTTTACCTGATGTCTCAGATTGAAGACAAGGTTTCGGATTCATAAAATGGTATAGCTGCTTAAAAGCATCTGAAAATTAGAATCACTGCTGTACCCAAAGTATCCAAAAGTACCCTTTTGGATACAAAATGCACAGATGTTCTCCTGAGCGGTTCCCCTTGCCTCCACAGACCCACAGAAACAGGGGGGGCACAGATACCTTTCATGAGCTTGGCAAACGGCTCAGGGCAGGTGGAAGGAATGGGCAAAGTGAGCTTATTGACGGCTACTCCGTAAGCCACAGCAAGCCCATCGATGCCACGGTAGGGGACTTCTCCTGTGAGCAGCTCCCACAGCAGGACTCCATAGCTGGAAAGCAAAATTGCCATGGAGTTAAATGGGTCAAAGGGTGTCTTTTTCTTCCAAACACAAGGGGTGGGATAAATGCATCTGAGCCCTCATTCAGCCCCGACTAAAAATCTTCCCTTCTGGGACGCCTGGGTGGCTCAGTCAGTAGAGCGTTGGACTCCCTTAATTTTATTTATTTATTTTTTAACAACTGATCTCGCATTTTATTTAAGTTGTTATTTATTTTGAGAGAGAGAGAGAGAGAGAGAGAGAGAGAATCCCAAGCAGGCTCTGACCGTCAGCACACAGCTCAATGTGGGGCTCGAACCCACGAACTGTGAGTTTATGACCTGAGTGAAAATCAAGACTCGGATGCTTAACGGACTGAGCCACCCAGGTACCCCTAGCGTCAGACTCTTGATTTTGGTTCAGGTCATGATCTCATGGTTTGTGGGTTCGAGCCCCATGTGGAGCTCCACGCTGGCTATGGACCCTGCTTGAGATTCTCTCTCTCTGCCCCCACCCTCCCTCATGCACTCTCTCTCTCAAAAAAAAAAAAAAAAAAAAGACCCTTCTCTTCCAACAAACCCTTTAGTGGCACGTATTCCAAGGTGCGAGGTGGGGTCTTCCAGTGAACCCCCTGTTTAAACACACACAGGTACACACCTTCCCAGAAATCAGTTATGCATTAATTACAGGAATTAAAACTATATAATAAATAGGAAGCATAGAAGCAATACATAACTGAGCTAAACGGATCCAGAACCAGGCCACACTTTGATGTGGCGTTTTGACGTTTCTCCTTCTATCTCATTTTTCCACATCGGGATTAAACCTCTTGAGGACTGTCAGGTCACTGAAGACATTAGCCCCACAGAAATCTCACGTTATGCACCACAGGACTTAGAACCATGTTGACTATTTTTAAATGGTTGTTTTGAAATTGTTCATCTTTCTGCCTCTCCCTTTATATCTTAAGAGTTGTGTTCCTAATATTTCTACCATATTGCTTAAAAGTAATGGACAAAAAAGCAAAAAAAAATCAGCATGGGCCTCCCGGTGCCCACTAGTGGGACAAAACATCTCTTTTTTGTAACTCTGTATCCATTGGTACCTTAGTTTCCCTTTATAGTCTGCAAAACATGAAGTACAAATTAGCTTTTGTTAATACATGAAATATCAGCCACTCCAGACATCCCATTTGATTTTAAATCGAAACACACAGGCAGGTAAGGGATGGTCATGTTTTTTTTGTTTTTTTTTTTTAATTCTACTCACATAACAAGTACGGTCCTATTTACTTTTCTAATCTTTGAAAAAATCATTACCTTTACGTTTTAAAAAAACCATTTGAAATTTAGAGTGGTAACTTGATTCTCATTTCTTATGTTTGTTGCTTATATATAATGTGTAGACATAGTTTTAAAGACAGCAGACAGAAGGTAGA
Organism: Lynx rufus; assembly: GCF_022079265.1. Taxonomy (NCBI): domain Eukaryota; kingdom Metazoa; phylum Chordata; class Mammalia; order Carnivora; family Felidae; genus Lynx; species Lynx rufus. Next base: position 15,122,703 of record NW_025814840.1, read on the forward strand.
AAAATATGCCTAAAGAAAAGACCACACAGCTCAGAACAGCACCAAAAAAGCATTTAACTTTGGCTTTAGACTTGCTTTCTGAGTCTCATTAGATTATTTTCTGATCTAAAGAGATGCGGGGGACTCAGAGCATCACAAATATAATAGAAGAAGCCCTTCATGAAGGTGTGGTCTGCAAAAAGCTGGAAACTCTCTGGACTCCAGGCTCAGATCATCCCGGATACAATAACCTCTCATTTACAGACTTCTCCGTTAGTGTCTATTGGACTCTAGACACTATACCGAAAACGTTCAGAATAAGAATGTAGCCATGGCGGAATGTGCCCAATCAATGAGGCCTTAGGCATCCTCCAGCTGACGTTCTACCAGCTCTAAGTAAAGATGTTTGAGTCCCGAGGCCCCTGAGTCCAGGGCTCCCTGAGGCCGAGGAACAGGGCACCAGTGAAAGACAATTGGATCCTGACTCAGCAGACTGGAGTCTGAGTTTTGGGAGTATCACTGCTTACTAGCTGTGTCTCCACTCACAAAGCCCTTAACAGCTGATTGTGAATTAGCTGATCTATAAAATAATAGCGATATCTGTTCTGCCATCCCAAAGCTGTTTTATATATTGTATATATATACTGTTTTACATATATATATATATACTGTATACATAAACTGTTTTATATTGAAAAAAGGGGAATATATAATGCAGTGCTTGTAAATTATATAATGCTGTAACTATTAGCAATTAAGTGGAAACCAGTATTTTCCAAAGGTAATGACCTGTTTGGTGCCTTAAAAATTATCTGCATTATGGTGCATTAGCAGAGATACTTTAATTCCAAGAAGAAGTAAATTTAATTTATAGACCAATCAACAAAAATCAAGTCAGAGCAGGAGACAAAAACAAAAACCTTAAAATAACTGGAAACTGTCTAAATTCAAAGCCACGTCTTGCTATTCTCATTAGCACATAAGAAAACTAAAACGCACAAGAACAACAATATAACTTTGCTTCTTGGGAGTTTCTGCAAAGGAGTAATTCAAGACAGGTCCTTTTTCTGGAGAGCAGAGGGCTTATGTTAAGAATTGATGTCAAGAAATGGAACTATTTCAATGGGACTATCTTTAGAATGTAATGCATATGCTTCTGTCCGCTGCAAATGGGTAGGATACAGTATAAATAAGGCTGTCTCCTGAGAGTTCAATGGCCTGATGAGCCAGAGTGATGGTAGCAGGAGTCTGGCTCCCAGGCCTGGGATGTGAGTATACTACTACTTACCAGCTTTACAACCTTGAGGAGATTTCTTAACATCTCAGTGTCCTGGTTACCTATTCTGTGGAAGTGCAGTGATCGCAGAAGATATTGTGAAAATTCAATGACAACGTCTAAGTTACTTTCCGGTGTAATAGCCAGTAAGAGGGAAGGACAGTGAGAGATGATCAATCCACTCACTAGTTAACGTACTCGTCAATATGCTAGAATGCTAGTCTACTGCACAGACTTAAGTCATGTCTCTTGAATGAAATCATTTAAAAAAATTTTTTTTAGTATTTATTTATTTTTGAGAGACAGAGAGAGAGACAAAGTACGAGTGGGGGAGGTGCAGAGAGAGAGAGGGAGACACAGAGTCTGAAGCAGGCTCCAGGCTCCGGGCCGTCGGCACAGAGCCGGACGTGGGGCTCAAACTCATGGACCGGACCATGAGATCATGACCTGAGCCGAAGTTGGACGCCTAACCGACAGAGCCACCCAGGCACCCCTGAATGAAATTATTTTTACGGGAATATTATAAAAGGAGATTCTAAGGCAAAGGAATGCGAAATTCAGAGAGGGGGCCTTCCCACCCCTCCGCATCCTGACATCCAAGGACTCAGAGTATGCTTGATGTATTAATGCATTCTGCAGGTGTGTGGGGATGTTTGGTTCCACAACTAGGTGGCTCTAGAGGTCAGCAGTTTCTAGTCCTTTCCATAGCACTTCATGTTTTTCTTCTTATCACCTACTTTGTTTTCAGCTGCCAACTTTTACCAGCTTAGCATTCCTCTCCCCCTTCTAGCTAGCTGCTTTTATTGAAAATCAGATCATCGAACATGTAAAACAGAGTTAGAAATAAGCAGATTTTGAGAGAAGATGTGTCCAAGAAGTATACGGACTCAAGGAGCCCTATTTTGGCTAGCTTTAGATTTTTTTCCTTTTCTTTTTGCTTATCTCTTGATTGTTCTCTGTTTACAATAGGTGAAAAGTTGCCATAAAGCATTTATACAGATAGTCCAGCATTTATACAGCTTGTAATCACACAGTTTGTAAAAGAAGCAAAGAAAATGGAAGGGTTATAGTCTTAAGTAATGTTACTTTGAATATAAAATTGGTCCTTGATGTATGTATCAGTTTCTAGAGTCTTGAAGTACAATCTCCCACAAGAATCACCTGTTTCTCTGAAGTATTTTGGTATTATCGTATGGCCAAAAAACTACCGTGGGTCAATCAAGAAAAGCACATTTAATGTTTTGTAGGGAAACGTCTGCTCAGACTCCACCAGCAGAGAGTCTAATTTATTAAGTAAGGGATGAGACTCAAACACTTGTGTTTTCCAAAAATGGTCCTAAGACACTCTGGAACCCCAATGCAGTTGATAAATTTCTGAAAGGCCATAAGTAGAACAGTTAGGTCATACTGAAAATGCAGAGGATAAGCTTTAAAGAAATTTTCTTGGAACTTCTACCAACAGACGCTCTGCCACTAACGGGATGTGTGAATCGGAGGGAGGAATTTCTGCAGCATCCAGTGATGACAGGGGGAAAACAACTTTTGTTGATCCCCAATTTGGAAGTCGGATCTGAGTTCTACTCGTGGTCTTGCTACCAAACAGATACAAACTCTTAGCAAGTGACCCTTGTCTCGGCCTGAGTTTTTTCTGGTGTAAAAAAACTGGAGTTTTAGTCACTTTGCAAACTACGAGGATGGCTGGAGTCAAAAAGTCCAAGAACAACAAGTGTTGGTGAGGATGTGGGGCTGTCGAGAGCCAGATACACTGATCGTGGGTGCAAATAGGTGGTTTGGGAAGTTGTCTGGGAGCTCCTCGAACGATGACCACACACGGAATCACCACATGGTGCAGCGGCTTCCTGCCTAGGTACAGACCCAAGAGAACTGAAAACCTACATCCTCACAACAACTTGTCCATGAATGTTCACAGCAGCCTTATTCAGAATCGCCAAAGAGCGGAAACAACTCAAATGTTTATAGCAGCCTTATTTGGAATCGCCAAAGAGCGGAAACAACTCAAGCCCATCAACTGATTAACGGACAAACGAAATGTGGCAATCTGCCCAATAGAATATTACTTGGCAATAAAGAAGGATATCCTGACTCATTCTCCAACTTGAACCTTGAAAACATGAGGTTAACCAAAAAAGCCAGTCACAAAGGACCACGGGTCGTATGACTGCACCTATAGGAAATGCCCAGAATACGCAAATCTGAAGCTACAAAATGTAGATTAGCAGTTGCCCGGGGCTGGGAGGGATGGGTGTGGGGAGTGATGGTTGAGCTGCGTAGGATTTCTTTTTTGGATTATGCAAATGTTCTCAAAATTGACTGTGGTGATAGATATACAATTCTATTAATATACTAAAAGCCACTGAACTGTACAGTTTAAATGGGCAGACTGTGTGACATGCAAATTATATCTAAAACAACTGCTACAAAACAGTAAAAAATCTAGAATTTTAATGCTAGCTACAGAAGATGCCCTTTAAATAAAGGCAAGTTAGCTCTTGGGCATCGTAGCTATTAAACATACTGATTTTTCTTTGTTGTTCTATTACTGATAGTGTCTTCATGCCCCAATGAGACATAGCTGAATGGAGAATCTAACTAACCTGGGATCCTATCTGGTCCAGCCCTCCATTCTCAAACTGGAAGCTTTAATCTTTAGATGATGCAATCTATAAAATGAAGGAGCAGATCTCGATTATTTTCTCAAACTCCTTCCATGCTACTCTTGTCTGTAAATCATGAGAAATCAAAATTTTACTTAAAAAAAAAGTAACAATGTACTATTCTTTACTGACAAGCCTTACAAAATCTAGGCATTACTATTAGCTCAAGTTATAATCAGTTTTAATCAAACCTCGGATTTAACGAGAAGGTTCTCCTACCAAGTTATAAAGTCATGATGATAAAAAACCTCAAGTTACCTGTTCTGTTGTGATTACATCTTGACCCAAACCATGAAATCTTCAAAAAAGGCTTGTGTTCTCTGTTATGCTCAGGTGCTGAATACTTTGGGACTCATTTAAAGGAAGCATACCAACCAGTTTCTGCAGACGTCTGCGATCGCGCAAGACCTGGTGCTCACCTCCAGATGTCACTTCCCTTAGAAAACAAGGAGGACTTGATGACTTCCGGGGCCATCCAAGCGTAAGTGCCCGCGGCGCTCATTTTGGTAGTCCTGTACCATTCTCTCGCTAACCCAAAGTCTGTGATCTTCAACGTTTTATTGCAGATGTTGTCATGCTCTATCTTCTCGAGCAGCAAAACTTAAAAAAAAAAAAAGAAAAAAAAAGAATCAAAAGAATTAAAGGTGTAGTATTTTCACATTCTTCTAATTTTCTGATCCCAATGTTTCTTTGGTATTGAAGATACAACCTTCACCGCAGTCGGAAGGTAAGTGAGAAATGGGCTTGTATTTTACCACCTTGCCTCACTTCCATCACCTATGTCATAGTTGCCTGCAGTGACAAGTTGTTTATTTTTTTAATCCACAGGCACAACACAGCTTAGCACTCTTTATGAATGTTTCCTTTTATGAGAAAGTAAATGATTTCTAGGGGCAAGAAACGTTTACTGAGGTATCACAGATAGGATCAGAAGTTTGTGAGAGTTCTGCCCCCCCAACCCCCCCCCTTAAGAAAAGAATACACTGTTTTCTTCCTAGAAGGTAGGTCCTGATCTAAAGGCAGAGCCTCTACTGAATGTTTTAAAAATTTTTTTAATGTTTTTATTTATTTTTGACACAGAGCATGGGGGGGGGGGGATGACAGAGAGAGAGGGAGACACAGAATTTGAAGCAGGCTCCAGGCTCCGAGCTGTCAGCACAGAGCCTGACCCGGGTCTCGAACTCACGGACCGCGAGATCATGACCTGAGCCGAAGTCGGACGCTCAACCGACTGAGCCACCCAGGTGCCCCACCTACTGAATGTATTAAAGAACACAGCAAACAGATGGACTGTCACCCTAAATCGTTACTAGCAAACACTATCTTATAGTAAATTTGCAAAATGCTTACAGGTTTTTAACTCCTAAAGATACTTGATGAACTGCGTTGCTTTACTAAAGCTCAAAATAGAGCAAAAAGTAAAAGCTTGAAATATCATGCAGATGCTGCTTTTCCTAGCCCTCAGCCTCCTGTCAACATACAGAATGTACAGAGCAACTTCCAGGAGCTGAGGTCACTGCCAGAGTCGGCCCCTGGGCTCTCTGTAACAGTAGCTAAAACAAACATGCTTCTCAGTCTCTCCCCACCTGCACCCCGAACACCCTGCCCTTTCAAGAACCTGGGGTTCTTCGCTCCCCCTGCTTGATTTCCCTCTGCCTATACCCATGCAGAAACGTTCCTGAGGTTTTCCATGTGACACTAATGTAGCTACTTACCCGGTTCCTCCTTCCCATCTGCTACAAGGGGAAGAGTTTAAACCTACTGTTTTTGCTAACTTATCTCATTCCTTAAAAACCTGCAATCTGCCTTGTAGCCCCACTGGTCTTTTTCCAAAGCACCCCCTCCACCACCAACCCCCCCCCACCTTCTCCAATTCCCCTGCCACCGAATTACAATCGTCCTAACTGGCCAGGATCATGCATCTACCAGCAGATTCCCCTTCCTAAAGTGTCACAGCATTCCTTTATTTTTAAACCTTCCACACACAAACTCCCAATATAGGCAACAACGTGGATGAATCTCAAAGCCATCACGCCAAGTGAAAGCAGTAGGACATGAAAGGTGGCATACTATGATTCCATTCGTATTCTGGAAAAGGGACAGAAATCAGATCCGTGCCTGCGGAGGCTGATGGCATAGGCTTCACTGCTAAGCTCCACGAGAGAACTTTTTGGGGTCATGCCAATTCTCTATCTTGGTGGTGGGGGTGGTCATTGTTACGGGATGATACGTATTTGTCAACTCCTTCAGAGGGTGAGTTTTACTGTATGTAAGTTACAGGGTAGTAAACCTGCATTAAACAAAAAGCAAAAACCAAAAACCAACTCCCATGATTCCCGATGACTCAGAGACAATGTCCACACTCCAACATGTGGGCCACCAGAGCTCTACCTCTGCACAGCAACCTACCTTTCAAACGACATCATCTTCCTCGGTATGTGTTTCCTCCACTTAAACTCCTCATCCAGCCCCCACAGGGTCCTCTTGGTGGAACCTTCCAAATACCTCTAAGCAAAGGAAAATTACTCCCCCACCCTTACTCACACGAACCTTGTGTTTCTATTACGGCCCTTATAAAACATAGGGTACTAGAAATATTTGTTTTCACCTCTGACTTCTCCACTTAGACTACTAGCTCTGAGAGAGCGAGTGTGTGAGTTAGAGAGTGAAAGAAAAGAGAGGGAGTGAGAGACAGAGAAAGTTGGTAGGGAGAAGAGGAAGAGGGGGACAGACACGCTCAATTCACATTCATGCTGTTATCTACACCGCGTCTGGTCTTCTTCAAGGCAGGTGCTTCACCGTTTACAGATGAACAAAACACGCACATTGTTACAGTTGCCCTTTGCAGGTGCCCTTCCTGCCGAACAGAAGTAACAATAAGAGAGTCCCTAACAAGGGCTGAGTTTTCCCATACAGCTTGCACACATCCATTACTTCATTCAAGCCTCACAAAAATCCCAAGAGATGGGCCTTCATTATCAGAGGATAATTAGTGTTGAAAAAAAACCAAAGCAACAGAACGAATCCATTTAAACAGTAATCCAAATTTCAGAATAAACAGGGCATGGTGGGGGGGGGGGACTGTTACTCAGGTTTTACCTTGAAAACCAAAAGGAAAATAAGTCCATTTCATCTTTTTTTTTTAAAAGAACATTTGTGTAACATTGTTGCAACCATGTGCTAGCTCTTAAAGGGATAAAAGTAAACAAGTATGTATGGAGGTCTTTTAGAATCAACTATCCAAACAACACTGGAGACCAGCATAAGACATTCTTCTTTTTTGATTTGTAGAACATGATCATAAAGAGGACCATTTTCCCAAACAGTTACAAGAACAATGAACGTCTGCCAAGTACCTTCTATTTGTCAGATTCATTTACGGGTATTTTAATCATAAAATCCACACCCGCAGTGCAATGGGTAGAATCTATTTATTATCCGTACTTTATAGATAAGGAGGCTGAGACACAGGTGTTGGGTAATCTGTCAGGTGGCTAAAGGAGCAGCAAAGCTCCAGCAGTCTGACCCAGAGAAACACACTCCTAACTACTAACCACATTGCTCGGATGACAGCTTTTATCAATTTTTCACAAGAGCTTCCTTTATCCTTTAGAAATCTCTCTCCATTCAGGTGACCATTCTTTTCTTTCTGATTTCCTATCAGTGGCTAATGATCAACTGATCTCGGTGGAGGCGGTCTGGCGCAGTGAGGAAGAAGGTGCACACTCCAGGACCAGACTGCTTGCTTTGGATTCTGCACTTTTGTTTCTTTGCCTGTCATGGGAATGGGGGCAGTAGGTACACCATAAGGTCGCAATAAGCAAGAGATGAGAACGTCAGATGCTAAGAACACTGGAACATAGCATTTTGTAAAGATCTCACACACACACACACACACACACATACACTTATCAATGGGTTTGAAAGTGTTTTTAGTAAATTTTTCAAAATCACCTTCATGGACTTCAGGGAACCTCGACTCTTTTTCAAGACTTGAAATTTCACTTTGCAGTGGATTTGCATTTTATCTGCATATCATCAAATGTTTACAAAATTAAACAGTCCTAAAAGTCAAAGAGTTCATGCAAATGGAGAGAGCCAACACTAGATTTATTTATTTTTTTTAAGGGCTTTTATTTTTGAGAGAGAGGAGGGGGGAGAGAGAGACAGAGAGAGCAGGTGTGGGGGGGAGGGGTGGGGTGGGGCGGGGTTGGCGGGGGGAGACAGAGGATCCCAAGTGGGCTCTGCGCTGACAACAGAGAGCCTGATGCGGGGCTCTAACTCATGAATCATGAGATCATGACCTGACGGTGAGCAGCAAGACAAAAATTCTACCATTTTCCCTACTTTTAAATTCGATGTTGTACTATATAGTGAAAGATGGAAGGGTGGGGGAGAGACTCACTTCTGTTTGGAACGGCCTCTTATTCCTTCTGTCCATCTACACTGTACCTATTCTCAAGGTCCAGCTTCCAGAGGAAAATCTTCTAGAGCATCCTACAAGATAATGACCATTTCATCCTTCCAATCATCCATTATCCACATATCATGTTCTTCTGTCCATTATCTTTTCATCTGAGACTTATGGCCCTAACTTATGTGCAAAGCTACTGAATCCTAGGAAATGAACTTTATAGATTTCCCTTGTATCCCCCAATGTCACCTAACAAAGTACCCTCTACATTGAATGCTCAACGGACTAGCTGATATTAATGATAATTATCACCAGTGCTAATGCGAAGACAATTGCCTACCATTTACAGAGCCTCTCCTATGTAGAGTCAGTTCATCTCTACACTACTCTAGGGAGTGGGAATCATTATCCCGAGTGTACAGTCTAGAAATGTTATCCAAGAGCACACGCCTACAACACAGAGCCAGATCTCAGGTTCTGTCTGTGGGCTACTTCCCCAGTGTTCTGTGAAAGCTTCTACTGAGAAAGCTACCGGTTGTAAGAAGGGGGGAAAACAACCAGAAATTTCATTTTGTAGACTGCTTAAGAGATGAGTTTTTTAATTTTCCTTCCTCCCACATCAGCTTAGGGTATATTTACTTCTCAGTCCTTATTCCCCACGAATATCAAGAAAAATAAATATCGGATCTCTTAAAACCCTCAATACTTCAACCACAGAAACAAACCAAAAACCAAGTTAGTCAGTTACTTTATCAGCAGTATTTCATTTTTCCGCTTCTAATACTACTAATTTCACTTTTAAACAATGGTTATTCTTAGCACCAAAAAGACCCCAAATTAATAATCAAAATGGCTTGCAGTTCTATAAAACATTGGCTTCTAAGACATTTTCACACATGTCTTCACTTTTACAAACATCCACATTGGAAGGCACAAGGGAGCACTGATGAAAACGGGCATAAAGATGATTGTACCTTCCCAGACCCCAGGAAGGCTTGGCAACCCTTGAGGATAACTGGAAACAGAAGAGTGAGAACCAAAACCAAAATATTTAGGGGCCACTGGGTGGCTCAGTCAGTTAAGCGTCTGACTTCCACTCAGGTCATGATCTCATAGTTCGTGGGTTCGAGCCCCCTATCGGGCTCTGTGCTGACAGCTCGGAGCCTGGAGCCTGCTTCGGATTCTCTGTCTCCCTTTCTCTCTGCCCCTCCCCAACTTGTGCTCTGTCTCTCTCTCTCTCTCTCTCTCTCTCAAAATTAAATAAAATGTCAAAAAAATTAAGTATTTAAAACTGATTGCGTTCTAAGTAAATCTCAGGGCTGAATGTGCCCTGAGCAGCCTCTGTAGTGAAGGTTTGAGGGCACCTCCCCCCACCCGGCCTCCAGTCCAAAGTCTCCACGGGAGCTAAGTGCCTCCACACTTTGAACAGAAAACAAGTTAAAATAACATTCTGAATGTCAAACGTTTAGACTTCCATGAAAGGCCCATTGTTCTGGATTCTGTTTCAGAGGTGTGCAGCAGAATTCCTGAAATTCCTTATCTTTTGGGCAAAGTGACCGAAACCAAAAATAGCCAGTGTCCCGACAGGTGGACTCGGGCACCTGGCCAGGTTTCAGCCTAAGGCCTCAAGGTCGGCGGCCAGCTTCCGCTTCCTGCCATGCCCCGGGAAGGGTCTGGAGCACACCAGCCAGCCACCAGAAGAATGTACGGACCAGGCGGATAAATTTTGGCCCCAGAAATGGCAAATTCTTGTTAGTAACCTAGCGACGAGCGTTTGAGCCCCCTTTTGTGAGACTTGAGTGAAGATTTTTGACCCTTGTTAGCCCTGTTCGTGAACAATCAGCCTTTACAGCCTTGTACTTAGTCTACTTACTCGACCATGAGGCACTTGATTTTTTCCGGCTCCTTTGAAGTTTCACATTGCTATTTTCGGAATTATCACATATAATGTATATTTTTTTAAAAGCAATTACACTGTATCCATTCCATTCTCTCACCACTTATGGGATTGCTGTGTCCAAATTCCATTTGAGCCAAATGGGGTAGTCTCAATTAATCTTTAACTAGAAATGTAGAATCAAAACAAAAGTCCTAAGAAAGAGAACAGGTTGACAAAAGCAAAGCGTGAAAGAATAGAGCATTAACACACATTGCTTCTGTCAGCCTAGGGAAGGGGACTGAGAATTTCAAGTCTGAAACCGACCATCTATGAGGGATTAAGTGATGACTTTCTAAGCTTACCGAGTAGGACCACATCTGCACACATTTCTTTCCATCTATTCCCCCACTGGCACCTTGTGGCCTCCCCCAACACACACACCACTCAGCCACTCCTAGATCTGCGGAGGCAAATCTAAAATTTCCCCCTGGCCTTCAAGCCCCCTCTGGACCTCATCTGAAATGACCTTTCCAGTTCTTCTGGTGCCCTCTAAAATGAACCCCGCATCCTAACAATTCTGGGCACTGGTGCCCACCTCTGGAAAACACAGCACAGCACCCTAGCACCTGCTGTATGGAATGCCCTCCCCTCCTCCCCTCCATAAAAACCACACGGGGCAGGCACCCCACTTTTTGCATAAGCATCAGGGCACCAGCACTGCCTTCCACTGGGAGACCACTTCCAAGTCTATAACCCTTTTGGAATCTCCAATTCCCTTCTCTAAAAAAAAAGAAAGAAAAAAAAAAAAGCACAACTCCCTCACTCTCCTCCTGCTCAGATCGCACAGGAGTCAGTAAGTAACGGCCTTTGGGTTCTTCCTGCAAGACCTCAGCTAGAAGTTTCTACTTTCTAGTGCCGCTCTCGTTACACTTAAGGTCTTCTCGTACTTGTCCCTCTCCTCTCTCTGATGATATTATAAGTGACTGGAGGGTAGAATTTACACCTGGTTTGCCTTATTCATTCATTTATTTATTTATTTACTTATGCTGCACAGCAACTGGCATTTTTATATGCTCGGTAGGTATTTGTTAAATGAACGGCTACCTAGTGTAAGGGGGGGAAATGAATGTGAGGGAGATGAACTATTACAAGTTTTCTCACGTGAGGTCAGCTGCTACTGCAGAAAACCAAGTCAACCTCCACACTCCCAGAACAGTATTAGGAAAGGAAGACTGTTCTACAGAGAGTTACGACAGGACGGTTATTTGAATTCCTATCCGTCTGCAGCATTTGACACGGTTGATCGTCCTCCTCTGAAACGTGTTCTTCGCTGACCTCCGGCGCATCCCCCGCTCCCTGGGGCTCCCTTTCTTTGCCAGCCGCTCCTTTTTCTGGTTCCTGCTCATCTCCTCCCCGATCTCTAACTACTGCAGACCTCCAGGACTAGGGTCTTGGATCTGTGGTCCTTCTATCTACTCACTCCCCAGATAATTTCAGCCCACCTCAGGGCTTTAAATACCATTTCCATGCGGATGACTCCCAAGTATTTACCTCTGCCCTGGTTTCCCTTCGATCTGTTCTCAAAGCTGCAGCCAGTGAGGTCCTGTTACAAGGCGAGTCAGATCCCAGTTCTCAGTTGGAAACCCTCCAGGGTCATAGTAAAGTCGAAGGTCTTGGGAGACCTACACGACCCTGTCTCCACCCCCTCATGACCTACTGTTCTGCTCCAGTCCTCTCCTGCCACACTGGCCTCCTGCTTTAGGGATTTTGCAGGCTCTGTTCCCTCTGTGAGAGCATTCTTTTCCAGATGGCCCGTTTCCTCACTTTTTCAGGTTTTCCCGATAACCCACCTTTTCTGGAAGGCCTTCCCTACCCATCCAACCTAAAACTTCAACCTCTCACCTCAACAGATTCACCCTCTTCACACTGAGGTTTACCAACTCTCCAGCATGCTACATCCTTTATGATTTATTATTTAACATCGGCGTTGTTTTACTGGAATGGAAGTTCCAGGAGTGGAGGAATGTGTTCCTGCTTTGCTCACTACTGAACACCAAGAGCCTCTCGGAGAGTTCCTGGCATAGAGTCCACAATCAATAAATAACTGCTGCATAAATGAGTGCGTTAGCTTACTGAATACAAGATGGACTTCTATGAAGAAGATGCAGATGTGGTCAGCAAAAATAGAGTTTCTCATTGCTCCGGTGCCCAATCCAAAAGCCACCGTACAACCCTTTTCCTGGACACATACGACACTCAGTTTGAATGAGAAAACTTCCTACATTTCATCGTGTGAAAATCTAGCTCAGTGTTTGTGTCACCTTGGTCTTTTCACAAAGTAGGTGACAAAGCAAACGGAGGGAGGAATTCTTCCACCATATGCTACACTGACATATTAGTGAACAGAAAGTCACATATCTCATACTATTGGATGCAACATTTGCAGAAAAGCAGAAACCCAATGCGCTCCTTCAAATCACCTTACGCCAGGAAGAACTCAAACATTCCTACGTGCGGTCAAGACTCTCCCCCAGATGGCACGTGATTTGGTCTTTGGCCAATAGCTTAGAGAACTGGACTAGTGGTGAAACGGTTACAATAGCAACACAGTTCTTCGTGCCTCCTCCTTGACCCTCAACTTATCAACCCAAGTTACAAGCAGACATGCCACAGCACACAGACGGCAGCACCTGTACAGAGAACAAAGCTCCAGACTGTGTCCTCCTACTGCTGGCTCGTCCCAATCAAGCAAATTAGCCAAATCAAAAAGACCCTCCCCCCAACCAAGATGAATAAATACATGACTACACGATACTATATATCGCAGAATGACTAAAAATGATGTTAAGGTTGTAGAAAACTTTTAGGCATCAAGGAGTTCACGCACAACAACTTTGGGAAGTATTTAAAGCACTCAAAGTGTTTCTAAGTAACATACAAAAACGAGTCTCCTCGCCAGCTTACACTTAGACTGTGTCTTACAGCTTACTTCCTCAATGCTTTGACATATGCCAGGAGTCAGCAAACTACACCCCATGGGCCAAGTCCAGCCCATGTAGACAGCCCAATGTCTACTTTGTAAATAAAGTTTTATTGGAACACAGCCACACTCATTTGTTTACATACTGTCTGTGGATGCTTTCAGCTACAACAGCAGAGTTGACCAACTACAACAGAGACCTTAAATATTTACTGTCTGGGGCTTCACAGGAAAAGTGTGCCGACCCCAGGAGTACACTATCTCGCTTTATCCTCACATCACCCTATTCAGGCAGTCAGTGCCCGTGAGCCCACAGTTGGTGAGCTGTGGAGTCAGGGTGCAGACCTCCGACACCACAGGGACACTATTTGCCACCCAACGTCAAAAGGCCAAATGCTTAAAGATATTCCTTTCCCCAGAGACACAAGCCCAGAAGAAGCCACCCAGACTCTCACCCGGTGTCCTCGATGACCAACCATCCAATTTCATCAGACAGTGAACTGGATTTCAGATGCAGTGTGTATTCATGGAAGAATTTATAGATCAACCCAGAAAACCACCAAGAAGGAACCCACAAATCTGGCCCTTTGAACAATTTCCGAACTTGGTGCCTCACTGAAATCATCCGGAAGCCTTTTAAAAAACATACTGCTGCATCAAAGGCCCAGATTGATTAATGAATGGACAGAGTTAAATTTGTGTTAAAGCAAGTTAGTAAAACATTAATGGCAGGAGAGTGTATGTGCTCGCTTAAAGTTCCTTCAATTGCGTATTTCAAGATGTTTGAAATAAAATGGTAGAAGAAAATTCATTGCTTGTTCCCGACTACGGTCAACTAAATCAGAACATCCAAACACGAGACAAGGGATTTTACTTTTTAAAAGCTCACGAGGAGCTTCTGATACCACATTTGGTGTACGAACAGCTGCTCCAGAGTGCCATTCGTTACCAACAGAACTGATCGTCTGGCCTAGAGGGTCTCAAAGTATGGTCCAGGGGCCCCTGGGCATCCTCACGGTGGCAAGAGATTGCAGAAGCCACAAAGTGGCTTCAAAAGCGTAAAACAATGCTGCTCTCCTTTCTCAATTTGTCTTGGAAAATAAGAGGTCCCTCCCCCGCATTAAAAATGCTTTATTAAAATGTAACGGGTCTGCTATTCTTCTATTATTAAATATTTTTTTTTAATTTAATGTTTATTTTTGAGAGACAGAGAGACAGAACACAAGCAGGGGAGAGGCAGAGGCAGAGGGAGACACAGAATCCAAAGCAGGCTCCAGGCTCTGAGCTGTTAGTACAGTCTCACTGACCACAAGATCATGACTTCAGCTGAAGTCAGACACCCAAATGACTGAGCCACCCAGGCACCCCGAGATGAATTTTTTTTTTTAATTTTTTTTTTCAACGTTTATTTATTTTTGGGACAGAGAGAGACAGAGCATGAACAGGGGAGGGGCAGAGAGAGAGGGAGACACAGAATCAGAAACAGGCTCCAGGCTCTGAGCCATCAGCCCAGAGCCCGACGCGGGGCTCGAACTCACGGACCACGAGATCGTGACCTGGCTGAAGTCGGACGCTCAACCGACTGCGCCACCCAGGCGCCCCCGAGATGAATTTTTAAAAATAACTAAATTCATACTGATTGGAGGTCTACTGTAAAAATCTGCTTCAGGCTCCCAAATAAAACCAGCACAGTTCTGCCAGCCTGTGTAGGAACTCTTGCTCTGCCCCCTGACATTCCTTACTGAGGTGTTTCACCTTTTGGGAGCTCCTCAGGGCTGGGGAGGGTTTGGGGACAGTCACTGATACTTGGAATGAAAATCATCAGCCTGGCATGGTAAATCTGGTCACTATTTCCTAACTCTAGTGAATCAGAGAGACAAAATGCTCTCAACTAACTCACCAAATAAACAGCGATTATAAAAACTAGGCTCCGGTCATAAATGATAAACAATTTACGTCAAACCAGTGTCTAAGTATTTTAATTTTTACTGCCCTGCTGATAAGCTAGGATAGGACAGTCATAAAGCAAATTATCCCAGGCCCGTGTTTCTTTTTTCTGTACAAATGTTAACCTTTCGGCCGACCAAACCACGTTCTTCCTGAAAACCTTTAATGGCTGCCTCTTGTTAGTCTATACATGTTAGTATGGCGTTCAAGGCCCTCACTCACTGCTGGCCACGTGCTGAATGCCTGTTTCCTTCCCACGAAACTCCTTGACTGCCCTTCATTCTAGCTGCACCTGACTACCCTTGGTTCCCTAAAAATGTCCTTTGTTTTCATGCCAGTTTTTCCACAAACGCCTTTGATGAGTAAAAGAAACATCAAACAGATTTCCTCCCCAGGACTCTGTCTGCATCCAAGAGAGGAATTCAGCAGACCATATCAGAAATCTAGAAATTCAGGCTCAATGAGGTTATACAACTTGCCCAAGGTCACACGGCTCCTAAATGACAACACTGATAATCGAACCCAGGTCTGACGGAGGTGGAAGGCAATGCTCCCGCCAGTAGCTACGCTGTCCTGGAGAAGTTCAACCCTTGCGTGCAAACAGGGCTTTCAGACACCTTCTGAAATGGATGGAGTGGTCTTCCCTTCTCTTCTTTCCTTCACTAGGCTTTGATCCACTTGACAACAACTACAAGCATGATCGGATCGATGCGTAGAGTGGAGTCAGCCTGCATGATCCAGAACCAAATAACTGACACCCCCCCCCCCAACCCTAACAGCTATAAAAAAATGAGTGCTGGGGCGCCTGGGTAGCGCAGTCAGTTAAGCGTCCGACTTCAGCCAGGTCACGATCTCGCGGTCCGTGAGTTCGAGCCCCGCGTCGGGCTCTGGGCTGATGGCTCAGAGCCTGGAGCCTGTTTCCGATTCCGTGTCTCCCTCTCTCTCTGCCCCTCCCCTGTTCATGCTCTGTCTCTCTCTGTCCCCCCAAAAAAAAAAAATAAATAAAAACGTTGGAAAGAAAAATTAAAGAAAAAAAAATGAGTGCTGGCCTAGTTATTTTTTTTTATTAAAAAAAAATTTTTTTAACGTTTATTCATTTTTGAGAGACAAAGAAAGACAGCATGAGCGGGGAAGGGGCAGAGAGAGGGAGACACAGAATCCAAAAGCAGGCTCCAGGCTCGTTGCTGACAGCACAGAGCCCGACATGGGGCTTGAACTCACGAATTGTGAGATCATGATGTGAGCCGGAGTCGGATGCTCAACCGACTGAGCCACCCAGGCACCCCACGGCCTAGTTATTTTTAATATGCAAGTCTGAAAATGGTAGGGGAAGATGTGGGGACCCTTCATCATTGCTATTCTTCTAAAAATATATCCTTTACCTGTTTTTTTTTTTGTTTGTTTCAGAATGAGATTAGCCCTTGCCACCATTGGGGTATCTGTACTCATCTTCCTGCGCCCCTTGGAGTAGAAGGAGGCTGTGGCATGAAGCTACACGTCTGGAATAAAAGAACAGACGAGAGAAGGAAGAAGATGCGTGTCTTTTAACTGATAATAGCATAATTAATAGCTCCTCCAAATCACTCTGATGAGCTATTTAGGCACCTTATCTGGAGATGACAGTTCCTATAATTTTCTCAAATAGTTCCTTTATTTACACCGTACTACTAATAAGAAAAACTAAAAAAAAAAAAAAGAAAGAAAAAAAAATTCCTTTTGTAGTTCGTTTTAGGGAGAGCTCTAAATTGCATTTGGTAATAAATCTAAGTATGTCCACTTATTGATTGTAAATGCCACTGTAGATAATATATGTAATAATGATTCCCCAGAAGGCTAAAAAAAAAAAAAAAATCAGGATAAAAAAAATCACTGAAAAGTATAAAAGCAAGTAGCTACCAAAATTTGTGGCTCAGTTTCTCAGGAGATATTTGTTTTCTGCTAAGAGCACCACCACCACAACTCGGTAAGCAGCATTAAAAAACGAACCGACAGACATAAATTATGCCACATAATCTTGTCTTCAATCCTGAATCACGCCAGAATAAACAAAACACAGACTCAATCCTAATAATTCAAACAATCCTCAGTAATTCGCATACTGTACTAGTTTGTCTCCACTCCTCCTCGGTAACTTCCCTGAAAACGACTTCCATTGGGTGAAACCAATGCCTTCTTTGGCAGAAGCAACCTCAACAGCCTCTGCGTAGGCCAATTTCAAGTCCATTCTCCACAGCAGCGAGAGTCATCCTGTAAACACACCATCGGATCCCACCACTCCTCGGCACAGAATGCTTCCAGGCTCCAGACAGTCAGCACTCAGAGCGGAACCCCCCCCAATGGGTCACGGCCACAAGCCCCACCATGCCTACCCCTGCTCCACCCTCGGCCTCAGCCTCCCGGTCTTCCCTCCTCTCCCTGGGAAGGGAGGCTCAGGGCTGCTTCAATCTCCCTTTGCCCGGATCTTTGCTTGACTCATGCTTCCTCCTCACCCACGTCTCTGTGTCACTCCTCAGAGTGGCTTCCCTGGACCACCTGTCTGACTGACACCCTCCCCCTCGGCCCCATCACTGTCTGCTATCACCATGCTTAATTCTCGTGACCGTACTCACTCACATTTGCCACTGCATGGCTACCGTCTTTCTTTCTTGCTAGGCTGCGTCCTATGCCAGCAGGGATATTGTCATCGGGTTTGCCACTGTGTCCCTAGGGCCCAGTAGTGACTGGGGAAGGGGAGGGGGAGGGCTCAAGGTTTATTGAATAAACGCTCAATGATTTTTCTCCCTTCTCTGCATGGGTGGAAAACTGGCCAAGTTCACAGGAACCCCATGTTGCCTCATACTGTTCTCTAGTTGTTGCATACAGACTTGGCAAGGCATTTTCTACACGCTTTGCACCCCAGGAGTGACAGGGCCTAGCATGTTTTAACAACATAAATGATGCTTAAAACGTGCTAAATTTGGCTCAACTTTAAATCTTTGGCTGTTAGAAAAGGAACAAAGCAGTTGATTCCAACACAACACAGCTATGATTTCAACATAAACTCCACCTCAAATATATGATAAAACTTAAAAAGACCAATGAGAAAAGAGGAAAGAAAAAATACCAAACAAAAGCCATATCTTCCTATGACAAATTTAAACATTTGTTTTAAACAATAATTTCAACTAACTTGGTTCCAGGTAGTTTTACACTGGCTCTTTGTAGGCTCCAGAATGAAGATAAAATTCAATATTGATTTTTAAAACCTTGTTTACATTATCATTAACTCACTACCACCATTAGCAAATAACCAATAAATTCAAACAAAACACACTGTAATAGAATTTCACGTTTGAGAACACTCAAACGTCTGAACAAGAAGTTATGGCTTCAGGGGTGCCTGGGTGGCTCAGTCAGTTAAACTCTTGGTTTTGGCTCAAGTCATGATCTCGTGATTTGTGAGTTCGAGCCCCGCACTGGGCTCCATGCTGATAGTGCAGAGCCTGCTTGGGATTCTCTCTCTCTCTCTCTCTCTCTCTCTCTCTCTCTCTCTCTCTCCCCCTACCCTGCTTGTGCTCATGCTTTTTCTCTTTCAAAGTAAATAAACTTAAAAAAAAAAAAGTTATGGCTTCACAGATCACAAGAGAATTCCCAAAGTATCTGCATTTATTCATTGAATAAATAAGACCAGAAAGTGAGGATAAGGCAATGTGCTAGGCACTGTGGTTTGCACATTTTGGGACCTATTAAAAATATCCACATTATAGTAATTTAAAAACTATAGCAATGGTCCTACTGTAACAAGTACTTGGCTAGGCTAACGACCAAGCCAATCACATCTTTTTCAAAGTACAACAATTTAAAGCAAAGACAGCCTTGCCTGACAGTTACAGAAATTAAAATGCTCCAGGAAGTTCGGCAATTTATTCTGAGAGTGAAAATGCTTTCAAAAACTAAGTTGCAGCATATAACCACGTCCAAATGATAACATCCACTCCTGTGCGGGAGTCTAAGTGCCGCTGTCCAAGTTTCCTGCTGTCATTAAAAACCACTTAACCATGTTATTATTCCAGGGTCATGTTATTTCTTTTTACTACTTAATAGTATTAGCTCTATGAAAGATTTTAATTCATATAAAAAGGTTGGTGATTGGAACATGGATTATTCTCCCCATCTATGCTTTGACAAATACTAGCAAATGTACTCTACCTTTATGAACAGATTCATGAAGTCCTCAAGCATCATCACCATCCAACAAGACAAGACAAAGTAAGCATAATGCAAAGTAATAGTTACAGGCCCTTTACTTTTTTGATCTAAGGATCAACCTAACCCAAACTGTTTGCCTGCGTTGGTAACTGATGCCCTGCAACAGGGTACGTAAGCCTGTAGAATGGCAGGTTCCACGTGTATCACAGAACTGCAGCAAATGCCCAGGCAGAGCAAGCAATGATGTTCTTTTTTGCTGTCCTTAAAACACCAGGTTTTGCAGAAAATAACCAGCAGATAAGGACTTGCAGGACATCACCGAGGAGAGAACTTATGGAACCCACAGACTGTGCACACACACCTTGTTCTGTGGCAGCAGGTTAGACCTATCTATCCTTCAAGGAAAGCATATTCCAGGAAATAAGCACCAACTGGTAGTGAACGCTGTCAGGTTTGAAGCATTTACAAAAGTAAGTACATTGAAAATTGTGCTGTCTTTACTGTAACATGTAGTCCAAAAGTAAATAATCCTAGGTCCTCCATGTGACCTCTGTCCAAACTCAGAACACAAGACCACTGCCATTTTTCTATGCCATATCTTGTTTGAATTTGCTTCTGACACTTGAGTAGTTGCAAACTAGATTATAAGAGTATAATTTGTATCGGGGGTTGGCAGGAGTTCTAAAAAAAAAAAAAAAAACAAACAACTAAAACAAACTATCCAATGCTTGCCTGCAGGTACCAACACTTTAAATAGTCTGATTCCCATAATGAAAGTCGGATATTCGTCATTTTCAAGTAACTTTCAGTGCGGAAGAATTCTGAATAGGAAAAAGAATCCACACACACATGAAACAAATACATCATTTCTTCCTGTCACTCTTTTTTCTGCAGACTTGGGGAAGGACAATGTTTCCGTTGGGGTGAGCGCCTGTCCCAGCAGGTTTTACCAGGTTGAAACGCAGGCGGCTGCGGTAGGCCAATGCCAGTTCTGGCTGTATCTTTAATCTTTCACAGGATTTCATCCCATCCTAAGAATATGAAGGGATCTTCAATGCTGAAGAACCAAGTTTCAACAGCGATCCCATTCCCAGTTTTATAAGGTGAAATTTCACAGGATTCGGGTTTAGCCCATTTGTCAGTTCTCTATGGACAGCTAGAAAAATCCATCTTGATTTATAAACAAAGTAAAGGACACAGGCCAGGTCTTCAAGATTTCAAGTACGTGTGCAAGGACAACGCGCTTGCTGGTAGCCTAAACGTGCATGATGGCACAAACCGGTGTTTATTTTCTGGAGACCTGTCATCAACACTCAAGCTACCAAACCAATGATAAAATCCCACTTCCTGTGCAGAGACGTCTGAACGAAAATCTTTGGAAATTGTCAAAGGACACGAAGCCATATTCAAAGTGATACAGAGCAACTTCAATTCAGCACTCGTAAAGCGGAAGGAAAGGAGGAGTTTGATGAAGCCGACAAGGAGGGCCATGGGTTCCCCAGGTTATGAGGCCCCGGTTTGCAGTTCCATAAAATGAGCCACTTATTGTACCTCAATGCCAAACGGCACCGTGGGGTTTCCAGGAGATCCAGCTATGTAACTGTTTA
Source organism: Lynx rufus (assembly GCF_022079265.1). Lineage (NCBI taxonomy): Eukaryota > Metazoa > Chordata > Mammalia > Carnivora > Felidae > Lynx > Lynx rufus. The sequence goes on from NW_025814840.1 coordinate 15,143,648, forward strand.
GTCATCAAGCAAGACAGAGCTGCCTTTTTAAAAAAGGCACCCAAAAGCAACAGAAGGAAGTCAAGGTGAGTGCGTCACCTGCCCCAAAGCAAGTAACCAAGGTCTAGCGGGATCTCTGGGCCCAGAAAGGCCTGCTCAGGAGGCGCTGCTGGAGCCTCCTTCCACCTGGTTCTACGCCCGGGGGCCCGCCCAGGGCTGGCACGCGCGGTGGGCTCCGCAGAGCAAGGCTGCGTCTCCCGCCCCCCTCCCCGCCCACCACCTCCCCGGCCCACTTACTGTTGCTGGACTTGAGGTCCCGGTGCAGGATGGACACGACGGCCTCCTCGTGCAGGTAGAGCATGCCCCGCGCGATCTGCACAGCCCAGTTGACCAGCACGTGCGGGGGGATGCGGCGCGCGCGGCGCGCACCGGGCGCGCGCGGGTCCGGGGCGGCGTTGGCTGCGGCCAGCGCGCGGTTGAGCGCTCCGCCGCGGGCGAACTCGAGCACCAGGCAGAGGTGCGGCTGCTGCAGGCACACGCCGCGCAGCTCGATGATGTTGGGGTGCCGCAGCATGGCGAAGAGCCTCGCCTCCCGCCGCACGCTCTCGGCCGCCGCCGCCGCGTCCTGCTCCGGGTCGCGCCGCGCCGCCTTCACCGCCACCTCCTGGCCCTGCCAGGTGGCGCGGTACACCTGCCCGAAGCCGCCGGCGCCGATGAGCTCCTTGAGCTCCAGCCGCTCGAAGTCGATGTGCACCGGCGAGCCGGGCCGCGGCGGCGGCGGCGGCGGCGGCGCGGGGCTGGCGGCCGGGCGGCACGGCGCCACGTAGTTGGCGGGGAAGATGCCCAGGCGCCGCTGCACCTGGCCGGCCCACCAGCCCTCGTCGCCCGACACGGAGGCGTCCTGGGACAGCACCTCCACCAGCTGGCCGCGCCGCAGGCTCAGCTCGTCCTCGCCGCGCGCCTCGTAGTCGTACAGAGCGGCCCACAGCCCCGCTCCCGCCGCGGCCGGGGCGGAGGCCGAGCCGCCGGAGGAGGCGGACGACGACGACGCGGAGCCGGCGGGGGCGCCCCGGGCCGGGGACACCGGCCTGTCAGCCGCGCCCTCGGAGCCCGGCAAGGCCATGGGGGGCGGCCGGGAGGGCGACGGCGGAGCGGGGCGACGGGCTCAGCCTCCGGGGCGGCTGGGGGCGCGCATGGTCCGGCAAGGAGGGGGGGTTGGGACGCGGGGGTTCACGGGCCCACCACCCGTAGGCCCCGGCGTCGGTCCCCGTCCCGCCTGGGTCGCCCGTGCTGCTGCAGCGGTCCCCGCGGTGGCGGGCGCTGTAGCACCATGGTGGTGGCGCGCTGGGCCTGCGGCGGGCCTGTGGCAGGCTGGGCCTAGCAGCGGCCTGGGCCCGCCCCTCCGGGCCCGCCCCGCCCCTCCGGGCCCCGCCCACCGCGCTGGCCCGCCACGCCCCCTCGCGGCCCGCCCAGACCCCGGGTCCGGGGCCGCCCCCGCCGCTGACGCTCGGGGGCTTGGGTGCGCCGCGCCCACTTGGCCCGGGAGGCGGAGCCGGCAGTGGGTGCACGAGGTTTTCCAGAAAAGTCAAGCCAAGGGTAAGGCTTCGGGGAGGCCACAATTCTCCAAAAAGCAGTGCAGCGGCTGAGGAGGATCCGGGGCGCTGGGGCGTGACGCGAGGGACTAGGTCGCAGTTCTGGGAGAGTCACGGTGCATCTCAGAACAGGTCGCAGAACAAATCCGTATCAGCCTTGCCGTATCAGTTCCCGGGCTGCGAGCGTTGGAAATCCACCGCCCAGCCCAGAACTAACCAGATTACGGATCCCCCGCGCAGTGAGCTGCAGGTTGTAGAGGCCCCGAAGCTCGTTCTTCTTGACAGATAATCCCGCGTTTGCCTTTCTTTACTGGTCCCTCGAGTGGGAAAGAACCCCCTGTCCCCTGTGAACCCACAGGTTCGGGTTTAGGAAGCGTTGGCCAGACATATTCCCAGAAAAGGCGAATAGAGCGAGGGAGTCTGTGCCCAGAGCTCCAGCCTTCACTGCTGTGCTGACTGTTCATTCACAGGTGTTTACTGGCGCTTCGCTCGGGACGAACTCTGTACAGAAACGTTCTGGGAAGCAGGGCCTCTCCACCCTTACCCGTTCGCTCTGTGCAGGAAAGGGTAAGCTCATAAGAGATGGAAAGTGAAGCTTTTATGTCTGAGGGCAGGGAGCAGGTCAAGGCTAGCGATAAGGAGGAACTTTGAGATTTTCCTGTATGAACATACTTTTTTCTCTGTCATTTTTTCATTATTTAAGAAAATCATCTTCGAGAGTTTACTGGGTCAGAAGGGTTGTGGAAAGGAATAAAATGACGAGTTCTCATGAAATGGTCTGCCACTGTGAGACATAGCCTGCCTTCTCTCCCTGCCCAGGCTCACAGAGACTCCCTTCTCTGCCCCATTACCCTCGCACCCCACCCCACCCCTGTTCTACCCCCCTTTTACAGTTTCTGTCCTGATGGTGACAGGCCTAGACAGATGTGGGTCTCCTGTCTCTATTGATGGAGATGTGGGAAGAAGTCTTCCAGGTGTCAATATTTATCATTTAATGATTAACGAGCACTTACTCTGTCTAAGGCCCTATGCTAAAGACTGGAAGTTACAAAGCCCCTTCGCTAGAGAATGATAAGGGAATAAAGAAAGTTCCACAAGAGAAGAATAAACCAGTTGTCCTGGGCTCAAGGTGAAGAAGCACTTCCTGTTGCCTGGAGTCACTGGGGAATGCCTTGTGGTGTGTTATTTGAGCTGACTATGGCTGGGATTAACAGCAAAGAGGAACAAGGACATCTCAGGCCATGTGCACATAAACAAGAGAGAACAAATAAATACTGCACTCAGGGCGCTGCTAGAGGTCAAGAGGTTACTATGGCAAGCGATGAGACTAGAAAGAAGAAAGCCCAATTATAAAAATTCTAAAGGAACGAGAGGGTCCTGTAGTAGGCCAGCCTGAAGTCTGCGTCCTTTACCACCAGCAAATGAAGAGACGATTTGGGTTTTAGGAGGATAAGGCATAATAATATTGCTATATATATAATGAGAAAGTCATGGTCTTTTCAATTATACTGTTACTGGCTGTGTGACCTTGAACACAGTCACTTTACTTCTCTGCAGCTCAGTTTCCTTATCTGTAAAATGAGAATAATAACAAATAGTTCCTACCTCATAGGATGGTTGGGGAGACTGAAGGAGATAATGGATGTAAAGGTGTGGAAGGTGCTTAGCACATAGTAAGTGCCCAATAATAGTAATAGTCCTCTTATTATTAATATCCCTTTTTAAAAAAGAGAGCCAGCCAGTCTCTGGTCCCTTTGACAAACATAGTTTCTAATCGTTTTGGTTTTTGAGTACTTACATTTATGGTTGTCTTCTATGTACGACTAGCATCATGGGTTTTCCATTTGCAGCACTGAAATTAAGATTCTCACCCAAAAAAATTAAGCAAAAAAAAAAAAAAAAGTCAACTCAAAAGGAAACATAATTAAAATAGTACAGTTGGCACATGGATATAGCAGATATCAAGAAAGTTATACTGGAATGACCGAGGTTGGGATACATGGCTGGGGGTGCTGGGGAGCCCTGATGTTTCAGGACAGAGCTGTGATGCAATTATATTGAAACTATGTAAAGATGAGATTAGCAAACATGGAAGCAATAGGTGTGACTAGGGCGAGGTGAGAAGCAAGAGAACAAAGAGAGAGACCACTGACACAGGAAAAGGGAGAATTGGGCGGGGGGGGGGGCTGGAACCCACGGCCCTGGCATCAGGAAAGAAACAGCCCAGTGCCAGACACAATATGCAGAGAAGAATCAAAAGTGCTTCATCACCAATTACAGGCCCCCAGGACCTCATCCCAAACTCAGGAGTCCAGATAAGTGCCAGGATTTAGAATTTGGGGATTTAGAATTTTAGTGCCAGGGTTTAGAATCTTAACAATATAGTACATATTTGAATACTAACTCTTTCAATTAGAGATGGGACAGCACTGCAAAATCAAACACATGGATATTTCTGCCCCAAAATGTAAAAAAAAACAAAAAACAAAAAACTCACCAAGTGAGATAAATAAAGCCCAAAAGAGCCTCATGTCATTTCATGTCAAGTTTTGTTGCCAAATGACTTCTAATGCCTCCTGACAAAGTTGGGTTTGGTTTTTTGGAGCTTCTCAGATTTTAGAATTGTGGATGAGGGCTTGTGGGAAGTGTTCAAGATAACTCCACCCAGGTTTCTAACTTAAGGAAGTAGGTGAAAGGTAATGATGTCAAATGACCTAGGAAATGGTTTTAGGGAGATGGTTATTCTTTGACGTGTTAAATTTGGGATGGTTTGGGGATACTGAGTTTTACAGCTGGAATGTCAGAGAATGAGAAACTCAGAAAGGAGACCAGAGATGCAGGGAATTGAATTTTGGAAGTAATTCTCTAAGGTGATGTCTCACACTGTAGGGAACTATTCTAGGCCATGTAGGGAGCAGGGGGACCCCGTGTGTGCCTGTCTGAGCAGTGTGACAGTTTCATTTACCCTGGCAGGCTCCTCGTAACCTTCAGGGACTCTGCTACCTGCCAGGACTCCCCCCTCCTCTCCAGTTCCAGACGGATCAGTCTGTGAAGCCTTCTAACTTGGCTAAACTGGAGATCTCTCTTGACTCACACACCTGATACTAACAGGAGTACTGAGTGATTATAAGTCTCAATACCACAATCCAAAGAGTCTCCCTGTAGACCTCCTTGAACCACCAGCTGTGTGATCCCCTGGGACCTTTTCCCCATCTGGGACCTCTGAGCAGCAAACTGTCCTGATGGTGTCTGCCTGGATTGGATGATCCTAAAATTCATCACTTGTTACTTTTGTGTCTTTTTTCTTACCGCCCCACCCCCCCACCAAATCTTTAGTTGGGGAAATAGCACTACCTAGAGATGTGTGCTATAACCATGCCCCCTCTGTCTAGCCCAGCACATTCTACCAGGAAGACCGTCATAACTCAAGAGCAGAGTGCTAAGACAGAACTTTGGTGACAAATACATGTAAATGAAAGCTGGTAAAAAGAAGAACCAAGGGAAAAAATTAAAAGGAATCAGACAAAGAGGGCAACACATTAGTGTTAGGGAAACCAGAGAATGGCTTTATGGAATTGTTCTCTTGAAAAGTTGTATCAGTCTGTGGTTGATTCGGGAAGGAGAATCAACCCTCAAGAATCATCTTCTCTTTGGAGAATCTTCCTCTAATTAATTATCACTACCCCTTTTACCTTAGGTCAGCTGTTCTCAAAGTGTGGTCTGTGGGCCCCAAGAGATCCCTGAGACTGTTTCAGGGGATCCACAAGGTCAAAATTATTTTCATAATTATACCAAAATATTTGCCTTTTTCGCTGCGTTGACATTTGCACTGATGGTTAGTGCAGCGAATCGAGGCAGTGACACCAAATTGCACAAGTAGTGACTGTGTTCTTCAATGTCACACACTTGCAGTAAAAGAAAAAAATGCCAGGTTCACTTTGAAATGCCCTTGATAAAACAGTAAAAACTAGTAATTGTATTAAATCTTCACTTTTGAGTATAGGTCTTTAACATTCTCTGTGACATAATGGGAAATATATATAAATAATTCTGCTGCATACCCAAATATGATGGCCGTTTAAGAAAAAGCACTTCAGTGATCCTTTGATCACTTTTTTTCATCGATACCGTTTTTATTTGAAAGAATGAGTGATAAACAAATTGTAGTTATTCAGATTTGAATATTTGGAAGACATTTTCTAGAAAAGGAACACAGCAGGACTATTATCTCATGGAAAAACCACTGAAGGGATGTGTTGCCAATGATAAAATTGGAGCTTGCAAGAAAAATCAGGATTTTGCAAAACTTGTAGCTGTTTTCCTTAGCTCCGTAACTTCCCAGACACTTAAAGCGTTTTCTGATAGGGTTGGTAGTAACATTAAGAAATGTGATTTCTTGGTATTGTACAATGAAATAAGCCATCATTTGAAAGACCTGCTTAGCTCAGTGAGCCAGTATTTTCCCAAAGACCAATATCTTTTTGATATCACAAAACCATAAATGGAAAAAAGAGCATTCCATAATGATTTCAGATTCCACATTGTAACTTGTCTTTAAAAGACCACCACTTGTCCAGTTTGGGGATAGTATTAGAGAATGTCCATGATTTCCTTGTAAAGGCTATGAAAAATACTTCTGTCTCAGGAAAGATTAGCAGTGTTTAGGAGTTAGGGAGATGGAGAGAGAGATTAGTGTGGGAGACTTGTGTGATGGAACTATTCCGTATCTGAACTGGGATGCTGGTCACACAATTGTGCACATGTGAAAAAATGGCACAGAACTAAACACACACACTCACACACACACACACACACACACACACACACACACACACACACAGATGAATGCATGTAAAACCTGAGACCCAAATAAGTTCGCTGGATTGTATCAGTGTTGATGTCCTTGTTGTGATATAGTATAGTTATGCTAGGGAAATTGGGAGAGAGGCACACAGGCTTTCTCCATATTATTTCTTACAATTGTGTGCAAATCTATAATTATCTCAAAATCAAAAGTTAAAAAAATACTTCTGTTTCTTCCAATCACTCATCTGTATGAGACTGGAATTTCTCCGTATGTTTCAACCAGCACAATATTTTGCAACAAGCTGAATGAAGAAGCACATAAGAGAATTTGGCGATCTCCTATTTAGCCAGGTAGAAAAAAGATCTACAAAAATCTGAAACAATGCCAGTCAACTTATTTATACATTTTAGTTTGGGGAAAAACATTAATTTTTTTTTTCATAAAAATATGTTACATGTTACCCTGTGATGGGTTTCATGTTGTTATTTTAAAATAAAGCTATAAATGCATATTTTACAATTTTCTTAGTTTTAATTCCACTATAGACATTACTGACAGAACACAAATACACCAAATATATACAGAAAGATACACAGAACCTCTTTGAGGTCTTCATAACTTGTAAGCATGTAAAGGGGTCCTGAGATTTGAAAAGTTTAGAATTGTCCTAGATTAATGGGAGGATTTTTTAAAAAAATCCGTTCTGCTGATTAGGCTTTTATTCAAATAGGGGCATAAGACCCTTTGCTCGATATCCTGGTATATTGCTGGCTGGTACAGACGAAGCTAGGACATTTCAGCAACATGGCAGTAAAGTCAATAAGTCTACAAAACGGAACAAACAAACAGAAAACCCTCACATTAAACCAGAAAATCTGACTTTTTCTCATGGGCTTTGACTTAGACTTGAAGACAAAAAGCAGAGAGAGTAATGTTGACTCTCCTACCTGCTTTGACTTCCAGTTTCCCATTTGAAGGAACTTCAGTAGCAAATAGCGGAAAATATCATCCCTTTCTTGGGAGGGGGGTGCCTAATCTACCCACTGGGTAGCCATGACCTAAGAGGAATCGATGTAGAGAAGGTTGCTGACATTTAAAATTCAGCTTCAGTAGATCTGAGATGTAGTCTGTGGTGAAAACCTTGAAGGCTGAAGAAGGATGGTGGTGAAAGTACATTTAGAGGCCCTTTTGCCATCGAGGATCTTAGAGTCAAGGCTAACAGATATGGGGAAACAGCCATATTGAGAGAGGGCCAAATCTGTGGAATGTATGGTGTGGCAGAACAGTTGAAAGATGGTGGGGATCAGTGAGAGGTGAGGTTGTTTGCAAGGTGACCAGCTCTCCCAGGTTTCCAGACACAGGAAAGGGTGTTTTCTTGGGAAGAGCGGAGAAAGGAAGACAGAAAAAACGTTAAAGATGGGCCGTGGTGTCTGCGCATGACCAGAGGTGAGACACCCTGGAGAGGTGGGAAGGAGGGGTAAGGAAAATATGTTCCCTCAAGAACTATGTGTGTGAATTCTTTTAAAAATGGAAAAATATTTGGGATTAAAAAAAAAGTCTCCCAGCATTTTTGGTTCTCTTTTCTCAGAACTTTATACTTCTAGATGTGAAATAAACATTAGGAAGACGATTAACAGTGCAATTTAATTGCTCGTATCTGGTAGTGCGCCAGTCTTGTTAAGACAGAAAGCGTTTTGATTGATATCCTGGAATTTTGCCAATGCCAGCTGTTGTGACTTACTTGGATTACATTTCGGAGATCTTTTGTGTGGTGTTTCACCAGTGTGCATCTGGTTTATTTTCCTATGCCAAAAATCAATTTCATCTGCCAACAAAAGATAAACGTTTTGCACAAGGTGGTCGGAGTTAAAATTTGGAATGGTCATTGCCAAGGCTCTTGGGCCTGTCACATCTCAAAACATAGGGCTTTTTGAGCAAACCAAATTATGCATGTATGTGACAAATTATTGTAATTTTATTCTGGTATCGTCAGATTTCTTATTCATCTATCATGAATTATGCTACAGTTAAACCAAGTAATGGTACAAATAAGTTGCAGTTAAGACAGGAGAGAATACAGAGAGTGAATAGCCTCATCGTTCAATATCTGTTTTTGGTTTTGTTTTTGTTTTTGAGTGTCAGGAAGTAATCAAGGTACTTGGGATATAAAAATGAACAGGACAAAGTTCTCTGTCATGATGAAGCTTATATTTTAGCATCAGTAGATGGGAAATAGAATAAATAAATTACATAGTCTATCAGGATTTGATAACTCCAGTATAACATAAAAAAAGAACACAGGAAAATATGGATCGGGAATGGGGCAAAGCCACAATGAGTAGGTGCATGATGTATTCAGTAGGGAGGTCAGGGTGGCCTTGTTGTTGAGAAGGTGAGATCGAACAAAACTTGGAAGGGATCAAGGAATTGGACACCAATTATCTGAAGACAGATCAGTTGAGCATATACTACAAGGGAGTTCACAGTACACTTTGACTTTCACGCTCTCATGAAGGCCCAGTTCATGGCTTCAAAATTGTCGTTGAGCAACCACGAATGAATGTGGTGTGAGTGAAAAGGAGCATGAAGTACTTTGTGAATGTGCTGAGATGGTAAATTAGCGTTTTTCTCTCGCATCTGGCTCTCTGGCTTCCTGTCCATGAGTTTAAAGATGCGGGGTTAAATGAGTAATAATAGCAATATGGTGATGATAATGACACAGCAAACCATAATGAGGTAACATTTATTGGCCTGTATGGTCAATGTTGAAGCTTTGGACTGAAGCTTTCAGTCTGTGTGTCAGGTTCCTAAACATTCTCAAAGTTTCAGCAGGCTTTCAGCTTTAGAGTAATCGTAATGTCTTAGAATTTCTGGCACTTTAATCACTGGACAAGACTGGAGCCTTGCCTGTCCGTGCTTAAAGTTACAGATTACAGTCGGGGCTGCTCAAATGGACAATGAACGACTTCACTGAATAACACAACAATGTAAAAATCCGAGTCGTTTCACACAGCCAAGGTCTTTTTTAAACCCTCAAAGATATCTCTTCTGAGGTAAAGCTACAAAGCTCGTGACCTTGGGCCTGAGATAGGAAGGTTTCCATTCCAGCCTGAGTAACCATTTTTGTACATTTCATCCCACCAAAATTCGTTTTATTTGTGATTTACTGGACTCTTTTCAAATATAATGGCGGATTCTTCATAACTTGTTAGAAATATTAAACAGGGGACACAAAGAACAGAGATGATTTTTTTAAAAAAAGATCTTTCACTAAGATCATAGTGAAAAATATTTGCTGTTTACTTTTTATTATGTGCCAGCAGCTTGTTATGTACATTACAAAACATACAGTAAGTTCATGTTCTTGATCAGAATGTCTGATTCTTGGACTCATGGGTCTGCTTTTGTGAGTTGACTTTTCTACTCTGAACAAACTTAGCCTCTTTTATCTTACTCATTTTGAAAATGATGGTTTCCTGCTTATCAGATCTACTTTTGGTGTGTAAGCTTCCTAAACCAGCCTGGGATACACAACAAAAGCCTACAGACACTACTGATCCTGGTAGTGACCTTGAACTGCTTTTGCACTCGCCAATTTTTAAAATCTATATATAAAGTTAGAAGACTGTTAAGAGTTTGATGAATATAGGGGCGCCTGGGTGGGTCAGTCGGTTAAGCCTCCGACCCCGGCTCAGGTCATGATCTCACCCTTTGTGACTTCAAGCCCCACATGGGGCTCTGTGCTGACGGCTCAGAGCTTGGAGCCTGCTTTGGATTCTTTGTCTCCCCCTCTCTCTGCCACCCCAGCCGCCTCTCAAAAATAAATAAGCGTTAAAAAATTAGGAAAAAAAAAAAAAAGACTTTGATGAATACCATGAGAATTAGTGGAGTAACTAAACTAAGCAACTCTTTTGAAATTCTTCGAAGAAAAACACTAAATAAATCCAAGCGTTTCTTTCTAATTAATGCTTAAGCATAGGCTAATTCAGTACTGAACTATGTAGTTTAGATTCCTCTCATGAAGTGAAGACTTACTCTCAGTCTTTTAAAACCTCTGCAGGGGCGCCTGGGTGGCTTAGTCGGTTAAGCGTCGGACTGCAGCTCAGGTCATGGTCTCACGGTTCTTGAGTTCGAGCCCCGTGTCGGGCTCTGTGCTGACAGCTCAGAGCCTGGAGCCTGCTTCGGATTCTGTGTCTCCCTCTCTCTCTGCCCCTCCCTTGCTCATGCTCTGGCTCTCTCCGTCTCAAAAATAAATAAAAACATTAAAAAAAATCTCTGCAGAATTTCTTCAGAACTCTTAAATTAACCCAGCTGACCTTCCCTTGCTGTAAACACAAGTGTGGAACCTACCAGTTGTAACTACTCCAGTTTAATCCCTTCTTGTTGCTGCTCTTTCTCATGCCTCAATGTTAGTTTTATTGTCTGCAAAAATTTCCAGGGCCTAAAGCAACAGCATCTGCGTCATGATGTGGACTTCCTGATTTTAAGGGCGTTAGTGTTACCTTACTGGGTTGGTGCTGTTAGCCTGAAGGACCTGATGAATATAAAAGACTTTGAAGCCGGTCTTGTGCCAGATCAATGTAAAGTATTGTTTTGTGGTTGCTACTTAATCACAGGATTATTTGAAGTCTTTCTAATCTCTTCTAGTTGAGGGTTCAGTGAGGGAATACTTCCAGTAAGTATCTCTTTTAAGGGTGTTTTCTTATCTGATAATGCTCTTGGGCAAACTGGTTTTCTAGAATAACAGTAAGAATGCCCTTAAAAAAAAAAAAAAAAGAAAAGAAAAGAAAAGAAAAAAAAAGAAAAGAAACCTCAGCCTTTCAAACATTTGAAATTAAGCGTCTTGAAAAAATACTGACAACTTATGTTATTATTCAACAGGTCAAATCTGAGTCTCAGCTTCTACTTGTCCTGGATACTGGTTCTCCCTAATATTAACCTTTGTATGAGAAACCTTGTTTTTTTTGTTTTTTTGTTTTTTTCCCCTTCTTAGATGGATTCCAAGCCTGGTTTTTCAAGTGACATTAATATTCTTTTAGCAGTTTATTGTTCTTTTGATTAGACGCCTCTATCTTTTCACATTTTCCATATTTAGGATCCTAGAAATGTTCTGTGTGTGTTCTAATTATTTTTTGCATACATATTTTTTTATGTTTAATTTTTAAAAGTTTTTTAATGTTTACTTATTTTTGAGAGAGAGGGACATAACGTGAGCAGGGAGGGGCAGAGAGAGAGGGAGACACAGAATCCAAAGGAGGCTCCAAGCTGTCACCACAGAGCCCTAGGGGGCCTCAAACTCATGAACCCTGAGATCATGACCTGAGCTGATGTTGGACACTTAACCAACTGAACCACCCAGGTGCTCTGCATATGTATTTTTTAAAAATCATGTACATGAAAGGATACTTTGAAAAGTAGAATTTCTCTCCTACATGCCCTCCAACCCCTAGCCATCCATTTCTTTGCCTAAGGGTTAAATTTGTACCTCTCCAGGGATAGATTCATACACATACATTTATTTATACACTATTTTATACCTATTTTCACTTAATATATCTTAAAATTTTTTTAATGTTTATTTATTTTTGAGAGAGAGAGAGAAGAGACAGCGTGAATGGGGGAGAGGCAGAGAGAGAGGGAGACACAGAATCTGAAACAGGCTCCGGGTTCTGAGCTGTCAACACAGAGCCAGATATGGAGCTTGAACTCACAAACCAGGAGATCGTGACCTGAGCCCAAGTCGGATGCTAAACTGGCTGAGACACCCAAGCACCCCTGCACTTAATATATCTTAGAGATCATGTCGTAGCAGAACTTTGAAAGTTGCTTCATTCTCCCTAACGGCTACATAGTCCTCTCTGTATACTGTACCTTAATGATGTCCTTTGATGGAAATTTAGGTTGCTTCCAATTTTCTATTGTCACGAAAAGTGCTGCAGGGACTATCCTTGTACATTTGCCATTCACAGGAGTGCCAGCCTACAAATAAGATAAGTTTTTAGGAGTGGCTCACTGAACAAAAGGGTGTTCACTAGCTGTTTTGATAGATTTGGCTAAATGGTCCTTCCTAGAGATTGTACCCCTTTGCATTGCCACCAGCAATGGGGTTCCCCACACCCTCCTCAATGCAGTGCAAAATGGAACTTTGCTCTTTGCAAAAAGCAAGGGAAGCTGATGGGGACCATTTGTTTTCCATAGTTTTTAACTGTATTTCTTATTGTGATCGAGACTGAACATCTTTTCAGATGTTTGAGTCATTTGAATTACCCTTTCTGTGAACCAGCAGTTCTTTTTTCTTTACCCATTTCTGGTTGGCCTTTTGGTGTTGATTTTTAGGGGGTCTGTGTATGTTAAATGACTTATCTTTGTGTCTTAAATATGAAGTGAGAATTATAAATTAATTCAGTAAGAATTAATCTATGTGTAACATTGACTGTTTCAGAAGGAGGACAGTAGCCATTGATCATAGGCTACCAGTGGGGCTCCTGTAAACATTTTTAGTAGCATAATTATCTGGAGATGTAAAATTTTCTTTGAATAGTACTTTTTTTATTTTTTACTTTTTGAGAGAGGGAGAGAGAGAGTGCACATGCACGCGAGAGGGAGAGGGGGCAGAGGAAGAGACAGAGAATCTTAAGCAAGCTCTGTGCTCAGCACAGAGCCCGATGCGGGGCTTGATCCCACGACCCGGGGATCATGAGCTGAGCCAAAATCAAGAGTCAGACACTCAACTGACTGAGCCACCCAGGTGCCCCCAACCCTACCTGTTTTTGTAACTGTTGGTCCTCATAGGCCATGTTTTTATTATTTTCTAGGTATTCTATTGTGGGGACCTTTACTTCTTTTTTCGAACCAACAGAATTTTAAGAAATCACTTTTGGAATTTCTAGATGACAGGGGTTGTGTGTTTTGTTTTTTTTTTTGTTTTTTTTTTTTCTAGATGGGTTGTTAGTTTCTACTTTTATTAAATTCTGATCAGAAAATATTATTTGTATTGTTCCTCTTCTTATTGATATTTTCTTTTCTGAGTATATGACCAGATTTTGTAAATGCCCTGTGAATGTCTGAAATGATGATATATTCTATATAAATGGTGTACATGGTTGATAAGTATCAGTTATGCTATTTATGCTTATTTTCTCATTTATAAATTTTTTTTTTGAGACAGAGAGAGACAGAGCATGAGCAGGGGAGGGGCAGGGAGAGAGGGAGACACAGAATCTGAAACAGGCTCCAGGCTCCGACCTGTCAGCACAGAGCCTGACACGGGGCTTGAACTCACGGACTGTGAGATCATGACCTGAGCTGAAGTCGAATGCTTAACCTACTGAGCCACCCAGATGCCCCTATTTTCTCATTTATAAAAGGGGGCATAATTGTAGCTTCTACCTTGAAGAGTTGTTTTGTAGACTAAATGAGTTAATGCATATAAAATGCTAATAATAGTGCCTGGCTCAAGGAGACTATTGGGTGGAAACCATTACTATCTGTTATAAAATTCTGAGCTCTACCATAATAGTAGCAAAAACTTACACTGATCTTTTCCAAAGAATTTTGTAACCATGATGTCATCAACTTTTCACATTATATGATTCTGAAGAAAATTCTGAGGCTAATCTAATATTTTCCCTTAATAGGTGACTTTTTTTTTGGGGGGGGGGTTTGGGTTTTTTTTTGTTTTTGTTTTTGGCTAGGTTACCCAAAGATTCCTCGTCTTTGAAGTTTGATAACTTTACTAGAACCTATCTCTTTTTAAAGATTACTATTTTAAGATAGAGCACTCAGAGAGAGCAATTCATAAAACATATATACACAGCCTAATGAATTACTGTAAAGCAAACACCCTTGCAGTCATGACCCAGTTCAAGATACAGAACATTTCGACATCCCAGAAGCCCTCTGGGTGCCCTTTACCATCACAGCGTCCTCAGTGCAAGTTACGTTTGCCAGCATTGGTAAACACCCCAAAGGAAAATGAATCCTCAGAATCTAAACTAACCCTTCACTATAGTGTAAAGGTGGCATATATTTTGGTTTGGTTTTATGTGTTTCTTTTTATTCTGCTTTATTGAGTATAGGGGCACTTGGGTGGCTCAGTTGGTTAAGCGTCTGACTTCGGCCCAGGTCATCATCTCATGGTTTGTGGGTTCGAGCCCTGCGTCAGGCTCTATGCTGACTGCTCAGAGCCTGGAGCCTGCTTTGGATTCTGTGTCTTCCTCTCTCTCTGGCCCTCCCCTGCTCGTGTTCTTTCTGTCTCTCAAAAATAAATAAAAACATTAAAAAAATTAAAAATAAATAATCTGCTTGTTGAGTGTAACTCACATACCATACTGTTCACCCATTGAAAGTGCACAGTTCAGAGGTGTTTACTATGTTCACAAGTTGTGCAACCAACACCACTATCTAATTTTAGAACATTTAGTCTCCCTGAAAAGAAATCCTGTACCTATTAACGTTCAGTTCCCATTACCTGATCTCATACCCACAGCCCCCAGCAACCACTAATTCACTGTCTCTATATAGATTTGCTCATTCAGCACATTTCGTATCATTAGATCTGTGCTCGTACAACATGCAGTGATCGGCTTCTTTCGCTTTGTATAACAACACTGTGTCAAAGTTCATCAATGTTGTGACATGTGTCAGTACTTCATTCTTTTTTATTGCCAAATAATATTGTATGGACATATCACATTGAGTCTATCCATTCATCTGTTAGTCAGCATTTGGTTTGTTTCCATTTTGTTGGTTATTAGGAATAATCCTGCTATGAACACTCATGTACAAGTTTTTACGTGGATATATGTTTTCATTCATCTCCAGTATAAGCCTAGGAGTGGAAGAGATGGGTTGTATAGTACTTAATGTTTAATACTGAGGAATTGCTGTTTTCCAAAGCAGCTGCACCATTTTGAATTCCCGCCAGGAGTGTATGAGTGTTACAATTCCTCCACATCCTCACCAGCAGTTGTTACTGACTGCTCACAGCCTTTGGGCTTTACCTTCACTGTCTCTTTTTCCTACATTCGGGTAATCTGTAAAGAAAGGCTAGGCATCTTTTCTTTGGAACCAGTAGGAGATTCAAACCATGCAATCCTGTGCCTATATGTGGGGCCTCTCACCCTGGTCCCACTCCTTCCTCACAAAAAACCCAAAAGCATTCTCCTTTCTCCAATCTCTCTTTTTAATTTATTTACTTAGAGAGAGAGAGAGAGAGAGAGAGAGAGAGAGAGAGCAAGCAGGGGAGGGGCAGAGAGAGAGAGAGAGAGAGAGAGAGAGAGAGAATCCCAAGTAGGCACCACACCGCCAGGGCAGAGCTTGATGTGGAGCTCGAACTTACAAACTGTGAGGTCATGACCGGAGCTGAAATCTAGAGTTGGACACTTAACCAACTTAGTCACCTAGGCACCCCTCCTTTCTCCACTCTCTTGAGCCCTTTACAGATTTGCTTGGGGAGACCTAAGGTTTTCTGCAGAAAACCTAATTAGAGAAGTAATAAAATTTTCATACCCTCTTGGTGTTTGTGAGGTATCATGAATCTGGACATCCAAGCAAATTCTGGATGGAAGTCGCCACTGCCTAGACAGGATATCCACAACATATCCAGAAGTCAAGACTTATGTTTACTTGTTGATCTTCTGTGTAGTTACTCTTTCCATTACTGAAAGTACATTACTTAAGTCTCCAACTCATTGAATTGCCTATTTCTCTCTTTAATTCTGTCAGTCTTTATTTCCTATGTTATGCGGCTCTCTTGTTAGGTGCATATATGTTCATATTTGTTAAATCTTAATAAATTAATCCTTTATCATTATAAATGTTCTTTTTCTTAGTAACAGCTGTTGTCTCAAAGTCTATTTCATTTGATATTAGTATGGTCACTCAGACTCTCTTTGTTTGCATTTGTGTCTTTTTCAGTTCTTATTTTACACCTATTTGTACCTTAAAATATTTTTTTTTATGTTTATTTTTGAGAAAGAGAGACAGACAGAGCGTGAGTGGGGGAGGGGTAAAGAGAGAGAGAGGCAGACACAGAATCTGAAGCAGGCTTCAGGCTCTGAGCTGTCAGTACAGAGCTCGATGCAGGGCTCAAACTCATGAACTGTGGGATCATGACCTGAGCTGAACTCAGATGCTTAACCAACTGAGCCACCCTGGTGCCCCTGTACCTTTTTTTAAAAGTTTATTTATTTGTTTTGAGAGAGTGAGAGAAAGAGAGAGTGCAAGCATGATGGGGAAGAGGCAGATAGAGAGGGACAGAGAAAATCCCAAGCAGGCTCTGCACTGTTAATGGGTCTCCATATCACGGGCTGTGAGATGATGACCTGAGCTGAAACCAAGAGTTGGACAATTAACCAACTGAGTCACTCAGGCGCCCCACCACCTATTTGTATCTTTGAATCAGGGTGTGTTCGGTAGCAACTTATCATTTGATTAATTCTTTTTAATCCATTCTGCCAATCTGCCTTTTTTTTTTTTCATTTTTTTTTTTTCATTTTTTTTTTTCAACGTTTATTTATTTTTGGGACAGAGAGAGACAGAGCATGAACGGGGGAGGGGCAGAGAGAGAGGGAGACACAGAATCGGAAACAGGCTCCAGGCTCTGAGCCATCAGCCCAGAGCCCGACGCGGGGCTCGAACTCCCGGACCGCGAGATCGTGACCTGGCTGAAGTCGGACGCTTAACCGACTGCGCCACCCAGGCGCCCCCCAATCTGCCTTTTGATTTCAGGCTTAATCGATTTGTGTTTAGTGTAATCACTGAGAAGGACTTATATCTGCCATTTTGTTATTTGTTTTTATATGTCCTGTCTTTTTTGTGTCTCTATTCCTCCATTACTGCCTCCTTTATTGCTAAGAGGATATTTTCTAGTATGCCGTTTTAATTCCCTTATACTTTCTTTTACTGTAACTTTAAATTTTAGTTTGTTAGTGGTTATAGTAGAGATTAAAATCACCACTTAAAACAATTTAAGTCCGATGAATATTAATTTAATTACAGTATTATTTAAGACCTTGGCTCCCATATAACTCTGTTCCCTCCCACTTCTTTTATGCTGTTCTTTTCATACACATTTCATCTTTATAGTATCATAAGCTCTACATCACAGTTTTGTAATTCTTGCTTTATATAGTTGCCTTTGAAAATAGATGTGAGCGTGAAGAAATTATAAACAAAAGCATGTTTATAATGTTTTTATATTTACCTGTGTAGTTAGTTTTGCTGGTGTCCTTTATTTTTCTGTGTGTATTCGAGTTATTGTCTGGTGTCCTCTCACGTCAGCCTAAAAGACACTCTTGTCTATACCTGCAGGTCACTGGGCCTGGGATGCAGGAAGGATGGCAAGGGCCTCTGTTAAAATGTCACAGACCCCACTGTCTTACCTAAGTTAAATAGTTTCTCGTGGACAGAGGATTTGCTGTTCAGCCCATGGCTTTGGTTAATTTCCAGGGTTCTGAAATGATTGATGTTGCTTGTGCCTCTGTTGTCATCAGTTTTGTGGGAGAGTGAGTTGACCAAAGCCCTTACTCTGGGAATGCAGATGTTGACTGCCTTAGGATCCCTGTTAATGTCAGGTTTTTTGTTCTTGGTCATTTTGGGGTAGGGGCCTGATGTGTCATTTTAATGTCCAAGAAAAATCCTCCTTTATCTCTGAAAATGTCTTTAAGTTATTTAGAATACACCTTGAGTTTCAGTGTTTCTCTTCTGTTTGTCGGGGCCACTAATTTGCACAGAAGTTAAAGAGAAAATAATTTAATAAATATGTCATATTCACTCACAAAACACACGCACAGTACGCACTGACTTTCACAAGACATGAACAAACTAAACAGGTTGAAAAGTAGAACTGTCATTTTGGTGGATTTCTGGAGTATTGAATCCACGTTTTGTTTGAAGTCTTTGCCTCTTTAGGGGTGCCTGGGTGGCTCAGTCGGTTAAGCATCTGACTTCAGCTCAGGTCATGATCCCATGGTTCCTGAGTTCAAGCCCCACCTTGGGCTCCGTGCTAATAGCATGGAGCCTGCTGGGGATTCTCTGTTTCCCTCTCTGTCTTCCCCTCCCAAGCTCATTCTCTCTCTCTCTCTCTCTCAAAATTAAAAAAAAAAAAAAAAAAAAAATTTGCCTCTTTAGAATAATGGCAGTGTACTGTATTTTACTGTATTGGCAGCAGTGTTCTAGCGCCACCTAGTGCTACAAAGAAGTAAGAGCTGCTCTGCTTTTTCTTTTCTTTTTTTTCCTTCTTATCCTTCTTTCCCCCAACTCCTTTTCCTCAACTTTCTTCACAATAGAATAAAACCTACTCCATGATTATCAGATTTAATCACTGGACATTTATAGAACACCGAATCTTAAATGTGCATATCAATCAATTATTTATTTATTTATTTATTATTATTATTTTTTAACATTTATTTATTTTTGAGAGACAGAGAGAGGGACAGAGAGCAAGCAGGGGAGGGGGTCAGAGAGAGGAGACACAGAAAGAACCCGAAGCAGGCTCCAGGCTCTGAGCTGTCAGCACGGAGCCGGTCGCGGGGCTTGAACCCGTGAACCATGAGATCATGACCTGAGCCGACGTTGGACACTCAACAGACTGAGCCACCTAGGCACCCCTATAAATCATTCTTTTAAAGCACACACAATGATTTACCAAACTGACCATATACTTTGTCATAAATCGAGTCTCAACAAATAATTGAAATCATTTAGAGTATGTTCTCTGGAATTAAATGGGAAATCATGAATTATTATAAAATTTCTCATATATATGTATACCAACATATCTCTAAAGCAATATATTTCTAAATAACCCATGGGTTATGGGATTCCCAATGGAAACTAGAAAATATTTTGAACTGAACAATAATATGTATATACAATATATATGTCCATATATATGCCCAAGAAAATATATATAACAAATATATATATATAACGAATATATATACAAAATATATATATTATATATACCACACACACACACTATATATATATAAAATTTGTAGAGTGCAACTAATACAATGGTTAGGGAAAAATTTATAGGTTTAACTGTATAGGTTTAGCTGTATGTAACTGCATAGTTTCAACAATATATTAGGAACTGTGGCAAAAAAACAAATGAGCCAAGCATCTACCTCAAGACATTAGAAAAAGAACAAATTACGCTCAAATACAATAAAAGCCAGGAAAACAAATTGAGAACGTAAAATAACAAAATAGCAAAAATTTGATAGAGAAGATGAACACAGTCAAATGTTTGTTCTGGTTAATTTGATCAATCCCTGATGAGTGACCATGAAGGAGACAAGAGGTACAAATAATGGATTTTGGGAATGAAAAGGCACACATCATTGTGTATTTATGCCAGCTCTTAAAAATCACAAGAGCATGGTATTAACAACTTTATGCTGACAAAGTAGAAAATTTAGACGAGATGGACAAACTTTTTCAAAATTTGATTTACCAAAAAGTCAAAAGAAGTGAAATACTCAAATAGACCTAAAATTGTCACCGGCATTGTATTCAAAATACATCTTAATTCTTCGTCTGGATGGGTTATTCTCTAGGCATGCTGTTTTGTGAGCTTGTAGACAGTAATTCTTTTTTATTTTCCTTTTCTTTTTTCCATAGTTTGTTCCCATGTTCCATAACTTTCTCTGCCCTAGTATAGTCACTCATTTTAGTGAAGCACATTTTCTGGTAGCTCTGAGAATGCGTACCCAAGAGTGTGGTAGACATTTGTGGTGCCCTGCAACACACAGATTAAGGTCACCCTCAAATGCTTGATTTTGGGATGTTAAACCATCCTTGAATTCCTGGGAAGAATCCTACAGAATTATGGTATCTAATATTTTTTTAATATGTTACTGGATTTAGAATGCCAATATTTTGTTGAGGATTTTGTTTTTGTTATAGAGGAATAATGAATATTCTGAGGTTTTCTTTTCTTGTCATGTCTTCATCTGTTTTGGAATCAGGGAAATACTTGCCCCATAGAATGAGTTCATAAGCATTCTTCCTTCTCTCTTTTCTGAAAATGTTTGTATATGATAATCACAAGCTCTGTTAATAGCCAAAATTCTCTTCTCCTTTCCAATTTTTCCTCTTTCATAATGTCTTGTTATTTTGTTTTTAATCGATGCAATATTCCCTCGAATCTCATGGAGAATATGAATTCTAATGTTTAAGGACCTCTTACTATTTTCTTCAGGTGCCCTATTTTCATGGGGGCCATTTTCTTAGAGTGGTTAGCTTTTGAATCTTTAATTATTTTGGTAATTAAAAATTTTTTACTTTTTGCTCATAGTTATAAATGAGGCTCTTTAAATTAATGAGGATTAATCTCATAGGACTATGACAAATGCTATTAATCACTATTCCATTTCTCCGGCAGATACAACCTCTTCCCACTTGCCCACACTCAGAGCCTTCTCGGAGTCCAAAGAGTGTTCCATCCATAATAGTTAGTGAGTAAGAATGAGCCTCAACGGGGCCCATGAGCTGAAGGCAGACTGGCAGATGAAGAGCATGGACCGTTGAGCAGCATAAGGACCCCTTCACTAGGGTCAGTGGGCGGGCACACCAAGGTACAGGCTGCGTGGATGCCTCCATCAGCCTTTCTTTGCCCGGGGCTCTAGACTGCTCATGTTTGTTCACTGCTCTTTGGCGTAGCCATATTGTCATCCTCTCCTGGAGCAAATCCTCAGGGTGCTGATATCCATTTAGAGTTGCACTTGACAGGGGAAGCAGTGGGAAAGAGCCTCAGGAAGCCAAGGACGTTAGGAATTTTACTGCTCTGCAAAGCCATCTTGCTGCACCTAACTCCACTGTGTATGTTGTGGTGACTCAAACACAGCTGAGTCACTGCCCTCTCTCCAGCTCTATTGCCTACATTAGGGGCTAGACAAACACACTTCACTTCGAAGGCCATTCCTACACGATGAGGAGCCTGGATATGCCTCTGGCCACGGAAAAGTGGTGTTCCAGCTCCCATATAAACTTTAGTATTTCAATTCCAATTAATCTCAGTTCCCTAATATTTCAGTTTTTACATTGCTTCCCTCAGCCCTAGTCAATTGGATCGTGGCCCACACTGGGTGCCAATAAATAACGTACAAGAGTTCTACATGGAAAACTATAAAATATTAGTGAAAGGTCTTAATAAATGAAGGGCTACATCTTGTTCATCATCGGAAAAGTTGAATATTAAGAAGACGTCAAGGGGCACTGGGGTGGCTCAGTCGGTTAAGCGTCTGAATTTGGCTCAGTTATGATCTCACAGTTTGTGGGTTCGAGTCCCCGAGTTCTGTGCTGACAGCTCAGAGCCTGGAGCCTGCTTCGGATTCTGTGTCTCCTTCTCTCTGCCTCTCCCCAGCTTGTGCTTGCTCTCTCTTGCGCTCTCTCTCTCTCAAAAATAAATAATAAAAAAAAATTAAGAAGATGTCAATTCTCTAGAAATTGACTAGTAGATTCAGTTATAATCCCAATAAAAATCCCATGCACAGGTGTGTGTGTGTGTGTGTGTGTGTGTGTGTGATAGGTATGTTGACATATGTTGACTTGCTGAGGAAACAGTATCAGCAAAAGCAGAAAGGCATGACGCAGCATGGTGTGTGCAAAGATATATAAGTAGTTTGGGTTTCCAGAGATGAGGTCGTGGGGATTTGGTGAGGACAAGGCTCGGGGGGCCCTTAACTGCTTTTTGTTTGTTTGTTTGTTTGTTTTTGCGTGTGATGGAAAAACATTTAAGAAGGGGTAGAGAGGTTGGATTTATGTTTTATGTAAATCACTTTGGCTTCCCCTTCACCTGCTCTACTCTTTATGAAGGTAACCACGTTCCCCGGGCTTCCATGCACCATGAGTTCCAGGTAGGTTTGGTCAATGGAAGGCAGAGGTAGAGATTGGAAGTCTGGAGAAGAGAAGTCAGGGCATTCATGTATCCCTACCCCCACTGTTGCCTGTTGTGGGATTTGTTGAGGCAGCTGTACATCCTCCAGGCTCCAACTCTCTCCAACCTGCACTGCCACGGCTCTGTCTCCTGCTGCCAATCCTTGGCTTCTCAGTTCGGACAGTACCACCTCCGGTCCTAGGAGCCCTGCTTCTGCCTTTGCTCATCTCCAGGTTCTTCATCATCCATCATTTCCTGTCTCAGCTTTTCCCTTTGCCCTGTCAGATCATCTCTGCTTAAAAGCCAAGAGCTGGTCTTTTCTTTTCTTCCTGGATGGACATTAATTGACCTAGGGGGTTAAGTTGGAGAAACGAAAACCCATCAGGAAGCCACTGAGATAGTTCAAGTGAGAAATCCTCAGGACCTCACCCGAAGCAGTGGTTGTAGGGACAGAGCGAAACGTATCTAGTAACAGTCTCTTGGAGATAAAATTGATAAGACTTGATGATTGACTGGATGAGTTGCTAAGAGAAAGAGGGATGGGAGAGAAGGGGGATCTAGGGTAGATTCCTGGTTCTTTTTAAAAATTATGTATTTATTGGGGCGCCTGGGTGGCGCAGTCGGTTAAGCGTCCGACTTCAGCCAGGTCACCATCTCGCGGTCCGTGAGTTCGAGCCCCGCGTCGGGCTCTGGGCTGATGGCTCGGAGCCTGGAGCCTGTTTCCGATTCTGTGTCTCCCTCGCTCTCTGCCCCTTGCCCGTTCATGCTCTGTCTCTCTCTGTCCCAAAAAAAAAACAAACCAAAAAAACAAACAAACAAAAAAAAATTATGTCTTTATTTTGGCAGAGAGAGAGAGAGAATCCCAAGCAGGCTCCACAGCGTCAGCACAGAGCCTGACGCAAGGCTCCATCCCACAAACTGTGAGATCATGACCTGAGCCGAAATCAAGCGTCGGACACTCAACAGACTGAGCCACCCAGGTGCCTCCAAATCCCCACTTCTAAGTGATTACGATCCAAAATACAGAAGGCACACTTTTCTCTGCCATCATGGTATGTGCGGTTGATTGTTCCCAGTCGTGTCTTCTCACAGGACTTTCAGGATCAAGCAATTCCTGGCCAAGAAACAAAAGCAGAATGGTCCCATTTCCCAGGGGATTTGGATGAAAAGTGGTAATGAAATCAGGTGCAACTCCAGGAGGAAGCCCTGGATGGAGAAGAACCAAGCTGGGTCTGTGAGGGATCACACAGGAGATGGCACATATATTCATGCCGCAGGAGGGTCACATGCTCGTACCCTGTCACACTGTAAACAGCGCCACCACCTGAACAATAGACATGTTTTATTGGGGAAATGATTTTCCTCTATTGCTATGCTTCTGGACAAGTAGGTTGGTTCAGTAATAAATATGTAAGATCTTCTGTTTTTGTTTTGTTTTGTTTTGTTTTTAAAAAACAAACCAAAATACAGAAGGTGCAACAGGAGAATTGCCAATAAGGGAGAAGCCGGTGAGTGACACATGCTGAGTGTGAACAATGAGTGTGAACATGCTGAGGTTGGGGGGCCTCCAAGGGGATATAAATCTGAAGTTCAGGAAAGAAGTCACGGCTGAATATAAAGACTTCAGGTCTTTAACACATGCATAATAGTTAAAGCCAGGAGAGTAGATTTAGGCTACCCAAGAAAATCAGAGTGGTGGAGAAGAGACATGCTTATTTTTTTCCCCTGTGTTTTTTGTTTTTTTAATTTTTTAACTGTTTATATTTATTTTTGAGACAGAGGGAGACAGAGCATGAGCAGGGGAGGGGCAGAGAGAGAGAGGGAGACACCAAATCCGAAGCAGGCTCCAGGCTCTGAGCTGTCAGCACAGAGCCCAATGCAGGGCTCGAACCCATGAACCATGAGATCATGACCTGAGCCCGAGGTGGACGCTTAACTGACCGAGCCACCCAGACGCCCATTCCCCTGTATTAAAAGCCAATTCGTTAAAAGGAGCACTTTGCTGACACCTACCCCCAGGTCCTCTAGAGAGTTGCTTATTTTGGTCGCTTCTTCTTCAGAACATGCTCACTCTTATGAAAGAGAATGAGTCAGGTATCTGCCCATGTCACTACCTTCGATCCTGGAGCTGAAGAAAGCATGGATTACTCTTAACGACAATGTTCACTCTGTATTTGGCCTCTTCTGTGGCACTTGACACGATTAACCATTTCCTTCTGGAGTTGCTCTTTCCCTCTGTAGTTACTTGGTGATAACAGGCCCTCCTTGGTCTCCTCTTCTCTTTCCTTCTTTCCGCCTGCTTTAACCCTTGTGATCCACAGCCCCCACGCTTCCTACTCCACACTCTTTTCCAGGAGTCTGTCACTCCCTTTCCTGGAATTCCCCAAGTCTGTGTCCCCACTTGAGACACCTCTGCTAAGCCCCAAAGACCATCCTCACACTACCCCCCCCCCCCCGCTAAGTCCCCAGGAAAATTCAGAGCCGTTGTTTTTTGCTTTTTGTTTTTCCCTGCTACACAGCCTAACATTCCCTAACTTGATTAATTTCACCGCATCATCACCCCACCCCCAAACAGAAAATTACTTTCTTTTAAAATAATTTTTAAAGGTTTATTTTATTTGGGAGACAGAGAAGGAGAGAGAGAGAGAGAGAGAGAGAATGGGGGAGGGGCAGACAGAGAATCCTCAACAGGCTCTGTGCCACCAGTGCAGAACCTGATGTGGGGCTCGAACTCATAAAATCATGAAATCATAACCTGAACCAAAGCCAAGAGTCAGATGCTGAACCGACTGAGTGTCCCAGGTGCCCCGGAAGTTACTTTATTCTTTTATCTCTGCATTGAATTGGTTGCCAAGTCCTCAGTCACATTTAATCCCTCAATATCACATTCATTCTTGCTGTTCCAGGTATTCAACATTTCCCCCTGCACTGTTGTTTATGTCACATCCAGGCTTAAAGCTTTTCAATGCCTGTCTATTGCCAAGGATAAATTTTTTAATGTTTATTTATTTTTGAGAGAGAGAGAGAGAGAGAGAGAGACAGAGACAGGGCATGAGTGGGGGAGGATCAGAGAGAGAGGGAGACACAGAATCTGAAGCAGGCTCCAGACTCTGAGCTGTCAGCACAGAGCCTGATGTGGGGCTTGAACCCTTGAACTGTGAGATCATGAGCTGAGCCAAAGTTGGACATTTAACCGACTGAGCCATCCAGGTGCCCCACCAAAGATAAATTCTGAAGAACTTCAAATGATCCATGAAACTGACCTTGCACCCTTGGGGGTTCTAGGGGGAAATCTGAAACTGGCCCCCATACACGGAGGGCAAGGAGAGACCAAAGAAAGAGGCAGACCGCTCTAGATTGGCAGGTGGCAATTTTAATAAGCAAGGGAACTTATACACATGGCTTGTCTTGGGTGGCTGCGAGATGGGTAGCTATCTGCACCTGCCCGCCAGAATCTTAAGTTTATCCACAGGCCTTAACCTGGTTCAGTTGTGTAAACGGTCCAGATGGTCTCAATAACACATTGCTCTCTCAAGTCTGCATTCTTGATGTGGGTCCTAGTGGGAAAATGGTGAATGAAACATATATTCCGAGTATGCGGGTGGGGTTGGGGTATGTGTGGGAGGGGTTAAGAGCCTCGGATAGCCCTGGCCCAGCCCTCAGGTCAATCAGGGATCATGTCCTTTTGGTGACCTCCCACAACAGGATACATGTATACAATTGTATATATTATAGCACACAGAACATTTTGTTGCAAGTCTGTGTTGGTTTGCCTGAGTCCTCTTGTAGTCTGTGAACTCCTTCATGGTAAGAATTATATTTTATTGATGTTCCCTTTCTCAGTCTTCTGCAAAATGCCTGGCACATAGAATGTGCTCAATAAATATTTGATGAACCAGGCAGACACAAATGAATAAGGGCACTCCCTTAGTGCAGGAACGGACCTGTTGCACTCCTCCCGGAGCCGTGCACATGAAAGTGATCCTTTAGTGTGGGTCTTCCTGTGGAGTTGGTTGATTGATTCATTCATGAACTATTTATGGAGCACCTGGTAGGTTCCAAGCATTGAGCCATATAACAGGCATCCTCTTGGCTTTGAGAAAATTATCATTCCAATACAAAAAGCAGAATTATTACATTTTGGCTAGTCATTCCTGCAGATGGATGCAGAGTCGATTAAAAAGTGGTTAAGGCTGACGGCACACACACTAGTGAGACTTTGGCTGTAACCCCGTGGGCTTTCATGTTCCAGACTTGCTCCTTAGGACAGACCTCATATTATCTCATTTCAGCATAGGAAGGCTGGGATGCCTTTACTGGACCTGGCTAAGGCAGCCACGAGCAAATGCTGCCGCACACCAGAACATGGCCAGGGCGCACACAGGTGCCCATATCAGAGACGAAATGTGATGTGTTTGGGGCAGATGACACAGGAAAGGCATATCTGAGGACCATGGAACCTTCCAATCCCTGCTCTTTCCCAAAGGCCCTAACTAACACAGGGCTTCCTCTGCTTATTCCTAAGCAAGGCGAGTTCCCTTTTCTCTGTCTCTTGTCCAAAGCTTGCTTTCAGAAGACAATTTGAAATTTATCTACTATAAATTATAAAACAGTATAAAACCTTAAAGATCACTAGTTCACTGGTACCTTCTAGTGGGCCTTCCTGTCTAAACAGTATGGAAAGACTTAGACTAACGTTCTGAATAGTCGATTGATGACTGGGATTCTATTCTAGGCATAATACAAAAAGACAAGTCTAACCGAGGCTCCTGAAATGATTCCAGGAAGATGGTCATCTTCTTGATGTGCCAAGTTGGACAACAGAGGGGAGGAAGGGAAAAGGTCAGGGAGGGGAAAAGGTCAGTGCCAAAGGCACAGGCGGGGCTTAGGCTGACTACTAGAACGTCCGGGGGCCAGCAGTTAATTCAGGAGAATGAAACTGTGCCAGTGCTGGGGCGGGGCGGGGTGGGGGGCGGATTACAAGGAGTGATGTGTGACAGGATCTTGTGTTACATAAACCTTTTGGTGCAGGCAGCAAAAGGGGAAAAGGCAAAAGCGCGCGTTTTGGATGGTCTCTTCTGCACGAGGATATCTTTGATTTTTCAGCCCTTCTCACCCGTGGTGAGACGATGGGGAGGAAAAGGAAGGGGCAGAGAGCAGAGCCAAGGCAGAGCGGCTGGAGGGGCTCAGGAATCCTTCCCCCCCGCAGGCGGGCCTGTGGAGGGACTCTGGGCGGGCGCTGGGCGGAGCCTCTGGAGCATCCTCTGAGCGGCCGCCTCTGAGCACCATGGGAAAATCCTTCCTCCCTCGGACATGGCGCCCACCTGCCCCGCGGCAGCAGCCGGCTCCGGCGCCGCGGTTCGCGGGTCCGGGCAGGAGAGCAGCTCGAGCTTCAGTCGCGGGGCGGAAGGGGGGGGAGGGGGCGGCGGCAGCGGTGGCGGCGGTGGCGCCGCCCGCGGGCCTGGGTGTTAGAGCCGAGGGCGCCCGGGGACCGGCGGGCGGAGCGCAGCGGGGCGCCGCCGGCCCCGGGGCGCAGCAGGCATGGTGTCCCAGGCGCTGCAGCTGCTCCGGCAGGGCGTGTGGGCCGCGCTCACCGGCGGCTGGTACCACGACCCGGAGCAGAGCAAGTTCACCAACAGCTGCCACCTCTACCTGTGGCTGTTCCTGCTGCTGCTGCCCCTGGCCTTGCACCTGGTGAGTGGGGAGGTTCGAGCCGGGGAGACGTGAGGGTGGAGGCAAGAGGGGAGAAAGCCACCCCAACCTGCGTGTCTGCCTCGTGATGGCAAGGGCTGGCAGCGATTCTGAAGGGATGGGATGAAGAAGTATAAACGTACCGTTAGAAGATAAATAAGTCACGGGGTGCAATGTACGGCGTGGGGAACACAGTCGGTAATATTGTATTAACTTTGTAAGGTGACAGACGGTAACTGGACTTGCCGCGGTGACGGTTTCGCAATGTATACAGATGTCGAATCGCTCTGTTATACACCACGAACTAATATAGCATTGTACGTCAGTTATACCTCAATTGAAAAGAGAAAAGGTGGAATGAGGACGGCCCTCGGGATTTGGGGACAGAGGAAGTACAGGGAAAGGGGGACAGGGACTCGGCAGGAAAAGAAGTCGAAAGGACTTTGGGGGCTCTGGGACTCATTAAGAATTGATGCTGACTGTCAGGATGAGTCAGACTCTGCTTGTGGCTGGGGGATGTTGAACCTGTTTTGTAGGTGGAAAATCCTAGGCCTTCTGGCTGGTTAGCTGGGCATGATGGCCAAAATGCAAAATGAAATGTTAAAAACAAACCTATTTCAGTTGTTGATCTTCTAATCCCCCTCCCCTCCTTTCCCGTTTTGCTTTGAGAAGGCAGGTTCAATGATCAAGTACTCAACTTTCGATTTCCACACCATTATGTAAAGAAATCTATAGGAAGATATATTACTGGGTAAATCTAATGTAGTTTATGCTAAGCATTACAGTACCTAGTTGGGGCTTGCCACTTTAATAGGTTACCGTAATTGAGCGCCTGCAGAATAACTACATCATGACCTTCTTGGGTAAATTAAATATACCTAATTGAAACAATGTTTCAATCTGAAGAGAAACTGTACAGATAAAGAGTTCCATGTCTTATTCAATGTTCTGTGCCAAGGATCTAATTTTGATAGCTCTGTTGAAAGACTTTATTCCTAAAATGAAATTTAATCATCTTCTCCCCTGCAAAAATTTTCAGTGAGTTTGCACAGCTGATGAATTCCAAGTTCAACATTAGAGGCTGTCCATGATCTGGTTCCTGTTTTCCTCTTTCTGGCGGTTTATCCAGAGGGTCAGAATTCTAACTCTGAAATCAGGCTCCCTGAGTTAAATTTTGGGTCCACCTCTTACCAGTACTATGACCTTGGGGAAGTCGCTTACATTATCTTATTTTTCATTTTCTTAGCTGTAAAATGAGAAAATACTACCAGATGGACGGTGTTGTTCAGGGGCTTAAATGAGACACTGCACATACAGCCATCCATCTGTCTGGCTTGACCCAGGAATGGACACAGGCCTGTTTTAAATTTCTGTTTTGCTGCAGAGTAGCTGCTTGGCGTGATGTTTAACCTATCTAAACCTTAGCTTCTCAGCCTTAAAATGGATGTGATAATGATCATGTCTCAGGAAAAGCAAGTAAATTTTTGTATAAAAGGCATTGAGATGCAGAGGCTGATCCATGGATGCCCTTCAACATGTTAAGGTTCCTTCTTCTTCTGTGACCTTGTTCATCGTTTTTCCCTGGCCCGTAGGTCTTGATGTTTTCTCTTTGCCTGGAGGGGCAGCGTAGCTGGGTGATGAGGAACACAAACTTGGGTTCAATCTGGGTTCTTGTGCTTACCAGCTCTGTGAGCTTGAGCAAGCTCGAGCTTTCTGGTGTGTAAAGCAAGGATAATAGTACCCCCCTTATAGGGCAAATATGAGGGTTGATTGAATGAATGAATGAAAGTGCTTCTCAGTACCTGGCACATAGTGACTGTTCAATATGAGCTGGGCTTCCTCCCCCTCCCCCTGCCCTTTTCTCATCATTTACTTTCCATAATCTCTCCATCCTTCTCTGTCTCAGTTTCCCTGATTTCCATTCAGCTAGAATTAACTTCTCTTCTCTCTTGCCTTTACCCCATTCTGAATTTACTGTTGGTACAATAGCACAGTTTGAATTCTGCTTTGCACTTAGTTGCTGGAACATGTACCTCTGCTTCTAGATCATGGGTTTTGATTTTGTCGATTCATCTTGCTTTTTCACAGTGCATCTAGCAAAGTGTCCTGCATTTGGTTAACCGTGATCTCATGTATAATAAACTTGTGGCAATAAAATCAACCTGTATCTTTCTGTTCCATCCAACATTATATTGTCTACCTCACTGTATATTTTCAGTATTTCTGAAAATTAAAGCAATATATATTTCACCTCTAATTCCACTCCTCAGCAACAACCACATTTACATGTAATGCATATTTCTATAGATTTTTTTTTAGGTATGTGGGCTCATTTTTACATAACTCCTTATAAGATTTGATGTGTGCCTGTGATCAGAATCTTTAATTTCTATCTAATTATGCTTTCTTGAGTAGCTTGATTCTAACTGGTATTTGTAAATAGGAAATTGCCCTTAATTAAGTTCCTCTTTAATGCTATTTTAAAATAATTTTTTTTTTGGCTAGATCTCAAGAGTTTAGGAAGTAAAAAACTGATACCTTAAATCATTTTACTCTTATATTGGATTTTTTGGATCAGACCAGTTATACCAAAATTTTTGTATCTTTTTGCCAGTGTGCTTTGACCTATTATAGAATAATTTTATGTGAATGCATTTGTTGTCCTGCTACTTTTTAAATGTATCCTATCTTTTAAAAAAATGCAGGTTATCCCTTTGTTTCTCTGGTCTTCTGGTCTCTGAATGTGACCTTAGCAATAAAAGACCCTCCTTCCTCAGCAGAGGGTTCTGTGCTACTAAGTCTTGAGGTTTAAATATATTCTTCTGAGCTTCAGGGCTGCCTGGGGTTGCTAACATCTTTTTCAGTTTTTTCCGCTTACGGGAACTTAGTCCAAAAAAACTACCTGACTGCTCACTGATAGCAGGGGCTTATTTGAAGTTCTGTTATTTAAGGGGCCCTGAACTTTCCTGATTTTTGCAGTTTGAGTTTAAACATGTTTAACCAAGATAGTTCTACTGTAGGGAGAATCCATACCTTTCAATTTGATAGGGGCTTTGAGTATGTAAATTAAAACTTTATTATTAATTATTGAGGCAAACTTATCTCTGAGCCCTAGAGTTTCCTGAGGCCTGGTTGATAATGTGGAAAGTAGATTATTTATTAGCATTTATAAGTTATTCACATCTTTTTGGGAAATGCTAAAAAATGCACAACTATAAACACGAAGCCACTTTGGATAATTTGGAAAGAGCTTTACTTTGATTTATTACCGATCTGATTTTCTTTCGGACCAACTGAAAGATGCATTTGTCATTAGAGATATTTAAACTGTCATTTACTACACGGGGGCTTGTGCTTATTCTTGTGAGATAACAGACGGACATTCATGTGAAGCGTTAGAACAGGAATACCCTAGGCGTGATGCTGACCCTGTTCTGGCGACACTAGGCTAGTGTCCAAAGGCATCCCTGCTCTACCCCCTACGAATTGTGTGTGTGCAAGTCACTTCGCTTCTCCAAGCCTCAGTTTCAGCCTCTGTAATAGGGGGAGTATGGGTTTCATTTGATAGATTCAGCAACTGAAATCCAGAGGGGACTAGGTTACCTGCCTAAGGCCATATAGACTATAGGTGGTAAAATTCAGAATTTTCGCTGAGGTCCTGTTGTATCCCAGTCCTTGGCCTTTCCACAACACTGTGCGGCCACATCTGCTACACAGGAGAGCATCTGAACTCCCTGAAGCAGTAGGCCCTCAAAAAGTGGCCTTCTGATTATCCTGGTGGTGGTAGGACCAACGTGAGTAGAACAAGAGTTGAAGAGTGGAAAAAATGGGTTGGAAACTTGATATTCTTTAAGATCCGTTGGAGGGCAACATTGTGTATGATTTTCACACCGAAAGCCTGTCTTTTATTTTAGGACTATAGCTTTATGTTCCCTTTCCTTTTCTTTTTGCCAGACTTGCTGTTTCCAGTTCTGCTTTTTAATTTAGTGTTAGAGACTTTCTTTGGTAGGAACCACTTCATTTCTAATTGCTATGATTATCCAGTGGGATTACTTACCTGGGAATGCAAGCTGGTGCAGCCACTCTGGAAAGCAGTATGGAGGTTCCTCAAAAAACTAAAAATAGAACGACCCTACGACCCAGCAATTGCATGACTAGGCATTTATCCACGTGATACAGGTGTGCTGTTTCGAAGGGACACATGCACCCCCATGTTTCTAGCAGCACTATCAACAATAGTCAAAGTATGGAAAGAGCCCAAATGTCCATCGATGGATGAATGGATAAAGAAGATGTGATGTATACACACACACACACACACACACACACACACAGTGGAGTATTACTCGGCAGTCAAAAAGAATGAAATCTTGCCATTTGCAACCACGTGGATGGAACTGGAGGGTGTTAAGCTAAGTGAAATTAGTCAGAGAAAGACAAAAATCACATGACTTCACTCATATGAGGACTTTAAGAGACAAAACGGATGACCATAAGGGAAGGGAAACAAAAATAATATAAAAACAAGGAGGGGGACAAAACATAAGAGACTTATAAATATGGAGACCAAACAGAGGGTTACTGGAGGGGGTGTGGGAGGGGGATGGGCTAAATGGGTAAGGGGCACTAATCTACTCCTGAAATCATTGTTGCCCTAGAGGCTAACTAATTTGGATGTAAATTTTAAAAAATAAAATTAAAATAAAAAAAAAATAAAATGATTTACCCAAGACCTCTAGGCTCATAGGTGGTAGAACTCCAAGTCCGATATTCTCCCTACCACCCACTTCCGTGGCTTCCTCTCAATAAGTAGTTATAGTCGAGATTCTTCTGTGACTGTGCTGCTCACTCATGGGAATCTGACCCAATGCAACCAGGAAAGGCAGAAGGAAAGACCTCTGCAAAGGTCAGACCATGCATTGCCTGAGGCTATTGTTCTCCATTCCAGCCCCAAGAACTCTTAAGAGATCAATGAAAACATACATTGGGAAATAAAAGAGGCAGGAGAAAAATTAAAAACAAAACAAAACGAAATAAATGGGATTACCTATCATGTGCTAGTATCGCACTAGGTAGCAAGTCAGCAAACCATGCCTGCTAGGGGGTCTTGTTACACCTGGTGGGGGACTCTCCTATTGTAGTCTGTAGCCACTTGCCCATTTGGATACATAATTAGTTTTCCCTGGGTTTTCTATTTCTTTGTATCCCTCCTTCCACTCCCACTTCTAGCGTATCAAACGCCTTTGCATGAATTATGGGAAGATGGTGTGTTCAAAAAGCCACCTCTTCCTGGCTCAGGACTTGGGGACTAGACTCCGGCCCCCATTGGGTCCTGTCAGCTGGAGGCCCTTGTGCAAGATGCAGCTTGCCCAGCCTGACACAGCAGGCCTGGCCGCGTTGGCTTGGTTGTTGTTACTTTGCTGGGCTACTTCACCGGCTGCTGTTCTCAAAGGTTCCCTCTCATGGTCAGTCCTAGCGTTCATATTAGATGTCTCTGAAAGAAAGGCTTTCTTTGCTGTTGGATCACATGGACCATACTTTCTGTTTTGGTGCTTTTACCTCCGGGGGCGTATTCATTCACACATTGAGATGCATGAACCTCTGTGCGTTCCCATAACTTACTGGCATGTCTGAACTTCCTTCCTTCTGCCCTCACCTGCCTCCTGCCCTCACCTGCTTCCTGCCCTCACCTGCCTGAAACAGATTGGGGTTCAAGGTGAGGCAGCCAAATCTTGCGGATGGATGCTTAAAGGCATTCTTTCCTGGCCCTGGGCCTCCACAGAAGTGCAGACCCAAGCCTTCTGGATTTGGGCTCAACGCCATCCCATGCAGTTGTCTTCAAAATCGTGCTGTTCCCAACGGCTGTTTGGACTATGTGTGCAAAGGTCTTGGCTTCCTGGCTCCATGAGGGCTTTGTTTTCCTGGCGTAAGCCCTTGGACTAGGGATGCCCCTCCATCCCTGGGGTAGCTCAGGGCAGTCACCTTCAGTCTCTCCTGAGTGATGATTGACACCTTCTGCAAAATTCCTCCTACTCATCCTGGCCTTCTGCCACTCAGACACATGGATGTTGTGGGCGGGTTGTGTTTTGTCTCTGTGGCAAAAGGACCAGCATCTGCCTGGTCCTGGGATGTCGGCCTCTGGAGCAGCCTCCAAAAATAGTGCTTTCCCCCCCTTTCTTTCTGTTCTAGTATTTCAAGTTCATGACTAATTTTCTGGTGGTTAAATTTATGTCTCCCAGCCCACCTCCACTTCCCTGAGAGCTTTTTGAGATTTCTCCCAATTAGTACCTAGTTATATTTGGATGCCACTGTCCTCAGATATTTTTTTTCCAATTGTAATGTCTAATACTTTAATGCCCTTGGTGTTATTTATTTATTTATGTGTAGGGAAGTTTATGCTTGTCAAGTGACTGCTGTTCTCCTGATTTTAACCTCTTGGTTCCTCAGATGGTTACTTTTAAGTATTGCCCAACCATATTCCCATTTGTCTTTCCCACATCTTATAGAAGAAAAAAAATGGGCTAGTTCTTAATGGTACTCAGATTTTCCCCTTATTTTCTTTTTTTTGTTTGTTTGTTTAATGTTTATTTATTTTTGAGAGAGAGAGAGAGAGAGAGAGAGAGAGAGAGAGGACACAAGCAGGGAAGGGGCAGGGAAAGAGGGAGACACAGAATCTGAAACAGGCTCCAGGCTCTGAGCTGTCAGCACAGAGCCTGATGCAGGGCTTGAATCTGCAAACCACAAGATCATGACCTGAGCCGAAGTCAGGTGCTTAACTGACTGAACCCCCCCTGTCTCCTCTCCCTTGTTTTCTTTTGAATCTTTCCCCTGTAACATTTATTATATTATTATTATATACTATCGGAATAGGCAGTAGCAACAGCCAACGCTCACCAACCACATCTAAGGTGGGCCCTCTTGTGAGAGCTTTGCCTGCCCTCCGCCATCTTGTCCTCACAACCCAGAGAGGTGCTGCCATGATTCCCCTGTTACAGTTGATGGCATTGGCACAGAGAAGGTGGTTAACATGCATGAGGATGTGTGGCCAGTTGTGACCTAACCAGAGTGAGAGTCCCAACAGTCTGTACTCTTACCTCCCAGCCGTTGTTTCACAACATGGACATGTATGTCCTGCACGTTGGCATGAAGAGACACAAACACCGAAAATGTGCAAAAGACCATCTCACGAAAAGTTATTTTCCCTGGACTCTACTACGTCTCTACTACGTCATTCGAGAGGCTACCATCACACACAGTCTCTCGTGTGTTGTTCGGAGGATATTTTATATGCAGGCGGGTGGAGATTTGGTGTGAGGGATACTGGTCTGAATCATAAAGCAGCCTTCTTTGTCCTCTGTTGCCCATTTGGTTTGTTCTCTAGAGGGTTTGTTCTCTACTCCTAGATAAAAGCAGTTGCAATCCCCGGGATTTCAGCTCGCAAGTAATAAAAGTCCAACTAATAAAAAATAAAAGCTTGGGGCGCCTGGGTGGCGCAGTCGGTTAAGCGTCCGACTTCAGCCAGGTCACGATCTCGCGGTCCGGGAGTTCGAGCCCCGCGTCGGGCTCTGGGCTGATGGCTCGGAGCCTGGAGCCTGTTTCCGATTCTGTGTCTCCCTCTCTCTCTGCCCCTCCCCCGTTCATGCTCTGTCTCTCTCTGTCCCAAAAACAAATAAACGTTGAAAAAAAAATTAAAAAATAAATAAATAAATAAAAGTTTGACACAGACTTGACTGAGATTTCAGAATGTCCAGTTCTGTATGATAATCAAAGCTTCAACCACTCAGTCATTTCTACGGGCAGGAATGGGTACAAGGAAGGAGGGCTGTTTCCCACTACTCCTCCCTCACGTGTTGGTCGATGTTTCTGATGTCTTTAGTCTCGATGAGCAGGAAAGCTCTTTGTTGACTGGCACAGTGGTAGGCCGGCTCTGGGACAAGGATGCACGTGTCCCCAGCTGAACCTCTCTGGCGAGGCCCTTCCCCATGTCCTTCACAGACCCTGTTCTCCGTGCCGGTATTTTGTCCCTTGCAGTTCCACGAGGAGAGCTGCCTCATCTCTGTCCCGCCTCCACAGTTTCTCAGAATGGGAAGTCCACCCCAGTGACTTCTGCAGGGCCTTTCTACGCTGGCAGCCCTTTTGGACGTTATCTAAAGCAAACTCTTGCAGGCTCGAAATCATAGCCTCCTATGATTTCTCCTAGGCCCTCTCCCAACAGACTCTGGGAGGGAAGGCCAACCTCAAGCGTAGGAACATCCCCCTCGTCCCTGATCAGAGCAGCGAGCCAACTGGTCTCTCATCTTTTAGCTCTTCTGGGAAGGAGTCAGACACCAGTCTACTGTGCTTCCCACTCCCCCACCCAGATTGTGGGGGACCCACACTAAGTCTCTGAGTGGTCCCACTGAAGCCTTTCTGTCTTGATTATGGCAGGCAGAGATACAGGACTCACGGAATACCAATGTTCCCTCCAAATATCTTCACAAATCCTCTCATTCCAGATTGTATTGCACCCTCATTTTGAGGGAGAGATTTTGGAGTCCTCTCATTCATTTTCACGACCCATTTAGAAGTTTCTAGATTGACCCAGAAATTGGTTGGAATCTTAATTTCTCTTCTATCTTGGCTTTTTGGTCAACACTTCCAAATGAATATTTTGTTGTATACATAATGCAGTCATTTGTGTGTACGTATTCTTGTTTTCCCACTTCATGGAACATCTTGGAGATTGGTACAAAAAAGCTGCATCATTATTTTTAATGTTTACATAGTTTGAGTAAAGGGTAATTTGTTCAACCTGTCCCTTAGGAAGAATACTTAGGTTTTCATATGATCTTTAACCTAATGCAAGTATTTGGCTATTTGTATTAAGTTTCATTGAGTATTTGAACACATGTGCACTCATCAGGATGTGCTAGTTTGTGCCGATGTAATAAATAACCTTAAAATCTCTTTGGCTTTATCGAGTTTGCTTTTTATTCGCGTTATATGTCCAACATGATCAGTAGGGGGTGGGGGACATGGTTAGCTGGGGGTCCTGCTCGTTGGAAGCATGTAGGCACCTAGGCTAATAGAACCTCCATTTTGGGTTGGCTGGGGGTCTGCTCACCCTGGCTGATTATTGCCAGTCACCGTGATGGAGGGAGAGAGAGTGAGGGTCAGGCGGTAGCTTTTGAAGCTCCTTCCTGGAAATGGCAAATACTTGCGCACTCAGATTTCTTGGTCAGGGCAAGTTGCATGGCCACACCCAACTCCAGAGGGAGAGGAAAGAGCAGTTGTATCATGTGTCCAGGAAGGAATTGGACATACTTGTTGGGCAGCACTTATGTCTATGATGGCAAACTAAGTGCCAGGGTTCTGATGGATTTGGGGAAAACAACAGGCAGAAGATAGATTGGTATTTCTCCTCATGAAGTTAGCAGATAAATGTTAATAGACATAAATAGAACAATGACAATTGTTATTATATGGCAAGTACAAGATGTTATATATAGTAAAGATGGGAGACCCTATCCTGACTTTGGTATTTAGGGAGGGCTTCCCCGAGGAAATGACTTCTGATCTGAGATTTGACAAATGCCTAAAGAGTTAGCCAAGCAAAAATGGGTAGACCATGAGGAGTTTGAGTGTATAATTCTCAGTACAGTGAGACACATGGATGCTGGGTTTTTTGTTTTGTTTGTTTGGTTTGGGGTGTGTGTGTGTGTGTGTGTGTGTGTGTGTGTGTGTGTGTTTTGGGTCAAATGGATATGATTTTTTTATTACCCAATTTTTATTTTTGAAAAATTTCTTGTGCATAAAAAAGTTGCAGAAATAGTGAATGAAAATATTTACCCTTCACTTAGATTCACCAGTTCTGAATATTTTCCGACATTGGCTTCATCGCTCTCTTTATATGTTTATATAGTTTTGGTTCTGCTGTATCATTTCAGAATAAGTTGCAGGCATCGAGACCTTTTCTTCCTAAAAACATCAGCTGGTATGTCTTAAGGCAAAGGACATTCTCCCACACAGTTAACGCATGCAAAAGAAGTTTTATTGCTGTAATGCTGTTATCTAACGTATAATTCCGATCCAGTCTCCTGTGTTCCCAGTGGTGCCCTACATAACTAGGGATTTCTGTTTTGTTTTTCTGGGACCAAAATTTAATCAAGGATCATACATTGCTTCTAGTTTTCACGTCTCATAATTGCACTTTGTTCCAGAAGGAGTTCTTCCAGCCCTTTTGTTTTCTTTGGTGGCATTGAAAGTTGTTTTGCAGAATGTTCCTTAATTTAGATATTTTGGATCATTTCTCGAGATTAGATGTGTGATTATGCTTACTTTGGCATGAAATCTGCATAAGTAACGCATCCTTGTCCTGAATAACATTGTAGGCTCGCTTGTGATATCATCCCCCCCACTGTCGGGGCTGTTAAGTGTGGTCACTGGTTAGGGTGGTATCGCCTACATTTCTCTATTATAAAGGTACCTATTTTCCCCTTTGTATTTAATAAGTTACCTGTGAGGGGAAACCTAGAGGCTGTATATAGTACTGTGTTCCCCCAAAACTGTCACTTAATGATAGTAACGTAAATTAATTCTTGCCTAAAACAATTATTGCAATGGTGGATGCAAAATAGTGATTTTCTATTTATTGGTATTCTTCTGTAAAGAAAACCTTTCCCTTTTTCCCCTGCCTCTGTAGTTTTGTGGTG
Source organism: Lynx rufus (assembly GCF_022079265.1). Classification (NCBI taxonomy): domain Eukaryota; kingdom Metazoa; phylum Chordata; class Mammalia; order Carnivora; family Felidae; genus Lynx; species Lynx rufus. Next base: position 15,182,297 of record NW_025814840.1, read on the forward strand.
CTGGTTAGTGCACCTAGATTCATGTTTTTTAGTTCAATGGGTTAGAATCTATTCCTATGATCATTCTTATTGATATTCAAACTACACAAAATTTGGCAAGTAAGACCCTCTTTGAGCAGTTCTTTAATCCTTTGGCTGTGTCCCCAGCAGGTTTTGAGTACTTTCTTGCTCTCTGGACCACCACGGTAGTCAGGCTTAGCTTATACTTTCCCAACCCAGCCCTGAAAAAAGCAGCCATTTTTTCTAAGGAGACTGGATCCTTTTAGTAGGGAATGGCTTCGGGAAGCAAGATTTAAGGCAACAGTCGTTGTGCTCATTACTCCTGGATTGTCTTTGCTCTGGGTCCTTCCTGTAGACAGAGCTGGGAGAGCTTAGTTATCTGTCTGTCTATCCATCCATCCATCCACCCATCTATTGAGAGTTTATTCTGAAAGTTTTAATCTGGTCCAAATCAAAGGATTCTAACTCTCCTTTACTCCTTCCATATTTGTATCTACTTTTTCCCACAAGGAGAGTTCTGGTTGCCAAACTATCATTTTTTCAGCCTTGAAATATACACAGGAAGTACTACTCCTATACCACCACCAAACAAAATCTTTTAGTAAAGTTCAAGATTCTTTTAGTTATTATTATTTTTTTTATTTTTTTAATTTATTATTATTTTTTTACATTTATTTATTTTTGAGAGACAGAGCACAAGCGGGGAAGGGGCAGAGAGAGAGGGAGACACAGAATCCGAAGCAGGCTCCAGGCTCTAAGCTGTCAGCACAGAGCCCCACATGGGGCTCGAACTCACAAACCGTGAGATCATGACCTGAGCCGAAGTCGGACGCTTAACCTACTGAACCACCCAGGCGCCCCTATTATTATTATTTTTTAAAGAATACACCAATAATGTGCTGTGAGTGTATTGTGTTCTAAAGTTACTTGGATTAATTCTTTGAAAAAAAATTTTTTAATTGAGGTTTAAAATTATATTAGTTTTAGGTGTACAACATAATGATTCAATATTTGTACAGGATTCATTCTTTGTTTTTATTTTCTGATTTGTTTTTGTGGTTATTCCGTGAGTTCCATATACATTTCGGTCCATCTGTGGGTACGTAATTCTGTTTTTTTCCCCCTTCGTCCTTGTTGATTTAATAATTTTTGGAAGTACAAAACATTGACATGGTTCAGAAAACACATGTAAAAGATACATTGTTTTTCTTTATTAAAAATTTTCCCTGGCTATTGAGTGGGAAGTGGATTAGAGAAAGAGCAGGAACAGAGGGGAGGTTCAGAGGCTGTTTTAGTAGTCCAGCCAAGAGATGGTGGCAGCATTAAGATGGAGAAATGTGAATGTATTTTGATAAGATTTAGTGGTAAGTTGGCTTGGGGGGTGGAGGAGTGAGGATGAGGGACGAATCAAACTTGGCACCTGGTTATCTAGTTTGAGCCCAGGTGCATGAGGTACCATTGCCTAAGATGGGAAAGGTAGGAGAGTACAGGTGGTGGAAAGGGTTGGGAAACCACACATCTAGGTTTAGATGTGTTAATTTGGAGTTTCCTTTCAGATGTAAAAGTGGAGATGTTCAATTGATAGTTGGATATGGGTGTGGGGAGCTTAAGGGATCAAGAGTAGTTAGAGATAAGGATTTGAAAATCCTCCATGTAGAGATTATATTTACTGTCAAGGGACTGAGTGAGAACTCCAAGAGAGAATGTGTAGAAGGAGCAAAGATTTGATCTCCAACTCTTTACCTGACTATGCAGGCAATAAAAACATTTGCCCTGTTGTTTTTTGCTTCTTCTCAAAATACCATATCTGAATTTACTATTCCGCGGTATTGATGAATGATGCATAGAGGATGCTGATGGTGATGACAAGTGAAACTAACATTTGGGTGCTTATTACATATCGGAAGGTGAAGTCTAAGGAGCTCTACACACAGACATAGGGCAAAGAGGTAGTATGAGTGAGGCAAGGAAAAGGCTGGAGAGCGTCTTGCATTAAATGTTTACTTTTTGAGACACTGACGAGATCATTTTCAGTGGAGTGCTGGAGCGTCGAAGCCAGGTTGCTGTGGGTTTAAGAGGCAATGGGAGGTGAAAGAATGAAGACAGCTGGTAAAGATGGCTCTTCCATTCAGGAAGCAGAGAAATGGCACAGTATCTGGAGAGAGGTTTGGATTCAGGGAAAGCTTATCCTTCCACCAACTTTGCAAGAATCTTGAGGGTGGGGATGCGATTTGAATTCCCCTTGGTCCCTGGTGTGGTGCTTCGTGCACAGGGGATGATCAGACTGCTTTTTCCCCCGATGCCATCTAACTTGGTGAGAAAAGACACAGTTTTGGTTGTGCTGATACAGTTTGAGGCCAGGCCCAGTTCAATGGACTCACCGCAATGTTGGGGCCAGGATCCAGGTCATTAAAAATGGAGTTTGAAAACCGAGGTGTTACTCTCTATATTGGATTTCCTTAAAGTTCGAATTGCTGTTGTTTCTAAGATGACATTTCTTTTATTATTTATGTGGCAATTATGTATTTTCGTGGCATTTGTGGAATAATTACAAACTTTTTTCTGCATCATGGGATACTTGCACTTTAAAAATACCATTGGATCAAATAAAATGATTTTACCTCATTTATTGATACTGAGTGATCTTACATATAGAGAGCAAATATAGAAGTTTTGGATTGTGAGTGACCTTGTACTTTTTTATATTGGCTCATGTGTGTGTTTTAATTCCTTCCTCCGAATCTTTGCCATTTCAAAAGGAAATCAAGAGAACCGATGCTCATTTGCCACTGGCCTTCCTCACTCTTGAGAACATCTTCTTCCTTTCAAGACTACAACTAGATACTAAATAATTAGGGAAGAATAAAAATCCCTGAATATGAGAATTATCCCTGAGCCATCCCTGACACAAATAGTTTTCCAAGAAAACAACTGCCTTGGCTTATATCATAATTATTTTTTCCTTATTATGTGTTATGATGAACACTCCTGATGCTCGATGCAGGCAATAAAAACATTTGCTCTGTTGCCGTTAGCTCCATCTCAAAACACCAAACCTGAAGTTTTTATTTCGTGGTAAAATATGAAATGATGTGTAGATGAGGTTGATGATAATAAGTGACACTAACATTTGAGTGCTTATTACATTTCAGAAAATGTACTAAATAAAACAATTAATGGGGCGCCTGGGTGGCACAGTCGGTTAAGCGTCCGACTTCAGCCAGGTCACGATCTCGCGGTCCGTGAGTTCGAGCCCCGCGTCAGGCTCTGGGCTGATGGCTCAGAGCCTGGAGCCTGCTTCCGATTCTGTGTCTCCCTCTCTCTCTGCCCCTCCCCCATTCATGCTCTGTCTCTCTCTGTCCCAAAAATAAATAAACGTTGAAAAAAAAATTAAAAATAAATAAATAAATAAATAAAACAATTAACAATCCTGTTAGGAATTATTATACCCATTTCACAGAAAAAACTGAGATTTACACAGGCTACATAACTTCCCCAAGTTGCAAATTGTGAAATTGAGAAAAATTTAAAGCATGTAAACATACATTACTATCATAAGTATTCATTTATTCGCTGATAGTTTTGAGTGTTGGCTGGATAGCAGGCTGGGTGTTGGGAATATAATGGAGAACAAGTCAGGAGCTCAGACCTGGCTCCTGTCCTCATGGGACTTATCATCTTCACATGGCTCTTATGAATAAGTAAGAATAAATAAAAAAATATAAACACCTTGAAAAGTGACATAAATAGAAAGCTGACACAAAGAAATATACATCATCCATACATATATCCAATAAACATGTGAATGGTTATTTTATTAAGAATCCAAGAAGTGCATATTAAAATAATGTGACTTTGGCATATCTAGGTAGCAGAGATGTAAAAGGTAACACCTAATGTACTTTAAATAAATAGCCCTTCTTAAAAATTTGGAGGCATGTATGGACTCCATACATGTGTCACTGAAGCACTGTTTGTTACAGCAAAAGACTAGAAACAGATCTTCATTGATAGGGAGCTGGTTGATGGAACTATGGGCATCCACATAGCAGAGTTCCATGGACTTATAAAAAAAGTGGATGAGGAAGTAGGCTACTATAAGAATAATCTTGAGGACCTACTATTGTCGAAAAAAAGCAGAATCTATGTATAGACTAAAAGGGAGGAAGGAAAAATAAAGCATATATCCAGTTGCTAATGTTTCAAGAAGACACAATGAAAGGATACATTTTTAAAAAGTAATATATGGGGAAAGAATGGTAAAGAATGGGGTAATATATAGGTAAAGAATGGGGTGAAGGCAACAGAGCTGGAAATAAGAAATGAACTTGTTTCATAGTTTGGCGGCATACTAAAAAAATATTTCAAATGACTTTAAACACAGAGCTTCTAGGCCTACTGGGGTATAGCCTAGAGATAAAGGAACCACAAAGAAATCTTAAATTGAATTCAGTTATCTTAATGCCCTCAATAAAATGTTATATTATTATTTTGAAATTTTATATTTATATGGGTAAATAAAATAAGAGATCCTGTTAATATTTTTAGGACTCAAGATTTTGACAATAAGAGAAAACATATAAATCAAATCACAAAAGTTACATAGAACCTTGTAATCTTTCATATGAATTGTAAATACCCATCTGAAGTCATGATTTATTTTTTTCTTAAAAAAATACATTTTTTTTAGCTCTATTAAAACACCTAGAAGCAATGATAACCCAAGAAGAATGTGCGAATCTCATGTTCACATTCTGGTCTCTAAATGCCATTTCCTTCTAAAAGGAACAAGCACTCTTTGGAGAAATGACACATCCCCGGTCTGGGCCAGAAAATGTAGAAGAGGATTCTAAAGTCAAAGAAGCTATTGAGGAATACTAGAGTTATGTTAAAAGGATGTGGGGGCAAACTTGTAGGTGCTGGTCAAAGATGGGCCAATTTGAGCACCCATGAGATAGATCACAATATATTGATGTGCATTTAGGAGTGGGATGCATCCTATAGGAGGACCAGACATTAATGTCAGAATATGGGATCTATCCTGGATGCCGAAAGGGCTAGTCTCTATTCCCTGGAGTAGCTGCTGTGTTAGCAAGACTTGCTCCCAGACCTGTGAGTGGACTGTGGTTGGCTCCAGAATGGAAGAGAGTGGAGGGCGTCCACGTGCCCAAACTGCAAAGGATTGGAGGAGAGCTGACTCTGAAAAAGAGATGAATGTCTACTCATATCTCTTGGTTGTCAGAAAACCTTCACTTCTTAGAAATCTCCACTTCCTCTTGCAGAAGTCACCCTGTATTCCCACCATCAGGCACAATTCTTGAAGACCTTTCCTCACTGACTCATGAGATTGGGGACCATGTCCCCCTTCCCATCATGGTAGCAAACTGCCTGTCGAGGTGCTGGTTTCCTTGATGTGCCGTCTCTGCCATGGTATCCTTTCTCCCTCCACACCTCCCATACTTGTCATCTCAGGAATACCTTGTCAAGCAGCCCAGGGTGGAAACCCCAACCTTGCCATGAGTCAGCTACTTCTTGCGACTTCTCCCTGCACTTGGCTTTGTCAGCTCCTGAGGAAAGCACAGTTTGTCCTTGCCATTGTTTGGGAGCCTTGAAAATGAGGGAGACCAGGGCCTGACATAACTGCTGAAGCCAAGAAAGCGCACAGTGCTGACTGTGGGTCAGGCACTGCAGGATGTGCAAAGAGTGGACTCAGCCCTTGCATTCAAGGAGTTTACAATTACCGGAAAGGAGAGTCCATAAAAGTGAGATAACCTTCTATGAGTGGCACAAATAATAAGCTGATTTGGAAATCAGAGTGCTTAACACACGGTGTACCCTAAACCATTTACTCAGCAACTGATCAATAAAGAACGGTAAACATAACCAGTGATGTTGCAGAGAAAGGTGTATTCTGGCTTTCCTCATCCTGCATTTGTCATTCACTGCTTCTCAGTGTTCTGTGCTTGGCTTCATTTCCCCCTTTCTTCTGCAATGTGGGCCTTCTCAACAGTCTATCTCTGCATTTCATTGTCTTCTCTTTCCCTTGAGAGCCAAGCTACTCTGATGGCTTTGCCTGTTGTGTCTGTGCTAATGGCACATGCCCGGCACCCACCATTCCCTAGATTCTCTAGATTCCTAGATTCCCTAGATTCCCTAGATTCCCTAGATTCCTAGATTCCCTAGATTCCCTAGATTCCCACTCCGGGTCCCATGTGATCTTTCTGGCATCATGCTCGAAGCCCAACTTCCCTGTGAGGCCTCCTAATGACAGCTCCCATTCTCTGTGATTTCTCCACCTTCTCTAACTGGACAACCTCATGCTCAGGTAGGACAGTTTATCTGAGTGAGACCTTCAGTTGTGCGCCATTCTGTATTATCTGTACACCACCCTGGTGTGATCATCTCATCTTACTGCCTTGACAGTTTACTCTTTGAGGCCAGGTTGGTTTGGGGTTTTGCCTTCAGTGGAGGGCCCCACAGCATACCCTTGTTATGCAATGATCAAGAAGCTGCAGGCCCAAGAGGGCCCTGATGTGAAAAGGTTTGGAATGAATCCACCAAGTGCTGGAGAGAGCTGCATAGGGCAGTGATGTGGTAAAAATGGGGCTTGGGAAAGGAAGCTGGGGAGTAGAGAGGGGAGATGAGCAAGCCAGCCCCCAGGGGCCTCCCAGCAGGGATGCGGCAGGTCTGAAAGGGCCCTGCAGCAGGCAGTGTCCTCCCGCTCTTTCTGTATTTCCATGTTCATCTCAATCCTTTCTCCACCAGCCCCTCCCCAGGGCAGCCAGCTGCACTGGCTTCTTCACATCTCTGAGGCCGCTTTATAGCTTTTGCACCTGTTCCCATGGCCTCACATCTCCCCGCTCGCCTCTCCAAGTTACCTCTAGTTCATTCTTCAGTGCTCAACTGAAATGCCAGTTTCACGCAGGATTATTCCCTGGCACTCCAGACTACGTTAGGTCCCCTTGTTGGGCAAAAATAAATAAGTTAATTAATTTTGTAACTAGTTGTCATTAGGCTATGCTAGAACAAAAGCTCCTTGAAGACAGACAGACGTGTGCGTGTTTGGTTCTCGGCTCCCTCCCCGGTGCCAAGCACAGCACTGGCACCGTGTGTCTCCAGCACGTCCTTGTGAGGAGCTAAGTGAATAAGAGGTGGCAGCATGGTCGCTCTTCTGGCCCAGCTAACTCTGCGGGGCTTCGAGCTGTCGCTTACTCTGGGCAACAGACACTTGAGTGGATGTAATTTGACCTTGAGGAAATCTGGGAGAATCGGAGAGCGTTCTGAGGGACTGGTCCTGCTGAGCCTCTATTTTCAGGCAGAGGGACCTATGTGTTCATATTTCCCAGGTGGAAAATGCTGTGCTTAATCTCAAGTGCTATAAAATAATAATTACTTTTAAAAGTTGCGGTGAAACGCACATAACTTAAAACCTTTACCACCTTAATCATTTTTGAGAGTCGGGTTTCAGTAGTGTTGAGTATATTCATGTGGTTGTGCAATGAATCTCCAGAGCAGTTTTCGTCTTGCAAACCTGGAACTCTGTATTCGTTGAACAAAGTCTCCCCGGATCCCTCCTCTCCTGAGTGCCTGGTAAGCGCCATGTTACTTTCCCTTTCTGTGAATTTGATTCCTGTGTCATGTAAGCATAATCACACAGTACTTGTGTGTGTGTGTGTGTGTGTGTGTGTGTGTGTGTGTGTGATTGCTTATTTCCCTTAGCATAATGTCCCCTAGATTCATCTGGGTTGCAGCGTGTATCAAAATTTCCTACCATTTTAAAGGCCGAATACTATTTCACTGTATAAATGGGCCACATTTTGTTTATTCATCTTTCTACAGGCACTTGGGTTCCTTCCACGTCTCCTTATTGTGAATAATGCTGCTGGGAACATGGATGAGCAAATATCTCTTTGAGACCTTGCTTTCATTTTTTTCTTTTTTGGGTGGAAATAGAATTGCTGGATCATATGGTTATTCTATTTTTAACTTTTGGAGGAACTGCCATACTGTTTTCTATAAATAATAACTTTTTAAGATAAAAAAAATGTAGCAACTTACCATATGGTAGCTCCTTCCCAGTAGTCGTCCCCTTGCAGGATTATTCATTTATTCTGAGAATCCTGCCATCGATGCTGGTCGTCTCAGATGTTTCTTCGAGAGGCGTCTTTGGAGTTTCTCATGCTGACATAGGAGAGCAGGGGCCATAAGTTGTACTTTATATCATACTTTACAGGTTTTTGAGGTGATTTTGTGGAAAAAAATCACAGTTTATGCGGGACAGCAGGCATCCACATGGATGGTTTCATTAAGCTCCACAACAGCCCTGAAGTAGGTCAGCCCCTTTCCGGTCTCCTCACCGCTCCGTCCAGACTCCCGTGCACACTGGTGACCTTGTGGAGTGCAGACACCAGCTTTTCCCTTCCACACTTACACAGCCTTCTTCGCCCTTTCTTCATGGTGAAGATCGAATCCCTAAGCCTGTGGCGTGTGAGACCCTTCCTGTGGTACCGCTGTGCCCCCCCGGAGTGTGCCATGTGTCTCTTCCTGGAAGGCTCTGTGGTTTCACGTGGGCTGCCTTGTACCTGTCCTTCCTCAGTATCCTTCCCAGTTCTCATAGAGAGCAGCTTGCCCTGGAATGTTCTCCCCAGCTTCTCACCCCCGCCTCTTGGGCCAGGTGCACTGCAGTGGGCCAGAGTTACAGCACTGGGCGCTCCACCTTGTACCTGTCTCCTCCTCTATCTCGACTTTGAACTCTGTGAGCATAGGGACTAGGTTTCTATCTCTGTGTTTGGTGCAAGGTAATCACATATATATTTATGGGGCTAAGTAGTGGTTTTCAGCGAGCAGACCAAGTCTGCAACCCCTCCTGGGACATTTGGCAATGTCTGGAGACAATTTTGGTTTTCACACTGGAGGATTTGCTCCTGGAACCGGGGCCAGGGATGCCTCTACCTTCTGCGGTGCACAGGACAACTCCCACAACAGAGAAGTACTCAGCCCAAGATGTCAATAGCACTGGGGTTGAGAAACTCTAGGCTAAAAGAAGGAGGTTGATCATTATATAATATCAGTGGGTGATGTCCGTGACTCTAGTGGCCTTCACTGCAGTGTGATATTGTCTACTCCTTATATTATTGTTAAGTAGGTCCACTTCTTCTAGACTGGGAGAGATAACTGCCCCCAAGAAGCATTGGCAGTTTTTGTAAGGAGCATTTTGAGGTCCATCTCAATGACATTATCACAGTGGCATTTCAATTAAATGTCACAGTAGCATTTAAGGAGTGGGGGCCAGACATGCTGAACATATTGTGCAATGACTGATTGTAATCTTTTCATATAGTTGATTTTGAAGAATATTGCTTAAGAATGAAGAAATGTAATATTTTGATTCATTGCATTTAAATATTAACTGAAACACACTTGAAATTTCATGACACTAAACATTTTTCCTATCATTTGGGTCTTGAGGGTACTTAAAATTCCTTATGAACAATGAAGGTACAAGTTTAGATTTATGTATCAAATATAGAATTGATCAGTTATAGTTTACATTTTGTAAACTTTCACATTATTAAATTCTTATTTTAATTTTAAATGTTTATTTATTTTGAGAGAGAGAATGCATCTATCTATCTCTAGATAGAAGGAGGAGAAGAGAGGAAGGGAGAGAGAATCCCAGTCCACACTGACATCACAGAGCCTGGGGTGGTGCCCAATCCCACAAACTGTGAGATCCGGACCTGAACCCAAATCAAGAGTCAGACGCTTAACGGACTGAGCCAGATGCCCCTAAATTCTCATTTTAAATTCAAAATCACACATTTCTTTCTGTTAGGAAACAATGACATTGATATTCAATGAGATCCACACTCAATATCGGTACGGATTCCCGGTTGAGATTATCATTGCGTTGAGATTGACATCACTTTGCCTTCAATGAGTTTACTGATTGGTTCATCCTGTTGAGGTCAGTGAACATTAAACATGTAAATGAAATGTTACTTCTTACTGTGACCATCTGAAATGGAAAAGACAACATGTATCTAGATTTCTTGACTGTACTAGGCATTCATTGATTAAGCGGTCCACCACGAATATTCTTTTTTTTAACGTTTATTTATTTTTGAGACAGAGACAGAGCATGAACGGGGGAGGGTCAGAGAGAGAGGGAGACACAGAATCTGAAGCAGGCTCCAGGCTCTGAGCTGTCAGCACAGAGCCCGACGCAGGGCTCGAACTCACGGACTGTGAGATCATGACCTGAGCCGAAGTTGGACGCTTAATCAACTGAGCCAGCCAGGTGCCCCCACCATGAATATTCTTTATGAGAAGAGGAGAGAGAGAGACCGAGGATTAGGTAATTGCAGATACCAGCTTTCTAAGTGGTTTTCAGAGCATTCCAGCCTACACAGATTCCCATTTTCATGCCCCTGCCTCAAATCTACCTCTGCAACCTTTGGCTGTTTTTCCATCTTATCATTGCCTGTAGCACGTCCTTGACCATCCATACTTTTGCCACTTCTCTATCCAGTGTTTCCCCCAGGAAAGCCACACACAAAGGAAGAGGCCCAGGAGCTCAAAGAGCAGATCTGATAGACTGACAGCAGACCCCAAAGCAGTCAAGTCATAGGCCTAAGAGAACATGTTCCATTCGTCTTCCTCCAAAGGATAGAGATAGGAGTAAGGCTGTCTTTGGAGAACCGGTCAGATTTCTCGATTCCACGCACCTCATCATTTAAAAATATTGGCAAGGCTGGCCTACTTCTGAGGGTACCACAGGGAGGGCTCCCTCCATGTTCTGTCAGGAGTTTGACAGGCTCGCTTGCCTTCTCACACGTCTCTGCCTCTGGCCTTCTCGACCGCATGCCCAGTACCCACAGGACTGCTGAGCTCATTCCCGTTTCTGTACAAAATCCGCAGTTCCAGGTTTTCTGAGAAAGTTTTAAATGGAGTTTTTGTTGTTTTCTCATAATGGAAATTCACGAAATAGGTGAAGGACTGTGATTCAGGAGGTGAAAACCTGTCAACTCCTTTGCGTATTTAAATGCAGAGAAATGATTGTACTTCTCCATCTTGTGGCCTGATTTTCCCCTCCAAGGGAGTTATAGTTTCCTTAGATAGGACCCAAAATCCTACCCAAACGAAGTCATTGGAACTAATGCCTCGGCCCAACACTCTGCATTTGTGTATCAAATGAATGAATGAATGAATGAATGAGGAATGGGCGGCCGGATGGACAAAGCTCTTCTGATTTGACAAAATGGATGAACAAGACGGGATCTCTCTTATCTCTGAAGCAGATAAGACACCTCAGTCTGCACCCTGTCTTTTGGGAATAACCTAAGGTCTTCTAATAGTCGAGCCCTGGTTAGGCTTCCGGAAACATGAAGTAGGAGCTTCTGAAGCCTGTGTCTGCCCCAGATGGCATGAATACCCACACTGGGCAGTTCCTTGCAGCCAGAGGGAATATACTGGCATACAACAGGACTGTCAAGCACTCCTTGATGGTATATAAATGGCAAAAACCAGTGCGAATGCTACGGTTGGGAGATTAATGCCTTATTTGTTAGGCCACAGATTCTGTGTAAAAACATTTTCTAAATTACTTGAAGCTTAACCTTAAAGCGGGAAAACTCAATTTACTTTAACTACATTCATAGTTTTACATTCCCTTGCCTTCTCTGATAGTATATTGAGTATCGTTGAACATTTTCTTTGTACTTCTGGATATCTTATTATGTTTTTGTAGTGATGTCCCCAGAGATGACTGAGTCATGTTTGTGTCTCAAAAAATGACCATACAAGTGACATGCCTTTTCATAGTTTTTTTTTTATACTTTTCCAACACTATGCTGTCATTTATTATGTTTTGCTACGTTATTGTGGTTACTTCTATTCCCTCCTCCTCCCCCTCCACTTCCTCTGTCCTCCCGCCTCCCCCCTCCCACTTCTCTTCCTTCTCCTTCTTTCTCTTCTTCTCCTTCTTCTTTCCTATCCCGCCTTCTAATTTCTGTTATGGGCCGGGATACCAAATTTGTTAGACTTATTAGATGCCACGCAAATATGCCTAGAGTAAGAGTACAAAGCTTCCAACCCATTCTCTGAGTGAGATGCCTTCCAGTCAAGGTCATAACCTTTATGCGTAGACTTGATGGCCCAATAAATAGCACCTCCTTTTTTCTGAGCCACTTGAGGGAGACAGGGAGTCAAGCAGATGGAGTTCAGGGATCACCTTTATTACAAAGGAAGCTATTATTTGAACATGTGTTGTATCTGCAGGTAGGTAGACTTCCTAATTGTGAGCTGCGGCGTTATGGAGCCTCACCTACCTGTCAGGAGTGGTTGGAAAGCATTGGGCCTCTCTGACCTGGGACTGATGCTGGAGACCTTGCAGTATGGAGAGAGGCCACCCCAACCCACACCTGCTTGGTCAGGGCTGGCCCCTGGGACAGAAGGGAAGGCATGTCCATTTCCCGTTCCCCCAAATACTGGTCAGAAATCGCTGAGGAAGGAGTTAGAAGCACAGAGAGGTCAGCTGTGTTTCCTCTCCTGGAAACCATAGGAGTGGAGAGGAGTTTCTCTCTAACAGTTATGTGTTTTGACTGCCCAGAAGACATTTACACTTTTTGTTTTCCTTCTGAGTCCTTGGTTCTCTGTCAGGTCATGGAAGTAGCTAGATAAGTACCTTTCAGATGACAGGAGATATATGTACTTGTCACCTTGGAAGTATAACCCACTCTATGCTTCAGCTTCTTCATTTTTAAGGTGAAAAAAATTATTTCCAGAAGCCTTCTTCAAAATTAGTTTGTGAAAGTAGATCAATGAGGAATCTTTATAAGATATACATTAAAAAAGGCTGAACCCCCAAGAGTGCCCTTCTTTATGTCTGTACACTGAAACCCTCAAGAGTGGTTTATTCTCACTGGACACCGGCATGATTTATAGGTAGTCCTCACTCAGCAGATTATTGATCTCTCCAGGCTACTCAAGAAATGGAAAACAGTAACCCATTATCTTGAAGTTAAAAACCAGAGTGGTATAAAATGGCACAGCTACTATAAAAACAGCACGGAGTTTCCTCCAAAAATGAAACAGAATTGCTGTATAATCCAGCAATTTCACTTCTGGATATATGTCCAAAGGGATTGCAAGCAGGGTCTTGAAGAAATATTTGCACACTCACGTTTAGAGCAGCACTATTCACAACTGAAGGGTAAACAACCCAAGTGTCCGTCTACAGATGAATGGATAAACAAAATGTGTAATGAGAGATAATGCGATATTATTCAGCCTTATAAGGGAAAGAAATTCTGACCCATGGTACAACATGGCTGAACTGAGGACATTATGCTAGGGGAAATAATCCAGTCACAAAAGGATAAATACCGTATGATTCCAATGATGAGGTATCTAAAAGAGTCAAATTCATAGAGACAAAAATAGAAAGTTGGTTGCCAGGACTGGGGGAGGGAGAAATGGGGAATTACTATTTAATGGGTATAAACTTTCAGTTTGGGAAGACGAAGAAGTTCCAGAGATGGTGGTGATGGTTGTACAACAACGTAAATGTATTTAATGTCACTGAACTGTACGCTTAAAAATGGTTAAGATGGTAAATTTTATATTACACATATTTTACCACAATAAAAGAAAAGTGGGTACACCCTGTGAGAGAGGCTGAGCTATGAACCTGAAGGAACAGCAGTGGCTTCCATCTGGGGGAACTGCGAGTGGTCTGGGTGTTCACTCAGACGCATCTAGATGGCACCAAATTCCAAGAAATCCAGTTTTGTGAGCCGTGCGAATGACTACACTTGTAATTGCTTAGCTGGTAACAGCATGTTGTTTTTCATGAAATTTTGTCAGAAAAAGTTTGGCCAAATGCGTTCTTATACCTCTAGTTATCTTAATAACGTGTCAGAGAACCACATACAGCTTTTCTTTGGCCAAGGATATAATTTTGAAAGAGCATTGCCTCCTATTGGTAATTAGAATGTGTTAAAATGATAAGTTCATGGAAACAAGGAAAAAATTATTCAAAATCTGAATATACCTAATATGGAGGGAGGTGGGGGAAGTCTGATATAAATTAAAAGCCAATTAAAACTGATCATCCATGACACATCTCTTCCTAAGCCCTCCTTCTCTCCTTGCGTTCTTACTTGTAAGGACAGAAAATCCTACCTAGGAGCTGGGGATCTTTTGTTGATTGAGCATAATGATGTCATCAGTAAAATGGCCTAGGAAGTGATTTTCAGTGGCGTCCCTGGAAATGTAGAATTGGAGGAGCCCCCACAGAGCTTGATTATGTGGCATTAAAAAGGGGATATTTGGGAGGATTCTAGGTTCTGTTTGCAGGGTCTACTGAAGGAAGAGATTTTAAAGGAGAGCAGGGTATTTTGGGAGGAAGAATGTGCCATCTGTAGCATATTGTAAAACCTTTTCTCTCTCCCTGGAAATTTTCAGTAAAATATCTGTCTTTCACTATGGCCTGGTGACGTCTATGGGCTTTTTGGGGATGTGACTAAGTGTCAGTGGTCCTTCATAGAGGATGAGACAAGGGCCTTTTCTCACCTGGGATGCAAACTACATGCTAAACCTCATTGTAATTTCTTGCCTTCTCTTAACTTCAACTCTGCCAAGCCAATGCTATAGTCCATATTTACGAAGGTAAACTAAAAAGTAATACCTCTTCTTATTGTGGCAAGTCACTTTTTTCCAAATGAATTTTCCCCAATATCCACATGTAGTCTTTTCTCTCTCACCTTTGCTAAGCATTCTCTTCTCAATGCCTGATGTTCCACCTCCCCCCATTTGTTTCTAATATAATTTGAATGGAAGCTTTCTGGTGGAAATGGAACCCCCAGTATTAGGTTCCTAGTGTAAGCTGCCACAGCAGGCAGAACCCGTAATCTCAGTGGTCTAATGAATCACAGGGTTATTTCTCACTTCTAGTACATGTCTGTCTCGGGTCTGGTAGGGCCTTGTTCCAGAGTCACCCAGGTATCCAAGCAGAAGGAAGATCTGCCATCTTGCACATGGATCATCTGGAAAACACGGTCTGTGAGATTGCCTGCTAAAGAGAAGAGGGAGATGAGGGAGGCACCTAGCTCAAAATTGTCTAGGCTTAGAAGTGACACCTGCCACTTCTCTTCATAGTCCAGTGGTCAAAAGTAGTCACATGGCTCTAGCCTGACTGCAAGGGAGGCTGGGAAATGCAGGAGACCACATGGGGTACTTGGTGAGCACGAATTCTTTCTGTGGCCCCTTACTAATCAGAGTGCTATGAAGCCCAAGTTACATTATAATTTAAACCACTTTTGAATATAATTTGTGTATGATAGTATGCTAATCTATTCTCAGGACATTTGTTGGGTTTTATTCTTCCTTTATCAGTTTCTTTAAACTCACTGTCTAGCTTCAGCCTAAATTTTTTAGACCTGAAATACAGAGACATGTTACGAAAAAGTGCTGGGGACCATTAGTGGCCCCTTTCACTCTTTCTCTGTTTTTAAACTTCTATGTTGCTTGAGGTTCATACAGCTTCTCATCAGGAGGTATATGTGTAAATGTGAAACCTATCTGCTTCCAGGTGGGGAACCTGACTTTCCCTGTCTCCCTTATCTATCTATCTATCTATCTATCTATCTATCTATCTATCTATCTATCATCTATATTTGTTTTACTTAATCTTTAATTCACTTATTTATTAATTTATATTTATTTGTGGACTTTTTTTCCCACGGAGTAAAAGCAAGTCAGTGATGGTGAAAATTCTTCACTTTAGCTTTCCTTGTTGGTGATAGTTTTCCTCTTCCTTTATTCTTTTTGTTGGCTATGCTGTTTTGAAATGGCCTTACCTAGATGATGGACTATCATGGGACCATGGGGGGGTTATTCAGGGGCTACTTGGGAGCAGACTTGGGATGGGCCATGTTGTCTACAGGCTCAGCCAGTTCCAGGTCAAAGGAGAGACTATACTCATCACTGGATTTCTTGAGATCCTTCAGCAAGGTGCATTGATGAAAGGGTCTTGCTGTTTCTTGAGGCTGTCCTTGGTAGCATCTTGAGACACTCTAGGATCTATTTCAACCTCCAAAGATAAGAACGTAGTTTGGGAAGGACTAGAGAACCTGCAATTGTCCATGGTCCTGGGAGAGAACTAGAAAGGTATGTGGGGGATCCTCCAGGGTGGGACAGTTGCATGGATCCCAGTGATTCCTTATGTTTCTTGAGGGGATTGGACAGAATTGAACTGACCTTCACCATGAACTCCATGCCCAGATCCTTTCACACTGATGTAAATACCCCTCTTACCCTTTTGTGGCTCCTTGCCTGCATCACACCGCTAGGGAAATCCATGGCCTGATGGTGTTAACCCAACAAGAGAGCAGGGAAGGAAGGAAGGGGCCATGACATTAATCTTTCTCCTTCCTTCTTTCTTCTGTTCTCAACAAGGCTTTCTGTGTTTTGCTGAAGGAAACAGCATCTCACAGGCCTTTCTCTGGCCTTTGCTACAAGCAGATGCGTAGGAAGGTCAGTCAGATCGGGCTATGGAAAACAACTAGCTAGTAGAGCATGGAAAGTCTCACTGTAACACACCTTCTGTTCTGTGGGATTCCTGCCTGCAGATGAAATGTTGGTCATTAGTGCCACTAGTATAAGTACCTGAGAAACAAGAAAAACAAAATTTTTTAAGATAAAGAGATAGCAGCTGGAACAGTTGTAAAACTAATAAAATTTGAAATCTTGCCCAGTGTATGTTTCATAAGTAGTCCCACAGTGCTTTCAGATTTAAAACAAAAGATAACCCTCCAAACGGATACATTTTCTCTTTCTCTTCTCTTCTTTAGGCTTTTCCTCCAAATGCCATCACTGTATTTTTTTACTGCAGTTCAGTGACTATATTCTTCACCATAATCAAATTGGTCAGCTATCGCCTACACCTCATGTTTGATAAAGGAGAAGTAATTCAGCAGAGGCCCTCCAAAAAGAAAGAAAAGCCAAGTAAAGACAAAGAGGCCAACAAGGAACACATGACTAATCACAAAAATCAAAGGTAACGTTTCTGTTGATGTGACAGTTCATAATTTAAATGTTTCAGCATTGGTGAAAATGTTTTCCATTTATTAGCTGTTCGTGAAAATACACCAGTATAGGCGGACACAAATCTGTACATTTTTCTTCTATTGAACCATACACTTAAGCCTAAAATTGATACTGATAATCAAGACGGTTTAACTATTAACATGACCTTATACAATGCTCCACAGTTCATTTGCATTAGGCGTAACAGAGCAAAGTATTTTACTTCAGCATTTTTATCTCGCCATTTAAATGCTTAGTGCATGCCAGAGTATTTTCAAAAAGAACACTGGTGTTTATTAATATAGAAGTCATACGTTGCATGAAACTGAAATATTAAAAATGATTCTTGAGTGTCATTGTCACTTTTCTCGCCCTTATTTCTGATAGTTCCTTAGGAGAGCATGTCTTATTTTTTTTCTAAATATTTTTTAATGTTTATTTATTTTTGAGAGACAGAGAGAGACGGAACATGAGCAGGGGAGGGGCAGAGAGAGGGGGAGACCCAGAATCCGAAGCGGGCTCCAGGCTCCGAGCTGTCAGCACAGAGCCTGACGTGGGGCTCGAACCCACAAACCTTGAGATCATGACCTGAGCCGAGTCGGACGCTTAACTGACTGAGCCACCCAGGCGCCCCGAGCATGTCTTATTTTAAAGTAATATTTATTATTCTCCCTTAAAAACAAAATTTGTACACAATGACGATTACACAATGGGATCTAGGAAAGGGAATTGTTTGGGGACTGCTACCCAGTCATAGTTCTGTTTGATAACATCACTGCTCTTGTGTTTCTCACATGGGTTAGCAGCACCAGGCAGATTAACAATGGCAAAAAGGAAGAGCCTCACCGGAACCTCTCCACGCCTCCCCTCCGCTGCAGCTCCAGAGGGCAGAGCATAAACTCTCAGCACTCATCTGGGCCACTGGTCAGTGTGTGTTTTTCTGTTTCACACTGTTCTTGTTGTGTAGTGTTGATCCTGCCTGGACGGGAACGTGCAGGGGTATTGCACGTTCAATACAGTTCAATACAATACAGTCAGTACTGCCCCCGTGCTGTGGCCGACCGCATCTCAGGGTGTGGAAATGACCCCTGGGGAGCCCTTGGACCGCGAGATAAACATCCAGTCTCATGCTGGAAGCACAGCATTGGCCTCCTCTGCCGGCTGCCCCACCTGCCGGGCCTGCCACTCTGGCCAGAAGAACCTGTCAGCAGACCTTGACCTCCTTCTCCTCTGCTTCTGTCTGTCATTCATCTGAATCACCATATTTGCAGTGTCCTCCCCTGGAATCAACTGCACTACCCCACATGTCCACATTGAATCACGCCTGTCTCTTGGGCAGTCACTAAATCCCCTTCGCTCCAGACTAACTTTATTGGGCTCTACTCGCGGGTAGCATACCGTAGCCCCTTTCTCTCTCTCCTTTTCACTTTCTTAACTATCAAATGCCCTTTTATCACAGTACAGTGGTATTGCTTGGGCGTCTACACTTACCTAGATTTTGTATTCGTTTCTGCTCTCCATTTTATCAGACGCTTAAGCAGAGCAGACACTGTATAGTCTCGTCCCCACGTGCCATTTGTTTTTTTTTTTAATTTTTTTTAACGTTTATTTATTTTTAAGACAGAGAGACAGAGCATGAATGGGGAGGGTCAGAGAGAGGGAGACACAGAATCTGAAACAGGCTCCAGGCTCTGAGCGGTCAGCACAGAGCCTGACGCGGGGTTCGAACTCACGGACCGCGAGATCATGACCTGAGCCAAAGTCGGACGCTTAACCGACTGAGCCACCCAGGCGCCCCGCCACATGCCATTTGGGAAGACAGTAACGGCTGCTTCAGGGGTCCGCTGACTGCCCAGAGATGGGCACCAAGCTGAGTCATGGATTGATTTTTGTTCTTCTGTTTGTCTAGGAGTTGCCGGCACAGGAAACAGTGGAAGATCTCAAAGGTAGAGTGTTCATTACCGCCATTTAATATTTCATCACAGCATTAGCTTCAGGGAAGTGAAAAAGAATTCTTGTAAAACAGAATGTCAGTGAATTAATTCAAAGTAAGAACTGTACCTAAGAAGGCATAGTTCTAGTTCAACTTCATTTCTGTCACTCTTACTTTTCATTATTTCTCATCAGAATTTGTGCATCATTTCTACATCTAAATTGTAGTATGTCATCGATCGTATGTCATTGTGCTTTTTCCAGTCTGCATTTATTTCATGTGGCTCAGAACAGCAGATAGAAAACGGGATCAATTCCTCATTGATTTTCAAGCTTTTTTTTTTTTTTTCAACGTTTTATTTATTTTTGGGACAGAGAGAGACAGAGCATGAATGGGGGAGGGGCAGAGAGAGAGGGAGACACAGAATCGGAAACAGGCTCCAGGCTCTGAGCCATCAGCCCAGAGCCTGACGCGGGGCTCGAACTCACGGACCGCGAGATCGTGACCTGGCTGAAGTCGGACGCTTAACCGACTGCGCCACCCAGGCGCCCCTATTTTCAAGCTTTTTATTGTAGTACTTCCATTGAAAAATGACAGAGGAAATTATAGAGTGTTCCATGGACTGCATTTCCTTCAAGTTATGAATTTTGTTTCTGGGAATTTTCTTTTAAGCCCCCAGATCTTTGTTTCACTTTTTTACAAAGATTTCATTTTCTTATCTTTTGATTGTTTTCAGAAAACTCAGAAAAGAGCTTTTGGAGGCCCGAATTAACTACTTCCTTTCTCTGCAATTCTATTTTTTTGTAGTACTACTACAAAGAGAAATTTATGCCCTATTTAAGTTTCGGAAGTAGCATAAAATTTTATCTTCGGTAAAACAGCTGAAATTAGCACTTGGGTCTGAAAACCTGAAATGAAGTTTATTTTTTCACCACTCAGCTAAATTCCATGAGAATATGTAAGGGATTTTTCGAATTCTTTTTACTATGTTACTACTACCGAAAAGAAGTGAGTGTTAACTTAGGTTTCAAATATTTTAGTTACAAAGTTTCATTTGTATAATAATAACAGTGTTATTTTTGTTATTTTATGTTATACCATATTTATATATTATGTTATATATATATTATATATATATAACATTATATATATATAACATTATATAGTATATAACATTATATATATATGTTATGTTATGTTATAACAATATGTTATACAAATATTTATTATTTGTATAATAATAACAGTGTTATTTTTGTTATTTTATGTCCATTTACACACACTCACACACACACACACACACACACACACACACACACACACACTTTTTTGTCATTTTAGGCTACTTATTCCAGATCGAGCTTACTGTTGCTATTAATTCCATTACTTTATATTTTCAGTATTTGTTCTGGCCCTTTTTAACCTCACCATTCTAACTGAAACAATTACTTCCTTCCTTCCTTCCTGGTAGTAGGAATTACAGTAGAGACTTTGCATGTATGATGAATGAAATTCTGAGTCATAACAAGTAAAACGTACAGGTTATGTGTTTTTTTTTTTAAATTTTTTTTAATCTTTATTTTTGAGAGACAGAGAGACAGAGCACGAGCAGGGGAGGGGCAGAGAGAGAGGGAGACACAGAATCTGAAGCAGGCTCCAGGCTCTGAGCTGTCAGCACAGAGCCTGACACGAGGCTCGAACTCACGGACTGTGAGATCATGACCTGAGCTGAAGTCGGACACTCAACCTACTGAGCCACCCAGGCGCCCCCATACAGGTTATGTTTAGATCCACACCTGACTGCTAAATCCAATGTGTTTTCAACAACACTGCACTAAAGCAATTTTTTTTTTCCTAGACCAATCTCATAATACACTATCCTAGTATTCAATTCTTTCTGTTGTTAAAAGGCACAGTAGTGTTGTTTATTTTTTTAACAGGTCTATTGAGATATAATTCAGATGCCGTGCAATCCACTCATTCTAAGTATATAATTTAATGGCTTTTAGTATATTCACAGAGTTGCATATCTGTCATCATAATCAATTTTAGAATATTTTCCTTACCTTGAAGTGAAACCACGCTTAGCCACACTCCTCAATCACCCCACGTTCTCCAGGCTCAGGCCACCACTAATCTTTCTGTCTCCATGAATTTGCCCATTCTGGACATTTCATACAGCGTGGTCTCTTGTGACTGGCTCCTTTCACTTAGCATAACGTTTCCAAGGTTTATCTATGTTGTAGCTTTGTATCATTGCTTCATTTCTTTTCATGGCCAAGTAATATTCCATTCAGTGGCTATACCACATTTTGTTTATCATTCATCAGTTGATGGACTTTGTGTTCTTTCCCCTTTTGGGCTATTATAAATAATGCTTCAGTGAACATTCATTGGGCCAGTTTTTGTGTGGACATGTGTTTTCATTTTCTTGGATATGTACCTAAGAACGGCATTGCCGGGTCACGTAGTTACTCTGTTTCATCATTTGAGGATCTACCAGATTGTTTTAGAAACCAGGTGTATCAGTTTACATTCCCACCATCAATACATGAAGGTCACAATTTCTCCATGTCTTTCCTGACACTTGTGATTGTCTGTATGTTTGATTATAGCCATTCTAGTGAGTATGAATGGTGTCTCACTTTGGCTTTGATTTACATGAAATTAGTTATTTTTCTAATGCCTAATGATATTGATGTTGTCACCATCATTATCCTTAGAGAAATGTCTATTCAAGTCCTTTGCCCAGTTTTTAAAAACTTTTAAAATGTTTATTCATTTATTTTTGAGAAAGAGAGAGAGAGAGAGGGAGAGAGAGAGGGAGAGAGGGAGAATCCTAAGCAGGCTTCATGCTGTCAGCACAGAGCCTGATGCGGGGCTCAAACTCACAAACCGTGAGATCATGACCTGAGCCGAAACCAAGAGTCGGATGTTTAACTGACTGAGCCACCCAGGTGTCCCCTATTTGCCCAGTTTTTATTCAGATTGTCTTTCTATGGTAAGTTGTAAGAATTTTTTATATATTTTATTTTATTTTTTAACTTTTTTAACATTTATTTATTATTGAGAGACAGAGAGAGATAGAGTATGAGCATAGGAGGGGCAGAGAGAGGAGAAGACACAGAATCTGCAGGAGGCTCCAGGCTCCGAGCTGTCAGCACAGAGCCTGACATGGGGCTCGAACTCACAAACTGCGAGATCATGACCTGAGCTGAAGTCGGACGCTTAACTGACTAAGCCACCCAGACGCCCCCTTTATATATTTTTAGATACGAGTCCCTGATCAGATATAGTTGCAAATATTTTCTCCCAGTCTGTCGGTTGTCTTGTCACTTTGTTACTGGGGTCCTTTAAAATGCTGAAGTTTTTAATTTTTATGAAGTCTACTTTATTGTTTTGTTGTTATTATTGTTGTTGCTTGGGCTTTTTGTGTCACATATAAGAAACCATTGCTGAATCCAAGTTCATGAAGATTTATTCCTGTTTTATTCCAAGAGTTTTATGGTTTTAGCTCT
Source organism: Lynx rufus (assembly GCF_022079265.1). Taxonomy (NCBI): domain Eukaryota; kingdom Metazoa; phylum Chordata; class Mammalia; order Carnivora; family Felidae; genus Lynx; species Lynx rufus. The sequence continues at coordinate 15,204,836 of NW_025814840.1, forward strand.
TATAATCAGGTCTGTGATCTGTTTTGAATCAATTTTTGTGTATGATGTGAGGTAGGGGTCCAACTTAATTCTTTTGCACATGTTTTTTGTTGTCCTAGGATCATTTATTGAACAGACTGTTTGCTCCCCATTAACTTGTGTTGGCACCGTGCTGAAAATCAGTTGACCATACATGTAAAAGTTTATGTGGACTTTCAGTTCTATTCTTTTGGTCTATATATCTATCATTATGCCATTATCAGACCATCTTGATTGTAGTAGCTGTGTAACAAGTTTTGAAACTGGGAACTGTGAGTCCTCTAACTTATTTTGGCTATCCTGGGTCTTCTACATTGCCATGTGAATCATCAATTTCTGCAAACAATACATCTGGGATATTGATAAGGATTTTATTAAATCTGTGGATAAATTGGAGAAGAATTGCCATCTTAACAACATTGCATTTTCCAGTCCATGAACTTGGGATGTCTTTCCATTTATTTAGTTCTTCTTTGAATTCTTTTGACAATGTTTTGTAGGTCTTCAGTGTATAAGTCTGGTACTCTTGTTAAATTTATTCCTAAGTATTTTATTTTTTAAATACTCTTATAACTGGGATTGTATTCTTAATTTAATTTTACCTTGTTTATTGGTAGTGTATGGAAATAGAATTGATTTTTGCACATTGATTTCATATTGTACAAACTTCCTAAATGTTTATTAGTTCTAATAGTTATTTAGTGGATTCCTTAGGATCTTCTATAAATAGAATGATATCATCTGTGAATAGAGATCCTTTGCTTTTCCTTTTCCAATCTGGTTGCCTTTTTTTTTTTTTTTTATTGACTAATTGCTCTGTCTGCAATTTCCAGTACAATGTTTATTGGATGTTATGAGAGTAGATATCATTGCCTTGTTTCTGATCATATGGGGAAAGCATTCAGTCTTTCACCTTTTTATATGATGTTAGATTTGGGTGTTTCATAAATAGCCTGTGTCAGGTTGAGGAAATTCTCTTCTAATCTCAGTTTGTTGAATATTTTTTATCATGAGAGGGTACTGGATTTTTGTCAAATGCTTTTTCTGTATGTCTTGACATGATCATATAGCTTTGCCATAGTATCTTTCTTGATGAGTGTGTGTGTGTGTGTGTGTGTGTGTGTGTGTGTGTGTGTGTGTATTTAGTAATATAGTATGTTTTTTATAGTTAAAGTGTCAAGGATAGAAAAACAAATGACTGTACTGGGTTAGATTTCATTGCTCAGCAATATCTTGGTAGAGTCATTTTAGGCCAACTATTTTTCTTAGTTTTCCAGGTAGGAAATTTATTATTGTCATTTTTACTCAGGATTAAGCAGGCACTGAGGTATGACGTGCTGATATGTTCCCAAAGACCCATTTATAGGCCATGGTATGGCTTTATTTATTTATGTACAATAACTTGTAGTTACCAACTTTCTTCCCTTGGCTTTCATAATAGCACACTTTCCTGACTGACTTCCTTCTCAATGTCCTTTGATTTATCCTCCTCTGTTGTTTGACATGTAAAGGTTGGAGTACCCTTGGTCTTGGGCCCCTTTCTCTTCTCTAGATACCAGGTCTTCCTTGGCGATCTCACATCTAGCTTTAAATATCATCTGTGAAATGATGGTGAGTAAATCTGTTTCTCCAATTTTGACCTCAATCTGGACTTCTGTCCCAGGCATCCAGTTGCCTACACCTATTTTCCTCCCGGATCAGGTGTCTAATAGTCATATTAAATGGATCACCACCAGATCTCTCAGTTGATGTCTCTAAATCTGTATCTCCTCTGGTTTTGTCCTTATCAGTAAACAGTCCCACCACCAGTCCTGTTATCAAAGCTTTAAAGTCAAGGAGTTTTCCCTTCCCGCACTGCCTTTAGCTTCAGTCCATCAGCAAGTCCTGTCAGTTCGACTCCAAAACATATTTCAAATTTATCTCTTTCTCTCCATGTCCACCACTACCGCCCTAGTCCAAAACACTGTCATTCATCAACTGCAGCAGCCTCTTCCCTGGTCTCTCTTCCAATTTTATCGTACCTCACCACAGTCTATCCCTCATGCAGCAGGCAGGGTTATTTTTAAAATCCTCATTCAGATCATGTGCCCCTTGAAAAACTTCTGCTGGATTCACATTATTCTCAGCATAAAATCTACGTGCCACACTTTGGCTTATATTTTGGACCCTGCCAGCCTTGTGGATCTCTCTTCTTCTCATGCTCCCTTTGCTTTTCTACTCCAGCTTCATGGAGTTTCTTTCTCTTCCTCAAACATGCCAAGCAAGTTCCCATCACCGGGTCTTTGCACTAAATCCTTATTTGCTTTAAAACCTAGGGTGCTCTTTCCTCTCGTCTGGTACATCAGGAAATGGTCCTGTGGGCATACAAATCTGTGCAGTCACAATTGTGTGGTGTGGGAAGTAATGAAACAAAAATGCATTATGAATGTTTTTTATAGACCCAACCCAAGACCCCGTTCCTCAGGCCCTGCCTGGTGGTTTGGATTCCTCCTGCAATATTTTTATTCATTTTCAACAGTGCACTTGATATTGTGCAGTCATGGAAAGCGTCTCTGATGAGACCACATTCAAGTTTAGATCTGAATGGCAAAGTAAAGGAGCCATACATACAGATAGAGAGGCCATGTGAGGGAGTAGAAGAGCATCAGGTCAGGACTCAGGGGATCTGGGCTCTCGTCGTAGATCTGTCAGTAGTGTGGCAAACTTGGACATGTCTCTAGACACTTCCGTTCTTCTATTTCCATGACAAGGCATCTACTCTGTAGAATAGGATAACCTGCATAGCGTTGCTACAAAGTCAAATAATTTTCACTATCATCATCAACCAACATTCATGAGTGTGGATAAGATAATAGGTTGGTTTCTTTGGAGGACTCAGTGAGCATAAATTGTGGTTGTTTTTCTAGAACACCATGCAGCCCAGTTAGGAAGGTAATTTAAATGTACATTTAAAAAGAGCTACAGTTTAAAAAGTGTATGGTAAATAAAGTTTAGTCCTACAGACATTAATTGCTTAAGGATTTCAGAAGAGAGCTTATTTCTGGTTCAGCTGATCATGGAAAGTTGCATGTTGGAGGAGGTTATGAAAAAAGCCTTGAATGGGGTCTCCAGTGGGAGAGGAGAAAGAACAGTCCAGATGGGAGAGATAGGCCCAGAGTTTGTACTAGAGTCAAAGAAACTCTTCGACTACAACAGTGTAGTGACTCAATTCTTTCTACCAGAGTGTCCTTGGAGGGAGGGGAGGGGGTGTATATTCCACCTGCTCCAGAAGGTCATAGGCTGAATCAGCCTATGGCAAGGATTAAAAAAATACATGTTATGTCTTAAAATGTTTCATTCTTTTTCATCATATGCTCATTTGTTTACATAATAAGGTAATATTTTATATTACTTTAAGAGTTGTATTTTTTTTTCCTCTAATATTTGAGTAAATGACAAGTTGCTTATCCTGGCTTTCCTGTGGCTTTGCAGACCCTCACAATAGACCCCTTGAGCCCCTAGAGAACACTCTTCATGATAGAAGTGAAGGAAAACTGAGGTATTGATTGATTGAATGACCATAAGGCTGGGCAAGAAAGAGAAACCAAAGTATTACCCGAGGGTTTCAAGCTTAAGAGGCTTAGGGAATGGTAGGGTCGTTAACAGATATAGGAAGCTGGGAGGATAGAGCTCACTCAGTCACCATCGTAAGTATTGCAGATACAATTTAGAAATGTTTTGGGGCACCTGGGTGGCTCAGTCGGTTGGGCGTCTGGCTTCGGCTCAGGTCATGATCTCACGGTCTGTGAGTTCGAACCCCACGTCGGGCTCTGGCTGACAGCTCAGAGCCTGGAGCCTGTTTCGGATTCTTTGTCTCCCTCTCTCTCTGACCCTCCCCTGCTCATCCTCTGTCTCTCTCTGTCTCAAAAATAAACAAATGTTTAAAAAAAAATTAAAAAAAAAAGAAATGTTTTGAAAATTTATGAATCACATCAGAAGTGTGAGGTTATCATTGTCCTCAGACCAAGGCGCTAACAAGCCCAGTGCTAAGCCCTTGGCCTACTATTTTCTGCATCTATCCTTCTAGATCCTCATGGCGGCCTTAAGAGTTTGGTATAATTATTCCCATTTTACAGGTAAGAGGTTGAAGACAAGAGCAGTGTTTCTCCACTGGGGGGCTGTCCTCCCCAGGGAATATTTGACAGTCTCTGGGGGCATTTTCCATTGTCATGATTGAGGGCACAGTTGCTCCTGACATCAAGTAGGCACAGTCCAGGGATGTTGCTAAACATCTCACAATGCAGAGGACAGCCCCCACCGCAAAGATTTATCTGGTCCCAAGTGAGAACAGCGCCACAGTTGAGGATCTGGGTTTAAAAAAATGTTTTTTAATGTTTGTTTATTTTTGAGAGTGTGGGGGAGGGACACAGAGAGAGGGAGACACAGAATCCAAAGCAGGCTGCAGGCTCTGAGCTGTCAGCACAGAGCCTGACTCGGGGCCCGAACCCACAAACCGGGAGATCGTGACCTGAGTTGAAATCGGATGCTCAACCAACTGAGCTACCCAGGCATCCTGAGGATCTTGGTTTAGAAGGATTAAGTACCTTGCCCAAGGTAACCTAGCTAGTAAGTAGCAGAGCCAGGACCTTCCTGACAATAAGTCCCAAACATGTTGTTTAAAACATATCAGTGTGCCTCCCAAGGTCACAAAACAGCAAAATCTAAAAGTCTGAATTATTATTTTTAAACACCGAGATTTTAAAAACAATTTCAGAGTGGAGGTGATATTTTAAAAATAAGCATCCAGCAATAGCACTATTAGGAATTTATCCAAAGGATACAGGAATGCTGATTCATAGGGGCACACGGTCCCCTATGTTTATAGCAGCGCTTTCAACAATAGCCAAGTTATGGAAAGAGCTTAAGTGTCCATTAACTGATGAATAGATAAAGAAGATGTGGTTTATATACGTAATGGAATACTACTTGGCAATGAGAAAGAATGAAATCTGGCCATTTGCAGCAACGTGGATGGAACTGGAGGGTATTATGCTAAGTGAAGTAAGTCAGCGCAAGACAGATATGTTTTCACTCATATGTGGAAGTTGAGAAACTTAACAGAAGACCATGGGAGAAGAGAAGGGGAAAAAATAGTTTCAAACAGAGAGAGAGGCAGACCATGAGACTCTTAAACACAGAGAACAAACGGAGGTTGTTTGGGGGGGGGAGCAAGGGAGAGGGGAAAATGGGTGTTGGGCATTGAGGAGGGCACTTGTTGGGATGACGCTGGGTGTTGTACATAAGCGATGAATCATGGGAATCTACTCCCAAAGCCAAGAGTGCACTGTATACACTGTATGTGAGCTAACTTGACAATAAATTATATTACAAAAATAAAAGAACAAAAATAAGCATCCAACCGCATCGGTTGCTAGGGCTGCTTTTCTCGCTTTGCATTACGAGGTCTCGCCCCGGGACGGCTCTCACCTGTTTCGGGAGCTAAGAAAGTGCCTGTGGTTTATTTCAGGTGTCATTCTCTCAGAAGACCAACCTGTAGCACCTGTGTTATCTACCTCACCTGGTGTCAGAACAGGAAGTAAAGTGTGCGCGCCGGAAACCACGACCACGCCAGCGATCCCCAGGAAACCAGCTGTGGCAGGAAGCCCAGCCAGCGACGAAGGGAAAGAGAGGGGAGGCAGGCGGCAGCCCCCGCTCCGCCACAGGTCCGAGGGCGGCTTAGTGGAGAAAGAAGCCTCGAAGAAGTTGCCACACCTGTCTCTGTCTCAGTACGACTTACTAGAAACCGATGTCTCTTTCCAGCCTTGGGGGAGTGAGAATTCAGTCCTGAGTCCCGAACCGGCGAATTACGCCTCGGGCTCCTTAAGGGACCGGTGGCAAAGGGAGTCCCCTCCAGACAGCCTGAGCAGTAGCTGCCCTCAGTGCAACACTGTAATCGCCAGACCTGCACGTGCGTCACCGGGTGCCTCCCGGCAGGCGGACCCGCCCTTGAAGCAGGAAGTGGACTACTCGGACAGCGAGGTAGCTGTCACTCTCATTGATACTTCTCAACCTGGAGACCCACTGAGTCTGCATGAACCCATTAAAATTGTCATCACCATGAGCAGTACTCCGAACTCCATGACAGACTTGGAAAGTTCGCTCCACCTAAAGGTGATTGGCACTGAGAGAGCTGGCTTCACGTCTGACGCTGAGCCGGCTGCCGCCGGGGTGGCCAGTCCTCCCAACACGGAGCAGATAAGAATTCCTGTCATCACACTGGAGCTCTCTGAGGATGGGGCAGGAGGCGCCGTGTGTCCCGAAGGCAGTGGAGGTGACAGGAGTCCCGAGAGATTGATGGTGGAGGCATCATCCAATCAGTGTTCTGGCTACGAATCTGGGGAAGGAGGAAATGCCACAAAGGATGGCAGTCCTTCCCCCACAGGAGACCGCTGTGAAGCAACCCCCCCATTCACACCTCACGCGGCCCCTGAGACAGAGGGGGGAAAGGAAGGCCAGGCTAACCTTGACCCATCATCTTGTAAAACCAGCCATGAAAAGAGACACGCCCGGGTTCTCAGCGTGGACAGTGGTACAGATGTCTTCTTGAGCAAAAGTTCCGCAGAAATTATAAGCGATAAAGAAAAAACAATACCAACTTCCAAATCTGACCTGGAGGCTAAGGAAGGACAAATACCAAATGAATCCAACTTCCTCGAATTTGTCTCCCTATTAGAGTCAATCAACACTTCCAAGCTGGCGGCGTCCAACCAAAGGAACGGCTCAGTGGAGCAGAACAAAGACAGTGGGCTTCTCGGAGGTACGATTCCACATCATTTCTGTCGTGCTGATGCAAAGAAGGCAATACATGTGTGAATTACCTTCTGTGATGCAAAGAAGGCAATACATGTGTGAATTACCTTCTGTGATTTGGTTTTGCGAATGGCAGGATATTGGACCATTGCTGCTTGGTGTTATTGATAATTGCCGAGTGTGCCAATACTAGTGTGCTGAGCACCTATCAACATGGGCTTACTCCAGCAGGAAATTTAAGGTCTAGGAATGAATGTTCGGCTTCCCTAGAAGGCCGCGATGTTTATTTCCGAGGAAATAAGCAATTATATTTTATCACAGTGGCCAGAACTCACAGTAGATTTCTGTCTCTTTAAGAATAGATGCATTCTGGGAAAGCTGATTGTAAACTACATTTCTGTGAAATGAATCCACTTTTCTGTTGAGTTCCACTATAAAATCCTACGTGCAGGGCTCCTTAATTATCCCAATTTGTAAACATAATTATAACAAACACACAGCTCTTAATTTATGTCAAGTACTGTCCTAAGCCCTTTACATGTATTAACAGGCATGACCGTACATTGTCATCTGCCCCAGACGGTCCTCGTTTATACTTTTTTTGCCACCATAATTAGTAATAGAACCGCTTTTCACTCTCAAAAGTGTTCCCAGTTTGAATAATAAATTATACAGTTACTCTCATCTTAACTCATTTACTCCTCATGTAACCTTATTTAAATAGCCACGTATGGCTGGCTACTGTATCAGATAGCGTAGATCTGTACATGTGTGTCTTCCCAGGAAGCTGTGTGTATGGTGGACAGAGCCCTGGCTTTGGGACCTCAGAACCCAGGGGCAAATTTTGGTTTTGCAGTGCCAGCTGGGTGAGATTGGACAGTTTACTAAATCCATCGGAGTCACAGTTTCTTCAATAAAGCAGGAGTAACAATATGTTGCAGATTTACTGTGAGGATTCAATTAGGAAAATGGGTGAAAAGTCTTGCTGCGTGATCAATTTCAGCCTTTTATTCTGATTCCCCCCTCAGGCCACGTGTAAGGTTTATTTGATTTGTCTGCTTAAGTTTCTGTTCTTAAATTGTCAGCTAACCACATTCAATCTGAACAGTATTAAATTGGAAATCTAGGGGTGTGCAAAGAAATATGGATGCTACTTGGTTTTCTACGGAAAGGAAGGGGCTTGGTTTCAGGAATCTGCATGTGTGGCAGGGAGGGAGGAGTGGATTATTTACCTCTTTCAGGAAAGGACAGGGTTTATTTATTTATTTTTTTTAATGTATATTTATGTGTGTGAGAGAGAGGGAGAGACAGAGCATGAACAGGGGAGGGTCAGAGAGAGAGGGAGACACAGAATCTGAAACAGGCTCCAGGCTCTGAGCTGTCAGCACAGAGCCCGACGCGGGGCTTGAACTCACGGACCGCGAGATCATGACCTGAGCCGAAGTCGGACGCTTAACCGACCAAGCCACCCAGGTGCCCCTTAAACAGTTTTTTAAAGTTTATTTATTTTTAAGAGAGAGAGAGAATGTGAGCCGGGGAGGGGCAGAGAGAGAGGGGGACACAGAATCCGAAGCAGGCTCCAGGCTCTGAGCTGTCAGCACAGAGCCCGACGCGGGGCTTGAACTCACGGACCGCGAGATCATGACCTGAGCTGAAGTCGGCCGCTTAACCGACTGAGCCACCCGGGCGCCCCTCATTATAATTTAATTTTTTTTTTTTAACATTTATTTATTTTTGAGACAGAGAGAGACAGAGCATGAACAGGGGAGGGTCAGAGAGAGAGGGAGACACAGAATCTGAAACAGGCTCCAGGCTCTGAGCTGTCAGCACAGAGCCTGACGCGGGGCTTGAACTCACGAACCGCGAGATCATGACTGGAGCTGAAGCTTGATGCTCAACTGACTGAGCCACCCAAGTGCCCGACAGAGGTTTTCAATTGAAGGATGAAAGAGCAGGACGTAAGTCTTTTAGTTCTTGGAAGGTGAGAACTCAAGGTGGCAAATTAGATGCTGTTTCACTTCTATCTTGGAGATCAGTGATATCTTCTTGCTCCTCTATCAATAATAATTTGTTATGTGCTGTTATCTAAAAACAGAAATAGAGTATATTTCTTACACAACATGACAGTGTTTAATGATACCAGCAGCCTAGGCAACGCCCTCATCTTTCTCCTGCTTGATAGCAAAACAGTGCTTGAGCTTTACGTGATTGTCAAAAGATACAAGATTTCCCAGTTCTCTCTATGATACTCTTCTTTCCAACCCAGGCCCTTTCTGCAAAGGGCTTTATGATTATCTTCAGGGCTTGGGGGTGTCCTAAGGTTCAAGGCTACGGAAAACCACACATGTATCAAAAGCCTTTTAAAACCATGGTTTTGTTTTGTTTTGTTTTGTTTTGTTTTGTTTTGTTTTGTTTTGGGGCAGCTTAATTTAACTTTGTGGAAGTAAACAAAGACCACTCAAATGAGAAGAAGCAAAGGCTATTATTCAGAGCTTGCTACAGCAAGGGAGTCGGCCACCATCACCTGTGTTTTGGTAGAGACTCAAAGGCAGGCGGAGGAGTGGGAAAGCTTTGTAGTGGGGAAAAGGGAAGGCTTCAGGTGTGCTCCGACTGGAGGCTGGGGATACTGGAGGCAGGCTACTTAGAGCATCCTGTGTGATTGGTTAGGGGGGCATGTTTGGCTCTCTCTGGCTGGAAGCAGGGACAAAAATTAGGGAAGTTCTCAGTAATTAGTCGAGTCCTGGCCATTTGGGGCCGATTCTTACAGAGGTTATCGTTTGGCTTCCTGGACTGTTTGCTAGAAATAATCATCTGACTTCCTACAAGTCATAGGACTTGTCCATAGCATGTTGGCTTTCTGGACTGGTTGCTGTAGATTGTGGGTCAGAGTTCTATTTCTATATGTATCTTGTGCGGCCACCACCTGTGTCGTATTCAATCACTTCTAGGATTTCTAACAAGATAATTATGAATGTATGTAGAGATGCTTTTTGAAGAATGATCCAAAGTATGGAAAAATGGAAACAACCTAAATTTACAACAATAGGGCTCTAGTTCAATAAGTTATGCTGTATCGATGTAATATTATATAACTACCATTTCTAGATGGTCAAGAAGAATATCTGATGTCATTAAATATTTATAATACTTTAACGTAAATATAACAGTTATAAAATCATATCTGTATTACAACTTAATTTTTGTGAAAAAAAAAAGTGTATATGCCTAGAAGAAAAGACAGGTATGGTACATATGTATCAAACTGACTCCTATGGCAGCGTGGTAGGGTTAAGAGTGATTTAAAATTTTTTTTCTCTGGTTTTAATTATACACAATTATGTGCACTGTTTTTACAGACAGAAAATTCCTGTCAATATGTTATTTTAAAGGGAAAAAGGAAAACAGAGAGTCTGTATGTTGACATATGTAATGTACCCATTTTTTTTTTTTCGTTTTTTTTTTTTTTTTTTTTCAACGTTTATTTATTTTTGGGACAGAGAGAGACAGAGCATGAACGGGGGAGGGGCAGAGAGAGAGGGAGACACAGAATCGGAAACAGGCTCCAGGCTCTGAGCCATCAGCCCAGAGCCCGACGCGGGGCTCGAACCCACGGACCGCGAGATCGTGACCTGGCTGAAGTCGGACGCTTAACCGACTGTGCCACCCAGGCGCCCCTGAAAAGACATTTTTCTTTTTTTTTTTTTTTTTTTTCAACGTTTATTTATTTTTGGGACAGAGAGAGACAGAGCATGAACGGGGGAGGGGCAGAGAGAGAGGGAGACACAGAATCGGAAACAGGCTCCAGGCTCTGAGCCATCAGCCCAGAGCCCGACGCGGGGCTCGAACCCACGGACCGCGAGATCGTGACCTGGCTGAAGTCGGACGCTTAACCGACTGCGCCACCCAGGCGCCCCTGTAATGTACCCATTTAAGAGAAGGAGAGACTAAACTATGAGAAAGAGACACGAATAAATAGAAGATACGTGCAGCATGAGGGGTAGAGCTGTCTACATTCGCCTTTCTGCAATTTTGTATGCGATATGATCACTGGCTAACACTACTTGTTATGATAGCACTTTCTCACAAGCGTGTCTCTTGAAAACTGAAAGCTTCTATCTTGACGAGCTGTCAAATGAAAGGCAAACATTTTTGGATCCAAGAAATTCTAATGGCAGTTTCACAAATGTGCCGGGAATGTTTATCTTCAGGACTCACATAGAAGCCAGCAGTGTTTCTCTAATTGCTTGAAGTCCAGGGATGAAAATCTTTGTTGTATACATAATCGTGTGATTTATACTCCAGGGAAGCTAACATAATTTTACTTTTTGAGGGCCCAGGCAGATCTTAGTGGGCTTTTCAAATGGCATGTCTTGAAAGGACCTGTAGGTTCAAACCACTCACTTGTGTTCTTCTCTTAGACAACAGTTTACTCAGAAGAACATAACTCTTGACATCTTTGGTCTTGGGAATACAGTGGTTTTTATAACCCTAAAACTGGCCGTTGGGGTATATCCTCAGAAAAGGAGGGGCTGACCCTTAGGGGTGGATTCCATTGTGCATCATGGTATAAGCTAAGGCCCTTATTTTGGTCAATTATTTAAAGAGGATTGCAAAAACTCACAGAATCTTTTTGTACCTATTGATTTCAGCATTCTTATTCACCTGAAATTATTCTCAGGGCAAGGAGCAGGTGTAGTATCTCACTGTGTCTTCCACGGTGCCAAGTACAGAGTGCAAAGTCGACTATTTAATGAATATCCACTTTATGAAGGGACTAAGTCTACCTTTACCTTGAAAATCTAGAGGTGGAGAATGAATGAGAAGGAATGACTGATAAGATTTTAAAGCGGTAAATGGGACGTTGCTCCAAAGTAGTCAGGTTTGTTTACGTAATTATTTTTCCATCTGATGCTGTCCATTTATGAGTTATGAACCTTTCAGGCCCGAGTAATTGAAATGGGTGATTTTCAATCAGCTGAGCCAGTGGTCACTGGGGTTATTTCAAGGGATTCCCTGAACCTAGAGTAGGTGATGTCCACAGATAGCTCAGTAACCTGCCTCTAACATATAAACTGTTTTTCAAATATACCTAGGTACTGTCATAATTGGTAAAAATAAAATTGATCAAAACACATTCTGAATTCATAGGAGCTGTGTAGATTTTCTGTCTATTCTTGTTTCAGTTTTGGTAACTTATTTCCAAGGGCTTTCACATTAATTTCTTATTTAACATTATGTTAACACATCAAATGATGTTTTTCAGATACCTGCTCCCAGGAGAAAAGGGAGGAAATCCAGGAACGTGAAAAGCCTAATGGACACAGTTCCAAACAAGGAAAACCAGACGTGCAAAGTCAAGACCACACTAGCACCAGCCCTGTGTTCACCGAGCCTGCCAAGATCACGACCCTGTGAGTCTAACTTACTTACTTAGCTTCATGTTGGGGCAAAGTGTGAAGAAGCCTCAGTTAGTGGCTGCTTCTTTTAATGGTTTGTTAAGGATAAGGAGGAGTTCCTAATAGTTCTTGAAACTTTTATATATGTTAAGTTTCCAGGGCAATAGACAAAGACAGATAATCTACAGGGTAACTTCCCAGCAAGACAGCTCCGTCTTGCAAGTTATCAGTGGGCCTGAAACATCTGTGCAAGATGAGATGTCTGTGGACGCTATGCATGTCTTCATCGATGAACACGGTAAGTCCTTAGAGCTTTTTAGTAACGAGGAAGAAGGGATAAGGCTAGTGGCTTTCTCATGCCCATGTGGTCTCTTAGCCTCAGTACTAGACTTTGGAACAGGAAGACTTAGTCCTGCGATTTTCTCACATAGAATGTTCTTGACTTAGTCCTACAATTTGCTCACATAGAATGTTCTTAGAGCAGAGTGTGCTCCTTCCTGCCTCAGGGCCTTTGCACATAGCATGTCCCTGTACATAGCCCACAATGTGCTATTTATCCTTCATATCTTAATTCTAAAGAAAGTTCTTCAGGGAAACCTTTTCTAGGCTCCCCAGACTTAGTCAGATTCCTCTGCTTTTTGCTCTTAACCCCCTGTCCTTTTCCTTCTTTGATACTATTATAACTTCTAATTATTTATTGACCTATAATAATTTGATTAATGGTATTTTCCCCCTCACAACTGTGAACTTTAGGAAAGCAGTGCCTAGTACCTAGTAAATATTTATTGGATGTATGTTGAAAATCTGACCTTGATATATATTTTTAGTGCCTTGTCATAAAAAGGATTTAAAATAGCAAAAGAAAGAAAAAAACAAAGAGAAGGAAGGAAGGAAGGAAGGAGGAGAGGAAGAGAGGGAAGAAAGAAAGGGAAGGAAAGGGAAGGAGGAAGGAAGTAATGTTAAGTGGCAAGTTCAAAGTTCTATAGATAAGTGATATAGGCCCTTGTTTTTTGAGGATGGGTATTTGGCTTAAGACATCAATTAATGTTTTTTACACATCAATTAATGTTTGTTATTTTACTCTCAAAAGAATCCTGGTTTGGATAATGAATAATATGATTACCCTATCTACAGATCAATCCTTTGTGGTCTGAAGTGCCTTTGCATCAACAGACAAAGAAGTCTTTTACACTTTAAAGAACAACATTAACACTTATATCAAAGCCTCCAGGGGGGCTGCGGTCTTCCTTATAAATGTATCTCTTGGTGGGAGGAACCTTCAAGTTGAGGTCCTGTCCTTCAGTCTACCTTCCAGCTGCTTATAACACAGTTAATTATGCTCCCGTGTTACCTGAAGAAGGTACACCTCAAACCTGTTCTGCGGAGAGACCATTTCCATTTACAAAGTGAACTGATTTTCACACCTCAATACCCGGAACCTCTTTAGCAGACTAATTTAACTCTGCAAATTAATTCCATCTCTTGCCATCTCATTACTAGGCTGACACACTAGGCAGTGCTCTGTGCCCCTGCTCATCTGCGAATTCTGAGGTGGGGATGGTCTCATGACCTCCATGAAACAAAACCACATGCTTGATAAGCCTCTTTTAGCACATGATACAAAGACACATGGGCCGGGTATGTTTCATCATACTGACACATGATGAAAATAGACAAAACGATGAACTGAAAACAGTTGACCCTTGCCCAACAGAGCTTTGAACTGCACAGGTCTCCTTATACATGGTTTTGTTTGACTGTTTCTTTTGGTTTTTTGGGATGAATACGGTGCAGTACCGGAAATGTATTTTCTCTTCCTTTTGACTTTCTTAATAGCATTTTATTTTCTCAGGCTTACTTTATTATATGAATACAGTATATAAAACATATCACATTCAAAATGTGTGTTAGTTGACTTTGTGTTATGGGTAAGGCTTTCCCCGTTAATTAGTGGTTGAGGTTTTTTTTTTTTTTTTTTCAACGTTTATTTATTTTTGGGACAGAGAGAGACAGAGCATGAACGGGGAAGGGGCAGAGAGAGAGGGAGACACAGAATCGGAAACAGGCTCCAGGCTCTGAGCCATCAGCCCAGAGCCTGACACGGGGCTCGAACTCACGGACCGCGAGATCGTGACCTGGCTGAAGTCGGACGCTTAACCGACTGTGCCACCCAGGCGCCCCAGTGGTTGAGTTTTTAAGTAGGGAGTTAGAGTCATATGTGGATGTCCAACTGTGTGGGTGGTCGGTGCCCCGAACACCTAAGTTGTCCGAGGGTCAAATGTATATAAAAGTGAATTAAGAGATGGTGCAAATTAATTGATCAAAAGCAATTAAGTAATAGGTAACCGGGGCAAACTTGTCTCAGCATATTATTAGAGAGGTATGTCAAGAAGATTTTTTTAGTTACACATTCTGTGGGAAAATATAAACAATGGACCTAGATTACCAACAATTATTATTAAAACAGTCCAAAATGAGTTCCTTCTGACTTGAAAAATGTATAAGCTGGAATGATCATATACGAATACTTGTCTAATATTCTTTGCTGAAATTTCATGATTTTCTAGGGGAAATTAGATCCTGTTATTTAAAGTCTGGAAATCAGAAAGAAGGCCCTTTACAGCATCAGCCATCAAATTATGACAGTTTCTCTCGTGCTCGGTAAGTGGAGGTCTGGTTTCTGGTTTGGGAGCTGTCGTGTTTCTGGGGGACATGTAAATTAGCCTGACTGCAAATGAAGTGAGGATCCTGGTGTAGAATGAATGTGTTAATCCGTTTGTAGGTGTCAAAGCATGTGGGTTTTGTGTGCGAGAAAAAGAAAATCTGATATCGCAGAAAAATAAAAAATAAACTGAGCCATTTTTGCAGTAGCCACGTCCAAAAATGAATGTAACATGTAAATATCAATAGAGAGGAATCGTGTGCAAACAATAGTGCTGCCTTCTGGTAGGATGATGGTGCAACACAAGAACTTGTTCTTAAATTTGTCCTGAGGAATGGACCAGAAATGTAGTTAGTTCTCACCTGCAGTAATAATGGAAGCAAGCTCTTTTGTAGATTGATAATCTAAACATCTTTCTTATTTTCCTCCCTTCAGTATGTATTGAATAACTTCCTAAATTATATTCTAAATGATGTTAATTAAGTTCAATATTGAATTAGCTTGTGCATCTGGAACATACCCAGATTCATGGGCAAGCCGTAAATCTTACTAATGGCAGACGGAATTCATTGTTCATTCTGGACTTCAAGATTCTTTGAGGATAATTCACGTGGACACACCTCAGTTGTCTGCTCTTAGTGGGGAAGTACATTTATCATGTACGTTCCTTTAGAATTGCATGTATATAAGATTTATGGGAGTCCTTTGTGGTGTGATTAGAATGCCTTAGGCGTCACGCCTGGAGAGTTCAAAGGGAGTTACAGGAACCTTAATTCCAGATCCTGCGGTTCAGTGCTCCTTCCCAGGGTCAAAGTTTCCTGCACAGGTGTGCATGGGAAATCCAAGGAGGAACCCCACGTGGGCCTAGAAGGAAGACTGTCTGTGTCCTTGCGGTCTGGTCTCCAGGTGGAATTTTGTTGTGTACCAGCCTTTTAGGCTATTTCCTCATTGCTGCCACTGCTGCTTAAGAATGCTGGTGTCAGCCATTCCGGCAGAGTTGATGGGTACTGTAGGTGGTGACTCTCCCAGGCCACGCTGTCCCAACTGGGCCCCGACCCTGAAGCAGCCTGCTGTATCCAGACTCACTCCTGCAGGGAAACACGCATATTCTCCATCGCTGGCAGGCCTTCCACTCTTCCTCTGTCTCCCTCAGGTGCCCACGTTCTGGTCAAAATAGACAGAAGGGTGCCTGGGTGGCTCAACCGGTTGGACTTGATTTCGGCTCAGGTCATGATCTCAGAGTCTTGGATCGAGCCCCACATCAGGCTCTGCACTAAGTGTGGAGTCTGCTGAAGATTCTCTCTCCCTCTCCCTCTCTCTCTCCCTCTCTCCCCCCAGTTTGTGTGCTCTCTCTTTTTCTCTCTAAAATACAAAAACAACCACAACAACAACAACAACAACAACAACAAAAAACCAAAAAGCCTGGAAAACAAAATTCTTCTCTAGCCAAAAGACACACAAAGTCCCGTGCAAATGGAGGCCCAGGAGAAGAGGGAGGTTTGATGCACTCACCTCAGCCCCCGCCTCCAGGACATTCGTTACAGTGGCTTGATGGACCTAGGCATCTAAGATGGCAGGTCCCTCAGACCAAATACTCAATTCTGTGAGAGCACAGCGTGGAAAGCTGTCACATTATTCTGCAGTCCTCCGTTGCAAGCTGTAGTGTTTTTAAACTAAATTTAAAACAATTACAAGCCCCTTATTTTATCCCAAAGTAAAGCTACCAGACTTTCTTATTTTTCTTTTCCTGGGCAAATGTGCTTTACTTTCCTGCTCCGTAAAGGCTTTGATTGCCTTTGCCGTTAATGCCCGTTAGAATAAGGTCGCGTATCCAGAGCCTGAAAAAGTTAAAAATGTACAGTGTGCAAATAAGAACCAGAGAGAATGCCTGCAAGGGTTCCAGTAGGCTCCTCCTCCGTAGGTTTTGCCTCATGCAGAGCCACCCGCGAACTCGAGTTTTCCCCATTCATTGCCCTCTCTTTATTAAATTTCCCACAAGTCTTGCTTTCTTTCATCTCCCCTGCGTTTCCCCTCCAGACTGGAGCTCTTTATTGTATAACCTGCCCTCTATTTCCAGAGCTGTCAAGGCTTCGGTGTGCCACAGGGCACTGACTCGGAGTGAGAGAGCTTCCGGCCAGGTGTGGTTGCTAGGGCTGCTGAATGTGTGTGTGCTGAGCGCCCCCGAGAAGCCCTTGGACAGTCTCAGGTCAGTCCTTCCCGAGCACTGCCGTTTTGGCTACATACAACAGTTAGACCCCCTTCCTACTACACCTGAGAGAATCCGAGTCAAAAGGCCTCCTCACCGTGGGAATTTGGGGTCATGTAACTGAGACATCTTGCAGACGTCTTCAGGGGTGTGGTTTCTCCTTCTCCATCTCTCTCCTGTTCCTGCGTTTTGACACCCCTCTCAAATACTGAACTCTGATGGTCAGAAGATGCCTGTAGTAGCCCCGGGCCTTATCTTCTCTCAATCGAGTCCAGCAAGGACAACATGCTTCTCTCCCATAAACCCCAATATAAGAGTCTCATTGAGTCGGATTTGGTCCTGACTGGGCCACGTTCCCTGAGCCCAGTCACCAAGGCAAGTACTTGGCTTAGCTCTACGATCATGTATAGAGGTGCAGTCATAGGTTCCCTCTGAGAAAGGTTGGGGGTGGCTCTTTAGAGGTAAATTTGGAGCAGGGTGGATGGAGGCGGGGCAACAAAAATCAACAGATGACCCCCGAGGATTCTCTGTTTCTGGTAAAAGTCATTCGATTAAACTAATTACTGAGCTTCTCTAAGGAGAATAATGATCAAGTTTTGTAAAAACAGCGTTCCCCTTCAAGAAAAGCTTTATATTATTTCCCTGGTCATCACTAACATTTCTTGTGTGCAAACATGCCAATGGAGAGCTCTTGGCCCACCACCTCCCATGCTAAGTTCTAAGTCTTTGACCACCTGCCCTATCCCCAAGGTAATTTGGCAGCGAATTGGTTTTAAGAGCTGTACGAAAGAATGGCACATAGCCATGCATATCTTCTTGTGCTTCACAGATAAAATGGAATAGGATACATGTTTGCTCTCACATGTACAGACCATTGCTTGAGAATATCCATGTTCTCTACACTGCCTGTGCTTTGAAGTAAGTTAGTTGTTCAGAAGGGACTTTGTTATGGGGTGTTATGGCAATTCAATGGCCCGTTTGGGCATAAGGGATGTACAGTGCTTCCTGTTTAATGCATGAGAACAAAACTCAAGTCGCTTCACTTAGCAAAATTATAGCGTTGAAGCGGCTCCCTCGGCTGTTCTAGAAAAGTGGAGAAGGGGCTGCCATCTGTTCAACTCATGCTCAGGAAAAACGGCTGAGTGCTATGCAGAGTCCCGTGATCTTCTGGACTTAAACTGCTCTCTGACGGGCTTATGCTGGATATTCAAACAGTCTCACAGTCCTCCCCAGACTTGGGGACAGTGGAAGCTATGCCATCCATCATGGGAGACTCATTTCTTTGGGTTCGTAATAAGCCTTGGCTTTCGTGGACGTTCGTGATGTAGTGATGATTCGGGTATCTTTGAATTGATGGTATGAAGGGAAAACTTCTGTAAATAGGATAAAAGCAAGCAGGTTCAACTGAAATATTTTAGTCCCTACGTTAACGGACTACTGTGTGTTGGGGTGTGCACGAGGGCGAGTGTCCTCTGTCTCTAATGTAAAGAATGATACCAGAGCAGGGGCGCCTGGGTGGCTCAGTCGGTTGAGCATCCAACTTTGGCTCAGGTCGTGATCTTACAGATGGTTTGTGGGGTTGAGCCCCACATCGGGCTTCGTGCTGACAGCTCAGAGCCTGGAGCCTGCTTCGGATTCTGTGTCCTCTCTTTCTCTGTCCCTCCCCTGCTCTCACCACCCCCCCCGTCTGTCTCAAAAATAAGTTACAAAAACATTAAAAAAAAAAAATTAAAAAAAAAAAAAAGAATGATACCAGAGCAAAGGCAGCTGATCAAGTACAAGGCCAGCAGGTCAGGATTTTGCAAACTTGGAAGCGCCGGTAATGCCTTGCACCTGTGTTCCAACACACCTGCAGGCTTTCTGTGGGAAGCAACATGATGGCAGTTCCAGGCCCCAAAGGGATCACTTCCCTGTAATAATTCTGGTCATGGCTGCCACCACTTGTTAAATATGTATTGTGTGCGAAGCACTCTGCTAAGTCATCAGTTGTCCAGTTGTCAACATGACATGTGAGATTTGTTCCATTTCACAGAAAAGGAAATAAGACTGAGAAACATGCTCAACCTTCAGTGGCTAGCAAGTGGGCTCAGGACACTTGGGTCTTCGTCCCTGGTCCTCTGCCTCAACAGGGGCCACAGACTCAGAGCCCCGTGGCTCCCAGGCAGGTAGTGTAGATGGGAGAAGCAGGCCAGTGTCATATGTTAGGAGTGGCGGCTCCCACAGGCCACTGGAGGGCATTTATCTACTTAGGCCAACTCAGGAAGCCCGGCCCGACTGGATTTTCCAGTACTTTCCACAAGGAGCTAAAAATCCACATTTATTTGTAAAGTTCTCTTTTGTCTAATGTCGCCAGTTTGAATTGGTTTGAAATACCACAGGCTACAGATGACACGTGCGTGGTTACTGTGGCATGTGGACTACTGGTTGTCCAGTCCTGCTCTGAAGCCCGGGCCTTCACCCCACGCCCCGAGACCTCCTGTGGAGCAGCCCTGCCTGCAAACACACGCCTTACAGAGATGCCCTTACGTGGTCCCCACCGCCCGGGGCAGGTGTGCACTGAGCCTGCTCCCCCGCACCCCTGCGCAGCCCTGCCCGTCATCCCTCCTCTCTGCGAAGCCCACGCTGGCCAACCTTCAGCCCTTCCTCTCTAAGTGTCTGTCCTTCTTTACCTCAATTGCCCTCCTCCATTCAGTCCTACCCTTTGGAATAATCACCTCTCAAAGCACAAATTGCGATCTGCCTCTCTGTACTTCCTTATCTTATCAATCCCTTCTGTGCAAACGAATCTGCTGCTCCATGTCAGAGGGGGGCTTATCACATTCTCCCTGGTACCTCATTTACTTGTGTAGGACTCCTGTCCCCCCTAGACTGTACTTGTCTAGAGAAAAGTGCCTCCGACCAGTGCCTTTAGAGCCCTCACTTAGCCCTCTGTAGATAGATGTTAAGTAAATTCTGAATTGAATCAAGTCGGATCATTGGAAGTGACACAGAGAGCCCAGCTGGAGTTCGGACAGTGCTCAGACCAGCTGGGCATTCAGCGAGAGGAGGTGACAAGCTGAATAGGAGAAGCGGAGTCAGGTCACGGGGGCCGTGAAGCCTCGTTGAGGAGTTCGTGCTGTGTTCTACCTGTAGCAGCAGGAGCCATTCGACCTATTTGTAGACAGAAGCAATCCGGCGAACATGGGATTATCAAGACAACATCAGCACAAACTCCCTCACCCTGTGGCGCTTGGAGTGAAAGAGCTGGAAACCCTAGCAGTTTGCCTGGTCATTTGATTACAGATTTGATTACCTTTTCCTTCTCGTAAGTGGGGAAATGGACCCAAAAAAGCCCCCAAGCTGAAACTAAAAATAAACAAACAAACAAACAAACAAATAAATAAATAAATAAAATGCAACCCTGCAGAATGACTATTCAAACCGCTGGACACAGAAATCAGAGATTGCAGCTGACATTAGATTTTCCTGTCTTGTGTTCTACTCATTCACGACTACATAGTTCTCTGTGTCCGCATGGATGGGGCCGTAATGGGGCATCGGGTTTAGTACTGAGTAGCCTGCGCACGAGTTTCAGTCTTAGGCTAATCCAGGCTTCAGTTCCAACACTCACATGGACTTTTTGGTTGACATTGAACAACTTGCTTAACCATCTTAAGTGTCCATTTACTAATTCATAAATAGAAATGATATGGTAATTAATTCACCAGGTGGCTTTAAAAGTTAAACATAACAGGCATATATAGCACTTAGGACAGTACCTGCCACAAGGGTATTGTTATTATCTGCAAACAGAAGCAGTGGGGCCAGGGGCTAAACTTCACTGTGGCCTGATAGGGCAAAGCATCCTGACTTTACCTGGGTGGAGGCCTTCCCTCCAGTGCTTTTATGAGTTACTTTATGAGATTTTTAAGGCGGCTAAGTACTTTGTATGCTCTCTGTCAACCTGTTGAGTTCCAACATTTTGGCCTCTGTGGTAATTTTAGAATAGGTACTTTAATATTGTATCCTTGGCTTTTAATGCCATTAAATGTTGAGTTCTCACTATAGTAAATATAAACTTTGGTTTTGAACTTGGAAGGATTCCTAGTTAGGACTGTTGCTAAGCCATTCAGCCATGGAAGAGATTGGAAAAGCAGCTTTTTCCCTGTAAGGCAACTTCAGTGGCTGGGATTGCCTCCAACTAGGCCATTAAACCATGGATCCTTATTATTGGCAAGAAAGCCATTCGTCTCTGCCATTGTTAAGTCCCGTTGCCACGTGACAGTTTTATATCCCGACTCCCAAGCATGAATAGGGAATTGTTTGGGGTGTAATTTCCATGTCTCTTTGGGGGATTCCTGGAGGAAACCAGGAGAGGAAACAAATTTCCCTCCTTGGCCCCACTGTCATTGTGGGAACCAGCGCATTTCTCATTAACTGCCAAAGGAAATGTAAGCAGCATTTTCCGGTTGTACAATAGCTGTCCGTAAAGCAGGTACCTTTGGTAACACTCTCTAACATAGCCCTGCTCTCCCCAGACACTAGGATGAGGGAACTCTGGCTTGAATTGCAGCATTTAGAATTGCTATTTAAAAAACTTTCAGAGGACAAACTCATTACCCAGCACCTAGGATTGATTCAGTAGCTCAGAGCCTAACATGAGCTAATCTACCTAGAAAGATGTAGTCACGAGTCTGCCCAGACAATCAAAGTTGATGTAGGCTCTCTGCTTAGGAAGTTGAAGTGTGTCTTGTGTCTAAAAGGTTCATTGCAAACTGAACTTTTTAAATTTCCTCTGTAGATCTTGCAAGTAAAGCTTGATAGGTTCTTTTCTTTGTTCAGCAAAGATTTACATTTCTTTTGTCTATAAATTCTTCCAAGTAACATAGCAGAGCTTTCTTCTGTGAAAGATCTACCACCGTGTTTCAGTATTAATCTAGCTTTTCCAGTGTCAGAAGCAGTCGGATGAAAATGCATGCAAAATGCGTATTGTCCGGTGTCCAGTGAAATCTGACGGAAAGACATTTTGAGTCTTTCATTTTGAGTCTCTGTTACTCAAAAAGTAGGCATAGTAGTCCACTGAATGGAAGACTCATTCTACAGCATACTAGTTTATAGGATTATTATTGGGGGATTTTTTTTTTTATTTAAGAAAAATTTTTTTTAATGTTTATTTTTGAGACAGACTGAGCATGAGTGGGGGAGGGGCAGAGAGAGAGGGAGACACAGAATCCGAAACAGGCTCCAGGCCCAGGGCTGGAGCACAGAGCCCGACACGGGGCTCGAACTCACAAACCATGAGATCATGACCTAAGCCGAAGTCAGACACTTAACGCACTGAGCCACCCAGGTGTCCCCGGGGGCCTTTTTGTACTTCAACTTGTTTTTAATTGAAAGAGTAGAGTAGTTTGGGTAATAGTGTGCTGATTTATCTGGATTCACTTATATCTGGCTTTTATTTGCTTATGAATCATTGTAGTACATATCAAAGCAGATATTGTTCTGTTTATAAACTAGGTGTATTTTTGGATGCTGCTGAATCTCTAAACCCAGTGAGTACTTTGCTTCAAACGTGGATCAAAGCCCTGTGCTTAGTCTTTCTTGCTTCTTCAGAACTCTTTTCTGTTGATATTACCAGCCCTTCTGACCCTTACCTCAGTAAAACTTCCCTTACTCATTGGGATCAATTCTGAGGAAAGCCCTTTCAAGCCACAATGAATGTACCTGGTTCCCAAAGAAGGCAAGGAGCAGAAAGTTGCACAAAAGAATTATCTCTTTTAGAACCCTCTGTTTTACATTAGTCAGAAGAAATATTGACCCCTGGTTTGGAAAAGCTGAGCTGGAGTATTAGGCATTGAAGTTAGTCAGTTAGGTCTTCAAAACGTGGAGAAAAATGTGAATTCCCCCAATGTTGGATATGCTCAGTGCTATGTTCCATTCAAGCACAAGTTGAAAATGTCAATTCTAACTATAAATCTTTGAGAGTTTGCATATAGCTGCATTACTATGTTGACTTGTATAGTGGAGAGTTATGTGTGTACTGCTTTATTTTTAAATTTTTAAAAAAAAATTTTTTTTTCAACATTTATTTATTTTTGGGACAGAGAGAAACAGAGCATGAACGGGGGAGGGGCAGAGAGAGAAGGAGACACAGAATCGGAAACAGGCTCCAGGCTCTGAGCCATCAGCCCAGAGCCCGACGCGGGGCTCGAACTCACGGACCGCGAGATCGTGACCTGGCTGAAGTCGGACACTTAACCGACTGCGCCACCCAGGCGCCCCTGTACTGCTTTAAATAAAACAAACAAACTTTGGGGGGATCTAGGTGCCTTTGATCACATTGAGGTGGAAGTGATCTGGAGGAAACACAGAAGCATCCAGAGTTTCAAACTCTTTGAAAAGTTTCTGCCATTTCCAAATTTCTGTCCCTCCGTCTTTTGTTTTTTTAGTTCTTATCTCTGATCCTTCCACTCTGGTCCTTGTTTCGCTTTTCTGGACACTCGAGAGAGAGAAGAAGTTTTCATCCAGGCACAGAGTCATAAAGATGGAAGGGTTAGGAGGTTGATTCTAGAGACTTCTGTTCCGAGGCACCTTCTCTGACTCCTTGGGAAGGCCTGCCACACTGTTTTGGTGGCCATAGCCCCAACTGCCACACGGTGGCAGTAGACGCCGTGCCTGAGGCCCTGTCTCCCTCCTTTTGCTCACGTGCACAGATGGATTTTACTGTCCTGTGAGAGCTGTTTGCAGACTCTCAATCTAGAATCCCCATTAAAGTTCCAAATAAAGGTTATCGTTTTTAAAACAAGGCTGCTTTATTTAATTATCCTACATACCAAGCACGTTGCTTGGCTGTGAGTTCCATTTTCAGGCTGCCCCTCTGGGTGACTTGTTCCCATGTGTCCCCCGGGGGGGAGGTCTGAAGAACAAGAAGGACCGGCAGAGAGAAGGGTCCTCTTTCTCTAGATGGTGGGCCATAATTTTGAGATCCGGGGAAGACGAAGAATTTCAGGAATTCTTTTTTTCCACGGTGATGGGAAAATGTAGAAGAAGCACATGTATTTTCATTATTTGTTGCTTGCAGAGTCTAAATGAATGAAAGCTGGGGAGTACAATATGGTGGAATGTTGTCCCCATCAATCTGAGACTCAGCTCTGCCCATACAAGAGTCACCATTCTGGCCCAGACTAGCACCTAGCCCCTGGTCCACCTTTATATCCTCCTAGAGGCTGCTTCTTTGGTAGTTTCTGTCACCAGCCACTCTTTCTGTTATTGTCCTGAGCCCAATCTAAGTCAATTCAGCGACTCCATCACCCTGAACCAAACTAATGTGCCAGCGATTAACCAGAGAGAAGGTGATCAAGACCAGACCTGCAGGTATTGTCCTCTGATAGTTCAGAGTGTAGTTTTATTACAGGTTTGGAATATTGCTGTTTCAGGGAAGGAAATATCTCTTAAAACTCAGCCTTTTTTTTTCACATTATGTTTATTCACGTGAGGGGAAATTTCCAGCCTTCAGTTAGGAAAACAGAGATGTTTTAGATGATTGCAGAGCCCACAGTGCACAGTTAAACAAGGGCCAAAAAGCAGTGGATTGTCTGAGAAGAGTAGAAGAATAAGTCTGAGAAGAAGCAGAAGGTAAGCAGGCGTTCTTTAAAGACTGGTAGGAAGACTTCTGTCCACTCCGTGATTTTTGTGACATCACAGCCTCTTTGGTTCTTGATTGGGAAGCTGGTGCACATCCATCATGACTACAACATCAGGACCCCAGAGAACAACATTTAAGCAAGGGGAGAAATCTCTTCCAGTTGAACAGTGCTGACTGTAACATTTAATCATCTCTTCCTGGCCAGATCGGAAGCCCATATACACGTGTGATACAGGTTTTCTGGTGAGGCCACACTGGTCATAAAGCTAGGACAAGGATCTTTTTTAATATCATCATGCTTTGTTTAGAACACTCAACTTTTATGAAAGAAGTTAATGAAGAGGGAACTTAATAAGCTGTTGGAGTCTGTTTTTTTTTTATAAAATAAAGAGGATTGAGTGTGAGTTGAGAGCAAGACACTCTTCCCCCATTCATGCTAACAGAAACAATTGGAGGTAATGTTATTTGTATGAAATGCATTGGGGTCATGTTGCTGTTTCATATGAGAATAAACAAAGTCGGGTCCCATATCCAGAAGGAAATAAATAAGGTATGGTTAAGTGTCTAATACGTGGGAGACACCATTTAGTGGTTTACAAATCTAGTCTGATTTGATTCTCACAACCCCTGTGCAGGAGATATCTTCCCTATTTTCTAGGTGAGGATTGGAGATAGGACGACAAAGGCTTGTAGTCACAGATAGTAATTAGTAGAGCAATAATCCAAGCCTCGTTCCGCTTAATTCTAGAACTTATCCAAAAGATTTTTGAAAAGAAAACCAAACCCTAGATTTTAACATGAGATTTTCAAATGGCTTCAATAAAAAAAAAAATAATGTTATTTGTTGTTATTATTACTTTACTGCCGGAAACATGCTAAGTAATCTGCAGATGTGAAGCTGAGGTGTGTTGATCCTTCCTTTGTATCATGTTTCCTGGCACGAAGCAGCAGCAACGGGAGGCTGGCTCTAACAGCCAGTCCTTAGTTCATTTCAGTTGGCAACAGAGGGCGCTATTCACTTTCTAAGATTTTCTCAAAGAAGCACACGTGTCCATCCGGCTCCTGCCTGTTTACAGTCATCACTTACATTATTGACAGCGCAGTCAGATGAATCTTTTGATTTTTGTGAAGTTCTGGCACTTGCCAGGGTCTGCTGGCGTTTGCTGAGATTTAGATTTCCCCAAATTTGTACGAGCGAGGCACTCTCGATCCTGTTGTGTTCGGCGATGCAACAACACGATTACAGGACGCGGTGGTTTCTGTACGAAGCAAGAAAGTCTGAGTGCACGTTGCCTTTATAAATCTAACTGCTTTTTTTCTTTTTTCTGTTAGTTAAAAGATGTTACACCTCTACCCCAGACAGGAAGCACAAGCGCAGTGTGTGCAACAGACATCCAAATAACGGAAGGATAGGATTTTTAAGTTTGAAGCTCCATGTACTTCGCGCTTTGCTCCTTCACTCCTGACTTTAACATACGGCATTTCCTGAATGGTTCTTTATCAGAGTGCTTCTACTGAATGCACCATCAAGTAGTCATAAATGATGTCTGAAAATGTAGAGAGATGTGCGTGTATGTAGGTACAGTGGAACTATTTTATTTATTTTTAAAATATGTTTAAGGTTCTTTATTCTGAGAGAGAGAGAGAGAGAGCATGAACAGGAGAGAAGCAGAGAGAGAGGGAGAGAATCCCAAGCAAGCTCCACACTGTCAGCTGTCTCGAACTCACGAACCATGAGATCATGACCTGAGCTGAAATCAAGAGTCAGACACTTAACCGACTGAGCCACCCAGGCGCCCTTGGTGGAACTCTTTTAAATGCTGTTCCGATAGAATAAGTATTTTTGTGTTTATGAATGCAGTAGTAGGGACTACTAAGGGAAAAGAAGGGCCCACAAACTCGCCAGAGAGTTTATAATGAAATGTGAGGCTAGAAATCTGAAAGGCATCACGTTAGTGCAGCGTCTGCGTTCTTGAGGCAGTTTGGACTGCAAGTTCCATAAGACCCCAAATCACAGCGGATTAGACAGGAAGTCCAAAGTCCTGATCAGTGCAGGTTTGGTCAGTGCAGTGATTCGAGGTCATCATCGAGAAACGAGTTTCTTTCCGTCTCTCAGCTTTGCTGTCCTCAGGCTCATCCCCCGTGATGACGCTTTGGCTGCTGCAGCCCCGAAGTTTTCTTGTTACCTTTTAAGAAGTAGAGAAACTTGTGCCGAGTTCCCTGGTACCCTCAGCAGTGTCCCCTTTGCTCCACGGTAGCCTCTGAGAATATGTTCTTGGGGCGCCTGGGTGGCCCAGTCGGTTAAGCGTCTGTCTTGTGATTTCGGCTCAGGTCACGATCTCACAGTTTATGAGTTTGCCCCACATCGCCCCCCTGTCAGGGCAGAGCCTACTTGGGGATTCTCTCTCTCTCTCTCCCTGTCTCTGCCCTTCCTGTGTACTTTCACCTTATCTCTCTCTCAAAATAATTAATAAATTTAAAAACTTAAAAAAAAGTATATGTATAAAAATAGAATGTGTTCTTCCTTCTTCCTTCCCAAAACAAGGCACTGACTGGGGTGAATGGGGTTTCAGTGATCAGCGTATTACCCCTGGGGCTAGGGAGGGACCCGGTCTCTCTTCTGAAGCCATGGTCTTGGATGAGTGAATAAATGGAGCTCTGTTAGCAGGAATTCCGTCAGAAATGACTGTGGGGTGGGCAGTCAGCATTGTCCTCTCAGTTTTCAGCACCCTGCTAGAAAAGCAGATGGAAAAATACGTCCCAGTTTGTGCTTTCTGAGCCAAAGGAAAGATGCCAGGCTTGAGATTTACGAAAGACTTCTTTAAATTTATGTCTTGTCAACCCATACATGATTAAAGACGCTAAGACTCTTTAATGTAGATTATAGCTATTCTAGTAGTGTCCTCTTTTCCAATTATGGAGGCATTTCTTGCACCTGACGCACACTTTCTTTGCTCTGGGTGGGGGTGGGAGGCGAGGGGATGCAGAGCGTGTTAGGGGTTGGAGGAGGTAGCAGAGACGGCAGGTTGTCCGTGTTCCTTCCTGATTGCTGTCTTTGGAATTATCCAGACCGCCACTTACTGTTTTCACAAAACATGAAGGCAGAAACTATTGCTACCCCCTGCCCATCCATCGGATACGTAGAAAATTAACGTTGGCATCTCTTAGAACACCAGGCATCCACCTACCTACCCCATGGCACGCGGCAGATCTGGACAGCCTGAGTAATTTGCATGTGTGCAAGATGATTGCCCTTCTGCCCGAAGAGAGCATTGCATATACAAAATCCCAGCCCTGAACTGCGTATGCAAATCTGTAAAGGTTGTAAAGGCTTATCGGCTACCTGCCCTGGGGACCCCTGGTGTCCTCGTGTTCGGGTATAATAACAGATGACGTCCACACTTCCAGGTGACCAGAGCTTTTCTTTTGCCCCTCCTCAGAGACATACAGATCAGCTCCTCCAGTACCACGACTTCTGAGAGTCAGGATCCTTCTTCTGGGGACCCTGCGGTCAGTGCGCTTCAACAACAGCTGTTGCTAATGGTGGCTCGGAGGACCCAATCGGAAACCCCTCGGGTACGTTCCAGCCTCCCTGTTTGCGAATGTTCCAGAAGCAGGGTTCTTGAAACCTGTTTCGTGGTCAGATTACCTAATGGAATTAGTCGGGTCTTGTCCTGAATTTTACATTGCTAGGTTGTGGGTATATCACTGCATGGTAGTCTATTGAGCGAACGTGGAAAAAAAGCCATTTAAATAACAGGTATCCTTCGCTGACACTAACAGAATTGCCATTGCCTTAATGCTCTTCCAAGTGCATTAGAAATTCATGTACCTTGATCTTTGGTTGCCAGGATGCACAGACCCCACAAGGGCTTACTTGGTTAGGATGCCTTTTTCTCACCATAGTTGGAAAATACCTGGATTTTTATTAATTTATGACGGCCTCTTATTAAACATTCAGACATCCTTAAAGAGAAACTTGACTTGAAGAGAGACTTTATTCTTAGAGCAAATGGCATTATCATCCAGGGGCTGAAAAGATGAAGCCTTCAGTTATCTTACCAAGGGACAACTTACTAATGTTCATTCGCTTATCTGGTGCACCTTGAGTATGACTCTGGGAGAGGCAGAGCAAAGACTTCACAGCAAAAATCACACGGGAGGTAAGACGTACCACTGGACATAAACTGAGAGCTACAGATTCAAGCAGGGCATTTCAGACAGAGAGGCTGGCGAAGGCTCCTCAGGAAGAAGGGACACCCGGGCCAGACCTTGAAGGAGAGTGACTTTCCATTGGTACAGGCTGCTGGCAAGTTAGTGGACCCTCCTGGCAATGTTTTGATGTCTCGTAGACAACCTCACCCGTGAAAAAAATAATACCGTTTTGTATTTGTTTTCCTGATTGCTTAACTAAATTTTTCCAAAAAGATGCTTGATAACACAGCGGGTTGAAATCGGTCAGGCGTGTGGGGAACAAAAGGTCACGTTATGTTGTCACTGACCGCACACTGCTCTGGAGTCCTTATTCCTGCTGCCTGGGTAGGGAGGACTGAGAGGTGCCAAGCAAGCAGAATGAGCCCTTCCAGGCGCCTGGGTGGCTCAATCAGTTAAACACCGACTCTCGATTTTGGCTCGGGTTGTGATCGCACGGTTCGGGAGTTCAAGCCCCACATCAGGCTCTGTGCTGACAGCAAGGATACTGCTTGGGATTCTCTCTCTCTCCCTCTCTCTTTGCCCATCCCCTGTTCACTCTCTCCCTCTCTCTCAAAATAAGTAAATAAAATTAAAAAAAAAAAAAAAAAAAGAATCAGCCCTTCCGGGCTTGAAGGAGTTTCTGTGGGAACAAGCATTCAGCTAATTCAAAACCTCAGTCTTCAGGGATTTCTTCCCTTCTGTGTATTCAGTCTCACCTCCATCTCCTCCTTTCCAGGGCTTCTGGGTACAGGAAGGAGTTTTCCTGGCCCCCAGGAGGCCGGTGGAGGTGAGAGTCACGTCTGGTCATGGCTCAGATGCCTGGCCCCGTCCTGGTCACCGGGTGTGCTGGTGGTACCTATGGGGAATGGCGGCTCCTGCCCAATTAGGGTGAGGTACTGGGGTCTGCGGACCCTGCCGTGAGCCCCCAGCTCTGGGCCCGGGCTTCAGTTGCATTCTCTCTGCTCTGTGCTCAGCCCCCACAGTTACCAGTACTAGTTTCCATCACAAGCTAAAGTACGTCGGGGGGCCCCGCAGAATGTGTGTTTTCTCTGAGAAACTTCCGCTTTCCCTGACACAGACCTGGGGACGCTCCAGCGCCCTGCCTCTAGAATGTCAGTGTTGTATCTCCTAGGAGAGGGAGTTATAGTTATATGAAAACATCCACATGGGGGCGCCTGGGTGGCTCAATTGGTTAAGCATCTGACTCTTGGTTTCAGCGCAGGTCACGATCTCAGGGTTCATAGGTTTGAGCCCCACATCGAACTCCACACTGGCAGTGCGGAGCCTGCTTGGGATTCTCTCTCTCCCTCTCTCTCTGCCTGTCCCCCACCCAGTGCTCTTGCTCTCAAAATAAATAAACTTAAAAAAAAATCCACATAGTTTGGGAAGAAGTGAATGTCATTTGTTGCATGGATAGTGGAGCCCCAGGGAAACTAGGAACTTTGGATTATCAGAAATGCAAACCCACTGATCTGATATCTCAAAAACAGCGCAGGAAGAGCAGAAACTGGGAAATAACTATTACATAGATAAATCAGAAAGAGTCACACTGTTCTTTACATTTAAAATTCTCTAAGTGGCATGATTATGTATATGAGTGTATAAAAAGCTGAATTATATTTAGTGTTCCATTGTTAATTACTTAACCAAATTCAGTGGCAAACTTCAGTCATTTTAACTTTTAACATTTTAAGTAAAATGTAAAAACTTTAAAGTTTTACTATATGGAGGTAGAGAAGTGGAAAAATGAAGATTGCTATCCAGGCTCATATTTAGATGCTGAGGAAATATTTACAAAGGTCTCCTATCAGAAACGATTTTTCACTTCTGCTTAGTTTTCTAAATTTAATTGATGTCACCAATTAGGTTTTGGCCACAAATGAAAAATTAAGTCCGTTCCCTGCTCATTCTCCCAAACACATGTAGTGAAGGGTTACGCTCTATCAGCTGTGTGCCAGGGGCAGGTGCACAGGGGCGAAAAGACTCAGCCCCTGCCTTCGAGGAGTTTAGACACCGGTCAACCGGTTCAGCTACGCATGGTAGAGGTTATGGTCAGGACGGGCTCAGGGGCTGCGGACACAGGTCGGGACGCAGGAGACTAGGGAGGCTTCCTTGGTGAGGTCACAGCTCAGCTGCGATGCAGAGGAAAAGCTGAAGCGGGGCAGACACGGCCGGGACAAAGGCTCGGCTGGAACGCAGGTGTGCTCGTGGTCCTGGCTCAGAGGCATTGGGGCAACGACATGAGGAGTTGTGCTTAGACAAGTGCGGCAAGAATAAGCAGGAAACAGGGCTCTGAAGACGAGACTATTTAGTGACTTCCCCTGCCCCATCTGCCCTCCCTCTGTCCTTCTCGCTTGGCTGCTCGGTGCTCAAGAGCAACTTGTGTACTGGGAGCCCCCTCCCCCGCAACCTTATGCAAATTCCTCTCATTCCAATAAGGGACCTTTTCTACAGGCTCCAGGGGTGGCCAGGAGCTGGGCCCACACCAGAGAAAAGACTCGGGAGTTCTTCCCTGGCACAAATAGAATGAATGAGGTAGCCCTGCAAGGGGAGTTCTCAGGACTGGCCAGCTTCTTTCTGTATGAGGCAGGCCAGGGGAACGGGTTCTGTTCCATCACTCTGGCTGCAGGGCTTAGCTCCTGAGCACAAAGAGAAGGACCAAGCTTGGGGCACATGGGGAGCTGGTGAAGTCTCCTCTGTGCTCTAGATTAGCACTGAGGGGCTGTGAGTGTTCTCAGTCACAGCCTCTCATGCATCCACGGTGTAAATTGGTACTTCTCTGTGCTTCAGTTTATCCATCATGTATTTCTAAGCACATCGGGAACAGTCTATAGATGCGTTACCATGACTTGAAAAGTTTGCATTGTTCCGTAACGTTATATAAGTATTTGAGGCATCAGCGTGTAAACATCTTTATTACACTGCTGGTTGAGAGCAAGCCCAGGCCACTGGTAGACAGTGTTAGATCCTTGGGAGTATAGCATTTTCTGCTTCTTTTTATCTTTACTTGGATCTGGCTTCAAACCCGTTCGCCCTGCCCCACGTTAATAAATGAGCTAGTATCGGGGCGCCTGGGTGGCTCAGATGGTTGAGCGTCCGACTTCGGCTCAGGTCATGATCTCACAGTCCGTGAGTTTGAGCCCCACGTCGGGCTCTGTGCTGACAGCTCAGAGCCTGGAGCCCGTTTCAGATTCTGTGTCTCCCTCTCTCTCTGACCCTCCCCCGTTCATGCTCTCTCTCTCTCTGTCTCAAAAGTGAATAAAACGTTAAAAAAATTTTTTTAAAAATGAGCTAGTATTGTATATGAGAGTACTCTGTAAACTGAGGCTTTGTGGAAGTCTATAGGATTGGCATCATCATTATTATTACTAGCGGTAGCATGAGAGCCATATTTCATTGGTCCTAAACTGATCAGTGAGCGTTGCAAAGATGCTTGTAGCACTGGATCTGGGGGACGGGCGCTCGAGGTTAACATAAGTGTAGCATTGCCATCACAGTTTGCTATCATTAAAGGATTAATGAAAATGGAAACTTTCACCTTTTACCCTATATACCACTTGTATTTTTTCCCCACAATGATGTGCTCTTGAATTGCTGTTTTTTAAAATTTAAAACATCTCCAAAAGGTAAAAACATATTCCTAGATGTCTAATTTGCATGAAGTGCTATATATAATATTTTATAAACAATCCTGTCTACAAGAATATTGACATTTCCTAGCAGATGAGACGGATGAGACACCAATTATAATACCTTAACATAGTCACCGATCAGCTTACATATTCATTTATTTGAAAGTGTATTTTGACTTAAGAGATGAATATTTGCATACTCCTCATGTATCATGTTCAGAAGTTTATTTTTTTTTTCAA
The DNA here is from genome assembly GCF_022079265.1 of Lynx rufus. Lineage (NCBI taxonomy): Eukaryota > Metazoa > Chordata > Mammalia > Carnivora > Felidae > Lynx > Lynx rufus. The sequence continues at coordinate 15,237,597 of NW_025814840.1, forward strand.
ATGTAAGAATATACATGATTCGTTACGATTCCTAGAATTTTGGCTGCTAAATAGAGCCACTGTTATAATAGTATCCCGTGTGTGTTTTATACTTTTTTGTCCCTCGAAGTGTTGTTCATATCTAGATTTAACCAGCATTCCATCAGCAGATTAGGAACACTAGGTATGTGCAGGGCACACGTTTGGTACCTCAGTACATCTCACATTTGGGATCACATTATCTTTGTAGGACACCTTGGAGGTTAGGTAATATTTAACCTTGGATTTGCCATAGGTGGAAACCAGTGCAGAAGGTCCTGGTATTTGGGGGTTGGCTGCACCCCTCCCAGACCAGCACTCCTTTCCCTTGTCCCTTGGTCACTACTGGAATTTCGAGTTCTGCCCACCCCCTCCCCAGCAGCCTCTGCCATGATTTCTGGTAAGCCCACCTGTGCCACCAGAGTCCCTTTCCGCTTCCCAGCGCTGGGTGTGACGGCTCTTAGGAAGGGCACTTGGTGTCGCACAGGACTAACTTCCTGTAGATCTTCTTCGTTCCTCCACCACCTTCAGGAGCTGTCACGACACTTCCGCCCTTCAGAGGAGGCCTCCGGTTTAAATCCACCCGTGTCTGTTCTGACGTCGACATGTAGACCCGGTCACTTACTCTCCTCCACGTAACACGCCCTCATTTTATATTTTAGCTTTTATTAAGCACAGTTCATGCTCGAGGTCATAAATCTGACTCTAAAAGTCCTTTAAATAACAAATTATTTGACATCCGTTATTACCCATCTGAATTATTTTTTTCAGTGTCCCTTTTCCGATGGCTTCCTCTTCAAATTGGTGTTTTTAATTCGTTTCTTCACGATTGGACTCAGACGTGTCGTCTCTTGAAGTGTTTTGCTGTGCAGATGGCTTTCACCTTACCAAGTGAGCTCTGCCTGAGCTATGGATTCACCTGGGTTCCCCTAAGTGAGATTGCAGAAAGAAACAAGGCTTTCGCCTCTCACGGTCCTCTTCCTAGAGTACGATGTTGGGGGAAGTGATCTGACCTCTCAGAGCCTCGGTTTCTCACATTTTAAATAGGGATAATAACACCTATGTGGAGAATTTCTTATAAGGTTTTGACGATTAGAGATAATATATGGCAAAATTATGCCATATAATCAGTGGCAATGATTAACATCATCAAAATTCTTAATAATTATATGGAACTCTTGAAGGTGCTATTATTTTAAGTTACTTATTTATTTATTTTGAGAAAGAGAGAGAGAGAGAGAGAGAGAGAGAGAGAGAGACTGGGAGAGGGGTAGAGAGAAGGGGAGAGAGAGAATCCCAAGCAGGTTCTGTATTGTTGGCACAGGGCCCAAGGTGGGGCCCAGTCCCACAAACCATGAAATCATGACCTGAGCTGAAATTAAGTGTCAGATGCTTAACCAAGCTGAGCCACTCAGGTGCCCCAGAAGATGAAATTATTTGAACAGTAGAACTTTTCAGGTGTCTTGGGGGAGAGGGGTAGACCTTTACATTCTTAAATATTTTAATATTACCAAAAATTATTTCTGGAATGTATCATATACATACTTGCCTACCTTCTTAAGCTGAATATGCTAATCATCACTTAAGTTGCTCTTGATAATTCAGACTCATGAAGGGAGCCTTGACTTAAATACAGATCCATATGGGGAGGGTGAGCAGTGCACTTACCTTGCTTCTTCAAAAGGGCTTGTGTTCAACTTATGCCCCGCCCTCCCTATTTTTGATAATTTCTTTTTTGAAATAGTAGAATAAACCTTGCTTGCCTGATCTCCCGGGAAATGTGACATGGTGGTTCTTTGGCAAGGCTTAATTAATGAATCAGAGCCAGAAATAGCGTTTTGGCCAGTGCGTCTGTGCCTTCACATAAATCAGAGACATGGAACGCCTTCTCCATCTCCATTGTGAGTCCTACCCCAGCCAGTCCCGTCATTGCTGATGCTGTCCGGGAGCTCTGCCCTAGACCCCCTCACTCCATACTCTCTCCAGCGTTATCCATCTTACACCCTCCCATGCCTCACTTCTCGCTCTTTTTCTAAATATCTAGACATAGAGACGTTTCTACTTGCGTGTGTCACCATGTTCTCATGGCTGGTTTGCTTGTCTGCTCCCTGGGGAGTTGTTTAACCCCTTTAAGCTAGCCACTCTGTCTTGTTATCCTTTGAATTCTCAGCATGTATTACATATAGGATCCAGCCTCTGTAATCCGTACAGTAAGTATTTGTTGGATGAGAGAATAAATGAATGATTGAAATGATGAGAGAAATTTGAATTTGAAATTTGTACCAGAAAACAGGCTGAGAATAATTGCTATAATCCACTGAAGTGTTTAGCTCTGAGGTTCCTTGGTATCTAAGGCAAAAAATGAAATTCCACGAAGCTTAGTTTCTCATAAAGGAAGTTGTTATGGGCTGATTTGTACCTCAGAACATGACTGTTTGGGGAGATAGGCTATTTAAAGAAGTAATTAAGTTAAAAAGAGGTCATTAGGGTCAAGCCCTAATCCAATATGGCTGGTATCCATTTTTTTTTTAAGTTTATTTATTTATTTTGAGAGAGACAGAGCACACAAGTTGATGGGGGGGGGGGTGCAGAGAGAGAGAGCGAGAGAATCCCAAGCAGGCTGCGTACTGCCAGCCCAGAGTCCAATGTGGGACTCAAACCCACGAACCCTGAGATCATGACCTGAGGCAAAGTCAAGAGCCAGCCGCTTAACTGACTGAGCCACCCAGGTGCCCCAGGCAGTATCCTTCTAAGCAGAGAGGATTAGGATGCAGCTACACTTGGAGGAAAGACCATGTAAAGACACAGAGAGAAGACGGCCATTAATAAGCAAAGGAGAAAGGCCTCAGGAGAAACCAATCCTCGATCACAGACTTCCAGCCTTCAGAACATCTCCGTTGTTTCAGCCACCCAGTCTGTGGCACTTTGTTATAACCACCCTAGCGAACTGACATAGAAGCCAAATCATTTTTTCTTTGCATTAAATTCTGAGATTCTTTTAAACAAGGATTTTTATTTAAGCAGCAATGAATAGCACAATATGCCAGAATCTTTAATAACTTCTGCAAAAGGTAGACATAATCGTCATGGGATTTCTTTTATACTGACCTTCCCTAACGGCAAAGCGTATATAATATTAAACCCCAACTTAAGGACAGTATTTTTCTTATAATTCAGAAAAATGCTATCCTCTGTGCTGCTGCTTGCCCTTGACCTGTTTCCCCATTGTATGTGAATTCCCAGACCACAAAACAGTAAACTGTGGTAACCCTGTGCACATATTTCTTACTGGAATTTTTTGTCCATGGAGCATAAAGGAAAAGGATGCCCTTTGTTGGGGGAGGTTTACTGTAAAGCACAAATCCATTGTCATCAACAGAAGAAGCTCTTTCTGCTGACATGACACCAGGCAGTTTCCACTAAGCTCTCTCTCATGTTGGAATAGAATCCCAGACACAAGCAGCACCTACAGTCTCCACTTTCCTGTAATAGTACAGCCAGTCCGTCTTGTATGCGGCCACCCTGTATACTGCCTTCATGATGGACCAGCTGTCCCTGGCAGGGCCTTTTGAATTAATATTTTATGATCTGAATAACTTCATGTTCTATAGCTGAGTCAGTGAATTAGCATCTGGGAACAAAGAGGTGGTAAAATTGGCCTCCTCGGAGAGCTCTGCTGTGGGCTCCAGTGAAGCAGGTGCACTGCCCATATGCGTGCCAGGCACTTTGACACCAGTGACTTTCACTGAATTAGGAAAAAAAATCGGCCCAAGTATAACCTTCTGCTTTATAACTCAAGGAGAAATGTGTGCGACCTTTCAATAGCAGCTCCCCCTCCAAGGCTGTCTTCTTTACTGTCCTCATCCCTTTCCTGGTCTCGGCCCTTCTTACCAGTCTCCTGTGTCTTATGGGAGTCAGCCTACAGGAAATTACAGCCTATCTTAAATCCTGTTTGGAAGAATACAGAGCCAAAGCAAACAAATAAAAGTACAGATTAGAATGAGCTAGCACTTTCACTTCTGGGTATATATCCAAAAGAATTAAAGCAGGGACTCAAACAGATATTTCCACGCCCATGCTCATAGCAGCATTCTTACCAATAGCCAGGGGGTGGAAGCGACCCAAGTGTCCATCGACAGATGAACGCATAAACAAAATGTGGTACATCCTTACAATGGAATATTCAACCTTAAAGAGGGAGGAAGTCTGACACAGGCTACAACATAGATGAACCTTAGGACATTATACTAAATGAAATAAGCCAATCACAAAAGGACAAATACTGTATGATTCCACTTACTGGCGGTACCTACAGTAGTCAAAAACATAGACAGAAAGCAGGAAGGTGGTTATCGGGCTGGGCACAGAATGGGGAGTCAGTATTTAATGGAGATGGAGTTTCAGTTTGGGAAGATGGAAGAGTTCTAGAGATCTGTTGTATAACAATATGGATATCGTTAATACTACTGAATGGTACGCTTACAAATGGTTAAGATGGTAAATTCTGTGTTGTTGCTTTTTTTTTTTTAAGCACAATTGCAAAAAAACAAAAACAAAAACAGGCTAGAAATAGAAGATCTACAGGGAACTGGGGCGTCCAGAAAAGGCTTCCTGAAAAGCAATGGCCAACAGCAAAGGAGATCGATGGGGGCTTTGTCTTTAATGGCCTCTGCACAGAGAATGGCAAACAGCACGATGTGGCAAGTCTAACAGGAGCCTCTCCACTTAATCTGGGACTCCCAGAAGCCACATCCTACTCTTAGGACTAACTAAACACACTCTGTCAACACCATCCCCACTAAGGGGACTGCATAGAAAACTGCCTGCCTCAAACTTTGGTGTGGGTTTGCAGCCCTTATTCATCCTGGATCACATGGCTGATCCAAACACCTCACACAAAGAGTTTATGTTAAGATGGTGCCAGCTTGGTATTGCATTCTCGTGCCTAGCAGAAACAAAGGCGAATTTTAATCCTGAAGAACACAGCTTTAATATTGCTGTCAAGGAATTCATTCAAATAAAGATTCAAGGAAAATACGATTAAGTGAAAAGTTATAAAATATATTAGAAAACATGAGACCATGAATAAGAGCCAGCAAAGTCAACAGAAAGCAGAAACAGACTCTCAGTGGATTTAGAAGTTGTAATGATCAGATTCAGAATATGGATTAAGAATGTTTCACGTGTATAAAAGAAATAAAAGAAGGGATTGCAAATGTCAGAAGCAAAAGGCCACATAATGACCAAACAGATCTGAAAAAGCACCAGATACTAGAAATGACCCATATATAATAAAAATAAAACTTTAAGGGATTTAATGGGAGATTTGACATGTAAGATTTGAAACAATTATATACTTGTAGCACCGAGAGATGAAGAGGTAAATAGGAAAGAAGGTTAAGAAGCGTGGAGGTCAGGGGCATCTGGGTGTCTCAGTTGGTTAAGCATCTGACTCTTGATTTCAACTCAGGTCACGATCTTACCATTCGTGGGTTCGAGCTCCATGTCTGGCTCTGCACTGACTGTGCAGAGCCTGCTTGGGATTCCTTCCCTCTCTCCCTTTCTCTCTGCCTCTCCCCTGTTCTCGCCTTCTCTCTCTCTCTCTCTAAATAAATAAACATTAAAAAAAAAGAAATTTATTAAAAAAAAAAAAAAAAAAGGAAAGAAGCATGAAGGTCAGGACAAGAAGGTTTACTGTTCTCCTTGTCAGAGTTCCAGAGGAGATGAAGGGAAGAGCAACAAAGCAAATATAATTTAAAATTTAAAGTTTAAGATAACCCACAGATACAGGCATTAGTGCCTTGGCAAACTGGTGAGGAAGGGACAAACATTTTAGTAAATGGCGCTGTGACAATAGTGTTCTTTATGGGAAAGAAAACAGACCCTTATCTCATATCATGTACAGAAACCCCTGGTAGATGCATAACTTAAATGTGAAAGGCAAAAGTATATAATTTTAAGTACAATTATATAATCAAATACCCTTACGACTCTGGGTAGAAAGGGATTTGATAAACAAGGTACCAAAAGTGCAAAACTTTTGTACTTTACAGGAAAAAATGGATAAATGAGATTTCACTTAAATTAAGAACACCTGTTTATCAGTAACACCATAAGGAAAGTGGAAAGACAAGCCATAAACTGGGAAAATATCTGTAACACGCATGATTAATAAAGGTCTTGACCATATGGGTACATATATACACACACATGCACACATAGACACATATAAGCTACTAAAAGACAAACAAGCAGCCAAAAACTAAAAGTGGACGAAGATGCTCAACTTCATTAATAATGAGGGAAATGCAAATTAGAATAAATTTGAAATATTTTATATGCCATATTAGCAACAACTAAAAAGTACCTGATGCTATCAAAATGTTGGTGCGGATGGGGAGCGACACGATGTTTGTCTGCTGTTAGTGGGAGTACAGACTGATAGAATCACTTTAGAAATCTTATTTTTCCAAGGTGTTTTCTAGTAAATTGAACATTTCCATATTCAGTAATTGCATTTGTGCGCTTTCTGGAAGAGTCCATTTGCTTCCTAGTAAAGCTGAACGTGTGGTACAGCTGAACATTTGCATTCTTAGCAATTCCATTCCTAAGTGTATGTTAGGTGTCTGTTCTAAAGAAATCCTTGCACATATGTACCAGGAGACATTTCCAAAAATGTTCATAGCAGTGTAATAGTAAAAAAAAAAATTTTTTTTGAAAAAAAAAAAGACCCTAAATATCCAACAGTAAAGCAGATAAGTAAATTATGGCATGTCTGTATAATGCAATATTATTCAACTGTGAAAATAGATGCCACAGCTGTAAAACAGCATGGATCAGGCTCAGGAACATAATGTGGAACGGAGGGGAACAAAGGCAAGTTGCAGAAGCATACATAGGCTGTGGTTTCATATCCACGAGGTTCAAAAACATAAACAGTATGGAAGTTGTGGATGTAATAAGCAGAGTAAAACAGAAGAAAACAAAAGGAATGATAAACACAAAACTCAGGACAGTGATGATCCCTGAAGGAATAGGGAAGGAGAGGTGTCCGCGGTGTGGCCCCCAGGGAACTTCTAGGCTAGCGGTAATGCCCTTTTTGTTATACTGGGTGATAGCCACACAGCTATTCACTGAATTGGGGTTCGTGGGTTTTTTTAATACTCTACATACATTTAAAAGATATGTATTTGCATTGATTCAATATTGAATGAAACTATTCATTTTTTTTTTTAATTTTTTTTTTCAACGTTTTTTTTTATTTATTTTTGGGACAGAGAGAGACAGAGCATGAACGGGGGAGGGGCAGAGAGAGAGGGAGACACAGAATGGGAAACAGGCTCCAGGCTCTGAGCCATCAGCCCAGAGCCCGACGCGGGGCTCGAACTCACGGACCGCGAGATCGTGACCTGGCTGAAGTCGGACGCTTAACCGACTGCGCCACCCAGGCGCCCCGAAACTATTCATTTTTAAAAAGCATGGTACCCTAGGGGCACCTGGGTGGCTCAGCTGGTTAAGCATCTGACTCTTGATTTTGTGTCAGGTCATGATCTCACGGTTTCTGGGATTTAGTCCCATGTCGGGCCCTGGCATGCATTCAGCATCTGGTTTTGAGTCTGTGAGACAGTTGAATGTCTAAGAGGTGTTTTCTTACAGGCAATAGGATGCCACAGACTGAGTCCACCATATTCTTTTTTATTTTCCTATTCCCAACCTTGTGCCGGGCTCAGAAGAGTTACTCATTAAGTATGTTAGACGAATCAATGAAGAGGAATTTTCTTTTCAAAATTAAATTCTTCTCCACAAGATTAGAGCCAACCAGAAATGAATCTGGGCTTAAAACGTTTTGAATCTGGAATTAAATTTTCCTCTGTTTCTATTTTATTGGTTTAGATTTTTTCTATAGATATTTCCGTTTTTTCTTATATCAGGCCTCACCAATGACCTACAAAATCGGCAATGAAAATTTTTTTACTCTTAGCAAAATTTAAATATTTATTCCGACGTTGCATTAAATAACATATCTTTAAAAAATTAAGCCATTTAAGATCTTTAGTTGAATTCTGATCTTTTATGAGAACTATTTTCATGGCAGTTTCTTCGCCTTAATTAACATCAGTGTTTTGATGGGAGTAGCATCAATTTAATGGTACGTTATAATGGAATGGAAGTGTGTCGGTAAGAAAGACCCTTTTTGTTGATCATTATCTTTCTCTTAGAGTACCCTTTTTAATGAAATATGTTGGTTTACATTTCAGAATTTGAACATCTGCTTTCTATACTGTTTTATTATGAGGTACGTTTATGACAATAACATGTCAGTATGAAACCCTTTCTCTGTTGTTTCTTTTGGTATGTAAAAGCATCTGAGTCAGGATCTGGAAGACTCGTCATGTTCTTCAACACAAGGAAAATTTAACCGAGAGCAGTTTTACAAGTTTATCATTTTCCCTGGCAAGTGGATTAAAGTCTGGTATGATCGACTTACCTTGTTGGCGTTACTTGATCGGTAAGCCACCGAGCATGCAAACGTACGGAGAAAAGACACAATGGGGGCATAACAGGGCACTCACATGCTTATAAAAAAGAAATTGCCACTTGCTAAGGTTCTCTGGAACATTTTCAAGATGGATGCCTTTTGTGCTGCAAACCCAAAGGCGAAGCTGTGAGATCTTGACCACTGGAGAAATTGTAATTTAGCAATTACAGTAGGAGATTAGAGAATTGGGGGAACACGGTCTAGATTTAAGGTTGGCTCTGGGGACAGTATTATGTGTTGGTCTATTCACAGTTTGCCACATTTTTGTAGGAGGGCTTGGGGTTCATGGGTAGTATGGGGCCTGGCTGACTGGATGCGGGCAGGGGGAGAGGATGGCAGATGGAGCCCTGTGATTTCTAGCTTTTCTCCTCAACAGCTGAGGCTACTTCTCACTCTTGTCTGAGATACACTAATTGGAACATTAATCTCTCCTTTAAACCCTTTACTCTTTCTCGTCTCTTCTTTCTATTGTTTGTCAAGATGAACCGCAGGGTTGGAGATGCAGTCGCTGGGCGGGGAGGGAGAAGAGGGAGGGAGAAGGTCCAGTTAGTTAAAGCACGGTGGAGACGGGGCCAGGTTGGGAACTTCCCATGTCCATCCCTGCCCCCGACCTCACAATACACAAAGGACGGGATTTTCATCTTCAGGGGCTGTGCAGTTCTGATGGGAGTGTTGGTTTGAAAATTGAAGATGGCTTGAGGAACCTGGGAGGCTCAGTCAGTTAAGCGTCTGACTTTGGCTCAGGTCACCATCTCACGGTTTGTGAGTTCGAGCCCTGCATCAGGCTCTCTGCTGTCAGTGCAGAACCTGCCTCGGATCCTCTGTCCCCTTCTCTCTGCTGCTCCTTTACTCTCTCTTTCTCTCTCAAAAATAAATAAACATTTAAAAAAGAAAAGAAGATTCAAGATGCCTTTACTGACACTGTTATCAGCAAATGTGGAGTTTCACAGTTAAATGCCAGCCAGTGGGGGCAGCGGGAAAGCTGATTGCCTGCCATCCTATGGTTGGTCCCTCAGTGACTGATTGTTATAGTAATGTCTTACTAAAAAACTATAGTCATGCAAAATTACAACAGTAAATTTCAGGACCCACAAGTCAGGGAATGGAGTTATAATGGTTTTTCTAACAACACTACGTCACCCCAGAGGCACACACTTAAGATGAACGTTTCAAACGTAACTGGAATCATCCAAAATAACACATCCTGTTAGATGAGTTAGTTTTAGGGTTTTTTTTTGAAATATTAATTTTTTTTTCTGTTTAAAAGGAATTGCTGAAAGTTGGACTACCTCGTGTTAGCCCTTCATATTAAAAACAAATGTTTCTGTACATTTCTAGGTGTACATTATTTAAATGCACTCAGTGGCAACAGATTAACTGAAAATCTAATTAAGGTCTAGAAAAGGATGATGAGGATTATTACAGTTTTAAAAAGTTTACAGTTTTATAGTTTTAATCGCTTCTGTTGCAGTGGGTTTGAATTCAGTGTTAAGGGATTTGTAGAGACAGCATTACGTCCTTAGGCATGGGTCGCTCAGCTGGTACAGGGAGCCCCTGGGGATCAGGCCCCGTGCCACCACTTACTAGTGCTGTGATCTAAGGATGACTGTGAAACCTCCCTGTTGCTCAGCTTCCTGTCTGCTAAATGGGGATCATCTGTATACAGGGAGATTATGAGGTTTAAATAAAATTAGCTATGGAAAGTGTCCTTTAAATATTAGCTGCTGTTGCTGTTATTATGACCTGAAATGTGGCCCAGAACCCAGAAAGAAGAAAAATAAATAAAAATAAAATAAAATTAGGGTAGCCAAAGTAGATGCTGTCAAGTCCAGACACATTTAGGCCCTTAATTCGTAGGGGAAATCGTCCTGTTTTCAGAGCCCGTATCAGCCTGTTTTCAGGCATCTCCCAGCACACGTGGGGATCTGGTTTTCCAGTTCACGGTCAATTAAGAGGGGAGATCAGACGACGTGAGGCCCGAACTGACAGCAAGGACAGAGGAAGAAAAGCCCAAACACTAACCTAGAAAAACCAAGCAGCTTGGGACCTTTGCAGGGAGAATGTATTCCCCAAACAGGACCGTGGACCAGAATCACCTGGGAGCTTTGTGACAATACAGATTCTAGGAGTGAGAAGTCACCACTTCAGCATGGCCTTGAGTACAGTGTAGGGCTGCATTATGGCATCCCTCGCCAGCTCACCTTCTTTGTGAGGACAGTTGTGATCTGAAAGGCCTGTTTAAGAAAGCAGCAACTTACACAATACATTTTTTATGATGATTGTAAAGTTCCAAAAGGCACCAATAAATTACCTTTTGACATTCATTGGGGGACATTATATTTAAAATCCCCCATGGATTAATGAACTTGAGTTGCCAAATTAAAGTTTATAAGGAAGTTATGCATAATAAAAAACAAACCGTAAGGGTTGAGCAGGAAGTCGAAGAAATTGGTGAATTAAAAGCACTGAAATTGAGCTAATCATTGCTATAAACTCTCATAGCTTAAGGCTTTCTGCTTCATAATTTTCAACTTTACTCTGGAACTCAGGCTGATTTTCCTTGAAAATACTTCCTTATTCTCTGATTGTAACTTCACAGTTCCTGTGATTGCAACATCTCCTATTTGCTTTTGGTTTGGCATTCATTCTACTCAGGTGTTTTTGGACTTGTCCTTAATCTCCTTTATTTTCTCTTATACATTTTTTATTCTATTACCCCATCTTGCAAAACACATAGGTTTTATTTTCATTTCTCTAGTTACGATCTAAAATAAAATAAAAAGCTAAAATAAAAAGCTGCCCATCTGGGGATCGTTTTATTCATTTTTTCATTAATTCAACAAATTTAGTAAAAGGAAAAACCACCCAAACCCCAGGCACCTGCTCCATGCGAGGCTCTGCACTGGGCACTGGGAACAGAACAGTGAGTGGAACAGGTGTGGTCCCTACCCTCACGGGGCTTGTATTCTGCATGAGACAGGCTGAAATAGCAGAGTGGAATAAATGCCTTGAAGGACACACATAAAAGCCTGGGGTAGAGGAAAGTGGGGGACAAGGGACACCATGTCAGAACAGGTGGTTGCAGAAGTGTTTCCTGAGGAGGAAACATGCAAACTGAGATAGATATAAGGCAAGGAGGCAGCCCCGTAACAAGTAGGGGGAGAATCGTTCATGCTCTTCAAACAATCTCATTGTCAGTGTCGCCATCTTGAGAACACGCTCTCATCTCTCCCATCCTTGAAAGTCCTTTTGGCCCACTTTCCCGCCAACCACTGTCCGGTATCTCTGTGCTCTTTTGCAGCAAAACTCCGTGAAGAGCTGCCTGTGCTTGTTTGTCTTCTCTCTTCTCTCATTTTCTTATAAACCCATATGTTTGCTCCCCGACTCCAACACTGCACTTGTCAAGGTCACTGTTGACTTCACTGGTCAGTCATCATTTTACTAGACCCATTTACCACCTTGACAGTCGATCCTCCTCCTTGGTATGCTTCCTCTCTTGGCTTCCAGGATCCAGCCCTCTCTTGGTTTTCCTTCTGCCTAGCTGGTTACTGCTTCACAGGACAGTCACCCGTGCAGGTAGCCTCTGCCTCCTGACCCCCTTGATGTTGGGTGCTTCACGGCCCTTGGTCTCGGTCTCCTTTCTTTCTCTGTCTACCCTCTTTTCTTTAGTGACTGCATTTAGTCTCATGGCTTTAAATACCGCCGAGGTGCCAACAACTAAGATTTGGACCTACCTCCTGAATTGCAGACTTGTCTCTCCATCTACCAGCCTGACATCTCATGACCACAGTCCAAAACTGAGTTCTTTACCACTGCCTCGTCTCCCGTCTGCTCCACCAGCTGTCTTTCCCACCTCAGCTGACGACAACCCCATCCTTCTAATTTCTCAGGTTAAACATCTTGGAGTCAACCTTGTATCTTCTTTTCAGTCAACTTCTCATAGGGAATCGTGTTCACTGTTTCTCCAGATATATCTGCTACATCTTCCCACCTTTCATGTGACTACCCTTGTCTGAGCTACCTTCGTCTCTCATCAGGGCCATTGCAATAGCATCTCCTGCCTCTACCTGTTCTCCCTGTGCACTGGTTTTTTTTAAAGTTTATTTATTTATTTGGAGAGAGATGGGGCGGGGAGGGGCAGAGAGGGAGAGAGAGAATCCCAAGCAGGCTCTGCACTGTCAGCACAGAGCCTGATGTGGGGCTCGATCCCACGAACCATGAGATCACGACCTGAGTAGAAATCAAGAGTCAGACGCTTAACCAATGGAGCCACCTAGGTGCCCCCCTCCCTGTACAATATTGTAACATGCTGTTCTGCTGACCACCCTGCAGTGCCCCCCATTTCACTCATGAATGAAAGCCAAAGTGCTCAGAATGCCTCAGAGTCCCCATGATCTAGCCACTGCTTTGCTCTCTGACCTCACTTCCTGCTACCGCCATGGACTCCTTCCCACCCACACTGGCCTTCCTGCCATTCTTCACCAAGCCAGGCATTCCTCCAGCCTTGAGGCCTTTGCATTGTCTGTTCCCTCTCCTCTCCTCTCCTCTCAGATATCTGCGTGGCCAACCCCCTCGCCTTTCAAGTAGCACTTCTCTGTGGGGCTTAGCCTGACCTTCCTGCTTAAAATTACAGCAGTTCCCCACCCCCACCCCACAGTTCTTCTCACCTTGTTCTGATCATTTTTTGATTGCGTGAATCATCCTCAAATGCTGTATAATATCCTTATGCTGTGTGCGTATTACTTATTTCATGCCATGGCCCTCTGGAAGGAAAGCTCCAGAAGTTCTGCTCACTGATGTATTCCAAGCCTCTGGAGCAGTGCTGAGCCCTCTTGAGTGACCAAACAAATCAACCTCCCTTCGCAAACCAGCTCCCCTTCCCAACTTCTGCCGTTGATGTTGCCATGATCCTTTCTTCCCCACATTGAAATCTTGAGACCTTCTTTGTTCTTTCAGCCAACCTTCACTGTGCACAATCCATTCCTTTCTGCCCTGCTCTGTGCTGTGTCTTGACATCACATTGCCTCTCCAGTTTTCCACTGCCCTCTCAGGCCCTCGTTCCTTCTCCCCTGGAGTGTTGTTTATCTCACTCTGCTCTATTTCCTCTCCGGTGCATCTTGTCAGCCTCTGCCAGATAAATCTTTCTGACTTATCTGTACTGCCTCAATCACAGAACTCCTTGCCCAGTGAGTAAACTTTTTAACCCAATATTGAAATATAGATGCATAAGGAGCTGTGAGAGTGGAGTCATGGGGTGCTGGGGCAGAGGAATGGAGTCGTGCTGGGGGAGAAACCGGTGGTGGGGGGGAATATTTTTCAGGAACGTTATTTTTCCCCCCTAAATAGGAAAAATGTCTGGTCATTTAACTGAAATTTTTGATTTAAAAAAATTTTCCTAAGCTTTAGATATCTTTAAGTATACATTGAAATGTTATGAGCACACTAAAAAATACATAACGGATTTTATGGACCTGAACTAACAAAATATATTCAGCTCTATAAAAAGCACATAGTGGAAAACAAAACAAAAAAAATCCCATAAATTTTCCTTTCCACCAAAGGAGGAATCTTGGTCCCCCCAGGAGTTGTTTTTTTTCTTTTAACTTTCAACTTGAGCATGATAATATCTGAGTTCTTCACATTTCTATGCATCTTGATTCTATACATCTCAAGTGCCTGATTAAAAAATAAGCAAAAGGTATGAACAGACACCTCACCAAAGGAGATATACAGGTAGCAAATAAGCATATGCAGTGACATTCCACATTGTATCATTGGGGAATTGCAAAGGTAAACAATAGTGATATGTACTGCACCCCTATTAGCATGGCCAAATCCAAAGCACAAACCACACCAAGTGTAGCCGAGGATGTGGAACAGTAGGAACTCCCTTCATAGTTAGAGGGAATCCAAGATGGCAAGTCCATTTTGGAAGATAGCTTGGTGGCTTCTTGCAAAACTGAACATGTTCTTACCATGGGACCCAGCAGTCATGCTCCTTGGTGCAAATGAGTTGAAAGCTTAGGCTAACACAAAAACCTACACATGGATGTTTATAGAAGCTTTATTCATAGTTGCCAAAACTCAGAAACAACCAAGATGTTCTTCAATAGGTGAATGGGTAAACCATGGTACATCCATACACCATATGGATGCATTCCATATACTAAAATAGTATTCAGTGATAAAAAGAAATGAGCTATCAAGCCATATAAAGATATGAAGGAAGCTTGAATGCATCTTACTAAGTGAGAGAAACTGACCTGAAAAGGCTACCCGCTGTATGATTCCAACTATATGACATTCTGGAAAGGAAAATCTGTGGAGACATAAAAAGATCAGTGGTTGCCAGAGGTTGGGGGAAAGCAGGGTAAGTAGGCATTAAAGGATTTTTAGGGCAGTAAAAATAGTCTACATGATACTGTAATGGTGGATACATTTCACTACACATTTGTCCAAACCCATAGAATGTACAGCACCAAGAATGAACCATAGTGTAGACTCCTGACTTTGGTTGATAACAATGTGTCGATGTTGGTTGGTCGATAGTAACAAATGTACCACTCTGGTGGGGGATGTCGATGGGGGAGGGGGGCAGGTGTGTGTGTGTGTGTGTGTGTGTGTGTGTGTGTGTGTGTGTGTGTGTGTTTGCGGGGTGGGCTATGCGAGAACTCTTTGTACTTAGGTCCCTCAGTTTTGCTGTGAATCTGAAACTGCTCTTACAAAATAAAGTATATTAATTTGGAAAAACACAGGAGTGCCTGCTTGCCAGGAGTACAGTAGATGCCTGTCCCGTTCTGAAAATCATTTAATGGGACAGATCAGTATGTTCCTGAGCGACAATTGGCGAGGTAAAAAAATATGCGTATCATTCTTGGGCTTCCTGGATGACTCGGCTGAGCATCCGACTCTTGATTTCGGTTTAGGTCATGATCTCATGGTTCGTGAGTTCAAGCCCCGTGTTGGGCTCTGTGCTGAGCGTGGAGCCTGCCTCTTTCTCTCTCTCTCTCTCTCTCTCTCTCTCTCTTTCCATCTGCCCCTCTCCCCCACTCATGCTCTCTCTCTCTTTCAAAATAAATAAATAAACATTAAAAAAACCAATATGCTCAGCTTTCTTGGGAATGACCCATCTGAACTCCTGACGTTGTGGCCACACCATTCTCCCTTGCTCCATTTCAGCCTCTTCCACCCATCGCTATGCCCTCCCATGTAAAGCCTCCTCCCATAGAAGCCTTTCACCTCTAAAGTCATAGTCCCAGCCACTGACCATCCTCAAACGTTGCCAGTGCCAAGCTATACCAAGCACTTGGGCCCGTCTGCCTTCTCCTGTCTAGCAGCCTCCTCTGCCCTTGTTGCCTCCCCCATTCTACTTAGCCTCCAAGATCCAGCCTTCATCCCCTTGTCTCGGCACCTTAAAGCTCCCTTACCCTGTCTACCTTCACACCCAGCGACAGCATGCCCACCTCCGGATGAGCCCATCTCTGCATCTCGCACCTCTTATGCAAAGGTCCCTCACGGTCCCAGTGAGACTGTGGTCACAACACACCTCAGTCAGACCCTCTTACACGTCAGCTCTCCAGCTCCTGAAACTGGGAAGCGGATTCTGGCTGAGGAGATTGTATCTAGGAGGGATTTCCTGCTTCAGCCAGGTGATAATGCACCTCCTCTGCCTCCCCCCACCTCCCGCCCGCCACACTTAAAGGAACCAGCACAGCTCTTTGTCTGAAAGACATTTCACTATCATAGGTGGAATAGTTAATTGTTCTCCCCCCAGGAAACCCAGTTTAGTGATCAAAGAGACTCATGGAGTTATATTTCATTTCTTCCAATAACAGAAGTTTGGGATTAAAATAGAGATTTCGCTTATAAAATACAAGAATAATGAAAGAAAGAAAGAAGCCTTAAAATGCTGTTACCACATATAAAGGCATGCTTCAAAAGCTTAAAAAGCCAAACTATTCTGTTGATGTCGGTCTTTTTAGAAGCATTCAGGTATTATCTTTAGGAGCAGACTCACTTTTTACTTCCTTGGTTCTTATTTATTTTCCCCAGAACTGAAGATGTCAAGGAAAATGTGCTGGCAGTTTTACTCATTGTCCTGGTTTCCCTACTCGGATTTCTGACCTTGAACCAAGGCTTTTGCAAAGACATGTGGGTGCTCCTCTTCTGCCTTGTCATGGCCAGCTGCCAGTATTCCCTGTTAAAGGCAAGACCACATCTAATTCTTACCATCACTAATGTATCCTTGAAATCATGAGATGATGACACAGACACTTCTGATTTGTGTTCTAGAGCGTTCAGCCTGACCCCGCCTCGCCAATACACGTAAGTTTCGAATAACAGGCAAGTAGCTTGTCTCGTCTGCTTGTGTTGAAGAGAGGGGAACAAAATCTGTCCAAGAGGCAAACTATATATCAATGTGCATCTATTGAATATATACGTAGAAATATGAATGCATGGTTGCCGATTTCAGGCTAGATCTGAGAGCGTGGTGTGAGTGGCAGTGGTGGGGGGGGTGTACAGGGTGGCGAGGGTCTTTTCTATCCCGCTGGACTCATGTCAGAGTAGACCATGCAGCCCAGTGTGGGAAGGCGGGCTCTGCAATCAGACTGCCTGCTTTTGTTTCCTGGTTCCTCCGCTTGAACGTTGAACTCGGAAGAAGATACATGTACTTGCCATGTCTCTGTTTCTCTGTTTCTCTGCATGCAAATAAGGATGATAAAAATGCCTGTCGGGATTAAATAATCTATCTAAATTCCTTAAAACGGTGCCTGGAACATAGACATTGCTTAGTAAGTGGGAGCTATCGTTATTGGTAATATCAGTTGTGTAAGCATGAACCATTATTCTCTTTACATGAAGCTGATCTCCTCCTAGTCCACATTTTCGAGAGTATTGTTACTTTTCTCCCACATGATTTTGGGCTCATTTAGAACTGAGACGCTGGGTTCACCGATACTGACCTGTTGGTGCTCCGGCATCCTTCCATGAGCTCTGAATCACACATAGCTTCCTCTGACCCAGCTGCCCTTCCCTTGCAGGATGCTAAGTGACAGGGTCCGGCACTGTCCCTGCAGGTACCCTGGCTACCACATGCCTCTGGTCTAATCCCCTGCCCGGTGGACCTCTCAGCTCTTAGAGGGCTTTCTCTTCTTTGTTAGGGTAAGCTGTGGGCCCCCAAGAAAACCGGAGAAAGGAAGCTTGATCTTAGCTCCATTGTGCTTTTAAAAAATTCATATCTAGGATTTAGGACTGCTTTTAAATCTGTGATAGCTCATGTTTAGCTCATAGTAATTAAGAAAAGCTTATAATTGGACGATCACATGGCATACATTGCTATCTTGTTAAATTCCTCTGTTCCCCGTAATTGGTTTACATATAATACATCTTCTTTTTATTCCAGAGTCTGAATGTCAAGATGAGTAGAAGCAGCATAATTAGGGTATTAAGATGTATTGTTGTGATTATCATCAGAAATCTGGGTTAGCTGGAGTGAGCAGAGATGTGGAACTCTGAAATTTTTTGTTCGAGCCCACCCTAGATGCCACGTCCTCCCCTTCTGCTTCAGTAAATAAACCCTCCTTTCGAGTGATGACACCTCAGTGTCACCGTTTTTCTGGGTGACTTGGGGGAGGGGTGTTACGTGCTGTTAAACATTCATTTCCCGCATATACCTTCAGCAATAATGCAGAACATGCTAGTAAAGGTGGATGGTGAATACAGCTGCATAATCCCTGTGGATTTGTCAAGTCTGTTAGCAACAACCCTATGTCATCGCTCCAAGTTGGAGTTATATTGTCTATGTTGGTCTAGCTCCTCGAGGACTCAGTCAAGTAGCTATTCCTTTCCCCAAGCAAGCGTGTCATAGTGAGGGAGTTAAGAAATGACTTCTCTTGCTGTCATAGTAAGACATAGCCAGACACCTGTTTATTCATTCTTGTACACCGATTTCTAAGTAGATTAGTCCCTGATTTGATTTGGCTTTTTTTTTTTTTTTTTTTTTAAACAGTTCTGGTGGGGAGAGAAAATACGGTAGCTGCAAAATGTTTCCTCTTGCAATCTGACTGAACCATGTGGGCATTTAGAAGGCAAATTTATTGTCTCCAGTTTATAAATGTGGAGACCTCAGAAAGGAGATGGTCAGGGGAGCTGACCAAGGCTGGGCGCAGAGATGGCTCTCAAGCCTGCTGCCGACGCCAGCCCTGGTCATCAGATGGACCAAAGGGCTTTCCAGAAATGACATTGTTTTGTACATTGTAGGGGGAGGGGTCATTAATACATTCAGACACATCTTGCTCTGAGAGTGATTGACCGACTTTTCTTTTCTTTTTTGTTTCCTTCTGGAGAACACAGGTGGCAGATTTTGAGCAAGTTGTTAAAACCAGAAGATAGCAAAGTAGAAGTCACAGTTTTGCATAACACTGTATATTTCAGATGTAAATGCAGAATTAATGACGTGCTAATAGATACGGTACAGTAGACCCTGGGCCTGAAAGAGATGTGTCTGGTTATAAAAGAAAACAGGTCTAGCAGAGCTTAAAAAGTGATGGTTCAGGTGGATACTGGCAGCATCTGAGGATCAGACTGTCAGTAAAGCAGTGGATGGACGAGGAAGCTTTTAACTGGCGTACCCAGATCTGTGCACAGGTCTAACCAACAGTAACCACTGATGATCACCCGGGAAGCAAAATTCAGTAGGATATGTTAAGGGACAGCAGAAAACTGGCATCTCCTGCACAGAGCCAGACTCAGGTGTCTTTCCCAGCGGCAGCAGGGATTCTGAGTTGGGGTGGCTGAGGCAGCGCCTGGGAATCTGCATTCACCGCCCTCCCTCCCCCCGACGGGGGATGACAGAGGTGGTGATCTCAAATGATACATGACAAACGCTGGGGTGGCATGCAGATTTAGGGATTTGAATCCAGCCTGACCATGTACAAAGTATGAGATCTTGGGCAAGTTAGTTCTCTGCATCTCAGGTTTTTCGTCTGTGAGAGAGGAAATCATGACAGAGGAGCATAAGGGGATTGGACAAGATAAGGTGCTCAGGTGCTCAGCACAGTATCTGGTAGTACGGTGGAAGCACTTGACGAATCTTAGCAACTTTTTTTTTTTTTTTAATTTTTTTTTCAACGTTTATTTATTTTTGGGACAGAGAGAGACAGAGCATGAACGGGGGAGGGGCAGAGAGAGAGGGAGACACAGAATCGGAAACAGGCTCCAGGCTCTGAGCCATCAGCCCAGAGCCTGACGCGGGGCTCGAACTCACGGACCGCGAGATCGTGACCTGGCTGAAGTCGGACGCCCAACCGACTGCGCCACCCAGGCGCCCCTCTTAGCAACTTTTTTACGGCTAAACTGTGAACAAGAGCGGCCTCAGTTGGATTTGGTGAAGAGCGGATTGGACAATACGTGTAATGAGCCCGGCGCAGGGCCTCGAGTGACTCAGTCCTCTTTAAACGTTTCTTTCCTTGTCTCCTTCCACTCGGCGTAGTTATCGTTTCGTTGCTTACGGTACCAACTCTAAAGAGCAAGGGCTGTATCTTGTTATGTGTTCTCCTCGGTGAACTACGGCAACTATACAGTGAGAACATTTGGTACCACTTCCTGTTATATACAAAATCATCGGGAATGATTTTTGTGAATACGCTTCCGATCTTGGAACAGCTTTAGAGGTACAGAGCGCTTGGGAAGATAGTACAGAGAGTTCCCACGTACCCCACACCCAGTTCCCCTACTTGTTATTTACCTCTTGCATCAAATTGTGACATTTCTCGCAATTAGTGAGCCAATATTGATACACTGTTAGTAACCAAAGTCCATATTTTACTCAGAGTTCCTTAGTTTTAACCTGATGTGCCTTTTCTGTTTGAGGACCTCATCGAGAATAGCACATTATGTTTAGTTATCATGACAGCTTCTCAGACTTTCCTTCTTTTTTGATGAGCTGGACAGTTTTGAGGAGTATTGGTCAGGGATTTTGTAGACTGCCCCTCAGTCGGGATTTATCTGATGTCTATTTTATGATTAGACCGGGGTTATAGAATTTTGGGAGCAAGACCATTGAGGGAAAAAGCCATTTTCATCACATCACGTTGAGGCTATGTACCGTCTACGTGACTTAACCGCTGTTGGTGTTGACCTTGATCACCTAGGTGGGGGTAGTGTCTGTCAGAGGAATGATATTAAATGACCTATAAAAATTTTTCTCAGTCCTCAATCTTAGAAATAAGAAGGTCAACTGAGTCTTAGTGGTTCTTGACTGAAAATTAAATTAGGTTTATCTCTTCAGTTGTGTATTTCCTTTGCTCAAAAAAATAGTATTCTTTAAAGCATGAGCCACTCCAAATTGCCTTCTCTGAATTCTTTTATGCTTAATTTCTGCCGTGAAATCAGGGCAGAACTTAAGTGATCACCTTTCCCTCTGTCGGTCACTGTCATTGAGGGAAATGCTGAGGTAGTGAGAAACCGTAAAATAGAAGGGTGGCAGAGTGGATGGCACGTTGGGCACCATTTGATGTCCATTTCACTGCCTCCTTGGTTGGACAACTGCATTGACCCATTTGTCAAGGTTCACAGACGGGAAAGCTTAGAAGTTGGCCCCGAAATATATCATTCTGTGAAATTAAGTTATAAACTAAATTAAATTATAAACTAAGCTTACAGAAACTCTTTTGCCTATGTCTTTTTAATTTTTAAAGTAACTTGTCAAATTTCTACCATATTTAGACTCCAGTAGCATTTTATTATTTGTTTCATTTTTAGAGAGAGAGAGAAGGAGCAGGGGAGGGGCAGAGTGACAGAGAGATTCCTAAGCAGGCCCCACGCTCAGCATGGACTTTGAAGCTGGGGTCGATCCTACGACCCTGGGATCATGACCTTAGCTGAAGCCAAGAGTTGGACACTCAACCGACTGAGGCACCCAGGGGCCCCTGAAGTAGCATTTTAATAGTCATCTGTTAGGAATTATTTGACCTTTTGGTTGCTGCTTATCGCCTCTACCGCCTTCTCTAAAATGTTTTGGATCCTTATATATACCCCAGTATGAGTCACGGAATACTTACTGGCTCTGGTTTTACTGGGGCTCTTCTCTCTGTAGGGCAGTGGCTGCCTGGTCCCCAGCTTTCCCCCTTTTGCTCCACATCCAATGGGGACTGAAGTGTATAGTTAAAAATGCTCAGGCATTTGCTAATGCTGATTTGCTAATGCTAAAGTGAGAAAAAACCCATCACCAGGCACAAACAGATATCTGAGTAAACAGATTGGTACCATCGTAATGAACTATGAAACAGCCAACTCCTATTTTAACGATGGGGGTTCACGTCAGTGAACAGTGCCCCAGAGCAGTGGACAGAGTATGCCGTTAATGTTCTATACCCTCTCCACCATCTAGAGTTCAAAGTCTTTTTTTTTTTTTTTGATACAATTTGTTGTCAAGTTGACTAACATTAGAGTGTGTGCAGTGTGCTCTTGGCTTCGGGAGTAGATTCCTGTGATTCATCACTACATAGAACACCCAGTGCTCATCCCAACAAGTGCCCTCCTCGATGCCCATCACCCATTTTCCCCTCTTCTCCATCAACCTCAGTTTGTTCTCAGTGTTTATGGTTTGCCTCCCTCTCTGTTTGTAACTATTTTTTCCCCTTCCCTTCCCCCATGGTCTTCTGTTAAGTTTCTCAAGATCCACGTATAAGTGAAAACCTGTGACATCTGTCTTTCTCGGACTGACTTATTTCACTTAGCATAATACCCTCCAGTTCCATCCACATTGTTGCAAATGGCACGATTTCATTCTTTCTCATTGCCAGTAGTGTTCCATTGTGTATATAAACCACATCTTCTTTATCCATTCCTCAGCTGATGGACATTTGGGCTGAACACCCCAAAACTATTACTAATGCTTCTCCTCATGCTCTCTGTATATCTGCTTCACACGAGTGACGTTCACATTATGTGTTTCAAGAATGACGATTATGAATGAACGTTAGTGAAGTCAGGCTGAGTCCTGGGGCCTGGACCCAGTGCCCAATGGGCTCCTCTGCCCGGTTGTTGTCGGGAGTCAGCACGCAGTGGCCAGGCGGCCGGGAGGCCAGTGCCCACCCAGCCTCCGAATCCTTGCTCCGCCACACCGCTTTCTGTGTGGGAAGCCGGGGGTAAATTTCGTAATTTCGCAAAAAATTATTATTAAAACTTATGCCACAGATTACCCTTGGCAAAATGAGAATAGTAAGTACTTCTTGGTGCGTTCCGGGGACTGGCCACGTGGGTAGAATGGTGCCTGGGGCACAGGAAAGGCGGGACAAATGTTAGCTCTTGGTGCCCTGGCCATTCACACCGGCCCAAAAAAATACCAGGTCCTGAATGTGGCCAGACGGGAATGTGTGCAGACTCTGCAGGTATGAGGTGCTCTCTCTCCTGCCCTGCGGACTGAGGGCGCACAGAGCCCAGGGCTGGCACCTGCGGCCAGCTGAGATGGGGGGGTTGCAGCGTGACCTGGTTAACAGGGTTAACAGCCCAGATTTACTCACCACCGAGGCCCAGCTGCACCCCAGGTTCTCTGACACCCCGTCTTCCCTTATAATAAACACCTTTTATATTTGTCTTAATAACTTTGAAGCCTTTGACTAGCCCCCTGTCTTGCTATGGGGATGATTCGAATGGCCTTGTCCCCTTAGCCACGTGCACCACGACTCTCCAGAGGTGGGGTCCCCGGAGGTGTTGATTCTCTGGCTTCGCCCTTCCAGAAGCTGCCCTGGCCCAGACCTCGTACATGTGGGTGGGGCTGGTGGGAAATCAGAGGCATGCGCAGACAGCCTCCAGGATGCCCCACAGCTGATGTCAGGGGAGCTTCCCCAGGGCATTTTCAAGTTGAAACCACATGGCTGGGGTGGGGTGGGGGGGGAGGGCGGGGAGGGATAGTTGGAGGAGTTGCAAAAAAGACTGATCAGACTTGACCTGGTTGAACTAGTGGAATTTTTTCTCTTGAAGAAAAGAAAAAGCAATCCTTGGGGGGTCTGATGATTGACTTGCATGGGAAAGAAGGAATTGGAGAGCAAAGGAATTTTATTAGGGGACTTTCTTAGGAATGAAGGAAAATAAAAGTCATGTCTGTGCCACCTGTTAGGGTCACGCTTAGAACGGTTTGGGGACCCAGAACATGCAGTGAGGTGAGGCATTGGTGGATGATGAGGGCAGGCTGTTTGTGAGGGAGCCAGCCTTACGTTTTGTTTCATAAATTACCATTACAAGGAAGCATTCCCCTGCCCATTAACAAAGTTTGACTTGTCAGATTTAAGATGGGATCACAGACTTGTTCCAGGCCAGACTTTCAATTCCTAGAAAATGTATTTTTAAACCTTTTAGGAAAAGGAAGAATCGGGACAAGTGGGAGGTCGCTCTTTAATTATATCTTCTGTATGGTGTCACTTTGAGGAAGGTCTTGTGTGTTTGTATACCAAGTATCTATCTGTAGCAACCAGAGTTATTTTGCTTTTCACTTGATAAGAAATGCATTACAATCTCACTTAGGCTTTAGTTTTGACTTTTTTTTTTTTTTTAATGCAGAAAAAGTATTTCCATACCCATTAATCTATGACCCAGTTGGATTCAAAAGGAAATTTCATAAGAGTGCAAATGTTCCTTCAAGACTGAGGCTGGATTCAGGGCCAAACATAGCCAGCCCCCACGGACAGCCTGTGTTTTCTTTCCTATTAAAAGATGGTCTCAGAATAGGACCATCTCTAGTATAGAAGCAGTGGCAATTTAAATTGCATTTCTAAATATAACACGTTCAAGGCAGTGACTTTAAAAATTCACATCCAAAGCCGTATCACTTTCGTCTTTACTTTTTCCACCGAAAGTAGTTCATGAATTGCAAAGAATATTCTCCCCCTAATTCATTTTTGGTGGTGTTTTGAGCCTTATGAATTGTGCACTGATTTGTGACATGTAAATTCTTCATTGGCTTTGCCCTGGAAAGTTTGGTGTTCTGTCTTTCCCATAATTTTTCTATCCATTCAAGGAGAAGAATAAACATGTTTCTACTTCTCCTCATAACAACATTTTGAGGGCCAAGATGAGATCTGTTAAGCTTTTGGTCCTCCTCAAAGGAAAATGTATATAAATGGTGAGTTTTTAAAAATTGGATTATTCCCCCGCTCTACACTAAGACATTTTCTGCAATCTCTGTGGGTATAACTTTGTATCTGTATTGCCTTGCTTTTTAAGACAGAGAAATCAAAGCCCACAACTTATAATTCTATTTCTTAATAGTAGTGGGGCTCAAGTTAGACCACATAGGGCAAATAATGGCTTATATTAGTTTTGCATTTGAAATGAACAATACAAATGGAAGTTTCACTGTTAGGGGATCACTGATTAGATCTAGATTGTATCTAAGGATGGTAATTAAATTTTCAGCTAAATCTTGTTGAGTCTGAGAGGCATAACATTCTTTTTGATATTCTTGTCCTTAATTGTCAGAACAAGCATCAGAGTTTTTTTTTTTTTTTCTCTTTTCCTGGTGATTTGTGTATATGAATTATGCTGGGAGCGGGGGGAGAATGTTGTATGGTATAAGTTGTATGATATGATATAAATTTCTGACTATGAGATTTTTGTCATTTAATCCAAATAATAGGTACCATTCAGATATTGTGTTTGTTTTCTAGGGACACAACCAAATCATAACATATAGCAGACCAATCTATTTTTGTGTGCTGTGTGGCCTTATTTTGCTTCTTGACACAGGGGCCAAAGCCCGGCACCCTCCCACTTACGTTGTCTATGGGCTGAAGCTCTTCTCTCCAAGGTCCCTCCAATCAGCTAGGGACCTGTTAATAGGTGAGTGAATTTGGGGGTTGTGGGGAAGGATATAGAGGTGGGAGGATATGTCTCCCCTTTGTATTCTGAATCGCTAGTTGGAGAAACCTCCTTATTTGATTACTGGATGAAGAGAGATGCATCTCTCTTTTGGCTTGTATACCTTTAGAAGCTGGAGCCCCAGAGCATTCAATGGCAGAATCATTCTAAAGCATTGTGGTATCAATGACACAGAAGTTGTAACACTGTAATACCTTTTTTTTTTTTTAATGTCTATTTTTGAGAGAAAGAGAGAGAGAGACAGAGTGTGAGCTGGAGAGAGGCAAAGAGAGAGGGAGACACAGAATCTGAAGCAGGCTCCAAGGCTCTGAGCTGTCAGCAGAGTTGGATGCGGGGTTTGAACTCATGAACCGTGAGCTCATGAGCTGAGCAAAAGTCGGACCCTTAAGGGACTGAGCCGCCCTGGCGCCCTGCAACACTGTAATATCTGAAGGCTGGTTGCTGTGGTGCCTGGTGTGAGGCATCGGTGGGGCTCCCCAGGGTGAGGGGGTTTTGCCACCTGGGTGGCCGTCCCAGGTGGGACAGACATTGTCACATGTCACATGGCACATGGCACAGACATTCTAGTAACGCTTGAGTGTGTATGGTTCTCCGTCGAGGTAGGGTCCTGGGCATGCTGGTCACCCAGTCTGTCCCTGGTACTCTGTGCACACCTTTAGGTCCAGACGGAGTTTCGCGTGACGTGCCCTATTTACACGGGAAGCCTGCACAGTGTGATGGTTTCGAGCCCAACCTCTGGAGCAGGGTGCCTGGCCGTTTGAATTCTAGCTCTGCCACGTTACTAGTTACGTGACCTGGAGAAAAATTCTTTTGTGCTGTGGGCACAAAAATGGTAGTCACCTCAGGGGTTGGTTCAAGTTTGAAACGTGTCCGTGTATTTAAACGTACAGAAGAGGGCCGGGCACCGGGTGTTAGCGATTATCATCATCCTTCTGTGAAGAGGCTGCCCCAGTGTCGCCTGCAGCTCTGAGGGCTTGCCTCGTAATGCCCTGAGAATTCTTGCGATGACCTCCAGGGGTTGACACACACACCTGCCTGTGACTGGCTGTGATCACGTTGCCCAAATGGATTGGGAAAGGGCAACTACCGGAGATACCAGCCCCTGGATCTATTGCTTTCCAGTTGGATATCTTACTCAGGAGGAGCTTTTCAAAGCCATAGGTCCCATATCATTCTTTCTCTGGCCCCCATGACACTTCCTCCTGAGTCTCTCTAGTGGACTGGAAAGGGCCCTCCACTATGGCATATCTTCGTGTTCCTTGTAGGTGACACCGAGGTAGACATTGCACCCTCTGACTCGCCTTCTCAGTCACCATCTCCCCACTCCTCTTCCTGCCGTGTTGGTAGCAAACTATTCACTCCCCCATACCCAGCCCCAGATAAGCCCACCTTTGTGCCCACAACATCTCTCTTCCTGTTACATACACACACGCGTGCATACGCTCCGAAAAAGACTTCAGTTACTTTTATCTTCTTATAAATGTGCTCTCCCATCTCCCTCCTGAGATTAGCTGCAATGGAAAGTGCAGCGTTTGAGTGGATGCAGATGCCCAGTCACGGTTGTGCATGCTGGAGACCGTCCTTTCCTGTTTCCTCTTAGCCAATGGCAGCGCTGGGGTCCAGAGCTCAACGGCACAGGAGGGCCTGGGGATTAGAGGTGGAGAGGGCATGACAGCATTTTGGAAGATGTTCAAGAAACAGGTGTCTGTGTCAAAATGTTGCCTTCCCTCTCTGCACCGCACACTCAATCTTGGGCACCTCATGACCATCTTTTCCTAGGGTCTCGAGCACGGGTTAGTGCTGATAGAGTTCCACCTCTTACAAATCCTTGTGACCTGATCTGGAACCCTAACTACCCTGGCACACCTCTTCATCTCATGCTCATGTCTTGTGTTCCTCTTCTGTGGCGCCCCAACCCCCTTGACCATGCTAGTTGATGGTCCATTCCCCTAAGCATGGTCCTGTCTTCTGTCCCCCCAAACCATACTTTTCAGAGCACCAAACCCATTGTGTGGTCATCAGCTGCACTTGTGATATTTGACTAACGTCTGCTCCCTCACTAGCTTGTATGCTGCTGGAGTCAATCCGGGCATGGCCGAGGCCACGCCTCCTTTCTCACCCTGAATCCCTGGCACCCTGCCCTGTGTCTGGTAAATACAGGCACTAAAGAAATGTTTGTTGAGTGGATGAACGAATGAACACAGGGAAAGCTTATATAGTCCTTTTTGGCCTGTTCAGCTCAGCCTTTCAGTAAGTAGGGACTTCATAAGCACCCCCTGAAGACGATCTGTAGAAAGAGGAAGAAAAGCATGGCATACATTCCATTGAGAAATTGTTTTTCTGTACATGGGCGTCTCCACCATTTCTCTCTATTTAATTTGCTACTATAAACAAGCCAATGGCATTGCAATAAATGTGGTTGTCTTGGCATAGCAAATTTGCCCTGGCATCAGAATGTGAAACGTTATCAGGGCCCCAAAAGTAAGACCTTAATGTACTTGGTGAGATTTTACTTTTAGCAGAAACCCTTGTTCTCAAATAAGCTACTGGCTATGTATATTCTCATGTTATTTTTCTTCAGACCAATTCCATTGAGGAGTGGACATGGGGCAGGGAATGTGGCATTTCGCATCTTTCTATCTGGAATTCCCTTTCCCTCATTAGAGCTTTTCCTTAATACATGTTTTTTTGTCTGCTTGTCAACAGTGACAGGTAAAAATAGCGATAAATAATCCAGCAAGCCAACTAAATGACTTCTGGGATAAAGAAAAAGGGAAAACTAGAACAATAGCAATCCCTACGGAGTGAATGTGTTAAACACACTAATTTGCACCGAGCAGGAAAAGATTGTGGAACAGATTTAGAACAACTGGGAATGAGAGGAAGGGGATAGAGGTATATACTGTTTTTCTGACTCGATGGGGGAAAGCGAGGGCAATTCTTCTTTATGGAACCTCTCCACCTTCTGTCCCTCATTAGCAAGGGATCTGAGTGGATAATAACTGCTGCCATTGTTAAGTTCAGAAACCAACAGGGAGAGAAGAAAAAATCAGGAGGAAACAAAAGGTTATTGGGAGAAAAAGGAGTGTGTGTTTTCCGATAGCTGCCATTACAAAGTACCACTAATGGGTCCCTGAGAACATCAGGGATGTCTTGTCTCATAGTTCTGGAGGCCAGGAGTCTAAAATCTCTGAAGGCACGAGGGAAGGGCCTGTCCCAGGCCTCCCTCCTTGGCTCATAGATGGCCTTGTCCCTCTGTCTGTCCACTTCATCTTCCCTCTGTGTGTGTCTGTCTCGGTGTCCAAATGTCCAAATTCCCCTTTTTTATAAGAATGTCAAGGTTATTAGATCAGGGCCACCCAGACGCCCCTCACGGCTCATGGGATTGAGCCCCACATCGGGCTCTGCGCTGACAGCATAGCACGGATTCTGCTTGGGATTCTCTCTCTCTCCCTCTCTCTCTCTCTCTGCCCCTCCCTTGCCCCCTCTCTCAAATTAAATAAATGCATTTAAAAAGAAAAAGGACAGGAAATAGGAACTTAGCCCACGTGACCTTGTTTTCCATCAGGTGGTCTAAAGGTGCTGTCTGCTTCTCGTGCTGTGATGCTCCTCTGCCTAGTGCTGGGAAAGGTGACATGGTTCTTAGAATCATGCCTTCTTGCTGATATTTCTGTTACCTGCTGCCACTCCTGCTTTCTGCTCAACACCATGAACCCATCAGAGGGAGGAGAGGCGGCCAGGGGAGGGGAGCTGGAAAGGGGCGGGGAGCTGACCCTGCCTCCTCTGCCTCCCAGGGCAGAAAGGGTTGAATGTGAGCCAGTAGTGGGAGAGGAGTCAGGTGGAAATTGGGTGGGTAGGGAAGATGGAGAGGCTGCTTATCTTATTTAATGCAAAGAGAGGAGCATCTCAAAGGCAAGCCTCTCAATTACTTAATAGAACAATGCAAGAAGGTGGGATGTACGTTGCCAGGAGGCAGGGAACTTGGGGACATAAGAAAGACAGAGTCGGTGGCAGGGACTTGTTGCTTTTATAGGCTGGGGCTGGGGTTGGGGGATGGTGAGTTAAAGACATAGAAACACTGAGGGTAATATTCTTATATAATTTTCCCCTCTAAGACCCCTCATAGATATTCAGCATATCCCTGTGGGCACTTCTCTTTCATTATAAGGGACAATTCTTCCTTTTTATTTTCGGGAGGGAGGTGAAGGGACCTCTGAGTATCCCTTGCCTGTGCTCAGTCAGACATGGAGACCTCTGGGCTGGAATTTTTAATACTTTCCATTCGGGTGACTTCAGCAAAAGCCGGCGAGGGAGGCTGTCTTTGTAATTATCCCCCTGATGAGGAAGCCAAAAGGTCTTCAGTGTCTTAGTATCGTACTTCAAAAGGAGCAGGAGCAAAGCTAGAGTGTGCCCTGAGATGGGGTGGGAGGCAGGAGAACGAGAAGAAATGCTTGGGTGCTGGAGGTACAGGCGATGGTGATTCACCGTTGTTGTAGCTGTAATTAGTAGTCATGGCCAGGAATACGGCTCCCTGCAAGAAACACCTGTAAGATGGTTTGGCCTAGAGGGGTGCAGTGGTACTGCGGGGTTACCTGGTGAAGCGAGGAGTTCCGGACGCGGAAAGGGCTCAGGCAAGATGAGGTGGTTGTCGTTTGCAGCACGACCCCATGCACTGTGTGGATCCCTTTCAGATCTGAGTTTTCTGTTTTCCGTTAGTCCTTCCGACCACAACCCCCAGCCTACAACAATGCATCTCCAGTAATGCCACCCTTGGAAGTGGATGGAGGTTTTGTGACGAGTTACTGGAATGTACCCCTCTCCTCTGCCCGGTGACACCTCACGTTTGTCTTCTCTGTGTGTCTTCTATAAAGGCTGTTTTGGGGGCTCAGAGTATAGTCCATCCTCAGGACAATCAGTTAACACACAGATAAGGCATCTTGAAGACACGCAACGTATACATTCACATCAACTGTGTAGGTTTCAGGTTTATTTCCATGTTATTTTCATTCTGTGTGTTCTCTCTCTCAAAGTAAACCTAATAGTAGTAGGATAGAATAGTAACGAGTATCATTAGTCACATTAAAAAAAAAAAAGAAGCTACAATGTTTTTATTTATAAATGTTGCTTGGCAAGAAATGGGACTGTACCAGAAGTTTCTGCATTTATGGTAATTATTAGGGAAAATGAGGAGTAGGGAAGAAGTGAGAGAAAATTATAGACCCTCTCAGTGGTATGCTAAGAAAAAAACCTGTTCACAGGGAAAATTGCCAGTAGCCACAGGGACTTTTTCTTTTACTTTTGGAAAAAGGACAAAATAACCTCAGCAACTTCAGGCATATTTTTTTAATTGTTCTAATGCAAAAACCATTTAGCTCCTTTTTAAATATATATATATTTTTTATTTTAGAGAGAGAGAGTGAGTGGGAAAGGAGGCAGAGGGGAGAGAGAGAGAGAGAGAGAGAGAGAGAGAGAGAGAGAGAGAGAGAGAGAATCCCAAGCAGGTTCCTCACTGACGTGGGGCTCAATCCCACAACCCTGGGATCGTGACCTGAGTTGAAATCAAGGCGCCCTGGCTGCTTCTTTATTCTTTATTTCTAGGACATCGGGACACCTAGTGACGTTATTGGGTGCAATACTAGCTAAGTTAAAGCTAGGAACCTACACTGTCACTTTACTGAGATTTCCGAGTATACTTTTCATATTGCCTTAATGTAGCAGTAATGTGTTTATGCATTTGTTTCTTTGCACAGGCATTTTGTCAAATATTAAAACTCTACTTTTTTATGGCACATATTAGCATATAAGCCTTTATTCCAAGAGGTATTTATTTTTTCACTTGTAAAAAAAAATAATGTTTCCACATAAAGAACTCTGTTATATCCTCAAGGACTTCTGTCTTTTGTATTCAGGATAATAAAGACTTTAAAGCAAACATGAAAAAAAAAAAAAAAGGCCATCTCATGTGGCCTGACACATGAGATGTGTGGGCTCCCCACCTTGCTCTCCTTCCACCTTCCTGGCTTTGATCGTAAAGAGTAACGATTTCCTTCTCTCATACATCCTGGGAAGGATCTAGACGCTGGGCTCCATGTGGACTGCTGTCCTTCCACTGTGGCCAGGAAACTCGGGTTCTGCAGCACGGCCACAGCATCTCTGGCCAAAGCTCCCCCGTGTCTCCCACCATCGTAGCGCCCTCAGACCATGATTCACTGGCTCCAGTCCTTTTTGCTTCCATAGGTGTGGTTTCATTGCCTCATGTATTTCTAATAGAGAATACTTCTTTTTGAGAGAGAGAGAGTGTGAGCAGGGGAAGTGCAGAGAGAGGAGGGAAGACGGAGAGAATCCCAAGTAGGCTCCATGCTGTCAGCACAGAGCCTGACATGGGGATTGAACCCACAGACCCTGACATCTGACCTGAGCCAAAGTCAGATGCTTGACTGACTGAACCACTCAGGCACCCTACATGCTTTTTGAACATTTTCCAATATTCAGCTTCCTTAAATATTGTTTCACACCCGTACTTTTCCCTGGAAGTTCTTCATTCTTGGTGTGGTTTTTGCCACATGCACAGCGCTTGAGAAGGTGAACTAATGCAATCTCATCACACCTTCCCTCTGCCCCTATCCTGGCCATGGGGAGTGCAGCTTAGTGTGCAATCTTCAGTGGTGGGTTTGAGTCTCAGAGTTCAGAAAAATGTTAGTTCACTTGAAATTATGTGGATTTAAATTTTGATGCCTATAATTATGCTCTATAATTAAATTTCTCTTTATTTCTTATGTCTCCCCCATATCTTTGAGTTCCGTTCACAAGTGAAAAAAATGGTGTCTTATACAATTATGTTTAGTAGGTCACTATTTGTGTCTTATTGCATACTTTGGTTGAGAAGTGCATTACTCGCAGATGCTCTAGGTTTTTACAATATCATTGAAATCTTGCCACAGAAAACATTACAGCAAAATCACCACATGTAGCAAAACATGGTTCCAACCGCAAAGAGTTGAAACAGTTCCCTGGTATTATCATAGAGGGGATTGTCCCATACTTACTTTTAAGCCACTACTAGCAAGAGCATGGGACCGTACAGATACTCTCGTTTCTACAATTTCACAATGGAAAGTTTACATTTCTGATTTTTCAGAAATAGCTGAAACCACCCCCCCACCATCCCCACTCCCACTGTTGACTGTGGTTTATGCACAGTGTTAGCACATAGTTCCAACGTTTGGGCATATGGGATTTCAAATCAAATTTCCTTAGTTTTATTAAGGCTTACCAGTATCGAACTACATTGACATGCTACTCAATAAACTGAGACAGAAGACAGATGTATTATAGCAGAAGGAATGGGAGATTCTGTGTTTCTATGAAAGCCAACTTACAAAGACTTGAGCAAGAGAGGATAATAGGGAAGTAGCTGTGAAACGCAGCTCTGGTACGTCTTATTTCCTGTAACAAATGATCTGGGGGACAGGTGGAGTCCTGGCATGTGGATGTTTTATCCAGCTGCACTGTTACAATTTTGGGACGGAACACGGTCCTCTGGCCAGGCAGGGATACCTTCGTGTCCCAGGTGCTCCAGTGTCCGGGGAGTCAGTCCCTTCAGTGCCCCACCATCACCCGTGGTGGCGTCTTACTCACCACCCTCCCTTGTTCCTCTGCGAACCTGGAGTTCCCACTGAACTCGAATCTGTGGTTGGCATTTAGATGTGGTGATGCTCAGCACGTCAAGTGCACCAGGGGACAGAGGCACAAAGTGAGGAGCCCCCAGCTCCGATGTTGGCACCCCCCGCCCCCGTGCAGGGAGAGACCCGCCCACCTACCACCCTTTAGGTTTGCCTGTTTCTGGAGTTTCCCAGATTCTTCCTCCCATGCTCATGCCCCCCACATGCAAAGCTGCTCTTGCAAACTATGGACTGTTCCACTGCCTCCCTCACCACCCGAGGTCTCTCCTGGGTCCTCGTCTAGGCCTCTTCCTCGGACACGGCCCCTTGTTACTTCTGCAGGCATGTTTCCACTCGGCCTGCAGACCTTCCTTCTGTGGGTGCGAGGAGTCCAGTCTTGCCTCCAGGACGCGGGCAGGGCGGGCCGGGTGCTGGAATGGGAGCAGGCGGGATTGCCTCGGGGACCTGGTGGCCATCGACCGCACACTTACCGTCAACTTTGTCTGTTCACTTCCAGTATTTTTATATTGCTTCCCTGCGATTTCCCTCCTTGGGCTCTTCCCGCAGATCGACACTTTCTGCGTTTACCTTCTGGAACAGATTGACATGCTGTTTTTTGGAGGTTCTGGTAGGTCATTGACATCCTACTCTTCCTGTAAAGGAGTCTGAAGTTCCGATAAGGGCTGAGTGGAGTGAGAGTCCGGACAGCTAGGTTTTCTTTGTCATGAGCACTAAACGGCTTCATTGCGTGCACCTGTACAGACAGGGGACCCGTGTCTCCACCTGTGTGGACCCTCCCTTGGCGTGGCACTTTAGATTCCCACTGAGGTGGATAAAACCTCGCCTAATCCTTACCTGGAGACTTTGTGCCGGTTGCTTAACTTTAAAGTTCATGCTTCTCTAAATGGAAATGAACATGTGGATCTCCTAGGGGTTCTGTAAAAACTAAATGAAATTGTACATGAAGCACTCGGGCGTTGCTGGTGATCAGTACTATGACCACCTCATTACACACACACACACACACACACACACACACACACACACACACATGCGTGCTAGCGTTGCTTGTTCATTACACTCATCTCTCTCTCTGACCCCCTTCTGTGGAAACCTTCACCCGCGAGGTTTATCGTGGCCAGCAGCTTTCAACTGTAAACAAGGAGGTCTCCCTACGTCCTCACAGGGCCTGTTCACGCAGTCTTCTACGAATGGTGCCCCCAGTTCTCTCTAAATGCTTTCCTCCTGCATGTTTAGTAAGTGGTCTGTCTTTCTCGTAGTAATAGTCATCCAGTGCTTTGGTCTGACCCCTCGGACTTCCTCTTTGCCCCCCTCCACCCCCGGCAGACATCTTGTATTCCAGACCCGCCACCGTCTCCTCGCGTCGTTACATTTATTGACCACAAGACCGTTGGTGTTTGTGTTTCAGCCGTTTCCGGGATGACGTCGGCTGTTTACAGCGTGGCCCGGAGTGCCGCCTCCGCTGCCCTGCTCCACGTGCTCTGCTTCAGCGCCGTGAAGGTAGGCGTGAGGACCCAGGGCCTCTGCCCTTCTCCTCCCATTCAGTAAACCAACTGGGGGTTCAGGCGGATCTGAGCACATCAGGAGAGGCAGGGCCCCGAGGGTGGTGCCTCGGTGGCGTTAGAAGACATCTTAAGATACCTGATTTGCTAGGGATCACAGAGCCACGTGGTCTCATCCCGCTCTGCACCTGCCCCTCTGGCCTCCTTACTGACCCTGGGCCTCTGCCTAGCATGGCGGTCAACGGACCTGTTGGGTTGACCCTCCCTGCTTTCTGAAGTATGGCTCAAAAGGCAGTAAAGAGATCCAATGGCGTAAAGCTATGTGGACGGAGAGCAGGAGAGGGTACGACAGCAACATGGTTTTAAAATCTAGAAAACAGAGGACCCGTAGACTTCTCCAGATGGAGAAAGTTGAAGCTCAGGAGGGCAGTAAGGGAGGCCCATAAGGATGAAAACACAAGATGAGCATTGACCTCAGGAAAACAGAAAGTTGTGTCTGAAAACCAGAGGTAATTACTATGCATGCAGTGGCTCAGCTGTGAATAATTCTTTGTATTTGTGGCGACTGGAATGACAGTCATATGGGGAAGGGAAGTGCGTGTGTGAGCGAGTTTGTGTGAGTGTGACCATCAGGGCTGCCTTTTTTTTTTTAATTTTTTTAATGTTTATTTATTTTTGATAGAGAGAGAGACAGAGCATGAGCGGGGGAGGGGCAGAGAGAGAGGGAGACACAGAATCCGAAGCAGGCTCCAGGCTCTGAGCTGTCAGCACGGAGCCCGACGTGGGGCTTGAACTCACGAACCGCGAGATCATGAGCTGAGCCGCAGTCAGACGCTTAACCGGCTGAGCCACCCAGGTGCCCCTGGGCTGTCTTAATCCTGTCTCCCACACTGGAAAGCCAGCAAATAAAATCTAAGATAGAAAAAGATCACGAAATAACAGGGGCGCCTGGGTGGTTCAGTCAGTTAAGTTCCCAACTTCGGCTCAGGTCATGATCTCACGGTTCGTGCATTCAAGTGCGCTGGGCTCTGTGCCGACAACTCAGAGCCGAAGCCTGCTTCAGTTTTGTCTCCCTCTTCCTACCCCTCCCCTGCTCATGCTCTGCCTCTATCTCTGAAAAATAAATAAAACATTAAAAAAAAAGAAATAACGAAACAATGTGTCACCTGGAAATATGGAGAAACATGGGCGAAGAAGCACAAGCTGCCTTCAGGCAGCAGGAATTTGGGCCATGAGGTGGTGTAGACAGGGAACACTCCTGCTCATTTTCAGTATTATAGAATTGTAGAGTGCCCATAAAGTCTGAAGACAGTAATACACGTAATGTTGGGGGCATCTTCGTTCAGGAAAATTTAATTAATATTACACACATTTGTTGACTTTATGGACATCCCACATTTAATGTTTTAAACAACAGGTACGTCTGATAAAATAGAAATTTAATGTGAAAGAGAAGGTAAAAATAATGCATGTTCCATAGGGTTTTTAAGATCTATCAAATGACACTTCTTAGCCAGCTCTTTCAAAAGAGTAACATACAGTCTTATTAAATGCATCATTGTGGGCGGCAGAAAGGTCATTGTTTATTCCCACTTGTGGAAGACGGGGAGTGCGACGTGATCCTCTCCCAGGGCATTCCCATGAATTTGTCTGTGACCCTCAATGGCCTGATTTCCTCCCTCACTCCTTCCATCCCTTTCGTATAGGTAGTTTCTTTCGCATAGAAAAAGGGGAGGAGGAAGATTCCTTCTTCTAATGCACAAAGGTAACTTACGTGCTGGTGGGGACACTGTCACCACGTTTACACCATCATGTAGAACAGTCATTACAGAAGGAATCAATGTTTCTGGCGTTCTTTCTTTTGAAATACATTCTTCTACTCTGTCACGGTTTTATTCAGGAAAAGTACATGGATTATTTTCTGAGTCCTTGTACTTCTGAGGATCTCTTCCTACTGCCTTTTGTAAAACATCTGTCTGTAAAACTCGGGGGTCACAAGTTCTTGTGCACAGGACCCTTTGTTTATTACTTTCTCTGTTGTGTTTCTGTGTCTGTTTACATATATATTTTTCGCGCATTTTAATTTTTTATTTTGTATTTTAATTTTTTAAGAGTATTTTTAATTTTTTTGTTCTTGCTGTTTAGTTTTCAGTTTAATTCCAGTTAGTTAACGTACAGTGCTATGTTAGTTTCATGTATGTGATTCAACATTTCCACACAACACTTGGTATTCATCACAGCAAGGGCACTCCTTAATCCACACACACACACACACACACACACACACACACACATACACACACACATACACACACCCCACATCTTTATCCATTCATTGGTCAGTGGACACTTGGGCTGATTCCATAGTTTGGCCATTGTAGATAATACTACTACAAACCTAGGGGTACATGCATCCCTTTGAATTAGTGTTTTTATATTCTTTGCATAAATACCCAGTAGTGTGATTGCTGGACTGTAGGGTTGTTCTATTTTTAATTTTTCGAGGAACCCCCATCCTGTTCTCCACAGTCACTACACCAGTTTGCATCCCGACCAACCGTGTACAAGGTTTCCTTTCTCTCCACATCCTCGCCAACACCTGTTGTTTTTTGTTTCCATACATTTAAAAAATCTGATTTACTGGGATATAAATTCTATACTGTAAAATTTACCTTTTTAATATATACACTTAGGTAAGTTTTGATGGATGTATGTAGTCGTGTAACTAACACCACACTCAAGTTGAGTGATGTTTGCACCAACTCCAAGGTTCCCTGGTACCCCTTCATAAGCCACCGTCTTCTTCCTACTGTAACCTTCGGCTATGACTGAATTGATTTCTATGGTTATAACTTATAAAACACAACTTCATATGATAAAATTCATGGGTTTTAAATATATAATTATATGAGTTTTGATGACTGTATATAATCAAATATCATCAAAATATTATTTATTATGAATTCTTTAATAATATCACAATACACACATCACAATCATGATATAGAACAATTCCACCTCCCCCGAGTGTTCTCTATGCTCCTTTGTAGTCCTTTCTCTCCCATGCCCAGGTTTCTGCCACTGCTGATCTGCCTTCTGTCATTCCAGTCTTGCTTTTTCTTGAATCTCAAATAAATGGAATTATACAACATGTAGCTTTCTGAGAGTTTGACTTCTTTCACTTAGCAGAATGCTTTTGAGATCCTACCATGTTGTTACACATGTCAGTAGTTTTTCTTTTTTATCGCCGAGTAGTATTTCTGTGGTTATTTCCAGTTTTTGAAAATTATAGATAAAACTTTTTTTTAAGAATAATTTTTTTTAGGGGCGCCTGGGTGGCGCAGTCGGTTAAGCGTCCAACTTCAGCCAGGTCACGATCTCGCGGTCCGTGAGTTCGAGCCCCGCGTCAGGCTCTGGGCTGATGGCTCGGAGCCTGGAGCCTGTTTCCGATTCTGTGTCTCCCTCTCTCTCTGCCCCTTGTCCGTTCATGCTCTGTCTCTCTCTGTCCCAAAAATAAATAAACGTTGAAAAAAAAAAAAAGAGTAATTTTTTTAATGTTTATTTACCTTTAAGAGAGAGAGAGAGAGAGAGAGCGCCATATGAGCGGGGTGGGGGGCATGGGGCACAGAGAGAAAGGGAGACAGAATCTGAAGCAGGCTCCAGGCTCCTAGCTGACAGCACAGAGCCTGATGCGGGGCTTGAACCCACGAACCCTTAGATCATGATCTGAGCCAAAGTCAGATGCTTAACTGACTGAGCCTCCCAGGCACCCCAAATTATAGATGAACCTTCTATAAACATTTGTGTACAGGTATTAGTGTGGATATGTGTTTTTATTATTCTTAGTAAATACTTAGGAGTGGTATTGCTGGGTCAAGTGGTTAATCAATGTTTAACTTCATAAGAAACTGCCAAGCTGTTGTTCAAAGTGTGCACCATTTTTGATCCCTTCAGAGTCTTTGAGATTTCCAAGTGTTCCAGATTCTTTCTAGCACTTAAAATTTGTAATAGTTTTTAAAAATAGTACTCATTCCAGTATGAACTAGTATCTGATTGTGGCTATAATTTGCATTTGTCTAATAATGACTGTTGTCAAGTATGTGCCATACTTTAGCTTGCTACTTATGTATCTTTTATGGTGAAAAATCTGTTAAAGTCTTTTGCCCATTTAAAAAATTGCATTATATGTTCTTACTGAGATATAAGAGGTTTTTTTTTTTTTAACATGTTATGAATACCAGTCCTTTATCAAATATATAGTGTACATATATTTTTTTTCTAGTCCTTAGCTTGTCTTTTCATTTGATTAACAGCATTTATCAAAGAGTAGACATTTTAATTATAAGGAAATCCAATTTGTCAATTACTTATTTTATGGTTTGCACTTCTTATGTCCTATCTAAAAAATATTTGTCTAACACAAGGTCACAAACATTTTTTTCCTAGAAGTTTTATAGTTGCAGCTTTTACATTTAGATCTCTGACCCACTTTGAGTTGATTTTTGTGTATGAGATGAGGTAAAGATTGAGATTCACTGACACGATTGTTGAAAAGACTAACATTTCCCCCATTGAATTACCGTGGAAGCTTTGTCAAAAGACAATTACTGGCTTCTGGTTTCTGGTCCAGTATGTGAAGGGTTGGAAAGTTGTTACTTTATCCTAACACTAAGTAAATAGTTGAACAAATTTAAAAAAATCAGCGACTCTTTTTGGATCCATCAGAGAAGGCAAGAAGCAAGCAAATCACTGCTTCCTAAATTGGAGAGACGGACAGGTAGATACAGGGGATCACAAGCTCCTGCAGCAGGAACCTCCATGGGAATGAGTACAAAGGTGGGAAAACCTGAACCATAATCAAGGAATTGCCGAAGGCTCAGTCTGGGCAAGTCTGAGAGTTAATATCTCCCAGGGGGTCCACTTCTCCAGGAGGCTGCACAATTTTGTGAATTTTACCTCCAGGAGCTTGGAACAGGTTCTCACAGTGAATATTGGAGAAAAATCCCAAAATCCAACTCTTGCTTTTAGTAGGTGGAGGGGAAGAGTAAACATTCTCTTCTTAACAAGAAGAGCATTCTCTTCTTAACAAGGCCTGACCTCATGATTTCCCCACAGCCTAAACTACTGGGATTTTTAAGAGCCTAACTGACTTAGAGGAAGGGAAATGCCAAACTCCAGTTGGCTCTAGCCTTCCATGTGGGCGAAAGGAAATACCAACTCCATTCCAGCCCCACCATTCTGTCTTACCTAAGCAGCACTCAGAAACACTTATGAAGTTCATAGTCCAGAGGCACAGGCTCACTAAAAAGCTGAGCAGTAATCATAGGACTGTAAAATACTTCTCCCCCATGCCTTAACATCACATCACTAAAGACCTGTTTACCACAGTTCCTTTTACCCAGTGTGTCATGTCTGGCTATCAAGAAAAAAAATTACAAGGCATACTAAAAGCCATAAAACACAGTTGGAATGGATAGAGCAAGCATCAGAATCAGGTTTAGATATAGCAGAGATGTGGGAATTATCAGATTGGGAATGTAAAACAATTATGATTAATATGCTAAAGGATGAAGTAGACAGTATGCAAGGACAGACGGACAGTATAAGCAGAGAGATGGAAATTTTCAAGAAGAATCAAAAGGAAATGCTGGTGAAAAAAAAAACACTGTAATAGAAACAAAGAATGCTTTTGATGGACATAGTTGAGGAAGGAATCTCTGAGCTTAAGGCTATGTCAGTGGAAACTTCCAGAATGAAAAAGCAAAGAGAAAAAGACTGAAGACAACAAAATATCCAAGGACTGTGGAACAACTACAAAAGATGAAACATACGTGTAATGAAAATGTCAGAAGGAGAAGAAAGAGAAAAAGGAGTAGAAAAATATACTTTGAAGCATTAATGACTGAGAATTTCCCCAAATTAGTGTCAGACACCAAGCCACAAATTCAGGAAACTCAAAAAACACCAAGCAGATGAATTCAAAACATCAACAAAAACAACAAAAACTAAACCAGTGCATATCATTCAAAATGCTAAAAACCAAAGATCAAAGAAAAAATCTTGAAGGAAACTGGAGGAAGAATTATCTTACCTTTGGAGGAGCAAAGGTAAGAATTGTATGTGGTTTCTGCTCAGGAGCTGTTACAGAGTGAGTTGTTTTCCCCAAATTCAACTGTTGAAATCCTAATGGGCTTTGGGGAGATAATTCAGTTTAGATGAGGTCCAGAGGGTGGGGCCCTCATGATGGGACTAGTGCCCCTGTAAGAAGAGAAATCACTGCTGTGTGAAGACACAGAGAGCAAGTGGCCATCTGCAAACCCAGAAGGGAGCCTGTACCAGCATCTGACCATGCTGGCACCATAATCTGTGGCCTCCTGACTTCAGAACTGTGAGAAATAAATTTATGGTGTTTAAGACATCGTGCTTAGTAATACACACACTGTATTTTGCTATGGCAGCCTAAGCTGACTCATGACAGGAAACAACTCAAGCAAAACAAGAGTGGAGGGAAATAGTTAAGGTATTGAGATTAAAAAAAAAACCCACCAAGCTATAATTCTGTACCCTGAAAAATGATCCTTCAGAAGTGATTTGTTGAAGGAGATTGGTTGCCAGTAGACCTGCCTTGCAAGACATGTTAAAAGAAGTTCTTCAGAGAAAAGAAGAATAATGTAGGACTGACACTCAGAACTACATAAAGGAGGGAAGATTATCAGGGAAGGAATAAGTGAGGGTGAAATAAATATTTCCGTTTTTTCTATTTATTGCAATCACATAATCAAATAAATATAAGTGTATATTTATTATGAGTACTTGCATTACCCATAAAGTGGCACAGTGTTATTTGAAAGTGGACTTGACTTAATTATAAATGGATATTGCACATTCTAGGGCAACGACTAAAAGAGTATTAAAAAAGAGGTATAACTGATATGTTAATAAAGGAGAGAAAATGAAATCATATGAAATCAATTAAAACTACAAAAGGCAGAAAAAGAGTGAAAGAAAAAAACAGGAACAAAGACCAAGGGCAATGAATAAGGAACAGTAACAAATATAGCAAGTATTAATCCAACTATATCAATAATTACGGTACACACTAATGGTGCAAATGCACTGATTGAAAGGCAGAGATTGTCAGAGAGGATCAAAGAACGAGACCCACCTATATATCGTCCAGAAGAAATCCACTTTAAATATACAGACACATACATCTTGGAGGTAAATGGATGGAGAAATATGTACCTTGCTAAAACTAATAAAAAGAAAGCAAAAATATAGGGTGCCTGGGGGCTCAGTCCGTTGAGTGTCTGATTCTTGTTCTCAGCTCAAGTCATGATCCCAGGGTTGTGGGATCGAGCCCTGTGTCAGGCTCTGCACTGATTGTGGAGCCTGCTTAAGATTCTCTCTCTCTCTCTCTCTCTCTCTCTCTCTCCCTCTCTCCCTCCCTCTCCCCTCCCCTCCCCTCCCCCTCCCCCTCTCCCTCTCCCTCTCCCTCTCATTTTCTGTCTCCCCCTTCCTCTGCCCTTCTCCCCTGCTCTTGCTCTCCCTCTAAAAAAAATAAAGAAAAAAGAAGAGAATGGCTGTATTGATTTCATATTGCAGAGCAATAGAGTGGACTTCAGAGCAAGAGAAGTTTTCAGAGATATAGAGGAGCATTACATAATATTCAAAGGATCAGCTCTCCAAGAAGACATAACAATCCTGAGCGTGTATGTACCTAACAGCAGAATATCAAAATATTTGAAGGGGAAACTGATAAAATTATAAGGAGAAAAAGATGAATCCACTATTGTAATAGGAGACTTGAATACCTCTCTATCATAAATGGACAGATCCAGAAGGCAGAAAATCAGTAAGGGCGTAGATGAACTCTACAGAATCATTAATCAACGGAATATATTGACATGTGTAGACTTCTTCATCCAACAATAGCAGAATACACATTCTTCTCAAACTCACAGGAAATATTCACTAAGGCAGACCACATCTTAGGCCATAAAACACATATTAACACATTTAAGAATAGAAAGCATACTGTGTCTGCTTTCAGACCACAATGGAATTAAAAATTCCAAAATATATGGAGATTAAACAACACACATTTTTTTTTAGTGTTTATTCATTTTTGAAAGACAGAGACAGAGGACAAGCAGGGGTGGGGTGGAGAGAGAGGGGGACACAGAATCCGAAGCAGGCTTCAGGCTCTGAGCTGTCAGCACAGAGCCTGATGCAGGGCTCAAACTCATGAACCGCGAGATCGTGACCTGAGCCAAAGTCAGATGCTCAACTGACTGAGCCATTCAGATGCTCCTAAACAACACACTTCTAAGTAGCACATGGATCAAAGGAGAAATCTCAAGAAGAATTTAAATAATATTTTGAATGAAATGAAAATGAAAATGCAACTTATCAAATTGAGTAGGATTCAGCAAAAGCAATGCTTAGGGTGAAATGTAGCATGAAATGTATATATTAGAAAAGAAAAAAGATCTAAAATCAATAATCTAAACTTCCACCTTAGGAAACTAGAAGAAGAAGAGCAAATTAATTCTGAAGTAAACAAAAGAAAATAAATAATAAAAGAACAAAAAAATCAATGGCATTGAAAAATGGAAATTGATAGAGAAAATATATAAAACAAAGAGCTGGTTTTTAAAAAAAGATTGATAAAATTAATAAGCTTGTACCCTGGCCAATTAAGAGAAAAAGAGAGGAGATGCAAATTACTAATTATAGAAATAAATGAGGGGATATCCACTATAGATTCCATGAACACTAAAAGGATGATAAAGTAGTATTGTGAATAACTCAGTCTAGATAACGTAGATGAAATGGGCCAATTCCTAGAAAGATGTAATCCACCAAAGACTCATCCAAGGAAAATGATTATCTGATTAGGATTGCATTTATTAAAGAAATCGAATCAATAATTAACAAACTTTCGAAACAAGGCTCAAAGAGGTTCACTGTTGAATTCTGCCAAACATTTAGTGAAGAAATTATACCAATTCTCCACCATCTATTTTAGAAGGTAGAGGCGAAAGGAATACTTCTTAATACATTCTATGAGATCAGAATTACTCTAACACTTAAACCAAAGACATTACATGAAAAGAAGACTACAGATTAATGTCATGAACAGATGCAAAAAATCCTCAACAGAGTATTACCCAGTCATATCCAACAATGTATAAAAAAATTATATACCACGACCAAATGGAATTTATCTGAGATATGCAAGGCTTGTTCAGTATTCAAAAATCAAATAATGTAATCAATCATGTCAACAGGGTAAAGAAGAAAAATCACATGATCATATCAACAGAT
This sequence comes from Lynx rufus, assembly GCF_022079265.1. NCBI lineage: Eukaryota > Metazoa > Chordata > Mammalia > Carnivora > Felidae > Lynx > Lynx rufus. The sequence continues at coordinate 15,281,546 of NW_025814840.1, forward strand.
GCAGAAAAAATCATTTGAAAACATCCAGCAACCATTCATGATAAAAACTCCCAGAAAACTAGAACTAGTGGAGAATTTCCTTAACTTGATCTAAGAACTTCTACAAAATACCTATGGCTCACATTGTAATGGTGAGAAACTAGTTTTCCCACTAATATCAGAAAGAAGGCAAGGATGTCCTCTCTTACTATTCCTTCTCAACATATATTGGACGCCCTGCCTAATGCAATAAGATAAGAAAAGGAAATAAAGGTATACTGCTTGGTAAGGAAGAAATAAAACTGTGTCTTCAGAGATGTCATGATTTTCTATGTGGAAAATTAAAAAATTGATGACAAAAAACTCCCTAGAACTAACAAGTGGTTTAGCAATATTGGAGGATACAAGGTTAATATATAAAAGTTATTCACTTCCCTATATATCAGCAATGAACAAGTGGAATTTGAAACTAAAAGCACATAACAAGAAGATATTACTACACAGCTATCAGAATGGTCCGAATCCAGAACACTAACAACACCAAATGCTGGTAAGGATGTGCAGCAACAAGAACTCTGATTCATTCTAGCAGGGTTGGAAAATTGTGTAGCCATTTTAGAAAACAGTTTGGCAGTTTCTTTCAAAGTAAACATGTTTGTATTATACGTGTGTTTGACACTATCATTAAGTGGTATTGTATAATTTAAGTTTCTGATTGTTCATTGATAATATATACACTTATTGTTGTATATTTAGGGTAGTATCTTGGAGCCTTGTTAAATACTTATTCTAGTAGCTTTTTTGTAGCTTCTTTTTTTAAATTTTATTGTTTTTTTTTTTAATTTACATCTAAGTTAGCACATAGTGCAGTGATTTTAGGAGTAGAATCCAGTGTTTCATCCCCTATGTATACCACCCAGTGCTCATCCCAGCAAGTGTTCTCCTTAATGTCCCTTGCCCATTTAGCCCATCCCCTACCCACAAAACCCACAACAACCCTCAGTTTGTTCTCTGTATTTAAGCATCTCTTCTGTTATTTTCCCTCCCTGTTTTTATATTTTTGCTTCCCTTCCTTTATGTTTATCTGTTTTGTAGGTGTGAGGTGGTGTGTCATTGTGGTCTTGATTTGTTTTTCCCTGGTGATGAGTACGCTGAGCATTTGTTCATGTGCCTGTTAGCCATCTAGATGTCTTCTCTGGAAAAGTGTCTGTTCATGTCCTGTGCCCATTTCTTCGCTGGATTGTTTTTTTGGGTGTTGAGTTTGGTAAGTTCTTGATAGATTTTGGATACTAACCCTTTATCTGATATGTCATTTGCACATATATTCTCTCATTCCATCGGTTGCCTTTTAGTTTTGCTGATTGATTCCTTTGCTGTGTAGAAGCTTTTTATCTTGATGATCATTTTTGCTTTTATTTCCCTTGCCTCCAGAGACGTGTTGAGTAAGAAGTTGCTGTGGCCGAAGTCAAGCAGGTTTTTGCTTGCTTTCTCCTCTAGGATTTTGATGGCTTTCTGTCTTATCTTTAGATCTTTCATCCATTTTGAGTTTATTTTTGTGTAGGGTGTAATAAAGTGTTCCAGGTTCATTCTTCTGCATGTCTCTGTCCAGTTTCCCCTAACACCATTTGCTGCTGTCTTTATTCCATTGCTTTGTCAAAGATTAGTTGGCCACATAGTTTGTGGATCCATTTCTGGGTTCTCTATTCTGTTCCATTGATCTATGTGTCTGTTTTTGTGTCAGTACCATAATGTCTTGATGATTACAGCTTTGTAATACAGCTTGAAGTTCAGAATTGTCGTTCCTCCAGCTTTGGTTTTCTTTTTCAGGATTACTTTGTCTATTCAGGGTCTTTTCTGGTTCCATATAAATTTTAGGATTGTTTGTTCTAGCTCTATGAAGAATGCTGGTGTTATTTTAATAGGGATTGCATTGAATATGTAGATTGCTTTGGGTAGTATGGACGTTTAAAAAATATTTGTTCTTCCAATCCATGAGCATGGGATGTATTTCTATTTGTTTGTGTCTTCTTCAGTTTCTTTCATAAGCTTCCTATAGTTTTCAGTGTATAGATTTTGTACCTCTTTGGTTAGGTTTATTCCTGGGTATTTTATGGGTTTTGGTGCTGTTGTAAATGGGATCGATTCTTTGGCGTCTCTTTCTGCTGTTTCATTATTGGTGTATAGAAATGCAACCGATTTCTGTGCATTGATTTTATATCCTGCAGCTTTGCTGAATTTGTGGAGCAGTTCTAGCAGTTTTTTGGTGGAATCTTTTGGGTTTTTCCATACAGAGTATCATGTCATCTGCGAAGAGTGAAAGTTTGACTTCCTCCTTTCCAATTAGGATGGCTTTTATTTCTTTGTGTTGTCTGATTACTGAGGCTAGGACTTCCAATACTATGTTGAAAAACAGTGCCGAGAGTTGACATCCCTGTTGTGTACCTGACCTTAGAGGAAAAGCTCTCAGTTTTTCCCCATTAAGGATGATATTAGTGGTGGGTCTTTTGTAGATGGCTTTTAAGATCTTGAGGTATTATCCTTCTATCCATACTTTCTTGAGGGTTCTTATCAAGAAAGGATGCTGTATTTTGTCAAATGCTTTTTCTGTGTCTATTGAGAGGGTCGTGGGGTTCTTATTCTTTCTTTTATTAATGTGATAGATTTCACTTTGATTGATTTGCAGATATTGAACCAGCCCTGCATCCCAGGAATAAATCCCACTTGATCTCGGTGAATAATTCTTTTAATGTATTGTTGGATCTGGCTGGCTAGTATCTTGTTGAGAATTTTTCCATCCATGTTCATCAGGGAAATTGGTCTGTAGTTCTCCTTTTTAGTGAGGTCTTTGGTTTTGGACTCAAGGTAATGCTGGCCTCATAGAATGAGTTTGGAAGTTTTCCTTCCATTTCTTTTCTTCTTTTTCTCTTCTTTCTTTTCTTTTTTCTTTCTTTCTTTCTTTCTTTTTTTTGGAACAGCTTCAAAAGAGTAGGTATTAATTCTTCTTTAAGTGTTTGGTAGAATTACCCTGGAAAGCCATCTGGTCCTGGACTCTTGTTTTTTGGGAGATTTTTTGATTACTGATTTGATTTCTTTACTGGTTATGGGTCTGTTCAAGTTTTCTATTTCTTTCTGTTTCAGTTTTGGTAGTTTATATGTCTCTAGGGATTTGTCCATTTCTTCCAGGTTGCCCAATTTATTGACATATAATGGCTCGTAATATTGTGTTATTATTGTTTGTATTTCTGCAGTGTTGGTTGTGATCTCTCCTCTTTCATTCTTGATTTTATTTATTTGGGTCCTTTCCTATTTATTTTTGATCAAACTGGCTAGGGGCCTGTCAGTTTCGTTAATTCTTTCAAAGAATCAGCTACTGATTTCATTGATCTCTTTTACTATTTTTTGTTTGTTTATTGGTTTGGTTTTGTTTTATTTCAATAGCATTGATTTCTGTTCTAATCTTCATTATTTGCAATCTTCTGCTGGTTTTGGGTTTTCTTTTCTGTTCTTTTTCCAGCTTAAGGTGTAAGGTTAGATTGTGTATCTGAGAACTTTTTTCCTTCTTTAGGAAGGCCTGAATTGCTATATATTTCCCTCTTATGACCACTTGCAGCTGCGTCCCAGAGGTTTTGGGCTGTCATGTTATCACTTTCATCGGCCTCCATGTACTTTTTAATTTCCTCTTTAAGTTTTTGGTTAGCCCATTCATTCTTTTTTCTTTAATGTTTATTTATTTTTGAGAGACAGAGAGAGAGACAGAGAGAGAGAGAGAGCATGAGTGAGGGAGGGGCAGGGAGAGAGGGAGACACAGGATCTGAAGCAGGCTCCAGGCTCTGAGCTGTCAGCACAGAGCCTGATGTGGAGCTCGAACCCATGAACTGTGAGATCATGACCTGAGCTGAAGTTGGACATTTAGCCAACTGAGCCACCCAGGCACCCCATCCCATTCATTTTTTAGTAGGATGTTCTTTAATCTCCAAGTATTCGTTTTCTTTCCAATTTTTATCTTGTGGTTGATTTTGAGTTTCATAGCATTGTGGTCTGAAAATATGCACAGTATGATCTAGATCTTTTTGGACTTGTTGAGGGCCAGTTTGTGTCCCAGTATGTGATCTATTCTGGAGAATGTTCCATTTGCACTTGAGAACATGTATTCTGCTGCTTTAGGATGAAATGTTCTGAATATATCTGTTCATCCAGTCCAGTGTGTCATTTAAGGTTATTGTTTCCTTGTTGATCTTCTGCTTAGATGATCTGTCCATGCTGTAAGTAGGGTGTTGAAGTCCCCTAATATGGTATTACTATCAATGAGGTTCTTTGTTTTTGTGATAAATCGGTATCTATATTTGGGTTTCTCCACGTTGGAGGCATAAATGTTTACAATTGTTAGCTCTTCGTGGTGGATAGACTCCTTAATGCCCTTTAATGGTATAATGCCCTTTATTTCTTGTTACAGTCTTTATTTTAAAATCTAGATTGTCTGATATAATGGCTACTCCAGCTTTCTTTTGGTGACCATTACCATGATAGTTGGTTCTCCATCCCCTTACTTTCAATCTGAAGGTGTCTTTAGGTCTAAAGTGTGTCTCTTGTAAACAGCATATAGATGGATCTTGTTTTCTTATCCATTCTGATACCCTATGTCTTTTGAGTGGAACGTTTAGTCCATTGACATTTAGAGTGAGTACTGAAAGTTAGGAATTTAGTGCCATTGTGTTGCCTGTAGAGTTGGATTTTCTGGTGGTGTTCTCTAGTCCTTTCTAGTCTTTGTTGCTTTTGGTATTTTGTTTTGTTTTGTTTTGTCTTTTGTCCCCTCAGAGAGTCCCCCTTAAAATTTCTTGCAGGGCTGGTTTAGTGGTCACTAACTCCTTTACTTTTTGTTAGTCTGGGAAACTCTTTATCTCACTTTCTATTTTGAATGACAGCCTTGCTGGATAAAGAATTCCTGGCTGTGTATTTTTCCAATTCAGCACGTTGAGTATATCCCACCACTCCTTTCTGTCCTGCCAAGTTTCTGTGGATAGGTCTGCTGCGAGCCTGATCTGTCTTCCCTTATAGGCTAAGGACCTTTTTTTTCCCCCTTTATGCTTTCATAATTCTTTCCTTGTCTGTGTATTCTGTGAATTTGACTATGATATGCCTTGTTGATGCTTGGTTTTTATTGACTCTAATGGGAGTTCTCTGTGCTTCTTGGATTTTGATGTCTGTGTCTTTCCCCAAGTTAGGAAACTTTCCCACTATGATTTGCTCACATAAACCTTCTACCCCTTTTTCTCCCTCTTTATCTTCTGGGACTCCTGATTCTGATGTTACTCCTTTTTAGAGTCACCATTTTCTCTAATTCTTATATCGTGCTCTTTTGCCTTCATTTCCCTCTTTTTTCCTGCTTCATAATTCTCCATAATTTTGTATTATATTGCTTGTATTGCTCTGCCTCACCCATCCTTGCTGCAGTGGGGTCCATTCGAGATTGCATCTCAGTTATAGCATTTTTTACTTCATCCTGACTAGATTTTACTTCCTTTATTTCCACAGAAAGGGATTCTATGCTTTTTTTCAACCCCAGTTAGTATTCTTATTATCATGATTTTAAATTCTAGTTCAGACATCTTGCTTATATCTGTGTTGATTAAGCCCCTGGCTGTCATTTCTTCCTGTTCTTTCTCTTGGGGTGAATTGCTTCGTTTTGTCATTTTGGATGACAAAAAAGAATAAAATTAAATATTGAAAACAATACAAAAAATCACATAAAAGAAGCTAGATCCTAGGTATGTTTTGGTCTGGTTGTTGAAAGAAGCTTGACAGAAAAGAGAAAAAAGGGAAAGAAAATAAAGGGTAAAAAATAAGAAAACATTTAAAAATTTTTTTAAAAAGTATACAATAAAATAGAGTAAAATTAAATGACGAAAGTAAAATAGAATTTAAAAATTACAATAAAATAAAAAATATATAGTAAAAAAATTAAAAAGAATTTTTTAAATAATGTAAAGAAAAATAAATTTTTTATTTCTGTATCTAAGAATAAGAAAAGAAAAAGAAAAAAAAAGAATAGATGGACCTGTGAACAGAATGAAATCCGAAAAAAATTACATCCAGTTTCCTCTAGAGGTCTAACCTTGAAGCACTTTATAGTCCTGCACTAAGCAGGGGGAGAGACTTGTGGTGGTCCTCTAGGGCCTGAGCTTGGTTGGCACAATTGGACAGGGCTTGGTGTAACAGCTCCATTCTCCACTAGGTGGTGCTTCTTAGCTTAATGGGGTGGATCAGTGTGGTGCGTGCGTGTGCTTGTATGCGCATGTGCAGGAGAGGTGAAATGGCATCACCCAGATTCCCAGTCTCTGGCACTAGAACTCTGCACTCTCACCGACCAACGATCAAGAACCCCTCCTTTGTCTCTGGTTTCTGTCCACTCCTCACTTCTACATTGTCCGGGTCTAAGCCATCAGCCTGTTAGGCGATACCTGCCTCCTGAATTATGTCTCCTATGGGGCTGTGTTTCTAAACCCCTCGCTTCTGAGATCCCTTCAGCTTGGACCCGCTCCTACCCTCTGGGGGAGTGTCTTGCCAGGCATTTGCCAGGTGCCAGCTTGGCCCCGGAATGTTCCCGCTGTTGCGCTGTTGCAGAGGTTCAGAGATTGTGGCCGGGTGCACGCTTGCCCCAGAAAAGTTCCTGCAGTCGCACAGTGGCAGAAGTTTAGAAATTATGGCAAAACACAGCACACAGTCAGCACCAGGTTTCACTGCACCCTGGTGTGTTTGTTCCAATCCCAGCAAATGTGGCTGTTTTTCGGGGTCTGCTGGGACCTTTGCCTGTGGGGAGACTGTTAGGCCTCTACCAAATGCCCTCCTAGCAGAAGAACCCCTTCTCCCTGTGTGCCCCACAGAGCCCTCTGACCTTGCTGCCTGCCACTGGGGATTTGCCCTTCCCACCAGAGCACCTCCAGATATCAAGCTGTGGAATTTCCAACTGTGCTCTCCCCTATTTATAGAGTCCTAATGGTATTGAAACCCTCTCCTTTCTTCTTTCTCCCTTTCTTGTTCAGTCACTTGTGGGTGTTTCCACTCTCCCTTTTTCTCTAGCTACTTTTGGGGAAAGTGATTTTCCTTCACTCTCCCCTGTTTCTCTGTCCTCTCTCCCCCCAAAACAGCTCCCTCCACGGCTTCTCTCTTCCCCAGTTCACCTCTCTGTGCTGTGTACCTGCCAAGTTCTGTGACTCAAGTTATGCAGATCAATCCTCAGATTAATTTTCTAGGTGTGCAAAATGGTTTGGTGCTGATCTAGCTTCATTTCAGGGATAAGAGAAGCTGAGAACTTCCATGCTGCTCCGCCATCTCGGCCCCTCCCTTTTTGTGGCTTCTTTGAGATTTTATATATAGGTGGCCATGTTGTCCGTGAATAAAGACAGTTTTATTTCTTTCTCCAATCCATATACCTCTGATTTCTTTTTCTTGCTTTATTGCCCTGGCAAAAATCTCAGGAGGAATGTGATTAGAACTGCTGAAATCAGATATTCTTGCCTTGTTCCCAATCTTAGGGGAAAAACATTTAGTTTTTCTTTCAGTGTTAAGTGTAATGTTAGCTGTGGAATTCCTTTTTATCAGACTGAGTAATTTCCTTTAGATTCCTAGTTTGCTGGGAGTTTTTATCATTAATAGATACTAAATTTGTCATATGCTTTTCCTGCATCTACTGAGGAGATCATATTAATTTTTCTTTTAATCTGTTGATAAGATGAATTGTACTGACTTTTGAATGTTGAATTGATCTTGCATTTGAAAAATGAACACCAGTTGGTCATGATATATTATACTTTTTATACATTGCTCAATTTTATTTACTAATATTTTGTTGAGAAATACTGTGTCTATAATCACGAAGTTTCTAGTTTTTGAGCATTCTTCTCTAGTGATGCTTTGTCTTGTTGTATTACAGGGTAACAACCTCATAAAATGAGTTGGAATGTATTTTCTTTCTTTTATATTAAAAGAGTTTGTATAGAATTGGTATTATTCATTTAAGAAGTGTTTGGTAGAACTCTTAGGTGAAGTCATGTGGGCCTGGAGTTTTCTTCATGGGAGGATTTTAAACTAAAAATCAATAAATATAGAGTTATTCAAATTATCTATTATTGAAATAGTTGTGTTCTTCAAAGAATTTGTCCATTTTCTCTATATTTTCTAATTATTCACATTAATTTATTCATAGTATTCTTTATTGTCTTTTTAATGCTTATAGTGTTTATAGTAATGTCTCCTCTTTTATTCTTTAAAAAAAATTTTTTTTAACGTTTATTTATTTTTTGAGACAGAGAGAGACAGAGCCTGAATGGGGGAGGGTCAGAGAGAGAGGGAGACACAGAATCTGAAACAGGCTCCAGGCTGTGAGCTGTCAGCACAGAGCCCGATGTGGGGCTCGAACTCACAGACCATGAGATCATGACCTGAGCCACCCAGGCACCCCTCTTTTATTCTTTTTTTAAAAAATGTTTATTTACTTATTTTGAGAGAGAAAGAGAAAGAAAGAAAAAGAGGAAGAGGAAGAGGAAGAGAAAGAATGCTAGCTGGGGAGGGGCAGAGAGAGGGAGCTGGAGAATCCCAAGCAGACTCCATACGGTCAGTGCAGAGCCCACGAACCATGAGATTGTGACCTGGGCCAAAATCAAGAGTTGGATGCTTAACCAACTGAGCCACCCAGATGCCCCCATCATAGTTATTTCGTAGTTGAGATTTTTATAAATTCTCTGGTGTTTTCTCATTGTCAAGAGTACGAGCCATATTATTGTGGATTTATGCCTCTGAAGTGGAGGTATCACTCTTTCCTATTTCATTTTGAGAACAAGAATGAGACCAACTTGAATGTTTCCTGAATTCTTATAGAATTCTTTCTTATTTTCCAAAGTTTTGGAGAAAAGCAATAGACTGAGTAGACTTGGTTATCTTGGGTTAGGTTTTCTGGATGTCATGCCTAGTCTTACTTTTCATACTGAAGACTTACAAATGGGAAAAGTTTCCCTCTCTTCCTTTTTTGATTAATGACATTGATTTTATTTATGTGACCTGTTTTTTCCTTTAGTGTTTCATTGATTTTTTTTTGGTTTGTCTTCCATTTTGCTCATTCTTTTGTTATGGATTTCCTCTCTATATTTTCCCTTTGTTATCTGGTTCAGTTTCTAGAGTTTGTCATGGCTAAAGCAACAACAACAACAAAGAGTTTACTTTGACCTAGAAACTACTAATTATTTTACATGCTTTCTATAATCTATACAGCATCCCTGTGAGCACAGTACTATTGACATCCTGATTTTACTGAAGCTTATAACATGGTGTTCATTATTCCTTCTTCATAATTGCTTATTTACTTTTAACCTGTTCATATACTTTTTAATCTTTTTTGGATCAGATCCTCTCTAAACAATGCCTTTCTTTCTTCCTTTCTTTCTTTGAAGTAAATACATTTCAGAAAGCATCCTTAAGTGGTTCCTTTAGAGAAATATCTCACTTTAAATGTGTTTTTTGTTTGCCTTATATTTTATCTTTTCTTCACAGTGTTTTCTTTGACAACCCACTATTGTCTCTATTCAACCCACAGACTTGTTTTGTTTGTGGCCTCTATCATGTTTAAGATTTGTTTAGAACCAACATTTAAAATTAGGTCGCTTGATATAAAAGTATGATTCTCCTACTTTTCTTAACTAATTTGAAGCTCTGGCAATACTGGACCCACATTCCCACATGGTAACAACCTGCTGAAACCGAACAGGGAGTCACAACCACCCCAGACTCACAGATCTCATCACGCCCTGCTGTCATCTCTTACACCTGACCCCCCTATTGTATTTATCCACCTGTCTGCTCAGGTGGGCATTAGATTTTGTGATCTCTGTCTTTATAACCAGGTAGGAATTGAGCTGATTTCTGTCAGAAAATTTTAAGGCTACCTGAGCAATATTTCCAGAGGTAACTCAGGTTGAAAATACAGAAAGAGAAGAAAACAAAATGAAATGTCTTCTAGTAACACAGTACCAGTTCAGGTATGATTTGCCCTGGCAAACTGTCCTGCTGATGGAGTTTTGGGTGGTTACATCAGGAGGTTTCATCACAAGCAGTAGACACCCAGGGCAGTGCTTATCTCCACTTCACACTCTTTAACGTCCTCATCAGTGAACTGGCCAAATAAAACCTGCTGCTTCCAAGATGGGGGAGGGGGTGGTGGTGGTCTTCAAATACTGCCCGTCCACCAATGTGCAAGTCCAAGTGTCAGGTAGCCTCTCAGCCCCATGGCTGACCTCAACTCAATCTCTCCCATCTCTGATTTAGGTGATGTCAGAGGGGATTATCAAGATCTTTTCCTGTTTACTTCCCTCAATACCCTACTGACTCTATTTCTCTCAAGAGAAGAGTGGGAGTTGGGGTCATGTGTCAACCACCAAACCTTTTTTCCAGTGTAATCGCCTCTATAAGGGGGGATTTGGCATAATTCCTTAGAGCCTGTGGCTTATGCACAGGTACCTTCTCTTGTTCCTAGTGTGGATTTATGCTTTCCCCCTCCTTTTTTTCTTATTTGAGAGAGAGAGCATGAGTGACGGAGAAGGGAAGAGGGAGAGAGAATTTTCAGCAGGCTCCATACTCAGTGCAGAGCCCAACGTGGGGCTCAGTCCTACCACCCCGGGATCATGAGCTGAACAGAAATCAAGAGTTGGACGCTCAACCGACTGAGCCACTCAGGTGCCCCTTTTCCCTTTTTGAATATTTTATTAGACATCATGGGAGGGGGAAAGCTAGTCCTCTGTTTTTAATGCCATTTTGACCAGGACCCCACACTTTTATACCCTTCTTTGCAACCCTGATTAGCAAAAAACACCTGATGTACATATAATTTTGTTTGTTTGATGGAAATGGAAAATGCAAGTTTTCTGTAACTGGTGCAGGAGCTGGAAAGTTCACAGCCTGCTAGTCAACATGTATTTATTTCCTTAGAAATCACTCTGCCAGGTACTATAGAGATAGGAAAGAAGTTAGTTCAAAGATAGTGATAAGATCAAAGTTAGTTCAAAGGTGGATGATCAGAAAAGAGAAAGTTGGTCAGCACAGCCTTCAAACGTTTTGTCTGTGGCCTTAAGAACTTCGCCATATGCAGTTGAGCACATGAACCATTTTCATCAGAGTTAGGCATGAATGACCATGGCAGATGGGCAAGGTGGTAAGGAGATTAACCTACTAATGGTAAATGAGAGAGAAGACTGGATATCTTGGCAGTAATCATAGTTATTGAAAACAGTAATCATAGTTACTGCATTTAACATAGTAATATTCAGTCAGTATATGTCATAGTAACTGAATATAACAGTAATCATAGTTATTGAATATAAGGCTGAGAATGCATGTTTTTGATACATTGGGCATGTTGTGCATCCTAAGAATAGTGGTTTCATGAAGGGAACTTACAGAAAAAAAAGTCATCCACCCCAAGATTTGAGTGCCATAGATGAGCTTATGGGCCCAGTGGTGATGGAAAAAAAAGGCATTAAAACACTCCACCAGTTGACTTCCCAAATAACCTTATGAGTGGTCAGGTCAAAATCATAAGTTCCTGAGTCTTCACCAGCTGAGTTATGCTAGCTATCTCTCTGTTAAACCACAGCAGCTTGCTCTAAATCTTTGACTTATGGCAAACCTTTGTCTTATGCCTCATGCTTTTGAGCACGGACGCCTCATTTGATACTGAAAAATAACTCATGGACAATAGAATTGTGGTTGAATCTATGGAAGACCGAATATTCTTCCAACATCAGGATGCTTTCTGCAAAGGAGCAGCTCATGGGACTTCTTAGATTAATTTCTAAAGGACAAGTTGTATGCTCTGAAAAACCCATTTCATTTGACAAGTGCTGAAGGCTCATTATTACCAGTTCAAATATTATCAAAAGTAATTTATACTCCTGGGATTGTTAAATGACTTTTCCTTGCAAAATTCTTAGAGGGTTTCAGAAACTGTTGAAGAATGTGGCATTCACAAAGATGGGATTTTTTTTTTTTGGTTTTTACCTAGTTGTGATTCATTTGTTATCATTCCTTCACCTCCTCAAGTCTGACTCCTTCATATCAGACATTACTAACCAATCACAGCATTGTTCTTACTGAGGTCAGTAGAGCCACGGGCTGCCCAGACAGGGCTCAAGGCAGTCAGTGCCAAGTGACCAAAACTGGAGCAAGGGACAAAATCCATTTACAATCCTGGGCAGAGACTGTTGTTTATTTCCGTTTTCCTTTCTGTTTATGGCATGCTATAAACATAAATAACCGTTGGATGAGAGTAAATAATTGCATTTCGAAAGCACGCTGCTAACTGTGTAAGGGGAATGAACACTTCAAAGGCTCTGGGATTTACTTAGGTGTTGAAACGGGCTTTTTACCATTTGGAACTGGGGCTACTTTGGAAAGGTTTATTTCGTTTTAGAGGTATTGACTTCCCTTGCTCAGCGCAGAACAAGCATCTCTTGTGATAAATTGCGGCTATTGTTATAGAATCTTAATAGTCCGTCTATACAGTATTTTGAAAACAGCTTTTGGTAAAAACAGAGCAATTTGCGTTTCTCCCTTCTTGCTTGTAAGTCCTGAGTTTTCTAATGGTCACAGATCAACTCTCCACTTTAAAATGCAGCACCTATTAAGTGCTGTGAATTGAAAGGAGGTGGTTAGCAAATTTGCAAGGGAGTCGTTAGGAAAAAAGAAAAGTTCACCCATCTTCAGCCCAACACGCTTACCCAGAGCTGTGATTCCACTTCTTCTTTAACGATGCTTTTGTTTATGCCTTTTATGCTTACTCTTTGCATTGCTGGGATTGATTTTTTTTTTTCCTTTTATCTCTGTGATAGATTGATGAGCCCTTGTGAACAATTTCAACATGTCACTTGCCTTGCCAGGGATATATTTCTTTATGTGGATCTTGATATATACTTATGTCCTTGATTTTATATTATTTTATTTTGATAGCAGATTGAGGGACTTTGAGTTAATTTTGCTTTCTGGAATACGAATTAGGGGACAAATTTGATTCCTCCTTCAATTCCATATTCTCTTTGAATCAGCCAACCTGGTGGCAAGTAACATATAAATGGACTCTTCATTGACTTAAATATTTGAGAGTGATAGACAGAAACAACCAGAATATTTGCTCCCTGGAGAAATGGCTCAGTAGTTAATTAGCTGGGTTTTCTGTATGTCTGGGTAAACCATGATTTCTGTTTTTTATTATCCTTTACAAAGAGATTCTAGTTTATTGATGGCACGGGGATCCAGAGATTCAGAGGTTGAGGCACATTATTATAATTTAATGTTTCCTAGCACCGTTAACAACTGCTTGTGGGAGAGGTTTTCCCATAGTTTTCTAGGGTTGCAACTAAAACAATGACATTTCCCCTGCATTCAGGATTGAAAATCTCATTGTAGATGTAAAACAAACTCATAGTTCTAAAATAGTTTTAGTTTTGAAATGGGCCTCAGATGTCCCCTAGTCCAACCCCTTCCTTTTATTATTTAATATGAGGAAATGTGGATCCTTAGAGAGATTAAATGCCTTCCTCAACATCACACATCACAGATCCCAGGTCTTGCATCTTTTAAAAATTTTTTTTAAATGTATGTTTATTTTATTTATTTTTGAGAGAGAGAGAGAGAGAGAGAGCGCGCGCATGAGCAGGGGAGGAGCAGGTAGAGAGGGAGACACAGAATCCGAAGCAGGCTTCAGCTATCAGTGCAGAGTCCGACACAGGGCTCGAACCCACGAACCTGAGATCATGACCTGAGCCGAAGTCGGACGCTTAACCGACTGAGCCACCCAGGTGCCCCGATCTTGTATTCTCTTCTGTCTGTGCCATCCTCTTTAGCACATGTGAAGTGTAAATAGATTTCCTAGACAAAAGAACAATGCACAGGCTTATGAGATACCTTCAGGTCTATGGGACTTTAATTTTCAAAATCAATTCCTAAGTGTTTTCTCATTTGCCCTTTATTATAGCCCTGCGTGATACATGAGGAAGATAATAGCATTTCTATATTCTGGGTGGTAAATGTGAAGCAGAGAGTGCTGAAGTTATTTGCCCAAGGGCATGTGGCTAATTCACATTGTTGGGTTTTTTTTTTTTTTTTCAATCGTAAAGTGGATTAGAAATAACTGCCTCATATAAAAGTTGTCAGAAGTAAGTGAAATTAGATGGGTAATGTATATAAAGTGCCTAGCTCAAGGGTTCTCATTAAATGGTGTGGTGGGCAGAATTCTAAAGTTGCCCCAAGACCCCTGCCCCCTGGTGTGCCTAATCCCCTTTCCAGCCCTGTGAATAGGACAGGGTGTGATTAAGTTACATTAGCTGCAAAGTTGAAAGGGATTTTGCCTATGTAATTAAGTCCCCCTGATCAGCTAACTAAATCAAAAAGGAGGTAATCTGGATGAGTCTGATCTAATCAGACACTCAGCCAAGTCCCTTCAAAGAAGATCTCGAGGTCAGAGCCAGAGGAAGCCGGGAGACTCCCCCGTCCCGGCCCTGTGGCTTTGGAGAAGTAAACAGCCATGTTGTGAACTGCTAACAGAGAGAGCCCCAAGTCAAGGACCTGAGAATGGCCTCTCCCAAGCTAAAGTGGACCCCAGCAGAGAGCCAACAGGGAAATGAGGACATTGGTCATGTAGCTTCAAGGAACTGAATTCTGCCAACGCTAGTGAGCTTGGAAGGAGACCCCGAGTCTCAGGTAAGATCGCAGCCCGACCCACACCGTGATTACAGCCTGGGGAGACCCCAAACAGAGGATCTGGCCGTGCTGCCTGAAGACTTCTGACCCATGGACCCCATGCAATCATAAGCTTGTGTTTCAGGTACTGAGTTCATGGCAGCCTGTTACACTGCAGTAGAAAACTAACACAAGGGAACTATTGTTAGCATAAGTAGTTGATGGATAGGTTGATGATTAACCTAATGGTGATAATGTTTAATAGTAAGTTTGAAAATGAAATCCAAGTTGTAATTTGCCTTTTATTACACTGGACTTTGGATTATGTTTTTGGTTAGAATCAAGTCACTTCTAGCTGCAAGGGAGGGGAAATCACAAGCCTTTTAGCCATCTGAACAACCAGTAAGGAGGTTATTGCTTGTGGGGAAGAAGGGAGAAATACGTGCTTATTGCTTAGGTAGTCAGCTAGTGCTTTTTGTCACACTGCCCTTCCTAGGAAGTTAAAAAAAAGTATAATTGGTCTGTAAACCCAGTTCCCACTGGATTGTCATGACCCTCAAACTTGGGTTGGATGACTTTGACAGTGGCCCTTTGACTCCGATTTGGGGAAAACTGGAGGAAGAATAATGATAGTTCAGTTGTTCAAAATGGAATTGCAATAGTCGAGTGGAGATCTGGCCTGAGGTTTCGGTCGTAGGCACAGAGTATGGAATGGTCAAGTCCGGGAAAGGCAGTGAAATGAGTATTGGTAGGATTCAGTGAGGGTCCAGTTTGGAGTGATAGGGAGAGGGGAGGGTGTGTAGGATTCAGTGAGGATCCAACTTCGAGTGATGGGGAGACGGGAGGGTGTGTGGAAAAGAAAATATGAGGCCTGGAGTGTGGGTCCTAGGGATCCGAGTAGACATGGAAGACTGTGTTTGTCCCGGCCATGCCAGGAGGAGGATATTTTTCTCTCTTGTAACATTCTGTGGGCAATGTTGTGTTTTTGGTGTTCACATATTACTTATTGCTTCTGTATGTAATCACTTCTATGTGGAAAATACAGATACCATAACAGCTAGTAAAATGTAAGCCTCTGTTTTCTCTTATTTAAAATGAGCAACACTTAACTTTAAGGTGTGCTGAGAACTAAATGTGATAATACATGTGAAGTGTGCCATCAGGTCATTGCTCAGTACCTAAGAACTATTGCTGTCGCTTTGATTGTGTGCGTGTATGTTTCAGCATTTCTCAGTTTGACCATGAGCCCCTCAGAATCACAGACTGTCGTTTATATTCACTTCTTTTTACATCCGATGCAAAGTCACTATTACTTAAAAGGAATTCTGTAAACGTTTGGAATGAATAAATATAGGTAACAGAGAAGAAGGGTATGAGAAGGAAAGTAAATGTCAGTATTTTTCAGAAAACATACATATTTGTGTGTGTGTGTGTGTGTGTGTGTGTTATTTATATTTATCTATGTTGATATGGATAGGTTTGGATGAATGGCACCTGTCAGTCAGTCTGGCTAGCTCATGATCTCATGTTTCCTTATGCCTGTTCCTAAAACTGTAATATTTTCTCCCCCCCCCGCCCATTTTATGTAAATTCAAGTTGGCTAACATATAGTATGGTATTGCTTTCATGAATAGAATTTAGTGACTCATCACTTGCACAAAACACCCAGGGCTCATCCCAACAAGTGTCCTCCTTAATGCCCATCCCCATCTAGCCCATCCCCCACCCACCTCCCTCTAGTAACCCTGTTTGTTCTCTGTTTGGCTCTTATGGTTTGTCTCCCTCTCGGTTTTTATCTTATCGTATTTTTCCTCCCCTTCGCCTATGTTCATCTGTTTTGTTTCTTAAATTCCAATATTTTCTTGAATCACAAACACATAATGTTTTTCACCAAAATGAAAAAGAATGTGAAATAAGAAAAATCTACGTTTAGTAGACAGTGAAGTCTGACTTGTCATATTTGTTAGTATGATCATTTATTTATTTACTCAGCACATAGTGACTGCCTACTAGGAATCAGACTCAGTGGGGGGCTCTGGGCGGGAGGGGACACCGAGTGTTCCAGATAGGAGAAGGATATCAACAGGGGATGCTGTGGGCTTAGCTCCAGTCTGGAGGGGTGGGGGGGGGGGAGGGGGAGCCCAGAGTATGTCCCGGGCAGGCTCACGCGTGCCTGTCACATGGTGGCCTGTGAGCCATATGAATAGAGCACACAGTGCCAGATAGCTGATCTTACCGAATTTCTGGAACGTTAGGGGCACAGAGTTCCTTTTATTTCAAGACGAGATTCTTGTCAAAAATAGACCTAGAAAAATAGGACTGATATCAGAGTCAAAGCGTTATGATCTAATTCTTATTTTAGGAAGTATGAAAGCCTGGATCTTGCAACTGCCCTCATATTTAGTGAACTAAGAAAAATTCATTTATTTTTCCTTAAAAAAAGAAAGCGTGTGAGCCTGAAATGAAGGGCTTAGCAGAGTGAGAACCTGGCCTGTTTGCATTCATTTTATAACTAAGCCCTCCATCTTCTCTGTAAATTCCGTTGTAGAGATGTCTAACATTCCCGGGGAATAAAAAAAAGGCTGAAAGCCAAGACTCCCTTCAGAGAGAAGCTGAAGCTCCCTGTGCATTTCATCAAAAGAATTCCCAAATGCATGTGAAATCTACCACAGAACTGTAGGACTATTAGACAGTTTTATTTCTACCTCATAAAAATATTTCAAAACCTGTGGGAGTTTTAGGAAACCAGCACTCATCAATCCGTATCATTCCCAATTCAGGCGCCCTTGAGACACATCTCCAAGCAATTAGGGATGTTAATTTTGAAGCAAACTGTCACATGGTATATACTTCATTATCAGTGAGTGATAGATTGTTTAAAACCTTATCTCACTCAAAATCTTTATATGTGTGTGTGTGTATATATATATATGTATTGTGTGTCCATGTACATATGTGTGATTGTGTCTGTGAGTATAATAAAAGTAACATTTATAAAATAAAATTCAGGACTAATACCCATCTGTTTAAAATAGAGAAGTTTATGTAGAGAAGTCCATTAGCAATGTGAGTCTGTACTTCCTCTCTTCCCTTCTGCTTCTCTTCCTGGAAATGCAGCTGAGCTCATCTGCAGAAAAAAAACACAGTGCATTTGGTGGTTTTCTTTCAAAAGCCCTCTTCAGGTTAGTTGTGCTTTTCTCCCTCAAATGTCAATATTCCCGTCTCTATCCCCAACAAAGAGTAAAGTAAAAACTTCTTCAGACCCATTTCTTTTCTTACTGTATCTCTGACTCGACAAGCTCAGATCCTTCTAGAAATGTGGCTCTGAATGCTCCCGATGCTGAGGAAAGCCACCATCCGTCTGGCCTTTGCTCGTCTGTAGGGCAGGGCAGGATAAGGCCGGGTAGGGCAGGGCAGTCCTGCCTGCGAGACTAGGCAGGGAGAGAAGGGCGGGCCCCGGGGGGTGGACACAGGGGGTGTCATTAGCAAGGGGACAGGAGAAAGGAATAAAAATGGGACAAAGGTAATTTATCTTGTTGACCCCCCATCTTAATTCTGTAAAATAATTCTGAAGAGTTTCTTCTTATGTTCAATTTGTTTATTTAGTTGTGTGTGTGTGTGTGTGTGTGTGTGTGTGCGCGCGTGTGTGTGGTAGATTGTGGAGCTGTTAAGCAGGACCATGTTCTGTGCAAGAAAAGCAAAAGGAAAGCTTTCAGTAAGCTTCTCTTCCTTCCTTCCCTTCCAGGCACGCTTACGCCTTCACTCTCCAAGGAGAATACCTGTGTTTTAAAGTAATGTGTGAAAAGGAAAGGCTGTAATCATCAGTGTCAGGAAGTTCTTCCTTAAATCATATTCACGTTCCACCGCTGATGCCGAAACGCATTTCCTCTGGTTTGATCTTCAATCAATGGCACCCAGATGCCTCTCTTCCCAGTGTCGAGAATTATGGGATGATAGACCCATAAAGGTCATTTCCCTTCCATGCATTTCCTCCAAGCTTCACTATTTCCCCTTCTTTAATCCATCCCTGTAATCTTCTCTCTGTGTATCTTTACAGTGACACCCAGCCGTACCCATCCTGCAGCGTGACCAGGTCCCTGCCTGGGAGCCGGTCCGTGCAGCCTGGAAACATGGCACCCCTCCATGGCTTGGAGCCCCGTCCACTCACGTTCATTCCTTGTCGCCTTTTGCACCCCAGTTCCTTTCTCGGTCCTCCATGAGCTCCCCTGAGCTCCTCCCAGAGCACTTTTGTAGGCGCTTGTGGTATTGTGTGTTACAGCCAGCCCTGAACCAGGCAGTTACCTCAAGAGATGTCCAGCACTGTTGACTGGGGGATGAATAAATGAATAAAACAGACTGTAAAGCCAGGAACTTATGATCGATAGTGATTGTGCAAAGCATACTAACCATTTTTACGGGAGGTGTGAGATATGCTTGTATTTTGCACAGTTAACAGTATAAACGTTTAGGGTAGTGGAGCATACCGAGCCCTGAACTAGGGGCTTCCTCCTAGTCTTGCCGCCTTGGGTAAGTCTTTTCCCTTCTTCTTGTCTTCTTACTTGATCAATACCTTGAAGGGGTGAGTCTGGCTCAGCTGTGAGATCTCATCCAGATCTAAAATAATTTTTCCCGAAGATGGCATGGTTTTGCATATTTTGGCACTCTGCACATGAAAGAGAAACTCATGTTGATATCCAAGTTACTGAGTAGCTCTGTGTATATAGTGAGAGTGAGCGAGAGCAAGAGAGGAATCTGTATCTGTCTATTTTTTTTATCTATTACTGTTGCCAATACGAACAGGGTTAAGCCCTGGAGTAGAGAGCCAAGGGAGATCCAAGCAGTCTGCGTTTTGCAATCTGTCCAAGTGCAGGGACACCCAGGTTCTAAGACACAATTGTGTGAAGATATGAGGTTGAGGCAGAAAACATGCAAATCAGTGCCTGGAATATGAATACTTCTTGCCATCCCGCCCTTGTTCTGGGAAGAGCACTTGTGCCGTTCCGGCATCTCTCCCCTTTTACTCTGTTGAGGGGAATATTCATTCCTTCCATCCCACCCCTGTGGCCACACTGCCATTTGTTTATGTCTGACAGTTTAGCCTGAAGTCATTAGTTATGCTTAAAAGAAATCACATGTATGGAGGAGTGAATACAGATGTTTACTGCCACTGGACCAGAAGGAACAGAATAGCTTCAAGTCATAGAGTGACCCGTCAGTTCAGACCGTGAAGCTTGGGATGCTAGTGTCGCATCTTGGCAAGGTCAGATTCATTTCTTGCAGAGGGGTTCCTCTTTTTCTTGTAGAAACAGGAGGATAAACGGGATCTACAAAATCTCATTGTTCTTTTTGCCTCCTGGAGAACGACCGAAGGACGATTTTAATTTTTTCAGAAAATACGATTTTACTGCTGTTCTCAGTCCTGTTATGTTTCTGTTATGGTCTGAATGTCCATGTTCCCCCCCAATTTCATGTGTTGAAATCCTAGCCTTCAGGGTAATGGTATTAGGAGGTGGGGGCTTCAGGAGATGCTTAGGTCATGAGGCTGGAGCCCTCGTGAGCGGGCCTAATGCTCTTATAAGGGAAGCCCGAGAAACCCCCTCATCCCTTACAGCAAGAAGGAGCCAGCTCTGAAGGGAAAGTAGGTTTTCTCCAGATACCAAATATGTCGGCATCTCGATCTTGGACTTCCCAGCCTGCAGAACTGTGAGCAATACATTTCTGCTCTTTATGAGTCTACAATATTTTGTTAGAGCAGCGCGACTGGACCGTGACAGTGACTTCGTAAAGCCTATAGTAAAAGCAGACTTTATTGAGCATTTTATGCGGGCCACTCCAAGTACTTCACACGTAGTATTTCATATACTATTTGCAACAACCCTAGGGGGCGTGCCCTGTGAAATTCTCTTAGATAAGGAGACCGAGGCTTAGTGGCTTGCCCAGTGTCTTCGTGTAAATAATCAGCACAGTTAGGACCAAAGTGGCAGCCCGATGCCAGAGTCCATGCTTTCAATGACTGTTGTGCCCTGCAGAAGAGGGACCTCCTGTGTACTTGTAGGTACCTGACAAGATCTGTGTCGTTCCCCTCCTTCGGTCAGCATTATATAGTAAGGAAGCAACAGTTGCTCAGATACAGTGCATTGGTTCTACACATATTTATTAAATGTCTTTCAGGGCCAGGGGCCTGCACAAGGTGCTCAGAATATGCTGGGCTAAAGCAGATGAGTTCCTGCTGTCAACGGGCCAGGCCCAGTGGGGGGATCAGAGGGCAATCAAACAGTCACTTACACAGATGCACAATCACAGACTGCGTCAAATGCTGGGACGTAGAAGGAACGGGGACATGGCTTACCTCCTACGCCACTGTTTCTGACTTGATATTTTAACCTTCCACTTGGTTTTGTACCAACTGCTGTTTCAGTGGGTGAAAAGGGAGGGTCCCTTATACTGACCTTTTATGTTTGCACTGGAGAGATTTAATTAAGTACAGAACAAATGAGATTAGGTAAGGGGTAGGGGGCAGATAAAGTAGGTAAACTTAATTGTTTAAATAGATTTCGTCCAGATTTAATTGTCTGTGAAGACCATCCGTCACGGGTGCTCCTTCTTTTCCAGTTACTTAGAGACTAACGTTGACATACCCCTTGGCAGTGAGCAAGGCTGTTTCACATCAGGTCATTATAGGGGACATTGTCAAGAAAGGGGACATTGTCACCTTTCACAGAGGAGGAAGCTGAGCCGTGGAGAAGTGAGGGACCTTCCGCAGAATCACGTCTTCCAGGAAGTGATGAGCTGGCATCATCCTGCCAGTGCTTGCTTGTCCCTTGACCTTTCCTCTGTTCCATGCAGTGACGATTATTTCCATGGTCATGGCTACTAAATCCTTCTCAGAGTGTTTCTTTCCCCCAGCATTTTTTGTGGGCTGAATGTAAAAGGAATGCCTGTACCGTCACAAAATTGTGAATGAAATAAATACATAGCATAGGCAAGTGCAGAGGAATCAATGGAAGGAAACGGAATTTAGCAGGTTTTTCCCTTTCGGAAAACTTTTTGTTGTTGGTTTTGGTGACAGCCGAATATAAAGCCCCAGGTGGGCGGCCAGAGCAGGGAGCCGAGGAGGACACGTGGAGTACACACACAGGTACCCAAAAAGCCGAGAGCTTGGCCTGTCCAGAAGGCTCTGCAGGGAAGGGACCACGTTCTCCTGTGTTTCTTCTGTGCAATTGAAAGCCCCTCCCTTGACTCCCGGGAGCCTCTGCTTCCTGCTCTGTGAGTACCTGGCCCCTCACTGTCAAGTTGCCTGTCCCACCTTGGGGCGCCTGGGTGGCGCAGTCGGTTAAGCGTCCGACTTCAGCCAGGTCACGATCTCGCGGTCCGGGAGTTCGAGCCCCGTGTCGGGCTCTGGGCTGATGGCTCAGAGCCTGGAGCCTGTTTCCGATTCTGTGTCTCCCTCTCTCTCTGCCCCTCCCCCGTTCATGCTCTGTCTCTCTCTGTCCCAAAAATAAAATAAAACGTTGAAAAAAAAAATTTTTTTAAAAAGTTGCCTGTCCCACCTTACCGCAGGATCCTCCCTCCCCGGGGCCTCGTGTCTGCCCTCCTCACGAGTGTGCACCTCGATGCCTGGCACATACTCGGGGGGCGGGGGGGGAGCCGATGAATGTTTCATGGGTGGACTCTTAGGGAAGAAGAAAACTCTCAAACTTCAGAATAACTTTTCTGTCACTGGGGCCGCTGTTTGAAGGAAAAATGAGCGATAAGGTCAAAGAATCCCCTTTTCTCCGCTAGTCCAATCATGCCGGTGGCACTTTACTGCCTCACGAGTGTGCACCTCGATGCCTGGCACATACTCGGGGGGCGGGGGGGGAGCCGATGAATGTTTCATGGGTGGACTCTTAGGGAAGAAGAAAACTCTCAAACTTCAGAATAACTTTTCTGTCACTGGGGCCGCTGTTTGAAGGAAAAATGAGCGATAAGGTCAAAGAATCCCCTTTTCTCCGCTAGTCCAATCATGCCGGTGGCACTTTACTGCCAGGTCCACATTTGATCTAAGCTACTTAATTTCTTCACCCTCTTTTCTTGCTGAAGATTCTTTCCCACACAGGTCATAGGAGAGGGGCCGATGTAATCATGAAAACTGAAACCTTGCAGTCCCTCACTCACAGATCCATTGATGTGCTGACATTTGTGCCCAGAATGGGGGAACTAGAGATGAAAGGCCACCCCCCTCGGAGTCTGCTCTAAGCATAACTGTATTCAGTGGCTCTGAGATGAGGGAGCGAGTCCTACCCATGGCCACAAATAACAGAAGTGAGATATCTTAAGTGTTGACGTAGAAGTATTTAAAGGTGTTTTTGATACACGGAGGAGGGCTCCAGTCTGCCTGGGAAGCAGGGAGGCAGCACCAAGCAGGTGGGACTTGTTATATGGGGTGCTGAAGCATGAGTAGGAGTTTGCCAGGTAGAGGAGAGTGGAGTAGGGTCAGAGCACGAGAGCCCTTTGTACAGACGGAGCCATGTGTGTGAAGGCAGTAGGAAGGAAGCAACATAGCTTTATGACTTCGCTGCTGTGCATATTCTAAATGGGAGGAACGAGGCTGCAGACATGGGCTAGGGTCAGATCCTAATTGGCTTATGTAGCCCCCTGTGGAGTAGATTTATCAGGCAATGAGGAATCACTGAAAAATACTGAGTGAAGGCCATAGTGCGATGTGCTCTTTTAGGTGAGGAGGATGATTCTCTTGTTATGTGGAAGACACATTGTGGGGTCTGGGGAGTGGGGGAGGGGGTCTGGGGAGTCGGGTGTTTGATCCCCCCATTATGAAGCTATCAGCAGTAGAGCTGGAAGGAGAGAGACAGCAGAGGCTTACTTACCCAGTGGGATGTCAGGAAAGGAAGGGAGGCCTGGGCAGGTGTTGGACGCCGTGAAAATCAGCTGACTGGGGACCGTGGAGAGGAAGCATCTCTCAGGATAGCCAGCTTTCTGGCTCAGGGCGCTGGGTGTCAGTCACCAGGTAGGGGCTGCGTTGAACCCTCTTGTGTCAAAAGCTTTAAAAAATGGCCCAGGGCGCAGACGCGTACCCTTTGCAGCCACCGTTGAGTTTGTATTCTTTTCCTTTTCTAAAGAAGAGGAAACGAACCCAGCGCTCAAAGATGTTGAGTAACTCAGCCAAGGCCTCACAGCTCACGTGTGGCAGCGCTGGGGTTCAAAGCTAGGTTCGCCCAGCTGGAATCCCACCCTGTGCAAAGCTGCTGCCCCCACAGGGAGGTGCCCCACGTGGAGGAAGCTAACGGGTCCCTTGCGAGGCCGGGGTGCGCTGAAGGAGGGGATAGAGATGGGGGGGGGCTTTTTTTATTTTTTAAGATGTCAGCAGAAGCATTTCTATAGGCAGGGCGGAAGGAGACAGCGGAAGGAGAGGATGCCTTTCCTCCATCTAGGGGATGCGGTGCAGTCAGGGGACTCTGGGTGCGAGGGCGGGGCTGGCGTTAGGACCCAGGCAGTGCCACCCTCCCTCGGACACAGGAATCAGGGCTTTGCGGAAAGGAAACTCCAAAGGGAGCGGTGAGGAACAGAGGCCCCAGGCTCCCGGGCAGGGCAAGACGGTGGGGTGGGCATCTGCAGGGAATCAGGGAAGCTGCCTCGGTGCCTTCAGGACGCTGGGAAAGTCAGAGCCTCACGGAGGCGCTGGTCCGCGAGGCTTGCGGGGGAGGAACCGGTCAGCGTCGCCTCCGGCCTGTCCAGCTGCGGCTCGCGGCTCCCCCAGGGTTGCTGTCTTCATTTGCCTTCCAGATGCTTCTAGACCCTCACTATGGGCGGAGACGAAGCAGTGCAGCTTAACTTCCAGGAAGGCGAGGCCTGTGGACTCGAAACCGCTCCCTCCACCAAGGGCCAGGCGATAGCTTGGCCTTCACATCAGCTGTCCCAGATAGGAAAGGAACACAGCTGAATCATTCGTTTGTGTATTTTATTTTACGCACAGTGATCAACTCAGCCTTGTTGAGTTAAAAAGGATCAGCGTCTTGAGAGAAAAGCATTGCAGTCTGGGTCTCGATTCAGCGTTTGGAAGGCACCGGTAGATTCTGTCGGTGGTCCCTGAAAGGCTGAAGGTTTCTTTGTGGATGTTTGTGTTGGAGAGGGTGCCAGGGATGGGTGGAAAGAGAGCTGGGTCCCGGGTCCCCACTCCGCTCACCGTGGGAACACATAAGGCCTATGCTCTTTTCGTCCACCCTGAGGACAGCGTGTTGATTACTGGTGTCTGTGTTTCTATCACATCAAACCTGACTACCTGGCTCCTTTCGTTTAAAACCATTTTCTTCTCTTTCTCGAGGACTGTCTTTAATTTGTCATTCAGTCCACTAGTTGATCTCTTAAGCTGTGTTTCCATGTCTTGTACCTTTTACACCATCGATTACATAAACACTAGGAAATACAGTTCTTGTCATTATCATTAGAAATGAATTCAGAAGAGGCAACACGTGATTAACGTTCATCTTCTAAGTCCTAAATTTCAGGAAAGATTGAGTAAAAAATATTCTCAGGAAAGATGAACGAAATATACTCTCATAAACATGTACACGTAGTTTGAGACGCCCCCACTCCTGCCCTGGCATGTGTCGGAATCGGAGTTGGTTTCCATGTTGGCCATCAGGTGCCGGTGACGATCCCGGGACACCGTGCCCGTCTGGCTGGACCGTGGGGATGCGTGCCTCCGTGTTCTGTAGAGAGCGAGTTGATTTTTGCACCACTCCTTGGAATGACTTGGCATCTGATGTCTTTTCCTCAGGAACCGTGGAGCACTCAGCACATCCCAGCACTGTTTTCAGCCTTCTGTGGCCTCCTGGTCGCGCTTTCCTACCATCTGAGCCGGCAGAGCAGTGACCCCTCTGTGCTCCTGTGAGTAACACGCACCGCTGTGCCTGGTTCCCGTGGCCCTTGCCTTGTCACAGGGGCGAGAGGGCCATGGCCCCCATGGTGGCTGGACTCCTGTGCTGTTCACGCAGCCAACCACCCGGCGAGGACGGGAGAGGTGCAGGACCGGCCAAACGCTAATGGAAATCAAGCACCAACTTTTAGAGAACATTTAACCTCTGCTCTTGCTTTTGGAGTAAAACGCACAGCGCCAGGGACACAGGGCTGTTAGCTCCCAAGTGCTGCTTTTTGACTTGCCCTTGGGTGAATTGTGTGGGCAGCTCCCACCTCAACAAGGACCCTTTCCGGGCCCGTGAAGCAGACTCGCTAGGTGGTTACCCTGTGGAGACTTGATGGGCATCTCTGCAAGGTTTGCAGTTCGTTCTGTTGCTTTTTGTTCCAAACAGGGCCGTGCCCACATTTTAAAATCTATTTAATAGTGATCTTTAGTCACTTGAAATATACTTTCCTACCTTCCCTTTAATTGTGCCTTTTATTATTTTTACTTGAAATGTACTATCTTCCCTTTAAATTGTGCCCTTTATTGTTATTTTTTAAAAAAATTTATTTGGGGGAGAGAGAGAGAGAGAGAGTATGCAGGGGAGGGGTGGAGAGAGAGAGAGAGGGACAGAGAATCCCAAGCAGGTTCCACACTGTCAGCACAGAGCCCGATGCGGGACCCAAACTCATGAATCGTGAGATCAATACCTGAGCTGAAATCAAGAGCCGGATGCTTCACTGACTGAGCCACCCAGGCGCCTCTAATTGTGTCTTTTAAATCTTTGATAAATTTGCACTTGGGAAGTAGAAACACTTCCTGGGATGCCAGAGTTTCAGATAGCAATCATCTCATGTCATTTTTCCAAATGTACAGATGTTGACCATAACTGTGTGGGGGCCAGAGAAACCATTGTTTGAGGCTGCCACATGCAGCAAAATAAAAGACGCGGGAAATGGGCAAAAGTTACACGCGGTTTGTGCAGTTTTTCACGTCAAGTATTTTACTGAAGTGTTGAGTTTTGCTGCCATTTTTATGTGCGGAGGAAGCCCCGATGGGCTGACACAGAGAAGCTCTGTGAGCTTCGCTGTTGGCAATCAGCTGCCCATTCCTCTTGAGGTCCTTGACTCCTTTAATTAGGAGGGAATCTGAGAATCAAAACATTAGATTTGCGATCTCCTGAATATACGCCTCTTCCTCTTTATTATGAATTAATTAAAGGAGCGAGCCCTTGCTTTGGTCATCTGGGAGTGAGAGGTCTCAGGTGAGGCTGTTTACCTCGAACCTTGTGACAGGCACATACTTTAAAGAGTATAACCTGTGCGTTTGTTCGTTTCCAGGTCCTTCATTCATTGTAGATTGCTTCCTAAATTTCTACATCAGAACCTGGAAGAGTTGGCCGCCGACCCTCTTCCCAAGAAGATGAAAGGCTCGGTGGTGAGATATTTGTGTTGCATAATGTACATGAGGATCTTGCTTAACATGGCCTGGCACGTGCTGGCAAAGCTCAGGTTCTCAGCGGGGCCCTGGCTAGGCGGGAATGACAGTCACCGGTGCAGAGAGAGGTGCCTTGTCTTGGTCTACAGTTGGCACATGGACTGTTGAGCCACCTGGCAGGTGTGGACCTTTGACAGTCCCTCAAAGGCAGATGCTATATATGCCACGGTCACTCCATTGGTCCTCAGCTGAGGGCAGTTTGCTCGGCTCTTTGAATGAAACGAGTTCGGTCAATGCTGCCCCCTGCTGGCGCCAGGCAGCAGGCCAGCTGCATACAAATAAAAGCTCATCTGCCAAGCTGGTTTCTAATGGGCTCCACACAGTCCTCTCCACACCTTCTGGCCTCAGCTTCATGCTGAGCTCAGAGTGCGTTTCCCACATTCAGGGTTGACACTTGCACAGCCCTTGTGAGGAGCCCTTGGGTTTTAAGACTTACATCTGGGATGTTGGAGAGGGGAGCGACTCTATGGGATGGAGTGTGTGAGGGGAGAAGGAAAGAGGTAAAGAAGGAAGAACAGAACACAGAGACTTTAGAAGAAGGATGCTCTTTTCTGTTCGCCGGGAAAATGGCTTGGGGTGGTTTCAAACATCATCTGAGGAGGGGTAGCGTCTTTGGTATCATCTTCCAAACGTTACCACTTTCAAAAGCAATGCTCATTTGTTGTGTAATCTCCCATTCGAGTGTTGAGCTTGGGGAGATCTGCTGGCTGGAAGTCATGCCTTTCCTATGTTTTTGAGGAAAGACGGATCAATGGAAAAGCGGCAAATGACCCATTGATTTTGTCTTGGCCTCCACGGTGCCAAGCACCTGATGCTGATAACTGCCGTTGAATTTAGATGAGATTCAGTTGCAATCCGCAATTTCAAGACAATGTGCAGGACTCCGGCAACACGATAACATTTAAAAACTTCACACCTAGCCCCCTGTGCCTTTGAGTGTGGGTGCAGTTCAAGCCAACCCATTGAGGAACCAAAGCACAGTCACTGTGACTAAGGATGTGGTTCATGAATTTGACAAGCAGAGGTATGTTTACAAGCAGGGCAGGAGGTAAAGCAGCTGGGGCCGATAGGGTGGCAGCTAAAAAGGGAGGAACACATTGACACTGAAACATCGCATCAGCAACCTGATCTCTGACATCTACACCAGGAGATTTACAGGATCAAACTTGACATTCCTAGGTCAGTTGCCATAAAGTCCTGGAATGGCCCGATGTCTCCCCCAAAGGTTTCCTATAGGTATCTGAGAAAAACTGTTCTCCCCAAATGTTCCCTGATTTCATGGAATCATGAGGATGCTTTCTGATTTGTTGCCTTGAAAATAACGTATGGACAACGAAGAAATCCACCAAGAAGGTTGCTTGGCAGAGGCTGACAGCATTTCCTTAGATATGATGGGCTAGGACTTGCCTTCCCCAGTTTTCGTACACTTTGAAACGCTCTGTATAGTGAAGCGCACATAACCTGTAGGTGATTTAATGTGACCTGTGTTCTCTCTGAAAAGTCTTCCGGTCTAATGAGAATATTTTAATAGGACTACCACATTTGGATTTTAGAGTTTGGTATATAAAACCTTTTGTGCCCTAGTGCAAGTGCGAGATTTCTCTCTTTGTCTCTGATTTTATTTCTCTGTGTCTGTCTGGCTCTCTCTTTTTCGCTCCCTCTTTTCTTAAATTTCACTTTGTATGAGAAGTCCCTAAGGAGCCTCCTTAGATCAGGTTTCCAGCCCTTCCTCTTATTCCGATTCATTTGGCCTGTGCCAGGGCCTGGGGATCTGCATGTTTACAAGGCTGTCCCCACAGACGGGTCTTCCGGGGACCTTGATCGAGAACTAGAGATACCTAGAGCTCCATCAGTGGGCTTCCACATTTCCATATGATCATTGCCAGCTATGCACTCAGTTAGTAACAATGTGAACTTTCCACTCCTGCTTTAGTTTCTTCTTATCCGTCTGCCTCATGAGCTTGGTCTATTTCTTTCTTTCTTTTTACTCTAAGTTTTTTTTTTTTTTTATGTTTATTTGTTTTTGAGCGAGAGACAGAGCATGAGCAGGGGAGGGGCAGAGAGAAGGAGACACAGAATCTGAGGCAGGCTCCAGGCTCTGAGCTGTCAGCACAGAGCCCGACGCGGGGCTCGAACTCACAAACCACGAGATCATGACCTGAGCCGAAGTCAGACGCTCAACCGACTGAGCTGCGCCCAGGTGCCCCTTGGTCTTTCTGTTTCTATCCTCACTCATCCTCCTCAATCCCTATACTCTTCACCCATTCAGATATGCTACTTCCATTGTATCTATTTTTCTCAGTTCCTAGAAACAAAAAATAGACCACCAACAAAACAAACGTCAACCTCATTCTTGTTTGTACAATTCAAACAACTTCTTTGTAACCACTGGTTGTATCATCTAGGTTTCTCTGGCACTACTCTGTCTATACCTGCTGTGTGTGTAGTTTGGAACCAGCGCTTTTTAAAAATTTTTTATTTATTATTTATTTTTGAGAGAGAGAGAGAGAGGAAGACGAGTGGTGGAGGGGCAGAGGGCGAGGGAGAGATTAGAGCCTGACATGGGGTTCATGCTCATGAACTGTGAGATCGTGACCTGAGCCGAAATCAAGAGCCGGAAGCTTAACCAGCTGAGCCATCCAGTGCCCCGGGATGAGGCCTTCTTCAGCTTCTTTTTTAGGGTTGGAGCATGAAGTACTACATAAGATGTCACAATGGATTTTAAATATTCAATGTACTAAGCCCCAATATATTAATTAGTTAAATATGCATGGAATCAACATTAAAATAGGGAGCCAAAACCTTAATATTATTGAATATTGTTTTGGAAGTTCTGGCTTGTGTTAAGTCCTAAAAGAAAAAAAAAAGTAGATTGCATTACTGTATACATTTAGGTGCACAGCAAAGTTTTTAAATATCGATCATGATCAGTATAAGAATTCACAAATACCCCTAGAGACAAAGAAACTTAGAAAAACAAGAGCATTCTAACACATCAGAAATAACTTTAGAAAATATAATGAGACTATAATCCCACTCAGAATGGCAACAAAATACATGAATTGATAATAGGAAAGATTTTACCAAGTAATGTCAGAAATAAAGAAAACCACAGCAGTCTATTAAAATGCAAATGGGCTTCTGAATAAGTGGTGATAAATAGACATAACCTGATTTTGGATAGGAAGGTCGAGATTTATTAAATGCCAATTCTTCCTAATAAATTTATAGGTTTACTATAGTTCAAAACAGTTCCAGAGGAATTATATTCACAACTTGGGGAAATGATTCTAAGATTCACTTAGAAGAATAGCCATTAATAATAGCTTTAAAAAATCTGAAAAAGAAGAATAAGAAAGAGGAACTTAGCACTTTGGGATTTAAGAGTATATTATAAAGATTGAGTAATCGGAAGAAAAAAAAATGAGACTGATCCAAGAGTGGAGAATGGGATTACTGAATCAGTAAAACACAGAAAGGAGACAAATTATTTATAGGAATGTATTATGTGAAAATTACATGTCACAATCAAGAATTGATTAATCAGTGTATGGTGCTGAGGTAATTGTTTAGCAGTGGGAGGGATAAAAAGGGATTTTATGTGCTGATCCCTCACCAGAAAGAAAAAGAAAGATCAAACGAGACTTTTCCATCTCTCACGTTATGGCAGGCTGACTTATTATAGCCAAACTCTCTGCTGATTAAAACTGAAAATTCTGAACAAAATACAAAAAAAAAAGTCCTTCTTGTATGTGAAAAAAAAGTGACAAAAGATAAGGAATTATCAAGTCAAAGTCTGAGTGAACAGGGAGACCTGGAGGAAGCAGGCAAAACTGCGTTTGCCTCAAGAGCACCTGCCCAACCAGGGGACCTTGAGCCTCAGTGTTCAGCCCTCAAACTGCGGGGAAGAGAAAAGAAAGCCCAAAACTGCCAAGATGGGTGTGCAGTGGGGACCCACACTGAGTCACCCAGCCTCAGTGGGAGGATGAACCAGAAGGAATCAGTTGCCTCCTCCACAGTGCCTGGAGAATGCAAGGTACTGGCCTCGGTGCTGAACACAACGGCCCTGGATCCCTGGGATGTTGTAGTCTACTCCGCTGTGGGCTTTCAGTCCACATTCTGACACCCCTAACCCCTACATTTATGTAGTGAATTTGAAGCGGCCCCCAACTAGGAACACCTCATGGCAAAATGAAACACACATCCTCTCTAGAGGATCCTTTCCTCCTAGGTCTCCACGTGTTCCCCAACCCATTTTTCTAAGGGAAATGAGCAGCTCTCGCTAAAAAAAAAATGTAAAAACTGCACAGGGAAACAAGGAACCAGCAGAAACAGGTCTTCAAGTACTTGAAGCACTTGAACTACCAGACACATTTTAAAACTACTTAATGTGTTTAAAGGAATAAGAGGTAAAACTTACAGACAATAGAAAATACTAAAATGATCCAGCATGTTTGAAAGAGAACCAAATAGACCTTTCTAAATGAACAAACAAAAAAATGGCAAAAAATGAAGCAGTTGAAGTAAACACACACACACACACACACACACACACACACACACACACACACGAGATTAGACACCTCTGGTGAGAGAATTAGTGAACTACAAGACAGAAGAAAGTACCCAGGATGCAACACTAATAGACAAAAAAATTAGGAAATACAACAGAAAGACAAAGACAGGTGACACAGACTAAGAAGATCTAAAATATATGTAATCAGAATTCCAGAAAAACGGGAGAGACTGGAGCCTAATCAATGTCTGATGAGATGATATCTGAAAATTTGCCGGAATTGATGGAAGACACTGATCTAGGGACTCAAGAACGCCAGTGAATCACATGCAGGGTAAAATAAGGAAGAGAGAATCCACACAGGACAAACCTTAGTGAAAGTGCAGATATTAAAGACACAGACCATCTTAAAGCAGTTAAACAAAAGAATGGATTACATTCAAGTGAATGATGAATGGAAAGCTCCCTTATCAAAACCCATCATAGAAGCCAGAAGTTTGATGTATTCAATGTCCTGGAAAGAAAGTATCTGCCAGGGTAGAATTCTATGCCCAGTGAAAAGATCTTTAATTTTTTTTTAATGTTTGTTTATTTATTTAGAGAGAGTGAGACAACGTGAGCAGAGGTGGGGCAGAAAGAGAGGGAGAGAGAGAAAGAATCCCAAGCAGGCTCTGTGCTGGTGCCCCCAGTGAAAATATCGTTAAAGAACCAGGGACAAAATAAAAATATTTTACGTAAACAGAAGCCGAGAGACTTTCGCTAAATGTAGTTCTGAGTGATGTTCTTCAGATGGTCTCAGACAGAAAGTCTAATTCGCAAGAAAGAACAAGGAGAAAAAAAAAGTGGCAGATACATTGGTAAATTTAAGCAAACATTAGCTGTACAAAACCATACAAGGGTAACATAAAACTCTGGATGGAAGGAGAAATGGACTCCAAGACTTAAAAATTCTTCGCAATGTCCCGGAGGCAAATAAAGATCTTGATTAACTTAAGACTGGTAAGTGAAGTATGCTTGTTGGAATGTTCAGTGTAACTGCTGAAGGAGTAGAAACACAGTGTGTAACTTCCTACTCACTACAGAGGGAGAAACAGAATGACAAAACAAAAAAATGGCTCTTCATAAGTAACAAAATAGAACAGGCCTCCTCTGTGATGCTCTGCTTAAAAGTCAGTTCCAGAAGGGTTATAAGCCTAAATAGGAGATTACAAAACCTGAGAGTGCTTAGAATCATAATAGAGGAAATTATCTTTATGATACCTCCAGGGTAGGGGAGAATTTTTTGAACAAAAACAGCAAAAAATTGAAGTTCACTAAAATTATGACCTTTGACTTATCAAATAATGCCCAAAAAGAAGACTTAAAAAAATAAGCCACAGAATGGGAAATAATGTTTAAAATATGTATAGTAGATAAAGCACCAGTGTAGAGACGAATACACAATTACTATAAATCAACAAGAAAGCCAGATATGTCGATTAAAAATGGCCAAAAAGGCGGCACCTGGGTGGCTCAGTCGGTTAAGCGTCCGACTTCGGCTTGGGTCATGATCTCGCGGTTTGTGAGTTCGAGCCCCGCGTTGGGCTCTGTGCTGACAGCGCGGAGCCTGGAGTCTGCTTCAGATTCTTCGTCTCCCTCTGTCTCCACTCCACTCCTGCTTGTGCTCTGTCTCTCTCTGTCTTTCAAAAATGAATAAACATTAAAAAAAAAAAAATGGCCAAAAGGCTTGCACATGCACTTCACAAGAGAGGAAATAAAAATAGCCAAAAACATGAATATGTATGTAAGCTAATTAATAATCAGGAACCTCCACACTAAAACCACACTGTGTTACCATTTCACATTTGCCAAACTGACAAAAAATTAAAAGTTCCCACAGTGTTAAGTGTAGAGCAAGGGAACTCTTATGAACTGCTGGTGGTGGCGTGAATTACTGTGTATATTTTGGAAACAGTTTGGGATCATAAGGTCGAAGATGCATATATACTAAAGCCAGCAATTTTACTCTTAGATTTTTATCCCGGAGCAAATCTTGCACATTTATACCAGAACATACACGTAAGATTGTTCCTTTTAGCAATAATTCCTAAGAGCCCTAAACTGAAGCCGCTAGAAATTCTACCAACAGTGCAATGACTAGTGTGCAGCAGAACAGATCTTACTGGAGCCATATGCAATGGCACGGGTGAGTCTTGACCATGTGACGTGGAGCAAAGGAAGCCAGACACCAAAATGTCTCATATAGTGCCATCCGTTGGGTAAAAATAGACAAACAATTCCATATGGAAGTCGCAAAATCATTCTTGTTTAAAAAGCAAGAAACTTGTTTTCACCGGAGTCAGGATAGTTAATGTGGAACCCCAAGAGGGGATAGAAAGGTTTGTGATCAGAGAGCCGCATAAAGGGATTTCTTGGGACTAGAAATGCTAGATTTCTTGAACCAGTTGGTAGTAACTGAGATGCTTACTTTATAATTATTTTTTATTTATCATCTATCTATCTATCTATCTATCTATCTATCTATCTATCTTTAAGTTTAATTACTTATTTTGAGAGAGAGAGAGCAAGGGAGAGGCAGAGAGAGAGAGGGAGAGAGAATCCCAAGCAGGCTCTGCACTTTTAGCAAAGAGCCTGACCCAGGGCTCGATCCCACGAACCATGAGATCATGACTTGAGCTGAAACCAAGAGTTGGACACTCAACCAACTGAGCCATCAAGGCTCCCTTTATAATTATTTTTTAAATTACATTTATCTATTTTATGCACTTTTTTGTATTCCTGGCTTACAATTTTAAAAATGTAAAAGAAATTTTCCCAAAAAGGTATGAAATAAAATCAAACATTTATTCAAATTCTAGAAAGGGGATGATTTTCCAGACTTGGAATCTATAAAATGAAAATAAATAAAACACACACACATACACACACACAGATGTGAGTCCATAAAACTTTTATACTTCTATGTGTTTAATTAATTAATTTAATTAATTAATTTAAACATAATAAAATTAAATAATTTGGTAAAATATTCAATACAAATTTGATAAAAGTTAAATATCTTTCTTCTACCAACAACTCACACTTTAATTGTTAAAACTCTATAAGCAAATGATATCAGTATATGTATTTCACTTTAGGGACAAAATATTTCGAAGTAATTGTGAGGACCATATTTACCCTTCTTATAAAGAAAGAAATACAGATTAAAGTAAGAGAGTTGTTTTGTTTTGTTTTTTTTTGTTTTTTGTTTTTTTGTTTTTTTGTCCACTCAATCAGCACAGGATAAATTAATGATATTGCCAACTGGGACAAGATGAGATTTCGTAGACATTGTTTGTATTTGTGTAAATTTTTACCATCATCTGGAAAAGCATAATTTATCAAGAATTCTAAAATTCATCACCTATAATATAATAAGTCGATTTATCAGAGGTGGTCTAAAGGATGAATTCAAAATATGAAAAAAAGATTTAGGTACATCAAGATCATGACTGCAGCATAATTCATCATGGTAAAAAAATGGAAGATAACCCAGAACCTAACAGTCGGGGAATGCTTGCACTAAATACAGCATATTCCCTTTCAGTCATGAATTTAATGTTTTAAGTTTCCACTATGGCACTGTTTGTATGTGTACGTCTATGGGTCATCACAAGATGGAAAATTAGTTCGCTGGTAAGTGACTATTAGTAAGTCTATACAATAATATACATATACGTAGTGCTTACAAAAGAAAGTACAGTTCAAAAAGATAAAAAATTATATGCACACTAAGATTAGACCTTCATAAGCTATGCATAGGTAATACGTATGATGTATATATGTATATGTATGATGTATAATCATAATATACATCATGATTACAGCTAGAACCGTGCCTCAGCATTCGCAGGCAAAAATACTGAACGAGAAAGCATAAAAATGCTAATATTGTTAGTGTCAGGATGCAATGATCAT
Source organism: Lynx rufus (assembly GCF_022079265.1). Lineage (NCBI taxonomy): Eukaryota > Metazoa > Chordata > Mammalia > Carnivora > Felidae > Lynx > Lynx rufus. The sequence goes on from NW_025814840.1 coordinate 15,317,113, forward strand.
GAATGATCTATTCCCTTTCTTCTCTGTGTCCTAGAGTGCTGAAATATTATGTTATCCTATAATGGAAATGTTAATTCATACTAAAAATTTGCAGAGACCTTCTAAATTTGCATTTTTCTCAGATGTTTCATACTTTAATTTTTATTTGTTTATTTTAAAAATTAATGTTTATTTGTTTTTGAGAGAGAGAGAGAGAGAGAGAGAGAGAAACAGAGCACGAGTGGGGAAGGGCAAAAAGAGAGGAAGACACAGAATCTGAAGCAGGCTCCAGGCTCTGAGCTGTCAGCACAGAGCCTGACACAGAGCTCGAACCCCCAAACTCCGAGATCATGACCTTAGCCAAAGTCTGACACTTAACCAACTGATCTACCCAGGCGCCCTGTATAATGTGTATTTGAGCAAAAATTATTTAGTAAGAAACCCAAAATTAAAAACTTTTTACAGTGTTTCAGGCTACTTTCATAGGAGACAACAACAATCTCTGATGACTAGGTGTTTTCAAGATTCCTTTCCAAAAATAATATTTTCACGTTTGCTGTACTGTACTGCATTTAAAGACACCCATGAAACAGTGGTGCTTGTAAGAATTATAGTTGTGTATTAGTAAGTAGCGTTGTGTCACTGAAAAAATATGTTTATAAAAATCTGCTGCATTTCGGGGTACCTGGGTGGCTCAGTCAGTTAAGTGTCCGACTTCACCTCAGGTCATGATCTTGCAGTTTGTGAGTTCAAGCCCCACATCGGGCTCTGTGCTGACAGCTCAGAGCCTGGAGCCCATTTCAGATTCTGTGTCTCCCTCTCTCTCTGCCCCTCCCCTGCTCACACTCTGTGTGTGTGTGTGTGTGTGTGTGTGTGTGTGTGTGTGTGTGTGTCTCCCTCTCAAAAATAAATAAACATAAAAAATTTAAAAAAAATCTGCATTTCATACTCTTTGTAAAGGCACATGTATAAAAATTTCTAAGGAAAAGTACATTTTCAGGAATACAATTTTTGGAGCAGCATAATATCTGGGTTTTGGTGGCTGTAGGGAAAGAGGGAACCTTTTCTTTTTCTTTTGCTAATGTTACTTTCACCAGTATTAACACAGTGGTCTGTGGTTTCATTAATTAGCACTAGCTTGAAGAGCTCAATAATCACCATTTGCCATTGCCTTTGCTGAAGAGTCTGCTCAAAACTTTGCTGGTTTGCAGCTGGGAGGGGGATGGGGGAATTGTTTGGCTTCTTGCTATTGGTTTGTGAAGCTTTTATGTATTACAGATGCAGTTTGTGTTTTGCAACTACTTTTCTCAGTCTTGGCTTGCCTTTTCATTTTATAACAATGTATTTTGAAGAACAGCTGGTTTAAATGTTCATGAACTCCAGTTGAATAACTGTTTTTTTCCCTTTAAAGTTCCACTTTTCAGTGTTTTGTTTGGGAAAGCTTTGCTAAACCCAAGGTCACTAAGATTTCCTCTTATGTCTTCTTTGAGAAATGTAACAGTTTGTTACGTTTATAATGCATGTTGACTTAGGTTTTATGTGTGATGTGAAGTAAATGTCAAGGTGTTTTTTTGTTTTGTTTTGTTTTCTGTTTTTTTCCCCATTCCATTTGTGGAAAGAATTATCCTTCCCCTCATGTAAGAGGAAAGGTGTTTTTTCACGTTGTCACTTTTGTTTAAAATCCATTGACTGTGTATGTTTTCGCCTATGTCTGGGCTCTTTGTTCTGTTCTCTTGATCAAGATGTATACTTTATGCCAATACCATCAAGGCCTGATTCCTGCAGCTTTGTGATAAGTCTTCAAATCAGATATTGTATATCCTCCAACTTTGTTCTTCCTTTTCAAAGTTGTTTTGCCTCTTCTAGATCTATTGCATCTCCAAGTAAACTTATATCGCATTCTAGGGAAGGAAATAAACCACTGAGACGTTGCAGATCAGTGGTTGTCTCCAGACAGAGGAGAAAAGGGGGTGTAGGTTAGAAAAGGCCGGGAGAGGAAACTTTAGGGCAGCATGGCTGTGCTACTTATTTTCACTGTGGTTGTGGTTTTCATGGGGATATCCACGTGTCAAAACTCATCAAATGGTACACTTTATGTATGTGCAGGGGTTTTGTATGTCAGTCACACCTCAAGAAAGTTGTTCAAAATAACAATAGAGGGGCATCTGGGTGGCTCAGTTGGTTAAGCCTCAGACTTTGGCTCAAGTCATGATCTAGTGGTTCGTGAGTTCAAGCCCCACGTCGGGCTCTGTGCTGACAGCTCAGAGCCTGGAGCCTGCTTCCGATTCTGTGTCTCCCTCTCTCTCTGCCCCTCCTCTGCTCATGTTCTATCTCTGTCTGTCTGTCTGTCTCTCTCTCAAAAATAAACATAAAACAAATGTTTTTAATTAAAAAAAAAAGAATAAAGCTAACAATACAGGGGCACCTGGGTGGCTCAGTCTTGATTTCAGCTCAGGTCGTGATTCCAGGGTTGTGGGATTGAGCCCCACATCAGGCTCCATGATGAGCATGGAACCTGCTTAACATTCTCTCTTTCTCTCTCTCTGCCCCTCCCCCGCTCCTGCACAGGTGCGCGCGCGCGCTCTCTCTCTCTCTCTCTGTTTCTCTCCCTCTCTCTCTCTCCCTCTCTTGCTCTCTCTCTCTCTAACTTAAAAAAATAAAAATGACAATACAGGAAAGAAATGGGCAGGAGGAACATTTTTGTAAATAAAGACTAAAATCAGTAGAATTCCTATATGTCATCCAACTGTGAAAAAAATACCAATAATCAGAGCTCATTCTCTTGCTTTAAGAAACCTAGAAATGTAAGCCTCCTCCCCTCACCAGCTGCCCTCATGGCCCACTATTTTGCCTTTAGGCAAGAATGGTTGGTCATCTTACTTTTCAATTAGAATATTTGGGAAAATGTTTATCTTCCTTTCGGATAAGGATTCAGTAATTAGAATAAATTCTTTAATGTTTATTTTTGAGAGAGGAAGAGGGCACACGCATGCGTGTGCAAACACACACACACATGCACACACACACTCAAGTGGGGGAGGGGGAGAGAGGGAGACAGAAGATCTGAAGCAGGCTCCACACTGACAGCACAGAGCCCGATGTGGGGCTTGAACTCATGGAACCGGAAGATCATGACCTGAGCTGAAGTTGGATACGTAACCGACTGAGCCACCCAAGTGCCTAAGCATTCAGTTATTTATTTATTTATTTCTTCATTCATTCATTCATTCATTCATTTAAACATGAAATTTATTGGCAAATTGGTTTCCATACAAGCATTCAGTAATTTTTAAATGACATAAAACCATGTCAGTATAGAAGAGGAAGGAAAAATTCACTTATCTTCATAGCCTGAAGAGTCAGTGAGTTATAGATCTTTCCTCTGGGAAGGCCTGGCCTTTTGTAAATCTTTGGAATGCAAGGAGATACCTAAATTTTGTCCATTTATTCATAGTAAAGTTTTGATGAAAATCCCGTGATCATAAAAGTTTTATGAGGATTCCGACTAAAAAATCATTGTGATTTGCCCTGCCCAAAAAATCAGGGGGATTCTTACCATTTTCTTTTACCATATTATTCTTACCATTACTAAGAATAAATCTAGAATTTAGTTTATCACTATACAATTGCTCCCATATTTAATACCTGCACATGAATTGTAAAACAACTTTAGCAGATAATTGATGAATTGATGCTGGGACTGTTATCTCTTCCCTGTATGATTAGTTGCTTTAACCAAGCCATGTTGACTTTTCCATCAGATGGTTCCAGGTCATTATTGCTCCATTTAAACTGCCTTTCTGACTCCTTCCTATCACTTTGGGTGTTAATTCAGTCAGAAAGCCAGTAGCATGATTTGCAAGAACTCCACATTTTCATCTTAAAAACCAGAAAAGAAAAAAAAAAAAAAAGAAAAGGGTTGTAGGGAAACAGACATACAGAGATACAGGTTTCTGGTGGATAAACAATTATTTAAGAGGCATAATTCCCTTTCAATATGAGATATTGATATATTTATAATGATGGTTTAGAGTTTTCAGGTAACTGTGTGACACCTCAAAATGTTCAATAATTGTGAACTGTAGTGAACTGGCCTCTGTAGATAGAAAAAAATGTGATGGTCCTTTATATCTCTAAGATGTATCTTAGTCCATTCTCCATATAGCTGCAGGATTAATGACGTTCTTTGGCCTAACTTTGCTTTGTTTTCCCGAGACCCTGCTCACGCCACAATTTTATGCGAAGGGAAGTTATCAGCAACTTACTAACATTTCATTTTCTGCATATGTGCCAATAGTATGTGTATATTTAAATTATTTGGAGGTGGCCTTAACCCAATCTGACTGGTGAATTAAAATGTGAAATCTGTTCTGGACCAAAGAAATAAGCAGGGATGCCCGGGTGGCTTGGTCGATTAAGCGTCTAACTTCGGCTCAGGTCATGATCTCGCAGTTCGTGGGCTGGAGCCCCGCGTCGGGCTCTGTGCCGACAGCTCGGAGCCTGGAGCCTGCTTTGGATTCTGTGGCTCCCTGTCTCTGTGTTCCTCACCCGCCTGTGCTCTGTCTCCCTCTCTCTCAAAACATGAACAGTAAAAAAATGTTTTTTTTAAAAAGAAATAAGCAAATGTGTCAGAGGCTTCTGTTTGGCCAACAGCATGCATATAAGCATGCTAAAGCCGAGTAGAGATCATGAGCACTTCACCCTCCTTCATCAGACCATGACATCTTGTCTCTGGCCTGTGTTCGTAGGGAAGAACCTTATGCCTCCTATACACGCGGAACGCTTTTTTTCCTGCCGTGGTTAGCAGACGTAGGCTAACCTCACAGTGTGCATTCCCCATTCCCCACCCTTTGCCTTGTTCTTCCTGGTGGTCCACCCAGTGTGTGCCCCTGGGAACATACCAGGTAGGTGATGTGCTTGAAAGTGGGTTATCCAGAGTCGGTATCTGTCTCCTGACCTACCTGGTGACTACAGAGTTACGGAGAGAAACAAAGAGCAGACTTTACAGTTGGTTCTCTCTTTGCAGAAGGATATCTTAAAATCGGATCTCATTATCTGCTCAGTGGCTGCCGTTCTGTCATTTGCAATCAGTGCCAGCACTGTGTTCCTGTCCTTGCGAGTACGTATCCCTTCGGCTTTATACTCCCCTGCCTCCTTATTCTCCCTAATAACAGAGCCGGCTGTGGGACTCCGGGGCATCGTCAGGGTAGTAGAGCCAGGAGAGGAAAACACAACACCAGCTGAGAGGTTTAAGGAACGTGGCTATTGTGCTGTGAAGAATTACGTCCCAGATGAGATTTGGTTCACACTGCAGATTGGGTTCAAGTGTTTTATCCCTTGTCCTCCGGCATCTGGGGAGCCGTATTGTTTGCTAGAGTAACAGCGCATGTCCTAGAACCCTGCGGTGGTAAGACAGGCCTACGGCTCACTGCCAGGAGCAGGACTGAAGGCATTACCATATCAGGAGGGAGACCGAGGTCCCCAAGCCAGAAGGCATTTGGGAACATGGTTTTCAGGTAGAGAAACAAAAGTGGAGAGCTCTAGGTGGGGATTCTGGCCGGAGGTTCCAACAGACAGTTACTGTCTCCATATAAAAGTATTTCACACTTAGGAGCTCTCTTTCCAACAAGGAAAGTCTATTAGCTACGTTTGTTACTCTCCGCCTCTTCTTTTAAAAACAACAGTAACAAAATCTAAAGGGCAGAGTTCCCTTGGCCTCTGAACTTAGTAGGCCAGCTCTCCACCCCCCTTCTTAGGGGCTCCCAATACAGGGTGGTTTTGTATGGAAGAAATTTTCAGAAACAAGCCCGGGGTTGCCTCTCTGTTCCGTTAGAGGGAAGAGGGGAAGGCCGGCAGTGTTACGTGATATTCATGGACACCCCTCCCCTGTCCTGCGAAGCTAAACCGTGACATTTGTCCTCTTGTATCACAGCCATTTCTCAGTGTCGTGCTGTTTGCCCTGGCTGGCTCGGTGGGGTTTGTGACCCATTACATGCTTCCTCAGCTCCGCAAGCACCATCCGTGGATGTGGATTTCACACCCCGTTCTTAAAAACAAAGAATATCAGCAGCGGGAAGTGAGAGGTCAGTAATCTATCCCTCGTTAAAAAAAAAAACAAAACAAAAAACGATGTAGTGGAAGGTATCTGTTACAGCAGAGAGTGTGTGCAACCAATGTGAATGTGCTGAATGCCACAGGACTGCACACTTAAGGACCGTTACAATGGCAGATGTTACATTATATCTATTTTACCACAATAAAAAAAAAAAAAGGAGAGCGTGTACCTTAGAGTATGCAGTATCGCCCCCAGAACGAGAAAGTTGAAGGGGAGTGAATTAGAACTGTGTTTTATAAAAATAGTAAGCGGTTCTTAGTAGTGGGGAAAATTAATTACCATTATTCAGACCTGAAGATTATGCTGTTCCAGCTTGAGTTGACCTGGGACCAGGAAGAACATCACTTTACTGCCCTCCCATCCTCCACAAAGTGTTTGGGGTGGGAGTGGGGCAGGGATGTAGCCCAAACCTCTGAATCTTTAGGACCTCTGACCCCTTGAATTTTGCTTCACTTGACCCACACCCATACTTGATGGACTCAGCTGTTCTCAGGGCTGTTTCCCGTCACAGTCATGCAACAGCCTGGTAATCCAGGCCGTGCCACTAGCTTCTAGATAAGAAGTCTCTCAGGAATTTCTCTCGTAGCTCTTCCCTTGCTCTGTGATCCCACAGATGGCGGAAGGATTGGATTCATCCCCATTTTCCGACACATTGAAGTTACAGGTCACAGACCGTAGCTGTCGTTTATAACCAGCTAGTGCTGGTAATTCTGTGCAGAACGTTGTAGCCCGTTGTAACGCCTCTGTTGTAGAGGGAGATATCTCATTGTCACCCTGTCCAGGCGCAGGGGTATGTGAGCAGAGCCAAGACTGGCTGACCTGCAGGGATGCATTGGACTCCCCAGATCAGTTAGCAGTAACTTTGGTGGACTGGTATGACGAAGGGAAAGGGGGGCGAGATAATTTCAAAATGAAGAAGCGAAAGAATCACTTCAGGTGCTGTCGAGAGCATTTCTTCAAGGAACATCTCTGGGTGGGTATGTGGAGCTGCCTTAATCTGAAACAGCCAGATCAGGAAAATTGTAGATTGTTTAGTGGAAAAATATGGCATCGAGGGTCTGCTGTGCATATAGGGTTTAGGGGGTGGAGAAGGGTCACCTGACCGCTCTGCCCTCAGAGACTTGCTTTTCTCAACATGCAACAGGGGCAGCTAGCTTAAGGGTCAAGCTTAATATATTTGTGCTATACATACACACACACACACACACACACACACACACACACACATATTTTAAATGTTCTGTTACATTCTAGGTGCTACTTAAATGCATAGTATTTTAAACCTGCATGGGCCATTTTTTAAAATTTATTTATTTTGGTGGGGGGAGAGCATGTGCACAAGCGGAGGAGGGGCAGAGAGAGAGGGGAGACACAGAATCCAAAGCAGGCTTCAGGCTCTGAGCTGTCAGCACAGAGCCCGACACGGGGCTTGAACTCATGAGCTGTGAGATCATGACGTGAGCCGAAGTCGGATGCCCAACTGACTGAGCCACCCAGGAGCCCCTTCATGACCTTTTCAGCACATGATTCAAGCCCAGGTAACGTGAACGTGTTTGTATGTTGATGTCTCCTCTTTGAGGGATGAGTGAGCAGGCGGGCCTGGGCGTCTGTCCTGTAACGGGGGGCTGGGGGTTCACGTCTGTTAGCACAGGCTCAGGCAGAAGCTCTGTGGCTGTTTCTCCCTTGCCTGCATGAGCTGTTTATAAGCCACCTGAAATCTAGCCAAGAGTAATAGACTTGACAAATTAGGCATATAATGAAGAACAGATTGCATTTCAAAATTACGTGTGTTAGAAGGAAAATCCAAATATTTAAAATATGATGGTATGAACTCGTTGAAAAGCTATTACTCATTTTGGTATCAGCCAGATTCCGACTTTCCTTGCCTCTTCTTCCTGGCCTTCTGCCTTTTAGGTCTTTTGCTCTTTATGTCTCCTACTAACAAGAAAAAACATGCCCAGGAAATTCAGACCAACTGTATACCTTTTTTTTTTTTTTAATGTTTATTTATTCTTGAGACAGAGACAGAGCGTGAACGGGGTGGGGGGGGTGGTGCAGAGAGAGAGGGAGACACAGAATCCGAAACAGGCTCCAGGCTTCGAGCTGTCAGCGCAGAGCCCGACGTGGGGCTCAAACCCACGAACTGTGAGATCATGACCTGAGCCGAAGTCAGACGCCCAACTGACTGAGCCACCCAGGCGCCCCAAACCGTATACCTTTTAATGTGAAAACTGTGCTCAAATCTTCTCATTGGATCACAGAATACTATTACTGGAAGAGAAGGTCGAGCAGAGAAGGGCGGCAGGTCTGTGGCCTACCACTGGAGTCCCCTAATCCCACGGCAGACATCGCTGAGAACAAGCCTAAACCTGGGCCAGAGGCAGACACTGAGTCGGCATGGGAGATGAGATGTATGTACTCTCCCTGTCTCAGAGTTTGTAGAATCCCACCCCACCCTTTACCTAGGAGGAAGCTGAAGCCCACAGACCTCAAGGGTCCCGGCAAGTCTGTGGCCAGTGAGTGACCAGAAAGAACCCAGGGCATCTTACTCGGGTGGGGTGCTCTTTCTGCTGCCCCGTCAGCTCTCGGTCTAGCAGGCTGATCGTGTGCAGTTCGTATGCGGCCCTTAGACCACATGTTGCTGCCGTCATTGTTGCCCAGCAGGGCCACGTCGCTGTGGTAGGTCCTGCAAAATCCGACAGGCCGTAGTCTAATGCCAGCTCTGCGAAGCTTGCTTTCATCCCGGGATTGAGACAGACTCACCACACTGAATTCTGGGCCTTCTCGTGGTGTCTCAAATACACCCCATTCTCTGACCGTCCCCCTTGCTGTTCCCTTTGCCTGTGATGCTTATTCAAGCATCACTGGACTCGCGCCACTAACTCATCTTTCAGGTCTCTGTTTAAAAGTCAGTCCCTCCAGGAGCACCCTGGTGGCTCAGTTGGTTGAGCATCCGACTCTTGATTTTGGCTCAGGTCACGAGCTCACCGTTCGTGGGCTGGAGCCCCACATCAGGCTCAGCAGGAATTTCTCTTTCCTTCCATCTCTCTCTGCCCATCCTGTTCTCTCTCTCTCAAAACAAACAAACAAACAAACAAATAACAAACTCAAAAATCAAACCCTCCAGAAGTCTTTCCCTGACCACCTGGAGTAGGACTAACTTCCTGACTGTGCCCGTGAACCGCCCTTTCCATAACATTCTCTGCAGTGACTGTGAGCGACATATCCACTTGCTCATGCTGGTCCTTCACTGCTCCCCGTGGTGCTGGGCACAGAAGTGTCTCTCCTGAACTGCACTGCACTGAGATGTCATCAGCCCTCTGTTTGCTAGAACAGACTTCAACCTTGCTGGGTATACTTTCTCTCAGTTTACTTTCCTTTCTGCATACCTCTGATACATAATTTTACTTGCCATACAAAACTACTTGGAGATACAAAATAAATTTTGATACAAAATTCAGATTACGGCTCAAGTTGAGGCCTGTAAATCGAAATGTATTGTTTAGCCAATTCAGTTCTTCACTTTCGAGACTAATTTAAGTAAGCTTTATCCCATACTAGTCCCAACAAGATGTTTCACCAATATTGGAGCTAAAAGAATAAAGTTTTATCACTCATAGTACAGTTGAGCCATAGTGGTGATGTCGTTGTAACCGACATATTAATGGGTGTGTAAGGTGGTTTTTTTCCTTCTCTATCCCCCACTAGTCTAAGTGAATCATGCTGAAAATAACAAGATAACTAAGTAGACAGCACCACAGATGACATCATGTTAGTCAAGTATGGAGCTTCTAAGACCGAATGTTTAAGGAGCATTGTATTTTTAGAAAATAAAACAAATTATCCTGAATTATGATGGTAATTCCAGACAAATGACTTCATTGATAGGCCACTGTTGCAAAAGAGTCAGAAGTTGGATCTACTTGAAAACTTGATTTATTTAATGTCACTAAATACCTATCTTTCAATAACTAATTTGAACATAAAGAGACTAAATGCTGCAATCAAAAGACATAGGGTGACAGAATGGATAAAAACAACAACAACAAGACCCGTCTATCTGCTGCCTCCAGGAGACCCAGATGAAAGACACCAGCAGATTGAAAGTGAGGGGGTGAAGAAACATCTGTCTTGTAAATGGATGTCAAAAGAAAGCCAGAGTAGCAATACTTACATTGGGCAGAATAGGCTTTAAAACAAAGACTGTAACAAGAGACAAAGAAGGACATTATATCACAATAAAGGGGACAATCCAATGGGAAGATGTAACAATTATAAATATTTACACATCCAACCTAGGAGCACCCAGCTGCATGAAAGAGTTAATAACAAACATAAAGGAACTAATCAGTAATAACACAATGATAGTAGGGGACTTTGACACCCTACTTACAGCAAGGGACAGATCATTTAAATAGAACATCAACAAGGAAACAATGGTTTTGAACAACACGTTGGAGCAGATGGATTTAACAGGTATTTTCAGAACATCCCATCCTAAACCAGCAGAATACACGTCCTTTTCAAGTGCACACAGAGCGTTCTCCAGAATAGATCATATATTGGCCCACAAAACCAGCCTCAACAAATTAAGGAAGATTGAAGTCATACCATGCGTCTTTTCCGACACAGCACCATACAACTATGAGTCAACCGCAAGAAATAATTTGGAAAGACTACAAATACATAGGGGTTAAATAACATGCTACAAAATAATGAATGGGTCAAGCAAATCAAAGAAGAAATTAAAAAGTACCTGGAAACAAATGAAAATGGAAACACAATGGTCCAAAACCTCTGAGATACGGCAAAAGTGGTTCTAAGAGGGAACTTTATAGCAATACAGGCCTATCTCAAGAAGCAAGAAAACTCTCTAATAAACAACATAACCTTACACCTGAAGGAGCTAGAAAAAGGACAACAAACAAAACTTAAAACAAGCAGAAGGAAGGAAATAATTAAGATAAGAGCAGAAATAAATGATATCAAACTAAACACACACACACACACACACACACACACACACACACACACACACACAATAGAGCAGGTCAGTGAAACTAGGAGCTGGTTCTCTGAAAACAAAAATCAATATAATTTACAATCTTCTAGCCAGACTTCTTATGAAAAAGAAGAAAGGACTCAAAGTCACAAATGAGGGAGGAAAAATAACAACCAATAATCACAGAAATACAAATAAAATAATAAGAGAATATTATGAAAAACTATGTACCAACAAATTGTACAACCTAGAAGAAATGGATACATTACTAGAAACATAAAAACTACCAAAATTGAAACAGGAAGATAGAAAATTTGAACAGACCTATAATCAGGAAATAAATGGAATCAGTAAGCAAAAAACTCCCAACAAGCAAAAGTCTAGGACCAGATGGCTTCACAAGTGAGTTCTACCAAACATTTAAAGAGGAGTTAATAACCATTCTCAAACTATTCCAAAAAGAGAAAAAGAAGGAAACTTCCAAATTCATTCTATGAGGCCAGCATTACCCTGATACCAAAACTAGATTAAAAAAAGAGAACTATAAGCCAATATCCCTGATGCACATACATGCAGAAATCCTCAACAATATACTAGCAAACCAAATTCAACAATGCATTAAAGAAAACATTCACCATGGTTAAGTGGGATTTGTTCCAAAGTTGTTCAGTATTCGCAAATTGATAAATGTGTTACATGACATCAATAAGAGAAAGGATAAGAACCATGTGATCATTTCAATAGACACTAGAAAAAACATTTGACAAAGTACAACATCCATTCATGATAAAACCCTCAACAAAGTAGGTTTAGAGGGAACATAGCTCACTGTAATAAAGGCCATTTATTAAAAAAAACACAGCTAATATCATCCTTAATGGATGGAACTGAGAGTTTTTTCCCCTAAGGTCAGGAACAAGACAAGGATGTCCACTCTTAACACTTTTATTCAGCATAGTACTGGAAGTCCTAGGCACAGCAATCAGATAACACAAAGAAATAAGAGGCATCCACGTCGGCAAGGAAGAAGTAAACTTTCACTATTTGCAGATTACATGATACTATATACAGAAAATCAGAAAGACCCACCCACCCACCCCCCAAAAACCTGCTAGAACTGATAAACTAATTCAATAAAGTTGCAATTATACAAAATCGGTGTATGGAAATCTGCTGTGTTCATATACACTAATGATGAAGCTGCAGAAAGAGAAATTAAGAAAAACAATCCCATTTACATCTGCACCAAAAATAATAAGATACCTGGGAATAAGCCTAACCAAAGAGGTGAAAGACCTGTACTCTGAAACTATAAAACACTGACGAAAGAAATTCAAGAGGACACAAAGAAATGGAAAGACATGCCATGCTCACGGATTCGGAGATCAAATATTACTAAAATGTCTATACTACCCAAAGCAATCTACACATGTAATGCAATCCCTATCAAAATACCACCAGCATTTTCCACAGAACTTATAACAAATAAGTCTGAAACTTGTATGGAACCACAAAAGACCTCGAATAGCCAAAGCAACCTTGAAAAAGAAAAGCAAAGCTGGAGGCATCACAATTCTGGACTTCAAGTTATGTGACAAAGCTGTAATAATCAAAACAGTATGGTGCTGGCACAAAAACAGACACATAGATCACTAGAACAGAATAGAAAACCCAGAAATAAACCCATAATTATATGGTCAATTAATCTTTGACAAAGCAGGAGAGAATATCAAATGGGAAAAAAGACAGTCTCTTCAACAAATGGTGTTGAGAAAACTGGACAGCTACATGCAAAAGGAAGAAACTGGACCGCTTTCTTACACCATACAGAAAAAATTAATTAAAAAGTGGATTAAGTATCTACCTACATGTGGGACCTGAAATCATTAAAATCCTGGAAGAGAGCACAGGCAGTAACCTCTTTGACATCTGTCATAGGAACTTTTTCTCAGGCAAGAGAAACAAAAGCCAAACTAAACTATTGGGATCACATCAAAATAAAAAGCTTCTGCACAGTGAAAGAAACAATCAACAAAACTAAAAGGCAACCTACAGAATGGGAGAGGAGATTTGCAAATAACACATCTGATAAAGGGTTAGTATGCAAAATATGTATAGAACTTCTAAAACTCAACACCCCAAAACAGAATAATACAATTACAACATAGGCAAAAAACACGAACAGACATTTCTCCAAAGAAGACATCCAGATGGCCAACAGACACATGAAAAGGTGCTCAACATCACTTATCATCAAGAAAATGCAAATCAAAACCACAATAAGCTATCACTTCACACCTATCAGAATGGCTAAAATCAACAACTCAAGGGACAACTGGTGTTGGTAAGGATATGGAGAAAAAGAAACACTGGTGCACTGTTGGCGGAAATGCAGACTGGTACAGCCAATGTGGAAAACAGTGTGGAGTTCCCCCAAGTCACACTACTGGGTATTTATCCAAAGAATACAAAAACACGAATTCAAAGGGATACATGAACTCCTATGTTTATGTCAGCATTATTTACAGTAACCAAATTATGGAATCAGTCCAAGTATCTATCAATAGGTGAATGGAAATAGAAAGATGTTACATATATATATATATATATATATATATGTATATATATGCGCCTATATATATATGTATGTGTGTTATATATATAGATAGATAGATAGATGCTATATCTATAGATATAGATATAGATAATGGAATTCAGTCATAAAAAGGAATGAGATCTTGCCATTTGCGATGACACGGATGGATCTAGAGAGTGTTTTGTTAAGTGAAATGCATCAGTCAGAGGAAGACAAATACCATGATTTCATTCATATGTGGAATTTAGGAAGCAAAACAAATGAGCAAACGGGGGAAAAAAGAGAGAGACAAATTAAGAAACAGACTCTTAATGATGGAGAACAAACTGATGGCTACCAGAGGGGAGATGGGGGGGGGCGGATGGGGGAAACAGGTGATGGGGATGAAGGAGGGCACTTGTTGTGATGAGCACAGGATGATGTATGGAAGTGTTGAATCACTATATTGTATATCTGAAACTAATATAGCACTGTATGTTAACCAACCTGAATTAAAATAAAAATTAAATATGACAAAAAAATCATTTTATCTAAGAACTTTCAAAAGGAATCGTGTCACTTAGGAAAGGAATAATTGAGTTGGGTCATAATTTCATATGGTCCTCCAAGAAGAAATTTCCCTAATATTATCATTCTTGGCTCTTAAGAGTTTAAGAAAAATTGAAGTACTCTGATTTGATGACCATACTCCTACTGTAAAAGTGGATTTTAATGGGGTTTAAAGCGATTGAGATAGAGAATAATTCCATTATTGACATTCACTTGTTTATTCATTCAGAAAATGCTTATGAATATACTGTTCATTAAAAATAGAATCACTGGGGCGCCTGCGTGGCTAAGTCAGTTAAGTGTCCGACTTCAGCTCAGGTCATGATCTCATAGTTTGTGAGTGCGAGCCCCGCGTCAGACTCTGTGCTGACAGCTCGGAGCCTGGAGCCTGCTTTGGACTCTGTGTCTTCCTCTCTCTCTGCCCTCCCTTTGCTCATGCTCTGTCTCTGTCTCTCTCTCTCTCTCTCAAAAAATGAATAAACATTAAAAAAAATTTTTTTAATAGAATTACTGAGTTCCTACCTGACACCAAGCCTGTGAACCGGTGAGACAGGATGACGAAGATGTGGTTTCTGTTATCAAAGGGTTTCTGACCTATTAAGCAAACCTACAGCTGTGCCAGAATGGAAGAGCCATGACTGCTACATACACACTGATGTGGGGTCAACACTCTGTGCAGCCTTGCAGGAAATTCAAGGAAGTAGAAAGCCCAGAGCCTGAGTGAAGGGGCTACAATTATTCATGGCTTCCGTTTTTCCAACTGCTTGGACATAATATATAAAATGGAAAAATGTATGAATTTTAGAACTAAATGTTGAATTAATCTCTGGTGCATAGTAGGTGTTCAATAACATTGGTTGAACGAACAGATGAATGATCAGTGCTCTGTAAATTCATCGAAAGAAGACTTCCCTGTAGGCTGACAGGAAAAAGCCTTGTAAGGTAAAGGCTGGTTTGAAGGACTCGAGTGTACATGTGGATATGGTAAACTATATACAAACAGGCTCATCCCTCTGCAAAAAAAAATGGTTTCCTAAAAAGCTTAAGCTATAATTTTTGGATGTACTAGAATAAATGGGCAAAAGATGATAGAAATTAGAAATTGTAAACAACACCAGTTGAGAACTTCACTGAAACTGTAAATTAAAAAAACATTCACTCTAATGAAACTAATTCATGAACCAGTCCCGATTTTGTCATTCTTAAGTGAGACTTACTTTGCATTTTAGCAAATCTTGCCTGTGATTTGCAGATAGACTGGTTTCAACATGTGGGAGACCTGGTTCTGAGAGATATTTCTTTTTCTAATGTATTATGCATTTATAACAAGGTAATAACCTAGATTAAAAATCAAACAGTACAAGTTGTAATGAAAAGCAGCAGACTCTTGTCAACTTTTTGCCATGTCTGATTCTCCCTCTCCACGAAAAAGTCCTTTCTATCCTTTAGGTATTTCTTCTGGTCCTTACCATAATTCTTCGAAGTGAGGTGCATGTGTCTTGATATTTCAGATTTGCCTATCTACTGACTTCCTGTTCTGAATAAGGATTCCTCTCTTTTATCTTCCCTCGTACGTTAACATCTTCCCTTTCTCCTTCCTCACGGTACGGTTTTAATATTCTCTGAACAAATACTCAGGGTTTTGTTTTTCTGCTAAGTCTATGGTTGTTCTATTGTTGTTCGCTTCTGGCCCAGTAGTGTACCATGATTATCTTTCCTTTCTTGTTCAGATTTCTGTTTTCGTACTTGCTAACCTTTCCAATAGCTATGGAAAACGTCTCTCAGTTCAGTTTTCCCTTCAGGCAAACCTGCCGGGTGATCTACTGGTTCCCATCTCCCCAGACTCCCTCCCGGAACCTGCTCCAATTATTCCTTGTTTACTCCCTCTTTGTGAATGAAGCAAATCCTTCAGTCACTTTAGGAGGCTTTGTATATCTCCAAGCATTTCCATTCTACTCTGTACTTCGTACTAATGGATAGTTTGTATTATGGAGCGACTAAGGAGGCAAACGCTTCTGTAAGAATTCCAAGGTAATGTCTCCTGTCGCCCAGCTTCTGCTGCTGCTGTTGGAAAGTCTGATGACTTTCTGACCCCTCCCCCCCCACACCGGTCCTTTATATGTGACTGGATTTTCCCCTGCGGGAAGCTCTTGGAACATTAAGGAGGGAATTAAAGTGTCATGGCCCAGAGAATGGGGTCAGATTTTGGCTCTGTCATGTATTAATTGTGCTTAACCATCATGATTCAATTTTGTCATTTATAATTGGGGGTTCCTACAAGAAAGATTTGTTGGGGGATGAAACGAATCAAGATAATAAGAACAGAATATTGGCATAGCCCTTGGCAGGCAGAATGCATTCAGTAAGTATATACGTCTCCTCCTCCTGTTCCCCAGAGTTAAATTCAATCATTGCACACCTTGCTTTGTGCCTCATTTCATCCATTGTGCTAGATGGCTGGTGGCCCTTTATCATTTGGATGTATATGTTCAATGGTTTTGAAATTTTTGTCAATAGGTGATCGTACTGCCTGAATGACCTCGTTCACAGAATTTCCACGGTGATTAAATCAAACCCAATAATCTATGTAAAAGTCCTTTGTGGCATGACAGGCATTGTTTGATTTCAAAACATAAAGGCTGTGTTGGGGTCTTTGGGAAGGTCTCGTCTTTGTATGCGTGACGAGGAGACGCTATAGCTCTGGGAAGAAGAGCTTACCTCTTCTTCTTCTTACCTCTTACCTCTTCCTTTTTTGGCCCGCATAACAGGTTGCTAACATCAGGTGGTAGTGAGAGACCTGAAAAGCCCTTCAAAGCCTCTTTAGTTCAAAGTGACTAAAATAGTTTGGAGCATGAACTGAACTAGTGTCAGCTGAGTACCAGTCCCCTTTGCTATGATGCTTGCATAGGACAGTGCATTCCAGAGAAATGGCTTAGAGCTGATGTGTCAAAAAATAGCCTGTCAGCTGGAAGCCTGCCTTATTAATTATTCCCTCTGTTGTTATTCTCCTCATGTACCTTCTCTTCCCCTCCTTTTCTTCCCCCCTCTGCCAGGCACTGCTTCATTTCACTCTCCCGCTCTGTTCTCCCTCTAGTCAACTGGGGAACTTCTCTCTCTGTGTCAGTCTGGAGGTGGCTGGAGTGGAACCAGGTTCACACTGCGGCAGGAGAAAAAGGAAGGTGGGATTCAGTTGCCTCTGCTCAAAGGGGAGCAAGGCTACTGGAGGCCTGGAGAAGCACAGGCCAGTGCTGGCCAGCCTCAAGAAGGAGAGGGTCTGGGGACAGAGCTCAATGGTCAGCTGCCAACCTCAGCTTTCCAGCAAGCCACAGGGTGTTTACCCAAGTGCCCAGTGGGGTTCTTCTAGACTGCGGATACATCGAAAACAATGTGGAAATAAAACGAATGGCCAGTAATTGGAGAAGTGTAAAAAAAAAACCAAAACCTAACACTAGAAATCAAGAGGCCTAAATATGCATGTGATGTATGCAGGATGGAATGTGGCAGCTTTGGGCTCTTGCGGCCCAGTGTGCATAGAAGCGCAGAATCAGGCCATTGGGAGGAATGATGTTAGTTCTCAGCTGCAGTGGGTGAGGTCACTATGATGAGTGCTGACTTAGTCTCCCTGATGTGCATGCACTGGGGTCTTACCTGAAGCGCTTAACCCACAGAGTGCTCTATGATAGGAAAATATATGGAGATGCCCGTGGAACAACGGAAATGGTGTTTTAAAGCGATCTTGTAACTTACGCATTCCTTACAAGTGCATACTCCTCGTAGGTTACTAATGGCTTTAAAACATACAAATCACACTTCCCTTGGGGGAGAAATTACGATTTTGCAGATTAGACATTCACTGAGTACCTGCATTGTACTAGGCACTGTGTTTGGTGTTGAGAATGCAAAAATTGGTAAGAGCATAATCCTTGCTTTTGACAAGACGGCTGTTCTAACAAGAAACATCTTCCCTCCTGTGCTCCTAGTGAGAACATTTGAAAGTTGCTCTTAATGCTTTTCACATGAAAATTTTTGACCTAACCTTCTTCATGTGAAAAATTAATAAATGATTTCAATAGCGTTTTAGTTTTAAATACTATGATTTTGTATTAGCAGAGGACCTTTCTATCAAGAGGAGAAAGCACATTATTGCATTGATTCTCCCGAGAGCCTCTCTATCCCTTTGAGGAGATGTGAAGGATGCATTTTTATTCCCACTGAATTAATGAAAAAAAAATCAGTGGGAAGTTTTGGGAAAATGAGCTAAACATTTTTAAAAATTGAGTTAGACTTTGTATCAAATTAAATTCCAGATGGATTAAAGATTTAAAAAAAAATTTTTTAAAGGAGGAAAAGAAGAAAGAAAGAACAAGAATAGCACTGCAAGCAAATATAGGTCAAGTTATATAATCTTGGTTGGGAAGAGAAAAATAATTTTCCTAGCAGGACCCCAAAGTCAAAAACCACTGAAGAAACCACGAAAAATTTTATTCTCCGAAAAATGTCAGTTTTAATATTCTGATTCCTGAATGTTGCTCTTTACTACGTTGTATTTCTTTGAGAGGTTTTACCAGGGTGTTGACCCTGGTAATAATTACTGAGTCATTCAAAAATAATGCTAGAACCTATCACAGGCCAGGGACTGTGCAGAATGTTGGGGGAAGCACTGGGTGGCAAGGCCTCACCCTGGGGTGAACCTTCTGAGAGAAGAAGTGCACTATGGCCAGGAGTGAAACTCGAACCCCTGCACGGCAGGCATTGCCACACCACGGAAACCCCGGCCTTTCCTCAGACTCTGTTGTTCTGGGTGTCTGCTTTAGTTAAATGAACTATGAATCAATTCATCGGGGATGTTGCCTGAATGTCCTGAGCGGCTCCTGTGGACAGCGTCCAGGGCTAAATGCCCAAGCATGCTGGAGAAAAACAGCCTCGCCCCCTGGCTGTAGTAGAGAGGTGGACCTTCGTCCCACAGATTAATATACACGTACAGGGTTTGAAGTACAGTGAAGGGAAGGAGTATAAAGAGATCCTGAGCTAGATCTGAAAGACCAAGAAAGGCTTCTTTGAGGAGGCTGACATTTAATTGGAGGCTTGGAAGATAAAGAGGGGAGTTAACCCTTAAACTGGAGGAAGAGGGTTCCAAGCAGGAGAAGGGCCATGGGCACATGCTGTACTGACTAATGGGAACGGAAAAGTCATGAGGACCTTGGCTTTATCCTAAGCGGAATTACAGGGCTTTGAGCAACAGGGGAATGTGATTTGCTTTATGTTTAAGGATGATTACTTACCCTCTTCAAGCTACTGGCTTTGGAAGCGAAGCCTTTTCTAGAGAATAAACCATGGCGTGTACATGATAGTGCTAAGGACTTTGCGATGTGAGATTCGGCCTAGCAAGAAAGATGACAAGGAGAAGCCCTCGTAGGGAAAAGCGATTGCCTCTAATGAGGGGATGCCACCAGCCTGGACGTGGTGATTCCATTTTGCGGGGCGTCTCCGCCTTAGATGCCTCAGGGTGACGGGGCTGCTTGAACCGAGCGGCAGCCGTCTGGAAATGTTTGTGAACACGCCTGGCCCCTGTGAAGGCGAGAAGTCATGCATCCTTGCAGCCAAAGTAGCAATTCAAGGTTTGAACTGGAGGAAATTGTCTCCCTAAAGATAAAAACATCCCGAAGGTTTTTGATTCGCTTTTAATTATCGAGAAGGACTTCTTTTAGTAACGTAAGCTTCTAAATAAAACAACCTGAACGGCCTTGGAGAAAATTTAAAGCACTCAATTGTAGTAAGTTGTATATAACTTGTAAATGGCATAGTTAGTTTGCATTCTTTTCCTCACGGGCCTAATATTCCAGGCAAGAGAGAAATACTAATGCTCAAGGAAGGTCTTTTATGGTCTCTGTGCATATTCAGGGCATTGCCAAAGGACAGTTATAAAATACCATTGCAAAGATTTTCTTTCTCACTTGACTTTCTATGAATACTGAGGCAGTTTGGGGCCCTAAGAAACATGTTTATCATGCTAGTGCATTTGTAAGCTTTGCCTTTCATTAGCTTTTCGTGGCCACCCCATAAGAAAAGATTCAGTGTCGTCTTTTAGAATTCAGAATTCTGGAATTACATTGCTGTTTTAGTTTCCTCCCGTGTAATTATTCTTCTTCCTTTCTGCTTCCCCTCCACTCCCAAACATAAACATTCAGTATGAGTTCGACTTGTCTGTTAAGAGTTTTCTACCATCTAGAGATTGTAACGTTTCGTTGGAATAAATTCCCAAGCTTGCTAGGAGGATAGAGACATGGAACATTTATGGGGAAATTGATTTTCTTTCAACATAAAGGATTAGCAGAACCTGGAGTCAAAAGTTTGGAGTTGGTGATGCTGCTGTTATTCCTGTATGTTTATTGTAACCCCCTTTCCACATCCTTCTCCACCCCCGCTTTGGCTGGATGTCCTGACACCAGTCAGGGAAGCCGTGCCTTGGGACAAATCTTCACCTAGAATGTTTTCCCCTTAATGTACAGTACGTAAACCTGTGCTTGCCGGTGCGTGCCGGCGGTATAAAGCACATCCTCTGGCCTCTCAGCCAGAGATTCAGAATCGGTGGGTTGCCCGTGGGAAGAGCTGGGATATCTAGTCACATGCCTCAAAGCTGTGCCTGTGCTGTAGTTTCCACACACATCCCTCCCTTCCAGGTACCACGGAGGGTTAAATCTCACAGAATCAATACCTCTGCTCTCAAATATTTGGAAAGGCACGGATGGTAAATTCAGATCTTACTGGTGATTTCTGTATATGTTTTTTGAAATTCATTGCTTTGTGTGTTTCTGCGATGGAGATACTAAAATTCTTATGGAAAACCCATATTTATTATCACTATCTGCCGTAAATCCTTGCAAGGACTGCAGTGAAATTGTGTCCCTGCCCTCCAATCAGCCCCACTCACTGGAAAACATCATGGGCTGATAGCAAATGTGACAAGCGTTTGAAAGCCTGGATCGCACTCCCCCATCCACATGGCACTAGCATTCTACAGTGACGAGCTGTAGATGTTTCTTTTAATTCAGATGTTTTTCTAACAGCCCTGCAGCATGAGGTTGGCTTATATTTCCTTAATTTACATATTTTTGCAGGAATCTAGCTAAGGTTGTCATGTTTCTCTGAATTGGTGACAATTGTTGATAGAACTCTGTAAATGTATTTTTATAAGCAGGCTGAATTGAATTGCATTTGGTGTGACGGCCCCAATCTGACACTGTTGACTTCATATAAATTGAGAAATCAGAAAAAATAATGTGCATAGAAGGAAACCTAAACGTACCCGATTGGACTTTAGGAGAGACTAAAATAGGAAATATTGCTTAATGTGTTATAGTTAGAAAGTTTTTTGTTTTGTATTCAAAGAGTAATTCCAAGAGGCTGCTTTTTGTTTGATTTAACGATCCAGAGTTCCCTTGAACACTAAAAATGATAAGATAATAGGTGAACGTTTACAGAACTCTAAGCCGACAGAGGCATAGCGTCTACTCTTGACAAACCCACAGTCTAGTGGGGAGATTAATATTTAAATGAATGCTCCATGGTGTAACAGGTACTATAATTAGAGAATTCACAGTGCATAGTGATGGCACAAAGGAATGATGTATTCTGCTTGAAAACTAAAGCTAGTAATACAGAATGCTGGTTCAGTGTCTTGCAGAAGCTTCATGGGTCCTTGCTATATGGCAGCATGGTGGACCACCGGCGGTGAGGAGATGGCAGGGTCCACCCAGCACAGGCAGAAAGGGGGGCATGCGTTGTTTCTAAAGAATTTTAAAACAATAATAATGCCAATTACAATTTGGACTCCTTTTTTACTTTCACCTTGTGCCAACGGTTCTAAACACTGTCAGTGATTAGACCCTTCCCCTGGGATGGACACTCCCGAGTGCACAGCCCTGGAAAACGGCCGGTAGCAACTGTACTGGGAATGGTCAGGGACATGGGGGGCGGGCAAGACCAGGAGTTCCTCAAGCAGGAAATACAGAAGGACATTCCAGGAAGGCACCCAGCACATATAAAGGCATAGACAACGGTGAGGTTCAATGCCGTGTGGGAAGAAATAGACACTTTGAATATGGGGCGCCTGGGTGGCTCAGTCGGTGAAGCATCTGACTCTTGATCTTGGCTCAGGTTATGATCTCAAAGATTGAGCCCCGCGTTGGGCTCTGCGCTGACACTGTGGAGCCTGCTTGGGATTCTCTTTCTTTCTGCCCCTCCCAACTCATGCTCTCTCTCTCTGAAAATAAATAAATAAACAAACAAACAAACAAACATTTAAAAAAAGAAATTATTTTCAATAAACTGTGATGGTCAGTTATCCACATGGGAAAAAAATCAGTTTCAATCCCTATCTCACACCATACAGAATCAATTCCAGATAGCTTGCAGATCTAAATGTGAAAGGTAAAACAATAACGTCTCAGGGGAAAACATGAGAATGTGCTCACGATCTTTGTCTTTTAAACACAGTACAAAGGGGCACCTGGGTGGCTCAGTAGGTGAAGCACCCGACTTTGGCTCAGGTCATGATCTCACGGTTCATGAGCGAGCTCCACATCAGGCTCTGTGCTGACAGCTCAGAGCCTGGAGGCTGCTTCGAATTCTGTGTCTCCCTGTCTCTCTGTTCTTCTCCTGTTCGTGCTCTGTCTCTCTCAAAAATAAATAAAGACCAAAAATAAATAAACGTTGAAAAAAAAAATTAAAAAAAAAATAAATAAATAAAGATTAAAAAAATAAAATGAGCAGAGCACCAAAGACTCCAAAAGGAAAAAAAAAATGAGAAATTGGAACGTATTAAAATTAAGTATTTCTTTTCTACAAAAGAGACTATTAAGAGAGTGATAAACAACCCATAAAATGGGAGATCTTTCTGATGCATATATCTGAGTAAAGACTCATACCTAAGGTATATAAAGAACTCCTAGAAGTCAGTAAAGAAAAGACATCTAATCCTAGAAATCAGTAAGGAAAAGACGTTACTCCAGGAGGAAAAAGAACCAGGCAATGCACATGGAGAGCCACACTTCACAAAAGTGTGTATCCAAATGGCCAAATGGTGTAAACACATGGAAAGGTACTTAACTGCATTAGTCATCAGAGAAATGCAAAATAAAACCATAACATGATACTGCTCTACACCCACAGCATAGTTAAAATGAAAGAGAGAGAAAATGTTTTGGCAAGGATGTGAACAAACAGAAGGAACTCTTTGCACTGTTTGTGGGAGTGTAAATTGGCTCCACAACTTTGGAAAATCTCCTAGAGCTTCCTACACACACTTAATAACCTAGCAATTCTGTAGCTAGATACATACCCCGGAAGCGTACCCATGTTTACCAAAAGGCCTGTCCAAGAATGTTCATGGCGGCACTCTACATGACAGCTCTAAACTGGAAACAACGTGAACGCTCATGTATAGCAGCTTTGAAAAACAACCTGTGTCTATTCATATAGTAGATTATTGTACAGCAGTGAGAATGGGCAGATGATGATTACACACAAAGATGTGGCTGAATCTCAAGGAGAGTGTTGGGAAAACGATACAAAAGGACAGTAGGCAGACGGAACAGTGGTGTTTGGGGTTAGGGCACTGGTTACCTTGGGGGCAGTTACTGGAAGAGACACGGGGGGTTTCAAAAGGGTTTCTTCTTCCTCTAGGTGCTAGGGACACGGCCGTACGTGTATGGTATGTGCAGGTTTCTGTATATGAAAAAGTTCAATGAAAACGTTTTTGAAAAATCCAGCATGGCTACTTCAGGTCGCCAGTTAAGTGAGTGTAGAACTGATGATCGTGACCAGAGAGTTACGAAGTGGCAGGTATAGAAGATCTGACGCTGTTCCAGACCCACTGGGTCTGATTCTGCATTTCCCCCAGGTGATTTATTTGCATGTCGACGTTTGAGAATCACAGATCTAGGACAGCGTCTTTCTGCCTTGTCCCCGGGTAGTTCCAACATGCAGCTGTGGTTAGGATGACTCTGAGGTATATTGCCTGCATGGCTAAGTGAATGCAGGTGTCATTAGATAAGATAAAGAATGTTCGAGGAAGAGCAGGTGTGTGGAGGCTGACAAGTTCAGTTTTGACATGTATTTGGGGATTCCTTGGGGACATCAGGTGAAGCCATCCATTGAGTATTTAGATCTGGAGGCCAGGAGACAGATAGAAGATTGAGAGTTACAGATGGGAGTGTCCTCAGCATGGATGGAATCATTAAAGTTAAGGTTGTTGAAAACGAGAAAAAATAATACAGAGGTCCAAGGAGAGCAAATGACCAAATAAGGGAAGAGGGGTTTGCAGGGAAAATGGGAAAAGTAGTATCAGAGGTTTGAGTGCAAGCAGGAGCAGGTGGCATGGGGAAACTAAGGAAAGAGAGTTTTCTGCGGAAGGCAGGACCAGCGATGTTTTATGCCCAGAAAGGTCTAGTAAGGTAGACTGAGAAGGATCAATTATTTGTCCTTTGGGAGGTCACAGGTGGCTGCTCCATACACAGTTCTGGCCAGGGGTAGCTGCAAATATCCAGGCGCAGAAGTTTCAGCAGTAAGTAGGAGACAGGGGCCTGGGATGGTCAGACGTTCACAGCCTTTTCAAGAAGCCGTGCAAAAAAGGGCAGAGGGAGCGAGGTGTAGAGTGGAAAGCAAGTTTTCAATTTGGCAAAGACTGGAATACTGCCACTTGCCAACAGGAAAGAGCTACTCTGGGGAGTGACCCCTGAACCAGCCATCAGGAAAGAACGGGACTCAGAGCTTCAGTGGACGCTCAACGTGAGGAGGACCCAGCAGGTGGATGTAACTATGAATACATTCGTAGCTGACGGGTGGGAAGATGAGTTGTTGGAGTCTCATAGCCTCAGTTTTCTCTAGAAGTAAGGTTCCTGTCATTTGCCTAAAGGGATGGGGGAGACATCATAAAAATTTGTCTTTCCTAATTTTCATATACTTTCACAAAAGATGAGAACCCTGTTGTCGGCATGTAGAATATATAATAATATACCTAGATTTCATTAATTATATGTAAAAAAAAAAACACCTTAATTCCCTATGAAACAGCCCATTTTCAAATCTATACCGGAAAACACTGCGCATTCACCATTAAGAATACCCGAAGTTAAATTCCTACCCAACATCCTTGCTGTTTTTTTAATTATTGAAGTAGAATTGACATACAGTGTTACATTAGTTTCAGGTATGTGACACAGACAATGCCATATATTACGCTGCGCTCACCATGGGAAGTGTGGCTACCATCTGTCACCATACAAAGTTATTACAACATTACGGACTATATTCCCTATGCTGTACTTTTCATCCCCATGACTTACCTGTTTTACAGCTGAAAGTTTGTACGTCTTCACCTATTTTGCCCATGCCCCACCCGCCTCCACTCTGTTTAGGTAGAGTTTTTTCTCTGTATTTAAGAGTCTGTCTGTTTTTGTTCATTTGTTATGTCTTCTAGATTCTACGTATAAGTGAAATCGTATGGTATTTGTCTTTCTCTGTCTGACTTTTCTCTAGGTCCATCCATGTTGTTGCAAATGGCAAAATCTCATTCTTCTTTAGGGCTGAGCAACATTCCATTGCATATACATACCTTTTAAATTGAAGTGTAACTAACATGCAGCGTTATACTAGTTTCGGGTGTACAATACCGGGATTCAGCAGTTGTTTACATTACTCAGTGCTCATCATGATAAGTGTACTCTTAATCCCCATCACCTATCACCCATTCCCCCACCCACATCCCCTATGGTAACCATCAGTTTGTTCTCTGCATTTAAGAGTCTGATTTTGGGGGGCACCTACGTGGCTTGGTCAGTTAAGCATCCGACTCTGGATTTCGGCCCGGGTCATGATCTCTTGGTTCGTGAGTTTGAGCCCCGAATCTGACTCTGCGCTGACAGCATGGAGCCTGCTTGGAATTCTCTCTCTGTGCCCCTCCCCTGCTTGTGGGCGTGCACATACACACGCACACTCTCTCTCTCTCAAAATGAATAAACTAAAAAAAGAAGAGTCTAATTTTTTTGTTTCTTTGTTTTGTTTCTTAAATTCTACCTGTGAGTGAAGTCATGTGGTATTTGTCTTTCTTTGACTGACTTATTCTACTTAGTGTTAATACCCTCTAGCTCCATCCATGTTGTTGCAGATGGCAAGATCTCATTCTTTTTTTATGGCTGAGTAATATTCTGTTACACACACACACACACACACACACACACACACCCCACGTCTTCTTTATCCATTCATCAGTGGATGGACTCTTGAGCTGCTTCCATTTCTTGGCTACTGTAATTAATGCTGCAGTAAACACAAGGCTGCATATATCTTTTCAAATCAGTGTGTTCCTTTTCCTTGGGTCATTACCCAGTCTTCCTCCCTGTTTCATGTATCATTAACGTTTCTTCTTATTTTTATCTTGATGATTTCTCGTTGCGTCTCTCTTCTGATGAATCCCTGGGATATTTGTTCTTATTTCTTGTCCATGTCATGAGGTATTCCCACTGTGTCTGTCCTCACCATTCTTTGTGAATCAGATTCCTGAATGCTGACCTCTTCTCATATTTTTAATCAAATGATAAGTGTGAGTGCGACCTGTTCTTCATGAGTGGATTCTTGTGTAATCCAAATAATGTAACAACGACATGGCCCTCTTGTTTGTTTTGTTTTGTTTTTTACTATAGGTTATTGAGGTGTAAGTTTGATAATATAAATGGTTGAGGAATGTGATTCCAGAAGTTCGATGGAGTCAGCTTTGCCCTTTGGGGGTTTGGCCTCTGAGACTCGGTGGAGAGACTGAGTCCCCGGCATGTCTGATTCATTTTCCTGGCTGTTTGGCTGGTGGATTGGGGACCGTCTCAGCCTCACAGTTAGTAGCAGAGAGACTCAGGAGGGAATGAGATGGACCTACCTGTGGGCCCTGGGCTGAACCAGGAGTGCTCTCCTCATGGAAGCAGGGGAGAGCTTGGCTCCGTACTTCACTCCTGTGTCAGGGATGTGTGTTCTCCTCTCCGCCTGATGCTGTGGCCTAAGGGAGTTTGTGCTCTGACCACCGGACCAGCCAGCCACTCCTCCTCCTTCTCAGAAAGAAAAGTAGCCAGAGGGGGGTGACAGGCACTGCAAGTGTACATCCTACATGACCCCATCCCGAGGGGGAGCAGAGTCTTTTCCTGCCCTGAGTGGCGGGAAAGAGGAGCAACCACTTCCCCACCAGCTGACTCAGAGGGTGGGCAGGGCGCACAAGCCGAGGCTCAGAGAGATTGAGTTAACAGTTCACCGTCACGTACCAGTGGTTGGTAGAGTCTGAATGAAAACCCAGACTGGTCTGACTCAAAACCTTAGCCCTCGTGGGAAGAGACGTCACTCCCCGTGGTGCTCCTGTTGTCACAAGGGTTCTCAAGAATGTAATACATTCATAACGATGGGGCCTGGGGATCAGCTTTCTCTTATGTGTATGTATGTCCTGGGGATTTGATTGTTGATTTAAAGATTAGGAAGAAGGAGAAGAAAGCCCAGCCTTGGAAGTGTCCCCAGCTGAAGAGGAGATGGGCCCAGGAGATTGTTTTTCAACCCTTCATCCCTCACTGTCCACCCATACTTCCTCTGAGAGACCTTGATACAGGACCGCTTACTTCCTGGGTCCCAGGAATAATTCCATATGGAAAAATCACCTGACTTGAAGAATTGGGACCCTGGTCTATATTACCGTATGTTATTATTTATGAACTATGTAGAAACAAAGCTAAGGATTGCCTGGAAAGCAAATTGGTGTATCCTGTCTAGAATCTGGAGTTCTGAGTGAGCAGCTTTTGAATGAAAAGGGGGGACATTCCTTCTTATTACATGTACTTAAAGAAAAATAACTTGATCAGTTCTAAATGGTTTTTGTGTTTCTTTCAGATATCGCCCATCTAATGTGGTTTGAAAGACTCTATGTCTGGCTTCAGTGTTTTGAAAAATACATCCTGTACCCAGCAATAATTCTGAATGCCCTCACTATTGATGCATTTTCAATAAGCAATTACCGGAGACTCGGTACCCAGTAAGTGGATAACAGTTTATTCTCGTAATGATTTCGATCACAATGATTTCAAAATCGGGTGGATTTTCTCTAAACAGGCTACAGTAGTACAGCATCTACTAGTTTACTGGCCGCGTAAAAGTAAGCCACGGTGGTCTTTTACTCAAACTCGCTGGAGGAACTTGATGGTTATTACAGAGTGGGCTGAAAATGAAGTTAGATCTGCTTGAAGTGATGTTGCAAATAAACGACAGTCGGTTTGAAAAAGCTCCTGCAAGAACTTAGTGAGCTTTAATGAGATGACAGAAGCACAGTGTGGTTCCAGGGGTTCCTGAACCCCCTGGAAAGTTCTTACCATCATGCTCAGAGCTTTATGAACCGCCTCATGTCATTTCATTTAGCAAATACTCTATCGTTTTGTGCTTGAGGGAGGGGGGATTAATCACCGTCGGTGCTCTCTCTGCATTTATCGGGAGAAGCCTCACAATTAAAAAAAAAAACACGGAGCACAGCGTCATCATGCCGTCAAGATGCCCATGTTTTTGCAAAGCATTAACAACACACAGTTGGGTTATTAGTTTCATACATAAAATTAACTCTGAATTTGCAAATGGAAATCCTTCTCGATAATCTGTGGATTTGCTGCTCTGACAGAAGGTTGACGTGCCTGGTCAAGTAAGTTCGAGTAGGAGAATGAGAAAGACATCCTTTCCCAGATTTGCTTATTAAGTCATGTTGCTTAAACATTATGTGCCCAAGTCAATTCTTGTGCATAATCCCAAGCATATTAATTTAAACCTGCTCTTCCTTTCGGGGGGTGATGGGGACAAATTAATTAACATTTGCCAAAGATTGAGCAAGCTGAGATAAAAGACATTTGAACACTCTGTTGGACATTGAGTGGATTCATAGTCACACAAAGCAGACACTGAATGAAATGGTCATATAACCTTCCTGTCATTATCAGACTCTGCCTTCCTTCCAGTTCAGACCTGTCATGGCTAGGCCAGGCCAAGTCGTGCCCTTTGGTATTTAAAATCCTGGACTTCAGATCCAGGGATGAAAATCAGTCTCACTGGATAAAGAACACAGACAGTGAGACTGTAGTAGCCCTCTTGCCCAGTTTGGGGGGACCCAGTCCCGGAGATGACTCCTCATCCAGAACCTCAAGTGCTTTCTCTAATGGTAGGTGTTTCTGGTATGGCACAATGTTGGCTAACCCTGCCGCCCTCCCGGAACAAGGCCGCATCTCGGTTTCTAGAACGAGGGCTTACAATCAGAACGAAAGTAGCAAAGAGGGTACCAGTGCTGCCCCCCGGGGTAACGAGCTGAAGGACTTAAAGTTTGCTTGCTTTCCAACCTCAGGACTGGGACCTTAAGCTAAGCCTGCAGGTTGAGGCCCTCCAGTTCTGGCTGTTGGCAGAGGCTGGACACAAGGGTTGGGAATCAGGCAGAGTCAAAGAGTTTGGAGAGAGTCCAGTTTCAAGTAATAATACTCTCTACCCCCTATAATGTTTTTTCCAGACACTAATATCAGAAAGTAGCACCTTAGCTATAATAGTGTCAAATAGTGTCAAATCCAAGATGACACCAACAGAACTATTCTACTTAGAACCAAAAGCTGACAATTCCTTCATATTCTTGAGGCATCCAAATGAAGCCTTGAAAGTAATTTTAGGGTGCCTGGGTGGCTCAGTCAGTTAAGTGTCCAACTCTTGGTTTTTGGGTGAGGTCATGATCTCACAGTTTCGTGAGTTCAAGCCCCACATCGGGCTCTGTGCTGACAGCATGAAGCCTGCTCATTATTCTCTCTCTCTCTCTCTCTCTCTCTCTCTCTCTGCCCCTCCTCTGCCCACACTGTCTCTGTTTCTCTCAAAATAAATAAATAAGCTCAAAATTTTTTTAAATAATAATTTCAAGTACCCCCATTAGACCAGCTGTTCTAAAATAGGACAGCAGGAGTCTGTATGTCAGTATCACCCAGAAACCTGTTTCTAATTATAGAATCCCCCAGCCTACCTGCACTGAGAACCACTGTACCTGATAGTTAGGCAGTGAACCCCTCAGCAACAGGCATGACTTCTTATTCGACTTTTAATACTACCCCCCTAGTAAATGGTAGAAGGCTAGGTAGATGGGTGATCAAGCCAGGACTGGTAAATGGATGAATGGGTGAATTGTGATATCTTGTTAGGTATTTATATTTCCCAGCCTGATCTAAATGGATGCTTTGCAGCTGTCCCAGGCTGTGTTCACTGACTGCTACATAAGCCTTTATTAAACCTTCAGCTGAGCCTACAATAGTCTCTGAACTACTTTAACTGTGATCATTACTCTTGCAATGTTATAAGGGCCATAAAATTCAGTCCTTAAGACCTCCCATAGTGTTAACCAGTCATCATTGATAAGCAAAAAATTAATGCTCTTCGTTTTAACCGTATCACAGAGAACACAAAGTTAAGAGTTGACCCTCGCTTAGATTTGGCCTGAATAACCCCCAAAATCATCAGTCTCCTGTGAAAACCCAAATAAGAATACCCCTAACCTTAAGATGCCTTGTCATTGGGCATAGACATTCTTGTATACTGGGCTGTTGTCAAAGGCAGCTGGACCCAAAGTCATGTCTTTATACTGTATTTTCATCAGGAAATAGAAGGAAAAGAAAGGTGGGTTCTGGAGCAGTGCGCAACTTTGCTGCAGGAACCCTGAGGGTTTTATGTTGAAGTTACATGAAAACATTCCCACTCAGCCCAAATCTGTATGTAATCAAGGACTAGTTTTCCTCGGATGAGCCTTGAGCAAATCTCACTGGGTGCATCCTCAGGCAAAGTGAAAACAATTGTAGCCCTTGGTCTGAAGGCATACGAAATATCACATCAAGGCAAATGGAATTGCCAACGTTATTAGATCTTTTTGACAACAGAAATGACAGTGTTGCACCTGATAGGTGCAAAGACTTTAAAAGCATTTTTCGAATGCCCTCATCCTGGGACAAGATAATAATAATGCTGAAAAGGGTCCAGAGCCCGGGGATCCCTCTAGGCTGAGGGAAATTGAGGCATAGCTCCAGTTTTCTGTATTTAGCCAGGGGGAGAAAACCTCTCTCTTTTAAGTGCAACCATTCACTGGAAAGTATTCCCATCTCTGCCTTTCTTTTGAGTTTGCAAGTAGGATTTTATTACAGTGGGACGGTGCAGGAATCTGCCCAAAATGCGCAAAGCCTTCCTTCAGAAAGACAGACCCCTCCAGGAAGTGGCTGTTTGCTCTGTCAGGATAGTCTTAGCTGTTATCATTAACTTTCCAAGCTTAAGGTAGTTAGATTATTCATTGTTGGCTTCAGCATCTGCTGGAATTGTTCGTATAACACATGCTCCCTATACAGGTTAATAACCCGACTCCCCAGACAAGAGCATCCAGGAGCCCAGGCCTTGAAGCAAAGTCCTGGTTATCTCCTTGCTGGACTGCTTTGATGAGTTCCTTAACTAAAAAGTCCAATGCCATGGGGGAAAAAATGTCAATGGTATCATTTTCAGCAGGAAAAAAAAAAGTGTGTGGGGTGGGGGGAGTCCAAAGAGCTTACATTTACCAGGGAGGTAAATATGCTGAAAAATATTAGAAATTAACATGTAAAGGGAAAAAGGTCTGTGATGAGATACCGGGGTTTTATTTCTTTTCCGAATTTAATATCACTGCTTCAGTAAGATTCTTTCATAATAAAAAAGCATACTCTGAGCGGACGCAAAGAGGGACAGCATGCTCTGTTTCTTCACTCGCCATCAAACTTTCTGTGGAACCTGTCACTGCAGGAGTCCTTCAGATAAGCTCCAAGGGAGCTCTGTGTCCTTGCCGAGGGACAGGGGACCATGAAGATCATGTGGCAGGAAGGAGCTCTTCTCAAGGCCAAGGGTCTGTGCTTGAGAGTCCCTTGGGACTGAGTTTCAATCCTCACTCTGCCCTGCCCCCCCCCCATGAGATCTTAGACAAGGGACCCAAACTCTAAGACCCCGTTTTGCTCCTCTGACAAATGTGGATAATGACAGAGCCTCCCCCCACACCGTCCTCGGCCCCTGTGTCCCCCTTCCCCACCAGTCTTGGCTTTTCATGCCTGTAAAGTGCACCGTGCACAGTAAATGCTCAAGAAACATTAGCTATTGTGACTCACCTGGTACTTTGCCATCCTTGACCGCTTCCTTTCTTTCCTTTCCAACAGCTGGGACATTTTCCTGATGATCGTTGCCGGCATGAAGCTGCTAAGGACCTCCTTCTGTAACCCTGCTCATCAGTTTATTCACGTGAGCTTCACTGCGATCTTTTTCCATTTTGACTACAAAGATCTGTCAGAGAGTTTCTTACTGGATTTCTTCATGGTGTCCATTGTGTTCAGCAAGGCAAGTTAGTTCTCCATTTTCTTCATTTTCAAATGTAAAAGGGGCGTTTCTCACCATAGGTTTCAAGAGCCGTAAACATTTTCCTTTAAAGAAAATCGTGGAGTGAAATTAAATTGAATTACATATGCGTGTCACGCTCCTGCTACCATTTGAGGGACAGTTCCCCGTGGAATACAAATATGCCACGTAATTTGCCAAAAATCACTAATTACAATGAATTAGCCATTTACTGTTGCTTGAAATTTTGAAATTTTATGATCTCTGCGTCTGTTAGCAATCTCATTACAGAACTTCCCTAGACCTCAAAATGCTCTGAATTAAAGATTAGCAGCCAGACAGATTTTTTTTTTTTTTTTAATTAGCTAAGCATTTGAGGTAAAACTTGTGACCTGGTATCCAAGAACCAGGTCTCTTGGATTATTTGCATTCTTCTTGGCGTGTGTTAGGTCAAGATACACAGGCAATGAGAAATCCTAATCATAGTTCAGGCAAAATAGGGGGATGGAATCGGATGTCGAACATGGCGGGGGGGGGGGGATAAAATCCACTGGACACTCACCTGAGTGTGTTCTGAGCACCTCGCAAAGCCAGGGTTTGTAAACAGAAATGAAAAGGAATTTGGAACAACTCCTGGTAAATAAACTGACCATCTCACTTCACATCGGGCTTCCTCACGCGCTGTCTTTAATACGGTGGCCGCCGGTGTCTGCCCTCAGCTTGACTTAACCAGCCCCTCCCCCGCTTTTGGTTAATAATTTTTTAATTTTAAGATCTTTTTTCCTGAACTTCATCTTTTACCTCTTTTTGAATCCGTTCTGTTAAATGTTTCTCTTTCTTACTTACCGTTTTCTTCTACCTTTCTCTTTGCTTATTTTAGGTAACAAAATTTCAAAACTCTCATATTGTCCTAACGATGCCCTGTGAGTAATTGTCCTCACCCTATCAGACGTGCGCGTTTCCTCTTATAACTCACGCTGAACTCCGATTTTTCAGCTGCCCGAGTCCCTTCTTGTGTCGTTTGTCACATGCTCTGTGCTATTATTACTTTTGCAGCCTACATCTTATTCCAGAGCCCTGGTCTTGGTCCTTTTCCCACAAACATTTCTTCTGTGTTTGAGTTCTGTTTGGTGTTGATAAAGTTATCCCAATTTTCTCGCGGTTCAAATCACAGGCTTCCATATTCTGTTTTCCTTCACTATGTATAAATTGCCTTTATTTCACATAATAAATGTAAAACTATATCCTATGATCTGTAAAGCATTTTAGAAGTTATTATAAATAACTTTACCACTTGCAGGGGGTAAGAGCTTATAATCAGATGCAAAATGTGTCAGGATGTATTGAATTCCCGGCTCTGGCATTGTTTCTGTTTTGACATGGTGTTATTTACATGCCTTTCTGACCCGCGGTTTCTGATAAAATTGAAAGTAAGGATAGCAGTCTCGCCCGGGCATTGAGAGGATTGAAAGAAGTCTTTAAGTAAGATGTGCTTTCCAAATGCAAGGCAGAATTTGTAGAGCCATTGTAAGTAGAAAAACAGAAGTTATGCACTGTTTAGTGTGGGAAGGAGCGTGGCTGGTTTTCCACACTGAGCTCCACTTAAGAATCTCTCTGTAAAGTGAGACGCCCCAGGTGAACACAGGCAGGACAGAGAGGAGTGAGGGTCTCGCTGTAAAAGTCTTAAGGGCCTGGCTTCTAAGTGATTGTACATCCACAGCAGGAACAGTGATTTTCATTTCCTGGAGCACAGGCAGCCTTCCCCCACTGACACTTGGTGCCATCCTGTGCATCGTGAGCAGCGTGGGACAGGACACAGTCTGAAACTAACTCCGTGCAAACTTAGCGGCTGCAAGCATTTGACTTTCACTTGCCATAATCTTTTTGAAGTCACAGTTCAAACACTAATAAAGTCAGACAGAACTATAGTAGCCGCATTCCTATTTTCTCTAATTGTGGGAACATTAGCACATGTAATTTCAATAGTTTCCTTTTAGGCTGGGGATAAGAACAAAAGCTAGAAAAATCAGCATACTGTATAGCGAGTCAGTCCTGAAACATCCCTAACTCCCTCTGATGCTTGCTCACACTTGATCTTGAGAGAGCTGGGAAGAGCCCATTGTCTGGAATGAGAAACAA
This sequence comes from Lynx rufus, assembly GCF_022079265.1. Classification (NCBI taxonomy): domain Eukaryota; kingdom Metazoa; phylum Chordata; class Mammalia; order Carnivora; family Felidae; genus Lynx; species Lynx rufus. The sequence goes on from NW_025814840.1 coordinate 15,351,916, forward strand.
AATAAAAATAGGTCGTTAAAGAGACAGCATTGGAGATCTTCCTGGGGGGGGGGAGAGGGAAGCCAGCAGAAATTAGTGACAGAAGACAGTGGTGACGATGAGCGGGACCCACAGTTAATGTTTCCGGTAAATATCCTGCCTGTAATTCCCAACTGATGCTTTCTCTTCTTTCTCATCATTTAAATATACCTTTAAAAAAAATTGTGCCTCAAGGTCTGGAAGGTGGATGTTGGCTAGTCTCTGCAGCCTGCCAGACCTAGTGAAAAATGAAAAACAGGACATAATGAGTTCCAGAGTCCAGTGGGAAAGAATTAGCACCGCCCAAGCATTGACAGGAGGGCGGGGCATTCACAGTTACGGCATCCTGGGCTTCTGGGGAATGGCCAGAGGGGGATATCCCATATCCCCTCTCGAGATGTGTGGTATTCCAAGCCTACACCCAGGTGGTGCATCACCTTTGAGATGTCAGGCCATCCTCCCCCCCCCCCCCCCCCCCCCCCCCGCTCCCGTGTATTCTCAGTCCCCTCCCTCTTTCAGTCCAGCCCCATCAGTCAGCGTTTCCTTTCAAGAATTAACCGCTGTAATTAATTTGTCGCATTTCTGGGGCATCTAGGTCCTTGGCGGGGCAGAAGGCATACTCCAGGTACGGGTACTCGGTTACGACAGTTTCAAAGACAACAAAGCTGCTTTTGTGCTCTCTCACTGGTCTTGAGAAAGTTCCTAGAAACCACTCTGTCTTGACATTTCTAGTAATGCTTAGCTGTAGAAGTAGGACTTTACAGAATCCTGCCGGAGGATAATTCTGCCAGCATTTGCAGAATGCATTGACTACGAAATTCTACAGGCCATTGGCTCAGCATGGGAGGTAGCTCTCTTACTGTCTAGCAAATTAACACTAATGGGTGAAGTTGCTTTTACATGAAGCTACATGAATAATCGCACCGGGGCCATGAGTTGTGGCTCTGTTACAGACGACCGCAACTGCCATTCGAATGATTTGGAACCAGAGTTTCTAAATGACATTTCCCTTTTTGTTTTCTGTATGTAGGTAGAAAGTCTTGCATTAAAATGGAACCTCTTGTTTGGGAATGCATGCTTTTACGGAAGCCTTTGTTCAGAAAACTTTGTTCAACAAAGTAATTGTTCACTTATTTAACATCCCTTAAGCATTATTAAGCATTGTACTAAGGCATAAAGATTACGAATGATACGAAAGGTAGCATGTCTTTATTTGGTACTTTCCATGGGTCAGGTGCTGTTTTCAGCACTTTATACATATTGATGTGCTCGGTCCTTTATGGTAAGGTACTGTTCCTGGTACAGACGAGCAGAGGCACAGAATTTAAGTTAGTCGTCGAAACATCTCGTAGGTATAAAATGGTAGCGCAGGATTCTTCTCCAAGGCTGCGCTTTGTGACACGGCCTCCCCTGCTTGGGGACTCTGGAAAGAAGGCACAAAGGTAAGGAGATAATTACAGTAAATGTGATAAGGAAGGTGGCCATGGCGGAGAATTTCGAGAGGGCACATAAAGCGTACCCAGTCCCACCCAGGAGAATCAGAAACAGTGATGCTCACCTTGAGCTTTGAAAAAGGGGGGAGTGAGTCAGGCAAGGAAGGCAGGGAAAAGTGAGCTGCATCAAGGGAACAGCATGTGCAAAGGCACAGAAGCAAGAGAGAGTTTGGCATGTTCCGGGATCCGCAAGACCCTTGGCAAGCGTGAACACGTGGCGGGGGCGAGTGGTGAGGGATGAAGCAGTGGGTGTCCCAGGTCAGATCGCAAAAGGTCCGGCAGGCTATGTGTCAGGGTTTGGACTTCACTCCTACTTTGGCTGAAGGTTGTTAAGTGAGGAGTAGCAGGATCAGAATTGCATGTTAGAAACATCTCTTTGTGGGAATGATAAAAGATGAGAAAGCATGGATTTTGGAAGTTGGGTAGGAGAGGATCGCAGTAATGCAGGCGACTCATAGTGACAGGTAGAACTGCAGTGGCAGAAGTGAGACAGAGAGAAGGGGACACATTCCAGGAGGGTGTGGGAGGTGGACCTGGTAAATTTAGTGACCACTGGGATGCAGTGGACTTTGGGAGGAAGAGCCACCACTGGGAGCTCTCAGATCGCGACTCTAGTAACTAGTGCTGTCACTAACTAGATTAGCGGGGAAAATAATCTTGGTTCTAGATGTGCTGAATTGTGTAATGAGAAGCGATGAGGACCCAAACTAATTAACCCTGGGAACGGGATTTTTTCCCATTTAAATATTTTAATTTGCATAACTAGTGCATAAATGCATGCTCATTGTAATAAAATTAGAAAACCAATGGAAAAATACAAAGCAAGTCTGTCTTATACAACATTCATCACTTCTTAACCCTCCTCCTCTCCCTAATGATGGTAAACATTTCAGAATAATTCCTTCCATTCTGTTTTCCTAAAAATTCACACACACACACAGAGACACACAGATTTAAAGAGGATCATTCTTTACACATTTTTTACTTTGTTACTTAAAAACATATCTCAGAGACTTCCATGACTATCCATCTAATGTGGCGTCTTCTGTTTGATGCCTTCATAGTATTCCATAGCGCATATCATAATTTGACTAGCCATTCCCCTATGATAAACATTTAGTTTGTTTATAGATTTTTTCTGTAGTAGTTGGGACTAATTTGTTCACAGATTCCATAAATCTACATGAAACTGGCTTCATGACAAAAGGGAATCAAACTGTTCACATAACCAGTTGGGTGATCCAGAGGCTTAAATGATGGCCTTGAAATTCTGTTGTTGTTGTTATTTCTCCTTCTTGTCCTCATGCTGGCTGTCCATCTCTACTCTGCTGGCTTCATTCTTAGATTGTGTCTATCCATGTGTTGTCACTATGGTCGCCAGCAGTTCTAGGTTCACAGCATTCTTATACCTAAAAATCCCAGAAAGAAGAGAAAGCATCTTTCCTAATGATTTCAGCCAAAGTCTTCGGGAAGAGTCTCATTGACTCCTTTGGTGTCATGTGTTCATTCATGAACCAGGGGCAGTGGCCAGAGGGATGTTAGTTCCCTAGTTAATGAAGCCTAGACTTCTTGCCCATACCTCCCTTGAATCCTAACCAAACTGTAGGGACTAGGGGCCAGGGACAGAAGAAGACGAGGCTAGACAAGAAGTGTCTGATGCTACTGCATTTGACTACACGAGATCAAAACTAACTGCTGGTGTTAGGAAACACACAAGTGTCTGTGAAACAGATTCCCACGATGGGAATTGCCGGGTCAATAGCATATACATAAAAGAATCTCAATAGAGAATCCTTCCAAAAGATTTACATTCCTTCCAACAGGGGTGACCAGAGTTCAAGAAATAGATATGAGAAGTGACACTCTCGAAACAAGATCAAGTACGGCATATAATGGTAAGCAGGAAAGGAAACGGGACTTGTCAGGTTTATTGATCTTTTTCATAACTCTGGAATCCTCAGTAAGGTCATCTCGCAATTTCCTCTCTACTAGACGAGACTAACTCCTGTGATAACATCAACCCATAGGGCCTGGAGCGTTCTTTATGGCCCGACAATGTCCTGTCTTCAAGGAAATGAAGTCTGCTGTGATAAAGCTTTCAAATCCTCTGCAACTTTCTGTAGGAAATCTATCTGGATCACATACTAGCAGCCTGGTTGTCATTTAAAAGGATAGATGAGTAAGAAATGGTAAGAGAGAAAAAGAGAATGGTGATGAGTGGGAAGAATGATCACAGCGCAGTAGAAACTCTATACTCAACTAAATTGTAGTGGGTGGTTGGTTGGTTCACTGAAAAACGTAAGCAGGAAATTATAATAAATGATACCTGCCTACCTTATAATTTGATTAAAGTACAAAACTTGTATATGAACTCTTATTGCCAGTCTTTTGAAGCCTTATCTTTGAGTAGGAATCTACAGAATGAGGACTATTTGCTCTTACTGCATGAACCATGCCCAGAATGTGTTTTCTAGGATGTTCAGTGCCCATTTCTGTTTCTTAAATTCTACTTGAAGTGAGAAGTGAAAGTTACCTCTGAACGTCTGAGAGCAGTTCACATTTCTTTGTTCCCAAATCTCCTCTCGTTCGCACCTAAGTCCACAACAGTATTTTTAGAGAGGTCTTCCTCAAGCTCTCGGCATTCAACTTTACTGTGATAGAAACACCCTGTTCTGTACCTACTCGTATTGTTTGTTCTCATATTGCATCAGTTTATGCAATATTTAATTGAGTAAAAAGATCATTATACTGACACGTAAAACTGATACGGCCTGGGCAACCAGCATAAAGACCTGTTGTTGATCATTCAACTCCAGTGGGGGGATTGATCAGGAGTGTACTGGCCTTCAGTGGTCATTGGGTTGTGGGACTCACCAGTAAGTTTTACAGCGCAAATATAAATGTCAATCAGTCTGAAAGTCGATTAGGCAGGTTTTTGAAAGCAAGGGTCTCCTTTGGTAAGGTACGTAGGGGAGAGCCATATTTGCTTGGCTATTGAGTCATCTGTGTTCTTCGAGGTGCTGTACCCAAACTGAAGTTAAGGAGACATGTAGGATCTCAGCATACGACATAGAGAATTTGATTCAGCAATTATTATTTAGTGCTGCCTGAGGAAGGGAGGTGCTTCCGCAGAAAGAAATGCCCTCACAGAGCTTAGCCTGTTGGGAGAGATGGAATAATTACAAACAACAGAGAGTTAAGTTTCCTCATCAGGCACCCTAAGATTCTGACTGCTTTCTCAGCTTCCTAGTCAGACATGAACCTTTGAAAATATACACCCGGTGCCTCTGAGTTTTCGCCACCCGCTGCCACCACTTTGGTGCCAGCCACCCTCTCCCTCCCCTGCGTTATGGTAGCAGCCTTCTAACAGGCCTCTCTGCCTCCACCCCTGCTACTACAGCCCCTTCTCAACAGAGGGGCCAGAGGGTTTGTTTTATATAAACTTACTTTGGAATAATTTTAGATTCATAGAGAAGATGTAAAGGTAGTGGAGTTCCCACACACCCCATACTCAGTGTCCCCTGTTATTAACATGTGACATTAGTCTACCACATTTGTCCCAATTAAGGAGCCAAGGTTGATTTGTTTTCATCAACTAAAGTCCATACTCAGTTCACTCAGTCCATACTCAGTTTCTTTAGTTTTTCTGTAAGGTGTCCTTTTTCTTTTCCACCCGAGACTCCACCCACACTGCACTTAGTTGCCCCGCCTCCTCCTTAGGCTCCTCTTGGCAGTGATAGTTCTGATGTTTCGCTCGTGAAGTTAACGGTTTTGAGGAGTATTGGTTGGGTATATTGTGACATGTCTTTCTGTTAGAATTTGGGTGATGCTTTTGAGACCTGAGTTATGGGTTTGTGGAAGGCAGATGACAGAGGTAAAGTGTCATTCTCATCACATCATATCAAGGATTCATGCTAGCAACATGACTTAACATTTGATGTTGACCTTCACCTGGGCGAGGTAGTATTTGTCAGGCTTTTCCATGTAAAGTTATCCTTTTGTGAGTCTTTCTATATTCCTTGGAGGAAAATCACTATGTGTAGTTCACATTCAAGGAGTGGGAAGTTGTATTCTACTTCCTTGATGGGAATGGAAGAAATAATAAATTGTTTGATTTATTTTGAAAATTATTTTATTTTTCTGCATGAGAGATTTGTCTATCTCTCATCTACCTATCTACCTATTTTTATATCAGAATGGACTTGTAGATACTTATTTCATACTTTGGGTAATAATACAATATTGCTTTACTCATCTTGTTGCTCTTTGGTTATTTGGAGCTCTTTCGGTCGGCTTTTGTGTCACTTTGACATAATCCCACTGTGTGTGTGTGTGTGTGTGTGTGTGTGTGTGTGTGTGTGTGTGTGTTAGCACTTTCTTACTTTCCCCCACTGTAAGATGTAAGATGTTCTTGCATATGTCCCGCCCCAGTCCTAAAATTTGCCATTTCTCCAAGGGGGACCTGCTTTCTTTTATTAGGGAATGGTATTTAGAAACCAAAATCAGGAACCCAAGTGTGCTTGTTGATACTTGAGTGTCATTGATTTCAGGCACTCTCAGCCAACAGAGCAAGGGAATATATGTGTGTATACCCATGTATAGACACATATCTAGAAATAATTCTGCATGTAACCACTTGTGTCTACATTAAGTGAAACGTGAGTTCTTACTGATATCTCCAAGTTGAATCCATTACCACAGGGATCATTCCGGCCAGTCGCCCTTGCTTACTGTTACTTCCCACTCCATCAGTGAGAAACCTGACTTCTACCATCTGTTATACATTTAGTTAACTGTTTAGTTCTAGTGTGTGTGTATAGTCATTTCATAATTGCCAACCTGTGCCCCCATGGGAAACAATCTTATCAACTAGAGCACAGTGCTCAAGTGCAATGTAGTTCCTTTTTGCCTTTAGTCTTACGGATTCCACTCATTTTCAAAGTTACTTGAGTCAGCACCTTGTTCTTCCACCTCCCTTGGTGAGGTTATTTCATACATTTATACCATAGTTACATTGTTTTGTCACTGTCTGCATTCCATTTGGAGATCTCCAACCTCCTAGATGATTGTTAAAAAATTTGCATACATTAAGTTTTCTCATGTGATAAATTTCTGTGGACTTTAACAAATCTATAATTGCATGCATACATTATTAGGGTATCTTACAAAATAATTTGCCCTAAAAAATCCCGTGTGCTTCATCGATTCATTCGTCTCTCCCCTTCTCAAAACTCTGGCAACCATTGATATGTTTACCACTGCTTTGGTTTTGTCTTTTTCAGCATATCATATAATTGGAATCATATGCCTTTTCACATGGGCTTCGTCCACTTAGCAGTATACATTAATGATTTATCTGTGGCTTTGCATGGCTTTGGCTTGAGAGCTCGTTCCTTTTTATTGTTGAATAGTATTCTGTTGTGTGGATGTTTATCCGCTCACCTGTTGGAAGAAATCTTGGTTTTTCTAGTTTTTGGTGATTATGAATAAAGCTGCTATGAACATTTGTCTGCAGGTTTTGTGTAGACTTAATTTTCAATTAAGACGGATAAATACCTGATAGCCAAATTAATGGCAAAAGTATGTCTAGTTTTGTAAGAAACTGCCAAATTATCTTCCAAAGTGCTGTCTACTGTTCTGCATTTTTGCCACAGTGGATGAGAGTTCTTATTGTTCCTCTACCTCACATAATTTATGCTGTCAGTTTTGGGGGTTTTAGCAATTCTAGTAGGTATTTATAGTGCCATCTCCTTTTCATTTTCATTTCCCTAAAGACAAGTGCTGTTGGTGTTGTCATATACTTATTTGCCAACTGTGTATCTTCTTTGTTGGAGTGTCCAGATTTTTTTGCCCATTTTAAAATTGGTTTATTTTCTTATTGTCGAGTGTAAGAGTTCTTTGCATACTGTGGCTACAAGCCCTTTGTTAGATATATGTTCTCTGGGCTTGTCTTTTCATAGCGTGGTTTTTAGATCTTCTGTGGTGTTCCTCTAGGGTAGAAGAGGTTATTTACTAAATTTTTCTTGCCCTGCTAGGCTGCCCTTTTCCTGGTCATCTGGCTAGAGAAAGCAGACTTTTTTTTTTTTTTTTTTAATTTTGGGCTTTTTTGGTTTATGTCTCTTGACATTTCTGAGTTGCTGGCTTGCTTAGCTCTAAATTTGCAAAATGCGTGGTCAAAAGAAAATCCGGGGGCGGGGGGGGGCGCCTGGGTGGCTCAGTCGGTTAAACGTCCGACTTCGACTCAGGTCACGATCTCGCGGTCCGTGAGTTCAAGCCCCGCATCGGGCTTTGGGCTGATGGCTCGGAGCCTGGAGCCTGGAGCCTGCTTCCGATTCTGTGTCTCCCTCTCTCTCTGCCCCTCCCCCGTTCATGCTCTGTCTCTCTCTGTCTCAAAAATAAATAAATGTAAAGAAAAAAAAAGAAAATCCAGGGAACTCAATACCATTTATTTCCCCAGATCCCAGGGCCCTTAGCTGGTTTCCCCCTTTCTCTCCAACTTTCAGAGTCTTCTTAGGTTTATTTAGTAAGCCATTTTCAAGATTTTCAGTTGTATTTAACAGGAGCAATAGAGAAAGATATGTACTTCCTGTTCCCCAAAGTGGAAGCCTATGATGTACACTTTAAACTAATCTAAATCCATCATCAAATGATGCTATAATGCTTCACTTTCTAACTCAGGTACCTTTTAACAGAATATTTTCAACTTCTCCTTCCTGTCCTTCCTACACAGTAGTTATTCATTTCTTTATTTTAAAATCACCCAATGCATTATTCCTATTATTTCTTTAAACAAAAAATTATATTTTATATCACTTGTAAAATAACAATAATAAAATATTTTACTTTACCTTCACTTCTTTCTTTATATAGATTTAAGTTTCTGACCTGTATCATTTTCCTTCAGCATGAAGAAATTTTAACATTTCTTGCAGGGAAGGTCAGCTGGTAATGGATTTCCTCAGGTTTTGTTTACTAAATCTTTATTTTTTCCCCTTCAATTTTGGAGAATAATTTTGTTGGATGTACAGTTCCAGGTTGGCAGGGTTTTTTCTATCAACACTTCAATAAATATTTCACTCCACTTTCTCCATGCTTGCATGAATTCTAATGAGAAATCTGTTCGAATTTCTTTGTTCTTCTATATGTAAGGTCTTTTTTCTTCTGGATTTCAAGATTTTTCTCCTTTTTAGCTTTCTGGCTTGACTATGACATGCCTAGGGATGTGTGTGTGTGTGTGTGTGTGTGTGTGTGTGTGTCCAATCTTGCTTGGTTCTTTGAGTTTTCTGGGTTTGTGTTTTGGTATCTGTCATTAATTTTGGAAGTTCTTGGCTATTATTCAAATATTTCTTCCACTCTTTCTTCTTCCTCTGGTATTACAATCACACATATGTTACACCTTTTCTTATTGTCCCGCAGTTCTTAGATATTTTCTTTTTGTTTCGTTTTGTTTTTCTGTTTCCATTTCAGTCAGGGAAGTTTCTATCGACCTATCTTCGAACTCACTGATTCTTTCCTTGACCATGTCCTGTCTATTGATGAGTCTGATAAAGGCGTTCCTTTTTGCTGTGATCGTGTTTTTAATTTCTAACGTTTCCTTTACCCTTTCTTAAAGTTTCCATTTCTTTGTTGATACTAGATACCTGTTCTTGCATGCTATCTACTTTTCCATTAGAGCTCCAAACGTATTAATCAGTTATTTTTTATTCCCTGTGTGATCATTCCAACATTTGTGTCCCATCTGAGTCTGGTTCTGGTTCTTGCTTTGCCTCTTCTGACTGTTTTTCCTCGCCTTTTGGCACACCCTTAATTTTTTGTCGAAAGCAGGACATGTTGTATCACGCAATAGAAACTGAGGTGCATATGCCTTTAGTGTGAGGATTTCTGTTAATCCGATTGGGAGAGGGACTATGTTTCATGTTTGCTGTAACTGTAGGTCCCAGATGCTTCAACTTCTTCTAACGTCCTTGTTTTTGTCTCTTCTTGATTTTTGACTTCACTAAAATCTCAGAGAGAGTTGTGTCTTGTGTTATTTTAGCAGTAACCTAGTGTTACTATACTGGATCATTGTTGGTGTGTTGGTAAGGTATGGAGCGGGTGGGCGGGGGTGGGGAGAGTATTCTATTATCTTCCGATTAAATCTCAGTCTCTTATTGGACCTGTGTCTCTGGGCTGGGATCTTCATAAGTGTTTCCAGAATGGTGTAGCTTTTTTTCCTCCCAGTGCACTATACTCCCTTTGCTGGTAGTAGCATTCTTAATCTATTTCTTTAAAGCCCTGACTCTGTTGCTGTGTTTTTTCCTCTTTTAGGTGAGGTAAGCTGGAGAGGGAGGGATTCCCTCCCCCTAACTCGGATAAGGCTCAGGCAAAGCCCTTTGCCCTTCTGCTTGGGCCACTGTGTTTCACAGTGGTTAATCTCCTCCCCCTGCCAGATCCCTGAAGAGATTTTTCTTGGCTCTCCATCCCGAGGACCTATTGGGATTTCTGGGGTAGAAAAGAGGGAGGGCCCCCTAAGACTGTGGCGCCCGGGGGTTTCTAACTCTCGTGCTGATCCACACTCAGCCTCTAGCAGTTTGCTAGAATCACCATGAAGTGTTCCTACCAGTTTCACGGCTCTAGAAGCTTCTGCCCCAGATGAGCAGGGCTCAATGAATCTTTCAGAGAGGCAGCTTTCCCTGTGACATCAGTTGTCTGATGGGTCGAGAAGACATTGCGTTTCAGTTTGCTTAGCCTTCTCTTGTGGCAAAAGTGGGAATGACAACTCTTAATCTTTTTTCATTGTTGGAGCTGAAACTAGAAGTCTCTCAAGTTTTTCTTTTAAAGCACACCCCGGATCTTGTCCCTGCTCAGAACCGTGACGTGGCTCCCCATCTCTTGCACAGTGAAAGCCAAATCCCTGGCACTAGCCCGCAGACCAATGCCAGCTGGGTCCCCATCACTGCTCTGACCTCTTTTTCTCCTCTCCTCCTGTTTAACCCAGCTCGCCTTGCTTTTCCTCCGCTGTGCGAAGCATGCTCTCGTGGGGACCCCTCGTTCTAGCTGTTTCTCTGGTCTAAAAATGTTCCTCCCCACGTGTCCACTGGACTCACCCCACCAGATCTGTCCGGGCTTTGCTCAGATTTCACCTTCTCAGTCAGCCCCACCATCGTATTACAGCTCGGCCTGCTCTGTCTACCCTCCGCCAGCCCCCCACCCCAGGCCTTTTACGTGGAACTTTTGGTGAGAGCGTCCACCACCTTCTAGCTGGCTCTGTCATTGGCTTGTTTATCATTTTATTACCCCTCCCACTGGAGTGTAAATTCCATGAAGGCAAAGATCTTTGCCTGTTTTGTGTACTGATACGTCCCAATTTCCAGATCAGGGTCAGGCGTGCAGTGGTGTAGGATAAACGTCCGTGTAATGTTGAAAGTTGCCCTTGTGCACCAGCTGTCCAGTAATTCACCCACAGTCACTCTCTCTGAGAGTGACTTAGGAGTGTGGGTCACACTTGAACTTGGTCCCAGGCCCACTCTGCCCAAGGCCAGGAGTACAGAATGGTTTGCAGACAGTTGACAAAGCCACCGTCCAGGCTCTCGGGGACACATGTTCACTTGCAGTGGCCCCCCCAGGATGGCTCAGGAGAAAATTGTCACAAGCTCTGCCCTGCATCTGGAAACAAAGAACGTGGTCCAATATGTTCGGGTTCCCAAAGAAATTGGAAATTCCTCAAGTGGTAGAGAACCATGGGGACATTTATTTGTTCCCTACTTCCCGCAACATCTAACAAAATGCAGGGTCGCCCTGATTACCCAAGCTGTATCCGTTGAAATCAGTTGAGAGGTGAGAAATGGAAAAGCTGGTTTTTGAAAAATGAAGTATAAGCTTGGACGTGGCGATCAGATGACATTTTATTGTTCTAGAGAGATGATGATTCACAGTGCAGGGGCAGAGGAGTGTGTGGGAAGAGAAAAGGTTATTTAGACTGAGCATATGGGTCACTCCGAGTTCCCTCCTCAGGCTTTTCCTGGTATATATTTTCATTTTCTTGGTTTCCTATAAATCCTGTTTAGCTGTGTCACTGTTGCCTGCCGCCCTGTTCACACTGGGGAGCTAACACATGGCCAGCATTGCTGTCTGCTCTGCTGTGAGTGAGTTGCTTTGTGCTCTATAGTCGGCAGAGCCCCTCTTGCAAAACCGAGGGGTAAATCACCCTGCATGTAGCTGTAGATCTTCCCCAGTGGTGAGAAACTGGTGTCATCCAACTGGCCAGCCCTTTACTGTGTCCAGTAACTTCCGGGAAGGGCCTGAGCAGCCCCAAACATCCTTTGCTTGAGATTTACAGCCTAACACATAAACTTTCTTGGCTTCCACTCCCCAGCACACCGCCCACACATCAAGGAGCGGAGTTTCCCTTAACTCAAACCATGCAAGTTACTGTAATTTATCTCCTGGGAAGAGATAGGGAGCTGAAATGTTCATCTCCTCTGAACCTCTGCCTTCAAAATAGGGATGAGTTTTGCCTCCCCATTTGGGACCTCCAGCCTGGTATGCAAGAGAGAGACCTTCCCCCCCCCCTTCAGGCTTCCTACATTCTCATGTTAAAGAATGCTATAAAAAACACTTGGATTTAGTAATGTTCAGAGATCTACATAGTTAAGAGTGTCCCTGTTGATATGTTAAATAAGTATTTACAGGCTCTTTTTTGTTTGTTTGTTTGTTTGTTTGTTTATTTATTTATTATTTTTGATTGAGTGAGCCAGGGGCAGAGGGAGGGAAGGAGAGAGAGAGAATGCCACCAGGGGCAGAGAGAAACAAAGAGAGGGAAAGAGGGAATGAGAGAGAGAATCCCCTGAAGGTTCCACACTGTCAGTGTAGAGCCCAAAGAGGGGCTCAGACTCACAAACCGTGAGATCTTGACCTGAGCCAAAGTCAGATGCTGAACTGACTGAGCCACCCAGGCGCCCCCAGGCTCCCATTTATTTAAAGTCTACAGCTTTCTCCCCCGAAGAAGGCTGTTCCCTGGCTCAGTGTTGCAGCCCCTCCCATCAGGGCAGTGGTGATGTGTCTTTGTGTAGACAGATTCTTGAAGAGCCACGGCTGATGAGTCTTCCCAGGAATAGGGAAGTGATGTGTGCTGAAGGCACGCAAAACCTACTTGAGTAGCTTCAGAGGATTCAGGAGATGTGATGACTCTAGACTCCCTTCACTGGCAGAATTCTGAAAACCTCCCTTACTTGGTGGGGAGCAGTGCCCTCCTTAAAGCCCTCCTTAAAATGCTTCCCAGAGGGAGAGCTTAATTTGGTTGAGTCAGGCAATATTTTCCTTACAAGGCTGACAATCCTTTACTGGCTGGGGGCTTCTGGTTCTACAGGATTACACATGAACCTGTGGATTCCAAATAGTGTCTTTTACCAGGTGCCCATACTGAGGACAAGAACTTCAAGGTCACAGACTTACTTTCCTTCCTTCCTTCCTTCCTTCCTTCCTTCCTTCCTTCCTTCCTCTTTCTTTCTTTCCTTCCTTCCTTCCTTCCTTCCTTCCTTCCTTCCTTCCTTCTTTCTTTTCTCTTCTCTTCTCTTCTCTTCTCTTCTCTTCTCTTCTCTTCTCTTCTCTTTTCTTTTCTTTTCTTTTCTTTCTTTTCAACTGCCAGTTTTGGAAATACTTTGATGGACCAAACCACAATGCTTCTGCCTGAAGGAAGGGGCCTGATGATTCTGAGATGGTTGCCATGTAAGTTTAAAATCTCCAGAAAGAAAAGGAGAGTGAATTGCTCCTCTTATAAGGAAAATCCGTGGCTATTGCAAAGATCTGGCATGTGAATGGAAGCAACAAGAAAATTTCCACTGAACGCATGCCAGCGATAGTCGCGGGTTATATATCACTTGATGAGTTGGGGAACCTCCTGAATCTTTCATTGACTCATTGTTTCACTTTCTGAAAAGCAGTTACTGCACATACATCCACTGTGTGCCTATATTGCTTACCTGCCGGAAGGTGAGTCTACAACATAAAGAATACTCAGTGCCTGCTGCCAATGTGTATACACTCCAGTGGGGGACAAAGGAGATAAAAACATATAAGAAGTACCTTTGAAACAATCTCGAAAGGGCAATAGACAAAGTAACATATTTGTTGAGCACTTAATACATGCTGAGTCCTACAATAAAAACTTACCTGGATTACCTCATTTAATCTGCGCAATACATTTCTGAGATACGTAGCATTATCGTATCCACTTTGCAGATAAGAAAACTAAGGCTCAGTGGAGCAAAACCTGCCAAAGATCACGCAGCTAGTGAGAGGCAGAGCTGGGATGGGAACTCGGGTCTGTATGACCGCCAAGCCCACTGTTGAAACCAGGATGCTGTGCCTCTACTTTGTGTGTGATTTGAAGTTAGAAGCCACAGATAGAGGAGACCTCCAGAGGGAGCAACTAGTTAAGGCGATGGGGGGAAAGGTCACAGGAAGCACTTTGGAGAGATGTCACTGTGAACTACTTTTTAATTCCATTTTACTTCTGTTGACTTGTCATTTATGGCCCTCATTGTAACTCCTTGCTCTTACATTAAAAATGCAAACCTTTAATTCATCACAATGGACTTTCGAATAACAATATACCACTTCATGTGTAGTGTAAGGAATTTTAATAGTTTCCCTTCCCATTCTCTGTGCTCTTGTCGTACATTAATTTTACATATGTGATAAATATGCAACATGCATTTAATTTTACATGTGTGATAAACACGTAAATAAATGGGAGCCAGTAATTTTGCTTTAGAGCCAAATTGCTCCTTTAGAGCAATTGAAAATAAGAAAAAATTTATTTTATTGCCACTTATTCCATTTCTGATGCTCTATTTCTTTGCGTAGACCCAGGTTTCCAAACTATATCATATTTCTTGCGCCTGAACTTCCTTGAAGAGTTCTTGGAGTATTGGCCATGAACTTGGTCAGTTCTGTTTGTCTGAGAAAGTATTTCTCTTTCATTTTTGAAAGATATTCTCACTGGGTATAGGATTCTATCTTGACAGTCCTACCTGCCCCTCCCCCCACCGCCCTTAAAAATGTCATTCCTTTCAGCACTTAGTACTTAAAACATGTCACATCATTACCATCTACCTTACATGGTTTCTACTGTAAGTCTCCTGTAATTTTTACTGTGGTTTTTTTTTGTGTGTGTAATGTGTCTTTTTGTCGTTGTTGTTGCCTCCAAGATTTTCTCTTTGTTGTTTTCAGCAGATTCAATAGGTCATGCCTAGTTGTTGTGTGAGTGTTTGTCCTCCGTGTCATCTGAGCTTGGCGTCTGTCATTATTCTGAACATTTCTTGGCCATTACTTCTTCAAATACTTCTTTTGTCCTCCTGTTCTCTTTCTGAGGTTCAAACTATGCATATGTTAGATAGTTTGATATTGTTATGCAGCTTTTAAATACTCAGTAATATTTCCTTTTAAGTTTTTATTTTAATTCCAGTTAGTTAACATACAGTGTTGCATTGGTTGCAGGGGTACAATATAGGGATTCCACAGTTCTGTACAACACCTGGTACTCATAATGCCAAGTGCATTCCTTAATCCCCATCTCCCACCCACCTCCGCTCAGGTGACCATCAGTTGGTTCTCTACAGTTAAGTCTGTTTCTTAATTTCTCTCTCTCTCTCTTTTGTTTCCCCTTTGCTCATTTGTTTTGTTTCTTAAATTCCACATAGGAGTGAAGTCATGTGGTATTTGTCTTTCTCTGACTGACTTATTTCATTTAGCATAATACCATCTAGCTCCATCCACGTCATTGCAAATAGCAAGATTTCATGCTTTTTTATGGCTAAGTAATATTCCATTGTATTTATGTACCACATCTTTTTTTAAAGTTTATTTATCTTGAAATAGAGAGCAGGGGAGGGGCAGAGAGAGAGAAAGAGAGAGCGAGAGAGAATCTCAAGGAGGCTCCGCACTGTCAGTGCAGAGCCCAATGCAAGACTCGAACTCATGAACTGTGAGATCATGACCTAAGCCAAAATCAAGACTCGGATGCTTAACTGACTGAGCCACCCAGGCCCCCATCACATCTTTTTTTATCCGTTCTTTGATTGATGGATACTCAGGCTGCTTCCATAAAGTGGCTATTGTAAATGATGCTGGTATAAACATAGGGGTGCATGTATCCTTTTGAATTAGTGTTTTTGTATTCTTTGGGTAAATATCCAGTAGTGCAATTACTGGATCATAGGGTAGTTCTATTTTTAACTTTTTGAGGAACCTCCATACTGTTTTCCACAGTCACTACACCAGTTTGCACTCCTACCAACAGTGCAGTAGTGTTCCCTTCTCTCCACATCCTCTCCAACACCTGTTGTTTCTTTTGTTGTTGGTTTTAGCCATTCTGACAGGTGTGAGGTGGTATCTCATTGTGGTTTTGATTTGCATTTCCCTGATGATGAATGAGGGTGAGCATCTTTTCATGTGTCTGTTGGCCATCTGGATGTCTTCTTTGGAAAAGTGTCTATTCATGTCTTTTGCCTATTTCTTCATTGGGTTATTTGGTTTTTGGGTGTTGAGTTTGATAAGTTCTTTTTAAATTTCCAATACTAACCCTTTTTCTGATATGTCATTTGCAAATATAGGTTTCCCATTCCTTAGGTTGCCTTTTAGTTTTGTTGATTGTTTCCTTTGTAGAGAAGCTTTTTATTTTGATGTAGTTCCAATAGTTTATCTTTGCTTTTGTTTCTTTTGCTTTGGGAGACCTATCTAGAAAAAGCTTGCTACAGCCAATGTCAATGAAGTTACTGCCTGTGGGATTTTTATGGCTTCAGGTCTCACATTTAGGTCTTTCATCCATTTTCAATTTACTTTTGGGTATAGTGTAAGAGTACTTTCTTTTTTGAATTCATTCAGTTTTATCTTTGTGTTTCAGTTTAGGTCATTTCTGTTGACCTGTCTTCAAGTTCATCGATTGTTCCTTTGACTCTGTTAGTGTGATGAGCTTGTTGAAAGCATTCAATGTCTCTGTTATGGTGTTTCCATTTCTCTCATTTCCATTTGAGTCTTTCTTTTATAGTTTCCATCCCTTTGCTGAAATTACCCATCTAATCCTTCATATTGTACACTTTTGCTGTCAGAGCCCTTAACATATTCATCATAGTTCTTTCAACTTTCCTACCAGATAGTTCCAGCCTAAATGTCATATCTGACTCTTGCTCTGTTACTTTGTCTTTTAGGAGTGCATTTTTTTCTTCCCTTTTTGAATTTTTTTTTTTTTTTTTCAACGTTTATTTATTTTTGGGACAGAGAGAGACAGAGCATGAACGGGGGAGGGGCAGAGAGAGAAGGAGACACAGAATCGGAAACAGGCCCCAGGCTCCGAGCCATCAGCCCAGAGCCCGACGCGGGGCTCGAACTCACAGACCGCGAGATCGTGACCTGGCTGAAGTCGGCCGCTTAACCGACTGCGCCACCCAGGCGCCCCTTTTCTTCCCTTTTTGTATACGTCATAATTTTTTTTGGTTGAAAGCTAGACATCTTGTGGAGGACCATAGAGAATAAAGTAAATAGTTTTTATGCCTGGAACTGAGCATGCCTTTCCTTCTGGTAGAGATTTAGTGCAGAGCTATGCCTGCTCTCTGTATCTCAGACCCTGTTTACTCTGCCCTCAGTTATCATGTGCAGAGGGCAGTGTCACAGTCTGCCATAGTCTGTCATAGTCTCACATCCCGCTCTGTATGTGGCTAGGGGCCCATTGCAGACCATATACCACCCCAGAGGTCAAAGTCCAGTGAGTGCAGTGGATTAACAGCCACTTCGCTGGCTTTGTATGATGTCTCAGATAAGTGGATGAAACTTTCTCCAGCTGTGTTTTTTTTTAATAAAGTTTATTTTTTGAGAGAGAGAGAGAGAGAGAGACAGAGCACAAGTGGGAGAGAGGCAGGGAGAGATGGAGAAACAGAATCCAAAGCAGGCTCTAGGCTCTGACCTGTCAGCCCAGAGCCGGATGCAGGGCTGGAACTCATGGACCACGAGATCATGACCTAAGCTGAAATCGGACACTTAACCAACTGAGCCACCCAGGCGCCCGTCCAGCTGTGGTTTTAAATTAACTTTTGCAACCTAGATGTCTATCAGTAGTGTAATGATTCAATAGATTGTCTGGCCAAGCAATGGAGTGTTAGGCAGCTAGTTAGGTGTTAGGTAGAGTAGTTTGTACTGATGTTGGACATATGAGGTAGAGGCATCAAGTTTCAGAGGAGTGGATATTGTTAATCCAATTTATTTTTATTTTTATTTATTTTAAAGTTTATTTATTTATTTTGAGAGATTGAGTGCGTGTGTGTGCATGCAAGCAGGGGAAGGGGCAGAGAGAGAGAGGTAGAGCGAGAATCCCAAGCAGGCTCTGTGTTGTCAGCACGGAGCCCAACATGGGACTCAATCCCACAAACCGTGAGATCATGATCTGAGCCAAAATTAAGAGTTGGACGCTTAACTGACTGAGCTGCCCAGGCACCCCTTAATGCAATTTAAATATAAATATAAATATAAATATAAATATAAATATAAATATAAATATAAATATAAATATAAATATGTGTGTGTGTGTATAAATATATATATATACACATATGCATTTGTACACATGCATGTATAGAAAATGCCAAGAAGGATAACTCCTCAGCCATCATTAACTGGTAGTTAGATCAGAATGAGACGGGTAACCAAACTTTTTTGCTTCCACTTTATGTAATTCTGAACTACTTGGTATTTGAAAAAAAAATTTTTAATGTTTACTCATTTTTGAGAGAGAGAGACAGACAGACAGACAGACAGAGTCAGAGTGTGAGCAGAAGAGGGGCAGAGAAAGAGGGGGACGCAGAATCGGAAGCAGGCTCCAGGCTCTGAGCTGTCAGCACAGAGCCTGACATGGGGCTCAAACCCACAAACCATGAGATCATGACCCGAGCCGAAGTTGGACGCTTAACCGACTGAGCCACCCAGGTGCCCCTGAACTACTTGGTACTTTTAAAGTGAGACTGTATTATTACATTTTTATTAAAAGCAGCATAAATTTTGAAAGTCTAGGTGCTTAAAGCAGAAAGCTTTCATTATATGGAGCATCACTGTATGAATCACCTTGTTTCTTTGTGCACTAGACTGAGGGAATGTTCGTATGAGTATAAAATGTCAGGAGAGTACATTAGATGTACTGGAGGCACGCGGTGGATGGCTTGGGCAGGAGCGCATTCAAATTGCCAGAGCAAAGCTGCCTCACAGCTGCACGTAAGAGTATTTATTTGCTTCTCGTATTAAAATGCTACATGTGTCCAGGCAGCACCCTGTGTCCTGCTAGAGGCTTTTGAACTTGTTCCTTGCACCCTCTTCCTAAAGGCAGTATTTGCCACCCAGGGAATTGTGGTGGACCTTCGAGAGGAAGGAAGCCCCCTTAAATCAAACAATCCAAGAAACTGCCTTTTCTGAAATAAAATCCAAAACAAAGACCGAAAAACTCTATCCTATATAGAATAATTGAATGAAGGCTCCCACAAGAAGTGGAAAGGATTAAGGAATGGAAAAGGAAGGCAGGATGTCTGCATAAACTACCATATTTCTACTGCTTCACTCCAAGGTCAGTTTGCTTAAAGAACAAAGGTCACACTCTCAGTGGTTACTCTCATCATCTCCTGTTTCTTCCACCTTGAGTTGGTCCTTGTTTCCCTCTTCAGGGACGCACTGCCCCAGCTACCTGCACCCTCACTCCTGCTGTCCACCAGAAACAGAAACACACACAACCCGTAGATGCTGGGTTACAGTCAATTCCCGGTTCCCAGGGGTCTTGACAAGACCTTTTAGTTTTGTGCATTCATAGCTCTTGGTAGCTTATAAAATTTCAATGTGCCATGGTGACTTCGTTTGCATTTATGGATACCCTAATTAGCAGTTATGAAATATGACTAATACTTTCTTTCATGTTCTCCTAGGGGTCTGAATTTATCTGGCTGCATAAAGTTGGCTAATCAAAGCATCAGGGCATTTTCGTTTAGTAGCTGCACATTCATTTGCCTAAGTAGGCAACCCCTGCTGGGTACTCTCATCCTGCATCACTTGTATTTCTCTCCTCAGTTAAACAACTTTCCAAACTGCATTTAATAGATGATAAACTATAAACTAGTTTTAGTCTCCCTTAATGGTTCTCTTTTCACTTTTCTGGTGGAGGCTAATCAAATTCATCTCATTTGATACCTCTTGCCTGAGTAATTCTGATATTTTACGTTTTACTGTTAAGTGTGGTGTTGAATGTAATATGGCACTGATGTCCTTTATCAGGTTTAAGAAGAACTCTTTTATTACTAGATTAGAAGGGATTCGATTCAATAAGTGTTGAATTTATTTTTCAACATCCTTCCTGTACAAATTGAGCATCATATGGTCTTTTGGTTTTAACTTTCTTCATGTTGTGAATTATATTCACATTTTTCTAATCTTAAACTGTTAGAAGATGAAATTTGATCGGGATTACTTTTTAAACATTTATAGATTCATTTTGTAAATATCTTATTAAGGAGTTCTATATGTATATTAATAGATAAGAACATCTATATTTTCCTTTCTTGTGATATTCTTATTCATTTTTTTGTATTAAAAATGTCCTCCCAATATAACCTTTGTGATTTTTCTAAGATGCACATTGTAAGGCTATATCTTTTCCTCTACAGAGCGCTTTAGCTGAGCCCCACAAGTTATGATTGGTCTTACTGCTTTTAATTGTCATTCATTTTTAATTTTTTTTATGTTTTATTTTTTATATTTGAGAGAGAGACAGAGCATGAGCAGGGGAGGGGTAGAGAGAGAGGGAGACACAGAATCCAAAGCAGGCTCCAGGCTCCGAGCTGTCTGCAGAGAGCCCCACGCGGGGCTCAAACTCACAAACCGTGAGATCATGACCTGAGCTGAAGTCGGACACTTAACCGACTGAGCCACCCAGGTGCCCGTTGTCAATCATTTTTAAGTATTTTCTATGTGTTACCGTTTATTTTTAATTCATCGGTATTGGTTTTTTTGATGTTATGTCTGAATGCAAAATTGGTGATGATTGCTGCTATTATTTTGCCATCATTTTATTACTGACTCAATGTAATTGCAATGCATTTTGCATATTAACTCTTAGCATTGTTTAAGACTTCTTTTGAAGTAAGTCATCAACTCTTTTAAGTGTACGTATGCTTGAACATTATATTCGTCTCTTTTGGTCGATGCAGGATTCTAATACACATATCTCTTAGACAAAGCTTATGAATTCTGTTGGTCAAATGTTTTATATGCTTTTTTACTTGTCTACTTAAACTATCATTTTCTGAGATGCATGTCCTAAAAGTCTCCCCTTCTGATTGTAGATTTGTAATCTTGTAATTCTGTTCATTTTGATTTTAGATATTTTGAAACTATTTGGCTAAGTGAATTCATTCCAATTATGTCATCTTCCTGAGAACTGTTCTCTTTTATCATGATGTACTGATCTTTTTCCTTTTTTGAGTGAAAGCCAATTTTGTCTAATATTAATATAGTGAAGCAAGTTTTCTTTTGATTGGGATTTACCTGGTATCTTTATTTTTTCCCACCCTTTTACCTAAAAGGTTCTAAGTCATTTTAATATTTCTTATAAAAGCAAAACTTTTCTTTTTAATACAGATGGAGAATCCCTATATTTGAATATTTAATCAGTGATTACTGATATGTTTGTACTATTTTCTGTCCTATTTTTTGTTTCATATATATGCTTCTTCTTTGTCCCCTCGCCCCTTCTTTCTGGTCTTCCATTGAATGGAATAGACTTTTTTTTTAAATTCCTTTTCTCCTCTAGTGTTTTGGAAGTTGAATATTGTGTTTCTGGTCCTTCAATGCAATGAATTTCAATGTGTGGTTCCCAAGTAAGCAGCGTCCCCATCACCTGGGAAGTTATTCTTGAGCTCCACCCTAACCCTACTGAGTCAGAACCTCTGCCCGTGGGAACCAGAATCTTTGTTTTACAGGCTCTCTGGGTGATTCTGACACACAGCAAAGATCGAAAACTTAAGTGGTTTAGTGGTTACTCTTAAATTACTAATAAGCACATGTGATTAGCATATAAAATTAATTAAAATCTCTTCCCTGCTCTTAAACAATCCAAAGATTCAACACTTTAACTCCAGATTCTCCTCTCATATCTTAAATATTTATGATATCAGTACTTGACTACACCTTCAAGTGAGTTACTATCTTTATGACTAATTTTACAATTAATTCCAACATTGACATTCTAACATTTTAGCAGTTTCTTTTCTCACCGTTATTCTTGTATGTTCTATCTTCCTTCAGGGTTGAATTTTCTTCTTACTGAAGCACATTCTTTACTTGTTTTTTTTTTTGTTGTTGTTTGTTTGTTTGTTTTTGCAAAGCTCTATGAGTAATCAATTCTCTCAGTCTTTGTCTGAAAAGGTCTTTGTTTCCACCTCACACTTAAATGACACTGAAGTTCTGTAAAAATTCTAACCCGATAGTTACTCTTAACACCTAAAAACATTATTTTATTTCTTTTGGCATGTATTTTTGCTAATGAGCAGTCTGCTGTTATCCAGAATTTTTTGCAGGTAATCTGTAAAAAAGATTTTTCTTTTTGATTTTGATGTTATGCATTTTCACTATCATATGCAATAAGGAGTGGGTTCTCTTCATTTATTCTGTATGGGACTTGATCGGCTTCTTCAATCAAGGACTCATGTTTTCCTCAGTTCTGGAAAATTCTGAGCCATTTGCCCTTCAGATATTTTTCTTGCCCCTTTCTCTCTGCACTGTCTTTCTGAAACTCCAGTTGGACGTATGTTATGTCTTCTTATTCTGTCATGTATGTTTCTTACCTTTCCAATTAAAAAAAAAAATCTTTTAATCTCTCTGTGCTTTGTCTAGGAAACTTACTCAGGTCTTCCATTTCTCTACTTTCTGTTTTGCTGTAACTAATCTGCTTTTAAACCACCTCCCGGGGCTCTTTATTTTAATGACTTCACTTTCTGCTCCTACAACTGATACTTCTTTCTTTTTCAATTCCACTTGTGTATTATTCATATTATGTAACTCTTTTATTATTGTTTACTTTTATGTTGGCTCTTTGCTCATTCATTTAGATTGTTTTACATCAGTGCATTGCATAAAATTCTTGGGGTGCTAATAATTTGGTAGTTTATAATTTTCAGTGTGGACTGATCTTTGTTGTTTTGTCTGTGGGGGGCCCATATCTTCTGGTTGTGGAAGTGTCCCTGAAGACTGTGGGTGCATTTACTTTTGCAAGAAAGTGTTGTCATCCTCCCCTACTTTTTATGTTATAGCCACTTGGTTTGGTATTCCCATGCTTCTGGAATAGTTTAAACTTCAATTCCACTCCCCTGCATTGTGACGGCTAAGGTTTTGGTGTATTGTGGACATTGTGGACGGCAGATTTTTATCTACTGTACACGAGGTAGAAGGCAAGCTTTTTTTGCTATTTCCAAGCACTGATAGGTTGGGTTTTTCCAATTCACTTTTTTTGTGTGTGCATGGCAGCCCTTCAAGTCCATTATAATCCAAGCTCTCAACTCCCAAGGCCCACAGCATCTACCTTTGTGTCGTCTTGGGGTCATTCCAGGGTCAGTTCAGACTTATTATTCTCATTTTTAAACTCCCCTTTTGGTTCTGACTGTTGGAGGCTTTCCCTTCTTTTGACTTCAATTATTAATTACATTTTTCCATACAATCTCTTAGATTATTTATATTATTTTTACAGTGGGCTGGTAAGCTTTGTGCATTACCAT
Organism: Lynx rufus; assembly: GCF_022079265.1. Classification (NCBI taxonomy): domain Eukaryota; kingdom Metazoa; phylum Chordata; class Mammalia; order Carnivora; family Felidae; genus Lynx; species Lynx rufus. The sequence goes on from NW_025814840.1 coordinate 15,375,203, forward strand.
GCTCCCTGAAGCACTGTAATATTTTGCTAAACTGTGTGCTATTTAATAAGCTCCCGACACACATTGTAGACAGAGGTACAACTAGTTTCTGACCTTCTGAAATTCAGTTTTGGAATCAGTTATAATGCTGCCTGAATATGTTTATTTGACTTACAAAATTCTAACTCCTATAGTCAGCCTTTGTTTGAGACTATTTATGTTTCAAAGGCAATGAACCTGTATTTAAGTATCATATTTGCTGTTATCAATCCGTTACTCTGTAAAATGGTGTTCCATCTCCCCCCAAAATGTGGTATCCCACATTTGAGGTGTCACTGGCTTTACTTTTTCCATTCCTTCTTGAATACTTTTCTACTCCTCACATCACCACCTGTGCCTCAAAATGTCTGATCGTTTTCCCCAATTCTTTTGTTCCCGTACTTTTAATTCCTCAGCTGGGCTCCTACCTGAACTCATCAACTTGCTTGCCTTAAACCTCCAGATGTCTTCCCATTTCTCTACCTCCTTCCCAAGCACTCAAGAGCCGCTGCTCCCTCTGTTTTCTCTCATTCTTTTAAAAAAAAATTTCTTTAATGTTTATTTATTTTTGAGAGAAAGAAAGACAGAGACAGAGTGCTAGCTGGGGAGGAGCAGAGGAGAGGGAGGCACAGCATCCAAAGTAAGCTCCAGTCTCCAAGCTGTCAGCACAGAGCCCGACATGGGGCTTGAACTTATGAACCATGAGATCATTACCTGAGCTGAAGTTGAACACTTAACCGTCACCCAGGTGCCCCTGTTTTCTCTCATTCTGACCTCAGGACACCTTTAACTCAGCAGCTGGTTTCTGGCACTCCGTTCAGCTTTGCATGTCTGCTCAGAGTCAGGCATTAATAATCACAAGTTGCATATCTTTCTAAGAATGAAACTAGCTGAATCTGACAACAAAATGCAAAAAGAAAAAAGAAAAGAAAAAAAGAAAAGAAAAGAAAAGAAAAAAAGGAAGGAAGGAAGGAAGAAAAGAAAGAAAGAGAAAGAAAGAAAGAAAGAAAGAAAGAGAAAGAAAGAAAGAAAGAAAGAAGAAAGAAAGGAAGAAAGAAAAAGAAAAGAAAAGAGGTAAGTGATAGAACTAATCTGGGGGATTGAAAGGCTAAGGTTAGGATTAGCAATGGGAGAAAAAATGGTGGCTGGGATTGGGAAGAAAAATTCCACTTCATTCAAATGGAATAGCATATGTGTAGCTCCCGAAGATAATGCTCAATATCAAAATGTTCAAAAAGTGTGAGTTATTTTGTTGGCAGGGAAGGAGTCCCCTGAAGAAAGATGGCATACATCTTATTTCCGAATGTAGCAGCAAGGAAATGGGTTGGGCCATCTTTCTTTAGTGACTGTTTTAGGAGAGCTTGTGAATTTATGCAGTTTGGGTTTCCTGTCTATACTGGAGGTAAACCAGCATTGTCTACACCTAATTGAAAGATATTTCCAAAAAGGGTCATTGGAAGTGAGACTATTTATGGTGTCTTCCTTTGGCAAACAACCAGAATCATGCCGGTGTGATTTGTATTTGCTCTTTTCCTAGTGTTTTCGGTGGAAAAGACCCAAATGATTTTGTTTTCTCTTCTAGTCCTACTTGGGTAACTTGTGAAGTTTATTGTGCTTTAATAGGGCTGAGATTTAAGATCGTGGAAGCAGAACATTAGAAGTGGGATAAGCTTCATAAAAACAGAGGCCTTGAGCTGCCCGTGGAGATGTGCTTTCGTAGCTAATCTAAACGGGATTTCTATCTAAAGCTCTTTGGGGCAGTGGTAGGCTGTATGTGGCAGTGCTTACTAGAAAGGTGTTAGTGTTGCTCTTTCCCTTGAATCAGTCGTGTCTTGATTGTTTCATGATTTTATACACAATGGCCTAATAGGGTGTAAACTGCCTCTTCATACATGCTTGTCATTAAGGAGCGATATGTAGGCTTCCTTTTGCACTTAGACACCATCAGCTTCTGAATACCCACAGATTTTCTCATTCTTTCCCTTGATGTCACTCTTGAAGAGGAGGACAAAGTGTAAAGGGAAAATATGAGGTTGGGTCTTTCTAACCTGGACGTACCTCTCCACACATCTGGAAAGAAAATACAGAAGCCGTGTCCATCCTCTCGGATCTGTGCATTCCAGAAGTGCAGGGAACCCCCAAGCCTGCCTTTGTGATCTACTTGCTGCCAGGCTTGTTGGGGACTATCCTATTTTATTCATTGGGCATGTATACTGAAAGGAACATTCCAGGATGGATCAGAGATCTTTGTCACCATGCACACGGGGAAGAGGTCCCTGATAGGGGCCGTAGCCACATTTGTTGTGTCCACGCTTGTGACCCTGCCCCTTGCCTGTCGGCGGGAAAGCCAGGGTAGAGAAGCCGTTCTCCGCTCCTTCACGTCAGCCAGGTTTTCCCTCTGCTGTATTTAAGAAGGGCTCCCAGCCTCCAGGAAACGTCTTTAGGTTCTCAGGCAGAGAACCGGGCAGGAACTTTGACCTCCCGATTTCACATGGGCCAGTGACTGAGCACCCATGTGGCCTCTCAGAGTCTGGTTTCCTCCTCTGGAAACTAGGAGGACCTAGACTTGAGAAATCTCAAGAAGCTTAGTGAGGAAGGGGGGGTCCTAGAATTTCCTGATTGTGAGCTAAGTACATCCTCAAGACAAAACATCTGCTTGTCCTAACATTTATTTGTCAGATTCTTATATTGCACTTATAATTGCCAGGTAGTGTTCTAAGCCCTGAACAAAAATGAAGTCATTTAATCGTCAGATGACATTGTAGAGATGCCCACAGCAGATGCCAGCTAGGATTCAAACTCAGGCAGCCTGTCCTCAAGCCTGTGCTCTTAAACATTACACTGTGTTGACGGCTGACCCTTCTACATCGTGTGCTTTTTCTGTTGGGCTTTGCAGAGGAGATGAAATTACTGTGTCGGGGAGGAATCATAGGTATACAAAGAACTGGCATTCAGGGATTCTTGCTTCTTCAATGAGAACAGCAATGTCTATTTTATGAGCTGCATATTGAAAATCTTTCACAGAACTTGTATTTTATTCTTCATGATGTTAATGAAAAACACCGAGGCATAGACACAGGAAAGGAGCAAAGATACCTGGGGCCTCAGCTGCAATTAGAGCGTGAACGTGCAAGTGCCTGATTACTGGTTTTGCTTATATGTAAATACAAGTCACTGTGCTAAGCAAAAAATAATTGTAATAGATTCATTGAATCATAATGCAGCAAAGTTTCACTCAGAGCTTTAAACTTGCAGATGAGCCTTTCCCTGGGGCTGCCTGTGTGATTGTAGTTGCCATGCCTGACCTACTTATCAGCTTTTCACAAGGTGGCTTAAAAGCCTCCCAGGATATAGTCATGCACCGAAAACCCTACAGGAGTAACTTTCTATAACCCCTGATTCATTGTTAGGGTATCTGGGGGGTCACACATCACATGAGATCATCTTGTCCGTGCTTGTAGTTTTCACCTAGGCGTGAGTCACTAGGTTAATTCTGAATAACCAGACTAAGAATCCTTGACAACGGAGTAATGAGAGGGTTTCAAATCCAGCGGCATTTTGCCTGATAGAATTTGGTTAGGCATATAGGAGCAAGTTAAGACAAGACGGCCCGGCACCACTCCTCAGGACTTTGGCTTTTGATGTAATCTAGTGTCGGGTGTCCCGTGCTGAGTGTCTGCCTCTTGGTAATTAGCACGTTCCTCCTCCGGTTGGGTTCATGGCGGGGATGAAAGGAAATGATAGCGGCCTTTAAAGAAAACACTCTCTTTTGAAACAGAAATGAGTCAAGGGTTTGAGTCTGTGTTAGAACCTTCTGTCTCACTGTGTACCAGGCATCTATTGACTGGTGGCAAATCAGGTGGTGGGTAGAAGACTACTCTGTGCACCTAAGAGATGCTACCTCAAGCAGACAGCGGAATAAACCGCTGTCCTCCCAACTGTCAGAATGTCTAAGTCACGGTGCCGTCCCATCCAGAGTGGATTCAGGAAGCTTCCACCAACCCCAGGGTCAAAATTAAAGTGGGCTTTGTGGACTTGGAAGCCAGCTGCAATCAGCCCTCTGCAGTCGACGCGTGTGAGCAAGCGTAAAGAAAGTGAAAAGTTATCAGCAAAAACCAGACGTCCGAGTTTCTTGCCCAGATTCATATTCCTTAACAGGTATTCATGTGCAAGCCCATCAGCTTTCTCCTCCATTTGTCCTTCTCTCTTTTGCCCTCCCCACTTTCTCTATTTCGTTCCTGCCCCTCTCGCTCTCCCTGCCCCCGCACGGTGGCCCTCCCCCATCCTTTTCTGCACCTTCGCTGCGTCATCGCTGGGTCTGTGGACACACCGAGACCAGGGTTTCGGCTCCTCACCGGGTGCCTCTCACCCCTTCAGGACTCCGTGTTTGCTGTGCCTTCGACAGGACTTTTACCCTTGGTTCATCTTCCGCAGAGTGTCCGACAGTACTTAAGTCTGCCCGGGAGTTAGTCTCCAGCACCAGGGGGTTTGTGAGAGAACAGGGAGACAAGAGAGGCGGCAGGAAGATTTGGAGAGGACTGTCATGAGCCTCGTCTGTCTTATTCCACTTTCATGGAACAATTCAGAGCAACCTCATCTTTTGGTTCCAAAATCACAAGGTTGGCCTTTTGCTGGAATGCCAAATTATCTTGGTTCTTTGAATCTTTCCTTAATGGCCCTACTTCCCAACCTTGGCCTTCCTTTCATTGTAGTCTTCTGCTGTCCTACGTAACACCTGTTGAGCCTAATAAAGAATTCTGGCTTTTTCTTCTCTTTTCACATCCCGGCCTTGGTGAATGTATTTTATTATCTCATGTGCTAGCCAGTCTGGGAACAAACGCCATCGTGCCATTTGAAGCCTCCATTGTGGACAAAGAGTGTATAGATGTGGAGTTTGGGGCGACATGCTGGTAGGATACTTCCTGCATGTGGAAGCAACAGAAGTAGAATTCTGCATCTGGGATTCATCAGTTACTTCTTAACACGAAGCAGAGGTTCCCTAGCCAGGCCCCTCCATTCCTGTCCATCCTCGGCACAGCTTCTGAATCTCTAGCCGAAACCTCTGAGCATGTGTCTCCTTTGTGTTCATTCCCAATCCGCATACGGCAACTTCCCAGTACTCAGTTGGGCTTGCGCTGGCTTGTCAAGTGAATGCAACAGCTTCCATATCCTTTCCCGGCTTTCTAAAGCCCTTTGTACCGGGCAGTTCAGTGGCACGGAACTATTTTCTCCAGCAAGAGCCACTGAAGAGTTTTAAGTCGAACTTCATACCCAAAAGCTCCAATGGTGTCCATGATGATAGGTTTTTGTATGACTCTCCTCCACAAGACCCAATAGGAAGGATGGAACACCAAACTGAGTGAGTGTTCCTCCGGGAAAGGCAGAGGCACACACATACACCACACCTGTCGGCTGGAGTAATTACCCTGGAGACGTGAACCACTCGGATCATCTTGTTGCTGTTTTAGAATTTCCTGAAACAGCTGCCTTGCGTTAAGGACAAAGGAAGGTCAGAGCAAGACAAGGAACAGCAGCCTCGCTGCCCCCTCCTCGCTGTAGGTGACCTTGACTCGGCTCCCACCCTGGTTGTCAACGCTGATGAATTGATGAATCTTTTTCTTCTTCTGCTTACAGCTCGAGGACCTGCTTCACAAGCTACAGTTCGTCATGACATACGTGGCTCCTTGGCAGATGGCTTGGGGTTCTTCATTTCACGTGTTTGCTCAGCTCTTTGCAGTCCCTCGTATCCTTTCTGCTTCTATTTTCACCCGCGAGCTGAGATTCACATTTTACGGATGCAAGCTTTTCATTGAACCCTGGCAATAAAAAGATTTGAAAGTCTTTAAGATTACATTTTAATGGGGACATGGGGAGGCACTTTGGATTCCCCTCAGGCCACTTAGCCTTAAAAGATGTTTCTTAATTTTGAACTCTTCCTGCTTCTTAATGCATTTCCAGGATTACTTTATTTTTTTTATTTTGATTCTTTCATTTCCCACACCCAGATCTGCATTAAGATATCCTGTCTTTTAAATGGAAAGTCACTGCTTAAATAGTTCAGTTAACTTGTGCAAAATTGTGCAAATCGATTTGCTATTATTAAACACTGGATAGAGCTGATGTATCTGATACACTGTTATAGGTTATATAACATTATGTTGTGATAGAGTTTGGTAATCACATACCTGAATAATACTCAAAAACTCAGAATTAGATATAAGTAGCAATACCCAAAGTCTCCTAAAGACTAAAAAAATAATTTATGATTTTGTTTTGTAGCTGCCCTTAGCCAAGAAGCATAGTTTTATTGTTCGTAGCTTCATTTGGTTTCCTTGTATGTTTTTAATTGTTTCCATAATGATAATTAGTTTTAATTTACTTCAAAATGAATTTGAGATGCTCCTTCTAAAGATTACTTTGACACGGGGCACCTGGGTGGCTCAGTCGGTTGAGCGTCCCACTTTGGCTCAGGTCATGATCTTGCGGTTCACGAGTTCGAGCCCCACATGGGTCTCTGTGCTGACCTGCTCTGAGCCTGCTTTGGATGCTGTGTCTCCCTTTCTCTCCACTCCTCTCCCACTCGCTTTCTGCTTTGCTCTCTCTCTCTCTCTCAAAGAAAATGAATAAACATTAAAAAATTTTTTTAAATTAAAAAAAAGATCACTTTGACACAGATAGCTAAATTGTGTGTGTATGTGGAGAGAGAGAGAGAGAGATTAATAAAAAATACTCTTGAAGAGAGACATTAAACAAGAATATCCTTGACTTGGGCCTAAAATCTGCCCTCAAATGTTTTCCTTTCCACCTAGTTTATACTTCCTAGCCTTGTACTTTGCACGATGTGTTTCAGGGATTACTTGTATCAGAATCCAGGAGGGGCTTATTAAATAATGAAATCCCTGAGCCCAGCACATACTTTTCAAATCACATTTCAGGGGGTGGATCCTGGAATGTCCATCTTCACAAGCCTGACCAGGATTCTTATCCCACTGGCCTGTGTCACCTGCATTTCCGGAGCTTCCTCTCAGACGACATTCACACAAGGCTCATTAAGACGACTCATAAACAGTCTCTGGGACCTGACCTTCGTGTGCAGGGATGGAAACGTAGTTGGGATAATCATGAAGTGATAATATATTCTAGATTTTTAAAAATGCCCTTCTCCAGACTCCTTTGTTCAAAAGCATCTTTTTAAGCATGCCAAGAGCCGGCCTTACAAGGCACATTGTTCTGTGTTCCTATTCTTAGACCTGCATTGATATTTCTGGAGTGTTTCAAGGTTATTTGGTAGAACAAGCTAAGGAAAAAAAAATGCAAAAGTGGGAGCTTTTACACCACTTTTTTTCCCCTTTAACTCCAATCATTTTCTGTAATACCAGTAATTTTAGTTTTTCTAAAGAGTCCTTTGAAACAAAGACAGTGAAATGAAAGAGTGAGGTGATTTGATTTCTGAAGCATGCCTACGGCATCCTATCTAGAGTTTAAAGCCTATTTATTAAATAAAAATTGTCAGGCGATGCAAATTTCCGGTTAAGGAGTTGCACTAGGAATTTGAAACTTGAAGTTATGATTCCCAATTTTATCCTAACTCTGGTCTCATGTAGATCTGTAGCATTTCTTGTGCCTATTTATGCCTTGTTAAGGGCATTCTGTGATGCTAATTACTCCTTGTGGTTTCGTGGCTGAATTAAGACCCTTCTGGGAACCATAACTTTCAATTACCTGACCTGTTTGTGTGTTGAGGGTTCACACACAAGCACTTCATATCTGGCACTTAATATCTCCTGGAAGAATAAAAGTAGTGTGAGCATCTACCTCAGATTGCACAGGGTGCGTCTTAAATCTAAGTGCTTTCTTGATGGGCGAACTTGTTCTCAAAGAAGTAGAACATGTTTGAGATGTAGGTTTCATTGGGCATTTGGTAGCTCTGTTTTAGAACGTTCGATTGATCCCCATGCTGAGTTCCTAAAAGTGTCCCAGAGAGTGACATCCGCTTCCTCCCTTTTCCTGAGATACAGACCTTCCAAGTGATGGCGGAGCCTGACCGCTGCAGTTGTGTGACAGCTTCAGGACTTTTAGCTCCCCCCCCCCCTTATCCAAGGGCACCTTCCCATCCCTGACTACTTGTAAAGGTGGATATTTGTTGTTGGGAAGCCAACATCATACTGTTCCAAATACAATGAGATAAATAGCTCAGAAAAGCATATATATATATATATATATATATATATATATATATATATGCATGCCTTCAAGACAAGGCTATGAGCAGGGCAGCTGAGTGGCTCAGTAAGTAGGGCATCTGACTCTTGATTTGGGCTCAGGTCATGATCTCACTGTTTGTGAGTTCAAGCCCCTCCTCGGGCTCCACTCTGACAGTGTGGAGTCTGCTTGGGATTCTGTCTCCCTCTCTCTCTCTGCCCCCTCCCCCGCTGGCGCTCTCTCTCTCTCTCTCTCTCTTAAAAATAAACATAAAAAATTAAAAAAGACAAGGCTATGAGGTTCCTAAACAGCAGCCCTGGCTCTTGACTAATTTTGAATTGTTAATTGTTTTATCACCCTATTAAGAAGCTGTGGGTTCAATCCTGGCTCCAAGAAGGGACTAATTTGCTCCATTTTGGAACGGAATTAGCGTTCAGGCCAGCAGGGCACTGTTTAGTAAATTACTTTTTCCAGTACTAGCATGCTTTCTCCCTTGGTAGCCTCTCTTAGTTTCTGAGCTTGTAACCTCCAGAGACAGAGAAGAATGCTCACCCTTTTCCTATGTATAGAGACTATGCAAGACCATTGTCTTCTAGTAATTAGACCCATCCAGACTATTTCTGTTAAATGTGTGTATTGGGAAGGCTGCTTTCTGTTTGGTATATCCTTTTGAGCTTCAAATGATTTGTTTTTAACTTTAAGGATTGACATAGATGTTTTCTTTTTAATTTTTTTAAGTTTATTTCAAGAGAGAGACAGCACAAGTCGGGGAGGGGCAGAGAGAGAGGGAGAGAGAGAGAGAATCCCAAGCAGACTCTGCACTGTCAGTGGGGGGTTCGGACCCACAAACCGTGAGATCATGACCTGAGCTGAAGTCAGACGCTTAACCCACTGAGCCATCCAGGTGCCCAGGTATTAAATGTCCACAAATATAAGCTTTTGATGGAATCACCACCTCTCCCTTGGTAAGAAACAAAGAAAGTTCCACGTGCCTGCTCGCGAAGTCACTGTTTCTTGACATTGCCTTACCAGCTATGGTCACAGGCTTTCATATTTGCCCCGAGTGTGCTGTATTTCTTTATTGATCTTCCCTAAATAAAATAACATATTCACTGCTGCCCTACCTCTGGCCTGTTCAACTTTATTTCCTTCCCCACCACAGTGAACTTGATTTACAGTCTCACACTGCTTTCCTTGCTTCATTTCTGGATAATTGTTTCTGGCATTTAAAAAAAAATGGACAACATAATCTTGGGGGAAACTCGTAGAGTCAAAAAGAACAGTGCCAGCCTGGCTAGTGTTCTACCCAGTCCCAGCTCCACTGGTCTTTGTCCCAGCTTTTCTTCAACCCCCCCCCCCCCCACGCCCTCTGTCGCCTAAGGGTGTAAACTTAACCCCTTCTGCACTCCTGTCTTCCTTACCTCAGAGAAATCTCCCCGTGACTTTGCCTTCTCACATTTTTTCAGGACCTCTACACCAGGACCTCCGCCATGCAGTTCCCTTTTCTTCCTGTGACAAGGGGCATGGTTAATTTGGTGTGTTTTGTGACCGAGGTGTTTAGTTATTTTCAGCTCTCCAGTGAAGAGGAAGCTGATGGGTGTTAATGGCTATCAAGGTAGCTCCATTGTTCAGTAGCTCTCCAGTGGAACCTAGGTCAACATAAAAGGAATTGCATTTAATTTGAAGCACAATAGAGACCTTTTGGATACCAAAACAACTCAGCACCAGAATGGATTATTAATGGGGGATATGTCATTTCACTCCCAGAGATGTTTGGAAGTAAATAGCGAGTTGAAAAAAATAAAAGGAAGACACACTCCTTCCTGAAGCAAAACTCGGATGCTTAAGTCTATGAAAATGCATGGGGAAGTGTCTGTGACAGAGAGAGGCCATCCTTTTCTGGATTTACTTGTCAGTGGGCGGTAAGGTCCCGTACGGCCCCCGCTCCCCCATCACATGGCTGATGGCACATGAAGGCATTTAGATGCCTGGGTTACTTCTACGTTCTGGCTGGCGATGACATAGCGACTTTCTGTCTGTGCGAGGCGTTTCTTTCTTTGTGCCAGAACCTTTTGAACACAGGTTAAAGAAATAAGACCTTCATTTGTGTAGCAGTGAGAAAACCCCCTTCCAGGTGGGGAGATCAGCCCTGTAGTGGGATGCTCCAAGCCCCCAGCCACAGGGACAAGGGACAAGGAACAGTGTGCCTATGTAAGGCACCACGCTGGCTTCTGCCACCCCCCACCACGGGTCCCCTCTGTTGCCCTGCACCACAGGGACATGTGATTGGCAGCTGGGAGCAGCCTTCCAATGATGGGGAGAGACTGGGGAGGGACCAGCCCTTGTGGCACCTTCCTCAGATTTCTAGGGATCAGTGAATTGGTCTTACTCCAAAAAAGACAGCAGTACTAATTTTCATATTAAACAATTATACTAATGATCACCCAGGATGTGTAAAAGTTGAGTCCCTCCAGTAAATGAGAAACCCATACTAGGTGCAAAATGCTGTGACTTCATGGGCACACAGTTTTAGCTACAAACCAGATGTGACTTGAATTGAGCCATTGGTATTCACTATATCATAAAGAATATGTATATTTTTTTGGATAGTGGGGAAAGATTCCTGGAGAAACAGAGATGCTACCTTCTCTAACAACACTATTTATTTCTTTTAAAAAGTGGAATTTAATTTTAATTATTTACGAAGCCCCTTAATACCTTAGTAAATGTAGCACAGTGTGTTTCGTGCAGCTAATGATATCCTGGTAAAAAGAAAGTGTTCTCTTCAAACCTTCGATATTAAATCACAGTGAGACCGCTGGGGGTTTTACGAGAATCATTTGGTTTTCGTGCTGGTGAAATCAGACCTAGCGGGATACTATTGAAAGTTTTATATCTCCAACTATGTACATAAGAGAGATCCAGTATATGGCCTCCTTCCTTTCCTTGGCGAGAAAACAGCTTTAGTATAAACGAGTCGAAATCTGAAATAATATTTAGACATAGAACACTGAGAAACTTTTTTTTCTTTTGCCTTAACTCAGAACGCTCAGATTCTGCCATGCTTCTCTTCCAGACGATGGCCACCTCAATCTTTTCTACCCCTCTGAGTCCATTCCTCGGGAGTGTCATTTTCATCACCTCGTACGTTAGGCCGGTGAGATTCTGGGAGAAAAACTACAAGTAAGACCCTGAAGCCGATGCTAACTTGCTTTGCTAGAATGTGTGCTTCGGGCCGCTCCCGGGCCTTCCTCCTTGTCAGGGCTCAGGCCTCACGCTTCGCAGGCTGGGGGCTACACGGGTCCCCCGGGGGCTCCCTGAGTTCATCACTCAGCACGGGGGCCTTCCGGGCTCTGGACCAAACATGCCCGACGGCAGATTTGCAGCCGGGCACTAGTCCAGGATCCACGAGTTGTGAGGGCAAAATGGGTTCTCACGGCCGGGTATTTAGCAGTTGCCCCTCGGGAAGGTTGTCGGGGGTGCTGACGTCATCCCCTTTGCCTGGCAGAGGTGGTCCCTGGCTGGCACGTGTGAGTATCCTTCATACGCCCGTCCTGTGCAAGTGTGCACGTGTCACAGCTCAACATTAAGGAGAACAGCAATTTTCTGAGCGCCGTTAAACTCGTAGAAGATGATTTATGTACTTTTTCTTGACTCTTTGGACAGGCCGGTCATAAATTTCCTCCAGCGAACAATGATGGAGTGGGGCGGCGGAGTTATTTCTTAAGTGAAGGGGAGTGCTTTTCAAGAGCTCCTGAGGATTTGGGGGCGGGTCAGGGGGGAGTGGGGGGGGGGGAAGGAACCTAGAACGGGTGGCAGAGGAGAAAGGTGGCAAGCCAGCCCATCCCTGCCCTCAGCTGGGGCAGAGGAGGCCGACTTCCGTTTCAGAACGCCTTCCCCTAACTTAGAGCAGCACCTCCGCTGATCCCTACAAACTCCAATCCACCCTCCATAGTATGTCTCCATTTTGCACGACTCTGGCATTTTACACTGTGCTCTTTGTACCTTAGACAAGACACCAGTGACTTAGGAGGTCTGTGGTTTCCCTTTCTCCCCTTAGACAGTTTCCGCGACCGTAAAATGCACCCCCTTGTGGGACAGGCAGTAGGGTCTGGTGAATAAAACTCAGCCTGGGGCACCGGCCCGCCTGGGCACACACCTCACCTCCACCACTTAACGCTGGCCCCCTCAGGCCTCTCTCTCCTCTTCTGTCAAATGGGGGCAAAATGATAGGATCTACTTCACAGACTTGCCGTGAGGAGAAAATACACATAAAGCACCTAGAACAGGGCCCGGTGGAAAGCAAGTCCCGTGTGAGCCTGCGTTGCTGGGATTCCTCTCTGACGGCTCCGCGTGGACGTCCCTGTCCCCGCCTGGCCCACGCTAACAGGTGTTTACTGTGACTGAGTACAGCACATCCAGCAAGCTCATGTTTGGGGTACCCTGGGGGAAAGCTAATCGGACCCGAGCCCTCCATGTGGGGCCACGGAGAGGTAGGGAGACCCCTTGGGTGCCTGGCAGGCTCCTCGTAGTCTAAGAGAGATGGGCTGTTCTCAGTACAACAAATACCTGTGTGAAATTTTGCACATAAGCAAGAGTCCTCTTTCGTGTGTGTTTCAGGAGAGATCGTGCCTATTGACAGAGCCAGAGGGTAGAAGAAAACGGCCATCACTGGCTTGTCTCTTTTTTTTTTTTATTTTTTTAATGTTTCTTTATTTTTGAGAGAGAGACAGACACAGAACACGAGCATGGGAGGGGAGAGAGATAGAGGGAGACACAGAATTCGAAGCAGGTTCCAGGCTCTGAGCTGTCAGCACAGAGCCGGACGTGGGGCTCAAACCCGTGAACCGCGAGATCAATGCCCTGAGACCAAGTCGGACGCTCAACTCACTGAGCCACCCAGGTGCCCCACTTTAAGTTTCTTTAGGGGAAAACAATTCGGCGTATCTTTTTAGAGCTCTGGAAACCACATTTCTGGAAAGTGGAGACACCTGTAAACAAGAGGGCTGGCAATGTCTGTGCTGTTAACCGCGCAGGAGAGTGCAAGATACTTTCAACCTGATCGTCGGTACAAAAGATCCCTTTTTGTCTCCTATGCTCAGATCAGTTAGGAGCCAGTCTTTCCGGCCTGGAATCTGACGTGAGCAAGAAGCATCCTGGTTGAGCTGGGAAGGGTTTTAAGCTCCCGAGGTAGGGAACGGAGAGTCTTTGTGGGAGTGGTTTTATTGCAGGGAAAAGTCCTAACAACTGTGCAGAGCAAGGCTTGTGTTTTCTCACCTGCAGGATTCATGATACTCGAATTGTCTGCCTATGTAGGTTACTTAACTGGAGGGGCTTCAGGAGCAGGGTTAACATGTCCTTACTCACTGTCACAAATAATTGATTCTGCTGTGATCCATTCTGTTAGCACTGTTACGGGGGACGGGTCTATCTTTGGTCGGCCTGGTCTTTGGGTGGGGAGGGGTCGTCAGGGTCTGCGAGGTATGTCTAAGGATATCCAGCCTTTACTAGGTCTCTCGGGAGGAGCCAAGTTGGAGACAATGTTCAGACCCGCTGGGGGGAAAAGTTCCTGATGCAAAATCCAGTCTTGTCCCCTGTGTTAAGCATCAGGCTACAGAGTCCCGGGCTCGGCTGCTTCGAAGATTAGTGATGGAATTCAGGACAGTGAGAGGTGGGTATCAGGAAAGGAAGTGCCAGGAAATCTCATCTAGATCCCTGCAAACGCTCTGGAAAGCTCATTCTGACTATCTTAAACTGTAGGTTTTCATTTCAAATGCTAATGCCTGCTTGTGTTCTTGTTTGAGAGCTTCTACACAGCTGCTTCCTTGCATTCTTTTCAGTCTGGTACAGAGGGGCGCTTGGTGACAGGGTCATGGATTATGTTGAATTGTTCACCACATGTCCCCTCACTTTCAAAGGCCGATGACAGACACTCTCCTCTGGAGATTGGGCGGGTCATGCTGCCAGTGGGCACGCACGCACGCACGCCGCCCCCAGCCCGGGGTGTGGCGAGGACAGTCCCCTCTCCTGGCCTTCCTCTCCCTTGCCCCCCACCCTGCTGGCTTTGGTCTCTGCCAGTCTGCAGTGAGCCCAGCACTGCAATGAAACCATTCTAATACCCTAAGGAACCGGTAAGTCTATCACCAGCCACCTGGTAACTAGGGCCAGTCTGGTTTCCTCGGCCTGGGCTGTCCTGCAATCCACAGGCTTCCCGTTCCCCGACACGCTCCTCCCTGGGGGCACATGACAAATGTGCCCTCTGCCCTCCTGCCTCCCCAGCTCTCTAGGGGATTCTGCAACCATCGCACCAGGTTCCATGCTGTCTCAAAAGCCTGTGGTGGCTCTCAGGTGCCAGGTGGACCAGCCAGGTCCGGCAAGAAGCCGTGCACCTGCACGGGCCCATACGTCAGCCCTGGCGGCCACGCGCGGCCAATGAGCCTTGGAGACGGGGCTAACGTGGCTGAGGAACTGAATTTTTACTTCTGTTTAATTTCAATTAATTTAAATTTCAGAGGCTACCGCACTGGACGGCACAGATACAGACCCTCCCCGAGTCTGAATCTCAGTTTCGAGTTTATTTCCCAACACGTTCTGTCATACCTCACATATCGTGGACTCTTCATCGCTCGCCTTGCCGCGGGCTGCGTCCTTCGCGGACTGTCCTCCCCTCCCCCTATTTCTCCACTTCCCATCCACAAGCACCCAGATTCACAGAGGGGTATCATGTTCCAGCTCTTGATGAGTATGCAGTAAGGTTCAGGATGGCCTTTAGGATGAGAGGTATCGTAGCAGCCGTCTGTGCAAGATGCATTTGCTCTGTGGCCATCAGCGAATTCTACCCAGGATTGACAGAGGCTGTATTTGTCTCCAAGTCTGGCCTTGTTTGTTTTTCATCTTTGTGCCCCTACGGAGCCATGCACGTAGTAGGTGTTCTCTATTTCTTAAATGAATTGAGTCCCACGCTATTGTGTGAGAGAGAAAGGATATCTTAACCTGGGTTTTTTTATCTGCCGTTGTTAGAAAGTTCTCTGTTAAACTGATGTTCCCTTGACTAATAAGGGCTTTAAAATCTGTCTTGATGAGCTCTGCCTGGTGTCTCCACTTGAATTACAGGCAATGACAATAAATGCACTATAATAGTGCCTTGTGTGTATAAATCCCCTATGTCAGAGTATTTTAAAAGCTTTAGAAACACATTCTGATATTATGATAGATCACCCTTCTCTTTATATATAAACAATCCCTAAATAACCAATCTTTGTCATTAATGTGAAACAAATGTTTAGGCTAGAAAGTATTGACTCATGTTTTTGCTTATCTCAGCAAATATCTTGGACCTAAAGGAGTTGACTGTTTTCAGTCCCAAAGAATGAAAGGTTGTATTAACAATGATTTTGTTTGGATGTATCAAAAGTCTTGTATAAAATGTAAAATGCCATAGCCACGAGGAGACACATATAATAGCTACCTGAAAGGCAAGTATGGCTTTCACGGTTGTTACATTTCTATCATATTCTCCAGATTGGTTTTATTTTTTTTAATGTCTTATTTATTTATTTTTGAGAGAGAGCACAAGTGGGGGAGAGGGGGCAGAGAGAGGGAGACAGAGAATCCAAAGCAGGCTCCAGGCTCTGAGCTGTCAGCAAAGAGCCCGACATGGGGCTGGAACTCACGAACTGCGAGATCATGACCAGAGCCAAAGTTGGATGCTTAACTGACTGAGCCACCCAGGCGCCCCATATCATATTCTCCAGATTGATTTTAAAATATTAAATCATTCTGGGCATTATCCTTCTCAACAAATAAGCATTAAGCATCTATGTGAGGGCACCATGCTAGGCTTTAACTAATAGTAGTCACCATGTGATTGGTCCGCAAAAACATCAACTCTGTATTCTGTGCCCTTGGTCCCACCCTCGTTAGCAAGATGATCAGCATTACTTAATTCTCAGCCCTTCCTAAGACGGTGTTAATACATCTGAAAGTGTGAGCTTTGTAGTCAGACTTCCATTAAAACCCCAGCCCATATGTTTGGTTAGGTGTTTGACTCTGGGAAATTATTCGGTCTGTGAGCCTCAGTTAACTCATCTGTAAAATGGGTTGACTGTCTCTCTGTGCCTCCCAGAAGTCATATATACCAAATGAGACATGGTTCACTGTGGTAAATGGATAGGTTATTTCTGTGTACAGCAGTTTTATCCTTAATCCTGTCCTCATTTTGTTGTCCTTCCCTGTATTTCTGTCTTCTCTCATTCACCTTTTAATTCAGTCATGTCTAGACGTATTCTTTATGTCCTTGCAACCTATGGGAAATCCTTTCTGAAATGGCACAACACAATTAGACCAACCAGTGTAAGGACACAGGTCTAGACCATGTAACATCAAATCCACAACGTGCTGTGAGATGCCCCTTAAATACGAGTCTTCACCCTTAATGCTGTGTTTATTTTGATGCCTTAGCCGTGTCAGAGCCTGGTTCTGTTCTTTGAGCAACATAGCTGCCTTAGTGGATAAACAGCATCTCTAAAGCATCCCTATTTTGGTTTATCAAATGACAGTCTGTATGACCCAGATATTTGAGCTGGTCTCCGTGGGCTCCCGGGCATCTTACTGTGTTATGTCCCAGGCCCTTCGTGAGTCTGTAATACAAGTGAGGCTGGCATGGACCCTTCGAATTACACGGTCACCTCTGTGCTACCCACAGAAGGGAGTCCTCCAGCCTCTTCCGCTCTGGGAGGAGAACCCCTTGTGCCTTTGTAGGCAGCCCTTGTGAGCTTTGTCGGCCGCAGCTGTGGGCTCCTCACTGTGCTGCGTCTGTTCCTCCTGTCCTCACCTGGACACCGCGATCACCCGGGTGCACCTGCTGCTGCTGGAGCCGTCGGCATTCTCCTGCCTCCCGCATGTCCCGTCCCTCACCACCTTGAAGACGGTTCTCTCCCTGCACCGCCCTCTTTATCGAGCTGAACAGCTCTATTTTTTTTTTAAATGGTCTGTACCTCGGGCATCCTGGCCTCCCTCATCCAGATGTTTCCTGGGTTGTCTCCAACCCTCCCTTCTAGGCCGTTCCAGATGTCCTCTCCTCGGCCCTCAGTAGATGTCACTTCCTGCGAGCCAGATGTTCGGTTCTCAGTTACGCCTTCTCAAATTTGAGACCTCTCAATGTCGGGGCGCCTGGGTGGCTCATTCGGTTGTGTCTGACTCTTGGTTTTGGCTCAGGTCATGATCTCATAAAAATGAAACCTCTCAAAAATTTTTAATGTTTATTTTTGAGAGAGAGAGAAAGAGAGGGAGAGAGAGAGAACTTGAGTTGGGGAGGGGCAGAGAGAGGGAGAGAGAGAATCTCAAGCAGGCTCCGTGCTGTCAGCACAGAGCCTGACACCGGGCTTGAACTCACAAACTACGAGATCATGACCAGAGACGGAAATCAAGAGTCGGACGCTTAACTGACTGAGCCACCCAGGCGCCCAAAAGCCTGTCAATGACTTTACTAAAGTATTGCCGAGCCAGGCCTTCATCATGCCGATCGCATGTGTGCATTTTAATGAAAATCAGAAGTTTGCATTTCCCCTACCAGCTCTTGACCCATTGGCTTTAACATTCTAGTCCGTAAAGGTCCATTTCAGTCATGCCGCCCAGCATCTCCCCAGCCCCTTCGCCTGTGCTCTCCGCAGACCTGCCTCTATGTGTGTCTTCAGTCATGATTTCTTAATGACGATGAGCAGGACAGAGCCGCGCGCGCCTGACTTGGGTAAGGCAGTCCGAAAAAGAAGTTCCCGACATCACCCTTTATTGTTTACCTTCCCACAATGGAGAGTCTTTTTCCGGATGTTCCCTGCCCACCGGGGTATTTTAAGCATGGTTTGTGAGATCCTTGGGCAAAGCACGGAGCTTCTCCAACGGCAATCTTTTTCTCAGATGCTAAGCAGAAAGCTTATTTGGCTTATGGGGTTAATGGCAAAAGGCAGCACTATAATTAAAAGTTGCAGTTCTGCAGGGGAGGGAGTTACATCTCTCAGCTTGCAATTAAGCTGTTCCACGGTTTATGTGGGTATGTTTACAAAGTGCCTGGACAAATTGAGATAAAAGTCTTGACGCTCCGTTATCAGATGTCTTAGGGCTACTAGAACTCTCATAGCCATACCTAGGCATGTGTTGGGCTCGAGTATAGTATGATGAATGGTAACGATAGAGATAGTACAGTAGGGTGGTACTGGGGGGTAACAGTGGTATTCCTCATTTTTGTAGTTACCGAACACCTGCTCACCTTCCCGAATGCATTCGTTCTAGCCCCTGCCTACCCGTTCTGGAAGGAGAATTTCATTTTCCTCGTTTCACAGGCCAGAGAAAAGAGACCCAGAGAGTTAAAGAACTTGCCCCAGGTCACAGAGCAAGTCAGTGGCTGAGCCAAGACACTAAACCAGTCCTGGTCGCGTGCCAGGCCCTGAGCACTTTCCGTGATGTTCCAAAGCCTCTCAAATGCCTCCCACGTGAAAAAAAAAAAAAAAAAAAATTAGTGAATGCCAGTTAAAACGTTTGCTGGCGACGGGAGAGAGGTGCTGTCACAAGAGCCATGTTCTGTGGAGGAGGAAGGAAGGGCAGTGGTAGTCCGGGCACCGAGGCCGCTTTACTGGGCGTGTCCTGCTCCAGAAATGGCTTCTTTCGGTACTGGAGCCACAGCATGGCGTTTCTCAGCAGGGCCGCCTCCTTCACGGCCCTGGCCGTGTGCTGTCACCTGGCTGGCTCTCGGCAGCTCCAGAGCCCGACCAGGGAGGCATGGGGGTCCCTCTCAGACTGAGAAATCTGTGATCACCAACAATGTTGGTGGGGGCGGGGCGGTGGGTGCATTGGGGTCAGAGCAGAAATGGGGCTTCGATGACCTTTGTGGGCCATGAGCGACCACCTGCAGTCCTGAATGAAACCTCAGGCCCAGAAAGGGAGTCAGACTAATTAATTCAGATGCAGTTTGCTGTGAAAGGATCAAAAAGTGCCCTCACTTTTCCTCAGAGCTAGTGGTAGGTCTTTGGGGATCTTTCTCCACAGAAGGGACCACACAAGGTTGTCGGGGTGCATATAGAAATGTGAGAATTTTTAGTAGTTTAAAAATGCTTAGGGGTCACTTGGAGATGGATGGATAAAAGAGACGTGCTTAGGGATTAACACGGCTCAGCCACCACAGAGACTGTGGGTGCCGGGACTTACAGATACAGCCAGGATAAGAATATGGGCCAAGTCCCAAGCTTTCCAAAAGGAATAGAAGCAAGGAGACACCAGCAAGAGCCATTCTTAATTATGGATGGATGAAATGAAGGGGTCAAGGCAGACTGAGAAGCCAAAAGGAGTTCAAGAGTTTAGTGTCAGTAGAACTCAGGCAATTGGCTGGGAACTGAGAACCCACAGGAGGCAGTGCCTGCCTCAGATTTCGTTTCCCTCTGGTAAAACTCAGCTCTGCATATGACGTTTCTCTGGACTTTAGGCCTCAGGTAAGAAACAGATAAGCAAGGAGACTGTGGCCAAAGGGCCCAGGCGGTAGAAAGGTAAGGCGTGACACCCAGAGTCCTAGAGATCTGTTGTTTCTGCCTGGCCTGAGTTCTGGGGCTCCAGGGCAGGGAGACATGCAGGGAAGGCTGACCCCTCTCTCCCCCCAGCCTTGGTGGTGTGGGACATAAGCCTCATGCCGCTGGCAGCCTTCTCGTCCCCACAAAGCGAGACGGGCCTGAGAATTCAGCAAACGCAAGAAGAATGCAGGGCCGAGGGACTCCGAGAATGTTCCCGGTGACAACCCTAGCCCCTGAGTCCAGCTGGGCCCGATCAAGTGTTCAGTGATGTGAGCCAGTGAATTCCATATTTTGCTTAAGCCATTTCCAGTTAGGTTTTCTGTCACTGGAAATCAAAAGTCTCCTCATAAAAGCAAGGGATGGCTTTTATCAAAGGAATCCTTCCCCTCTACCTTTTATTTTGGGGCTGTGTGACAGCATGAAGGTGAGGCCTTTATGGCCATAATTCTGTGGTTCTAACTAGCCTAGAAACCAGAGAAGGTACCAGGCATCCCTTATTGTGCCTCCAGGATGGGGCGGCAGACCAGGAGTCTCGGCTTTCTCTGGCTTCGTGGCTGACATGCCCCGTGTTTTAGGCCAGGTCTCCCACGTCCCTTCTCTGCCTCAGATTTTCTCCACTGGAATTTCTGGTCTGTGTCTGAGTGCTGTTATGTCTGAGAAACTAAATGATGAACTTGGCCCCATCCCGCTGTTTTGCTGACAGATGAGAAAGCTCTCACACACATACCCAGGGGTAAGGGTTGACACTTCAGGTGTGGTGATGAGCTATTATGCAAATATATTCCAGAAGGATGACGCTTTTGAGGAACTCCAGGGCGGCGAATTTCTCAAATAGCCCTGGTTCGAACTTATTATTCATTATGCCGTGGTGCATAATTTTACTCCGGGTCCTGTTACATTTTGCTGAGCAGTTAAAGAATTTGAGAAGTGCAGAGGAGTGCAGGGTAGTGAAGTTGACCATGTGCCTGCAGGAAGGCGTCCAACATGCCCACCTGCTTCCCGGCCGTCTGGGGCTGCTGACTCTAGGTCACCCAGGAGCGAGGCTTTGTGACTGAGTCAGGTTGATGGATGGTTGCAGGGGGGTGTAAGTCTATTACAGCATGAGGGCAGAGCCCTTTTCTCTGCACCGCAGCAAGTGAGGGCAGGGGGGGTCCTGTCTCAGCTCTTAGGGAGGTGTTGGAGACTGGACTGATTTCTTCCAAACAAAGGAAGGCAGGAAATATCCAGCTCTTAAATCCACGTTAAATTGCAAACTCTTTTACCACCTTGGATCAAATATACGTAGTGCAGGAGATTTATAGTGCATATATCCAAGGCATCTGCACAGAGCAGGCCCACCCTCCAACGCCAAGAGCCCTGAGCACGTTGGAAGGTCTGTCCTGTGATCGGCCAGTGCTCAAAGTGGACGTCATTGGCTGTGGCCAGTGTGTTCTCATTCCTCCCGTTACTGATGGAGTCAGCTGCGGGCAGGCCGGTTTGGGTCCCGGAGAATGTGTGCATTTGAGGCTCTAGGTGAAAACTCATTCATTGGCATTCTAGTGATCTGGTGGGGCGCCTTTAATCTTATTACTCTGAGCATATTTCCAGGACTGACTTTAATCCTGCTTTACTGAGAGCCGAGAGACCTGGCCCAGGCTTCGCATATGGCTGCTGCTTCTTGATACACAGGGTTCCAACTGATTAATGAACTTAGTACACAACGTGGACATAGAAGCTATATTCTTTTATTCCTGTCACTTTGGGAACATTCCACCGTCATCCCCACTCGTAGGGTTTATAGTACTTTCTCATGGCTGGATTGCTGTGTTTACTTCTCTTTGTAAACAGTTCAGGAGATTGATGCTTCCCTTCAAGATTTTGAAAAATGGCCAGTAATGGAAAAATAATCACATACATGAGAATTAGAAAAAAAAAATCTATTATCTGATAAAAAAAATAAGGGTATTTTAATGTATTATATTCCTTTTCCATTCGTGATGCCTTCCTATATTACATGAAAGGAAGTATTTGTTTTAGAGATCGTATAGTTGGACCTTATTTTCCTAGTGCCGGGGAAGGCTTTGGAGAGACGATACCTTGAAGTTTGGGGGAAGGAAGGAGAGGAAGTTCTTAATGGGTTTTAAAGAAAATTGGGTAGGAAATGAAGTTTTTAAAAAGCAGTTTTGAAGAGCAGTCCAGAATGACTTTTTCTGTGTGAAGTTAGCATGGGTAAAGAACAGCCACGAGGGAGGAGGTTTTCTTAGCATTGTCAAAGAACTTGTTTTGGTTTGAAAAGACTTGTGCACCCCTAGGTTTATGGCGACATTTACAATAACTAAGATATGAAAGCAACCCAAGTGTCCATTGGTAGATGAATGGATAAAGAAGATGTGGCCTGTGTGTGTGTGTGTGTGTGTGTACATAAGTACAATGGAATATTACTTGACCATAAAAAAGAATGATGTCTTGCCATTTACAACAACATGGATGGACCCAGAGGGTATTATGCTAAGTGAGATAAGTCAGACAGGGAAAGACAAATATCATGTGAGTTCTCTTATATGTGGACTCTAAGAAACAAAAGAGAGGAACAAGCAAAAAAAAAAAAATTGTCTCGTAAATACAGAGAACAAACTGGTGGTCGCCAGAGAAGAGGCGGAGTGGGGGGAATGGGTGAAATAGGTGAAGGAGATTAAAAGGTACGAATTTCCAGTTATAAAATAAATAGGTTGCAAGGATATAAAGTGCAGCGTAGGGAATACAGTCAGTAATATTGTAATAATGTCATAGAGTGACCATACCTCATTGTGGGGAGCATTGTACAACGTATAGCATTGTCGGATCACTGCATGGTACACCTGAAGCTAATATAACGTATGTCAACTATGCTTGAATAAATAATAATAAAAATAATTTGGGGAAAGGCTGGGGCCAAGGCGGGACAGCTGGGAGAGTTGAATGAGCTGATGATCTGTTGCCTATTGTTCCTGTGCTCCTTGAGCCAAAATTCTACACAATCTACTTTAGTATTTGAAAAATCAATTTGGAAAACATTTTCAGGGTAAACTTTACCATTCCTTTTTTCTCCATGACAGAAAAATCTATACCCAAATGTCTTGATGCAGTGATATCAGAACCATTTTCTATTTACCCATCATCACTCATTGTTCCCTTGGGTAACTGGCCTGTTACAAGGTAAAAGCGATTCTTTGTTTAGTTCTGCGGAGGTTGGCAGGCAGAGATGCAGCTCTGTATTTCAGTGTTCTACCCAGAGTCCTGTGCAATGTTTAGTTGCCATCTTATGCCTTGAGAAAATGGGGGATCAGAAGAATTAAGCGATTCTCTCCTTTACGCCCCTCAAATAGTTTAATCAGTCTTAACCCAAGTAGGAAACAGAAATCAGGCTTGTTGACTTCAAATTGCAGTTTTATTCTTGCGTTTTTAAGATGGAGTTGTGAGCCACACACAGTGTCATGGTCCGGAAGTGAATAAAACCATAAAGGAAAGGTGAGGTCCATCTCAGCGGGAAACGTGCTGGTGTGCTTTTATTAAGCGCCGCCTCCCTTGGTGACAAAACGGCACCGTGTGTCAATGGCTTCACATCCAGAGAATGTGTCTTCCCAAGATGCTGCTGCTCCTGAGGCAAGTGGCCATGTAAACAGGGGACCTGAGTTAATTCATCAGGGCTGTGTGTGTCCCTGAGCTGTCGACTCTTGCTGAGGATTACGGTGTCTTTTTTGCTGTGTGGGGAGCTTGTCTTAATCCCAGATCTGTGCATACCACTGGTCACCAATGGAAAAAAAGTACACGGGTCTTCATCCCAGGAGAAATTTCACCCACCACTCTAAAACGCTGTCCCATGGGTGACGTTGGGCCTCTCGCTACTAGAAGGATACAAAAGAAGTCCAAATCTTAAATCGAGCATGTTAAACTTGGGGAAAAACCAGCACCTTCTTGCTAATTTAATCCTTATGAGTCAGTTATAATCCTCTGCATCTCAATTTATTCAAGCCTCCCTTTGGCTGACTCTTTGCCCAACTGCATGCAACCTGAATTTTTTTTTATTGCTGTTTTTATTAGTTGCATTTGCAGAATGAGAAGAAACACTTTTCACCCCCTAAATATTTATGACCTTCCAGTGAGTGAACAGTTGGACTTCATATCCTGTATTTGAAATGCTGGATAATCTTGGATTCTTCTGGCTGAAATGGGAGAAGCAGTCCTAATTGGAAATGTAAGCGAGTTAAGATCAGAAATACAATTTCACCTGAATGCGTGATTATAGTAACGAAATTCAGGCCTGCTGTCATCTATGGAGATTTTTTATTTAGACGTTTTTTCTGTTTTTGTTTTTTTAGCTAGTTACAGATTCATGTACAGTTGAGAGAAGTAACACAGAGGGATCTCCTATATATCCTTTACCCAGTGTGCAGATGCTAACATCTTGCAAAACTATCACAAACCAGGTTATCGATGTTGATACAGTCAAGATATCGAGCTTTTCCGCCGCCACAGAGAT
The DNA here is from genome assembly GCF_022079265.1 of Lynx rufus. NCBI lineage: Eukaryota > Metazoa > Chordata > Mammalia > Carnivora > Felidae > Lynx > Lynx rufus. The sequence continues at coordinate 15,399,476 of NW_025814840.1, forward strand.
TTCTCCTGTTGGCCTTTCTTTTATAAGTACACACTCTTTTATAAGCACCCCTACCCCTTCTTAATTCCTGTCAACTACTAATCCATCCTCCAGCTCCATAATTTTGTCATTTCAAGAATGTTCTATGACTGGAATCATATGGTATTTAGCCTTGTGGGATCAGCTGTTTTCACTCACCATAATCCAGTGGAGATTCATTCAGGTCATTGTATGTGTCCGTAGTTTGCCCCTTTTGAATGCCGAGTGTATGGATATGCCACAGTCTCTAACAACTCACTCATCGAAGGACGTCTGTGTTGTTTTCGGTTTGGTGCCATTATGAACAAAGCTGCTATGGACATTCGTCTGCAGGTTTTTGTGTGTGAACATAAGTCTTCATTTCTCTGGGATAATTGCCCAGGAATCCAATTGCTGGGTCATATGGTAGTTTTTTAGGAAACTGCCAAAATGTTTTTTCAGAGGAGCTATACCATTTTACATCCCGACCGGCAATGTATGAGAGATCCAGTTTTCTGTAGCTTTGGCAGGTATCTTCACTATTTTTTATTTTAGCCATTCTGATGGCTGATATCATATAGTGATATCTCATACTGGTTTTAATGTACATTTCCCTAATGACTTAATGGTGTTGAACGTCTTTTCCTGAGTTTATTTTCCATTGGTATAACTTCATCAGGGAAATGTTTGTTCATGTCTTGTTCACATTTTCTAACTGGATTTTTTTTTTTAATTTTGGGGTTGTGAGAGTTCTTTATATATTCTGGATACTATTACTTTGTTAGGTATGTGGTTTGAAAATATTTTCTCCCTGCATTGTGGCTTTTTATCCTCTTAACAGAGTATTTTGTAAGCAAAAGTTTTGAAAAAGCTGTTCTTATCAAGTGCACATGGACTATTCTTCAGGAAAGACCATATGCCAGGCCATAAAACAAATCTCAGTAAATGTAAAAGGAATGAAATTCTACAATATATGTTCTCCAACCACAATGGAATGAAAACTCTAAATCAACAGCAAGAGGAAACCTGGAAAATCGCCAAATATGTATCAAATAAAACACTCTTAAACAACCAATGGGTCAAAGAAGAAATCACAAGAGAAACATAAAATATATTTTGTGATGGATGAAAAAGAAAACATAACACATCAAAAATTTATGGAGTGTAGCAAAAGCAGTACTCAGAGGGAAATTCATACCTGTAAATGCTTACATTAAAAAAATAAGAAAAATCTCAAATCAAGATGCTAATCTTCCACCTTAAGCAACTAGAAAAAGAAAAGCAAACTAGACCCAGAGCAAGCAGACAGCAGGAAATAATATGGAAACAAATGAAATGGAGACTAGAAAAACAATAGAGAGAATAGATGACACCCAAAATTGGTTCTTTGTAAAGATCCACAAAGTTAAATAAACCTTTACCTGGAATGACCAAGAAAAAAAAGGCAGAAGACAAATTACCATAGTCACAAATCAAAGTAATGGCACTACTACGAACCTTACATAAATGAAAAGGTTAAAGAGTGTTCTATAAAACATTGTACACAAACAGATTCACCTAGATGAACTGTGGGAATTTGTAGAAACACACAAACTACCAAAATTGACTGAAAAAGAAATAGAACATCTGAATAGATCTCTAAGGAGAATGGATTAGTAAAAACAAAGAGACAAAACAAAAATACTCCTACCAAAGAGAAGCCTAGAACCAGTTGGGTTCAATGGTTAATTCCATAAAATGTTTTTAGAAGAATTAACATCAGTCCTTCTCAAATCTCCCAAAATATAGTGGGGGAAGGAATGGTTTCTAAATCATTCTAAGGAGCCAATATTACTCTGACACCAAAGCCAAACAAAGTCATCACAAGAAGAGAAAACCTTAGATTAATATCCCTTATGAATAGAGATGCAAAATCCTCAAAGAGTACTAACAAACCACATTCTGCAGCCCATTAAAAGGATTTTATACCATGAGTGAGATTTATCTCAGGAATGCAAGAGTGGTTCAATATATAAAAATCAATGAAATATACTTTATCAGTAGAATGAAGAAAAAACTGCATCTCAATTGATGCAGAAAAATTACTTGACAAAATACAATATCATTTTTATGATAAAAACACTCAACAACTAGGTTTAAAAGGGAAGGTCTGATAAAGGGTATTAATGAAACAAATCACATTAACATTGTACTTTATGAAATACTAAAATCTTCCTCACTAAGATAAAGAACGAGGCAAGAATGTCCCCCTCACAATTTCTATTCAACATTGGACTGGAAGTTCTAGACAGAGCAATTAGGCAAAACAAAACAAAACAAAAAAAAGCACCCAAATTGGAAAGAAGTAAAATTAGTTCTATTCACAGAGGACATGATCTTATGTACTGGAAATCCTAAAGAATTATATACACACACAAAAACTATTAGAGCTAATGGCTGAATTTAGCAAATCTGGAAGAAACAAGTTAAACATACAAATATCAGTTGTTTTTCTATACACTAGCAATGAGAAATCTGAAAGTAAAATTAAGAAAACAATTCAATTTACATTAGTGTACCAGGAACAAAATATTTAGGAGTCAATTTAGTGGAAAACTAAAGTGGGAGTGGAAAACATGAACACTTGAAAACCAGAAACATCACTGAAAGAAATTAAAGAAGACAAATAAATGGAAAGACATCCCATGTTCATCAATTTGAAGACTCAAGAAGGCAGTAAACATGAAATTGGCCTACAGATTCAATTAATTCCTGTCAAAATTACAACTGCCCTTTTTTGTGTAAAAAGGCAGTTTATCCTAAAATTCCTGTGGAATTGTTAGAGCTCGTTTTATTACTTTCATTAGCGTACAAGCCCTGTATATGTATTATTATATTTAACAAAACCTATGTATTTCCTCTTCTTTTGAATGGTTATAAATGTATTTTTAAAAATTTGGTATCTATCATTTGTACATAGAAATAAATTTCTTTTTTTTTTTAAGTTTATTTATTTTGAGAGAGACAGAGACAGTGCAAGTGGGGGAAGGGCAGAGAGAGAGAGAGAGAGAGAGAGAGAGAGAGAGAGAGAGAATCCCAAGCAGGCTCCACACTGCCAGTGCAGAGCCCAACACGGGACTCAAATTTTCACAAAACCACGAGATCATGACCTGAGCCGAAACCAAGAGTCAGACGCTTAACTGACTGAGCCACCCAGCTGCCCGGTAAATTTCATTTTTGTATCTTTATCTTCTACCCTGAAACCCAACTGAGCTCACTTACTAGGTCTAGGTTTTTGTTTTGTTTGTGTTATTTTTGTAAATTCTTTGGAAATATCTGTGTCCATAATCATGTCATCAGCAAATATGTAATGTTTAATTTCTTTCTTTCCCAACTGTATGCCTTTTATTTGCTTTTCTTGTCTCAGTGCAGTGGCTAGAGCTTCCAGCACTCTATTGAATAAGAGTTATTACAGTGGAAATCCTTGCATTGTTCCCCATCATATGGGGAGAGCATTCAGTCTTTCACCGTTGAGTACAATGTTAGCTGTAGCTCTTTAGTAGATGGTCTTTATCAAGTGAAGAAGTTCCTGTCTATTCCTATTTTCCTGAGTTTGTTTTCCCTTAATCATGAATTGGTATTGGGTTTTGTCAACTGTTTCTTCTGCATCAATTGTGATTTTCCGTCTTTAGCCTGTGAGTATGATGGTTTACATTGACTGATTCTCATATTGTAAACCTGACTTACATTCCTGGAATTGGTGTGTAATTTTATTGTTTTTGCATTCTGTCTTTTTCAGGCTTTGGTATCAGGGTAATACTAGCTTCATAAAGTAAATTGAGAACTATCTCTTCCTCTTGCAATTTCTGGAGGAGATTGTATATAACACAGATGTTAGGTCTTTTTTAAACCTGTGTTAGAATTCTCCAGTAAAACCATCAGTGCTTGTTCTTGAGGAGTTTTTAGATTACCAAATAAATTTCCTTAATAGTTAGAGAGCTATTCAAATTATCTATTTCCTAATGGGTGAGTTGAAGCAATTAGTATTTCCTGAGGAACTAAGTTATAAAATTTGTGCATATAAAGTTGTTTGTAATATTTCCCACTATCCTTTTGATATATGCAGGTTTGGCAGTATATTATATCAGTAACTTGTGTTTTTTTTCTCTCTCTCTCTCTTTTTGAGGGTTGTGGTCAAGCTTCCTAGAGATTTGTTAATGTAATTGATATTTTCAAAGAACCAGCTCTTTATTCTTTGTTTTTCTCAATTATTTGTTTTCAATATCACTGTTTTTTTTCCTTATGCTTTTTATGGGTTTATTTTGCTTCTTTTCCTAGATTCTTTTTTTAAAGTTTATTTATTTTGAGGGAGATAGAGTGCAAGCAGGGGAGGGGCAGAGAAAGGGAGATAGAGAGAGAGAGAGAGAGAGAGAGAGAGAGAGAGAGAGAGAGAATCCCAAGCAGGCTCCATGCTGTCAGTATGGAACCTGATGCAGGGCTCAATCCCACAAACTGTGAGATCATGACCTCAGCCAAATCAAGAGTCAGACACTTAACCGACTGAGCCACCCAGGCACCCCATTTCTTCTAGATTCTTGAGGTAGAAATTAGATTATTAATTTGAACTTTTCTTCTTTTGTTATGTATATATTTAGTGATATAAATGTCCCTTTCACTACTGTTTAGCTATTTCCCACCAATTTTGATATGTTATGTTTTCATTTTCTTTCAATTTAATTTGTTTTCATTTCCATTAAAACTTTACCATTGACACAGATTATTTGGAATTGTGTTGTTTAGTTTCCAAGTGTCTGAATATTTTCTTGTTACCTTTCAGTTATTGATTTCTAGCTTGAGTAATTTGGAACTCAAAATAACAGTTGGAAAATACACTTGGTATAATTTCAGTTTTAAAAAATTTGTTGAGATAGGCTTATGTCCCAGATTATGTTCTGTCTTGGTATGTGCTCACTGGGCACTTGAAAAGAATATGTATTCTATTGTTATTGGGTTGAGTGTGCAATAAATGTTGGTCAGATACTGTTGGCTCACAGTATTATTGAGTTCTATATGCTTGCTTATTTTATGTCTAGTTTTTCTATCAAATTTTAAGAGATGGGTGTGGAAGTTTCCAACTCGAATTGCGGATTTGTCTTCTCTTCCATCAGTCTTTGGCAACTCCATTATTCGCTGAATGCATATTTAGGATTAATGTATTTTCTTTGTGGGATAAATGTTTTTATCATTTTGTCTCTGGTAAATTTCCTTGGTATTGAGTCTACTTTATACTTTATCTGATATTAACATAACCATTTCTGCTTTCCTTTGATTAATGTTTGCAAAATATCTTTTTCCATTCTCTTACTTTTAACTGACCTATGTCACTATATTTAAAGTATGTTTCTTGTGGACAGCATATAGCTGGGTAGTGTTTTTAAATCTCCTTTGCCAGTCTCTGTCTTGCTGTATTTAGGTCATTTACGTTTAATGTAGTTATAACTTAATTTGCCATTCAATTTTTTGGTTTCTGTTTGCTGTGTAATTTCTGTTTGTTTTCTCCCTGACTTCTTGTGTGTTTGCTCAGCACCTTTAGAATTCTATACGATTTATTTATCAAATAAGTTTTGATTGTATTAATTAGTGATTGCTCTAGGCATTATATTATATAAAATGACTTATCAAAGTCTACTAGTGTTGTCATTTTACCAGTTCAAGTGAAATTCAGAAACCTTACCTCCCTCTCATGCTCTCTTACTCTCCCTTATTTCTAACATAATGTTATATTTTCTTTACATACATTTAGAACCACAGACGGTTTTGTAATTTTTGCTTGAACCATAAAATATAATTTAGAAGACACATAATGAGAAAGGATGTCCATTGCATTTGCTCATTGTTCTGCTTACCGCGTTGTTTCCTTTCTTCTGATGTTCCAAGTTTCATTCTTTTAATGTCTTTTCTTTTTAGAGAACTTCCCTTGACTTACTATTTTAGGGTAGATCTCCTGTTGATACATTATCTTAGTTTTCCTTCATCTGAGAATGTCTCAGATTATTCTTCCTTGTAGAAGGATATTTTCACTGGATATAGGATACCGAGTTGTCAGTTCATTACTTTCAGCACCTGAAAAATGCTGTGTCATTTCCTTCTGACCTCCATGCTTCCTAATAAGAAATCCACTGTCATTCACATTGTTTTCCCCCCATTGGTGAGTTCTTTTCACTCTCACTGCTTCCAAGACTTTGTCTTTGGTTTTAGGAGCTTGACTGTGATGTGTCTTGGTGTGAACTTCTTTGAATGTATCTGCAATTTCTCCTCTTCTTATGGGACCCGGATGACTAGGATGTTAAATCTTTTGTGATAATTCCACAGGTCTCTGAGACTTCTTGTTCTGTTTCAGTCTGTTTTCTCTCAGTTGTTCCGATTACGTAGTATCTATTGTTCCATCTCCCAGTTCATTGATTCTTTTTTCTCTGTCTCTTGCATTCTGCTATTGAATCCTTCCATTGGGTTTTTTATTTTGTATATGTATTTTGTATTATTTTGTATATACTTCTATTGTATATTTTTACTTAGAAAATTTCTATTTGGTTCTTCTTTGTATCTTCTATTTCTTTGCGGACTTTCTATTTTTGTGCTGAGATTCTCTTTTTCCATTTGTTTCAAAAGTATTCTTAATTGCTCATTGAAGAATTTTATGAAGACTAATTCTAAATCTTTGTCAGATAATTCTTTCATTTCTGTTATCTCAGTGTTGGCATCGATGAATTGTCTTTTTTCACTCTTTTTGAGATCTTCCTGTTATTATGACAAGTAATTTCCTATTGAAATCTGGACATTCTGGGTATTATGTTATTTGATTCGGGATATTATTTAAACCTTCTGTCTCAGCTGGCTGTCTCTGACACCATTCTTGCAGGAGAAAGGGAGCAAGGCTTTGTCACTTCTGGGTGGAGTTACAAGGCAAAGCCCAGGCCCATCAAAGGTGGCTGTATTGACAAGACCCCCTACCTTTAATTTGGGATCTCCAACAGCTACTCCCTAAGGGCCTAGGAACCAGAACTAAACCAGACCTCCCAGCTGGTAGCAAAGTTGGAAGCCACCTGGATGTCTGTCCTCAGTCAGAGCCCACTCTGCCAGCTGTACAACCCTGTGTCCTCAGGAAATTTCTTTCATGCCCAGTCATTCTGAAGCACGCAGTGACAGACAGGCAGACAGAAGAGCAGTGGCTGGCTTTGAGAGAACTAATATGATTGCCAGTGGCAGCAAAAATGAAAGATGCAAAACAGACCCGAATAAACCTTGTATATCTATCCAACTTGAAAGGTGACCGTGTCCTTCTATTTAAGCTCTGGCTACCTTCACATTGTCTAGATTTCTGTAAAGCCTTCCTGTCCCATGAACAGAACTACAGTCCATCCACAACTCCATTCTGGGTTTGCTGTGTGAACAGACACCCGTCAAACTTCTTCCAGCCGGTCACACTTCCCCATCAAAAAACAGGAACAGTTCTCCCATAAATAGTCTGTGTGTGCTGACAAATGGGAATTTGAAGCAATATAATTAAATTGCTGTTAAATTATTTAAGTGCCTCGGGTGAAACCGTATAGGAGAGAAGGTGCTTGACTCAGGGAGACACATCGGTAGGTGAGAAAGCAAAATTTGAAGGGAGGAAACTAGCTTTGTTATCTGCATTCCGTATTAACAGAAGGGAAGAGGCTTCAGAGTAAGTCACCCTATCTGGAAAGGCCGGTTACTAGACTCTTGGCCTGTGGCCCTTAGGACGATGTTGCCTAGCAATGAACAGGGACTCGCCAGGCAGTTGCTAGAAAGAGTATGTGCAGATGCACACATAACATGTACCAGCATACTGTACTCCCCTTGAGATTGGGGCGTGAGATACAAGCCCCCGTTTTCTCTTTAAGCAACAGAATTGATGTTTATGCAATTGGACAGTTAAGGCAGAAATCCAATTACTGAGCTAATTAGCACCTTTGAGTGGTAAGCACCAAATGTGCAGGAGGAAAGCACTGGAGAAAAGCTCAAATTACCCACTATGGCTGACAGTTCACCTTCTGAGAGAGTCTGGTGGAGAGTCAGAGGCCCTGGGGTCCACAGGCAGCTTAGCGTAGTTATTGCAGATCGGAATTTAGCACTCTGCGTTCTATAGCCTTTTGAAAAGACAGCTTTCCAGTTAACATAGTTTTAGAAGGTGTTTTAATTCCCTAAGGAGTTTGGTAAATGACTTTCTTTTGGCTCAGTCCCACTTTAAAAATTGTTTATTCTGCTGCTGAAAATTCCATTTGTCCTAGGTCTTCAGGTGAAATTAAAATTCCATTTAGGGACTAACTCTGCCGACATGGGATTTGGGCCTTCATTAGAGAGAATTTGGTTGTTTGCTTTATTTTTTCGCCACCCTGGGCTCTTTTACTTTCAATGCTGATCTAAGGGTATTTGGAAGGAAAACCAAAGCAGTAGTAGAACAGGGTGGTGGGGTTAACAGCCTTTTTGAGATGCAGCAGAATATTTTTTTTCTCCCCAACCCATGTGTAGAATCTATCCCACAAAGCTCGAGCAGGATCTTGCCTAGATGGTTCTCGGATATCTGAGACATATGAGGAAAAGTTTTTCTGAGTTCCGTCTAAGTATTTTGTAGCTGTTCTGATTCCCAAGAGACACGTTCACAGCCGAAGTCTGTATTCTGAGGTTTCTTCTTAAGCACGATTACCTAACAAGTGTTTGTCCTGTATTAAACCATACTCGGGATGTCAGCAATCATGTTCAAATATAATCTACTGGCAGCTAGTCTCCTTTCTTAGCAGGAGTCATGAGAGAAAACATAACTTTAAAAACAGCATTAGTTTGGACTCTTCATTCATTCGTGCCAGTGGTAAGCAAACGTGTGTCCTCGTGCTACTTAGGGTCTGGCCGTAAGAGGCCACTATTATCAAATCATCACACAAAGAAATATATGATGTGGTAGAGCCAGCCCACCCGGGTTCACATCCAGGTTCTATCGCATATTAGCTCTGTGACCTTGGGCACTGAGTCTCGGGTTCCTCCTCAGAGGGAACGGATATAATCACGGTACCTACCTACGAGGGTAGTCGTAAGCATATGAGTTACTGCATGTAAAGTACTTACACAAGGAAGCGTTACGGAAATGTTAGCTGTCATCATTGTTAGTAACATTAACCATGACAGGTGCCCCGAAGGAGAGGTACGATGTGTGAAGGAGCATATGACACACGAGTCTCACCTAGAGCAGGGGTCGAGAAGACTTCTCAGAGAGCAATACTTGGGCCGGACTTGCAGCACCAGAGGAGTCTGGGAGGAGAGTGGGCGGGTCAGAAAAGACTCCCAGGTGGGGGACACAACAGCTGCAGAGGATCCAAGGGAGGGCAGGGTGACAGGAATAGGAAGTCAGGGCATGCTGAAGACGTAGAAAAAGGTTAGCATGGTTGCAACAGACAAAGCAAAGGGCAGAGCGACAGCAAAAGCAGGGGCCAGCCACGCTAAAGATCAGTTTTTTCACACACGTTAGCAGAACCTTCGTTACGTTCAAACTTGTCCGTAAGCCTGTGTTCAGTGATGTATTTCTAGTGAAAGCCCTTCTTAATGGCTCAGGTTTAACCATATGAAATTGTCATTTTTGTACATCATGAACAGTTAAATATCCAAGTTCACGTGGCTGATGTCAATCTCTTGTTTCATCTTTCAAAGGATGGTGAGACCACCAGTGAATACCTAGAATAAAAAGACAAAGCAGGTCAGACACAGTCTCTCTGAGCACAGCAGACTGGGCTTTTAGAGTCAGAAGTGGGTTGGTACCATCCGCACAGGAGTTACGTGGGGACAGTTGTTGATCAGTGAAAAGTCTGCAGTGAGTCCATCCCTCGCTGGCTGGCTTTCAGGAGCAAGGGGTCACATGGGTTGGCTGGCTTACAAAAGCTGTGAACGGAGGAGCTGTCATAACGGAAGAGATTTAAATCTGGTTCTGATGGCCATTAGTTGCCATAGCTACCGGCAATATGTCTTCTTCCAAGCTTGTAAGAGCTGAGTTTATTCTTGTGGTTGGACCTGAGAAAGGCCCATAAGAATGCGCCCAGCTCTTGCAAGCAGGTGGTGGAGACACTGACTACCTCCCACAATTTTCTGGGACCAACTTGGAAAGAAAGATGCCTGTGTGTGCGCTGCTTTCAAATTCAGAAAGCGAGTGACACTCCGTTGGCAGTCCAAGGGCTTGCTTCTGTTTTATGGATCTGGTGCTCAACACTGAGAAGGCGCAAGGCCAGTCTCCCAGTCCTGAGATGTAATCGTCTCTCCCCTCCGCGTGTTTCTTGTACTTTTCCCTTCTTTATCACGAGAGCCCGCTCCCTCCCTGCAGCACTGTCACATTCAAGCAATCACCCTAACAGGTGAGTTCCACGACCCCTACATTCCCCACCACACAGCCAGTTCTGTAGACCAACTCCCATTTGTAGTGACCTCACCATGACTTTTGGCCCTTCTGTGGTCCCTTCTAGCACACGGCGTGTGGATAACTCCAACACGAGACTGGTGGTCCAAATTGAAAAGGATCCAGGTAAGAAGATACCTTCTTTCTCTCTTTTTAAATGATGTATTTATTCTGTTATATAGATGGATTCCTTCAGTCCAAACAGGGGGGATGACTCCTCATTCTTTGTAATCATTGTGGAGGTAAGGTAGGTCTTGGTAAATATGCTGCCTGGAAAGATAAAACTATACAAGTAGACAGACCAAGCATCCTGATTTGGTTGGGAAATGTTCCTCTCCATCATTTAGAACCGATTTGGTACCTGTCTGGTATTGAGTGACTCTGTAAATTAAGACACTTTAGTTCGTGTGTGACAAAAGTCAAATACAGACTCTAAACCTTCCTATTGGTCTTGTAGCCAAAAATTCTCAGGAAAACCGTCAGCATTGTGATATCCTCCAAGGCAAACCATTCCAGGACCTAAGATTCCGAAGTTTTCAGAAACTTTGTTCAACACGAAGCTACGGAAGGATTTACCTGCTAGGAAATTGTGTTGCTTTTTCCTTTCTGTAATCTATTTCTTTTTGAACCATTCTGCCTTTCTCCTCACCTCAGAACTCTCTCCCCTCTGCCAGACATTTTGTCCAGGAAGAATTGTATGATGCCATGATCTATATTTGAACTGCATGTACACGATTCATTTGAAATTATAATTTGAAATTTGAAAATACCTGGAGAGAGAAGTTCATGTTTTGTTGACCTAAAGTTCAACTTGTCAGTACGGCTTGGTGGGGGCGGGTGGGCTACAAATATCTCTGATGCGCATCTGTGGGACTCTATGACCTGGCAGGGCCATTGCTATTAGGCCTATGGATGGTTTCACAAGGGCATCATGCCTCTAGTTATTCACAATGGCTGTCTCATTTTAATCAAATTATGCAGATGTGTGGTCAAGGTGTTCTAAAAAGATCTCCACTTTAGTGGTTTAAATTGTTTTGTTTTGTTTCAATATCAAACAGTTTGAACAATTAAGCAAAAGTTAATTCTCTCATTCAGGCCTTTCCTTTAAAAGTGGCAGAGACTCAAAAAAAAATCTCTAATTAGTGTCTCGGGTTGCATGCTGATTCATCACTGAAAATGAATAGACTCTCAGGTCAGGCAGGCTTAATCTGCATAGAAGATTAAGCATACTGATACCTCATTAGATTACATGACATGACTCAGCCCACAGAATAGTTTATTCCTCTCCATTAATCATAATTAGGTTATAAATGCACTACTTTCAATTCGGCCTTTAACAGTCATGAATGCCCAGCAAGGATAGTCATAATTTGATGGTGTTACCTTATAGATTTCTTACAGGTGGATCAGCTCTTCCTTGTAGGGGTACACCTGGGGCCAATCTTCATCTTCCTGTGCCCCCAATCACATTTCCTTTCCCCTGGGTATGGAGCTGGGAGCTCTGTTCAGCTCTGCAGTGTGTATCTTGAACTTCTCTAACTCTGCCTCCACTCTAGTAGACGATCTAGAAGGGAGCCTTAAGTTTTGCTTTTAGGCATTTCCTCTGTGGGGCAACTCTGCTTTCCTGACTTTCCAGAGCCAGAATCTACTCCCAAACATGAGATACTCCTAAATCTTGAACAAGTTTCTGTCCTTCATCATGAGAGATCTGATAGAGGGAGTGAACGGGAGATGAAAGGAAATACACCATGAACCCCCAATTCCACACGCCCCCCCCCCCAACATTCCATCATTCCTTCTTTCCTGTAGCCTTCCTTCACTCCTCTCTGGGAGTCTTCATCCACCCAATTAGAATGACTAAAATTAAACAAGCCACACACTACAGCTGACAATGGCGAGTCATGGCAAGGGTGCAGAACAATTAGAACGCCAATCACTGCGGGGGTGGGGGCGGATACAAACATGGTGCAGCCGCTCTGAGAACCGCGGCCCCGCTCCTGGGTATTTTACCCAAGAGAAACCAAAACTTGTGTTCACATAAACTTCCACTCATAAATATTTTGGGGGATTTGCTCATAATCCCCCCAAACTGGAAATAAGCCAAGGGTCCTCCAACTGATGAATGGATGCACAAGCCTTAGTAGATGCATACCACGGAATACTACTCAACACTGAACCAGAACAGATGGCTGCTCTGAACGACAACGTGGAGGAATCCCAAATGCATGATTCTCCTTGGTGGTTCCGTGCCTGTGCATTTATTAAGTCTCACAGGATTACACACTAAAAAAGATAAATTTTACTCTATAGAAGTTATTCCTCAATAAAGCTGAGTTTTATATATATGTATATAATTGAAGAATAATAAATTGTGTTAATATATCTATGTGTATATAATGCGTAAAAATATATCAGTATATAAGATATAATACTAGCAGTAATCGTTTATATTATAGAATATATATGTGTATGTATATATATGTGTGTGTGTGTGTATGTGTGTGCATGTAAACTGATGGTGTTTATTGTCTGTAAATGATTCCTCAGTGACTTTGATTTCCAAAAGCCCTTGGAGTCACTTGACAGGTGTGTTCTTAAAAACAAAAATTTTTTAAAGGAGCTATCCATCATTCAACAGATGATTTAGCTGATCCCTATTGCACGATAGCACTTCGCCAATATTGGGACACAAAAATAAGCAAATTCAGACATGGATCTGTCTTCCTTCACTTCATGTCTTCTTCTTTTTTTAAGTGTATTTATTTACTTAGAGAGAGACAGACAGACAGAGAGAAAGAATCCTAAGCAGGCTCCACGCTGTCAGCCTGATGTGTGGCTCGAACTCACAAACCATGAGATCATGACCTGAGCCGAAATCTAGAGCTCATGTCTTCTTCACTTCGCTTTCTCCACCTCACTGGAGAAATCAGATGTGAATCAAGTGACCGTATCCACATACACACACAAACACCAGAAGTCAGATTCCATTGGTGACAAGTGCTTCCGAGCAGAATACCATAGTGCTGAAAGCCCGTCATAGGGGGTTTGGCCCAGCAAAGTGGTCGGTGGGGGCTTCCAGGAGGTGGTGATTGAGAGGAGGTCTGAAGAATAGTAAGTGTTAAAAAGCCAGAGAGCAAAGAAAGACACACCCAGGCAGAGAGATTGGAATCTACAAAGGCCCAGGCTGGAAAGGGACAAGGGACTCTACTGAAAGAAGTTCAGTGCTGAGCATAAGGGAGAAGGGAGGAGGAAGTTTGTGTGAAGTGAAGAAGGAGATTGAAGTAGGAAGCAGATCCCATGTGCCTCTCGTGTGCCCATATGTCCTAGGTTTGTTCCTGGCTTATAGCAGTGACTGTCCTCACTTTAAAGATACCTGGGAATGCTAAATTATATGGGAGTCCGTTATAGGCAGTGAGAAGAAGCCTTGTTTCCATCTTAAGGGCATTGGGGAACCACTGAGGTCCTTAAGTTATGGGGTGGAGGGGTCCTAAGTAGCACATCAGCTTCTCAACTTGAAGAGCTCATTCTGGCTGTGGTGTAGAGAATAGACTGGGTGGCAGGTCCCAGTGAAGATACACTGGCGAGTCATATGACTAGTGTGGCTGTCCGCTTGAGAAATAATGTAGCTTGCAATAGGGTAGGGGTAATGCAAATGGAGAGAGGTGGAAAGATGCAAAAACTATTTGCAGTGAGGTGCTTGGGTGGCGCAGTTGGTTGAGCATCCGACTCTTGATCTTAGCTCGGGTCAGGAGCTCACGGTTTGTGGGTTTGAGCCCTGCTTTGGGCTCCGTGGCGACGGCTCAGAGCCTGCTTGGGATTCTGTCTCTCCCTCTCTCTGCACCTCCCTCAAAATGAAGAAATAAACTTAGGGGAAAAAAAAACTATTTGAAGAAAGTAAGATTGAGAGGCTGGGGTGTGAAGGAGTGGGAACGGAGATCCCTGGGGTGATGGCTGACCGGGTGGTGGTCTCGTTTACTGAGACAGGCAACAGAAGGGGGCCTGACTTGGGCCCGTGCAAGGTGAGGAGCATTGGAGACACACGGAAACCGATGTCCAGTAAGCACGTGGGACAGGTCTAGTGCATAGACAAGAGACCTCAGCTGGAGGTGTGAATCTGTCAATCATCTGCATTCAGACAGTGACTTTAATGCACTTGTGTAGGTGAGATTGCCCGGAAGGAAAATAAAGGGAAAAAATAAGAGGGTCTCGCAAAATCGACAAAAACGGGCAAAGTGTCTAAAAAGCCTGATTTACCCTTAATCAAATGACAGCTCACTGATTCCTAGGTCTGATAGAAGTAAGTACCCACTGATCATATTTCTTGTTCTCCCTTTAGGGAATGATGACAATAATCTTAATTCCATCTTTTATGAGCACCTGACAAGGGCCCTGCAGGAGTCCCTCTGTGGAGACTTAGTTCTCGGTCGATGGGGTAACTACAGCTCTGGCGATTGCTTTATTTTGGCTTCAGACTACCTCAACGCTTTTGTTCACCTGATTGAAATCGGAAATGGTCTTGTCACCTTTCAACTTCGAGGACTGGAATTTCGAGGTAAGAATCTCCTCATTGTGGAAGCTGTTGGAAGCCGGTTGCCTAAACTTATTATTGTGCAAAGCTTTAATAAGAGGTCACCATGGGGGTGCCAGGTGGCTCAGTCGCTTGAGCAGCCGACTCTTGATTTTGGCTCAAGTCACGATCTCACGGTTACCTGGGTTCGAGCCCCACGTCAGGCTCTGTGCTTACCATGTGTGGAGACTGCTTGGAATTCTCCCTCTCTCTCGGCCCCTCTCCTGCTTGCATTCTCTCTGTCTCTCTCAAAATAAACAAATAAACAAACAAACAAACTTAAAACAAAAAGTCACCATGAAAGAGGAAGAAGTTAGTGCCTGTCTTACAGGTTGAGAATTAGGGAACTGGTTCCAACTGCCTTTATTTATGTATTCTGATATAAATAAATCCCAGTCATCTGAGAGAATAATGAAGTGAAACATGTCATCTGGTGTGTAAACCTTTGGAGTGGCAAGTTAGATCTTTGGTTTAAATTTTTCTGGAAAGAAACTCACAAGTGACGGGAGGCCACAGAACATGCATGGGCTCCGTGTGGAGTCAGCCAGAAACAGAACCTGGTTCTGTGGGTTTCCGGTGTTGTGATCTGTAGTGGACCATCTTTCGGTGCCTGAACTTTCCTTTTCCACTGTCAAACGATAAGAAGAAGGATGGCTGCCTCTATAAAGTTGTGTGACTTCAATGAGATCATGTATATGAGGGCTCTATGTGGATGCTTACTGCTTTGTGGTTAATGAGCTGACCTGATCTGGAAAGTGCGACCCCAGTTTGTCCATTAATCTGACACTGGAGCTGTGCGGTGGAGTGTGCAGCAATTAGCATAACCCCTGTGTTCATGTTTCTGCCTCCTGTGTCCTTTGTTCACCCCCCTCATCCAATGCATGTCCTTCTGACGCCTCCTCCGTGTCAGGCCAAGTTCTAATGCTGGAGATGCAACGGGTCCGTGACCTGAAGGACTCTTGCCCTTGCGATGTTTACCTTCAGTGGGAGATGCGGAAAGCAAACAAGGAAACAGATGAGCAGACTAATCACAACTAGTGGAAGCACGACGAAGGAAGGAAATGGGACCGCCGACCTAATTCACGCTTTAGGAGATTGTTCTGGTAGCTGTGTGCAGACTGTCCTCCGGGGGGGGGGGGGGCAAAAGCAGAAACAGGAAGGCCATTGAAGAGTGTCTTGTCATCCAGCCAGGAGAAGAAGTTGGAGACAGAGAAGCTCAGGGCGATTTGGAGGTGGAAAGGGCTGGACTCAGTGTTGGGGGGTCCAGGAAAAGGAGGCTCAGCCCGCTCCCCGGGTTCCAGCTTGAGTGCCTGGGTGGACAGAGGCGCATTTACGGAGACTGGGAAACCTAAATGAAGAACAGGACTTTTGGGTTTGGGAGTGTAATCGAGAGCTCCATTTTGGATATTTATTTTTTAAATGCTCATGATTCACCTAAGTCAATTTCTCAAGTAGCTAATGGGACACGCGAGCCTTCTGTTCATTCAGGAGACATTTACCAAGGGCCAGGCTAGGTGCCATGACTACAGAAGTGAAGGGCCCCACCTTAAGCAGCTCGGAGCCTTACTGACTAGAGACTCATCCTGAGCGACCACCGTCCAGGGATTTGAGTGTCGTGGCAGCTCTGTGCATGGGGCGCCGTGAGGACCAGAGCAGGGCACTGGGATCAGACTGGAGTCTGGGTCAGCAGAGGAGAGGCTGTAGTTGGAGGGGAGAGGCAGGCAGAGGTGCGGTGATAAAGAGGCACAAAATAGCCAGATGCGGTTTCCAGATGGTTTGAGAGAAAGGGGTCCCAGATAATGCTGGAAAGGTGAGTAGGAGCCAGGTTACCACCATCCAGAACTTCCGAGTGACGAAAAGATACCTTATAGCCAAGAACAAAGTGCCATTATTTTACATCTTTAACACAATTACCTAATCCTTTAACCAAGCCTTTTGGTTCCAAGCATTAGTTTTCCTATACAAATTTGTACAAAAGACTTTTTTTTTTTTTTTTAGAGTGGTGGGTTCTGTGGTTGAGGCACGTTTTCTGTGCATCCTTAAAAACTTGAGGAATCTAATTCAGGGAGCTTATTTTGGAAAAGGTTATGGGGCCGAGGGAGCAGTGATCACATTCTGCAGAACAAACAGAGAAGCGGTGTGTCCCTGAAATTTTACACAAACGCCAGAAAATGCCACAGGAGGTGGTGGAAATTGTCTCTGTACAGTCATGCAACAGACTTGTCTCTAGTGAGAGCTTTTGGGTTTTCCTGGACTTCAAAGGAAGGATTTTTCAAGTTCACCTAGTTGAACCTGAGTTAATAGTCTCTATTCCAAGTTCCATGCAGCTTGCAGCTTCTTTTGGCAAACTGACCTGATGTTTGAGTTTAAGGGCTTCAAAGTCAACTGGACTTTAGAAGCATGTAGCACTTTGTCTGCTCCCCCCACGTATCGCAAATGGGCGTGCTTCTTGATCCACCACCCTGAATGTTTGGGCTTCACCTCATGTCATTTCTGAGGCTGTAACCAACTGCCGCAAGACTTAATGGTTTCAGACGACAAGGATGTCTTCTTTCCCATGGTTGTGAGGGTGGCTGGTAGTTCTGCCACTCTCACCCTGGGTTACTCGTACGGCTGCATTCAGCCAGAAGATGAACCAGGCTGGAAGGTCCAAGGTGCCACATCCAGATCAGGCTACCAGCTCTGGCCCCCTGGCTGTCCTCCAGGTGCTGCTCAGTGACGGGTGGGCTGGACCAAGTGTGGTCTGGGTGCCTGCGAGGCCCCTTATGGCCCAGTCTTTGGGACAGGCAGCACGTCACTGCCATCATGTTCTATTGGCCAAAGCCATCCCCAAGGATAGCTCCAATACATGTGGCCCTAACACGTTGGATGAGTCACTGGGGGCCAATCTCATAACAACACACCAGACTCCTGAAACTACCTCAGAGGAAATACAGAAGGAGGCTCAGAGCCGCCATATGTGGTCGAGCACGAGACAGAGGCCATTGTGTTAGGTGAGGCTGCCCAAGAGTGTCTCCCTAGGTGATTTGTCTTCTTGCCAACCACAGATGAAATGTAACCTGCCTATAAGAATGGCCTAAGTATAATAATGTCTTGAGAACAAATTACCAGTTAATCTGCCCCAATACCACTCACTACTGTACAATACATTTTCTTTGACCTAGTTATACTGTAGTCTGGAACACAGCACTATTAAGAGAGCATGACAGAATCAAAGTTATGCTTTAGTTGCAGGAGGAATCCAGTTGACCTAAAATGACTCTTCTCTTTTGTATCTCTTTGCAATGTATGCTACAGTATTCCCAGGGAAGATCTTGTTTTCTTTCTCCTCCTTGAGTATTTTTCTAAGACATCCCTTCAGTATTTCCTTTTTTTTCTTCCAATTCCCTATTTTCCCAAGTAGCAGGCTTTATTTGGGTCAAATTTGACCTACTTCAGTACAACCTGGGCAGTCCAAATACAGCTGTACTGGTTCTCCTTTCGGAAGCACACTGCAGCTCTTAGTGGAGACGTGAACCGCTCATGTCATGGACTGACTCTCAGGAAATGAATAATGCACCCCGGAGGAAGAGGAAGATAACCTCCCACAGCCAGGGAGCAAGAGAGCCACCTGTCTGTTTCTCACTGCAGAGGATGCATTTGTATCACTAGGAGTTTTTAGTTGCAAGCAACAGAAATCAACTCCCGCTAACTCAACCGGGAGGAGGGTTTATTGAAAGATATTACACAGGGCGCAGACTTTCTGAGAAGCCTGGAGAAGCAGGCTTGGTGGCTGTAGGTCAGGAGCCATGTCTAAAATCACACCACAGTGCTGATCCCACGAAGCAGTCACATCTTGGCTGGGGGATCCGGGCACTCCCCTTATTTTATCGACACCATGACCCCAGATGCTGGATGCTACTGTAGCTATGGCTTCTGTCCCCCAAATGTGGATGAATATGTCCCATGTCCCCTGAGCCAGCTTCTTTGTGTCACCAGCTCATTAGTCAAAATCTGGGGTACATCTGATGGGTGAAGCTGGGACCATATGCCCCCCCCCTCTAGATGCAAGGGAGACTGGGAAAGAGAGTGTCTAAGTTCTCAGTTCTTAGAGGGGAGATGGTCACTGCCTCTCACCAAGACTCATCATATGAGTACATTGGTTGAAGTCATGCTAGCAGCTGTCATGGTTAAGCCCCGCATCTCTGGCTGACACAGTAGATGCCTCTGTTGCACTCACATAGGGTCCGATCAGTGAGCGGAGCTGGTAGGGGTAGGGGGTGCTTCCCTTCTGCACCATCAGGGGTCCTGGCTAATAGAAGCTCTGCCTGTTCCCCAACGCATCACTTTTGAGGTCGCTCTGGGCTTCAATATCAAACTGGCAGACAGTGGAGGATTGCCTGGAAGACTGCTGTGGGACAGGTCTAAATCTGGAATATATCATTTGCTCCTACATCCTATTGCTTAGAAGTGACATAGCTGTAAAAGAAGTCAGGATATGTCTAGCTGAGTACTCAGGAGAAAAAGTAAAAACACTTGGTGAACAGTGAGCCAGTCTGGTGTATTGGGTAATTTTCCAAACATAAGACAGAGGTTTAGATCCTGGGTAGCCCAAGAGAATAATTAAGGTCCATGGCACATTCTATTTCTGTTGGCTGGTACCATAGGGAATGATTGAAATCGATTCAAATCAAGAATACAAATAAGGAAGCCACATTTTTCTATCCAACTCTTTTTGGCTCATGCATCCGAGAATAGAAGTAAATTATTTTCTTGTTCTTACAGAAACAAGGTAGTGGTGCCTCTGCTGCTCTCAGGTTTATGAGTATTATTTGCATCTACCCAACCAGGGAACCTCTCAGGAAACCATTCAAGACTTGACAGATTAATCATTGGCTTTAAATCAAAGTCAAGGTAACAGGTAATGCACTTTAGAAAGCCAACAGCGTGAGGGGCACCATGTTCAAGATTTTTCAAAAGAAATGGAATCTATCAGACTTTAAGTCCCATTTAACCATCATTCAAGTAGGTGGACACAGAAAAAGGGAAAAGTGAGGGTTGATAATCTATTCAATCTGTTTCTGTTCTCCTTTAGCCATCCAGGTGACCCAGGCTGACGGGTTCACCCATTTCTGTTAGAAGGGGAGAAAAATGAAGGAGGAGTCACAGTGTTCCAAATAAAATAAGTCAGGTGATGTAAAGATACTGTCTGATGAGGGGAAGAACCAGGAGGAGGAGCCAAAAGAAAAAGGCACTGGAGGGAGTCTTTTAGGAGATGCATGTGAGCTCTGAGCTAGGGAGAGAGCACTGGCCTGTGAAGGTGACATCCACCCTCAGAATGGCCACAGTCCCATTGTTTCCTCCCACTTAATAGTGGGAAGGCCAGGCTCCAGAAGATGAATGCTATCTGCAGGCTCACAGCTAGTTAGTGCTGGAACTAGGCAAACCCCGTGGCTCTCTATCTCTTAACCAGAACGTCTCTTTCTGCCTGACCCTTTTACCTTCTTCTTTCCTTTTTCCTTTGGGATATTTGTTTGGATTTGCACTGTAATGCTTATTTAGTTTGTAAAACACTCAGTAAAGTGGGGTAGAATGCCTTCAATCGCTGGCACATCCTTTCAGAAGCTCCACATTATTTTTCTGGTTGCAAAAAAAAAAAAAGCAACTTAAAAACCCCACTTTATCTCAGGATATTTAACAGAGCATCACAAATGACTTGGCCTCTCCAATTTTTGACTCCATTATCAGAGCCTCCGTGTGATTTCTAAGTTCCTAGTGTCTTTCCAGCTCTGACAGCCCATCAGGTCAGGAGATGCAAAATACTTATACCATATGGTACACTCGGGAGAAATTTGAACCTCTCCTCTCTGCTGGAGTCAGAGTATAAGTCTCTCCCAGGGAGCAGGTGCTGTTGGCGGGCATCCCAGGCTTGAGACCATGGCTGGTGTCAAGAGGGAGGATGAGCAGTTGTTGACTTCTTGCTAACACGGTGCCTCACAGGGGAGTTTGACACGCCTGAGCATTCATGCACCGGCTAGCGATAGGATTGGGCGTCAGAAACACCACCACAACAGTGAAGCAGAGTGGAGGGATTTCAGGCTAAGGGAAGAGGGGAGCTTGCTCTGATGGCAAGTGATAGAATCCCCAGGGCTGAGAGGATGGAACCCATGCTAGCACATCTAGAGTAACAGGAGAGGAGAGAGAACATATGGCCCAGATGCACGTAAGAGATGGGTCGACAGATGGAAGGATGGATGGAGTGGGGAAATACAGTTGGCCTGTATGAAGAGCCCACTTGAGGTGAGGGGTCATGATTTTCAAGAAAGACCTGTTGTAGTTGCTCGTGTTTTTTTTTTTTTCTAAGCCACATTCAGCTTCATGGGTACAGGTATAGAGCAGTAGAGTTGGCCTTCATCAGGACTGAGACTGAGTTGACTGAGTGCCAGAAAGTAAAACGAAGACAAGGAAACTGACAGTGTATGAAAGGGTGTGACAATGTCTGCAGTGCCTGGCCATGTAATGCAGGCTAAGAGATAAACAGGCAAGGGTGGGAGAGGGGTGGGAAACAGGACCTGGTGAAGGGCTTTCTGGATCTCAGAAAGGTGTCAGAGTTGTAGAAGTTGTGATATTAGAGGAAAATAAGCTGGAGAGATAGGAGGTGGTTGCGGAAGAGTAGGATGTTTGAAACGAACATTCATCGAAGGCAAACAGTCTTTGGTGATTATAGTCTAAGATCACGGCCATGGAAGTGAGTGGCTGAGGTTGAGTGAATGCGATCATTAGAGGAGTGGGAGTCAGGGGCCAGGATACTGCAGTCTCAAGAGTGATTGGTCAGAAGTGTGCTGGAGAGTGACAGTGACCCCGAGCCAGAATCCCCACTCAAGGACTCGGAGTGACCTAGAGGGCCATGGAAGAAGGCAACGAAGGAGAATGGTGTGGAGTAAACAGAGACAGCACCACTGAGAAGCAAGAGGACATCCTCCACCTGCTCAGACCCAGGAGCGAGAGGAGTGCAGGAGAACAGTCATCCCCACTAGAGGGCAGGGAGAGCTAGCTTTCCAATAGGGCATGAAGGAGAAGAGAACATTCAGAGAAGTTGAGGAATAGATAGTGAGTTCCCGAGGGCACAGCGAAAAGATATCAAGAGTTTGTGGCCTGGGTGGGAGTTGGGTGGTAGTTAAGATCAGGTCAGAAAATGTGATTTACACAGTACTATGGAAATCAGGCTACGGGGGGTCCTGGGTTCCCCATGGCAAATGACACAAACTGTCGTAAAGGCACATTCTCTCAAGGGTGATGAAGCGGATCCTATCATCTAAGACTGGGTCACATGCATGGGAAGTTTTGAGGCTGCTGAGATGAAATTTAGTTATGCGTGCAGCTTTCATTATCCTCATTAGTATAGGATTGCTACATTTTTATCACAGCAAGAGCCAGATTTTTCCAGAAATCTTCTTACGGGGTGTCTTAGGAAATATTTAAGTGTCATTTGATAAAGTGGGTTTTTGGGAAGCCCTAGAAAAATGGTATTAGAAATACATGATGTTATGTGGACACTTACCTTTTCTATTAGTTGCCTAACTACAGTTTTCTGTCAAATTACTATTTTTTCAGTATTTCTTTATAATGAATGATATGGCATTTGAATATATTTTATATTTTGTATGCACATTCCCATGGTATCACATCCTTCTGGTGTTTGCTCATACAGTAGCTCATGCAAAACACAACCAATAGTATAGATTACTCTATCCTCTTATCTGGAGCAAAGTCGTGATGAAAATTATGTTTGTTTTGAGGTGTTTGTATGTATAGATCATGAATCTTGGGGATCAGGACGTTACCATGATGTGTAGACATGTGGCCACATGTGGTAGATGGTCAATAAATGTCTCCTGGTAATTAAAATCATAAGTGGTAATTGAAAAACCAAAGCTTATTTTCAGTATTCTTGCAAAATTGATATATGCAGCTCTTTATTCATGCAGGCTGTGAAATATTGTTTGAACCAATTTCTGTTAGATGGTGAGACTCTCAAAGGCTGAAACTCCTTGCCTTATTCATGGCCCTCCCCCTGTGTGTTGACTGGCTCACATAGGATGCCCAATAAATATTGGTTGAGTGAGAAAGTAGAGGCAGTCTAAGTGTTCCTGAGCACGAGTTCTTTGCCAGATACCATACTAAGCACTTCAACTCTCAAGCTCAGTATATTCCAGAATATTTCTTATAATAACTCTATAAAGTGAGCAAGTGTTATCATCCCTATTTGAGACATTAAAAGATATTGGGAGAATGAGGCTCCAGGCTTCACGGTCACCAGTGGTAGAGGAGGGTAAGCATCCCTGGATGGGGATGTCCCCTAAGTAGGCCACACTGCCTTGGAGGGAATGGAGGGAGGGAGGCAAGAAGGAAGGAAGGAAAGAATTTTCTAAAAATTCTCTCTGGTTGTTGAAACTTAAAAGTTTTACCTGAAAGGGTCTTAAATATTAATATGGCATCACCACTGTTAGCAGCTCAGTTTCTGGAATGATCTACTGCCTTAGCAACTGTGAAACCCAGATGGCTCTTGCCGAATGAATGTAGAAAGCAAAGGCATAGTGATCAGGATGTAGCCACACATTACCATCAGATCTGGAAAACATCAGAAAATGGGATTTATGTTCCTGTTTGTGTGAGATGTTATCAGCCAT
This sequence comes from Lynx rufus, assembly GCF_022079265.1. Lineage (NCBI taxonomy): Eukaryota > Metazoa > Chordata > Mammalia > Carnivora > Felidae > Lynx > Lynx rufus. Next base: position 15,423,147 of record NW_025814840.1, read on the forward strand.
CTCATAGTCTGGCTAACACCCCATAATCACTGGCCTGTGGGGACATTTTTAAAATATCTGTGTAACCTAATCTTATCTAAAGTTAATGCAACCCAAACCTTTCTCCTTAGTGGCGACGCCACAGAGAGCGATAGCTGTCCCACTAATCTTGAAACTCTCTAGAATTCTTTCTTCTCTATGGCAACATTCGGGTCATTAGCGAGTCCTTAGTTCTAACATCTACATGGCTCAAGTAATCTATTAAATCCCTTGGTTCCAAACTTTACCCCTAAAATAATAGGTTCTCCATTCAGAATTCCTAAACACATATTTTTCTTCATTGCAAATTATGTGACATGTGAGTGAGAGAGACAAAGCCATGCTTGTCTAGATAGCAAGTCTGGGAAGAAAAGAGGCTTTGCTGTTGAACATGAAAAGAGTCTGCATATTTAGAAAAAAAAATGTAATGTTTATTATATTTTTGAGAGAGAGACAGAGACAGAGCGTGAGCAGGGGTGGGGGTGGGGGGGCAGAGAGAGAGGGAGACACAGAACCCAAAGCAGATTCCAGGCTCTGAGCTGTCAGCACAGAGCCCAACGCAGGGCTCAAACCCACCAACCATGAGATCATGACATGAGTGAGAAGTCAGAGGCTCAACTGACTGAGCCACCCAGGGGCCCCCTGTATATATTTTTTTTAAGTTTATTTATTTTGAGAGAGACAGAAGCAGTGCCAGCGGAGGAGGGGCAGAGAGAGAGGGAAACAGAGAATCTGAAGCAGGTTCCGCACTGTCAGCGTGGAGCCCGACGTGGGGCTCAAACCCACAACTGCGAGATCATGACCTGAGTGGAAATCAAGAGTCGGACACTTAAGTGACTGAGCCACCTAGGCGCACCGTGTTGTTTTAACGACGCTCAAAAATAAGTTTGTGGAAGAAAAGTACAATAATACAACTCAGAATGAAATATGAATGAGAGAATGACTCTTACCTGTGTAAGGTCAAGTGCACTGGTGTCCTGTAAATGGGGCAAGAATGGAAGAAAAGCCATATCATTCACAGAGATCATGATTATGTATGTCAAGTTTTCTCGTACCTGTGCTTCAAACCTGCCCAATATAAGTTACCATGTACACGAAGTGCTTTTGGGTGCATTTCATTTTCTCCTATAGGCCGGTAGGAAAAAGGTAAATTCAGAGAAACTTTTGCTCATAATCTGTTAAACCTTATTAGACAGTGTATGCTAAGGGGAAAATACGGATTTTAAATTCAAAACGCCAGACCCTTCCACTGGAGAGGCTGCTTTGGAGACCCAGTGTTCTTATTTATATAAAAAAGGAGAAATTACACCTGCATAGCCAGGTTAATGTGTGCCGTAAGTGAGATGCTATCACTTTTCAGTGTGATTAACATTACATAAGCAGATGATGTTTTGAAATCAGAATTCTCTGAGAGAAAACAATGCTGCTTCATTGAAAGGTATTCCACTGCTTTTAAAATCCAGCTGGCCAGACAGGTCATAAGAAAAATTTTATCGGTATGGATCTGTCTTAAAACAAATTGAGTCTCCTTGGAATATAAAATGGTTACAGTAAAAACCTCTGTTGTGCCCACAAAATCAAACATGTATAAATTATTCTAACACGTTTTCCCCCTACTGTACCCTGGGCCAATACACTTCTTCTAGATTCTCTGTGTGATCCTTGAAAGGTGGTCGACTGCAGTGCTGTTGAAGGCCTGGAATTGGGGACTAGGAGAGAAATTGCCCTGTAAAATAATACAGAGCTAAAACCCCTCAGTGTCTCAGGAGACCAATTCTACTCCTTGATTTCCTTCTGCTGTGTGACCTTGGTCATGTCTCATATTCTATTTCTCCATCTTAAGTTTGGATTAATTTCAAGGGGGTGATTATCAAATGGATGTGTGGCCATCATCAGGAAATGGGATGTATAATAAGTCAGCTTTATAAATAAACATGTTAATCATTGTAATGATTATTTCTTCCCAGACATTTAATCTGGTGAAGTCTAGCAGATATAAAAGCCTCCTCCTAGGGCAAATAGCTGGGGACAGATGTACCTTTAAGCTCCTGTTCCAGAATTCTGTCTGGGAGAATTAGCGTGGGGTGGAGGAGGGGCTGGAGGGGCATCTCCATGCCTTTCCCGAAAAAACAAACAAACCCCACTCTACGACTTACGTGAAAATGACAATAATTCACAAACTTTAAAATGCCTTCTCTTGTATTATTTCTTTGGGTCACATCACGGCCCTTGATATAACCCGCTGGCGAGAGGCAATGATCATTTAGATTTCCAGCCTTCATGTTGTGGATGCTCTCTCCCCCGTCGGCATCTCTGTCACCGTGTGTGTGACCCACTAACAGAAGCACGCCGAGGAGGGTGCTTCTCCAAAGCTCAAGGACAGCTGGCTGGGGCCGAGCCCTGCCTCACACATCTTGCGTCTCCAACACACGACATGCATGCGTGAGGTCCAAACGTCCGTGGAAGGGATCTGCTCTGAGCTCAGCTTTTTTTTTTTTTTTTTAATTTTTTTTTCAATGTTTATTTATTTTTGAGACAGAGAGAGACAGAGCATGAACGGGGGAGGGTCAGAGAGAGAGGGAGACACAGAATCCGAAACAGGCTCCAGGCTCTGAGCTGTCAGCACAGAGCCCGACGCGGGGCTCGAACTCACGGACCGCGAGATCATGACCTGAGCCGAAGTCGGATGCTTAACCGACTGAGCCACCCAGGCGCCCCTCTGAGCTCAGCTTTAACCATTTTCTGGTGTTCTCCTCCTTCTGTGGCCCTGGGCAATTCGGTAACGATCATAACTACGACCTCTGAAGGGAATACAATTTATAAAATCCACACACACATCCCAGAGTGTGTGTCTGAAAGCCCACCTGCAGCTTGAATCAAAAGCCCTGGCTGAAACCTATGTCTGCCTAATTGCAGTCCACTCCATGGCCAGGGACTGATTCTCTCCTATCAGTCCCCTCCTGGTGGCCTCATTGCGCACATACGTAAAACGCCGGCCCAGTGTCTGGCATGCAGGTCCAATGAAGGCAGTGGCCATATGAAAACACAGCACAAAGAAATGTCTAGCAAAGTTATTTTAAAACACTGTCACTGGATAGCCCTAAACATAATAATGATAACACACGCGGTTTTCTGGGGAATCCAGTTAGTCGGATTCTTTGGGACAGCTGAGTGGTGTTTCTCAAAATACTCCTATCAGATAAAGGAGGAAAACCGGAGGGCCAGGAGGCCCAATCTTTACAATATGTTGTGCATTTAGACTTTGCTGTGCATGTTGTAAAGCAAGCTGACATTTTCTTTCAGTGCAGCTTTCCCACTGCAGGGAACCGTTTTTTTGTTAATTTATTTATTTTAGAGAGACAGAGCACAAGTGGGTATGAGGAGAGAGAGAGAGAGAGAGAAGGAGAATCCCAAGCAGGCTCTGCCCTGTCAGCATAGAGCCTGATGCAGGGATCAAACTCACAAACTGTGAGATCACGACCTGAGCTGAAGTCAGACACTTAACCCACTGAGCCACCCAGGCGCCCCTGCAGGGGACTGTTTTTAATGTGTCCCCTTCACATAGTAGCCGGGCCTCTCCTTCATTTCCTCCGACCTCCTGGTAAACAGCCTCTTCCTTAGCTCCTGTCCCCATCACTTTTCACCTGAATGGGACTGTGGGTAGCTGACTTACCGACCCCAGCCCCTTCTTTGCTCCCCCAAAGCTGCAGGGGAATCTTCCTTAACTGCAACTTTACTCGTGTTTTCCTGAGGCTCAAAAGTCCCCACTGCCTGCCTGTTACCTACAAGATTAAGTTCATGCGTCTCTGTGAGAGTCAGGTTTCCACTCGAGCCGGCCTGCCCTGAGTCCCCTCTCCTCTGGCCCAGGCTTCCGGGCCTGGATGGCACCTTCCCCACAGGGTTCTCTGGAATGGAAGCGGGGACACTTTGGGTGGATTTTGGTTATCGGACCTTCTGTTTCAGCCAGCCATTCTCTTTGGCTTCCCGACCATTCCAAGAGGATGTCAGCTCTACCTCTAGCCTGGCTGGACCACGAAAGAGGGGGCCTGTGCAGACCGACCACACAGACTATCTCCATTCCTGGGCTTAAGTCACTACTGCTCAGTCCACAATAATTTTCAGAACTCGGTGGAGAAAAACGATCCATAGCAAGGATTTCCTCAAAGGGATAAAGTTCTCCTGCCCTCAAGACTCTCTAAACTCTGCCCTTGGGAGACACGAGACCTCTAGAGAACCACATTCGTAAGGTCGAATTGGTTCAGCCCCCTACGGAAATGCTTTCTCTTTATTGTGCTTTGGCCATATTAGAACAGCTCGTACTTTCTGGGCAATTCTCTTAAGGATAGTGTTCACCATGTTGCACCATGTACCTTTTATTAGGGTCCTGGGAACATTCTCTTTCTGGTGTCTTCGCTTGAAATAGCCAAGATCCTGCCAAGCAATTATTTTGTTGTTGTCTTAAGGACACAAGAAACTATTCAAGGTTTCTTTCTACATTGTCTTCTAGAAAGCCCCAGGGAAGTCTGTGGCCTACCTTTAGTAAATATATAGGGTATCACAGAATGCAGCTAGGGTCTCTTGGCATTATTCTTTCTGGCTTCATCATATTTTTTCTTGTCCCCAATTTTACTTAAATTTTATCATTTGCCATTGTACTGTGCACGCCTTTTTAAATTAACTTCATTCCTTTCGGGAATTAAGTGTGAATAAATAAGCCAGGCCTGGCCTGTCGCTGGTACGTGTGGCAAACAGCACTGAAAGGGAAGCAGCGCTTGCTCACTGGGGGAACCAGCAAAGGGAGGAAGGAAGGGTCAGTGGTCAGGAGAGCTGCCCGGTACGGCAGCAAGGGCTGCCCCACATTGTGGCCACATGCAGGAAATTGCTACATACCCTCTGTGGCGAGACATCTGGGACCTTCTAGATACATTTTCAGTTCAAAAAATTAATTTCCACTGCTTTAATTAGGCATTCTCATCTATCAGCACTCAGGCTCTAAGACACTCTAATAATTCAAATTTAAAAATTATTTAATGAAGGCGTTACTGTGTCCCACTGACTTAGACCATGAGAACATCACAACATAAAAGATGCCAAGGGTCTGGGGCGCCTGGGTGGCGCAGTCGGTTAAGCGTCCGACTTCAGCCAGGTCACGATCTCGCGGTCCGTGAGTTCGAGCCCCGCGTCGGGCTCTGGGCTGATGGCTCAGAGCCTGGAGCCTGTTTCCGATTCTGTGTCTCCCTCTCTCTCTGCCCCTCCCCCGTTCATGCTCTGTCTCTCTCTGTCCCAAAAATAAATTTAAAAAAAGTTGAAAAAAAAAAAAAGATGCCAATGGTCAGTCTCAGTGGAAACACCGGACAGAAACGGCCAGCCAGGTCCTCCCTCACTGACACCAATGGTGTAGGTCACGGCGTAGGGGCAGTTGACTCTTGGTGTTCTCTTTGGAGGAAATGTGCTCCAAACCCGGTGAGCCTCTCGGAGGAGAATATATGGTCTTGCTTTGCATTTGAGCAGCAGAGTAGTGCATGTACAGGATGACTGGTTTTTTTAATTTTTGTATTCTTTTGCAATGTGATCCTGACTATGAATCTTTTGCTCCTAAAAGGAGGTGCAGAGGCCTACCTTAACTGAGTGTTTATCAAAAACCTTTGGCAATTAGGGTGTCCCTGTCGAGCAGCCGTCCCTCATGGCACACTGTTTCCTCAACTGTCTTTGTCAGTGCCGAGATGCACCCATGTTCCTCATGGTGTGGGACTTTACTACTCACATGATAGAAATCGAAACTCCTCATTTTATTGTGTGTGTATACACACACACACACACACACACACACACACACACACACACTGAAACACACACACCTTCCAGTTTGTTTGATGTAAGGGGGAAAAACCCCTTACATTCAGCCCAATGTAAAGGGGGAAAAAAAACCCTTACATTCAGCTCAACATGGTAAATGCCAGACCTGGATGGAGAAGTATGGAGAAAGAAATTGTAAAGAAATGCAGATTTTTGAAGCATGTCATTTGACCAGTTTTGCTAACCTATTGGAGGTGAAAATCCTCCTTTATGCTTCTTCCTTGTGGAGTCTAAGCAATCTCACTTTGTTCACTGAAAGAGGGTTTCTTCCCGAATTACATTATTACTTGCAGAAAACCAGTGTTGTCCCTGTGCCATTTAGTAGGATGAGACATCTCCCACCCCCGGAGTCTAGTGCCTGCACGTCCAAGGGTCCCAGTGGGCGGATCAGTTAGGACACTGTGGCCATTACTCACTCTGGAGGCCCCAGAGCATGCAGTGTGAATTACTCATTGCTGATAATTCATGTATGTATTTCTATACATCTGTACCAGAGGGAATAAAAGCTTTTTATTGCAGCATGAGCTAAGAGACCCTTGAAAGGTTTTAAAAAGGAGTGCTTTCAGCTAAAACGCAAAGCAGTGAGGTCTTGGGGAAAGACAAATGGAATCAAAGATGTGGGATCAGCCCTTCACTGTTACACTTCATGTAACACTGCCTGCTTGCTTTCCCCATCCTGATCTTGAGTTCTGTTTCATTGACTGTTATCCTAACAATTCTGTGTGTACATTATTACTTGAAGGTTGTAGTTTCCCATTTCTGACTTGTTATGACCATCTCATTTATGGGTTCTGTGGAGAGGCTTAGTACAAACATTGATTTTCTTTGTCTGCCAAACACGCAGTATAATCTGCCGTGCATTTTCTCAATAGAGTTTCCATTGCCTGTGCATGCAGTGACCTGGATAAAAATCTTCCCTTCATTTACCCATTCAGGCATTGCACCAACTACTCTGTCGGCACCTACTAAGTAGCAGGCACTGTAAATAATGATAAGGGATGTTGGAAAAAATGAATGGTATGGGAATGGATGTCAGGAAAGTGTTTATGTCTGAATTCAGTCTCAAAAGATGTGTCAAAGAATTCGGAGACTTACCCTTTTGGCCATGACTGAGTAACCAGTACTGGACTATACTTCTTGCCATAAACAATTATGAAACTAGGAAAAATATCTTAATCAACCGCTTTCAGATTTTGAACAGACAGTGCAAGCCTCTGATCAACAAGAGAAAGGAGAGACACAAGTAAGCTCCATAATTACCCTTGCTTTCTTCCTGGAGACCCTTTCTTATCTGTAGTATGGAGGTTGGGGGCAACACCCAAATAGAGTACAGTTGTCTTGCTGAGCTACGGAGGCAGAATCAGAGTTCTCAGCTGCTAAGGTAGCTGGGTTTTGTGGGTCAGAGTATCAGAAAGAAATGAATTTCACAAGGAAGGCACTGTAAAAATCTGTACAGGGATCCTCTTTAGTAATTGGATGAATATTAACCTGCTGACTGTTAGAGGCAAGTCCTGACAGAGAATAGTAACTGTGGAGGTCTGAACTAAATAGAAAATATGGAGGCTGTAAGGTGCCGAGATGTAGAAATTCCAATCGTCCAGCAGAGACACCTTATTGAACATCCCAGGAGTTGAACCAAGACCCCAGAAAGACCAAGCTTTAGGAGTAGAGATATTATCACCCCACAGGTCTACTCTAGACACTCTAAAAGCAAGTTAAGAGACTCTTAAATACAGATAACAAACTGAGGGTTGCTGGTGGGGTGTTGGGTGGGGGGATGCACTGAAGGGGTGAGGGGCAATAAGGAGGACACTTGTTGGGATGGGCACTGGGTGTTACATGTAAGTGATGAATCGCTGAATTCTAGTCCTGAAATCGCTATTACACTATATGTTAACTAACTTGGATTTAAATTTTTTAAAAAGTTTCAAAAGGATCAAGCTGGCAGGCTGATGTGCAAATAAATTAACTACTTAACAGAACAAAACTCTTTGAAAAGACGAAAAAACAAACAAACAAACAAACAAAAGAAGTCCAGACTGTCAACACTACAGCATCAACAATATCCAGCATATAATAAGTTTCTAGATATAAAAATAAGCAGAAAAAGTGGTCCATAACCAGGAAAAGAAAACAATAAATAGAAACACACCCAAAGATGTTGGAGGTAACAGAAAAGAAGTTTCAAACAGATATTAATATGCTTAGGAATTCAGAGGAAAAATTATCATAATGAATGAACTGATGGAGACTATCATAGGAAAGAGCCAGAAAGTCTAAAAATAAAATCCAATGTCTGAAATGAAAAATTCAGAGGATGGAAGAAAAGATCAATGAACTTGAAGACAAGGCAATAGAAGCTGTCCAAACTGAGGCAAATAATAAAAGGTTAAAGAAAATAGAAACTCAGTGATCTATGGGGACAATATCAAGCATTCTAATATATGTGTAAAATTGGAATCCAAAAGGAAAAGTGATAAATAGGGGCAGAAAAAATTGAAAAAATATTCTTCAGAAACTTTCAAAATTTGATGGAAAATATCAATCCATAAATCCCAGGAGCTCAGCACACCCCAAGCCAGATAAACAAAGAAAACCAAACCTAAGCACATAATCCTCAGACTGGTGAAAATTAAAGAAAGAAAAATCAAAGAGCATCTGAGATTTTTCTATAATCATTTTGTCAAGATCATGAGAAAGTTTAAAAAACACTTTACAGACAGGGAAAAAGCATGTGAATTATTAAAATATCATAAGAAATAATGCAAGTCAGAAAACAGTGCAATGATATTTTTTAAGGGCCGAAAGGAAACTATCAACCCAGGATTCTACAGCTAAGGAAAATATCCTTCAAAATTGAAGGCAAAATTTACATATTTCCAGAAAAACAAAAGTTGACATAATTACCAGCTAACCTCCACTGTTGTAACAAATGTTAAAGGTAATCCTTCAGTTTGAAAGCAAATGATAACATGGAAAATCGATTCTACATAAAACAATGAAGATTGCCAGAAATGGCAAATATGTTAGCAAAGATGTTCTTTTCTTTTTAAAAAACTTTACTGTTTAGAGCAGAATAATGATGGTCTATTATGGGGGTTAAATATACGTTAAAGTAAAATGTTTGACAACAATAATGGCAAGGACATGAAGGAGTCAATATACCATTTTAATAATCTCACAACATTACAGGAAGAGTGGTATGAAATCCATCTATTGCAGATTGCAAGAAGATGAAAATGCACATTGTAATCCCTAGCCAAAATAAAGATATTTTATAATGATTGAAGAGTCAATTGATCATGAAGATAAAACAGTCTCAAATGGCATACACCTAATAACAGAGGTTTAAGGAATAAAAACTAGGTGAGTTAAAAAATAGTTGAACTGGGGCGCCTGGGTGGCGCAGTTGGTTGAGCGTCCGACTTCAGCCAGGTCACGATCTCGCGGTCCGTGAGTTTGAGCCCCGCGTCGGGCTCTGGGCTGATGGCTCAGAGCCTGGAGCCTGTTTCCGATTCTGTGTCCCCCTCTCTCTCTGCCCCTCGCCCGTTCATGCTCTGTCTCTCTCTGTCCCAAAAATAAATAAACGTTGAAAAAAAAATTAAAAAAAAAATAGTTGAACTGAATGAAAATTAAAAACACCAGTATAAAAAATGTATGGGATACAACCAAAGCAATGTGTAGAGAAAAACTTACAGCTCTAAAGGTTTATAATAGCAAAGAAGAAAGGTTTAAATCAATGACCTAAGCAAGGAGTTGGCAAACTATGGCTATGAGCTTAGAATGGCTTTTATATTAAAGGGAGGGAGATGGAGAAGGAGGGAAAGAAGAGAAAGAGAGGGGACGAGGAGGCAGCAGTAATATAGACCATATGTGGCCCCAAAATCTTAAAATATTTACTCTCTGACCTTTTACAAAATACAAATTGGCAACTCCTAACCTACACTTTCACCTGAAGAAACTAGAAAAAGGAGATGAAATAAAACCCGAAGCAAATAAAAGAAGAAAATTAAAAAAAAAATGAGAGCAGGAAATCTATGCATCATAAAATAAAGAAACAATGGAGGAAAATAATCATGAAATCAAATATTGATTCTGAGGAAATACCTATAAAATTGAAGAAAAAAAAACTACCCAGACTGATCCAGAAAAAAAAAAAAAAGATAAAACACAGATTATCAAGATCAGGAATTAAGGAGGGGACATTACTACAGATCTTAAAGCATTATAATAATAAGGACATTTTATAAATTTGACAAGTTAGGTGAAATTAAAAACTCATTGAAAAATATAACCCCAAATTTGACACCAGAAGAAACAGAAAATCTGAATAGACCTATATGTGCTAAAGCAATTGAATTCATAAGGAAAAACAAAACGAAACAAAAACAAAACATCTTGGCCACAGAGAGAACTCTAGAATCCCTGTCACCATTAATCATGTAAACTGTATTAAACTCTATTACACATGTAAGCAAGGATTATGACCAATATTGCCTTAACTCTTTCGGAAAATAGAAGAGAAAACACTTTCCAATTCATTTCATAAATTCAACATGTATACCAGACAAGGACATCACAGGGAAATAAACCTATAGGCCAATCTACCTTGTGAATGTATATATGCAAAAATTCCCAACAAAATACTAGAAAACCACATCCAGAAATATATAAACCTGTCACGTTTCTCCCTGTAATGAAAGATTGGTTTAATATGTGGAAGTTCATCAATAGGGTTTACCATATCAACAGAATAAATGGGAAAAACAGTAAAAGCGTTTGCTAGAATTAAATACCTATTTCTGATTTTAATATAAATTCTTAGATAACTGGAAATAGAAGAAGACTTTCTCCTTCTGACAAAGAGCGGTTATGAAAAACCTACAGCTAGTGTCCTTACATAATGCTAAAAGACTGAATACTTTCCCCCTAAACTCACATTTATTTAACATTGTACAGGAGGTTCCAGCCTATGCAATAAATGGCCAAAAATAGAATAAAGTCGTAAATATTTTTAAACTCCCCAAAAGTGTTACCTACACTAACTGTCCCTGCTTTTTTCTCTCCCCTACTGTTGGCTCCAAGCAGGCATCCCCTCCCCCACTCATCATTACACCTACACCTCTCTTGCAGAGATAATCATTCACTTCTGTATGGCCAAATCTCACAGTTAATTCCCCAAGTAATTTGACCTATAAGCATCGTTTAACATAGCTGATGTTCCCTCTTCCTTGAAACTCTGTTTTTCTTTTTTAACTTGCCTTTTGCTTCTTTCTGGTTTTCTTCTGACCTCAGAGGCCACTTCTAGCCAATCATTTTTTTGGGAGAACCTCACCTCCCCAGCCTCTGAATGGAACGCTCAGAGCTCAGCTCTCAGACCTGTCCTTTCTCCCCAGATTACTTTAAATCGCCCCTATATCCTGATAATTCTCTCAGATGTTATGAATTTCTGCCAGAACCCTTCCCCTGAACTCCAGATTTCTTAATCCAACTGTCTACTTGACATCTCTATTTTGATTAATAGCGAACAGCTAAAACTTCACATATGGAAGAAAAACTTCCTGATCTTCCCCTCAGCCCACCCAAAGCCTGCTTGCCCTGCAATCTTCTCCATCTCCGTGGACAGTCTTCTCACTTTTCACCTTGCTCAGGTCAGAAAACTTCACACCATTCTTCATGCATCTTTTCAACATCTCCCATCCAAATTGGTTCCCAAATCCTAACAGACTACCTTCAGAGAGATCCAGATGTGATCATTTCTCCATACTTTCCCCAGTGGCCTTTATCCAAATCACCACTGTGTCATGTGTGTTAACTAACAGCCTCCTAACTGATGTCCTGGCTCCCACCCCTGCTTCTCCTATAGTCCGTTCTCTGGACAGCAGCCAGCATGATCTCCTCCAACAGAAGTCAAACCACATTTCTCCTAAGCTAAAAACATCCAAGGGTTCTGAGGGACCACTCCGAGTAGGATCTTTCGCTTTTCCTGTTTCTGGTTCCTATGATCCGTGCAACTACCAGAGTACTTGTAAAATACGCTAGCATGTATTCACAAAGTGTGCAGCTGGTTTTTTGAAGCTAGATGCAGGATATTCCATTTATTCCTGTTAGTTTTTCAGCATGTTAGTTTCAGTCCACCATCCTGTCTGCTGAGATCGTTTTAGGTCACAACTCTGCACTCCAGACAGTGCCAGTAACTTATGTCGTTGGCACACTGTGTATGTTCCCCTCTAAATCATTGACAAAAACGTTGAGCCCCCCCCCCAACATCCCTGCTCTCAGTCATGTGAGGTGAGGCGGCATGCGTGGTCTGCCCTAATGGTTAGGCAACGGAGCTCTTCCAGAAAAGAAGCAGGGAGCTTTCCATCCTGAAAAACACATCAGCACGCACCTACTTGCTCTCAGACATCTCCACCTGCCACCTTTGTTTAGCCTCCTCTCTGCTCAGCTGTGACCTGCAGGTTTCTGGTAAAGGTAGTTCAAGAGTGTAACTGTACTGCCTTTCAACTTGGTGTCCATGAGCACCGTGCAAGTCTGTCTCCTCTCTGTCTCTCTCTCTCTCTCTCTCTCACACACACACACACACACACACACACACGAATGGGGAGGAGCTGAGAATCAGAATGGATACGAATGAAGAAAAGAGTTAATGACGATGAGAACGGTGACTTATTTGGGAATTTAAGAATTAAACAAGCCTCCTGATTCCCAGACTTCCTTCGGTGTCTTCCCAGACTTTCTTTGGTGTCTTCCCCTCCAGGGAAGGCCGGGGAAAATCCATTGTGAACAAAGGTTAACCCAGTGACTCCTTGTATAACTTCCATCTTGTTTGTGCTCTGCCAGGAACCTACTGCCAGCAGAGAGAGGTCGAGGCCATCATGGAAGGTGATGAGGACGACAGAGGCTGTTGCTGCTGTAAACCGGGCCACCTGCCGCACCTGTTGTCCTGCAATGCCGCCTTCAACCTCCGCTGGCTCACCTGGGAGATCACACGAACACAGTACATCCTGGAGGGCTACAGCATCATAGACAACAACGCAGCCACCATGCTACAGGTTTTTGACCTGCGTAGGATCCTCATCCGATACTACATCAAGGTATCGCTGCTCTGGGCCCCGGGACACTTGTCTGAGTAATCATTCGGGGCTGGCTCAAGACGCTCCCAGAGAGATTTGCAAAAGGCTAGATGCTGCAGCTTCTCCTCGTCTTCTGAATCTGAGACCCAGCTAGGTTTGGGAACCACTGGTTTTGCGAAAAATCCTCAAGGGCTTTGAGGTAACCTGGAGCTCACGCCTTGAGTCACAGCCTAAGCGTGGCCACTAATAGACAGTTCCTTTCCTTCCCTAAACCTGTGTCTTCCTTTCTAACACAGCACAGCTATGGTGATGATGGTGACAATAAATTGAAACGTCCTGGAAATATCACCAAACCTCAGCATTTACGTGCGACAAGTTACCGATTTAGATGCTCTGCAATTTCCACCCTAGAACCAGAATTATTTTTTGAGCCTAAAATAAAAACTCAAAAGTATAGTGAAATGATCCAGTTAGGATTAGTTATGACGGCCTTTCTTCCTCACTCGTTTGGGACTAATGACATAGTTTTCCTGTTGCTCAGGGGCCACGTCTGCCTAACCCATATTCAACCTCAGAAAACGTGCCGGTTTGGAGTGAAGTGTCCTGGGAAACAAATATGAACCTTGAGCGAGGGTGCAGAGGGACAGTCGGGTCTAATGGGGGGGGGCGGGGACAGTCTTTGCACGGGCTTCTGTTCAGAGGGAGCACTTTGCATGGTGGAACCCCGGGTCCTGGTCCTCACAAGGGTCCACATTTTAATGGCGTTTAAAACGAGGATGCTTATCCGTCTGAGATCCCGGACTCCCTTCCAGCTGAGGCTGTGAGAAGTGGCCCAGCAGAAATGACGAAATACAAAGTAGGCAGGTAACACAGGTGCCTGAAGCCGCAGGAGTCTCAACCAACTAAAAGAAAGACGTTTGGAAATTTGGAATAGCTACCGAGGAGAGCCCCACGTGTGCGTCAATACTGCTCAAGTTTACAGGAAATAGAAGACAGACTGTAAAGAGTCAGAAGGTTAAATAATTCTCGAGCATCACACCCCAAGGCAGGTGTAATGAGAAATGTTCGTGAGACCCTTTCCTGTGCGGAATATTCAAAACAGATTTAGTGGTTCGTATTCACCACCTTCATGTGTGCCGAAGGGGTGCAGGAATTTACAGCCCCGCCTCACGCAAAACTGTGGCTGTTTTGCCCAGCCTTGAATACATCGGGGAAGATTGGGGAAAGCCCATCAGGGAGTGGTGACCTCCTGCCTCGTGATTCCACGGTCTGCTCCCTTGGCCATTATAAACTGCGCTGCAAGACGTCTTTCATACAGAGTCAGCCCTGGGCAGACTCGGCGTCGCAACTGGGGGTAGAGTTGGGGGGTCACGAGATAACCGTGGCACGCTGGCGCGAGAAGTGTGTTTCTGTCCCACGTGAATGAAGAACGGAGGGGTTCTGTTCTGTGGCTCTGTTCCAGGAAGTCCTAGGGACCCAGGTTCCTTCCAGCTGCCAGCCCTACCATTTTAAGTGACTCCCCCCCTTCATGTTCCAAGAGGTAAGCCCCAGGCTCCAGTGGATGGAGGAGAGGACACAGGAAACGAAGACCAAGGGCATGCACCAGCGGTCCCCTCGAAATGCTCCTGGAAGCTGCCACATTACATTCCTGGTGTCTCCCAGGGGCCGGAAGGTTGTCCTGTGCCAGCAGTGAGGGGTTAGGAAAGTGCATTCTGAGCCGCCTTGAACCCAGAGAGAAACCATCTGGAACTTTCCACCGTTGTTTCCGGTAGAGTTTCCACACTGCCACCCATCTCCCCCTTTGCACACGCATTCCGGTACCCCCCGCCCCCACCCCTGCCAGACTTCCTCCTCCTGCCCTTCTCTCCTCATGCTCCCTGTGCTCACAAGCTCCCTTGGGGCCCTTGCCCGGCGTTCACCTCACCTGCATCTTCCGGCAACTCCCTCGGCACGGGAGCCACGCACGCCTGACTCCTCTTTGGGTCCCCAGCGTTCGGTGTGGCGACCTGTGTGTTGAGGTATCCGGGGAATTTTTTGGACTGAGTGAACAAAGGTCCCAGGTAATGTGGATCTGGGGTCCGGGCCATAGAGTCCGGGCGGATGAGATCCAGATGTGTTCAACACTGAGCCGCATCTCTGTGCACTGAGCCACATCTCTGTGAATCGGCAGCTCCCCATAAACAGCCTTCCTGTGAGCGAGACTTGTAGGCAGACCCAGCCGCACGTGATGGAGCCAGCAGGCCGCCATGAGTGAGAGAAGAGAGAGGGAAAGGATGAGGTGCCCTTTCAGGGTCTCCCCTCTCGGCTTTTCCAGAGGCCTTGGGGGCACCACTCCGGGACCTGCTTTTCGAGGCCCCCCTCCCTTGAGCTGGTAATTGGATGGATACTCACTTTCCTCTTCTCCTGCCTCCCAATCCCCCGTATGTTTTCTAAAATGACAGTTTACCAGTTTCCTGATAAACAAGTCCAGGATAATGTGCAAGCAGCCGAGGCTGAAGGAGCTCCCCCCGCCCCACCCCCGCCCAGAACCTGCCAGATAATATTTAGTTTGTGGGAAAACAATGCCCTTAACTCTGTTTTCCAAGAGTGGGGGGAGTGTCAGGTGGGGTAGGAGAGGCACCCGGCGCAATGCTTCGTTACCTGGCGAGGCGCTGCTCGCGAGCTGGGGTGCAGACCCCTGGCACCAGGCTCCCCGAGTAAGCTGGCTAATCAGAGACTTGCATGTCTTGCCCAGAAATTCTGACTCCGTGGGCCTGGGGAGGGGCCCTAGCCCCCGTATTTTTAAACTCATTTCCCAAGTGATTTGATATACAACTAAGCTTGGGCACCACTACGGACATATTTGTGCTCAACAGAAACAGAATTCTCTTAAATTCCAAAATAGTGCTCAGGAGGGGCCCAGGTCAGGTGGCAGGTGGGTTGGTTTTCAGTAGCATCAACGGGCCTGTTCATGCGGGGCTCTCTCTGCCTGCGGCACTCAGTGCTTGCCCGCCCTGTGCTGTGAGGTGGCTCAGAACTTGCCCCCGTCCCCCCGTGGAGCTAGTTAAAGAAAATCTCAGGGGTACCCAGTGGCTATCAGAACAGAAGAAACAGCATTTGAGGGTAAAAAACCTTGGTTACTCGGGGAACAAGACTGCCTTTGTTATTCTGAATTGCTCAAAGTTTCAAGAGTTGGGTTTCATTCTTTTTGTCGTCATTATTGTTATTTTTATTGGACAGGCAAATCAGAAAGGAAGAAAGGCATGGAGTATTTCCATTACACAAAAGGATTTCTTTTTTTTTTTTAATCTCCTAATAAACTGGGTCAGTTCCCCCACCCTGTAGGAATATACTTGAAATCATTTCCTTCCTGACAACTGGAGGGTTTTCTCTGGTGCCTCCTCCAGCTCCCCTCCACTTATTTGTGTTGAAAACCCTCGGAGCAGTCAAGGAATCCGCTTTCTGCCAGGGCCTGGTTTTCCTGCTGCCGTCTTTCCTGTCCAAGCCTTTCAGAAAGGAGATGCGCTTATCGCTGGCCTTGCAGAATGAGAAGCGGAAGACCGCACGTGTGGGTCTGCCTGCCAGGGCCCCCTTCCTAGAACGAGCTGTCTGATAGAATATGCTGATCTACAATGAAAATGAGAAACCAGGAGACTCCCTGCTGGAGGGGCCAGATACGGTGGATGAATTCAGAAGAGGTCTCGCTTTCCACATGGTTCTACGCCGTCCATTCATTCTCCCTGTCCTCACTTACCAGGTCGACTTCGTGTCGTATCCGTTTCATCCTGACAGATTCGGAAGGATTTCACACTGTTCGTTGACTCTGTCTCCCCGACAGGATTTCTGCCTACGCGAAATGGAAATGGAGTATGGTTTGCCACCGTTGGGTGTGTTGTGTTTTCTCCGGGGCGAGGGGAGCGGGTTCCCCTCGTGCACTGGGGAGCCGAGCCGGGGCAGCACTGGGAAGTCAACACTGCAAGGTTCTGCCAGACCTAGAGGAGGAAGTTTCAACCTCTGGGATTCAAACTCCTCATTAACTATGCTGACTTCATCGGTCGAGGGGGTTATTTTCATTCCTCCCTAGAAATGAACGAAAAAGTAAACGCCCTCCAAGTTTTGTTTGTTGTTCCTATCTGGTACATGTGATTGGAACATATTGGGGAAAGACCAGACCAGATGTTTGCTAGAGCCAGATGTTCAGACAGACCCAATTTCTTCGTACCCTTTGTAATCGTCAGCTGAGACACCTTGCCTCTGGCCAGTCACAGATCCTCCTGTGCTTGTAACTTTGGGTCAGCTGTTTAAACCCCCCACGTTCATAAAAGCTTTAAATTATCCTGCCAGCAAGTCGGCCGTAGAAAACCCTCCAGATCCAGGGGCCTCTGGGTGGCTGTTGGTTAAGCGTCCAACTTCTGCTCGGGTCGTGATCTCAGGGTTCGTGAGTTCAAGCGCTGCTTGTGCTGACAGCCCAGAGCCTGGAGCCTGCTTCAGATTCTGTGTCTCCCTTTCTCTCTGTCCCTCGCCAGCTTGAACTCTGTCTCTCTGTCTCTCTCAAAAATAAACATTAAAAAAAAAAAAAAAACCCTCCAGATTCAGAACCGACATTTTTGAATATTGGAAGGCACTCTGGTGGCCGCCACAGACTCAGCGGTCTCCCGGCCCCACAAGCCTTCTGTTCCCTCACCCCTACCCCTCACCCCTCACCTGGGCTGCTAGCACGGACTCCCTGAGCCTCAAGCCCCTGGATGGGTAAGTCCTAGATCCAAGGACTTATATGCCAAATAGAAGTTGTGTGCCAGGCCACGTGCTGAGTTCTTTATACTCATTGTCTTGTTTGAAATCTCCGAAAGATGAAGAGAGGCGGACTTTACTCGCGCCTCTGTCCTTTCTGCCTCCCACTCAGCCTCCTGTGGCCTCCTCCTTCTTCCTTCCCGCTCTGTCCCCTCCCTCCTTATACTGAAGGGACTTCTCAAGGCTGACGGGGCTGTCCTGGGTGCAGTGCCGCAGGAACGATAGAGCGTGTGAACCGCGGACTTCTTGTCCCCGCTCCACCACTTTGGGGTCGGGTGGGGGAGGCTTACAGAGAATATGCCCCAAAGAAGGCAGGCCACACACCGTGAGCTGCACGCAGATTAGCCTTCCCGAAGTGCAGGCTGCCGTCGGCCCTAACAGCCGAGAACGGCTGAGTCCGGCCTTTGCCGTCATTTGGCCCGAATCCACGGACCCCGTGCGCCCACCCACTCACCTGCTCAAACTCCTCAGATAACCTGGAACCGGACACTCGTTAGCAAGCTCCAACCTTGGAGTTCCGGATCTCGTGTCCCAGCCGAAGGGAGGAAAGAGCAGGAGAGAGGGCAGGAGCCTGCCTGGAAAAGTGTGTCTCTGCCCGCTCAGTCACGGGGGTCAAGCCACCTACGCCCTGGCCAGGTCCGGGCCGCATGGTTTCCTTTCTGCCTTCTGTCTTGGGAAGAATGTCTTTTTATAATCAGAGAGGGCCACGGGGCTTGGGGCCACGGGAGCGTGCATCGCTGCCTCTTTTGCACCAGACGCCACCCTTCCCTGTTGCGGCGATTCCCAGGTGACATACAAGCCACGTTCCCGGGGCCGCCCCAGCCTCAGTGGCACTGAGTACCCCTTCCAGTTGCCTGCGATAATAAAGGGTACAGAAGGCTATAATGAAGGTATACTACCACTGCTGCCGATGCACCCACATCCGAGTTGGATTTTCGTTTTCTCTGCGACAGTTTGACTTCTCCAGGCCGGGCGCTAGCCTTTCTGAAGGACGCGTTCATTCGCAAACTGCAAGATGGCTTTCAGTAAAGCTGTGACTTACAAGAAGAAAGCCCGAGGGTGGCATTTTCCCCAGTTGGGATGTTCCTCAGTGGAGTGTCTGATGGAGGGGAAAACACGGGTTATTTTGAAGGCATCACGGATGTCCACTGTCTGGGCACCCCGGATTACGTGTGCATGTGTGTTTCAACAATCCTACATCATAAGTACTTTCCAGAAGAGTTTTGTTGTTTTTGGGGGCGCCTGGGTGGCTCAGTCGGTTGAACGTCTGATTTCGGTTCAGGTCATGATCTCGAGGTCTGTGAGTTCGAGGCCCACATCGGGCTCTCTGCTGACAGCTCTGAGCCTGGAGCCCGCTTCAGATTCTGTGTCTCCCTCTCTCTCTGCCCCTCCCCACCCTCAAAAATCAATAAACATTAAAAAAACGTTTTTTGAGAATTTTGTTGTTTTTGTTCATTAAACAGTCTTTGGCTGGGGTCTCGGGAGAAGGTCTGCCCGTGTCTTTCAGCAGGATCAGCCACCCGTGGCCTCCACAGGAGCCTGTGTAACCCAAGGGTGTTCTCGTGTGTCTCTCTCTGAAGGGGTAGGGCTGGCTGTCATTCTTCCTCACCATGGAAATTCTGTTCTGGTACATTCTGTTAGCGTCCTGTTCTTCCCACTTCCCTCATCCCTGTGGTGACCCTTAAGACAGGACACTTTAGAATGTCTCAAGTAAGTCCTAAGCATTAAAGCTGGCAGGAAATGCCATGAAACCAAGTATGTCTCATACTTCCCTGTCATTGATTTACTTTATGAAATACAATAAATAAGGAGTCTTTGCGTCTTTCAAATGGCTCTAAGGGCTCAAAATCTTGCTTTTTGTCTGCAGAGCATCATATACTATATGGTAACGTCCCCCAAACTTCTCTTGTGGATCAAAAACGAATCACTTCTGAAGTCCCTGCAGCCTTTTGCGAAGTGGCATTACATTGAGCGTGACCTTGCAATGTTCAACATTAACACCGATGATGACTACGTCCCGTGTCTCCAGGGGATAACACGAGCCAGCTACTGTAACGTTTATCTAGAATGGATTCAGTACTGTGCGCGGAAAAGACAAGAGGTAGGTCAGGGAGGTGGGGGCTGGAGGTACTGAATTAAATTTAAAAAACAAGGAGCATTTATCAAGTCCGTCTCTTATACTGTACGGTAGACAGAACATTAGCATCTGGATGAATGTTTATTTAACACTTACACAAAATTAAAAGGAAGAATTCACATACCACGTTCTCCAATAGAGGAGCCTTGAAAGTATATTTCTCTCTATACTGTGCTCAGGGTTAGCACCGTTTTAAGCGTCTGTCATAGCTTTAAAAGTCTGGAAACTTCTTTGTTTAGAGCTGCTTGTGGAGATTTCCATACAAAGGATATCTCTGCTGAAATCCGGAGGATTTGCTGAACGTATTGAATTGTGGCCCTGCAACCGATCTGTTTAGCCATCAAGATGGCCCATCTCACTCCGCAGTCGTGTCTCTTGGGCATTATCGCCCACATGCCGAGGACACTTCCGGAGATGAATGCAGCATCTCAGAAATGAAACCAAGGACAACAACAGCTTCTAGAAAGAAGAGGAGGAGGGTCGGCCAGGAGGAGGAGCTGGGGGAGGAGCAAGGGAGGGAGTCAGTTGACTTTGCTTCCTGGGATTTGAAAAGCCGATTCCATATGCTGTTGATAGAGACAGTAGATCCAAAATGAATACACCCTCCTTAGTAGTGATGAAGTATGCCAGCGGACGTGAGGGGACAAACCAAGTTACAACACTAACCCAGGTCCTCCACCTTTCCGCGAGTGATTAAAAACAGGGCGCAGAAGGAGCAGGTGGTAGACTCTGCCTTCCCAGGTGCAGCAGAGAGAATGTGTGCTGATATCTTAACCCTTGCTTAGCCTCTTCAGGTGGCTGAGGTGTGCAAAGAATCTACGGGTATTCCGAGCTATCACCGCGGTGTTCCTCTTTCCTCATGTGGTTCCTGAAATTGTTTCATTTGCCCTGCAAAAAGATATTTCGGCTCTTTCTTCTGCCTCTTCCCCGCCTCTCTTTTTAAGCTGACTTTGGATGACCCCTTAAATCTAGTTGTTGATTGTGGACTTAATGGTCAGTTCAGTGGGCTCCTTGTTATAGGGAGAACAGAAAACCCTCACCTGCACGTGATAGACACGTCTTGCCCCTGCATTGGACGGCACTAAGGTGGGCATTCATTTGAACGTAAGCCCTGACCCTCTTCTCCTGAAGCGCCATATTCACAACTCCAGAGAATTAGGTCAACAGGCACATGTTAGCCCCATCTCTCCTCTAGAGTAGCTTCCTCATTTCAATTTTTTTTTTTTCCACGTCCAAGCACGAGAGAAACTCTGCAGGAAGCAGAGAGTCCCCCAACCCTGGGGTATTCTAGTCAACTCGGTGACCACAATGGCTGATGGACAACACCCCTGACACTCTACCTTTATGATTCTGTGTCCTTGCCTATTGGAACCCGTGTGAGAGTTGAATTAACATCCTTGCTCTTTCAGCCTTCCAAGAACCTGGACAGCGATGAGGACTCTCCTCTAGTGACCCTGTCCTTTGCCCTGTGCATCCTGGGGAGGCGAGCTCTGGGAACGGCAGCTCACAACATGGCCCTCAGGTACCTGCAGAAACAGTACCGGCACCAACGGTGTTTCTGAGTGATTTTTGTCAATCATTTTCTTTATTTTAAAGTTACAGATAGTTCCTTCTGTAATAAATTCTGCTGGGTCCAAAAGAAGGCTTTCTTGAGCACTGTGACCTTTTGGAGTTCTGCATTTGGAAATGCCACTAATACAGAACAGCCAAAACCCCAGGATTATGGGTACAGGGCCTTCTGTGTTACAAGCCATGGACTTGCTGAAAAGATGAAATGAAACCATTTATAGGAACTTCCTAGCCTGGTCTCTAGCAAAATTAATGCTTAATAAAAACGTTCGTTCCCTTTCCCCGTTTTTCCTGCAAAAGGAAATCATCACATCTGTGCTCCAGTGTAGACCGCACCCTGCCCTGTCTCTGCGGGGCTTTGATTAACTGGATGTCCCCTCAGCTGTGTTTTCAAACTCTGTTTCTACCAGATCTTCCTGCTCTGTTTGTAAATAGCTCAAGGTTCTCTCCTTTTTTAAAAAAATTGACCTAGGGGCACCTGGGTGGCTCAGTCAGTTGAGTGTCCGACTTCAGCTCAGGTCGTGATCTCACAGTTCGTGGGTTCGAGCCCCGCATCAGGCTCTGTGCTAACCGTTTGCTCAGAGTCTGGAGACTGCTTCAGATTCTGTGTCTCCTTCTCTCTCTGCCCCTCCCCTGCTCACGCTTTGTCTCACTCTGTTTCTCCAAAATAAATGTGAAAAAATTTTTAAAAATTGACCTATAATTGACATACATTATATTAGTTATACACACACACACACACACACACACACACACACACACACACACACACACATATATATATATATATATATAAAATTGGAACCCAAAAGGGTTCTTTTGGTATTCAGCTGGAGCAAGTGTAGACTGGATCACAAGCTTCTGAATGGCAAAAGCCACTCATGTATTGGTTTAACAACCTTCACAGCCTCTGCACTAAGTAAGTCGAGGGGGACTTGCTGACGGTTCCCGAATGCCCTTCTGCAGGGGACGGCTGTGAGCCCTTACCAGTGGAAAGTTCTGGAAGGGTGTCATCAGTTTCGGTGTGTGACTTGGTGAGGGGTGAAGTGGTATGTTGGGCACGTCTCCTCATTTCTCTCTGGACGCAGTAGCCTTGAGTCACGCACAGGAAAAGGTAAACACCGGGGTAGAGCTATTCTCACAACTCCCACATCTCTGAATTTTACGATGTTCTTCACAGGTGAGAAATGCTAACTGACCATTTTCATGTGGAGTTAGAACTTGTTATAGGGAATGCCCTGGGGAGGAGCTGACTGGCTTCTCCCGCCTGACTCAGCCTCATGCTGTAGACCCCGACAGTTTCCTCTGGGGTCGTCTGGGGCCAAATTTGATGATTGAAAGCCTAGCAGAAAGCTTGTGTGGGGGCTTCGTAAAACAGGATGATGTGGCTGCTGCAAGGGGCTCTTCGCTAAATAGAGAGTGCGGTTGGAGAAAGGCTTCAGAAGATTCTGGAATCACAAAATGCGTCTTCAGATAGTCATAGCCTCCAGGCAGCTGATCTTCTGGTTGACCCATTTGAAGTCGGTTTAAAAAAATAATAATAATAAATTCCGAATTTTCTTTGCAAACTGCAAATAAAATGCCTCAAGGATTTATTCTGTTAGTTCCTCCCTAAGCTACTTTCAAAGACTTCTTCCATCTTGCTCTTTGTGTGACTTGTTCAGATATTCCCCATCCAGGTGTTTCTTGCTTGGTCTGCTTTATTTATTTCTTCCTTGATTAAAGCACCAGGCTCACCAGCTGCTTGTTTTAAACCCGGTTTTGATGGGATTTTCTTTGTTTCAAACAATTTCTCCTACTCTCGCATCAGCTCTGCTTATAGTGATGAGATAAATCTGGGAACCATATTCTCGGTACTCTGGGGGAAGATTGGATTATCTGGGACCAGTTCCTTTTACTCAGAGGTCCCCTACCACAGCCAAATCCTGCAGCATACTTCCAATGCCATCTCTGATGACTAAAGGCAACTGACACTCGGCCCTGGGCCAACGGCTTTGGGGGCCTGATGGCATTGAAGTTCTGACTTCATCGGGTGTGTCATGGGGAGTGGGGAGGGACGCAGTATGAGGGGAGGCTGGACCGTGGCAGGGCCCCCACCTCTACCTCAGCCGAACAGCTGTGCTCTACACTGTATATGCTAGAATCCAGTAAATGGTTTTTCTTGCAAAAAAAAAAAGATTCCACAGCTCAAGAAAAATGTTTAAGTGTAATTTTTTATAGATAGAGTCAAATTGCTGTCCAGTAATGCTGCCCCAGTTTGTAATCCAGCCAAGAGCGTTTGGCCATATCCTTACTAATGCCGGATATTCAATCTTTAATTTTTGTGGTCTCCTGGGTGAAAAATTATCCATTCTCATTTTAATTTGCATTTCCATTATTCATAGTGAGGGTAAGGATCATTTTACATATTTATTGGTGACGTATTTTTTTTCTGTCAATTTCCCACTGCCCATGTATATGCTTTACCCATTTTTATTAAGCTCTTAATGATATTTAGAAGGTATTCTCATATTAAGTTATTAATATTTATTGGGGCACCTGGGTAGCTCAGTTGGTTAAGCATCCAACTCTTGGCTTCAGCTCAGGTCATGATCTCATGGTTCATGAGATCGAGCCCTAGCATCGGGCACATAGAGCCTGCTTGGGATTCTCTCTCTCTCTCAAAATAAATAAACTTTTAAAAAAACTTTAAAAAGATATTTATATATGTTAAAAATATTTTCTATCAAGGTGCACTTGACTTATTTTTACCTACGGCACGCTTTTTAAAAATTTTAATTTATAATTTCTGGATTTTGTGTCTTTCTTAAAATTTTTTTTTTTTTTTTACTTCCAGGATATAAAAATAGTATCCTCCATTTTCCTCTGATACTTGTATATTTTTACTTCTTTCCATTGAGTTTTTGCATCCTGTCAAGTCTTAGGATTTGATTTTACTCTTCCTACCTTGTTACATTTTTATGGATTCTGTCAGAGGACACAAGTCTCCTGGGTCAGAGACAAAGGACTTTGCTTCTCGTAGCACAGCAGCAGCATGAGCATTAGTGTGTTACTTTCAGTTCCCCTTGCCCCCAAGGCCCACAGGGGTGATGCAGATCCTGTTTTCCCTGACCAGAGATGTTCATTGAGCTTAGGGAACCAGCCTTTTCTTAGCAGAAAAAGTTGTCATTTCATCCCTCAAGGATGCTCGCTGAAAACACAGCCCTGGGGAATGGCCTGGGCCAACAAGTAGTAGTATGTGTTGGAGAATGAGCCCCCTCGACTACTGGCTCACAACAAATTCACATATATTTTCATACATGATGAGAGATAGGGATCCATTTTCTTCCCCCAAATGGATAGCTGATAGTCCAATGCCATTTGCTAAGTAGTTTCTCATTAGTGATTTGGTCACTTAGTTAAAAACAGCACTAACTTAAAATACCACTTTTGCCGTATGCTACGTTCTACATTCCCAGTCATAGGTGGTATGCTTCTGGATTTACACTTCTGTTTAAAGTGATCAATCTCTCTAATAACAAAACCGTTTGGTTTACTAGAGTGATACAAAGTTTTGTTATCTGATAAGCCTAGTCCTCCTGTTTTTACTTTTTTCTTGCTCTTTTGTGGTGGATGCTATTCTCGCTCAAGTTCTCCTCAGGTGAAATTCAGAATTACATTTTATAATAACCTCTGCTGGAATTTTGATGGATATTGTCTGGAATTTACAGATTGAGAAAGAAAATAAACAGCAGTCAGTAACATGGTGTATCTTTGTGATCATTCAGTTTTTTAAATGTCTTTTGGTAAAATTTTCTTTTTCTTTGAGATTTGTAATCTCTGGATGGATTATTTCTGGATATTTTATAGGTTTATTGTGATTAGGAATAGAATCTTTCCTGTCACATTTTTAATTGGTCACTGCTGATATACAGGAAAGTGATTTATCTTTTTTATTTAAAAAAATTTTTTAATGTTTATTTTTTAAGAAAGACAGTGTGAGCGAGGGAGGGCCAGAGAGAGAGGGAGACACAGAATCCGAAGGAGGCTCCAGGCTCTGAGCTGACAGCACAGAGCCTGATGCGGGGCTCGAACTCACGAACCGTGAGATCATGACCTGAGCTGCAGTCGGGTGCTTAACCGACTGAGCCATCCAGGCGCCCCAGTGATTTTTTTAAATTTGATCTTATTTTGGGTGCCTTTACTGAACTCTATTATAAACATAATATTCCAATTAATTCTCTTTGATTTTCTGGTGGAAAGACATATCTGCAAATAATGACAATTCTGGCACTCCCCCACCCCCCAATATTTATCCTCAATCCTTTTTCTTATTACATTGGCTGTGACCCCCCAGTGCAGTGTTCAAGTGGGCATCTGTGTTAGTTTCCTATTACTGCTATAACGAATTACCACCAACTTGGTGGGTTAAAGCAACAGAAGTTAATAATTACCCTACGGTTTTGGAGATCAAAAGTCCAAAATGGCGTTCGCTCGGCTACAGTCAGGATGTCTGCAGGGCTGTGTTCCTTCCGGAGGCTCTGAGGGGAGAATCCATTGCCTATTCTAGAGGCTGCCCTTCCTCCATCTTTCCAGCTGGGAGTGCAGCATTTTTCAATCTCTCTCTGACTCCAGCTCTACTTCTCCTGCTTCCTCCTTTCACTCACAAGGATCCCTCTGAGTACATTGGGCTCACCCAGATAGTCCAGGGTAATCTCCCCTTCTCAAAATTTGTAATTTAATCACATCTGCAAAATTTCCTTCCAGTGTTTAAGGTAACATATTCACATGTTGCAGGTGGTAGGATATGGACATCTTTGGGGGCCCGTTATTCTGCCCACAACAGCATCCTTGCCTTAATCCAGATGTTTCAGGGAACGAGAGTAATATTTTAGCAGTAAAAAGTAAGGTTTGTTGCAGGCTTCCAACCGACCATTTTATCAAGCCAGGGAGTTTCCTCCTCTTCCTAGATTGCTAGATAAAGCTTTTATCAGGAAACGATGCTGAATTATTTTAAAATGTGGGGTCAGGCATCAGATGATCTTTTTCTCCTTGAAACTATTAACGTAATGACTTACATTCATAGAGGTCTTCATGCTGAAATAGCCTGCAAATTCTAGGATAACCTCTATTTGGTCATGATACATTATTCTTCTTATACAATTATGGGTTCGACTTGCTAATATTTTATTTACTATATAGTTACATGTACGTTCAAAGTGTGAGTGGCCCATGACCTTCATGTGTGCATCTGAGCATGCACACAATATACTCTTGCATAATTTTTTAAAAATATTTTTAAAATGTTTTGAGAGAGACAGAGAACATGAGTGGAGGAGGGACAGAGAGAGAGGGAGATGCAGAATCCGAAGCAGGCTCCAGGCCCCAGGCTGTCAGCACAGAGCCTGACGCGGGGCTCGAACCCACAAGCCGCAAGATCATGACCTGAGCCGAAGTCGGACACTTAACCCACTGAGCCACCCAGGGGCCCCTCTTGCATAATTTTAAAATCAGGAATATTCCCTTAGGTGTACTTTATGCACAGGTCATTCTCACATATTTAATGTTAAAGAGCTAACAGATGATTTTTGAACCCTGACGGCCCAGATGGGTCTTTTTTTTTTTTTTTTTTTTAACGTTTATTTTACTTTTGAGACAGAGACAGAGCATGAACGGGGGAGGGTCAGAGAGAGGGAGACACAGAATCGGAAACAGGCTCCAGGCTCTGAGCCATCAGCCCAGAGCCCGACGCGGGGCTCGAACTCACGGACCGTGAGATCGTGACCTGGGCTGAAGTCGGACGCTTAACCGACTGAGCCACCCAGGCGCCCCCCAGATGGGTCTTATACAGCAGCCTAGCATAAGTCACAAGCTCTACTTTATTTGATAGATTTAGTGGGGACATATTTTTGACTTTACAACAGTGACACAGCTCTGATGGACAGTCCTCAAGAAATAAAAATATATACATGCAAAGTTAGGGAGAATGACTAAATTGAGAATGATGCCTGGGAGAAGAGAAGCTCCATGGAGCGGGGCTATCTGGAGGCCAGGCCCAGCCATCCGGGGTGGGTGTGGGGATCCTAGAAGTGGGAGCCAGCATCTGGGTCTCGGCTGTGCCCTGAGTGACTTTGGACAAAACCCTTGCCCCCTCTCTGGTCGCCCTTCTGCCTGTGTCAGGTTTAACGTGGAGTCTGAGACCCCTTCCCCCTTTCCGCATTCACCTTCTTGGATCTGTCCTCCCTGAGACTTGACCCCTCCAATCACCACCCTTTACTGGGGGGCTCAGATCCCTGGGGGACTGGAGTTCCCTTCCTCACCTCCTTCTGGAAACTTAAGGGTATTTTTGCGCAAACTCCCACAGAGTTTGGGGGAAATCTAACAGGAAAGGGATAAACCTTCAGCTGTTTTCTTAGTCCCTCCACTCAGCTGCCATTAGTTTGGCTCTTAAAGAGCCAGGCCCCCTTTTCTCACTGCCATCCAGCAGTGAGGCTTTCTACCTATTGGAGGAGACTTTGGGGCTGAGAAGGGGGAGTCCCAGCCAAACTGGGGTTTCATGTAGCCCCTTTGCAGCTGTTCGAGTCATCCAAGGGCCTCCCCTCAGCTGGGTCTGGGAGGGCTCTAGGGGGCTAGGAGCTGTGTTGCCTGGGTTCTGTCCCCTCACTCTACATCAGACACTTTATTGCTGGACCTTAGTGGGGTAGGCTTGCCCCTGCTCTTCCAGAGCCTAGAAGGGAAGACTGGAGGGCTTCCTGGAGGAGGCTGTGGAATGGGAGGGGTCGGGGGAGGAGAAAGAGGCCAGCAGCAAGCCTCTGCACATTGGGGTGGGGGCTGGGGCCTGGCAACACCTTAAATGAGGAGCTGAATACAAGCGAGCAAAGACCACAAAAAATACAATGTCTTAAAATGTTGATGTGTTTTGGAGATAGAATGGGTTAGTGTGGAGGTTCCAAGTAAACCCTGGTAATTTTTTGAGATTTGGTGTTTGAGACCTATCTTCTTTGAAGAACTGGGTCTCCCACTTTAGAAAGGCACACATACATCAAAGGATGCCTTCACAGGAAGTCAAAATAGTTTCCCTGGCCCCAAGCTACGAGATAGCTTGACGATGGTCTTCAAGTACATGGAAGGCGGCAAGTGGAGCCTGGCAGGTGCTCCGTTTATAGAGATAAAGGCAAAAAGATGGTGGCATTTTATAGCAGCACCATGTCTGCCTGAGGAAGAAATTGTACTGGCTCTTGGGAGCAGACTAGGGTTCCAAGAGGATAGAGAAGCCCAAGATCAGTGTAGTCATGAAAAACAGTAGGCAAATAAGACAGCCGTAGGTGCGCTATGTCAAGCCCTGTGCGGGAGGCCATTAAAATCGGGTCATCCAGCTGAAATCAGAATCTTGGAGCCTGTAGAAAACATGTAAGTTTGAAGCAGAGGAAAGAATTTATAGCCCAGAAAAAGAAGCAAGCATTCCTGGGACCTTAAACTGTAATACTGCTCGGGGAGGTCTTCTGCCCTGGCCTGGTGTATGGGTTCCACTCTGTGGTCAGCTTCGTAGCTTCTCTGATGGCTGGACTTCTTTAGGAGACACCCAGATTCTCTGGTCCCCTGAGCCCCAAATCTCAAGATTACTTGGGCAGATCGATCAGAACATAGAACATAGACCCCAGGTCCCATCACAAACCACCCACTGAGGATCTCCAGGAACTGGGTCAGGACATCTCTGGTTGATTTTGAACAGCTGCCCTGTGGCTGACTCCTCGGGTCCTCGGGGCCAGGCTTGGGAAACACTGGCACGGGACAATGACAGTTGACCCCATCGATAGGGAGGCTGGAGGGAGCACAGAACTATTGGGTGTTCAAACGTCATGAAGTCAAATGTGGTTTTGAAAAGCTTCTCGTCAAAGCTTGCCTTTGAATTATTTCTCGCTTGGGAATTACTATTCCACAATTTGTTTGGAATTTATTTGAAACAGCAACACTGGAGGCCGCACACTTGCTCTCCAGTTATTAGGCGGGATTCTGCGGTGTGAACATCCTTCTGTTTATATCTGAAGCTTCTGCTGAAATGAGGATAATGGCAGCAGTGAACATTTACAGTGTGCTTGCTCTGTGTGTACTGGGGGCAGTGCTCAGCACTTGACGCGAGTTTATGTCAAGTAGAAAGGCTTGACGGAGGATGAGGCAGTACGGTTATTGGCCCCATTTTACAGCTGGAAAAACCAACGCGCGGAGAAGTGACCGGCGTGATGATTCACCACGGTGGAGTCTTGCCCAGTCTCCAGACTCCTGCTGCTGACACTGCTCTCTGCCACCGCTAATTCTGTCCCCTCTGCAGGAATTCCTCAGGTCGCCCCCATCCGTGTGGATGTTTCCCTGGGGCAGCTGGGCTACCCCATGGCACCCACCTTTCCCTCCTCACACCCCTAACCTCCCTTTGTTGACGGCTTTTCCTCCGCAGGCCTGTGTTGTGGAGAGCTGCCGATGGGACTCACGGCCCCCGAAGGTCACTGTGGTCGGTGCTCAGGGTTGCGCCTCCCTCTGCGCCACCCCCTGCCCCGTCCTGCTGGCCCAGGGCCCTTTCCTGTGGGATTTGCCGCCACCTTGTGCTCAGTGCGCCCCCACCCCCACCCCCATCCCCCGCTCTTGGACATGTCCTCTGTTTCGTTCAGGACTCAGGCATGGGTCCCAGAGGACAGATGAATGCGGGGCACTGGGGTGTATTTGTCCCCTCCCCCCACTGACACATGTCTACTGTCCTCAAACCACACTTGTGCACCCAGTCCCCCATGTGAAGAGATCCTAGCAAGCCCCCACCCGGCCCCCACATATACCTGGACAAGCTTGATCCTAAGGATAAACACAGAACGGAAGAGACGATAATGAGGACAAGGGACTTGCCAATAACAAGTATCAGAGCCAAAATTGAAGCTTAGGCATCCCTCCAGCCCTTCTGGGCCATATGCTGCCCCTCTGTGCAGTACCTGAACTCTAACTTTTTTTTTGATAAAGTATTTATTTATTTCTTGGGAGACAGAGAGACGAGGGGAAGAGAGAGAGAGGGAGACACAGAATCTGAAGCAGGTTCCAGGCTCTGAGCTGTCAGCACAGAGCCTGACACGGGGCTCGAACTCTCAACCAGGAGATCAATGACCTGGGTCGAAGTCGGACACCCAACCGACTGAGCCACCCAGGCGCCCCTGTGCGGCACCTGAACTCTAAAACCAAGTAAAGCACGTTGGCCCTACCTGAGGGACACCACTGCTTTCTTTCGGAGTGCCCTTTACCAGGTGGGAGGTAGCTGAGATCCAAACCACGGGTTGGTTTGATTCCAGAGCCGGTAGACTAGCTTCCTGGGTAAAGAATCCATGAAGGAATTATAAATACGCCATCGATGCGGGGCGTGTGCTGAATGTATACACTAATTTAAACTTGTGAAAATGGCTGGTGACTGACCTCAGGATGGTGAGGTGTGGGGGGAGTACAGAGGTTAGTTCATTCGAACACACATCTTCCAGTTACACACTCTCAAAGCAAGTCTGGGTTTCTGGCCAGGTGGGTAGCTGGAGGGGAGCCGTGGCTTTGCTCCCACACGTCCTCAGCGCGATGAGATGTTGAACATTTGTTCCCGCCTGCCTCTTTCTCATCCTTGCTGGCCTGTTTCCTCTTACAGAAGAGGGTTATAATAATCGAAATTGTGCAGGCATCCACGAAAATGAGACGAGATGATGGGATGAAAAGCGCTTAGTAATCCACAAACCAGCAGAAAAATGGAAATCGTCCCCATCTTTCTGTCTCACTGGGCAACTGGACCATGTTTGTTTGTTCTTGTCGGGGGGGGGGGGGAATCTTTAGCAGGAGAACGTGGCCAGGGGTGATGGAATCAGCCGTGATGCCAGCGCGTGTGGCCAAATAGCACGGAGGGAAGAAAGCGCCCGTAAGGTGTGCTTTGCTCTCCGTGTGGACGTGCTCTCTGGGTCTGGAATACCGACCGAGGCAAACAGGCGGGGCTCCTTCCGCAGCCCCGTGACTAATCAGCAAGCATCGGAAGCCCAGCCTGCAAATCACACTTAATTGTTCGCATATGTTCTCCAAGCTCTCCGTTTATGGCGAAGGTACCAGAAGGCTCTTCGCCGTGCTGATCTGTAAACACATAGTGCAGGGGCCTGTTTGGAAATGGGCTCAAGTGAACAAATCAGTCGTTGTCCTGGGGAGCCCACTGTGAGTCCTGCAGAAACGACCCCAGCCTTAAAGCCGTCTCCCTCCGAGTGCTAAAACGCATCAAGGCTGGATCCCAGATAATGACCCCATTGTCCAAAACTGAAAATCCGCGAACTCCAGCGGTTCGGTTTCCCCGAAAGAGCAGCCTTCTCAGCTCAGCAGAGGTACTGTGAGCGTCTGGGCCGCGTGGTTCCTTCTTGTGGGGACCAGCCTGTGCCTCACGGCCGTGAACCTGCCTGACTTCTTCCCACGAGACACCACAGCACGCCAGCAACCCCGACCTGGTTGTAACACACGAGGACGTCTCCAGATGTCCCCCAGGGGCCCAGATTGCCTGCAGTTGAGAACCAGTGAGCGAGGGTGCAGGTGAGAGCTGGGCTGGTCCAGTCAGTGTGAGCAAAAGTGGGGCTTAGAGGGGAGGATAAAGGAACTTCGGGCTAGAGCAGAGCCAAGAGGATGCCTCTGTGAATAAAGAAAGCCGAGTTCCAAGACGGTGCAAACAGCCTTTGCTTCAACTGGCCATCCTCAAATTGTCCTTGTAAGGCGATGGCGGAGGATGCTGAAATGGGCCGGACCACTTAAAGCGTAAGCCTTGGGCCCGGCGTGAGGTAGAGTATCAGCAGCGAGGACAACAGGAGTTTGGACGAGCGGAAGATCACTGAGACCCAGCCTTGCGGTCGCTGGCGTCTGCTGGGATGGCAGAGTCCCCGTGAGGCAGAGGCTGGGACATCTGCGCACGTTGGCACACACACGTGCATGAATGCACACGTAGTGAAAACGGCAAACTCGTTACTCTAGTCCCCGCCCTGCGGAGCGGGGATCGAGCCCTGCCGGAGAGTGGCTCAGGGCCAAGCGGGAAGCGGTGCAGACCCGGCCCCTCTGATGGAGTCAGGTGCAGGGGCAGGACCAGACATTTGCTCTCGGGTCGAGAGGTATGGTGTTACAACCTCAGCCACATATACAGGTCTTTTCCATTAAAAAGAAGATGTGCTCAGGTACCAGCTACTCGCCGTCGTGAGAAGGAATAATATTTTTCTAGTGGGGTTTCTACTGAGATTTTAGCATGTCTTTAGGGCCACGGAAGCTGGTGCTTTATGTTGGCACCACGGCCTTGGTTGTGTGCGTGTGGGTGCGCGTCTTTAACACACGGCCATACACGTGTCAGGTTTCTTCTGGAACATGTTCTG
Source organism: Lynx rufus (assembly GCF_022079265.1). Classification (NCBI taxonomy): domain Eukaryota; kingdom Metazoa; phylum Chordata; class Mammalia; order Carnivora; family Felidae; genus Lynx; species Lynx rufus. The sequence continues at coordinate 15,455,951 of NW_025814840.1, forward strand.
ACCTATCCCCGGCCTCACCCCACACAGTGGGACACAGCAACCCCCGCGATGGCAATTGCCCGGCCAACAGATTCTGTGACAGGACAGGATGATCCCAGGTTGGGGGGGGGGGTGGCTGTTTATCCCCATGAAGGTCAACCTTGACTGACTGTCTACTCCAGCTGTTGGCCTGGCGGCGGGGCGGGGGCTCGTCATCTCTCAGCGGAATCTGAAAAAGACAAAGCCCTATGACGGTCCAAATCAGAAACATGCTGCAGGCCTCCTGGAGACCTCGCGCTCTCTGCCCCCTCCCCCGAAAGCCCTCCCCCCGCTCGTTACATCCCTCTGCCTCCCTCCCCTTCATTCTCTGGAGGATAAAAGGCAGGTAATGAAACGCCTTTCTTTTAGGCTGCCTTTACCTTTAAGGTGCGAGGGATAAGACCCCCCAATCCGGGGAAATGCCGGTTCAGGCTTTGCCTTCTGCATTGAGAATCACTGGAAAAGAACAGCCTTACGTGCCACAGTGTCATTTTTCTCCAAAAAGAGAAATGACGAGTAAAGCATCTGTTGTTGGGGGCCTTCCCGCTTTCCGTCCTGATAAGTAAGCAGCCTGTGGCTGTCATGGACATGCTCCGGGAAACAAGATGCTGGCGCCTTGAACTCCTGGCTCTGCTCTTTTCTCTGCAGACGCTGCTCTGGGTGTCTGGGCGAGCCCCGTAATCTTCCTTTGCCGCCACCCCCATCCCTGCGTCTGGAGGAGTGTTTTCTCTTCCTGGGTGTGTAGGCAGCCTTTCCGGGATAAAACCCACCGGTGTTCTGCCATCTAGCTGTTCCTTTGCAGGGCTTAGCTCTCATCTGGTGACGGGGGCATTTTCGGCGGTTTTCAGCTGAGAGCAGATGGTACTTGTCACTGTAAAACTTGTGCTCGGCCCTGCTGTCCTGTGCCTCCCCCATTGGTGCCTCCCAGGTGGCCACTGAGCCCACAGCCCCGGGAAGTCTTTGTTCTGTGAAGGGAGAGCCTTTCGGGAAGGCTTTCCTCCTGGAACCCTTTCTGGAAGGTTCTGGGCTCCTCCAAGCCACAGCACCCCAAGCCCCCCCGCCTAGACCCTGGCTGCTTCCGTTTCCCACAGTCTGCTCTGACTCGAAGCCACGGCGTCCCTCTCAAGAGGGTTCCAGAAGGAAATTAATGCGAGCGGTACATTTTGCAACGAAATGCTAAAATAGCAATCAGTGGAACTATTTCCCTGACGTGCAGGTCTAATGTGCTGCGTTGAATCAAAAGTCTTGCTTAGTGAGCCAACTCATTAAATCCTTATGAGCGGCCATCCTCAGAGATTTTCCTTCTCACACATTCTCCTGCTCATTCTGTCCCAGTTCAGCCCTATCAGGACTGCTGTTTCTCGTACTCGCCTCGTAACTACCTCTCAGGGATGTGAGAGGCCAGGGTCGTTCGCGGTGGCTGTGATGGAGGATGTGGGTGGAAATAAAGGAGAGAGGAAGAACACCTCTTCCTGTCCCCATTACGTGGGATCCATCGCCTTTCCCAAACCCGGGTTCCTGACGCTCATCCAAGACGGAAAGGACCCAGGCCATGAAAGATTTCCCTTGGGCAAGCCATGTGTTCTGGGTCCAGGCAAGGCTCAGTTATGTGCAGGAAATGGAAGCAGAGCAGGAAAAGCTCAGAAACGTGAAAACCTGGATAATCCTGAAAAACCCTTTGGCCGTTCATTCTAACCCTCCCCCGTATTCCATTTCCAGCAGCCATTCACAAAAGGGCGTGCCTGGGGAACGGAAGGGCTCAGACAATCCAAATGACCGATTCGGGATTCCGACGGGTGTCGTTGCTTTGTCTGCATCCTGTGGTAGAATCCAGTTCTTATTATGAGTGACCTAACCTGGAGGAGACCTTGAGAAACGCAAAGGAGAATGGTCCCCAGGTGGCCCTGTCAGTCACCCCCCGAGGAGGTCACCGCTGAGCCTCCTGGAATGGAGCACCTGCATGTGGGGGCTCGCGGTGACCACGGCCTGCACCGTCACACTCAGACATCAAGCACGAGTGGCTTGGGGTGGCTCCCACAGCTACTGAGGCTGACCACGACCCCCACTGTCGGGGTGGGGGTGCAGGTCTGGGCGCAGGCTCTGGCCGGGCAGTGGTACACTCTGGGCTGCTCAGGCTTTTAAAGGCTAGAAGGTCCTTCTTGGCGTGACAGATGGGGGGCTCGGACCTTGCTCAAAGCGACAGGTTTCTGAACACGGTTCAGTGGGAACAAATAGTAATTTGGACTTTGCTTTTCAGCCTGGACTCTTTCCTGTATGGCCTTCACACCCTCTTCAAAGGTGACTTTAGAATAACAGCACGAGACGAGTGGGTATTTGCCGACATGGACCTTCTGCATAAAGTTGTCGCCCCGGCCATCAGGATGTCCCTGAAGCTTCACCAGGTAAAAACCAAAACAACAATCCATTTTTTATAAAAGGATAAGCCTGAAACATGATGGGGGAACAAAGCCTTTTTCAAAAACATAGTCCTTTTCTTGGCATGACGTTTGTGAGCGGGCGTGTAACTAAGCATCGAGGCCGTCCAGATATTCTTGACCTCAGCGGTGGTGATTGGTCTGCAAGAGCTGCTTGGGGGTGGTAATGTCCCACTAGGACAGAGAAGGGGAGCTGGCCACCGAAAATGACATCTCAGAAGTACCCAAACTGTATTGCAAAGGCAGAGAAACCTAAGGCTGAAAGCCATTTCCCTAGGCACGTTCCAGCGGTTAGGACAATGGGACGAGGACGTGTCCTCTACCCCGTCGGGATTTGGAAGGAGTGTGGGAAGAGAGTCCACACGGAGTAGACTTGGCCCTTCGGGTCACCGGCCGAGTCGCCATGTGGTCACTCACCCACGGATCAGCTTGCTGGTCTTCCCCAAGCCCGCACATGGACCTCTTTCCCCCCCAGGACCAGTTCACTTGCCCCGATGAATATGAAGACCCAGGAGTCCTCTATGAGGCCATCCAGTCCTTCGAGAAGAAAGTCGTGATCTGCCACGAGGGCGACCCGGCCTGGAGGGGCGCCGTGCTGTCCAACAAGGAGGAGCTGCTCACCCTGCGTCACGTGGTGGACGAGGGCACTGACGAGTACAAGGTCATCATGCTCCACAGGACCTTCCTGAGCTTCAAGGTGATCAAGGTACAGTGGCCCTACCTCCCGGCTGGCACCAGCGGTCACGTCTCAGGGACACAGTCTCGGAGGAGCGGAGGTGGGCAAAGGGGCCAGGGTCCCTCGAGCCTGTGAGAACCAGTGTGTCCACAAGGGCTTTGGCGAGGAGTCCTGGTAGACACGCGTGTAGATGAGGGTCAGGATCTGCCTTGTTTTTAAACACTTTTCTAGTTCGCCAAAGTTCCAGAACTTTCTGTAATAACCTATCCCTGGACCTGGGGGCTTTCTTACCAGTGTTTCTTTTCTTCGTATAGCTTCGAACCACTGGACCAAAGCAACAGCTTTCTTATTCGCCCTGTTTCCCCATGAAAGTGGCATCATACCCATCTTACAGGACTGCCCGCGGCTCCGGCTTGACTGCGAAAACAGCTTTAGGCCAAAGTCCTGTGGTCACAGATACTCAGACCCATAGCCCCGGTCACTCTCCGTAGGTTAAAATCAACAGACTGAAAACACATGCCACCGTCTGCTTTTCTCTCCGTTCCTTCCCCCGCCTGCAGGTTAACAAAGAATGTGTCCGCGGCCTCTGGGCCGGGCAGCAGCAGGAGCTCATATTCCTTCGCAACCGCAACCCGGAGCGCGGAAGCATCCAGAACAACAAGCAGGTCCTCCGAAACTTGATTAACTCCTCCTGTGACCAGCCCCTGGGGTACCCCATGTACGTCTCCCCACTAACCACGTCCTATCTAGGGACCCACAGGCAGCTGCGGAGCGTCTGGAGCGGCCCCGTCACTTTGGACGGCATCAGGACGTGGTTCCGAACCAAGTGGTTAAGGTAGGTCTTTACCACCAAGGCCTTCATCCAGACTTTGGGGGGGGGGGGCGGGGAGAGCTCCCCCACTTCTGGTTAGAGTTTCACTGTCGTGTGATTAAAACCGCTATTCCCGTGTGGCCTAACAGATCATTTGTTTCCCTGAGCAGTCTCGGACGACGAATCAGGGAAACCTCACGCAGATGAGAATCTGTGTCCCTCGCACTTGCTGAGGCTGAGGTCTGGCTGGCGTTCATGCACGGCGTTCACGCACAGCGTTTGTGCAGGGCATTCGTCACAGCGTTCATAAACCGCGTTCGTGCACAGGGTTCGCGCACGGCGTTCGCGCGCAGCGTTCGTGCACGGCAATCACGCAGAGCATTTGTACGCAGCGTTCGTAAACAACGTTCGGGCACAGCACTCATGCACAGAGGTCATGCACAGTACTCGCGCACAGTGGCACGGGTTATGGGTCTGCAGGAGTAGCTGTTGTACGTCTATTACGGGGCCGGGGCCTGAACTCCCCCAGCACACGGCTTCCAACCAATAAGCCTTTCTGCTTGGGATAATGTCCCTGGTTAGCTGGGATGAATTCTAGGCGGTTTGGCCCAAGTATGGCAGAGCTCCAGATCTCAGGCCTCGAAGCCCAGGGTTCTTTCAGAAGGTCAAGGCTGCAGCATGTGGATCCCGATGTGTCATTCATTTCTCAGGCACTGGCATCTGGGGAGCAGACCCCTCCCCCGCTCCCCTGCATCCCAAGTGTGGTGCTCACCTGTAGAGTGTGGTCTCTTTTATTCCTGATTTCCACAGGGGTGTGGTGGGGCTTTGGGGGGGGCGGGTAGAAATGTCTGGTGAGGGCCCTTGAAGTCCCTCTCCCCCGACAGGATGCGGAAGGGCTGTAACGCCGGCCAGCATGGTACAGGCAACATCGAAGACGTGGATGGGAGGGCTGCCCCGTCCGCAGGAGGCGGCCGCGCTCCGGGCGGCGAGAGCCAGGAGAGCAGCACCGAGCAGCCCAGAAAAGATGGGACCCACCACTGGTCACCGCACGAAGGGACACAGAGGACAGGTGGGTGCAGCGGGCCTCACGGTTACTGATCGAGGCTCCTCTGGTCCCCGTGACCGACACCACGGGTTATGCTGTCATTCTAGCCTCGGAGAACTCCTTCTTACAAAAAGAAAAAATCAGGATCGGGCCACAGGATGCCCTAAATTTACTGACTCTTGAAGGTTCTACCCAGGAAAACCTCTGGTAGACTCAGCTTTTTTTTTTTTTTTTAAGTTTATTTATTTTGAGAGAGCACACAAGTTGGGGAGGGGCAGAGAGAGAGGGAGGGAGGGAATCCCAAACAGGTTTCGCACTGTCAGCAAGAGCCCAACAAGGGGCTCGAACTCACAAACCGTGAGATCATGACCTGAGCCGAAATCAAGAGTTGGATGCTTAACCGACAGAGGCACCCAGACGCCCCTATTAGAACTCAACTTTTATCCTTTATCCATATCCTATCACCTTAGCCAGCCATCTGTCTGTCTGTCCATCTGTCCCCCCTCTTACTCACTTGGTGGCCATCGGATCGTGTGCCTACTGTGTGTGGCTGTGCTGTAGCTACCGATCCAGGCTGGCATGTGCCTCCTTCCGGGAGTGGACCCTCATTCCTCTCTGCATCTGTGGGGTGCACAGACAGGCCTCCTGCCCCCCCTTTCCTGCTTCTCTCTGGTTCCTGCCTCCACCCCCCCCCCCCCCCCGCCACATACACCTGCCATTTCAGAGGAAAAGAAACGAGGCAGAAAAGGGTGCCGGCAGACCTGATGGACGAGGTGCACTGGTCCATGCCTGGGGAGAGTTTAAAGTTTAGAATCGCTTTGCAACTGATGCCCACCTAGTGAGGCTCACCCAGGTGGATGAGGTTCTGAAGCCCGCTCCCCTGGGGAGAGGGTAGGAGAGGCGGCACCGAGGGCTCGAGAGGACACGCCAGGTGGCTTCAGGACGGGCAGCTGCTGCGTCCTAGCTCCTGCCCACACATCGGTGCTCGGCTTTGCCCTTCACAACCTGTTAAGCTGTTTCACCTTTTGGCCTTGGCGCTTCCTTACCATCCAGAAGCCTTCGCTAAACACCTCTCTGTGCATGTCCCACAGGCCAGCTCTGTACGGAGGGAGTTAGCAAGGGACGGTCCCTGCCTCCTGGAAGTGCCCCAAGCAAGGCTGAGGATTTGACTGAAACAGTGAGGGTTTACATAAACACAGGCAAGGTGGTAGGTAGATAGATGATAGGAAGGAATGAAGGAGGAAGAAGAAAGAAAGAAAGAAAGAAAAAGAAAGAAAGAAGAAAGAAAGAAAGAAAGAAAGAAAGAAAGAAAGAAAGAAAGAAAAAGAAGGAAAGAAAGAAAGAAAAGAAAGAAAGAAAGAAAGAAAGAAAGAAAGAAAGAAAGAAAATAGTATAATACATATAGGGAGGGACACCTGAGTGTCTTAGTTAAGCGTCCAGCTCTTGATTTCAGCTCAGATCATGATCTCAGGGTTCATGAGTTCAAGCCCCGCTTTGGGCTCTGCACTGATGGTTAGGCACCTGCTTGGGATTCTCTCTCACCCTCTCTCTCTCTGCCCCTCCCCTGCTTGTGCGTTCTCTCTCTTTCTCAAAATAAATAAACTTAAAAAAAAAAATACACATACATAGGGAGGGGCGGGGGGAGAGACGACTGATAGATGACAGATGGATAAGCCCGAGAGACGGAAAGGTAGGAGATGGGAAGGAAGAAGATGGGGAGAGAGAGGGAGATGGGTGGATTGGCAGAGTGGCTGGCGTTAGCTGCCCAGAGGGGACAGAACCCCCTGCCCCTTGACTGAAGCCATCCTCCCTGAACGCTGAGTGGGCGGTGCCCCTGCCCGGCCCGAGGCCTCAGTGTGTGGCTCGCTCTCAGGCTGGGACTTTCTTACTGCTTGGTTGACCCTTGTTGTTACTGAATGAGGAGTGTTAAGGTTCAAGATCACCGAAGTGATTTTCCAGATGGGAACGTGCAAGGTGGCTTCCACATGGAGAAGAGGCTGTGTGTTTGTCCAGGTGGCTCGTCTGCAGCGGAGAAAGTCTGGGGCCGGGGGATCTGGCGGGAGGAAGGCCGGGTGTGCTGGACGAGCCTCGGACCCAGTGAGACTCCTCCTCTTCGTAAGGAGTAAAAGGGTGCCTGCTGTGCTGGGCCCGGCAGAGAGGCTAGAGTTCCTCCCTCTCCTCACAGCCCAGATGCCGTGGGTCGTGAATGTTCTTCCCGTTTACAGCCAGAGGCCAGCACCTGGGAGCAAATACAGACTTTGGGGGCAGATATTACAGCAGGATCTTCCAGAGGCCAAACCAGCTGTTAAGTTTTCCTTATTGCTTCTCAAAACTGCTCCTGCCAAGGTCACTCCTGGCTTTCCATGCTCTCCAAGGTGCCTGGGCTCCCAGCCCTCCTGACTGTCAGCCCCCCACCCCGCCCCGCGCCCCCCCGGGCTGCCTCAGGCTCCCAGACCAGCGGTCGTCCTGTTCAGGGGCCTGAGGGGGCCCATCGCCAGGCCCCAGCGGCTTTGAAGCCACCCGCCCCGGGTGTATCAGGACATCCCTGCTGCGGTGACAGATCTTAATAAGTAACAATCGTTGTGCCCGACCCTCACCTGTGTGCTTTCCAAGTGCAAATTCACTAGTCTCACCGTGACCCAAAGAGAGAGCCCCTCCCCATACTCACCTTGCAGCTGAGGGGACGGGGCATGAAGTCACATCACTGCCCAGAGTCCCGCAGCTGGGACTCAGACCCAGAAGCTGCCATCCTAACCACCGGGCACGGTCCCTGCACTCTGGCCCTGGGGTGCTGTGTCACCTCATCAAGTGCCGCCCTCGTCCTCAAGCCCGGGCACGAGCCAATGGGGCTGCTGGCCTGCACCTGCCCCAGCCCTCCATCTGTGCTGCTGGCCGCGTCCCTGCCCTGAGTTTGTCCTGTCCCCTGGCTGGCGAGTCTCCTCTCACACCTGGTCTCCCTTGTGACCCACGAGCAGGCAAAGCTGACACTCCGTTGCTCCCCAAGCAGCCAGCCGGGCTTCCTTTATGTCCCCACTTGGGGGTGGGGGCACAGGGGGAACCCGTGCCAACATGCCTGCAGAGGAGGAGTCACTGCCCCGCCGCAGGGGGTCAGAGGACCCAGAGCGGGGAGGATGGGCCAGCCCGCCCCTCCCCTCCCCTCCCCACCTCACACACAGGAGGCACTTCTCTCTTGCTCTCTTTGGCCCTTCCCGCAGCCCTGATGACTCCTGGCAGCCAGAGCGGTGTCCTTTGAACTTAAGGCAGGTCAAGGCATTCTTCAGCTGAATCTCGGTGTCACGGCCTCCCTTCCCACCGGCGGCAAAGCTGGAGCCCTTTGCCAGGGCAGCTATCACAAAGTGCCACGCACGAAATGGCTTGCCCCACAGAAACGGTTGTGTCCCAGTTAGGGATGCTGGAAGCCGGTGATCAAGGCGATCAAGGTGCCGGGAGGTCGGCTTCCTCCCGAGGGCTGCGGGAGGATGTACGCCAGGCCTCTCCCAGCTTCTGGGGTCTGCTGGCCGGCTTTGGCATTCCTTACCTTGTAGACACATCACCCCCTCTCTCTGCCTCTGTCTGCACGTGGTGCTCTCCCTGGGACACCTCCCGGGTCTGCGTCCGAATCCCCCCTCTCTTTGAGGACGCCAGTCCCGCGGGAGGAAGGCCCCCCGGTATGACCTCATGGGACAAATTACACCTGTAACCGCCCTATTCCCAAGTAAGGTCACATTCTGAGGTGCTAGGCGTTAGGACTTGAGTGTGTGGATCTGGGGGGCACGCTTCTGCCCTCGCCTGGCCTGCATGGCTCCCCGTGACGGACCATCTCCCCGATACCTACTTTCCGCCCTCTGGCCGGCTCACGTTGCCCTGGTCCCCGGGCCTCCTCGCTGACCCTCGTCACGCAGGCTCCCCCTCAGGGCCTCTGCGCTCCTGCTTCCTCCGGCTCCAACACGCTTCTCCCCACGTCGCGGGTCCCCCGCTCACTCGCCCAGCCTCTCATCGAATGCCGCCTGCCAGAGAGGCGCCAGCAGGCCGGTCACACAGCACCGCCCCCACTCTGCCCTGCCACCACCGCGTCAGGGACCGGGAGCTGTCCACTGTCCCCGGCCTGCGACAGCACAGTGCAGTGGGTGCTGGGTGTGGCCGGCCCTAACTTCCGCAGGGGACGGACAGATGGCCCCCGCCCCATCTCCCCCAGCGAGGGGCCCTCGTGCATGTGTGTAGGCCTCCTAGTCTGCGCGTCTGTACCCCATCTGTACCCTGGCGACAGGGGCAGGAAGGCCCGCCGTCCACCCCGGGAGGCGGGGGTGCCTGGGGCTGTGGTCTGGGCTCTGGGTCTGGGCGGAGATTCCCGAGTGCCAGGCGCCCAGCACAGGGCCCCGCAGGAGCATGTGGGAGCTCGGCCTGTCCCTGGTTTCCTGGCCCTGTGGGGGGGAGGTGTGGCCGCAGGAGCGCCTGGGTGAGGCCCCTCTAAAGTGCCAGGCTAGGTGGCCGCTCAGGTCTGTGGTGGCCCTGTGCTCAGCGGTCACTGGTTGAATGAACGAGCAGATGGTTGCCCCCAAGCTCTGAAAGCTGAGTTCAGCCATTCGCACCGAGGCTTCCCTTTAGGGCCAGACGCTGGGTCATATTCCCAAGTGGGACCTCAGCGGTAGCCGGCGTCTGTCCGTCACGGCCGCGAGCACTGGCGCCAAGAGCCGCTCACCCTGCTGGCTTGTCCCGGGTGCCCCAAGCCCCCTGCCAGAATCCCACCAGGGCCCGGCTCTGCACCTTCAGAAAGTTCTCCGGGAAACCTCTCCTGGTGGACACTCTCCTGGTGACGCCTTGGGGACAGGGCCCTGCCCACACCAAACTGGCACGGTCCTGGGAAGAAGGGGGACCCTGGAGGGCAGCCGAGGACCACCCCCTGGGTCCCCTGCGGGCTACCGCCCACCCCTAGAGCATCCGGGGTGTCTCTTGGGAGGCAGTAGGAGCCTCACCTGGTTCACCGAAGAGCTCGAGTTCTGCAGAGAGGTTACCTCCTCCAACCATTCAGGTTGGCGTCCCCAAGGGGGCCCGGGAGCTGAGGGAAGCTGGGGGTCGTGAGTCCCAGACAGGAGATGGCAGGGGCCACCCCTCCGGCCCTCGCCCCCCTCCAAGCTCTGGCTGATGCAGAAACTGCCCAGCGTCCCCACCCTCCCCTTGGCAGCTGCCCAGGGTTCTGCCTCGTGTGAGGGCTCCCGGGGTGAGTCCTCCCTTCCTAATGCTCACCTGGGAGCTTCACAGGCGGTGGCGTGAGCAAAGCGTCCATTCTGGGGGGGGGGGGGTCACAGGGTGGGGATGGAAGCCACAACTGCACTCAAAGGGATGCGGCGTGTGAGACGGTGTCCTTGAAAGTAGCATCTGGGACCCCCAGGAGCTCCTCGGCACAGCAGGGGAATAATCTGGAGGCAGGCTGGCGTGCAGGTCCCCTGAGAGAAATCTAGAGAGGCCCAAAGTGGGTACGCGAGAGGGACAGGTTGCCTCCCCCACATTCGGGACACAGACGCCTCTCCCTCCTGCCCCTGGAAAAGGTAAACGTCACCTTGTTTTTACTACTACTGTGGTTGAAGCCATACAGGGACATCTGCCATCTTGTGTTGACATTCTCTGCACCTGCTCACCCTCTGTGTGAAGTACAAGGACAGGACCGTCGTCTGATCTCCCCGTCCCTCGGCAGGTAGAAACATGCCCCACCTCGTAAGCGGCGTGCTGGAGCCCCAGGCCTCGGAGGACCAGGGAGGTGAGGGCTTCCTGAGGCTCCGTGCCGCGGACCCTTGGCACCCGATGAACAGCAGTGCCCACAGGTGTCCGCGGGGTGACAGGACAGCCACACCCAGCTGGCCCTCCAAAGACCGGGACCCCTTACGCCCACCCGCTCCTTGGCGGGTGCAGATGGCACGGGCACTCGGGGAGGGTTTCTGACTCGGGCAGGGTCAGGGGACGTTCTCCATTCCCGAGGCCCCGTGTATACCGGCCCCTGGGGTCCCAGGGACAGAAGGCCCCGAGAAGGAGCCCCTGGTGGGAAGGGGCAGCCCCAGCTGGCCGGCCGGCCCTGCCCTGGGGAGCCCAGACCTGCTGCAGCCGGTGGTGCCCTGACGAAGCCACCTGCCCGCCCTTCCGGCAGGCCGGCGCCCCCCACCCCGCCCCCACGGTGCTGCCGCGGAGACCCTGGGTTTCATCTCAGCCACAGCCCTCTCTGGCCTCCCCATCTCCCCCCAGGCGAATCAAACTCCTGTGCCCACACGAGTGGAGACCAGGGCTCCCAGAAAGGGAGCCTGCCCAGCCAGCGGACGTTAAAGGCTGTCCGCCGGTCAAGGGGAGGGGATTCCCACGCCCAGATCTCTGTCCTCGGCTCGGAAAGTCCCTGCCCCAGGGCCCCACCCCAGAGGCCACCCTCCAGTGCACGGTGAGGGCCCGGCCTGCCTGCAGGGGCACACCCGGGGGTCTCAGCCTCTAGGGCAAAGTACTGTCTAAGCTTCTCCAGTGGTTCTAATGGCCGAGGTCAAGAAGCCGTGTCCCCACTCGAAACTTTCCGGGGCCAACTCTGTTCCTCATCAGGGATTTATGACGCTCTAGGGTCTCGGTGTGAGGTCAGTCCTATGGGAGGGTCCCTGCCGTCCCTTACTGCCAGTCAGCGTGCTGTGTGCTGAGCCTTTGGGAACAGCGCAGCCGTCGTCCCTTCAGAGGGGCGGGAAGGATGGCGGCCAGTGCCGTGCACACCGTAGAGCAAACAGTTACCACCCGTGGGCTGAGCACCGTGCGGGAGGGAGGCCCCAGGGGTCGAGGTGGAGGGCCTGACTCCCTGGAAGGGCACGACAGAGCAGCTTAGCCAAGTGGCAGTGATGGAACGGTCGGAAGGGTGAGTGTGAACCAAATTCTAAAGACAGGGATCTTGTTTTACGGTGCCCAAGGCTCGATTCCCGTAACTGGGGACCCAGCCGCTCCTTCCCCTGGGCCCTGCCTCTCGGTTCTCAGCCGAGTATCCCAATCCCGGTCCTTGCCAGACTCCCGGAGGACTGACCCCTGTCCCCAGCCCGCCACACTGCGTCTGCTGCCCCCCTGCCCCCCATGTGCCCCACACTCACTATACGGTCTCGATCACGGCCCGACGGCCTGCAGTCTTCTTGCCACACCAAGAAGTAGACGTCCCAGCTGGAAGGGGACTGGTCGCTGTGGTGGAGGCTGGTGGCCTACTTGTGGGACGGCAGTTAGGAATTCATAACTAATCTGAATCCCAGACTGGACAGGAAGGCTATGCTAATAGGAGGCGTCCCAGAACCTGTCAGATAACCATCAAGGATGGAGGAATGGTGCCAACATGATGAACCGAGGAGGGTAATTTCTATGGTATTTCAACCCGGGTTCTAAGGAGGTTTGCCCTACAAACGCTCCTCATTTGATAATGGAGAACTGGCAAAGTAAGTAAAATTGGAAAATAATTACCCTGAGCAGCACAGATGAATTTAGCACGATTTGCTTACTTGTTCCACTTGCAGAATTAATTAAAAAAAAAAATTAAGAGCAGCAATAACAACCACAAAAGGCAACAAGAGTGAAGCGATGAGATGCGGGGAGGCACGTTGTCTTGCACAGAACACAGACCATTCCTCTTGGACGGACAGATGGGTCTTCGTCCCTTTGTTTCTGGGGCCCGCTGATGAGTTCCCCCACCGAGCACGGGTGGTCTGCTACCCAGCCATCAAAATCACTGACTTGCGGATGAATGTAGGGTATTTTTGGACAGCAATCAGCATTACGGTATAAATCACAAACAGATGTTTGGCCTTGTCAGACTGAACAGACTACCAAATCACCGTCTCTGCTAATTCGCATTCGTCAGGGTCCCTTTTCTCCCCGTTTTTCCCTCCAAGAGGGTAACTTAGCTCTTGGGTGTGGGTGGATCAGATGGGCGCCGGCCCCGGGTTGAGAGCGCCAGGCCAGGGGCTGCCCACGCTCCTCCCAGTCCTGTGGGACTCTGAGCGGCACCGTGGGTGGGTCCCTCCAGCAGGTGGGCAGGAGCGACCAGGTGGGGACACCTGTGGAGACGGGCACCCCCCCCCCCCATCCTGCTGTCTACACTGCACTGGAGCCACATGAGGCAGAGGGCCCTTGCAGCCAAAAAGAGGCAGAGTGGAGGCGGGGCTGGAGGGGACCCCTGGAATCTCTGTATTAATATGGTCCCTAAGGCACTCTCTCTCAAGGACAGGTCTCTTCTCGGGGCCTCCTATACACATACGTAAGGATTTTAGAATCGCCAGATGCACAATTACTAACTTGGACATTTGGGGTGAGGTGGAACATGAGAAAATGCACGGGACAGTCCTCAGGGGGCCACCCCTTCAGCCCCTCTGTTTTTACCGACTGAATGCCTACATTGTCGCGGCTTCGGGAGACATGTCGATAAGGCAGTTGGTAGAACCGTGTGTGAGGTCACTATCTGCTCCCTTCAAAATGATAGTTCAGAATTAGAGCCTAGAAATTGTTGCTTAAGCGACTCAGCATCCTGGCGAGCACACGCCTTCCTCCCCCCGCTTCCCTATAAAACTGCCAGCGGTCGCTTCCTTCTCCCAGAGACGTGGGCAGGACCAAGCCTTTGGGGCAGTTGGAACCCTTCTGTCGAGAATGGCCTTGTGTCCGCAAGCCTCAGCAGGAGCCCTGAGCCCAGGCGCGGCCGGCACGAGGGAGTTGGGGGCCACGCGCATGTCAACGTGGGCCTGGGCCTGGCCAGTCACACCTGTGAGGGCTTCTTCTTAATGACCTTGATTTTAGGGGAAAACTTTTGTAGAAAACGAAGGCTGGGGCAGGTGGCTCAACCATTCCCCCCGCACCTTTTGAGGCAACTAAAAATGACACAAGCCTGCATGTTTCTTCCCTTTATCGCTGCTTATCAGATGAGCATAAGAACCAAGGTCCTGACGCAGGAACCGAATTGGATTTGCTTGCTAGGGTCAAATTACACTGTCAAGTGACACATCCCAGGGTGCCTGGGTCTGGAGCTTCCGGAAACGCAGGACTCGTGTCGATCACCCTGACCCCCGCTCCCCGTGGCAACACTTCCACTCGCCCGGGGGCTGCCGGGGGCTCTTGGCTCAAGCCACGTCCTCAGGGTCCCGGGAGGGGCCGTCCCGACCTTGGCCACAGTGGACCAACCCGGGGCCCAGCTGCCCATCTCGCCGCACAGACCTTGACGTTGGTAAGTACCTGCTGTGGCAGCCGGTTCCGCTTTCTTTTACAGGCGGGAGGAAAGGCCGGAGCCAGTCTGTCCAAGCACACGAGGCGTTGAGCCAAAGGCCGCCCGGGCTGAGCTCATCGGGCCCCATCCTAGAGAGCCACCCAGCCTTCCTGCAGACGTCCACGTCGGTCCACGAGCTGGCCCAGAGGCTCTCGGGCAGCCGGCTGTCCCTGCACACCTCGGCCGCGTCCCTGCACTCGCAGCCCCCACCGGTCACCACCACGGGCCACCTGAGCGTCCGAGAGCGGGCCGAGGCGCTGATCAGGTCCAGTCTGGGCTCGTCCACCAGCTCCACCCTGAGCTTCCTCTTCGGCAAGAGGAGCTTCTCGAGCGCTCTGGTCATTTCTGGACTCTCTGCCGCGGAGGGGGGCAACACCAGCGACACCCAGTCGTCCAGCAGCGTCAACATCGTCATGGGCCCCTCGGCCCGGGCCGCCAGCCAGGCCACACGGGTAAGGGGCTCGGCTGGCGGGCCAGGGTGGGGGTGTGGGCCCCCGCGTCTGCCATCGCCTCGTCCACGGGGCCCCAGACAGGAGGTGTTCTGGCCGTGCGCGGAGGCAGACGAGACGCACGGCACACGTCCCGCAGGTGATGACACACGGCAGGCAGTATGGAGGCTGCGAGACACCAGAGCTGGGCTGAACTGCTCTCCTTAGCCCCGAACCCGGGATGCGAGCGGGTCCACTTCCCCCCCCAGAGCAGGAACACGTTCTCCTTCATTCCCTTTTCACGCCAGTCTGGCCCGAGGGAGGGGGAAGAACACACATCAACACCGGCGTCAGACTACGGTCCGTTCCTTCCGCCGTATTCAATCTGAAAGCCGCCGTGGTGTGGCCTTCTACGCATGTATTTAAATGCTAGGAAACGAGAGGTTGAGGGACTCCCCCTAAGCAAACGGCTCCTTACCCAGAGCTCCAGGTGAGCGGACGTGAGGCGAACACTCGCGCTTCCTAAGAGAGAAAGTGAGTGAACGGACACTCCCCACCCAGCGGTCGGGAGGCGAGGACCGGAGGCACAGGGCGCACTTGGGTGTCACAGTGCAGGTCTCCCGAACTCCTTCTGGGTGTTCACACGTTCTCCTGCTCTAAAAAGCACGGGAGTCACGGCCTGCCCCTCTCTGGTTGGGGGACTTGTCTGCAGCGGGCTGATGGGGACCACGCCATGGGAAGGTGCCCTTCCCACCCCTGGGTCCACGGTCGGCAGGAACCCCCTCCGCGGGGCCGTGGGGCCGCGGCAGTGGTGGGGTTGTGGGCCTCCTGAAGCCCCAGGCCACACCGCCAAGGGCAAGGAGGCTGGCTCCTTCAGGAGCTGTAACTAGGTTTAGTTAGGTCACTAAGGTCTAATCAAGCTTCCCTTATAAAAATGCACAGTAACAGACTTTTCTCCCACCGCTCAATCTGTTTAAGATGCCGTCTGTGGGTGTGGTTCTGGGATTCTGGCAAATTCAGTTTCCCTCTTTCCAACAGGACAGCTGGGCCCTTGGCACTCTGTGCACCCAGGGTAAATAACCATCCGTATGACGGTTCAGGGGCAAACCTGCCGTACTGAGCGTTCCTACCAGGCAGGAAGTGTGTGTGTGTGTGTGGGAACGCTGGCCAGAACCCAGGAAATCCAGGCACACAGTGACCTCTCCCCCGAGGGCCCGTGTTCCCAGCATGGCCACATGACCTGGGGAAAGGTCCCCGTGTGCAGAGCCCCTAGCCGCCCCCCCCGACCGCCGGCACATTGGACCCCTGGTTTCCTTCCTTCCCCACCGAAGCCAGAACCCCGGGGCCCCCACATCTGACCTGGGACCTGCCGCGTTGGCGGGTTAGGTCGGCCCCTGCGGCGGCGGGTGGGGATTCGAAGCGGCGGTAGGTAACATTTGCTGAGACCCCTGCCTCTCCTTTCTCTCTGGAAGCACCTCTCTGAGCCGTGTGAACCCACCGAGGCCACCGAGCAGGGGCAGCTTCGCGACCGCCGTCTGGCCGAGGCCATGGCAGAGAACGGGGGGCTGATGTGCAGGAGAGCAAGCCAGGAGGACATGGGCCTGGACGACACGGCTTCCCAGCAAAGTGCGTCCGATGAGCAGTAGGGGGGCAGGGCTGGCCAGGAGCCCCTCCTGTGGAAAAACGAGAGCTGCTGTAGCCAACAGTGACTTTACCTCGGGTTCTGGAAGAGTCTCATGTGAGGATAAAACACGGGGCAGCACACCCCCTTCCCCCGACACTGCTCCAAGCCACCCCCGGAGCCCCCCAGATGTGGGACGCACAACACACTTTCCAGAATTTGAAAATTCTAACAAAAAGCCATGTAATATCTTAAATAGAGTAGAGCGCATAAATAACTCTTTCCTGCCCTGAAGGAACTAAGACAAGTGCATGTTAATAATTGGCATTTTATACATTACCGTTACCACGTTAAAGGGACAGCAGCACCCATCGTACCACCCGCTGGTCAAACGCAGTAGGGTTCAATCTACGCATAAAGAAAACCGCACTTCTTTATAGTATTTATGCAGACGTCAAGTATAAGCCAGCGGCGGCTTTTCTGCAAGAAACGTGGTAGTGCATGAAGTCGGGTCTAAAGTATCCCGTGAGAGATCCAGCGACGCTAGCGACCCACGTGTAGAAATCTAGGCCTGTGGGGGGGAGCACGGAAAGCCATTTGGAATCCCATGACGCTCAACTGTAGTCCCCGGCTTCCCACAACCAGGCCTGTCTCGCCCGGCGCTCCCATACGCTCACAGGAATGTTCGCTGGTTTTCCGAGCCGAGCGATCCTTCCCGGGTCACAGAACACTTGCACACACCTTCGTTTTTGGAATTAAAATGTTTACAGTTACTGTTGTGTCCGGTTGCTTGAATTCCGCTGTAGCCTTTATTGTGAGAATGACATTTGGGCAAATTCTGGGACTTTGCCCACCTGAAGACCCCCTACCGGGTAAAGCAGAAACCCGGTTCCTTGTGGATGTAAGGGGTAGGGGTGGGGGGGCAAGGGGGTCCATGAAGAGTATCATCACTGGCCTGTGGTTCATCCCTTCTGGAAAGAAAAGAGTTAGAAATACTCATTTTGGAAACAGTTCTGCAAGTTTCTTCAAGGAATCTAGGATTTGGAAGTGTGGGGAGTAGGGGAGGGCATGGTGGAGAATTTCCTCCCCCCCCCCCCCGTAAGTAGATGGTAATACTGTTTCTTTTTTCAAAATAAGAATTGCCAATTAATAAGTAGGCTCTGTAAGCAGAGGCACAGTACATTGTTCTCACATCAGTGATCCCTGGAGATGCAAAGTTGGCTATTGATTTAAACGCAGGTGATTGTCTAATGAGAGGCTGATAGAACCTTACTGTAGTTCTCCCAATTGGCCAAACCAAACTTGGCTGGCAGTCCCTGAAATCCTCTTGGGCCACTTTACAGCCAAGCCCTCAGGACTAAATGCCCGGCCCTGAGCTGTGAGCGTGGCCTCCCCACAAGGGCATCTCCATGAATTCCGTAAGAAAAACGACAGATGCCCAGTAGCAGCCTGATGTGAGCTGACCACCCAGTGGGCATCCAGAAGCAAGCGACGCAGAAAGCCATTGTGTTCCACAGAAAATGAATCTCCTGGGGCACCTGGGTGGCTCGGTCGGTTAAGCGTCCGGCTTTGGCTCTCAGGTCATGATCTCACGGTTGGTGCGTTCGAGCCCCGCGTGGGGCTCTGCGCGGACAGCTCAGAGCCCGGAGCCTGCTTCGGATTCTGGGTCTCCCCCTCTCTGCCCCTCCCCCGCTCACATTCTGTCTCTCAAAAATAAATAAACGTTAAGGAAAAAAAATAAGGAAATGAATCTCCTGAAAATAAGAAAATGAATCTCCTGACGGTGGAGAGACACGTCAATGTAAACGAGAAGCCAAGAGCTCCCGCTGCTCCTGTGCGCTGTTCTGGTGCTTCGGGAGCGGCTTCCCTAACTGCAGACTCGGCCGCTCATCCCGCTTCTCAGCGCAGAGGGAGCAGAGCAGCTTGGTTATGGTTTGTCAACAACAGCAAAGGCCAAAGTCCTCGGATCCGAACGCAAGCGTGCGTTGTCTGCGGGAGTAGAATCCTCTTGGGCGTGCATGGCGGGAGTGCGTACACGCACACACGCTTACGTGCGCGGGCACGCGTGCCCACAAAGGGAGAGAGAGGGTCGGACCCCTTCCCGGACCCTGCAGGCCGGTGGGCAACGCAGCCACGCTTTTCCTCTACGTTGTGGTGAACCACCTTTCCGTCTTCCGCGCGCATCAGAGAATTCCTTGCAAGACACCGGATTAGCCCCCATTTAAAGGCGATATTCCTAAAGTGACATCTCCTGCAGGAGTCGTTTAAATGCGCTGCCAGCATACAACCAAAGGGTTATGTTTTTGGACACTGGACGGAACGGTTTGTCCTCTAAAGAGGTTTGATATAAATCATGTGGCTGACCGGGCATTACTGATTCTAAATCAATGGGTTTGCACTGCGTGCTGAAACCATCTCGTCTGGCAGGTAGTTTTCTAAAATCACTCGATGCTCCGGCGTCTCCTTGCCCGTAAAGTGTGCAGCGCAGCCCTTGTGTCCTCGGCCCCTGTCAGGCCTCCTCCACCGTCCAGTGGTTTGGTCCAAGTCATTACGTTCTGGGGACACAGCACCCGCCATCAGCACACACACACACACACGCACCCCCACGTGTGCAATCTTCCCAGATGCAACCTTCGTGAATTCCAAGACGGGAAGAGAGAGAGGGGAAAGGGCCATTCCACTTTTTCTGGGCCACCATCGCCCCCTACCCCGCCATGGATGACCTGGGGGCTGGGAACGGAGGGGGCCTCTGGACTTGCAATTGTGCTGGGAGCTCTGACAGATGAGGGCGCATGAATTTGAGAGACTCGTCCATCCCTGCACATGCGCATATTCAGAGGTGGGGGGGGGGAAGGTTTTTTTTAAAACGCTGTGCCGTAAGTGGCTGGTGGTGAGGTCAACTCATTCTCCACATCCGTTCTGCTCTGTCCCGTCCAACCATGTTATTCCAGCTGAAACTCTTCACACAAGCAGTACACCTGTCCATTTTGTGTTTTCAAAGTGAATTCTTCCTTCAAGTCTGGCCCCCGACCCAACTGTTAGGTGTCTGGATTTGAAGAGTAGGCATTTCAAACTCAGATATAAACGGGAGCTCCCGACGTCAGCCCGTCCCTGCCACCGCACCCCTTCCTCTCCCAGAGCGCCTCGTCTCGGGTAGTGGCACCGGTACGGGTGGACCCGCGCCCTCGGCTTCCCCTCCGGTCCTGGCCTGTGCTCGGTACGTGGGCCTCCAGTGGTGTTCTGCCTCAGCATCGCTTGAACGCTCAGAATGCGCCTCCTACGGGCTGTGCGCGGTCAGTCGTGGGTCAGAGTCATTTGTGAAATCATCTGATCTGATACCACAGACTGGGGGGGGTGGGACAGCAAATGCTGATTTCTCACGGTCCTGGAGGCTGGGAGGCCCAAGATCGAGGCGCCAGCAGATTCAGTGCCTGGTGAGGGCCTGCCTCCCGGTTCACAGATGGCCATCTCGCGGTGTCCCCGCGAGGCAGAGGGGAGAGCCCTCCCCGATCTCTTATAAGCGCCCTAATTTCATTCACGAGGGCTCCACCCTCACGACCGGATCCCCTCCCCAAGGCCTCCCGCCTAACACCATCGCACTGGGACTTAGATTTCAACATAAGAATCTGGGGGGGGGGGGGACGCAGACATTCAGACCACAGCATTATCCTTTATTAAACTTCTTAAAACACAGGGATAGCTTCTGATATCTTCATATGTGCCCCCGATCATCCTGACAAATTATTCAAGGTCCCTGCCAGAGCCACCACGGAATGCTCTTCCAGTTTATAGCTGCCAGTTTATCCCAGCAAAATGTCAGCTCCGAGATCTGGGGGCACACGATGCACAGAAAAGGACAGAAAGCTTCAACAGGGACAGAGTGGGAGGAGCGGAAAGACATTGGGCTTTGGAGCCACACAGACTTGGTTCAAACTCTGTATCTGCCACTAAAGGCAGGTTTCTTTACTATTAAAGAGGAAGCACACAGAAGCTCGCATCCCCTCTACGTGTTGGGGGCCGTGCCGAATCTTCTGCACAGTGGGTACCTCCGAGGACCCTGCTTCACTCACCCTCCACAGCCCATCTGGTTTCAGCTCTCAGTGCCCGCAAACTAGCGATTTTACCTTCTTGCGAGAAATTTCACTAGCTTTCCTGCTCAGACACAATCAGTGTACTATATAGTCATGACTGAAAACACAGAGCTCAGGACAAGCAGCAGAGAGGAGAACGTCCCTTCGCACTTTGACAGACAGGCCCCTCCTGCAGGGCCAGTAAAGGCTCCATGTGATGGGCTCCCTCTGGCCAGGGCGGACCGGCTGCACCAGGCCTGTGCGGGGTCCGTCTTCAGGGGCACGTAGGTGACGCTTCCCCAGCCTGTTCCCTTTCTCAGTTTACCTGAGGCCGTGCGGGGATCCTCAGGACTGTGGGCATTGGCGAGTAGGTCTGAGGCAGCGGCCAGGCTCCTGGGGATTGAGGAAGCCTCTGCTGCTTGAGTCAGCGGCGTGGCCATCCGGACACACGGAGGTGCACAGACCAAACCCGTGTGTGGCCCTCCTTCGGGCCTGGCGAGCCTGGCGCAGGTCACGCACAGCCTGTCAGACGCCCTGAACAGCCCAACCGGGCATGGGCAGCGGGACAGAGATGCCCTCGTCCCCACTCTGGATCTGTAATAAGAGATTAGTTCATAAGCTGGTAGGCCTTTCAGCTGTGACCCCGCAAAGGCTCAGCACATCCAGACCAAGCTTCGGGAGGCTCCCCTGGGGAAACACCAAAGAAAGGATCCTGACCAAAGAGCCCGTCACGGGCCACCGACCACTGTCCCGGCTCAGAGACGCAAGTGCTTCCCATACTGTCTAGTGCGCGCAGTGCCCAGGACCCCTCACTCCGCACGCCCAGACCGGGCCACCGTTCCAGACAGGGGCACGCCTGGCATCCGTGCCAGCTGGGTCTGGAGCTAAGGCTGGCTGCTCAAGTATCCTGGAGATTCGCGGATCTGCACCAGAAAGGACCCAAGAGCACCGTGCGGTCTCCGCAGTACCGTCAACCACCTGCCACCTTTTCCACAGCCGCCCCGCGACAGGCTGAACCTGATCTTTCCACACCATTCTCAACAGCCCCAGCTCCCGGCACCGGGCCCTCCCCAGGGGATCACACGGACGGCTGCTGCCGGCTTCCTTCCACGCTGTGGCATCGCCTTCCTTGGACGACACTCGTTTCCCCCTTATTCTGGAAGGGAAACGGGGCACGGAACGGTTTAAGGCCATGTCTAAGTTGATGTGGCCAGAGTGGGGGCTCCGACCTGAACCCACAGGCCTGAGTACAGAATGAAGACCTGCCTCCCACACAGGGCTCACGCGTTTGCACCAACACATTTATTTTTATTTTATTAAGCAATAAGCAAACAGATGATGAGATGGGCGGGGAGGACCGAAACTGGCCTTTCCCTGAACTATTTTTACAAACCAAGTAACTAGTGTCCCTTGACACCACAGCTCCAACTGGAGCGGGGTCTGAGTTCGGGACGTGCAAAATCGATTAGGTAGCGGCCGCTCCTCTCCCCCTTCCCTGGAACACGCTTATGAACTTCAGTGGGGGCGAGTTCCATCTAATACTCCGAAAGCCATTTCTCATTCCATAATTTACCAGAATCATACGCATAACTGCAAGGGGAAATAAACAGACCCCCTCGGCACAAATAAGCCACGGCGGACTGCTCATCGTGGAGCGCAGGTCGGGCATTAAGGCTAACTGATCTTTTAAACGTTTTTTGGAGAACAGCTGTCAGGCTTTCTCCGGAAAAACCCACAAGGCTTCCGAAGCCGGAGGGCCTAAGTCCTTGCCAGGCAGGGCCCCGAGGAGGCTCCGCGTGAACCAGCACACCTCTTCAAGCGCACGAAGCAGGGACACGAGCCGTCTTCACTGCCTGCCGCTCTGCACACACGTCACGATATCTGGCAGAAGGCGGTTCCTATTCTCCTTGGTGACCTGTGGGGGAAGTAAGACAAGGCTTCAGAGTCCCTTCCTTTTCCTCAATCCTCTGACAGGCAGTGCTCTATGGGGAGAGCCTGGGAAGGGGAGGCAGGTTTCATAAGCCCCGGCCGAGAGCACTGTGAGGACAGGACACGCGAGGTCGAATGCCACCCCCGCTTCTGCAAAGCGACAGCTCAGACAGTGGAAGTGGTTCTAACCACGAGGAGCTGGGAGCTGACCCCCTCGAGGGGCTCTGGGTAGATGTCAATGCGGGTGGGACGCAGCCCCCGTGCGACCTGACCTGAACCAGGAGAACCGCCTACGAGGAGCCCACCGAGAGCGGCCGAACCTCAATTCTGGGAAGTCCCAGAGGTCAGTAATCTACTCGTCTCTCCACATGGAAAAGCTGAGCCTGGCAAGGAGCCTCTGACGTCAGTCAACTCCCCATCTGCAGGATGGGGAAGCTAAGTCCGGGGGGTGCCGGGACCACACTGAGCCCTCGGAGGTAGCTGGGGACACGGCAGAGGCTAGACCTGGATCCCCCACTCCGGCTGCATCCTCTGTAATTCGCATCCTTCCACAAAGGAACCGGGAGTTCATTCACACTTTACCCGGTGATCTGTTTTCATTTTCCTTTCCTTTACTGCTGTGGTCCCAATGAGTCCAAGAAAAGCATTTAGACACCCCTTCCTGGGTGGGGGGTTGGACGGTGGGCGGTCCAACCAGGACAGTGGTAGGGGCAGGGCCATCTCCTCAGCCGTCACCTGTGTGTGCCTTCTGCTCGGCCCCCACACGCACCCACTCAACATCGATGGGGTGGCGACCAGAAACTGAGCAAGGTACCGGGGCCACAGAGAGGACTCCGATAGGGACTTGACCTCATGGAGCTGGCAGAGCAGAACAGAGGGACAGACGTGGACAGTGAGCGAGCGCACTGGTGGTAAAGGGTCCGGGAGAGAAACTCTGGAGAGGCGCACGGGAGCTGCGGCTGGGCGAGAAAAGACTTCCGTGGACTGGACTGGACTGAATTTTGACCGGTGGACACGGGAGAAGGTCCCCCAGACAAAGACGCAAGCAAAGAATCGCAGAAAGAGGAAGTGAGTGCATCTGGAGAGCCAGCAGGCTCAGTGCCGGCGGACCCGGAGACCGGACTGCCCACTGCACGAGTCCACACCCGCCCACGTCTAGCGGACCACCTGGCACAGAGCAGGCGCTAAATGAACGTGTGATGGAGACGCACGGCGGGCTTCATCCCCGTGGCTCCCCAGCACCCACTCACCCTTCTCGAAGAGCGCTGTGACCTTCCTCTGGGAGACGACGTCATCTAGGAAACTGGCTCTCGGCCAACGAGTTCCAGCTGGGCCTGAAGAGCCTCCCGAGAGCCCGAGTCCTGAAAGGACTGAGCCAAGCAGCAAACGGCGAGGCCACCACCTCTAACACTAAGTCCAAGGACGCGGTGCACTGGTCCTTGCCCTGTTGCTCTGGTCTGTGGTCCCAGGAGGACCATCAGCTCTGCTCCGGCTTGAGGAGAAACTGCCACACAGCCTTACAAGGCTTTCTGTTGCTGTTTTTGCTTAAATTAGCCAAGTCCCTCTCTGCTGTTTGCATTCAAGGAAGTCTGCTGATGTGAACGGAGGAAAGGGGGAGACAGTGGTGGGAACTGGCAGGCTCATCAGGGGGCTTCGTAACCCCACTGTGCTAGTGGAGAGAGGCCATTAGATCCCTTCCTCCCTGCTGACTTCACCAGGAACTACCCTAGGCTCTGCCCTCAGAGTGTTTGAGAGTTTACCGTGTGCCTCAGAGGGCAGAATACAAGATGAGGGGCATTTGGGGCTACTTCCCCTAGAAATGTAAGATTTATAACACAGGAGACGTGGAGCTGGGAGAGGAGGGACGGAAAGGAAAGACAGAGGAAAGGAGAGTACAGGAGACGTGGGGGGGGGGGGAGGAGGAGAGGGAGGGGGAGGAAAGGAAGAGACCACTTGGACCAGAGGGAAAGAATTAATGCCAGCTTTGCACGGGTGAGAAAGAAGGGGCAACTAGGGCACTGCTTGCTCCAGGCACCCCTGCCTCAACTATCCCCTCGGTTCTCTAGCCAGTCACCGAAAGGAGTGCACGGTCATGGGCATTTGATCCTCCACTTGTACAGGGGACAGTCCCACTGCTGCTCGGTTGTAAATGCGAGCTGCAGTGAGGAGAGCATGGAGGGTGGGTGGGGGCAGAATCCACATCTGCAGAGAGGCTGGGGCAGGAGCGGAGGCTCCATCCCTACTCTGTAAATCCCCAGGCTTTCGAGAGGGCGCTTGGGTGGGGGGGGCCTGGGAAGGAAGGCTGAGAAGGTGGGAAGCCCCATGACCCCAGGTGCCAGGTCTGCGTGGAAGCTGGTTAGGTGGCACAGCCAGGGCGGGCAGAGCATGGGGATCTAACAGGCGTGGGGCTTCAGAGGGAATAAAAAGGAGCGCTTACAGGCCACGCAGGCACAGTTCTGTATGTCTGGGCAATGCCTCACCATCTACTTCATACGGTCATGATCACGTGGCCACCCTGGTCTCAGGACCCAGCTCGCAAGGCCCCATCTGGTCTTGGTTCAACTTCACGCCGGGCCTCCGGTCAGCAAGCACGCCCCAGCTCCATCGCCCAGGTGTGAGTGAGCCCCCGCCCCACCCGGGCCCTCCGCGGGAGCTGTCGGGGGTAAGGGTGTCACAGCAGGGGCGGAGGCGGTGTGTCCCACACACTGAGGGCACGCTCCAAGCCCTAGTTCCATAGAAAAAAATAAACACTGGAAAAGATTCATTTTGAGAATGTTTTTGTGTTACAAATGTAACGAATGCAAAAAACGACGTTAATATTTTGCTACCCCCCTTTGATTGCCCTAAGATTGTTTCTGAAAATTTCACAGTAAGAGGTCTATATGAAACTGTCTACAGTGTTATTACTGTTACGTTCTTTGTGCACTGAAGACGGGCTCTCAAATGCGAGAACAAGTAAAAATCATCTGTCAGCCTCAGGGTCCCTCCCCTGCACGCACAATCCTTGTCTTGTATTCAACCACCAGAAGGCTGGCCGCAGAAGGCCCTTACCGAGGAGACAGCACTGGGCGCAGACGAGAACGAGCTGAGGAAGAACGCAGGAAGGAAGCCCCTGCACTCTCCACCCCACTGCACTGCAGCCTCAAGAGAAAGGAAGCCAAGTGAGACCTGAGCCCTCTGCCCTGTCCAGTGGCCCTTGATGAAGATCAGACCCTAAGTTCCCTGGGGACAGGGGCATCTCATTCATCCTGTGTCTGGCACATGGTGGGGGTGGGGGGTGCCCAGTAAATGTTTACTGCATTCTGAGCTGAGCAGGGTCTTTGAAACACAGCTGAGCGATAACATAAAGATTGTGAAGACTCTGACCGTCTTAAGCATCCACGTTGCTCTGTGTGTGCTGCCTCCAGGGGCCACGGAAGGGCCTGAGAGCGACCAGTCAACAACCTGGGCACCCGGACATCAGCGAAGCTGTGAATATTCAGATACAGGAACAGGCAGCAGGGAAAATGCCCCTCACTGCACATACGTTATTTTCCTTGAACCTGTGGGAAAGACCCTGACAAGTTCCTAGTAAGCAACGGATTACAGAAAGAAATTTGACAATGCTTGTTATCATAAGTTAACACACATCCAAAGTTATTACTAGCCTGTTTCATGTTGTGTCTTTATGTTACTGAACCTAAAATTAGGATTATTCCTGAATCCAATCCCTTTCGCTCTACTTTTTTCATGAAGGTTAAAGTTTCCAAGCCAAGAATTATTTTCACGTTGTATCAAGTAAGACTTTGCCTGCCTTGAGTTTACAAGACTTCCTTCTGTATTTTCTTCCGAGAACTATAGTTTAGTTCTTAAATTTAGGCCTAGGATCCTACTCTGAGTTAATTCTGGTAGATGATGTAAGGGTCCAACTGCCTTCTGTGCATGAGGATGTCCAGTTTTCCAGCACTGGATGCAGTTTGCTGAAAAACAATTCTTCCCTCATTACGTTGTCTCAGCATGCTTGCTGAAAATGAACTGATCCTCGACGTAAGGATTGATTTCTGGACTTTTAGTTCTATTCTATTGATCTATGTGTCCAGCCTTCGGCCAGGACCGTACTGTCTCGATCACTGAAGGTTGTAGTAAGTTTCAAAATCAGGAAGTAGGAGTCCTCCAACATAGTTCTTTCTCAAGACTGTTTCAGTGGGGTCCTTCCCATTTCCACGTGAATTTCAGGACTGGCTCGTCAACTTCTACAAACACTCTGCCTGACTTTCCACCCAGAGGTTAACAGATATTCTCTCACTCCTGTATCTGCAGGAGTCCACAGGCCAGGAGGGCAGCAGCAAATTCCAAGTGAGACTAACATGCTTTATGCCCTGCTTGGTGAAAACACCCACCAAGGAACAAGAAGAGGTCTAAGAATTTCCAAAATGGAAGGAAGTCGGGACCTACTTCCTGTTATTCTTGTGATCTTACAATCCACAAATAAAAATTAAAAGCATAAAAACTGCTTTATGGGAAAAAAGACAAGTGTAAAAGGCTCTGAATTCAGGATAGTGGAATAGATTTTAGTTATAGTAACACTTTATAAAGTAGAAAACCAAATAATTCCTAGGAACCTGAGATTTTTTTTTTTTTTTTTTTTTTTTAGCAAATCATCTGAACCACCCCATCAAAAAGTAAACAGTACGACATTATGCTAACACTCAGGCTTGGAAGTGTGACAGACAGAGCCTTGAACCCTAGCTCTGCAGCCTACTGAGACTTTGGACATGCTATGCAGCCTTGATAAAATAAAGGTTACGTGACACACCCACCGGGGTACTGTGAAGTCTGCACTGGTGGGTCTACAGTACTGGGCACAGCACCCAAGTCCAGTGCTCAGTGACTGGTGGCCACGTCGGCATCTAAATGAACGTTCCAGGCTCCAGCTGCCTCTTCTGTCCCGTCAGCAAATAACATTCCCAGCGTTTCCATCAAGCAGATATTTTAAAGGAAATCAAAAGAAATATGCTTTCTAAATGCCTCTAAGACAACCAAACTCGGGCGTGCACACACGCGTGTGTATATGTGTGTGTGTACATGTGCATGTGTGCGGCACTTCCACTGGAAGTGACGAGCAGGGATAAAATCTTTTCTTCACGTTACTAGAGAACTAGGAAAACAGTGCACACAGCTCTTTCTAGTAATCTTGATCCATGGAGATCTTCCTCTCCTGCCTCTGCAGCATTAATGTAATTACACTCAAATAAGCAACTATGAAATAAATTAAA
Organism: Lynx rufus; assembly: GCF_022079265.1. Taxonomy (NCBI): domain Eukaryota; kingdom Metazoa; phylum Chordata; class Mammalia; order Carnivora; family Felidae; genus Lynx; species Lynx rufus. Next base: position 15,483,486 of record NW_025814840.1, read on the forward strand.
AACATTTTTCAGTGGCCACACTTAGAGACCAGTAAACTCTATAAGACATGAAAAAAAAAAAATTTAACCAAACTTCCTAAAGAGAAACATAACAGGAAGGCGACCGTCAATACCCACACCACGACAGAAGTTTCTAAATTACCAAGACCATCCTCCAATGACAGGGGTGTTAGATCTTTTATTATAGTACCGCAAGTCCCTGAGGCTCTGTTCTTCCTCGCCACCCCCCCTCCTCAAGCCTGCTCTGTTGGGCCATTTCTATTGTTCTACCTCCAGGTTTACCATTTCTTTCCTCTGTTGTCTCCATTCTGCTGGGAGTCCCGCCAGAGACTTACCTCATTCAGTTATTGTAGTTCCACAATTTTTATTTGACTCTTCTTTATGTCTCCCATAGCTCTGCTAGACCTTTCCATTTCTTCATCGAGACTTTCTATTTTTCTTGTATTTCAAATGTGTTGGCAATTGATCACGGAAGCGTTTTTGTGACGGCTGCTTTCAAACCTCGGCCCTGTGATTCTAACGTTCACGTCACCTTGCTGTTGGCACGTGTTGATGTTTTCACTCAAGTTGCTTTTCCCGGTTCCTGGCAGCACAAGCGATTTTCAGTTGTGTCTGTGGTGGTGTCCCCTGGCTGAGCTTCCTAGCCGGCGTGCCACCTTCTTTCCACCATTCAGGTCTCCCTATGTTTGTTTTATGTGTAACGTCCAACAGTTTTAGCTACAGCTCACAGGAGGAACAGGGAGAAGTGTGTCTATTCCACCGTATCTAGAACTGGAAGTTTCCAGGTGTTTTTCTGAAAGGCAGTGCTGTTTACCTGACGCTACTAAGAATACGTCTAGACGGGGTGCCGGCATGGCTCAGCTCGTTAAGCGTCCGACTCTTGATTTCATCTCCGGTCACAACCTCATGGTTGGTGGGTTTGAGCCCTGTGTTGGGCTCTGCACCGACAGTGTGGAGCCTGAGTGGGATTCTCTCTCCCTCCCTCTCTCTCTGCCCTGCCCCCGCTCATGTGTTCTCTCTCCCTCTCTCTCTCAAAATAAATGACTAAATTTAAAAAAAGAAAAGAAAAGAACAAGTCCCTATGATAGGAGTAACGTCAAGGGGCGTACTTTCCCCCATGAGTTCAGTCCCGTCTCCACGGTCCTGACACGCGCAGCTGTTCGCAAGGAGAGGCTGCCCTCCCTACCTTACACAACCTACTGCCTTACCCAGAATGTTCTTCCTTCTTGTCCTTCTTTTCTCCACTTCCTCCCTCAAAACCCCACAAGAACCACTTCCTTCAGGACACCTCTCCCCGCCCTCCTTCTGCTCACAGAATTCTCTCCCTTCTCTGCTTCCAGATCTTGACTGTCACATCATCTATCTTTCTTGAGGGAAGGGGACATGCTTCACGTGTGCTGTCGGACTAAGTGCTGGACACAGAGGCTGCTCTCAAACACGGATTCAGAGAACTCTACTGCGTGTCAGAAACAGAAAGGATGCCAGAAATATCTAATCCAAGCCCTAAGTTTGCATATACGGAAAATGAGATTCTTCATATAAAACGGGAACACAAAGATCACACAAGCCCCAAAGGAACACAAGAAAGAGAAGAATAACGGGGTACGTAAGCCCCTATGTCTCGCATAATTAACCAAAAGCTAATCATTTTATTTACACATCATTAGGAGCAATGATTACCTTGCCCAGAGAATAATTTCCAGTTTTAGAGGAGATGTGGTATTATTTTAAGATACGATGTTCTCCTCTGGACATCAGGGCCAACTCCCCTGATCCCACTCACGGCTCGTAGACCCTGCTGGTCTGCAGACGGCCAGTCTCTGGACCAGCCACTCCCCACCTTCCCGCCTGGAAGCCGCCTGGCCTGAGAACCACTCGTCTTTCATCATCTCTATTTCCACAGGAACTTTAGAAACACAACCACGAACTCACTTGGAGGCCACGTAAAGTAAGAGACAGAGAGAAAGAACAGCACGAAACTGAAGACGAGGGCCCCAACTTCACAGATGTCGTGGAGCACGTGGCCTCGCGGGGCCGTCTGCTCACCCGTGAGCTCCTGCGAGAGGCTCCCTGGCTGGACCCGTCTCCCCAGCCACCTCCAGCCCAACGACCGCGCCGCCCTGCCTTATCTTCTCCACACTTAGCAACATCCTCGTGGCCGAGCTGTGCGCCCGCGCTGCTGCGGTCCGGCCCCCGCCTCAGCAAGTCCACTCCGGGGGGCGGGGACGTGGTCTCGTCCAGCATCGCAACCTCGCTCACGGTGGAACCCGGTCGATACTTACTAAATGAAGGAAAGGAGCAAGGACTGCACCAAGTTTTCCAAGTCTGGCTGCTCTGACCCTGACGTGTGTCTCCTGCCCCCACAGTACCCCTGGAGACTGTGGTGACGGCACACGGACGGCCCGCTAGGACCGGCGGGCCACGGCGGAGGCACGGCAGCCAGCGACATCCGGCGCTCGTGGTACCTGGCAGCCGGAGCTCACCTCCCGCTCTGGCTGGTGGGGCGGCCCTGCCAGCCTCCTTGTTCCAGGGCCCTCGAGGGGCCTGGGTTGAAACGGGGGGTGGGGGTGGGGAGAGCAGGTACGGGCAGAGCCCGGCGGAGACGCGACTCTCGCCGACACAAAGGTGGCACGGCGCAAGACAGCATCTAAGGACACAGACAAAGGGCTGTCAGAGGCCCGTACGTCGGCTCCGACATCGCCACGGGATAGCGTGACAGCACCGGTCCTCCCTCCCACGTGCCGCACCGCAGAACCCCGACAGCCCCCCGGGAGCCTGTCAGGGCAGACTCTGCAGGCGTGCTGTCCGTGTGGCCAAAGGGACTGAAGAAACGAATCTTTCATTTGATTGAAACATAAACAGTGACAGGCGGCTGATGGCCAGCGCACTGGCCAGCGCACAGAGCGCACTTCCGTCATCGCGGAAACTCCTGGTGGACAGCGCTGCTCTGTGGCAGACGGAGGCCACGGGGACATGTGTCCTTTCATCCGTGACACGTATGACTTAAGTTCTGTAAGTTCCTAGAAAATCAGACTCACCTGGATCTAGCCTAAGGCGGGGGGGGGGGAGGGGGGGGCGGAGTGGGGGGCGGGGAGAGATGGTCTTTCAGAGCAAAGGCACACCTCAGCGCCACCCTGCTGAGGTCACCCGCTCCACTGTCACAGACGCAGGGACCGGTTGTACTCACACTGAACACCTGAACGTCGTTCCTGTTTCTTATCTCTTCCACGAGGGCCAGCGGCTTCCCTTTAGGCACCGGGATTGTGCCCAGGACTACGGTCCCTGGCGTGGACAGCGTCTGGCGGACAGCCTGGATGAAAGGCTGACTGAAGAGCTCCATTTTCCCAATCTCATCGATGACACACACTCTCTGCCCCGGGCCGCTGCCGGGACCTGCCTGAAGACAACAAAGACGCCAGGGTCACCTGAGGCAAAGGGCCCAGGGGTCCCGCTCCCCAGCCACTCACCCCCTAAGCCATCCCAGGGGGAGTCAGTTAAGCTCCGGAAGGCAGAAGATCGTCTCCACGGGACACTTAACCGGCAAACGGATCTGGAAGAGCTCCCTTGGAAACCGCAGCAACCAGAAAATTCAGTTCCCTAAGCCACCCAGGTTCCGGGCAATTTTCTCTCTTCTAGAATGGTTCCAATAATAACCAAGCTCTGTATTTATATCCACCCAGGAAAGAAGCAGCACCCACATGCCTCAGGTTTAAATGAAACGAGACAGCAAGTCTGGGAGCCCTTATTAATAATACTGGCCTCTTTTTTTCGGTTTTGAGCTGTGTGAGATTCCCCGTCTACTGGGAGGAGGAAACCGCTACAGGCAGAGGCCGGTGTGTATCATAATCTGCACTATAAGGGGTGGTGGAAAGAAGGGAAAGTTGAAAGGAGTCTTGGTTAAAAGAAAAAAGTGAGCAGGGCTGTGCCCTTTAAACCTCAGATTCCCTTCCTAATGACTTCACTGCGTTCCTTCCTTGAAAGCCCCTCTCGGAACAGGTGTGGCGGCCAGCCTCCACGGGCCCTACTGCCTCCCAGCTCCTGGGACTCCCGTGTCCAGTCCCCCGCCACAGGGTTCCAGCGTTCGTCCCCGCGACCATCCCTGAGACGAGGCAGAACGCACTGCTTCTACCGTGGTCTCAATCTCTCTCTCTCTGGGACGGCTCGCTGCCGTCTTGTGAGCACACTCAGGCAGCTGATGGCCAAGTCCACGTGGGAAGGAACCGAGGTCTCGCTGCAACCCTGAGAGTGAGCTGGGAGGCGAATCCTCCCCAGTCAAGCGGCAGATGACTGCAACCTCATGACAGACTGGAGCCCGGACCTCCCAGCTGAGCCATTCCTGGATTCCTGACCCAGAAAAACTGTGTGAGGTAATGTCCGTGGTGTTAAACCCCAAAATTCTGGGGTAACGTGTTACACGGCAACACTAATGATCACTGATAATGATCACTCATAAACATGTCTTCTCTGGAAAGCCTTCCCAGAGAAAGCTATGAACAGTCCTTCCATAGCGGGGACACAACACAGATTAGCACTTGAGTGAATGCTGAGTGACAAATACGTTTTATGTATCCTGGTATAAATGATTATTTTCCTCCATGCAAAGCTGATTTACAAAGTACTTTTCACTATAGTTCTTAGACTCCTTAAATAATGACGTCAATACGTTCTCAGAATGCGGGGCTGAGTTAAACTAGATTTAGCTCAACTGCCAACCCTGAAGCCAGAGTACAGTGCGGTCGGTCGGGGGGGGGGGGGGGGGCGGCAGTGGTCCCCACGAGAGACGGGACTGGGGGAAGATCCCGAGATCCCGAAGCCTGCATGGTACACAGAGGATGGTGGAACCTATCCAACAGATGAGAGATTCCAGCCAGGGAGGACCACAGGTTGTGCCCAAAAGGCCGCTAACTGTGTGGAACCTGGAAGACAAGTTAGGCATCTTCTGGAATAGACGACATGAGATTTGGGGTCTAATCCTAGGCAGTTATTGAAGGCAAGCATTAGGGAAGTGGTTTTCAAACTTTTATGTAAGTGGTACTTTTATTCTTTTCTCACTTAATATCACATACGTATTTTCCCACTCAGTTTATTAGCAGGAAGACCAGGAAGGGGTACATCCAAGAGAGGGTCTGTATCCTTAAACTCCTGTGTTTTTAAGGCATTTCATTTTTACCTCTCAATTGCACCCACTTGTGTGTGCGTGCATGTGTGCGTGTGTGCGTGTGTGTTTGCGCGCGTGCGCCTGTTTCCCGCTCTTAGAGGCAGGGACGAGGCCCCATGCATCTTTTTCTTTCCCATGGAATTGAGTGATGCAAAGTTGAGCTGAGGCAGCTAATGTTGCCCTCCAGCGACGGGGTGAGGGTGTCTGTGGAATCAATTGCTAATTTCCAAATTTCTCCTTCAAAAACGAATGCCCAGTTTGGGAGACATTTTAAAAGCTGGCAGCTACCTTCTCATTAGCATAAAAACAGACACCCCCACGAGGGCAAGCTGTCCCAATGGCCTGACTCTTACCAAGGAGTATTTGGGGCATTCTGCTGCCTCCAGAGACCAGGAATAATTGCAGAGGTCATCCTTCCACAGGCATCTAGAAGCCAAACAGGGTGCTATCTGGCCCATCAAAATGAGAGTTTGAAAGCAGTCAATTCAGAGAAAGAGAAACAATAAGATGTGTGTGCCCGTGTACATGTACATATGCAGGCAGCACGTACATATACACGTGGGCACGTACGGGAATATATGAGTAGGTATAAACATAAAGCACGAGGCTCTCCAACCACCTTTCCTCAGATTCCCTACAACGTTCACCAATGGGAGCTCGACGGCATTATTTAAGCTTCCGCACAAAGATATCTGGACACACATGCATACGCTATGTTGTACCAACCGGAAATGTTCGTTTTCAAACCTCAGTTTACAGGAAATCCTTATTCTGTCTAGAATTAGGGACTTTTATCACCCAGAAACTGTAAGAATCTCGAAAAGAAGTCTGGGATTTTTGACGAAAAAATGTTAAGTTATTCATGCTCAATTGAGATATATTAGAAACTCAGAAGCCCGTAAACACCGTTTTTTCTAAATAACGTGAACATTTAGTCAAGCCTGTGATAAAGGAAGCACTATCATATTCACGATTGTTTTTTTATATAAACTCAAGCAACTTCAGAGGGAAACAAGAACAAACCAGTGAGCACACATAAAACCCTGCTGGCACCAGGGCCCGGGTCTGAAAACTACCAGGACCTCCCCAGCCCTCCCCAGTGCGGCTGTGAAAGTGACAATGGGCCCCTGGAGCATCACCTCTGAAGGTGTGCAGTAAGGAGCTCATGAAGAACTTCCGGCGGCTTCGCACCTGGCGTTCTTTTTTCTTCCCACACCTTCTCTCCACACAGGACGTAAGAGGCGAGGCGGCAGGACTGTGGACGCTACCCAGCAGCCCCTGCACCACTCACTACTCCCCTCCCCCCCAACTCACCACCCCTCTCACCCCACCTCCCGGCTCCCCACCCCCCTTCCCTGGGCCACTTACCACCCCTGTCCCCACACTCACCACCCCTATCTTGGGCCTACGTTTCAGATGACTGTATACTTTCACTGTCACAAAGAGGTAGAAACACTTGTTTGTGCAAGGCATATTTCAGTTCTTGGGGTGTTCTGAGAGAAAGGATACTTCCTTGGGACAGAGTCGTAATATTGACCAGCCAGTGGTAAGGGAAGCCATGAAAACTTTTATAACTGGCTTACACTCAGCTAGTTTGCTTTCTGGAAAGATTAGATCAGTTTGGAGCAACAAGATATCTGTGTACCAGCTACACCAGAGACCTAAAAATTGTGTGACGTTTTTCAGTTTCTTGTTTAATCTTTAAAAGCACTTTTAAGAACACAAATGAAAACGTAAAGCTAAATAAAATAGGCAATTTCATTTAACCAGAGTACTATATTGAAAAAAAGTGGATTTGTCTTACTGTGAATGATTTACTTCGTAAGTATTTCTGGGGGTATGAACTTATTATTTTCTTTACTATCAGACCCCCAGCCTGGCCTCTGAGCTGGCCTGTCTGGGACCACGAGTATCAAAGTCGCGGGAGGGAACTGGGGAGCGCGTGGCAGTCGTCAGGGGCAAAATGACGACCCTGAGCCCCCCAAACAGCCACGGTCCCGGGAACCCAGAGAGGCAAATGGTGGGAACAGTGGCCACAGACAAGCCAGCCCACGGCTCAAGTTATCAGCTAAGAGTGAAGGGCTCCGACCAGACTTATGTGGGCTTATTCCACGCCTAAAGTTTCAAAATCCCTTAGCAGTCTCGTGGCACTCGACCGTGTGTCCCCAGGGAGGAAATCACAGGCTGGCGGCCAGGACAAGATGTCTAGACTGCCTGACGCGCCCTGCAGCCCAGCCCTTCTCTACTGGGGCGTGCCCCGGGCGGGAGCTGTCCCTGCCCTGATGCCAGACGTTCCCACCCCAGGGCCCAGGGCTCCAGGCTCCTCCGGGGTGTCCTAACTGGCCTCTCTGGGGCTCGCCCACTCGAGCGCCTGTCTGCAGAGCACCAGACCGGCGCCCTCAGGATCTTCCACCATCCTGGGCCTGAAACAGCATCCGCCGGCTGACAGTCAGCCCAGTGGATCGGGAACCCGCTACGCCTCGTGACCCCAGCGCCTCGGGACCAGCCTGGGCATCTGAGCTGGTGGGTGTCCGTGACAGATTTCCAGCTGGCTCCGGCCCTGGGGCCCTGGAACGCACAAATCAGACTGCCGAGGTGAGGCCCTTCCCCAGGTTCTGCCTCCCATCACCCCACTCGCCTTCTCACCAGAAACAATCAGAACTATCCCTACGTCTGCCCCTCCTAGCGGCCCGGGACTAACACACTTTACAGGGAACTCCGCGTTCAGTCCTAGAAACTTCGTGTAGCAGGTCTCTGCAGCCCTGTTTTAGGATGAGGAACAGTGAGACAAAGTCACTGAGCTCCCAAGTGAGAGCCGGGTGTCAACCCCAAGACCACCTGATGCCAAAGCTCCCCTCCATACCCCACGTGCAATACCACCCACACATCTTCTCAGTGTGAATAAGGAAAGAAATCGAAGAAAGGAACCAAAGGAAATGGAAGGAAAGAATGGAAGGAATCCATCTAACTGTAAGGAAAATACTTTTGCCTCCAATGAGAACCAAGGGCACTGTACTTTCTAGGGGCTACAGAGGCAGAGCCACAGACCCGTTTTGGGAGTAATCATTACTCTCAATTACTCCAAAAGAACGACACACTCAGGGTCTCAGAACAAGTAACGCCACCAACAGCCTTTTATCCAGGATACAGAGTGGCCTGCTTTGGCAGGCGGTTAAGATGTGACCTGCAGGGGAAGGGCCCTCCGCCCTCCACCTCTCTCCCTCGCACTCAGCGAGAGAGGACCAGGTCCCCCCACGTGCTAACTCCTGCCGCTTCCTTATCAGCTGTGTTTCTACTAACTACGTTTTTAAAAACTCCTCTTGCTTAGTAAAATCCTCAGTCAACATTTAAATTTGATTCAAGCTTAGGATCTTTTTTTTTTTTTAAGATTTATTTATTTTAAGAGAAAGAGAGCATGAGCAGGGGTGAGGCAGAGAAAGGGAGAGAGAGAATCCCAAGCAGGTTCTGCACTGTTAGCACAGGGGCTTCTACTCTTGAGCTAGGAGATCATGACCTGAGCTGAAATCAAAAGTCAGACGCTCAACCGCCTGAGCCACCCGGGTGCCCCATCAGGTTTAGTATCTTTGCGGTCTGACATCCTTTTATTAGAAATTACCTAGGAGAGAGAAAGCTGAATGACTTGGCTACAGTGGAACAGTGATGACTTCTTTTGTAACTCATGAGGAGACTGGACAGAAGTAAAGAAGGGCAGAGGTGATGAGGAAAAATCAACCATTACGGCTTTTGTAATTCAGCTTTCGAATGAACAATGATTGTGTGCTTAATTACTGCTCACCTTGGTACAGAAAATATTTCAAAAGGCAGCAGTTAAATTGGCTTCCCAGTCAAAGTCTAGAGTGAAAATTATTATTTTCAGATAATCCAATAAAGTTAAAAGAAATCAGAATTAACTAGGAGAAATTTTGATGAGGAGGGTGTGCACGGCCTTAACATATCTCCCCACTCGACGCGAATTAATTTCAAAGGAAAAAAGAGTAAATACACATTGGGAGTTTGGACAATTCTTTGCTCAGGTAACCAAAACCAACATCATCAAACATGGTGCGCCTCGAGAGCAGACGCCCGAGAAAGGCACGGCACCAGTCATGCAGTCTTCCGACTGAAGCTGTCACAAAGAAACACCAGAAAAGCTCCAAAGAGGAATGTCCTGTGAAAGTAGGACCTTTTCTCTGAAAATGCCAATGTCATACATGACGAAGGATGACCTGAGAAGACGTTCCAGATTAAAGGAGCTCTTGGAGATATGACAACTAAATGTAATACTGGACCCTGGCCCAGACGGAAAAAGGTTACAAAGGACAGCCCTAAGGCAACGGACGAAACGGCAGAGGAATGTAGATTATTAGTATTTTCTTGGTGTAAAATTTACTTAGGTTGAGAACTATACTGATTATACAAGACTATGTCCTTATTCTCAGGAAAACTGTACTGAACATTTAGAAGCGAAGCCCCCTGATGACTGCAACATACTCTCAAATGGTTCCCCCCACAAGTTTATGTGTTTGTACGAACACACATGGGCGCACACGTGGGGAGAGAGGGTGAGTGCACACAGGGCAAATGTTAACGACAGGTGATTCTGGATAACAAGTATATAGGTGGTCCTGCATTATTCTCATCCTGGTCATTTTCTCTACGAGGAACATTACATCCCAATACAATTGACAAAAATTAGAATCAATACAAAAAAAAGAGAACACTCACACTCAGATTTTCTCAGTCTAAGCGTCAAGCAAGGCACAACCCACCACGGGTGAGCTTCCTTCCGAAGGAGGCAGGGCCTCGGACTGATGCGTGCCAGACGACACGGCCAGTGGCGAGTGCTGCAAACGGGGCAAGGCGGATGGGTGAAAGGCAGAAAGGCAACAGTCTACACAACTTCTGCCCCAGGCCCGCTCAGGGAGCACTCTGCCGTGCCTCTTGGGAGCGGGTGGCAGGAAGGAACTGCACGGAGGCAGAGAAGCCCAAGGCAGCCCAAGGTGCCCGCTCGGCACCTACCTCACAGAGGCTCACCAAGACCGGCAGTGACAAGTAAGGAGCGTCAGACCCTGCCCGGGGGGATCAGGGAGGCTGCCGGGGAAGGTCACAGAGAAGACGCGACCACCAGTTGACCCGTGAGCTGGACCCAAGTGGTGGGAGGCTCCTCACCCCATCCCGTCCTTGGGGGGAGCCCTCCACTTGCCTTTCTCGCTCCCAGAGGCCGCTCCAAGGACGCAGCCTTGAGACACTGACGTGGTGTCCACAACACCTGCACAATATACCTGCCTGAACCCAGTTAAGGCGTCTCTCTCTCTCGCTCTCTAAACTCTTAATATCTGGCAGGTGGGAGCAGGGACCCTTTCATGTTGCTGGTCCAGGGCAGGCCTTGCACAGAAGTTCCCTCTGCCGATTACAACTGCCCACCTACCAGCCTCGGATGAGCGCCTGCCTCTTTTGGGGTCTCCCTCTGCCCTGCCAACGAAGGGGGCCGGTTTCACATTTCCCCGGGGGCCCCTGACAGGGATGCGGCCCCACAGAGATTACCAGGAAGGGCTGCCGTGACAAATCCGACAAGGTAAACCGCAGAGCCGACCTCACACTGAACCTCCAGCTCCTTTTCTGATTTTGATTCACTGCAGCCATGTTTTCACTGACGATTTTAAAATTAATTTTTACGTTGGCGCCAGACAGCTTTTTATTTCTCTGGTGATCTTGCAGTGCATATGTATGATCATGAGGTACAGAAATAGAAAGTGAGGAGGAACAAAGAAAAAATGTCACATTTGCTAACAATGAAGGAAATTCAAAAGCAAGGTTTGGGCTCCTGTCAACCTTTCAGGAACGGATCTTGACTAGAAATGGATTCTTCTAAATTCTCTCTAAAGCCTACTGGCCTGAAACACTAAGTGGCAATTCCAGGTCAAGTGGTAACAAAATAACCTTTCCCCAGACAGGAATCCTCTGACCTTCAAAGGAAGTTTCAAAGATCTGAAGCAGAATCTCATTTCAGAATCAAAAGCAGATCCTGCTTTTGAAAACAAATCTACACCAAAAGCCTCACTTTGATCAAAACGGGTTCGACTATGATTTTCATTGGGTGTTCTGGTTCTAGCTTCTTAGACCTTTCATGGATCTTAATTACAAAGAACATGGTGCAGCCTAGAAAACCAGGCTTTGAGTAGATGTTGTTTGTTATTTAAAACCTTAGAATCTACTACCTTTTTGTGTGAGTAGGAGATATATTGGGAGCCAATAAAATGCTAAATCCTACATTGCAACAAATTCTTTTTTTTTTTTTTATTTAAATTTTTTTTTTCAACGTTTATTTATTTTTGGGACAGAGAGAGACAGAGCATGAATGGGGGAGGGGCAGAGAGAGAGGGAGACACAGAACTGGAAACAGGCTCCAGGCTCTGAGCCATCAGCCCAGAGCCCGACGCGGGGCTCGAACTCACGGACCGCGAGATCGTGACCTGGCTGAAGTCGGACGCTTAACCGACTGCGCCACCCAGGCGCCCCTCATTGCAACAAATTCTAATAAAGCATTCAGTGTGGCTGTCAAAGAGACCATTATGGAAAAGGCCAGCATTAGCCTGTTAGCTGTGATCAATAAAAAACTGGCAAAAAAATCCTAACTACAGAAGCATCGGAAAATAGAAGGAACCTCTAAATAACCTTACCAAAAAACAAAGTTTTTTTTTTAAACTAAGAAATGGAAAGCCAGAGATACCAGGTTTTCAGCTCTGGGGAGTAAACGTTGTCTGAAAACTTAAGATATCCTTTTCTATCCAAATGACTCATTTTATATAGTACTAATCACTCCATATGAGACTTAAAAAAAAAATTTTTTTTTAATATTTATTTTTGAGAGAGAGAGAAAGAGACAGAGTGCGAGTGGGGGAGGGGCAGAGACAGCAGGAAACAAAGAATCCGAAACAAGCTCCAGGCTTGGAGCTGTCAGCACAGAGCCTGAGGCGGGACTCGAACTCCTGGACCGCGAGACTGTGACCTGAGCCGAAGTTGGCCGCTCAACCGCTCAACCGACGGAGCCACCCAGGTGCCCCCACATGAGACTTTTTGCGATGGACAATAGTCTTATTTCCACCATTCATGCTAGCTCTACCACTAATAAGCTGTGTGCCTTGGGGGAATTTAAATTTCTGTCCTGTCTTAGTTTCCTCGTCTGTAAAACAGGAACAGAGTATTACTCTGGGGAGTAAATGAGTTAGCAGCTGGTGCAGAGTTTGTGCCCAATAACTGTTAACCACTTCCTCCACCACCACCACCATTACCATCAACACTACTAGGATTCAGAAAAATGGACAGACAAGAATGGATAAGACAACTTTTTAAACGATAAGACAGCGTGGCAACTAAAACAGTGTGCTACTGATGTAAGGCTCAAACAGGCAAAAGAACAGATAACTGTAAAACATTATACACACACACACACATTTCTTAATATCATTAACAAGGCATAATAAATGAATGACAACTGGGTTATTTAACAAATGGCTTTGGTAAACCGGCTAAGCATTTGGAAGAAAAGCAATTGAGAGTCTCATTGTATTTTACACTCAAAGTAAATCCAGACGGATTAAAAACATAAATGTTTAAAAAAAAAAAAAAGGTACTACAGAAGAAACAAATTCCAAACTAACTTGGAAAACGGACAGACTTTCTCAATATGAAAAGAATGAAAGAAAGATAGATCACCAAAGTGAAAAACTGAGAAAAACGCAATCGATAAATATAAAAAGGTCATCTGCCTTATGAAAGATATTTTTAAGGCAAAAGGAAAAAAATGGTTAGAGGAATAAACAAAAACAATTAGATTAAAAAAGTACACAATAAACTAACAAACATTTGACCTCATTAGCAACTTAACAACATGAATTCAAGCAAAGAAGTGCTGGAAAGAAGGATGGAAAACTAAAGACCAGCAGAGTGCCAGGTGTTGGCGAAGGAGCAAGGAGACCAACACACCCACATGCTGGGGTGTGTGTTCGTGTATGTGTGTGTGTGTGTGTGTGTGCGTGTGTGTGTGTGCGCACATGCACAAAGGGCCACAAGTGTCACGGGAACACCCCAGCAGCACCCAGAGAGGCTCAGAAGTTCACAACCCCCCAATCCAGGATCTCCACCCTCAGATCCTCCCCCAGGGAAACAACCAGGGCTGGAGAGAAGGCTGGTGTACAAAGGGTTAACATCTGACACTTGAGGGGATAATGCTGAAGTCAAAGGTGAAAATCCACACTATGAAATACTGCGCAATCATTAAATGATCACAGTTGTGAAGGTGATCCTGTTGGAAGGCCATTCCCATGTCACTCATTCATAATAAGGGGAAAAACCCAATCGTACAAAACGATACGAAGTATTTTCCCCCATTATGGAATGATGGAACAAATCAAGTAGAAAGAAGGAAGAAACGAAATACACTAACAGTGGCTAACCCAGTGAGAAGATTAGGAGTTATTCCTATTTTCTTCTTTATTTTTTTTAGGTTTATTTTTACTTATTTTTTGAGAGAGAGCGAGAGAGCGCAACCGTGCAAGCAGGGGAGGGGCAGAGAGACAGGGAGAGAAAGAATCCCAAGTGGGCACTGTGCTGTAAGCCCCCAGCCCAATGTGGAGTTCGAACTAACCAACCATGAGATCAATACCTGAGCTGAACTAAAGAGACGCTTAACTGACTGAGCCAACCAGGTGCCCCTTCTTCATTTCTGTTTCATATTTTTTACAAATCTGCTACCTTGAGTAGGGAGAACGTTAAAACTCAGGAAAACAGGGGCGCCTGGGTGGCGCAGTCGGTTAAGCGTCCGACTTCAGCCAGGTCACGATCTCGCGGTCCGTGAGTTCGAGCCCCGCGTCAGGCTCTGGGCTGATGGCTCAGAGCCTGGAGCCTGTTTCCGATTCTGTGTCTCCCTCTCTCTCTGCCCCTCCCCCGTTCATGCTCTGTTTCTCTCTGTCGCAAAAATAAATAAACGTTGAAAAAAAAAATAATAAAATAAAATAAAACTCAGGAAAACAATAAACATGGTCAAATAAGGGAAAGAAGTCACCAGTGGAATGACAAAAAGAATCAACGATATTCAACCCTACGTAGGACTTTCTAAAACCCTTACTGAGTCTACAGTGTTTCCCCGTCTTACTGTATCCTCCTTTATTAGCCACGTGTGCCCATGAGAGTCCATCAGTCTCCACTCCGGCCTAAGGAAACGAAGCAAGCCGGGGCCGGGGTCACATCTGTGCCTCCCCCTCCAGCCCTGCCCCGGCCTCCAGCAGCTCCTAGATTCCAGCTCGGTTCTTACCTCCCCGCTCAGAGCAGGCACACCCCTACCAGCCGCGAGGATTATTTCCCTTATGTTTTTCATTAGACACAACTCAAAAATATTTGTCATCCACAGTGAAATTTCTTACATGTAGGAGGCACTTCATAGATAATTCTTAATGTACAGTGAGAGTTAGTGTTTTCTGACATCCTGGGCACTATAAACTAACGGGCTGTCTGCATCAAGGTTTCCACCTGCCTAAATGTGCTTTCTAAAGCTTTCAGGTTATGTTAGTTGCCCATACTATCTCTTTATATTCTTATTTCTGTCATGTAATTACCTTTGTACTTTTTTCTTTTGTTTTTTTGAGACAGAGAGAGACAGAGCACGAATGGGGGAGGGTCAGAGAGAGAGGGAGACACAGAATCTGAAGCAGGCTCCAGGCTCCGAGCTGTCAGCACAGAGCCCGACGCGGGGCTCGAACTCACAGACCGTGAGATCATGACCTGAGCCGAAGCTGGAAGCTCAACCAACTGAGCCACCCAGGTGCCCCATCTTTCATTCTTTTTTTTAAGTCTGAAGGCAAAACACTAATTCCTTTTTCTTTCTTCATCCCAACAAAACATATATATGAGATGGGAGAAAAACGTGTACTTCAGAAAAAAAAATCTGTGACCTCGACTAGATAAGAACCTGCAGCCTGGGAAGTCTTCCCAAAACAAAGATGTCTGGGTTTGGTAATCAAAGTATAAAAAATTGGGAGATGTCTGCTTTCCTTTGTTTTTTAATTAAAAAAGAGACTCAATCTCTTACTGCAGTCAGCGTATGACTTCTTATGTAATCTTGCAGACAGACGCCAAGCACGTATGTGCGCACCGCTCTCCCAGGATTCAGTCTGTTCTAAGCAAGGTTAAGTAAAAATCAATTCTCTGTATTGACCCAGTGCCCAAAGCCAGAGTCTTCAACAGGAATTTCATTTGAAGTGCGTCACTTGCCCTTTGATCATTTAAGTAGAGGGTATGCATCTGGTGGGAAAAGAACTAGAGAGAAAAATATCCTGTTCTCTGACTGCTCCCACCAATACAGTGGCCACAACAGACCCAGGACGGAACCAAGGGAAGGTTCCAAAAGGCAGGAGGTGAGGGGAGCCAGCGAGGGGGAGGAAGCCCAGGAGAAGGCGGGTCCTGAGGAGCAGCAGCCCCTAGCAAACCAGAGCGCGAGACCCCACCAGCCCTCTGAAATCAGAACTACCCTCCACAGGCTAGAGTTAAAATTTTCAGCAGCCTCGGCCAACTACCAAAGCCCCCAAGTGCACATTTTAGCCAAGCCCCAGATGTCAAAACAGAGCAGACAGGCAAAGAGAAGAGTGCACCAACCAAAGAAAACGGCCAGGGCTGAGAGCCAAAGGCTCGCATGGCACCGGCCCCAGCACGTGTGGGGGACACGTGGCCGGGGAACGGTGACAGGAGGTCGGAGGTTAGCGGGCCAGATGGCAAAAAGCCCACCAGGCCAAGCGAAAGACCCTGGATTCTACTGCTGGCATAACAGATGCCTCTGGAAGGTTCAGACCTGCCTCGGGAGCCCAAGTCTGCACCATCCAATTTCCGTAAAAGTACATCAAAGCAGTAAGTCTATCACAAATTAAATGAAACTCACAGTCTACTAGGCCCTGATCGTGTGGTCCCACCCCCCTTACCAACCACACCTTCTTCTTTACCTACTCCCGCCCCAGGGCAGTGGGGCCTCAGTTTATCTCTTTCCATCATCTGTAGTATTCTCCATAGAACCTCCCACCCCGCCCCCCCAACAGGCCCGTAGTCTCCCTCTGAAGTGACGGTGCCTCCCCATCTTCCATTTCAGTTACATGTCACCTCCCCAGAGCTCCACCCTGGTCACCTGATCTAGTCAGCTCCTGGCACCTCTCACAGCACCCCACTTGTCACTTTCACGGTGTTTATGACAACTGTCCACTTGCTTGTTCAATGTCAACACTTCCCACTCGACTGAGTCTGGAGAAAGGAGAAAACATGTCTGTTTTGCTCACAAGTGTATAGCTAGGATTTGATAAATATTTGATGAATGAATTTAAAAAAGTAATATATACTCCAAAGGCAAAAACTGGTTTGACTAAATTGACACATCTTTTCCTGGCCAAAAAAAAAAGGAGGGGGGGTGGTGCGAGGGAACTTAAATAACTAACATAAGGCGTGAAAAGAAGGGAAAACACACTGATCTCACAAAATAAATAAGATTATAAGGGAATATACGAACAACTGTATGCCCACAAATTAGGTAAGTAAAACAAGTTACTAAATGACACAGATTACCACAACTGACTCAACAAGAAATAAAAACTCAGGACCTCTATACAAGTAGAGACTGAATTCGTAATTAAAGAGCTTCCTCTGAAGAAAAGCCCAGGTCACAGGGCTTCACTGGTAAAGCATATCAAACATCCAAAGAAAAAATTAATACCAATATTTCACAAACTCTTCTAAAACTCAGAAGAGGAAGGAACACGTCCCAACTTATTCTGAGGTCAGTATTATTCTGATACCAAACTCAGACAAAGATATCACAAGAAAGCTACAGACCACACCCCTAATGAATACAGACATGGAAACCGTCAACAAAATATTTGCAAACATATAAAAATCCAGCAACATATAAAAGGATTTGCATACAATCCTTTTGAATCCATCAACATATAAAAACAATCACACATCATGACCAAGAGGGATTTATTTCAAGAACCAAGGCTGGTTTAACATTCAAAAATCAATTAACATAATACACTCTATTAATACGATAAAGGATAAAAACCACATCATCACCTCTGTAGATGCAGAAAAAGGATCTGACAAAACCCAACACTTCTTCGTTGTAAAACACTCGACAAACTAGGAATAAAAAGGGACTTCCTCAACCCGGTAATGGCCATCTGCAAGTAACCCAAAGACAACATCATACTTTATGATAAAAGATTAAATGCTTTCTCCCTACAATCAGGAACAAGATGAGTATGTCCCATTCAACAGTGAACTGAAGGTTCTAACCAGGGCAATTAGGCAAGAAAATGAAAGAAAAGACATCCAAAGTAGAAATGAAAAAGTAAAACCATCTCTATTTGTAGATGACATGATTTTCCACAAAGAAAATTCTAAGGAATTCACTGGAAAACTCAGAACCAATAAACAAATTCAGCAAGGTGACAGGATACAAAACCGATCAATAAACGAAAATCACTTGTACTTCTATACATTAGTAATAATTCCAAAAATGAAATTAAGAAAACGGTTCCATTTACAATAGCACCCCAAAGTGTAAAATACTAAGATATAAAATTTTTTAAAAAGAAGTATAAGACATGTAGGCTAGAAACTACAAAACAATATAGGTAAATGGAAAGAGATCTCATGTGGATGGATCAAAAGACTTAATATTATTAAGGTGGCAATACTCCCCAAATTCATCTACAGATTCAATACAACCCGATCAAAATCCAAACTTCAGTAAGACAGAGTACTACTGACCTAAGAATAGACTGAACTGACATAAGGATAAACGGAATCGAATTTGGAGTCCAAGGTTAATCCCTACCTTCATGGTCAACTGACTTCAACAAGAGTGTCACGACAATTAAATGGAAAGAGAACAGTCTTCAACAAATGGTACCGAAATGACTGGATATTTATATGCAAAAGGAGGAATTTGGATAACACCATACACAAAAATTACTTTGGACTACACGCCTGTATGTAACAGTAAAACTACAGAACTCCTAGAAGAACACATAGGAGTTAAACTTTACGAAATTATGTCAGGCAAAGTCTTCTTTGCTACAACACCAAAAGCACATACAACGTAAGAAAAACAGATAAACTGGACTTCTCAAAAACATTCATATTTCAAATGACACCATAAAGAAAGGGAAGGTATCTACAGAATGAAAGAATATACTTGCAAATCATATAACTGATAACAGACTGGTATCCAGAACTTATAAAAAAATCTTAGGGGCGCCTGGGTGGCTCAGCTGGTTGAGTGGACGTCCGACTTCAGCTCAGGTAATGGTCTCGCTGCTCGTGAGTTCAAGCACCACGTCGGGCTCTGTGCTGGCCCGGAGCCTGCTTCAGATTCTGTGTCTCCCCTTCTCTCTGCCCCTCCCCCACTTGTGCTCTGTCTCTCTCTCTCTCTCAAAAATAAATAAACACTTAAAAAATTTTTTTTAAAAATCTTAGGGGCGCCTGGGTGGCTCCGTCGGCTCAGGTCATGATCTAATGGTTTGTGAGTTTGAGCCCTGAGTCAGGCTCTGTGCTGACAGTGTGGAGCCTGCTTGGGATTCTCTCTCTGCCTCTCCCTAACATGCGTGCATGCTCTCTCTCTCAAAATAAACTTAAAAAAAAAAAAAATCGCCCAACTCAGTAGTAAAAAGAGAACTGAGCCAATTTACAAATGGGCAAAGCAAATGAATAAACATATCTCAAAAAAAAAAGATACACAGATGGCCAATAAGGACATGAAAAGATGCTCATCATCACTAGTCATCAGGGAAATACAAATCAAAATCACAATATGACAATGCTTCACACCTACTAGAATGGATGAAATTAAAAAAGACCATAACTGGTGTTGACAAAGATGTGAAGAAACTGGAATCCTCACCCACTGCTGGTGGAAATGTGAAGCTGGCCAGGAAAAGTCTGCTAATTCCTCAAAAAGATTTATACAGAATTACCACCTGACCTGGCATCTCCAGTCCTAAGTGTGTGCCCAAGAGAAGTGAAAACAGACATCTGCCCAAACACTTGTACACGAATGTTCAGAGCAGCATTATTCACAAAAACCAAAAAGTGGAAGCATCAACCGATGGGTAGATCAACCAAATGTGGTATATCCACATAATGGACTATTATTTGACCATGAAAAGGAATGATATGTGCTACAGTGTGGATAAACCTTGAAAACATTATGCTAAGTTAAATAAACTAGTTACAAAACACCACATATTATATGATTCCCTTCTCACGAAATGCCCAGAACAGGCAAACTGACAGGCAAAGAAAGGTAGGGCAGGGGTTGCCAAGGGCTGGGAGAGACACAGGAATGAAGAATGACTGCTTAATGGGTGTGGGGTTTCCTTCTGAAACGATGGAAATGTTCTAAAATTAGATCGTGATGACTGGCTGCACGATCGTATGAATATACTAGAAAAAGATGAATTGTGTATTTTATTTTCTTTCTTTTTTTTTATTTTAATGTTTATTTTTGAGAGAGAGAGAGACAGAGCACAAGCAGAGGAGAGGCAGAGAAAGAGGGAGACACAGAATCCGAAGCAGGCTCCAGGTTCTGAGCTGTCAGCACAGACCCCAACACGGGGCACGAACCCATGGACCACAAGATCATGACCTGAACCGAAGTCGGATGTTTAACTGACTGAGCCACCCAGGTGCCCCGTGAATTGTATATTTTAAATGAGTGAAGTGTATGGTATATGAATTATATCTCAATACGCTGTTTAAAAAACAAAAACAAAAAAACAAAACAAAACAAAACAAAATAAAAAAACAGGTAATACAGTGATATACGGTATATCACAGATGGTCCCGGACTTACGATGGTTCAACTTATGATTTTCCAACTTTATGGTGGTGTGAAAGCAATATGGATGCACCAGAAACCATAGGTCAAAAAAATGGTTTTTTTTTTGAGAGATAGCGAGCACCTGTGTGCCAAGCTGGGGAGGGGCAGAGGGAGGAGAGAGAGAATCCTGAGCAGGGTCCATGCCTAGCAGAGCCCAATGCGGGGCCTGATCTCACAACTGTGAAATAATGACCTGAGCTGAAATCCAAAGTAAGCTGCTTTAACTGGCTGAGCCACCCAGGCGCCCCCAGAGGTCAACTTTTAAATTCTGACTTTTTCCTGGGCCAGCGGTGGCATGCAGGATCCTCTCTCCCGATGCTGGGCAGGAGAAGCAAGTCCCACCCCCCAGGCAACCACAGGCTCATGAAGGTAAACAACCAATACACTGACAACCATTCTGCACCCACACAGCCATTATGTATTTCCCTTTCTGTACAATATTCAACATATTACATGAGATATTCAACATTTTATTACAAAATAGGCTTTGTGTTACATGATCTTGCCAACCGTAGGCTGAGGTGAAGAGTTCTGAACACGTTTAAGGTCAGCTGGTTAGTAGGTTAGATGTATTACATGTGTTTTCCACTTACCATACTTTCAACTTATGATGGGTTTATCAGGAGGTAACCCCATCATAAGCCGAGGAAGACGTGTAATATGGTAATATTTCTATAATGACAACTTCCCTTCCTAAATGTTTGTTGTGCTGTGAAAACAGGGTTAAGATATAAATAGGAGGAAGCAAAGGAAAAACTTAACCTTGGGAGCCGGGCACCAGAGTTCTCCCAGTATAAAATATTTCCATGGGCTAAATTTGGGTGAGGAGGAATTTATTTGTAGTTCATAGTGACATCAAATTACGGTGCATACCTTCTTTACAGCTCAGTCACTTGAAAACTTTTAAATTTAAAATGCAAAACTTGGGGCGCCTGGGTGGCGCAGTCGGTTAAGCGTCCGACTTCAGCCAGGTCACGATCTCGCGGTCCGGGAGTTTGAGCCCCGCGTCAGGCTCTGGGCTGATGGCTCGGAGCCTGGAGCCTGTTTCTGATTCTGTGTCTCCCTCTCTCTCTGCCCCTCCCCCCGTTCATGCTCTGTCTCTCTCTGTCCCAAAAATAAATAAAAACGTTGAAGAAAAAAAAAAATTTTAAAAAATAAAATAAAATAAAATGCAAAACTGGCCGCTCCTTAGGAGCAAAACCACTCTGTTCCCAGGAGCACGAAGAAGAGATGGGCTCAAGAAGCAGAAATCACACACTTACGTTCCTCAAGACCGGAAGTGCCAACTGCTCGAAGGAAGTCAGATCCACCACATACTGCCCAACTCGGCACTCGCGTTTTCCAGGTGGAGGCTCTGAGCTGAATAAAGAAACAGTGCATTTGTTGAAAAGACCCCTGTATTGATTTCTGGTTTGCAGCTACGCCACTGAGCCTCTGGCCCTTCGACCTATGCTAAATCACCCTGAGACATCACCTACACAAAACGCGGTAGTATGCAAAGCTAACCTGATGCCGTGCCGTCTCCTGAGAACAGGGTTTCCAACAAGTATGCCCACCACGCCACCGCCACCAGCCCTGGAAGTTACCTGCGGGTGCCGATCCCCAAGCTACAGGGAGGCAGCGCCCCAACTATCTTGGAAAAGTAGCACAAGAAACAGGATGACGAATTACAAAATGATAAAAATTTAGTACTCAGTGGAGTAAGTTTTAAGTGAAATATGCTATCTTTGTACTTTGTTTTTCATATTGTGGTTTCAAAGTCTGTTTTCTTTCTTTGAGAAATCCGCAAAGGCCCAAGATTCTTCAAGATAGGGATCAGAGATTATTTGGCTCGATCCTGTGCCCAGGGAGAATAAAACATCATAGAAATGAAATGTCAGTACCCAATTCTAGACAAAACTCCCCGCGTGCCGGATAAGGTGACAACGTCGAATCCTATTCTTCTCCCTGCCTGTCTGACTTCTTCTGTGTAAAATCCATCAATAGGCACACCAGAGGATTTTAAAACCTCACTGGCTTTCTGGATCAATGTTGTTTTCCCAACTCCTGAAAGAAAAACAAAAAAACAACAAAAAATCCATTAGGAACCACCCCCTTGCTGGAGGGAACAGCACTCAGGGCCTGAGAGCAATCACAGTGGGGGAGAGAAATGGGCTGCAAAGGAATTTTATGAATATTAATTCACTTTCATTTTGATTGTTCCAGGTGTTAAAACTTTTCAATTTCAAGCATACTAAAAATATGAATGGGATCTTAAAGTTTTATTTTGAAGTTCTGAAACATTAATAATTTTGTCACACATACCATCCCAGAACCAACTGAGCGGCTTACTGGTGACAGCCGAGTGCCATCCGCACCCTCTGAGACAAGCTTCTGGAACCAAGTTTACTCTCTTCCTTGGGTGGCCACCCTCTCACCAGGACGCAAAACTGGTCATGCTTGGGTCGAAGGCTGGGCACTTTAAACTAGGATTTCAACCTTCCCAACACTCTGGACCTACGCTTACCCGCGAAAATCCCGTCACTCCTCCATGGACTTAACATTGCTGTGTCTCCCAGAAAAGCTTCCCTTAAATACCACTAACACCACCAGAAATGGCAATCTTTAAACTTTCTCACAAGAGCGATCCGATCAGGTCGGCAGCCCCTTCTATGACCTCCTCCGCTGTTCTCACGGTTCCTCTGGCTTGCCCCCCAACGCCTTCCCCACTTACAACCCATCACCTCCACCCCCATTCACCTGGCCTGTTAACTACTCGGGTGTGTTTACAGGTACCAACAGGCAATCACCGACACCGTGGAGCCAGGCACGTTATCTAGCAGGCTTCACAAGCATTTCCTGGGTTCCATCCTGACAACGAGCCTCTCAGGCAGTTACCGTTCTTGTCCCTATTTTACAGATGAGGCCCAGAGGGGATGGGTGAGTTACCCGAGGTTACACAATTAGTAAGGACCATGTAATTTAACAGGGGCCTTTGTGTGTATCCATGACTTGCTCCATAGACATTTAAGTCAATGGCATCACGGTTATCAAAAGTGGGAAAAATGGGAATCCTCCGGCAAGCCTGCAATAGACTATTCTGAGATACCACAGGGTTGTAAAGTCATATTATTTCTATGGCTGCCTCCTCAGAGTCATCAGTGTTCCCCAAGAAACCTTTTAAGCTTGTATGAGATAAACCATGAACTGTTACTCAATAAACCTCTCCTCCTAATTCACAATAACAAACGATGGTGGCTGGCCTTCTCGCCCAGGAACACCAACCCAAGGGGATCCCAGCCACGTGCTCACTGGGGCCGGAAGAGAACCGTGTAGGGTTTTCATCCCAGCTCTGTGCCCCAGTACCTGCTGTTTAGCAAAGTCCCGGCAGAACCTGTTTAATACGGGCCAGTGGCATTGGTGGATATGTAAGTTGGTACTTTTCTGAAGGGCGACTTCAACGTGCCTTCCGCAGCACACAGCAATTCTGTGTCTAGGAAATCACCTTCAGCAAGAGTCTGACGACAGTACAAAGATACGTGGAATAGGGGTTTTACGTCAGTTTTCATGATAATAGTAAAATATAGAGAGCAACCTATATGGTGACCAGTAAGGGAGTGGTGAATTACGGTATCATGTATATAACGACATATAAATATGCAGGAATGCCATACGGGCCTTACAGAGAATACTGTTTACCTATCTTTATTAGCACAGAAAACAGACCGCAATATGGCAATGATAAACGGAGAAAAAGCAGGTTAAGACACAGCAGGCATATATATATAGCATTATCCTATTATGCTTTTTTTAAAAAAAAAAAAAGTGAAGTGTATGTATCTACAGGAAATGTTGAGATGGAAATGGAAAAGTTTACAGCACTTATTTCTGTGTGTTGTAATTCCATGTGATTGTCACTTTCTTCTCTAAAACTTTGATTTTTTTTTTTCTGGTCTAATAGTCAGTGGGTATTACTCTTAATGTAAGAAAAAAAAATACTGCATTTTGAAGAAGATAACGTGCGGCAGCTGTGACAAAAGGGGACGCTTTGTGTCCTGCATGTTGGGCAGAACACCGGTGCTGGCTCAAGCGCCTTCCTGATCAGCTCTAAAAAATCATCTTTCAGTTAATTTTTCATCTCCATCAATTAAGCTACTACCCTAGAGCTGTCTACACGAAGAGGTAACCTATGCTGAAGGAGACCCCAAAATGACGGCTCCATACCACACACAGGCAAGAAGGGCAGGTCAGAAAGCTCCAGAAACCTTTTGGTTCTACTTCTCTCATAAAGCTGACCCTGAGATAAAAGATTCAAGGGCAGGAAGTTTAATTTGGAAAGTGACCCCCAAGACTCCAAGGGAAGTAACTGCATTATCACGCACGTTACCTCCGTGGATAGCTAATCCCACTGGGGAACTCTGGGAGACAGTTTTGGGCACGTGACTCAGTTTTCCTGCCTGAGGGCTGAGGAAGTAGAGAGTTTATCCACCGACTCCCGTCTCTCATGGGTTGGAGGCTGCTCCTGGGGGACAGGAATTCCCTGGCCCGTCAGGCCTGCTCTGCACACAGGTACAGAATCTAGAGAAATCAGAGAATCAGAGAATCAGAGAAAGCCCTCTAAGATGGGTCACAGGTTGGACAGCTGGGAAAAAATGTTTAAGTGTCAAGGAGACGCAAGCAGAGCACTGAGCATATACAACAAAACGTGACCTCTTTGAGAAGACACATTACCTGATGATCTGAATATGTAGACTAGATTTAGATAGCAGGCAGAGTTTGAGACTAAGTTGATGAGAGAAAGAAACTATGAAAAAAAACCAGACAGTAACTCCAAAGGGGGGGGGGGAGAGGACTTGTCTGTAAAAGGAAAAGAAAATTATAGATTACTAACTACATGGCTCTTCTGTGATTAGTGTTTACCTGTACTGGGCTAATCAAAATTACACTATAACTACATTAGGAAGATGGAGAGAAAGAGAAGGTGAGCGGTTTTTAGGACAGGCTTAGGCAAGCTATCTTGTAGAATCATTTGTCTTTCAACTGTGTGTACATGGAACTTTTATAAAAAAAAAAGGGGACAGGAAGAAAAACCAGCATTGATCTGGCCCACCTCTCTGTCCCCAGCCACCTCCAGGAGCCAGGCAGATTCTATCACAACAACAGATCACTTCTGTTATGAAACACATAGATGTCTTGAGGCCAGCCTGCTGAGAGAACAGCATTCCCAGGTTCAAATAAAGGACTGAAGAATCAATTTTCAGAAGACAGTCTTTTGCAGTATTAGGGAGTACTCTGTTTGTTAGAAATCTCTCAAACCGGTCTCCTCACAGCGCCTCCATTGCCTGGTAAAAAGAACATTCCGGAGTCCACAATACTAAGTATGCCCTTTGCTACTTGGGCAACACATAACCACTAAAATAAAGCGAAAGAGGGTTCTAGGCCCAGAATGACAATCTGTGATACCGGAGCTCTCAGTTCACTTAAACATTAGGCACACCTTGCAAAGGAGCTGACGAAATAAATCACTTTCTCTGCTCCAATCAACCCATCTTTCTGCCTTGGCCCATCTGATGCCGCCACCACCTTCCTGACGACGCCGGATACACGTGCGGGGCCTTGGGTTTAAAAAGCGTCTCCTCCAGCTTCACGTGAACGCACACTCTCCCATCAGGATTCCGTAGGGTTGAGGGATGTGCCCAAAGCCACAGACACAGGATCTGGGAGGGGCTTCCTGGAGGCACCGAGTCCCCCGGCCTCACCCTTGCAGGCAACTGGGGAGTGGGAAGTCTCATCTTCAGTTTCACTACGGTTCAGGAGAAAACCCCGCGCTTCCTCTCATTACAGATGGTAGGCCAGAGCCACCGTAGCGGCGGCACGTGTGACCATCCACAGAAACAGGGCAGCTTCCCGTCAATCACGGCCGCGGCGGGCATCCTGCAATACCGTGTGCGCGCATCACTGAGCTCAACACTGCGCCCTTACGCTTGCTGCCGTGGGACCCCCCGCCCCCCTTTAATGCCTTCGTGAAGAAGCCCACATACTACCAAACCACAGCTCTTTTTCTTACCAGCCTTGGCCTCATTTCTAGCCCTGTCTTTTGTACTTAAAATCACGTTCTCTGGGAAGGGGTCACGGAGCCCGTAACATTCACTGGGGACTTTAGGGACCAGCTGCCAGAACCCTGGAGCCTGCTGCCCCTTCCCAAGTACACGGGAACGCCCCCCACCTCCCGCCTACCCCGGCTGCCCCCCCGCCCAAAAGCGGAGACCCGGGCGGGATTACCTGGGGGCCCCGTGAGGAACACGTGCCGGGCCATTCCGGTGGGCCCGGGTGGGGGTCGCGGCCCGGGTCGGGGTCGGGGTCGCGGTCCAGGTTCCGCCCCCAGCGTGCGCCGGGCCCCGCCTCCGCCGACCGGAAGCACCGCCCCCGCAGCCGCGCAGGCGCCTCAGCGCCGCCCCAACCCTCAGCCCTCGGCCTGGCTCGCGCATGCGCCTTGGGCCCTTGATCTCCGTACGCAGTGCAGACGTCCGCGGCCGGGAGTGGGGTGGTTAGGAGTTTTCGGCCGCTTGTCCTTGATCGTAGATTTCCGGCTCACGGGGCGGGGGGTGGGTCTCCAAGGGAGACGTGCGTGAGAATGCCTATTACTAAACTGGTGCTGTGCTAGGTGAGCGCCGTGGTCCAAGTCCTGCCGCTGACGTCCGGACCTGCAAGCTGAAATTACCCCAACCCTCCTGGAAGTTTGCTCTCGGAAACCTTCCGCAGAGGGAGGAGGCTTTGCTACCGATTCGAACTCTTTGCCCAGCGTCGTCTACCATAGCTGCGCGTAGAATTACCTGATAAAACGTGCTTGATGCCTGGGCTCCACTTCCAGAAAATTCGGAGTGTTTGGTCTTGGGTGTGTCCTGAGGATCTGGATCTTTTTTTGTTTTTGTTTTTTGAACCCTCCCTGGGGTTGAGAACCACTTGTTTATAGACAGACCTCCCAGCCCCCGTCATTGCATATGAAGACCAGAAATTGGTCTTACCTCCATACCGTAATGGAAACCAACGCAAGACCCCGCCGGAGGATCTCATTGCGCAAAGAATTAAGTGGCTTTCCCCCCACTCACTTGACCACTTGAAGTGTTTCAGCCAGCGAAATGAAGTGGCAATGGCCTTGGGCCAAATTTACCTGTAAACTCTTTCAGCCTGACATGTGTACGGTTTGACTTGTGATCAATCATTCTCCATCCTGGCTGAGAAAGCAATTTCACTGAGTGCTCAACTTAATTGGTCTGTGCCCACACAGGACCTCCAGGGCTCCCCTTAGCCTGCTATATACATCAGTCAGATGGCCTCAGTATTTTAGCTATTTAAAAAGTAATCATCTAAAAAGTAAGATTTGCACAGTGTAGCTGCTACCATCATTTTGGCAACATTTACAAAGCCGCATGGCTGGTAATGTAGGGCTTTCCACCTACATTTATCTTTAACCTCATGCAAATTGGAATCAAGACCAGCTGATGCAGCCAAGGAAACCCACAGTAGTAGTTTCCAAAAGAAAGGAAACATGTACACAGTCATAAATACACTCTTGTTTTTTTACCAAAAATATTTCATGCTACCAAAACACTTGTAAACATTAATTGCTAATTAATGTAAAAATCCCCATCACTGAAAAACAGTTTATAATTTGCAAGGATCCCCAGGAGTTGGATTATTTTCTTTTGATGGTATACGTGGCATTCTGGTAGCTATTCGCGGGCGTCAGTTTAGGTAGCTCAAGGAACATACAGACTCCAGATGTAGGGAACTTCTGTCTCAGAGAACAAAAAGAAAATTCTTCTGTAGTTGGATGTGGGCTTTTTTTACATTAAAAGCCATTTATTTGGGTGGCAATTACATGGTGTCTTAACCTCATGAGAATTCATTGATCGGAGTCTTTGGTAAAGTTTCCTCTATGTGTTATACATCAATAACAGATGAAATACCTTATATTAGAGAATAATTAGGAACACATTTTAGAATAAATATGTTATTCAAGTATTGTGCTGAGATTAACTTTTGCTTACGATTGAACCATGGTATAATTGTATATGTTTAAATTTTCTATGATTTCAAAATCCTAAAAGTCCTTAACACAGGTTTTTTGGTTGGTTTTTATACCTCTGCTTTGCCAGGACTGTCTTAGTTTCAAAACTGTCCTTGGAACCCCTTCTGTTCTGGAAAACCAGGATGGCTGGTCATTCTACAGTTAAAGGACAGAGGAGCATTTTAAAGCAAAACAAAGAGCTTTGTCAGAGTAAGTGCTGTAGGTTGAATCCTTGTGTCCTCCCCACATCCAAATGTTGAAAACTAATGTCCAAAGCGATGGCCTCAGTGGAGCACCTAGGTGGTTGTTAGATGAGCATCCAACTCTTGATTTCAGCTCAGGTCATGATGCCCAGGGTTGTGGGATTGAGCCCCGCGTCGGGCTCTATGCCTTAAAAGTCTCTCTCTTTCTCCCTCGGCCCCTCTCTCCAGCTCTTGCTGTCTCTCTCTCCAATTAAAAAAGAACAAAGTGATGGTGTTAGGAGGTGAGGCCTTTGGGAAGTGATGAAGCCACGAAGGTGGGGCCCTCATGGATGGGACCAGTGCCCTCATCAGAGGCCCCAGAGAGATCCTTAGCCCCTGCCACCGTGTGAGGATACCAGAGTCTACAACCCAGAAAAGGCCGCATCCCCCGCCCCCCATCCGTGGCACTCAGATCTCAGACTTCTAACCTCCAGAACTGTGAGAAATAAATTTGTTATTTAGAAGTCATCCAGTCTGTGTTTTGTTATAGCAGCCGGCACAGACTAAAGCACTACATGAGTTGCTTTCTCCTTTAATAGTTCGGTTGTTCTGAATATAGGATCTTCTTCCTGAAGAAATGATCTTGTCAGTAAATAACTAGAAAGCCTACTTAACGGTTTGTATGTGAAGCGTGATCTGTTGGTACTGGGGGCCTAGTCACTATGTGGAAGCCGGGACGACTTTATACCCTCAGCACGTCCAGATGCTCCCCCCACATCACACACACACACACACACACACACACACACACACACACACACACTCTCCCTTCATCTCTCTTGCGTGCACAGCACGCCCCCCCCCCCATTGTCAAATGGTATGGCCCTGGCCTGGACACAGAACAAAGTCCCGAGTACAGGAAAACTGAGACCAGAACAGAGATTATGGCCATGGGGGATGTGAAAAGAGGGAAGTAGGAAAAACAAAAGTGATAACAGTGGTTTGCCTCCCAGCATTTGTTTCCCCACGTGGAAACAGCCCCCAAACCATCCTCTGCTGTCCTCCTGTGATTAAAAAGAGTGGATGTCCTCCCCAACCCGGGTTCCTGGGGAGCACGTGATCCAGGCCTGGCCAATGACAGCGGTCCCTCTTCCTGGCTCAGTGATTGGTTCCAGGAAGCGCATGGGCCGCAAGCACCTGAACCGGAGACTTTAGGTGACTTCTTCCTCTTCCTTTTAAGCGCCTCTTTCCTTGCTCCTCGGGATTGAGGACAGCCATCAGCCAGTGTGACTGAGGCAGAGGGACAAGGGGAGGGGTGAGAACCCCTCCTTCTCTCCCCAGTCGCTTCCTATGCAACAACACAGGCTCAAACGTCACTGCTCTGGGAATGCTTTTCTGATTGTCCTGGCCCCTCCCCACGGCGCCCTCAGCACCCCACAATGTGACACCACAAAGATCTGTTCATATCCACCTTTTCTCTTGGCACCCAGCTATGAATTCCTCCAAAGGCAAGACCCTAATGGATCTTTTCTCATCCACCTCTTTGTTCACCGAATGTACCCACAGCACGTTCGTTCATCCACCCGCTGCGTGCCAGGGACCGTTCTAGGGGCTGGGGGACACGGCGGTGAAAAAAACAGAGTCTGCCCTGGTATAGGTCATGGTGTAGTGGGGAGAGACACACAAATACACAAGAAAACGTAGAGATACAATGCCACATGTTGGTAAGCCCATGGAAGAAAAACAAAAAGACGGGGAATGCAAAGGGTGTGCAATTTTATGGAGGGTGATCGAGGGAGATGTCCCCGAGAAGATACCACCTGAGCAGAGCTCTCTGAAGGAAGTGAGCCTTGTGGAAGTCTGGGAGACGGCAGTGTAGAAAGACAGATCAGTGTGTACAAAGGTCCTGAGGCCGGAGTGCTTGGCTGAAGGAGGAACATCAAGCAAGCCTGTGTGGCTGGAGAAGATGGCTACTGTAACAATCCAGATGAGAGATGATCCTGTGTTGGTAAACGCCACACAGCACAGCACCAGCCTGTCGGGGGGAAGTGGAGCGATGGCAGACGGGGCAGGAGAGTCGCACAGGCTTTCCCAGTCTTCAACAGTCATGCTCGGGTCTTTGCAGCCACAGGACTTCGCTTGACCAACAGATTGGGCAGGGTACTCACCCACGAGGATTCCCTTTCCAATGCAGACAATGGAGGTTGGTTCGTGTGACGTACTAAGTACTGGGACAGCAAAACCCCACTAGACATTCCCGGTCACAGCCCTGCGGTTCCCCATCAGCGTCACACACACTGTCCCTTCCACCTCTCTTTGCCAAGGTCACCTGAAGTTACAGCGGGTGGCTGGGAAAATTGGCTCTGAGGAGCCTCTAGGTGAAGCAGCTGTCCTACCTGTTGTGGACAGAATTGTCAAATAACTCCCCAGATTCCCTGCCCCCCAAACCGCATGCACCGTGCAGACGCGTTATGTTAAATCGCCTTCAATTGACCCTATGCCAGCAAGGAAATGGGGCCTCACTCCTACAAACTCAAAGACCTGGACTCTGCTGAGAGCAAGGATGAGCTCTGGAATTTC
This sequence comes from Lynx rufus, assembly GCF_022079265.1. Taxonomy (NCBI): domain Eukaryota; kingdom Metazoa; phylum Chordata; class Mammalia; order Carnivora; family Felidae; genus Lynx; species Lynx rufus. The sequence continues at coordinate 15,514,373 of NW_025814840.1, forward strand.
CCCCGGAGTCCCCGGATGAGAACTCAGCCCGGCTGAGCAGAAAACCCAGTTATGTCTGTGGCTGGCCTTTTGACCTCCAGAACTGTCAGCTTATAAAGGGGTGGGATTGTAAGTTGTTAAGTTTGTGGTAATTTGTGACAACAGCGATGGAAACTGATAGACCAGTCACACATTTGCACGTGCGCACGTAACCCGCATCCCCATCCCAGAACTTTCCAGGTCAGCTTCAGTCCCGGGCTCTGGTACTCTGCTACTTATATTTGGAGCGATACTGGGGACATAGACTGTACCTTTTGACTGGATAGTTGTTAAAGGATTTGTGAACATATTTTAAAACTACCTTAAAATAGACCTCTCGCGAGCTAAGCACTTGACATATATTAACCCCCTGAATTTTTATACTCCCTGTGGTGCAGAGATTCTCACACCCACCCCACCCTCACTTTATAGATACATCAAGCCTCAGAGGAACTGAGTAACCAGCCCAACCAAAGTCAGAAAACTGTTCCCTACGAAGAGTGAGACCAGAACCAGATTTGATACATTGATTCCTTTTCCATCATCCCCTCTCAACACCATGCTAGGTCTGAAAGCTAGTGAATGGGACTGGATATATGAAGTGTTAACTTGTGACAAACAAGTAATGGGGGGCATTTTCAGGCAGATTCTGTTCTTACTCCCTCTCAGAAACAACCCCCACTGGCTAGTGAAACAAAGATCCTGGATTCTTGATTTTGGTCACCCCAGTGTGAGATGGGGCATATTTTCATAGAGATGGGGATAGACAGAACTTCTATTTTTTTTAATTAAAAAAATTTTTAATGTTTATTATTTTTGAGAAAGACAGCAATCAGAGGGAGGGGCAGAGAGAGAGAGAGAGAGGAAGATGCAGAATCGGAAGCAGGCTCCATGCTCTGAGCTGTCAGCACAGGGCCCGACGCGGGGCTCGAACTCACGAACCATGAGATCATGACCTGAACCGAAGTCGAATGCTTAACAGACTGAGCCACCCAGGCACCCCAGAAAGAACTTGTTCTACCTGAAGACCCCTACCTCTTAGTCCTTATTTCATGATGATGCAGCAAACTGAGTCAATCAAGAGCAGAGTAGGGAGTTATCAGAAGAAACTCAATACCTGACCCTGTTCACTGCTCCACAGACACTGACATTTGAAGAGCTGAGAATAGTTAGCTTCTAGGCTTCCCAGCAAGATACTAAGAATGCCTTCATACCACTTTGGTGCAGGAGACTAGAAATGATGGCATTGCTGCATGGGAGGACTAGCCCAACCTTGAGTTTCCTGGGGTTCCTTCTTGGTACGGAAGAAATGCAAAATGTTTGCACACACCCAGAAGAATCATATGCTCTCTGTCACAGGGCCTTTGCATATGCTACTTCTTCTGTTTCAAAGGCTCTCTCTCTTACCATCTTCCCCTAACTACCATCTATTTATCATTCCTGATCCCTCAGAACATGCCACGTGTCCCTGATACAACTCCTTTAGCCTCCTGAACTTCTAGTTCATTTTTCTTACCCTAGTCATTACTGAATAATTAGTGATTTAAATTTATTGAATGACTTTCTCCTGCGCTAGAATGAAAGCTTATGAGAGAGGGAACTGAACCAGGCTTACTCACCACTCTATTCCCACTACCTAGGTGTTCAGTTAATCTTCCTAAATAAATGAATCTCTAACTCAGTAGTTTATTTTCCAGCAGAACACTTTTGAAAGTCCTCCTTTATGGTAGAGATACTTGGGAAGGAAATACAAATGAACAGCAGCAGCCCTCTGCTCACAAATGAAGACATACAATGTCAATGTCATCAACTGTATTTATCACTTCTGCTTAGAAGTGATAACAAAAGAAGTAACAAAAGATGTATATGATAGGGTCTTTGCCCTAAAAATACAAATAATCTACTCTGGAAACCACACCAACACGTACAACACAATTAGATAGTGACAAGTATGAAACTCAACACTCTGGACACTCAATACTCTGGACACTATTCGTGTGGCTACAGACAAACGAACGAACTAACAAACAAAACTAGAAAAGCACAAGTGTTGGTGAGGATGTGGAGAAACGGGCACCACTCTACACTGTTGGTGGGAATGTAAAATGGTTCAGCCACTGTGGAAAACAGTACGGCAGTTCCTCCAAAATTAGGATTATCACATAATCCAGTGATTCAATTTCTGGGTATATATCTAAGAGAATTGAAAGCAGAGGCTTAAAGAGGTATTTACACAGCCATGTTCACAGCAGCATCGTTCAAAATAGCCAAAACGTGGAAGCAAGTCAAGTGTCCACTAATGAACGAATGGATAAACAAAGTGGTCTACCATACAATGGAATGTCACTCAGCCTTAAAAAGGAAGGAAGTTCTGACATGTGCTATGACGTGGAGGAACCTCGAGGACATCGTGCTACATGAAGGAAGGCAGGCATGAAAAGACAAACATAATCGTCCCTGGACAACACGGTGGTTAGTGGTGTCAACCCCGTGAGCTGGTGAGTATCCATGTATGACTTTTGACTCCCCCAAAACTTAACTACTAATAGCTTCCTAGGGACCAGCAGCCTTATCGATAGCATAAAGTCTATTAACACCTACCTCATATGTTGTCTGTATTACCTACTGTATTCTTACAATAAAGTAGGCTGGAGGAAAGAAAACGTTATTAAGAAAATCATAAGGAAGAGAAATCCATTTGTAATACTGTACCATAAAAAATCCGCGTGTAAGTGAGCCCACACAATTCAAACCTGGGTTGTTCAACCATCGGCTGTATTGTATGATTCTACTTATATGAGGTCCCTAGAAGAGTCAAATTCATAAAGACAGAAAGTAGAATTGTGGCTGCCAGGGGTTGGAGGAGGGGGAAATGGAAGATACTGTTCCATGGAGACAGATTTTGAGTTTTGCAGGATGGAAAGGGTTCTGCGCATGGATGGTGGAGATGGCTGAAAAGACACCGTGAATGTAATTAGTGTCATGGAACCGTAACACTTAAAAATGGTTAAGGGGATGCCTGGGTGGCTCAGTCAGTTGAGTGTCTGACTCTTGGCTTCGGCTCAGGTAAGGATCTCATGGTTGGTGTGTTCGAACCCCACATCCGGCCCTTCACTGACACCAAAGAGCCTGTTTGAGATTCCCTCTCCCTCTCTCTCTCTGCCCCTCTCCTCTCTCTCTCTCTCTCTCTCTCTCTCTCTCACACACACACACACACACACACACACACAAATAAACCTTAAAGAAAGAACAGAAAAAAGAAAACAAGGGTTAAGATTTTACTGAATTAAAACTTAAAAAATCATTATATGGAAAATCAGCGGAAGAAAAGAGATCCGTAAAGCCTGGAGTGTTCAGAGAGGGGCCTCTGAGCTGGGCTGCAGAGGACGCATCCCTGATGGGGTAAGGACGGGAAGGCGAAGCAAGCCAGGAGGGAGATCTTCACCGTTGCCAATAACTCCGAGGTCCAAAGGCCGATCTTATACGCGGGAAGGGCTTTCACTGTAGCTGGAATCCTGGCAAACTGGTACCTCAGGCTGGTGCAGATCCTTGAGAGGGATGGCTCTGGGCCTCCTAATATGGCCCCACAGGCCTGGGAAGGATAAAGACACGCGCGCGGGTCGCCTCTTTGTCGCTAGCAAAGGGTCCCAGCTGGAGACTTCCGGCACGCAGGGCTGATAGACCCGGGCTTCTGCTCCTTTCTTAAGGCGCCCTCAAGTCAGAGTGGCTGACCGAGGGCTTTGGAGGACCACCCTCCCAATCAGGCCGACTGTAATGTGGGAGGGGGAGGGGGCAAAGAACAGGACTACATGGGGTGGCGGTCCTTGAGCCCGTAGGTAGCAGGAGAGCTGGGCGGCGCGGTGCCATGTCACTTTCAGGCAGTCGCGCCCCACCCCGCTCACATGCGGCCCCCACCCCACCCCAGATGAGCAGCCTCCCCGCCCTCCCACAGACCTGAAGCTTGGTGGTGGGGACCCTTACCCGCAGGGCGGGACACCCCAGACCCGCACAAGCAAAAAACGCGGCCTTCCAGCCCGGCTTGCCGCTCTGCCCCAGGCGCACCAGTGACCCCCCCCCCCCTCCCCGGGTGTGACCACTTTTCGTAGAAATAAACACTCGGAACCGTGAAAGGAACCCCAAACTGGGAATGCCAGTCGCTGAGCTGAGACCAGATTGTTAATCTTACCCTCGGCAAGCCGTTCAGCTTCCCTGGGCCTCCGTGTCCATCACTGAAAAATAAAAATAAAATTCCTGCCCGGCAGGACGCTCACGTGTGCTCTTAAGAATGAAGTGAAATTATTTATGGAGAAGCTCTGAGAAAGCGTCAAGTTGATCAGAGTCCCTCTGTGCCTTGAAGGAGAACGGGCCACATGTGTAACTGGCACCTTCTCTTAGGATTTGTATTTCCTCCCCCCCAACCCCCAGAAGCAGTTCTTAGACTTGTTTTTATACCCCAGGGTTGCCTGGGTCTTTTTTTTTTTTCTTAAATTCTCATTATGTACAATTTCAAACATGTAAAAATATAGACAGAGTAGAATCAAAGGCCCCGTGGACCCAAAGCCAGCTTTAGCAATTATCAACACATGGCTGATATTATTTCCTCTGCCATCTACCCACCCTCTTCCTGTCTCCTCTTCAACCCACTCTGGATTTTTCCAAGCCAACTATCAGACATCATATGATTTCATTAATAAATGTGTGCATATGCCTTTCTAAAATATTAGGATACTTGGGAAGACATAACCACAATACCATTACCACATCTAAAATATTATTTCTGGGTATCATCAAACACCAGGTTGGTGTTCACATTGCCCTAATGAGCTCATTAACTTATTTTTGGTTTGTCTCGGATCTCCGGATCTCTGTAAGGTTCATATGCTGTAATTAGTGGAAACATCTTGTATGCCTTTCACAGAAAGGACCCCTTCCATCCATCGCTCCTTCTGTTTTTGTTGAAGACACTGCTGGTTCGTCCTATACCTTTTTCCAGTCTGGGTTTTGCAGACGTGTGATGGCACTGTTGAGCCCGCTCTTCTGTGCCCTGTGTTCCTTCTAGATTGGTGTTCCGTCAAGAGAACCCAGCCTACCCCTGGGACGCCACTGACTCTCCTTGTGTCCAGATGGAAGTCAGGTTTGCGGAGTTTAATCTTCCTCATATAGCAACCCCTCTTCCTCCTCCTCATCAGATGTGAGGTTTATTAAGCTCACCTCCTATGTGCCAGGCACTGTGCTGAGCTCTTATGGGCACTATCGCATTCCGTTTTCCCAAGTTCGACATTCATTTTAGCCATTTTATGCCTCCAGATATGCTGCAGCCTCCGGGACCAGACCAGGCCAGCACTCCTGAGCTGTCCCTGGGCCCTCCTTGAGTCCCCCCCGCCCCACCCCATAAATCCATGAAGCCAAGGAAGAAGATGGCATTGCAGACCGCAGCAAAGATACCAGAAACCCGCTGCTCATAATGAGCCTCCAAATCACAGGCACCCAGAGCCAACCCTTCCTCGGGGCATATGAGATTATAAAGTCTTCTTGTCATTTAAATCATTTGGAATCAGAAAAATTTTAACTGATGGGATAGAAAGATACTATCAACCAATGTGAAGCAAAACAACAGCATAGGATATTACAAGGATAATGCAATCACAACCGCATAGAAATAAAGTGAAATTCAAGATGGCTAGGTGAACAAATGATGGGGAAGAAGAAATCCAAAATGTTAACCGCGATGCGGGTGAGCGGTGGGAAAACAAGTCCATTTTCATCATTATCTTTCTCCATATTTAGTGCTTTCCAAAATCGTGAATAACATTCTTGAAAATGTACACATATACACCCCGCCCCCATACCAGCACATACAATGTTGTGGGATTCGGGCACAGCCAGGAATTAAGACCCCAATTCCCCACAAGCGCCCTGAGGTTCAGAAAGGACATCATCTGGCTTGTTCTAAGGCGTAACTTGAGAATTCGATTTTATTTCACTGTTTGTAGGTGCTTCGCTGAAATCCAAATGTATCGTGCTGTGTTTAGATCTGTCACGCGCTGCGGTTCGCTCGCTGCTCCGAAAATGGCTTGTACAGAACTGTTTGGCACAGCTATAACCCACTGCGGGGACTCGGTGAAGTGACCCAGGAAAGCAGCTGTAAGTTTACAGGTGACACCGGACAGGCAGGAGGAGCAAGCCGTGGGCAGCTGCCGCTTGGAAGAATCGCTCCACTCTGGGCTAGACTCTGGGGGTGCTGTGCGCCCATGGCCTGCGCCGCCCCTGCACGGCCAGGAGCTCCTTAGAAAGGACTTGGTCATAGATTCCACAAATGCTGAGGACCTGAAGCCACTAGTACCTCTGCCCTGTAAGTTCTGGGGGAGCACCAAAATTAGGTGACTTGTCCCAGCAACACTGCAATGGAACCCAAAATTTCAAATTAGGAAGTCATGTTTTCTGTAGTCCCTATGGAAATTCAGGGGACAAGGGCCCCCTCAATTTGAGCCCACCCAGGGGGCTCAGAGTCGGGGGAAGGGGCTAGAGAAAAGAGGTCGCCCGCGTCTGGGGATGCAGTGTTGGGTGATGAGAAGTGCATGGCCCCTGGGTTTGCAGTGTGCCTGGAGTTGCTAGAAAATACAGGTAGACAGCGTGTATGTTTTTTAGCCATTTAATATTCGAGATGTTCTTCAGCCAAAAACATTCTTGTTCCTCTGAAATTCAGATGAAGTAAGCATCCTATATTTTTCTTGGTTAAATCTGGAAATTCTAAGGGTGTGGTGTCACTAATTGTGCCCTGGCAAGTGTCCCCTCCCTACCCCTCTCCTTGGTAGCATGACCAACTTGGACCAGAAAGCCCCTATGGGGTCCCTGGCTCTCAAATTCTGTTTCCAAGATACAAAAGGGAGAAGGAAAAGTGAAACCTGAGGCTTAGAATATCTATGAAGGCAAAAAAAAGAAAAAAGAAAAAGAAAAAAAAAATGACAGATGGTAAGTGACAGGAAATTTACCCAATATCTCCACAGTACCAAACTGATCCAATTTACTGGATTTTTCTCTTTTCATTTAGCAATTTGAGTGTTTGTAGACTTAACAAGGTCAAAAGGCAAGGTTAGTATCAAAATATTAAAGGGGGCTCGCATCAAATATTTATGAACGAATCGTTCACTTTATTGTTATCAATTATGATGAAAAAGTGGAAATAATTGAAATGTCCTAAAATAAAGGTATGTTTACATAAATTATGACAGAGTCATACTATAGAATATTATATTTTATGTAGCCAGGAAAAATTTCTGCTTATGAAGAATTTTAATTAGCATAGGAAAATATGTTAAATGTTTAAAATAAAGGAATCAATACTATGTAAAGTCTAAAGTATAGATGTATATTTTATGTATACACAGAAATAAGCCTAAAGGTGAATGATTTAGACCTTGGTATTGGTTACCTCTGAATAGTTGGATTTCCAATGATTTGTATTCTTCTCACTTATAGTTTTCTGTATCTTCTGTTTTCTACAAAATCATGTATCACTTTTTCTTGGTGTCCCTGGGTGGGCTCAAATGTATCACTTTTTTTTTAAGTTTATTTATTTTAAGAGAGGAGGGGAAGGGGCAGATTGAGGAGAGAGAGAGAGAGAGAGAGAGAGAGAGAGAATATGAATCCCAAGCAGGCTCTGCACTGTCAGCACAAAGCCAGAAGCTGGGCTCAAACCCATGAACTGTGAGATCATGAACTGAGCCAAAACCAAGAGTCGGACGCTTAACCAATGAGCCCACCCCAGACGCCCCTCACTTTTATAATCAGAGAATATTGACATTCTGTAAGTGGAGAACTCTTTGACAAGAAATGGACATTGGTCCATCTACATAGGTGTCAGTGTATAAACCGCTTGTTGATATATATATACATAGATGTGTGTGTGTGTGTGTATATATATATATATACACACATATATATGTGTGTATATATATATGTGTGTGTGTGTGTGTGTATATATGTGTATGTTTATATATATATGGGTGTGTGTGTGTGTATATATATATATACACACACACACATCTATGTATATATGTATATATATATATATATATAAATGTTTATTTATTTTTGAGAGAGAGAGAGAGAGAGAAAGACAGGGCGTGAGCAGGGGAGGGGCAGAGAGAGAGGGAGACACAGGATCCGAAGCAGGCTCCAGGCTCTGAGCTGTCAGCACAGAGCCCAATGTGTGGCTCACACTCACAAACCACAAGATCACGGCCTGAGCCGAGGTCAGATGCTTAACCAACTGAGCCACCCAGGTGTCCCTAAGTATCAGTGTGTAAACAGCTTGTTAATATATTTTTATTAAAAAAAATCTTTTTTTGCTTTGATTCCTTTTTTTTTTACCTTTCTTCCTTTCTGAGATTTCAATCACATGCATATTTATAATAGCTGTTTTTTTTTATTTAATTTATTTTTTAATTTACATCTAAGTTAGTTGGCATATAGTGCAACAATGATTTCAGGAGTAGATTCCTTAATGCCCCTTACCCATTTAACCCACCCCCCCTCCCACAACCCCCTCCAGTAACCCTCTGTTTGTTATCCATATTTAAGAGTTTCTTATGTTTTGTCCCCCTCCCTGTTTTTATATTATTTTTGTTTCCCTTCCCTTATGTTCATCTGTTTTGTCTCTTAAAGTTCTCATATGAGTGAAGTCATATGATTTTTGTCTTTCTCTGACTGAGTAATTTCTCTTAGCATAATATCCTCTAGTTCATCCATGTAGTGGCAAATGGCAAGATTTCATTCTTTTTGATTGATTGCTGAGTAATACTCCATATATATATATATATATATACATATATATATATATATATATCTCACATCTTCTTTATCCATTCATCCATCGATGGACATTTGGGCTCTTTCCATACTTTGGCTATTGTTGATAGTGCTGCTATAAACATTGGGGTGCATGTGCCCCTTCAAAACAGCATACTTGTATCGCTTGGATAAATACCTAGTAGTTCAATTGCTGGGTTGTAGGGTAGTTCTATTTTCAATTTTTTGAGGAACCTCCATACTGTTTTCCAGAGTGGCTGCACCAGCTTGCATTCCCGTCAGCAGTGCAAGAGAGCTTTCTCTGAATCCACGCCAACATCTGTTGCTGCCTGAGTTGTTAATGTTAGCCGTTCTGACAAGTGTGAGGGGGTATCTCATTGTGGTTTTGATTTGTATTTCCCTGATGATGAGTGATGTTGAGCATTTTTTCATGTGTCAATTGGCCATCTGGATGTCTTCTTTGGAGAAGTGTCTATTCATGTCTTTTGCCCATTTCCTCACTGGATTGTTTTTTTTGGGGGGGGGTGTTGAGTTTGATAAGTTCTTTATAGATTTTGGATACTCATCCTTTATCTGATATGTCATTTGCAGATATCTTCTCTCATTCCATCTGTTGCCTTTTATTCTTGCTGATTGTTTCCTTCACTGTGCAGAAGCTTTTTATTTTGATAACGTCCCAATAGTTCATTTTTGCTTTTGTTTCTCTTGCCTCTGGAGACGTGTTGAGTAAGAAGTTGCTGCGGCCAAGGTCAAAGAGGTTTTTGCCTGCTTTCTCCTTGAGGATTTTGATGGCTTCCTATCTTACATTGAGGTCTTTCATCCATTTTGAGTTTATTTTTGGGTATGGTGTAAGAAAGTGGTCCAGATTCATTCTTCTGCATGTCGCTGTCCAGTTTTCCCAGCACCACTTGCTGAAGAGACTGTCTTTATTCCATTGGAGATTCTTTCCTGCTTTGTCAAAGATTAGTTGGCCACACGTTTGTGGGTCCATTTCTGGGCTCTCTATTCTGTTCCATTGATGTGAGTGTCTGTTTTTGTGCCATGTTAATATATTTTTAATTCTAAATTAAATCCTTTAAATTTGAAATCCTTTAAATCTTTAATTCTAAAATTCTTTAAATCCTAAATAATCCTTTAAATTCTAAAATAACCACTAAGAAACAGACTGAGAACTGGAAATGCAGTTATTGAGACATAAATCTATATTTGGGGGCCAAATCTTTCTCTTTGGTTATTACAAAATTTCATGATCATTCACACTTCCTGCCATTTTCCACCCCCAGAAATAAATGAGGTCTACAGTAAGCGATTGGCCTTCTGTGTATCTGGCTGAGTCTTTATAACCACGGAGAATCTGGTGTGGGGGAGGAGGTGTCATTTCAGATGCGTGGAGGGTTAGGGAAAGCCTCTGTAGACACATGTGAGCAAAGCTCTGAAGAAAGCAAGGAAGCCAGCTACGCAGGTGTCTGAGGGAAAAGCATTTCCAGTAGAAGGAATAGCAATGCAAAGTCTTTGAGAGTAAGCTGGCGGGAGAGTAGTGGAAGCGGATTATAAAACACTATGTAATTTAAAACAGTGCGGACACTTAACAAATTAAAATTCAAAACAGAAATGCAGGGTAATATAACCGTGCTTATTTGCACAAAATGATTACAATAATTTTTCAAAAGTTAACTCATACCTCACCATGGGTTTATTATCCAGGGTTCTCCAGAGAAACAGAACAGAATTACGTGGTTATGGAGGCTGGTAAGTTAAAAAAAATCTTCTGGGTAGGCCAACAGGCTGGAGACCCAGGGAAGAGGTAATATGACAGTTCAAGTCCGAAGGTCATCAGGCAGGAGAATTCCGTCTTACTTAGCGTACCTCAGTTTTTGTTCTATTCAGGCCGTCAACTGATTGGGTGGGGCCCACCCACCTTATGAAGGAGAATCTGCTTTACTCAGTATCCACTGGTTTAAATGTTAATCTCAGCCCTAAACCACCCTCACAAAAATATCCAGATAATTTTTGGCCAAACAGCTGGGCCCTATGGTTCAGCCATGTTGACACACATAACCTTAACCATCACAGTGGGTGGTGTGGTCTGGTCACGATTTACCGTTGGCTGTTCTGATTTAGTTGTATGATGTCTGTCTTCATCAAGTCCTACCAGTGCCTTGCTGTGACTGTGCCTCGGGAGATCATTGGAGGCCAGAGCCAAATGATCTTCCTGTGCCCTTTTGTGAAGGGCCCTTCACTCTCTCTCAGATACACACACACACACACACACACACACACACACGCATGCACACATGCACGCTCACCTGCTCTCACTGAGGGCCCAGCCCAAGCACAGGAGTGAACTCAATGCTTTCTCTGTGGCCTTGAGGGACCTTCTCACTGCCACACAATTACTGCCCTTGTTCCCTCGTGGATATTTCCTCTTTTAGCAAATTCTATCCTCTCTATTTAAAGATGACCCCATTAATCATGTTACCTTCTGTATCCGATACAGTGTGGTCATAGAAACCACACTTCTGAGGGGGACACAGAATAAGGGAATCAGGGTTAGAGCTGTTCAGCCTAACACCCCCAGAGTTCGGTTAGACTGCTGTCAGGAAGGGAGAAAGGACAAGCACAAGGGCACGGGTACTCTGCAGCCTGTTTCTTGCCATCTCCAACCTCAGTGATATGGGTGACCTGGGGGGAGAGGCCGGCACCCTTACCTCGGAAGCCAAGCCTGGAGAAGCTGAAGGAGGAGCTGTGACAGGAGCGAGGGGAGCTCACAGTCCAGGCGCACCCCCAGCAACAGGGGGAGCTGGTAGATGAGCGACGATGCCCGGCGCTGACCCCGTGCCCGGTGCGGCGAACTGATCCTTGGAAGGCGAAACACACACACACAGCTGCTGCTTTACTCCTGCCTTCAAATCCTGCCGGAGATGTTTCCCGAGGCCGAAGCTAACCCAGAAGAACGGAGGAGGGATGGAAATTCTGGAAAATGTAATGCCAGCGTGGTTAAGGTGACACAGCCCAAAGTCGTCACGGCCTCCCCCATGTGAACACGCCATCCACGGACACTGCGCTTTGCCAGATGTCACCTCCCAGTCAAGACGATTGCCGGCTCAGGTCTCCGCCTAGCATAATGCAGCAATCTCTATAGTAAGATTGAGACAAAAGAGGGTGGGCTAACCCTGTATCCACCTTTGCGTGAGCATCCTTTTCTAGCTGGGCCACGCTCGCCCTCCGGTGCCCTGTAACTAACTGGTCTTGAGATCAGGGTCGACCACAATTAGCGCTTATTATGTTCGCTGGTTGGGGAATGAAAGAGAGAAAGGAGCCATGGTTAATGTACACACATTCAAATAAAGAGAGAACGCTCAAACGGTTACACTCTTTATTTCTACGATTGGTCACGTGGCCGTAGCTAGCTGTATTTATAACTGCCTGCTTTTACTACCCATTCCAAATTCCTTTTGTCCTCAGCAAGCACCTCTGCTGGCTGTGATTCCTTGCCTGGTGAAGTGACCCAAACCTTCATGTGCTTCATTTCAGAAGGTTCTGGTCATTAGGAATTCTGCTACGGTGGGTTGCTGGTTTTCCACTGATGCTGCCCAAGGTCATACATTCCTGACGTATGTCTCCTCCTCCCCCATCCCCAGGGGGTAATTAACAATCTAATTTTTCCTTGAGAGTCAGGATCCATCAATCTAATCAGTACAGCAATCCCCTTCTTTGCCGACGGATTCACTGGCAGGGGGAGCCCAAAGTGACCAGTGGGCTTTCCATGGTAAGATTTAAAAAAAAAAAGTTTATTAATTTATTTTGAGAGAGACACAGAGTGTGCAAGCAGGGGAGGGGCAGGGAGAGAGAGGAGGAGAGAGAGAATCCCAAGCAGGCTCTGCACCGTTCTCACAGAGCCCAACTCGGGGCTCGATCTCACAAACCACGAGATCATGACCTTAGCCAAAATCAAGAGTCAGATGCTTAATTGGCTGAGCCACCCAGGCATCCCCTACTTTCCATTTTAATGGAACCATTGATGTGTCTCCTTCTGGAAGCACTTACCCTTTGAGAATAGTTCTCTTGACCAGCAGAGCCCAAAGTCATGGCGATGGAAGAAAACATATGTCATTAGGGATGATGAGAGGAGCCACTTCTGTTTCCACCCCCTGATTTCCAGCCCCCTGAATTCTGGCTGTAGACAACAGCATCATATTTTGTTGGTTGATTTAGAAAGTATATTACACACTCCATGCACCCAGCTGACAGTGTAACTGCGTTTCCAAATGGCTCTTTATCGTTCCATGAAGCCAGGCACTTGGAGTTATGGGAAACGGACTAAAAGCAACAAATTCCATGAGAGTGAACCTGTTGCTGCAGTTCATTGATTGAAAATTGAGTCCCTTGATCAGAAGCAATGCTGGGAAGAACGGTATGATAGAGAATGAGCCTCTCCATAATTCCATTTGATTTGTTTGCTTGCATGGCTCACAGAACTCAGAAGGATACATACTAGGTTATCAGTTCACATAAAAGGATATGACTCTGGAACAACGAGATAGAAGAGACGCACAGCACAAGGTCTGGGGAAATGTGTGTGGAGCTTCCACACTCTGAGTGCGACCGTCCCCAAATCGCCACATCTTCACCAACCCAGAAGTTCTCTGAACGCTCTCCTTTTGGGTTTTTATGGCAGCTTCACTATAGGCATGGTTGATTAGATCATTGGCCGCTGGTTTTTTGCACTTGATCTCCAGCCCCTCTTGCCTGCCCAGAGGTCAATAAGGTGGGACTGAAAGTTTCAACCTTTTACTCACCTGATTGGCTCCCCTGGCAACCAGCCTCCATGTTTAGGTGCTTTCTAAAAGTCTCAATGTTGGGGCGCCTGGGTGGCGCAGTCGGTTAAGCGTCCGACTTCAGCCAGGTCACGATCTCGCGGTCCGTGAGTTCGAGCCCCGCATCAGGCTCTGGGCTGATGGCTCGGAGCCTGGAGCCTGTTTCCGATTCTGTGTCTCCCTCTCTCTCTGCCCCTCCCCCGTTCATGCTCTGTCTCTCTCTGTCCCAAAAATAAATAAACGTTGAAAAAAAAAATTAAAAGTCTCAACGTTAACATAACAAAAGACACCCGTATCGCTCTTGTAAATTAGGAAATTCCAAGGGTTTGGGGAGCTCTGTGCCAGAAATGGGAACAAAGACCTGATACATAGTTTTTATTATAAATCACACTATCACGGGGGACAAATGTGGCAGCTTATTCTTCATCTTGGAAGGGAGATCTCAACAAAATCCAAATCACTGATCTCCTAGAAATTTAACTAAGGGGATGATACCCGTCTGATTTTTGTGGAATTCATTTCCTATCTTTTGTTTTTTATTAAGGTATCTAGAGTAATTGCTGTTAATAACTGAAGGCTATTCAGTTATTAACTGAGATTTTACACTACTCATAAGCTAATGAGTCACCTGCCACAGTTTCTTTTTTTTTTTTTAATTTTTTAAAGTTTATTTGTTATTCTTGAGAGATAGAGACAGAGCATGAGCAGGGGAGGGGCAGAGAGAGGAGGAGACACAGAATCTGAAGCAAGCTCCAGGCTCTGAGCTGTCATTACACGGGGCTTCAACTCAAGAGCCGTGAGATCATGACCTGAGCCGAAGCTGGACGCTTAACCGACTGAGCCACCCAGGCGCCCCTCACCTGCCACAGTTTCATGGGTGCTGGTAGAAGTCACGAGATTCCTAGATCAGAGACAAAGGACTTTGTGAGCAATAACAGTGAGGAGAATATCAGCATTTCTTGTACTAGTTCCCCAAGCTCAAGTTCCTACAAAGCAACACAAAGAGGACATGTGACACCTGTTCACAGAGCAGTTGCCATGACAGAAGAACTGTGAATTTAGGCAAGCTGGATCTTTTATAATGGACAGTAAGTGTGTCTGCCCTTTGCTCCAGAGGGAAGACATTATCATTATGCTGTCCTGTAAACATGCCCAACCTCTGGTCCAAGCCTAGTCATTACACGAATTTCCTTGAAAGACGGTTCAGAATAAAAACCGTCAGTGCCTCTGCTTGCAAGACATGTAGAAAGGTGAAATACATTATCTCCGATGTTTGCTTCTTTTGTTCACCAGGGAGAAATCAGCATGATATCTCTAATATAATGAACTGGCAGGATGTCCCGTGTGACGGAAAGGTGTTTACAATATGACTTGGGGCAGGAGA
The DNA here is from genome assembly GCF_022079265.1 of Lynx rufus. NCBI lineage: Eukaryota > Metazoa > Chordata > Mammalia > Carnivora > Felidae > Lynx > Lynx rufus. Next base: position 15,529,403 of record NW_025814840.1, read on the forward strand.
GTGGATATCGCTCTGAGATAGGACGGTTGAGATGTGTTTCTAAACCCTGCCAGTTGAAAGTAAATGGCTTCTTGTGGTTTTTCCTAACAGGTGTAGAGAAAAAGCATTCACCGGATCAGCAGCCAAATACATTTGTAGGCGATGTATTGATTCAATACAGCAAAAGAACCACATCTGCAATAATAGCTGTGATTGGAGTCACAGCAGGACCAGGTTTGTGAAAATCCGTCTTCATTTTCCCGGACTCATCCGTCTTCTATACAAGCCAAATAGGTAAGCAGGATGGGGACATGTCAGAATCACTACCCTCGCATCTTTTAAGACCTCGATTAGGTGGCAGTGATCTCTGAAATCTCTCCCTGAATGTACTTTTGCTTTTAGTTGACTGTTTGGTTCAGTTGAGGCTGCTTTAGTGGCTTCTTTTTGGCCCTTTTTCACTCGAACATCTTTACTCCAGAGATCAGGGAACCGACACGGGGAGTTTGCCTGTCACCCAGTGTGTTCCAATTACGCATTCCAAACTGAGGAAATCACCAAAGGGTGGGTTCGGGGCCCACTGGGTCCACTATAAGATGGGCTTACATCAAAACCGAGCTGGTCACCTGATCTTCATAAGTACTAGTTCTGACTAGTGCAGTAGAGGGGTGTTTTTGGCTCCAGAAATGAGTTTCGGTTCAGAACCAAGGTCTTGAATATCCCCGAGAGGCCGGATTATTTACCTTCCCCCCATACACAATCACTCTGGTAAATGGCCACAGTCCTTCTGGAGGAAGGTTTACAGTTTGCTATGTAGCATGGTCCTTCCTCTAGAGGGCTTAGCCTCCCTTTCATTTGAGGGGATCTGTGGGCAAGGGCTAGGGTGAGGCAAGAGAGAGACTTGTGCACAGAATTTAAGGAGGTGATTATTCCCCCCCCCCTCCGGTCCTACGGGAACCTGTTCTGTATTTGCATAACCCCCGGAGTGAGCGCCTCCTTAAATCTAAGACCTTAAACTTGGTCTTTCTTGCCTCGCTCCAGTCTCAGCCCTAGCTGGACTTGAGCTGAGTCAAGTCTGAGAACCGGTGGAGAGACGGTAAGACTGTCTTGCGGTGACTCAGTTCAGACTTCCGTTCACCAGACACAGAGCTTTTCTGCTTATAGAAATTAAGACTTTAATACGTGCCCAACTATTTCAGTTCAGGGACACCATGACCAACTCTAAAGACATTGCAGGACGGACTATTCTGATTATTGAATGCTCTGATTACTGCAGAGCTTTGCTCTGCTGTCCATCACCACGAGTCCTTGTCTGTGACTCAGTGCTACTGCCTAACCCCAACATCCCAGGGCTCCGAAATCTCCACCAAATGTAGGGAATCTATTTCAGTGACAACAGTTGTCACTGGCATTTCTGGCCCAAAGATAATGTCACCACCACATCCTCTCTAACAAAAGTGTCAAGTGATATAGGAAGCTCGACCTGACGGACGTCCCGGAAGGTACAAATGAACGGTCTGCAAACCCACAGCATTTTGTGCAAGTGGAAAGATGACTCCTGGCTTTGTCGCACAGTCCCCACTCGTAAAGCATGTCAAATTTGCAGCTGAATGGTATTGCCACACTGACATTTGACACAGAGAGCACTGTCTCCTTGTCTGGCTGTTCTGGTTTCCAGGACAGGACAAGCCTGGCTGGGTGGGGGACAGCAAGTGCCCATGGTGGCACCCAGGGGGCATCCCAGCGCCCTTGATCCCAAGACCAGTTGACAAGATGGCAAAACACCGAGTCCTGTTTGGTTCAGACTCTCGGGGAGTCTTGGGCATATGTTGGGGAGCCCATTTGTATCAACCCAGCTACAAACGCTAGAGAAAACAAAAGGAAGAAGAAGGAACACAGGATGACATTACACAGGGCTCAGAAATAATTAGCTCTGTGATTTCTATTTCAAAGACATTCTCAGAACCACTTTTATACCAAGGAAGATGGCAGAAATCTGCACTTTGGCTCCAAATCTCTTTTTGGACAAAATACCCACTTTCAAACTCCCCTTTGTACATTTTCAGGGCTAACCTAGTTCTCTTCTGTGCCAGGTTTGATTTGTTCCAGTGCTCTCTCTGGATTTCAGAGTAACTGAGCATCTGTGTGGGTTTATATGGATATAAATTACTCTTAAGCCACTCATGGACTTAAAGCCTGGAGCCCTTTTTTTAGAAAACTTGAAGGATTTCACTGAACTCCCTCATCGTCTCTCACTGTAATTTAAAATACAAACAAACTTATAATTAATGCTTTTCTTGCTCGATTTAAAACATGTTTGGTTAAATTGCAAATTTTGAATGTGTACATTTCGCCTACTAGGTCTTACAAATAAGTGGTCGTTTAATTACACAAACAAAGAGACTATTTTAAGTTGCATAGAAAATTACTCTTTTCCTTTCTTCTTATCTCAAGTAGAGAAGCTATTTGCCTGTTTCTTCCTTCCACTAATTCATTCTCCTGGAAGCTCTTTGGCCTGCTTTTGTAAGTCCCAAAGACTTGAGGAGAAGTTTAAAAGTGATAAATAACTTTCATGATACACGGTTTGCTCAAATTCTTTGTGGTTTCCATTTTGAAACCAGAGGCTTCCAGTATCACTGCAGAAACTGGACCTATTTTGTGTTGGGTTTTAATATTTATTTATTCTTGAAAGGAAGAGCGAGTGGGGGAGAGGCAGAGAGAGAGAGGGAGACACAGAATCTGAAGCAGGCTCCAGGCTCCCAAGCCTTCAGCACAGAGCCCGACGTGGGGCTCGAGCCCACGGACCGCGAGACCACGACCCGAGTTGATGTCAGATGCTCAACCGACTGAGCCGCCCAGGCGCCCCTACTTTATCCTTATTTAAATTTAAATTGTAGTTAGTTAATATACAGTGTAATATTGGTTTCAGAGGTAGAATCCAGTGATTCATCACTTACATACAACACCCAGGGCTCATCACAAGTCCTTCACCCATCGAACTGAGATCGTTTATTTTTAAAAACAAAGGCTCATCACAAGTCCTTCACCCATCTAACTGAGATCCTTTGTTTTAAAAACAAAGGATCATTTATTTTAAAAAGGCTTTGATCAGTTTTGACAAATGCATGGCAGAGAGCATTTGTATCACCTCAAGAAGCTCTCTTGTGCCCTGTCCCAGAAAGCCAATGCCTCACACACACCAAACAACCTCTGATCTGATTTCTACCAAAATAGTTTAGTCTTTTCTCTTTAGAATACCATGTGGTGTATATTTGTGTGTGCATTTGACTCTACTCACTTATCATATCCATGCTGTTGGTTCCTTGAGTTATGACCAGGGAGGCCCATCTCTAGAAACTCAGCTACAAAGCTAGAGAAAACAAAACGAGGAAGAAGGGGGATAGGCTGACACGGTACAAGGTATGGAAATAAAGAGCTCTATGAATTTATTTCAAGGAGTTTTTTATTAGTTCCTTTTTTTCTGAATAGTATTATATAGTCTATTATATCGCTATACCAGGGTTTGTTTATGAGTTGATAGACGTTTGAGTTATTTCCAACTTCAGGGAGTTACAAAAAAAAAAAACACCCTATAAACATTCATGTATCTGTCTTTGTGTGGATATGTGTTTTAATTGCCCTTGAGTATATACTGAGGAGTGAAATGACTGGGCCATATGGTAGGTATATGCTAAATTCACAAGAAATTGCCAAATAACCAATGTGGTTGTAAAATTTTACATGGCTATTGGAAACGAATGATAGTTCTAATTGCTGCACATCTTTGCCAACACTTGGTATTGTCAGGTCTTTTTAAAAAAATGTTGTCCAGGGGCGCCTGGGTGACTCAGTCGTTTTAAGTGTCCAACTTCTGCTCAGGTCATGATCCCACAGCTCATAGGTTCGAGCCCCGCGTTGGACTCCGCACTGTTGGTATGGAACTTGCTTGGGATTCTTTCTCTCTCCCTCTCTCTCTGCCCCTCCCTGACTCACACTTTCTCTCTCTCTCTCAGAATAAATAAATAAGCTTAAAAAAATAAAGGAAAGAATCTGCCAGTGTAGTGTTGCTGAATGTAGACAGCTCCTAGCTGCCTGTAGCTCTCAATCTGCATAAAAAGCTGAAGAGACTTTTAAGGAGGATTTTGATCATGCAGATTTATCTCCTCAAATGATGACTTTAAGGGTCAAGGGCTCTTACCTAAGGGTGAGGCTTCATCATTCCTGGCTGAATGTGTGATCCAGAGATTAGTAGAAAGCATCAGACAGAAAACGGAGGACAGGGGCACCTGGGTGGCTCAGTTGGTTAAGCGTCCAACTTCACCTCAGGTCATGATCTCAAGGTTCGTGGGTTCAAGCCCCGCTTCGGACTCTCTGCTGACAGCTCAGAGCCTGGAGCCCGCTTCGGATTCTAGGTCTCCCCCTCTCTCTGCCTCTTCCCTGTTCACGCTCTGTCTCTCTCTCTGTCAAAAAAATAAACATGTTAAAAAAAAAAAAAGAAAATGGAGGACAGAGAGCGTGGGTTTGTTGACCTGATATAAGACCTTGGAAAGGGTAGAAAATGGTATTTTTGAGTAGAAAATGGCATTATCTTCATTTCCTTTTTATGTATTACTCTAATTTGGCTTCCCAGGGACTTTTAGCAAATATTATATATTAAAGTAATATAATGAATTTGCAAGTAAAAACTTAAAATTACAATCATTTTCAAACACCATGCTTCTAGCTAAATCACTCTTTACACGGGATGTACTCTGTCCACTTATGTTTGGTTATCTATTCTGGGTGATCCACACCAGAATCCAACCCAGTTTTCCAGTGAATGTGCCGAGGTATTCCCTCCTCTCCTCTGCTATATGGCGGACGTGGCTCCGATGACGGGGTGACGTCCTGTACTTGCATCCCCTGGGTGCTGTTGGGAGATGGGTCCCACGCCCAGCTCGACTCCATTCTCCTAGAGATACAGCTAGGGCCCCGCTAGATTCCGGGGAAGGCTTGTACATGCAGAAGACCTTTCTACCACCGTGTTTCTCCAAATGGGTGCACATATTTTTAAGGGGGCTTAGGGAAAGGACAGCTAACAAACTGAGCACCTACTATAGGCCTGGCATGGGCCTAAATGTCTGACACTTAGGACAGTGCCTTAACTCATGCCGTCCTCACACCAAAGTCCTAGGAGATGGGTGCCATTATTGTCTCCTCTCACACTGGAGGAAACCGGCCACTGTCTGCCTCCCCGTGGTTTTGAATAATTAGCCCTGGGCTCTTCCTTCTGCATTCTCACATAGCAAAAGTCACTCGTGTTTTTGTTTCTCCCCCCTACAACAGAAACCACTTAGACTGCCATGAACCAAGCGTCTGGTTAGTGAAGCACAATCTTTTCTCAAGGCGGGGGACCTTGCTTTCACTCACTGCATGGCGACATCATTCTTGGTCTGGCTGTATTTTAGGAGGCAGGATCAGAGATATTTGCAGCGTGATTCCAAAGCCCTGACCTTCGGTGTCCCAACTTGCATGATACATTCCCGATGAAGCTTCAATCAGGGAATTCGGTTCTTCAAACAAACAAAAAAAATCATTTAAAGAATTTATACCATACATCAGCTCCATCCTCCTTGGGTAGTATATTCATTGTGCCATTATCCTATTTCCCTCTGTTGTCATGAACTTTGCTGATGGCTCAACTTCTACTTTTGGCTCCTGCATGACCTTGGCAAGGCCTCACACCTCCATGCATCTCAAGTTTCCTCACCTGTAAAATGAGAAAACCCTCTGCTCCTTTGCACGGCCGCTAAGGCTGCATTAGGACGCTGTCGGTTCTTTAAGCTGCTGAGAGAGATAAAAATGCCCGATGAGTGTTAAATGGCAAGCAGCTCTGAGCTTGTCATGCTGAAGAGCTCAAGACTCTTCATTAGCTCCCCTCTGCCCTTTTGACAGAGTCAAAACTCGTGGCATTCTTACAAGGCCCTCAGCCACTGACCCGCTCAGCCTCTGGCCTCATCTTTCACTCAGCTCTCTGAAACAACCTTTGAGCTTCTGCAACATCACCTGGGTCCCCTCCCCCAGGCTCTGGAACCTTCCACACACTCTGCTATCTGGTCAGAATCCCCTCTCCTCTGTCCACGTTTTAAACACTATGTTTTTTTTTTTTTCCCAAAAATGTCTAATGTTTATTTACTTTTGAGAGAGAGAGAGCGTGAGCCGGGGAGCGGCAGACAGAGAGAGGGAGACACAGAATTCGAAGCAGGCTCCAGGCTCTGAGCATAGAGCCTGACACAGGGCTCGAACCCACGGACCGGGAGATCATGACCTGAGTCGAAGTCGGACGCTTAACTGACTGAGCCATCCAGGCACCCCTCCTCTGTCCACGTTTGAGGGACCACCTCCTATTCACTGGGCTCAGCCTTGATGTCCCTTCTCCGGGATTTGTTCACCCCAGGTCCGGCACAGTGCCTATAAACAGTGTTTTCACAGCCACTTTGCTCTCCTATATGCCTTCATTTGGCCATGGATTCCAATGATCTTTATTGAATCCCCTGCACCTATACATGGCTGGGGCTCCATAAATGTTATTGAATTATAGAATGAATACAGGAATGAGTGTAATTTCGGGAAAGGGCAGGCCGTTGCAATTTCTCCCAAGAGAGAAAAAGACGAGAGCTCCATAAATGGACTCCTTAAGTGTCCATTTTTGTGAGCCTGGCAAACTATCTGGAAGGAAAGGAGGAGGCTCGGGGCAGAAGTGAAGGGAACCTGAATCATAACATGCATGGCAGCGAAACCAGGAATCCAGTGGAGGTCTGTCTGAATGCCAAGGGCAGACTGAGCTGAGGTCCACTGTGTAGGCCGTGCCGTGTGGCAGGAGGTCGTTCGGTGGGAAAGCCATGCGGTCACACGCGTGAACCCGAAAGATGGCCCACACCTGAGAACAAGGCCATCCCATCATCCATCATGTGGTTTCTTTGGTTTGGACTGGATCCTATCATAAAGGAATCATTGTCGGTGACAGTCAGGTGGCCCTTCGCTCCTTAACAAGACTGATAAAACCTTACTTGTTCACCAGACAGGAGGCTACACAGAAATGAACACCATCTCGCCAAGTCCAAGCCAAATTCTTTCCACCAGGAGAGCCTCTCCTGCAAAGCTGTGCCCAGTCCGACCAGTCCTTTCCTCCCTTATTCGCCTAACGAATCGCTGTGCTTGACTACCTCTTCTCGAAATATTATTTCAGCCTTCATTCTTTTAAATTTTTTTTTTTCAACGTTTTATTTTTATTTTTGGGACAGAGAGAGACAGAGCATGAACGGGGGAGGGGCAGAGAGAGAGGGAGACACAGAATCGGAAACAGGCTCCAGGCTCCGAGCCATCAGCCCAGAGCCCGACGCGGGGCTCGAACTCACGGACCGCGAGATCGTGACCTGGCTGAAGTCGGACGCTTAACCGACTGCGCCACCCAGGCGCCCCACAGCCTTCATTCTTAAGTCACTAATCCGTTCATATTTTAGTTGGCCACTCGGTGATAAGGGAGTTGATTTAAAATTATAATCACCTCTGGGGCGCCTGGGTGGCTCAGCTTGTTGAGCGTCTGACTCGAGCTCAGGTCATGATCTCATGACTTGTGGGTTCAAACCCTGCAACAAGCTCTGTGCTGACAGCTCAGAGCCCGAAGCCTGCTTCGGATTCTGAGTCTCCCATTCTCTCTCTCTGCCCCTCCCCCAGTGCATTCTCTCTCTTTCTCTCTCTCTCACTCTCAAAAATAAACATTTTAAAAAAATAAAATAAAATAAAATAAAATAAAATAAAATAAAATAAAGTAAAATAAAATAATAACAATCACCTCTTGAGAGTAAGCATTGCCCAGACTTTTGCTTCTTGCCCACAGGAGAGTCTCGGTAAATATTTGTTGGTCTGATTCAGTTGATTCCTCTCTCTGGCTCAGCACGTATGCGTCACAATGGACAGCCCTTTTTCATCTCACTGTTTGGCTTTTTAACAGCCCTTTCTTAAATGGGTCCATTTGCCTGTGTAAAGTGAGGAAAGCTGGGGGGGGGCGTGAAGAATTTGGCCATTCCCACCCCCTCTCCATGGTCTGGCCATGGGCCCTGCCCGAGTGGCCTCGTGTGGTTGAGTTTTGCCAGCTCACTTCAAAGGTCTAGACTTGGGAACAAAAGGCACAGGAGGCCTAGCAGGACGATCCTGCAACGTAGCTGAACGTAAATGCATCTGAGAATGAGGCACAGATTCCCCCCCTCGGCACAGCATGGTGCTTCGAGGGCCCTTGGCGCACTTGAAGAAACCCCAGACCCCTTCCTTAGAGCTTTGATGTGCCAGTGTAACTAATACACAGCAGGGCACCGCACCCTGGTTTGCATTTAAGCCGTCCTGTTGAATTTGAGCAAAAGTCTCTTTCCAGGAAAATTAAACAGTAACCACATCACAGGGAAGTCCTCAAGTAGCGGCAAACATCTGTTGCGAGCGGAGTGACAAGCACATGGCCCTAATGGCCCACAGCCCCCGCCGAAGAAGTGCAGATGTCTATTATAAAGGCAGAATTTTGTTTGCAAGATGCTTTTGGTCTGGACTTGTTCTTTGGTTCATGTTAAACGGGGAACTTAGCAACCCATTGAAAGAAGCCACTTTGTCTCTACCCTGTAGGGCCAAATTGTTCCCTTGTTCTTTCTGGCTTCCTGACTGATGAAGTAAGTCTTGGTCTATCTCAGTTGGTTAAGTGGAGCATCGGAAGCATGACCAGCAGCGCACATGCCAGGCCTCCTGTTGCCAATGGGGCGGTGCAGTCTTTAAATAAAGCCCAGAGTTGGGAGTTCAGACCCGGGTTCTAGTCCCTGCATGGCCGCCGTGAGCTTGTGTGGTCCTGGGTAAGTCATGACTCTGGCTACATGTGGATTCACATCCATAAAAACCAGCAGTGGGACCCAGTGGTGTCTGTGATTTCTTCCAGCCCTACCATGTGGCATTTCCCTCCTCGGCATGTGTCTGGGCTGGAGAATTATTAAATATAAGAAAACCTCATTTAAGATGGCGCCAGGAAACCAGAAGGGGGAGCTCTCACGCCTCAAGTCTTGCCCTTGTCAATTGCAGACCCAGCAGAAAGTAACATACCTTGCATTCCCAGCAGGAAAAAGCTTATACTTGACTACCCCAGCAGGGGAGAGAAAGATTTTCTCCACCACCCAGCAACAGCCCAGCCAATGACAGACTGTCACAACTCAGCCAGTGAGAAGCTACTACTACGCTTCTAGCTCCCAGTTTATTCCAATGGACTTTGTGTTTATAACAGCCCTTCCCTAGCCCCCCTCTTTCCTCTTGTTTGTTTTGCAGGCTTGCCTGTGGCTTTGGCGCGCTTTGCACGTCCCAAATGGCGATTCTCTTTTCTTCTCAAATAAGCCCGTTTTTGCTGGTGAAATAATGGACAGTTTTATTTTTCACATCAACGTCAGCAAATTTCAACCTCATTCACCCCACTGCGGTATGGCGTCTGTCCATCCAGAGGTAACACAGAGCTGCAGCAATTATCTGGGACCTTTAGTAAACTTGTTAAATTGTAGTCAGCAAAGAGGGTTAATCAGGCCCCAGAAGCTCCCTCTGAATGGTCTGGTTTTACTGCCTGTCTTGGAGATATTCACAAGGTATTTTTCAGATACATTTCCCTTGTGTGGTGTAGCCTCTGGGAGCAACTCCAGAGCAACAAAAGTAGATGTTACAGAAATGTTAAATTATTCCAATGCATTGCAGTTTTTCTGCATGAGGCACATCCCATGCATGAGGCACATCCCAGAAATACAGAAAGGAACGAAACAGAAGAATTTTCCCATCCACTCGATCCTTGCTCATGCAGACACAGCCAGGTAAATGACTCTGTGACCTCCCACCCCAGATACTCTCGATATCCATGTCGCTGGGGTAAATGCATGTCCACATCCGCTGGTCCTAAACCAAGGGTGAAAATGTTTGAAATCTCAGCCCCTTGAAGATTCTGCTGGGGCCCTTTAATGATCCAAGCAATATTTAGCGGGTAGTTTCCATTAAAATGGAAGGTGGTGGTTTGTAGTCATTTTTCATCGGCTACCACAAATTCCAAGGCTCCCCCGATGTTCTTGCTTTTGGAGATTCTAATTATAGTGTCTGCATTTGGGAGATTCTGATTGCAGTGTCTGCCTTTCCTAACACCCTTGAAGAGTCTTTGGGGCCTAAAGGTGACATCGAGGTCAAATCTTTTTGCTGCCATGAGCCCAGTCAGGGAGTCAAGGAGGAATTGCTCACATGGCACCGGTTCTTCCCTCCTTTCTGATCCGTATTTTGATTTAGTGAACGGCTTGGAAGTTAAGGATGGTCTTGATTATTATTACCAGCTTCCAGAGACTGAAATGGTGGCTGTAATCCAGTCCACATTGGCCAAGAAAAGAGAGGGCAAGATGGCACACCCTTAGGTTGATCTCCGGTGAATTCTTTTGTTAAGTTTATTTATTTATTTTGAGAGAGAGAGAGAGAGAGAGAGAGAAAGCATGAGTGGGGGAGGGGCAGAGAAAGAATGAGAAAGAGAGAATCCCAAGCAGGCTCCGCACTGTCAGCACAGAGCCCAACACGGGGCTCGAACCCACAAACTGTGAGATCGTGACCTGAGCCAAAATCAAGAGTTGGATGCTTAACTGACGGAGCCTCCCAGGTGCCTCCGGTCTCTGTTGAATTCTAACCTCATCGATACCCGACGCCATGTCTGTGCCTGGCTTAACAAGTGACAGCGGTGACTTAATCAGTGTCGCAGAGTCTGATCCCATCACCAAGAGGCGCTCTTCTTTTGGAAGAGCATTCCTCCAGCTCTCCCTCGACCTGACGGTCAATGTCATCTTCTGCACCTTCGTAGCCACAATAGGGAAAGAGATATCAACTTGTGTAGCCTAGCGAGCCTTGGATGGGGGACGAGGGCTGGAAAGTTCCCTTTGCTATGGGAGTGGTGGCATGTCCTTACTTGCTCTTGCTCCAGGCCTACCACCCACTCTCAGCAGACAATCAAAGCTGCGTGAGTCAGGTTCTCCCCTAAGCCTGAGGGACTGAAGTAGCAATTTACTACATGGAAGTAAATTAGCTCTGGAAGAGCTAATGAACGCCTACCATTGCTTGACTCTACTTCCTGATGCAGCCTTCCACCCTGTCGTATCTGACTCATGACCTGTCAAGTGCTCTCACATAGCACATTTTAAATAAATGGTTCCTTATTACCAAGGCAGACGCAAGTTTTCCGAGCAAGGAGAGCAAATACTCTAGTGAGTGCTGGTCACCTTGCTTCAAACGCAAACGGAATTCACAATGGATCATTGGATTGGCAGATTTTGCCATCGTTAGGTCAAAAACGCGGATTTATTTGGCCGATTAAATCTAATACCACTCAAGTCAGGAAATTTGAAAAATCAGCTTTCTACCTGACTAAGTCATCGGGCAAGTTGATTCAAAACAAGCAAATTACCACTCCTCGGTCGTCACATACAGGATTCCTTTGAGAATTAGATACGTCGTCCCTCAACATCTCTAGTAAAATTCTAAACTCTTGAAGTCGGGCGGCTAGTTTTGTTTGTGCGGAAGTCTTGGAACTTCTCGCCGATCGCGCCGTACCTCAGAGGTGCTCAAAATTAGTTACAGAATGAATGAAAGTGGCACCAGTTTCGCCAACTGGAGTCAACGAAGGCAATGAGTGATTAGAGGTCCGGCCTCATTCACGGATATCCTAGACAGTAACCGACATGATGTATGTATTAGTCAGGCTTCTCCAGAGAAACAGACCCACCAGGAGGTGTGTAGACAGGTTTATTTTAAGGAATTGGCTCATGTGACTGGGAGGGCTGGCAAGTCTGGGATCTGTGGAGCAGACCAGCAGGCTGGAGACCCAGGGGACGTTTTGAAGCTGCCTGGATCCGAAGACTCTCCGGAGGCAGGATTTCTTCTTCCTCGGAGAACCTCAGTCTTTCCTCTCAAAGCCTTCAGCGGATCAGACGGGGTCCACCAGGATCCATCTGCTTTACTCGAAGCCAACGGATTTAAATATTGATGTCATCTAAAAAAAAAAAAATGCCTGGGGCGCCTGGGTGGCGCAGTCGGTTAAGCGTCCGACTTCAGCCAGGTCACGGTCTCGCGGTCCGTGAGTTCGAGCCCCGCGTCAGGCTCTGGGCTGATGGCTCGGAGCCTGGAGCCTGTTTCCGATTCTGTGTCTCCCTCTCTCTCTGCCCCTCCCCCGTTCATGCTCTGTCTTTCTCTGTCCCAAAAATAAATAAACGTTGAAAAAAAAATTAAAAAAAAAAAAATGCCTTCGCAGCAACATCTGGAGTTTCGCCGGAGCTATCCGATGCCACAGCCTGGCTAAGCTGACAGCTGGAATCAACCATCATCACGTGCTCCGGGTTGCAGGGTGGAATGCTTAGATGAGAAGGATCTCTCCGCCAACGACAAAGCGTCCGCCTTCAGAGCAGCGGTTCTCAAACCTTAATGTACATCAGAAGGACCAGGAAGCATAATAAAGATGCAGATTTCTGGACCCCCCTCCAAGACAGTCTTCCTCAGAAGCTCGCAGCTGGGGTCCACACACTGAAGCATTCCGGGATACTCTGATAAAGAAAGACACTTCTGCAAGGTATGCCCGGTGGAACGGCACGCCATAGGGTCATTTTGTTATCTCAGTGACCTCTCAGTGCTCCTAAATTCCCTTTTAAATTACCACCAGGAAAACAAAACCACAGAATATTCTCCGTTGCTGGTTAATAAAGTGAAAAGCACTTTAAAACATTGGTGCATCGGTTTGCTAGCCCTGCCCTAACAAAGTACCACCCACTGGGTGGCTTAAAAAGCAGAGAGTTATTGTCTCACAGTTCTGGAGGTCAAACGTTCAAGGCCAAGATGTCAGCAAGGTCAGCATCCTTTGAGGGCTGTGAGGGAAGGAGCTCTGTTGGGTGAGAGAAGCATCGCTCTGATTTGTCTTCATTGTCACAGGACATTCTCGTGTGTGTGTGTGTGTGTGTGTGTGTGTCCAAGTTTTCTCTTTTTATAAGGACGTACATCATATCCCAGTAGTGCCTGCTGTAATAACCTCTTCTTAACTAACTACATCTGCAATGACCCTGTTTTCAAATATGGTCACATTCTGAGGGCGTTAGGTCTTTAACATAGGAGGTTTTTGGAGAGAGAGGGACGCACTTCAATCCGTAACAATAATAATCGTGTTGGACCAATTACCCTAAGCTGTGTCCAATAAATATTGGAAGCCACATCTGTAGGAGATGACACAAAGAAAGGATTAAAGGTCCCTCCGTGGTGTAGGGTGTGGGGTGTGGAGTTCTCTATCATCTCTTTAGATTCTTTGTTTGGATTGTTTCTTTGAGGTCTTAGTCATCCCAGAGCTAGGTATTACGAGAAAACCCTAGAGTCCTTCTCTAGAGATATTTCCCATGCAAGATGTGTACGGATTAGGCCAGTCCTGCTCTAAATCTTAGAGACAAACTCTTCCCTCTTTTTCCTGGAAACGCCCTTCCTACATTCGCCCTTGGCACATCAACAAGCTTGCAAACAGAGGTGGAGAAAGGTGCCAACGTGGTCTGAATGTCCTAGGCGGCGCGAAAAGAGAAAAATCAAATACAGGTTTAGAGATTGAGAGGAAACAAAATCAATATGTCATTGCTCACAGGGAACATGATTGTGCATGTAGGAAACCCAAAGGCAACTACAGCTAAAATACCAGAATTGAGAGAGAATTTAGCAAGGTCAGTGAATGTAACATCAATTGTCTTTCTGCAATAAGCAATTTGAAAATAAACCTGTAAAAATGATATCATTTCTAGCAGGATCAAAGCATCACAGACCTAGGAATAAATGTAATGAAAGATGACACGACCCCACATTATTAGGGGAAATTAATGAGGATCTAAATAAATGGAGAAACAAACCAAGTTCAAGAAGCAGAAGATGCACTATTGTAAATAGGTGAACTTTTTCCAAAAAAAATTTTTTTTTCCTTGCAGAACGAAAGTAATCTGGAACAACATTACAATAGGATTTTGTGAAATTTTGCCAACTGGTTCTAAAATTTGTCTGGAAATACATTTGGCCAATAATAGTTAAGGCAATCTCGGGGAAGAACAAAGTAGAACTCTCCCCGCTGGGTTTTGAGAATCACTGGGCACCACAGGAAGTTAGGAGGGTGGTATTCAGGCAAGGAGAGACAAACACACTGACAGACCAGGGAAGAGAGTGCAGAAACCGATCCACTCATACGTGGACACTTGGTTTACAGCCAGATGCCATTGCAGAGAGCTGGGGAAAGGGTGGTCTTTTCAATAAATGGTGAAGGATCAAATACATATCTCTGTGGGAAAAGGGGAACTTGATTCCGATCTCACATCCCACACAGAAATCAGCTCCAGGTGAATTTTAGAACTCAATATGAAAGTTAAAACAATAAAATTTCCACAAGCTAACATAGGAAAATATCATCAGCACATCAAGATATGGAAAGATTTGTCAGGCAGGGTACAAAAAAACCAAAAACAAACGAAAACAAAACCCCAGACCAGAACAAAATCCCACCAACCATAAAGAAGAGATGGAGAAATTATAATGACTACACTAAAATCCAAAACTTCTAATTATCAAAGACACAATTAAAAAAAATATGACAAGGCCAGCCATCTAGCAAGAGAATATAACTGCAACAAAGTGTTCTCCTCCGGAGGTTATTAAATAATTAAGGAAAAAGATAGTCTGCTGAGTACAAAAATAGGGAAGCTCCTTGAAGAGGTAACTCATAAAAGAAGATCTCCGAATGGCTAATAAAGATTTGAGAAATTGTTCAACCTTATTAGTAATCAGGAAAGTGCAGATTAAGACTATAGCAAGATGCCTTTACACACTGCCATTTATTTTTTTTTTTATTTTTAAATGTTTATTTTTGAGAAAGACAGCCTGAACGGGGGAGGGGCGGAGAGAGGGTGACAGATCAGAACCATGCTCTGCACTGACATCAGAGAGCCTGATGCGGGGCTTGAACTCATGAACCTTGAGATGATGACCTGAGCTGAAGTCGGACTCTCAACTGACTGAGCCACCCAGGTGCCCCACACTGCCATTTAGACATTCAAAATGGTAAAGACAGATGGTACCAAGTATTTGCTAAGATACGGAGCAACTCAAACTCTCACATGCTATCAATTGGGAGGGTAAGTTGGTACAACCCTTGGACACGATTTAGCATTATTCACTGAAGTTTGATAAGCTCATGACCAATGCCAGCAATTCCGTGCATGTGTGCATGTGTGTGTGTGTAAAGACTTGTCAAAGAATCATCATGGCAATGCGACTAGCACTGGCCAAGAGCTCAAACAACCTAAAGGTTTGTCAACGAGATAGCCAGATAAATAACCTCTGGTACATATTTGTACAATGAAATACCATAAAGCGGTGCGAATAAACAAACATTTGTTGCTACGTTTAACAACATGGAAGAATTTCAGTTTTTATGTCGAGTGAAACGAATGACGTGAAAGTCTTCGTAGAGTAGAATGCCATTTATGTGAAGTTCAAAAGCAGGCAAAATTAAACTCTGGTGTTTGAGTCAGAATTGCTGCTACCTTTGGAGAGGAGAGGAAGGCAGGGCTGGTGAGGGACTCTTGGTTTTATTTCTTGATATGGGTGGTGGTGGCAAGGTGTATTAAATTGGATCTTACTCATCCAGCCCCATATTATGGTAGCATGTTACACTTTCACAAAAAGAACTTCTAAATTCCTTAGATTATTTGGTAGAAAAAGGTTGAGGAAACCTGAAATAGCAAATAAAATAACAAAGAAACTGTAAAAATAGAAAAAGCTTTGAAAGACTAATCTTGAGACCCACATCCAAGCACTAAGAGTTTCAGAAAACGGTTTCAGAGGAAAAATGGAGGAGGGAATTATCCAAGAAATAATCCAATATGACTCCCAAGAACTGAAATTCAGAGTAGCCTCCTGATGCCCACTTAAACGGATGAAAAAAGTAACTACACCAAGGCACATCATTTCGGAATACTGCGGACAGGGAGTAGACACTAAAATCTTTCAAAGAGAAAGTTGGGGAATGGTTGCCACAAGTCCATGAACCTTAAATTTTGTTTTAAATTTTTTAACATTTATTTGTTTTTCAGGAAGAGAGAGAGAGCGTGTGAGCAGGGGAGGGGCAGAGAGAGAGGGAGACACAGAATCTGAAACAGGCTCCAGGCTCTGAGCTGTCAGCACAGAGCCTGACGCGGGGCTCGAGCTCACTGACCGCCAGATCATGACCTGAGTCGAAGAAGTCGGACACTTAACTGACTGAGCCACCCAGGGGCCCCAATGTTTATTTATTTATTTTGAGAGAGAGAGAGAGAGTGCACGAGCGGGGCGGGGGGGCAGAGAGAGAGAGGGAGAAAGAGAATCCCAAGCAGACTCTGCACTGCCAGCCCAGAGCCTGACACACGGCTCGAACCCATGAACCGAGAGATCATGACCTGAGCCAAAACCGAGAGTCGGACACCTAACTGACTCATCCACCCAGGTACCCCAAGCCCCTGTTCCTTTATTAGTGCTGAGCCAAACCATTGCAGTAGACTTTGATGGAAATCCTGTTAAAGCAATCTATTTTTAATCTTAGCATCTCGCTGAGGTCTGCTTTAGGCATGCGACTCAGCATACGGCTGGAAGCCCGCCCCCACGGTCTTCCTTGTTGCGGAAGTACGGATGTTTTCTGCAAGTTTGCAAAGACCACCATCTGCATTCTTGGGTGTGGCTTGCTGCTTTCATTTTCCACAATCCCTTTCCTCTTCCCCAGCGCTGTCTCAACGCTTTTCTTCTTGTGTGCAGCCTCCTGCCTTTGTTTGGTTTCTGCACCAAGTGCCAACCTCAGGTGGGTGGTCTTTTCTTCCTCTTCAGTGGTCTTTTCTGGGCCCCAGTCTCGCAATTTCGTCATGTCCCCCATGAGGACATGTCATGGTGCCTCTTCCCTAACTCTTGTGTCTCTCGGGGGTCCTCCAGTTTGGCCGAGCCTCCTCTGGATCTGGCTTGTCTTCCTACAACCCCAAGTCGGTCCAGTGGAGGGGGGGGGAAAGTCTTCCAGTGGTGCTGGCCCCACAGTCCAGCTGTGGCGGTAAAGACCTTTTTAGACATACGAGATCTCAGAAAACAAAGACGAAAAAACCCCAACACAGCAGAAAACCCTCCCTTGTGCATTTCCTTGAGAAGCATCACATGTACTCGTTGAAAACAGAGAAATAAATCCAGGAGAAAGATGTTGACTTCATAGAGCGGGAATCCAGCAAGAGAGAAATGAAGCACTCAGCAGGAAACGCCAAAGAGCAATCACGAGCCGCTGGTTTTAAGAGCAGACTCCGAGAGCAACCTCGGCACGTGGGCAGGGTGGCCAAGGGGTCCAGAAGGAAGGTCTCCGAGAAAGAGAATGAAACTGATAGATTGCCTCTTTTACAGTATTCAGGCCGATGTATACATCCAGCAGTGATATTTACTACCCCCGGGGAAAGCATAATTTGTGCGCGGAAGGAAGCGTAATCAGAGTTCGATAAACAGCTACGCTGCAAATATTTACGGGTTCGTCATATAAACACGAAGTCTGAAGATTATTATGCAACGGAATTGGGTGGAAGGGCACATGAATGTGGAAGGCGGTGGCATTCTCCTGGGGAAAGTGGCCCATCTCCTTAGCAAAGCCACAGCTGAACCAGCAGGAGTCCTTCACACTCAGCATCCAGCCATGCAGCGTCTTCAAGCGGCTAGAGGACAGATGTTATTGAGCCACCTACCCTTGGTAAATGGAACCTGGGCAGCCTTGAAACCCAGCTCTAAGCTTCCCTCTGAATCCCCTTCCCACCCTGTGAGTCTCCTCTTCTGACATCAGGCTATGAGCTATGAGACGGTGAGAATTCATCTTTTCTCTTTGCTTTCGCCTTCCCAAATCTACACTCCTGCTTTACCTGAACGAATTGTACACTCAGTGCCGACACCTTTTACAAATGTCCTTTACTAGGTAAATGTGCATACATCCTGGGTGTTCTTTGTTCTTCGTTTGAGAGATTCTATTTCGTGAACTCTTCCCAAGCTGTTTGGTACGACCAGGTAAATGAATGAAGCCGTTCTTCTTACTGTCACCCAACAGCCGTGAGAGCAAGAGAGGAGCCCAATTTTGCTGGAATCTGAAGGTGACTGGGGTGTGGTTTCTGCTCCTTCTTACTGAAAGTAGTTGTTAACTGTTTTCTGACTCAGTTTACCATTCCTTTTCCCTGATAGGTTTGGAGTTCCTCAAGGGCATAAACATTATTTTATTCATCTTCAGTTTTCCCTTTAATGCCTACCAAATTGCCCATAATGCAGCAACTGCTCAAAAATGTTTCTTTATGACTTGGCAAATTAATTGAGTAAAGTCAGTCCCCTGGGGAGTAACATGACTATAACCCTCCACCCCCACACCATGTTCTGAAGGGCAGAATCTGAGGGTTCCCTTGTCTTTTGCTGATTAAGTTCTCTATTGATTTTTGCCCTTCCTTAACTCTATGCCACGTACGTTCTCTGTTGATTTATTTGTTCCCTCCATGCTCTGGGTCCCATTCATTCCTTTGAAAATTGCCTCAAAGCTGTGGTCCCCGGGCCTGTGGTAATAGCTCCCATTATATAAAAGGATATCGTAAAAGTACCTAAAAATGTTTAAAACAATAACAGTTTAAATTCCCACCCATTAAATATTAAATAAATAAAGCATGTTTAATTTGGGTGGAGGGAACTGGAGAGGAAGTTACAGAATCAAATAAACAGCAGGATGTTGCAACTTCCAGAAAGTTGGGAAATGCTTGCCCCAGAGGACCAGAAATAAACCCGTGTCCTTTTATTGGGACTGGGCCCAACAGTCTGTAGCAGACCCTGATAGAAATAAATCTTGTTAAGGCAATATTTATTTTGCAATTGTTTTTAGCAATCCTAAATTGGCTTTAATGTGGTTGCAGTTGTCCATCCACGGTCCGCTAGGATTTTGTCACAGCAGTTTAAAAGCAAAGCAAATGGGGCGCCTGGGTGGCTCATTTGGTGAAGCATCTGACTTGGGCTCAGGTCGTGATCTCATAGATCATGGGTTCGAGTCCCGTGTCGGGCTCTGTGCTGACAGCTCAGAGCCCGGAGCCTGCTTTGGATTCTGTCTCCCTCTCTGTCTGTCCCTCCCCTGCACACACTCTGCCTCTCTCACTCTCTCTCAAAAATAAATAAACCTTGAAAAAATTTTTCAAGAAGCAGCCTCACGGTTCAAGCGGTCATTGTAACAATACCCAGAAGAGTTCCAAAATTCAGTTAGTCTGACGCCAACAAAAGGTTCCTGGAAAATGACTGAACTTTTTTCTCCCATATCTGAAAATTTGGAAACCATCCGTCCTATTGTTCTTTATCTGTGGTGACACTCAAGAGTAGATCAGGATCCACTTTTTCTCTGTTGTCAACATCTGCAATAAAACAGCATCGTTTATCTCCTCTGCAGTTTTTATTGATCGATTGATTATTTTCTATTATTTTTTTTTTTTTTTAAGTAGGCTTCTTGCCCAGCATGGAGCCCAATGAGGGGCTTGAACTCACCACCCTGAATCAAGACCTGAGCTGAGATCGAGTCGGACACGTAATCGACGGAGCCACCCAGGCACCCCCAATTATTTTTATTTTTTGAAGTGTCTCCCACTCTCCCAAACTCCATTATCTGAGAACTTTAGAGCTGCTGCCACTGCCCCCACTCACACAGCAGTGGGACCCGTGCCGCCATTGGCTACATGCTACGTGCATCACAGAAGACCCACTGAGGCACGGACAGTCTCTTCCCGGGCTCGACCACAGTCCCTGACTCCGGATGTCATTCTAGGTCTTCTGGATATAATCCGAGGAATAGAATACAATCAATCTAAATTACTTAAAAATTTAAGCCACTCTTGTAGCGCCTCTTTCAATGACTCTGTTGACCTTCGTATCATATTATAACATAATCAACAAATTGGTTGGGCTCAGGTAACCCAGTTTCACTAGTATTATGCTGAACGCAGTTTTCTCTTTTTAAAAGTTGAGTTTAATCCATCAATCAGTCGGCTGGTATGTAGAAAGAGATGATTGTTTTAGATGATTGCGTCTTCTGGATCCTTCCATGGTTTAAGATGTCTTCCTGTCAACCTCACACAGTTTGGCTGTACATAGCGTTCCCTAGTAGCTCTGTTGTTCTGGAAGGGAATGATGAAGTCCTTTGCAGACAGCTTTTTTATTCTGTTTCCTCAGGTATTCTGGGCTGGATATATAAGTATTTTTTACTTTATGCCTGAAATTCAAATTCTTCCCCTTTCCTTTATTTTTCTCTAGTACTCAGTAAGCCTTTTGATACTGGTAAGCCTTTCCTTTGTTCTGAAAGCTTTCTTCGAATCATTAATTGTCTCTTTTCTTACGTTTACTCTCTTTTCTTCTTCTGGGATTCCTCTGCATAGCTTGCATTTTACTCTTCAGCTCTGTATTAGTTTTTTCCTTTCTGCGGGTATGTGTACTGGTGGTGTTTCTCCTTCTGGGCTTCTAGTCACTTAGTTGATGTTCTAGAACACCATACCAGCGTTGCGCCACCTTCCCTGGGGTTCTCTGTGTCGCCGTCATACTTACCGTCTCCATTCAGCGTTTTATGATTTTAAAAAGTTGTCTTCTCTAGGTTTACAGATGGAAAGTTCTGTTACGTCTTTTGAAAATTCACATTTGAAAATTTCCAACTTTTTTCTTGTGTCTCTTACAAGTGGCATCTTCAGAAAACTTTATTTCTAACTCCTGGGAATGTGCCTCTGCACTTTAACTGCATTATCTCTCAGGGTGTCGGGTGGGTTTTCCACTCGGTCACCCTGAGAGAAAGGTCTACATTTGTTCAAGTCCCTGTCTACGCGTGTGAGGCGCCACGTTCAAAATCATTAGGTCCAGATACGGGGAGGAAGGAAAAGATACATTTTTCTAGAATTTTCCTTTGTCAGGTCAGAGACTTGAAAATGGAAAAGAAGAAGGAAGGACCTGGAAATTGAACCATTTGGTACAGGAGTCAGAAATTAACTGAGACGCCATCCTTCAATTTCCCAACTTCATCCTTATGAAATTCAGCAATAAGGTGTCTCAACTCGGGCCAGTGTTGACTGAGAACAAGGCCGCTCTCAGAGGGAATGAGGTAGGTGTACAGAGAAAGCAGGGAAAGCGGTCAGGAGGCCACTGCAGCAACCCATCCTGAAGAGGCACAAGTAAAGGGAGTGATCCGATTCTGGATATACTTTGCCATGATTTTTTTTTAATGTTCATTAATTTATTTTTGAGAGAGAGTGAGAACACGCACACGAATGGGGGAAGGGCAGAGAGGTAGAGAGAACATCAAGCAAGCTCCGCACTGTCAGCACAGAGCTCGACGCGGGGCTTGATCTTACAAACTGTGATATCATGACCTGAGCTGAGACCAAGAGTCGGACGCTTAACCAACAGGGCCACCCAGGTGCCCCTGATTCTGGATCTAATTTGAAACAGAATAGACAGGATTTGCTCATGTCTGAGGAGTGGAGAATGGGAAAATGGAGACTCTAGAATTATTTATCTGAGCAACCTGAAGAATGTATTTGCCATTTGCCGAGATGGGGAAGGACTATGGGAGAGAACACGTTTATGGAGAAAAATCAAAAGAGTCTGGCTTTGAACATGGCAAATTTGACAGGTTTATAGACCCTCCGGGGAAATGTCAAGTACGTGGGTGTGGAATTCAGAAGGCAGGTCCAAGATGGAACCATAAATAGGGATGTCTTCCTTCCATATATACCTTTATTATTTTTTTATTATTAAAAAAACTTTTAATGTTTACTTACTGAGAGCGAGAGAGAATTCCAAGCAGGCTCTTTTCTGTCAGTGCAGAGCAACCTGACAAGGGGCTCAATCTCATGAATCGTGAGGTTGTGACCTGAGCTGAAATCAAGAGTGGGACACTTAACTGAGCCACCCAGGTGCCCCCTATATATGCCTTTAAAGCCAGGGGACAGGAAGTGAGCGTA
The DNA here is from genome assembly GCF_022079265.1 of Lynx rufus. Classification (NCBI taxonomy): domain Eukaryota; kingdom Metazoa; phylum Chordata; class Mammalia; order Carnivora; family Felidae; genus Lynx; species Lynx rufus. The sequence goes on from NW_025814840.1 coordinate 15,551,464, forward strand.
GAAAGGACAAAAGAATCTTTCTTTAAACGACTCTAACAGGGGACTCTCCTAGACAGCCAGTGCTTAGAAGTTGGGAAAAGGAGGGGAAACCAGCAACTGTGAGAGGCCAAGAAGCAACGGGGGACCACGAGACACAGTGTCCTGGAGGCCCAGGAAAGAAAGCTTTTCCAGAAGGCAGCAGCCATCAGAGACAGACCGGTTACCCTGTGGAGAGCGGTCAGGGTACATGGTGAGACACCGAGGGGGGAGGTGGGGGAAGCGGCAGGTGCTGTCCCCGCTCTGAGGCATGGAGCTGGAAAGGGAGGCCAAGAAAAGACTGGCAGTGGGGAGAGGCCGAGGCCCCAGTGTGCTTCCTGCAGTCCCTGCCGTCAACATAAGAGCTGTGGAGGACATTACAGATGGCAGCCAGGTGCGTATTGAGAGCAGGGATGACTGAAAAAGCGTGTCCTTGGAACAGAGGGCTTGGGGCTCTGCACCCGGGACACACAGAAGGGGGCAAAGGCCGGCCAAGTGGTGCTTTCACAGAGACACGTGTGGATGTTCTCTTCTGTTCCTCCATTTTCTCAGGGAAATGGAAACGAGGACAAGGAGAGGGGAGGGGCTGAGGGAGGCGGAAGAGGGAGGGTGTGGGCCCCGCGAGTTCTGATGCTCCCTCAGTCCCTCCTTCGTGAGCCTGTCTTGGCTTCTTTATTAAAAACAGTCTTTATCAGCTGGGTCTTCACCGGGTGATGATTTCCAGAAAGTTCCCGCTCGCTCATGTACTTTGCAAAATGCTGCCACTTAATGAGTTAACGGACTTACTCCTGACGTGGCCGATGTGTGCTGTGCTTTTGTGATGAGAGTGGTATTTGGAGCCCTAGTTGGAGGAAGAATCCATTCAATTCGGTAAGTCAGCTCAGCAACTGTTCACGGAGTGCCATGTGCTGGGCACCCCGGCCCCGCGTCCTGCTGCGGGCCACCCCGCACACAGTGCTTTCCTTTGCTTTTCTGTGGTGCGGTTAAACCCCCTGGGAGCAGTAGCTGTCACCATGCTCTTCACTATACTTTCTGCTCAACCAACATCTACCCAGGTCACCTGGGCTCCAGGGACAGAGGCAAGAATACCCTGTTGTCATGTGTGCTTTGGAGGACCATTGGCCTCTGGGGCGGCACCGGGGGGGGGGGGGGGTGGGAAGGAGAGAAAGAAAGGAAATTGGCTTAGGTGACTTCTCCCCATTTTGTTCCTGGCTGGTTTTCTAGTGGGTGGGAGGCTTCACGTCATGGCTCCAAGAGAAATAGAGCTTCAGGGGCACCTGGGTGGCTCAGTCAGTTAAGCTTTAAACTCTTGGTTTCAGCTCAGGTCATGATCTCACGGTTCATGGGTTCAGGCCCTGCGTGGGGCTCTATGCTGACAGGGAGAAGCCTGCTTGGGATTCTCTCTCTCCCTCTCTCTCTCTGCCCCTACCCAACTCGTGCTCCCTCTTGCTCTCTCTCTCTCAAAATAAATGTAAAAAAAGAGAGAAATAGAGCTTCCACTGCTCTCTATATTAAAGCCTCGATGACAAATTTAGTCAGAGACTTAAAAAGCACCATTTAAAAAACTAGACTGTAGAGACATGATTCGTGTCGTTTTGTACTTACTTACGACTGCCTGCTGTCATGCAGAAAGCACGAAACAGTCTAAAAATGACAGTTTTAGAAAAAGCTACCCTTTTTTTTTTCAATGTTTTATTTATTTTTGAGAGGGACAGAGTGTGAGTTGGGGAGGGGCAGAGAGAGAGGGAGACACAGAATCCGAAGCAGGCTCCGGGCTCCGAGCTGTCGGTACAGAGCCTGATGCAGGGCTCAAACTCACGAGGCGTGAGATCATGACCTGAGCCGAAGTCGGATGCCTAACTGACTGAGCCACCCAGGCGCCCCCAGAAAAAGCTATCCTTGATAATATATCCTGTTCTTCATCGCTGAGGTCTGAAGGTTGGGGCATTTGAAATTTTTTTTTTTTTTTTTTTTTTTTTGAGTAATGGTGAGATCGGGCCCAGGGGGAGAGGAGAGGAAGGTAGGGGGAAGGGGGAGGGACAGAAAGAGGAGAAAAACAAGTTGGTCTGTTCGATTAGGGACAAAAACTTTTTGGAAGAGCTGCAAAGAGAAAAAAAAATATGGAAATAATACAAGAGCTGTCGGAAAATGGACTCATCTTGAATTATTAGCAATCATTTAACTTCCTAGTGAAATAACTGTAGTGCAGCCGCCATCATGACTGATACTATTAAGAGGAAAGGAAATATTTAACTTGTAGGCTCCATGCACACTATTTAAAGTTGCCTTTTTAAGTCCAATAACAAAAGGCTGGCAGGAGCAAATTAAAGTACCGGGGTGGGGCAGGGGGGAGAAAAAGAAAATCCAATTTGTGGCTAGATTTTCCACAGAATGATTCTTCTTCCCTATCACCACTCCCCCATCCCCCACCCTGATTTTTTTTTTTTTTTTTTTTTTAAAGAGCATGCTGCTCCCACCCAGGTTTATTCCAAATTCGCTGTGGTTTTCATCCATTTCAATGTAGATTCCTGAAATGCAAGTTATTCAGCATTAACGAAGAACAAGAAATCCCGGCCCCCAAATTATCTATGAAATCGCCTTCCCCAAGAGTGCATGGCGTTTGAGGTGTAATAACAAAATGGAGCAAGTCCGTCTTACCTGGCCATCGTCGCCTTGGTTAAGAATCGTCGCATGTGAACTTGGGGATTTACCAGCGCGGAGGAAAACCCTGTCACAAAGGCCGTGGGCATCCGCGTCCCTCCTGTCGCTCAGCACTGGGTTTTCAGCAACTCCTCATGCACCTGCTGGGGCCAGCGTCGCTCCAGGCCTGAGGGTGGTGGGAGGAGATTCGGAACTGATTGACACGTCCCTCTTTCCCAGAGGCTCATGGGGTAGAAGGGGAGAATGACACAGGTGGCAATGATCACAAAGAAACAGTGATACAGACTTCAGGGGACCGAAAGGCACGGTGGGGAGACAGTTCCGACAGGTCTCTTGGAGGAAGCACATCTGAGTAGGGCTTTGAGATGTTAGCGGGTCTTTGTCAAGGAGGAGCTCAGGGAAGAAGTTTTGCGGCTCTGGAATAGCCGTATTTCCTAGTTTCTGTAACTTGATGCTTTGATGTCTGGGGCCTTGCTGCCCCTGGAGGGACCGTCCCACAGGTAACAAATGACTCAGCCGGGAGCAGGCCTTTCAAAGGCCAACCAGCCAAGCCAGAGCCCCCACCACAACCACGTCCTCCGTGGGGCTCTCGCTGTCCCCCTAATTATCCAGGGCCAGGTACCAGACGACTGGGGACAGCCCTATGCCCGGAGCCCCGAAATTTTTCGAAGCAGCCAGTCCTCAGCCGCTTGCCCTGCTTCGTTTGCTCCTTCTCACAGAAACCACAATACAGCCTCTTGTCCACGTTTTCTCCTTGCTTCGTCCGCTCCTGTCCACCCCGGGGCTTCCCCATGTGGCTCCCTGTGGTGTGTTGTGTCTCCTTGTGGGAGCCGTAACAAACCCTCTTTTCTTTTTTCTTTTTTCTTTTTTTTCTTTTCTTTTCTTTTCTTTTCTTTTCTTTTCTTTTTTTTTTTTCTTTTCTTTTCTCCTTTCTCTTTTCTCTCCTCTTCTCTTCTCTTCTCTTCTCTTCTCTTCTCTTCTCTTCTCTTCTTTTTCCTTTCCTTTCCTTTCCTTATGTTTATTTACCTGTTTTGAGATAGACACACGCAGTGCAGAGCCCGATGTGGGGCTCGATCCCACGACTGTGAGATCATGGCCTGAGATGAAACCAAGAGTCAGATGCCCAACTGACTGAACCACCCAGGTGCCCCCAAACTCTCTTTTCAATGGCAGGCATCTCCTGATCTGTTAGACTTGCCAGACCTGAGTAATAATAGAAACTACACTTTAAGGGGTACCTGGGTGGCTCAGTGGGTTGAAAGTCCGACTTCGGCTCAGGTCATGATCTTGTGGTCCGTGAGTTCGAGCCCTGCGTCGGGCTCTGTGCTAACAGCTCAGAGCCTGGAGCCTGCTTCGGATTCTGTGTCTCCCTCTCTCTCTGCCCCTCCCCCACTCATGCTTTGTCTCTCTCTCTCTCTCTCTCTCTCTCTCTGTCAAAAATAAATAAACATTAAGAAACTACACTTTAAAATACTTTCCTAACGGGCACCTGGGTGGCTCAGTTGGTTAAGCGTCCGACTTCAGCTCAGGTCATGATCTCTCAGTTCATGAGTTTGAGCCCCACGTCGGGCTCTCTGCTGTCAGCTCAGAGCCTGGAGCCTGCTTCAGATCGTGTGTTTCCCTCTCTTTCTGTCCCTCCCCCGCTCGCACTCGCTCCTTAAAAAATAAATAAACATTAAAAAATAAATAAAATAAAATAAAATAAAATAAAATACCTTCCGTAGAATGCACAGGACCTCAGACACAAATACAGTAGAGAAGATTTCTCTTCCCTCTGTCTGAGGGAAGACGCAGCTCTGAGCACCGTCTGCTATAGTGGTCCTGAGAACTAACTGCCCAGAGGCCCCCCTACCTGCTCTCAGGCTGCTGCCCCTTCTTTCCAGCACCTTGTGTTTGTCATCTGTGCTGCAGGGGCTTTAGTAAATCATCGAAGAAAAGGTGAACGCACTTAAAGAGAAAAACATTTTCACTTTATCAGGCAGTCAAACAAACGTGTTATAGGTTAGGATGCTTCTGGGCAGAAACCCTTACTTAACCCATTTAACTATTTTATTTTATTTTGTTTTGTTTTATTTTATTTTGTCTTATTTTAATGTCTATTTTAACCTATAATTATGTGCTCACTTATCAGAAAGTCCAGAGGACTGAGTATTGGGGGCAGGGAGGCCAGGAGGGGGCTTCAGGATTGTTTGATGTGGCAGGCCCAGCTATGTCCCTCCCTCCTCCTGGTGGCCCTTGGCTGGTGGCCGCATGGCTGCAGCTGTCCCTGATATGATAGCCAGACCCAACAGCACCAGGTGGGAAAAAGCTATCCCCTCACTCTTTGTTTTAAGAGAGGTCTGTAATGTTTATTTATTTATTGAGAAAGAGAGAGAAGGAGAGAGAGAAAGTATGAGCGGCGGGTGGGCAGGGAGAGAGGGAGACACAGAATCCAAAGCAGCACAGAGCCTGACGCGGGGCTCGAACCCAGGAACGGGGAGATCATGACGTGAACTGAAGTCAGATGTTAAACGCACTGAGTCACCCAGGCGCCCCCTAAAAGCTCTCTCCCTTTTGTTTTAATGAATTCTCATGTATCAATCTTTATGAACGTTTTATCTTTCACATTTCTTAAATTTATTTTTATTTTCTATTTTTTTTATTTGAGGACAGTTGACACACAGTGCTACATTAATTTCCGGTGTATTACATAATGATTCCACAAGTTTATATAGAACTATATACCCTCTCTTTTCCAAATTCTGTCCCAGGAGAGGGAACCCCCCCGAGAATTTTCCCTCTCCTCTCATTGGCCAGACTGGGTCACATGCCCACTCTTGACTCAACCCCAGGCAACGGGAAATGACATCACTGCCCTCACACCCGGCTGGTCTTTCTTTGGAGGTGGGGGTGGGACCTGCCATCTCAGGAGGAGGCTGAGTGGGGAACCGTAGATAACGGAGCAAAACTGAAGTTCTGACTGGAAGGAAGAAAAGGCAAAATTGATGCTGCGAATGAACTAACAGTATGTACAAACAGGCCAATTACGACGGTATGACTCGTAATGAAAACAATCCGTTCTGTTATTTTGAGAACAGTGGTTCCCAAACTCGGCTTCTCCAATTCAGTTGAGCATCCGCCCCAGAACCTGCTGACTCAGCAGGTCGGAGGCGGGCTCAGGAGTCCACTTCCTGCCTGGTCCCCGGGTACAGCCAGATGTCCAGCCACGGATGGGCTTTGTACCAGAACAACCTGGGTCTCCTGACTGCCACCACCCCCCTGTGCGAACACGGACAGGTCTGTCAGCTCTGCCAGTCCTTCACAAGGCACACACCTCTCGAAAGGTCCTCTGTGCGGTGCAAGATGCTGGGGTTGGGGCAGGCAGCCAGGCAGACGTGGGCCTTCAGGGAGCCTCTGCCCGGTGAGAAGACATTGGCCACTCAAGTGCCATACTACCAGGGGACCCTGAGTCAGGATGCATTCGAGAGCAGGTACTAGAAGACCCTACTACACTATCTTGAACGCGGAGGGATAGTCTCTATTTTCCTTGCCCATTAAGCTTGGAAGAAAGCTATTTGAAGCTAGTGCAGCTGTTAGACCACGGCCAACATGCACGCAGATTCTCTTTATCTTTCTGGTCACCCCCCTGGACAACCCAGTAGGAACAGTGATGTGCAGGCGAACCCAGCCTTGTCTCCTTGACATACATACGCATACAGCAAATAATATTCAGTGTGATTTTGGTGCACAATGTACTCCCTTCATCCCAGTTGTGGGTAGATTCAACCACAAGCACAGCTACTCCCCCAATTAAGAACTTAAATAAGACAAAAGTTTATCTCTCTCACACATTAAGCCTCAAAGTAGGTGGTCCAAATCCGATTTTTCCTCTACTTCCTAAAATCCCCAGTGATCCACATTCCTCCTATATTTGTTGCTTTATCAAATGTGGCCTTTAATCCCAGAGGCACTTCATGGTCCAACATGGCTGCTCCAGCACCAGTCATCACATCACAAGCTCATTCCAGATAGCAGGAGCATGGAAGGGAAGAAGAGCATGCTTTGTCATCTTAAGGACCTTTTCCAGAAGTCACATCACTCTTGTGTATACTCCATTGGCCAGAATTCAGTCACATGGCCACACTGAGCAGCAAAGGACACCACAGAACGTAGTTTTTTACTCTGAGTAGCCACATGGATTAGGATGAAGCTCAGTGGCTCTGTTGCTAAAAGAAGGGGACAGCTCGCAGGCCCTGCCTCCCCTTCTCACCAGTCACTGAGATGTCTAGTGAGATGTGACGCAGTCCAGTGCAGTCCTTCCAACCTCCTAGGTCTCCTCATCCCAGCTCTGGGGCTCAGCGATTCTCCTGTGTTCTCCGGGGAACCCTGTCCATGCAGGTGGGCACTGAAATGACATTTTCCTGTATTTTCAAGAGAGAAGAGAGTGGGAACTTGGGGTTTTTCACCTGTTACTTTCCAGCCCCCAGCTCCGTTAGCAGCAGACACGTTGTAATGCCCGGAAGTGTTGAGCTGGCCTGGAGGACCCCAGAAAGGGCGGGTTCTGGTGATTTCTATTTCTAAAGTAGCAGCATGGAGTAGATTCTTTCTTTGCTTTTCTGTGCTTCCTCTCTCCAAAGTGAAAGCTGTACTTGTTGCTTGTTACCAGGAAATGGTTTCCTGTCTTCTGCTTTCCTCTGCCTCTGTAGTTTTAACAACGGGAATGGTGACATGGGCTGCTCTGACTTTTGACAGGAAGAGAGTAGCTTCTAGGTGGCCGGGCACCTGAAACAGGCCGTCTTGCTTTGCTGGAGTGTTGGGCTCTGTGGCCCTCCGCCGGCTCAGGTAGTCAGACGTCCCTCGATAGCTTGTAAATTTGCTCTCTAATTAGTAGGCGTGTGTTATGTATGTTCTATGGCCCCGACACCCCCCGCTTGGCTTTCGAGAATCAGCAGGGCAGACTTGAAATTCCATACAGAACTGAAAAGGACACCGTTGCACCAATAAAGAAGTAGACTGAGTTTCCAAGTTCAGCACTGATGCCGCCTTTGTACAGAGATTGCCGGAGTGCCACACCACAGGGCCACGCTGGGCCACGGCAGGCTGGCCACTCACGCTACTTGTCAGTGGGTGATAGAAACTTTCTCTATCCCTGATTTCTTTCTTTCTTTTTTCCTTCCTTCCTTCCTTTCTCTTTCTTTCTTTTTCTTTCTTTCTTTCTTTCTTTCTTTCTTTCCTTCTTTCTTTTTTCTTTCTTCCTTCCTTTCTTTTTTTCCTTCCTTTCTTTCTTTCTTTCTTTCTTTTCTTTCTTTTCTTCTTTCTTTTTTATTTCTTCCTTTCTTTCTTTTTCTTTTTCTTTCTTTATTTTTTCTTTCTTTCTTTCTTTCCTTCTTTCTTTTTTCTTTCTTCCTTCCTTTCTTTTTTTCTTTCTTTTCTTTCTTTCTTTCTTTCCTTCTTTCTTTTTTCTTTCTTCCTTCCTTCCCTTCTTTTCTTTCTTTCTTTCTTTCTTTCTTTCTTTCTTTCTTTCTTTCTTTCTTTCTTTCTTATTTTTAAATTTAAATTCCAGTGAGTTAGCATATAGTGCAATAATGATTTCAGGAGTAGAATCCAGTGATTCACCCCCTACATACAACACCCAGTGCTCATCCAAACAAGTGTCCTCCTTAATGCCCCTTGTCCATTTAGCCCATCCCCCCACCCAACACCCCGTCGGCAACCCTCAGTTTGTTCTCTGTTTTTAAGAGTCTCTTATGGTTTATCTCCCTCTCTGGTTTTATCTTATTTTCGCGTCTCTTCCCTTACATTCATCTGTTTTGTATCTTAAATTCCACATATGAGTGAAGTCATATGATATTTGTCTTTCTCTGACTGACTTGTTTCACTTAGCATAATACAGTCTAGTTCCATCCACGTTGTCACAAATGGCATGATTTCATACTTTTTGATCACCGAGTAACATTCCATTAAATATATAATATATATTCTATACATTCTTGTGTGTATATATATATATATATGCGCCACATCTTTATCCATTCATCAGTTGATGGACATTTGGGTTCTCTCTATTCTTTGATACGTTCTCTCTATACGTTTTGGGTTCTCTCTATACGTTGATAGCGCTGCTATAAACATGGGGGTGCATGTGTCCCTTTGAATCAGCACTCCTGTATCCTTTGCACAAATACCTACTAGTGCAATTGCTGGGCCATAGGGTAGTTCTCTCTTAAACTTTCTGAGGATCCTCCATCCAATTGTTCAGAGCAGCTGCGCCAGTTTGCATTCCCACCGGCAGCGAAAAGGGTTCCTCTTTCTCCCGCATCCTCGCCGACATCTGTCGTTGCCGGAGTTATTAATGTTAGCCGAACACCGAGTGGGGCGGTGGGGTGGGTCTAACCCCCTCCAGGAAAGGCAGCCCTTGGAAGGACCCAAGGGAGAAGGGGCTGGAAGAGCCCCCAATCCCGGGACTGATTGTGGTTCCCAACCCTGTGCCCCCAGGGGTGGCTTTTAAGTGGCTCCAATAGCTGCAAGCCTAGAGGCCTTACATTCTCTCTCCTCGAGTGAGGAAGGGGACTGAAGGTCAAAGCTCTGAATTCTAGCTCTGGTAAATTCATAACAGATTCTGTGAGAAAATCCTTTTTCCTCTCCAAAATTGTCACCGGGTGAAGAGAAAACATCCTGCTCTTTTCTTACAGCCTAGATTTTCCCAAGAGATGTGAAGCCTTTGTTTTCAGGTTTTGTGTTGCTGCATCTCGGTGGAGAAAGACCTCGCGGACGACATTTCTGCTATTTCCGAAGGCTTCTATGTCGATTCGCTGAAAACCATGTCATTTAACTTCCTATCAGCCTTTGTTGCCAGAACTGCTTCTTAGTGTGGTGATCACCTGTTCTGAACGCCAAATCAGGATTTGGTATCTACTACATGTTTGGACGACGAATCGTTGATAAGTCGAGACTCATCTGGAGAGCCTGGGACGTTTGGTTGACAGATCTCTTGGGCCCAGCTAGCCACCACCGTGCTGTTTTGGGCTCTGCCCTGGGGCGTGAGTAACTGTAACAGGGTCTGTGTACTTGCCGTGTTCCAGATGAGTGAGCTACATGTTTTAAAGACAGCTCTTTGACAGAAATGTTGTTACTGACTTCGTACCTGCGACGTGGAAGCGCGACCTGCGTGCCACATTGACCCTCCCTTCATCTTTCTCTAATTTAAAAGCAGGCAGCAAAAGGCAAGCTTCCCATACCCCCTTGCAGCTAGGAATGACTATGTGACATCCTGACTAATGCGATACAAGCATTGCTGAAATTTCTTCTCCTCTGGAGAGAATCATGAAGCGTTGTCTTTCTTTTCTTTTCCTTTCTTTTTTTAAAAAATGTTTTACTTATTTTTTTTTTAATTTTTTTTTTTCAACGTTTATTTATTTTTGGGACAGAGAGAGACAGAGCATGAACGGGGGAGGGGCAGACAGAGAGGGAGACACAGAATCGGAAACAGGCTCCAGGCTCTGAGCCGTCAGCCCAGAGCCTGACGCGGGGCTCGAACTCCCAGACCGCGAGATCGTGACCTGGCTGAAGTCGGACGCTTAACCGACTGCGCCACCCAGGCGCCCCATGTTTTACTTATTTTTGAGAAAGAGAGCAGAGAGAGGGGCAGAGAGAGAGGGAGACACAGAATCCGAAGCAGGCTCCAGGCTCCGAGCTGTCAGCACAGAGCCCGACGTGGGGCTCGAACCCACAAACCGTGAGATCGTGACCTGAGCGGAAGTCAGACACTTAATCCACTGAGCCACCCAGGAGCCCCGAAGACTTTATCTTTTCTGTCTTCTCCTACCTGGACTGCAGACACAAAGCCTGGAGGGGCGTCATGAGAATGAAGGTTACAAATCAAAGACGCTGGAAAAGGAAGTTAGAGCCTGAGTCTGTGATGCTGCTGAACCACGTCACCAGCCCTGTGCTGCACTCCCTGGGACTTCTGGTCATGTGATGTGAATAACACCCTTTCTGTGTAAGCCTGGAGGAACTTAATGTTCCGTTTAAGCTGCAGCTAAATCGTAGCAAATACAGAACTCATTTTCACGGAAGGAGACCAGGGTTCAAAAGGTTGTCTCTTGCTCCGTCCACCTAGCCCCCCAGTGATAATGCTGGGGGCCCGACTCTGGTGCCTGCATTGAACCAGCACATGCTTTTCCCCCTTAAGAACTCGAAATCTGGACTTATCCAGGGGCTCAGGAGCCTCCCGAGGCAACCTTAGCAATTCCCACCTTATTTTCCCACAGTCCTGTGACATCAACCTCCCGGAGGATGCACAGTCCAGAACCTTCCGGGATCGGATGGGAAGATCTCTCCCTCTTGGCGAGCCTCAGAGAAAGCACATGTCCCCAGTCCCATGGAGAATCTCCCTTTTCCCTTTGCTAATCCCGTGTGCACACTTGTGTGTGGCCTTCAGGTGAATGTCTCTCTCTTAAGGGGAGGAACCCAGTTTTGGGTAACCTTGAAAGAACCCTTGCTATCTTTCCAGTGAGCCTGAACCCTTGCTGATGATCTTTCTACGCCCCTTGAAATAGGGCAGCGTATTCACATCCTCTGGGGCCTGTCTTTTTGGGTCCTATCAGTGGTTGAGCTGAGGAGGCCCATCTACGTCACAACAGACCTCCAGGGTTCCTGACCTCCCGTCCTATGTCCCCGGCCATCCCAGTACTTACATCAGGAGGTTGGTGAGGAACCTGTCCACACACAATATCTTCTCTGTAAAGGCCCTTGGGAAAAACACATTTCGAAGTCTGATGGTAGGAAGAAACGTTTTTCTCCCGAGGAACTGGCTGAATTTTATCTCACGGACATTGAGACTCGTATAATGGGTTATATTTTCCTGACTGATTTGTCTAAAAGGAAACTCTGTGCCCACATTAGTGTTTCACTGATTCTTTTTGTTTCTATTTTCCTTCACTTTGATTTCTTTTAATGTTTATTCATTTTTTTTTTTTTTTTGAGATAGAGAGGGAGCAAAAGCAGGGGAGGGTCAGAGAGAGAGGGAGACACACAATCTGAGGCAGGCTCCAGGCTCTGAGCTGTCAACACAGAGCCTCATGCAGGGCTCGAACTCACGAACATCAAGAACGTGACCTGAGCCAAAGGTGGACGCTTAACCGTTGACTGAGCCACCCAGGCGCCCCTTGATTTATTTTTAAAATTCTTTCATATACGTATATTTTCCGAGGCCACCTGAAATCCCCTTTTCGTGAGAGTGGTATGTAAATACGTAAATTTCTACTCACGTCAGGAAATCAGATGCCCCTTTTTCCAATGCCAACTTTCCCCCAACGTAGAAGAGTCTCCTGGCATCATCCAAAATGTAACGGGCAGTGACAGCTTGTCCATTGCTCACACGGACTGAAGCCTGTATCAGCTGAGAGTTCTGGATCTAAGAAATCTGAGGACCCCTGTCAACAAGAAAGATGGACACAAGGTTTCTCAAATGCAATTAAGTGTTTTGACAGGCAATTATTTTTTCCATTCAACCTAACCTAAACATTCCCGGCTTGGCCGTCGGTTCGCAGGTTAGCACTCTTATCAGTGGAGTGCCGGCCCCTCTGACACCTTGCATCTCTGGCCACTCGGGCCAGGAGATTAGAGACAGAATCAGGAGGGTTGCCAAGCGGGACTGCTACAGCCTGAGCCCAGGAGAGGCTGACAGGGTCCCCATCTTTGCCAAGTGGCCCTGCCATTGAAGTGGGTTTTCAAATGTGTGATGGAGACCCCGGGATTTTAGGAGTGGGTCTAAATGCCAACTGAGGGAAGAGATGATAAGAACAGAGATCTTGATCCGGTTCCCATCACCCATTGTCTTATTTCAAGAGCATCTTAGCTTTCCATTGTAAATGGGACCATGTTCTACATAGTGAAATGATATTGTAGGAGTTCCCTGGTTTTTTTCTAATGTGGTGGGGTATTTATTTAGGTATGAATGCTTGGGGCAATATTTTAAGATGCTCTTTGTGTCTTAGGCTCATGAAACTCACCTTGAGTGGAAAATATTGCCAAGGAGCACTCCCTTGTCCTTAGGGAGGACTTGTAATATTGTGGTAAATTGCATGTGGCTTGGTAGCTCCTTCCATCAGGAGATGGAGACTTCCTCCACCCCTTCCGTCTGGGCTACCCATGTGGCCCTCTTTGGCCAACAGGACAATAGCAAATGTGACAGAAGCAAAGACTTGAAAAATATCCTTTCTGAAAAGAGCCTTTCTGTACCATGTTTATAAGTCCAAGCTAGTGGATGATAAGGGATGTCAATCACAGCCCCTTCATTTCTGTTGCCTCGTCCCCAGGAGCCCACCCCCAGCAACTGAATCCTGAATAGCAGTGGACAGATCACCAACATCGGAGTGGGTCCAGCCAAGTCCAACAGAGAGGAACCAACGGCCAAACCCAACCCAGGTTGGCAAGCCACACCACGTGCTGATAGATGGTGACTGAACAGCTGAGCGTTGGAGTAGTTCGTTACGTAGAAAAGGTTGACCAGTTAAAATATTCAGGCTGCCGTGTGGAAAAGAAAATTGCGGCATAAATTTTTTTAACCCCGTGCGATAGGCTACCTTGGCTGTCCTCATTGAAACACATAAAATGTCCAGGCTGGTGTCCAGCACAAAGACGTAATATTTAAACATTATTTAAATTATTGGGTCTCCTCTCTGTCATTCATGGGCTCGTCCAACAGCATAATGCTTCGGTAGAGTTTTTCCTAAATTTTTTGGTGATAAAACACACATCGTAAAATTTGCCATCTTAACCATTTCTAAATGTATATATAGTTCAATGTGCTAAATACATCCATAATGTTGTACAATCATCGCCACTCTCCACCTACAGCATTATTTTCATCGTGTAAAACTGAAACTCTGTACACATGAAACAACAACTCCTCATTCCCTTTCCCCCAGATCTCTGGCACCCACCATTCTGTTTTCTGTCTCTACAGTTGACTCTAAGTACCTCATGTAAGTGGAATCATACTGTATTTGCTTTTGGGTGTGTGTGACTGGCTTGTTTCACTTAACGTAGTGTCCTCAAGGTTCACCCATGCTGCAGCATGTCAGAAATTCCCCTCCGTTTAGAGGCTGAGTAATATTTCATTGTATATATTCTACGTTTTGCTTATCTACTTAGTGACAGCGGACGCTTAGGTTGCTTTCACATTTTCGTTACTGTGAATAATGCTGTGTGAACGTGCGTGCAAATCTCTCTTCAAGACCTGTTTTCCGTGCTTTTGAGCATTTATCCACAAGAGGAATTGCCAGATCATATGGGAGTTCTATTTTTAATTGTTTGAGGAAATGTCATACTATTTTCCACAGCAGCTGTACCATTTTACATTTGCCTCAACAGTGCACAAAGCTTCTACTTTCTCCATATCCTCACCAATACCATGGCTGACCTGAGGTGTTCTTTTTTCTTTTTTGATCGTAGGCATCCTAGTGGGTGTAAGGTGGTATCTCATTGTAGTTTTGATTGGCGTTTCCCTGATAATTAGTGATGTTGAGCATCTTTTCATGGGCTTATTGGCCAAATGGAGAAATATTCTTCGGAGAATGTCTATTCACGTCCTTTGTACATTTTCTCATTGAGTTTTAGAGGAGTTAAAAAAAATATTCTAGATATTAATTCCTTACCATATGATTTGCAAATATTTTGTCCAATTTGATGGGTTGACAGATGTCTGTTGACATTGTCTATTGGTACACAAAATTTTTACATTTTGATGAACTCTAATTTGTCTATTTTTTTCGGTTGCTTGTGCCTTTAGTATGATATCCAATAAATCATAACAAAGATAAAGTCATGAAACTTTTGTCCTATGTTTTATTCTAAGATTTTTATGGTTTTAGGTCTCACCTTTAGGTTTTTAGTCTGTTTTGAATTAATTTTTATATGTGGCATTAAGTAAGGGTCCAACTTCATTCTTTTGCATGTGAATATCCAGTTTTCCCAGTACCATTTGCTGATAAGATTGTTCTTTCTCCATTTAATGGTCTTGTCACACATATCACAAATCACTTGACCATATATACAAGGGTTCGTTTTTGGACTTTCAGTCCTAGATCATTTGTCTACACATCTGGCTTTATGCCAGTATCACACTTCTTTGATTACTATAGCTTTGTAGTAAGTTTTGAAAGTCAAGAAGCATGAGTCCCCCAGCTTTGTCCTCTTTGTAAAGATCGTTTGGGCTACCGGGTTCCCTTGAGATTCCATGTGAATTTTAGAATGTGTTTTTCTATTTCTTCATAAAACACCTTTGAGATTTTGATAGAGTTTGCCCTGAATCTGTAGATCACTTTCGGTAGTGTCAACATCTTAACATTATTAAGTCTTCCAGTCCATGAACCTGGGATATGTTTCCATTTATTTACATCTTCTTTAATATTTTTCAGCAATGTTTTACAGATTTTATTGTACAAGTTTTCACCTCCTTGGTTCATTTTTAAGCGTGTTATTCTTTTTGATGCTATTACAAATCGAGTTTTTATAATTTTCTTTTCAGATGTTGCTGAATTTGTGTGGCTTATTGAGGATTTTCTTCATCAGCATTCCTAAGATATATTTGTAGGTTTCTTTCTTTCTTTCTTCCTTTCTTTCTTTCTTTCTTTCTTTCTTTCTTTCTTTCTTTCTTTTTTGTGTGCAGTGACTTTGGTGTTGGTATCAGAGTAATTCTGGCCTCATAGAATCAGTCAGGAAGTGTTCTCTTCAATTTCTTGGAAAAGCTTGAGAAGGATTGGTGTTAATCCTTCTTTAACTATTTGGTAGAATTCACCAGAGAAGCCCTCTGGTCTGGGGTTTTTCTTTTTGAGGAGATTTTTGATTACTGACTCAATTTCCTTACTAGTTATAGGTTCATTCAGATTTTATATTTCTTCATAATTCGGACTTGGTAGGTTTTGTGTCTCTAGGAATTTGTCCATTTCATCTAAGGTATCCAATTTGATGGTGTATAGTTGTTTATAGTACCCTCTTATGATCCTTTTTATTTCTGTAGAATTGGTAGTAATGTCCTCACTTTCATTTCTGATTTTAGTAATTTGAGTATTCCCTCTTTTTCCTTAGCCCTTTAATCTAAAGGTTTGTAAATTTTGTTGATCTTCTCAAAGAAGCAGTGTTTGGTTTTGTTGATTCTTTCTGTTGTTTTCTATTCCCTATATCATTTTTCTCTGTTCTAATCTTTATTGTTTCTTTCCTTCTGCTAGCTTCAGGTTTACTTTGTTCTTTTTCTATTCCTTAAGTTGTACAGTTAGGTTGTTGAGTTGAGATGTTCCCTTTTTTACTGTAAGCTTTTATAGTTATAATAAAAGCTGTGTCCCATAAGTTCTGGCATGTTGTATTTCTGTTTCCATTTGTTTCTTAGTGTTTTCCAATTTCCTTTGTGATTTCTTTCTTGTACTTGTATTGGTTGTTCAAGAATGTGTTATTTAAATTTGCACAAGGTTGTGAATTTTCCAGTTTTCCTTTTGGTTTTACTTCTGACTTCATCCCATTTTAGTCCGAGAAAACTCTTTATATGATATCTATCTTTTAAGATCTATTGAGACTGAGTTTGTGGTCGAACATATGATCTATCCTGGAAACTGTCCCATGGGCTCCTGAGAAAAATATGCAAACTTTTGTTGGGTAGAGTGTTGGGGATACATCTGTTAGATATAGCTGGTTTCTTGTTAAGTCCTCTGTTTTCCTACTTACCCGTTTGCTTGTTCTGTCCATTATTGAGAATGGTTGGGGTATGGGAGGCTCCAATCATTGGAGAACTGTCTGTTTCTCCCCTCGACACTATCAGCTTTTGCTTCCTATATTTTGATGGCATCGTTATTAGGCGCGTAAGTGTTTATGTAGTCATATATTTTCTTGCTATGTTGAACCTTTTATTGATATAAAATACCCTTCTTTTGTCTCATAACATTTTTCAGCGTAAAGTCTATCTGTCTGTTATTAATAGATCCACTGTGTTCACACATCATTTTATTGGCTCTCCGCTTTTTCCTTTAGTTTTTTGTTATACAGTTATTTTAAAGTCTTTGTGTAGTATGTCTGCCATCAGGTCATTTTCCGGGACATTTTCTAGTGATTTATTGTTTCTCCTTTGAATAGGTCATACCTGTTTTTTGTTTTGCTTTTGTTTGTATGCTTCGTGATATTTTATTGTTTTAAACGGTACACTTGGATCAAATAACTTGTTAACCTTAGAAATCAGATTCTTTCCCTTCTCTGGGGTTTGCAGTTTTTTGTTTGTCGTACTTAATTGTCATAGGGTGTATCTGTGCCAAGGGTCAGCCTGAGATATAAGCTTAAGGTCTTCTTAGGTCCTTTCTGAGCCTGCTTTTTGTCCTGCATCACCATTTTCTAATTTTCCCCATACATGGAGTTGCTTTTGAATGCTCTAGCCTTTAATGACTGGCTCCTGAAAGGCGAAAAAGAGGAAAATGAAGAGAGGGAGAAATGCACTCTTTCAATTCCCTGGAGGTCACTTCAGGGGGAGGAGGAAGGCCTTGCAACAGGAAGGGGAGGAACAAGGACTGTCTGCCTCCTTGTCTGCACCTCTGTGATTGGGAGCAACAACCAGCAATCAGCACACAGACCCCCGGTTTGGGAGGATGGGGTTCTTTTTTCCTCACTGCTGGCTCCTCCAAGCGGAGAGCGGATCCTGGAACACAATGGACTATTCCAGCCTCGGGGCTGGGATGGAGGGGTGGGGGGATGGGGGAGCGGAGGGGTAGGGAGGCTGGGAGTACGGGGGTGGGGGTTGGAGATAGGTAGTGGCTACTGTGTGAAGAGCCAAAATTGACCAAAATTAACTGCAATTTACCCCCCAAGCCTTCCCCTGGAAGTTGCAAGCCTTCCATAGACTCCAGGGTTCCAAAATAGTCACAGCAGACAGATTCAGCCAGTGTAATTGTCTAGGCGGGGAGACAGATTTCCTGGTGTTTCTTAATCTGCCATCTTCCCATAATCCTCTCCCAGCAGAGTTTTAATATTGGCTGTAAACTCTGAACAAGTGGTTACAACCTTTTGAGCTGTGTTTATGTTTCCATTTGTTACAAAATTACATAGCGCCACAGTCTCCCTTGGTTCCCATCAATCCAAGAAGTTTGGGAAGAGGCGGCTAATTTTCCGCCCAGAAAATTCTTACCTTTTCAAGGATCGGAGCCAGATTGCCTGATAATTCAAACGTCACTCCACGATTTATTAGCTGTGTAGACTTGGGAGCAAATTACTATCTCTGTGCCTGTGTTTTCTCGTTTGTAAAATGGGAATAACACAAGTAACTCCCTTACACAGTTGTCTTGAGGATTAAAAGAGATCAAGCAGTCAAAGCTTGCCATCTAAAAAAAAAAATAAAAAATTCAGTCATGTGAAATACAGGCCAAAGTGTTTGCAAGGTTAATAAAATGGCAGGGAAGTCTGTGCACAGAGTTGGCTGGAATTTTGAGGGATGGGCTGTGTAGTATGAATTCTCCCTGGTCCTGGCCACAATTGGTATCGTGGGATAGCATCCAACAGCTCATAAACATCAAGAGGGACAATTTAGAGTCTTGTGTAAGGCTACCTTTTATGGGATAGTGGTAGAAATTCCAGGAATCTCCCAGTTACTTGGTGCCTGCTTCATCAGCTTGGTCCGGAGAGATTGGGCAGGGATCACTCTAAGAATGCTGGGAGCTGACCTCTGATCCTTCCACTTCAAGAGATGGGGCTGCCTGCTGTTTCCCTGCTTAGTCTCTCTCTCCCCCTTTCCTTTCTCCCGCAGTTTTTAAAGTTCAGGGTATAGTAATGAGCTATTTTCACCCATGCCAGTGAGGACAATTCCCTCGAGGCATGGCAGATCAACAAGACAGAAGGAGCCTGGGTCTCTGGAGGACCTTGTGGAGCAAAGCGGAGTTACCTCCAGGACCACCTGTCACTTTGTATTTTTCCACGAGAGAGATACATATCTCTCTTATTGAAGCTAATGTTATTTTGATCTCTGTCAGCCAAACCAATATCCTAACTAACACAGCACTGGTCCCATAATTAATGTCAGTTTTGTAAGCAAGTAGCAAGACTGGATGTCTCGGTTTCCTACCGCTGCTATAACAAAATGCCACAATTTAGTGGTGCAGAACAACACAGAGTTATTATCTTATAGTCTGGGGTCACAAGTCTTAAAACCAAGGTGTCAGCAGGGCTGTGTTCACCCTGGGGGCTCTAATGTAGAATGTGTTTCCTTGCCTCTTCCAGCTTCTAGAAGCCACACGCCTTCCTTGGTTCTTGGCTCCTCCGCCTTCAGAGCCAGAAGTGACCCCACGTCACATCACTCCAGCTTTCCTTCCACTGTCACAACTGCCCGAGTCTCCTCTTCTGCCTCCTCCTTCTATTCATAAGGACCCTTGTGACTACATTGGTTTCATCCTAATGATCCAGAACAATCTCTTTCACCTCAAGTCATCTGATTAGCAAACTTACCTCCATCTGTAACCTTGATCCCCCCTTTGCCACGGGACCACACGTTATTTCCAGATTCCAGGACACGGACAGCCGTGGCAGCCATTTTTCTGCCTGCCACACTGGACAAGCCATGCCCTTGTTTTAAGAACCTATTCTTCCTCACCTGCACAGAAGCCTGGAATTTTAGTGTCGGAGAACATCTCCTGTTGGTGAAGGTGGCCCTGTAGAAGATACCAGTGAGCCCTCTGAGACCCTTTAATTATTTAGCTTCTATAATTCTGACTTCCATATTCTGAGTAACTTTAGTAATAAAGTCACAACCCACCCAGGAGTATACATGAAATCATCCTTTCCTCCAAGACTCATAATCGTTCAGCCCCCAGGCTTGTAAATATATATATATATTTATTTATTTGCTCAACGTTACAGTGGAAGAAGCGTGTACTTGCGAGGCTGAAGAAACTGAGTGGAAACCCATCTGTATCTGTACGAGTGGGGAAAGAACAAACAGAGAGGGAGACACAGAATCCAAAGCAGGCTCCAGGCTTTGAGCTGTCAGCACAGAGCCCGACGCGGGGCTCGAACCCATGAACTGCGAGATCGTGACCTGAGCCGAAGCCGGACGCTCAACCGACTGAGCCACCCGGGCGCCCCTGGGCTTTCTTTTAATGTACGATTTACTGTCTACCAGATCACAGCCAGAACAAATGATGGGTCAGCCGATGATTTCATAACAGAACTAATTTCCATTTGAAGAAAGGGATGAATGTATTCCTCCTCAAGAGCATCCTCTCGCGCGGAGTGATGGGCTCAAGTACCAAGCTTGGGCAGATCAAGCCTAGAAACAGCCCAAAGAGACAGGTTGTGAATTAGAGGCTGCCCACGGTGACAGCTCCCTGATGGAATAAGAAGGGCTGGAAAGATGAGCCTGGGGAGGGCGACCGACATCTGTTTGTGTAAGTACTGATGGGAGAGGCAGCAAACTCAGACTCCATGGAAAATAAGAGTCCAGGGGCGCCTGGGTGGCGCAGTCGGTTAAGCGTCCGACTTCAGCCAGGTCACGATCTCGCGGTCCGTGAGTTCGAGCCCCGCGTCAGGCTCTGGGCTGATGGCTCAGAGCCTGAGGCCTGTTTCCGATTCTGTGTCTCCCTCTCTCTCTGCCCCTCCCCCGTTCATGCTCTGTCTCTCTCTGTCCCAAAAATAAATAAACGTTGAAAAAAAAAGAAAATAAGAGTCCATGTTGGGTGCCCGCAAGTACGGAGGAGAGATGCACAAAAAATACTAGCTGACAAATATTCCAAACTATTTATTAAATCAGCCCTGTTGGGTTGTCTCTCGGTGTCCC
The DNA here is from genome assembly GCF_022079265.1 of Lynx rufus. Lineage (NCBI taxonomy): Eukaryota > Metazoa > Chordata > Mammalia > Carnivora > Felidae > Lynx > Lynx rufus. Next base: position 15,571,922 of record NW_025814840.1, read on the forward strand.
CCAGGGAGGCCCAGCCCAGGTCATGATCTCATGGTTCGTGAGTTCAAGCCCTGCGTCCGACTCTGGGCCGCCAGCTCAGAGCCTGGAGCCTGCTTTGGATTCTGTGTCTCCCTCTCTTTCTTCCTCTCCCCCGCTTACACTCTCTCTGTCTCGCTCTCTCAAAAATAAATAAAAATTTCAAAATTTCAAAAAAGAAAAGAAATGACCCGCCCAATATCTGGACAAAGACTGTAAAAATAGAGAAACAATGGGACGCCTGGGTGGCTCAGTCGGTTAAGCGTCCGACTTCAGCTTGGGTCACGATCTCACGGTCCGTGAGTTCGAGCCCCGCGTCGGGCTCTGGGCTGATGGCTCAGAGCCTTAAGCCTGCTTCCGATTCTGTGTCTTCCTCTCTCTCTACCCCTCCCCCGTTCATGCTCTGTTTCTCTCTGTCTCAAAAATAAATAAACGTTAAAAAAAATTAAAAAAAGAGAAACAAAACAGATTTTATGTTCTTTCTTCTACATCCTGCTCTAATTCTCTTTCTGCTAGCAATGATAGGGAGTTGCTCAGAAACTGTTTCTGAAGGGATTAATTCTAGAACCAATCCATTATTTCCCTGTCGTTGGGGTTCCGCGTCTTCTGTGACTCAAATTGTCACCTTTTATTTTTGTTGTTGTTGTTGTTGTTTTTCCAAAAAGAGATTTAGAAAAAGCTCAGCACATGTTAGAATTTTACTTTTATATCGCACCAGCTCTTTTCTGGTTTGGCAGTGTGATTAGACTGTGACAGGAGGAGGAAGCTTACAACTCTCTCCGGGTAGGCATGAATCCACAAAATTGGCCTCTTTGTTTTTTATTAAAAAATTTTTTTTAATGTTTATTTGTGTTTTAGAGAGATCGAGACAGAGTGTGAGCAGGGGAGGGGCAGAGAGAGAGGGAGACACAGAATCCAAAGCAGGCTCCAGGCTCTGAGCTGTCAGCATAGAGCCTGACGTGGGGCTCAAACCCATGAACCGAGAGATCATGATCTGAGCCGAAGTCGGACGCTTAACCGACTGAGCCACACAGGCGCCCCTGGCCTCTTTATTTCTAGCCCTTCTTCCCAAGGCTCAAAGGGATGCATAGAAGTTTATTTATGTGATTCTTAGTTTTTTTTTTTTTAACAGTCTTAAAGGTGCAACTGGAGAAGAGTGAAAATATGAACGTTTTGAAGGTTTGCTTTGCACAGAGCTGATCATCAGTAAATATTTATTCAGCAACAGAAAGTGAGACAAGGGAAGAAAGAAAACAGAGAAGGAAGGAAGAGAGCGAACGAGGGTGAGCGGGAGGGAGAGGCTGGAGAGCTTCCTGCCTCTGTGTAACTGCTTCTGATCACCATTTAATGTAATTCCGGCATTATTTCAAGGAAATCACCTTCAATCTAATCAGAACCACATTTTATCATTTTATGCTGGGAAGTCCACTCGACTCAGGCTTGACTCAGTTCTGAATATTCTTGTTTTAAGTATCTTTAACATCAAAGCCTTTTTACTCGTCACCTTAAGCCATCCATAAAAGAAAGACATCATTTTCCCTGTATAACTTCCTATTCTCATTCTGTGTCTTTCTTTCTCATTCTGTGTCTCTCGATCTCTTAATTAGTATCGGTGGGGACTCGGTGGGGGGGAGGCTTCTCAGTAGGGACGTCAGATAAAAGATGGCCCCCAGTTAAATTCGAGTTTCTGATAAGCAGCAAATTTGTTTTTAGTATGAGGACATCTCGAAGATTACACGGGACATACTTATACTAAGAAAGTATTTGTTGTTCATCAGAAGTTTGAATTTAACTTGGTGCCCTGTATTTTAATTTACTAAGTCGGAGGCTTTCTGCCTCACGCGGTCTGGTCAGGGCTGCCCTTGAACTCCTCACCCAGCATCCCCTGACCCCAGACTCAGGAGGGGATCCCCCACACCTCTGGGATGCTGTAGACCCGGCAAAACTCCTCCCAACGTTAGGAACAAACATTTCCTTTCTACCGCCCTGCTTTTCCTGCAGGATTTCCTGCCCTTTAAAATTAGAATGCGTTTGGGGCGCCTGGGTGGCTCAGTAGGTTGAGGGCCTGACTTCAGCTCAGGTCATGATCTCGAGGTTCGTGAGTTGGAGCCCCGTGTGGGGCTCTGTGCTGACAGCTCAGAGCCTGGAGCCTGCTTCGGATTCTGTGTCTCCCTCTCTCTGCCCCTCTCGCGCTCTGTCTGTGTCTCTGTCTCTCTGTCTCTCTCTCTCAAAAATAAACATTTAAAAATAAATAAATAATAAAATTAGTATGTGTTGGGACGCCAGGCTGGCTCAGTCGGTTAAGCACCTGACTTTGGCTCAGGTCATGAACTCACAGTTTTTGAGTTCGAGCCCCAGAACCCTGCGTTGGGCTCTGTGCTGACAGCACAGAGTCTGCTTGGGATTCTCTCTCTCCCTCTCTCTCTGCTCCTCCCCCACTCTCTCTCTCTCTCTCAAAAGTAAATCAACATTAAAAACAATTCTTTCGGGGCGCCTGGGTGGCGCAGTCGGTTAAGCGTCCGACTTCAGCCAGGTCACGATCTCGCGGTCCGTGAGTTCGAGCCCCGCTCAGGCTCTGGGCTGATGGCTCGGAGCCTGGAGCCTGTTTCCGATTCTGTGTCTCCCTCTCTCTCTGCCCCTCGCCCGTTCATGCTCTGTCTCTCTCTGTCCCAAAAATAAAAATAAACGTTGAAAAAAAAAACAAACAAAAAAAAAACAATTCTTTCAAATTAACGTGTTGAAAAGTTGCCTTCTCATTACATGACATGTTACACATAAATCATTCCAACCGGATTTTTTTTAACCCCGTACTTGTTGTTTCTCCCCCCACCCCTCCGTGATCGGACCCCGAAAGCACAGATATGCACATGTGTCTAAGCTTTTATGGGAAAGCAGAGGCCTCCTTCCCAGCGTCCTTCCGTATGGTGGCCATGGTCACGCCTCACGGACCCACCAGGCAGCTCTCTGTTCTACCTCGAGGGGGCCACCAAGAACTGTTTCCGTGGAGCCCAGGAACACGTGGGACTACACGGCCTCCAGGTGGGAAGAGAGAACACCTGGTTCTGAACTTCCGAGAGCTGGACGACAGCCTGAAAGACAAGTGTGCTCATCACTTTGGTCTCTTAGGCGTTATTGAGACATAGCCTTATCGTTACCAACTTCCTGTTTGTATAAGCTGTGCACTGCAAGTGGCATATGAATCGTCAGTGATTTGATGGTATCTGTGGGTAAAAGGCTGACACACGTATGCCTATAAACAGACACCCGCGCGTACGTCTTCCCTGCTTCTGAGACGGTCTGTCCGTAGACAGAGGCACGCGGGACCTTGAGGAACCACACGCAGCTCCCCCCGAGGGGAGTCCCTCCCCAACCCTGCAGGGGGATCTTTGCAAGGAAAGTTAGGGGCCGTGAAACCAAATGGTTTAGGGACTATTCCTCTGTTGGAAAGGACGCAGGAGAAGCAGCTGTCCTTGGGATCTGTCGCAGCAGGCATCTGCTTGGATTGGAGAGAAACGGCAAAGTGGAGGGGTCTGTCTGCGGGGGGGGGGGGGGGGTCCCTGGAGCCAAGATGCGCCACATATGGCTCCTGTGGGCCATCTCCGGGAAGGCGGAGCAGGGTGGAAGGAAGCAGAGGCAGCCACCAGGGCTAGGCCTGAGCGTGAGCCGTGGAGGAGAGCGTGGCTCCCCTCTGTCCTTGTGCTCTGCCCCGTCCGGCCACACCAGGCGTGAGCAAGAGCAAGCCAACGAGGTGCCACAGGGGGGACGGCGAGGCCTGCAGAAGGAGCCCGGGCTTGGCAGAAAGACCTTCTGGATCTACCCCTGCCTGGCGGTCTGACCTCAGCTGAATCTGCAGCCGGCTGGCCGAGAACTGGCCAAATAGAACAAAAAGAACGGAAAACAAGCACCACCTCTGGACATCAGTTCAGTCAGAGAGCATCCATCAGTTTGTGGTGGACAGCCAGGAGAGGCTGGTGGGCAGGGGCTCCGCTGGTGACTCGTTGTCTGTCCTGGGACAAGGTGCTTCCTTCGAGAAGCCTCCAGAATCCTCATTTGCAAAGAAGCAAGGGGTGGGAGCCATCTGCTCATTGGGAGGATTGAATTAGGTGGTGAAAAGAAAGCGCAAGCCTAGCGCCCGGAAGACGCGTCATTATGATTGTTATAACCTAGCTATGTCAGGCCCCTCATTTTCTGTCTCCAAGCACTTGCTTGGTCCTTGAGGGGGAGACATCAGGAAGTGGGGGAGCGGTTATGCTAACTGCAAGTTGCTCTATGAAGGGGAAAGTGGGGGTGGGATCCACTCCTACCACTGTGATACCTAGGATCTCCCCACGTGGGGCATCTCTTTCTAAATTTGCACCTTGGCACAACATGGGTTGGCAGAGGTCCTAGAGTGAAGGGGTCCCCACCACCCTGAAATGTGATCTAGGAGGGGAATACAGTTCTTCCGCTTAAGCCTAGCCAAGTTTCAGGAAAGTAAGGATGATTCTCGGTCACACCCTCTTTTCCTGGGTGCCCCCAGATTTCCTGATCTCCTCAGCACAGCCATGACCTCGCTGTTTCACTCCCACCCCTGTGCCCGGCTGACTACAGCGGAGGTGAGTCAAGGTTCCTGGCCACAGAGATGGTCAAATCTCTAAGCAGACCCTGACACTTGGTCCACCATGGTTCCCTTGTGCAACATGAACCCAGGGACCCATACACTCCGGGTGTAAACAGGGGGATACCTCTCAGGTCTCTCTTTCCCTCTCTCTCAATCCAGCACGACTTCCTTTCTCTACAGCCCTTTCTTCCGGGTCCTTCAGCCTGGGGCCTCCAGCCCCTCCCTCAGGAGATTCCATGCTTCCCCAAGGAGAAGAGATTCTAGAGCTCCTTCCTCAAGGCTGAAGCTTCAGGTTTGATTGATGGACATGAGTCCCTCTTTCAGGTGTTCTGCACTAGGAAAGGGGGATGAAGATGAGGGCTCAAGTCCCAGGAGTTGGGAGTGGGGGGAGGTACCATTTCTACAGCTGTGTCCTGACCAGCCAGGCTGGAGGCCGATTACCTCAGGCGTCTGAGAAGCAGCACAGGGAGCTGGGGCTGGTGTTTCACTCTCTGGGACCAGCGCCATCTCAGTCTGCTCTGGGAAAAGAACATTCCTTCTGTTCCCATGCATGGGACCTTGCCCCTCGTGAAACAAAAACCCTAGCATTATCGAGCTGAGAAGTGCTTGAGTCTCTCCTAGACCTGGCTTTGATTCTAAATGAGAACACATTAGCTGAAATGACGGTCCATCGACTGCCATCCTGGCAGGGCAGCCCAGCTCATATCAGATTATATGTTTTTAATTCCAAGATAGTCTTCCTGGTTTATGGATTCGCAGGTGTTCCCCTGCAAGTTTACCTTTATTCTGCCACTATTATTGATGACAATGTCACCAAGCCACAGTCCATACTCTGAGAGAGTCTAGGAATGATAGAAACTCTTCTTTCTCTGAGAGTTCTAGAAAGATCGTTTCAGGCAGAGGTCTAGGACTCTGTGGAATAGGGCGGAAGAGCTGCCTCCTTCCTCTTCCATGGGGGTAAGAACTAATGAGGGTGAGTAGCTGGAGATGCGGGGGCTCCTTGGAAGACCGTGTAAATGCAAAGGATTTGGGCTGTGAAGCGAAAATGGGCACGGAGGCTGTGTACTCTACTCACACGATGCTATTATGACACGTTAGCAGGGCAGTGTCTGGGCCAAGGTGTGTGCTGACTGATGAATCGTGTCTGTTAAGCTTGTAAGCACTTTGCAGAATGATCTGGAACGAGGGGCGCGTTGAGTGAGAAGAGAGCGTCTCCTCAGGGATTAGAGGCACAGCCTTCTTGGTTGACTTCTACTGCAGGGTCCCCAGTGTACATGCCTTCCAGGTACCTCCTGTGGTCCCCTCAACACAGACTCTGGGCTTAGCCCTGTGACTATCTTTGGCCCATGAGACATCAGCTAGCATGGGTGCTGAGGGGAACAGGATGTGAGGCACTAGGAGAGTAGTCCAGATGGTTTCCTAGGGACACGTGAGAAGGGTTCTCTGTAGCTTGCCACTTCCCAGCCCAAAGCACTTAGGAAGATGTCCTGCAAATCCACCTAAGCAGCCTGGAGATCAAATGTGTGAGTTTTGGCTGCGGTTGCCAGGTGACTCGGCCAGGGGAAGCATCAACAAACAGAGCCGAAGAGAATTATTTTATATCAGAGAATCCGGAGCGAAACGTGGATGGGCAGAAGCTGAGGTCAATTGCCACGCGGGCAAATGATGTGATATCTTGTTATTCGATGTTCATTTTTAGCACGTTCATTTTGGGTCACCAGACCCTGGGCACAAAAGTACTGGCTGGAGCCCAGTGGAAGTTTAGGAGCCAGAGACATCCCCCAATGAAAAGAGTTCTATCTTTTCTTTTTTAAGTTTTTGCTTATTTATTTAGAGAGAGAGAGAAAGAGTATGAGAAAGGGAGGGACAGAGAGAGAGACGCAGAGAGAGAATCCCAGGCAAGCTCCACACCATTAGCATGGAGCCAGACACGGGGCTCAAACTCCTACATCGTGAGATCATGACCTGAGCCGAAATCAAGAGCTGGACCCCTAACCAACTGAGCCACCCAGGCACCCTGAAGAAGGTTCCATCTTGACTGTGGTTGAGGCCCTCATATTCCTTCATTCATTAGACAAACATTGACACAATGAGCTATCTTGGTTAAGGTATTCTGTGGAATTAAGATAGCATAATGGTTTTGTAATGGGCAGATCTTTAGAGTTTATGGCAATTGCTTCCCGGGACCAGTAGGGTGAGTGGCTCAGCAGTGGGTTTTGTCAGAGCACAAAGGAAAGTGACTAGCAGAAACTAGGTGTTGGGGCCAAATCCGACAACCCCCCTGTCATCAGTTTCTGATAGCATGATGCACGTCCCTGTAAGGGCTAGAGAGGGGGATCTAGCTACCTTGAATCTGCACCAAAAAGCCAGTTTGGAGACCGGTTACCCCAGATTATGTAGACTCAGCAAACTGCAGTCTGATCCCCATTGGGAACCCATCTTTCCCTAGGGCTCACCAGACCCTGGGCAGAGAGGATGATGACTGTTTCCAGGTGCCCCAACACTGCTGATTAGGAGGGGCTTTTCGTGAAAGCATGAGGTTTGGCTCTCATGCTTCGGGACCTGAGCGGAGTTGACTTTCCGGATGGCAAACATCACCTAAGGTCTTTGGTGCAGCCTGTGGCAGGTGGATGCTGGGAGAAAACCCTTTCCAGATGGAGAAAAGGGGTTTAGCAAATGAACAAAAGTAGGAAAGCTTAGGGTGTGTTTGGAAGAATAGGAAAGAGTCTGGTGGCGAAGCCCACAGGTCTACGAAGGGAGACATAAATCTGGGTGTGATCCAGAGAGCCTGGAATTCAGGGAGTGGCGTTTCTATTTAAAATTATTACGACCTCCGGTTTTCTTCCTGGCATGAGAGGGATCCAGGTGGGGATTGGGAGGGAAAGAACTAAGTTCAATTTCAGCATGTGAAGTCAGTTTTCAAGTTCACTGAACAGATCTCATAACAACAGATCCCAGAATAACTTTTTTTTTAAGTTTATATATTTATTTTGAGAGAGAGAGAGTGGGAGCGTGAGCTGGGGAGGGGCAGAGAGAAAGGGAGAGAGAGAACCCCAAGCAGGCTCTGCACAGCGGCACGGAGCCCGATGCAGGGCTCGAACCACGAATCACAAGTTCATGATGGGAGCTGAAACCGAGAGTCAGATGCTTACACCGACTGGGCCACCTAGGCTCCCCCAGAATGATTTCTTTCGTGGAATGTGTGCTCAGAGCTGCGTATGCATCCTTCCCTGTGCCAGTGAACACCCGTCCATCTGAACCGGGAGAGACTTGGGATCATTCTTGGCATCCTTGATGAGGTTTGAACGAGAAGAGATCCTCGACCTCTTCTTAAAGAGCCAGGGTGAGGTGGAAGCCTTGACCTTTACTCAGTAAAGATTAGCTGGGGAGAGAAATGTAGAATGGAAAAGGCTAAGAGGGAGGGGACCCTAGGGATTTTGGCAACAGAACCCTTTTTGCCTCCAGTGAAATCGTACACCGAAGCCCAGTGCTGGATGAGGGAGGCCCAGCCATTCTGGGTGGGGGAATGGAGGTCCTGCAGCCCCGTCCTCCCCCAGGGAGCTTTGTCATCACCCAGGCGGTGGCTCCGAGGGGTCTCGGTCAGCCCTTGGCAGAGCTGAAAACCCATTGGCTTTCAGCTGCTTGTCCTCTTAGCAAACGGAGGAACATTCTAAGAGTTGTATGCTTTAAAGTTCTATTAAATATTCAGCCTTAAAGAAGGAAGGGAATCCTCATACTTGCCACAATATGGATGACGCTGGAAGACATGAGGCTAAGTGAAATAAGCCAGTCACAGAAGGACAGATGCTGAATGATTCCACTCATCTGAGGTACTTGGAGGGGTCAAATTCAGAGAGCCAGAGAGCAGAATGGTGGTGGCCGGCAGCTGGGGGAGGGAGGAAAGGAGAGTTCATGTTTCGTGGGTAGATGGCTTAAGTTTGGGAAGATGAGAAGGTTCTAGAAATGGATGATGGTGAGGGTTGCATAGCAACGTGAACGTGCTTCGTACTGCTGAACTATACATTTAAAAACAGTTAAGATGGCAAACTTTATGCTCCATGTATCTTTTTACGAAAAAAAATTTTTTAATGTTGATTTTAGTTTTTTTTTTTAATTTTTTTAACGTTTATTTATTTTTGAGACAGAGAGAGAGCATGAACGGGGGAGGGTCAGAGAGAGGGAGACACAGAATCCGAAACAGGCTCCAGGCTCCGAGCTGTCAGCACAGAGCCCGACACGGGGCTTGAACTCACGGACCGCGAGATCGTGACCTGAGCCGAAGTCGGCTGCTCAACCGACTGAGCCACCCAGGCGCCCCTGATTTTAGTTTTGAGAGAGAGAGAGAGAGAAAGACAGAGCACAAGTCAGGGAGGGGCAGGGAGAGAAGGAGACACAGAATCCGAAGCAGGCTCCAGCCTCTGAGCAGTCAGCACACAGCCTGATGCGGGGCCCAAACTCATGAACCGTGAGATCATGACCCGAGCCGAAGTCGGACGCTCAACCGACGGAGCCTCCCAGGCGCCCCTATGCTCTCTGTATTTTACCACAAAACAAATCCACGATTAAGAGTTGGTAGGGGCCCCTGGGTGGCTCTGTTGGTTAAGTGTCTGACTTCGGCTCGGGTCATGATCTCGCAGCTCATGATTTCGAGCCCCGTGCCGGGCTCTGTTCTCAGAACTGAAACTGTGACCCAAGTGTTTGTCTTTTTGCTGATGACACCCAGCCTCCTCTTAAGTGTCCCAGAGGCTGGACAGCAGCGGTGTGGTGGGCCCGCAGGCCTCCTCTCCCTGGGCAGGGGGGTTGAGCATGTCCTCAGGAGACGCCTCCATGCCCCAGTGCAGGCCACACTGTGGGTGAGGCTCAGGGCCACCCCCGACACAAACATGACCCCACCACCCCTGTGTGTTCTCTGGCTTCTCCAGAGAGAAGACCTTTTCTCAGATCCGCGGTTGGATTTGGAGGAGGTGCGTGGGGATTAACCCAAAAACGATTTCTAGTTTTCATTTGACCAGTAAGCCCCTGACTCTCAGAGGTTGAGTGGAGTCTGTGTGTGGAAACCCCACGTCTCCTCTAACTTGCTCTAACCTGGGTCCTTAGACATCAGGGCCATACCCTGGACTGTTCTAGAACCATGTTAGAGTCTCCCCATGATGAGTCAGTGCTGTTCCCTGAGTGCTCATGACATAGAGCCTGAGACCGCAGGCCTTGGGGACTTCCAAGGAGGAAGGGACAAGTCCTCCACTTCTAACAATTCACATCCTCTAAGTTACAAACATATGCATGTGAGGGGGACAGGGCGTGTGGCAAAAATCGTTATTTTATAAGGTAATTTAGTAAGTGCAAAATCACTTTTCGACTAGCTGAGATCTATCTTACTTGGATAATGGGAATTCATCAATATTGTAAAGGGAGCATGTCACCGCTTTCAAGTTTACTGAGCAGCGGTGAAACGTTGCCACAGATTCTGGGCAACAGTTAAGATTCTTTCGGTTGCAGGTGCTAGAAAACCTGCTTGGCTTGAGGAAAAGAAAAGATGGTGTGTGTCTCACGTAACTCAAAAGCCTAAGGGTGAGGTGCTGGACTGGCGTCTCGGAGCAGGTGCTCGGCTGATGTTACCAGGACCCTACACTTCGTAAACATCCAGCTCTTATAGAAAAAAGGGAAAGGGCACGAACAATGGCAGCCTACATTGGGAAATAATAGTCACGTGCTGCATTTACTCGGCAACAGTGAAGAAATGGTCGTTTTGCATCAAGAAAGAAAGCGAAAGCAAAGCAAACGACGGATAACCTGTGGAAGAGCCCGCCAACACCATACTCAATCCCTGAACTCGCTGCCCCGTGCCCATGGTTCCTCCTCCTGAACTAAAACCACAGCAAGACTCAACCTGTTGCCCCCTTACTGGAGCCTGGGACGCATATCCCAGTTTCCATCTTGCTTATTCTGAGATGGTCCAAGGCAGGGTAGGTAGGATGTGAGGGATCGGGCAAGAAGACACATATATGGTTCTGGTTCTTGGCCTGGTTCTTCAGAAAACGGTGCCTGAGGCCAAAGTTCACAAGCAACTGTTTCATTAGGCGTCACACTCCCAGGGAAGCAGGAAAGATGGGAAAGGGGACTAGGGCAGGGAAGGATGGGGAGCCGTACCAGGATGTGTTACCAACCAACTACCACTGACCAGAGGGCCCCGTGGGGCCAACAGAGGCCGTAAGAATAAACTGTCTCGGGACAGTGGCTCCAAAGGAGAGGAAGGGAGAATTTATGCGTTAGTGCTTGCGTCCTATGGGTCATAATTTGCCCACGGGTGTTAAGTGTCTCACGCTTCAGGGTCCTGGAGCATCTACGGTATAGCATCAAGCGGGAGCGAGATGTGGGGCCTGGGCACGGATGAGGCGCCACGGATTGTGCGTTGGAGCTGGTCAGAGCACACACAGAGCTGATCGCCTCGTGGTGACCGGTCAGAAAGGTGGCCAACGGCCCTTTGAGAAAGGTGAGGCCAGGACATGTGAAGTGGCCGCCAGGGCTGTCTGGTTCGCGCGCACAGGTAAAGAGAATTGACGAGAGAAACTCCAGGTGCGGGCTAAAAAAATGCCGCAGACACCAAAGTGTCCTGAGGGTCAGAGGAGGCAGGTCAGGGGGGCGGCCCGGGGAGATGGCGAGGGAGGAAAGAGGAGAAGAGGTCCACATATATAATACGCCAGCCACTACATCTGTTGAGGGACTTGAACTAGGCCCCAAAGCGCAGATAGCATTTTGGCAGATTGTCCTCTTTATTAAACTAAACATCCGTGTAATTTTGTTGTCAGTATTCATTTGTTTTGTGAAAACCTTTTTTCATAAAACATAAGCCACGATCAAACTCATCTCGGCCCAGATGGGATTATCAGGAATTCCAAATGAGTGAAATCTGAATCACATGTGCATACAGAGCTGGGTCGTCGGGATGCGGGGGGCCCAGGGGACCAAGGACGGATGGCGGTGACCGGAGTCAGGTGGAGACAGACAAGAAAAGAATCTCTTGCGGGGGTGGGGAGGGAGTGGGGGTCAGTGTTGTGCTGAGATGGGGAAGGGCAGGGATTGGCAGGAGGGAGTTGGGGGGGGTGGACATCCAGCCTGCAGAGAGAAAAGGACCCTGGAAAGAGGATGCTACACATCTTCTTCTGGCAAAGATAACTGATCATTTTCTCTTAAAGGTGACTTCAGGGCACATCCAGGCACAGTGACTGGTAAACTGGAAGCCAGATGAATAACAGGCCGAGCAACTTTGTTTTGTGTCATTGCTGTCCTTCCAGATCCCAGGTGCCCATCCAAGGGCTCTCAGGCCCTTGGTCTCAGGCAGGGACCGGAGTGAGGTCTGAGCTAGAAGCAACCGGAACTGACCAGCAATGTGATAGTTTCTCAAGGGAACCCCACACCTATCCCCACGGCGAGGTCTGTTCCAGGCACACAGAGGGAAGGAGGTCCAGCTGTATCATTTGTGTATATCCTCAGGCATGAATTAGGTCCTGGGGTCCAGGGAAGCAGGCATTTTTTGGCTCAGGAGAGTCAAAGGGACAGCTACCCAGTGTTGTTTCTGGGTGATGGTGTCACGAAGGCAGGGTTCATTTGGTGAAACTGTGTGAGGGCCACTCCTGCGGTGACCAACCATTCCAAGTCACTAGAAACCTCCCTGATTTTAGCACTGAAAATTCCTCATCTTGGGAAACCCCTCCGATCCAGGGCAGTGGGTCACCCAACCCCTTTCTCAATTCCAGAAGCCCTTTTACTATGAGCCCAGAAACTTGCCCTGCCCCCCAGACAGCTCAGAAAGTCCTCCAAACTCATGAAACGATTGGTTCACAAACTCAAATACCAGCAAGGCCAGAGAGGTAATAGAAGTGGGCAGAATTGTCAAATCTGTTTCATAAAAGCTCCTTAAGTTGTGCTGTTTCACCATTCTCTGTTTGCATATTAAACACGTCTGGTCAGGGGTTTCTGGGTGGCTCAGTCGGTTAAGCATCTGACTTCAGCTCAGGTCATGATCTCACGGTTCGTGGGTTCAAGCCCCACGTCAGGCCCTGTGCTGACAGCTCGGAGCCTGGAGCCTGTTTGGGATTCTGTGTCTCTCTCTCTTTCTGCCCCTCCTCCACTTGCACTCTGTCTGTCTGTCTCTCTCTCAGAAAATGAATAAACATTAAAAAAAAAATAAAAACAATAAAAACACAATGTGGTCTAACCTCGTGGGGGAAAACCAAAATATATATCCATGGGTCACCTCTAGCCCACAGCCTTCCCATTTCTTTTTTTTTTTTTTAATTTTTTTTTCCAACATTTTTATTTATTTTTGGGACAGAGAGAGACAGAGCATGTACGGGGGAGGGGCAGAGAGAGAGGGAGACACAGAATCAGAAACAGGCTCCAGGCTCTGAGCCATCAGCCCAGAGCCTGACGCGGGGCTCGAACTCACAGACCGCGAGATCGTGACCTGGCTGAAGTCGGACGCTTAACCGACTGCGCCACCCAGGCGCCCCACAGCCTTCCCATTTCTATGCTATAGATTAAACTCCACAAGCTGCTAGTGTAATTTCTACCCTCCCCAACCCCTAAATTGTAATGTTGGCACCTTAACACTTTAAATCTTGTCCACAGACATCTGCTGGTTTTCAGAAAGGGTCACTGTGGTGGGCTTGGGAGTGGCAGCTCCCTCCCATTGTGCTGTTTTCTCCCAGGGCGACTGGGAATACACCCACAGCCCCAGAGTGCACCTGCCGTTCACCCTTCCATGCCTTCGATAGCATCAAAGGACCAAAAGAGCCAGCAAATGAAGGAACCCTGTTCACAGTCTGGGGATGCCATCACCAGCCATCCACCCCCCCCCCCCGTATCTGTAGAGAGCCATGCCACAGAGCCACAGCCCGCCTCCTGAGCTTAGAAACCCCTTCCCTCAATGGAACAGGGTCCTGCTTCCAGAGTAATGGCCCAGGGAGGTGCCTCAGTAGGCAGGGGCTAACTCCCTCCAGTCTGCAGAGAAATGATTTGAGGAGTCAGCTACGAATGTCGAAGGGAGGAGGCGGTCTTATCTGCATATTTAATGATTTTTGCTTAAGGTAGGGGAGAAGGAAGGAAGCAAAAATAAAACTTTGCACTCAGACAGAGGCAAAAGAATTTTTTGTTGTTGAAATGATCTCTGGTTGGTCTTCTAGAAGAAGCCACTCTCTCCTCTAGCAAAACAGCAACAATGGCAGCAGCGTGACGATCCCGGTTTAGGAACTGCCCAGCTAAGGGGCCGACGTGATAAGCTGAACATCTGTAGACGGTTTGTAAAAATAATCATTAAAAATTCATTTCAAAGATCACATCACGGTAGGAAACTAGCTTAGTAGGCCGTGTTAACTGGGATCTCTGGCTTAAGACTGGAGGCCAGCAGTGACATCATGATACTTAATGTGTTAGGCAAATCAGATCTGAAAACAGCAATCGGCTTGCTGTGGGTGTTAATCCAAGTCTGTTTCTGTACCTCACTTTTGTTCGTAAGAGGTTAAAACCTGCTGCCCGCATCATCTCATTGGTGTAGAAACAGTGGCCCTGCGGGCGGTCAGCCGTCATTGAAGAGAGCCCTTTCTCTACTTATCTGGGGAAATGACACACGGACTTTCCCTCCAGTGGCAAGCTTCAAAGTGTGGGTATTTTCTCAGAGGCTCAAAGGCCACCCAGTCCTGCAGAGTGCCATTCTAGGGATGATGGCCCGTTCTGCCGAGATAGGCCTGGATGACTGCCTGGACATTTTGTCAGCTTTCCCCTTAACCGTAGGCTTCCTTCTTCAAATCCAGTGGACGGAATTTCCACCCGTAGAAGTTATTACTCAGAATCCATTGCTGACTGAAAAGATCCCCTCTTATTTTGAAATAAGTGATATAATTCCTTCACTTGCAAGTAGACTGGGGTATCTGTTGTATTAGTGATAGGTGATAGTCCGAGTGGATCAAATATCCCAAGATCTATTGAATTCAACGAATATTTCTGCATGGATAGGTGTGCATTTTGTGCCACAATGACTGGAAGACCGAGTGACTGATAAATTGAACACCAGATGAATAACAATGTACCAGGCCAAGCAACTTCAATTCTGTGTTACTATCACCTTCCCTAAAACTGAGTTTGACGGGGCGCCTGGGTGGCTCAGTCGATTAGGTGTCCAACTTTAGCTCAGGTCATGATCTCACAGTTTTGTGAGTTCGAGCCCCGCATCAGGCTCTGTCAGCACAAAGCCTGCTTTGGATTCTGTGTCTCCCTCTCTCTCTGCTTCTCCCCACTCGTGCTCTCTCTCTCTCTCAAAAATAAATAAACATTAAAAAAAATTTTTTTTAAATAAATAAAACTGAGTTTGCGATTGAACTGGGAAGGCCTTGGGATCTGCTTTAATCTGGAAGAGGTCCTAAAACTGAATCCAGTTTTATCTCTGGTCTAGTGTGTAGATGTGTGCCCAATACACACATACACACACACACACACACACACACACACACACCTATTCCCTTTATCAGGTGCTCAATAAATACAGATAAATTGAAACAATCTCAGAGAGTTATCAAGTAGATATGTATCTGGTGAATAGATCACAGGGTAACTACACCAAATAAAAAAATCTCAGAGTAAATCTTTACCATGCCCTGTATTTGCAGAGTACTGTGCTATGCTGGGTTTAAAAAGAGAGGCATCATTCTTGACCTTAAGGAAATGACATCTGTATTAGACACCATTTACCAGAGGCAGAACCAGTAGGAGAGATGGGCGATAGATAGATTATGGTTGGACCAACAGACAGATGGATCTCTGGCTCGCCTACAAGGAACTGGCTTCTGCAATTGTTGGGGCTGGTAAGCAAATCCAGTCTGTCAGGACAAGGCATCAGGAGGACATCAGAAGCAGCTGGAATCCCACAGCCATGGGCTGAAACTGTTATCCAAAGGGAGGAGGAATCTCTCTCTTTCTCTCTCTCTCTCTCTCTCTCTCTCTCTCTCTCTCTTTTTCCCCCCCGGGGAAGACCCAAGTTCCCTTTTAAGAAACTTCACCTGATTAAGTAAGGCCCATCTAAGCTAATCTCACTAACCGAAGGTCAATTGATTAAAGACTTGCATTACATCTGCAAAGTCCCTTCACGGCAGCACCTAGAAGCCTGTCTGGTTGAACACCTGTGAGAGGGTGTGGCTACGCGACACAATGCTTGCTGCTCCCCTTCTCCACCTGTCATGAGAGAGCGTCTCCTACGACTCCGCCTTCCCACATCCTACAAAGGGGATTCGGGAAAAGTAGTTTAGCCCAGCCAAGCTGACATACCACAAGACTGGCACAACACCATGGGTTTTAAAAAAAGTGTAAACTCTCAAGACAGAAAATGGCACGAGGCGATGGACCTAGCCAAATGAATGGAGTCTAAAATGGATGAATGTGTGCCCGTACCTGTATTTGGATCTAATTTCCTCTGGTCCTCACAGGAACAGGGCTTCCCTCATCCTGGCTGAGGTGAAGGACAGAAGAGCTTTGTACCGGCCACTCTCAGAAACCAAGAGATGCTCACTGCGCTCCAGCTCAACCATCTGCCATTCTTGCCCATGGGTAGCAGAAGGCAGTCGTTTGGAACAACAATAACCAGAAACTATATAGTGAAACATATTGAAAATGTCCACAATAGCCCCCCTGGGCCTGGGCTGACCGACCAATCATGAGCGTTCCTCGGAAGACTGCATTTCTGTTTGATTTGGCACATGTTTGTCGTAACTGTTCTGCCGGGCCAGGGTTGTACTCTTTTCTTCTAACATGCCCCTGCCATTGGTACCAAGGGTTGTTGAAACGTGTCCCGTGCCGAGACTCTAATCCCAAGACCAACACTAAATTCCGGGAGCTTCGTGGCACACCCACTCCTATTGCACGGTTGAAGGAAAACAGTGCCCCCCGCATCCCTTGTGATTAAATACCCTATCAGGTCATAGACTTGGAACACAACAACCCAAAGAGGGGGCGCGGGGGAGGAAAAAAAGCACAGCGCTCCCAGCCGTGGGATAATCATCTCTTAGCACACACAGAGCACTACTGAGGAGCCATGGCGGCCATTATTGCTCTGCCTGCTTGCAAGTTTTTGGAGCTCACCCTAACCCAATTAAGTGTCTGTTTACCCTCAGGCCTGGCACTTTGACTAGATGAGGCAACAGCTGCAACACCGCACGAAGCCACATGAAGGGCAAAATATTTGTGGGTCGCTGCTCTTCTCGTCCTTGCCAAAATAAACAATGGTGGGCTTAGCCATAGCGGCTCATTTTTAAAATGTAACGTGAGTGACGCTGGCACACTCTGGGTGAGTTGTGTGCATCGTTGCTCACAGCCCAGGATAGTGGCAAGCGCTTGCTAACAACACGAGCGGGAGAAGGTGCTGGAGCCTGATCTGTTCCACCAGAGTAAGGTGGAGACCAGGAGGGACTGCATATGTGGTCCTATGTGGCAAAGTGTACGAAGTAGTGTCTTCAGCCTCATAGCAGGTATAGACAATGCCTGCAGGAGTTCATCCCCAGAGATTCTGATTCAGGTTTGGGGGGGGGACCGAGGAATGCGCATTTTTATAAGTATTTTACCATGCAATTCCAACAGAGATAGTTTGAGAAACACTGTTCTGAAGATTAGAGTCTAGAATGTCAGAACAGAAACTTGGAAGACCACTTATTTTATTTTTTTTAATGTTTTCTTTATTTTTGAGGGGGGGGGCAGAGTGAGAACAGGAGAGGAGCAGAGAGACAGGGAGATACAGAATCCGAAGCAGGTTCCAGGCTCTGAGCTGTCAGCACAGAGCTCAACACAGGGCTCAAACTCATGAACCACAAGATCATGACCTGAGCCAAAGCAGACACTTAACCAACTGAGCCACCCAGGTGCCCCTTGGAAGATCATTTTTAATTTTAAATATAATTTTTTCATTCTATGAATACAGCATTACCCTGATACCAAAACTAGATAAAAACACTCCAAAAAAAAAAAAAAAAAAAGAGTGAGAGGCCAATACCTCTGATGAACATAAATGCAAAAATCCTCAACAAAATATTAACAAACCAAATCAAAAAATACATTTAAAAAATCATCATTAATTCAAGTGAGATTTACTCCCAGAAAGCAAGGGTGACTCGATATTTGCAAATCAATCAACATGCTACATCACATCAGTAAGAGAAAAGATGAAAACCATATGACCATTTAAACAGATGCAGAAAAAGCATTTAACAAAGTACAACATCCATTCATGATAAAAACCCTCAACAAAGCAGGTTTAGAGGAAACATACCTCCACATCATTAAGACCATGTATGAAAAACTCACAGCTAACCGCGTACTCAGTGGTGAAAAACTGAGAGCTTTTCCCCTAGGGTTAGGAACAAGACAAAGCTGTCCACTCCCACCACTTAAATTCAACATAGTACTGGAAATCCAACAAGCCACAGGAATGAGGACAAGAAAAAGGAATAAAAGGCATCCCTAAATTGGTAAGGAAGAAGTAAACATTTCACTATTTGTAGATGACATGATACTTTATATAGAAAACTCTAACGAGGCTACCAAAAAGCTGCTAGAACTGATAAATGAATTCAGTAAGGTCAAAGGGCATAAAATCAATATATAGAAATCTGTTGCATTTCTGTACATTAATGATGAAGCAGCAGAAAGAGAAATGAAGAAAACAATCTCATTTGCAATTGCACCAAAAATAACAACAAAAAAAACCCTACAAATAAACTTAACCAAGGAGCTGAAAGACCTGTACTCTGAAAACTATAAAACACTGATGAAAGAAACTGAAGACAAGGCGGACAAATGGAAAGACATTCCATGGCCACAACTGGAAGAACACATATTGTGAAAATGTCCATACTACCCAAAACGGTCTACAGATTTAATGCAATCCCTATCAAAATACCAACAACGGTTTTCATAGAACGAGAACAAACAATCCTAAAATTTGTAAGGAACCACAAAAGACCCCAAATAGCCAAAGCAATCTTGAAGAAGAAAAACAAAGCTGGAGGAACGACAATTCAAGATTTCAAAGCTGTACAAAGATGTTACAAAGCTATAGTAATCAAAACAGTATGGTACAGGGGCGCCTGGGTGGCGCAGTCGGTTAAGCTTCTGACTTCAGCCAGGTCACGATCTTGCGGTCTGTGAGTTCGAGCCCCGCGTCAGGCTCTGGGCTGATGGCTCGGAGCCTGGAGCCTGTTTCCGATGCTGTGTCTCCCTCTCTCTCTGCCCCTCCCCCGTTCATGCTCTGTTTCTCTCTGTCCCCCAAAAAATAAATAAAAAACGTTGAAAAAAAATTTAAAAAAAAAACAAAAAAAACAAAAAAACCCAGTATGGTACAAAAACTGACACACAGATCAACAGAATAGAAAGTCCAGAAATAAACCCATGATGTTATGGTCAATTAATCTTTGACAAAGGAGGCAAGAATATGCAACAAGAAAAAGACAGTCTCTTCAACAAATGGTGTTGAGAAAACTGGACAGCGACATACAGAAGAATGAAACTAGACCTCTTTCTTTCTCCATACACAAAAATAAACTCAAAATGGATTAAGGCCTAAATATGAGACCTGAAACCGTAAAAATCCTAGAAGGGAGCACTGGCAATAATTTCTCTGACGTCAGCCATAATACCTGTCTAGATATGTCTCCTGGGGAAGGCAAACAAAAACAAAAATTAATTATTGGGACTACATCAAAAGAAAAAGCTTCTGTACAGTGAAGGAAACAACCAACAAAACCAAAAGACTACTGAATGGGAGAAGATATTTGCAAATGACACATCTGGAAAAGGGGTACTATCCAAAATATATAAATGTACAACTTAACATCAAAAAACCCCCCAATAATCCAATTAACAACGGGCAGAAGGCATGAACAGACATTTCTCTAAAGAAGACATCCAGAGGGCCAACAAGACACATGAAAAGACACTCAACATCACTCATCATCAGGGAAATGCAAATAAGAGCACAGTGAGGTATCACTGACACCTGTAAGAATGGCTAAAATAAAAAACACAGGAAACAGCAAGTGCTGGTGAGGATGTGGAGAAAAAGGAACACTCATGCACTTCTGATGGGAATGCAAACTGGCGCAGCCACTGTGGAAAACGGTATGGAGGTTCCTCAAAAAATTAAAAATAGAACTGTCCTACGATCCAATAATAGCACTACTGGGTATATACCCAAAGAGTATGAAAGCACTAATTGGAAAGGATACATGCATCCCTATGTCTATTGCAGCATAATTTACAATAGCCAGATTATGGAAGCAGCTCAAGCGTCCATTGATAGATGAATGGGTAAAGAAATATATATATATATATATATATATATACACACACACACACACACACACATATATACATATGTATACATATATACATATGTATATACATATATATGTGTATACATACATGTACATACATGTGTATATGTATATGTATGTATACATACATATATGTATACACACATATGTATGTATATGTATATATACATATACATACATATGTATATACATATACATATATAAATATATATACATACACATATACATATATATACACACATATACATATATATACATATACATATATATAGAGAGAGAGAGATACATGGCTTTTGTTGCCTATATCTAGATAACAAAAATATAAATAAAAGTGATATTTAGCCCCTATTTTTATTCTAGTAATGAGTAATATTTATTCATGAATTCATAAACTATCTGGACAAAAGGTCCTATTAGTTTCATTAAGAGATAGGTTTCCTCAAAAACTTTACCTTTTGTGTTTAAAAGTCACTCATCAAAATTTTTTTAAATTGTTTATCTTATTTTGACTGTGCAGAAATAATCACTGTTGTGGTAACTCAATCCAGAATAAAGTTTTTTTTTTCCAAAAAATATTTAGAAATAATATCACGGTAAGGTCAAAATCGGGAAAAAAATTTAATTTCAATTTATATAAATATTTTTCTTACAGAGACATATGGTAGAGTGATCAATAAAAGAATTCCAAGCAGCAAATATGTTGCATTGGGATACAATTCTCTGCAGGAAGTGGAATGGAAACACAAGTCTGGAATAAATGGGGTGATGTAAAATTTCTGTTGGAAGAGAACCTCTTATATATCTTGTAAATAGATGGTGGACAGAATGAAGTTTCTAAGGCTGGAAACATTTGGGAGCAATGTAACAATTATAGTGTGCCAGAAATTACAAGTTGTTTTGAATACTTAAGCTTATATTGAAAAAAAGTTATCAACATAAAAACATCGGGGTGCAGTTACATAAATTTTCAAAACTCTTTTAGTGGATGTAAGAGAAAAAACTGTTCGTAACTGTTGCTCTAGTGAATGTCTCTCTCCACTACTCTATTTAGGAAGAGGTCAATTCCTTTGCTTGTCAAACAAGTCTGTGTTGGATAATGTTTGTCTAATGGATTTTTTAAAAATTCTATTTGTGAGAGAGAGAGAGAGAGTTGGGGGGGGGGAGAGGGGCAGAGAGGGAGGGAGACACAGATTCTAAAGCAGGTTCCAGGCTCTGAGCTGTCAGCACAGAGCCTGACACGGGGCTCGAGCCCACAAACTGAGAGATCGTGACTCCAACCGTGAGATCATGACCTGAGCCGAAGTCGTACCCTTAACCGACTGAGCCACCCAGGCGCCCCAGTCTAACGGATTTTAAAAGCCCAAGAGGAGGGGAATGGATTTCAACTTTTACATCACCACTCTGCCTCCTGATGCCCAGTAACGATCATAAAAAGTCATGAGCGTCCACGATCAGAAATCCCACACGGAGGCTCAGCTGCAGGCCAAGAGCATTGAGACTTTCCACATCAGACAGAGGCTGGAAGCAAGGAAGTAATACTTAAGTATTGTTCAGACACCGCGCTTACTTAGAAATAAATAAAGTTCATTCTCAATGAGATTTTACAAACCGGAGCAGTCTGACGTGGAGAAAGGGCTCCCCCCAAAATTGTACGTATTTAGAAAGGCATTTTGGTTTGAAGGTAGGGAGCATTTTAAAGTCTCCTGCTGAACAAGAGAGCCTCTGTAAATGATCTGAAGAACACATTTAACTCTTTCAAATGTCATAGCAATTTTGGAATTCTGGGGAATCTTGAGTTTCATGTACGTATACGTAAAACCTGTGGATCAAAGAAGTCGAAGGTCTTGCCCAAGGATGGAATAAACTATAAAATCTTACTGAAAGACACAAAACAAGCTGGAATGAACTAGGTGGTTTATGCCGTGCCTGATGAGAGAACTTACACTGAAGAGAAGACAGAGACTGAGATGAAGACAGAAATCGGGACAGACTTACATACATAAAGTCACCGAAGGCTACAGACCGAAGTGATTATCTGCAGGTAAGACTGAAGGGGAGGCAGGTGAGATCAACCCCTTTTCCTTGGTTAAATCTAGATTAGGCAGCATGCATTAAAACGCTGATTAAATTCTTTTTTTTTTTTTTTCATGTTTATTTAATCTCAAGAGAGACACAGAGTGTGAGCAGGGGAGGGGCAGAGAGGGAGACACAGAACCCGAGGCAGGCTCCAGGCTCTGAGCTGTCAGCACAGAGCCCAATGTGGGGCTCAAACCCACAAACCGTGAGATCATGACGTGAGCTGAAGTCGGACACTTAGCCGACTGAGCCACCCAGGCGCCCCGCTGATTAAATTCGAAGTAGCCAGGAGGTGAGACTGAGAAGGGCTAAGACGAGCGGAGCACATTGTGGACACTCAATAACGTTAGGCATAGGTGGGTTTAAAGAAGCTCCCAGTTTAACCTGGACAAGAGACAATATTAGAGGAAGACCCAGTTCCAGTTTTCAAACATTTGAAGAGCTGTCTTCTGTCCTCTTGTAGTGGTGGTTGTAAGAATTAGGTTGCAGGTCGATAAAAGGAAGGGTTTCCACTCCTGTGGCCGGTTCCCACGATGTGCCACCACCTCCATCACTAGCGGGGCTCCATGGTGGCCGCACGGGAGGCTGGACCAGCCTTTGGTGGCGGAGGGGTGGGGGGTGGGAGGAACCTCCCAAGTCCCGCTTCACATCAGTGTGCATCGGATCAAAACAAGTTGGTCGACTGGAAAGTGGGTCAAAGCTTTGTCCCCTTCTTATCCATCCCACTTACGGTCCATCAGTATCAGGAAAGAATTAGAGAATCTGTCCATGGTTTCAAGCCAAGGTTTTTGACTTGCCTCAAATGGTTATTTTTACTTTGGTAGGGAGCTAGTTAACATACATAACTCTACAAAGGCATACTTTTGACCTCAATATTACATGCACAGCGGTTTTATAAAAAGTCCAAAAGGATTTTATTAACTGGGGAGGTTTGCAACTAAAAGGGCAATGAGGGGCGCCTGGATGGCTCAGTCGGTTAAGCGTCTGACTTCGGCTCAGGTCATGATCTCGCGGTCTGTGGGTTCGAGCCCCGCGTCAGGCTCTGTGCTGACAGCTCAGAGCCTGAAGCCTGTTTCAGATTCTATGTCTCCCTCTTCCTCTGACCCTCCCCTGTTCATGCTCTCTCTCTCTGTCTCAAAAATAAATAAATGTTAAAAAAATTTTTAAAAAAATTAAAAAAAATAAAAAAATAAAATAAAAGGGTAATGAAGGCATGGCCTTATAAGGACTTTTGGGGGCCATTTATACCCCACTGTCAAGAGAAATCACAATAGGAGAGCCCCAGAAAACAGTAGTTACAGGTGACTGACAGGTTGTCTGTGTCACATCAGTCTGCCTTATTTTCTCCAGAAATTGAGAAATAATGCAATGGGGTGGAGTGCAAGGAGCTGCAATTTTTAAACTAAGTTCAAGCCCCAGGTCTGCCGGAGTTAGTGTGCCATCACAAGCAACTGTGTGTCCGCGTCCTTATCTGCAAAATAGGAGCGATACCAGATTCTGAAGACGAAATGAGACAACACACACATCCAATACCTAGGCCATAAACAGGCACTTACTAAACATTAGTCTCTTTCTACTCTCTTTTTTATTATATTCCTGCCCACCTATTTTCTCAGGAAATCAAAGTGGAAGATTGCAATTGTCCCATCTGACCCCAAGAGCATTCTGTGGTGCTTGACAGGCTCTTCAGGGCAGCAGCGACGTGGTACAAATGAACACATCGGTGCATCGTGAGGCTATCTGCGGATGCCCACGGCTTTTAGCACTGGGATAGGCACATCATTTATGCTCACGTGTAGATCCTGCTTACAGCGGGCAAATGGCTGTTTTCACATTTTAAAAATGATTATAGGAGTAAAGCACATTCTTGATTTAAAAATTTGAGGGGCGGGGTGCCTGGGTGGCTCAGTCGGTTGAGCATCCGACTTTGACTCAGGTCATGATCTCACGGTCTGTGGGTTCGAGTCCCGTGTCAGGCTCTGTGCTGACAGCTCAGAGCCCGGAGCCAGCTTTGGATTCTGTGTCTCCCTCTCTCTCTGCCCCTCCCCTGCTCATGCTCTGTCTCTGTCTATCTCAAAAATAAATTAAAAAAAACATTAACAAAAAATTTGAGGGGCACCTCGTGGCTCAGTTGGTTAAGTGTCTGACTTTGGCTCAGGTCATGATCTCTTGGTTCATGAGTTTGAGCCCCACATCAGGCCCTGTGCTGACAGCTCAGAGCCTGGAGCCTGCTTCAAATTCTGTGTCTCCCCCTCTCTCTGCCCCTCCCCTGCTCATGCTCTGTCTTTCTTTTCTCTTTCTCTCTCTCAAGAGTAAATAATTGTTAAAAAATTAAAAATAAACAAATAAATAATAAATAAAAATAATAAAAAATTGAATAATAAAAAATAAAAAATAATAAAATAATAAAAAATTGAAACTACCAAGAAAACCAACAGGAGGAAATAAAACTCAGCTATAATTATACCACTTAGAAATACCTTCAATATTTCAGTAGGTATCCTTTGATATATATATATGTATGTGTGTATATATATATATATATACACACACACACATATGTATATGTATATATACATACACATATATATGTATAAATAGAGATATAGACATGTATCCAAATGGGTATATAGTAATAAGTGAAGTAGAAATACACATGTACTATTTGATATGTATGCTAATTTATAAATACTGCCCACAGGAAGTACAAACAAGTCTGTTTCTGGGAAAATGTAATCTTAATGACACAACCACCTATTCTCTCTGCGTGAAGTACCACATCTGAGTGATGTCTTTTGATAGGAAAACATGAGAGAAAAATCACTCTATGGCCTTCTTTCCCCAACACGGAATGTGATTTCTTAATATTGGCCAAACAATATTCTAGCAGGGCTAGAACATTTGAGTTTAGAAACAGTGGTAAGTGAAATTCCAATCAACAGTTTGGAAACAGGGTCTTTTTATGGCAGATATTTAAGCAACAACTTCCTCTCTGGCTCTTGTTGAAAAGAGAACAGAATTTCACTGTTCAGGAAGAGTGTTTAAGAATGTGTGATAGCCTACAAGGAGATGGGTAAGACCACTGCGTAGAATGCCGGCGGGGGGGGGGGGGGGGGGTGGGTGTGGTTGCTCCAAATATGTTGAGATGGTTGACAAGAAGGAATGACCATTTACAAAGTGGAGAGGCAAATGGACTATCATGACACGGAGAAAGCCCTGTGAGCTAGGGTTGGGGAAGGTCATGGAAAAGACATGACTACCGTTGACCCATGAGCTGGCTAGGACACTCAGAAGGCTCCTCGCCCCCTTCCATCCTTGGAATGTGGCTTCCACTTGCCTTTCTCGCTTCCAGAGGCCACTCCAAGGACACAGTCTTGGGACAGTGATGTGGTATTGACAACACTTGCACAGTATACCTCTCTGAACCCAGTTAAGGCCTCTCTCTCTCTATATATATAAACTTTTAAGATACGGCGGGCAGGAGTGGGGACCCATTTGTCTTGCTGCTGCCCAAGACAAGCCTTGTAAGTTCCCTTTGCTTATTAAAACTGTCACCTATCAACCTGGAGTGCTCTGCCTGTTTCTTCAGTCTCTCCCTGTCCTCCACATAAGGGGAGCTAATTTCAGATGATAGCCGGAAAGCTTCTGAGAAGACTGAGAACCAACAACTAGGTAAAAAAAAAATGCTGTCATGGATGAATGAGGCAGCCTGATTCACAAAGTCCTGCACAGCCTCACCATAGAGATGGACTTTAGAGACCAGAATAATTAAATGTCCATTTCTGTGACTAATGATATGATAGCATATGGGCATATATCCTGTGAGATGAATATTTTATATACTTAACCTTATTAAAACAGCTTGGATGAGTAGTTTCCTTCAGGCAGTTTTAAAGCATTATCCTGTATCCAGGAAAGCAAACATCTTCTGGCTATTGTGTGAACAGATGGGAAATGCTGAGAAAATCTGGAGATCAGACAATTTGGCAACTATGGTCCCCTATTAAATTGGTTTATACGATGATGGATACTCACAATAAACTAACAAGGTGGTTTTTGAGGTTGCCAGGATTTGCTTTTTGATACTTCACATATAAAAGAAGTACAAATAATCTGCAGCTTTGTCTTTGGGTATAGCCCACAGAGGTGAGAGAAAGAACAAGAGAACTCAAGGGCTTTCTCTTAATTCTAAGGTCATTTTTGCCCTGATTCCAAGAAACCCTGTTATCAGCTTCATGCTGCCCAGCCCTTCTGCTACCTCGTACTCAAGGAAGTGGTGCTGTACCCAACATGCAACTTCAAAAACCAATCATTTAATGCTTGTTAATTATAAAAAGAACAGAACCATGCCATTTACAAGGATAAGAACTGTGTTAGGACGAATTCTTCCATTTCTAGAGCATACCTCAAGTGGATCTCTTATGTGTAACTGCCTAATTAGAGGTCAAAGGTATCAAACGTGGCCGATGAAGGCTAATATGATCACGCTATTCTATTCCGTTACAACGCTAAACCTAGATGGAATCCAGATACCCTCCAAGAGAACATTTTATTGAATAGAAACTATAGTCAGCACATTGATTGCTTTACCTTTACACCAAGTCATTAACTTAGCAGACACTTCAAAGTAGTCATTTGTATTCAGACGACCTGTTAGCATCACGGATATAGAGATGTGGGGAGACCCCATGGATGATTCCTCAATGATCATGGCCCTGCTTTTTTTTTTTCCTACAGAACTTATAGCAAATCACAGACCCTCCATTCTGTCCCCATTTCATAGAGCCAAAAAGGAAGTTGTTCCTTAACATCTGCAGTTGGAAGTTTAAAAGACCATATGCTGTTATTAGAACCCACTTTCCACTCTTTCTGAGATTCATACGTCTAGCACTTCCACACGTTTGGCCAATGACAAGATTCTGTATCCAATGTGGGGAACACAGAATTCTCAGCTACTAGAAATCTTATGTATTAAACAATTATAAATTAAGGATTAGACTTTTTGGAAGAATGGCATTCCTAAATAGAACATTTCCTGATTGGACATTTGAGTTTACGCTCTGTCTTCTTTACATGAAATCAACCACGTACTATCCTACGTAGACACCAACTCTGCCTAGTGGTTCACCAAGCACCATTACAACAAAGCTTAGTGGTCAGGGATTTCAGACACTTTGCTGTCACCGGGCGTTTCTGTACTTTCAGGGCATAGCCAGGAGACACAAGGCACTGATTTGCCACTGTATAAACTGCCAAGTAAGAATCATGACATTTGACCCAGGCTGCTTTGTGAAGATGCCCACAAACTCTAGAGATACTTCCAGCTTAGGCTGTGGGTCTCAATCCCATGTCTCCGTAATTATTCTCTCCTCCGTGGCTGGAGCCAGGCCATCCTCACCAGCAGAGTCAGGCAGTGTGCTTTGTTCTCAGAATCAATTTTGGTCTGAGGCAGACAGCATTAGGCCAGTCGCTAAGGTGATATTTTCAGGAGATGATAGATGATAGATGATAGATAGATAGATAGATAGATGGATGGGTGGATAGATAGATAGATAGATAGATAGATAGATAGATAGATAATAGATACATACATACACAATAGATTGATAGATGCTAGATCAATAGATAATAGATTGATAGACAGACAGACAGGTAGACAGATAATAGAGATCTATATATATGTAGCTGTCCTTGCTGCCAGTTTGACCTGGTGTCATAGTCCCCCAGGACCACTAATTAAGCTTCTGTCCTAGTCTTACTTTTAGGTTCCAATCTAGGATCCCATGCCACTGCTAGTTTTGGGTCTCCAGTTGGATCTTGTCTTGTTAGGCCTTCTCCCGGGACCACAGCCTGCAGCCTATTGACAGATGTCCTACGTACTGACTATGAACCAGGAAACTTCTAGCACGACAACACTCCAAAGTACCTTCCTTTCATGGCGTCTTATTATGAGACACCAGCATCTCTTTTGGAAACGATTTTGAACCTTGATGGCCGTACCTAAGGACACTCTGTCTTTCCCGTCAGACCATCACGGCACAGCGCTTTCAGCTGGCTCTGTCCATCAATGTCCAGGTGGATCTGGTTTCATTTCTCAGCCATTTCTCACTTTCCAGGCCAGCATTTGATAAAATATTACTATAAAGTCACTGGGAATGAGAGTTAGCAGATTTAGCAAATGAAAGTAGAGGACATCCAGTTAAATTTGAATTGCTGGTAACCCCAACACATTAATTTTTGGCATAAGCATGTCCAAGGCAATTCTAAGAAAGCTTTTCACTGTTTATGTGAACTTCAAATTTACCTGGATGTCCTATGATCTGTCTGGCAACCTTAATTGCTATGTCATGCTGAATTCACAAGTGCCTTTCGAAGACTGTAGCCATTGGAATCTATTCTATTCCAGAAAGTTTTGCTTGCTGAAACAGGATGCACCGCCCACTGCATTGCTTCCTACAGCAAGGACATGGTCTGGGGGCACCTGGGTGGCTCAGTCGGTTAAGTGCCAGACTTTTGATTTCAGCTCAGGTCATGATCTCACAGTTTGTGAGTTAGAGCCATGCATCAGGCTCCACGCTGACAGTGTGGAACCTGCTTAGGATTCTCTATCCTTCTCTCTCTCTCTCTCTCTGCCTCTTCCCTGCTTGTGTTCTCTCTCTCTCCCAGAATAAATAAATAAACTTAAAGAAAGGAGGAAAGACAGAAAGAAGAAGGAAGGAAGGAAGGAAGGAAGGAAGGAAGGAAGGAAGGAAGGAAGAGAGGGAGTCAGGGAGATGGTCTGTCCTGCCTGGTAACATTGCTACCCTGTGAAAAATTCCTGGGTCTTCAAAGCTCATCTTGCCTTTGGATTTGTTAGAGATTTTTGGATTTAAGGAATCTCTTGAGATCTTTGTCCAAAGGGCCCATTGTTCATTGAGGTTTGAAGTTTCTTAGGGACCCCCTGTGCTCAGAGAATTCCAACACTATCCCAGCTCTTTGGCTGTGTCTCTGGGGTTCAGGGTTTTAGAAGAAGTGACGATCTAGCTCTCTTTCCCATTTGGACAAAAGATGAGCATCCTCTGGCTTCTCTGTCTAAAACATACCACATCCTGTTCTCTCATATTGATTTTTTTTCTGGCCCCTTTCCCACTGGCCTCATCTCTGTTCTTCCTTCACAGACAGTTCCACAGGTAATTTCATTTGCTGGCCCCGCATCTCCCAAGGGTAGCAGTTCTCAGCTCTTTCTGTAAATCGCAATTACCTGGAGAGGTCTGAGAAAACAGCTATGCCTGGTCCCCATCCCCAAAGATACTATTTAATTGGCGTAGAGTGGACCCCAGGCATTGATAGCTGTAAAAGGTCCTGGGTGACTCTAAAGTGCAGTGCAGTTTTGGAAACCCTGCGTTAGGGCGTCCATCCAGAATGAGGACTTCTGGGTACAGCCACAGACCAGGTGTTGGGGCAGCCCGCTGATCCAGCACATCACAGCGCCACGTTCACAAGAGAGCATAACGACCCTCTCCCAATGCTGTTACAAGTGATTTCCGACAATACTGGCAAAATCCTCAAATCCGTCCCAATAGAACAAAAGCAGAAAATTATGGAATTACAATCTTTCAGCATTTTTCAGTAAATTCCATTGCGGTTTGGGTACAACTGTTCAAATTTTTTGGTGTGAACTCTCTCTCACTCTCTTTCTGTCATTCACAAGTATTTCTCTTCAACATGGTTTACCAAAATTAATTCATGGTTTTCCATGCTTACTGCTTTTTTCCTCTAATCCATGGAGTATTTCTCCTCACAAAGGCCTCTTTCATAACTCTCAACAGGCTCAAGTACAGAAAGAAACATTCTTTTGCCTGCACTAAAGAGAAGCAAAGAAAGTTCCTAGAGATAACCTGCTCTCAACCCAGATGTCCTCTCAAGTCTCCTTGCTAACTGCAATTACAGATAACTGTCCTCCCTCCCATCTGTTGTTATTCAAGTCATAAGACCCCAGTCTCACTCACTGTGTACACTTCCTTCTCTGTCTCTGAGGCTCAAGGATTTCTGTGCAGTTGACTATCGCATAATTCTGTTTTTCTTTACCAAATATTGGGGAAATGTTTGAGAAAGGAAGGAAGGAAGGAAGGAAGGAAGGAAGGAAGGAAGGAAAGAAGGAAGGAAAAAAGGAAAGGAGTGAGGTAGGAGGAAAGAAAGAAGGAAGAAAGGGGGAAGGATGGAAGGAAAGAAGGAAGAAAGGAAGGAAGGAAAGAAGGAAGGAAGGAAGGAAGGAAGGAAGGAAGGAAGGAAGGAAGGAAAAAGGGAAAGGAGGGAGGTAGGAGGAAAGAAAGAAGGAAGGAAGAGGGAAGGATGGAAGGAAAGAAGGAAGAAAGGAAGGAATGAGGGAAGGAAGGAAGGAGGGAAAGAAGGGAAGGAAAGAAAGAAAGGAGGGAGGGAGGGAAAAAAAGGGGGAAGGTTGGAAGGAAGAAGAAGGGAGGGAGGAAGGAAAGAAAAAGGAAGAAAGAAAACTCACTTAGCAAAGACTGGAAATGAATACTATTAAGTAAAAAAAAAAATCCAGTTTTCAGTAATTTCTTATATTCCACTGGTCTTGGAATTTTAGTGTTCTCCAGAAATGTGTTTGAGCCGAGCTCCTCAGAACTATTAATGTCCCATAGCCGTAACATTAAAAACCTTCATTGGTTTCCCTAAGAAAATTAAAGGGTCTTCGAACAAATTAGCCAAGGTCCAACGTACCACATACAGTCTTTGCCACACAACTGTGATTCAAATCAGAAACAGCTCTCATTACACACTTACATTTTCAGGCCAACATACGGCATATAATAATAAAAAAAAAAGATCATATTTCTTCCAATTCACCTTCTCGATGCTCAAAGACATCCCTCCAAGGGTTGCTCCTTTCTTGACTCCATCCCTGCAACTTAGACCCCTAGAGCATTTGATGGATTTCCTCATGCACTGTTGCTTTCATTTCTGATTTTGCTTTAGACAGCACCCTCCACACCACTGCACATGGTCCTGTTGACGAAGGATTTGTGCTCTAGCCTGGCCAAGGCATTGAACAGGCAGTCAGATTTTGTTGTTTGGGGAATTTAGGATTTGAAAGGGTGAAATCACTGTTATTCTGCCCACCCCGACCGACAACCCATCCCAAGGTCTTGAAGCAAAGTGTATTTCATGCTAGCTCTGATAAGTTAGCTGGCTCATGGTTTATCTTAAAGGAACTGTTGTTTTTGACACCACATTGAGATTTGAATTTCCCATCCTCCCCCACCCCCACCCCCCCCCCCCCCGTCTCAAATCAAGTCAGTTCCTCTGGAGAACTTGGGAATTCTCTTCTTATCGATTGCTTCTCCCTCCAGACAAAACATCTGAGTCACTACCCTGCATGCTGGCTGGGGATATCCCTGGTCTTCTTGGCTTTGCCTTGCTGATGGAGAATTTCTTTATTATCACCATGGGGGTGAAACAATCAGGGCCTGGGTATTTTTAGCTTGCCCTGCCTGTGGTAGAGCATCCATTCCCTGGGGATTGGCTGAGTGAAGGAAGGCAGCCAGGCAGCCACAACTTCTCAGGCACACTCACCAGGAATGTAGCCTCTTCAACTTGGAGTCTGATGATAAGAGAATGCTAAGAGCCTTCTCCTAGTGAAATACTATAACCCTTGTGGGGAGAGAGGGAGGCCTGCCTTTTTGGCCACAACCTACATGAAGCAGAAGTTCTATCTAACTGAGCTGAGTAGGGCATGGGGGAGAGGTAAAGGTGGGTCATTGTTCAAACATCACAGATCCTTGGAGCACCTGGGTGGCTCAGTTGTTTAAGCATCTGACTCTTGATTTTGGCTCAGGTCATAATTTCATGGTTCACGGGATCAAGCCCCACATTGGACTGTGTGTTGACAGTGCAGAGACTGCTTGGGATTCTCTCTCTCCTTCTCTCTCTTCCCCTTCCCTGCTCTTTCTCTCTCTCTGAAAATAAATTAACTTAAACACACACACACACACACACACACACAAATATCACAGATTCTTGCTGTTCTTGCTGAGTTTTAGTAGACTTTCTTGAATAAATGTTTCTTCATTTGCTGTATTCCCTTGGGAAAACTTTCAAAGACTTTAAATGGCTGGATCTTTCTTTCTTTCTTTCTTTCTTTCTTTCTTTCTTTCTTTCTATTTTGAGAGAGAGACAGAAAGCACACACACAGGTCGGGGAGAGGTAGAGAGAGAGGGAGAGAGAATCCCAAGCAAGATCCGCACTATCAGCACGGAGCCCGATGCAGGGCTCGAACTCACCAAACGAGAGATCATGGCCTGAGCCCAAGTGGGATGCTTAATCAACGGAGCCACCCAGGCACCCCTAAATGGCTGGATTTTTAAAATAGTTTTCACTAGTTTTGCTTGTTGCACTGGGGAGGGTGCCCACAGAGCCCCTCATGCTGCCATCCAGAAGCAGAACTCTATGCTAAGAAGTTTTATGTTGCTATATTGGCTAAGATCACAGGCTTCGGAGTCTCATGCATCTGGGTTTGATTCCCAGTACTGATTCGATGTGTGATTCTGGAAAGTTACCTACATTCTCTAAGGGGGCGAATGTGAATCCTAGATATTAATCCAAGAGAAATAAAATATCCTCCAACATTTCATGCAAGAATGTTTATAGCAGCTTTATTTGTAATAGCTCCAAACTAGAAACAAAGCAAAAGCCCATTAATAGAAATAGATTTACTATATGCAATAGAAATAGCTTTTACTACATGCAATATGGATTAATGTCTCAAACCTCTTTTTAAAAAATGTTTATTTTTGAGAGAGAGAGAGAGAGGGAAAGGAAGAGCTCAAGCGGGGGAGGTGCAGAGAGAGGGGGGCCAGAGGATCCTCAGTGGGTTCTGCACTGACAGCAGAGCCCAACATGGGGCTCGAACTCACAAACTGTGAGGTCATGACCTGAGCCGAAGTGGGACACTTCACCGACTGAGCCACCCAGGCGCCCCTGTAAAACCTCTTTCACAGAAGAAAAGGCTTCTTCGTGAAAAGAGCTATACACTAAAGAGTACATAATGTATGATTCCATTTATACAACGTTCTTCGATAGAAAAAAAAGAATCTGTAGTGATAAAAATCAGTTCAGTGGTTGGGAGCAGGGAGCATAGTGATTGGGAAAGGACACAAGAAAATTTTATGGTATGATGGAAACATTCTATATACTGATAGGGATGTGAATTACATGAGTGTATCTTTTTGCCAAAAATGGTGGAACTGTAGACTTAAGATCTGTGTATTTCACTGTTTGTAAATTACATCCCCATAAAAAAAATTCTTAAAATTTAAGTCAAAACTCATCGGCAGTCCTGATACCTGCTTGCTATTTGGGTGCCCCCCCCACAACCCCAGGACTAGGTATACAGCATATTCCTTTTTCTACCCCACCTCCAAAATACAGGTGGAATTAAACAGGCTGAATCCAAGTAAAAGCTCCTTTATTTTGTTCCTGTCATCTGCCCATTCTTTTTCAAAAGTTAATACCAAAAAAAAAAAACCCGACAAAAAAAAAAACAACACCCAACAGGAATCCATCCACTCTCCATTGAAAGCCAGAAGAGCTGAATTAACAGTAAAGGTCACCGAAGAATTCACTTTCTGGCATGTGATATCCATTCAGTAACCTTGAAATGCGGAAGTATCCGGGCCCAGAGGAGATAGGTCACCCAGCCTGCAAATGCCTCAGGCAAATCCTGTCCAGGGCTGGATTCTGGCTGCTGCCTCACCCAGACATTACTCAGCAAAAGTGCTGGAAGACGCTGAATAACTTTCCAAGGGTCCGCAGCTGTGGCTGATGCCTTCGATGATGAATCTGAGCTCTACTTAATTATATGTTTGTAGAAGTGCACTGGAGAGAAATGGCTTGAGGTTATTTTTAGCTTCTTTACGGGAACGAAAATTTGACTTCTTTTTGACAACTCTCCAAGTTACTACTTGAACATGTAGAATTTGGGTATGATTTATTTATTTATTTATTTTCCTATCACAGCAATAATAGATATTATGTTGATGACAGGTAAGAAAACAAGGACCTTGGGTGATGAGTTATGAGACATATTTCTTTCTTTTTTTTTTTAATTTTTTTTTTCAACGTTTATTTATTTTTGGGACAGAGGGAGACAGAGCATGAACGGGGGAGGGGCAGAGAGAGAGGGAGACACAGAATCGGAAACAGGCTCCAGGCTCCGAGCCATCAGCCCAGAGCCTGACGCGGGGCTCGAACTCACGGACCGCGAGATCGTGACCTGGCTGAAGTCGGACGCTTAACCGACGGCGCCACCCAGGCGCCCCGTTATGAGACATATTTCACCGCTAAAAGCTATACGCCAACTTGTTCTGCTGTCGATAACCCAGACCCTTGTCCCTACGCTTGCTGACAGTGTTAGAATCTCCCCGTCCTGGGATGATGCGAAACCACACTGAACCACGGTGGGATCCTGACATCCGTTCCTTCGGGCTGTGAATGGTTTTCAGGCCATGGATGCGTGGCTTCCAGCAAATCACCATTTCTTAGACACGTTCGAGATAGGATTTTCGCTTCTCCCCTTTCTAATCGTCCTTTTTTATCTCACGTGTGATTTAACTTCAGTCTCTCCAGCTCAAGTGGTAGATCAACATTAACCAGACGACTCCGGACCGTGTCGCACAACTGGTTCAATTTACCTCCCACATGGGCATCACTTAAAAAACAACCGCCACGCTCACCAGCAACACGCGTTTCCAAGAGCTGGTGAACGACAACACATTATTTACAAAGTATGTAATCAGGGAACCTGATGCAACTCATTAACTGTATGACATCTCACTCTTTATTTAGACACTTTACTGGCTATGGCCTTTCGTATGGGATCTGTCATTTACACTTCCTGGTAATAAAACTTAATTGAAATTTCATTCCTGTACAAGCAAGATGCCAGTTTAACAGATGGCCTGTAATTGTTATGTCCACGTATTTTGTATCGGATGGCATCGCACACAATTTCACACAACTGCTATTCATTTAAACGCCGGGTTCACGTAAGGCGTGTCTTTCATGTTAAAAGACTTATTGGTTAATATGATTATAAAATCTGTCATTAAAATCAATCAGTTAAAATTGAAAAAATGATCCAAACAGGCCTACTGAAGCCAGAGAATAATTAATATCACAACCTGGGCTGTGCTCTTGAGGACATATTCGTGGGATATTCGTGGGAATATTCGTACAGAACCCCCCCCCCCCCCCCGCCACCCTGGCCGTGCGTATAAGGCAGGCAGAGTGCACACTGGGGATGTCATATTTTAGCGAGTGACCTGTCTCTAAATTTCACTGCTACTTTGAGCATTCCAAAATCCTTTTTTATGTTTTTCTTTAATCTTGACGTTGAGTCCACGGACTTCAATGCTCTGTACTCTGAATGTCAGGAATTCTCAACCCCAAGACTGGAATGGGGAGGGGCTTGCAGGAAGGAATACATCAGAGATATTGAATATGGATGAGGGGTTCCAAATTTTTTCATGTAACCCGTGTCATTCTATCCCCAGGGTTATATTCGGTGGAATTTGAGTACTTATCACAAAGCTAATTTTAACTGTTAATGTCATGTTTCAGAGAGCATTTTAAGAGAACTTAGTGATATGGTTTTGAAATACAGTAAGTTGAGATCATCTTGAAGAGATGACTTCTTTCTCTTTTGTAACAGTGGCATCTTCAACCTCCCGTCTCGCCCTCTCCTGCTAATAATTTTGGTTATCTACTGCTCATGTTTCTTCCATCTTTCCAACCAAAACCTGTTCTCAGAAAAGGTTTAAATAAACGCCATACCGAAATGACCTACAAGACTCAAAAACAATTATCTCCCCAGGGATATTTATATTGTAGCCAGAATCTACGCCTTTTGCAGACAAGAATCGCTAATTATGAACTACCAGGCATCGATAAGTAAGGCAAGTCCTGGAGTCTCTGAATGGTATCATCCCGTTGGTGGTGCTTTTCATATCTTCCTCCATCATACCCTGTCCTCTGCATTTAAGAGACAGACCACTTCAATAAAGACACAAGTCAGCACACTTTTCTTGCAGGGAGTGAGAAAGAACAAAATAAGTGGAAAAGAGGGACAGAATGGAAAGAGTCTAGAGAAGGATGGAGAATCCACACCAGAATTCTTGGAGAAATGAGATGATACCAAGTGGCCAAGAAGTAGAAGCCGAGCATAGGAGAATTATTTGGAAAGGTTTTCTGCCTCCCGCAAGAACGTGCTGTACGCCAGAAGATATTCTAGCGATGGCCCAGCAGTTTGTATCTGTTTCCAGAATCGTGGTGGATAAGGTCCTCTGGGGATTCCATTTTCATTTGCTGCTTGGATTTAAGCTGCTGTTTATTTCCTAAGAGGGGAGGAGACCATGCTTGTCTTTGTCACATTGTGTCCCCGGTACTCAGCATAATGCCTCGTATTCAATGATTAAGTATTCAATAAATATCTGCTAAATAAATAGATGAATAAACAAGTGAATGGCTTACCAGTTATCAAAGAATTACGCCGAAAGAATTAGCTTCCCATTATGATTTTTTACCGTTTCATTTTTTTTTTTTTTTTTGAGAGAGAGAGAGAGCGAGTGAGCAGGGGAGGGGCAGAGAGAGGGAGAGAGAGAGAATCCCAGGCAAGCTCTGCACTGCATCGTCAACAGGGAGCCTGACGCAGGGCTCAATCGCATGTGAGACCGTGACCTGAGCCAACCCAACATCAAGAGTCTGGCACTTAATCGACTGAACCACTCAGGCGCTTCCCGCTATTATTTCTAAAAATGTATTTCAGAATGTATTTCAGGCTTGTAAAAGTTCTCAATCTTATCATGTAAATGATTATTGGAATTTTTTTAGCGTTTATTCATTTTAGAGAGACAGAGAGACACAGCACGAGCAGGGGAGGGGCAGGGAGAGAGGAAGACACAGAATCCGAAGCAGGTTCCAGGCTCTGAGCCATCAGCACAAAGCCCAACGCGGGGCTCCAGCCCACGAACCGTGAGATTGTGACCTGAGCCGAAGTCGGACGCTCAACCACCTGAGCCACCCAGGCGCCCCTGAAGTGATTATTATAAAGTGATTATTATAGATGGGCAGCTCAAAGATTGAGAAATTGAGCTAAATCTGTACTAACCTAAGTACAAGCTGAGGCCTTCCAAAATTATAAAAACATTTCATATCTAAACTGAAAAGTCTGTAATATTTCCACACATAGTTGACAATTTTCTGGTATCCAACAGAATATAACCCCAGGCACAGCCCAGCGTTGGCCCCAGGGACCCTCTCTTCTCCCAACTGAATTACAAACTGCATAGCACAGGCTACCAGTGCACTAATATATGGACAAATAGCCATGTCAACATTCTTTATTCTGCACATGTGACATGTGCCAGACCCAGTACTAGGATCTATGTGTAAACAGTGAGCGAGAAAAAAGCCCCTGCTGTTAAGGACTTCTAAGTTGAGAAAATGTTGAAAACTTTTAAATTCAGAAGAAAGAAGTTACATCTATTTCTCAGCCGTATTCCTATAAAGTTATAGAGGTAGACCGGATGAAATTCTGGAGTTACTTCCAGCTATGACATACAGAAGTGAATTTGGGGGCATGATGTAGGTAGGAATGGCCAAGCGGGACATCTGAAAATCTGCTCCTCTATGAAAGCAGAATTTTTTTGGGGGGGGAGGGGAATGGCACATAAACTTGAAATAATATGACTTGTTTGCAGAAATTGACAAGATGAGTCTAAATTTCATATGGAAATAGGAGGCACCCAGAATAGTTTTAAAGGACTCTTGAAAAAGAAGAAAAAAATCAGAGGATCCTCATTTCCCAATTTCTTTCTTTCTTTCTTTCTTTCTTTCTTTCTTTCTTTCTTTCTTTCTTTCTTTTTTTTTTGATAAGGTGCTAGTCCTATCTTATTTTTTTAAGTTTATTTATTTATTTTGGGGGGGAGGGGCAGAGAGAGAAGGAGAGAGAGAATCCCAGGCACGCTCCACACTGTCAGCACAGAGCCCAACGCAGGACTCATTCATGGGTCGTGAGATCATGACCTGAGCCGAAATTGGACGCTTAACTGACTGAACCACCCAGGTACTCCCACGTTTTCCAATTTCAAAGTTACTACAAAGCTACAGCTAAGATATGTTAATGACAAAAGGACAGACATACAGATCAATGGAGTAGAACTTAGAATCCAGAAAGAAAAACTTATACTGATGGTCAATTGATTTTTAACAATGGTGCCAAGATAAGTCAATGGGGGAAAAAACCAATCTTTCCAACAAACAGTGCTGAGACAACTGGATATTCACATGTAAAAGAAAGAGGCTGTGTGTCTTCTTTATACGATACACACATACAAAAAGCTCAAAATGGATCATAGCCATAAATGCAAGGAGCCACAACCATAAAACCCTTAGAAGAAACCATGAGAATTTTCATGATATTGAATTGGGTAACAGTTTCATAAATATGACACCAAAGTCATAAATTACAAAAGAAAAACAATGGATAGGTTGTACTTATCAAAATTAAAACTTTTACACTTTGAAGGATATTATGAAGAAAGTGAACAGCCAACCAACAGAGTACAGAAATTTGCAAATCACACATTTCATAAGGGAACTTATATATATATATATCATATAAACAGTTACAATTCAACAACAAAAAGACAACCAACCCAATTTAAAAATGGGCAAAGGATTTGAATGGATATTTCTCCAAAGAAGATATACCAATGGTCAATAAGGACATGAAAATATTCCTAACGTTATTAGCGACTAAGGAAATGCAAATCAAAATGACAATGATACACCACTTCATACCCACTAGGATGACTATAATTAAAAGGATGGACAATAACAAATGTTAATGAGGATGTGAAGGCATTGGATCTATCATAAACTGCTGGTGGGATAATAAAATGTTGCAGCCACTTTAGAAACAGTTTGACAGTTCCAAAAAGTTACATACAGGGGTGCCTGGGTGGCTCAGGTAGTTGAGTGTCCAACTCTTGATTTAGGCTATTGTCATGATCCCAGGGTCCTGGGATTGAGGTCCATATTGAGGCCATGCCAAGCATGGCTGCTTCCTGCTTAAGATTCTCTCTCTCTCTCTCTCTCTCTCTCTCTCTCTCCCCCCTCCTCTGCTCATACTCTCTACCAAAAAAAAAAAAAAAAAAAAAAAAGCTAACCACAGAAATATCATATGACCTAGCAATTCCATTCCTAGTTATATACCCTGGAGAAATGAAAACACATCCATACACATACTTGCACCTGTGCATTCATAGCAGCATTATTCGTCACAGCTAACAAATGGAAACAACTCAAATGTCCATCAATTGATTAATGACTAAAAACATGTGGTATATCCATACAATGAAATATTATTCAGCCATTATGAGGAATGAATTGCTGGGTGCCTCGATGGCTCAGTCGGCTAAGCGTCTGTCTGACTTCGGCTCAGGTCATGATTCCCTGCTGTGGGTTTGATCCCCATATTGGACTCTGCACTGATAGTGCAGAGCCTGCTTTAGATCCTCTGTCTCCCTCTCTCTCTGCCCCTCCCCTACTTGTTCTCTCTCTCTCTCAAAAGTAAATAAACATAAAATTTTTTTTAAAAATATTCTGCAATTAGTGTTGGTTGCACAACTTTGCAGATATGCTAAAACTCACTTAGCTATACACTTTAAAGGGTGTATTCTGTGATCCAGGAATTATATCTCAGTTTTTAAAAGTACCTGGAATAAAAAAACATGCAGCCATCCAAGGCCGGTATGTAGAACCATCCATAAAATCAATGAGCAGTTTCTTTGACAAATGAACTGCAATTAAAACACAAGACAGAGGAGAAGCATTTACGTATTACCCCAACGCAATGGTGGGCTTGGATCTTCATTTGAACAAACCAAGTCTTGATTGAGAAAGATTTGAACTTTCACTCAAAATTACATTATGTTAAGAAAGTTTTGTTAATTTTTTAGGTGTGGCCACGGTGTTATGGTTATGTTTAAAAAGTGTTCTTATTTCTAGGGATATATTGTGATGTGTTTATGGATGGAATGATACAGTGTTTGGAATGTGCCTTAAAATTATCCAGTTAGGGGAAAGGGGAGGTGGTATTGACAAAACAAGGTTGACCACATGTCAATTACGTTGACCCTGGGCGATAGGTATGGAGGTTAACTGTACTGTTCTCCATTTTCATGTATGCTTGAAATTTTCATGATAGAAAGTAAAAAGAAAAATAATAACTCTTCCGCAGCATAATTACCAACTTTATCATCCATGACAAGGCAGACATGGCCCATGTTCTCTGGAGCTTACATTTAAAAAATTTTTTTTTTCAACGTTTTTATTTATTTTTGGGACAGAGAGAGACAGAGCATGAACGGGGGAGGGCAGAGAGAGAGGGAGACACAGAATCGGAAACAGGCTCCAGGCTCTGAGCCATCAGCCCAGAGCCCGACGCGGGGCTCGAACCCACGGACCGCGAGATCGTGACCTGAGCTGAAGTCGGATGCTTAACCGACTGCGCCACCCAGGCGCCCCTGGAGCTTACATTTTAGTACAGGGAAACAGGATAAACAGGTAAACATGCAAAATAAAAGGGTTATTGTCTTTTATTGGTCATCATTAAGGGAGAAATCAACATACATGATATAGAACTAATGGGGAAGGTACTTTGGATGACATGGCTGTAGGTTGGCCTCTCTGAGGAGGTTCCATTTAAGTTGAACTCTTAAGATGGTGTATCTGTGTGAGGAGCTGGGGGATAGGTCTAGGCCAGGGTAAGTAAATACACTCTGTTTACCGCCTGGGTCTTACACAGAGTATGGATCTATTTGTGCCACGACAGGAAACCCTTCACAAGAGACATGAACAAAGCAGAGGGAGTAAGATGATGCTGGAAAGGGGAGGGGGACAGACGATCTAAGAAAAGGATCGATTTTGCAAAAACTCACAGGCCCTAAGAAAAAGCGTAGATTTTATTTTAAGTGCAGCAAAGTCACTGAAAAGTTTTAGGAACCAAAAGGATTCATTCATTCATTTGTGTATTCATTTAACAAGGATTCTTTCGCCTCTGTTCTACCTCTATATTTACATTTTTAGCAATTCAGTGAGGCCATTATTCAGAGAATAGATAATGCAGAGGAAAAATAAAAGCAAACAAACCAAAAATCCTCATAAGTCATTTGAGCCTCCATGATTTTAAAACAAAGCCACTGAAAACAATAAGTGTTTCTGAAGACAGTTTTCAGTGGTCTGTGTCCAGTTGAAAGAATATAAGAGAGAAACCGAATTAAACGACACACTTTTCATGGCCAAAAAGGAAGTCACAATGGAAATTCAAAAATATTTGAAATGAAAGAGACTGAAAACACAATACATCCAATTTATGGGGTGTGGCGTTAGAAGAACTTCCAGGGAAATTTACAGCAGTGATGATGCTCATTTTAAAAAAGTAGAAAAAGGTCTATAATCAATGATTTAAGCCTCAAGCTTAGAAACTAGAAAAAGAAGAGAATTTAACTCAAAGAAAACAAAAGGAAGAAAAGAATAACAAGGTCAGAAATCCATAAGTGAAAACAGAAAAGCAAGAGTAAATGAAAAAGTTGTGTTTTGAAAATTGGTAATGTACCATCTTTGTATCTTTTCTTTATCTGTTCTTTTGTTTCCCTTTTCATCTTTCTGTGTATCATTTTGTTCCATTTTGCTTTGCTTTATATGCCTCTTTTAAATATTTTTCAGTGGTTGCCCTAGGGTTTCCAATATACATCATTAATTAATCACAGTCTACTTTAAATCCTATTATGCTTATCACTTACAACTATGCGGTTTCAGTTCCTCTCTTCTGTTATATCTGCGATGTATAAGGCTACATATATCTAGAGGGTACTTTCTTATCAACATGTATGAGATGACAATTACCATTCAGGCATTGAAACCTTAGCTGAATGATCTGGCCAAAACTCGGTTCTAGGGTTACAGATTGGAGATATAAAATAGATCTATCTTCATATAATACCTTTCCTCTCCAAATCTCTGGCCTTTGAAACTCAGGTTTAAGTCAAAATGAATTCCCTTTAAAATGCTTAAGATCACTTTTCAATGATTCTGAGTGTGAAATAGGGCAACAGAGATTGAAAGCCTGCAGTATGTTAGACCAGTGTTTCTCAAGCTCGGGTGTAGGAGAATCACACGAGAGTCTCGGTAAAAATACAAAGAATCTTATCCTACCTCAATGCATGTGGGCTTCTGCATTCTTCATTAATTTCTAGGCGATTAAGATACACATCGAAGTTTGAGAACCATTGTGCTAGGCACTTAGGATACATTATCTCACTTAATCCGTTAGTCTATTAAATAGCCAGCCCAATGCCACAAACAAATGAGTAGCAGACCCAGTATTAAAACGCAAGCGTATCCCCTCTAAACCCCCTACTCTTTCAGCTCTACCACACAAACATCCAACATGATCATTATCTGCTGCATAAAGATAGATGGTAAATGATAATCTGTCTCCACTGAGCCTGGAAAGCAAACCAATACTGTTTCCCAAGACTTGTACAATTATTTTGTTTTTCTCTTTTTAAAATATAAACACAGTGGATCATAAAGTCTTTTCTCCTAGTGCATCCATTCATGGAAACCCTAGTGCACCATCCTCCACGTGTCTATAGGAAAGCAGAACTTTCAGAAACACATAATTAAGACCCAGAGGGGGCGCCAAGATGGAAAAAGAGCTTCCAAAGGACAGAGCGACTGCCAGGAAAGCTTCACAAGGGAATGCCCTGAGACAAATGAGGTGTGAACATAGGTGGTTTCTTAAAAAAACACCAGGAAGGAAGAGGGATAAAGGATCTCTATGAGTCTAAACAACATCAATTAAGGACAAGAAAGAGAAAGAAGATATTATTGTCAGCCAGAGGGATAAAGGGAAGTAAGATACCCTTTTGCTGTTGTGTCAGGAGAGAAATGAATACCAGGGAGGAGCATTCTAAACCTATTAAGAAATGAAGGGAGAATTACATCAACGGGCCCATTAGGAAGCTAAGACAGCAAAATAGCTTTCTACGTGTCTGCCGGTGGGGAGAGCAACAGAAAGCTAGAACAATTTAGAAACATATTTAGCCAGGAGATTTGGACTACAAGGAATTGCAAAAGATTGTAAGAGGAGATGGTCACGGAGAAAAAAAACCTCTGGAATAGGAAAACGTGGTGTGATTAATGTCTAATGCTCGAATTCAGTCCAACTCTGTCTCAGAATAGAAGGCTCACAATATATTTTCTGCCAAAAATAGAAAACACAATAAGCTTTTCTTTTGAGATTCCTGCAGTATGCTGGCCTTATTCTGAGCGATCAAAACAATCCACTGGGCATTTAACTGATTCCCACACCGAGAGACCCTTAATAAATTTCCTAAAAATGTCCTGAGGTCAGTGTTCTGAAAGATACAGAAGTCCAACAAAGAGTGTCGCAGGTTCAAAAGGACAATTTTATTCTTTAAAAATTTTTTTTTAATGTTTATTCATTGTTTGAGAGAGAGAGAAAGAGAGAAATGAGTGGGGGAGGGGCAGAGAAAGAGGGAGACACAGAATCTGAAGCAGGCTCCAGGCTCCGAGCTGTCAGCACAGAGCCCGACGTGGGGCTCGAACCCACGAACCATGAGACCATGACCTGAGCTGAAGTCAAATGCTTAACTGCTTAACTGACTGAGCCACCCAGGT
Source organism: Lynx rufus (assembly GCF_022079265.1). Taxonomy (NCBI): domain Eukaryota; kingdom Metazoa; phylum Chordata; class Mammalia; order Carnivora; family Felidae; genus Lynx; species Lynx rufus. The sequence continues at coordinate 15,615,743 of NW_025814840.1, forward strand.
GCCCCTCAAATGGACAATTTTCACGGTTCATGTGAGGCAACAGTACCTCACTCCATGTGACTGACTGTACCTCTGTGTCTGACCAGGTTGGCTTCTGGGAATTTCTCACTTGAAGAAAAACCGTACTTTGCTATGTTCTTCAAGACTGTATCCTGCTTCTTGGGCTTCATCTGATCGTAGTTCATTGGTTATTTATCTCCAGATCAGTGCTTTTCAAACTACAGGCTGTGATCCGTTATTAGCCGGTCATGAAATCAATCTCCCAGCCAACACTGCAGATCATGATACAATAAAATGCAAAAAGTAATTTCACACCACAGCATGCTTAATATTATTTTGTACGTTGTTTTGTGACAGGCATGTGCATGCCAGTGTGGGTATGTGTAGACTGAGTCACCACAAAACACATATTTTTCACTTGGACGAAATGTTTGAAAGCCGGTACTCTGCGTCATATGCTATCACGGCTCTAGACCACTGCCCCAATTCTGGCTTCTCTCTCTTCTGATGTGTGCTGCTCCTACTGTAAAACGCGTCTTCTTTGCAGCTGCGCTTTGATGATGTAACGCTTATCCATTCGTTCTGTCCTTCACTCAACGAATGTTCAGCAAATCGTCATTCTCGGCCGGAGGCGGGGCTTTTATAGAGACAAGTGGCGCCTGTCCCAGTCCCCACCGCCTTCTCCCACAGAAAGACTGTAGCGACTGCATGTATTCTATTGTGCAGAGCCAATTTCTGGTGTAGGAATTCTCTCTAGCTCCCTATTACCCATTATATCCAAGAGTAAACTCTTCTAATCCAGCAAACTCTTCTGTGATCTCAATCAACTCTTTCCATCCAAACTTCTCCATTGTCAGTGTTTGGTGCTAACTGGCCTTTCCTACTAATCTGAAAATCCCCGTCCGTGTTAATGTTAATTCTGAGTCTTGTGTTTCTCCCGCCATTACTGACTGTGCCCTGCTTCTCCCCTAAGCACATCTTTTTCAGGACTCTGAGTCTCAGCCTGTCCTCCTCTCCTCAGAGCACACAGGCTGTCTATGGGCCACATCTGGTCATCACCCCACTCCCCTGTCCCCTTTGTGCTCCAGCTATCAACGCAGAATTCTCTGCAAAGTACTTTCTAGTCCATTGTCCCTTTATTTAGAATGTCTCCGGGGATTGTGTTTCCATCACTTTACTTGAAAGCCTATTTCACAGTCTAGTAGGCCTCACTGTCTGGAGAATTTTTCTTATCTTCCTCTGAGAATGTTCTTCTCCTAATTTTAATCTATTATTCCTAGTTATACCACTGATAGGACCATAAATAATACTTTGAATTTTGCCCCCCTCTCCAAAACCTCTTCCTCACTTAAGACTGCCTCTTTAAATTAATCCTCAGTCATCACTTCATCTCACGGTTCATTATTGAATCCTAACAGTTAATCAGACATGTTGCTGAAAACAGAGCTACTCAAACCGAAAGCAGCTGCAGTCTAACACGGGAACTTGCGATCTTCCTCTTGCTGGAAAAATCCAGGAAGGAAAATGAGCCATCCAATCTTTGATGATCTGATCTCATTTGATTTCTTTCTGGCTCTATCATAAAAGGAAATGGGAACATTCAAGCGAAACATTTAACAATCTTACGACATAGTTTCTTTGTATGTCGTCATCGGCCCGCTCCGTTTGTCCATTTGACAGCATTTGCCAAGTTTCTACCTGGTCCCAGTCCTTTTTTTTAAGTGCTGAGGATCAAAGGTGGGTGAGCCCACTTACTCAGGCTGCTCACCGTCACGTGGGGGAAACAGACTTGTCTTGCCAACGGATGATTACAGCACAGCATTGCACAACTCTAAACAGAGCCGGAAGAGCAGTTGCCATGGCGGAAGAAGTCAGCTCTGTTAATGAGAATCGGGACAATTTCCTCGGAGAAGTGGACCTCTATACTAGATCTTAAAGGAATGAGTAGAAACTTCTTAGAAAGAAGAAAGAGTGTTCTGGGAAAAGGAGCATAGTGTATGCAAATGTACAGAAGCCTGAAAGATGATCCCTGCCCAGGGAAAAAGACAAGGCTGGAAGCTATGGTACATAACTAGGAATGTTTGGGATGACCTTGAATATCTGTGAAAGATTTCATGCATGCTAAGGAGTTTAGTGCTCATCTGGAAGCCAACTGAGCCTCCATGGAGGTTTTTAAATAGGAGATGGAGTGGGGGCTGGTCTAGGTTTATTTTAGGTAAGCCCATTGTGAAAGCAATGTATAGAGCACACTGAGGAGAGCATTATACAAGTACCGTCAGTGTGAAGAGACTGCAGGCCAGATAGTATTTTATAAAGAAAAAAAAACCCCACACTTAATCTGCCTTGGGGAAAAAAATAGTTTGTTTATCCAAAGAAAGTAACTGCTTCTTTTCAAAAGAAATTTGTTAAATGGAAAGAACATCTTGAAAATGGATGTTTTGAAATGTTTCCATCGCTGTGTAATTTTATAGCTGAAAATGTGTGTATCATCTCCACTACAACAACTCTCGTCGGATATGGCATTTTAAAAAACGTACTTAAGGATCTTCCATTTGAGGAGTTTCAATAGATTTTAAACACATTTTTGTCTGTGTGTATATGTGTGCTTGTGCACGTGCATATGTACGTATGGTCATGTTAGATAAGAAATATACACGTACAAAGACATGTGTAAGTCTCATGTATAGTTCAGATCAGTCTACATACAAGGTAACTGATTCATATCAGAGACATAGATTAAGTTATAAGACAAGTACTTTACATAAACTGGTAAATAAGATAAAAATCATTTAAAAAAACATTACAATGATATAAGTATAGCCAGCAATGCATGACCTCCATTTTGATGAATTTGTATTTGTGCAGTAACTTCTTCAGCTATGACAGGGATTAAAACCCATCATTAAATTCAAAACAAAAAGAAGTTGAAGACCTCTGTTCAAGTAGGACGCAGAAGATCATGTATCTTCGGCTCATGATAACCACAAGAGAACTCAGAAAAACCAAATAATATTTCTCTGTGGGGTGAACAAAGAGTGTTAGACACGGGTCATTCTGGATGAATGGAACTGAACAGAAAAACAAGCCCTTCACAGCTGATCAAAGGGCTGAAACAGCATCTTTACCCGAGGGTGGCAGGTATAGAAATAAGCCTGCCTTAGATAAAAAGGTTGGGAGGAGACCAGGATAAATCACGTAAGCCTTAAATGACAGTATAGGCTAGAAGGGCATTTGGAGATCTGGAAGGGTCCAAGTATAAAAACAAATCACTCAGCCTAAAAATTCTCCTGTTACACCCCAAATTTTGTCAAGAATATGACAGTGGAGGATTCTCGTGTTGTGACAGTATGACTTTCACTCAGTCATAGTGAAGAGATCAAGGAAAATTAAGTATTGAAGAGAGATCCACAGATACCATAGTAGTAGGACAAATGTACTCCTGGAACAAAGGCTACACTAGAATTATAACAACAAGTGTTAAAAAAAAAAAAAAAAACAAGCCTTGGAAAGATCAAGCAATTAAACTTTCTGCCAAAACAAAGTTCAATACTTTTTTAAAGGAAGACAATAGCCCTCATCAAATTAACATTAATAATGTCCAGCATCCTATCAAAACTCCTATCAAAAATTGACAGGCATGCCAAGAAGCAGGAAAATGTAATTCAAAATTGGAATAATCATTAGTCAGTAGGAACAAACCAAGAAATGTCATAAATAATGGACCTAGTATTCAAATTCATATTATAAGTATATTCAACAATTTAGAAAAAAACGAATCTATGGGGAAAGAAATGAAAGCTCTAACAGAGGACTAAGTGGATAATTTAGATGTGAAAAATACAATATCTGAAATTTTAAAAAATCATTTAGTACACTTAACAACAAACTAAATATTGCAGAAAGAAAGATTACTGATCTGGAAGGCATCACTGTAGAAGCCATCCAAATTGCACTGCAAAGGAAAAAGATGAAATAGTAAAAATTAAAAGCAGATCTTCATTTCTTGTGGGACAATATCAAATAGTGAAACATACATGTAATTAGAGTTCAAGAAGGAAGGGATAGCAGACAAAACATTTAAGGAAACATGGCTGAAATGTCCCCAGATTTTATGGAAATTATATAATCATAGATCCCAAGAAACTCAAAAATTCCCTGGCAGAGGGGCACCTGGGTGGCTCAGTCTGTTAAGTGTCCAACTTCAGCTCAGGTTATGATCTCACAGTTTATGGGTTTGAGCCCTGTGTCGGGCTTTGTGCTGTTAGCTTGGAGCCTGGAGCCTGCTTCAAATTCTGTGTCTCCCTCTCCTTCTGCCCCTTCCCCCATTGCCCTCTGTCTCTGCCTCTGTCTCTCTCTCAAAAATAAATAAATATTTTTAAAAAATTCCCTGGCATAAAAATCACAAATAAAACTACAATAATGACATCAAAACCAAACTGGTGAAAATCAGTGCTAAAGAGAAAATCATAAAACAGCAAGGGTAAATGGCATATTACCAACAGGTGAACAAAGGTAAGAATAACTTCTGCATTCTCATAAGAACTCAACAAGCCAGAAAACAATTGAATGGCAATTGCTGGAAGAAAAAAAAAAAATGCTGACACAGAACCCTATATCCAGCAAAAAAATCCTGTATGTTCAAGAGGAAAAATAGACATTTTACGGCAAAACAAAAGTTGAGAGCGTTTGTCTCCAGCAGACCTGCACGTCAAAGAATATTAAAGAAAGTTCTTCAAGCAGAAGGAAAATGATATCAGGTGGAAATGAAAGTCCACACAAAGGAATGAAGATCATTGAAAATGATAAATATGTAGATAAATATGAGACTTTTTTCTTGTTTTAAATATCTTTAAAGGATAGATGACTGGTTAACCCACAATAAAACAATGTATTATGGAGATCGTGAAATACATAGAAGTAAAATGTATGACAAGAAGAGCAGGCAGAAAGAAAGTAGTACACTGGCTGTGAAGTTCCTTCATCATACAGAAGTGGTAAGCTGCATTTAGAGATAGACTATGAGAACTTAAAGATACATACTATTAAAGCTACAGAAACCATGGAAAGGAAAAGTAAGGTAAGCCATGGAGGCAATAAATGGAACTCTGAAAAATACTCTATGAATCCAAAAGGAAGCAGCAAAACAGGAAAATAAAGGAACATATAATAGATAGGAAAATAGAAAATACAAGCAAGTTTTAATGCAAGCATATTGATAATTATATTAAGTATACATGGCCTAACTTGTCAGTGAAAAAGGAGGATTATCAGACAGGATCCAGAGGCAAGACAAAACGATATGCTATATAAAAGAAAGTCATTTTATTTTTTTTCAACGTTTTTTTTTTTTTTATTTATTTTTGGGACAGAGAGAGACAGAGCATGAACGGGGAGGGGCAGAGAGAGAGGGAGACACAGAATCGGAAACAGGCTCCAGGCTCCGAGCCATCAGCCCAGAGCCCGACGCGGGGCTCGAACTCGCGGACCGCGAGATCGTGACCTGGCTGAAGTCGGACGCTTCACCGACTGCGCCACCCAGGCGCCCCGAAAGTCACTTTAAATATAAATACGGATATACTTTAAATGTTAAAGGATGAAAAATAGACCCTATAAACTATAATCATAGGAAAGATAATGCAGCTCTATGAATATCAGGAAAAATAAATTTTGGAACAAAAAATATTTCTAAAAATAAAGAGGGATATTTTATAGAGATAAAGTGTCAATTAATCAAGAAGACATAACAATTCTAAATGTGTAACGTGCATAGCAAGACAGTTTCAAAATACGTGAAAAACTGACAGAAAAAAGAAATCGAGAATTTCACAATTAATAGTTACAAATTTAAAAACTCCATTCTCAGTAATTAGGAGAATAAGTGGACTGAAATCAGCAAGGATATAGGAAATATAAACAATTCTATCAATCACCTTGACCTAATTGAGACTTATGCAACACTAAAACCAACAGAAGCAGAATACATATTCTTCTCAAGTGCACACGAAACATACATCAATATAAATAATGTGTTGAGTCATAAAAATTTTCAACATATTTATAAGGATTGATATCCTATAGAATATGTTCTGGAATCATAAGAGAATTAAGTTAGAAGGCAGGACACAAAACATATCAGGGCGCCTGGGTGGCTCAGTTGGTTAAGCGTCTGACTCTTGATTTCAGCTCAGGTCATGATCTCACAGTTTGTGAGTTCAAGCCCTGCCTCAGGTTCTGTGCTAACAGCACTGAGCCTGCATGGGATTCTCTGTCTCCCTCTTTCTCTGAAGCCCCCCTCCCTAAAATATAAATAAACATTAAAAAAAAAACATATCTGAAAAATCTAAATATTTAGAAATTAAACAAAAAATTTCTTACTAGACATGGGCCAACGACGGAATTAGAAAAATTTTGGAATGGAATAAAAATGAGAACATAGCATATCAAAATTTATGAGATGCAGCTCAGTCATTGCCTAGGGGGGTATATTTTGGAATGTGTACACAATGCTGATTACTGCGGGCGGCGGGGGGGGGGGGGAAACCAGGTCAGCGAAAACCAAAGCATTAGAAGCATAGTTTGTAAACACTTAAAAAGGTACATTATCTCCACTTTTAAACAAAACCTTGTGCAGAATTCCAATAATTAAAACCAATAGAAAATTGAGCCACTACAGATGCCCAGGTGTTCTAATCTCTTTGTCGTTTCTCATGACTTTCCCTCCTTCTGACCCCACCTGTCCCCTACTCTAATTCCTGAGTCACTTACTTGGCATGTGTGGGTCTGCAAACACAGTGAGAAGTGCTCTACATTAAAACCAGTTTTCAGGGGCGCCTGGGTGGTGCAGTCGGTTAAGCGTCTGACTTCAGCCAGGTCACGATCTCGCGGTCCGTGAGTTCGAGCCCCGCGTCGGGCTCTGGGCTGATGGCTCAGAGCCTGGAGCCTGTTTCCGATTCTGTGTCTCCCTCTCTCTCTGCCCCTCCCCCATTCATGCTCTGTCTCTCTCTGTCCCAAAAATAAATAAGCGTTGAAAAAAATAAAACCAGTTTTCATTGGTCAAATGACTCAAAGCCCAAGCCCACTTGAGAATAGTTCAGAATGTCTCATCTGAATGCAAGGGGCAGGGAATTACTATTTATTCATTTAGCTGGGAGAAAAGCCATGTTTCCAAGAGGTACCTGCATCCTCAAAGCGATTATTAAAGTATATAAAACAAGGGGTGACTGGGTGGCTCAGTCGGTTAAGTGCCTAACTTCTGCTCGGGTCACGATCTCACAGTTCATGAGTTCGAGCCCTGCGACGGGCTCTGGGCCTGTTTCAGATTCTACCTCTCCTTCTCTCTCTGCCCCTCCCCCACTCGCACTCTGTCTCTCTTTGCCTCTCAATAAATAAATAAATGTTTAAAAAAAGTAAAAAATATATACAAAACAAGACAAATGCAGAGATGGCAGAATATTAAAACTGTCACCTTTTGATGTCATCCCACAAAATAAAGTCAGATGAAGAACCTGGATCTTATGACATATCCTGAAACTCATTTCCACATACCAGTTTGTTTTTTGTGAGATTTGCCCTTTCAATGCCTCACAAAAGAAAGACTCTTTATCATAATAAAGCAAAAAGAACATCGACTACATTAAAAAAAAATCAACATTTTGGGCAACACTACAATGTGCTCTAGTGGAGAAAGTATTAGAATTTTGTCATGATTGTGATAGACTGAGATTAGGACACAGTCAATGAGCACCGTCCTTGATGAAGCTACAGCTGGATTTCTCGGGTTCTCAATCACATCTACTCTTCTATTTGCTGACCCACAGCATAAAACACGGTGATAAGTTGTGTCACAGGAGGTCAAGTGAGGGGCTTTTCCTACCCTCAGGACTCAGGTCTCAAACTGAGACAAAGAAGACTCAACTCCCTACATTCTCAGGAGTTGCAAGTGGTAGGAGAGACATCCCAATCCGTTCTGCTGCTCTCACTGAAGCTCCCCCTGCCACACTCTTCTGCGGTCAATATAAGCAGAAATCTCAGGGTGCGCACCACAGGGGAGGATGAAGACAGGAGGGAAAAAAGAAGCATCTGGGTCCTGAGTCCCCCATTTGGTACAGAGACCTGGACTTTTCCTCTCGTCTCCATAAGATGCTTGCCCCAGCTCCTGTGTCAAATTAAATGGGGGATTCTCTGAGACAGAAGTCGGCAGGCTATATAGCTTGTGGGTGCAATGCAGCCCGTGATCTATTGTCCTGAATAAAGTTTGTTGGAACACAACCACGCTCACTGGTTTCCATATTTTCCATGGCTGCTGTCTCACTACAATGGCAGAATGGCAGAACTGAATAGTCAAAACAGAGACTATATGCCTCGCAAAGCTGAAAATGTTTATTATCTGGCCCTTTACAGAAAACGTGCGCTGACCTGCACTCTAGAAAAATCATTTACAGAGATTGTGGGTGCTGGCAAAAGAGGGAGACAGGCCTCCGCTCTGGACTGGACATCTGCTAAAGCCATTGGCGTCTGTGCCTATCTAAACACAGGAGAAAGGAAGTCAAAGAAAATGGCAGAGTGAGGAGCCAGATACGGCCAAGGAACCATGTGTATTATCACTTCCTGGCAAAGAATGCCAGGATTTCCATGGGCCAGGTGAATGATGGGAGGTTGTGTGGCTAAAGGCCATCCGGAGAATGGCCGGAGCTAAGGGGTCTGTCATTTGGCAAAGGATACGGGCAGCAGCAGGGGATGGGGTGTTGTACAGTAGGGGATCATGGGAAGAGGGTGAACTAATGTTAGGGCCTTGGGCACTGGGAAGGTCCCTTTCTTCCAACAAGGCCCCTCAAAGAACTCACACACGCACAACTTGAGAGCAAATTTTTGTACACCTGTTACTCACTGGGCCCTGATGACCACCTGGCATTATAGCCAGGGAGGCAGGGAAGGGGGACTACAATGGCACCAATTAGGAAAGAGACACTGCTTTTTCACACGTCCCTTCCTCGCCCCAGCCCAGAAGAGCTAGAACCCAAAGAAGGAACAAGGAGGAGGGAAAGAGCTGGCCCCTTCCTCATCTCACCTCTGATCCCTCCTGCAGTGGCCTGGCCTGTGCCGAGGATAACATGGACAGATTCCACTTTCTGTTGAGGGAAGGGGGCTGGAGATCCCTGGGAGGCACAAAGGGGGGACTTGACAAAGCACGGATGAGCACAGGGACCCGAACTAGAAAATCACTTGATGTTTCACCCCACCCATTCACCATTTATCCAGCCCGTTTACCCCACCCACTTACCCCACCCATTCACCGACCCCACCATCTAACCCCCCATTCACCATCTAACCCTCTTCACCATTTACCCCACCCATTCAACATTTACACACAGGAATTTAGCCCGAAAACCAGTCTGGTGACATTAGTTTGGGTCTTGTTGAATAATTTACTGTCAATTTTAATTTACTCCCCTTACTAGTTTTCTTGGCTTTCATATTGGGTTAAAAACAATTTGCTTTTCTTTATAAGCTAGAAATAGACTGTCTCAGCTGCCCTAACTTAATTGTGTTGCAGTTACTGAATACCTGGTTCTGTGATAGCATTCGGCACCTGACACCAAATGGCTGAGTGAAATTCTTAGCTTCAATTTTAAAAGCTAAGATTTAAAAAAAAAAAAAGGAAGGAAGGAAGGAAGGAAGGAAGGAAGGAAGGAAGGAAGGAAGGAAGAAAGAAAGAAAGAAAGAAAGAAAGAAAGAAAGAAAGAAAGAAAAGGCTAGGGTAAAAGATAAGAATTCTTGGGGCGCCTGGGTGGCACAGTTGGTTAAGCATCCGACTTCAGCCAGGTCACGGTCTCGCGGTCCGTGAGTTTGAGCCCCGCGTCGGGCTCTGGGCTGATGGCTCAGAGCCTGGAGCCTGTTTCCGATTCTGTGTCTCCCTCTCTCTCTGCCCCTCCCCCGTTCATGCTCTGTCTCTCTCTGTCCCAAAAATAAATAAATGTTAAAAAAAAAAAAAGATAAGAATTCTTGCAATACCTTAAAATGATACCTCAGAACAGTTGGTAACTAGGGGCACCTGGGTGGCTCAGTCTGTTAAGCGGTTTCAGCTCAGGTTATGATCTCGCAGCCGGTGAGTTCGAGCCCCACGTCTCAGCTGACAGCTCAGAGCCTGGAGCCTGCTTTAGATTCTGTGTTTCCTCCTCTCTCTGCACCTCCCCCACCCATGCTCTGTCTCTTTATCTTCTCAAAAATAAATAATAAACATTAAAAAAGTTAAAAGAAACCCTTAAAAAAAAAGTTGGTAGCTAGAGCATCATACCTACTGTAACATTTGTCGCCAAATGCAGTACAGAGCATTAAGTTATACCAGACTTCTGTCCAGGATTCATAGAACAAGCAGATAATGCATTAGATTTCTTTCTCATTAATAGGTATCTAAAGGAGGTAGGCGACAGGACTTCAGGCATTTTTTTGTCCCCAAACTATTAAAGAAAGCTATTTAAGCTTTTAGAATGGTGGAATTCAGAGACATTTACTATCTTCTCAGAAAATATGTATTTAAAAGCCCTAATAGAGAAAATCTTTTTGAGGAAGGCCATTTTGTGTTTAGTGTCTCAAAATGGATTTTTCAAACTATTAAGCAAGCTAGAAGGTCACACTGACCCTTCGTTCCACATCAATCATTCTATTCTGGACATGGTTTTGTAAGATTAGGGCCGAGAGCTTGAAAAATAGGAGGGAGGCCACAGCATTTATAAAGTCGGTGGATCCTGAACACTGGAGAGCAGTCGGACCCCTAGGGAGAATTAAGGCAGCAACATGAACATGTGCGACCTACACCTGAGATTACATTTCACTCTTGACATTCCTCCAAAGCTAAGAAAAAAAAAAAAAAAATCAAGTAATTTCTTCTAACTGGAGATATTTTCCTAGAGTTACTTTCTAAGATTTCAAAAGTGGTCAGCCTTGGAAGCTGGAATTCTGTAAATGATATTCTGAGGATGCTATTATAATCGTCTGCTCCATTATCTGTATCGCACAGAATGTCAACGATATGACCAACGACAGTGTCCGACTTGCTGTTTGTGTCTTCCTTGAGCTTTTCATAACATCTGATGTGTGGTAAGTGCCCATATTTGCTGAACAAGCAAGCACGTATGGTGCCTAGAGATAGCCAGAAAATTGTAAAACTCACAATTTAACCCACGTTGCTGAGGAATCGGTACAGATAGAAAATACGGAGCCTAGCCGTTTGATGATATATCTCTTCTAATTGTCCTTTCAATAAGCAGGGCCTCATAGTAAAAATAGGATATAGCATCTAGTTTTGGTTTCATTCTGAATGACTACGAAGTGGCATGCATCTCTGAAATAAAAGTACCCAAACCTCAGGATCTCAGCACTAGAAATATGCTCAGGGAAAATTTTCCAAGGAAATTCTCTGAACATGGTGCTGGGAAAACTCAATCCAAGGGGAAACTTTTTCCCACTGGGCAGTATATTTTTATCAGAATCTGGAAAATAAGCAAAGTGCGTTCGAATGGAAACAATTAATCCTTTCAGTAATTATAAATTCCTGCGTGTGTACAGAAAGAAATTCAGAGCTCATGGATTGATTTTAGTGAGCTTCAGCAAAAACCCATTTAGGAAACCTACTTTGTTTAATCTGGGATGAAAATTGTGGCAGGAAAAGCACACAGCTTATAAAAAAACATTAAATTGATGCTTTTATTAATAACCCAAGAAACAAAGAAACAAATCTGTCATTGTCAGAAACTTTAAATACTTTCCAAAGTATACATTTGTTTCAGAAGAGCTAAGTAGAGGTTTTGTTCTCCTCATTATGTATGGATGTAAAGACAGCATGTATGGTAGCTGTGTGAAAAACCAAAAACCAAAAACCAGCAACTCCAATTAATCTCTTCCTGTGTCCAAGCCTCTGTCCAATGTGCTGTTTGTAGCTCCTTGCATAAATGGCAACATCTCATTGCCCACAGCTTGTATCTCACCAGACCTGTGACTTCCTTTGACCAACAGAAAGAAGATGTAAGCAACATTGTGCCAGTTTCAAGTCTAGCATCAAGAGGCTTTGCATGATTCTGTTCCTTCTCTTGGAACCTTGCTTCTATGGTGTGAATCATCTTGGGCTATCCTGCTGAATGTTGGGAGGTAATGTGCAAGAAAGCCAAGGCACACGAGCTGAGTGATAATGCGTCCCATAAGCAATTTATGAGCGAGCTCAGCCAACCCAACCAAGTCAGAACCACCCCTCTGACAGCTGAAATCATGAGCAATAGTAAACTGTCCCAAAGTCTTAAGGTGCTTTTTTATAGAGCAATGAAAAACTGATAGCTCACCCACTGAAAAAATTTCACCCCATAGCTATGAAAGAAATTCAAGCTAAAACAGCAAAGTAGGACGATTTATCACCCATGAGACGGATATAAGTAAACAAGAATGTTCACACACAGGGTTTTTGCTTACATAGAAGGCTGAATCGTATAACCCTCTTGAAAGGCAGTTTGGAAATATGCATCAAATTTTCAAATGTCCCAGGCTATTACTCTTTTTGGATTTTATTCTTAAAAAATTATGTAAATATGATTTTGCAACCTCATTTATAATAAATAAATAAAGTTAGGGAATTAATTGTAATGTTCTTTAACAAAGGAGGACTATTAAAAAGATGTGGTATATCCACACAATGGAATATATATGTTGCCATGGAAAGACTAACGCATCATTTATTGTTACTATTTTTTAAAAAAATTTTAGTGTCTATTTATTTTTGGGAGAGAGAGAGAGAGAGAGAGAAAGAGAGAGAGAGTGGAGGAGGGGCAGAAAGAGAGAGAGAGACATAGAATCCGAAGCAGACTCCAGGCTCTGAGCTGTCAGCACAGAGCCCAATGAGGGTCTCAAACCCATGAACCTCAAGATCATGACCTAAGCTGAAGTCTGACACTAAACTGACTGAGCCACCCATGCACCCCTATTGTTATTATTAAATTTTTAAAAAGCATACATACAGAGTGCAAAATAGGATGATTCTTTTTCTTTAACAAAAAATCCCTACATATAAAAATTATACAAAAAGACATATCAAAATATCAGCAATTATCTCTAGGAATGGGATTACACCTGATTTTCATTTTCCATTGACACATCTGAATCACTTGATATTAAACAAAAGTATTTATAACTTCTAAATTCTGAGAAATCAATTCCAGTTTTTAAATAGTTTTATACCCCTTTATAAGTTACAGTATCTAACTAAATTGATCTATTTTGTTAAAAACATAGTTGTTGAGAAAAAACAAAGAAATACATTTTTAATTTTCAAAAGAAGAGCGTTCTGCAGAATAAAGAAAGACATTCTAATTTAAAAAAATTTTTTTTCTTTTTTTTTTTTCTTCAACTTTTTTTTAATTTATTTTTGGGACAGAGAGAGACAGAGCATGAAAGGGGGAGGGGCAGAGAGAGAGGGAGACACAGAATCGGAAACAGGCTCCAGGCTCCGAGCCATCAGCCCAGAGCCTGACGCGGGGCTCGAACTCACGGACCGCGAGATCGTGACCTGGCTGAAGTCGGACGCTTAACCGACTGCGCCACCCAGGCGCCCCACGACATTCTAATTTTAAATGACTATAAAGTTTACAGGTTTACTTTTTTGCTCCAGAAATATCAGAGGGAAAGTTTTTCAGATGTCTTGAATGGTTGGATATAGCAATATATTAATAAATAATTTTTGTGTGTTTCAAATAGAGATGATTGTCCCAGAAGAGCTAAGGAACATTCATTGTGACAAAGATTTATCTTTCCGTTTTAATCAAATCAAGAGAAATTTTTTAGATTCCTGTAAGAGGCCCGGAAATGAAGAGTGAACCAGTGAAAATTAATCAAAAACAATAGTTAAGTGTCTACTGTGTACAAGAATTATTTTGGTTCTTGAGGTGCCAGCCTGGTTCAGTTGGTAGAGCATGTGACTCTTGACGTCGGGGTCATGAGTTCAAGCCCCACACTGGGTGTGGAGCCTACTTAAAAGAATTATTTTGATTGCAGTAGAGAGAATAACCAATCCCAAAGTCTATTTTTTTTTAAAGAGAATAGAATAAATAAATTCTATTTTTTTAAAGAGAACTTACTTGCTGTAACATAAGCGTTCAAAAATTAACTCTTTTCAGATGTACGACCCAGGAGTCAAACGTGACCAGGGCTGAGTTTCCCCACTTCCATTTCTGAGTGTTGGCTCCATATCCAGGCAGTCTCTCTCGAGCGATTGCTTCCAAGATGGCTTCCAATATGCTTCATCATTAAGACCCAGTGGGAAAAGGAGAGTGTTTCTCCCAGAACAGTTTTAAAATATTTCCTTATGTGGAATCATGTGCCCAACCAATTACTGTTGCCTGGGAGAGGAAATGTGCTTGTTGTTTTAAATGAGCAGTGGGGTGAAATCACATTGCTCCAGGGCAGAGGTGGAAGGGTTTCCCCAGAGGAAAGTAAACATTGTATCCAAAGAAGAGGGAACGAATTCAGGGTAGCAAGATTAATAGATGTTCACTACAGCCCTCTAGAAGATTATTTAGACAATGAAAAGTTTAAAACATATCCCTAGCCACAAAATTTATCACATAAAGTCAGGAATAAACCACAGATACATAAAAAAATAATTGCAATGAAAGACTATCTATCCTAAATGGTAAGTTAGTCATACAAATACCAAACGCATCTCAGAGGAGGAAACATTGGTGTTCTGTGTTTGGATAATTAGCCAGACGTCATCCCTTCATTTCAAGACTCTACCAATAGCATGATGGTTTAAAATATTCTTGCCCTATACAGGGTTCTTTGGATTCTGAAGTTCTTAACCACATTATTAAGTGATTAGTAATAAGGACTTAGACCAAAGATCTGAGGCTTGAAATAATTTTCCTGTGATTGCAATAAAGGTAATAATTTGATTAACATTGAAATGCTTTTCCATTGGGTTTCGTGTGTTTCTTTCTTTTTTCTAGAGCGTATATAATGGAAAACATCTTTGTAATTATTCCCAAGGTCTGAAAATTTAATCTCCATTGTGTAACTGAATTTTTCTCTACAGCTAAGTGGTTTTTCAGGATCCTCAACAGGCTAAGAACATCTAACTGTTGATCATTCTCTGGTGTGGGGAGGAGAATGTATGCATATGATCTCTCTCTCTCCCTCTCTCTCTGTCTCTCGATAAGCAAATTATCTCTTCAGTTTCCATTGCTGTTTGTTATGAACCTCTTCAGAAAACACTACTTATTTTTTTTTCCATTTGAATATTTAAGTGTCCATGCACTGGACAAATATTTATTGAATACAGTTGTGTGCCAGAATACAAGGAGTTGTATTTAAAGCTGAGTATATAGTGGTGAACAAAAGCTTGTGTCATCAAAAAGTTCATACCCTAGTTGGGGCGCCTGGGTGGCGCAGTCGGCTAAGCGTCCGACTTCAGCCAGGTCATGATCTCGCGGTCCGGGAGTTCGAGCCCCGCGTCGGGCTCTGGGCTGATGGCTCGGAGCCTGGAGCCTGTTTCCGATTCTGTGTCTCCCTCTCTCTCTGCCCCTCCCCCGTTCATGCTCTGTCTCTCTCTGTCCCAAAAATAAATAAACGTTGGAAAAAAAAAAAAAAAGTTCATACCCTAGTGAAGGAGACAGTAAATAAATAGAAATAAACAGAAAATAAGTACAAAGCCAAAAAAACAAAACAAAACAAAAAACAAAGCCTGCCAACCTACATAATTATATCTTGTTGTAAACTCTAAAGGAATCAACAAGATGTAATGGTAGGAAATAATGAGGTGTGGGCAAGGTGGGGTAGGGAAACCTACTTTGATAAGAGTGTCACGGGGCCTCTTTGAGGAAGTGACATTTAAACTGAAACCTGATGGAGCAGAAGGCACATGTGAAAAACAGAGTAATGAGTGTTCTATGTAGGGGATCAAGAGTTCCCAATAAAGGGAAAAGCATGAGCAGAGGTCCTGAGGTATGAATGAGTTCACCATGTTTAAGGAACAGGGAGGACAGTGTGCCTTGGGTATCAAAGGGCAAGTTGGAGGAAGGCATGAGATGACCTTGGGGAAGTCAGCCGAGATCCAATCATACAGTGTCTGATAGGACTATAATAAAGAATTTGGATTTTACACAAACTGTAGAGTTTTAAGAATTTTAATGAGTTTTAAGCAGTGAAGAAAAATGATCTGGCTTTTATTTTTATTTATTTATTTATTTCATTTGTTTAATGTCTGTTTTTGAGAGAGAGAGAAAGAGAGACAGAGCGTGTGCGGAGGAGGGTCAGAGAGAGAGAGAGAGAGATGGAGACACAGAATCCGAAGCAAGCTCCAGGCTCTGAGCTGTCAGCACAGAGCCTGATGCAGTGCTTCATGTACACTTAACTGATAAGTGCCTCTGGCTTTTAGTTTTAAAGGGCAATTTTAAAATGACGATTTACTGTCACACAGTAAATAAACTGAGAGGCAAAAATGGGAATACGAACAAAGAAGCTACCACTTAGCCACGGCAAGGAGAGACATGGTTAATTTCAAGACGGAAGTAGGAAGTAGCCACAACCGGATGGACAATGAGTTGGAGGCGGAAGGAGACGAGAAGGGGGATTTTCTGCCTTGAGCCACCAGAGAGGTGGTGCTGATGCCCTGCGGCTGGGAAGTCATACCAGACAGAGTCTTGGCAGGAAATAAATGGTCCCCTCAAACAGGGCAACTTGGAAACATTTTACGGAGGAATGATTGATGAAGATGTAGCAGAGTTCAGGGAGCCTGACAAGGGATGGTGAAGGACCCCAGGTGATCCCTGGGCCTGGAAAGAGCAAGGGAGTAGTCAGCTCCTGGAACTCAGAGAAGATGGAGTCAGAGCTACAGCTACAGAAGAGGGTCCCACGGAAACCGTGATCTTTTCCGTACTGGAATACAGTCTCTACCCAAACTGCCAAAGGCTGGCAGGAAGGGACTGAGGTTGCTGAGTACCCCAACTTCCCTGCACCCCTGCCCTCCAATCTCTGCCAGTGGCTCCACCAACAAACCTAAAACAAACCAGAATCCATAGCTTGTCCGTTGCTGTACCCAGAGAGGTGGCAGAGTAGGGTGGGGAAAGGTAGAGTCAATATCAAAGGTACCACATTGAAAACTAATGCGGGGACTGTTTTGGGAAGTGGGAATCAAAGTCACATTTTGTACGTGTTAAGCGTGGGACATTCTTCTGAGACTGGAACTCAGAAGAGACATTTGTACTGGAGACTCAAACTGCGACATCGTCACCATCGAGGTGGTTTCGGAAGCAACTGGAGAGATGAGATACTGTAGACAGGAAGTTAAGGTGGGATTGAAAGAAAGGGCAGGGGCGAGACCTGGAGAATCCAGTGTGCATATTCAGAGGAGAAGAAAAGGAAAGGTTGGTTCTGAGAGTCCAGAAGGAAAACCAAAAGAACGTGACATTGAGGAACCGAGAGAGGAGGAGGAGTAAGAGGGCAGCCGTGTCCGGTACAACTGAGAAGTCAG
Source organism: Lynx rufus (assembly GCF_022079265.1). Classification (NCBI taxonomy): domain Eukaryota; kingdom Metazoa; phylum Chordata; class Mammalia; order Carnivora; family Felidae; genus Lynx; species Lynx rufus. The sequence continues at coordinate 15,633,252 of NW_025814840.1, forward strand.
TAAGATGAACACAGAAATATGTCGTAGTGCAGTCAGTGAGAGTAACACAACCCTCAACGCCTTTGTTACTTTTCAAAACTGTATTATAAGCTTTAGTCGGGTGTACACATTTTATGGCAGTAGTAAACTAAATTTTTAAAACCGTAGGCAACAACAATCCATTTGGCATTTCTAATCATATAAAACTAGCTCCCCAACACAATCTACGCAACAAATTCTACCACAAAGGAACAGCAGGCCCAAATCGTTTTGCAAGCAAGATTTCCCAAATCTTAAAGGTCAGACTACCCCTATCTCGTCCGAACCAATCCGAGGAACAGAAATGAAAAGTTCCGTGATTTGTTTTTCTAGGCTGTTACGATCTTGATATGAGAAATAAAGACAGGACGAGAAAGGGCAATTTATAAATAAAATATCAGCAAATGAAACGTAGCAATATATATTATAGAATGCCTCAAGACCAAGAAAGGAAAGCAAGCATGATTCAACATTGGAAAATCTTCTTTAGTTCACCACCGGATTAGAAAAGAAAAAGCGTATGGTTTGCTCAATAGATACAGAAAAGTGTTTGATAAAATTCAGGATGCATTTATGATTAAGAAATGAAATTCAATAATGACAGTCTAGGTATTACTTTCCAAAGTGCATCTACCAAGCACCTAAACACTGGAACATTCTTTCTAAAGTCAGGAGCAGGAGAAGGAGGCTCATAATCACTGCTTCATTGAACACTGAGGAATCTGGCTCTAGGCCCAGATCCTGTGTGTGACCTTTCAGGCCCCACCATCGGCAATTACGTGGGCCAGGGGCCAACGGGCCAGGGCTTCACGTGGAAGGACTCATGGGGGAAGGCTGCCCTCCCCACCTCACACCTGCTGCACAATCAGCAAGGAGGAACCTGTCTTCAAGGACTCAGCTCCACACTCTACCCCAGTACTTTTATTCAGATCTGTATTCCTCCCCTAAATGCCTCTGTTCCAAGGATGCTCTGTCCAGGTCTTTCTTGGCAGGTGCCTCTGCCAAGGCTATCTTTGTGTGGAGGTGGCAACTGAAGATAATTTTCTCCACCCTGACTCGGTATTCAGCACTATCCTAGCCCTTCCTTTTCTCCCTGCCCCTGACCATCCTGGGTCCACACACGGCAGGCGCCTTTTGGTGGGGGAGGAGCTTCCACTGAAACGAAATGGTTCTTTGGCTATGTTGATACATCTGACCCTCACCTGGTGCCATTCTGCCAAGAAAAATCAAACGTTGGTAGAGCCAGCGCCTTTCCTGTTTAGATTCTTGCTTAGAAGTGTGACTGGATTGTTACTCTGATTTTGTCCTATTTTAACTGCCCATCTCAACACCTGGAAGTTCAACTCAGTTCTTGAAAAATATTGGACAAGGAGAGGTCCTTGCCAACACAATATACTCCCTATCTTCCCCTGAGCCCCCCAAGAGGTATAAGAGCTTCAAAATTGCTGTTATTACTAGACCAATGTCATTGTCTGCATAAAAGAACAAAGAAAACCTATAGAAGGGTCATAAAAAAAAAAAAAAAAGACAGGAGTTTAGGAAGGTTGCTGGAATCAACATCAATGTATACAAATCAACATGATTCCAATTACACACCAGCAACTAACCAATTTGATTGTTTTTAATGTTTGTTTATTTTTCAGAGAGAGAGAAAGAGAGAGAGAGTGCGAGCGGGGAAAGGGCAGAGAGAGAGGGAGACACACAATTGGAAGCAGGCTCCAGGCTCTGAGCTGTCAGCACAGAGTCCGACGCAGGGCTTGAACCCATGAACTGTGAGATCGTGACCTGAACTGAAGTTGGACACTCAACCAACTGAGCCACCCAGGTGCACACCAATTTGAAAATATGTATTTAAAAGGGCCCATTTGGGGCGCCTGGGTGGCGCAGTCGGTTAAGCGTCCGACTTCAGCCAGGTCACGATCTCACGCTCCGTGAGTTCGAGCCCCGCGTCGGGCTCTGGGCTGATGGCTCAGAGCCTGGAGCCTGTTTCCGATTCTGTGTCTCCCTCTCTCTCTGCCCCTCCCCCGTTCATGCTCTGTCTCTCTCTGTCCCAAAAATAAATAAACGTGGAAAAAATAAAATAAAAAATAAAAGGGCCCATTCACGATAGTGAATTAAACACAATGTATAATTAATTAATTAAAACACAATGTATAAATATGAGAAGACAATATGTTAAAGCATTATTGAAGGACATGGAAAGGACTTACAGCTATAGAAGGAGGTACAGTGTTTATGGATACCCAATATCACAAATATGTCAATTCTAGAAAATTAATCTGTAAATTCCATGCAGTGTAAATAATATTTGCTGCCTATTTTGTGGAGCTCCATACACTGGTCCTAAATTTCATAAGTAAAAGGACCAAGGATAGCCTAGAAGAGCATTTTTAGGGGTGCCTGAGTGGGTCAGTTGGTTAAGCATCCGACCTGGGTTCAGGTCATGATCTCACAGCTTGTGAATTGGAGCCCTGTGTCGGGCTCTGTGCTGACAGCTCAGAGTCTTGAGCCTGTTTCGGATTCTGTATCTACCTCTCTCTCTGCCCCTCCTCTACTCATACTCCATCTCTCTCTCTCTCTCTCTCTCTCTCTCTCTCTCTCTCTCAATAAACAAAAAAAACAAACAAACAAAAAGATCAAACACATACACACACACACACACACACACACAAAGAAAAAAAAGAAAATTTTTAAAGGGTGAAACTTGGGTGTTGGGGGTGGCCCATGAAGTCAAAACTATTTTCATAGAAATGCGGAAACATTATTTGCCTTTTTCATTCTCAATCTCTCACTGGTGTGCTGTGGAGTTTTCCAGAGGCTACTTGGCAGGTAATAAACATCACAATAGACTGAATGCAAAAGCAGATAAGAGAATCCAGCTACTTCCTATGAAGACAGACATCAAAGAGATTGCAAAAGCATAAAGACAGTGCCATTCTTACGATCTTTTTGTTTGGGAGAATTATTTATTTTTTATTAAAAAAAATATTAGCTGTGTTCACATGCAGTAGCCTTACTAATAATGTTGCTTTTAAATGAATTCCTAACCAAACATTTTAAAAACGTCTCACTTTCCATTTCTAGTACAGTAAATATGGATGGAAAGAATCCACATAAACCAAAGTTCTTTGGAGCACGCAATAATTTCTCAGAGCGTGATAGGTTCCTGGGACAAAGATGTCTGAGAACTGCTGGCAGAGACCATATAAAAGACGAAGAAGGGAGTGGGCTTGCCCTTCTAGGTAACAGTACTTATTGTGAAGCCAGAGTAGCTAAATTTAGGAGCAAAAATTAAAATGTCTCATATTTACCAAGCTTTGTGGTAGAATATGAAGAAACAGGAATTCTCATGCTGCGGGTAGCACAGCAAATTGGTTCCACTACTCTGGAGAGAGACTTGGCAGTGTTGAAAATGTGTATTACTGTTGAACCTGGCAATTCCAATTCTAGGTACAAAATCCTAAGGAAATTTGAGCACATGTGCACAGAAGGACAAGAAGAATATTAATTGCAGCATTGTCGGGAAGAAGAAAAATCCAGAAACAACCTACATGTCCCCCAGTGGGAATCAGAAGGGAACATAATAACCCCAGAGTAATAGTCACCTGCTGGAAGGAGGGGGCGAAGAAATGGGGAGAGGACACAAGGGGGCTTTCTGTTGTATCTGCGTGTTTTTCTCATGAGGAAGGGAATGAGACAGGGAGAAGAAAGGAGGGTCTGTCAGAGGGGGAAAGACCGCACACCCAGCACAAGGGCAGCACCGGCTTAAATCTGGTTGACGTATACCCAGGACTTCGTTGTATTATTTATTCTTCTGAATGTTAAAAATATTACATGATAAAAACAAGTGATGGGTCTGCAGATTTGAGATCAAACACGTTCATTTACACTCCTGTTCTTTAAAATGCACACAATGGAACTGGTTGCCTATAAAGGGAATGTTAAAAATTTAAATTCAGGTACAAAGTGGTCTAAATACACACCACAGTCTAGCTCTTCCTAACACCCTGAGAGTGTTAAAGGAAGTTTTATTTGTTGTGAGTTTTATAACCAAGCTATTTCAAGAAATGCAGTCGAAGCACGGAGATCAGAATATTTCAATCTTCTGGTGCTTCCTAGGAGGTGCCATATGCTGAAGGAGCTGTCAGCCAGAAAAACATCCGCTGCAAAAGTGCACCCAGGCTTCTGGGGAGTTGGCTTGCATAACGGATCTCTAGCGTGAACTCGGAGAAGGGGCTGACATGGAGAACGGGAAGAGGTATCTTCCTGGTCTGTGCTCGTCTCTATTCTTCACCCAGGTGCACCTCAAGATTATCAGCCTCAAGAATCGGTTGAAGGAATCAACCAGTTTTAGTCTTGGGTGAGTGAGTTTGATGAGTCATCATTCCCAGTGCCCCAGCCCCCCCAAATCTCCGGATGGCAGAGTAGCTCATAGATAAGAAGTAAGGCAGGCAACGTACAGTCCATCCTAATTTTTAAGTTATGAATAGCTGCTAGATTTAATTATTGTTTCTATTCAATTCTGCAACATCCATTCAGCATATGCTTTATGAAGGGCACTATAGTAGGCTCTTTGCTAGGGACAAGGAAGAAAAACAAGACTGAATAAGACAGTCTCAACACATACATATGGAGAAGATGCCCGGGGCAGCTAAGGTTAGTTGTATTTATCCAGTGCTGCCAACTATTTTTCCATAACGGGACACACAGAACTCTTTAGGGAAGTTCTTAGACTCTTGTCACAACATCACAAAGATCCCTCTTAGTTTTGTAAATGTAGGTAGAATGTACATCAATTGGTCTTAAAAGCAAACAAAGAAAAAACAAAAAACAAAAAAACCTGACCTGAAGGATCAGATGCTTCTTGTGATTTGATGGAGACTGAGAAGGCAAGTAAATTTGTCCTGGGGTCAAGTAGGCTTCAGAGAAGAAGAGCCTCAAGCTCATGACTCCTTCTCTTTCGATGTTTGAAATTATTAGGAATGCTGATGCTTTAGGATAGGGTAGTGTCCTTCACTATCGTTCTACTGAGAACATTGGGACTGTTCTCTAACAGGAAAGGACCCTGAAGACCCCAAAGTAAATGAGAAACTAAGACCCCGTCCTTGTGATCCTCGCTCTGTACAGAACGACTAGAGCATCAAAACAAACCATTTTGAGGAAACAGTCCTGTAAATGGTTGCAGTTGGTACTAAAGAAGCATTGTGGAGAGACTTCAGTCTTTTTTTTTTTTTTTCAACGTTTATTTATTTTTGCGACAGAGAGAGACAGAGCATGAACGGGGGAGGGTCAGAGAGAGAGGGAGACACAGAATCGGAAACAGGCTCCAGGCTCTGAGCCATCCGCCCAGAGCCCGACGCGGGGCTCGAACTCACGGAGCGCGAGATCGTGACCTGGCTGAAGTCGGACGCCTAACCGACTGCGCCACCCAGGCGCCCCGAGACTTCAGTCTTTTAAAAAAATCTGTGGAAATCATTATAGCTGATAAGAATAGAAGCCACTCACAAATGGCTATATATTGTTCAGTAATTTTATGTTAGGCATTGAAAATACTATATGCAGAATTACATTGATTCTACCTCTAAGGAGTTGCTAGGAGTAAATCCGTAGAAAAGTTCTAGAAGCCAAATTTGTCATTAGTGTGAAATGTAGGTATTTTAGTTCAGACTGTAAAATTAAAATTTAAAAGATAATGTTCAGATTCTACAGAGGAAATGTGTAGCCTTCAACACGGTATTCTCAAGTATGGTACACACGAATCATGTCCAAAATGGTTGTGCCAAATACTACGTGCACTTGGATAATGCAGTGGAAAGCCTATCAGGAATTGGATTGCTTTCTACCAGCTTGGAGTAACAGCCAGGGCCAGCTATAGAATTTGGGGGGGCTCAGTGAAAAGTATAAAATGCAGGACTCATTGTTCAAAATACAGGAATAAAGTGACTAAAGTATAGAGCTTTTTCCTTTCTTCCAGGGTTTCTCTCCAATTTGTCATGTTTTTTTTACAGGTGATTTGTATTAATTTTCTATTGCTGCATAACTAATTACCACAAACTTAACAATTTACAATATTATTTGTGGGTTAGGACTCCAGGAATGTTTAGCTGAGTCCTCTGTCCAGGGTCTCATGGGCTTTAATCTCAGCGCTGGGTGGGGCTGGGATCTCATCTGATGTTCTCTTTCAAGCTCACACTGTTGTTGGAAGAACACAAGTCTCTTCAGGTATAGAATTCATGGCACTTGTTTCTTCCAGGCCAGCAGGAGACAGAGCTTCTCACCTCTAAACTCTCTTTTAAAGGGTTCACCTGATTAGGTGTGACTCACCTAGGATGGCCTCCCTTTTATTAACTTAAAACTAATTAGGGGCTTTACTTACATCTATCAAACCCTTTTGCCTCCACCATATTCTGTTAAAAGCAAAGTACAGGCCCTATGTACACACAAGGCGGCAGGGGGGATTATACAAGGGCACAGGTCACTGGGGGTCATCTTAGAATTCTGCCTATCACACCATTAAATGTTTTTCCAAGAAAAATTAATTTAAATGGTTAACATAAATTTCACTGTTCGTCTTTATATTATGCAATGCCAGTTTTAAGTACTACTAGAAGAACATTTACTTGTATGTGGAATCATCAAAATTACACAATTGGTATTTTAAAAGTTTCTGTGTACATGGACAATGGAAATGCTGCCCCAAACCGTACTAACTCAACGTTCTGCTCGCTTCTTGATACACGCATATTCCACCAACACCCTCTGCTGCTGGCTTCCTGATGAATAAGGAATAACTAAAAGATAAGGAACTTGGGGGTGCTCTGTCTTTCTCTACGTCCTGATTTTCAATATAATTGGTTGGCTAAAACGGGCAAGTAACATGAGGAAGAAAGGATATGATGGGCTCCGTCGGTCACTCATACTTCTTAGAACACCGCCACCTTCTTTCTGTGTTTGAAGCAAGTTCTTGTTTGAACAGAAGACCTGACCTCTTGGGACTATCAGCACCTCTACCTACGCAGTATAGATGCAACATACGGACCTGGTGCTGCTTTGAGTTTCATTGAACTCTCACCACTATGAGTCCATTGGAATTCTGTGTTCATGGATATCATGAACACTGTATGAAACAGGGCAGCAGAGAATGATAAATATGTCTGTTTTGCACATATGTTCTACTCAAGCACATGCTCCAGTCTCCCATGAGACTTGAATTTGTGTGTTTACAAAACACAAATTCAAAGATAAAATGATTTAGAATTTGAAGACAGTGGGAACAGAACCTTGAAGCAAGTGCAGGGTCCTTCTGAGGTGTGGGGCCTTGAGTACAAGGTAATTGTGTTACAGAAGTTGCTTAAGGCTGTACAGTTTCACAGGATAGCTCTTCTGACCTCGACTACTTCCATTGAGCCATACCTCGTGCTGCCATTACTGCTGTCATGGTTCACCCTTCTTTTCTATAACTTAATTGGGTTCCTCACCTCTCGTTTAAGAGCCTGATAATGGGGCATGGAAAAGAAAGTGGGGTTTCAATGGCCAAGTACATCAAGGAGAGGGAAGTATGCATTGAACTGACATGCAGGTTAGCAGTTACATTCAGGAGGCCAGTGGGTTCGTGATCTTCTGTTAGTTTGAAAGGCTCATGTGCCAGTCATCCAGTTGCTGGTAAAAGCAGTGGTGCCCATGAGTCAGGATTACTGATATTATTGTGTCCCACCCTCAGATATCCTCTCCTTGAATGTACCTCCGACCTAGACCTAGCCTGTACTAATACAAGCTAGTGAACATTCTTAAGAAAGTCATAATGGATGATGTCACTGCTGCTGTACTTTCACCATGATGAGTGGTATCTGGATCCTTTCTATTTCCAAAAAGTAAACTGCGACAGTTTACAACAACAACAAAAATATGTAAGCTATTGGTACAACCGCTTTGTTAAACTGTTTGGAAGAACCTACTAAAGTTCAACGTGGGGCTACCGTATGTCCCACAATTCCATTATTACCAATAGAAATGTGTATGTGTAGTTGAAAATAAACACCTATGCTAACAGCATGGTTCCTAATACCAAAATACTAGATATAACCCAAAGGTAAATCAATAGTGGCATGTATAAATAAATTGGGATGTATTTGCACAATGAAAAACCATAAAACAATGAGACGTAAACTGCAACTCTATGCCATGATGTGGGCAAATTACAAACAGAAGGTTGAGCGAAGGAAACCAGACACATGGTATATGGCCCTGTGGAACTAATCTAGGTGTTGGAGTTTAGGATAGCATTCCCCTTTGTGATGACTGGGTGAGGGGAGATAAGAGCTGGAAGGGGGGTCCAGTGAGGTTGACAGGGTTGTGGTAATGTTTTATTTCTTGACCTGGATGCTGTTACATGAAAATGTTACTTTGGGAAATTCACAGAGACATACTCTCCCATTTGTGCACTTACATGTATGAATATTGTACTTCCGTAAAATTTTGTATAAAACAGACATAAACGTAAAGGGAGAGATGGAGAGGGAGAAGGAGAGGGTGGGGAAAAGGGGAGAAAGGAAAGGAGGAAGAGAGAGAAAGAGACTAGAAATAAGCCAAAATAAGTAAATAAATAAGAGATAACTATATCAGTAGCTGTTAACAAGTAGTTACTAAAAAAAAAAAAAAAAAAAAAACTCATATCTGGGCTTTCTGGGAGCTAATGTAAAAGGCAAAATTTGGGGCGATTAAAAAATGTTTTCCAAGGAGACGCACTTTTCCTGGTATCAAGCTGCAAACTGAAGCTGTGTGTTCAAGAACATGGAAAAGTAAGCAGGTGGAATGTGGGTGCTTCAGAGCATGGATGAGACAATTTTGGTTTGAGGAGACATATAAAGCTTGGTGTTACCAATAAGCTGACCAGTCTGGAAAAAGCCCGCATATTGTCAGATTTTGAGAAATAATGATTGCCAATATATCTTCATAAGTATCAAGGAATATGCTAATCACTTAACTGAAATATTTCCTCATTTAATCCTTATAATCTTATGAGATAAATACTATTGATTTCTCCACTTTATCAATGTGAAAATGGAGTCCTGGAGGCACCTGCCTAAAGTAATAGAAGGTGAGCCGAAGAGCCCGGACTCTAACAGGTCTGTCTGCCTCCAGTCCTAAACATACATGCCTTTCCTGTGACACAGAAGATGAATCCCCACATCTCTGAATGAGTTAATTTTTTGGTTAGTATTTTCAATATAAATGTTATAGAATGTCTGCCAGACACACATTTTGACACATGAAGTGTCATTTTCTAATGGAAATAATCTTGTAGTAATGGGAGAGAGACCAGAAAACTCCATTTTGGGGGGTCATGTTCTTTATTTGTAATATGAAGGAGCTAAATTAAGTGATTTGTAAAATCTCTTCCAGTTCCAAATTCCTGTGAAGTTTTCTTTTCTGACAATGATTGTCTAACAATTTCAGCTGCTTTTTTATTTTTAATACCACACCTGGGTTCCTTGGGAGTGTAATCATATTCTCAGCATACGGATGGGTACCTACCTCCTTGCTGATGCAGGAAAGCATACATCTGGTTTAGTAAAAACAACTGAGTTAGAAGATAAAATAATAGGGGTGAAGTACAGCACAGTTTTATAAAGTTCAAAATTAAAATTTTACCTACTTATAGACTATTGCTATCCACTCCGACTCTGGAAATGACATAAGTAATGAAAACATCAATTGCCTAATATTTATACCAAGAGCTTTCCAGTTTTTCTATGGAAATGAGAAAGGCTATGAGTATGGAAAACAACCTGAGCTTCCTGATCTATATTAATGCTTAGCTCATAAGGTTCTTCTGAAGATGACGTGAGATCCTGGAAGCGCTTCATCAGCTTAAAGTGCTGTTCAGCGTCAGGAAGTATTGCTCTTAAATTAATGACAATGGAGACCACATAACAAAAAAAAAATTTTTTTTAAACCAAACCTAAGTTCCAGTGAAAAGCTAGACCATTGTTTTAGTAAAATTCTACTTCTAACACTGGTTCTTAGAGATTTACAGTATGAACTCCTGCTGTGATCAGAGAAATAGGAAGAGAGTACCAAGAAATCATATATTTCAGAAAAGGAGCAGTAGAACAGAAGGACGTTCCATCTGAAAATAGAAGTTCTGCCCTCTTACATACTTGAAATACAGAAAATACAGAAAATGTCGAGATACAGAGTACTTTGCTAACAGGAAGCCAATGTTCATACTTCAGACCTTCTTTTCAGAAGATTAGAAACCTCTTTTTCCTCACGTTAACAAATGCTGTCCCAAAGATCTTGGAAATATTCTCAAGAATTGTGGCTACGCAAGCAATCATTTTCAGACCAAATCTTCTGACAATACGTTCCTCCATACCTAAAGCAATCCATAATTTTTTATGTCATCCTGAGTCCAGAATTCAGTCCCAATTCACTCTGCAGGATTGACACCAAAATCACAAGTTATGAAACACACTACTCCTCCAGGCAGTTGCTGGGTGTAAGGTCTGAAATCGAACAGTTTCCCTTAATAAAACAAAAAGAAAAACTCTCCAAGGTTTCTGGGAGAGAATAGATAGCTAAAGGAGAAATCTGTGGGTAGAAAGGAGGAGCTGTCTAAGGGCCCCTATGTCTTCTGTCTTTCAATACGTAGACCCTGGGGGTATACTGCTTGTCCATTAGGATTTCAGCTCAATTATGAGCCACAACCCAATCCATTTCCTAGTGTTCTTACAGCTCAACTAAAAGCTCCTTCAAAAAGAACTATGTTAGAACTAAGAAGAAAACAAAAAATAAAAGAACAAAACGTATAATATTCTATGTGGTCAAGCTTACAAGCATAGGTTTCTGATCCTACAGTAACTAACTCATCCACTGACTCATAGGCCTGTGCCATTCCACGTTCTTTCTTTCCAATATACAACCTCAGGTGTTAACTTGTCCTACTATTACTCAGAAGCTTGTCTAATCTCCTGTCCTGGCCTATTTCTGAACAAAACAAATATTCTTTATTAAAACCTAAACCTTTGGATTCCTGTTGCCAAGGGTTCTCCTGTTCAGCTACAATATGTTCAGCTAAAGCGAAGTCCTCATCTCTTCCCAACTCATTCTCAAAGCTTCTGGCTCCTTTCTGACAAACAATCGACAGCTCCTTCCCCACTCACTCCATCCCCATTGCCAGGGCATTTAAAAGGGCAAATATTTTTGTGCACCTACTGTGGAAAGACTGAAGATATCCAGACAAAAAAATGTAAAAAAGAATTTTTTTTAAGATTTTGTTTAAAGCAAACTCCTGTAGTCAGGGCCACCTGGGTTTGTTTTCTTACTATTTTCAAAAACTTTTTCCTTCTTATGCCCTGGCGCAGAGTTCCCTTTCTCAATGAATGGGAAGTTTTGCATCCCCTTCTCCTACCACCCGCCCCCCCGGTCCTCTGCACAAGGCCCCGCTGCTTAATATTCTGAGAAGCCTTCGTGCTGCTTTGTCTCCATGGGCTTCTTTGTCTTGCTATGCCATGGAAAATGCGTTTAAACCTTTTGGAGGGAAGTGTTGATTTCCTGAGATTTTAATTGAAAATCTAGGGGCGCCTGGGTGGCTCAGCTGGTTAAGCCTCTGACTCTTGGTTTCAGCTCAGGTCATGATCTCGCGGTTTGTGAGTTCGAGCTCTGTCTTGGGGCTCTGCACTGACAGCGTGGAGCCTAAGTGGGATTCTGTCTCCCTCTCTCTGCCCCTCCCCCACTTGCTCGCTCGCTCTCTTTCTCAAAATAAACATTATAAAAAATAAAAATAAAAATCTATAGCCTCCTAAGGCAGAAATACAGATACCATGGTACATTCTCTATAATTCTAACTTTACTCCCCTCCAACACTCATGAACATTCACTGTCGAATATGCTAGACAGATCTGATTCAATCTTCAAACCAACCCTATAACGAAGAAATAATCTCCAAACATTAATATGACCGAGAATGCAAATTACCATTCATCTGTCTACAAAGGCCAGGATTATATCACTTTAATTTGCCACCAGGGTTTGTGATCTCCCCAGTAAAACTGAAAGACATTTTAAAAATATTTTGGCGTCAAAAGCAAAAATACTAGTTTTTCTCTTTGCAGCTTTTCTAGTAGATAACCTTTAGCTCAGCTCCAGCTTCTCACATTATACTCAGAGTTCTGTTTCTGCCCCCAAGTTGCCCCATAACCTGTTTCTATTCCTAAGCCCCGCTGACTGAGCTTTCAGTATATTTGAGGCTCTTTAGAAAACACACCGCCTTCTCATTTCTCCAGCAGCTCCCTCATTGGACTATGCTGAACAGTAGGTTTCCAATCCATTTTCATCAGCCTAAGCCCACCTGCTCTGTATCTTCCAGAAAATCCTCAAGCTGTCTTGTCCACTACCTTTTTCTTCTGGGCATAGTGCTATGAGATCATTCTTATTTTTACATCTGTGATTTCACTGGGATTTTGGAAGAAAAGGCCCGTAACTTTCCCTGAATATACAATTTTGCAGCAAAGACCCTTACCTGAATTTTCTAAATGTTCTAGAATTTATATGTATTATTATTGTAACACAGAAGAAGTATTTGAAAAATAAGGAAATAATTATATTACCATGGCTTGGCATTCCAACCGAATCATGCTCATCCTGAAATGTTATTTCCTGGCATGACAGGTTAATCTCTGGAGAGAAAATAGTAAAAATGCCTTGATCCTTGACCAAGTACGTTTTCTTTGCATTGTTTCAGGTTAAAAATAAGACGGATCCATTGGGTCATAAATCATTATCCCGTACAACTCCAGATATCTTAATCCAATTAAAACATAAGTAGCCCAAAGGATGGCTATAGCTCTAGGCCCAAGGACACTTTATATCTAGACAGATGTTAAGTATTGCTTATCTTATTTCTATGTTGCTTTCTTTGTTATGAAATTTCTTTGCCTTACCAACAACAGTGTGGTAATTAAACATTTGTTTAACTTATGATCTTTAACGATATGTTCACAGCGAATAAAAGTCTGGTTCCCAAATACAATTCCATACCAAATGTCCTGCTTTTACAGACAGAAAAATAAAAAATAATTGGGATGTGATGGGGTGGCTCTCAACAGAAAGCCAGAAGTCCATGACAGAAAGTTCAGTGTCGTTGTTCTTTGTATCTGAAGATATCAACAGTATGCATACGACTGGAGGAAAAACCAACATATTGTATGCATCTGCACAAGGCTCTTTGAATCTGCTTATGGTAACAGTTCAAAGGACTTGTCCCTGACAGCTGCCTGCTAAGCCACGAGTATTAATGTATTAATACTACACCGAGATAGGTCCTAACATTTCAATGGCTCACTGCTTCTTAGATCCTCTCCCATTTGGCTATGCCCACAGCAGTTTATTCAGAAAAGCTGGATTGCAGTAGTTCAGTTTTACAAACAATTAAATGACACATCTCCCTTATTTATGAGCCTGAAATACTATTTCATGTTTCAATGATTTAAGTAATTTAGGGATAAAGAATGCTTCAGGCGTGGTATCTATTATGATACCCTTAAAAATATAAGTTTATAGGTTGTAGAACTAAAACATGAAGTAGAACCTGAAAATAAGTTGCAAACAGGAAGTACTAAATGCATGAAAACAAGTATTTTTTTTTACTAGAAGTTATAAAAACTAACACCACAAGTTGAGAAATAAATATGGAGTAACTCAAAGAGAATCTTATTCAGCTACTCAGTTTTGTAATTTAAAGTACATTAATTCTTCAGTCTTTGTTGTACTTCAGACACATGTTGAACTAATCATTTTCCTCATCTATTCTCATCATAGGCAATGACTTACTAGTAATCAAATAAACCAGTCAGTTTTTCAACGTTTTTTATTTATTTTGGGGACAGAGAGAGACAGAGCATGAACGGGGGAGGGGCAGAGAGAGAGGGAGACACAGAATCGGAAACAGGCTCCAGGCTCCGAGCCATCAGCCCAGAGCCCGACGCGGGGCTCGAACTCACGGACCGCGATTTCGTGACCTGGCTGAAGTCGGACGCTTAACCGACTGCGCCACCCAGGCGCCCCAAACCAGTCAGTTTTTAAGGAATCATTTCTCTAATTATTCTGGCATTGTTGCTTATATTTTTGTCTCTTCCATTGTCATGAAAAAATGCTAACAATTTACACACCAAATTGATATCTAGCTACAGTACCCTGCATTATTTTGATATACTGGATGCTTTATATTAACTGAAAAATTACGATCATAGCCATAAGCCATTTCATATTTCAAAACTTTTACTGTTAAAAATTCTGTACCTCCAAGGAATTATTTCCATGATTTATAATATTCAAAATGTCAGGACTACTTATTGATGCTCATTTATAAATTAAAATACTCTATTGTTTCTATTGCTTAGGACTGTATTATACCCATGGCATCTGAAGCTCCCTAGAACTGGGACTTTTCTTACTCGACAAAGTTCCTTTCTACCACTCTGTAGCATGAAGCTACCATTCTTTTTTTTTAAAGTTTATCTATTTTGAGAGAGAACGTGCATGCGTGCATGGACACACACACGTATGGGGGAGGGGCAGAAAAGGGAGGGAGAGAGAATCCAAGCAGGCTCATGCAGTCAGCACAGAGCCTGATGCATGGCTCAATCTCACCAACTGTAAAAAATCATGACCTGGGCCACCACCCAGGTGCCCCATGAATCTACGCTTCTAATCAAGATATTCTCACGGTCCCATGAATACATTATACTCATTCCCATATTTCTTTTATTCATATTGCTTCTCAAAATATAACACCCTCAATCTCTGTCTTTTAAAATTCTATCTATTATGATCATTCAAAAGATAATGCTTACATATTTAATTACTTATAAAGGAAGAAAAATTAGGGCCTTGCTTCATACATCCAAAAATATCAGATATGTTAAAAAATGTGGAAGTTAAAATATAACACAGATAGAAAAATATATAAATAAATACTTGAACACAGAATAAGGTCTAAGTATAAAACCAAAAGAAGAAACAATCAGTAGACTTCATAAAAACAACCTTTTATACTTTAAAAATAACTTTGGAACAACCTGAAATGACAACAATAAACTGAATTTCCAAATAAGAAACTGGAAGACACCTTTCTGAGCTCCCTTCTCCAAATACTTCAGAAAACACCTGCAGGTTGCTTATACACAGCAAACAAAAACATAGTCAATAACCGTGTTTCCAATAAGGATTTTCTGCAGCTTATTCTTTGGATTTCTGCTCGTTTTGACTGCTTAATTTGATCCTCTCCCAATATATTCTTTGAAATGCATGGCTTTCATTAATTTGTTCAACACATGCTTTTATCACACCCCAACCACAAGCCAGACTGTGCTGGATTCTAAGACCATACTATACCGGTGGGCAAGACATATATGACCTCTTCCATCACTAAACTTAAGCCTAACAGAAGACAAACATCGATCAAGTAATCACACAAAACGTGTGAAAAAAATAAATAAAAGAGGGGCACCTGGGTGGCTCAGTCGGTTAAGCATCCAACTTCGGCTCAGGTCATGATCTCGCGGTCTGTGATTTCGAGCCCCGTGTCGGGCTCTGTGCTGACAGCTAGAGCCTGGAGCCTGCTTCGGATTCTGTGTCTCCTTCTCTCTCTGTCCCTCCCCCACTTGTGCTCTGTCTCTCTCTATCAAAAATAAATAAATGTATAAATAAATAAATAAATAAGCAAGCACTATGACAGTATATAAAAAGGACTTCACCTACTGGGGATATGGGATGTGTATGTATCCAAGATTTCCCTAAAGAATTCATATCTACATAAAACAGTACACTCTACCTGCAGGGGTATATCTTAAATATTTTTGTACTTTTCTTCATCTCACACAGTAAGTTCTTCTATATTTGTTAAGTGACTTATTCTCATTAAAACTTATTCCTATTAAAATTATATCCTTTTTAACTAGTCTTTTTTTTAATGGTGTACCTGAAGTTGGCTTTAGGATGACTGATACCTTCAGATGAATACTTTGAGAGATAGTTTAGAAAGATACTTTTATTCTTACAAGATTAAACAACTTAAATCTTACCTAGATTGTAAGGTGATTTCATGATTAATATGGTTAAATAGAAACCATCTAGACATCAAAATAACATTTATCATTCTTAAAAAGAATTATTCACACAAATTATGTACTAAAATAATGTACAGAATTATTAAAAATTGTTTCACTAACAGTACACATAGGTTCTAAAAAATGAAATGTCTTTTAAAAGCACATATTTTCACATTGTATATCCTGGAAGTTTATTTATCACTAATTCGCAAATATCTTTGCATTGCTTGGAAATATTTAGTGAACCAACGTCATCATCTTCTTCAAAGTGATCTGGTGTGCTGCTATCCAGGACATTAAGTTCTAGTTCTGATAAATTAGACGGCAGATAAGAACTCACTTGAGATGTCCGAGGTGACTGGCTTTTTTCTGAAGACTTGCAACCGATTTTTGTTTTAAGTTTAGTAACTTTAGAATTATGCACACTGTTTCGATCTACCTGGTTTCCTTTTTCCTCAGTCCAATGTGATACAGACAAATCACTGGTAGAGATACTAGAATCTTCCTCCAAACTTTTATCTGGAATCCTTGAAATATGAGATCCTTTATGTGAGCGTACTGGTGAGCCAGCTGAAAAAGGTGGGCTAAGAATAGAACTCTTTTCGCTGCTGTTTTTTCTTATGGACAGTCTTGTTTCACTAGACTTACCTGTGTATTGATTATGTTTTGGATTTTCTGCTGCTAAATGGCTATCACAAGCTTGTAAAATTCTGCTAGTATCCTCGGTGGTATAGAAATCTTCGGAAAAGCAAGGACTGGTGAAGTCATCTGAATACTTTAGTTCTGAGATGCTTTCAGAGCAACTACTCCCACTTGGTTTTTCACTCATATCATCAGTAAGAATGTCATCATCGGTGACTTTGACCTGCTTATCCTCTATTTCTTTATCTACTACAATTCTGTCAGCAACTGCAACCTGTTGGAAAAGACATGGACTTTGGATTTTCCTTTCCATTTCTCCTTCCAAAATACTTGCATGAGTAAACCTTTCTGGGACAATGGAATCTGAAGGACGTATAATTTCTTCCAATAAACCATTATTTGTTCTATGTTCACCACACTCTGTTTTTTCAGTTGCACATTTCAGCTTAGTTTCTTTACCTGTGCTAGGATCATCAAAACCACCAGTGATTTGCTTTGAGGTATCACTGTTCTCAGCAAAAGATGCATCTGATTTCGAACACCTATCTTTAGGCAGTTGATGTGGCTTCTGAGGTTGTTCTGCAAAGCTG
Source organism: Lynx rufus (assembly GCF_022079265.1). Classification (NCBI taxonomy): domain Eukaryota; kingdom Metazoa; phylum Chordata; class Mammalia; order Carnivora; family Felidae; genus Lynx; species Lynx rufus. The sequence goes on from NW_025814840.1 coordinate 15,650,614, forward strand.
AATACTTTAACTGTGGATGATGGAAATCTGAGTTTTGCACCCAACATCTGTGCTTGCATTTTTCTATACTGTTCTCTTTTCTCATGCACTAACAACATATCAGGGTTTGTTTGCTTTAAACGTAGTTTAAGTGTATTTGTTAAACCATAAAGCAGCCTCCCCCTTGGAACTCTTTTGGGAGGGTTTCCACTGTTCTTTTCAAAATATTTCTCTTTTTTGAGATTTTCACCTTGGTTCTTTTTATACTGAAGATTCACTGACTTGTCATTTTCCCCCACAGAAAGCTTACCCTTCTTAGATTCAGATTTACATGTGCATTTGGCAGACGACTCTGGTGACTTCTTACCCTCAGTTCTATATAACCAGGCTAAGTGAGGATGTATTTGAGGGGGGCTTGCCACAGGTTGGTTATATAACAAGGACAACTCAACCAACAAAGCGTTTATCAAAGGCAGCTGCCTTATTGTGTTAATTCTACTTTGTTCAGTTTGCCCGTGATATGCAGTTTGATCACTGGCTCCTTTATCCTGAACATGTGGAGGATTTATGAGCTTTGGAGGACTCTCATGTGTCCCAGAATCAGCATGTTTCAGAGAATCAGTATGTGCTGGGACAGTTACGTGATTTCCCTCCAGAGAAATACCATCCAATTCCTCAGGGGCATTTATTTGAGGTTTAATGGTGATTGTACCCTGTACAGGAGGCATCTTTTCTTGGGTCAAATGAGTGTAATACAGAGGAGGAGGGCAAAATATGTTGGCTTCAATGTCCAACTCTGTGACTCCCTGACATGGGGGGCTAACGCTTCTCATCCCACTAGAATTTGAACAAACAGAGCTGGTTTTGCCATGCTCCACAGAAATGGTGTTACTACAGTTGGTCTTACTATGGAAAGCTATTTCCTTCAAATCCTTCCGTGCCTTTGGGATTTTTAAACTCACAAGGGACTTATCAGCATCTCTTGGTCTTGGCTCGGAGTCTGGCTGCTGTGTTTCCTGTGGGGTCTGGGAACTGACCTCTACACGCTCCACCCCACCTCCTGCGGTAGCGACTGGCCGCTCAAGATGGCCCAACAAGCTGCTTCCCAAATCAGTGAAGCGGTAGCCCAGGGCAATGTCCCCAATCCGCTCCCCGACTTGGTTATGCAGAGGGAAACTTCCTCGATGACCCTGGGAGCAGCCGGAGGCGGCCTGTCCCAGGACCTTGTGGGCGGCGGCGGCCAGCGAGATGCTACAGGCACCCAGGAGTCGCGGGGCAGGAGTCGGGCGCCCAGGGGGCAGCTGCAGCAGCAAGGTGTAAAGCGGTGTCCGAAGGAGCAGGCGGTGCAGGGTAACGGGGTGCAGGCGGAAGAGACAGGACTTGCCGCGACCGAAGCTGACCAGGCCAGGCCGGGGTTCCGGGGCTGGGGCGCCTGGGCCATCAGGAGGGTAAACCAGCAGGGTGGGGAAGTCCAGCAGGCGGAAGGCCACTGCGGGGCACAGGTCGCGCGACGGCCGTGGTGGCGACGCCTCCCCCTCCTCCTCATCCTCCTCTTGCTCCTCCTCCTCCTCGACCACGGGCCGCGGCGGCGGCGGCAGCAGCCCGGCTTCAAGACGCACCCAATCGACGAGCAGCTCCAGCGAGAAAAGCCGCTCGGACGAGGGGACCGCCATTGCTGTTGCCCCTGGAGACGCTGAAGCTTGGTTCTCGCGAGAGACCGGGAGACCACAGCGCCTGTCTCTACTCTCTCGCGAGACTTAAGGGGGCGCCCCGGCTGGCCTAAGGCTAGAGCTGCTGTGCGAATTTTCGCCGCTCAATGTATTTTCCTTTCCAGGCTTGTGTTTACACAGTTGTTTATAATCCCGAGGCATGATCACATGATGGCAAAAACAACAACAACAACAACAACAAAAACAGCAAAACACCAGACTTATTTTTTGTTGTTGTTTTGGTCACGTTTTTATCCCTGCAGATCTCATGCAATTTTGAAGCGGGGTCAAGTCTATATGAGGAAAATTGAAAGTAAATCAGGACTCCCTTTCCAGACCCCAGGGCTAATGAAAGCCAGTGTACTTTCCAAGGTCGGCCTTCTCTGGCTGCTGATCCACCCCAAAGATGATGACACTGCTCTGAAGTGGCCTGGGAGCCTCTGTTTGGGTGAATTATGGTAGCACTGAAACACAAAGGGGCTGTGATCACATTTCCATTTGAGCAATCACCATGTGTGAAATTGATGTTAATGATTCCATTTAAAAACAAATACACACACACACACACACACACACAGTTGGGGGAAGGGGAAAGATCTTATAACTGTCCCAGGTTTTCAAGGAGAGGTACTTCTAACCTCAGTAAATTAGCCAGCCAGATTGGAACCAAGGCTGGTAACACGGGGAGCCTTGAATGACAGAGTAAAGAATTTGAACTGTCGTCTGTACAAGTTGTTTTGAACGAATAAGTGTGATCATAGCAGTGTTTAGAAATATAGCAATACAAATACAAAGGATGGATTCTACTAATAAATTGAATTCACAGCAGTCTATTGGGAGGCTTTCTCACTGGTTCAGATGAGGGAGAATGATGGCCTGAAATTGGTCAGGGTCAGTTTAGAGGAGAAAGAGGTGACAGACGAGTCATTTGTGATAGCAGAATTTGGTGACTAAGGGAGAGAAGTTATGGGTGAATTTTTTTTTCTTTTGCTACTGAAGGAGAAAAAAATGAGGCATAGATTTGATATATATATATATACATATATGTATATTTAATGTTTATTTATTTTTGGGAGAGCGAGAGAGAGGGCACGCACAAGCAGGGGAGGGGGATGGAGGATCCAAAGCAAAGCTGGGCTCTGCGCTGACAGCAGAGAGCCTGACCCAGGTTCGAACTCATGAACCACATGAGATCACGACCTGAGCTGAAGTCGGACGCTCAACCGACTGAGCCACCCAGGCGCCCTGAATTGATATATATATTTTTAAAAGTTACTTTGGGTTTGGAGGATTGTAGCGTTTGCGGTTCCTGCCAGACATCATGTTTAATTTTAGACAGCTTTATAATTTATAGTTACATTACATCAAAGCTCAGAAGAACATTGTGAAGCTCAAGGGAAATTCAGAATTGGAAGGACTTGATGCTTTAGGGGGAAGACTGAGGAAGGCTCCATTGCAGTATATAAGTAGAATACACTACTCTTGGCCTTGAGAATCTTACTATCTACTTACAGAGGAAAAATTTATCCAGCGACATGCTTAATGGATGGGATGACACAAAGCCATAAAAAGCAACATATTCACAAGTGGAAAGCAAGGAGGTATTGAGTCCATATGTGCATCCTGCAACAAGTCTTCTAGATTCGGTTAATAGTGTGGCATATCAGCACTTGCATATCTCCTGCATACAGACAGGGAAACCAATGTCCTTCTTCTATAAAGATGTCGCTTCAATAATATGTGAAGTTTCTACAGGGAGAATATGTTCTTTGCCCAGATACCTTATATTATGGTATTGCAATACATGAATAATATTTTATAATTGTAAATAGGGGTAAACTTAACAAGTGAAACTTCTGGTATGAAAATTAAAAAGCTTCCGCATTCATAGACCATTCATGGAGAAATAGCACAGTGGAATGGCCGAGAGCCCGGATTCTGTAGGCAAACCACCGGCCTCAAATCCTGGCTCTGCGGCCATATATTAGCTTCTCAACAATTTATCATCTTCCTCACCCAAAAAATCAGGTAGTTATAGTATCTACCTTAGAAAACTATTACAATATGAATATATGTGATATTAGTATTATAGTACTATAGTATACTATGCTAAGTAGTATCGTATATTTATATGGCCTGGCACATAGCAAATACTTGCTAAGATAAATATCTTTTTACTTATTATTTGCCATTAGCAGACTTTTTGAGTTTTTTAAAGTGCTAAGGTAGTAATAAGTAATTTATCAGACATGGGCCTATTGTTTGTGATCTATAAAAGTTTATATGCTCTGTACTCTGCCTTTCATGTGGTAGCCAACTGTTCTTGTCATAGGAAAAGGCAGGACGAGGCAAGAAACTATGGATTCATGCACAATAATACCTTAAGATATAAATCTGCTGTGCAATGTTAAGGATTTTGAAGTTTTTTGTGGGGAGTGGCCTGGATTAGGATGTTGGCAATGGTGTGGAGAGAAAGAAACAGACTCGAGAAACACTTAGGAGAGAGATTTAATGGGACTGGTTGATTGATTGTATGTGAGGTGTGAGGGAATGGAAGGTGAAGTCCAGGTTTCTACTTTAGGCAATTAGGTAGGTGGGACAGATACAGAGAAGCTGGGCATTGTTGTAATTGCTGTTAAACAAGGAGGTGAGAGAGGCCTGAAGAGAAAACTATGAGCTTCAGCGTCTGATATGTTGAGTTTGACATATTTGTCACGCGTCCAGGTTAAAGGTGTAAGTTAAAAGAGAGATCTGGACTGGAAATACAGGTTTATGAGACATGACGATGGAGATGGTAACCTAATTTCTTCATATAAGGCATAAAGAAATATGGCAACGAGACTTTTCTCTTTTATGCGTGTTATCTCAGGACTGTGTGTATTGTAATAATTTTGGCTTGACTGATAATGAATTAGAATCACATATGATCAGATATGATGCTGACAACCATTTCCGGGGGAATAACTTCAGGGTGAAAAGAGACAAAGTCAGAATCATTAACTAAGGTAAGGCATGATGGGACCTCAGTAATTTTGAGAGGAAAGGGCAACTGGATTAGTGAAACTGATTGAGCTGTGGGTCTGGCTTTTAAAAGGCAGACAGTACGTTACCATGGTAAGGGCTGTGGACCCAAAGGAATGGGTCCAGCAGGTGGGATGGTTTAGCAAGAGTTGTAACAAAATGGCAGTTGTGGGATTAAGTAGGAGAGCAGCATCATATTCTGGGTGGCTGGTCTACTTTGGAGCGGAAATGCGAACATGTGGAGCAGAAATGAGAACATGCCGGAGTGGAAATGCGAACATGTGGGAAAAGATCAGCTCCTGGAGGAGCATGGAGGCAGGTAAAAACAACATAGATGTCGTTGCTCCAACCTAGTTTACTTAGCTTCAGAAAATGGAGAGTAGCTAAGGTGCTACTGAGGGAAGTGAGGTAGACCTCAAGTTTTATGGACCAAATACCGATTAGGAGGAATCTGTAACTCAGGGACCATGAAAATGCCAAGAATTACTCTAGAAGCACCAAGTACTAATTCCAAGCCCCATTAGGAAAGGCATTCTGCTCCCTGTAGACTTCCTGGCTTAGTCAGGATTAGCTCTAAAATCAGATATAACCGCCTATAATTGACATGGGGGCTGAAGATGCCTGCCAGGAGGAGGAACTAAAGTTAAGTAAAGAAAGGGCCAGCATGGAGCTAAGTAGGGGGAAAGTAAATCTAATATCCTTTTTTTAAGAAGAACTTTACACAGTGCTTCCTTTCCCCCGTGTAAAAGAATGCAGTCTACAAAAAGCTTACAGCTAGCACGAAGCTTAATGGTGAGAAAATAGAAGCTTTTCCACTAAGTCAGGAACAAGGCAGGGATGTCCCCTTTTACCACTGCTTTTCAACCCTGAACTGGAAGTCCTAGCAATAAGACAATAAGAAAAGGAAAGGAAAGGAAATAAAAGATTGGGAAGGAAGAAATAAAATTGTCTTTGTTTGCAGGTGCTGTGATCATCGATGCAGAAAATCCAAAAGAACTGACAAACTCTTGGAAATAATAAGTGATAATAGCAATGTTGCAGGATATCAGGTTAATATACCAAAGTCAACAGCTTTCCTATATGCCAGCAATGAACAAGTAGAATTGGAAATTAAAAGCATAATGTCATTTACATTAGCACCTCCCCAAAATGAAATACATAGGCCTAAATCTAACAAAATATGTCCATGATCTGAAACCATGTGTGCCCCATAGGGTTAATGAGGTTGCAACTAGTAGAAAATTTAAAGCTTGTTTTTCAAAGAACTGTTTCTCCCTAATCGGCTATTGTATCGTTTCAGGCCCCACTAACAAATCCACTACCTGTCTCTGCAGAAGCCTGGATTCAAGGTCAATTGATATGGTTCCAGCCTATGAGCAAGCAATACCCTGCATTCCTTACCCAAGCTAATGAGCCCAAGACCCCATCCAGTTTATACCAGCTCTCAAAACATGTCCCTTCTCCTTGTCCTAAGATATCCTCCTGACATCAGGGGATGAAGTTTGCCTCCTTCTGATGTGAAGTCTCCACCCCAAACTGAAGGTGGGGTGTATGTTACATATATGTTTGCTCAATTAACATGCTCCATCTTTCCTCATGAAGAATTGTATGTTTTCCCACCCTTTTCATCAATATGTATGTAGTCTCAACCTCTATGATTATAAGAAATGTGTTCTCTCTCCCTTCTTGGAGGTGAGTTTGACACCTGCCTTCCCATCTCCTTGTTTGGCTGCCTTTCGGATAAACTCTTTCCTTGCTGCAAACCCAGTGATTGTGTTTGCTGCACCTTGGGCAGATGGACTTGGGTTCTGTTACAGGCCTATAATGAGGAAAACTAGAAAACTGACAAATTCTAAGAAAAACTGAATAGAGAAATAGTCTGTTTTTATGGATAGAAAGACTGAATATGGTCAAGATGTCAGTTTTTCCCAACTTAATTATAGAATCAGTGCAAAGCCAATCAAAATCCCAAGCATCAAGTTATTTTGCAGATATGAACTGATTCTAAACTGATTCTGAAGTTTACATGGAAAAAACAAAAACACAAACAAATAGAGGAAAAAACAATAAAGTTCATTCGGAGAGGCAAGAGACCCAGAATAGCCAACACAGTACTGATGAATGAAGTTGCAGAACTGACACTACTCATCTTCAGCTATGGTAATTAAGACAGTGTGGTATTGGTGAAAGAATAGACAAATAGATCAAGGGGATGGAATAAAAAGCCCGGAAATAGACCCTTGTAACTATAATCAACTGATTTTTTGACAAAGGACCAAAGGTAATGCAAAAATGCAAAGGCAGTGTTTTCAACAAATGGTGCTGGAACAGTTGGACATCCACATTGAAAAAAATCACAACTTTCACAAAAGTTAATTCAAAATGGGTCACAGCATTAAATGCAAAACACAGAACTATGAAAGTCCTCCAAGGCAACATAGGAGAAAGTCTAGCTGACCTTGGGCTTACAATCACTGTTTAGATACAACACCAAAGGCATGATCCATGAAAGAAAAAAATGATAGCAAGATTGTGTTAAAATTAAAAATGTTTGCTCTGTGAAAGACACTGTTAAGAGAATGAAAAGAAAAGGCAAATCCTGGGAGGAAATATTTTCAAAAGATGCATTTGATAAATAAATGTTCATCAAAATATGTAAAGGACTCTGAAAATGCCACAATAAGAAAAAAAAAAAAAAAACTAAAAATGGGCCAAAAACCTGAACAGACACATCACTAAAGAAGATACATGAATGGAAAATAAGCATGTGGGAGAGGAGCGGGTGACTTAGTCGGTTAAGCCTCTGACTCTTCGTTTTGGCTCAGGTCATGATCTCATGGTTTGTGGGTTGGAGCCCCATATCAGGCTCCGTGCTGACAGTTGTGAGCCTGCTTGGGATTCTCTCTCTCTCTCTCTCTCTCTCTCTCTCTCTGCCCCTCCCCTGCTCATTCTCTATCTCTCTCTCAAAATAAATAAATAAATAAATAAATAAATAAATAAATAAATAAATAAACATTAAAAAACAAATAAGCATGTTGGGGCACCTGGGTGGCTCAGTCAGTTAGGCTTCCAACTTTGGCTCAGGTCATGGTCTCTTGGTCTGTGAGTTCGTGCCCCACATCGGGCTCTGTGCTGACAGCTCGGATTCTGTGTCTCCCTCTCTCTCTGCTCCTCCCCCACTCATGCTCTGTCTGTCTCTGTCTCTCCAAAATGAATAAATGTTAAAAAAAATTTTTTAAAAAATGTAAAAGAATGCTCCCAATTGTATACCAACAGGGAAATGCAAATTAAAGCAAGAGAGTGATACCACACACATCTACCAGAATGACCAAAATCCAGAAAACTGACAGCACAAAATGCTGGTGAAGATGTGGAGCAACAGGAACTCTCATTCATTGCAGGTGGGGATGCAAAATGGCACTGTCACTTTGGAAGACAGTTTGTCAGTATCTTAAAAGTTTAAATGTACTCTTACTATATGATCCTTGCAGTCATGCTCCTTGGTATTTACCCAAAGGAACTGGAAACTTACATCTACACAAAAACCTGTAAGTACATGTTTATTGTAGATTTATCATAACTATCCAAATGACAATCAGGCAACCAAGATATCTTTCAATAGGTGAACAGAAAATTAACTATGGCACATCGAAACGATAGAACATTATTCAGTGCTAAAAAAAGTGAGCTTTTAAGCCATGAAAAGACACAGAGGAAGCTTAAATGCATAATAATAAGTGAAAGAAGCCAGTAAGAAAATCTGTACACTGTCTGATTCCAATACAATGACATTTGGCAAAAAGCCAAACTATGGAGACAGTAAAAAAAAAAAAAAAAAAAAAATCATTGGTTGCCAAGGTGGTTAGAGAAGAGAAAGGGATGAACAGACAGAGTACAGAGGATTTTTGGGACAATGAGAATACTCTGGATAATACCCTAATGATGGATGCCTACCATTATACATTTGTCCAAACCTATAGAATGTGCATACCAAGAGTGAACCTTAATGTCAGCTATGGACTTTGAGTGATGCTGATGTGTCAATGTCGGTTCACCAGTTATAATAAATGGACCAGTCTGGTGGGGGGATGTTGATAATGGAGGAGCTTATACACATGTGGGGTCAGGAGGGATATAAGAAATCTCTATGCCTTCTGCTCAGTTGTGCTGTGAACCTAACACTGCTCTAAAAAATAGAGCCTCTTAAAAAAAGGATATAACAAAAAGGTAGAAGATACAATACAAGTAAGGAGCTAAAACAAGAGAGAATTCTAAAAGGAAAATGGGAAAAATACAGGAAATAAAACCTGCACACTGAACAGAAATGTAAAAAGGTCAGATTAAAGTCCTTTCCCCTTTACTGTATTGAAAAACCCCTTGCAAATGTTGTCTGGGAACCTCAGCTCCAAATATTGCTTAAGAGACAGATTGGAATTTCTGATGCCCCTGTCTGGGCCTCGGTTACCCCCCTTTGGCTTCCAAAGGCTCCGTATCTCAGGGCTCTGCATACATAATGTATTCCTGAGGCAAGAAGACCTCAATTAGAAGGTTACCATAAACTTCACACAACGTAAACTGTTAAAAAAAAAAAATGGAACTTTCAAAACATTCGCCTTGACATATTCTGTTAGCGCTAAAGATGATTTGCTTCTAATCCTCAGAATGTGTGCAGGGGTTGACTGTGGATCTCTTTTCCTTTGTTTCTAGTCTTTTCATTCCCTTCTCTTTCTAAGTCCCTGGTTACGGGGAATTGTAGCTTTTTCATGATGCTGTCATTAAACCAGGGACTGAGTTGTGATCGGCACCATGATGACCACTTCCCATATCATAGACACAAAATAGCTGTTTGTAAATAGTGCAAACTAAAGAAATTCTGTAAATTTGTCCCAAGGCTCTGCAACGCATTTTCGATTTCTATTTTAAACCTGCCAGAACTTGGTGTTAGAAATTCCTTCACTTAAAGAAGGACAAAGAGAAAGACTGGGGCCGCGGGGGGGAGGGGGGGGGGAGGCAGGACGGGGGGGGTGGTTGGAGAGTAAGCAAAGGCACTACTAAAGGGGAAGAGAGTGGCTGAAAAGCCCACTCTGATAAATCTTTTCAAGAATCGAGAGAAATCATCCAGTGTCTTAAGGCATTGAACACAATGGGTTCATTATTAATAAGCTTAACGTTACATAAGACTGACAGATGAAGTTAATTCATGAATTCTCCTTTCTTTCTCATGCAGATAAACACTATCAGGCCTTTTGGCCTCGACCACCAGGTCAGGCTTTCAGAATGCGAATAGCTCGTCCATTTAATGGAGTTAGGTTTTAAATTGGATTTGTTTTAAACAACTACATGTAATTTAGGTCCTTCCAAACAAATAGCCAGCTGTTGTGCTCATAATTAGTCAGATACCTATCTTCTGAAATCTGGGAAGTAAACCAAATCTTAGAACTTCATCAAGCAGACCAGTCCTTCAGGAGACGCTGGCCATACGCTGGAGCTAGGTGTGCACTAAAATAACTCTCTAGATAGTTCCAATTCTGTAGTGCCTCTTATCTCTGCTTGCCACTGGATTAGGTCCTTTGTAAATTCTCTTTCTGTGATCCTTGGAGCAACCCCATGAAATTATTGACATGCTCATAGTGAAACCAACTTGGAGAAGGTACAAAATGCATACAAATATGAATTTACACAGCCACTCAGTGACAAAGCTGGCATTAAAATGAAAATTCAGCTCTGCCTGCTTAAAAAAAAAACACACACAACTTATGCTTATCCCAGTAAATTCCCTTAGCTTTCTTTTCTATGCCAAGGAGAGTATTAATATGTAGAAAATGGACAATACCCAATCAAAAACTGTATTTTGGGGTACAGAGGAATAGTGAAATAATACCACAAGGAAGGTAAGAGGCAAACGCAGAATGTGGTTATGTTCCATGAGAAAACCTACCCAGTTGAAATAAGTCAAGGACACGGAGAAAGGGGGGAGGGAGATAAGGGGCTGCTCCAATTAAGAGTCATGAGATTTAACCATCAAATCTCTGGTGTGGGCCTTCTTGGGATTCTTCCTCAAACAAATTATCTAAAGCAACAGCGTGTTGGAGACAGTAAGTGCAGGGGGATGATAAGCTGGCATTAGATGATAGAAGAGAAGTATTGTTCACGTTAAGCGTGTTCATCTCATGAAGATTATTTAAGAAAATGTGTGTCTGTAAGAGAGTCCAGATGAGATGGTAGTGTTGCAAGGTGAACCTCCAGGACCCTGCAGCCTCTGCCCAGGGATGTCACTGTCCCTGGGATGTCACTGGAAGCTCTTGGTCTCGTCTGAAGAAAGAATTCGAGGAAAGACCAGGCACATGGTAGAGGGGTACAAGTAGGAAAGTTTATTATACCCCAAGATGTGAGAGCCGGCGAGCTCAAGGGGGCGCTGCGTGCCTCAGGCTTTGGGTCTCTATCTTCTATTGACAGTTGTTAACTAGAGGATGGAATATTTCTTACTCTGGGAGGGGATTTCTTTGGGAGCAAGGTTTCCCACCTTTTCTCCCTTACTTGGTCAGGTCTCTGGCCTTCTTTGTCTTGGTCCCATCTGGTTTGATCAGTTTCTTGGAGCTTCGTTTTTTGGAGTGCGGCCGGGACAGGTCTCTGACTTTCCAGATAGCTGGCTGTGACTCCCCCTTTGCTGGCCTTCAGCCATCCTGTTGAAGCCTAACTAACTGCCTACTCTAACAGTAGGAACGCAGTGACATTGCTTAGAAGGGTTTGTAATGCCTCTGGGTTTAAAAAAAAAAATGAGTAGGCAAAGCAAATGTGCTGAGATCTTGATAATTATTGAATCTGTGTGATAGATATATGCAAGTTTGTTATGCTATTTTCTATACTTGCTTTTCACACACACACACAAATATTAGAGCGTTTGGTTTCACAAGTTTCTTACCAGATCAGCTGCAAAAGACTATGAACTGTATATTGCTGGAATATTAGTACTGTAGAAACGAACCATGATGTAGAATAATGTTTCCAGGGAAAACTTTCTCTCCTTGCTGGAGTTGTGAGCTTCTGGACTACCCAGAATTAAGTTTTGATGGCTGTCCCAAGTAGCCACTTAAAATAAAGGGTATTTGTAAGTAGGTTATATATAAATAGCATGTCTCCTATTTACAGAGCTTAAAGGCCAAGCATATTTGGAATTCCTTGTGACCTTGCCTGTTTCATCAAGGTCAGCTGCTTAAAGAGGCGGAGAGCTGAGCCTGCATAATTACTACAAGAATCTCCCTTTCCACCTCTCCTTTTGTATGCATAAATTACCTTTCTTTCTTTCTTCTTTATTCCTTCCTTCCTTCCTCTTTCTCTTTCTTTCTTTCTTTTTCTTTCTTTCTTTCTCTTTCTTTCTTTCTTTCTTTCTTTCTTTCTTTCTTTCTTTCTTGTTTATTTATTTATTTTGAGAGAGAGAGAGAGAGAGAGAGAGAGATCCCAAGGAGGCTCCGCATGGTCAGTGCAGAGCCCCTTGAGGGACTCAAACTCACCAACCATGAGATCATGACCTGAGCCAAAACTAAGAGCCCGAGCCTTACCGGCTAAGCCGCCCAGGTGTTCCTTGTATATATTATCTTTCGATTTACTTCTGTAAGTTCCCACCAGCTATTCTACAGTTACAGGCACAATTTACATCTAAAATTTTATTTTTCCCTTAATATGCATGTGTTTATCACGTCTCAGACTGAAATTTCAAGAGGGGAAATTCGGCTTCTGTAGTTTCCATCTGTATCATAACACGTTAAGTACACAGTGACATTTCCCCATTTTATTATTTAAAAAAAATTTTTTTTCAACGTTTTTATTTATTTTTGGGACAGAGAGAGACAGAGCATGAACGGGGGAGGGGCAGAGAGAGAGGGAGACACAGAATCGGAAACAGGCTCCAGGCTCCGAGCCATCAGCCCAGAGCCCGACGCGGGGCTCGAACTCCCGGACCGCGAGATCGTGACCTGGCTGAAGTCGGACGCTTAACCGACTGCGCCACCCAGGCGCCCTTGATGTCTCTTTAAAGTCCAGCTGAAACACCATGCCCTTTTTGAAATTCTTTCTGGAAGTCCTGGCTGCGAACTCTCTTCTCCCGCAGCACTGAATCTCTCTCGTAAATGGTTGTTCTGTCTTGTATTATTCTTTCCCACATGAGTCATCGCCCCTAGCTCTCTATAAGCTCCTTGACAATGTTATTTCTTAACGCCGGTACCTTGTTTCTAAATACAGGATTTGTATTTATTTGATGTATTAATAAATGAATAGTATAATCCTTTATATGGTGATTGTGTACAGCACAAAGTTTGGGAAATATCCTGAGTTAAAAATCCACAAAGCAAATATTTCAAAGAAGGCTCTGATTCCTCCCAATTTCTTGCGTTCTTCTCTGTGTCGAACAGTGTTTTACAGAAACAAGGAGCACCTCACAGAACGTGCCAGTCTTTTCAAAGAGACCCTACTGCGTTCAATTTGCCTTGGGCTTTGAAGTTACGGTCGACTAAATCCAAGGCCTTAGGTAGTTAGATTCAAGGAAACAGGATTAAGTGCTCTTCTCTGCACGCCAATTTTCTGATAGTCAGGGCTTCTCTGCAGACATCCTCTCTGTTCAAGGCACCCAGTGTGCACATCCTCCGAACACTGCTCGGTGCCCACCCCACGGCAGGAGGAACAGGAGCCCTACTGGGGCCACAGTTGAGGTTGTAAATGACACCATGTAATCGTGAGCCATGCCTTCTTTCAAACGATTATTCTTAATGTATGCAACCTCGGAAGGCAACCGTAATCCAGCCCAGCTAAAAATAGACTCCATGTTCATTTAGCTTGGATTCTCTTGAATCGTTCCCTCTCTGCTCTTTGAAGTGTCGCTCTGCTCTTTTGTTTCTTAACTTCCCACCTGCAAATGCTGGCACATTGGGGCAGGGCTGCTTGCCATAAAGAGAATCCAATATGTAAGGGTGGCTACTCCGCTCACGTTTCCCAGGCCCCCCTAAAGGGGCGGGGTCACTCCTTACCCACATTAGGACAGCTGCTGTCAAGGAAAGAGAAAATAACCAGGGTTGACCAGGATATGGAGAAACCAGACCTTGTGCCAGTGGGTGGAAATGTAAAATGGGGCAGTCGCTGTGGAAAAGTGTATTCAGTTATGGACTGAATTGTGTCCTCTCCCCCAGAATTCACATGTTGTGGCCCTATCCCCCAGTGTGACTGCTTGGAGATAGGGCTTTTAAGGAGGTAATTAAGGAGTGGTATGTGAGGTTATTAGAGTAGGGCCAAAATCCAACTGGACTGGTGCCCTTGTAAGAAGAAAACTAGACACGAGGAGTGCGCATGCGTGCACAGAGAAAAGGCCCTAAGAGGACACTGTGAGAAGGCAGCTGTCTGCAAGCTACAGAGGGAGCCCTCACCAGAAACCAGACCTGCCTTCCTGGACTTCTAGCCTCCAGAACTGTGAGAAAATAAGTTTCTGTGGTTTAAGCTGCCCAGTCTATGGTGTATTGTTATTGCAAGCCTACCTGACTGATACAAGTGATTCCTCAAAAACTTAAAAACAGAACCACCGTTTGATTCTGCATTCCCACTCGTGGGCATATATCCAAAAGAATTGGAAGCTGGGTCTGGAAAAGACTTTTGCACACCCATGTTCATGGAAACACTAATCTCAATAGCCAAGAGGTGGAAACAACCCAAGTGTCCATCAGTGGATGAATGGATAAACCAAATGTGCCGTATCTGATGGAGTACCATTCAGCCGTAAAAAGGAATGGAATTCAGGCTTGCCCACAACATGGATGGACCTTGAAGACATTAGGCTGAGTGAAAAAAGCCAGTCACAAAGAATAAATACCATATGAGTCCACTTATATGGTGTACCTAAAGTGGTCAAGTTCCTGGGGAAAGAAACTAGTACGGTAGCTACGAAGGGCAAAGGGAGGGGAAAAGGAATCCTTGTTTAAAGGGTATAGAGTTTCCATTTTGAAAGACAAAAAACATTCTGGAGATTTGTTTCACACCTAGGTGAAAATAGCTAACACCAGTGAACTCTATATTATAAACAAATGATTACAATGGTAAAGTAATGTGTCTTTTCAATAAAATAACGCAAGTTTTAAAAATACACTAAAAATATTTTAAAGGGGGTGGGGCACGGTCAGAGGAAGGGAAAATGAGCAGTGGAAGATTCCAGAGATGTGGGCTATGGTGATGCTTCTGCATCCAAGAGCAAATCTGATTAGTCATCTGAGGAAGGGTTTTTTCAAACACATCCATGAGCTTCTCTTATTAGCATCCTAGCTGGAAAAACGGTTGCAATTAATAGGCTGGTGATTCTTTGGTACTTGTTCCAGGAAACACATCACAAAGGGAGACACATGAGCCCTCCCCTCCCATCCTCTGTGTCTTCATAGCATGTGAAGTCCTCTTACAAGCCATGTCTGCCATCACCACAATCCACCTGCACCCATCTCAGTGTTGTCTCTATTTTTCTCCCTCCCCTCTTTCCCCACTCACAGTCCACTAGTTCTACCATTAGATTTCTTTTTTAAAGTTTATTTATTTTGAGGAAGAGAGAGAGAGAGAAAAAGAGAGAGCAGAAGAGGGGGAGAGAGAGAGAATCCTGAGCAGTCCCTGCACCGTCAGCCCAGAGTCCGACGCGGGGCTCGAACCCACGAACCTGAGCCATAACCAAGAGTTGGACACTCAACCGAGCCACCCAGGTTCCCTTTCTACCATTAGCTCTTTAAGTTAACTAACAATTAATTATTGGGTGTTTATGAATGATGACTGTTCCATCTCTTACATAACAAAAAAATATATATACTCATTTCTCAAAATGTCTTTCAGGGGCGCCTGGGTGACTCAGTCGGTGAAGCGTCTGACTTTGATTTTGGCTCATGTCACGATCTCATGGTTTGTGAGATCAAGTCCTGAGTCGGGCTCTGTGCTGACATCATGGAACCTGGGATTCTCTCTCTCCTTCTCCCTCTGCCCCTCCCCCACTCGTGCACATGTGCGTGTACTCTCTCTTTCCCTCTCTCTCGAAATAAACATTAAAAAAAATAAAAAGTAAAATGTCTTCCGAAAGGAGGAAACAATGTTGTATTATCTCTTTTACTAGAATGTATCTATAAACAGACCTTGTTCTTCTTAACTAATTTGCTACCCCCAATCCAAACTCATTGTCTTGCCAATTCTTCACAAATGTATTGTTTCTTTGTTTAAAAGATACAAAAGATGCCTGCTTTGATCACTTCTTGGAGCCTCACGTCTTTGGGGGAATCCCATACATACAAAATTGAATTTGTTTTTCTCCTGTTAATCTGCCTTATATCAATTTAATTGTTAGGCCAACCAAAGAACCTAGAAGATAAAAAAAGAAAATTTCCTCCCCTAAACTTTGATTTCTAATTGCATAATTTTGCCTGAAGAAAATGTAATGCCTTCCTCAGTTTTGTGGGGGTTTGTTTCCAATTGTATATGTGCTATTATGAAAGTATTTGCTATAAATTTGTATTATAATTTAGATTACTCATGATTTTAGATTTAATGTCACCATTGAATCCTAAAGCTTGATTACCTAAAACTCTCTAACTTAATGAATGTATACTCTGAGCAACTAGAGAAAGCGATTATTCGGGACCTTTATCTTCCTAAATTTTATCAACTCAACTTTATTTATCAATAAATTCAATGTGTATTGAATAAAAACCACAATGCTGGGTCCTTTACATTGTTGCTTCCCTAAAAAATTCAGTATATATTGATAGACTGAACTGTCCTAAAGGCTTTTCTCCAAATAGTAGCTTTCTTGTGTTTTTCTATATAAACGGCAATCAGTGAAAAAAATCATTTAACTTGGTCCTCACTGCAAATGAAAAAAAAATCAAGTATTGAGAACATTGGAAAAATACCCTAGCAAAATCTGAATATGCAAAGTGTTTTGTTCTTATTTTTAGAAGTGACTTCTCTAATCTTGGGCTTTTCCTTTTGAATACATATTTGATTTAAGTTCTTGAAAAAGCACTATTGAGATTTTTATTGAAATATCTGCATCAATTTGGGAAGGAGTCATGACATCTCAACATCATTGAATGTTTCTGTTTGTTAACATGCTACATCTCTCCATTTATTTAGGCTTTCTTTAATATCTCAATAATTCTCCGCAAACAACTTACACAGATTTTTAGACTTATTTCTAGGTACCCTACTTGCGTTTCTATTATAAATGATATCTTTTAGTAAGCTATGTTTTTAGCTGTTGCTGTTGTGGAGAAGTATAATTGATTTTTGAATATTGATTTTATATCCAGACACCTTGCTAAACTCTCTTATTAATTCTAATATTTACTTTTACTTGTTATGTATAAAATAATATCAACTATGAAAATGGTACTTTTTTTCCTTCCTTTCCAAAACTCATGCTTTTTACTTTTCTTTTTTTTTTAATTTGTTTAATATTTATTTATTTTTGAGACAGAGAGAGACATAGCATGAACGGAGGAGAGTCAGAGAGAGGGAGACACAGAATCTGAAGCAGGATCCAGGCTCCAAGCTGTGAGCACAGAGCCCAACGGGGGGCTCGAACTCACGGACTGTGAGATCATTACCTGAGCCAAAGTCGGACGCTCAACCGACTGAGCCACCCAGGCACCCACACTTTTTACTTTTCTTATCTTACTGCGCTCATTTAGGACCTCCTGTACAATGTTGAATAAATGGGTAATTATAGGTATATAATAACACTTCTTAAGGGATCATGGTCTTTTTAAAAAGCCCAATATATGGAATGCAAACTGGTGCAACCGCTCTGGAAAACGGTATGGAAGTTCCTCAAAAAACTAAAAATAGAACTACCCTACGACCCAGCAATTGCATGACTAGGCATTTATCCACGGGATACAGGTGTATTGTTTCAAAGGGACACATGCACCCCAATGTTTCTAGCAGCACTATCAACAATAGCCAAAGTATGGAACGAGCCCAAATGTCCATTGATGGATGAATGGGTAAAGAAAATGTAGTATATACATACAATGGAATATTACTCGGCAATCAAAAAGAATGAAATCTTGCTACTTGCAACTATGTGGATGGAACTTAGAGGGTATTATGCTAAGCGATATTAGTCAGAGAAAGACAAATATCATATGATTTCACTCATATGAGGACTTTAAGATACAAAATAGATGAACATAAGGGAAGGGAAGCAAAAATAATATAAAAAGAGGGAGGGGGACAAAACATAAGAGAGTCTTAAATATGGGGAACAAACAGAGGGTTGTTGGAGGGGTTGTGGGAGGGGGGATGGGCTAAATGGGTAAGGGGCACTAAGGAATCTACTCCTGAAATCACTGTTGCACTATATGCTAACTAACTTGGATGTAAATTTAAAAATTTATAAATTAAATTAAAAATTATTGTAAATTAAATAAAATTATTTATAAATTAAATTTAATTAAACAAAAATTATTATAAATTAAATAAAAAATTTATAAATTAAATTAAAAAATTAAATTAAATTAAATGCCAAATATAATACCATCCGATTTCTCCACATGCCAAGTAAAGAGAATAATAATATAACGGTGCCACAAATGCATGTGGCTTCCCCTTTCTGTCCCCTCTTGGTTCTCTTAACCTGAAATATTATTTTCCAAAGGCTGTAAGTTACACAACCCTTAAGGGAAAAGTAGACTTGTCCTGCCTGGGGCTAGAGGTAAATGCAACAGATTTTCTAAAATCACAGAAGAGCCAAACAGATATTAATTTTTCTTAACTTCCCTGTAGAATTTTTTTCCTGTTTTTGAAAAGTAAAATTAGAGATAAGTGTTTTACCATAGGAAGCTAGGGCAAATAATTCTCCAGGGATGGAAAATTGTTTGGCAAAATAATGCTGAAGAGTTGAAGGCTGTAATTTCTACTTGTGGACCCGTTCCAGGTTCGCCTTGGAGGCCATCCTGACTCTTGGGTCCTTAGCTTTTTGGAGTAAACACTGGACATAACACACAAGATCATCTTGCTTCTCAAAGATGGTGTGACAAACAAGGACCTAAAGTTCAGGAAGGATTTAAATTCCCTGAGAAGGTGGGTATGGTCAAAACATTAGTGATCATTATTATAACAATTATAATGTTATATAATTCTGGGAACGCAATGTCGTAGCCTCATGGGTTCTTACCATACATTAACTGAATGAATTAATGAATAAGTAAAAGATCCGCAGTTAAAAATAATCTAATAGAGGGGCGCCTGGGTGACTCAGTCGGCTAGGCGTCCGACTTCGGCTCAGGTCATGATCTCGCGGTCCGTGAGTTCGAGCCCCGTGTCAGGCTGTGTGCTGACAGCTCAGGGCCTGGAGCCTGTTTCGGATTCTGTGTCTCCCTCTCTCTCTGACCCTCCCCTGTTCAGGCTCTGTCTCTCTCTGTCTCAAAAATAAATAAACGTTAAAAAAATTTTAAAAAAATCTAATAGATCACCTTATTGTTTCTGAGACGCAAAAGTATTATATTTTTATTGCTGTTTTAAAAATAGATGTTCTTTCACACAACCTATTTAAGCAAAATTTCTAAAATGCCACATTTGTGATGACACTGTGCAGCTATGGGCCCTCATGACCATTCTTTTATTTTCGGAAGCCTAATTTATGGTACCTAAGTAATGTGCCCACATTAAAAGTCTGATTTATGGTACCTGAATAATATGCACTCCTTGGCCTTTATCAAATCTACATTCCTATCAATATCCCAAGAAAGCAACACTGTGTTTGGTAATCAGAATGCTGTTGCCGGACATCTTTGTCCACACATGGGCAACAGAGAGAGGTCTAGCACCAGGAAGAGGAGAAATGTGTGATAGTGGAGAAGCCGTGACAAGATTAGCTGGCTAGTATTCCCCAAATGTATTATATTTGGAAACTATCATTTATGTGGGAAAGTATAATGCATCCCCACATGATGGCTGGTGTTATTTGTACTTGAGAGGCATATCATGTAACCCAGTGAATACCAAAACGTGGCCCCTAAAACAGTAGCTTTAACATCACCTGGCAATCCATTGGAAAAGCAGGTGTTTGGAACCCATCTCACATCTACTGCATGAGAAATCCTTGGAGTGGGTGGGTTCAGTATCTGTACTTGAACAAGTCCTCCAAGTGATTCTGGCGGACGCCAAAGTTTGAGAACCACTGGCATGGTGCTTAATATCATGGGCTCTGAAGTAAGACCGTCTAAATGTAAACCCTAGGTCTACCAACTCACTGGCTGCGTGACTTTCTATGCCTCAGTTTCCTCACCTAAAGAATTGGAGTGATAACAGTACCAACAATAGGATTGTGGTGAGTTAATTCAGACAAAGTGCTTAAAACAGTGTCTGCCACGTAATAAGCATTCAACAAACGTAATGTCGTACATGAATTTTTCAGGATAAAAACAGTGCTTATAAGCCTACTGATCTGAAAGTGCTTTTTGCATTCTCTGTAATCCTGGGATCTGCACTTGGGAATCCTCAAGCTGAATATGACCGAGTACATCTAGTTGCAAAAGAAGGAACAGGACCGTCTGGGGCATGATTAGCACACAGTGGGGCACCCGGTAAAGCAAAGTCAGCCTGGACCAGTTGGGCTCACAGCTGGGGTCTCCAGGAGCAGGTGCTGAGGTGGAGTTAGATGTGTATTATAGATCAAACCTGTAAGAGGAAAGGGGAATGTTTTTGTCTGTTCCAGCTGCTATAACAAAGCACCGTAGACTTGGGTGGCTTATAAACAGCAGACATCTACTTGGTCTGGAAGCTGGGCGTTCAACACCAAGGCAGATTGCTTGTTTGGGAAGAGCCCTCTTCCTGGTTCACAGATGGCTGTCTTCTCACTGTCCTCACGTGGCGGGCGAGATGAGGGAGCTCACTCTCTGGGGTCTCTTCTTTGAGAGTACTTATCCCATCCATGGGGGTTTTGCCTTCCTGACCTAGTAGTCACCTCCCAAAGACCCACCTCAAAATACCACCACTGCACTGGAGATTAGGTTTCAACATATGAATTTTGGGGGGGCCATAGACACTTTGTCCATAACCCGGAGGGAACAGGAATGCGCAGAGGAAGACAGTGAACTTTGATGCAGAACCAGTGAAACTTCGGTTGACTTGGCGGGAGCTCTGAAGCACAGAGTGCCCATCCAGGTGTCCCTGCCCCGAAATGGACGCTACGTGCAGGCTGTTCCAAGAAGACAATGGGCCTCGGGCCAGACAGCCTCTGTGATGGGCCAGGCCCTGCGGAAGCTGGCAACTGGACAGCAAGTCCTTCCTTGGAGGAAGATCTGGGAAGCCTTCTCCCTGTCTACACAGTCAATATCAGGAGGTTCGCTGTAAAGTGAGAGACACCATTGAATACCAAACATACAATCCACTGAATTGTGGATTGAACTGAAGTGCTTCTTTCTGCATTTTCACGACTAGACCGCACGCAGACCATTATATGTAGTCCCGGACGCTACATTTTAGGGGTTGGCATCCAAAAGCCGTGAGGGATTCTATTGCTAAAGTGGATTACTATGGCAGTGGTTCTCCATGATGGAGAATGCATAAAGGGCATTTCAGAATGTGAAGGACACATGCGTGTTTGCCGTAGCCCCTCTGATGATTCCCACATGCTTCCCAAAGACTCCCACCCTCCGTTTTGGAATTGTTAGTCTAAAGGAACTCAAAACTCTATCAGATGAAACAAGATTGAAGGAATTTTAGTGTTCAGCCTGAAAAAGGAAAGAGCGTGGATCTCAGATGAAATGGATATGCTAACAAGCCTTCCCAGAATTAAGTAGCGTACAAATCTCTTATAAAAAAAAGGATATTCAAGCCTAGTATTGCTTGACATTATTTTTACTGCAATAAAACCCAAATCACGTTAATTTAATGTTGCAGCTTGTAGACTTTTCGTGAGACTAAATCACCACTAGCAATATGAATATAGCACTGATGTTAAGGGCCCTTGGTTTTAAAGCTGGCATGCCAACCTATGCCGTGAGGTCACAATTTTGCCACCATTTCTTTCTATTCAAACCGCGGCAAAACCTTTAATTACATGTCATGCCGCAACGCCATCTGGCATTCACTCAACTCAAATGCTTCGCCTCTGAATTAAGTCTGCTCTGCGCTCTTCTACTTTATGTAAAGAACATCAATTGATTTTTTTTTTTTTACTTCCTAATAGCCCTTTTGTGTTTTAGGTAACTGTCTCATAACTGGTTTTTAGATAACTGCACGATGATGAACAGCAAAGAACAGTAACTCACCTTCCAAAAGTGCGCCCAGGTGATCTAGGCTTGCTAGTCATGCTACTCACTCTCTCCGGCCGAATGGATGGACGAGTGATCCCCAACAGGTTCAGTCGGAGCCCTCTCCCACTACGTTATGTCTGGATACTGAAGGAACGAAGCTCTTTCTTTCAACTGAGCTTGCCATGGTAAGCCCGCTGCTCTTATGTGGCCAGTTTTCATCACACCCCACCGTCAACCTGCCCCCACCTCTGATGGAGAGAGCCTGTTCTCAGTGCAGCCTCCACAAGGCACAGCAACAGAACTGGAAGACGAGCAAGCTCTGTGACACAGATTAGGTCTCTGATGTGAGCTCCACCCTTGCCCGCCGCCCCCCCTGCCCCCCACCAAGGCAGGGGAGCCAATAAATTACCAGGTAGCCTAAGCTAGTGAGAACAGACAAATCCACATAGCCTAGAAATTTCATTTCTTATGCCTTTGTGGTAGCTGAGCAGAGAGCTGGCTTGGGAGGTCTGAGTAAGCTTACCAGAAGAAGGGGCAGACGCTGGACCCTCGGCTCTCATAAGGCCAGTTTATCAAGCGGGAAGCTTCCATTGTTACGTAGCCACATAGACCCTGGGTTCTAATAATGCCAACCTATCAACCAGGGAGCTTCCATTGTTACCTAGCCAAACTTTCCCCCTACAAGTATGCAGAGCATTAGAGGAGTGGGGTCCCTTCCTGGTGGGACACCTCATGCTTTGGAAGTCCAGCATGGACTGACCCAGAAGCATCTCTTGGTGGGATGATGGCATGGGGAATTGTATGCATTCTGTCACTTCTGGCTTGAAAGGTTTTCCACAATCAACCACACAGACATAGGACTTGGGGTGTAGGTGTCCATGGTGTTCGTGGCTCTTTGCAAGGCAGCTAGTTCGGGACAGGTTTTTATCATGGGCAATGGAGTCCTAATTCGGCTCATAATAATCACAGCAGCCCTACTTAGCCCTGCTGCAATCATAAACTCGAATGCAAATCCAAGCACTGAAATTGCACGACTTCAGTGTACGATGACCGTTGAGATCATCCAGAATAGCACACAAATATAGCTCAGATTATCATCCTACGAAAACGTGTGCATACGCCCACGTACATGCATACACACACACACACACACACCACACGCACAAACTCCTTAATGAGAGCTCAGAACCCTAAGACTGTAACTATAAGCCTGGTTTTCATCCACCTTGACGTGGATGAAACAGAATATACTGTGCCTGGGGTTCTAATGAAGATACTGAGTCATACTGATCCAAATGTCAAGATAATAATTGTCCACGAAACTTGTAGCCTTTTTGTTTTCCTTAGCTCCTTCTAAAGTATAAAAGCTCCAGTCTTAGAACATTTAGTTTAGGAGAATCCCAGTCGTATCAAGCTAGATATATTTCAGAAATTTGGTTTATGGGATTGTAAAGTAATTTGCAACTGCGGGGAGATCTGGATTAGGAAAACACATCCTCTTTTTTTTCCCCCTGAAACCAAGAAGACCAAGTTGTGTTGCTAAAAAAAAAAAAAATGTCTTTGTGTTATAATTTTAGGATTTTTAAAGTTGTTTCCGTGACTTCTGCTTAGGGCAAGGGATGCTTTCTAAGAATATACCACGGATTTAAACCGGGGTTATGCAACACTGGCAGAAAGTTAATAATTTGGAGCTTTCCCTCTGATATGACCTTAAAGTCATATCTGGGGGATTCTGAAGTAGCAAAAGTGTGCCTTTAATACTGGCCTCAAATCTAAAGTTCAGTTATTTGTGGTAATGAGATATTTCAAAGTATAGAGTTTACAGGAGTGGAAACCATTAACTCATTTGACCTTGGCCCCATCCTAACTTGAGGATATTTCTGGAAGGAAACAGGTCAATATACTAGCAGTAAATGCAACTTGGAATTAAAAGACCACAATTCTAGCTCTATTCTGTCACTCGTATGACCATGGACAAGTCAGTCAAACACTGTGAGTTGGTTATTTCAAAGTCAGGGAGCCTATGTCCTTGGGGTGACCCACTGGGGTGAGACAGGGCAATAGCAGAATCTCTATTTATATCTATTTTCATCACATCACTTAAAAATTTTAGTATGTGCATTGTGTTTTACAAAGTACATTAAACTTTAATAAATAGTACATGAATATTATTAAGCTACATATATATAGGACCATTTTTATTAAGATTGTGAAATGAAAAAAAGTATTTAGAGACCACAAACCTAGCCTCAGTTTCTTTCTTCCTCTGTATATTGAGGGTGTTGTTTTGGGGTTTAGGAAAAATACATTCACACAAGTACATACACATTTATATATATATATATATTATATTTATAAAAAACATTTTTATATTCTAATCTTTTAAATTGGCAAAAGAATTATCGTACCTTTCCAAGGATTCTGTGATCATAAGAAAATATTACCACATAGTTGAGATTACTCTGTGGTTCACTCGCAACATGGTTCTCTCCAGAAAAAACTGATTTAGTTCATAATTTTATAGCAGATAAGAAATGTGATGACTTTCATTTAAAAAAAAATTTTTTAATGCTTATTTATTATTGAGAGACAGAGAGACACAGAGCATGAGCAGGGGAGGGGCCAAGAGATGGAGAGACGCAGAATCTGAAGCAGGCTCCAGGCTCCGAGCTGTCAGCACAGAGCCCAACGCGGGGCTCAAACTCACAAACCATGAGATCATGACCTGAGCTGAAATCGGACGCTTAACCGACTGAGCCTCCCAGGTGCCCTGAAATGTGATG
Organism: Lynx rufus; assembly: GCF_022079265.1. Lineage (NCBI taxonomy): Eukaryota > Metazoa > Chordata > Mammalia > Carnivora > Felidae > Lynx > Lynx rufus. The sequence goes on from NW_025814840.1 coordinate 15,675,373, forward strand.
ACTTTCAGATGAAGCTGTTGATATTAAAATTAAAACACAAGTGGAACATTGGTACATTTGATAAATGTTTTCTCACATGAGATGCTAAAACACAGTACTTGGCCCAACCTTCCTGGGTTTCACATATTTTGAGAAAATGGTTTCTAAATGACAAAAATATCGCCCATGTATGGCTTAAGGAAGCATATTCATGTCTTTTAGGTTTCTGAAGGATTCTGGCTACTGACTCAATTCTATGACTTCCTGCACTGGAACAGAAATCCCCAGTGGCCCAGATTTGCACATCCAGCCCTCTCTGCATGGCAACAGGCCTTTGTACAACGGCCTCTTAGAAAAATAAAGTTGACTTACACCGAGCACCCAATAAACTCTAGATAGATTAACGATGTAAATGAGGCCATAAAAGCACTAGTATTTGACTATGTATGAATTTTGCAAACTTTTCCAAAATGTTTTGACAAGTCTAATAGAAAAATTGGCAAAGAACAAAACAAACCACTTCTCCAAGAAGCCATAATGAGCAATACTTTATGAAATATGAAAATGTTCAACCTCATTAGTATTATAGAAATAAAATTAAGACAAGATGCCGTGTTCGCCTATCGAAATGGCCAATTAGAAAAAAAAAAAACAACCCTCTAAATTAGCCAAAGCCGGTAAAGAAGGGGAGAGAAATCATCTCTTACACCCTAGGCGAAAGGGTCCTTGCTACATTGCTAATACCCCCTGGTGAAAGCTTAGTAAAACCTATCAAATATTTTATGAATATACCTTTGATTCGGCTATTTCACCTCAAAGATTTCATCCGAACCAAAACATCATAAGCGCACACAAGAATTTATGTTCAGATAGGTCTGTGCCAACATTTTAAATCAAATTAGCTACCATTAATTCAGTGCTTACTATGTGCCAAGCGTTATGCTGAAACTTTTATATGCGCCATCTCATTTCAGCCTTGTAAAAAAAAAACCTCATGAGGCCCTCTCTGTAATTTCCATTTAACGAGGGAGAACACTCCAGGCTTAGAGGTTGGGTGAGTTAGCCAAGAATGTACAAACAGTAAGTGTGCAAACACAAGCCCTCGATCTCAACAGCCTCACGTAACAACAAGGTTTTCAGCCTCACGTGAAAAATAGCAACCAAAGCAGGGAGTTTGATAAATAAATTATGGCATATCAAATAATGGATGATTATGAAGGCATTTACGGATGATGATGTGAAAGAACAATTAAGAACCTGGGGAAAATGTTCACAATGTATTACGAAGTGAAAAAAGGCGATGCGAAAGAATATATACCTTGTAATCTTAGCGTTGATAAAATATCCAATAAAATGCTAATAGGGCTTGCCTGCAGATGTGGATTTATTTGAGATTTTTACTTTTTTCTGTACACTTCTCTATATGTCACGTTTTCTACAAGTATATGTTTGGCTTTTATACTTAGATGCAGTGTTACTAGAAATAAAATGAATGAATTAGTAATTAAAATGAAAGAAGCAATTATGTCCATAGACACGCTCTTGGGATACAGTCTAATACTAATGTAAAACTGTGGAATCCTGAATTTCAGTATCTTCATATCCAGCTTCTTCTCCATATTTGACTCGTGTCGCTTTTGTTAATATTCAAACCCTTCTTCATTTTTTTGTAAATGTAATACGGTTTTTGTTCATTATTTAAGAAGAAATACATAGACATACTCAAAAAAATTTGACAAAACGGTACAAAATAAGGTACGAACCATCTCTTCAACCTCACGTTAGCACCCCTTATCCTCAGAGGCAAACACCCCTGATCCAGTCTGTTCTCAGTTCTCGTGGTGGTGACTAGCACAATTTAGATGGTTTGCCCATGTGTCTTTTCACCAGTTTACCACCTTCAGATGGGTGATGATTCCTTGTGATTCTCCAATGTGAGAGATGAGGAAAATAGCTGATCTAATATAACATATGCTTTTGGGGAGCCTGGGTGGCTCCATCAGTTGAGCGTCCAACTCTTGGTTTCAGCCTAGGTCATGGTCTCAGGGTTGTGGGATCGAGCCCCACGTTGAGTCGAGTCCTGCGTGAGACTCTGTGTTGAGCATGGAGCCTGCTTAAGATTCTCTTTCTCCCTCTCCATCTGTCCCTCTCCCCGCTTCTCTCTCTAAAATAAAAATAATAAAATTTGGGGTGCGTGGGCGGCTCAGTCGGTTAAGCCTCTGACTTTGGCTCAGGTCACAATCTCCCTGTTTGTGAGTTTGAGCCCACGGTGGGCTCTGTGCTGATGCCTCAGAGCCTGGAGCCTGCTTCGGATTCTGTGTCTCCCTCTCTCTCTCTGTCCCTCCCCTGCTTATGTTCTCTCTCTCTCTCTCTCTCAAAAATAACTAAATAAGCTTAAATTAAATATTTTATTTTAAAATAATAAGGTTTAAAAAAACATATGCTTTAAAATCTTAGTTTCCATAAAATACACAAAAGAATGTTAATAAGAGCAATCTCTGGCTGTGGAATTACTTTTTGTTGATATACGTCTCTATATTTCCACTTTTTTCTATACTCATCAGGCCCAAACCGTTTTAAAGGTGGATCTCCAAAATCAAAAATATTGTTGGTAATGAAGACATGATTGAAAATTATATGGCTGAGTCGTGTAAAAATAAGATTCAATAAAAACTTTTCTATCTATATCTGGAATCAAAACAAATCAAAACAAATTAAAATAGAAATAGAAACACAATTACTGTGGAAGAATTCCTTGTATCAATTATATCAAGTAGATTTTTTTTTTAATTTTTTTTTTCAACGTTTATTCATTTTTGGGACAGAGAGAGACAGAGCATGAACGGGGGAGGGGCAGAGAGAGAGGGAGACACGGAATCGGAAACAGGCTCCAGGCTCCGAGCCATCAGCCCAGAGCCTGACGCGGGGCTCGAACTCCCGGACCGCGAGATCGTGACCTGGCTGAAGTCGGACGCTTAACCGACTGCGCCACCCAGGCGCCCCATATATCAAGTAGATTTTTAAAAAAATAGGACATTGAATGCTTGAACACGTCTTTCTTTCTTTCTTTCTTTCTTTCTTTCTTTCTTTCTTTCTTTCTTTCTCTCGAGAAAGAGAGAGAGCATGAGCACAGGAGAGGGGTGGAGGGAGAGAGAGAATCTTAAGCACACTCCACATGGAGCCTGATGTGGGGCTCGATCTCACAACCGTGAGATCATGACCAGAGCCGAAATCAAGAGATGGACACTTAACCAGCTGAGCCACCCAGGAGCCCCTGCTTTAACATATTAATATGACATTAATTACATATATTTGTGGTAAGAGCCAAAATATTAAATGACTGATGAACCCTGACTAATCAGGACAGAAACCAGTTCAATCAGAATGATGCCATCCAGCTCATCTTCCCCCACTGGATCAGTCAGCGTTCTGGTTATGGGTCTGGTCTTAGTTCTAGAAACAGTGAAAGGTGATGAGGCTACTCCTTAAGAAAAATTATTACTCCTCTCTTCAATCACTTGGAGGAAATCGTTATAGTTTCTTGAGTTAAGGAGAGGCTAACCTCGTTAGGGTTAAGCTTAACTTCCTGATTCATCAAGGAGTCTTGACAGAATTTAGGAGTTCAAAGAGGACAGGAGCTAGAACAAATCACCTGCCTTGGGAGCAAAATTTAGGAGAGCATCCAAAAAATGTGGTCAAGATAACATTTTAGTGCAATATTTAAAAGCTCAAAGTTCGTACAAAAAGTCCATGATCAATAAAACATCTCATTTTTAAATAAAAACAGGATTGCTGTTACTGATTTTTTTCTTTGCTTCAGGCTCCAAGTTGGCTCAACATGGCACTAGGTTCACAGCTCCCAGCTTCATTGAATTGCCCATAAAAGCCCATCCCAATATTCAGGAAGCCACATCTTCCCAAACAGTGCTCTACCTTGAAAATAAGTGATCCTGGGACGCCCGGGTAGCTCAGTCGGTTAATGGTCTGACTTCGGCTCAGGTCATGATCTCGTGGTTTGTGGGTTCAAGCCCCGCATCGGGCTCTGTGCTGACAGCTCAGAGCCTGGAGCTTGCTTCAGATTCTGCATCTCCCCCTCTCTCTCTGCCCCTCTCTTGCTCATGCTCTGTCTGTCTCTCTAAAATAATAAACATTTGGAAAAAAGAAAAGAAGTGATCCTGCTAGATTAAGAAATCTATTTACGTTTCAATTCAGCCACCTGGTACGTCAGGCTTTGGGTTTGGTGTTCAGAAATTTTAGCCCAGTGGCTACAGGATAAGGGTTTCCTTTAGGGCAGTCATCAAAGCTTGCAGGTTCCTCACAGAGACCTGGAGGTAGAAATTTAAAGCCTTGACCTCATCATTTCCCATCCCCTAAATTCTCCGGAACACTTTGGAGCACCCAAGCAACACTGTTATACTCCTGTTTTCACCCAAATGTTCTATGGCAGCAGTCACTTGGCCATTCAAAGACTTGTCTTCTCTAAGCACTCAATTGCAGGTTACCAACAGCCAATAATTTACATAACTGTTGTGCCACTACCTGCCACGGCCACCAGCCCTCCCTTATCACTGGAAATAGGGTCATTCATGACTTTAAACCAGGTCAAAAAAAAAATGAATCCCGCAGAACCCAGAATTAATTCAGAGAACTCATCCTTAAGGTTCTGCTCTTCTGGAACCAACTCTCACTACTAAAATAGGGATCGGTCAGACTTCAATTAGAGAAACAAAACAGCTAATAATATCGACTGTATAGAGAATAAAGGGTTTATTATAGGGCAGGGCAGGCAGTTGGGAAGGAAAGATAGATCTGAAACATGGGAAAGCAAAGAGTAGCATCCAGGAGGAACAAGCTGAAACCTATTCACTATATAGGAAATACATACCAATAAACATGGAGGAAAATAGAAAGCCTCCTTAGTAAACAAAGAAACAAATCGATGCTTACAGGAGATAACACTTTTCACGCAGAAAAATCAGCAAAAATTCTTAAACCTAGTAATGCTGTGTACTGAATGAAGTGAACACAAAAACCTGAAAAATTGCCTGTGGAAATGGGGATGTATAGGCTTCTTTAAAAGCCATTTAGCAACATAACCAAGACCTGTAAAACATGCATATTGTGGAGAATAGACAAGCATATCCATCAGTGGATGATACAGAGAATTCAAAGCCAGAACCAAGTATATATGGGATATATTAATAAATGCTAACTTTTATCGAAGGTCTACTATGAGCCGGGATCATTGGCAAGTATCTACATGCGTTGCTTCATTTAATCCTAAAAGCAAGTTTATGAGATACCATTACGTTATCCCATTTTACAGAGTAGGTGTAGGCTCAGAAAGGTTAAATAACTTGCCTAAAATCATGGAACTGGTGGACGGTCAAACCGTGATTCAAATCCAGGTCTCTATCTTTTTTTTAAGTCTATTCATTTTTGAGAGACAGAGAGAGACCGAGTGTGCGTGGGGGGAGAGGGGAGAGGGAGACACTGAATCCAAAGCGGGCTCCAGGCTCTGAGCTGTCAGCACAAGCCAGATGTGGGACTTGAACCCACGAACCTCGAGATCATGACCTGAACTGAAGTTGGACGCTCAACGGCCTGAGTCATCCAGGCGGCCCATCCAGGTCTTTCTGATATCAGAAACATTTCAGATTACTAGGGAAAAGGGTGCTTTTTTTAATGCACGGTGTTAGGAAAGCTGGCATTTCATCTAGAATAAAATCATCTCTAACTTAGAGCAGTGATTTGTAACCCTTTTCAGTTCAAGGTCCACTTAAAAAAATCCGATAAGAGATATTGATCCTTTTCTCACACATAGACAACACACTCACACCCACAACCCCCCCCCCCCATGGCAAATATATATATAGACTATATATATATAGATATATAGACTATATATAGATATATAGATATAGATATAGATATATAGTCTTCTGTGAAGCTCTGTTGGAGTTTTGGAGCCTAGAAGCCGTTGAACTTTAAAGGAACCCCTACCAGATACCAATATATATTCCAGATGGATTGAAACTTTAAATCTAAAAATTAAACATAAGAAGAGTCTTTGTGCAAATACAGATCAGGCACCTAAATCTCCAGCCTTGGTTCCTTTATCTGGAAAAAGACGAAGGTAATAATATCTACCACAAAGCCTTTTATAAAGATTAAATGAGAAAATACAGGGGCGCCTGGGTGGCTAAGTCAGTTGAGTGTCTGACTCTTGATCTCCGTTCAGGTCTTGATCTGTGTCATGAGTTCAAGCCCCGCATTGAAAAAAAAAATGGGAAAATACACAAAATATTTAACACAGTGTCTGTCACATAGAACTTGGTCAAAACCAGCTCTCTGCTCTCTATTTACGCATACATACTTACATATATACACACGTAGAACATGTTATGTATGTGTTATGTAACTGCTTATAAATAAATACATGCATTTATGAAAATACTTTCACAAATTTGGAAATATTAAAGAATTTCTGAACATAACACCCAAAACAGGCACCATGTCAGTCGGTTAAGCGTCGACTTCAGCTCAGGTCATGATATCACGGTTCATGAGTGTGAGCCCCGCATCAGGCTCTGTGCTGACAGCTCAGAGCCTGGAGCCTGTTTTGGATTCTGGGTCTCCCTGTCTCTCTCTGCTCCTCCCCTGCTTGTGCTCTGTCTCTCTCTGTCTTTCAAAAAACTAAATAAATGTTAAAAAAAAAAAAAAGAAAAAAAAAAGGAATACTTATTGAGCATTGGCTATCTTCCAGAATCTGTTCTAGAAACTGGGGACACAATGGTCGCCGAAACAAATCCGAACCCCTGCCGGTGTGGGGCTGACCCTTCAGTGGAAGGCTCAGACTGGAACCTCCTTGGTGCACAGAGGTGCTGTGAGTGCAGCAGGGATGTGGATTAACCGTCCAGCCACTTTACAGAGGCGGAGACTGAACAGCACCCAGGGAGGGAGGCAGGAGGCAGGTTGTTGGGCTTTGTCCCGCAAAGGCTACCCAGGGAGCACTCTTCATCAGGGAGGATGGCAGAGAGAATTGGAACAGTGGGAAGGGTGCAGAACTGGACGGGCAGGAGCCAGGGAAGGGGTGAGAGGAATGAGTGCAGAGAAAGTTTGCAGTAAGCAGGGACCAACTCCAGGTGACCTTGTAAGCACGCTTCCCAAACACTGCTTTCTGGACGCAGGTTTGGGGATGTTACTTCTGGGAGACGCGAGGGCTTGGGTCAGGATAATGCCATACACTCTTGGGTAATGAACTTGGACTGCAGAGTTGAATGTGCTTGGGGAATGTGTAATTTACTCGTTACAGGAATGTTGTCTATAGAAGAAAATGGAAAAAGCTTTTTAAAGTCTTAATGAGTTTGGTTATATAGGAGTTTGATTTCCATCTCATAAATAATAAACAGTCCTCAATATGCTACTTCCAACTTCCCTTTCAATTGCTCATGTTAATCTTGCAAAGAAAATAATCAAGAAAAATATGGAAAACGCCATCTCCCTGCTGGAATAAAACATCTCTTGAATAGTATAACATCTCGGCTACAAGGTTTAGAAGCTTGTTAACTGTATCTGCCTCATTGGTTTTCCTATTTAGACAATCCTTCCCCCATAATCTAATCAATGTTAAAATGAAACATGGCTTTAATTGAACAATACGTCTGTTCTAATAAGATTTGTTAAACTCGAAGTAGAATACTCTGACCAAGATTGAAACTAAAAAAAGCAGAAATTGTTTCTAGATAATTCCTATAGTTAGTCACATATCTTTATTGATATTTTTTTTTATTGTGGTATCTTCTATTTATTTATTTTTTAATGTTGATGTTTGAAAGAGAGAGCATGAGTGGGAGAGGGGCAGAGAGATCCTAAGCGGGGTCTGAGCTAAAAACAGCGAGCTTGATGCAGGGCCCGAACTCACCAACCGGGAGATCATGACCTGAACCAAAGTCAGATGCTCAACTCACTAAGCCACCCAGGTGCCCCTATTGTGGTATCTTTTAAAAGAAAGATACTCAGGGCGCCTGGGTGGCTCAGTTAAGCTTCCGACTTTGGCTCAGGTCATGGCCTCACGGCTTGTGAATTCGAGCCCCACGTCGGGCTCTGTGCTGACAGCTCGGAGCCTGGAGCCTGCTTCAGATTCTGTGTCTCCCTCTGTCTCTGCCCCTCCCCAACTTGTGCTCTGTCTCTCTGTCTTTCAAAAATAAATAAATGTAAAAAAAAAAAAATTAAAAAAAAAAGAAAGATACTCAAAGGATATCTGTATACATGGGATAGATTAACTTTACCGTGTCACTTGCGAAGGCAATTTAGGCAGATGGACAGAAAATCACTGTCTTATTTATTTCTATTTCCCAAGTGTTTGACTTGGTCCTTTTCTCTTCACTCCATATGCTCCTGCCGGAGATCACATCTAACCCCCAAGCGTGTTGTCTGTTCAAGTCCTCGTGATTTCATTCCATCCTTCCTCCCTGTCTCCTGGCCCAGCACTTAATTCACTACGCACACCCCGAGCTATGGGCTCAGGGGAAAACGTACAGTTCCTCAAACAGGATTTGCTCTCATAGCCTTTATGTCTCTGCAAGCACTATTTCTTCTACCTGAAGTTTTCACCTGCCTTCTCCTGTCTGTCCGTCTCATAAGCATAAGAATTTTAAAAGATGCTAGTTTGGAGGCTAGATGGTCTCTACCCAAATCTGTGTTGCCACTGCTGAGCTGGGTAAGCTTGGGCGAGTCCGTCTCTGTGAGTCTCATTTTCCTCATCTGAAAATGGAATAATAGAAGTATTCATATCATGCGTTGTTATAAAAGTTAAATGAGATAATGCGTGTGACTGGCCCATTCTAACTACTCAAAACTGGTTCTAGCCATCAGTAGGATTACAATGATTCCTCCCATGAAAGTTCTTCTTCTCTCCACATAACAATCTTGATTCAGGATGAAGGGAGATAGGAAATCTTTTGAAGGTGGGTTATTGGCAACAACAATCACTGATGTCACTGCTTAGTCCCTATGGTAGCTCAGGAAGTCCTAGACATGTAGAGATCATTTTGGCAGTGGGACGGCAGCGGATGACATTATTGCCATGGATCTTTATAGCATTTCTTTCTAAGCCCAAGCCAGGACTTCGGTTCCAATGCTACTCTTGAATACCAAGCTAGCAGCATTCTGCAGTGAGTGGAAAGTGTCCAGACTGAGGGTAAGAAGCTTTTCCCTCTGGCTTTAACTCAGCCAGTAATCAAATGTTATCCCTGGACAGATGACTTCACTTCCCCGGGCGCGTGTCCTGATTTATAAGACAAACAAGAGAGTTACCTTACGTGATCTCTAAATATCTTTCCAACTCTAGGGTTCTCTGATTCTAAATGGGGAAACTCATTCTGTATTTGCTGTTTGTGGACTCATGAGGCTTCCTTGGGTGTGCTGAGTCAGGCCCTGCTCCATCTGGGTATGTGGAGGGGGTCAGGCGGTGTCATTCTTGCTTGAAAGAGGACAAGTACTTCAGAGTCTGCGGGAAAAAAGTGGAGGGGCCTCAGGCTTTCTAATAGATTGCCTTCTCGATGTGTCTGTGTATACACATATGCAATATGCAGACTATAAATATAAATAAAGCATAATACCATATAACTTAAGTTCAACATTTACCTTCTTATAGAAGTTTCCAGAATCTAGTGAAGAACAATGGAGTATACAGGACAATGTCAAATCTTTGTGATTTAATTCAGGTTTCCTTTTACTCTTTTTAAAAGGAAATTTTTTTTAACGTTATTTATTATTGAGAGACAGAGAGGGACAGAGCATGAGCAGGGAAGGGGCAGAGAGAGAGGAAGACACAGAATTAAAGCAGGCTCCAGGCTCCGAGCTGTCAGCACGGAGCCCGACGTGGGGCTCAAACTCACAAACCACAAGATCATGACCTGAGCCGAAGTCAGACGCTTAACCGACTGGGCCACCCAGGCGTCCCACAGGTTTTCTTTTACTCTTAATCCACTTGGCAAGCGATTCTCCGAAGGGGAAATGGAAGTGTTTTATCATGCTATTTAAGACACAGGAGTCAAGGGGCGCCTGGGTGGCTCAGTCGGTTAAGCGGCCGACTTCGGCTCAGGTCATGATCTCGCGGTCCGTGAGTTCGAGCCCCGCGTCGGGCTCTGTGCTGACAGCTCAGAGCCTGGAGCCTGTTTCAGATTCTGTGTCTCCCTCTCTCTGACCCTCCCCTGTTCATGCTCTGTCTCTCCCTGTCTCAAAAATAAATAAAATGTTAAAAAAAAAAAAAAAAGACACAGGAGTCAAAACTTACGAACCAAAAGCAAACAACAACCTCTTCACAAACGCTTCTAACAAGCTATTGAACTATCTTCCTTGGAGGATGCAGAAGTTTTAGGAAATGTGGGTCTTCCGTTAGAGATCCTTGATGTGTCTTCTGGGTTCTAACAAAGAAGAGTGAAAAATCAAAAATAGAAACCACTTTGAGGATGCTCAGGGGCCCTTAGTGCAAGTCCCCCTGTAAGACATCTTTATTAACACTAAAAATCCTCCAAGATCCCTCCCCTACGGTCATGACAGATGCCTTTGAAAGTCTCCCCACAGTGGGAAGACTTCTGAAAATTTTAGTCCTGCACTTCACGGAGTTTACAGAAACTACAAGAGTAGTGTCTGCTGCATTTATCAAGCAAGAAGTAATTGAAAACAGCAGGTAGTTGTGCCTTAGTCACTGAAAGAGGTCTGTTTGCCAATTGATACATGGGGCTCTGAGGTCGGGAACTCCCATTATAGCTCCTGGGTGGTATTCAGGTTCAGTAAATCCCCTGTGTGTCTGGGCAACCGGATTCCTAAATCTTAAGACTATTTTCATCCACCAAGGAAAGAATTAGAGAAAAGTGGAATCTCCTTAGGAAACCCATTTTGCTTCAAAATATTTGTTGACGTGAAAATTATCGGCATGATTTTGGAAAGTCTTATTTAATTATGCATTGAAAAAATCCTCTTTCTTGGTGGGGGGGGGGGTAAGATCCCAAATAAAACAAAACAGAACAAAATGTAGCAGTAAGCTTCAGAAACAGGGTAGGTGATCCCTATGTCTCAGAATTCCCGATTACAATTATTGGATATTGTGGCCTCACAAATTCCTGTTCAAGAAATTCTAGTGTTAACAATGTCTATATTGTATACTTTAAGCTGCCTGTTACATACACATACGTATAAAAACAAAAATCCTCGTTCAACCTTTTTCCCCATGAGATTCAAAAAAAATGCAACACCAAGAAAGCGTCTTGACACTGTATTCAGCACTGGACAGTCTTCTAAAAGTCAGAGGAATTGAACCTCAGCCCTTATGGGTCTTAGTAAACTTCTTAATGGTAAACCAGGTGGAAGGTAGACCTGGCTAAAGAAATTAAAAGCTGATTCTGAGCAGAAAGACTTTGGGATATTTAAGCCAAAGAAGAAAATATTTAAAAAAATATATAATGATTTCCACAAACATTATCGACAACGAAATCCGCAAGGTTGATCGCTAACTTGATGTTTGATCGCTGTTGGCTTACCCCGCATGGTAAGGGATTGGCGCAAATTCATCCACGCGCTCTCAAGCTGGGCCCTTTGTGACTATCTGCCTACCATCGGGTGGTAGCCAAGGGTAAGGTCTCTGATTCCACAACAGGGATAGATGTGGTGGCTCCTCCAGAGGCTGGACTCCAGCTTTACAGAGATGATGTTAATTACATGGGTAGTGGGTCTACACTCTCTAAGCACAGGAAAAGGATCGCAGGATTCACCACAGCAGAGAAAATCAGTGTCACAGATTAGGAAGAAATTCTTGCTGTAACAACAGCGAAACGTGAGCCCAAAGGAGACGGTGGGATGTGGGGCGGAGAGAGAGGGAGAGAGAATCCAAAGCAGGCTCCGAGTTGACAGAGCAGAACTCTCACGTACCATGAGATCACGACCTGGGCCAAGATCAAGAGTAGGATGCTTAACTGACTGAGCCACCCAGGTGCCCTCCTCAAAAAACCACAGGCATTTAAAGACTTGGCTGCGATTACTAATATTTCCCCTCAAAACCAGCTTTCTTACTTCAGATTTTGGAACGTGCTAGCCAACCTCTCGCCTGTCCCCAAGGCTGTTGCATACTGCTTATGACTTATGATTTTCATACGTCTTCTGAGACTTAGGACTTCAGGGTGTGCCTGGGGTATGGATGCAGAGTCCTTCCTTCCCACTAGTGGCCAGTACTCCCTGAAGATCTACCCTTACAAAGGAGCAGATACTGAAGACCTTGCATTTCTTGCCCTGCGGCTGAGCCAATGGCTCTGTGTCATCTGACCACGGCCGCTGAGAGAATGCATTGGAAACTGCTATCGCAGTCTGGTTATATACTGGCACTCACAACACTAGCTAACTTGAGCAAAGAACAAGTGGTCCAGAAGAAAAACTTCTTCACTTTCACTAGAACTCTTTACAGATACGGAGATGGGAACTTTTCAGGGGCTTTTGGAAAGAAGATTCGAGTCTAACTTCATTAAGTGAGTCAGGGGAGGGGAGAAAAGGAGATGCCCGCGTACTGCAGACAATGGACTATGATTACTGTTTTGCCTTTTAATATCCGTGTTACTGATGAGGAAATGAAAACTCGCTGGACCAATGCGAAGCTGGATTTTTTTTCTATTCCCCTCTTGCTCCCCTGTCTGGATCCTCTGACATCTTATCCACCTTGACACACACAAATCTGGCTGGCCTTCCAGACCCTCTGCCGAGTGGCCGCCTTTCTCCACCTCTCCCCATATTCTCCAAGTTAGAATTCATGACTTGTTCTTTTGAGCTCCAGTTGCTCTCTTTCTGGATCATTCTTCTTGCTTTAGAATTAGCATTTGTAACTCCCCTTTGTAGACAATTTGCTCTTTGAGGCTCTGGTCTGGACTATGTGTGATTCATGTTATAGCTTCTCAGTTTTCAGTGCTCAGTGAAGTATTGGTTATAGAAATTAACATGACGGGGATATCCTATTTGCTGGTGTCCTTAAAATAAACTACTGGGGAAAAGCAAAATGAAAGACAAAGCATCTCAGACTTACCGGGTCCCCATTGCCAAGAGGATGTTTTCTTTTGTTTAGAAAGATTGATCTTAGCTTAAGAGCAAGGGTATGTTTTCTTGCTTGGGCAAATCACTTGCAAGGCTACTGCGGCGGGAGCTCAAATAGATTCTGGCTTGCTGCTGAGAGCTGGCTAGGAGGACGGGGAGAAGGAGAGCAACCTGGGAAGAATTACACAGCTGGATGCAAGACACCTGCCACCTGTCTGATATAAGGGTGATGTGCCCCCCAAAGGTTATGATCGCCAGTCAAGCCACACTGGGGAGGGCTGATTTGGGTCAAATTACATTACAGAACCCAAAATGGAGACACTAACCAGAAGGCATGGCGTTGTAAAATATCAGCACCCCATCAGGAAAATAATGAACCCCCCCCCAGAACACTCAGTGTCCTTCTCCATGGTTACTCCAACATGCCCTTTACATTCAAATAATTTCATGCCAAACAGTAAATATAAAAGAGCTCAGCACAGGCGAGAAAATAGAACAGATCTCTATAGAAGGGAGAGGGAGAAAGATAAAAAACAGAAAAGAAAAGGCTGATACCCACTTACACCTTAGACTCACTGCTCTGGCCCCATCCCCCAACTTCGGGATGTTTCTGGAGACAGGGTTATTTTTTATTATATGTGATTCATGGTGTGGATTTGACCACTTCCTACACTCAGAGGTTAGTTTCCCCATCTAGGAAGTGGGATAGTAAAATCTGCCATTTATCAACGACACAGGGGTGAGAGACGGGCTTCCAGCTCAGTGTGAAAGGTACATGAACTCTTTCAGGCCTCAGGGTGCCTGCTAGTGAATTACTTAAGAGTACTTAATGGCATCCTGGCAACCTGATGGTTTGCCAAAATAGGAAATGCACTCAAGAAAATCCTTCTCATTCAGTTTCAGTTGGGAGAAGAATTCCTCTAGAAAGTTCAATTTCAGCGTGAGCCTGGCTGAGTGCTTACCCTGACAGCTGAAGGTTGCTGTAGTTATTCACAAGGGGGCATTAAGTTAATGTGTCACTTGAATAGCAAACGATGCACAATGGCTGAGGTCGAATTGAACGCTTGCATTCGTTAATTCACTAGGGGGTAGTGGTAAAATCATTAGTTAATCGATGCCCATGAACTGACCTGAAGGAGTAGGTGCTGCTTCCAAAAAGGTCAACTCATTACCGGCGGGTGGGGGGGAGGGGGGTTGGAGGGGGAGAAATGGCGCACTGGATAAACCCTGAGCCAGGCAGATTTCCCAATCTTAGAAACCTTAACTGTAGCAACATTTTCCCAGTTACGTAACTGCACTAACAGGGCTAAGAAGAGTCCACCAGAGGAGAAAAAAAAAATGCTCACCATTCTTGCCTTATAGGTTCCTAAGAAAAGTTCTGAGGGGGAGCCATCCCACAATATGCCATTCTGGCATATTGGTTATTTTGCATTAAAGTTGCCTAAGAAACAGTGCAAGGACACTCTGACCCTCTTTTGCCCTCCTGAAAGCAGGAGATAAATTTCCCATGTGGAGGGTACCCTCCCTGTAGCTGGAGGGTAGAAGGCACCCTTATCACCAGAGATAAGGAATGTAGAACCGAGAAGGTTGTATAAACAGAACTTGTAACTTCTTCGCTCACTTGCTCCCCCAAGCCCAAACTTCCTTGTCTTGCCAATTCTTCACAGATTTATTGTCTGTTTGTCTAAATGGATAAAAAGTTGCCTGCTTTGGCAGCTTCGGCTCATAACGTATGAGCTCCTGTGTGTATGAAATTACATTTGGTTTTCTCCCGTTAATCTGTCTTATGTCAATTGAATTCTTAGGTCAGCCAAAGAACCTAGAAGGGCAGAAGGAAAAGAATTCCTCCCCCGCAGTTTCCATCCTAGTAGCCCAGTCCCAGGGCTTACAACTGCCCACGGTGCTGTAAGGCAGGATGGAGAGAAGGCTGTGAAACCCACAATTATGTAAAACAGAAGTCGAACAAGGAACCGTGCACCCCAATCTTGCCAGACTAAGCCCCCAAGTCACAGACCAATTACCTAGGTTCAAAGAATTTCAAAGCAAAAATAAACCTCCGAGGAAAACTGATGGAACTTTTTGGCAAAAGGAGCCTGAACACACTTAGTCTCGGGATTGGGTTCCGATCCCACATTGGCAATTCTCCCCCAGAATTTTTATTTTCAAAACTTTAACTGAGCTTGGCGACTGTAAGCCAAGCTTTTAACAAGGCACTTTTCACCTGGTTTTTGGTTGACACTGTTGCAAAAACACGGAAGGCTGGTATTTGGCAAATCGGCAACGCATGTTTAAGAATCAGTTTACCGAGGAGCAGCCTGGGTAATTGTGAAATACGTCATTACCTGAAATGAGAGGGAACAGTCTGGGGTTGGAACTCGGTCTTCACCGGGGTGGACAAGGTAACTCCACATTCATCGTAACGTTATGGGAAAAGGTAGACAGATTAAGTGACAATGTAATTTAATAATATTTCTCCTAAATTATGCAACCGTGTAAAGCTTTTTGGAGTCAGTGGTCCTTTCCTTGCTCCTGAACGTTCTGTTTTCCAACTTCCTACAACAGGAAAATAGAGTTGTAGAAGGAGCCGTGTAGTGTCGAAGTCAGACCTGCGGTTCTGCTGACCCATCTTCCCCATTAACTGGCTCCGTGTCTATTCATAAGTCATGTAGCCTCTCTGAACTTCAGCTTTTCTGTCTAAAAAACCCTGAAGGGATGCGGTGAAGTAACCCTCAACCCTTCCTAGTTTTTACTTTGTAAATTTCTCCGAGCACTGTCTTTAGACCGTGCCGTCGACACAAGCAGCCTAATTCTCAAAGACAGAAAAGAATTCCTCCCCCTAAATTCTCCTTTCTTAAATTGCAACTTACTCACCTACTTTGATGTTTGCTTCAGGAACGGAGGTTCTAACGTGGGATTTCTGGATCAGTTGAGGACTTCTCAAGGAGCAGGCAGGGGAAAAAGAGCCACGAGGCCGTGGGCACGAATGAAGCCCACCTCATCTCAGGGAGATAGGTGGAAGGCATTGCTTGCTTGAGCAGTTTAGCAAATGCCTTTGTAAGAAAATTTTAAAACAAACAAAATCCAAAATAGCCCCAAACTCATAGAAAAGGAGATCAGATGTGTGGTTACCAGTGGCAGGGGGAGGGCAGATTGGAGGAAAATGGTCAAAAAGCACAAGATACGTAAGTCCTAGGGCTGGAATGTGCAACATGCTACCGATACTTAATGCTGCTGTATGATATGGAGAAAGGCTCAGTGAGTAGATCTAGAAGTTCTTATCACAAAGAAAAAGAATTTTTTTTCTTTGAGTGAGACACAGATTCCGAAGCAGGCTCCAGGCTCCAAGCTGTCAGCACAGAGCCCGACACGGGGCTCGAACTCACAAACCGTGAGGTCATGTCATGACCTGAGCCGAAGTCGGACGCTTAACCGACTGAGCCACCCAGGCACCCCAGATATCTTATTTCTTCATAAACTTCTTTTTTGTCCCGTTTGTAATTATTGGTGCTATGTATTTCTCTTTTCTCTCTTTTCATTTATAAATCTTAAAACTTGTGAAGATTATATTGTAAGAATGGTAACGGAAGGAGAATGGCTTTCATATTCAACAAACTAGAAACTTTTTTTTTTTTTTTTTTGGTAATCACTGATTTTCTTTGTAGCCACCCTATACAATGACACTCCTTGACCATTATCTAAATTCAATTCATAGAGGGAGGTGTAAAGAGGAGCTCTCGAATTTCTTCAAAATTCCTTCCGGAGCTTGCTGGAGTGTGTACATGGAATGGGGTAAAAGCTCATACACAGGCATTGTAATGTGAGCTAATACAGCCAGGGGGTCCCCACATTCCATCTATAGACGGACCCACTTCTAATGGTGTTTGAATCAGCGCCATCACAAAATAAGAATAACGATGTTTTTGCACGTTTTTCATAAACTTAAATATGTTCAAACTAAAGCACTGTCCTTTATAAACACATAAATATCTTCATGTTAAAATGTCATTTTTTAAAAAAAACGTTTATTTATTTTGAGAAAGAGAGAGAAACAGAGGGCACGAGTAGGGGAGGGGCAGAGGGCGAGGGGGGAGAGAGCCGTGCTGTCAGCCCAGAGCCTGACCCGGGGCTTGATCTCATGAGCTATGAGATCATGACCTGAGCTGAAACCAAGAGTCAGATGCTTAACTGACTCAGCCACCCAGGTGTTCCAAAATGTCACTTTTTAATAAACGGACAATGGTACTAAATGAGAGGGTTTTAGGTTTTTGTTTTTGTTTTTTGCTTTCACGTTATTTTGGGTATAACAATTGTACAATCCAGTGCTGATTGCCAGATCGAAGTTTTGAAATTTCACTTCCCTATAATCCAGAATGTGGGGACCACTGCCACAGCCACAGATCTGGGAAGTTCCATGGGTTAACAGAGAGTGTCTTTACCTGTGGTAGGGACAAAGAGAGGTTCTATTAGTTTCCTTTGGAGATTTCTTGAGGCAGTACCACAACTGTTTTTTCTTTTTTTCTTTTTTTTTGGAAATCCAATTTAAGAATTTTCTGTTTTGATTTTGGTTATTTCTTAATGGAGAAATTATAGAGGGTTTTTCCCCCTCTTTAAAAATATTTTTCATTTTACCATTTTTGTAATTCATGAGCGTGGTTTATAATAAGAAATCAATAATTTGTGAAATTATATTTAAAGCATGCTTCAACTAGTTACTATACTAACTTCAAATTATGGGTAAAAAATGGTAATTCACTAGAGATAAAGCGGAAAGGACTCTCCATCTGCCCAGATGATGGGCATCTCCTTCCTGTGCAGGATATGGTGGGTGGAGTGGGGGAGGGCAAAGACACGCTGTTTATAAACTTCTCACAGTGTATCTATGCCAATGTTCCTCAATAGTTAACTTTGGGGTATGAGCATGTAATTTTTTACCTAACATGAGAACAACTATAAAACACATGAATAGGTTCTCCATGTGTGAAAATTAAACAACACAAAACCCTATTAACTTTGAACTTTCATTCCTCTGCCCTCTGACCTAAGGTAATTACTATAAAATCACCCACTGTCTGCTTCAAATATTTTTTCTTTTTTCTTTTTTTAAAATTATTTTAAAGAGGCGGGGGAGAGGCAGAGGGAGAGAGAAGGAGACGGAGGGAATTTTAAGCAGGCTCCATGGCTCAGCTCAGAGCCCAATGCTGGGCTTGATCCCACGATCCTGGGATCATGACCTGAGCCTAAATCAAGAGTTGGTTGCTCAACTGACTGAGCAACACAGGCACCCCTGCTTTTTCAGACATTTTCAATGCTTTTACACACATACTCAATTTGAAAATGTTTGACATTTAACCCATTTACATTTATTGCAATTTTTGATACGCTAATATGCCATCTTACTTTATATTAGTCTATGTACTCTGATTTTCTGTTTATTTCCCTTTTCCTCCTTTTATTAGATGGATCAGTTCTTTTTTGCCCATTTGTTTTTTGTAACAGGTTTCACAGTTATTTCATCTATTTCCTATTGCTTAAGTAATTATGCTTACATTTTTAGCATGCTCATTTAAACATGTATACATCTCTAAACTTCAAAAAGTAATTTCCACATCCTTCCTCACCAAAAGGGTAGAATCTTAGCCTATTGTCATTCCCCTCTTCTCTCTCATTACTTTTAGGCCATAATCATTTGAGAATTTAGTTTTAGATTTTCAAAATTATTAATTACTGTATATTTCAATCCAGCTGTAAGTTATACTGGGTTCTTTGCTTACTACCACTTAATGTATATTTTATGCAAATTCCTTCTTGAGTTCAATTTTTGTTTTGTTGTAAGTCATCCTTGAATAAATCTTAACTGTAGAGAAGGTTTGTTTCTGAGTCTTCACCTGTCTACAAATATTTTCATACCATTGTCCTCACAATCGAATGTTCTCTGACTGGGTATAGAATTCTTGGTTTGAAGTAATTTTTTCTTCAGAATATCTCAGGGTTTCTTTTAACATTCAGTTTTGCTGATGCTAATTTCAATGACAATATAATCCTAATTCTATGGAGGTAATCATCTACTTTTTCTCTGCGAGTTTTAGAAATCTCCATTTCCTCTGTAGCTCTGAGACTTCATAAAGATATGTCTTGTCAATTTATATTTCTCCCATGTGGTCCTAGAGGCCCTTTCTTTATAAAAATCTGTATCTTTCTTCAGCTGTAGTAAGCTTTCATTTATTTCCCTTTATATTTTTCTCCATTTGATTTTCTCTGTTTCTGGAACTCTTGAAATGAGCTTTCATGTCTTTTAATTCTTTTCTCAGTCTGACCTTTCAGAGGAAAAGTTTGCCACCCTCTGTCTTTAGGTCACTAATTTATCCATTACTGTATCCACTCGTCTTTCCTCCCATTAAATGTTCTATTTTCATAATTTAAGAATCCTATGGGCTCTTACTGGTTCTTTGCTTCTTTTTCCTAGCAGAGTATTGTTTTATGGTGCACTATCATCCCAAATCTCTCTGATGATGTTGATTAAAAAGCTTGGAAGTTCATTTCTCTTTCATGACATTTCTCTAGGGTCAATGTTTTGTCTCTCCTTTTTAGTTTTAATGATTTCCCCCAAATGTCTGGTGTTCTCACTTCTCCATTTATACCTAAGGACAAACTAGATTAATCACTACGCTCCAGGTGGCTGCCGTGCATCTCCTCTTTCATCCTGGATGGAGTTGCTGGTGACTGACTGGCTGTTCGGCATGCAGTCCTTTAATTACCCTCACGGTTGCCAAAGGTCACTTCTGGTCTCTCACTGATGACACTGAGCTGGGAGTTCTCTACATCTGCTCTTATCTTCCTAGCAGGATTTTTCCATGCCTATGTTGGGCTGTGGTTTCCTCAAGTCTTGTCAATTTGATCCCAGCTGCTTTCTATCTTCCAGAAATTCCTCCCAATTTCAGGACCCCTCAGTGTCACCCCCTATTCCCCAAGGGCTGTCATGAACTCAGTCTTGAAGAGAGTTTTTTGTTCCTGTCACTTAAAAGGATTGGGGAGGGGGGAAGTGGGGAGGTGTGGGATAGTAGACGCTGCAGATAAAAGCATTTTGCGTAGTAATCGCTTTTATTCTTCAGTTTTAGAAGTGAGTTATTTCCCACCAGCAAGTTTCGCAACCAATCAGACCTTGTCTCTTCCAAAATAGAAGCTTTGAAATTTTAACTATTTTGAGGTAAATAGCGTTCCAACATGTATTCACTTCTCTGGTTTCTTAAATGGGGAACACCCGACTCAACGTAATGAACCACATGTTCATACAAGACCAGCTCACGGCACGCTCTACTTTTGGGGTGGGAATAGAGTGTCCATGGCCCTTCCGTTCCTCTGTTTCTTTGGCCACATCAAGTGGTTTTCTGCTCTTAGTTTTACGACTTCTAACACCATCCTTTGTTCTCTTTCGACTTTCCACTTCTAATTTTCTGTGGCGGGGGAAACCACATAGCTAAGCATGTTATAAAAGTGATGCTGTATATAACTGACATGAAGACTCAGGGAAGGAGAATGTGGCTTGTCAAAGTGGCTTTCTGTAAATGGTTTTGGGCATACAGTCACTTTTCGCTTACTACTAGCCCAGGATTTTTCTCCAAGTAGATAGCCCCTTAACTGGAAGTCGGATTCTGACAAACAGGGGTGTTTCTGTGCTAACAGCCCTGTCATTAAAAAAAGGTTATAGCTGGGGCACCTGGGTGGCTCAGTCGGTTAAGCGTCCAACTTCGGCTCAGGTCATGATCTCGCGGTCCGTGAGTTCGAGCCCCGTGTCGGGCTCTGTGCTGACAGCTCAGAGCCTGGAGCCTGTTTCAGATTCTGTGTCTCCCTCTCTCTCTGGCCCTCCCCTGTTCATGCTCTGTCTCTCTCTGCCTCAAAAATAAAATAAAACGTTAAAAAAAATTAAAAAAAGGTTATCACTATATTACATGTACAAATACACAAAGTATTATATAGCATATTAACATATAAAATATTATATAAAATATTATATTCTTTTAGAAATTTTTTGAATGTTTATTCATTTTTGAGAAAGAGAGAGACAGACAGAGAGACAGAGAGACAGAGTGTGAGTGGGGGAGGGGCAGAGAGAGAGGGAGACACAGAATCCAAAGCAGGCTCCAGACTTCAAGCTGTCAGCACAGAGGAGGCGGGGCTCGAACCCACGAACCGTGAGATCATGACCTGAGCCAAAGTCAAACGCTTGACTGACTGAGCCACCCAGGCATCCCTAAATTATTATATTCTTATATATTATATTTCATATCGATCTATTATAAATATGTAAATAAATAAAATATATTATATTATTATATGTTAATGTATTTTTATTACAAATAAATAAAATATATTATATATCACCTATATAAGGCAAATATAAATACATAACATTATTTTATATATAAATATATAAATACTATACATGAATATATTATATACATAATATATAATAATAATTAATATATAATATATAATAATTAATATATATATAACATATATATATATAAACATGAATACATCCTTCACAAACAAAAAACAGCTTGGTTCTTGCTGAGGCAATCTCCCACAGAGGAAAAAAAATTATTTTCTACATATTAGTCTGACTCTCTACTTAAATCTCTATTACTCATAAAATGCGAATGAGTGACTGGAACATTAAACATCTAGCATAAGAGCATAATGCTAATAAAAATTTTGAAGGTGCTCCTAACAGTGTTTTTATTTCTTTCAACATATTAACTACCTTCCACAGAATCTATGCAAGAATAATTGGTAATGATTGTAGCAGTTTGCACGTGCATTCAGAGCCGCTTAATAAAGGCAGCCAGACAGGTGGAGGTTATGCCCAGCCAGGGGCCAGTTCAGTATGTTGCTGGCTTGCAGTTTCTCTCTCTTCTAAACTTTCTGTTGTCTACAGCCAGAGTCATGTTACCAAAGCAGGATTTTCAGTGTCCGTCCCATTCTAACCCACTGCGGGAGGCAGGGTGGTAAAATGAATGAAGCATGTCTTTGGATCCAAACCAGACTTTGCTTTGGACTCCGACAACACCACACACGAATTTGGTAAACTTGGCAAGGGACTTAACCTCTCTTCACCTATTATCTCAAGTTTAAATTAAAGAAGAGAATACTTACTGTGGAGCTCTCCAGTCTGCAACCATTTGTCCAAAGAATAAGGACAGTATTCTTGGCCTGGTATTCAAGGTCTGTTCGGTCTGGCACCAAATGTATCTAGAACCTCTCACAATAAAACATGGCTGCCAAGTCCCTCATGCATAACTCTTGTACCTACAGCCATATCCATCTGTCTTCTTTTGTGTGGTGGGGAGAAAAATGTCCTCCAAGGATATCAGATCTGATCACTGGGAGATATGACTTCATGAGGACAAAGGGTCTTTGCAGTTGTGATTGTGTTAAGGGTTTTTAAATGAGATGGCCCTGTATGATTGGCTTACGTGGCACCACAAGTGTCCTCAGAAGAGAGAGGACAAGGGGGATGACGCACTGACACGGAGGAGAGGGTACGCAAAGACGGAAGCAGGGGTGGGAGAGGTGTAGCTATGAGCCAGGGAATGCCAGCAGCCCCCACAAGCTGGAAGAGGCAAGGGACAGATCCTCTGGGGAGGCCACCTTCATGGCCCTGCTGATGTCTCTGTTTCGACCCACTGATACCAACTGCAAATGCTCCAGGACTGTGAGAGAGTAGATTCCTGGTTTTTTTTGGCCACCAGGTTGTGGTTTTTGTTACAGCAGCCACTAGAAACGGATACAGTTTGGCTTTCCCCCAGAGCTGACCCCGAGACCCGGCTATGAGGGCAAGTATTTGGGAAGTGATACCAGGAGTCACTGCAGGGGAGTGGCAAATGGTGAGGAGAGGGGAAAGCCAGTAAGGGAGGTATTAGAAGGTGGCTGTGCTTCGGACCATCTGGGCTCTGTCTTGCTGGGGACCCTTTGACTGGCTCTGTGGATCATGCTTCAAAATCTTCCCACTGTGCAGAAAGATCCACTGTCCCCCATAATAATTCCACTCTGTTCTGTCCCTGACGCTTCAAACCAGTTGTAATCCTTTTAAAAAAAAAAGGTTAAAACCAAAAGTTTAGGGGGATGAACCAAGGTTCATCCTGATGAGCAAGCCTGAGGTTGTAATTACTATTCATCAATTCCCTCTTCCGTCACCCGTTGGATTTCATCCTTCCCATCCATCGATTGAATTCTTCCCACTGGTCTAAGCTGGTTTGCCCACTGGGACCCAGACCCTGATCCCTGTGGGGTCTGAGCCATGCTTACATTACCCCTGTATTGGGCCCTGGTTGCCACTGTTATCAGCAGACATGGAAACACCAAGAAACACCTCGGTGTTACCTCTTGAATTGTGGACCCATTCATTCTTGTCCCTTTATGTATCAGCATCTCGAGCTTTTCCTGATAACCAAGGTCAGTAACTCACACCAGAAGAGCAAATGCTTTCCTTGCTGCTGGTCTATCAGCATCAAGGTCCAAACTAACCATCCTATAGTGGCAGCTTTGGGTTAAATGGAAGACTTACTATTCCCCCCCCCCCCCCCCGGGTGGAAGCATTCCATCCCCGGAGGCCATGACTTCTAATATAATAGACCTTAAAGCCTGAGGAACAGGTGCACAAATCCCTAAGTGAGTTCCTTAGTGATGATAGGGGTCCTTCCCACTTCTACTCCTCAATTTCCTCAGTGTAGTTTTGCTACTGGGGACATGGTGCCATATAATTGCTATTGGTTCAAAGTATACCACATCTTGGAAGGGGGTAGCCCAACCCCACGGGACGTCATCCCCCACTGGTGCCTTGGTGAGGCTCCTGGAAGCCATCCTGGTGTTCTATCAGGCTGACAAGTTCTGGGGTGATACAGTTTTCGATAGGACCAATGGATCCCATGGTGATGTGCTCACTGTCCAACCTCCTCCAGTGCGAAGTGGTCCTTTGGTCCAAGATGGGGTTATTTCCCATGTTGGGAGATGACTCTGTAAACCCTCAATTAATGGTTCCGGAAGAAGTAGAGCAGGCTGGGAAAGCAAACGGGTACCTGGGATACATATGAGAGTAAAGACAAAATACCGTCCCTCTCAAGGTGGAAGGCACCTCGTGGAGTTAATCTGGTTCTACTGGTTAGACCCTTTGAGGGACAGTGTTATACTGTAGCGTAAGTGCCTGGCAGTTAGCTTTTTTTTGATTCTAATGTAAGTATCTGCCATTAAGCTTTTGATTACCGAGGCATTCATTTCAAAGACACCCATCTGGAATAAACACCTCTCCAGCTACACGCGTAGATAAATAGCCAGGCGGCTCACCCAGAAAGTTTCCCTTTTACCAAGTCCCAGGGGACCTAGGTGACTGACCACTCGAGTGACGCTTCTTCTCCCTTCCTGTGCTTTAAACCCCTTGCTCTTAAGTTTTAAATTCACCACCGGTGAACTCGTGAAACCCTAAGCCCCACACCCTTGACCCCCATAAAGGCAGAACCTCAGGTTCTCTCCCTCCCTCACGCCCTCTCTCTTTTTCTTTCTTGATCTCTGCCCACAACCTCACTGTGTGGCCCCAGGCACGTTGTGTACTCTCCAGGACTTGTGAATAATTTATGTGGTTTTTATCAGAGTTCCCTGGGTTGTTGCCGAGATGTGTCTTGCAATCATAATAAGAGGCACAAGGCCAAGTCCAGCCACAACGGTGGCGGTGGCTGGGGAAGTGTCTCTGGGGACTCACCACCAGTAGTTCAGCCCAGGTGGGTGAGGCATTCCTCACTGATGGCATCCGCTATTGATAGGCTGAGCCAGACACAAAACCCACCTAGGGCTCACTGTAGGTCTCTCATTTTCGGCACCCGCAGCATCTTAATCAGACTTGGTAAATGGGAGTCCAGGCTACTGGGCCCATGTATGGCCTCCATTCCTGCCACCATGACTCCTATGCTCACGGACCCCCTCCCCGCCTCACCTCTACCACGTGTGAATCTGTGTCTGCCCTAAGTCTCCAACACGTCCTCGGTTCACGATCTCTCACCTGTTCTGTGCCACGGTCACCTCCCATGGGCTCCAGTCAGGGTCCTGGTCTACCAGCTGTCTGAGATGTGCTGTCTGAGAGAAGGGCCCCAGCACCTCTTTGCTAAGGTGCCCTTGGTGACAGGGCTCTCTGAGCCTCTGCCGGGGGCTGGAGTTATCTGGCAAGTTGCTCTGAGCCCTCTGGGTACGAACGCTCCACAGTGGCCTGTGTCGAAATGAAGACCAAACTCCTGTCATGCTTCCCACCTGTTCCCTAAAGTCGCTCTGTTGAACACGCCGTTCCAGCAGGTCTCTCCTGGGTGCTGCCCTAACAGCTTCTTCAGCTTCCGGTTAGAGTCCCTCTTTATCTGGTGAGTCTGATCTAGTCTTTCTGGAGGGACAGGGAATAGACTATCCATTTCTTACTCTTTCCCCGCCCTCCCCAGGGGCTATTGTGTACCCCGTAATTTCCTTCTCATAAAATGAGCAAAAATTAAAAAGCCCTATGTTGTAACGCCGGATACCTGTCATTATAAAATTGTCCAAACCCACAGAATGGACAGCACAAAGACTGAACCCTAATATGAACTGTGGTCTCTGGGCGATGGTCATGTGGCAGTGTAGGCTCACTGATCGTAGAAATACAGCACTCGGATGGGTCATGCTGATCACAGAGGAGGTTGTGCATGTGTGGGGCAGGGAGTGTGTGGAAACTCTCTGTGCCTTCTGCTCAATTTTTCTGTGAACCTAAAACTGCTCTAAAAAATAAAATCTACTAAAAAAAAAAAGCAAGAAAAGGCTGGTTTTCATAAAGCAGGTGGGAGAGTTGCACCATTCCCATTCACCGAGCCTTCTCTAGACCACCGCACAAAAGTCACATGAATGAATGACTTATGGTTCCTGAAGCCCTCTTTTTTTAATTTTTAAAAATGTTTTATTTATTTTTGAGAGAGAGAGAGAGACAGACAGACAGAGTGTGAGCAGGGGAGAGACAGAGAGGAAGGCACAGAATCTGAAACAGGCTCCAGGCTCTGAGCTGGCAGCACAGAGCCCAAAGTGGGGCTCGAACCCACGAATCGTGAGAACACGACCTCAGTCGAAGTCGGACCCTTAAACGACTGAGCCACCCAGGTGTCCCTAATTAAAATTTTTTTAATGTTTGCGTATTTTGAGAGAGAGAGAGAGAGAGAGCAAGCAGGGGAAGGGCAGAGAAAAGGAGATAGAAAGTCCCAAGCAGGCTGAGCACTATCAACACAGAGCCCAACACGGGGCTCGAACTCACGAACAGTGAGATTATGACCTATATCGAAATCAAGAGTCAGACATTTAACTGCCTGAGCCACCCAGGCACCCCTCTTAAGTCCCCTTAACAGCCTTTAAGATGAGCTGTTATGTATATGTTTAGCACGAGTGTCTCCCACTGTTAAGCCATGGTAGACGCCATCCCTGGATACGGGCATCCATCATATATGAATGATGTATGAATACCAGGAGTTTCCTCTTCCATAATTTTTTTTTCATAAGCCTGCTGTGCTCTGCATTGTCAGCATCGCTCACTTCTGTATTAAATGTGCATTCACTGAATAACTAGTTAGGGAATACCTACTATGACCAGGCTCTGAGCTAGATGCGGGCGATACCATTGTGAATAAGACCTAGCATCTCTCTTCAAGGAACGGAAACACTGAGTGGGAGCAGCAGATAAGGGAGAAGGCAATAGCAGTGTGGATAACTGCCCCACCAGATATCAGGAGGGTGTACAGGAAGAGCCACAGAGGCTCAGCAGAGTCCCAGAGGAGAGACCATCTAAGCTTATTTTGGAAAGACCACGGAAATTGACAAGGACGGTAGACAGGAGGTCAGGCAAGGAAATGACTTGTAGGGAAAAAAAAAGCAAGAATCAGGAGAGAATATGAAATATTTGGAGGGACTGCACAGAGTTGAGTGGGAAGTTTCCACCTAGAGTCTCAGAGGGAGTGTGGCCCTAATGCCTAACACCTTGATCTTGGGCTTTTAACCTTCATAACGGTGACTCTCTTTTTCTGAACCTAAGTTAGAAGCCAGTTGATATGGGAGCTGCCAAAATCTAGATTTCAGGGGCAGGGTGGAGAATAGTTCTGAGTACAAGAAGGCAAAGACAGGCATTATTAGGGGCTCTCCCTGTAGGCTGGTGGGAGCAGCAGTTGCTGCTTCTCTGGACAAGTCTGGAAACATGGGATATCAAATACTGCACCACTTCTCCCTAAAAGTGGGACATGAAGCTCTTTTATTTTATTTTATTTTTTTTTAAATTTTTTTTTAACGTTTATTTATTTTTGAGACAGAGAGAGACAGAGCATGAACGGGGGAGGGGCAGAGAGAGAGGGAGACACAGAATCGGAAGCAGGCTCCAGGCTCTGAGCCATCAGCCCAGAGCCCGACGCGGGGCTCGAACTCACGGACCGTGAGATCGTGACCTGAGCTGAAGTCGGACGCTTAACCGACTGAGCCACCCAGGCGCCCCGATGAAGCTCTTTTAAAGTGCAGGAGATCCGAAACACAAAGGGAGAATATTAAAATTCATTATAGTTTAATGATTAAAAGTATTGGTCAAATGACCCAGAGAAAAGAAAATGGGCATAGATTGGATTTGGGACAATTTGGACATCTGGATTTTATTATTATTTTTTAAGTTCTTTTATTTATTTTGAGAGAGAGAGAGAGAGAGAGAAAGCACAAGGAACGGGGGCAGAGAGAAGGAGAGACAGAATCCCAAGCAGTCTCAGCACCATGAGTGCAGAACCCGGCGTGGGACTCAAACCCACAAACGTGAGATCATGATCTGAGCTGAGATCTAGAGTCAGATGTTTAACCGACTGAGCCACCCAGGCCCTGGACATCTGGATTTTAGACAAAAAAAAGATGTCTTTTTTTAAAAATCACCTATTCCACCTAGTTTTCATCATTATTTAAAAAAATTTTTTTAATGTTTATTTTATTTTTGAGAGACAGAGAGAGACAGCATGGGCAAAAGAGGGCAGAGAGAGAGAGAGAGAGGGAAACGCAGAATATGAAGCAGGCTCCAGGCTCTGAGCTGTCAGCACAGAGCCCGACGAGGGGCTCAAACCCACGGACCGCAAGATCATGACCTGAGCTGAAGTCGGACGCTCAACCAACTGAGCCACCCAGGCGCCCTAAGTTTTCATCATTATTTTGAGAAGTATTGAAACGATGACACTAGACACTGTTATGAAGAAATAGAGAAGAAATTTAAGGCTGAAAAACCTACAAAAAATTTTTAAACAAGAGAGAAAGAAAGGTTGCACCCAGCTAAAATCTAATGGCCAATCAAGAAGTAAGAGAGTAGGGTGTTAGTGTGGTATTTATAACATGACCGCTCTATGAGGGTCCCTGGATCTCATGTTCTGCAAAAAAAATTAAATCGGTATGTGTGATGTGGTTGTTTCTAAAAGGATTTAAAACAAGTACAGATTAAAAAAAAATTAAGATACTTAAAATATCCCTATCATTCTTTACCTTTTACATTTTTTAAAGTTTATTTATTTATTGAGAGAGAGAGAGAAAAAGTGTGTGTGTACAAGTGGGAGAGGAGCAGAGAGAAGGAGGGACACAGTCCCAAGCAGCCTCCTCACCATCAGTGCAAAGCCCGATGCGGGGCTTGAACTCACAAATTGTGAGATCATGACCTGAGCCCAAGTCAAGAGTTGGACACTTAACTGACTATACCATCCAGGCGCGCCTGTCATTCTTTAAAGGAAACGGTATTTGGTAATGAACTGGAGATAAAGCTTTCTTTCATATAAAACAGGAAAAAAATATATATGCATACATATATATGTAAAATGGTATTTGTAATAAAAGCATAAATTTTTATATTATGTAGTTATATTTTATATAATATTTTTACATTTATGATTTAAAATGCATTAAAAAATCTATTTGCAGGGACAAAAACCCTGCAACACAAAATTTATCAAACCAGTCCTGGCATAATGGGTGGTGGGCAATATCTTTAACCAATATCTCGTTTGTGCTGCTGATAAAAAAGAGAACAATATGGTAAGTCTTTAGTCAAAAATAACATTCTGCAGTTCTTTGCTTTCCAGTGTTTTCAATTAGTATAGAAATAGAAGGTAAGAAATCACACCGCTGAATAACCAGTGTGGCCTTAGCGCACGTTAGAGATCCTGAGGGAGCTTTTAACATGCGTGAGATCTTAGTAAATCCATAATTATTACACTTAACATGTATAACTATTCGGCCTCGCTGATTGAAGCGAGGGTTAGTGGTCACTGGAAACGCGATACACTGTTGGGAAAGATTGAGATCATCGAACAAATTCCTCGGTGCCGATTCAGTCCACAACGAACACGAAATGAACAACGGAAGCCCACGACGAGGTCTTGAGAGATCCTGCCTGCTCACGTGGAAGCGACGGCCATCAGGCACAGCAGGACGTGGAACACAGGGCGCCTGAATGGCCTCCGCAGGGTGAGATAAATCACTGCACGTCTGTGCGGCTTCATTGTAAAGGGGAGGGAGAAAAATACACCTTCAACTGGTAGTGACACTCAGGGGCGGAGTGTCGGGAATTGATTCTTGAGCAGGACCTCCACACAGGTCAGAATCTAAGAGGAAGAGAAACAATAAGTGTGAGTTGCAAATACAAAACCAGTATAAACCCAGGGAACAAGCTTTATATGTATAACGAGGGAGATGAGCACGTCTCCTTGGGACTCCTTCCTGTTATCCCTGCAGGGTGCTGTGGACACATTCATATAACACCTTGTAGGCTACCCAGGGGGCGGTGCATTTTGAGGGTCAGGTGGGCACAAAGAGGTGAAAGGTCTTGCCCAAGACAACCCAGTAAGTTAGCAGGAGACCCGGATGAGCCTTCACGGCCCCAAAGCTTCCAGGGCTTTGATCATTTAATTGAGTCAGGCTGCAGCTCTCGGAGGAACCTACCGGATGACTGGGCTTTCTCCAGACCCGAAGCACATGACCAGCTTCATGAGTGGTGCTACCAAGATGCAGAGACCATGTATGCACGGTACCTATCCCCCGGGGTCTCTGTGCGACTTGCAACTATTGTAAGTTTTTATTGCTGAGAGATGAAAAGCGGAAATTTGAGACAAAATCAAGCTGGGCAGAGCAATGCCTCTGTACTTTATATATATACATATATATATATACACACATATATATGTATATATACGTGTATACATGTATACATGTATACATATATATGTGTATATGTGTGTGTGTGTATGTGTATATATGTATATGTATATATATTCTTAGTGTTTAATACCCAAATGCCTTACCACATTTGTCTAATGAGAAACATTTTAGTGAAAAGCTACACAGAGGACATTTTGGCAATTCTTATATAAAGCCAATGCCATCTCTTAGAAAACACAGGTCCAGAGACACCTCTATTGGGGTATCTACAAGGAAAGTATACTTCATTGACGATTCCCAGACGATTGTAAGCAGGAAAAAATGCTTCTCGGAGCGTGAAAAATAAACAGCTACCTAACCACATAAGGGTATAAATTATTTCAAGTGATTTTAAAATGCAGTAATTTGGCTGATTGTCCCTGATCGTATAGATCCTAATGACGAAAAGAAACTCCAAAGAAATTGTTATCTACACTGAGTACTTATCCTGTTACTAATCATATTGGTATTGTTTTCCTGAAACTAATGCCCATCAGATAAAACAAATAGGTAATTTTGTTAACATCATTGCGGCCAAGATTTTCATAGTAAGTGATTACAGTTACAAATATAAAATCAAGAGGTAAAAACTCTCAAACTCTGATTTCAATTGGCTACATCATTATGCTCGGAGGCTATTCTTTTTCTTTTTTCTCTTTTTTATTTTTAGAGAAGCAGAGAGAGCGTGAGCAGGGGTGAGGGGCAGAGGGAGAGGGAGAGAGAAGCCCAAGCAGGCTCCACGCTCAATACAGAGCCCGACACGGAGCTTGATCTAACCACCCTGGATCATGACCTGAGCCAAAATCGAGAGTTGGATGCTCAACCGACGGAGCCACCGAGGCGCCCCATTTTCTTTTTCTTTTAAAAAATGCTTTGTTTCTAGGTCTGTTGACTAAAAGAGCCACAGAAACACACCCAGGAGCAATGGGCATCCCTTGTGTTCATATTGTGATCTCTAAGTATATTTTGTTACAAGACTCTTTGGAGAGATGAACGCTTCAGATCTGGGCCGGGAAATAGACAAGATGATCCTGGCACATCTTACCGTGCCGGAAAATAAGAACAGTTATTTAAGGGGCACTTGGGAGGCTCGGTCAGTGAAGCGTCCGACTTCAGCTCAGGTCATGATCTCACGGTTGGTGAGTTCGAGCCCCGCGTCAGGCTCTGTGCTAATGGTGTGGATCTTTCCTGGGATTCTCTCTCTCTCTCTCTCTCTCTCTCTCTCTCTCTCCCTCTCTCTCTGTTCCTCCTCCACTAGCACTCTCTAAAGAAATAAAGAAATACAATAAACCTAAACAAAAAAAAAGAAAATGTATTTAAGACCATTGAGATTGTGTCAAAAGGCTTAGGATCCAACCTGAAGAGGCCTCCAAAGATGGGACACCAAAGATGGGACAGTTTGATTTTCAGACAGAATAGGAACTTTAATGAATGTAAGGGCTTCACCTATCTTATTATTTTTGAGTTCAAAATGATGCTGAAAAGAAAACCCCCCGTGGGTTGCTGTTGACACGTGCTAGGGAACTAACTCACTATGCTAAACACTGGAAAAAAACCTAACATTTATCCTGCACAGTACAAACTGTGCTTACGGGTAATCGTATAGCTCAGGAAGGAAAGTCTTTCCTTATAGAACTCTGGCTGATAAATGGAGAAGGGTTAATGTAATAACATTGTTTCTCAGTGCCTAGTAAAATAAAGGATATAGGCAGTGATCACCAATGACTGATAAACCTTTCGGTAGAACACTGACAGGGAAATTTTAAAAAATGGGAAGTCTGACAAGACCTGAGCCAGTAATCAATTTTTTCATCATAGAAAGGGAGACAGTTAGACATTCTGTGTCTCCTGATGGAAGGACACAACTATGAATTATTCTTCCTCCCAAATGGAAACTTAATCTGGTAAAGACTAGATCTAGTTGCCAGTTTTAAAGAAATATGGAAGACAGAAAAGCATGGTAAATGGCACCATGAGGAATGCAATTAACAAAATTTAGAGGGGACGGACTTGGTTTCTTCAACCTCTTCAATGAATAAATTACAAAATAAAATGGAGACATGGGAAACCCATAGGTTAAAAGAGACGTAAGTTATACCAACCAAATGCAGTGTGCACCTACTAATCAACCATAAATATGAAATAACTAACCATAAAGACATGTTGAGATACTCTTGGAAGTGGAATAATGACTGTTTTATGATGTTAAGGAACTATTACTAATTTTTCAGAGGTGATATTTAGGTTGTGATTATGTTTTCAAGGAGTCCTTAACTTTTACAAATGACTGGTAAAATATTTACAGATGACATGATATGTTGTCAAGGATTTTCTTGAAAATAATCTAGTTTGAGAGAGAGGAGTTGGAGAAGTATTTATGCAACAAGATCAGTTACCATAAGTTAATAGTTTTTAAAGCTAAGTGATAGACACGTAGAGGTTTATTGTACGATTCTCTCCTTTGTGTGAGTTTAATAATTTCATAACAGAGGTAAAAATTTAAAAATCTGTAAAACCCAGGGCTCCTGGGTGGCTCAGTCGGTTAAGCATCCGACTTCTGCTGAGGTCATGATCTCACGGTTTGTGGGTTCGAGCCCACGTCGGGCTCTGTGCTGACAGCTCAGAACTTGGAGCCTGCTTCGGATGCTGTGTCTCCCTCTCTCTGCCCCTCGCCCACTCACGTTCTGTCTCGCTCTCAAAAATAAATTAAAAAAAAAAACCTCTAAAGCCTACCATTGTTTAAATAATTAATTTTTGTTTTTTAAATTTCATTTCTATATTAGCGGAAGTTAAAAGAACATGCCCATTATGTTGCTCATGTTTCTG
Organism: Lynx rufus; assembly: GCF_022079265.1. Classification (NCBI taxonomy): domain Eukaryota; kingdom Metazoa; phylum Chordata; class Mammalia; order Carnivora; family Felidae; genus Lynx; species Lynx rufus. The sequence goes on from NW_025814840.1 coordinate 15,708,505, forward strand.
CCCCATTGTCTAAGATCATTTTATCAATTCCAAATGTTATCATGGAGAATTTGATAACACCTCCCTGGCCTCTTCAATGATTAAAACAATGGAACTGATGTCTCAGCGACTCCTGTGAAGCCATGGATGAGATACTAAAGGAAAAGACAGGTTGGTGCTGACTTGGATTTGCAAAGATAGCCTTTTAAACAAGTGGCACCTTAAAGCCCCTTGCTCTGAGGCTCACGCCTGGGGGATACAAAATGGCAAAAGCGCCATCCTTAGGCCACTAAGGGGAAGAAGTGTTCTAGCATTTTGTAGCAAGTGCCATAACATCAATGACTTCCACTGTGTGGTAGAGGAGAGAGGATCTCTAGATGTCTTCTCACTACTTCAATGTGGGCAGAGAGAGAGAGAGAGAGAGAATGAAGGTCTACTGTTGTAAAGGAATAAGCTGACTGCTTTGAAGGTCCTGCCAGATCAGAGTAGCTGGAGGGCAGGAGAAGAGACTGTGGTAGGAGACAGGAGTCCAATCTCATGCAAACCATGACCTGTAGGTGAGACGTTTGGACTTCATCCCACGAGACGCCATTGTTGGGGTGTGAAGCCAGCAAGTGCAGGGACCAGACTTGCATTGTTAAAAATTCACTGTGACTGCATTAAGTAGCAGGGACAAAACTGGGGCAAGCGTGGGAATCGTGGTAGGAGTGTAATTTTCTCACTAGACAGAATGGTAACTGACAGAGGTTATGGCAATGGAGAGAAGGAGGCAGATACAAGATATATTTCAGAGGTGGAATTTACAGGGTTTGTTGATGTATTTATTGGTTATGGAGGAGCAGGGAGGAGGATTTCAAGGGTAACTCCCAGGCTGCGTGGCACAATCAACCAGAAAGAGGGGGTGTGCCCATAACTAGATGAAGAACACAAGGAAAGAGGCAGCAGACCAACAGTCAAGTTGCATACATACGAAGTTTGAGAGGCTGATTAGATATTCAAGTGACATCCACGTGGTGCTAGCGAATAGAAGTTAAAATACAGGTTGGGAGTAAAGGAGTGTCATGATCAGACATTTGCACAGAGCAGAAGGTACTATCTTCTAATGCTGATCAGAGTAGGAAGTATTGAAAAGCTGGGTGGATTGTAGGGAGAGAGCCAACTGGAGTTAGAAGCCCGCTGAATTGACAAGATGCACCATACTGAGGATCTTAGGTTGTGACCAACTAAGACCAACTTCGATTCACACTAGAGTGCAGACTGCCCATCTGTTGGGTTTTGCCACCCTCAACTTTCTGAGGAAGCTTTCCTAGGATGGAGTCATCCTTCTGCCGTCCTGGACGTCCTGATCTTTCAAGACAAGGGTGGGCCAGGGGAAGACCAGGATTGAGACAGGTTACTGAGGTCTTTGGATGGTCTCCAGGAACCAAGCGAATCTTCTGCCTTTCTTAGGGGGACTCTTATCAAGGCACTTATTGTGAGAAGTAGAAAATGACCTATGGTACCATCCAGTAAGCCTCAAAAATTCCTGGAACTCACACTCACAGCAAGGTGAGGGAGCGTTGTGCCCTCTTCAGAATGGCTAGTGCGTTTCTTCAGCATGCAGAGATGTAGCCCATTAATCCTGCTGTGACACTGTCACACCCTCAGAGAACGATTTTTTACGTTTGGGTTTGGTGATAAAGCTGCAAACATGATCAGGGTCTTATAGACTGTCAGAACAAGCAATGTAGTCCAAGTAAACATCTGTTTTTAATCTTTTTAGTATTGCAGCACTCTTTGACTACATGACGGACACTGGATCCTCGCCTTTGGAAAATAAAAATTACATATGGAACAATTCACGTACAATTTCAAGGAGTTTAAAGAATCTCTGCTATTCATGGATCGAGTCTGTGGGTCGGTGGATTCCTGACCAGGATTCTTGGGTCTGGGAGGTGACATAAGATGTGCTTTAATGAACACGAGCAGACAAATGAGGCAGTCTGAGGATAAACAGCATCTTCCACGCACCATCTTCTAGCATATTCTGGACGTGGACTAAATCACAAGGTCGGTTCACATGGAGCTGTTCCAGGAGCTCAAAGATCATCAGGAGAGGTCATCATCGTGGATACCCCAATTGAAGACAGTTCGGAAAGAAGCAAACTCAATCCTCTTTTTTCTTTACTAAAAACCTCAAGGTCCTTAGGAGCACGAAGGAAGTGGGAACAGAGCAGGTGAGCTCCGTGGTACTTACAGAGGACCTGGGCATCAGTCGTGTATAAGGAAGACATCCATTTGGCAGAGATTCAGGTTTGGCTTTGAGTGAATTCTCTTGCTCCCAATAGGATCTCTTTCAATCTGACAACAATTTGTCCTAAGTGATGTACTTGCCAGGACTCCGTTGCACAGAGGCAGCAAAAGCCTAGGAAATGTTGTTGGCAATGTCCAGAGTGAGGCTGAAAGGGCTTCAGTGGTTTCCTGCCAACAATCATGTGCTGGGCTCGGCAATCGGAAGGGCAGTCCTGAGCATCAAGGGATGAACCAAGATACAAAATACAGGTCAAGGTGAAGGAGGCTGCAATGGAGAACAAAGAGGGTTTTTATTGAGATGCTGTAAGATGGGATATGAAGCTCCCCAAGCCGTCTTTTTCTGACCAATGGCCAGAATTTTATTTCCTTCTCACCAAGAGATGCCAGGAAACCTGTGATCTTATGCCAAAACAGGAAAGTGAATTCTTTTTAAGGATTAGTTCTGAAAGCCTTTTACAGACAGTACCAATGAGGTAAGAGTGGCCTTTGGTGGTTGAGTCATTCCAAACTCTCTGATTGGAGACATACCAGTTAAACCTGCTCACGACTCTTCCCGTACATTCCCAAGGAAAAGGGCATTCTAGAAAGGCTCAAGTTACCTAGAAATATTGTGCATATTCTTAGTAGTTTCTCAGTCCTTCAAGGACTACACAGAACTACAACACACATTACCTGGATTTCTGCAAAGTTGCATAGATGTGCTCACCTTCCCTTAGGAGAGACTACTATGTAGGCGTAAAATGCAGAACGGGATCATTTCTACTCTTCAAGAGAGCTCGTTAACTTTCTTACATAGTTCATGTTGCCTTTAATAAATGAGAAAAGGGAAGCTCAGGCCCAGGTGGAAATGGGATTCTGCATTTCACTTCCTCAGACAACGTGAAGTTGGATTTTCTGTGGTATCTACGGTAAGGGTGCGTAACAATCACCCAGCCTGACCTGCATGAATAACATCGATGCAGGGAGATCTTTGTTAACTCGGTTCCATGAGTGAAATGAACCTGGAGGGTCTTTCTTATACCAAGTCCTTTAGGTTAAATACGTACTAGAAACAGCCCTTCCCTCTTTGGTTCAGGGAATTTTCGGAAGACCTTGCTTGAGGGATCCACCTAGGGTTTTGGAGACAGGAAAGATAGCAAGACGAAGTAATCGTGAAAAGAGAGGGTACAATAGGCAATGCCCGGGGCTGTTAAAACGGATGGGGAAAAAGAGGTTTCCAATGGAAAAACCAAGCAATGTTTTATTTTACTGCTCTATCGAGACCCCTTGCTCAGAACACAGGCCAGGCCTGTGACTCTTGAAGGGGGTAGTTCCTGTGAGCACAGCAGTGGAATGTGTTTGTGGGGGGCCCGGAGGAGCTGGGAAGAAGTGGAGGGTGTGGCCAACACATGTGATTTGTCATTTAGAACTGCCCAGGGAGCAATTATGAAACACACACCTGCAAATTGCAAGGCGATGGCTTCCCCAGGTGATGTGTAATAAGACACGCGCGATGTCCATTCTCAAGTGTCTCTGTAATGGGAATGCCTCCGGGGAGACCATCGCTTCCCTGTGAGGAAGGTGGCCCCAGCCTAGGAATTTGGCCACAGAGGATTTATGAGTCACCTTAAGGACTGAAGAGGTTTAAAGGCGAGACCAAGTGACTATGGAAGTGTGAGAAAAAACCGCTCTGGTCATCTGCCGATCTGGGGTCACGGTCTCCCCTACGCATCTGAGAACTAGTGACAGCCCTCCTTTTGGCTGCCTGGGAAGTCAGGCACAGTAAGAGACTGTACAACCCTTCCTAGAATCTAGAATCACTGTGCTGTCAGTGAGGGAGAGAAAATAGAGAATTTTTTAAGTCTCCCCAGACAATACCTGTTGACGTTAGCTCTTCCTCAAGGCTTGTGTAAAGCTCCCCGTTTCATGCACACATCCAAGAGACCAACTTGGAGAGTCCATCAGGGACTAGACATTGCGCCGGGTGCCAGGCAGCACGTGGCCAAATGAGGCAACGTGAGTGACCACGGGGTCCTGCGGAAGTAGTTAACCCGCGCTTGGACGGCGCTCCCTTCTTCCGCACAACGCCCAGGTTCCGTAGCCCTGCCATTTTGAAATTCGAGAAACCCACCCTGGAGGTTGGAGGGAGGCAGGGACCAGGTTGTACTCCGTGGGCCTTCCAAACATTCAGGATGGGAAAACTACTCAGGACAGCGAAGCACGCTTGTCACAAGCATTCTGATCATTTGCCTCAAAGGACGGATGACTTTTGGAGGAGTCACACGCTGGGAATCTTGCAGGCGCCAGTGTGCGCTCGGTTATCCGGGCTGCCCTCCCGTTTTGCTGCCTAAATGGTCATAACTAGCTTCCTCCTCAGACCCCAGAACTCCGCTCTGGCGTCTTTCTTCATTTCCCAGATGCTGTCACCCGGGCCCTGTGACCGTTGCCTGAGACCTGATTTCTCTGACCCCTTCTCAGGCCCAGTCAGCTGTGAACCGGGCAGGTTGGGTGGGAGAAAGGGGATAGATAAAAGCTATGGAACTGCTAATTTCTTCAGGAATCTTCCAAAGTTCTCTTTGATTTCTTAAGAGGATTTCAGCGAATACATACATTTATTGTAAGCATTTTTTAAAAGTTTATTTTGCAGATCAGACTGTCATCTTATCATCTTATTTTTGCCCAGTGACACAAGGTAAGGAATTGGAAAATGACCGTAAAATGAGAGAAAAGGGATAATCCCAGAATTGACCCCCTGCACCTTACTCATGCTTGACTAGTTCATACAATACTTCAAAGCCATTATAGGTAGGGTCTATACAAATTCCAAGAAATGTATGACATACGGTCTCTGATCTCTAGTCGTTATTTTTACTTACTTTGTTAAATGTTTAAAAAATAGGGGCACCTGGGTGGCTCAGTAGGTTGAGCATCTGACTCTTAATTTTGGCTCAGGTCACGATCTTGAAGTTTGTGAGATCGAGCCCCACGTTGGGTTTCCCACTGACAGTGTGGAGCCTGCTTAGGATTCTCTCTCTCCCTCTCTCTCTCTCTCTCTCTGCCCCTCCCCCGCTCATGCTCACAGTGTCCTTCTCAAAATAAATAAACATTAAAAAAAATCACCTAGTAATATCAAATAAATTTAGAAAATAAAATGGGAAGTAACCCCAAATCCCACCTAATCCACTCTACAATTTTCACATTAACACATACCCACCTTTGTCTATGTCTCTGCACGTTATATTCAGAGAAGACCATAGGTTGTGTTTGACTTTGTAACCATTTATTTTTTATTTGATGTCACAATAGATGATGATATAAAATCTTCCGATATAGCTTTATAGTCATTTTTTAAAATTTCTAATTGCTGTTATACTCACATATAATTTTACATTAAAGGGCCCAAATCCCACATGTTGGGGGTCTTTTATAGCTTGCTTTTCTTTTCTCCTTTCTCTTCTACTTCCTTTGCTTGCCAAACTGCTGACTCAGCCGCTAGCCCCAAATTTAGCTTTTCTTACGAATGTGATATGAATTCTTCCTTACTTTCCTCCAGGTTCATAAAATATAAACACACACACACACACACACACACACACACACACAGAGTCTTTCGCATTGTTTCACGAAAATGGGATCATATTACAATTCCTTTGCATTTCTTTTTCTTGCTCAGTAAAAGCACTAATTCATTCTCTGTGATGGCTTTCTAAAATTCCATGGAGTCGCCGTGTCATAAATAATTCAACAATTTCGCTATTCATAGTTATATACCGTGTTTACAATTTTTAACTCTACAGACAAAAGCAGCATCTTAGACAAACATTTTCTACATTTGGCCTTATAATGTTGATACTTTTATTTCTATGGCAAATATTCCCATGAGTAGGATCGCAATTTATTTTACTTTTTAGTTGATTTTGCCAGATTGCTTTCCCCCAAAGGCTATAAATATGCTCCCATTTCCACCAGCAAATGGGGCAGTAAGCTCTTTTCTTGCCTGCCGGCAGAAGGCCCTGAACCTGGCATTATGGATGTAAGTCATATATCACTGTTAATTTAACTTCCAGTTTCCCCACTACTGGTGAACTTGAATGTCCTTTCATGTATATACACCAAGCGTTTGGAGTTGCTTCCCTGCGAATTACTTGTTATACCCTGGTCCACTTTTCTATTGGGTTGTGGGTCTTTTCCTCATCAATTTATAGGTTTTCTGTACGGTATAATTTTTACTTTGCCAGATTTCAAGTATAATTTCTGTTTACCTATATTCCTACCTATATTCCTACCTATATTCCTACCTATATTACCTTTTCCTACATAAAAGTTTTAAGCTTTTATGTAAACATGCCTATTTTTCCTTCACAGATTCTGGATTTCCTGCCTTGATTAAGATGGTCTCTCAGTTTTGCATGTGATCTTTTAGACTTTTTCCCAAGGTTTTTTTTTTTTAATTATTATTAAATTTTGTTAATGTTTATTTATTTTTGAGAGAGAGCACAAGTTGGGGAGGGGCAGAGAGGGAGGGGGACAGAGGATCTGAAGTTGGCTCCACACTGATAACAGTGAGCCTGGTGCAGGGCTCAAACTCATGAGCTATGAGATCACGACTTGAGCCAAAAGTCGGACACTCAACCGACTGAGCCACCCAGGCGCCCCTGGTTTTTTCCTAAGATTTTTATGGTTATATGTTTACAATTCAATTCTTTGGTCTGTGTGGCATTTAGACTTTCATATGATTTGAAACAGGGCACAATTTTGCTTTCTTTCACAGATAGACATTTGTGACCCCATATTAATTAGCCAAACCATTTTCCCACAGAATTAAAAAAAATCACACTTCTTATATCTTACATTCTTAGATATCCTTGGCTATCTTTCTAGCTTAACCGTATTGTTTCACTGATCTATGTTTCTACCCCAGAAGCATTGCCATATTTATTTGATCAGTTAATATAGTTCTGCAATTCCTTCCCCTCCCTAAAAAACAAAAACAACAAAACTTTTCTACATGTCTGCTGGTATTTATTTTCCCATTTAAACGTTTATGTATTTTGGGTCATAATTTTAAAAACCACTGTTGGGATTTGCATAGCTTAGGATATAGTTTTGGATGCTGTAATAAAGAGCCAAAGTGATAGTGACTTAAACAGATAGGAGTTTTGATTTTGTTTGTGTTTTACTTACCAAAAAATGGCAAACATAATCAGTCCGGGACTGATGTGTCAGTTTCATGGTAACAGAGCCAGGATCTTTCCATCTTTTGTTCTGCCATCTGCCTCGATGGTGCGCTGCTCACCTGCATTCTGGGGTGTGTGGGGGGTGGGGGGGGGGAGCGGGGAAGGGAAAATGAACAAGGAAAGGTCAAACTTGCCTCTGCCCCCTTAAGAGTGGAAGTTGCACATACAACTTCTGTCTGCACCTCGTTGGCCTGAGCTTGATCATGCGACACAGCACCCAGTTGTAAGGGACAAAAAGGAAGGTGGCTGTGATGTCCTGATTTATAAGAACTACGTATTTTGCCTTTGTCCCCAGTCCTTGACACAGGCTCCTAAACTCCTTATAAATTCCTAAGTGATAGGAGCATCTTTTGTTCTATTGAGGCCATTCTGGGTGGGCTCCTGGATGGCTCCTGGTTGGGGACTGGGCACCACAAAGACCAAGCCATAATGAGAAGCTTGGAATTTTCAGCCCCAACCCCCGCTTCTCTAGAGAGAAAAAAGGGACTGGAAATGGAGTTAATCATCGTCCGTGCCTACGTGAGGAAGCCTCTATAAATCCCAACAGTATGGGGTTTGGAGTGCTTCCGGGTTGGTGAACACACCCACGTACTGGGCGGGTGATACACCCCCATGGATGTACCCTCAACTCCACAGGAACCAAACTCTAGCACTTAGGACCCCCCGCCCAGACCTCTCCCCATGTATCTCTTCATCTATATCCTTTAATACGTTGGCGAATGTAAGTAAGTCCTCCCCTGGGTTCTGTGAGCTGTTCTAGCAAATAATTGAATTCAAGAGGGAGGAGATCAAGGGAACCTCCAATTCGTAGCCAAGCTGGGCAGAAGTTGTGGGTAATTCAGGTAACTACTACTTCCAATTGGCATCTGAAGGTGGATAATGTCAGAATCGAGTTACGCTGTACAACAGCCAGCTGGTGGCACAGAATTGCTTAGCGTGGGGAAAACCCCACCCATTTGAAGACCACAGGTGACAGAAGTGAAGTGTTCTGTGTGAAAGAGAAAAGAGAATGACACAGGAGGACACCTGTAGGTTTTTCTAAGAAACTGGCAAATACGGTTTGATTACAAATAGCGACATTCTCATGAAGAAAAGGAGAATGGACACTGGAGGATAAAACATTCTCTACCATAGGATTCTAGTTGGAATTGCATTGACCATATAGTATAAAATTGGAAAGACGCACATCTCATGAAAGTAAATTTTCTAATCCAAAAAGTTTGTCTTCTCGTTGGTCAGCATTTATTTTATCTCCTTCAATATGATTTTTATACTCTATTTAGGATCTCTACATTTCACATTTTTCCTCTTGATTTATTGATGTTATCAATTACATTGGTAGATTTTGTGGTATTGAAGCATCTTTGAAATACACAAGTAAATCCAAATTGGCCATAGCATATTTATCTTGGGAAATCTCAAAAGTATTGAGTTGTATTTTTTATATTTTAGTTTATAATTTTTAGCCATACGTAATATTGGTTGAGATGTTTTAAAACATCATAATTTTTCCCGGAATTTGGTAATAAAAGTATGCTAGCTTCATAACCTTAGTAATGGGGGCCTTTCCATGTTTTTATATGGTTTAGAGTTGACAGTTTAAGATGTTTTTTAAATTTTAAATAAATTTAAATTTATTTATTTTTTAACGTTTTATTTATTTTTGAGACAGGGAGAGACAGAGCATGAACAGGGGAGGGTCAGAGAGAGGGAGACACAGAATCTGAAACAGGCTCCAGGCTCTGAGCTGTCAGCACAGAGCCCGACGTGGGGCTCGAACTCACGGACCGTGAGATCATGACCTGAGCTGAAGTTGGGCGCTTAACCAACTGAGCCACCCAGGCGCCCCAATTTACTATTTTTGAGAGACAGAGTGTGAGCATGAGCAGGGGAGGGGAAGAGAGAGAGGAAGACACAGAATCCGAAGCAGGCTTCAGGCTCCGAGCTGTCAGCACAGAGCCTGACGCCAGGCTCCACGCGTGGCTCGAACCCAGGAACCCTGAGAGCGTGAGCGGAGTCGAAGACAGACGCTTAACCAACTGAGCCACCCCGGCGCCCCCTAGAGTTGACAGTTTAAAGAACAATGAAATCTGGATCCTAAAGATGAGATTAAGCTCAGGTGTGAAACCATCTAGACACGGAAACTCATATGAACAGCGCTTTACGTACCTTTCTGAGCCTTCTGTGGTAATGACTCTGTGTATGTTCTCAACTCCCGCTTGGGTCAATTTTGCCAATTTCTGTTTTGTTAGAATGTTACGCATTTCCTCTTGATCTTCATGTTTATTACCAAGAAGTTGTTGGAGGTATTATATTCTAGTTCTTTTACATTTCTTCTGTGTCTATGTGATCTTCCATATCTACGGTTATGTCTCCTGCCCTATTCCCAATCAGACGTATTTTTCACTCTTTTTGTGTTTCAACTTGCATTTTAATGGGTTTTTTCAATCATCATCGAACTCATAAAAGATTTGTTTAGTATAAGGGTATTCTCACAAAACTAGCCCTTAGATGTATTTATCTTTTCTCCTATTTTTTGTCGCTGTTTCTTTCTTATTACTGTTTTCGCCTTTATTTTTGCTAATTGCCTATTCATATTTTCTTTTGGCTTATTTGATTGTTGTTTCTCTAATTTTTCTATGATACAGACTGAATTTCATTAGTTTTAATCTTTCTCTTTAGATAAAAACATGTAAGTTTCCAGGTTTTCCCCTGAGTACAATTTACACTTTCAGTTTTGATCGGCTCTTTGTTCCCAAGTTTGTCTGCGGTTGTATTTCTTAATTTCTAAGTCCTAATTTTATCACTTTCTATATTTCGTCTAATTCTATTCGATGGTGGATAGAAACACAGACTTTAGAATCTCCCCTTTCTTTGTTTCATCAACTTAGGAAATAATTTTTATTATCTATATGAGGGGTGATGGATTCATAAATGCCTTTATGTTTTCAATTTTTGTCTGTTGCATATGACTGATTCTGAAAGGTTTGTATTACAATCTCCCACTAATATTACCTTTTGATATAATTCCTCTCCTTCTAATAGGTTTTGCTTTACGTATTTTGCTGCTATTTTTTTTTCTTTTTCTTTTTTTTTGCATGCACAGGGGTTTATGAGTCCTTCTGTTTGGGTTGTCTGAGCATCAGGCACCCAGCTAGGATTAAATAGGGCCGCATTATACCAGAAGAGAGGCCCGTGGGGGAGAATGCAGAGGGAGCTGGGGAGGGCTGGAAGAGGCACCAGACCCCAAGTAAAAGAGAGAGGGAAACAAAGTGGAGTTGAAGTGGCCTCGTCTGCCCTGCAGTCTAGTGAAAAGTTCAGCAAGTTCAACAAGCCTCCAGGAAACCCTTGAGCCAAAGTTGTCTGTCAGAGGACAGACTCTGTCTTCCAATAACAGCCTACCTGGGTACCCTGTTCTCTCGGCCTTTGCCTGGAACAGCCTCTGAGAAACCTGGCCTCACCGCAGAGGTGATGATGGGTCTTGGAGGCAAGTGGCCGTTGCTCAGGGTCAATGATGCTCCCTCTAGTTGGGGGCCAACTAAGTGTATTCTGATGACAATCGCTTCCATGCGCCTCCTTCAAAAAGTACTGAGTGTTTTTAGCATTTTCTGAACCTATCAGAGCACAGAAACCTTTTTTTTTTTTTTTCCCTACAGAACCCCTGGCTCACACTCTGGGAAATGCTCTTCGAGTTGCATGTCCTTAGGCACTGTCATTGGTCATGTCTAAAATAGTGTAACAATGGTATCTGTGAAGACAGAGAAAGCATTTCGATCAAGTTTGCAGCTGATATAGACCAAAATGGAAAACAAATTGAATAGATTTAAAGAAGTTCCTCTTCCTATGTACCAATTCAGTTCTAAAAGGCCATTTGCTCATAAATCCAAAGTAGGGAGGCTGTTTTAAGTTTAAAATCCCTGGATACATTCCCACCAAAATGGGCACGGGTCATGACTTTGAAGCATTAAAATGAGGCATGTATTTTTCCTGGCTGAGACTTGTCTGCTGGCATCTGAAGTTTGAGAGGCAATTAATCCCCTTCCCAACCCCTCAGGGTCTTGGAAAGCGTTTCTGTTAACTCCTTAGATGCCATGCAACCCCTCACACGCTCTGCCCCTTCGCACTTTGATCTTGGGCAGATTCAAAGGATTGTCAAGCCATTCAGCCGTTCATGGATTGTGACAGAAGTTTCCTTGGCAGGAACGTTACCTTGCTTCCTCTGCACATTCTCTAACGCCTAGATTTAGATCACTTAGTCTAACTGACTGAGGTCTAAAGAGTTTACAGAGCAGACTAATACCACCTGATACTAAGGTTGAGCTTGCAACCGCATACATCTCGCTCCTCACCTTGCCTGTTATTGAGGACGGTGTAGGCCTGGACCTTCCCATTCATTGGTGGTTCACATTTTATCCAAAAGGATAATTCCTCCTGTCGAACGATTCCTCTCGGGGGCACGTGCCACTTATCCCGTTTTCCTACCACTTGGAATTTGCAAAAGTCACTTCCTCTCTTCTCCTTGAAATTGTGAGTCTTTGGTAGGAACACTTTCGATATTTTCTCTGTGGTTCTTTTCAAACATTATGGGTCTAATGATGTTGTTAAGCAGCTCGAGCATAAACACAGACCAGTGAAGAACGTAATGGCTGAGTTCGCAGAATCATAATAATGGATCCCCGAAATGAAAAGGATATTGTATGTCAATTATGGTTCAATAAAAGAAAATTTTTAAGCAAACTAAAAACATAAGATAACGTGCGTATGCAGGCCACTAATGTCATCTGTTGGTGGCAGGTGGGATCTGAAATAATTCGTTCTGGAAGAAAGCTTTCCTATGTCTGTAGAAATGTGTTGGTTGAAGACTCGTAAAGAGAGATGATTCTATATTAATCTATATTGCTAAAGGGAATATCCAGGCAATGCTACCCATGGCTGTCTGGTCCCTCTGGGAGACAGATTCTTTTCAATATAACCAGGTGGAAAAATGGCAACTATGGACTTCAGGTAACAAACCAATCCTCCCCTAAAGTCTCCTTTAAACCAACTTTCCTCTGCCAGAGCTGGCTCATTAGTAACCTGGGTTTTATTTCTAACCTGGTTCAGGTGGCTTTAACCTGTATCTGAAAGCTACCAATCCTCTACTGATAATCTGATATGGATATGCACACTTCCTGCCTTCTTTCTCGTGTGCAAAAAATAAGTTCAAACCTCAGTCACGTGGGCAATACCTCGCCTGAGGTCCAAGATTCCTTTTATTAAGAGGCTAGACTTTTGGGGCACCAAAATTGAGAGTTAAGCATCCGACTCTCGATCTGGGCTGAAGTCATGATCTCACAGTTAGTGAGACTCAAAGAGAAATGTGTACACCCAAGTTCATAGCATCATCATTCACACTGGCCAAAAGGCGGAAGCCACCCAAGGGTCCACTGACAGATGAACGGATAAACGACTTGCGGCACATACATACGATTGAATAGTATTCAGCCTTAAGAGGGAATAACATTCCAACACATGCTACAACGTGGTACTTGGGAGACATTATGCTGAGTGAAATTACCCAATCACATGAAGGAATGTACTTTATGAGTCCACTCACATGGGGTACCCGGAGTAATTGAAGTCACAGAGATAGAAAGCAGAGTGATGGTGGTCAGGGGCGGGAGGAAGAAGGCAGTGAGAAGTAGCATAATTGGTAGAGTTTCAGTCGTGGAAGGTGAACAGAGTTCTGGAGGTCGGTTGCACAACAATTGGGCATGCACTTAACACAACTGAACTGTGTGCTTCAAAATGGTTACGATGAAAAATTGGATCAAAAGACCTAAGTAAATATCCTGACTCCGGTCTTATTGTGCCTATCACTAACTTTTTAGAAATGGAATTGTCTTGCTGTATAGTGGGAAGACCAATTTATTCCTTGCATCCCAGGAACACTGAGAGAGTTAAATGAGTTCATGGAAAATTACTTTGTAAACAATATAGGATTCTGTTTATGTAAGATGCCAGTAATAAAGTCTAAAAAGTGGGGGATACTCAGGTTGTCTCTAAGAAGCCAATGAATGAGGAATTTGAAAGAAATTTATAGAATTAAAAGAATCCCAAGAACCTGATGGATGACACCGACATACATTTCAAGTCAAGACATTTCACTGAGGACTTACCATGTATTGGGCATGTCCTCGACACAGGATACAAGGATTGCCCCCTGTCTTTGCTGAACATATTGAAATCAAAGACAAAAAACCAAACATCCATAAAGCACTGGGTTGAGGGGCAGATACAGGGAGCTGTGAGAGGGCTTGAGCGTCCTGAACAACGTAGGCTTCTTAGAGAAAATGACATTGATCCGTGGTCTCAATGTTGAGTCAAATATCTCCAGGCCAAGAGAAAGGAAAATGTGTTCTAGGGCAAATAAACAACTTGTGACAAGCTATGAAGGCCAGAGAAAGTCTGGTGTGTTTGAGGAGCTAGAAGAAACTCCTCCAAAGTGTTTGGGAGGAGAGCAGCTAAGAGTGGACAGAAACTAGATTACACATGGACTCAAAAGCCATCTTAGGGCATTAACACTTAATCCAAAGTGTGATAAGATGCTGTCAAAGAGTTTTAAGTAGGCAGAGGTGGCATCAGATTTCCACTTTGTGAAGAATTCTTGGGTTGTAGGGTAGTAGAGTGTTGGGGTGCGAGCAGGGAAGGAGGAGCCCAGATATAGAAACGCCATACAACAGTGCAATGATGGAGAGAAAACAGCATTGACGCTCGTGTCACATTTAGGAATAAGAATTGACAAGACACATGGAAGTCGTCGAGGAAGGAGACAGGGGCATCAGAGCAATGGCTTGGGCAACAGCGAAGGGGGGGACACCGTTCCCGGAGGAAAGGAACACAAAGGAATGTGTTCAATTTTGGAAATGCTGAGTTTGAAATGCCTGAAGGGCGTGCAAACGACATGTCTGGGTCAGTTGAATGCACACATTTGCTGGCAGGGCAGAGTTTAGAGCCAGAGGCGTAGATGTGGAAGTTGTCAGCCTATAGCGGAAGGTGGTAGCCATGGGTGCATAAAAACACCAGGTAAAAGTGTAGGTGATAGAGACGACAAAAAAAGTGTGTGATGGGGCCTCTGGGTGGCTCAGTTGGCTAAGCGTCTGGGCTCTTGATTTCGGCTCAGGTCATGATCTCAAGGTTTGTGGGTTCTAGCCCCACATGGGGCTCTGTGATGACAGTGCCGAGCCTGCTTGAGTTCCTCTCTGCCTCTCCTCTGCACTCTCTCTTTCTCTCAAAATAAATAAATAACCTTAAAAAAAAAGATGTGTCATGTGAAAACTGCGTGATGGAAGTTAAAATGTACATAACCACTTATACGTGATAACAGAATATGTATAAAAGAGAATAAATGAAAAACAGTAGAAATATTGAGGAAGGGGAGGGAATGTTTTCTTCAAAAGGCAGGTGCAGTCACTTGCTGATGTAGTAACTGGGGAGAAAACGCCATACATCCAATGTAAAGTAGAAAACGAAGGGGGAAAGTTAAACAGTGTAGTAAATGGAAAAATATTAAATAAGATGGCAGAAACATGTTCTAATGTGATTAAAGCACTTAGGGTTAACGTAAATGAATTTAAAACACCCAAAAAGGGGGCGCCTGGGTGGCTCAGTCGGTTAAGCGTCCGACTTCGGCTCAGGTCATGATCTCGCGGTTCGTGATTTCAAGCCCTGCATCGGGCTCTGTGCTGACAGCTCAGAGCCTGGAGCCTGTTTCCAATTCTGTGTCTCCCTCTCTCTCTCTGACCCTCCCCTGTTCATGCTCTGTCTCTCTCTGTCTCAAAAATAAATAAACGTTTAAAAAATTTAAAAAAAAAACACCCAAAAAGACCGACTGGGTTTTTCAAAATATGAACATATAGATGTCATTGTGTTGTTAGCAAGAGAAAAACTCTTGAATGAAAAGCAAAAGAAATATTTGAAGCAAAGATTTTTTTTCTGTAGCTTCTTATTTCTACGTGACTTACCATGTGCCAGACGCTGTTCTAAGCACTTCACCATCATTTACTCATTTAATCCTTATAGCAACGTTATGAAGCAATGACTATAGGTATCCGCATAATGGATGAGGAGATGGAAGGAACGAGGTCAAGTAATCAATCTAAGCTCAAACAACTAGTAACTGTCACAGCTGGGATTTGAACCCAGGTGGTAGAACCCACATTGAGAAAGATAAACAAATATGAATCGCAAGAAAGCAGGTGTCCAAATGTTAACATCTGACAAAACAGAATTCAAGACAAAAAAAATATATATACTGGTCAAAAACGTGCACCGGATGCTGGTGAAAAGAAAAACAATTGTATTTGGTGGTTTTCAACATGCCCACTTCCAACTAATAGATCAAACGAAGAAAAGTACATCATATTGAGATATGTTTATATATCACTTCCTCAGAGAGGTCTTCCTGACCCATCTTTTATGAATTAACTCTTGTCACATGTGCCCTAAATTCTCTACCACCCTTATTCTGCTTTATTTTTCTCCCAAGCATTTATCACTACTATATCTGTGTTTGTGCAACATGCCGCATGCTATGGTTTACTTATTTATTTTCAACCCCACCAGAATATAAGATCCATGAAAGGCAGGAATTTTGTGTCACTTATTACTGTATAGTGTCTAGCAAATAATAGGTACTGAATAGTCATTGACAACAATAACACATAGGAGCCCCTGGGTGGCTCAGTCGGTTAAGCATCTGACTTCAGCTCAGGTCGTGATCTCATGGTTCCTGAGTTCGAGCCCCCCATCAGGCTCTCCCGCCCCCCACCACCGCTCTGTCCCTCGTGGGATTCTCTCTTTCTCCCTTTCTCTCTGCCCCTCACTCACTTGTGCTCTCTCTCTCTCTCTAAGAACAAATAAAGGAATGCTATAATACCTAGAAATTGAAAGAGGAGTTATTTACTTGTCAAATCTAAGGGGGTGTGATAAAAGCATACCTAGGTAAAATTTTATAATTTTGATATGTTTATCAGAAAAAAAAGAAATAGTAAAAGCAAGTGAACCCAACTTTCAACTCAGGAGTTTAAAAAAAGAATGCCAGAACAAGGAAATGAAAATAATAATAATAATAGTAATAATATTAAAGATAAAGAACAGAACAGAATTCAATTTTGTTTATGCTTAAGAAGAAGTTTAATATGATTTGAAGGTAAACCATAATAAAGATGATATTGAAAAACCTAAAGCAACTTAAAGAAAGTAAAATAAAATTACATTTAATGAACCAGTAGTGGAGTAATCATTATGGATAATGATAAAATGTACTCCGTTGATCCAAAGAAGGCAAGAAAGAATTAAAGAGCCAGACAGATTGGTCAACTAGGAAACAACCAACATACATGGGCATTTTGGTGTTTTCCGGTGAAAACTTTGGCTTTCTGCTTTATCCTCTGAGAGTAAAACTCATTTGTCAACAGACCCTCCCTATGCACATAGGGCTTGCATTAGCTTTTTGATTCCTCTCTCTGAAAAATATAAAAATAAGAAGAGAAGTAAAATAAAGGCTTCATCCAGGCGATCTAATATCTGAGTAGCAGACATTCCAAAAGGAGAAAACTGGAAAGTGGAGAAGGAAATATTGTAGAAATAATACAAGTTCTCATAGAAGCATGTGAGTTTCTAGATCAAAAGGTAATTATACGGGATAACGAATAGAATTTAAAAGGGTCACTCCATGACATACCAGTGTAGAATTTAGGGATGAAAGGCATCTTAAAATCTTCCCAAGACAAAAGAAAACACCAAACTCTGGTCACATATAAATTATCAAGAATCAGAATGGCATGGATTTCTTCAAAAGAATACAGGAGACTTGAAGACAAATAATGTCTCCAGAATTCCAAGAGAAAGTACTTTCTAATTGATAATCCTATAGCCAACCAAACCATCAATCAAGAAAACAGAATAAAAATATTTTCCAACATTCAAGCTTTCAAAAAAGTTATCTCCTTTTGCTTCCATGTTGCTCAAGAAGCTAAAAATTAGTTCCAACAAACTGAGAGTGTAAACCAAACCAAGAGGAAGGTTTATCATTTAGAAATCAAGGATCCAACACAGGAGAGGGGCAAAGGGAATCCACAGGACGGTTGTTAAGGAAAGTCCCACGGCGTCATATAATATAGAAAAATAAGAAAAACAAAAGAAAAGAAAAGAAAAAAGAAAAAGAAAAACAATAATTAATTTAGTTCATTGCATTAAGGAAAGTAAGTGAAATAATAGTGCTTTACATAATTGAGCTATAAATAATAATGACATAATCAGATGAAAACCTCCAATATTGATCTGAACAAAATAACAATGTAATTGGGTGCAGGGATAGTAGGGTGTGTGTGTGTGTGTGCACACGCATGAGTTGGGGGCATGAGGGATAATGAAATTCCATCTCTTATAATAGAAAGGTAACAGACAATGTCTGAATTTGAAAAATGAAAAGCTTTTTTACGGGGTGTTATTTTATTTATTATTTTTAAATAAATGTTTATTTATTTATTTTGGGAAGGAGAGAGGGAGAGAGAGAATGCTAAGCAGGCTCTGTGCTGTCAGCACAGAGCCCTACTGGGGGCTTGATCTCATGAGTGACAAGATCAGGTCCTGAGTCAAAGTCAAGAGTTGGATGCTCAAGTGACTGAGCCACCCAGGCACCCCAGTGAGATGTTATTTTAAAATAGCAAGTTATAAACCAGAAGAAACAGCTGAGAGAGTTAAAGTCATTCCACTTGGCGAGTGAAAATTAGGAAAGACAAGAATGATGTGGGGACCATTCTTTTATGATAGGCCTTAGAACACTGTTTGACTGCTTCTGGATTACTTTGATAAAAACATTAAAATTTAATTACAATGAGATGAAATCGTGAGATTGCTGTAATGAATCATAGTTACAACCCTAAATCTATCCAAGATGATTCCAACATCTAGAGTGAAGAAAATAAAAGGAGCCTTAGCAGTGAAGTAATATAGGATATATTCCAGGAGAGTGGTAAAGTGGGTTTGAAATAAGGACAGCCAGGCAATTCTATAGAGTTCCACACCCACACAGGGTGCTAACCAGTCATTGTGAACATCCTGTTTTCCAATGAAACCCTGGCAGAACAAACATTGACTTATCACTATTTTATAAGGAGATAATTGGCAAAGTCTATGGACTAAAGAGTACATAAAATAAAGGTCTGAAACTGGAAAGTTTCCACTTGGATTTGGAGGAAACCGTTGTAGCTCACTGGGATATTTTTTGCAGTCCACGAAGACATAATGAGTCTTTAACGATAAAGCACGTGCCAGGCTCTGTGCGGGGAGGTGCTTATGAAGAGGAATGGGCTGCAGACTCAAGAAACGAACCATCTACTAGGGAAGAGAGGAGCGCAATTAAATAAGATGTCATGGTCTATACATCACGAGCAAGCTGGTTTGACGGATACTCTCATACATTTAGAACCAGGAGGGTAGCCACACAGCGATGCGTTCTTAGCTCCCTAACCGTGTTGTAGATTTCAAGGGAAAGAGCATGAGAAAGAATGCACGCGCGTTCTGTGAAATCAAACTGGTCTTTTCCAGAACTGGGTTTGCACTGAACAAAGGAGGGAGAAAGCCAACGCCTAAAACCCAAAGAGGAAGCGGAGTTGAGAAAGCGAGAGAGAACTCGAATGAGCATAAGAGCCCTGGGACCTAAGGCCGCTGAGCCAACTTACGGAACCAGTTTCAGGAAAGAGCCGAAGGGAGGGTTCGGTTTCCTTGTTTGTGCAGGTTGATATGCACTCCCACGAAGTGTCAACAGGCGATGTGACCCCACCAAGTCCCTTCACAACGGATCGCTGCCATCCATACCTTAAAATTTGCACGTGCTGATTTTTGCTTGAAAGAAACAAGCTGTAAGTGGGTGCTTGTCATTTTGATGTTACTTCGGGATTTTTGTTACAATAGAGAGTTTTAATTCATATTTGAGTTGTATTTGGAAAAAATCTTTTCTTTTTATTAATGTTTACTTATTTTGAGAGAGAGCGAAAGAGCATGTGCACACAAGAGCGGGGGGCGGGGGGCGGTAACAGAGAGAGAGAGGGAGAGAGAGAATCCCAAGCAGGCTCCACACTGTCAGCGTAGAGCCCTACCTGGGGCTCGATCCCAGGAACTGTGAGATCATGACCTGAGCCTAAATCAAGAGTTGACCGCTTAACCCACTGAGCCACTCCCGGAAAACATATTTTCACCGCTTTTTACTTAAAAAGCGAGATGTGGCTTTCAGAGAAGACCATTAAAATGGTAAAAACTGAAGATAAAAAAAGGGAAGAGATTAACCACTGGGAAGTCTAGATGACAAACTTCAAAACGGAAGAAAATGTAACCCCATAACAGGGCGGAAGGGAAGTCCCTGGAAACCTGGGAAAATATTTGTTTGCTCAAGAGCTGTTCGGGTTTGGGGTGACAGAGGTGGTCTTGCAAACAGAAGGACTCAAAGGACGGTGGCAGAACATGGCTCCAAGGTTGTTAGATTTGCTGAAAATACCAGGACATTTCCCTGGTAGGTGCCAGATTAGAAAAAGGTATCTGACAATTCCTTAGCGAAGGCCTCTTTGGAACAACAAATAATAAAGGCAGTGGATGTGAACACTTCAAGGAAGGAATGCAGATAGGTTCAAAAATCCAAGCACCACTGTCCCATGGCGCTAGAGGATAATTAAAGTTACAGAGCTATTACTGAAGGTCATGGCCACTGTAGCCATCAGTTTAGAGAACGGTGACAATTCAGAAATGGATTGGAAATGGCTCGCGTCAAAAAGACGAGAAATAGCCAGTGTCGGTGAGGAGGCGGAAGAAAAGGAGCCCTCACGCAGTCTTGGTAGGAATGTGAATTGGTGCAGCCACCGAGGAGCAAAGTATGGAGGTTCCTCAAAATATTAAAAGAGAAGCACCGTGAGAGCCGGTAAATCCACGACTGAATATTTACCCAAAGAAAATAAAATCACGTATTCAGAAAGACCCACGCACCCTCGTCTTTCTTGCAACATCACTTACGATGGCCACGATGTGGAGGCAGCCCAACTGTCCGCCGACAGGTGAATGGTAAAGAAGATGTGGTGTATATACACAATGGAATATGATGCAGCCACAAAAAAGGATGAGATCTTGCCATTTGTGACGACACGGATGGACCTCGAGGGTACTGCGCTCAGGGCAATAAGTCAGAGAGAGAAAGACAAACGGCGTATGATTTCACTTACGTGTGGAAGTTAAAAAAGAAGAAATAATAATAAACGAACAAACGAAGAGTGGAATCAGATCTATAGATACAGAGAACAGACTGACGGCTGCCAGAGGGAAGGGGGTGGAGGGATGGATGAAACGGGTGAAGGGGAGAGAGGGGTACAGGGTTCCACTTACAGAATGGTTACGTCTCAGGAATAAGAGGTACAGCGTAGGGAACGTAGTCGCTGGTATTGTGATAACGTTGTGTGGTGACAGGTGGCAGCTATGTTTGTGAGTCTAGCATGATCCGTCGACTTATCCAGTCACCATGGAGTGTGCCTGAAACTCAGGTACCACTGTGTGTCTGCTGCACTTCAATTTAAGAAATGTAATATAAAGAGGGAATCTATATCTACATCATCTCCATCTGTGTACATAGAGAGAGAGATTAGTTCGATAAACAGTGAGAATTCCAATAAAGAAAAAGAAAGCGTCAGTGGTCTAAGGGAGACAAAGCATGTAGGGAAAGTGGTTTGTGTTACTGCCTTTTGTTCTTCTGTTGGAGTGCTTTGGCTTTTCTCTGTGGTATACAGAATCTAGGAACAGAAATATGTGGTCATTTGAGGCAATAAAAAATTCATATTGTACTAATAGGGACTTAGTCCCTGCTACGAATTACATAAGGCCGCTATTAATCTGGTCTAAACCACTGTTTTATTACGACATTTAAAGCCCTGATGGGTTCACGAGCATCTGTTCAGTTCTCTGGGCTCCCCTGTCGAACCAGCTGAGTGAGCACTGGATGGGACATTAGGAATCTGCACCAGCAGATTCCGTTTCAGCCCCAGAGCCCCAGAAATCAGGCACCCAGTTAGGCTGGGGGTGCAGAAACTTCCATGAAGAGCCTGGGGTAGCCATCTCTGATGAGCCGAGAGTAATCATTTCTCAGTTTCGCGACGTGCCCCTTGCGCTCCTTCCAGGGAGGGTTGCAGGCTCCCTCGACTGCTCCCCACCCCCCACCCCAGCGCCCCAGCCCTACTTCTCTGGAAGCCCCTGTTCCCTCCCACCCTCCCACAGCAGCACGGATGGCTGTTCCCCTGGGGGCCTCTGTCGCCTGGCACGCCCCTGATCACGGTTACTCAACAGTCTTCTCAGAAGAGGTCTCTGATGTTTCTCTCACCCCTCCAGCTGTGAATTTGGCCAGGAAGTAGGGAAATGCCCTGTGGAACATTTCACTGAACAATCAGCTAAAGTAGATCACACAGGTCAAGTGATGACTCCCACTCTGGAACTCTCTTCATCCCGCCAGGAAAAATCCATACTCCTTCCCTGAATCCTCCGACATAAACTGTAAAGGTTTAGCATGTCTAAAAATAAATGCTTCCCCAGCACGGAGTTGTCACTAGCAGCAAATTCCCATATGGTTAATTTCCTGCCCAGTAACATTTTCTAAATTTATGCTGCCCTCTGCCATCGCTTCAGAAGCTGCCGTGAAACCTTGATTTGTATTTAATGAAGAAACTGTCATAAGCGGTCAAGCAATGTTTCCAAGGTCACACAGACAGCAGGGAACGGGGTGGGGGGCTGGAGTTCTGGCACCTGCCCGTTGACCTCCGCCCCTACGTCTTCCAGCCGCCTTTCCTAGCGATGTCCCTCTGCATGAGCTCTCGGTTCTCTGATTCCCTGGAGCACGCGTGTCCCATGCCACCCAATGCAGCTTCTGTTGCTCTGCGGCCTTTGGCTTTTTCTCTCTTGTTTTACTTCGGTTAATGCATTCTTCCCACCAGAGGTCAACGAGGGCAGAGCCTGAGGACCTAACCAGGACCTAAGTTAGATGCCCTTGTCCAGACGGCACATTAGCTGGTCCAAACCCAAAGAAGGAGCAGGCTGGGAATAGGTGACTATCTAGCAAAGCTCTAATCCCCTCAAAGGCAAGGAATCCAGTTACTGTAGGACCTAGCTCAATACGGAGCAAAAATGTGCACAAGTAATGTTTCCGTACTTGATTTGTTATTATTATTCCAATTGCCCTACTACTTTAAGTTTAAATGAATTTCATGCTCACTCAAATTTCAAGTAAACTGACTACTTTTTTAAATGTTTATCCTATTTCTCAAGATGCTTGTGGGCTTCCTGAGGAGCTGTATTTTAGAATGATCGCTGTGGTCTCATGGAAAACACCCAGGGTCCATTTCTCTCCGGGAAGACAAGACTTGAGAATGTTGGAGAACTCAGCACTGGTCTGGGGTACTAGGTACATGATCACCAGCTGCACAACTGGTTCCCAGGGTACAGGTGCCGGAAGCCCTGGATAGTAGATGACTCCTTTCAGCTGATAGGACTTCGGGGGGGAGAGAATGCCTAGAAAAAGATAGAGTTTTAATCAAACCATGAAAACTCTTGTCCCCAATATTGGCAGTTATATCTCCTTTTAGACACTGAAGGAAACTTCTTTATCTCTTTTATGGTACTACCAAGAGTTCTTTCAACAGGATGTCACGTTGATGGATCATCGATTCAGTTTACTTATTCTGCTTTCCACCTTTATCATTCAGAGCAGATGGGTAAGGAATTGGGTCAACAGTCTTCCCTTGGCTTTCTTCTACTCTAGAACGCTCAGATCACATTCTGATTGAAGGTAAACACCAATAGTGACAACTGGTAACAGACTTGTGATAATAAATGTCCTGAATCTGTGAATCCAGAGCTCCCCAGAGGGCACCAAGGAGCTCCCTCAATCTCACTCTGAGTCGGTTTCCCTGTGATTCTGTTCCATAAACCCATCCCCTCTAAGGGTCATTACATTCTTATGTAAACACTTGATTCTGGACGATTATAAGGTATCTCCATTTGTTCCTTGCCTACAACTGATTCCTCTCTCCCTCTCTCTCTCCCTCCCTCTCTCCCTCCTTCCCTCCCTTCTTTCTTCCTTCCTTCTTTCCTTCCTTCCTGGCTTGTCGGTATCCCCTCAGTTTCCAGTAATGCTCTCATTCTCCACATCTCATCCTCTGTATATAAGGTTTGCTCTTCCGGCAGATGAGGCACTGAATTTTGAATCAGGAAAATTTGGTTTCAAATGCTAGCTTGCCACTTGCCAGCTAGTGAACCTGGCCAAGTCACTTCACATCTGTGAGTCTTGATTTCCTTGTCCGTAGAGCAAAGTTCAAAAATATATTCCTGAGAATGCATTAACCCCAATGACATAATAAATGGGAGCACCTTTAAAACTTATAAAATCATATGCAAATGGGACAGACCAATAGTTTTATGATGCCTTGTCTTTCACGGATCCTTAGTAGCAACAGAGTATTTGTGAGGGTCCAGGGTTCGATACTGCGTGGGGTGGGTGGGATGTGAAATGTCCCCCTTCTTGTGGTTTTTCTCCCTCACTTGAACTACTTAATCTGTAAATTTTACCTTCCTCGATTATATTCATTTCTGTGAGCTATCCCAAATCTTTTGTAGATTGGGAGCAATAAATTACTTAAGAAATAAATAATTAATAAAACAAGTGCAATTCATTAATCCACCGTTTAAGGCACAATCCCTGCTTGTAAGCGGTGTATGTCACAATGGGAAGACACAAAAATCCTTTGGAAGACATCTAACAGCACCAGGGACATTTTAAAAGCCCTGGATGAGTGGGGGAGATGGCAGGTGGCCAGGGTGGAGGTGAGCGAGGTCCTCCGGGGCCGGGGAAGCGGGGAAAGGCCTTGGAGAGCTGCGGGCGCTCAACGTAAGCCTTGAAGTCAATGAAGAAGGGTGAAGAGAGCCTTCGGGGCTAGGGGAGATGATGAGCAAAGTTGCGAACACAGGAGGAGGGAGAGGGTGTTCGGGAGGAAGTCAGCAAGGTGAGAAGCAAGACAGGGAGACGGCTTTCCAGAGTCCGTGATCCTCATACAATGGAACGCACACCCTGCTGGCTCTCATCTAGCGACACACGCCCATTTGCACGACGTACGATCCATGGAGCTCCGAGACAAGCCACTGGAGTCAGAGTTAGTGGGTTTCCGTGCCAGCTCTGCCAGCCCACAAAACATCTCTGAGCTTCTTTGGAATAACAGCACATCAGAATGTAACATGAGGAACTTGTTACCCCTGGGCAAGTCTGAAGGTTTGAAATACTCTTATTTCATTAGAAATCACTTGTTCCAATATTTCTTGCATGGCAAGAAAAGGGATGGGGTGATGGTTAGTACTGGGATAACTGGGAGGGCATCCGTACCCTCATTGAGAGGGGGGCACCCAGATAACAGCACCCACAGCGTCGTCCCAAACGGAGGAGGGAAAATGGTGAGATTTTCTTCCCAGAACCTAAAGCTATGGTTCATATTTCAAGGCTCCCCTTAATGAAAAGCGTTAATACGTCCAGGTCTGGACTGTATCTATGAAGTTAAAAAAATCTAAAGACACACCCTTGCCCTTGGAAAACAAATACGCGGCCTGTATTCAGCATATTGGGCCACATAAAAATAAGGGTTATGGAGAAGGAGGAAGAAACAGGAGGCCCTTGCTGGTTCCAAAGCAGCCTGTCCCAGGACCTCTGACTTGGCTGGCGGGCTTGGCTGGCACCTGTGATGCCACATTTGGTTTGTTCAGCTCCGGGTCTGTGATTCTGAAGCTTGTGCACCTGAGATTGGTTGGGTTTTCAGCTTCCCTTCCTGCTTCCCGTCCTCCGGTTCTGCAGGCCGACCTTGATCCCTGCCTCACGCCCTCTGTTCCAGCCAGATCCTGAGAAACATAGGAGGTGAATCACCCCTTCAAATGATGTGACGTTGTTTCAAGGGACCTTTTATTAGGTGAAGCATCTCATGAGTGATAGGAAAGCCCATGTGAGTAACCTTTTGCCAGTCTATAGTCGTACATGCAAAGCTGAGTTCTTCTCTTTGAGAGGAACACACGTCCTTGCCAAGTGGCCGTCACATCGTGAAGGTTCCACAGAGCCAGCTGATTGTTTAGTTGTTCCTGATTTTCTAATCACTGCCGGCCTACTGTGCCTCCGTGGTAAACCCTCAACCCTGACTCACCCATGCCTGGCCAGCTTCTCTGTCTCTTCCCTGTAGACTCCGCTAAACGATAGCACATTTTACACAGAAGAAAGAGGAGACTTTCAAGTTCACCAGCCCAAATCCAAGTGTGAACATTCTAAAGTGAGGAAAAATTTTTAAAAAATCTTTTACTCTTCCTCTCGATCTCAAATAGTTGACAAAGTGGAGTGCAGTTTATATACACATAGAAACATATCTAAGTTTAAAGCGGACATGATGATTTTGATGCATGTGTAGATATTGCAAGATGATCACCACAATAATGTTAATTACCATCTCTATCTTCTCATATAATTATCATTTTGGGTGTGTGGTGAGAGCATTTAAGACCTTGACAACTTTCAAGTACATAACACAGTATCCTTTAAAAAAATTTTTTTTAAATGTTTATTTATGAAACAGAGAGACAGAGTGCGAGCAGGGCGGGGCAGAGAGAGAGAGAGGGAGACACAGAATCTGAAGCAGGGTCCAGGCTCCGAGCTGTCAGCACAGAGCCTAACACGGGGTTCGGACCAAGAGATCATGACCTGAGCCGAAGTCGGCCGCTTAATGGACTGAGCCACCCACGTGACCCCCGTATTGTTAATTACAGTCACTATGTTAAATGTTAGATTCCCAGAATTTGTTTATCTTCTAGGTAGAAGTTTGTACCTTTGGACCAACATCTCCCCACTCCCCCCCACACCCCAAACCCCTGGCAGCCACCATTCTACTCTACATCTCTATGAGCTCGACTTTTCTAGATTCCACTATATCTAGATCTAGATCTAAATATAAGCGAGATCATACACTATTTGCCTTTCTCTTCCCAACTTATTTTCCTTAGCATAATGCCCTCAAGGTCCAACTGAATTGTTTCAAAAGGCAGGAGTGGGTCCTTTGAAGATGGGATGCTACATACAATGCATTCTTTTGTGGGTTCTCAGCAGGGGCCCAAAGGAGCAAACTGACAAAGAAAGTTACCATTTTCCTGCAGCAGATTCAGGGAGGAAGGAATCCGCTCTGTTAAAGCCTTGCTGAGTCACTGGGCAGCTGATCTATTAGCAGCCATTAGCCAGCCCACAGTCGTCAGAAAACAAGAACAATTGTGCAATCTTTACAGAAGAGACCTTACAAATTGGGGTTGGCAGCCGAATTGACAGATCCAGGACTGTTATTAAACAGACGAGAACCTTTTGCCTGCTGACTATTTTGGAGACTTGAACCCAGCAACAGGATTGTTTACACCCCCCCCAAAAAAAAGTTTGGTCACCATGGACAGGTCACACAAGACTCCTTTAAATTAATGTTTGCTTCTCATATGAGATTATGTAGTCACACTCATTCACTAAGTGGATAGATGGTACTATTTAGTCCCGATTTCATCGGGCCTCCTTAAGGAGCAAACTGTCTACTCATAAGGCTATGTTAGTACATGGTGACTCTTCTGTGCGTTATGCCAAGACATGGGTGGCAATGGAAGACACGGGACTGGGAACTTAGCTGAGCACAAATGGCCTGGGAGGATGAGAACAGGACATCTTTCAATTCAGGAGAAGAAAATGAGAAACGATAAAGCCAGCCGGGGAGATACAAGGTGTTCGTCAGTCGTTCGGGAATGTAAAGGACTTTTACATCTCCGTTCTTCAGACACTGGTGGCCGCTTTATTGATGCTTACTTGTCATCGCATCTGCAGCCACTGGGCCTAGGTCAGGTTGTAGGTAAGGATTCCTGGAAGGGGGATGGGCTTTGCTGGCCATTAGTCAGTTAGATGTCTGGCTCATCCTACCCCTACTTTGGTTCCCCACTCCCTCAAGGTCGGGTTTTCCTGTCCGGTCACTATGTCCCTGAAACTCTAGCCTGGTACCTGTCTGGGCACCTGTCTAAACCCCAGCTCCTTCATGATGGAGTCTCCTGATGTCTACTTCAGTCTTCCCAAGTGAAGGTATTCTGCCAGGCCCTGGGTTTCTCTCCCATGAACTCCAGATCTCTCTGTCACTCTTGGCTGTATATTCACATTCTTGACCATCTGTTCAGAGCCTGGCATTGTTCTAGGCACTAGGAATACAGTGGTGAACTATAAACTATACGGCCAAGGTTCATGCTGGCATGGAGGTGAATTTACACACTATCTAGGGCAGGATGGTAGGGTATGGGAGACAGAAAATAAACAAGCAAACAAATTTACGTGGGGTGATTTCAGATAGCAACAAGTGTTAGGAAACAAAGAAATGTAGGATAGGATGATTCGAGAGAGAGTAACTGGGGTGGGGATATTGTGGTTCAGATCGGGGACAGGGGAGGTCAGATCGGGTACCACCAAGGAGGCCGTGGTCACAGTGAGACACTGTGGGAAGGAAGCCAGCTTTAGGAACACCCGAAGGGAGAGAGAGGAGCAAGGGTCCACAGGCAGGAATGAGCTTAAGTTGCTCTAGGAAGACGTGGGTGGAACGTAGGGACAGGAAGGTATTCGATAGGAATGTGATAGCAGGCGAGGTGAGAGGCAGAACCTATGGTGTGGGACCTGGGTGGCCATGGTAAGACCAAAATCCTGGTCTACATGCTGTGGTAGATCATGCCATGGAGGGGTTTTCTGCAGGGAAGTGACACGATTTGCTCTGCATTTTTAGAAGATCATTTGGTGTGCCTTAGAAGGTAGGGGTCATAGAAGGACATGAGTATAGAGAGAACAGTTAGAAGCCTGTGTCTAATCTAAGTGAGAAATTCTGGTAGTGTGGCTTGGGTTAGAAAGTACAGGGACATGGAAAGAAGCTAACACAGCAGAGATTTGTCTTGGAGGTAAAGCTAGCAGGTTGTGCCAACGGATTGGATGTGAGTGTAAGGGAGGGAATGTAATTAAGGATGATGCCCAGATTTTTCTTGAGTGTCTGGGTGCCTGATGGTACCTTTTACTGAGTTACATCTGTGGGGGAGAGAAACGCCAAGGGCAGTTTCTGGGGCCACGCTCTTTGGTCATCCTTCTTAGACAGCCAAGTGAGGTGATGTCTCAGGTCAGCAGTTCAGTGGAGAAGATAGGAATGGAAATGTCTAAGTACATGGATTGTTCGGGATGGGTAATTCCTATAACCATTCATTCATTCATTCTCCCTCCATTCATTCATTCATTCATTCATTCAACAGTCCCTATTCTAGGCACTGGGGTTATAGCAGTGAACAAAACCGAAGTCTGTGCCCTCAAGGTGCTAATGTTCTAGCAGGAAAAGAAGGATAACAAACAAATACATGATTACAATATGTGTCAGGAAAAAGAGCAGGAACGACAGAGACAGGGATGGGGGTTGGGGGTAGGGGAGCAAATGTGGCCTCAGTGGTTGGGGAAGTCAGCCTTGAAAGGCAAAGTTCTGAAAGCAAGAGTGACCCGGGGAACGGCTCATAGAGGAGCGTGCCTGGGTAAGTCAAGGAACAGGGATGAAAATCAAAGATAAAAGCCACTGCTTTGGTCCTCACGGAGCTGACAGTCAGCTAGGCTCACAGACAAGAGGACAGACAATTTCTGAAGGAAAATAAAACCAGTCTAGCTCTTCCTTATAGTCTGTGGCCTTCAGAAGCTCCCTGAACACTTTTAAATTAGAAGCGATAACAGAAAGAAGCATGTCTGTGCTGTGAAAAGGAATAGTATTTGTACATAAATGCCTTCTATCTCTTCCATTATTGCTGCAACTTAGTTTAAAGGTTTGTGACCTCATCTTCGCACCTGCAGAAGTGTGTCGCAGTTCCCGTGCCTCCACACTTCTGTGAGATGAAGCGAAGATATATGCTGGGGGTAGGGGGGAAGGGGTCTGCACATGGGCAGGTAGGGGAGAGGCAGCAGCAGAGGTGGCTGTCCAAGAAAGGGTGAGTGTTCATCAGATGGCATCCAACTGTCCACCTGAGCTGGCTCAGAACTCTAAACTCAGGGACTTGAGGAGTGTAGGTTGGCATGGGGAGAGGGTGGGCAAGGAAGGGGGCGTGGGTAGGCACAGGGAGGGAGGGGTTTTCTGGGGGGGTGGGCATAGGAAGGAAGGGTCTGGATGAGGGAAGGGGTGTGGGTGGGCAAAGGGAGGGAGGGGCTGGATGAGCGAAGGGGTGTGGATGGGCACAGGGAGGGAGGGGCTGGGTGAGGGAGGGAACAGGTGAGGGTGGATGTGAGTCCTCTCAGCCCCAACCCTCCCGATGGGACTTGGGCTAACCAAAGCCTTCACTTCCATCACCGCTGTCAGCCTAGGGTCAAGGTGTAGCTCGTGACCATCAGCAAACTGAGCAACCCAATGGCTCTTGTACCCTGGCTAGACTCACCCCCTAGCCCGTGATGGGACTCTTGCCCCACAGGCTGCTTGCCAACTCCACCTCTGGGTGTGAGGAGTGGGTCCTAAAGCCCCCACCTTGGGGTGTACCAGGAACTCCCCTGCAGAAGGGCGGTCTGCGTTCGCTGACGTGTAGCTGTGGATGGACCGATTCCTCCAGCGAAGAAGCGAACAATGAAACATAATTTTTACATCTTTTTGGCCTGGGCTTGAGCACTGTCTGTCCCCCATTCCTGAGGACGTGGCTGGGATGCCTGCCCTGGTCACCAAGCAGGGCTCAGGGAGACGCAGGGCTTAGGGCACCAGCCCCCCTGTGCTAGCCCGGGGCTACGGACTCATGGTTGCCTCAACTTGCTGCTTCCGCGGGCAGTCCCCGCTGGGGACTGGGTGACAACAAAGACCTGGGGCCAGCCAGCCAGCCTGGGTTTGATCCTGGCCCTGGCCCTGTCAGCCACGCGACCTTGGACCAGTCATCTTCTTTAAGGGTTTGTTTCTTCATCTGTAAAACTGGAGAGAAGAATAACTCCATCCGTGTCCTCGTAAGGCATCAGTGAGCTACTACATCTGCAATTATTAGACCTGTACTTGTCATGCATTAGATGCTCGAAATGAAGTGTTGTAATTAATGGCCAGTTATTAATGGCCTTTTGTAGTGCAGATGTCTGCCCCAGCTGTGTTTAATGAGCCCCCTAATTTTTTTCAAATGCTAATAATACATTTTATTTAACCTACTATGTCCAAAATATTATAGTGTAACATGATATTTTTAGTGGGCTAATACATACATAAAATTTACCCTGTTAACTATTACAGCAATGGCATCGAGTACATCCCCGGTGTTGTGCAACCAACACAACTCTCCAGCCCGTAGACTGTTCTTCATCTTCCCCCACCGGAAAAAAGCTTCTGGAGTCGTCCTGTCATCCTTACGCAGGGGCCATGCTAACTTTCTCTGTACCATTTTCAAAGGACGTGCTGCCCGAGGGAGCGCCACAGCGGGACGTTTTCAAGGGATTCGCTGGTGGTCTGAAAGTGACCAACATGTGTGCAGGTAGCAATCTTACGAACTAAGGTTAACAAAAGAAACCTAACACGAGTTTTTCACACCAAAAAAAATCTTCTTCAGAGACTCCGCATCTGGCGGCGTGAACCTTGCATGCAGAGCTTCCCGAGACAACTCAAGCTGGAACATTTTCATTTTTACCGGCCCCGTATAAGCTGGCCTATCACCCATGTGCCTTCTCATAGAGTATATTCCTGACTGATTGGAGGCACCGCGTCAATAGATTCTTCCCAAACATACTCTTTCCGCAGATCCGAGACCTGAGTCCTCTGTAGAGACATTTTTAACTGTCTATTATAGACATGGTCATTCAATTCCAGATCAGAGTTAAACAAGGCTACACTTGTTTTCAATTCTTTCTGTGCCACATGACTATTTTAAATTTGGCTCAGGATAGAAAAGGATGCCTGAGACAGGATTTGGGGATCAAGTCCCACCCAGGGCTTGCTTCTGGGTGCATAACCCCACCTCCCTCGAAGCTGGCTGTGGCCGTGTGACTTGCTGTGGCTGAAGGCATATGAGCAGAAGTGACCTTGCCCCAGTCAACTCTGAAACTCTGTGTGACGCTGGTGGTCATGAAATGATGGAGCCCCCATCAGCCTGGGTCCCTTAGCAATTACGAAGAGCAGAAGCCCCTGCTGTTCGGTGCTGGACATGTAGTAGAAGTAGAAATCGACTTCTGTGGCTTTAAACCCCTGAGATCTGGGGATTAGTCATTACAGCAGCCTGCACAATCCTAGCCTGACTAATATAGGTTCTAAGTAAGAAACATGAAAAATTTGCTGAATCACCAAAGGCTTTCTTCCCTTCCTCCCGTAGCTCCAAACTTCCCTCCTAATCGCACCACCACCAACTAAAAAACGTCTGGAAAAAAAACGTGTTGGGCACAGTTCTCACGTGACTAGTTCTTTTGTTTCCCCGCTCAGATTTAGTGATGGAATGAGCCTGTAAAGCTGACTATTTTGAACTTACGATCCTTCAAGGTACCATAGTTCTTAGCGGGTGGCAGTGTCCAAAAACCTGTCTCTGGATCTTGTTCAAGCCATTCCCATGTCATTCTCACTTGACAGAGGTATTTTGAGGCTGAAAAACGATGTGGTTCATTTTCGGGGGGGGGGTGGGGGTTAGAGGAAGCCCAGTCTCCTTTCTCATTTGAAATGGCAAGCTGGACACTTTCCAAAGGTGAAGCCGTGAACAGAGGGAGGGCTTTGGGGGATTCCATCCACTCAGAAAAGAGGGAAGGAGAACCTTTGGGAAACCGGAAACGGACACACAAAATAGTTTGCGTTCAGCTCTCGGAGGTCCACGGCACTCACGCATGCAAGGCTTGTCCTTTGCACGCCTGGCTTTCTGCTCTCCAAAGTGCTCTTGTGCCATAAGGAACAGGGGCTCTGTCTCTTCGTGTCCCAGCTTGGAGAGCCAGGACCTAACTGCAAATAACGTAGCACATGTGCAGGACTCTTAGAAGCTTCATGTGAGCCCCAGGCTTCCTTAGCTGAGTTTCCAGAAGAAAGAGCTTGGGACCCAGCTAGGCGGCACTGGACTTAGTCCAAAGTTGATGACGCAAGGCTGGGGGGCGGGGGCAGGGGAGGGGGGAAAGGGGCGGCGGGGGGAGGGGAGGAAGCAGTTTGCTTTTCTCCTCTCATTCTGCAAGACGGGACCACAGCTTCCCTTATCCTTTAGGAGGAGATGAGAAGAGAAGAGAAGAAGGAGATGAGAAGACTGGAATCTACATCAGCTCACAAATTCATCGTCCAGTGTACAAAGAGAAGCCATGCATGGGAAGCACTTCTGTTCTCGGGAACCTCCATGGCTCCGTGATCGTGAGCACAACACAGGAGGGCAAGAGCTCCCTCGCGTGAAAAGCAGTTGCAGCCAAAAGCCGTCCTGGCTTGGCTGAGAATCCTATGACAAGCCCAAGGCCCTACCCTATCGTGTAAGCAGACTAAACATTTACTCGTGCATTCGACCGACACTTCAGCACCCACTTGTGTGTGCCAAGCTGAGAACAAGGTACTGAACAAGAGACATTTTCTGCCTTCAAGAAATTCAATCTCGTGGAAGATAAACGCAGGTGAATAGAAAATTGCAAGATAGCGAGGTTAAAAGCAAATGATGGGCCGTCAAAGAAAGGACAGCAATTCTGAGTCACAGGAAATGACACAACTCTTCTGTTGTATAATTTAAAGAATTCTGAGCATGTTCATAGAATCCACGAGGTTAAATGATACCCTTTCACAAATATGACGTACAGGCCTCTATGTTTCGTGGATTATTACTTATGCATTCATTAAGATATTCATGAAAACAATGAAACGGTGTTTTAAGAGCAGATGCCGGAATGGGTTTTCAGGGTTCAGAGCTGTGGTCTGCTTTATGCCAATGACATCAGTTCCCTGTTAGTCGACACTATTCAACAATCTGCCCGAGGCAGGTGGCTTCAATCAGGGTTCTGGAACAATGCGCTGTGAGCTTGTGTGGGGATTAGCGGAAGTGGAACCTTAATTTGGGGAGGGTGACTGCCAAGCCGGACTGGCCACGCACCCCAAACCACCTTGGATGGCCATATCTTTGAGTCTACATTTGCCTTTTGGGAGCCAGGTGAGTGCTGGCTGGACAAAAGAACTCCCCTCCCCACCTAAGGGTGCTGTAAGCAAAGCTCTGTCCAGGCGTCCTGACCCCTCGATTCGTTCTCCAAAATGCCTGCAGTGAGAGCCAGTGTTTCCCCAACCTTCTCCAGCCAGGGGCAGGGCGTCCTTCCGGGGTCCTGGTTTCTCCAGGATTCGCTTCGTGGCTCCTTGGTCCCTGGGTGCTGTGGCCAGTGCCTGACGGTGGGTTTTCCTACTTTCTCAAACCCGAGAGTGTCACTGTGATCTGAAAATTGTTCTAGAAACCTTGCCCTTTTCTCCTCCACTAGTGTGTGGCGAAGTATTTCTGCAGCCGTCTTAAACTTTTACTGACAAAACACTTTGGCCTCATTTCTACTAGCTTGTCCTTAAAGCACCTTTGGGAGGCGACTCAATATTGTTCCTTATGCAACACGGAAGTAGCCTGCCTTAGGACTTAGCGCTTGGCTCTAGGTAGGTGACCCTGTGAATGCTAACGCAGAGAGCAGGAGAACACAGAATGCTGAATTTCTTTTCTCTTCGGGGCTTCAAATCTAGTTTGGGAAACCAAACATTTGCAAATTACAAAAAGACAAAACCAAACAAAACCAGACAAAAACAATTTCACCTCATGAGTAAATGAATAGTCCTCTCTGTGCCCACTGCCCTCACTGGGACCCTCAGACATGGGACCGATATTCTGATTACATGGCAATGTTGTGCTCGTCTGTCTTCTTATGGAGGTCAGCCCGCTGAGGCTAGGAACCACGTCTTTTCAACTTTGCGTCCCCAGTGCCTGTCCTGGTGACTGTTATGTGCTCGGTGTTCTAGAAGTATCTATTGGATCCTGAATTTGTGGAGTGCTGCTGGGGTGGGATCCACTTCTTCACATTGACTGTAGTCACCAAAAGTTTTGTAAAAGTTTTCATCCGGTTACTTAACCATTCAGAAGTCTGTTGCACATTGCTGGGGCGCCTGGGTGGCTCAGTCGGTTAAGCGTCCGACTTCGGCTCAGGTCATGATCTCTCGGTCTGTGAGTCTGAGCCCCGCGTCGGGCTCTGTGCTGACAGCTTAGAGCCTGGAGCCTGCCTCGGATTCTGTGTCTCCCTCTCTTTTTGCCCCTCCCGTGCTCACACTCTGTCTCTTTGTCTCTGTCTCTCTCTTTCTCTCTCAAAAGTAAATAAATACCAAAATTTGAGAAGTCTGTTGCACATTGTTGACGACAAAGAAAAATGTGACTATCACAGTGTTAATATTAGCCGGCAACTCCCCAGGCTCCAGGAAGTATCACTTGAACACTGCTCAGGGTAATAGAATGGCCAGGACAGTTTTGTTCATCAACCATTGGGTGGTCTGTATATTTTGTGTGTGTGTGTATGTGAATGTGCACACATGCATGGGCATTCACATAGAGAGATCTATATGTGTGAATATAAATTTATGTACGTATATACACTCACACGTATACCCCTGTATAATGTGATTTGAGGTAATAGGGAGACAGCCTCTATGAAAACTAGATTTTCCTGTTACCTCCCCCTAGCCAAGGGTGAACGTGAGGAAAAGCAGGGCTCAGGAGGAAGAGAAGGGCTAACAGTGTCAGGAAACAGGTGCTTGGGAGCCAGGGTAGCATCCCGGGAGAGGAGACCAGGAAGAAGATTCCAGAGTGGAGTGCCAAGCTATGATCCCTCGCCCCAGGTTCCAGAGACCCGATGGCAGGGGTTGACAGCGATCCCGTATACTTAGAGGACCCTGGACGAAGAGGGTCCGAGAGGCTGACCTATGTGGGTGGCTGAGTGGGTTCGGTAAGCCCCAGGGTGCACCCACCACCTGCTCCAGCTGCTAGGTCAGAAGTACTGACAGCCTTGTGGGGCTGGGCTCCTTGCGAGTGTCTACAGAGCCGTCGAAAGCACATGTTTGGAGTTTGACGGAACCTCCCTCAGTGCAGATGCTAGCTGTGCCCTCCGACAGTTGGGAATTAACTCTGTCCCCCGTTTTAAAATGGACCTACTGCTCGACCTCATAGGTTATTGGCAGAATTCAAAAACAGGACACTCAATACGGTGCCTGCCACATAGGAAAAATGTAGGACAGGATAAATCATATGAAAAGCTATCACTGAAGGGGAGGCGGGTCATCAGAAGATATCTGGACGCTCACTGTAAACAGCTGAGATGGGGCTACGCTGGGCCAGCCAGGAAGTCTTGGGAGATGCTATTTCACGCCGATTCACAAAGACTCCTGGGAAGGATAAAGTCCTCCGTTTCAGCAGGTATGTGAACCGTAGTTTGAAAGCACTTTTCCTGAGAGCTGGTCTTGATTAAAAAGGGGAAGAGAAATGAGAGAGGATGAGGGTAATTGGATGGGGGTGATATCATGGGAGGAACTGCAAGTTACCAGATGTAAAGGGCTGTCAGAAGAAAAGGCGGGCTGGGAATAAGCTCCTCCCATTCCCCCATGGTGCTTCGAGGCACAGACCCGGCCGGACTTGGGCTGTTCTCCTGTCCTGTCCCATTTGACCATGAGTAGACATGACCAACAGTCATGATTCACTTTTGCTAGGTCATCAATTCCTCGACGGCACAGTTAAATCCAATCCTTTCTTTCTTTCTCTGCTCCCCAGATGTTATTCAGAATACCTCCATTCTCCCTAATATTCTTTTTCCGTGTTGGAATTAGGACTGAATAGATGGAATGAAACCAACTTGAATCTCCGTCAACTCGGGAGTCAAATCTTAGGATGTTTTCTTAGAGACCGTAATGAAAAAGCCAAACTTCTCGAAAGACGGTTATTCTTGGGGTATTTCTGATTTATCTGGAGCCAGAGAATTGAAGACATTTATAAAAGGCAGATTTCTATGGAAAAAAAAGATTTTTTTTTTTTTAATCATCCCTTTACCTGAGAGCCAGATTGTGTTTAGAATGTGCAAATTGGAAGCAGATTGAGTAAGTGCTGCTTATGGCTTGGGCCTTTTGAAGTTGAGAAAAAGCCCAACTACGAACCAATGGATTTGTCTGCTCTTAGGAGGCTTATCTGTCATGAGCTATTATCTTATACTGAAGTAACAAACACGCCTTGCCTACTGAAGAGAGAGGTATGGAGTTCTGTAAATTACCAAGAGGATATTCACTCGGGCAACATATCCAACATATGTACTAAGAGGAACCAGTTCCCTGAGATCATCATGCATTATCTGTGCTACCCAAGCTTGGAAAAATACCAGATTAAATGAAATAAACTCAGTTTCTTTTCCTTGGGAATTTTCAGTCTTTTATCTAAACTTAACACACATAGTTAAGCTTCCTTCACTGTGATTTTTCAAGGGCGAGGAATCGCTATGTAGCATTTCCTGAACTTACTTGACCACGGGGTCTTTTCGCAAGTTGGGAAATTTTGCACAAAAGTTACTCATCAGTCTAGTGATGACGGTTTAATGCATGGGAGCTACTTAAAATAATAATACATTTACTAGCATTCTAGAATCTTTTGCCTTCAACTCCGTGGGAGACAAAAACTCATCACTACTTCTAGCAAAATTAACTGCCACTTCTGGGAGCCAATGGAACATAAAACCTGCATGATTTCTGGTAGAAGATATAGAAACAACACATAAAAACAACTCTTTTTGGGTCTGGTCTGTGGATGGGATGCGTAGGACCCCACCCCAGGGCAATAGTTTTTCTCCGTCGATCTCAGCCTGTAGAGACACATGATAGCCTGAAATCCAAAAGGTAATAATTTCCATTACATTGATTAACGTTCATTTCCATCCAAATGGAGAAATGCAGGATGATACAGATTCCTGACTCAAGACTAGAAGCCTCCAGCAGGACGCCTGCGCGGCTCAGTCGGTTAAGCATCTGACTTCGGCTCAGGTCATGATCTTGCAGTGCGTGAGGTCGAGCCCCGTGTCGGGCTCTGTGCTGACAGCTCAGAGCCTGAAGCTTGCTTTGGATTTTATGTCTCCCTCTCTCTCTGCCTCTCCCCGACTTGTGCTCCGTCTCTCTCTCTCTCTCAAATAAATAAAATATTAAAAACATTTTAACAAAAGACTGTAAGCCTCCAAGATGATATGCATTTGGGTGCTCTTGCCCAAAGATTTAGAGACACTTAGATCACCAGTATATATTGCAAAACAGTGAACACAGGTAACCTGTGCATGCTTACAACTGTTCCAGGCTCTGATGAAGATGAGAAAAGCAAAACCCAGATATGCTTCCCACTGGAACAGGAAGAGTTGGGGTATGAAGCTCAGTACTTCTGATTCTCGTTCCACTGAAAGGAGAGCTTTTTCACTTACAGTCAGCTCACCACAAGTTAGAGACTTCTGTAAAGTAAGACAATTAGAGTATGTCTCTTAATTTCCTGCTCATTGGACCACTTTGCTGCAACTCGATGGGCGTTTTCCTAGGCAGCCTCTCAATCTCATGCATAGTAAAGGCTGCTGGAGGGAAAAACAAAGAGATAAAAGTTTGCTCTTGAAGAGAACCAAATCGAGAAATAAATTATATGGAGGCACTTATGCTGTTTTGTGGGGGGGGGGGTGTGAGTAAATAACACAAGAGAAATACAAATAAATTACTGGTATGGAGAACAGAGAGATTATTTCACCTGTGGAAGCTGAGTTCGTCTTTGAACATCGGGTGGAATTTTAAGATACGAAGGAAGAAGGTGTTGCTTTACCGGCCTCTAGCGTAGGACTGGGGTTAGAAGCAGGGCATCACTCGTGACTGACCAAACCAGCCCGACAGACAAAGGGGGCTCCAGTGACAATCCTCAGGCACCAGAAATGGAAAAAAGAGAGCTGGGGAGGGAGGTAACAAACCTGAAATCGCGGAACTGGATCCCAAACTACAAGCTGCTCGGGACCGATGAGGCGCAGGGGACGAGCACGTAGCAAGCTGAGTGGACAAAGAGAGAAGACAGCCTGGCATAATTCTGATGGCTTGCTTGGAATTCCTGGTTTGGTCTTGATTTTAAGGACCTGGCTGCATTCCTCCCTGCCTCTACGGCACCTTAAAGGTGCCACGGGGAAGCGACAGGGCGAAGGCAGAGTGAGGAGAGGAAAGGCCGAAGGCCTGGAGACCGCCTGTGTATTCAGGGATCGGTGAGTAACACACTGGGCTCAGTCCTCCTCTGCTCTAGGGACAATCTGGATATGCCTCTGAGTGAAAACGGTGAAATGACAGAGCAGAACCCAGTCTCTGCGGAGGGGACGACCCCCTCAGAGGTCAGGCCTCTCCTATTATGAGCCAAGCAACCCCAAATGCCTCCTCCCAAGTGAGTCTTCTCCGGAAGAAGCTGTCCCTGTCGTGCAGTGAATGACCTTGACACGTGGATTCTGAATCATTTCAAAAATGGAATGCTATTTTTAAGGACACGAAGGGCTGGTCCTGAGGGAAATTAAGGATGGGAGGCCTGGTAGAACCATCCAGACAGCCATGTAGGAAAGTTATGAACGATGGACCCCACCTAAAATACTAGTCACTCCACAGGATAACCTTCTATTGATATTTAGTCTGACAAGAGGGCAGAGAAGAATCGAAAAAGGGAGTTGTAATAAAGGGCTTTCGGGCTTATGACATCCGACAGGGAGGAAAGACGTTCCTAGTGCCCCTCAAAATACGGCACGCCACCAGCTTTGGGACAGACGCTGGCCCCCCGCAGCACTCAGCATATTAGTGCCGAGTGCATGGGGCTCTGGACATGGCCAGGGGAAGTTGGTGATAATCAGAGTTCAGCTAATGTTGTCTTTGAGTCATTGCTGCTGCTACCGAGCTGAGTCACAGCCCTGAACGAAGCGCGGGGCTGACGAGGACCAGCGTCACAGCAGACCTTCTAGCCAGCGCTGACTCAGGGACGGTGCCCCCCCACCCCCGCCCAGGGGAGCCTGAGACCTCCGAGCTGCAGTTTCCTCTTTGTTCTGCCTTAGTTGAGGTGACTTTGACTGAGTGTGTGTGTTCAGGGAGAACAGAACATCGTCAGTAAGCCCAGGTTCTAATGACGCTCCCCGGGACAGGTTATCAAATGGCAACATCAGGCTTCCTAAGGAAGGAAGTCGGGATCAGAACAGGACATGGGCCCCCAGAGCCCGCACTGGGCTTGCCAGCCAAGAGCAATGTTCCGTGTCTCTGGGGTCAGCTTTTCCTGACGGCTTGTATCCCATTTAGAAATGCGTTTCGGTCCTGTCCCAGCTAAGAGGCATTATCATCAAGCAGTCTAAGCAACGAGGCCACCCAGATACTTCGTGTCTCTGAGGTTCGTTAATAAAGGAAAGCCAGGAAAATCAGCATATGGCTGGGACATCTGGCTGCCACCGTGGGGTCCTGGAAGAGGCAGCCGACAGTGGCTAGCCGTGCCCTGCCATCAGAGGCGGGTCTCTGCCAAGAAGAAGCTTTCTCTCTTGTCAAACATCTCCTGTCAGAAGCCCTTTTCCAAGTAAGCTGCCCATCAGGCATCACGAGAAGAGTGTCCGATACGGGGGCTACCCGGCGGGTGTTCCCAGTGGTGGGTTTCAGTGGAGCTCGGACGACCTTGCGTGGAGGTCTGATGACACGCCGTGACGGCCCGTTCATCCCAGTTCATGGAACTGATAGAAGCCTTCCAAGCACTCTGTTACTGGCACAACGGGAAATTCCTCAGAAGGGGCCCTTAGGAAGCCCTGGAGGGCCTAGTCCACTGGGACGGGCGTCCCATTCCTTCATGCCTTCATTCACCACACATTTATCTAGCACCTGCTGTATGCCCGGCCACTGCTCTGGGTGGCAGGGACTCAAACATCCACAGGTCATAGTCTTTCTTGAAGCAGCTTACGTGAGCAAACCCTTTATCAGGAGAAAGGCAGATACAGACGAGGGCTGGATTTGGCACGCGAGAAGTACGGCCCTTGTTCGCTGCATGACCAGGATAAACTACGTGCTTTTTCCTTTTTCAAAATGAGGGGACCGGACCCCAACTTCATCGGGCCATCAAGTTCAGACCCTCTGAGCTCGTCACACCTACCCGTGCTCCTTGGGGAGGCAGTTGGCAACTCGGGGCTCTGTCACCCACCCCCGCAGGAGAAAGGCCAGCCCCCTGGGGCAACACTGGGACCAGAGTGTCATGTCACCTCAGCTGTCTGGATGTGACGCTGCCCTCTCCTTCATGCGGGATGGAGGGGGAAGGCTCGCGGGTTCCCAGCAGGTGTGGGACGGGACATGTGACGGGCAAGCTACTTAGGAAGGGAAAGACTTGTTTAGTAAGCTCTTTCTGTGTGCCAGATCCCTTCACTTAGCTTATTTATATTCACGTCAAAATACTCGTAGGGCATTACTTCCCTCATCTTTAAAGATAAGAAAACTGATGCTTGAGGGCCTGAGTAACCTGCACGGGGTCATGGAGCTAGAAAAGAGCAGAGCCTGTGGGGCTCCAGAGCTCAGGGTGGCTTCACATACCGTGAATGAATGAATGAATGAATGAGTTATGGGTGAACAATAGACTGCTGTAGCTGTTGCCAGCAAGGCCTGGTCTGGGTGAGGGTAGAGATCATGGGCATTCGACTATCAGTTTGCAAAAGCAGATAAAGGTAGGCCTAGAGCACCAGGGTGGCTCTGACTTTCTACAGTGGCGAGTGGGAGCTACTGAAGGTCACGAGCGCCAGTGGAGAGGAGGGGTCGTCACTGTGCTCTAGGAAGGGCATCTGGCAGCGCGGGGTCTGGGGGAGGTGGAGGGACCAAGATATGTTTTCTGAAGTTGGAAAAGAGGGTCTGAGTAAGCGGGAGATGAGTGGAAAGGGAGAAAGAGACACAGAAAGATACATTATGGGGAAATTAACAAGACCCACTGAGTAGGAAATGGACAGGAGAAAGGGATCCACTCTAGCCCCGCAGTGATTTCTGTTGGCTTATGCTTAGTACTTCCAATGAACCAAGCACCGTGACAAACACTTTGCTTACCTTGTCTTATCTGGCCTTCTCAATAACCCCATGAGAGAGGTCCTATTAGGATCCCATTTTACGGATGAGAACACTGAGGCACACAGAGCTCATATGCAATTTCTACACGCTGGTAGACATCTCACCCTGGATGGCCTGCCCCTCAAGCTCAACACTTCCTAAACTAAATTCTCCATTGTCCTTCAACCTGCTCTTTCCCTGAGCTTCTCTATTGTAATTACCACCATCGCCTTTCTGTCCGTGACCCCGGGCCAAAGCTCAGAAGAAATGTTTCATGTCTGTTCATTTATCGTATGTTCCTGCAGAGCCACAGATTTGGTAAACAGGGAGCCTGTGCTCTTATGCCGTCCTCGCTGTTATGCTTCTGGAAGAAGTCATTTATTTTCTGGTTATGCCCTGCCCATTTCCAAAACCATTAAAAGCGCAAGTACAATAAAACTATTTAAGTGACGTGTGTGGGTTCAGCTCTGAGTAACGGGGTGGGGAGAATGGGAATCCCAGAAATCTAGAGCTAAGAGGAGGCAACCAGTGTAGGCATTGACTCTGAACTTCCTGGCAGCCAAGAGAAGAATAGGGAAGAAGAGTTTGATTTTTTTTTTAATTTTTAAAAATGTTTATTTATTTATTTGGGTTGGGGGAGAATGAGCGGGGAAGGGGCAGAGAGAGAGAGAGATAGAGAGAATCCCAAGCAGGAGTTCAACCCCAGGAGCCTACGAACCATGAAATCATGACCTGAGCCAAAATCAAGAGTCAGATGCTCAACCAACTGGGCCACCCAGGTGCCCCCCCTTTTTTAAAAATTATTTTAATAGGTATAGAGCAAACAGAGGGTTACTGGAGGGGTTGTGGGAGGGGGAATGGGCTAAATGGGTAAGGGGCATTAAGGAATCTACTCCTGAAATCGTTGTTGCACTATATGCTAATTAACTTGGATGTAAATTAAAAATAAATAAATAAATAGATAAATAAATAAATAAATAAATGAATAAAAATATTTTAAGAGGAGCTTTAAAAGCATTAGCTAATTTTTAAATTTTTTTTTTCAACGTTTATTTATTTTTGGGACAGAGAGAGACAGAGCATGAACGGGGGAGGGGCAGAGAGAGAGGGAGACACAGAATCGGAAACAGGCTCCAGGCTCTGAGCCATCAGCCCAGAGCCTGACGCGGGGCTCGAACTCACGGACCGCGAGATCGTGACCTGGCTGAAGTCGGACGCTTAACCGACTGCACCACCCAGGCGCCCCAAAAAAGCATTAGCTAATTTTTAAAACTGTTTATTTTTTTTACATGAGATGTACCCTCCTAACAAATTTTAAATGAATATTACTAGTATTGGCTCTAGAGTTCGAAACTTTGTGCCCTCCATTGTCTTTCCTTCCAGAAAAGGAAGGATCGCCTCCTGGCAATCACCATTCCATTCTTTGATTCTGTGAAGTCAACTATTGAAATACATCATATAAGTGGAATCATACAATATTTGTCTTTCTGAGACTGGCTTATTTCACTTAGCATCGTGTCCTCAAGCCCCATCCCCATTGTCACTTGTGGCGGGATTACCTTCTCTCTCATGGCTAAATGATATTCCAGTACACTTTGCCTATCCATTCATCTTTCGATGAACATTCTGGTTGTTTCCACCTGTTGGCTACTGTGAATAACACTGCAATGAACATGGGAGTGCTAATACCTCTTTGAGACCCTGATGTCAATTCTTTCCGTGAGTATCCAGAGGTGACATTGCTACATCATATGGCAGTTCTGTTTCTACCATTTTGAGGAACTTCAGTATTGTTTTCCACAGTGGCTGCACCGTTTTGCTTTCCCACCAACAGTGCATGAGGGTTCTAATTTCGTCACATCCTCACCAGGACTTATGGTCTTGTCTTTTGCTGATAGTAGCCGCCCTAATACGTGTGTGGTG
This sequence comes from Lynx rufus, assembly GCF_022079265.1. NCBI lineage: Eukaryota > Metazoa > Chordata > Mammalia > Carnivora > Felidae > Lynx > Lynx rufus. The sequence continues at coordinate 15,752,069 of NW_025814840.1, forward strand.
ATATCTCATTGTGGTTTCGACTTGATTTGCATTTCCCTAAGGATGAGTGACGTGGAGCTTTGCTTTTTGGTTTTGTTTTTGTTTTTGTTCCTATACCTGTTGGCCACGTGTGTGTCTTCTTTGGAGAAAGGTCTATTCGAGTCCTTAGCTCATATTTTTTTTTTATTGGTGTGTTAGATTTTTTACTATTCAGTTGTACGACTTTTTGTGTATTTTGGATATTAACTCCTTACCAGATACACAGTTTGCAAATATTTTCTCCCACTCCTTGGTTGCCTTTTCACTCTGCGACTGTTTCCTTGGCTGTGCGGAAGCTTTTCAGTTTGATGTAGTCCCACTTGCTTGTTTTTGTTTTTGTTGCCTGTGGTTTTGGCAGGACACCCAGGAGATCATTGCCAAGGCCAATGCCATAAAGATTTTTCCCTGTTTTCCTCTAGAAACTTTGTAGTTGCGGGTCTTACATTTAAGTTTTTAATCCATATTGAGTTAATATTTGTGTGTGGTATAAGGTAAGGGTCCAGTTTCATTCTTTTGCATGTGGTTATCCAGTTTTCCCCACTTGGATGCAAGTCTTACATAATTAGTGGAAGCAACTCGTGTCCCAGCTCTGATTCTGAGAGCATTCTGTGCCCCTCACTAGTTTTCAGACTGTCTGAGGTCTATCTCTTAATGGCAAATAGGACAGAGCTTTAGGTAAAAATTTTGAAAATTATGGATGCTGTTAATTTGACTATATCTGATGTCAGGGCTCACTGGACATCTGGGGTATGACATTAACCCCTGGGTCTTCGATTCCTTTCACTGAAGCCACTGAATTTAGTATGCAGTCTAAAGAGGTATGTGTGTCCCAGAAGCTACTTTTACCAATTATTTTAAAGGTATTTGCGTGGCCTTTTCTGTACCGAAAACAGGGCTTACCCTGATTTTTTTCTCAAATGGAGAGGCATAAAATTTCGTACCATTTCTGTAGCCAGTGCTGAATACGTTGAATGAATGAATGAGTGGATGAATGAATACTGCCTTCTGACTTCTCTGGGTCTTTTTTTTTTTTTTAATTTTTTTTTTTCAACGTTTATTTATTTTTGGGATAGAGAGAGACAGAGCATGAACGGGGGAGGGGCAGAGAGAGAGGGAGACACAGAATCGGAAACAGGCTCCAGGCTCTGAGCCATCAGCCCAGAGCCTGACGCGGGGCTCGAACTCACAGACCGCGAGATCGTGACCTGGCTGAAGTCGGACGCTTAACCGACTGCGCCACCCAGGCGCCCCCTTCTCTGGGTCTTTAAAAAGAAATGATTGAGGCTTCCAAAGTAAAGTTGTATTACCTTTGAGGTCAGCCAACCAGACATATGCACGTAGAACTGGATACTTTATCTGTATATTTCCATACAGCCTCCAGTTGCTACAACCATTCAGTAATCCCTTTTACACAACCAGCCCTGCCCATATTTCATTCTACAATAAATATTTATTAAACATCTCCTAAGTGCCCGGTCCTGTTTTAGACACATGGAATATGTCAATGAGAAAAACATGGAAGTTATCTTCTGTTCTTTCTGAATTAAAAAAAAAATCATTTGTTTATTTATTTTGAGAAGGGGGAGGGGCAGAGAGAGAGAGAGAGAGAGGGAGAGAGAGAGAATCCTAAGCAGGCTCCTCGCTGTCAGCGCAGAGCCCAATGAGGGACTCAAACTCATGAACCGTGAGATCATGACCTGAGCTGAAATTGAGAGTTGGACACTTAACTGACTGAGCCACCCAGGCGCCCCTCTTTCTGAATATATTTATATGCATACAATAAACACCCAGAAATCACATCCTTTTTTGTAAAGTAGTTGTGGGTTCAGAATGTTAAGTCTGAAAATTTTAGCAATTGCACAGAATGTATCATAGGGGGAAGGGGCAGAAATGTCCGGTCATCTAGGTTGGGACAAGTGTTCAAGGGGGTTAAAAACCATAAGCATCCTTTAGTGGACTAAAAGATTTCTAGGTGATCAGTGACATGATCCAACTTTTACAAAGATTATTCTGGTGGCTGTGTGTACAATGTGTGGGGAAACTGGAAAGCAACAGACGTGTTAGGGGGGCATTCCAATAGTCCACGGAGAGGCAATGAGGGTCTAAAAGGTGGGAACTGAAGAGAAGGAGCAGGTGCTGGAGACTCCTGGACGATTTTATTGAGACTTTTGAGGACTCTTCCTCTGCAAGTACTTTCAGGTCGCGGTAAATTGGACTCTACCAGAGAAAAGTTCATTGTAGTTATTCTATGGATACTACTCAGCACTCAGCACTCACGGTGTTTGCCAAACTACAATATATATAATTCTTTAGATTACACACACAGTTGTGCATGGCCCTACCACCCTGAGAGTTTCCAACCCGATCTGCCTCTGAAAGCCAAGCACACCTAGGTCTGGTCCATGGTTGCTTGGAGAACTCCAAGGCACCCAGGCCACCCGGGGCTGCTGCAGAGCAGTGTGACATGGAAGAGGGTGCCAGACCGACCGTCCAAACCCCTCAACTCCGGACCGGTTTTTGACCTTGTCATAAATTTGGGAAATTTACGAACCTCTATGCCCCTTGGTCGGATTAGATCAGACCTTCTTAATTTGGGTTCATGGTCTCACTAAAATTATATAGGATGCTTTTTCTGTACATGTTTATCATAGACTTGGGTCATTAGGGGAGGGGAGAATGGAAAGGAACCCAGACAGGCTTGACTTGACTCGCATTGAAAATGGCAGAGTTATGGTGGAAGAAAATGGAATAGAGTCTCATGGAGTGTGGCGGGTATAAGAAAAAAAGTCAGTGCTAACTGGATGGATGGAAAGAGAATTGGGGGCAGCACTTTGAGAGAGGAAAGACAGCTTTTCAGTTGGCCTTCCAATCTGTGTGAGATAGAATTAGTAAAATGAATGAAATCTCCTTTGATACTTGGTGAGAAACTTCAGTAATGAATTAACTTGATTCGCTGATACCACCGATACCACTCCCGCCCAAGCGTCATGACCTCACAAGCAACCGCACCCTCAAGAGGGGACGACTCTGCCTCTGTATGCAGTAACAAGATGGATCTAGAATGCATCCCTTCTCTACCGTCCAAATAAAGTCTTGGGCAAGTGGGTCTGATCGGCGAAGCCTGCATCTCACACTCATACCTTAGTTTCAAAGAAGTAGAAAAAAGATGAGTTTTCTATGTTCTTCCTTGCAAAAGTAGGGTGTATAGGTTGTATATTCCCCAAACACCACCCACAGATGTCAAGACTCGCCGGGCTAGCTGGTCACTGAAGTCTTCTACGGAAAATGGTACGCTAGACAGAAGTCACTGGTGCCTGCCTCCCTGGGGACGCTTATGTGTGTGACTTGTGTGACTTGTCACAGCAGGAGAAAGGGCAACTCTTCTCAGCCCAGCCATTGACCAACCCCCCCCCCCAAAGTGTAGAACTGAAGTAAGCTCTCCAAGAGCAGAGCTGGAAAATAGGAAAAAAAAAATAGAAGGAAAGAAGGCTCTGGAAGAGGAGGGCTGGACTCCATGGGGCTGCAGATTGTTAGGTATTTTCTTGAGTAAAACACATGGACTTTCCTCTAACATTGGTAAGAAACTTCAGCAGTGAATTACATTGATTTATAAAATTTTGATTGAACTTATCTCTGTGATGACAGGAGCCTCCTGCCCACACTGAGGCCCAATTCTCTAGGTGCCTTTGGCATTGAGACGTGTCCCTAGAACTGCAGAAATGATTTTCATCACGGTGCTGAGGCAGCCACCTGCTATTCTTTGGTAAATTGATTCCCCCTGAAAGTAAAGGGAAAAACCATTTATCCTCCTTGATTTTCTCCTTAACTATTTTCTTCCCATCCCCATGTGCCCAAGAATCCCATTTGTGCTTTGCAAAACCCACTCCCTCAAAGAAAAAGAAAAAGAAAATCATTGGTAACATTCAAAGCATTTTTGCGTGTTTCGAAAACTCCCAAAATCTCAGATGACTCCAGGAAGGATGGATTGCCAACTTCCTACTATGCCATTTTAGTATTTTTTTTTAACCTTTGATTACTACCCATTCCAGCACTGACTACAGTGTCTTAGCTCCTCCTGCTGTAACTCGGGTGCCCCGTGCTGGATAAGCAGCACCAGGGCCCATGTTTACCACCTACATTACTTTGCACATCTTTCACGTAAGGTCGGCGTCTACCTTTATTACCAATGGTCAAAAGCATATAACAGGGATTTTAATGTCCATTCCACATGAGGAATTCCCAATTAAGTTTTTGAAAAGGCCAGCACGTTGAAGTTAACTGGAGAACTACTTAAGGTGTCTCCTTGGTAAGGCCCAGAATGTATCTGGATATGGAAGTTGTTGGTATGTTTGTCTGAATAAAAGGAAGTCCTCATACCTAAGGTCCTTATTATCTTTGGGAAGGAGGCCAAAACTCTATCTTTCCTGCCCAACCTGTGCCATCCTGTTCCTTCTGTACTACCTGTGGGACCCCAGGGTGCTTAGGCTTTCTCCAACTTTCCCTGTCAAACATGCTCCATAGGGAGGATGTGAACTAGACACATGGGTTGAAGATTTAGGGGCACCTGCATGGCTCAGTCAGTTAAGTGTCTGACTTCGGCTCAGGTCGTGATCTCCTGATTCATGAATTTGAGCCCTGCATCAGGCTCTGGGATGACAGTGCAGAGCCTGCTTGGGACTCCCTGTCTTCCTTTCTCTCTGTGCCCCTCCTCCCATCCCTCTCTCCCCAAATAAATATATAAACCTTAAAAGAAAATGCACAGGATGAAGGGACAACTCTCACACATCTGTTTCTGCTTTCTTCAGAGAGGGGAATGGTTCTTAGGCAGGGCCAGCTGGACCACTCCCCAGAGGCAAATTTGAGAATAGCAATGAGATGAATTTAGATGACGGTGCTTATTAACTCAGGTCATCTTACCCAGCTTCTTATCTAGATGCTGAAACGTCGGTTGGTCCTGAGTACTGCTGTTGGGAATCACGTGTATATGTTCAATTATTCAATGAGCCTACTAAGAAGGACTGAGATCAAAATAAATCTGAGGATCGATTTTCAGGAAAGTGGGGAAAGTCTCGCCAACTGTTCTGAGATTGTTGATTCTGTTCTAGTCACTCAGAGTGTATCGGTTGGTAAATTAACATGTTTCTGTAACGAAATTTTTACTGAGGGAAAATAAGTTTCTTCCCGCCGCTCATTAATGAATGCTGAACATAAATTTTAAGAATATCAGTCTCCAAAACCACATGTCCTCACTGGAGTCTCAGCACACCCACCTCCTCCCATAATCCACAGCCATGGGCCAAGACTGCTCACACATGCACGCTGGAAACACCACCTCTGACAGGGCTGCAGAGCTCAGCTCTGTCCCACCATGCCGTTCTGTCACCTACTTAAAGCCTGTGGATCTGCCTGTCCACGAACCTGTCCCCTTCCACCCGTGTGTCCCTGCTGTGACCTAGTCATTCCTACCTCGTCTCCTGTCATGCTCTTGTATACGTTTGCCCGTTTCTGTCTATCTATAGGGTCCTTGAGGACGAGACCGTTTATTACTTTTCTATATACCCTCCAAGAGCTAGCATAATGCTAAAAGTAGACCCTAAATACGTGGGTGTTGGGTGAAAATATAGCAGATGAATTAGTTCTAGAGACTTGACCCTTTGCCTGCCTGCACTTGTAGCTTCTGCCAACCCACCTACGTATTAGTACTTCCAGTCCCGGTTCCAATGATTCGCCTTGCCTTGTAGATTGCAGATTGCCTACAGATTGCTGTCTACACCCTGGATAAACCGACAGTCTTCATCCAAAGGAGGTGGTGACATTTCAGTCATCACCGCAAGATGGGTAAGATTTAGATGAGGCGGGAAGGGGAGGGGGGAGGAAAAGCAGGGGAAACTTTCTGGGGGTCCCTGATGGGGCTTCTTGGTATCTACTGTTTCCTCTGCTTTGAGCGTGTTTTGTATGCTCACCCCCACCCCACCCCATGCCTCCTCCCCAAACAACATTCCCAGCTTCCAGAGCTTTTTACCAAAGGACAAGTCTTGCAGTACACCTTCCCTGATGTCCCAGCCAAACTTGTTACTAACCTTCTTGCTTGGCAATTTTAGTATCTTTTCTGAACCTTTGATTCTAGCTCTTCCTAGCGCTTGTCTCAGGGTCTTAGCTGTTTGTATTCACGTCTCAGAGCCACAGGTAGGTTACGGCTTCCCTGCAAACGAGTCTGTTTTTCATCTTTTTATTCCCAGAAGTGCCTAGCACTTGGTGTTCAATAAATATTTATTGCAGTGAACAGAATAACCACAATGCCTTCCGGAGCGACTACTTTAAAGGACAACCCTTGACCGAACATTAATTCACGTGAAGTTTCTTTAACACTATCCTCCTCATCTGGGGGCACCTGGCTGGCTCAGTTGGTTGATTGTCTGACTTCAGCGCGGGTGATGATCTCACCGTTCACGAGTTCAAGCGCCACGTCGGGCTGTCTGCTGTCGGTGCTGAGCCCACTTCAGATCCTTTGTCTCTCTCTCTCTGCCCCTCCCCCACCCATGCATGCTCATGCTCTCGCTCTCTCTCTCTCTCAAAAATAAACATTAAAAAGAAAATCCTCATCTCCTCATCTGTAGACCATGAGTGCTAATTAATGCACTTCTAATTACCCCTGCTTATTTCAAAGAATCTGAAGTATTTTAATGATTTTGCTTGTCGAATTCAATCCACAAATGAAGTGACTTCCTTTAAAATATCAACACAAGTGCCTGGCAGAGCCAGGAACCCAGGAAGCCGGGAGCCCGTACGGAGCTTCCTGAGCCCCCCCCCCCCCCTTGCTGTCTGCCCTCCCCAACAATGACAGTCAGAGTCACGGCTGTAATCATACCGCCCTCCACTTAGACTGTACCTTTCCCCATAGGCTTTTCCTGGAGCTCTATAAACAGTAATTAATGCAGTTTAGACGTTAGACTCAACTGTTTACCCTGGATCTCAATTAATTAGTTAATTGCCAAGCTAGGAAGACATGGTTTGCATATATTTTTCTCCCCCGCGTACTGGTGACTCAGATTTGCGGATCTGCTCTTTCGGGAAGCAAAAGACACACACAGGCTGTGGCAGCAAAACCAACCTGGCAGCCGGCAAAGCCTCGCGGGGGCCTCTGGACGCAGGTGCTGTTTATCGTAACCGCCCTCTTCACAGTGGGCGAAATGACTCACCCAAAGGCCAAACAGCTTTTCCAAGGTGCGAGGAGACCTTGCTGTAACTTTGTTGAAAAACCGTTCTGTTTGTCCAAGTGTGTTTGACGGTGTTGGGGAGGAAAGGGCTTGTCCTCTTAAAACAGCCTGTGTTAACAGAAAAGCGAACGGTCCAGTCCCTGCAGGGCTTTTCCAGGGTTCGTGAAGGGCGGGTAAAGGAGGGAGAAGAGTTGGGGGGGGGCTTCCGGGCTTACCCCGTGTCCCTGGGTCCCCCACTGACCCACCGTGTCAGTCTCAGGGGAGCTGGCGGGTGACCCCACCTTCCGAGGATGTTGGGGAGGAAGGAGGGAGCTCTGCTCTGGACAGAAGGCGAACCCAGAGTCCCAGGCGGGGAGGCTGGATTCACATCTTGGCCGGGTCTCTGGGCACTTTCGGTCATTTGTAACTTTTCTCACGGCACTAGGTACTATATAAACTGATTTTGCATATGTATCATGTTAAGCATTTTCACGCTAACCATTCTGCGAAACAAACCATATATGTATTATGTGTGTATGTATGTGTGTGTGATATATATGTGAGATATACATAATGAGAGATTATGAGTGACCTAACATTTTACTAAGTTCTTAATTGTCGTGTCTAGCTCTTTACAGCATTCTGCCTACGTTCTCATTCAGTTTCAATCTTTTTTTTTAAATGTTTTTGTTTCTGTTTTTTTTTTTTAAATTTTTTTTTCAACGTTTATTTATTTTTGGGACAGAGAGAGACAGAGCATGAACGGGGGAGGGGCAGAGAGAGAGGGAGACGCAGAATCGGAAACAGGCTCCAGGCTCCGAGCCATCAGCCCAGAGCCCGATGCGGGGCTCGAACTCACGGACCGCGAGATCGTGACCTGGCTGAAGTCGGACGCTTAACCGACTGCGCCACCCAGGCGCCCCTTTAAATGTTTTTTAATGATTATTCTTGAGAGAGAGACAGAGCGCAAGCGGGGGAGGGGCAGAGAGAGAGGGAGACACAGAATCCGAAGCAGGCTCCAGGCTCTGAGCTGTCAGCACAGAGCCCGACGTAGGGCGCGAACCCACGAACCATGAGATCGTGACCTGAACCAAAGTCTGACGCTCAACCGACTGAGCCACCCAGGCGCCCCTCATTCAATTTCATTCTATTTCATTTTCTAATCAGGCAGAGAGAGACCTTCCCACCTCCTTACTCTTTTGGATCTTATTTCTGAACCAGCGGGAGGACAGTGCTATGATAACACACGATTTTATAAATGTTGACAAACCATGTGCCTAATAACCCATTATGTCATTTCTAAGGTATTTTCATAGCTTGGGCAATCTCAGCTCTGCTTCAGGATAATATCTCTAAGGCCTCTGAAGTGGAGACACTAAGGGAGAAAGGACCAGGGTACCACCTTGATTGCAGGGTCATTTCGGCCATGGGACTGGCCTCTGAGGTGGCCAGTCTGCTCTGTAGCACCTAGAGGGGAGAGTCAGGGCTTGCTTTGCGCTGGCGCCTGAATTTCAGGAAGTTCAAGTTAGTGGATGGATCAAAGCATCACAGACTGGAGAAGGGTGGTGTTCCATCTCAGGCGGGAACATTCTCAGGGTTCTGAGCGAGGACTTTGGCCAGCGGCCGTGGGTTCAGGGGACAGGGTTAAGCCTCCTGAGTACCTTGCTCCAGACTAATTCTAAAATGTGTATTTCTTTATGGGTTGTTACACAAAGGTGGCAATTAGCGTTTAGTTGAAATTGTGTTGTGATCTTAATGAAGGGTTATATTTTTAGTAGAGGAAACACAGCAGCCGAAGGGTGTGTGGTGGGGGGGGACAGTCCTCTCGATGAAGCGTGCACGTAGAACACAGATTTGCTGGACGTGCCCATCCATTCCCAACCCCCACTGGCTGTTCACCGGGCCGAAATCCTGGGCCTCGTAGTACAAGACTTCAAAATGAAACCTGTCCAGAGACCATGAGTCTGTGCCCCGCAAGCCCTTCTTTCCTTTTATTTACATTTTCTCTCCTGACTTCCTTTCTCCCTCCTTTCTTTCCTCCCTTCCTCCTTGTTCTTTCTCCTTCCACTCTTTCCGTGCCTCCCGTGTGCCAGACTGTGAGGGCCCAGGGACAGTGACCTGCAGGTAAGGATTGATGGAGGCCGCCGCTCGCTAAGCACGATGGAGAATTTATCAGAACGTCTATTTCAGTCTCGGGTGTGAGAGAAGGCTTCCCGGCCGGCCCCGGTGGGAGCTGACTCCTTCCAGGGCGTAGGATTTGACCAGGTGGAGGAGGGCCTTCTAAGTAGAGGGCATCACAGACGTGAAGAGTCAAGTGTGGGCAAGGCCTGAGGCAAAACCACAGTGACGGGGAGCTTCACGGGGGCATGTCGCTTGGGGTATAGATAGATGGTTTTAAAACCAGCCTCGGCTGGGGCCTCCTCTCCCCCTTACAGTCTCTGAGTATAAGCCTTGATGATAAGTAAACCCTTTTCTATGTCACGTTTATTCATAAAAGATGTAAGAAAAAGCTTTCTTGATGGAAGATCACGTCTCTCACATCCTGAGTTTTCCTCATCTCAACAGAGAGCTCTCTGGTGAACTTGGCGTTGACTCTGCATGTGATTAGGGCACAGAGAGAGACAGCACCTCCTTTTCCACACCTGCTGTATAGGATTTAGGTGACCTGATATACTCTTTGCATTTTGTCATATGGATACCACGCATCAGGGAAGGACGGACGTGAACTTGATGTCTGAACCTAGGTGTCAGAGCGCTGGCAATATCAGCGCCTTTAATCCCGACAGGTGGTTGCTCTGGATCTCTAGACGCCAGCGGCCCAAGAGAAGAGAGAAGACAGTGAAAACACCAGAGGGGAGCCCCTAAAATGAACATCCAAGTCCCCATCTTTTGCCTCTTGATAGTGGCTGCAACTCTGTGACTGGGTATGAGACGTGTCACTGAGGAAGAATCAGGATTAGGGGAGAATTGCAGATACTATTCTAATGTGGGCGAGGATGTCACCTGTAAAATCTGTGTCAAAGTTTCCATTCTTCACGTGGGCGGAGCTGGTGCAACGTCTGCGCTTCCATTATTACCTGGCCCTACTTGAAGATAAAACTTAAGATTCTTTTAGTGTCCCTTAAGTTGTCCCCGAGACCACAGAGGTCAGGACCACTGAACAGAAGGGAGATTGGTACCAGTACAGAAAGGTCTTTGGAGCAAAGGTGGGTGTGGGACAGTGACGGGCTTTGGAGACAGGCTTTGGGAGCCTATGGGAGACACAGGCTTTGAGGAAGCGATCTGGAAGTGATTGTTGTTTTTCTTTCTTTAATATTATCACAATTTCAGACTGCTCACAACAAAAAAGCACATTTGGGATCGAGACCAAGAGGCTGCTTTTCTGGGGTGACATTCCAGGGACAAAGAGAAAAAGAATGGTTACTGGGATTTGTTAATGTACAATTCCTTCAACACGAACAGTCCATTACTTTTCTTCAAATGATTATGCTAACTTGCCTCTCAAAAAACAAAACAAAACAACAACAAAACCTCCATAGGTTTAGACTTCCCACGTTGTATTGGAGGGACCAGAAGGTTTCAAGAATAACTATCTTACCATCGGCCATTATTACATTTTCTATCAATATTTAGAGAAATATGAAGAGTGATACAAGGTAATGCAGTCTGTAATGGCTTTTCCTCACCCTTTGGCTCTGACACCAGGAAAGGGGCGGGTATCATTTTTTTTTTTTCATGCTAATACAGATCCTGAATTTTAATGCCATTGCAAAAGCCAGCATTGGCGAGAACAGATTTCTGATTTCCGGTAACAATCATCAGTGGCATAAAACAAGGCTATGCTCCGCTCCCTTCTATTTGACTTCTTTTTGAATTATGTGAAATCACCCTCAGACGAGCTAGACACGTACTCACTGCCGTAGAGACCTAGAAGCAGTATCTTCCTCTATGCTCAAGGTTAACCAAAAGCAACTTCAGAAGACATCCGATTCTGGTAAGTAACTGTGTCATCAAGATGGCTTGGAACCAACCATCCTTTTGGAAGATGGTTATTCAGGAGAGATTTTGAGAATTCTGTTAGTTTTATTCAGGGACATAATCAAGCTCTTTTTCATTTGCTGCAACAGACCCAAGACTGCCTCCTGAGGAAAACCATGGCTTTACCCGCAGGAAGAAAAGAGTAAAGGCCATTTGGGGCAGAAAACCAGAAGGCCAGAAGAGATCGTGTATACCACGGTTGATAAGACGTTTAGAGAAATTGGAACTTGATGATGCATTTCTCAGAGCAAGAGGTTAGTATTCCGTCCTAGGTAGGACACCTAAGACGTTCATCGGTTGTGGGTGGTAGTGGCATTCTTGGTTGTGGGTGACATCACCTGGAGCAGGACAGGCTACATAATTTGGGGGATCCAGTGCCAAATGAGAAGGCAGGGACCTCTTTTCAAAACTGAGGAATTTCAAGGCGCCTTGATCTGAGCGCAGGGCCCTTCGAAACATCTGGCTTTTGCAACTGCCCGGGCCACGTGCCCATGAAGCGACTGCAGGAGGGAGAGAGGGTGAACATAAGCGTTGATTACAGAATTCCCCGGGAAACCAACCCTGGTTTTAAAGGGAAGGTAAAAGAGAAGTCAGCGGACATTGATATGGGGAGAGCCGCGAGGTAGAAAAAGAACGAGGGGAAAATCGTATCTCAGAAGCCAAGAGAAGACATACTTGAAAACACAAACCACGTGAACCTTCTTGTACATCCTGGTCCTTCCAGTAGGCTGGCAGAGAATAAGCACCCAGCAACTGCGTGATGTAGTCCCTTGTCTAACGTTATCAAAGACCAGGGGATGGAAGGACTCAAAATCACCCTTGGCATTTTATAGATCGTGCTGAGAATGGACAAGGAGGTAAAGTAGTGGAGACGCTTCCAAAGACCTGGGTGACCAGTGTGGGAAGAAGGGTTGAAAAGAGGGCAGCGCCTGGAGGGAGATCTTGAACTGTGAGAGGTGGCGGTGGGATTTCTGTTTGTTTATGAGGTGGGAGAGACTTAAGTGTGTGTGCCAGAAAAGGAGTCAGTAGTACAGAGTAAAAAGTTGGAGGAAGAGAAAAGAGAGGAAAAAGAAGAGGAGATAGAGAAAGGCGAAAGATTAGATGAGAACATTCCTGAAGATTTGAAAGGCACGGTGTTCAGAGCCCTGGGGAAGCTATTCATTTTGGAAAGAAAGGGAAAGTGTATATTGGGGGGGGGAGTAAGAATGGGGGTGAATGGTGAATGTGGATACATTCTCAGGGACATGCTTCCATTTTGGAGAAGGGACTTGGGAGGTGGGAACTTAAGTATTTCATGTCCCTCTTCTTCTTTTATCTTCTGTACGAAGTGAGAGAGGGGGTCATTCTCTCAGGATAAATACTGAAATTCTTGCCTCGTCATAAAAAACTTCCTTTGATTTATATAGTTCCTTCCCTGCAGACACTTCAAAGTCCTTTACCAACTGCTCCTCTCAAGCAACCTATTCTGGTATTTTGATAGACCCTTTCGTTGTGGTATTAATTTCTTTTCCAACTAATTATTTCTTTATATCAAAGAAAGACTTGGAAACTGGCAGTATTTCCACAAAGATTTAACCATCATCAGAAGTAGATTTTCTTTCTATAGCATTTTATGGGGCAATCGTTCCAGAACACGTAGAATTCAGAATCAGAACATGATGTCTGGAAATGCAAGACTGTTGGGGCAAGCCCCTTGCAATGCCAGTTACCCCGGGAAAGAATATTGTGTTTGACATACAGCTCTGGGTGGGGATCCCTCTGTAAATTTTACTCCCACATTACAGTGTTTCAGTTTCTTTTTTGCAGGAGGATAACATCTAAGCCCAAATGGAAGCTCATCTACCATGGTTTAATAATGCAGAGCTAAGTGAAAATCCCAGCCTACCCTGGGCTACCTTGGCAAGAATACACACTGAGACTTTATTATTCTTATTACCAATACCCAATGGAGGCAACACCTTTCATAAAGCTCAGAAATATTTGCCAGTTACCGACATATTTAACCCTCATTCATTCATTCATTCAGCCCTCCCCATCCCTTAACTGTGCTGTTTTATAGGCTTATCATCACTTAGCTTTTGTAGAGTTTACTTATTTTCTATGCTTTTACCAATCTCTCCACTGGAATGTAAGTTCTAAGACAACAAGGATTAAGGTCTGTGTTCTCAACACCTAGAACCATTTCTGGCTATAATAGGTACTCAGTGAATATTTGTTCAATGAGTAAATAAAAATACATGTGGAATATTTTCTATTTCAGTGTATCATATTACCTTGCCCAGAGATATTCAAGATAATTTTCCACCCTGATCCCACTGCTCTTGGCTGAAATTTGTGACAGCTAGCCTTTTGAAAAAACGTTGTGCTTAGGTGTGGGCTAAGAGAGAGTTACCCCCAACTGACCTGTCCACCTCCAAGTCACAAACAGTGGAAGAGAGGCTCAACTTGGGAAAGTGGGAGGGGTTTTGCGTTGAAGTCATTTCTTTTCCCTCAAAATAACTTTACAAGGTTATGATTTCCATCTTATAAAAGGTAGAAACTAAAGCCTCAAAAGGTTAAGTGGCCCAAAGTTACAAAGCGTAAAAGCCAAAGGCGCGAAGTTCAGCACAAACTTATTCTCAAACCAGAGTTCTTCCCGAAACTGTTTGAAAATGATTCAGTGACGCATATTGTGTTGAGAAAGAAATCAATAGAACAAAACAAGATGTGTTTCACCTTTAAAAGAGAAAGGGAGGGGGAAAAACTTATGCCTGCAGTTTTCATCAGTAATTCCGACATGGAAAACAAATCTATTTTCAATTTGGCAAAGCATCTAACTCTCTTAGAGGATTGATATCTTGGCTTGGATCTGAGAAACCATATAAATGTAATTCAAAAATTATGAGCAATTGAGAAATAATTTCTAGGTACAAAAAAGGCTAAGGCAACTTCCCATTTCTTCTCAGTACAACAAAGGTCACTCCTGTTTGTTCATGGCTAAATTTCAGCATTTATTATCCCTTTAGTTCCACCTTCTCAATATGATTCATACTGTTTCATCATTGCTTATTCTGAGGGTATGAGTGGGTAGCTAGATTTAAGTCCTTGCCCACTTTTTTCCGTCTTTTTTTCTTTTTGGCTTTTATATATACACCACCGAAACATCTGGCCAATTTACTAAATATCCAGATGTTTTGATCTAATTTGCATCACTTTTTCTTTTTAAACGCTGAGTGTATTGGCTTTATGGGTAAATATAGACTAAGTGAAAATGCGTGAAGGTTGCCAGCTGATGGAAAATGGACCCAACTGGTAATCACAATAAACTTCTGCTCCTCCTTTCTCGATTGCTTCCTGGCTCACTCAAAAATAATGTTTCTAACATTTGAAGAGATTCCTAGAGGAGTAAAAAGTCACTTGCCCATCTTTCCCTTATCAGTATCACAACCGGAAAGCAGCTTGACAATATGGTAGCTGAATTGGCAATATGGAGGTCTAGACTAAATCTAGACTAAATCATACTTCATGCCCCTTCCGTACAATCTAAAGGCACAAACTAGACTGAAATACGTATGCCATTCCTATCAAGCTCAAGGTAACTATTTTCTGGCTGGGGGGGTCACAAGCCAAATCTCCTTTCCTCTATGTGCAATGTTATCATCGTAGCTCTGTTCTTAGAAACACATTTCGTAACGCAAATACACCAAACTTGATTACAAAGAGTCAAGAAGAGGAAATACAAATACGTGATTTTACTTATATTAATAACATAGGACAAAGAACTGTTCCTCCTCTATTTATTTCTTGTAAATTTTGTAAGTACAACATACAAGCAGAAAAGTGCAAAAAATCGCACATTTATAGCTTGAATTATAATTTCATATACCTGGGTATCTACCACCCGCATCAAGAAACAGAACATTACCAACCCCTCGGAAGACCCTGAGCCCCTTATGCACATGGTATATTTCTGCCTCTGGTCAAGTCTCATTTAATTCCTCTCAATCAAGTTTTATGGTTTCTGTGTAGAAGTCTTGCCCTTCCTTCATATATATTACTAGGTGTTTGGTAGTTTTTAATGCTAATATAAACGGTATCATTTTGTAAGTTTCATTTTCTACTTCTTGTTGATATATGCAAAACAATTTTTACGAGTGAAATTAATTAAGATCTTTGATAAATCCATTTATTGATTCCAACACTTTATCTGTGGATCCTTTTGGATTTTCCATGTAACGGTCTTTTTACCTCTGAATAATGAGTTTTGCTTTTTATTTTTCAGTTTTTGTGTCTTTTCTCTTCCTTGTTTTATTTCTCTGGCTAGAACCTTCAGGAGCAGATTGAACAGAAATGCTGATAGTGGGCGTCTTTGTCTCCTTCTTGATCTCTGGGGGAAAGCTTTTAACACTTCACTATCACGTAAGATATTTGTGCTGGGACTTTTTTATATACTCTTGGTATCATGGTTATATATCTTTTAAAATTTTTTTTAACGTTTATTTATTTTTGAGAGACAGAGCATAAGTTGAGGGATGAGCAGAGAAAGAGACACAGAATCCGAAGCAGGCTCCAGGCTCTGAGCCATCAGCACAGAGCCCGACGCGGGGTTTAAACCCACAAACTACAAGATCATGACCTAAGCCGAAGTCAGATGCTTAACTGACTGAGCCACCCAGGCGCCCCTATTTATTTATTTTTGAGAGAGAGGGAGAGCACAAGCAGAGGAGGGGCAGAAAGAGAAGGGGGGAGACATAGAATCTAAAGCAGGTTCCAGGCTCTGAGCCATCAGCACAGAGCCTGACGCGGGGCTCGAACCCACGAGCTGTGAGATCAAGACCTGAGCTGAAGTCAGACTCCTAACCGACTGAGCCACCCAGGCACCCCGAAAAGCATACCAAATACAGTGTTTCTTCCATCTTATTGCCTTTCCACGACTTCACCCCGTGGATGACTTGTGCTAAGAGCCATATGAGCCATCTCAAGCATTGTTCAATTCCTCCTCCATTCTCCTGTGTTTAATCCACTGGTCTTTGTCTGGTCCTCCATGTATTGCCAACCACATGACCCTGTACTCTAGTCTCCCCAAACCAATCCAGGCTCTTATTTCTCTGAGTCTCATTTGTGGGCGCTGCTCCAGCACTGGCTGTGGGTATCCTCCCTTGGACGTGATTTAGTGTTTGTTTCCTGTCTCCATGCACTGTGGCTGCCGCTCACGGTACATGTCTGCTTTCCCTCCTATCCACGTATGCTTCATGGGAAGATGGATTGGAAGGGGGGATATGTGTAGACAAAAGACTTTTAATAACCCCCCAGCTTCGATGTAGGAAAATTGACACTAGTTCATCTTTTGCTTATTTTTTTCAGGTCTGCGAAATTAACATCCTATTCCGGGCCCGGCGATCAAAAAGTACATATGTTAGGCTGTTATAATTTAATCAGCAACAACATAAGAACATCGAGAACAAAAAGTTCAATTACAAAGAGGCTTGGGCGATGGAGGTGTATTTTTTATAAGTAAAAAATCATATGAAGGAGATAGAAAATCTTTAAAATTCACCATCCTTGTTTCCTTGTACCCTGTTTTTGGGTTTTAGTGAGCTCTTTCAAAAATGAAGGATAAAGATCTGTAAGCCCTACCTCATGTTGTTAATAGCCTAGATTCATCTGTTTCCTCTTCTCCATGGTTTTATGGCTCTCCCCAGGCCTATAAATTACATGGTAGTAATAGGCCCTTCCAGAAGAAAGGAACTAAATGAGATAATTGACGTCTCCGCCAATCTGAAAGCACTTGGGTTCCATTATTCTTTTCTTTAATGGACCTTTCCCCCAACCCTTCTCCCTCTAACATAAATCATATGCTATATGCATTTCCAATTAGCTATAGAAGGTCAACTTCTGGATCTAGATGTGAGCAAGCAGCAAGAGAGCAGAGTCCTAGACTGCCACTCACAGCCGACCTCTGGCAGTCATCTCACAGCTTGCTCATGTCAGATACGCTTTTATATAGCACATGTGTTGGGAAGGTGGCTCCCCAGGACAGATAGCTCAGCACCTTTGGTATCAGTCCTTGATCATCTCTCCAAGCGCTCATGCAACAGCCCATGCAGACATGTGTATGTGAGGGCAAGGGACTATTCCTTACCAAAGACTTCAGTCAGTTATGTTTGGTGTTGCAGCCCAGTGATAACTATTCTCCAAGTGGCTTGCTTCGTTCCGCATAGACTATTTCCAAGCTCAGATTTCTCGCCTGAGTATCTTCTACTCTTCGGGGAATAGAAATCACTCTTCCATTATTATTAATGCAATGTGATTTGGCTTGTGCTTGGGTTTAAGAAGGTAAATATCTCTAAACTTGAGGTCATTCACATATTAGATGGTTCTGTCCATTATAATGAATTATAGTTGTTGGCCAAGCAGCAGTTTGGTTATTTAGAATATTCTTAAACTCCACGGTTTCTGCACCACAGAAACCCCTCAGGGTACTTGAGGGCAGGCTGAGTCAGGTAGACAACCCCTTTGCAATCACTTACTCACAAGTTCATATCAATATAATGGTCCAGGGGATAACAGTTTACAGCCTGATACATCCTTCATCGCTAAACCACAGATGTTCACTGCCTGAGAGCTCGGTCTAACATATGTCCCCATAAAATACTGGAGCTACTCAAAGCACAAGGCACAAAGTCACAAAACGGTAGTTAATACTCAAAATCATAAGATCTCATACAAAGTTTTTGCTTGTCGCTTCTCTTGAAAAATGGAGAATTCTGGTAGCATTAGGCAGCCTGGTCTCCCTCAACTGAAGGAAAGAAGACACTACCTCCTTCAGACAGGCATGGACTCATGGGTCACATGTCTGGCTTCCCTGACCCTTGAGGTTGTGATTCCCACAATTCCTTCCTTAAGGTCCAGTTACTAAGTATGGACTTGGCTGCACAGAATCGGAGGTCCTGAAAGTTTTTAGGAATGGACAGAGAAGCATTAAATCTAGGACCAGGAATACCTGAGCGTTGTCTTAGGCTCTACGCATAGGATCTGGCCTCTTGTGACTTGTTCCTTTTCTGGAATTACAGAATCAGAGAGATCATTTAAATCCCCCTCTCCCTTCGTCGGATGCCTAACAACCAACTTTTCCTTATGTTTAATGTCACTTTCATTCTCTGCCCTGGAATTCGGTACTGGGACTCTACGTCTTTTTCTTATTATTCATGCACCGTAGTCGTGCTACCTTCAACACAAATGCAAGCCCAGGAGAGAAGAGGATGTGTCACATAGCTTCTTTGTAATCCCCCTATCACTTCGTACATATTAAATGTTCACTAGTTATTGAATAGGTTGAATTTAAGCCAAGTCGCTTTTCCCTTTTCCATGTCCCAACGTATTCGCTCGCCAAAGAGAATGCTCCTTTTCAGCCTCCCGAATAACATTTATCTCATTGAACCTCTGAGGGACGCCGTGAGAGATCACTTTATAGAAATCGCTTCTTTACTGAGAGCTGCTTCATACATGTAATGCACTGTGTGAAAAATACAATTCTGGTGCATTTCAGTAAGAAGCTCTGGTCTCAATGCTGTGGACTGCACTGGTGCTTCAAATGAATGTTGAATATGAAGGAAAAATGTGATTTTGTGTGCTCCTTTTGAAAAAGAGTCGGTCAGCCCGGAGGAAATAAATTGTAGTAATGGGGGAAAGTGTGCTTCTCTGGATATATCGAGGATTTTGGCACCGGTTGCAAAAAGCTTTACTGAAGGAGAAAAATAAACGAATGACATAGGAGTCACCAAAATTTGGGAAAGTGGGGCTTTTATTACACCTCCTTTTCCAAGCCTCCAATTTTTCTGCGTCTTGACTTGGATGGTGACTATAGACTTCAGTGCGGGGATTCTCACGCTTTTTGTGTGCTTCAAAGTGTGAGGTCAAGAACTGAGGCCTGAGTGGGAAATCTCATGTCAGGTAGTAGTTCTTTCCAAATAAGCTATACTGTTACCTCCGCTATTCTTGTCAAGCCCATTTGGACGTCTGTAAAAAGCATCAGTTACCCCAGTGGAAAGCTGACTTACTGAGCCGGCAGCTGATTCAAAATGTTTCCCCTGCGCTAACCAAAACCATTTTTCTTCATTTCATTCAGACCATGTGGCTTTCGCTACATTAATAAGTCAAAGTTTATTTCATCTGTTAACAAGACTGTAGGAGGTAGAGCTTGGGGAGGAAATGGAGAAAGGATGCATTTCTCCTGCTCTCATCACAGGGGGCTGCAGTTACCAGCCCACTGCTTGAAGGTACCAGTTCTCAGGAGATGCCTATTTCTGCCTGAGTCATTCTCCTTTTTTTCTGAAAGGGAGCAAAGGATCAACACAAAGCAAAGCATTCCGAGTCCTGAGGAGTCAGTGTTGAATCTGCTCTGTTTGGTAAATAGTAACTATTTGACTTTTGTCCCAGAAAGACTCATTTCTAAATTGCTTCAAGAGGACCAAAGTCCTGGTCGGCCACCCACACAGCTTTATGAAGCACAAAGTTGGTCAGGCCAATCAAGTCCTCTTCCCTGACAAAAATCAGCCAGGGACACCAGGGGAGGCCACAGTTATCTTAGCTTCATTCAAACCGTTATTCTGGACTATGTGCTATACTAAAGTATTAGGACTACATGAGCTAAGTTACATAGCTATTCTGTGACTATACACACCATGAGAAATTCATTTACAGAAGGGGTATTTCCTAAATAGCAATACCAACTTCAAACAGCACAATGACTGCTGTTCCAGGGCACCGGTTCTGGCCCCCACACTGCATAACCCCTAGATGATGGAATGACAATAGCCTTCATTAGTTTGGCAGTTAACACTAAGGCAGGACAGAGACCCTGGGCTACTGGAATATAGGAATGTAATGTGTGTTTGGTGAACTGACAGCTTAAACTAAGAAAGTTACACCAAACAGAGAGAAAAAGGCACAAATACAAGACAAAACAGTTACATAGATTAAAGGCAGGAAAAGCTCGACATGTTGCAGCAGATAAAGACCTGATGCTCTGTCAGTTAGTATATGAAGGTCAAGGGGATTGCAAGTGGGAACCAAGAAGTACTGTGTTAGGATGAGACCACAATTCATAGTTGCAGAGCTCAGGGTCCGGGAGAAAATCAGCTGTGGAGATTGGAGGCAGCATAGTACATATCTACAGGCATGATTTTATTTTATTTTTTTTATTTTATGTATTTATGTATTTATTTTAACATTTTATTCATTTTTGAGACAGAGAGAGACAGACCATGAACGGGGGAGGGTCAGAGAGAGAGGGAGACACAGAATCTGAAACAGGCTCCGGGCTCTGAGCTGTCAGCACAGAGCCCGACGCAGGGCTCGAACTCAAGGACCATGAGATCATGACCTGAGCCGAAGTTGGATGCTCAACCGACTGAGCCACCCAGGCTCCCCTACAGGCATGATTTTGAAAAATGGTTAAAGTTGGGGTGCCTGGATGGCTCAGTCGGTTAAGCGTCTGACTCTTGACTTTGGTTCAGGTCGTGATTTCACGGTTCGTGAGATTGAGCCCCATGTTGGTCTCTGTGCTGACAGCACAGAGTCTGCTTGGTATTCTCTTTCCCTCTCTTTACCCCTCCCCTGCTTGCAGGTGCATGCTCTCTCTTTCTTTCAAAATAAATACATAAATATCTTTTTTTTTTTTAATGGTTACAATCTTGGCAGGATTCTGTCTTTTAAAGAAATAGTTAAGGAATGACACTACAGACTTCATGAAAACAAAGGCCATTAATTGTATGGTAACTTTTCCATCTCTACTGAGATAAGGAGAAAGGAAAAGAGACTTAGGCTGTGTGAGGGACTTGGAATGTTACCAAGGACTTTGCACTGTCGATCCTTCTCTGAACTTGCTTAACTCAGTGCATGCGAACCGAGGGGTGATTCAGCTGAGAGCTATAGAGGTGACTAAGGTGGTTTTCTATGGTCCTTTCCAGGTCAATATTTGCATAGACTTTAGGATTTTCTACTCTCAAGGTGTCTTTATCATGTGGCGATCATTAGTCCCTGGTTACAGACGTGGATACCAAACCTCAGAGCGATTAAGTTTGTTATCTGGTCTCGAACCCAAGTTTACTGATTACGGTTCTCATGCATATTCAGCTGTGTCACGTTGCCCACAGTACGTGAAAATGTATATGTCTTTTCCCCTTTTTATAAGTGCCCATACAGAATAAATAAACTGTGACGTATTCCAGGAGAGACACTGCTCCCATGGGCTTCTGTCTGTAAGGCAAGGACTGAGACAGCAGAAGGAAGTAGAGAGCCCTCTGGTTTCGTGGAAAGGGCTGATGGAATGTGGGGTTTGGGGAATACTCCAGTTTGTTTCTGTTTGTTTGTTCTTCCGCACAATCTTTTCCTGGACCAATCATATTCTCTACGTGGAGAAGATCCAGGAGCAAGATTCATCGTGCCTGTATCTTCCTGGGGGCTGTCTTCACTGTCTCAAGTTGTGCCGCTGTTTTTCTTTATTTTTCTTCATGTCTAAAATTCAGCCAGATTTTGCCTGACCGTGTGGCGTAGAGATGCGAAGCGTGGCCTGCATGTCCTATGGTTAAGCAGATGTCACCGTGTCCTAGTTATTCACTTCGAGTTGACTTGAAGATACCCTGGCAGTTTTTAAATGGTCTCCACAGTTATTTTATGTAGAAATTCGAAGTTTCCACTATCTACTTTGGTGAAGAGTCAGTTAAAAAGGAGGGTTTCATTTTTGGCAGAGAGCACGGAATAACTGAAAATACGGTCTCATCACACCTTTGGAGAGATGATGCAGTGGTCGTTTCCCAATCTGCAACCCATAAGGGAGTTAATTTCCATTCACGGCTTTCCCTTCTAATACACGTATTGCAAATATTCTAAATTAAAAAAATGCCAGAGTTCATCTGCTGGGAGGAAGCTGGTTCAATAACACCATCATATATTCGTGTGGTTTCGTGGGGAAGTCAAGATCGATACAGGTCTTTCCAGCCATGTGACGAGAATGATGGTTTTCTTTTCCTGCCCTGTTTATTATTTATGAAATACCTCTTGGTGAACAACACTGTCCTCAGTCTTGACTGTGTTTGAATCAGAGGATTGTGTTTGGGCTTCAGTGTAGTGATATCACCACGAAACTTTGGGTTTTGTTGAAATGTGTTTGAAAGTGTAGAAGATATGCCGGTGAAAGACATTTTATCAGTTACTATCATGTTTCAAGATGACATTGAAGCATGAATGCAATTTAATATGTATATTTCTATCCTTTGGAAAGGTACCACATGTAATTAGAAACATTCAAGCTTTTCTAAAGTCATCGTGAAAAGGCACCCAGGCAGAGAGATGGAGAACGAACAAGGCTGAGCCGAAGTACTTTTCACTTCACTGGGTCAATCATCTCACAGACTTTGTACATTGGATTCATCTCTCCAGCAAGCATAAGGCCTTCTCACCAAATGTTGGAGAAGGCGTGGCATGGGGGTGGGTCTGCAGTGTGAAGGTGAGACGCTCTAGGGTCTTGTCCCAGACATACAAACTGTGACCTTGCCTAAATCTTGCCTGTGTCTGTCAGTGTTTGAGAACTAGACAGAGAAATTCCAGAACAGGAGCGTTTCCTGCATTGGCTCTGGGTTCTTTCCCACGAGTTTGGCATGGAAAATAGACTTGTGTGAAGTTAGTTTGAGTGCTAGTTCTCATCAGGTGCTGCCGATTCTCCCACCGATGTGACTTCTCCTGGGCCTCACGTCCTCACGTGTCCTTTCACCTGTTCTTGGGAGTAAGGAAGGCACTTCTGATGTTGTCTTTGCTGAGACGGCAGAGACGGATGACTATCTCTGAAGCCAGTCACCCCATGGTAGCCTGAGGTCTTGAAGGGTCCGCTTCCTCTCCCGCAGCTCTGCAGTTTAGAAGTTTCGTGAAGGACTGGAGTCCTTAACAAAACATGACACATGATCAGACCTCAAAGTCGGAGGCTACTTGTTCGGCTTTCTCTACACCCTATTGGTGCTGGGGGAGGAAGGGAGGGAAGGGAAGTGATGACAGTTTTACACAGATGATCTCATTAGTCATTTAAAGCCTGCGTGGAGGAGAGTCCTGCTGATTCTGAGTCCATTCTTCTCTGATGATGGCTTTCCTAGTGACAAGGACATGTCCAGCTTGTCCTCAACCCCCCATAGAGATGGAGCTGCCTCCCTCTGGGACTATTTATTCGCTTGTCCATGTGAGTGTCTCCAGCAGGTTCTCCGAGATGCCTTTGTTGCCATGGTTCCTCCAGAGCACACACAAGATGCTAAAAATAAGTTCCAAGTGAAACTTTCCAGCTGCCTGGGAAAAGAGAGTTTTCTGTTCTCTTTGTACTTACATCCAATTGGCTCACATCGATATGCTCTGAGAAGCTGGATCTAATACAGATGCCATGCCCAGAATCAGCAGATGGGCTGGGGGTGGAGAGAAAGTCTATAGGTTCAAGATGACCGGGGCGGGGGGGGGCGGGGGGGTCAAGAACCTAGGGTCCACGACCTTGCCTGACCATGTGCCGCTGAGCAAATTTGTAATTTCCCCGGGTCTCAGTTATTTCAAATGGAAAATGCAAAGAGCGTCAAAAGGGCATTCTAATTTTAAGAGTGTGCTTATGCTTTCTGATTTTGAGCTTAAATCATTTCTGTGGACTGGACCTAACTCCTATATCAGCTGTGTAAGCTTTGCCCCCTGAGCATCACGGCCTCCCATTATTATCGAATGGAACGTAAAAATTATCCTTCATGGGACGTGATGTTAGAATGCATATCACAAAAATTATACACAGAGGTTTTGGGTTTTGCTTTTGTTCATTCGTTCCTTCCTCTATTCAACTAATCAAGACTCAGTTTTTACTGGGCATTAGGTCTTTAGGAGCAGGCATTGAGCTCAATGCTGTTAAGAGAAGTGCTGGAGAACTTGACGCATCAAAGGCAAAGACTTAGGGATGAAAGATATTAACATAACAGGGATAAAACAGAAACATAAAATATTTAAGTGTCTTCTAATTATAAAAGGTGTCGATGTTAACTCTAAATTGGGAAATCTCTAACATGATGTGCCCTAAAAGCAGGGCAGAAGGGGGGGTCATTTGTTATTAGCTGTACCTGAGTCATTTTAACATGGCAAGCCCGCAGCCTTGTGTTCCGAAATTAACTCCCCTGGACCCGGGGGAGCCAAGAGAGGATCGTACAGGGGTGAAGAAGGAAAACCTGAGGAAGGATGGAGCGTGGGGACCTTACGGGTTTTCAAGCAAATTTAGAAATAGAGGATTCTTTAAGGATTTTGAAAGATATCCAAATGGAAGGTCCCACTTTGAAACAAGGAGAGACTGGAGTCTTCTGCTAGCTGCTGCTATAAGGCAGAGGAACTGCAGAAAAGAATGAATGTTGGCGTTTACTATCCCTCATGACCACAAATCAGCCTAAGCTTCCACTCGGCCTAGCTGAAAACCAGACAGAAATAAGCTGAATTAATTCTGTGGGTCCGTCCGCCCTAGGAACGGGCTGGTGTGCCTGCTTCAGTCATCGAACAGATCAGGGCCGCGATGGGAACTCAGAAGGGCCCGATGATGAGGTCCCCACATGCCATACACAGAACTGAACTGTGGTCACTATATGCCTGCCTTTTAAACTCCCCCTCACCCTCAACTTCGGTTGTGGTGTTCAGACAAGCACGGGAGGAGGTGCTGGAGATGTAATCCATGTATGTAGATGCATGTGTGGCTGGGAAATTAACACACGGGAATGGCCCATGGGCGGTCAGTAGATCGTTTATGTCAGCGCGACCATTAGAAACTGCACCGCAGGGCAAACACAGGTACACAGTGAAGCAGGTGGCAGGGTCACAAACCACAGGGGACAATGAATTAACCAGCTGACCACTGAAAACGTCTGCTCAATCAGAACCTGTCTATTTGGCAAATAGCTGATAGACGAAGGACCTTCGATCTATTGTTTTCAGCAAATATTCACCGAGTACCAAATTTGTCCAAGACATTAGGATAAAACCCATACTTTATTCCCTTATGGGTTACTTAAATACATGCCTCTACCTTCCATGATATTGTGCATGTTTTTGAACAAGGTGTTGTTACAAGGAAGAACATGGTTCAGAGGAAGCAGCCAGGGCGAAAGGCAGGAAAGTGTGGGCACACGAGCCGGAGACAGGAAGAAGGTCAGATAACAAGGAGAGATGGGTGTGGAAGGTCAGACATTCGCTCATCATGCACAGGGAGCGTAGAAGGAGGTGCCATTAAAGATCTGTGAGCAGAGGGGCGCCCAGGTGGCTCAGTCGGTTAAGCGTCCAACTGCAGCTCAGGTCATGATCTCACAGCTCGTGAGAAGTACAAGACCAGAGCTGCGCTCACACTTAATCTGGTGGAGTTGTAGGTCAAGCCGAGTTGTTCTAGTTTGTTCAAATTGGTAAGTCTAGACGGAAAAGGGGGCACAAAGGATTCCATGTGCTCACAGACAGGTGGAGACATAAGGGTTGCCGGGCACTTCCGTTGGGAAATGCAGATCTGAACGAGACTCCCCCACTAGCTTGATATAAGAGGATTTATTTTTTATTGTTATTTTTTTTATTTGAGGGGGGAAATGGAGAGAGAGAGAGAGAGAGAGACAGAGACAGAGAGAGAATCTTAAGCAGTCTCCACACATAGCACGGAGCCCGACATGGGGCTCGATCTCACAACCTTGGGCTCACAACCTGAGCTGAAATCAAGAGTCAGACACTCAACCGACTGAGCTACCCAGGTGCCCCATTGATAGAAGAGGATGTAGAGGAAAGTCACATACAGGCATTCAGTCTTTTATGGGAATGATCACGTTATCTGTGAATATTAGCTGCGGCAGAATTTCCTTTCCTAAGCTCTCAGAAGTTGGGGAGGTTATTTCATTGGTAAGATTTGCTCAGCCTCTCTGCATTCTATGTTTCTCGAGGTATTAGAGCTGAGCCCACTGTTACACCTTTAAACCCTGGTCTAAGAGCCACTGATGAGTGAATCATGTGCTTATTTACAAAAGAGCGGGCAATATTGGTGGAGAAACCACTGCGTAGCTCACAGAATCTTCCTAGGAAGTTACAAAGCTATGTTGACTGAACTTTAGCGGGAATCGGGGCGGGAGGGTGACAGGGGTGGGCTAACGGGGTGGGGACAGGACTGGTTGGGACACAGCGGAGGTCATCCAGCTTGAGACGGTGGCAAATGTGGAACTAGAATTCAGGGAGAGGCTGGGCGGCTGAGAGACACTTGGGAACTATCTCCCAGATGTTCGAAGAACTGAAGGAAATACCTGAGTTAGTCATATGGGGGTGGAGTTTTGCCAATTTCTGAAATCATTAAATAGGTGACAACAAAATCTCAAATAGGTATATTTTTTTTCTCTTGACTGGTAAAACAGGTCTGACTTGTTCTCATTTCTTTTCATTTTTGTTTCTGGAAACTTCTTGCCGCTCACCCGGAAGGCGCTTCATCTCACGCGGGGACCCCTTGCGAAGTCCTGTGGCAGACATTTTGTTGCGCTGCTCCAGAACCTAACGCTGTCCCCTCACCGCAGTGCGTGTAAAGGCATCATTCCTGCCTCTCTTCCAGCAGGTGAGGCTGGGAGAGCGTGAGGAGAGCTTACAGAGGCAAATAGATCCGACTCAGCCTCTTTGCCTTTCGTCCTCATCCCGCTTCGCACACAGACTCTGTTCCTGGAACCGGGACAGCTACCTGCTTCTGCTCAGGCCACAAGCATGCAGGAAAGAAGGAAAGGATTTCAGAGGCCACAGCGCTCATAGAGCTGAGCCTCCGAACCTAATGCAGCAGACTGTTCCCTCTGGTTTTCCTGCTTCGTGAGCAAACCTCCAAGCCAGGTTTTCTGTTACTTCTAGCCAAACACATTCCTGATCGATAGGCTCTGCCTCGACTTTTTAGGGATCCCCCAAAGAATGTATTCCAACTTCCTACTGCCGTGTAACAAAACACCTCAACGCGTTGTGGCTGAAACAGCTACGACTAGCATTTATTTTGCTCGCAGACCTATCATTCGGACAAGGCCCGGTGGGGATGGTTTGTCTCTGTTCCAAGCAGAGTCGGTTCACTCACATAACTTGTCGGTCCAGGTGATTGACGGGGCAGGATCAGGGTTTGGGGCCAAAGACCTCTGTTTCCCTCCATGTGGGCCTCGGCAGGTGCCTGGGCTTCCTCCCGGTACGGAGGCTAGATACCCAGACCGAGTTTAGCGAAACGGCACGTGCGTGGCACTTTTATGATCTAGCCTTAAATGTCACACAGTGTCCCGTCCACCGTCCTTTATTGTGGAGACAGTTATAAACATGGGCCCATGTTCCAGGAGAGTGTTTATAAACACTATCTCTTCAGAGGGGTGCAGAGGGTCTTAGAGCCTGTGAGATAAAGAATAGTTCTGCAGCCGTCTGCGGAAAATACAATCCGCGAGAAGGGATCCTCTCATAACAGCTGGCCACTGATGACTGTTACTTTTATCGTCGTGTTCTAGATAGAGATTGCATGTGGTCACTTACAGAAAAGAGGAACAAATCAAAATCAGAGCGTTGATGCGTTGCAAAAATCTTGCCAAAGTCTTCAAGTAAGAGAACTCGTGATAGAATAGACCCACAGCTACTCGCCTTGCCTGTGGGGTTTAACCAGGTCTCCCAAAACTTGTCTTGATGATCAGAACAAGTTTGCGGAGTCAGAATTAGGCCTTACTCCATTAAAGGTATCCTCTCTGAGCCACAGCTGTCGAGGGGACTAGAATGTGTGTTGGGGGGGGGGGTCTTTGGAGAGTAGGAACGTTGGGACATAGTATGAGGCCACCTCACAAGAGAGCAAAAACACTGTCCCAGAAAGAGCCACAATTACCATTGAATGGTTCTCTTTAGATACAATCCCTTTGTGTCATTTGTCCAGTTACAGCAGGAAATCTAAAAGGATACCATGTTGGGGGGTTGCCAGTCTGCTCTAAGACCCATCCCTGCCCTTGCTCTGCTCTGCTGTAGCCCATGGAGTTGCATATCCAAGACTGTCCCGCCAGTGGGGGGGGGAGGCCTAGGAGAAGATTAGAGGGTGAGGGACAAGGAGAAGCCAGGGCAACTCTGCCCCCACCTCTTGTTACCTCTACAATGTCTGTGTCTCCCTGTGCACTAGACAGCCTCTCAGTGGCCACCAAGGCCCCCATCTTCCTAGCATTCAGACTCTTGTGCTGTCCCCTCCCCTTGATATATGAGTTGGATATATTCTAATGAATAGAACATGTCAAAGATGACAAGAGGTCACCTCCAAGATGAGGTAAAAAAGGAGGAGGAGGAAAAGGAGAAGAAGGACTATGACTTCTGTCTTGCTCGTTTTCTTGCCTTCTTACCTGTTTGCTATGATCAAGCCAGTTGCCATGTTATATAAGTTGCCCTGTGTGGCAAGAACCTGAGGGAGACGTCCGGCCACCAGTGCGTGAGGGTCGAGTCTCGCCAACAATCACTGAGCTGCAGCCTTCCGATAAGTGTACCCCTGGCCAACACCTGAGCGAACCCAAGCCAGGGGACCTGTCCAGGCCGTGCCTGGATTCCTCGCCCACAGAAACTACCAAGATAATACATTGTGTCTTCAGCCACGATGTTTGAGGTGATTGATTACACAGCCAGCGGTAGCTCCCCGACGTGGCTCAGTCACCCGCTCCGTTATCTGCAGGTGGGACTGGGCCTGGGCTGTGGTGGCTTTAACCCGTTGTCACTCCAGCCTGAGGGTTGGCCTCACTGTCCTCTGTTCAAGTTTCCAGATCCCTTATCACCTGTGTAACATCCCACCTTGAAGAGTTTTTGTTTTTCAGGGTGAACCCTGACTGAAAAGGCTTGAGCTCACCAATCTGGCAAAATGCCTCTTTTTTGGGCCCAGGAGGCTTTTTTTTTTTTTTTTTCTTTCCATGAAAGTCAGAGGCTTGAAGGTACTGGGCCAGGGTTGTATCCCAGTAGGACTGAGTCCTATCGGCGTCCAGCACCACAAGCCTGTAGGTGTTGGTAGAGAAGCAAGGTATGCTTTCACACGTAATTTCTCATTTGTGACGTTGCTATCTTTTTCTCAGAGGGAACGTTCATATTTATTTCAGCGTCACTTCGCATAAACCTGAGTCTGCCCCCTAATTCAAACACCCTGGATACCAAACCCTTCGAAGGCCTATCAACATCCCTTTGATCCAATTAAAACAGAACTTTAATTAGGAAAAAATGATCTAGAATAAATATTTGACTGGCCTTTGCCAAAAGATTTTCATCTTCTTTTATTTCCCCCTTATCACCAAGGTTTTCAATTTATGTTTTCGTTAGAGGTGGTCTGACAAAGAAACATGTCATGACACGAAGATCAAATGGATTAACCTTCGTTGTAGTGAATGGACTCATATATAGTTGTTTTCCTTGGATGACCGAACTCACAGGCATTTGCTCACAGAAACAGGCCCATAGATCTTTCTTTACTTATCATAATATACCAAGTCTGATTCTTAGTTAGTGTCTTTCCTTTAGGGAGAGGCTGGCAACTAATAAAAGAAGAAGGAGTGAGAGTCAGAACCGCTCCCTGGAGAAAAGTAGAAGTCGCTATAAAAGAGATTTCTGTGTGACAATCATTTTATTTGTGATGGACAAGGCAGGGAGGAACCATGGCTGTTAAGAGTGCAGTCCCCTTGGAAAAGTCCCTTTGGAGAAGTCCCTTTGTTCGGGCCCAGGTCACTGGGAGATGGACAGAGATCAATACTAATGCAAAAAGAATGAGAAGACACACAGCCACGGTGCTGAAATCCTTTAAGGAAAACGATAGTTTAAAGAACTAAAAGACGGAGCAAAACAAAAACACCCCAACACCAAAATAAAGGCAAAAGTTCTTGCTGGTGTTGGATTGCAGCAGGAAACCTCGGTAGTTTTCTTGTCTACTTTCAGATTCTGTGGCATCATAGGCTCCCACTGCTCAGAAAGTGCCTACTTCACTCAACCAACCTTTACAGTGAAATAAGAATGATTACCTGTTCTAGCGGTCACTGCCTTTCATTCATAGAAAAGAGCCAGTCTCAAGGAGGCAAGGTCAACTCGTCTGAGTCATTGGTTTTTAGAAGAAAACTCCCGTCTTCCATATGCTTTCATCAGAACAAATGCAGAGGCTCAACCAGTTGCGTGTAGAAAGTGGCATTAAGTTGAGAAACCAGAAATATTCCTCTTCTATAATTGAGAAGGAATGCCTCCGAGCAGGTGGTTTCCGCTAACCTTGAGGGGTTGCTTCTACCCGTCCCTTCGTTACAGACTCCTGTAAGGTATGGGCCGGGAGAGTTTTAGAGATTATTAAAAAAAAATTTTTTTTTTGGTAAAGGTTTATTCATTTTTCAGAGACACAGAGGGACAAAGTGTGAGTGGGGGCAATGGCTGAGAGAGAGGGAGACACAGAATCCGATGCAGGCTCCAGGCTCTGAGCTGTCAGCACAGAGACCGACAGGAGGCTTGAATTCACAGACCGCGAGATCATGACCTGAGCGGAGGTCAGACTCTTAATTGAGCCACCCAGACGCCCCGAGTCTTGGAAATTAATTCCCTCTCCATAGCTGGCAGCCAAGCAAATTGAGGTGCTTAGTGATCGAGTGAAGTCCCTAAATCTACAGCCGGTCCGTGGCGCAGCCGGGCTAGACGTCAGACCGCCTGGCCAACGGGAGAAGCAATTGCATTGCCTGGTAAATATGGTTACCTGTGAGATTGACTTAATAATGGCTTTATCTTCCCTTCCAGGTAAATTCAGGACTCCACATAGGAGAGTCTCGATTGTCAGCTTTTTTGGTAGTAGGACCTGTCTTATCTGAACGATAAACATTCTGTCATGAAGAGCAATAATCATGGAAGTGAAAACAGTCGCAGGTTATTCTTTGGATTGCAGCAAAGGCGAATAATATTGCCATTTTCTCTTTGTCCAAACTATTCCCAAGCCAGAAGCCGGTGTTCGTCTCCTTCCTTTGTGCTTTAATGTCTATGTAATTAGCTATTTTCCTACTTATAAACAGGATTAGCTTTTTTTCGCAGCAGCTACAAAAAGTAAGACAGCATCATGTTTTGAACCAAATGTCTTGTGTCCTTTGGAAAGAGCCGAAAAGGTTTGGTTGGCCAAGTTTTATGTTCTAAAGGAGGGTGGAAAAGCAGGTTGAAGTTCCGTAGGCATAGAGTAGTGGAACTTGTACACAACCGTCGAAATAACATCTCTGTTCTCTCAAGCTAAAATGGAATTTCCCCGTAAAGTTCAATAACTATGTTAGTACAAATGCTAACTGAAAATTTCAAGAACAAGAGGTTACGCTAAGGTTGTTCTTTTAAATAAATATGTTAAAAATACTCATTCAGATAAAGATCACTGAATGGCTCAGGGAGCGTTTAAGAATTTAAGGGCTGAAAATTCTGCTCATGCCACATACATGGGCTTATGTAGTATTCAAAGGTTTTAACTTTCACATTTCGCATAGCTGTCAGTTAAACTTGATTTTTCGTGCTTACCTTTGCAGTCACAATGTAAAGATGGATGCGGTGATAAAACAAAGAAAACGATGTCACGTTAGCAAAATGACAATTTCTGATTAAAAAAAAAAAGAGCAGCTTAAAATCTTCAGGTAGTAAATGTCCATTTAGGCTCTGGAGACTTCATCTTAAACAGTAAAAGAATCCTTTTTACATTATCTCTGAACTAATTGACTGTAAACTATTTCATTATCTCTAAAATATTTCACTGGAATTGGCTCAAAAATCACCCTGACATGCTATAACCTTGAGCTGAGGCCAGTGGACAAGTTAAGGTACAGGCAGATGGTGCCTTAATCAGAGGTCAGGAGAGAATAGGTGACCAAAAAGGTGAAAATCAGAGAAAAATGACAGCTTACACGAGAATTGGGAAAGGCATCCTAATCCAAAACAGGTTAATATCTGGTTAATATCTGGCAATCTTTGGGGTTGACTTGAGCTTTATATCCCTCCTGACCGCTGGAGTGGATTCAAGTCCTAGTGACTATCCTGTTAATTACGTTTCTTAAGAATTCTTCATCTGTTTATTGCCTCTTTAGTTCATGACTAAGCACCAATTTATTTTAGCAACCACAGTGCCAATAGCACAATGCGTGGCTCACCATAGCATCCGAAGTATGTTTGATGGACAGAAGGATGGATGGGTAGATGAATGGAAAAAAATAAATAAATTGGCATTTATCCTAGGATTGTTTTCCATCCTTGTCACATGCCCTAGGCTCTTTTGGGGGTGTTATAGCCCCAAACTAGATATGAGCCAGTTTCATCTATAAGATGGACCTATGGCATTGCTCCCTGGCCCCCTACCCGGAAGGGTACCCTGCATACAGTAAGAGTTCAGTGTGTTCGTGTTTGTTAAAGTGACAATGCTAGAGAGATTCTCTGATCTCCAAACAGCCTGCAGAAACCCAAGATTACTGTTATTACCTTACAGAATGTTTGGAATGAATGAGCTCAGTGCTTAAACTATGAGTATACAGTCGATACAGATGCACTTTCCTCTTCGGTTTCCTCTTCTCCCCGTACACAGTGACACCCCTCTGCCCCCAGCCCGAGCCCCTACCAGATCTTCTCTTTATATCCATGACTTGGGAGTAAAGTGCCCACAAATTTGATTTTATTGTTACACATGAATACCAGTCAATTTTCCAAGTGGAAACACTAAAGATGATAATTGTATGTTGTCTAATCTTGTCTGGATGGGTCGCCTCTAGGGCTTTCCTGCTGGTAAACCACTGAAACCATGAATGGACCAGAACAAGAACAAATGAAATGTAGGGGCGCCTGGGTGAGCGTCCGACTTCGGCTCAGGTCATGATCTCGCGGTCTGTGAGTTCGAGCCCCGCGTCGGGCTCTGTGCTGACAGCTCGGAGCCTGGAGCCTGCTTCGGATTCTGTGCCTCCCTCTCTCTCTGCCCCTAACCCACTCGCATTCTGTCTCTGTCTCTCTCAAAAGTAAATAAGCATTAAACAAAATTTAAATGAAATGTAACGTGGTGTATTTTGTGAACTAATGGGAACCTCCCACCCTTGATTTGTATATGGATACATAGACAGGCATGGACATAGTGATAATTTTTCTTCCCTTCGGGTAGGCTTTACTCAGGGAGTATAGTCAACGGAAAGTATGGCGATACACAATCAGTCTGCATGTTTTGGGCACTTGACTACTTATCCTGGCCGTCGGATGTTGCATGATGCCTGGTGCTGCAAAGCTTCTGGTGACACTTGTGATCCTTTTCTGCAAAACACGGGCTACCACAGCTGGTCCTGGGTGGGTAATTGCTAGGTGCTCAGAAAACTAGGCTCTCTTGAACCGCGCACTAATGTAAAAGCATCTTGTCTGAGACTGTGTTGCCTTGTGTTTTATTTCCTATACCTTGTTTTTGGGGAGGAAACGATCCTGCCGTCCTATTGCTGACTTGTGCTGTCGCATGGAGAAGAGGTGTGGGTGATGACCGTAAAATAGGTGACCCTAAAGCGATTGCTTTTTGTTTAGACTGTAGTTGGGGAGATCACTTTATCGCCGTTACTTGCCCACGTACACCCTCACTACTCACTTTTCACACCCTTCTTCTTTAATTTCCTACGGGAGATAGCTGGGTGGGACCCTCCTACGGGGAGGATGTACACAATGGAGAAATAACCATGTTTAAAATATAGCAAGATCATGAGGAAACTGGAGTTCAAAAAAGCCCACTCGCATTTTCCAAGTTTTACACCCTCAGGGGGGCAAATCTTATGATACTGCCCCCCAGCCCCCCCCCACCCCCACGCTTTACTCTCTAAATAATACAATACGCTCAGAGCATTCCTCAAGCCTCCTTGAACAGTGGCCAAGTTGCTCATACGGATTTATCTCCATCCCTTATCAAGTGTGGTTAGAGCGACAAGACGTAGATTGTACCTGTTACAATAATAATGAAGAGGTTGAGATGCTATCTCTAAAACCCAGGGACACACACACACAATTTGGACGTGACCACAAACTCCCTGGACTGGCTTCTGGTCCAGAAGGGACCGTGCTCAGAGTAATCATTGGTCTTTTTGTTTTTTGACTCTCCCACCTGGCTGCTAATATATCCTGCGGGGCCCCACTACCAATGTGCTGATGCCCTTTGATCTGGGGACTGTCTCATTGTATTGTAATAGAGGAAAAGAAGCACAACTTGCTTGTGTCCTGGTGCCACTCTGGATTTCAAATGATCATTAAAAGATTTTTTTAGTGTTTATTTTTGAGAGAGACAGAGCGTGAGCAGGGGAGGGGCAGAGAGAGAGGGAGACACAGAATCCGAAGCAGGCTCCAGGCTCCGAGCTTTCAGCACAGAGCCCAATGCGGGGCTCAAACTCATGGGCAACGAGATCAAGACCTGAGCCGAAGTCGGATGCTCAACTGACTGAGCTACCCAGGCGCCGCTCAAGTGATCATTTTAAAGGACAGCTCTCGGGGCGCCTGGGTGGCTCAGTCGGTTAGGCAGCCAACTTCGGCTCAGGTCATGATCTCATGGTCCGTGAGTTCAAGCCCCACGTCGGGGCGTCGGGCTCTGTGGCGACAGCTCGGAGCCTGGAGCCTGTTTCAGATTCTGTGTCTCCCTCTCTCTGACCCTCCCCTGTTCATGCTCTGTTTCTCCTTGTCTCAAAAATAAATACAACGTTAAAAAAAATTTTTTTTTTTTTTTTAAATAAAGGACAGCTCTCTGTCTTCCTATAATACAGCCATGGGTCGGGGCGCCTGGGTGGCGCAGTCGGTTAAGCGTCCGACTTCAGCCAGGTCACGATCTCGCGGTCTGTGAGTTCGAGCCCCGCGTCAGGCTCTGGGCTGATGGCTCAGAGCCTGGAGCCTGTTTCCGATTCTGTGTCTCCCTTTCTCTCTGCCCCTCCCCTGTTCATGCTCTGTCTCTCTCTGTCCCAAAAATAAATAAACGTTGAAAAAAAAAAAATACAGCCATGGGTACATGGAGGGAGGGCTCAAGATAAATTGATATGTGTAATAGACGTCATTTTGTCCTGAGAATCAGGCCTTCCCTCCAACTTCAAGCTTCTGTAGGAGGCCACATGTGTCCTTTTCCTGGAGGTGCATTGGTTCCCTGTAAGTACATTTGACCACCTGCAGAGACAATAAACCACCACTGGCTCTATCTTCCCCTTCAGCAGATACACCAGCAGAGGCCCATCTGGGGCTGAGGTTGAGATCTTAGGCAAAAGCTATTGGGAATTCAGATGCACATTAGGCCTTGTGGAGATGGTCAAGGCTGCTATGCTCTTTCTGCCTTCAGAGTGTCTGCTCTGGTGGGAAAGACGAAGGCACACACACAAGAAAGCAGAAGAAGGTGTATGATGGGCCAGCTCTGGTGCCACGAGAAGATGTATGGGTGCCCTATGGGATCGAGGGCGATCTTCTGAGGGAGGGCTCTTGGAGACTGAAGGACGAAGAGGAGTTAGTTGGACCGAAGCAGGGAGAGAGGGGAGTTGTTCGCAGAGAAATGTCTCTGCAGAGGCTCAGAGGCGAAGTAGGAAGGCAAAACCAAATGAAAGGTGTTTGGATTGCCAGGGGCTAGAGAGGGCAACGGAGGCCAGATCAAGGTGTTACAGTTTTATCTTGGGGACTCTAGAAGCCTCTGAAGGTTTTGAAGCACAAGAGGGAGGTTAGTCTGATTGTGTGGACGGAGGCCAATACGGATTAAAGAAGAGCTGGACAGGAAACAATGGAAGACAGGCTGTATAGGAGGCTATTGCTTTTGTCTTGGCCAAACGGGATGGCAAGAGGCAGCTACAGGCAAGAGACACTTAGGAGGTACAGGCCAAGTCCCGGTCGATGCTCGGATGAGTGCATGAGGGAGAAGGAGGAGTTGAGGGGGAGCCCCAGCTTTCTGACGTGACAGATAAGTGGTGACGCCATTACTGAAATAGGGGTCACAGAGAAAGGAGTTTGGGAGGTCATATGATGGTCGAATTTGGGGATATGTTGTGATTGGGGTATATTTGAGCTACGTTTGGGGCATCCAAGTAGAGATGTTGACTGAATATATAGAGCTGAATATGTATATATGTCAAGGCCGCCTATATAGGGTCAGGAGGGAGGAAGGTGAAAATAATAATTGTAAACCCTGGAAAGGATGAGTTTCCCCGGGGAGAGAAGAGTAGGAGGGAATCAAATGTGAAGATGGAAGAGAAGGAAAGGAGCTTCAGATAAAGGGAGGAGGAGTGGGCAGGGAGGTAAGAGGGACTCAGGGAGAAGGTCACACGTGGGGCAAAGGGAAGTGAGCATTCCCAGGGAAAGGCGTTCGCGGTGGCAAATATTACCAAGAGATCCAGGAAGCTCGTGTTGGAGCCAGACTGTGGAAGGTCCACATGCTAGTAAGGTGAGGAGAATTTGGCCATTATCCAGGAGGCACCAAGGAGCTCAAGAGGGATTTTGAGCTGGAAGTCAATATACTTGAAGTCGTGACTAGCCAGTGGCCGGGAAGTTGAAGGGCAGGAAGCAAAGAGCTCACTGAAGGGAATTGACCACACTTAAGGAGGAAAGCATCTGAGGAGGATGGCAGGGTGACACGGGAGGGGGAAGGAGTCTGGCATGAGAGACCACTGGGGAAAACCTGAGGAGTTTTATGTTGCATCCAGGAAGGCAGACAAAAGAGGAATCCAAGGAGGCCCTATCTAGTATTTAGCAGATGACAGCAGCATTATCACACATGTCAGGGTTAGCGAGAAGAGCCAGCCCTCGGGGAAAATTTGGTTTCTGACATGTTGAGATGTAGGCAACATTGTGAACTATTGATGGAGGCATTTTTTGTAGGTGGTTGAAGATGGCCTCTGTTACAGGCTCTCTGCTCAGTCACTCCTCTGCTTTTCTAGAAATGAAGACCTAACATTTCGTAGGACTCAGAGTTCATCTTTGCGAGCTCCACGCCTTACTTTATAGATTGCAGAAACAACGGAATCAGGAGTCCAAAGGTGTTTTGATTTTGTTTGATGGTCCTTTTCTCCTTATCTACTCTTTTCATCTTAAGACATGGGCTTCCTCCGTCCGCATCAAAGACCGCGGTCACCAGGTGCTGTGCAAAGTCTTGCAGGTTGAGGCTGCCTAGAGTTTAATTAAACAACTCAAAATGTTGTTACAGGAGATGGTTAAAATTAGGAAAGCAAAGGTTTGCCAAACTGTAGACAGCTTTGTATTCATAAGCAATATTAAAGAGAAACCATATGTAAAAGATAAACATATATGCGTGAATATGTATACACACAGATACATGTGCCTTTTCCGTATTAATTTCTTTAGAATTATTACCTAGCCCCCTATGTGTGGTGCTTTTTAGTGTTATTATTGATAGACGCCATCTAGCGGTAGAGAGTAGCAGCTGCTCACGGATGAACGCAACTTACGTGGCTGTTATTACTTGGTTATTTCTTAGCAGCAGAACCCAAACATGACTTTGTGAATACTGTAAGTCTCAAGTGGGAATAAAATTTGAAAGGTGAAGATATAAGCCTTATATTTCCCGTGGCAGAAAATAGGAAAACAAATACAGGACTTTATCACTCGGGGCGATCCACCTACCCGGTCCTTTATTCATTCCTTAGCTATTTATCAACCCCTCCCCTGTGCTGGGTTCTGTGTGCGGGGCTTCACTCCCATGAAGGGTAAGAGGGGATGGTAAACACTGGCGACGCAGCGAGTTTTCAGCACCCACAGTGTGCCAGCCACCGTGCTAAGCACTTTGTACCCCAAATCACATGGACTTCTCACCACCGCCCTCTGATGTAGGGGTATCATCATTTTCATACGAGGAAAGTGGAACTTTGAGATGTAACTTGTCTATAGTCTTGTATCTAAGAAGCTTCCAAATCAGGTTCTGAGTCAGGTTGTCTGATGCCAAGGTGTGTGGGCTCCTAAAAATTCCACTACCTGGGTTTCCACCAAAGCAAGAGCAGAGGTGGAAGATGTTTTTGAATTATATGCAGTTTAGGCCTCTTTTTCATTGCCTTTTTTTTTTTTTTTAAGTATGGTGAGGTGAGGGGGCAGGAGACAGCTGTCAGAAGATAAAATTTGTACCAGTTGTTTAGCTGTGAGTCTGGACAGGGGAAGGTAAAGGGAAGAAAACGGGAATAGTTGTGGGCAAGGGTTTGGAGGATGAGAAAAGAAATAATCCACATGTCTTGAAAGATTCTTGAAAAAACACTGGATTGGGAACATTACAGCAAAGATCAACATACAGCGTTCCTATATATTTTTTTAAGTTTATTTATTTGGAGAGAGAGAAAGAGAGGGAGAGAGAGAGGAGGAAAATGCGAGCAGGAGAGGGTCAAAGAGAGAGAATCCTGCACCGTCAGCACAGAGCCTGACATGGGACTCAAACTCATCAACTGCGAGATCACGACCCAAGCCAAAATCAAGAGTCAGACTCTTAACCGACTGAGCCACCCAGGTGCCCCAACGTGCAGGAGTTCTTATTTGTGCAACAAATGTTACGAATACAAGAAACCCTTCCCTCCTGAAAGATATTCATCCTTGATTTTTGATCCTCTGTGCCTACTGCCTTTCCAATTCTTCACACGCATATCCGTACAACATGCAATTTTTAACGTATTGACTTTGCACCGTTCTTAGAATTTTCCTATGTAAAAATCTCAGCTTAGCTGTATTATATTTTTTTGAGGACAACGTGGT
This sequence comes from Lynx rufus, assembly GCF_022079265.1. Classification (NCBI taxonomy): domain Eukaryota; kingdom Metazoa; phylum Chordata; class Mammalia; order Carnivora; family Felidae; genus Lynx; species Lynx rufus. Next base: position 15,791,035 of record NW_025814840.1, read on the forward strand.
TACTTGTATGTAGTGATCTTATACATCCCCCGCAGCAGAGGTGAGCACACAGTAGGCCTCAAGATACACCTGCAGAATTGAGTTTTATTTTTTATTAGATAGCTTTCTTCTCTGGCTCCTGTGAGTAATATGTGGTATTTAGCACATTATTTAATAACTCTTATTCTACTGAGTTTCACTTGAAAAGGAACAGGTGCTTTCTTTTTATCAGGACTGCTGGAATACTCACAACCAGGGCCAGTAACCCACACTTTCTAAGTATAGTTTTGTTTTGTTTTTTAATGTTTTTATTTTATTTTTGACAGAGAGAGAGAGAGAGAGAGAGAGACAGAGAATGAGTGGGGGAGGGGCAGAGAGAGAGGGAGACACAGAATCCGAAGCAGGTTCCAGGCTCTGAGCCATCAGCACAGAGCCTGATGCAGAGTTTGAACCCACAAGCTGTGAGATCATGACCTGAGCCGAAGTTGGATGCTCAACCAACTGTGCCACCCAGGAGCCCCCCTTTTTTTAAAAAATGTTTTAATGTTTATTTAATTTTGAGAGAGACAGAGCATGAATGGGGAAGGGGCAGAGAGAGAGGGACACACAGAATCCGAAGCAGGCTCCAGGCTCTGAGCTGTCAGCACAGAGCCTGACTCGGGGCTCGAACTCACAGGCTGCGAGATCATGACCTGAGCCGAAGTCGGACGCTCAACTGACTGAGCCACCCAGGTGCCCATGTATTCCACGCTTTCTAAGCTGCAGCGTAACCATGTGTTTTTTTAAATTTTTTTTTTACTTTTTATTGATTTTATTTTATTTTTATTATTTTTTAGTTAAAAAAATTTAGCATTTATTTATTTATGAGAGACAGAGAAAGTAAGAGTGTGAGCAGGGGAGGGGCAGGGAGAGAGGGAGACACAGAATCGGAAGCAGGCTCCAGGCTCTGAGCTGTCAGCACAGAGCCCGACGCGGGGCTTGAACTCAAGAACGGTGAGATCATGACTTGAGCCGAAGTCAGATGCTTAACTGACTGAGCCACCGAGATGTCCCTTAACCGTGTTTAAATTGCACCAGAAATTGGCACTTCTTATTTTGCTTTATTACAGGATAGCCTAACACGTTTCTGTTGTGAGAGATGGCCATTTGGAAAGGAAAGTGAAGCAATGCCTATATGGGACGATTTCCCTCTGAAGAAGAAAACGCACCTCGCATGGACGACGCACTAGATAAGTGTATGTTATGTAAGTGAATAAGCCTGCGTACGGCCAAAGGGCACAGCTGTTTCCCAAACATGCCTCGCACTGTTGGTTCCTGCGTCTTTGCCCATCGTGTTTCCTCTTGCTGGCGGTGTTCTCTTCTTTCCTCCTTGCTCGGCAGGTTTGATATCTTTGGTGATGCTTTCCTCCACTGGCTCAAGCTTTGCCTGCAGGCGGTTGACTCTCCCGCTCTCCCTGTGGGAACCCCTCCTCAGGGGTCCTGAACACCGGCTCCTTATCATGAAATACACATACACTGCTGTGTAGCCCTTTGGGTCCTTTGAGACTAACATAATGCCCTGAATGTAGTATGAAATCAATACACATTTGTTGCCATTTATGAATATTCATTTGGCTTAAAAGAAATACTTTTAAAAAGAGGGTTGACGGTAGAAAAGGGAAGGAGGAAATGAGGGTGGAAATCTAAAACCTTATTAGCTTAGACAGCCTTTCAGGTTTATGACAGTGTATACATATAGTTTGTAGCTAGAAACTTGCCGTAGTGAGTTAAGAAATTAAAAAGTCCCGTTTTGCTAAATTCAAAGGTAAATAGATACAAGTACTAGCCAAGGTCAGCCAATAAGCTCAAAATCTTGGAACGGCGTAGACAGCTGGTATGTCTTTGAACTCTGTGCCTTTTTACACCGTTTAGAAAAAAATAGGTAAGGCCGATGTTGGAATTATTTCAGAAGGAGTGGATGTGCTGATTCAGACTTGTAAAGAGGATTAATCCCTTGAGTTTGTTTCTTTAGGAACCCCTCAGAGCATGATGAAATTCACAGGAGAAAACAGACTTGAAAGGCAGAAATTGAACACAGGGCAGGGGTGGGGGAGGAAGCCTTAACCCGAGGGAGGGTGACAGTGACAAGATAAACACACGATCTTTCACTCTAGCTTTTGGGCAAATACAGTGTCACACTTCATAGTTGATATTTTTCTTTAGAACGTCAGCAAAATTTATAGCTTTAATAGAAAAAGATTTTTTTTTTTTTTTCTGGTAAGATATCCTAAGGCCGAAATGATGAACTGATATCTTAACAGGTAAGGCAATTTCAATCTCTGCCCTTGCCTAGAAGGTCAAGAAACGAGGGTTGATGGAAAAACCGGTGAGGAAGAACACAGCAGTAAACCTAATGGTATCTCTGTAATATATTTCTGGGGAATACGATGTGCGATCATTCCTGAGGTTTGTCTCTTGAAGATCTCACAGTGTCCTATAAGGTGGACACCTTGTGGACCTGGTCCTGGGCCCCGTCACCACCGTCCAACATCAACCAGATGCGGGAAAGGGGCTCAGTAGAAGTCTCCTGAAGCAGGGGACACTGGGACGAGGGAGGACTCCATGTGACCTGGGGTTCCGGGAAAGTCAGAAACCCTCACAGGCTTTCATAAACGCAGACAACCGATTGCACGGTCAATTACAAGCGCTTAAACAAATGCTGCCAACTTTGGTAGTGGCCAAAAGGGCCCCGGGTGTTTCGGTTTCAGCTTGCAAAACACGAGAGGGATGGTAAAGTGGGAGAGGAAGAGAATTGTGGCTCACCCCGTCACTGAGCGTCTGGGCAGACTTCCTTGGAAAATCGTTCCGTGCTGGACCTTAAGGAACACCTCAAGGTTCCTCCTCGTCTGCCAGACAGTAGACAAGTGCACCTGCCAGAGCAAAGGGCCGCCTCCGCGCCAACCCACCGACTCAGGCAGTGACCGCCATCTTGAGCCAAAAGGCTGGGGCAGACGTGGTTCTGTTCCTCGAGGCCCTCGCGGCATAGTGGGGAAGACAATGACGTGTGCGATTATGTCGAGTGTGAGAACTACTGGAATAACGTGTTACGAAGGGAAATATGTCCTCCCTAGGCTCCCCCAGGAAATGTCTGTCCATGACTGTCCCTGTGGGATTTTGTTCACGTCTGTAGCAGAACATCTCTGATATTTGAGGATGGCTCCTGAAGACAGGGCCCGTGTGCTATGTGGTTTTATATCCCCTGCTCCTGCATCTTCTGGAACATCCCAGGATCTCCGCATTGTGTTTGTTGAATGACTATTTGACCACCTTGTAAGTGCGGGAATGGGGTGGCAGGTGGGAAACCCATCAAACCTGGAGAACTCAGAAATTTTATCATGTCATTGTAACACTCAGACATGTTTTATTACACCTCCTCCCATATATGATGCACATACTTTACAAAGAGGTCTAAAAGATTGTACGATGTACACATGCCTTAGATTACAGAGAAACACGGCATGGGAGGAACCACCTCTAACTTTTCACAGGGTTATATTCTAGGGAGCGTTGGCGATGGGGAAGTACAGACAACTTTATCTCTCCAGGAAGAATTCTGCCTCCAGAAACAGGAACTGAAAGCCCTGGATCCAGTCTCAGGAAACAGCCTGGCCGGCCCTATGCCATAAAACCAGCTCAGGAAATGCTATGTAAGGTGGGGCTGGAAGGTAAGTTAGATTACCTAAACCAGTCCAGTCCTGCTTACCGGTTGTGACTCCCACCTTACCATTTAAAAGGCAGAGGCAATTCCACCATAGCTTAAACAAAGTCTTCTCTCTCTCTCTCTTTTTATTTATTTTGAGAGAGAGAGAGAGAGCACGTGCATAAGCAGGGCAGGGGCAGAGAGAGAGGGAGGGAAAGTCCCACGGTAGGACTGTGAGCCTGTGAGCGCTGAGCCCCACGCGTGGCTGGAACCCACGAGCGCCAGGAACACGTGAGATCATGACCTGATCCGAGGCTTAACTGACTGAGCCACCCAGGCGCCCCTAAAAATGTCTTGTCTTCAAAGAGTTCCTTGAGGGGCTCCTGGGTGGCTCAGTCGCGCCGACCTCGACTCAGGTCAGGATCTAGCAATTTGTGAGTTCTAGCCCCGCCTCGGGCTCTGTGCTGGGCTTGCAGCCTGGATCCTCTTTCGGATTCTGTGTCTCCTTCTCTCTCTCTCTCTCTGCCCCTCCCATGCTCGCAATCCCTCAATCTCAAAAAAAAAAAAAAAAAAAAGAGTCCTTTGAATCTTTCAGCAACCAATTCAAGTGTCAAGCAATTTATATTAATAGTTTCAGGTAGCGCCTCCTCCTGGGTGATCAACATCTCCTAGCAAAGTAGAAAAAGATGGGTATAAAAAGTTCATTTCCTTCTCCTCCTCTAGATAAAGATCGAAAAGCATTCCGACCCTAGGTTGAGGATTGCCTGCGGCGCGGGGTGGGCGGGCTCCGGGCTGGGCCCGCAGCGCCTGGACTTCTCGCCTTGCACCCCTCCCCCTAGCTTGGAAAGGTTTCATCTGTGCGGCATTCCAGGGCGCTGGCACCTACCTGACCTCATCTTACCGTGCAACCTAGTACCCCAGCCCCAGAGCGCAGGGGCTCAGTCAGGGTTGTCCCGGGGCGCGTTCCCGGGCCAGAACGCAGTAGGGACATCCCCAGGGCGGTCCCGGGACGCCCCCTTCCCCCCAGGCCGGCACACGGTAGGAACACCGCCTGGGCGGCCCTGGGGCGCCCTCCCAGGCCGGCACCCAGTCGGAGCTCGCCCCTCCTGCCGTCGTCTTCTGAACGCAGTGAGACAGTGGTCTGGGCCGTCGCCGGCCGCCGCGATTCCGCTGCGTCTTGAGGCAGGTGCCCGCGCAGCGCCCGCGGCTGGCTGGGTCTCCTCGGCCCGCGACACTCAGGCTCTGGCGGCGCGGGGACCTGAGCCCGGGGCGGGCGCGTCTCTCCCAGTCGCGGAGAGTGGAGGGCCAGGCGGGGTCGCGACGGCGCTAGGGGGCCGCTCGCGGCCGGACTCGGGGTTTTTAACTTATTCCGGCCGGAGGGGGGAAACGAGTCCGCGGAGGGCGGCGCCGGTTCCCCCGGGGCGCGGGTCCAGGTAGGCTGTACCTCCCCCGAGGTCACCAGGCGCCGCGCCCCCGCGCCCCGCAGCCCCCCTCGCGGGGAAGGGCGCCCGAACCCCTCCGGGACGCGCCGCTCTCGCGCGCCGCGGGGCCTGGGAACCGCGCACCGGCTGAGCCCCGAGCCCCGCGGGGCGGCGGGACGGACGGCGCCCGCGCCCAATCGCGGGGCGGGGCCGAGGGGGCCTGCAGGCGGCGGCCAATGGGAGGCCGCAGAGCGGGCGGGGGGCGGTGCCGCCGGGCGGGCGGGCGGCGGCGTCGGGAGCCGGCTCGGCAGACCGGGAGCCCGGGAGGAGCCGGCGGAGCGGGAGGAGGACGACGGAGGAGGAGGAGCAGCGCCGCGCCCCCGCCCCGGCCGCCCGCCCGCCCGAGCGCAGGCCGACAGCTCCAGCCGCAGCCGGCGGGTCCGGGCCGCCTCCCGCCGGAGCCCGGCGCCGGCAGAGTCCGGGCCGATGGGCAGCCCCGGGCAGCGGCGGGCGGCGAGGCGGCGGCCCCGGTACGCGCCGCCGCGCGCTCGTGGGCTGTAGCAGGTCCCGGCGGACTGCGTCTCCGAGGTGCGTGTCGGGCGAGCGGACGGGGAGCGAGGCGGGATCCGCTCGGGAGCCTTCGGGTGGTGTCTGGGCACGGCCTCCGCGAGGACTGTCCCGGGGTGCAGGGGCTGCCCCGGGAGCGCTTCGGGGGCTGATGGCCGGGCCGGGGGCAGGGCAGGGGCGCGGGGCGGGGGTCCGGCTGGCAGACGCGCCCGCGCTTCCGAGCCCCGGGTGGAAGAGGAGCCGCCGCCGCTCGTTCTCTCAAAGTTATCGATCGGCAGAAAGGTTATTCCCGTCTTGGTGACACGAGCACTAATGAGGACCTCCTCTGGGTGCGCAGCAACTCCTCTGTGACTAACCCAAGAGCGAAGATGAAAGGCTGCGGGACGCTGTGCACCGGCGCGCCGGGCGGGGTTACTTGCTGAACTTGCTGCGGGGTGTCTTCCCCCGGGAAGGTGTGCGCCCCCGGCGCGCGCTCTCGCCGGCGCCCCGCTCCCTCTTTTGTAAGATCCCGAGGCGCGGCGAGCGCCCTTCTAACTCGGCGCGACCACCCTTTGGGGTCCCGACCGCTCTGCCACCTCTCCGGTCTCCGTGCCTCGCTCCATCCTCCGCTCCCGGGCCTTGTCGGGTCCCCCCATATTATTAAAGCTAGTTTGACCACGTCCTGGGAGTATCCCCACGAGCGCCTATAGATTAATTTTCAACCGTGCCACAAACCCAAAGAATCAATTTCAGTTCATCATCTGCAAGCGAGAGCCGATGCTTCTGGGGAAGAGAAAACAACTTGGCATTACCCCTCTGGGAGATATTTGTCATCATTAACCTGCTTCAGTTAAATTAATTCAGCCCAAGATGACTCCAGCGTGAGTATTGGAAAAATCAAGTGCATTGGTCACGGAATTGTGGTCACCAAAACATGATTTTGGTCAAAATGAAATTGTACATGTTTTGGATTTTGTTTAGCTTAGGAGTTGGTTTTCATGATGATGGCCCTTTTTTTTTTTTAAACAAAGAATCTTGACGATTCTCATAGGTTTGCTCTCAGTAAGTTCAAAATAGTCACTAAGATTTTTCTTTTCTTTGCCTCTTTTGTCTGCAGCTTTCATTTCTAAATGTTAACACTAGATGGCTTTCTTATGACGGGCATTTGTAAACTGCGCTTTTGAGTTGCCTATCTGCAATCCAGGTTGCAATTTTTTCCAGTTTTGCAATTAGTGATGGGAGGGGGAAAAAAATCTCCAGAACTGTTGCTTTCTTTGAAATATACTACTTCTGTATAAAACAAACGTTTATCTCCACTTCAAAAAGTGTCATTATTTCTGATATTCTTAAAGATGAATTTCAAGAGACAACTTGGTCACCATTTTTAGTCACAAATTTAAGGATGTCTGTTTTCATGTTTTTGTTTGAGGAATATATTCGAGGACTGGATTTAGACCATATTTTCACTTTTTTAACTTAGGAGTTCACTGCTTGATTCAGAGAGGTATAAAACAACATTATTCGTGAGAAAGTGCAGTCTTCAATCTTGAGTTTTGTGTAAAAAATCATTGATTCTTCCTAAGGTTTCAGTGATGCTTGTAGTTGGAAGTATATATATGCATGATTCATACCAAGAATTTGGTAGAGACGTCTTTCTGTCTTTCTCCCGGTTGACACTTGGTTTTTCATTTCCAAGCACAACCCCTTTTTATGAGAATTACTGTAGCCAGCAGGTAATCAGCAACAGCAGGTTCTCAGTTATACATTTTAAGTACTTTTTTTCCTAGACCAAAACCGTGGCAGCCTGTCCAAATCTTGCCTCGGTAGGCATCCTTGTTCATAAGCTGGAGAAATATCTTGGACTTATTTTATAGCTGCCATTTATTGTGTGTCTTGCCCAGCTTAAAATATGACATGTTGAATTTGTTTGTTCTAAATTGGAGTGCATTCATAAATAGCTGAAGAAAAAAAAGAAAACTCTAGCAAACATCTGGGAAGTAGGAAATGGAATCAGAAACAGCTTTTATCAGTACCCACATGCTACCTATAGATGGGGTGAAATGAACTTGGGTAAGAAGCAGTATAAGCATTTGGTCTGGAAAATAAGAGAAAATAACATACGTTGCAGGTATGGAGGTAGAGCTTCTGGCTTTGGGGTAGGGGCTGCAGATTTTCCCCAGCCGATTTAAGTGTATATTTTTCATCAGATGCTTGTGTTTTTAAATCTTTGCCTTTTTCCAAGAGCTTTCATTTTATGGAATGTGATGGGAATTATCAGAGCATCGTGATTTGGCTTTTATGAGGTTTATTGTAGTTAAAGCTGTGTACTGTGGGCTTGTAAGTTGCCCCCCCCCCCCCGCCCGCCTTGAGACTGGAATGGCATTTTAAAGGGTTCCTCGATACCTGAGCTTAGTAAACACCTGTCCACCTTGGGGATCTTTTTACCTGAGTCAGAGGAGGGAATAGTGGGTTATTCATTTTGAAAATCTGTCTGTTCTTGAACGTGAGGAAATATTCACTAACCTTGAAAGGGCAACTGTCTGGTAATTGAAACTGGTTTAAAAGTATTGGGTTTGGTCATGAAAACTAGTTTAAAGTCTTTGCATTTATGGTCTGCTTGTCCTGGTGGTTTAGGATTACTTATCTTTTCAAAGATGCGCTGAACTTGAAGAAAATTTAGACTGTTACTATTAACTGAAAAGCAAAGCAGTTTTTTTTTTCCTGTTTTGAACTTGAGTGAGATACAATGTACAGTTCTGAAGAATGCAGGGAACCGTGTTCCAGATTTTTCTGCATCCATTATTGTACCTAATTCCCTTGCAGGGTGATAGACTAGGGAGAGCTTTAGGCGGGAGGAACAGGAACCTCTACTTTCCTCCTTCTATTGCCTGTCACAAATGAGTTTGGATAAAGTATTTCCATGATCCCTTTCAGCAGCAATATTTTAGATTTCTTGAACATTTAAAACAAAGGTATTCGCGTAATGCAGAGGACTCACTGTGACAGTTCATCGTTTTCATGATTGTGTCTGCGTTCATTGCCTTACGGTGTGTTTGTATGTGAACATTCCAGAGAGTTCTAGCTACTTGGTTTACCTTGGAATCAGTGAGGCAGAAATCGCTTTTCTGTTCCGATCACATGTCACCGTGACCCCTTTGAAGGAGAGATAACAGTATAATAGGACTTTAAATGCTTCTTAACTTCAGAGATAAATGATTTCAATCCTTTCTGGACTTGATTCATAAACTTTGGTTCCCAAGAGTGGTTGGAGAGAGCCAGATCTGACCCACAGGAGAGGTTCTGTTTCTTGAGAGGTTTCATATTTAGCGTAACCCAGTTCCATGATATTCCCCCCCGCCTACCCCCCCAGTATGCAGTATTGCTACACGAACATACTGAAAATTAACAGCATCAGTTCCTATCTACTTTCGATGCATTTCATCAAGGTGTATTAGTTTATACCCCACTCCTCACCCCACCCCACCCCCCAAAAGGAAGAAAGAGTATGCATGCCTTCAGACAGGAAGGTTCTTCCCCTCCAGAGAAGACATTTGTTAAAATTATCCCACATGAGGGGCGCCTGGGTGGCTCAGTCGGTTGAGCGTCCCCACTTCGGCTCAGGTCATGATCTCACGGTTCACGGGTTCGAGCCCCGCGTCGGGCCCGATAGCGCAGAGCCTGGAGCCCGCTTCCGATTCTGTGTCTCCCTCTCTCCGCCCCTCTCCCACTCAACGCTCTGTCTCCCCCTTCTCAAAAATAAACATTAAATTTTTTTTTTTTTTTTTTAATTATCCCACTTGTGCATATATACCCTCCCAGACATGGACACTTTTTCCTTTTGCACGGGCCAGTGAAAAGTTCACTGAGGACCAGTGTTTGGAAATCGCAGTCCAGCCCTTCTGTGATGCAGGGATCTCTTGATAATGCCCTATGTGTGGTCTTCCAGCAATACCTGAACATTGCCTGGAAGGGGTGGAGGGCTCCACCCTTCCGAGGTTTTTGACTACTAGACGAGTGGTTTTTTTTTTTCTTTTTCTTTTCTTTTCTTTTTTTCAACGTTTATTTATTTTTGAGACAGAGAGAGACAGAGCATGAACAGGGGAGGGGCAGAGAGAGAGGGAGACACAGAATCTGAAACAGGCTGCAGGCTCTGAGCGGTCAGCACAGAGCCTGACGCGGGGCTCGAACTCACGGGCCGTGAGATCATGACCTGAGCCGAAGTGGGACGCTTAACCGACCGAGCCACCCAGGCGCCCCTAGACGAGTGTTTTTTACCCACAGCACTGAAATCGAACTCTTCGTGTTTATTTGCATTCTACTCCCTTGGTGGCCTGTGGAACAGATCTTTCTAGAGAGGTATTTCAGTTATTCACTGAGCACCACCTGTCACACTCGGACCCCGAACTGAAGGCTTCCCACTCAGCTTGACCTGGGCAGAGTAGGAGTACCCTTCCCTCAGCCTGCGTGTCCCACTCGCACTGATAGAGTCCAGGCCTGCGTTCAGTTGTTTTTTGTTTTTTTTTTTTTGGTGGCCACGTTACCCAGACTCAGTGAGTTTCCTGTTCACTAAAACCCCTGAGTCGTCGTTAATCACATACTGCCACTAGCCATGGTTGGCCTTTCTGCACTAACGTCGCTGCAAGACCCAACATTTATGGTGCTTCATTTTCCTTTATTTTAGCTGGTTCTACCCCGGGTGCTTCTTGGGAGTTTGATCCTGTTGGTTAGCACCTTTGTCTGCCCTCCCAAAGGAAGGCAGCTCGTTAGAACATCAGACTGTTTTTTTTTTTTTTTTTTTTTTTTTATCTCTACCTAAGTCGGGGATGAAATTGTCAAACTGGATCAGCCATGAATAGTGGCTCTGGAAGCTTCTAGGTTTACAAGGAATCACTCTCGGTTATCGTTAAGTCCTAACGCACCTAATTTCTTACCAGCTGGCTCCGATCTCTCTGCCTTTTCCAGACATCCTGAAAGAGGGTGTCAAGCCTCCTTGGCTACTTCTGCTGACCAGGTTATTCTAAGACAGAAATGAGTTCAATTGTAGTGTGTCCCTGGTAATTAGAACCGTGCTCTGCATGGTTGGTGATTAAGAAATATTTTAATGACTGACTGACTGAATGACTTGGAAAATAGGGCCCCACTGTGACCTGTGACCTCTGGAGGTCGTAGGCACTGAAAAGCCTGTGGGAAAAATCAGAATGTTGTTGGACTTTCTGAACTTATTTTGGAGCTGGGTATTATTTTATTTTGTGTTACTTTCGGGTAGTGGGTAAGAGAACCGTGAGCTTTCCCCATTTTCTCGGCGTTTTAATACTCTTCCCTTCCTGTTTCTCGAACATACGTTTAGTCCGAAGGGGCTTGTTCAGCTCTGCCCGTGGGATTACTCCATATTTTTCACTTTCGCATATTTGCTAAATCTGGAAGAAGCTCCTCGTTGGTCGAGCTGTTCGAGCAATCCGAGTTGCCCGAGCAGGCTGTTGGGTTGTGCATTCAGTTACTCATCAGTAGAAAAAAATCTAGGTAGAGAGCCAATGTTAAAAATTGTTCCTGTGGAAAGCAAGAACTCTTGGATAAATAAAAAAATTATGTATGCTGGGATGAACTATTTGTGGATACTCAAAAAAGCATTTCTGATGGCAGTGCTTGGGGCGTAGTGGCCTGCGTAGTCAGATGATGGCTTTCCGTCTTCCAGGGGGCTTCATAATGCATTTGGTTCCTGGTTGGACAGTGGGTGTTCACGTGGCTCAGGAATAGCTCTGGGATACAGTCTTCTTTGTACTGAAGTTTCTAATAAGTAATTTTAGGAATCACAGTTTTAATTATTCATAAAGGACAAAAGCTTTCGTTTGAGTGTTTAATACCTTAATCCAAGGAACAGTGATTTCTTTGTAGTGGGGTTTCTAAATGTTTTTCAGCGTGCATACCCTTTCCGTACAAAATCACCATCTCAATAAATGTGTGTGTATGCCTGTGCAAATATACGTGTCTGTGTCTGTGTGTTTGTGCCTATGTGTATATACACTTGCATGTATGTAAATTTATCATGCTAAGATACAGACGTTATAAAACACAGAAATGCACATTTGAAGAAGGGTGGCATTGAAAATAAATAGAAATGGAGTATTTCCTTTTGCACCTTAAGGGCTGCCTTGTTACCCTTCGAAATGTGTGGCCCCCAGTCTGGAGACCCGTGTTCTGTCCACCACTCTCTTCAGCTTAGAGTTCATGACTGTTTGGAAGCAGTTTCTCAGGGGCCTGTCAGCATCCTGTGAGGGAACTTTAAGACAGACTCTATCCTTACCGGGCCCTCTGTTTACTATATTTGTTCCTTTTCTGAGAACTTTTTTTTTTTTTTTTTAACTTTGGCCTGTTCTCTTCCAGAATTGCTGTGGGTTCTTTAGGGGTTTAATTTGGGTAGGGAGTAGATACCGTCCTGGGGGCTCCTGTTCTTTCTGGAACGTTTCTGGTTGAACTCAGCTGTTGAGGAGGCACCGTACTGTCACACACAGCCCCCACCAGGCCCACAGTCAGGAGAGAAGGACGGAAGTAATCATTTTCTCATCCAGAAACTTCTGAAGCGTAAAAACAAATTTGGAAGTACGGTATAGTTCGGCTCGTGTATCATTGGCTACCGTGCTAGCACATGTCAGCCCCTGCTGCGAGGGAGTTAAGGGAGCCCAGCCACCTGGCCTCTCCAGAGCCTTGGTGCTGCAGCTACCCAGCTAAACTAGCACCTCCCCCCTCACTCTCCCTCCTGTGCACTCTCCGCTCCCCTGTTGTCTGCTGGATCTTAACCCGCAGCACTCAGCATTGCCTGACATGAAGAGTGTGTGTATGTGTATATTGTTTTTAAATAGGCTCCACAGCCAACGCGGGACCTGATCTCACGACCCTGAGATCAAGAGTCACCCGATCTACTGACTGAGCCAGCCCCCCAGCCTCAGCATTGTATTTTAATTTTTTTTAACATTTATTTATTTTTGCGAGACAAGAGAGAGACCGAGCACGAGCGGGGGAGGGGCAGAGAGAGAGGGAGACACAGAATCTGAAGCAGGCTCCAGGCTCTGAGCTGTCGGCACAGAGCCCGACGCGGGCACCCACGGACCGTGAGATCATGGTCTGAGCCGAAGTCGGACACTTAACCGACTGAGCCACCCAGGCGCCCCCTCAGTATTGTATTTTAATTTTTGTATGTTTATCTTCCATCTCACCTCAATAGAACATAAGAGCCGCAGGGGAGGGGCATTTCTGGTTTATTACTGTTACTGCCTGCACTTCCCTGGGTTTTACCACATAATAGGCTCTTAGCAAACAAATATTTGTTGAAGGAATGATGGGGAGCCAGGGGTTTAAACCTGAAGGGATTGTATATCTTGGCTTTTATTGAACTAAGTAAGTAGTGTTCCCTGAAAGTGCGGTAGTGCTGCATCATTTCTTTTGGAAATGGTCTATCTAAACAAGCTTTTTAAAAAAAATTCATTTATTTTCAGAGAGAGAGAGATGGCACGAGTGGGGGAGGGGCAGAGAGGGGAAAAGAGAGAATCCCAAGCAGGCTCCAAGCTGTCAGCGCCCAACCCCATAGGAGGCTCGAACTCACAACGGTGAGATCACGACCCAACAGGAATCCGAGAGTCGGACACTAAACCGACTGAGCCACCCAGGCACCCCTCAACAGCCTTTTATACTTCCCATTTTAAATCATTTCCATCTGAAATGACCTGCAATTGAACTTGGACACCAAGCTAGTGAAAGGGGAGTAGTAAGTAGTTTCTGAAGAGAGTGAGAGCAGAGGCCCAGCTGTTCCTTTAGGACGTTTATAGCCCTGCTCCAGGGCTGTGATTCTGGGGACACAGGACACCCTGGGGGTTATCCTTCTGTTCTTGAGAGCATGTGGTCTGCACCCATCCCAGGTTTCAGAGTCTCCAGACTGACAAGGGCACAGCCCTGATGGAATCCGGTGAGGCTACAGGTCACTTAAAAACCCTGGTGTGGGCTCTTTGGTAAACATACCTGAAAAGAAATGATTTCTGAATTGTGCCGTTTCATTGGTAAAGTCTTTTGCCTGTCGGCCCATCAGCCATGGTAATTTCTAGAGGAAACAGTGATTTTTGAAAACTCATCACTAGAACATTGGACACCTCTTGTTGACTTAGCACTTTGAGGATTGCAAAGTACATCAGAGATATATTTATGCCTTAAAGATAGTCGGTGCTCAGGAAGTGTAGTTTTCATTTTACAGGTGAAAGTCTTTTATGTTCAATATCCTGATACAGTATTCGTTCTTACATTCCATGAACTCAGAAGGGTGTCATCCTAAGTCCTGTGTGTGTAAATTTCTGTATTAAGAGGTACTATGATGAGATTTGAGGCAGGACTGAGAGATTCATCTAAATAATAATAGAATCACCTCATTTACCAACCAAGTCTGCTTACTGGAGGGTCATGGGAAGCCTTTTGCTTGGAAAAATGCATCAATGTTCCTATTTAAAAACTTTCATGTGTTGGTAAGAGTGAGGGAGACTAATGTTTTTGACTTAACAAAATAGAGAATCAGGAGGAGGTATTCTTGAAAATAAATGTAAAAGACAGCCATTGTGCTGGAACTTTCATTGGTGTTCTCTTACATACTGAACCAGACCCTTGTAAGCTGATGGGATGATCCCCCCTTTCACTAACACAAAAACTAAGGTTTACAGAGAGAACACATGCTTTTCTGAGTCTTCTTAGTCTTAAAAAAAAATTTTTTTTTAAGGTTTATTTGCCTTTGAGAGAGAGAGAGAGAGAGACAAAGCACAAGCAACAGAGGAACAGAGAGAGAGGGAGACACAGAATCTGAAGCAGGCTCCAGGCTCTGAGCTGTCGGTGCACAACCCGATGCGGGGCTCGAACCCACGAACCGCGAGATCATGACCTGAGCAGAAGTCGGACGCTTAACCGACTGAGCCACCCAGGTGTCCTTGAGTCTTCTTAGTCTGAGACCTGAAACCCCATCTCTCTGCTCCAGCTACAGGCCGCTTTCCTCTGTTCCCATCTGCTTTGTGAGGTGTGGTTGGTCTCCAGAGATCACGGAAGGAGTGAATGGAAGGAGGGAGTGAGTAGAGAAGGTGTGTGCACAGGAGAATGGTGGACTCCAGCCAGCTGTCCCTGAAAGGGGGAAAACGGTGGCCCAGCGTTGGGCTGAGGGGTCTGAGTTTTATTAGCCGGTGGATGGTCTGTTCTCCAGGAGAAATGTCGTAATTCGCGGAGAGGTAGCCCTTCTGATCCAATCTGGTTACCTGTCCTTTGTTGGGAAGTGAGTGGGACAATTTCTCCGGCTCCCCGCCTCTTTGCCAGGGTTCAAAGAAGTATAAGGGGAAAACAGTTTTTGTTTTGCATTTATACTTTGCCAGATTTGCATAATCTGTGTTGAAGCCAGTTTAGTGTGAATCCCTAAATAAATTTCAGGCATTTAAATATTTAAAAGGATCCGTCCACAGTACTTTACTCACCCAAAGAATAAGTGCTTCCAACAAAGAAAATAACCCCCTTGCAGATGCAGCCCATACAGACTTTGTTCACCTTGTCACTGAATTATAAAACATTAATAGCAAAGCTAGAATTGGAACATTCGCCGACATGCCTGGCTGGCTCGCTTCCAAAATATTGTTTCCCTGGTTGGAGCATGCGGGACGGTTTGTTTAAAACTGGCAGCTGGCCAGGGAGCGGAGCTCTGACGCAATCACGGCGGTAACTACTTTGCTCCGACTGCTAATTTTAGGGCAGTTAAATCTGGGTGATGTCTGATGACTGCTGTCGCTGTGCGTCTGGTGGCGGGGAGCCTTCCAGATCCATCCTCCGGGCCCGGCACCGCGGTCCTCGGCTCCCCGCGCGATGGGCTGGCAGAGGCGATGCCGGGCTGGCACCGAATGTGAGCGGTGAGATGAGTTGGGGCAGGGCCCGCGCGGGGCTCCAGGGGACACCGCCTCTGATCTCACTGTTTTTCTGTGCCAGTCCCTCAACAGATCGTATCCGAGGGCACCGGGCCGTGGGAGGTGTGGAGGACGGAGGCAAGTGTAAACAGAGGCTCTCGCCTTCCGCGGGCCCCCCCCCCACCCCGATGACAACACGCTCTGCTTCTCCCTGCCCTCCCCGCCGGCGCTGGCTGGCTCAGCACCCAGCCGCTTCTGCCTTCTCCTTTTCTGGAAGAGGCAAAACTGAGGAGAAAGATGGGAATTTTTGGAGACCGGTTTGGAGCATCGTGTAGAAGAGCAGAGTAGAGTTTTCTGGCTCTTGCAGGAGAGGGAGGTGGCGGGGAGGGGTTGCTTTGTGGCCATCCCGACCTCACTTCGCTTCCCGGACAGCGAGCGTAACCCAGTTTCAAAACAAGGATCCCCAAGGCCTCTATAAACGCTGGCATTCTGAGGTTGCCCGGTTAGCGGGAGGCGTCCTGGGGTGTGACACCCATGGGGGCAGGGGCCACTTACCTCGTTCCCCTCCTGGGCTCCGGGTGAGCGTCCGGCACCATCAGAGAATTAACGGACTCGTAGCATTTCCGGCCTCAGAGGGCCCTTCTGGTCGTCTTCGAATCAAACTTCCTCATGTTCCTGATTCGGAAATTTAAGAGAAGGGTTTAACAGCCGGGCCCCCGTCGTGGAAGAGAATGGGCTGGCTTACTGGGTGAGGCCCTGGGATAGCCGGGCTCTGTGGCTTGAAGGCCCCGTGGGCTGCTGAGCATATAGCGGGTTGCCTAGTCGAGAGAACATTCCAGAAGAAGGCAGGAGCCAAGTTATGCTTTGGCAAACGGTTAGGATTTGAATTTTCCGCGAGGGGCCCTTAGACACAAGGACACTCCGGGCTCTGTAGAGACCGGCCAACGCAAGTAAACCCATCTCAGTTGTTCATTTGAGCCCAGTGTTGTCTACAACAACTCCCTCTGCCTGAAACAAAACTCACCTCCTTGCCTGGTTTAGGTTTTGCAACCCCGAAAACGGATTTCGTTGTAAAAGCGACCTCAAGGAGAAGTGACGGACTGTGTTTTTGACATGGTGGTTAACTCACTCGTCTGTCACGTGAGGTAGTCAATCTGATCTCCGCCCCCCATTGTAATTTGTTAAAAGTTATGTCACACACCTGAAGGAAAAAACATCGAAAGTAAATGATGAGCTTTATTTATTGTTTTTAACATCGAGGTATATAGATGACATCATATTAGTTTCAGGTGTATCACATGACAGTTGGCATTTTTGTGTGCTGTGAAATGATCACAGTAAGTCTGTTCACAATTTTTTTTTCTGGGGATGACACCTTGTAAGATCTGCCTTCGCAACTTTGAAGTCCTTTAACTGTCCCGTATTATTCACTATAACACCACGCTGTACATTACATCCTCGGAACTTATGTATTTTATGACTGGGAGTTTGTGCCTTTTGACCATGACGTTTTGGTGTGAAATTATTGAATCTGTTTCAGTTGTTTGTCTAGAAAATATACACACCAGTATTACAGTTGTAATCCAAGGTCACATGTTTTAAGACTTTAGGAATGTATAACTTTTGGTGATTGGTTGACCAGAGTGACTTATTTGAAAAATTATTCTGGGTAATCAAACTTTTATTTTTTATTTTTTTAAGTTTCAGTTATTTACTTACTTGTATATTTATTTTGAGAGAGAGAATGAGTGGAGGATGGGGCAGAGAGAGAGAAGGAGAGAGAGAATCCCAAGCAGTCTCCACGCTCTCAGCGCAGAGCCCGACGTGAGTCTCGATCCCAGGAACTGTGAGATCATGACCTGAGCTGAAATCGAGAGTCAGGATGCTCGGGCACCTGGGTGGCTCAGTTGGTTAAGCATCCGGCTTTGGCTCTGGTCACGATCTCACGGTTCGTGAGTTCGAGTCCCGCGTCGGGCTCTGTGCTGACAGCTCGGAGCCTGGAGCCTGCTTCGGATTCTGTGTCTCTCTCTGCCCCTCCCCCAGTCACGCTCTGGGTCTCTCTTTCAAAAATAAATAAACATTGAAAAAAGAAAAAAGGATGCTTAACCGACTGAACCACCCAGGCACCCCATGAGTAATCAGACTTGTAAACCAAGGCAGCAGGGCTTGGGAAGCATGGCCGCGGGCCGAGCATTTACCCTGTGGAGCACTGGTTCCCCGCCGGCCGGGGTCTCTCTGCTGTGTTGAGTTACCATCCATGCCCTCTTTCCGTAGCTCTCTGTCACTTTTAAGTGCCACGAAGTAGTAGAAAGTGCCAGCTAAGATTTGCATTCCCCTGTAAACTCTAAAACAAGAGATCTCAACATCATCACCGTAGACTTCCCCTCAGGTTTTTTATCACATGGATTTTTATTTTTTTATTTTTTTAATTTTTTTTAACGTTTATTTATTTTTAAGACAGAGAGAGACAGAGCATGAACAGGGGAGGGTCAGAGAGAGAGGGAGACACAGAATCTGAAACAGGCTCCAGGCTCCGAGCTGTCAGCACAGAGCCTGACGTGGGGCTCGAACTCAAGGACCGCGAGATCGTGACCTGAGCTGAAGTCGGACGCTTAACCGACTGAGCCACCCAGGCGCCCCTATCACATGGATTTTTAGACACGCAGAGAAGTTGCAAGAATTCTGTAGTACAGTGGGCACCATATATCCACCACCTAGGTCGTGTAAAGTGTTGGCATTTTACTATATTTGCTGCACGCATATCCATGCAGCAGTCCAGTTTTGGGGGATGCATTTGAAAATAATGGTACCCATCAGTACACTTCGCTGCCCTGTTCTACTTTTTTCTCTTCGCCATAGATAAGTTTTGCCCATGTTTGAACTTCATAGAAATGGAATCCCGCAGGATGCACTCTTTTGGGTTAAGGCTTCTTTCGCTCAGCATAACATTTTCCTGATTGGCTATATGCTTTTAAACGCATCACCGCACCAGGCGGCCTTTTCCCCTTGGTTTCGGGCTGTTTTCGAAGGTGGGATCGTCAAGGGATTTTAGGAGCAATTTCTTTCGGGGGTGTGTGTATTTTTCTTAAGCCTCATCTTCCCCTTTCCGAACAGGGATGTGGTTTTTACACTTAATTTGGTCTTTTTCTCACTGGGTCTCTTCCTACCTCCCGCCCGTGCGTTCGGGGAGACCAGGCGCGCCTCTGGCCAGTTTGCAGACATTTGCCACCTGGTGGGCTCAGGCCGGTGCGAAGCTTTCAGCTGAGCCCTCCGCTTCTGAAGATTTAGATCGACACACGATCCCTTTACTTATTTATGTGTGCTACTTGGAAAATTTTAGGTAAAAGAAAATCCATCTATTTACTTTTGCAAAGTCTATGCTTGACCTTTGTGATTAACTTTTAAAAGATGAAGATTTTGTAAGGCATCTCTGAGGAATAATTTCTAGTTCCGTTGCAATAAATTATTAAAGCCGAAATGTCCTGACTTCAGTTTTCGGACACTAGATACAGGAGACTAACCAACAAAACCTACAAAATGAGATTTTTAAATCAGCTGCCATGAGTCGATACCAGTTAGCGAAATAAAGTCCTAGCTGCTGAAAAATAAAATGCTACATTGCTAAATTTACTTTTTTAAAATTTTGGACAGTGAGCAAGCACGATGGGGGGAGGGGCAGAGAGAGAGAGAGGGAGAGAGAGAGAGAGAGAGAGGGAGAATCCCAAGCAGGCTCCACACTGTCAGCACAGAGCCTGATGTGGGGCTTGAACCCATGGACTGTGAGATCACGACCTGAACCGAAAGCAAGCGTCAGAGGCTTAACCGATTGAGCCACCCAGGCGCCCCCCCCCAAAATGCCAGAAATAAATCAACCGTGCCTTTTGCAGAAGGCCCACTATTACTGAAGCTCTGAGTTGCTAAACCTCTCTAGCTGGGCATAAACTAGTTAAGTTTTCGTCAGCAGGACTGGTGTATGTTCCGGTACGGTGACATTGGCCCTGCCCGTGGAGCAGTGGGCACGCACATGTCTTGCCTCGTTTGTCCGATACTTACAACACTCCCTTTTGTGCTGGGCACGGTTCTAGGGAGGGACTCCCGTTACAGTGGGGGGTGGGCGGACATGGGTGTTGTTCTAATGGCACTCGCATTCTGGAAGTAGAGTGGGTCTTCTATTAATATTTCTCTCAGATTTTTTTTTTTTTATTAATGGGAGGCAGTGCTCTCTTCAAGTGCGGTTTAGCTCTGGGTAGAGGCAGGGAGGGTAACGTCTACTCGTAATGAGATTGCAGACAGAGTCTGTAACTCTGAAAGAAATGTTACTGGGGACATGGATTAGGAGATGTAATAAAGGACCTCGTCCCCTGTTTAAAATTCAGACTCATAATAGAAGGCTTAAGAGACACTCGATGAATGGAATAATGGGAATCATTTATTCTGAAGCCAGAGGGTTTCTTGGGAGCAGAAACCTTTTGAATGACTGCAGGGCCCTCCGGCTTATGGGCCATTCAGGAGCAGATTCCACGGGAGTCCAAGGGCCAGCGCCCAGTCCGAGAAGAGCCGTGACGGGGTCCTGGGGCAGATGGCAGGGAAACGGCTGTGCATGCGATTCCCGCCCCCCTCCCCCCGATGAGCTGACGTCACATTGCTTTTGCCCCCAAAGAACGGCGCACTATGCCCCCAATGCCGGCACCTTGACAAACTCTTGAAGGGCCAGCCTGATGGGTCGAAGTGGCTGCTTTGGAGACCATGAGGAGCAGATCATGAGTCTGTCTGAGCTCAAGGTGGGCAAGGTCAGCGCACCTTGGGTGCCAAGGATGTGGAGGTGGGATGCGGCCGCCGTGCCTGGGCTCTGAGTTCTGTGTTCTCCAGGGTTATCCCGTGGCTTCCAAGCATGTGCAGAGTAATCCTGGGCATAGCAAACAAAATATTCCTTCCAGAGGGTCAGCTCATAACACGCGGTCTGAACATGAGTTTATTTCCCTCGGAATGTTTGGGAGAAGAGACTTCCTTCCGCTCACTTGCTCTACGTTGAGGGACCGCATCCAGCTTCGGATCTGAACTCTTTTCCTAGAGATTAGGAGTGTTCATGAGCCCGAAGGAAGGTCCGCAGAAGAGAGAGAACATAGAGATTCGGTTGTATTTGTCACTTCGCACCGATAAAATTAAAAAGTGGGGGAGGACTCCTGGTCGAAATAAACGACACTTGAAATTGTTTCAAGGATGGAAAGGCTGGATGGTTTTTATTTTTCACAGGAGCATCGTGGCGTTTTGATCATTCATGGCCCCTCAATTGCTGCTGTCTGCTCAGGATATGTTACAGATGGGTTATGCTGATTTCGCTAATTTTTGCCAATAATTTAAGCATGGAAGGATTCAGGGAACCTCCCGAGCGATAAGAACACAGCTGCTGAGGATAACTTTGAGAGAAGAGGAGTATGTCTTGAGCCTCTCACATGATTTGGGGGCAGTAGCCACAGCTAAGCAGCTGCAGATGGCGTGTTTTCAGCTCGCACTGTGGCAGTTTGGGAGTTTTCTCCATCTTTTTGTTTGTAGCGAACAAAAGAGCAGCGCGGAACTGAATCGGCTAGATCAAGTGTATATAAATTCTACGGATGGTGTCTCTACTCCATCTTGACTGAAATATTAAACTTCTGCCTCAGGAAGGGAAAACCGACCCGGTGATTTACTGGTGTCTGATTAAACCCCATCTTCACATGCCTCTAGAATGTGTGTGCTTTGACTTTCCATCAATGGGTAAACATTTACATTGGCCTTTGCCCTTAGAAATTCACTATTCTAGCAAAAAACCAATGAAACAATTTGTGCTTTCGCTGTTCCGTGAAGTGTTCTGCAGCATCTGGAAGGGAGGAGGGGCCTGGATTTCAGTATTAATTCCTTTAGTTTGCAGGAGAAAGGGAAGGCTTCTAGAGGAGGGCTTGTCAGGGGTCACGTCTTCATGGGGAGAAGGGGAGGAGATGCCAAAGAAATCACAAATATTCTAATAATCCTCCCGGAAGTGGCTTGTACACACCCCCTCCCACTGCTCTCTGTTATTGTTGGACTCCAAAGAAAGGCCTGCTGGACCTGCCTCTACTCCCCTGGGTGATTCTTTCTTGTGTTCAGAACCTTCTTGACTTCCTGTTGCTCAGATGCTGGGCATGTTCTGTGGGTTAAAAAAAGCATATGGCTCCTCAAAGATCCTATTCTGTGCTCCCTAAATCCAGATGAACCAGTCCGACCTACATCAAGGCTTTTTTTTTTTTTTTTTTTTGCCACTATATCTTTTTTGTTCTTGAGTTGCATAACTTAATTGGAAGTTTCCAGAAGGCTGATCCTTCTCATCTTGTCTTTATAGTTAGTGTCTCTGTTTTGTTCCAGTTTGTTGTTGTTGTTATTGTTGTTTTAATTGCCGAGTCATGGGAACACATTTTCACCCAGCACTAAGTGGAAATGTAGGCTTAACAGGCCCTGAAATGCAGTTTTTTGTAGGCGTGTCCCTGATTGCCTGTAGGCCCCTGCCTCCGACCCAAGGCCACCGGGTCCTCCTAGAGCTCAGCCCTGGTCATAGGTTTTTCATCTTCGAATGTTTCGATTCCAAATAATTTTCAGAATCGGTGGAAGACAGTTCCATGTCTGATACCTGGAGATATTCCCCTTGACTCCATAGTGAAAGTGAGAGATTGCTAGAGAAGACCTATAACTTTGCTTTTTACTTCTTTTTTTTAAATGTTTTATTTATTTTTGAGACAGAGGGAGACAGAGTGCAAGTGGAGGAGGGGCAGAGAGAGAGGGAGACACAGAATCCAAAGCAGGCTCCAAGCTCTGGGCTGTCAGCACAGAGCCTGATGCGGGGCTAGAACCCACGAACCATGAGATCATGACCTGAGCCCAAGTCAGATGCTTAACTGGCTGAGGCACCCAGGCGCCCCTGCTTTTTACTTCTTGTATGGGACTTCTATAGCCATCAAGACTTTTCTTTTCTTTACATGTAATATTTTTTCTTTAAATGTAGTATTAAAGGTCTTAGGCAAATATTAATATTTTCAGTAATACGTTTTGGAGTGGAGACATTGTGACTCCAGTGCTGCTGCTGACCATCCCACTCCTTCTGGTAGACAAGTCCAAGGTCACAGAGCATCCACAGCCCTCTGTGCCTTGGGCCTATTGTTAGACCATATAGAATTTTTCAAAAAATGCATTTTTGAAATGTGAGTGAAAAGTGTCGCTATGCGGACAGAGCCGATTCCCCACCCCACCCTCTTGCCCCACTGTATTGCCTTTATTCTGTTTCATTTTATATATTCACTTTATTTTACTTTTCTCAGGCACCTGCCCTGGCCTTCTGTTGAATTCAGAGTTAGGGAGAGAGATTGAAATGTGGCTTCCTCTCAGCCCCGAGAGGAATAAAACAATATTTTATTGTTTACCAAGATCTCTTAGTATAATTTCTCGGGTATTTCACAAAACAAAAACTGCAAAAATTAGCAAGGATGTTACCTCCCTTCCATCTTCAGTTACAATTACACGCATAACTTTGTTCTACAATCATAACCAAGTAACAGTTATCAGTAAAAGAGCAGTTCCTCATACTAAATGCTCATAACACATTTGTAACAAATACCACTGTATATCAGTGCAGTTGACCCTTGGACACCGTGGGGGTTGGGGGCGCTGACCCCCCACACAGTCGAAAATCCGCATGTAACTTTTAACTCCCCAGAACTTAACTACTAATAGCTTACTGTTGACCAGAAGCCTCACCGATGACGATTAACGCTTACTTTGTATGTTATGTGCATCACATACGGTATTCCTACAGTAAAGCTGGAGAAAGAAAATGAAATTAAGAAAATCGTTAAGGAAGAGAAAGTAGGTTTTCAGTTCTGTACCGTATTGGAAAAAATCTGCATAGAAGTGGACCCACGCAGTTCGAATCTGTGCTGTTCAGTGGTCAACTATTTTTAGAGATTTTGATGTGATAAATGAGCTTGCCTGCTCCTTGCTTATTAATTTCTCTAATCAGGGACAGATTGATGATGTCTGTTTGCGGGGGATTATATGTGTCTAGATAGTTTCTATGTTTTGTTTTAACCACACTCATTGTAGAGAGACCCTTTGACATGAAGTACTTTGATGGAAATGGAAGAAGAGATTTTAAAGTACATTTGGCAAGTTCAATTTATGTAGCATTTTACGCTTTTATCTGAAAATCAACAAATGATGTATTTCCAAGTTGATCTTTGATTTGTCATTGGGGGCCAGGTCAGAAAACTTATTCTGTAAAGTAGTAGACCATTTGTCTTTTGATGAACAAAAAGGATTTTGTGTACTTTTGTGTTATATTTGACAACATCATAATACTGTCCTGATCAGGATTGGTCACGTGACTTACGTGTTCAACAGTTTTCGAACTGGTTTCCAGGAGGTTTGATGTGGGTGATTATCCTGACTTAGCTTTCAGAGAAACTAGATTAAAATTGTGGAATACAAACCATTAGAAAAGAAGTTCCTGTGTGTGTGTGTGTGTGTGTGTGTGTGTGTGTGTGTGTGAAAACAGCTGCCTCTTCTTTAAAGTTGGGGTGTGGATTAGTGTTAGATAATGTGTTTGATGTCATGAAGACTGATCTGTAGCGAGGAGGTAGCTACTAGTGGGTAGGGAAGTTCTTACAGAATTTATTTAAAAAACATTTTTTTTAATGTTTATTTTTGAGAGAGACAGCGCATGAGCTGGGGAGGGGCATAGAGCGAGAGGGAGACACAGAATCTGAGGCAGGCTCCAGGCCCCAAGCTGTCAGCACAGAGCCCGATGTGGGGCTCCAACTCACGACGTGTGAGATTGTGACCTGAGCCGAAGTCAGACCCTTAACCGACTGAGCCACCCAGGCGCCCCTGTGTTTATTTACCTTAAAAGAGAGTGTGTGTGCACACACACGTGTGAGTGGGGGAGGAGCAGAGAGAGAGAGGGAGAGAGAAAATCCCAAGCAGGCTCTACTCTGTGCGGAGCCCGACATGGGGCTCGATCCTACTATCATGAGATCATGACCTGAGCTGAAATCAAGGAGTTGTAAGCTTAACCAACTGAACCACCCAGGGGCTCCTATATATTTTTATTAAGAGGAGGACCCTGTACATGTAAATGGTTAAGGGCTGTGCTAAGGAGGAAGGGATCTACCCGAGGAAGGGATGATACTGAAAATTGATCCCCTGATCCCCATGCCTGGGGATCCCCACGCCTGGGGATCCCGGCCTATGTTTTATTTTTGTTATTTCAAAGTCACTCGTACCTATGGCAGGTGGTCTGTCTTCTGCAGCAGGGTCCCCGCTAGATGGGCATTTGTTCCCTGGGGAGAAGCTGGACCTCCGGGTTCTCTGTCCGTTTCCCTCAAGAGGCGAAAGATGGATGGTGTACGGGTGGGAGGGAACATGACCCAGCAACCCTGCACCTGTGCCCGAACACTTTCAGTGAAGCAGCTCTTCCGAGGCCCCGGGTCAAAGATTAATGGAGAAGAAGCAAAGAAGGGACAGTGAAGTTTTCCTTAACCCTCTGTACTGCGAGCCCTGCTTCCCACGATTTCTAGGGTAAGCTCTGTGCAACCTTTAATAAAGAAGAGGCTAATAATTAGGTGGGGATATAGGGTGGGGAATTCAGCCCAACAAAATAACCACGATTGGTGAAAAGATTTATGTAGAAGGATCCTCAAAGCAGTATTAGTTATGATGTGAAAAACTGGAAAAATACTGGCTGTAAAGCATTAAATTATGATTCTCCATATGATCAAGTAATTTAAATCAATTAAATATCTTGTTTTATAGGGCCATTTAATGACGTGGGAAAATGTGCACAGAATATTAAGTGAAAACATTTTCTTGCTAAGCAGTATATATATATAATGGATCCCAGTTTTGCAGGAAAATTAAATATGCATATGCATTCTCAGAACAAGGATACATTAAAGAATTTACAGTGGTTATTACTTGTGGTTATGTGTAATTATCATTTTCTTTCCGCGTTTGTTTTCCAGTTTTTCTAAAATGAACATATTAATTTTGTGAGAGGAAAAAACATAGTATTAAAGTACTTGAATTCTATGACTCCGTTATATGTATCCTTAAAAAAAAGTAGTTTGTTTCAATAAAGTTTCCTGGTTCAGTGTAGTGTGGATTTATTTTATTACATAATCTTCTTGATTTGTTCTTTTGAGTATAATTAAAAGAAGTATTTAAGGCCCAGAATTAGCAGATATTTATTAGATACTTACTACGTATTCTAAGCCTACTTATCAGAAAGCACTTACAATCCGAGGTTAGTATCATGTAGGCAGATCTCCTTTGAAAACTGTTACTTGGCTGATATTATATGTTGAGTTTAAGCACTATATATTTTTAACCTTTTGACTACCTTCTTTTATTTAAACTTGTTACATAGGAGAAAATACATGTATGGATACCATAAAGGCATTAAATCAACCTACTTTCAGGAGATTGATTTTTTACTATTAATAATACATTTTATTGGTAAGGCACTGAATGCTTTTATTTATTTATTTATAATTGTTTTTTTAAAAAAATTTTTTTTTTTTCAACGTTTATTTATTTTTTGGGACAGAGAGAGACAGAGCATGAACGGGGGAGGGGCAGAGAGAGAGACA
Source organism: Lynx rufus (assembly GCF_022079265.1). Taxonomy (NCBI): domain Eukaryota; kingdom Metazoa; phylum Chordata; class Mammalia; order Carnivora; family Felidae; genus Lynx; species Lynx rufus. The sequence goes on from NW_025814840.1 coordinate 15,817,217, forward strand.
CACACACAGAATCAGAAACAGGCTCCAGGCTCTGAGCCATCAGCCCAGAGCCTGACGTGGGGCTCGAACTCACGGACCGCAAGATCGTGACCTGGCTGAAGTCGGACGCTTAACCGACTGCGCCACCCAGGTGCCCCTATTTATAATTGTTTTTAATGTTTATTTATTTTTGAGGGAGAGAGAGACAGAGTGAGAGCGGGGGAGGGACAGAGAGAGAGAGGGAGACACAGAATCGGAAGCAGGCTCCAGGCTCTGAGCTGTCAGCACAGAGCCCAACGCGGGCCTCGAACTCAAGAACCGTGCGATCATGACCTGAGCCGAAGTCGGATGCTTAACCGACTGAGCCACCCAGGTGCCCCGGCACTGAATGCTTTTATATACATTATTTTGTTGAATCCTCATAGCTAGTATTCCTGGACAATGAGGACATCTTTCTTAGTGGGACTAAGAATTAAGTTAGAGACTTCGGCATTTACTCTCAAATTACTGTTGTCGCTCTTTGCTTATCTTTGAGAGCAGAGATACCTTGATTCGGATAACATCCATGTGTTTTTGGCAGTGTCATTGCCAGCCCTTTGATACTGTGCTTTTTGACATTTACATTAAAAATAAAAATTAGCTAATTTGTAAGTTATAAGGTCTCAAAAAGTAGTTCATTCTTCCTTCACGCTTGTTAATGCTTCTATTAAAATTCCGGAATGGCTTATTAAATTAAGTGCAGTGTCAAAGGCTAATTGTCTCTCCGTGAATTATCTACATGACTTACGAAAGCACGATTTAAGAATTATGTTTGAATAGCAAGTCTGAAGTCAGTTTTTAGTATCTATCAAATTGTAACGATCGTGGATGAAAAGTATTAATAGATGATGAAGTCCATGCCTGTGCTACAAAAGACGCCTCTAAAATATATCCAGCGTTAATGTCCTTGAAATCGCTTGCCCTTCTTAGCGTCACATGTCTGAGGCACAAACGGGTGGTCTGAATGTCTCACGCAGCACGGCCTGATGGATCAGAAAGCCGTGACAGCGTCCGGTGGGGGTTTGGGCACTGTGGTGACCTAGGCTTTGACTGTGACTGAGCACTGCACTTCCTTGGGCAAGTGGTACCTCGATTTGCACAACTCAGAATGGGGATGTGAGGCCCGCTGTGGAAGATGGTTGTGAGCTCACGGAGGGCGCTCGTACAAGTGCTTTGCCTGCTACTGGCACGTGTAAGTGCTCAGCGGCTCCCAGTTACTGTTTCTCGTGTGCGTTATTTGAGCATCGAGCATGTGCTACAGGAGCCCATGCCTGTGCTTATGCTCAGGGAGAGAAAAGACAGCTGGAAAAGAAAGGAATACGACTGCCTAGAGAAGCTGAGGGAGTTTTGAATGAATACGGGTATTTTTTTAAAAGTCAGAACGCGAAGGAAATCAAGTTTTAAGCCGAGGGTTAATATTCCTCTCATTAGTGATAATGAGAGTCAGAAACAAAGTTGATTTGAAAACAGTTGGTTTGGATTCTTGCAAAGGAGGTGCCCTCCATGCTGGACAACCTGCTGGGATCCTTTGAAGATAAGAGTCCGGGTGTGCTGGGTCTTTCTGCCTGCTGGACTCGGCCCCTGGGGTGGGATCAGCTCCATTTGTTTGAAAAAGTGCCACCAACTGGTATTAAAGGAGATAGTTGCGGTGACAGGTAGGTGTAGGATGACAAAAGAGAGACTTTAAAAAAAAATTTTTTTTTTTTAACATTTATTTATTTTTGAGAGACAGAGACAGAGCATGAGGAGGGGAGGGGCAGAGAGAGGAGGAGACACAGAATCCGAAACAGGCTCCAGGCTCCGAGCTGTCAGCACAGAGCCCGACGCGGGTCTCGGACTCACAAACCGTAATATCATGACCTGAGCCGAAGTCGGATGCTTAACTGACTGAGCCACTCAGGCGCCCCCAAAAGGGAGACTTTGTAAAGCAGACTGTGCACGTATCATGTCTGTTCCCATTAAACTTCCTGATCTTGACTTCGGAAGTTGAAAGGTGTTTATTTTTATTATTATTATTTTTTTGCTAGATACCCTTTTACTTCGAACCTTCCTGATAGTTTCTGTTGGGGCCCAGAGAAAGAAATGACCTTGGTAAAGACTTGCAGCGGGTGTGGTCTTGTAGCTGGTGCGGAGCAGGGCCTGAGTGCCCCATGTGTATCTTATCACTGAGCGAGAGGAGACTGCCCGGTTCTTGCTGTGCCCCCAGCACCCAGCAGGGCACTCATCCCTCCGCACTCTGCGGTTCCTGGTCTTGTGAACCCTCCCGCTGGCCCCAGTCCCCGTCCTCTGTGACTTGCCCTCCTTGTGACCATGTCGAGTACTAACCCCCCTGCCCCCCTTCTCTCTCCCCTCCGCTTCTATGACCACTCTCTCGCATGCTGTGACTGCCTTTGGACATTTCTTCTCTGCCATGGCTGGCCTCTCCTTCCTGAATACCTTCGAGGTGTTGGGGTCCCTTCTGTTTGCTCTCGCTCTGGGTGATCCTACCTTCCTAAGTGGCTTGTTTCACTACCTCTGTGATGGTGACCTCCGAATCTTTACCTGTCTGACCTTTTTTCCACCCACCTTCTAGCCATCTTCTGGGTATTCTTTATTTAACTTAATTTATTTTATTGTATTTTTTTGAGAGAGAAACACATAGCGCGAGCAGGGGAGGGGCAGAGAGAGGGGGAGCCACAGAACCTGAAACAGGCTCCAGACTCTGTGTTGTCAGCACAGAGCCTGACTCGGGGCTCCAACTCGTGAACCGTGAAACCGTCGGCCTGAGCTGAAGTTGGACGCTTAACCTACTGAGCCACCCAAGCGCCCCTGGGTATTCTTGATACATTTCAAAGAAGTGAGTCCATTTTGGATCGATGATCTTCCCCCACAAATGTCTCTTACCCTCTTTTCCCCTTTGTACCAAGCTATCACATGGACCTAGTCTGCGGGTTAGACAAAGTTTGGTGTCCTCCTTAACTCAGTCCTAATGCCACATCTGTCCACTTGTATGCCAGCATCTACTAGTTGTGCTTCAGAAATCTTTTTTTTTTTTAATTTTTTTTTAACATTTATTTATTTTTGAGACAGAGAGAGACAGGGCATGAATGGGGGAGGGTCAGAGAGAGGGAGACACAGAATCTGAAACAGGCTCCAGGCTCTGAGCTGTCAGCACAGAGCCCGACGCGGGGCTCGAACTCACGGACCGCGAGATCATGACCTGAGCCGAAGTCGGCTGCTCAACCGACTGAGCCACCCAGGCGCCCCCAGAAATCTCTTTAAAAATAAATAAATAGGGGCGCCTGGGTGGCGCAGTCGGTTAAGCGTCCGACTTCAGCCAGGTCACGATCTCGCGGTCCGGGAGTTCGAGCCCCGCGTCAGGCTCTGGGCTGATGGCTCAGAGCCTGGAGCCTGTTTCCGATTCTGTGTCTCCCTCTCTCTCTGCCCCTCCCCCATTCATGCTCTGTCTCTCTCTGTCTTAAAAATAAATAAACGTTGGAAAAAAAAAATTTAAAAAAAAAATAATTAATTAATTTTGAGCGCGAGGGAGGGAGTGACGGGGGGGCGGGGTGGGGGGGAGAGAATCCCAAGCAGGCTCCACGCTGTCAACACAGGGTCCAACGTGGGGCTTGATCTCACCCATGATCCTGGAATCTGACCTGACCTGAAATCAAGAGTAAGACACTTAACCGACTGAGCCACCGAGGCGCCCCCAGAAATCCCTCTTGAATCTTTTCCCCCCTGTTCCTGCCGCACATCAGGACGTACCATCCTGTGAACTTAAAACCGCTCCCTAGCCTGTGGTTCCAGTAGGGTAGCCACCGGCCTGCATGTGGCAATGTAAGTTTAAATGAGGGAAAATTAAATACGGAGAAAAGTTCACCTCCTCAGTCTCATGAGCTGCATTTCAGGTGTTCGGCAGCCGCCTGGAACGTTGTCCTCGCTGACGGGGCAGATGGAACGTTCCCATCACTACAGAAGGTTCTGTGGGACATCACTGCCTAGCTGACCTGCCTGCTCCCAGCTTCTCATTCTCTCCGGCTCATCCTTCCTATTGCTGTCAGCATTTTCTCCATAGAAGCAGCGATGTAGTTAAAACCTTCTCTTGGGTGTGTGGATAAAACCTGAGCCCCTCTGCAGGGCACGTAAGCTCTCCACTGCCTCAGTCCTCTCTCCGGGCTGGAAACTCCTGCCCCTGGCCCCCTTATGTGCATCCCTGGCTTTGCTGTTCTCTCCTTTCCCAGGGCTCCTCTCTGCTTGGAATGCCCTCCCCCTCCTCCTTGTCCTTTTCATAGACTTTCCCTGCACCACTCTGTCTCCGGTAGTGACATTCCTCATGGCCTTGAGGAATGTTTACTACTCTGGCCGCCATGTGAGGGGGTGTCTGGGGCGTGCTCAAATTTTTTGTCCTTATGCCCTCTGAAAGAACTTAAAAGTTTTTTTAATGTTTATTTTTGAGAAAGAGAGAGAGACAAAGGCAGACCGACCATGAGTGGGGGAGGGGCAGAGAGCGAGGGAGACAGAATCTAAAGCAGACTCCAGGCTCTGAGCTGTCAGCACAGAGCCTGATGCGGGGCTTGAACTCACAGACGGTAACATCATGACCTGAGCCAAAGTCGGACGCCTAAGCCACTGAGTCACCCAGGCACCCCTGGAAGAACTTTTAAAAAACTTTGTAGTCTCCACTGAGGGTTGATGGGGGGGTGGGTGATGGGCACTGAGGAGGGCACCTGTTGGGATGAGCACTGGGTGTTATATGGAAACCAATTTGACAATAAATTTCATATTAAAAAAAAAATAAAAAGAGATGTGAACCAAAAAAACAAAAAAACTACAGAGTCTCTCCCATGTTTTTAAGTTCACACCCAACATTTTGGTCACAAGGTCAAATGATTTATTTTTGGTAATGGGAAGTGTGAGGTATTAAAAATCTTAAACAGTGAAACTAATACGAGGGTTGTCTTAGTTGAAATAGAGTTTTTGACAGTATAGTTTGAGAGAATCAATTCTAACTTCCTGATTGAAAAATACAGAATTCAAGTAAATTTGTCATCTGAGGAGTTTCCCTAACATGGCTTGAACGTTTTGGCACTGGGGGGAAAAAAATGTCCAGTTCATGTATAAGAGAATCCATACCACTAATCTATATTTCTTCATTTTTTTTTTCCCCCTGGGTCAGATGGGTCAGAGTTTCCCCTTAGCAGAAATATGTTTAAGGCACTTAAAACCAGGAAGCATTATGAATTTAAAGGGTCATGATTAATTACCAAAGACATCTTCCCCGACGATCACATTTTGAATTATCCCTTTGGCGCCCTAGGGGTTGGCGTTTGAACTTTGGGACCATGCACCATGTTAAGATTTCGGGAGACAGCAGCTGTTGGGAAAACAGAAATACCCATCCGTTTTCGGGAAGAGTGCATGGAAGGTGAGGGTCTAGAGACAGATTCCTTATCCACCCTCTGCCTATCAACTATTCCTGGACTCCTGGGAGAATCTTAGGGCCCTGGGGGCTGCATGCCTCATTGTCTGCCCCAGGGCCCAGCCTGGCCATACATTTGAGGCCTGGAGAGTAATCTGTCTCCTGCTGTTAGCTCACTCCTCCTCCCCGTGGTTCACCTCCTTTTCCGGAGATGCAGTGGGGGAGTGCTCCAGAAACCCCCCCCCCCCATCCGATAGGCTTGTCCACCGCTGGCCGGAGGAAGCAGGTTACTTACAATATGCTAGACTAGAAGTGGCTTTGTCATGGGAAACAATAGCTGTGTTTATGGCTCCTTGGCTGGATTTTATGAAGCCTTATATAACCAGCTTTCTCGGCGAGTGAAGATGGCATATGTCTCCCCTTGCATTGCCTGCACGACGGGAGTGTGCGTGTCCCGAGGCTTCCGTTTCTTCCTGCGGTGACCCCCGGCCTCTTGCACTGGAGCTGAGGTACTGTGTATGCAGAGTTAGGATCAGCCTGCTTCCTCCCCGGCTCTCGCAGAGATAGACCACTTGTGTCATCCACCAGGCACGCTCTTTAATTCGGGCTGTCATCTCTTTTGGGAAATTACATAAACAGATACCTTCAGGCATAAAGAAGAAGCCACTCTCAGACAGCAGTCCTTTGGTTCTCAGTCAGCCCAGCAGCCCATTCTCTCATCCCTTCACGTGCCTCACCCCTGCTTTGCAGGGCCTAAGGCGTTTGCCCCGATCAGGCGGCATGCCCTTACAAGCTCGAAGTAACCAGAAGATATTAGACATGCTTGATTGGAAATAAAGAGAGGGTTGACTTTGGCTGTAACTTTTAAGGGAGAGTGACTGGGGAAATAAATTGATTTTGTGTAGTTTTTATTCAAAATGCGCTTTCTGATTCTGCTTAATACAGCACCGCGCAGATATGCAAAGAAATGATTTTTCTTGTTGTTGTTAACTGTCACCAGTACTGGCCCTTCCTTTGAAAAGTTGAAGTGGCTGTCATGTTTATAGCTCCTTCCAGAGCTGAGCCTAAACTTCTCAAGCATCCCTGGCAAGCACCCAGCAAAGCCCAAGGTCTTGCTTTCTGAGCCGGTTCAGGGCCAAGGGGGCCCCTCAGATGGCGGTAAACTCCAGCGTGGACTCTTGCCCGTGGTTCGCTGGGAGCCCAGCCTGTGTGCGAGCAAAGCCCACATGTTTGCTTTCTCATCGCAAGTACATTAGTTGCTAATTTTTCATCTGATAAGTCTGAGTAGCACACATCGAGGAAGGTGCTTCTTATCTTGGACCAGAGATGCCTAGGGTAGATAGGTGATTGATGAATGGTTTGCGGAGGATGTGATATGTTTCTGCACAGCCTGCCGGGAGTGGGTTGTGGCCTTCTTCCCACCTGGCAGCGTGGGATTCTGGTCCTGGTGTTGGGCACTCACAGGCCTCAGGCAAATCTGCTTTTCCCGGCTCTGGTCACATCTGCCGGAGGGGACACGGGAGGGGGACTGTCCCAGATCTCAGTGGAGGCAGTTCTCCTACTGTGGGTGGCCACCCTCGCTGAACCCCTGGGGGCCAACAAGGCTGTGTCAGGCGGCTGCGCCACGCGGGGTGGGCACACGTGGGCGCGCGGCACGGGCGTGTGGGTTTCTCCAGAATTGGCAACGTGTTTGGATCTGACAGTTTACAGAAGCTGGTGCAACTTCCTTGCAACAGGTAAAAATGTGCCCTTGGCCAAAATTCTTACTCGGCAGGCAGCGCTTTGCTGAAAAGCTGTCGACATTCTATTACCCTGAATCCACCTGCCAAGTGGTATAGTGAGTGGGGGATACGCGGGGTCAGGAAGCAGCCATTGGAGGAGATCCACCGCGGGGCTCCTTGAGCCGGTCCTGGCTTCAGCAGGACGGGAGCTTGGCCACAGCTGCCGTGTCCCCAGATGAGGAGAAGTGGCTTTGTTGTTTATTTTTAAAAAGCAGAATGTAACCCGAGTCCAGGACCCCCACGCCCACTCTGTCGGGGTCCAGGTTTTGAAGCGTGTGACAGGTTGCTGTTCACCCAGTGACTACTCACTGTTTGCTAAGCCAAGTGATGTCAACTGAATCGAACGCATTCCAGGCCATGAGGGAAATTGCTTGATCAGCAACTGTTGAAGTCCATTTAAATGAACAAGCCAAGGGGCGCCTGGGTGGCTCAGTCGGTTAAGCGTCTAACTTCAGCTCAGGTCACGATCTCACAGTCCGTGAGTTCAAGCCCCGCGTCGGGCTCTGGGCTGATGGCTCAGAGCTTGGAGCCTGCTTCTGATTCTGTGTCTCCCTCTCTCTCTGCCCCTCCCCTGTTCATGCTCTGTCTCTCTCTGTCTCAACAATAAATAAACGTTAAAAAAAAAAATTAAAAAAATAAATAAATAGATGAATGAACAAGACAAAAACCCCAAAGTTGGGAAGTCTGTGTGTTAGATAATGCAGGGGCCAGCCTGCAGTCTGAGAGAGTAAGCTTGTTTCATCGGGAGGGAGGCACATCTCTAGGACTCGTGCCCCAAGGGTGGGGCGAGTTCCAGAGTTGAGGGGCGTCTGAGACCTATTTGTCTGGGTTCATCTCTGTCTGGCTCGCCAGTCTCTGATGAACCAAAGGGAAACAGGTGTCTTTGGAGTTGGACACGAGCTGTCTTTTAATTTTTTTTTTCAACGTTTATTTATTTTTGGGACAGAGAGAGACAGAGCATGAACGGGGGAGGGGCAGAGAGAGAGGGAGACACAGAATCAGAAACAGGCTCCAGGCTCCGAGCCATCAGCCCAGAGCCTGACGCGGGCCTCGAACTCACGGACCACGAGATCGTGACCTGGCTGAAGTCGGACGCTTAACCGACTGCGCCACCCAGGCGCCCCACGAGCTGTCTTTTAAAGGAACATTGACCAAACAGAGCAGGCTTGACTTTGGGAGCCGGAATCATGGACGAGCTCACGGCCAGGTGAGGGGGGTGAAGGGGCAGATAGTTATCCGCCAGCTGTCAGCAGCCTGCGGCTCACGTGCAGGTATACCTCGCTTTAGGAAAACTAGTACGTAAAGATCTTCATGCAGAAAACCTGTTTTTTAAAATGAGGCATTTAGGGGTGCCCGGGTAGCTCAGTCGGTTAAACATCTGACTTTGGCTCAGGTCGTGATCTCACGGTTTGTGAGTTCGAGCCCAACATCGGGCTCTGTGCTGACAGCTCAGAGCCTGGAGCCTGTTTTTCTGTGTCTCCCTCTCTCTCTCTGCCCCTCCCCCACTTGCGCCCTGTCTCTCTCTCTCAAAAAGAAATAAACATTAAAAAAATAAATAAAATGGGGTATTTATTTGCATTGCAAAAGTTGCTTCTGATGCATCGGACTCAGCCTTGCCAAAAGGAATTCACGTTTGGGCTTCTGATTCTACCTCTGAAATGTCTGGTCTCCACAGTAGTCTGAGCGATTGGACTCCCAGATCAGATCTTGTCATTTCTTTAGGCTGGAGTCTAGGCACCCGTTGCCACCAGAGAGGGGACTGTTGCCTGGCTTCTGCCGAATCCACTGTCCCCACCTTGTGCCTTCCCTTCCCCTGTCCAGACCGTGTCTGCAGTGCGTCTTCCCTGGGGGCAGCTGTGCCACCTGCCATCTGTCCTCCAGGCCCGGCCACTCCACGCTCGCTTGGCCAGCGCTGCTCCTCCTTCAGCTCTCAACTCGGACACCAGTGCTGAGAACACCCTTCTGACCTCCTCTCCCCAGTTCTGGACTCAGCTCCGCCCTCCCCGATCATCCGGGTCTTTTCCTCCAGGCACTTAGTACCCCCGCCCAGTACCCCCGCCGTGGAATCCCTCCGGTCCCCGTCAGGCCACGTGCTCTGGGGGAGGGGGGTGGTGGTGGTGGAGATCAAGCGACTGTCTTACCTTTGGTGCCTCAGTTTCCAGCATGTTCTTAGACGTGATGGGCGGTCGGCACATTTTTGTAGGTTGAATGAGGGTAAGAGTATTTCTTTTAAATCGCGAGTGTTTCTAATGTACTTTAATAGCCGACTTTCAGATAAACCATCTGCCGGAAGCCGAGTCATCCCAACCTGAGTGGCAGGGCCCGGGCTGTGGACGGATTGGTGACCGCCCCACAGGGAAGCGTCTTGTACTCCCGCTTTTAGGTAATTCGGCCTTAAAACTACCTGGGGTATTGTCTGCTGGGGAATGGCCCTCGGCAGGCCCCCTGGGAAAAGAACCATTCGGGAAGAAAATAAGGTTCCGCAAGAAATTGTGCGGCCTTACGTTTAGCCCTTGCCATCCCCTATGGAGACTCCTCTACTTACAGGAAGGATAGCCTCATGCGTTTGCCAGCAAAGGAGGCCAATAAAGGAGAGACATACGGATTTGAAAGCCCCGCTCTGGCAACTAAGGAGTGTATCTCTGGGCACAGGTGACTTCAACCCCTAGGCCCCCCCGGCCCCCTCCCCGGAGGTATTCCAGATGACTGAACCTAGTCGGTTAAGGTACAGAATGGTTCATTGGTTCCTAGGTGCATTGTCTCTCTGAGAATGCATGGGGCATGGGTTTCTAAGGCTTTTTCGGCCCCTTCCTGGCACCTCGGACCGAGGCAAACGCATTGTTCTTCTGGCCTCATGTGGTTAGGAGGTCATGTCCCTGTAACTGTTCCACTTGAGGTGTTGAGAAATGGAGGGCCTTTCATGCGAACAGCAAAGCAAACGCTTTATAGACTATAGATAATTATAGACAAACGCGGGTGCATAATGGAATAATGTAAGAAATTAATCAATAGTCAAAGGGTATGCGGGAACATAACGAGAAAATCGCCACGGCATTTCTTAAAGGTTGATTACACATAGGAACATTTTTGAAGTTAGGTAATGTTAGAAAAACGTCGATGACGTATCACTAGCAAATGACTAGATCACTAGCAAATATAATGCCACGTTTGCTGCAACAAATCGGCCAGTTCAACACACTGCTGTTGTCCGGGTCCATTTTTATTTTAGTTTCAGTTTCTTATTTTAGTGTTTTACTTTTAGTTTTTTTTATTTTCGTTTTGTTTTATTTTCATCGATGCCGTCCGTCCTTCGGGAACCCCTGGACCTGTTGGAGCTGGACTCCGGCAACCATCCGTGCAGCAAACGCGGGTATCCTAGTTATCGGGGTGGGGAACGCGGACGGTGGTGGTATAGACGCTACGTTTCAATGGTGGCTGCACTCACAGACCCTGGAATAGGAGACCGCGCTGTCCTTTTGGGAAGTGAAATTCTCACGAACCGTAGCCTTCCTACTACTACTCTTCTCTCTAGTGCTTGTTTTAATATGAAATTTAATCCTATTTAGAGTGTTAAATACATTATTAAATACTATAAATATGAAATTCAATAATAATAAACTGTTGCTTCTCCAGATAGACCATGCCTTTATAGCTATTCTGTTGGATTCAAGTGGAGCCCCCTACCCTTTCTCCATGCGAATACGGGTATTTTAGAATATATTAGTTGACCAAAAGAAAAAAAAAAAAAAAAGCGAACAGGCAATATTTTAGTAGTTTCTTTTTCTGGAACGAATTCTATTTCATGTTAGCGCATTGGAATTCAGATTCTTTTCATATTAGCACAGGTACGTTTCAGTGACCAGAAAATCATGTTAGGATCCTTCCTTGTGTGTGATTGGGGGCCCAGCTGTGTGTGCTATGCTTTGGGCCCTCGCTTTGAGGTTTCTCAGCAAGTTGCAAACCAGTGGCACTGCCCGTTTGGAATTTGTCTCGCGTGTGGGAAACCCACAGGGCAGTTCTCCTGTGACCACGTGAATCCTGGAAGGCTCTTACCGAATGTTCCGGAGCTGCCCGAATTGAGTATTCGTAGAACCGCTTCAGGGTGAGCCCACCCACTTGCTGGAATCTGAGTTGCCGTGAAGGAAGTCTTTTCTCTCCGGCCCTTCCTCTGCGTCTCGCCAGCATACCCCGCCGCCCCGCCACCCCCAGCTTCAGATCTGCTGTTAACTTTCGTTAGAAGGGTCTGAAGGCATCCTTAGTGAATGAGAGCAGTTCTGCAGGCAGCAAGGGAAGCCACTCACCTCTTCCCCGGCAGTGGAACTTTCCAGGTAATTGTCAGCCATCGTGGAAGACCGGATTCATACGTGTTCTGACCTAGTTACCATTTGGTTTGCAAGTGTTTATGGACCCAGTCGATCCTCTAAGCAAGCACTGAATGATGATTTCATAACGAAAGTAGGAACGTTTTTGCCTTTGACATTTTTAATGGAATCAAGCTCAAATTTCGTATGTCTCCAAAAGTCAGTTTTTTTTTCTTTTCTCAAAGAGAATATGGATGGGACAAAAATGGTCATTTGCTGCAAAGACTCTAATTCTAAGGATACGTGGAAGTCTACACATAGTCTCCTCCCCCACCCCCACTTCCTGAAAGTTAATTTAGACAGTTTCTATGAAAGTCAGGATTCTGAAAACCCCTATTGTTGGAGGAAGTACAAAAGATGACTTTGCAGACCTCGTCTCAAGCCCAGTCTGAGACTCAAGCCCAGTCTGAGCTGGATGGAATGAGATTAGTGCGCTGGGATAGAGTGTCCAGTCTCCAGGCCTTCTGTCCTTTGTGATGAAGGTGACAGCTGAAAAGAATCAGGGTCCGCCCAGTGACAGCAGTGGCCTTGCAGCACAAAGACTGGGGTGCCTCTGACCTTCGCCTGTCCTTGCTCCTTGCTCTCCTTCACAGGGGGACTGGGGGGTGCAGGGAGGTTTTGTCGGGTTGAAACTTTTTGCTAGACCTTTCATTGTAATCAGCCACTCAGACTTTCACATTTTTCTTCTTAACGTTTTTGTGTTGTTTTGTGTAGCCACTTTATTAAAGTAAGACCTTCATCGCCCCAAAGCTTGGTGCTCTCTGGACTGGAAATTACATGAGGTGGGGGATAGGTCTTGTTTATATGAATGAAAAGAGAGTAGTTGACAGGAAAGACACTGTGGCCCAGCGCCCCCCTGCCTAGCCAGGTGTAAATGACCTGATTCTTGCCAACAGTGTTGTAAGTGCTCAGTAGGAACCGGTTCCGATCACACGTTGGCTGTTCCTGATCTTCAGAATGAGTGCCTTCCCTGGAGTTCAAGAAGAGCCTTCTCAGACTTGTCTGCACACTGGGATCATGGTGGGGGGGGGGTCTTGAAAGACTACACGTGCCCCGCCCCACCCCAGAGGTTCTGATCCAATAGGAGTGGGGCAGCCTGGGGGCCGGGACTTCCTGAAACTCTTCAGGTGATTCTGACACCTGGCCGTGGCCAGGACACCCACCCCCCCCCACCTGTTCTGGCTCAGAGCCCTCACCTCAAATCTGGGATCGGGGGCCCTGCTCTTCCCCCGCCGCTGAGCTTTTGGGGGGTTATTGGTACTCTTTCTGACTTCCGGGACTTGGAATTTTTAGTGAACTTAAATGGTGTTAGAAACAGCAGAGATTCTTGGGGCGCCTGGGTGGCGCAGTCGGTTAAGCGTCCGACTTCAGCCAGGTCACGATCTCGCGGTCCGTGAGTTCGAGCCCCACGTCAGGCTCTGGGCTGATGGCTCGGAGCCTGGAGCCTGTTTCCGATGCTGTGTCTCCCTCTCTCTCTGCCCCTCCCCCGTTCATGCTCTGTCTCTCTCTGTCCCAAAAATAAATAAACGTTGAAAAAAAAAAAATTAAAAAAAAAAAAAAAAAAAAAGAAACAGCAGAGATTCTGACCAGATGTAAGAAAGAGTCTATTAAATTTGGGAGACTGGGGCCATTTAATGTGGTTGACCTGGGAGAAGATTTAGTGAATGCTGAAACGCACTGATGTTGCTAAACCCTTAAAGGGAAGAGTTAACAGCGAGGCTGGGAAAAGTGTCCAACGGTTGCCTTTAGTGCTTGTTCAAGGTGTTTCTCCCAGGGAGAGAACGAAGAGGGAACTCTCTGGAACAGAATTACATGGGCACAGTTGCTCCAGAAAGAGCTACTGGAATGGATGATTAGGAGCTTACAGTGAGGTTTGGGTGACATCCCTACCCAGGCCCCTGTGGCTGTTAGTCATGTCTCCCTTGGTTCTGCATCCTTGGTGCTAGCCCCTCTGACTCAACTTCCCCTTGTGTTTTTATGTTCTTCCCAGGACCATCTGCTCGCTTTTTATTCATTCACACCCATGCCCTGCCCCCCCCCTCCCCCCCATCATAGGCCTTAACCACCTACTAGCTCTGGCTACATTTTCCTTTTCCCTCTCCATTAGTTCATGTTTTATATTCGCTTTTTCTGTTACCAGTTAGGTGGAACTGGAGTCATACCCTGCAAGTCTGTTTTAGCTGGGGGGGGGTGCGGGGGGTGGGGGGGGTGCGGGGGGGTGATGGAGTGAGGTCTCCGAAAGATTGCGGGGGAGAGGGGCTTTGAGAAATCTCGGGGACTGGGACCAGTCTGCTGGTCGACAGGAGGCTAGAGGGTCAGAAGCCCGATCCACGGGCCAGAGGTCAAGGGAGCAGCTGAGTACGGCTGTGGGAGGGACCTGAGCTTGCCTGTGTGGGTTAGCATTGACCATGCAGAAAAAGAGCTAGTCCATGCCTACCCAGGCAAGGTCTCTGCCCTCGTATCCACGGAGAAAAAAAAACATCCCGGGGCCACGTGGTCCAACTACTCGCCTGTTAGAAATCCACTTTTCTAAAGATCCTCGTTATAGCTCTGTGACTATTGCTCATTTCACACAAGAACTTGTTTTTGTTTTTGTTTTTAATGGGATATCTTTATTTTATTCTCTGTGTTGCCGAGAATTTTTGTCTTTTCATTTTATTTTGACAACTTGTTGGAACATTCTTGCCACTTGGCTAACTTTTGAGATGCCTAGCAACGTTTTATAGATATTTTGGAATGTTTCTCTCTAATCATTTTAGTGAAACCACAATAAATCATTTTATGAAAAGCACCCTAGAGACAATAAATCTTTACTGAGAGTTATTTCAGAATTCCTTATTCTGTAGAGCTATATATGCATTTAAACTTTTTATGTAATGTAGTCTTTGTGGCAGGCCCTAGAAAGGAACACCTCTAGTTAATATCTTGCTTACGTTCAAGAATATCTGGGAAAGTGGGTTGGTGTTGATCCACAGGCTGAATGCTAGCATCCTGTGGGCCGGTGGGGGCTGGCTCCTGGCTTCAGCCCCTGTCCCCGGCCACCACTAGGACTCTGTAAACATGGGCTATTAAACAAATGAGTATTTCTTGACTTTTAGGAGTACGACCAGCTAATGTAACATTTTAGAGGCATCTTTGTGGGGGAGTATTTAACTTTCAGAGAAAATATCTTCTTGTTTTTCTTGGAAGTGTTGTTTTTTGTTAGGAGTATGAGATGGGAGATGTCGTAATTTATGCAGCCCCCGGAAAGACGCATGTTTGGATTCATTTTGCAGCTGGTGTCTGAGTTTCCTAAGAAATTTGGATTTACCTGCATATGTCCGGCTCTGCAGTTGGGCTGCTGTTAAAACTAAGAATCTTGGGGCACCTGGGCGGCTCAGTCGGTTAAGCATCCGACTTCAGCTCAGGTCTTTCTCTCTTGGTTCTTGAGTTCGAGCCCCAGTCAGGGTCTGTGCTGATGGCTCAGAGCCTGGAGCCCACTTCAGATTCTATGTCTCCCTTTCCCTCTGCCCCCCCTCTGCCAGCCACCAAATAATAAAGCATTAAAAAAAAAAACCTGAGAATCTTTTGCAGTGAAGGAGCAGATCTTCTTAGTTACTTATAACGATTTTGCCCCCTCTTCTGGTTTTCTAGTTGTGCAGAGGAAAGAAGGAGATGTGGGATTTAAGGAGAGAAAGGCATGTGTGCTCCAGGGTTCTTTGTCGTGTGGCGAACATATGGAAAGGGTACACCGACGTTTGACATATCAGTGCTCCTTTCTACTCGGTAGTAAGAAATCAGGCTCGTTGCTGGTTTTCTGAGGCCCTTAAGGAAAGGTTTTGGAAATTTTTTTTTTTTTTAATTATAGAAAACTTACCAGTTTACCAAGTTTCTGGGTAACAATAAACCTTCCTTTCTTTGATGATTCAGGAAGTTTTGCTTAGCCCTTCTAATGCCTTTCAGGCCAGCAACGTGTAGACAGCCTGATACATCAGCTCTTGTTTGATTTTCCCAGGTAAACCAGAAGCTATTTTGATTCAGTACCAGAAGTCACAATTTATAATAGGCTATGACTGTTTTTTTTGTTTTTTTTTTTTTGGACGTAAACATTTTAGGTGTCCATAGTTGTATCCCGAAATGAAGAACCTTTAAAAAACAAAACAAAACAAAACAAAACAAAACAAAACAAAACAAAGACAAGTGGCAGGTGGTCCCATTCAGATCTACTAGTTTGGATGTGTTTACCTCCGGAGATGGAGTGAACGTAATTGTATCTGGCAGATAGCAGAGTAAAATTGTCGTCATTGCTAATTATTCAGTGACTCCTATCTCTGCCGCTTCCCATTTTAATTCAGACAGTAAGTGTCTGCAAATGTCTGTGCTAAATATTCCTCTCGCTATCAGACAGCCTCTAACAGCGTGTGTGTGTGTGTGTGTGTGTGTGTGTGTGTGTGTCTAAGAATTGATAATTTTACATTCTTTCCCTTCCCTTTCTCTGGTGGTTTATTTTCAGTAGTAGATTAGTAGAAACAGGTAATTCAGCCATCTTTCCCCCTGGTCCTGGTCGCCCCTTTGGGCATTGATTAGTGGGAAAGAAGGGACTAGGCTCAGCAGCGCTGAGCCTGCTGTCCTGTCTGGTCTGCCCGGAGCCCTGAGCGCCACCCCCACCCGGCCGGCTGCCCCTCGCACCCTGGGCGGACCTGGGGCTGGAGGAAGAGGATAGCCTTCCATGCAGTCCTGGTTAGTCCACACGTTACAGGATTGATTCCAGTCCTCCTGCTGACCCACGTGGAACATTTCAGTACTCCTTTTTTTTTTTTAAACCCCCCCCCTCCCTGAAATATAAACAGTCGAGTTATTTTCCAGTTTGGTCAGGGAAGTAGAGAATCACGTGTGAAATATTTGTGTAACAGGCAGAGTTACTCATTTCTGTGTTACTAAGTCTTCCCGTTCAGATACACTTGCCCATTTTCTCATGATTCCCATTCGGGCCGATACCTTCACACCGGGGTGCTGGGGGCACGAAATAGGTCGGTGAGCCCTCTGCCCTGCTCCCCGGAAAACAAACCCACACTCTGAATGCACCACGTTCCGATTTACCAGCTTTTCTTCTCAGCAGCCCTGAACTTGCTCAAGGTTTGAAACCTTTTGTTTGTTCTGAACTATATGGAGGAAAGTCTGAGGAAGCACAGGCTTTCCTGTTGGTATTATGTGTGTTTGAAGTCGGTGGATTTCAGTTCTCTCTTTAGAGGATTGCTTCTCTAGCCAGTTGCCCCTTGTCTGTTGCATGTTAATGAATTTGCTGTTTGTACAGTGACTCTGGTTGGCTGGGCGTTGGAAGATCTCACTCTCTTCACTGCAGGACCATTTTTTATTCTTTTTTTGTGTGTATGCTGGTGCAGGTGTAGGAGGAAGGCAGGGCTGACATGCTGTGTGGCAGGTCCTGTGGGCTGGCCCCAGGCCCTATCTTTCAGGATGTAGGTGAGGCTGGGGTCCCAAGGCGCATCTGATACCAAGTCCTCGGTGTTTTTCCTCTGTGCCTCCCCTCTTTCCAGAAAAGAATGTGTATAACTCAAAATTTCTTTCTTCCTCCAGCAACCTTGTTAAATGTGGATGCTGTCGTAAAGTTTCTTTCTTTCCTTCTCTTTCTCCTTCCTCAGCATTTACACTGTGACTTAATTTGTTTGCTTTTTCCAGACTGAGGTTGTGCTGAACATAGAGCCTTATTGAGTCTCACTGCTCAAGCCGGTGACACCCACATTTTAGAGAACTTAAGAAGGGCCATAATGGGTATTCTTGAGATGAATTCCGGAGGCTTTGAATAGCATCCTCTTTTGCTGTGGAGTCTAAATCCTAGAGTTGCTGCAGGGACGTCCGCTTAGCTGTGCAAGTATTATTTCGGGAATTAGACCTGTTTTCCCTTCTCTTAGATTTCCATGCTTGCCCATTGGTAAGGCGAATTTGTTTTCTATTGTTCTTGTAAGGTCAAGCATGCGGCTTTTATGAATGAGCGTTTGTACATGAATGTACTTAGCAGTCTTCGGCTGGGCTCAGCACAACTGATTTATTCTAAGATTCGAGTGGTAAAGTTGTTGAAGTGACAGAGAATTGAGGGAAGATCTAAGGGAAAAGCATCAAAGCCTGTTATCCAGTGAAAAATAGGTCTTTGTCCACTTAAGCGTCTGACAACTGGCTTGTTTGTAAGTTATGCCAGGGATATTTTTAGAATTCAGGATCGCGTCTTTAGGCTTCCAATTATTTTGATTCCCCAAGAGACTCTAAAGGGTGCAAGAAAAGGAAGACTGGAGAAGGGACAATTTCTACAGAGATAAGCCCTACTGAATCTTACTATGGTAATTAATTGGCAGAAAATCAATAATTCAGTGAGAAGTCTCTCAGCCAATGGTGGCAAAAGACAATGTAGTGGATGTTAGTGAATTCGGGAGAGTGTACAAGTATCAGTGAGCTAATTGGGTGAATTTGCATACGGTGTTACCCTAACGTCACACGAGACTAGTCATTTGGGAAATTTGTAGAAGATTAATGGCGATCCACATGTTTAAATACCTTAACCATTTGTCTCTCCTTAAAGAGAGACCTCAGTAAATGTATATTTGGCTTAATGAATTAAGATGGGACTGTTTTTTGCATTGTCATCTGACGATTAAGAAACGTTAGCCCACCTGCTTTCTTTCTCAAATTTGTCTCCCTGTGGGAGTTGCCATCTAAATGTTCCTTTTTAAGGTGGTGATTCTCAAATATTTTCGTCTCGGGACTTTTGTACACACTTAAAAACTATCGAGGACTCCAGAGAGCTTTTGTTTATATGGCTGTATCCACTGATGTTTATCACATTAGAAATAAAAACCAAGAGATTAAAAAAAAAAATCGTTATTGAGCAGAATTCATGTTAACATAAACAGCATTTTTTTTTTGTCAAAAGTCACCATTTTCCAAACCCAAACAAACCTAATTAAGAAGCGTTGTATAAATTTTTTATGCCTTTCTATAAAAATGCCTTGAATATTGGGCATAACCGAAGACAGCTGGGTTCTCATTTTTGTATCTGCATCCATTCTGCTGTGATATGATCTTCCAGTTGTCACGTATGATGAAAATCCAGCCTCACATGGATATGTGGTTGGGGAGAGAGTGGGGATGGGAGTGTCTTAAGACTGAACATGAGCAGGGGAGGGGCCCAAGAGAGAGGGAGACGCAGAATCTGAAGCAGGCTCCAGGCTCTGAGCTGTCAGCACAGAGCCTGATGCGGGGCTCGAACTCGTGAACCACAAGATCATGACCTGAGCCGAAGTTGGACGCTCAACCAACTGAGCCACCCAGGTGCCCCAAATGGTGGTGGTTTCTTTTTTAATGTTTATTTATTTTTGAGAGAGAGAGAGAGAGCATGCACCAGCAGGGGAAGGGCAGAGAGAGGGGGGGACAGAGGATCAGAAGCGAAGCAGGGCTCTGCACTAACAGCAGAGAGCCCAAGGCAGGTTCGAACTCGTGAACCGCGAGATCATGACCTGAGCCGAAGTCGGACGCTTAACCGACTGAGCCACCCAGGCTCCCCAACTAGTGGTGGTTCCTTAAAGGTTGGTTCAGATGTGGATTCTGAAACCACATATATTAACTTTCAAAACTCTGTCCCGGATGTGATTTTGAACGTCACGCATCGGTCATCTGGAACATCTCCCAAGTGTTGATAGATTTTATTTTGTAAGTTAAAAATATCCTATCGCCAACTGGAAAAGCCTTTAAGTACAGGGAAGTTGTCAGTGTCACGGTGCATATGGAAATACAAGTTTTCAAAGAGTCCTAGGGCTGCGTAGAGGCTGAGATCTCAGTAGCTTATTGGCCGTTTCCCTTGAAAACACGCCCACGTTGTCCTTTCCTGTACAGTGTCACCACCAAGCCACGTCTGAATAGTGGATTGCTCGCTGAAGTACGAGGTAATGTTTCGTCTCACGGAGGGTGAGATCGTGACCTGAGCCAACGTTGGACGCTTAACCGACTGAGCCACCCAGGCACCCCGAGAACCGTTGCTTTAAAACAGATGGGGAGGGTGCTCGGTGAAGCAGAAACTGTGCTTGATTTGTACTGATCGTACAGACACAGACCGCAGACCTGGCGGGGCCCAAGGTGAAGAGAGCTCCTAGAGGCTGGAACTCTCACTGGGGGTGGCAGCTCACGCGTCCGCGACATCTAAATCCGTGCCTGCTGTGTGACTCCAGAAACGTGTTGTAGTTTGAGTCATTAGATCAAGAGTAACGGGTTCATAAAGTCAGTGGGTTTGAAGACAGTCTGGTTTATCGAGTGCTCCTTGTATTATAAAGGTAATTTTGGACATCGTGAAAGGGAGCTGCACAGCCTGTCCCGTCCATGCTGCACTGTGACGCTGCTCCCTTCCTTCGCTGCCCTGGCCCTCGCAGGTCTCTTTCTTGACCCCTGGAAGTCCCTGTCACTGGCTGTGCAGAACCACTTCCCCCGTCAACACTGCAGCCTCTGTGGATGTTAGCTTAAGAAAACCAGTGTTTTCCAGCGCGAAGGGCAGGGGCGTGGAGTCGGTTGTGAAATTGATTCTGCTGCCCGTGATAAAGTCATTCACTCCCGTTTTCCAAGTGTGTTTGCACGGTGACTAGGCGGTTCGGCCGTTTACGTTGTTTTGTGCTTCTGAAGCATCACAGGGGAGTTCCTCTTCGGAAGGCTCCAGAAGAGAAAGGTTTTGTGCCTAGAACACCTTGTCATTTCTGTCTGTGCTTTCCTTTCTTCGTCATTAAAAGAAACTTACCTGGGTGATGGTGGGGGCTAATCACTATTTCATGGGTTAGAACTACTGCCTTCGTTTTTTGTTACCATTACTACGAGTTTGTCAGGTTGGTCAGTTACTCGGGAGTTGATATTTTGCCCCATTTTATTTTTCTCTTGGTTTTCTGATTTTGTGTGATGGTGCAAGGGACTCCTTCTGTGAACGTGGAATACCCAGGCTGGAGTTAGTCCCTTAGGGCCTCTTGAGATGAGGCCAGGTTTCCTTCAACGGCTCTTTCCATTAGGAATCCCCAGTTGTAGAGGCATTGTAGACGTGATGTGCTAGTCTGAGCAAAATGAAAACGTCTGATAAAATATTAATAAATACCTTAGCGGACATCTCCTCAAGCGTGTGGATCACATGAGCCTAGATATTCTGGTTTATGGCTTTTTCATTGACTTCACTGGGATCAGATCGACCCACGCGATCACTGAGAAGCTACCAAAGAGCAGTGTGGGCAGAAGCATGGCAGAACCCCCTGTCCCGGCCCTGTCCCCATGCACAGCAAACACGAGGTCTGGAGGAGGAGCCGCGTCTTGTGTTTTGCCTTTCTGTGGGAGTTTTCTGGAGTAGCTAATGAAGTCAAGCCAAGTCAATACTATCTTCTCACGTTGGCCTTTTGTTTTGAAATACCGTCCCAACTCTATTCTCCAATTTTCTTTTTATTACTGGTGTTATCGTTACAGATTAGAGGTACCACCCTGTCCAGGTTTGTTCCTCATGCTTTTCTTGCTTGGGACCTGTGAAATCTTTCATTCAGGTCAGCGGGCATTTGTACAGTGTGTGCAAGTCAGTGTGGCATTACTACCAACCTCCAGCTTTGTTTTCATCATTTCTAGAAACCCTGCGATTTGCATGTTCAGGATCCACACTCTAGCTTCCTCTTTGCTCTGCTTTTCCCCCTTGTTAGGTTACTAAGACCAAGAGAACCTTGTGATGGAGCATGACTCTTCCAGACGGACTTTCTTCCTCCTTTGGTCGTTTTGTGTTGTTTCATTGCTGTACTTCTGTGTAGACAGGTATAGATATCAAATCGTGGGCTCCTTTGGAGGGGGAAGACTTTTTGGAGGCGAGAGAGATCGGAAGGAAAGGGGAGGAAGAGAGAGGACATTAAGAGGAGATTATTCTGCTTTGGTCACTTTCCATTTTTGCAAAGTTCCTAACCTTTGGCCCATCTCATTCTTACTCCCCCACTTTACTTAGAGACCGTACCTCTTCATCTATGCTTGTACAATGAGGCCCACTGCTCTGCGGTGGTAGGATGGCTGCTTCTAGAGTTGAGGCTGTAAAATATCTTCCATTGCTGGGGAAGGAGGGGAAGTCAGTTAGAAAACAAGCGGTAGCCCCTAGACTAGGATACTGATTGTACGTGTAGAACATATAGGTAGAACACTTGTAGAACATATCACCTAAAGGTCTGATATCTTGGTACTGAGAAAACATAGAAGACATGTCTTCCTGATGATAGCTGATAACCTACATGGATGGGCAAGGGTTGTTCTCTTGTTACACTTCAGATGCTTCCGTTGTATTTTCTCCCCAAATTGCGTATCAGTTACAGAGGTTAGCTTCCCATTTTCTACATTTAGGTGTATACAATAAAGATCTACACCTCAGTTGACTAAGATACATAATTGTTTCAAGTTGAACAAAGTGAGGGACGCCTGGGTGGCTCAGTCAGTTAAGCGTCCGACCCTTGATTTCGGCTCAAATCATGATCTTGTGGTTTGTAAGATGGACCCCTGAATCCATCTGGGATTCTGTCTCTATCCCTCTGTCTCTCTGCCCCTCCACTGCTTGTGCTCTCTCCCTCTCTCTCTCTCTGTCAAAATAAATAAATAAACTTAAAAAAAAAAAAATGCTGAACAAAGTGAAGTAACAGGGCTTAAAGGAAGTGCACCCTTACATACTAGCTGGGATCCTCTGCCCTGCCCAAGGTGGCAACACAGTTATTATGTCACTTTGCACGGTCAGAGTTCTTTCTTCCGTTCTGGATGTGGTCAAGCCCTCAGTAGATGAATCTATGCCAATGTATTTTCCCTTTCTCATGTTCCTTCTGTCTGGTTTGCCCAGCTCAGCATCGACTTTTCATCTTGAGTTTTGTGTAAGCGATATTTAAGGATGATTCAAAAAAATGCATCTGGTGATGGGTTCTGTCCCTCCCAGTGTCAGAAAACAGACAGCACTGCTAGCAAGGTTTTTAGTTGGGACATTTTACCTTTTATGGAGGCCAGTAGTCATCTGTGTGAATTTAGACTTTTTCAGTTTATTATGGTTGCTCTTGGCAACTATCCTTACAGTAGGGAATCTACTTGAATTTCTGAAGTATGTTTTATCCTTTCTTTTCTTGATCGATTTACTGAACACGATTTCAGGTATACAACGGAGGATCCCCAAGTCCGAAAATGGCATCATCATATTGTTACGTTAGAATTTTGTCCGACCTGTAGACTGTGCAGGGTACCACGGGTTTTGAGGGTGTCCCTAAGTTTGGATCAGTTGTCAGCCCTTCAGACAACGCACCGCCACGTTAAGGAAGGATATTTTCTTATTTGTGATGTTTTGCTTGTCTCCAAGCGGATGATAAAGCAAACTAGCAAATGAGGATGGAAAGACATGTATCAACTGTGTGGGCCAAGTTCAACATCCTATTTTTTTTTTTTTTTTTTGCCCCCAGGTAGGCGAGCTTGTGGTGATGGATCTCAATCCACCACGCACATCCTTCTGCTAATAAAAATGTTCCCGGTTCCCAAACTAACATGATGTCATTATTCATCATGTGTCACACACTCGGTCGAGGAGAGCGTGTTCGCCAAACAGGGTCAGGAGTTCTTACTGCTCCACCCTCCACCTAAGCAAGTGAAAACCACCGTTTGGGTGTGTGAGCAAGCGTGGCGGGGCAAGGGGCTGGAAGAGGCGGCTGGACAGACCGCCAGTGCTTGGTTGCCTTGGTTACAAGTTTGGACTTTGCGATCACCGAGGAGTAGTGAAAGCTGTCTAGCTTAATTTAGCAAGGGGGTACTGGCTCCCAAGAGTCCTTCCTACTCACCTTATTTGTGGGAAGTACTGAGAGAGCCCAGAGCATTTGCTACGCCACATCAAGGACGTCTCAGTAGTCGTGCTGATGTAGTTATTTATGCTTAGAAGTCCAAAGAAAAAGTAACGTAATAAATTTATGGAAAAGGGGTACAGACTTTGAATCGATTGTGACGTCATCGCCAGCCATTGTTTTTGAACACAGGAAGCTCGCCTGCTTAGGATTAGTCATTTCACCAGCGGTGTATCGATTACCTATTATGCCTAAGGCCTCTGCTCTGCTCATTAAGAACTCCCGATTGAAGGTGGCAGACATCTATAAATAAATCATCATCTATGATACTGACTGAAAAATGTCAGAATAAATGGTGTAAGCAATGGTCCCTGGGGGTAGCAGAGAGCAAGAGACACTGTCTGTCTAGAAGGGTGTTCTTGAAAACTTTTTTCCTCTGGAGATGTCTGAGAAAGTTGTATTGGGGTGAAGGCCTCTCACTGAGGCCGTAAGGATGCTCGCGTTTGGGGTGATGGGAACTATAGGGCTTCTTTATTTGGAGAAGAGCCTACTGACGCCATGACTGTCAGAGTAAAGGCCATCTTAGGGGAATCATTTGAAGACTCCTTTGAGGTGATGTTATGCGTGGTACAGTTTTGCCCAGGTAATTCATCTGGACCACCGGTTATGAATGACAGAAACCCAACTTTAAGCAGAAACGGAAAGGGTATCGCTCAAGTAACGGAGGCATCTAGGAGTAGCGTGCTACAGAGCCAGGGGTTCTGACGTGGCCCCAGACCCTTTCTCTGTATCTTGACTCCGCTTTGCAGAGTCCTTCATGGCCGCGCTCTCTGTGTCATCGGCAAGATGGCAGCCAGTAGCCGGAGCTCACGTCCCCCTAGCTAGTGCTCTTAGCTGAAACCGAACTTCTCCCTCCCCAGACCCCTGCGCTGCCCAGGGACGATGTAGACGACTTGGCTTTGGTTCTGCACGCGGAACTGGGCACTGAGGGTGAGGGAATGCTGGGCCTCGAGTGGCCCAGTGGATGGCATTACGTAGGGCCAGGGAAGGTTCCCCACAAGAGCCAGAAGAAGGGGGCGTGGCCCTGGTGTGCCGGGCAGACAGACACTGGAGCTGCCACGGTCCACGGTGGCGGACGAGGGCACGGGCAGGGAGAACAGAGACGTCAGCTGAGGTGTGGAGCGGGGGCCGAGGGCGAGGTTTGGCGGGAGGGATGTGCGCTCCGCCCTTTGCATGTCGAGGTAGGGGTGCCGGGGTGGGGTGGCACGGTGGGGTGACAGCTCGCTGTTTGGGCGCCAAGCTAGCAGGGTACCAAAGCAAGTGATGCGTCGCAGTCATAGGCGTGGAATAGTTAAGCTCACTGGGGAGGAGCGTGTGGGAGGTTGAGTCACATGAAATTCCTGCTTTTGTAGGTCAAAAATGGCAGCGCAGGGGTGATTGCACATGGTTTAGCTCATTCCTTGGGAATTCCGTCCTGAAACGCCTCCGTTCTCTCTTCCGGCAGATGGGCACTGTGTGATCCTTACTGTGCTGGCCTCCTGTGTTCTCGTTCTCCGCGGCTTTCAAGTCTTCACAGAGAGCCAGTCTTTTTTCCTTCCTCTTTCCTCCCTCCTCCCCTTTCCCTCCATCCTTCTCTTTTTCCTTCCTTCTTCGGGAAATACTGACCCGGTACTTTTGAAGAAAAGCCCGGAGCACAGTACTTAGGACGGGACGCATAGTGTGAACCTTGCCCCCGCCCTCCTGGATCCTAGAGTCTAGATTCGAGAGCAGAGTGTTGTGGGGATGATGAATGCTCTGCGAGGTGTGGGGAGGCATTCAAGGCCTAGATTCTTCTTTATTCACCCTGGGCCAGTCATGGGGGAGAGGAAGACTGTATGTACCTTGCTGATAGACATGAGGGAATAGGACTGTCCCCGCCATGCCCCACACCTTTGCCATGGTTCGGCTACTCCCGTGTTACCTGCTGTAGAAAACCTTCCCTCTCTCTCTCCTCCCAGGTAAAATTTGGCCTCCCCCTCCCTGGTGCCCCAACAGGGCCCTTCGAGAGATTTCATCCCACTTACCTGTATAAAGGTTGGCTCCCTCCATTAGGCAGTGAGCCTTAGGTGACAAGAATGGACAGCATTTAGTACAGTGTTTGAATGCTCGAGGTGCTAAGTAAATATTGATTCAATGTTTAAATAACTTTGAAGGGGCTGCGTTTCCAGAGCCCTTCTTCTTTCCACCTGACTTGAAAAGAATGCCAGGGAATATATACAAAGGATACTATTCAGCCTTAAACAAGAAACCCTGCCGTATGTGACAAGGAGGAAGTTGCAGGACGTTATACGAAGTGAAATAAACCAGTTCCAGGAGAACAGATGCCATGTGATCCTACTTAGGAGGGGAATCCAAAAATAACCAGACCCACGGGAACAGAGAGGGGCATGGTGGTTGCCAGGGGCTGGGCAGGGGGCAGATAGGGAATTTCTGTTCAATACGTATAAGGTTGCGGTTATAACGTAAAGATGAGTACATTCTCGAGATCTGCTGTGCCCCATCGTGCCTATGGAGTTAATAATAGCGTATCGTGCACTTAAACGTTTAAGAGGGTAAATCTCTTGTTAAGGGTTCTTGCAACAATTTGAAAATACGTTTGCGACAGCCGCCAAAACAAACACCGAAACGAAAACAGATATATCCCCACCTGAGTGACGTAGTGCGTGGCGCCACGCTGAAATTCCAAAGGAAATGTGCGTAGCCAAACGGCATCGCTGCCTGCGTTGAGAGTTTCACATCGCGCCGACCCGATTCGCAGCAAAAGTAGACTCTTGAGGGTGGTCAGAGAAGTCATTTGACCTCCCGCCTGTGATTGAGACGCCCAGGTAAAACTAGACCTCTAAATGGACTGAAAACGCTGAACACGGTGTGTCTAAGTGCGACCGGCAGAGATGGTAAAAGCCTGATGGCTCGTGCTCAGTGCTGGTGAACGCTGGGCGTGGCAGGGGCAGCGGTTTCCAAAATGCGTTTCCTGGAGCACGTGGCCTAAGGTGACATTCATCTGCGCGGATCCCAAACCCTTTTCTGGGAACGACTGGCTGTTTGAATCCGGTGCTGGTTCCACGTTCGGCTATATGCCTTCTTCAGGAACCATCTCCTGGAGTGTGCAGTTTCCTTTCGGAGCGGGTGAGGTCTGGGTTGAGACTGTAGCTCTGCACCCCTGGGCCTCATGACGGTGCACAGGACACAGCCGTGGTTCAGAGATTCAGGGCGGGAACCGTGGCTGGCCTGTTGGCCCAGAACTGGGGAGTGGGGGGCCGGTCCGTGCAAGGACTGCTTGCACACATTGCCAGCGTTCACAGGTGTAAGGACAGAAAGCAGTGCTTAGGACTTTGCCTCTCGGACCCATGTCCTTCTTTCGAAAGGAATTTTTCTGTTTAAAATAAAAACAAAAACCAAAAGACTGTAGCCTTTCTCTGGTGCTTTTCCTGAATACTAGCAAGCATGTCCTAACGTTGGAGAAGTAATGACTTCGAGCTGGACCGAATATTTTTATTCTTCTCAGTGGAAAGTAAATATTTGCCCTCACTTTCTCAGAGCCCTGTTTCACTGGGAAAAACAGCTGAGGAACCTGCTGGTGAGAACAAAGGGCCAGGCCTCTCTTTGCCTGCAAATCTGGTTTTCTGGCAGAGAGAGTCCTGTTGGAGCGTGAGTCGCCGCCTCTCAGCAATGGGCCAGGGGACAGGAGAGCATCTCGCCTTTCTCTGACCCGCTCTCTGCAGGACAGCGCACAGCCCCAAGTTCTGCGCTTTGAGAAAACCACGCTCTGCCGAAAGCCCACCGATTTTCTTCTCCAGAGCAAAAACAAGGCAAAAGACAATAGCCAGTTGCCTCATGTAAACCACCTGCTCGGTAGGAAATGGAGAACCGTGGAGCCCCCCAGTCCCACTTGGGAGGATTTGTGGTTTCCTTTCCTGTCGGTAAACAAAAGCAGTGAGTTAAAAGAGTGGAGCACGGATTGTTTACAGGATATTTGCTTGTATCAAAGGAAGGAAAAGTGCCTTTTACAGAGTTGCGTTCATTGTGTGGGGGATGTCACAACGTCAGTTAAAGGGTCTCGGCCGAAGAGGAGAAATTAACCCCAAAATAGTGAGTCGTGAAACGCAAACCGTTTCATCAATAGGACTTTGAAAAAGCGGAGGGTTTTATAATGTACCAGCATTTAAAAAAAAAAAAAAAATTAGAAGACCAGAAAGCCTCTTGAGAGAGAAAAAAAAAAAAGGGTTCCTACAACTTTGAAAAATATGGATAGTTCAGAGGATACGATTTTTTTTTTTTTTGTAGTTGCACGAGCTCGTGGCTTTGTGTGCCAGAAACATTTATCACTCACCGTGCAGTTGAGTCTCCTAAGCAGGCCTTTCCAGATTGCATCTCATTACATCTAGTGCGATGCCTGGGTTGCTGCCCTTCCTGTGCTGCCCAGAGACGGTCTCCTTCAGCTGTTCGCGGCACAGGAGCTCCTAGCTGGGAGGTGGTTGGCGAACATGGGCCAAGTGGATGGATGCTTGGTTGGAGTTATTTATTTATTTATTTATTTATTTATTTATAAATGTTTATTATTTTTTTTTCAACGTTTATTTATTTTTGGGACAGAGAGAGACAGAGCATGAACGGGGGAGGGGCAGAGAGAGAGGGAGACACAGAATCGGAAACAGGCTCCAGGCTCCGAGCCATCAGCCCAGAGCCTGACTCGGGGCTCGAACTCACGGACCGCGAGATCGTGACCTGGCTGAAGTCGGACGCTTAACCGACTGCGCCACCCAGGCGCCCCTATAAATGTTTATTTTTGAGAGAAAGGGAGAGAGAGAGCATGAGCAGGAGAGGTGCAGAGAAGGGGGTGGGACAGAGGATCCTAAGCCGGCTCTGGGCTGTCAGTAGAGAGCCCGACGCTCTCGAACTCGTGAACCATGAGATCACGGCCTGAGCTGTCGTCGGATGCTCAACCGACTGACCCACCCAGGCGCCCCTGGTTGGAGTTAATAAGCTAGTAAAAGATTGAGGCAATGACCTAGGATGCCCAATAATATAGTCTTTTTCCCGTTATTTAATGTTAAGTCTTTTTGATAAATTCTTCGGTGTGTGTGTGTGTGTGTGTGTGTGTGTGTGTGTGTGATAAAGTTTACACAACAGAACATTTACTATTTTTAAGTGTGTGGTTCAGTGGCGTTAAGTATATTCACACAGTGGTGCAACCATCTGTCTCGAGACACTTTCCCTCTTCCCGAGCAGAAATGTTGTACTCATTAAACTCTAACTCCCCCTCCCCCTCCCCCAGCCCCTGGCCACCACCCAACTCTGCTTCCTGTCTCTATGCAGCTGATTATTCTAGGTACCTCATGTAAGGGGAGTCCCGGAGTATCTGTGCTTTTGCGGCCGGTTTGCTTCACTTGGCATCACGTCTTCGGCGTTCGTCCGTGTTGTAAGGTGTTCCGACCCCCTTCCTTTTGAAAGCTGAGTAATATTCCATCGTGTGGATTTGCCACAGCTGGTTCCTCCGTTCATCTGTTGACGGACACTTGAGCTGCTTCTGCCTTCTGGCTATTGTGAGTAAGGCTGCTGTGAGCACGGGTGTGTGTGCATCTTTTCAAAACGTGTGCTGTCCGTTCTCCTGGGTATGTACCCAGAAGGGAAATTACTAGATCGTATGGTAATTCCAGGTTTAATTTTTTTTGAGGGACTCGCCGTACGTGCTTTGGATTTTTAAGCTCCGAATTGGCTGCATCGGCTCCATTAAGTTAAGTCCGTGAGAATGTCTCCCCCCTCCCTTACAGGCGCACATAACCTTAAGTCCAGCTGCAGTTGAGGGACTAACGATAGTGACCTTTCGTCAGCTGTTTCAGGGCTTTGTAAGAATGGAGACAGATTGAAAAAGGTGGGCTTCCCAAAGCCAAGGCCGACGGTAGCCTTCTCGGGAGGTGGTCTTGTAATTGATCGCGGTCAATACCGTTCTGGGACTGTAGGCGTAAGCCGGCCGTTGCGGGACAGCTCACTTACTGGGGTCTGTCTTTTGTAGGGATCAGAGTGCAGGACTCTACCAGGACTTAGGGAAGCCACGTCGTGACCATTTCATCCAGGCCGCGTACCTCACGCTGTGGCGTGTTGAGTCTGCACGATGTCAGGTAGAGGTGCGGGGCCTCAGCGCGCCTCGCCCTGGTTCAGTTTGCATAAATTCTTACAACGACTGTTTTTAGAAATGATGCAACGAAAAGATCACGATCTTAGGAGCCAGGCTGACTCAAGTTCACACCCTGTTCTGTGTGCTTCACTTTGGGCAGATAATCCATTTCTTAGAATACCAGTCTCCTCATCCAGGAGGCAGGAGAGGCCGATTCTGTTCAAGTGATCATGAATGTGGAAATACCGTGTGTACAGAAAGTATCTAGCAGAGCGCCTGGTACTTCGTGCTGTATATCCAATATTGTCCGCTGCTGCTATATTAAAAGCAGATGCCGCCTAACAGAAGTTAGTACCAGAAATAGACCCTTAGACCAGCCGTTGTCAAAATTTTCGTTGACATCTGTAAATGACAAATTTTTGGCCCCCTGGACATCTGTAAAAGTGATTGAGGATCCCAGAGAGCTTTTTATTATGTGGCTCATCTCTACTGAGATTTGTGACACTAGGATTCAAATGGAGAGGTTTAAAAATAGTTATTCGTATATTAAACGTGGCAGCAGTAAGCCCTTCACCTTTTATTGTAAATAACATGTTTTATGAGAATCAGTGTTTTCCAGAACAACAGAAACTTAATGAGCAGAACGACATTTTCACAAATCTCTTTAATGCCTCGCTTACGAGAATACAGCTAGACTCTCAAGCCTTTTGTGCCGAGACTGGTTACTCAGTCTCTAGAAGATTCCGCCGTGCCTTGGCGGGAAGAGAGTGGAAAAGGGAAATCCTGCCTTTTGCTGCGAAAATGGTTTGAACCCGGGAGACCCCTGGAAGGGTCCTGGGAACCCCTGGGGACTCTCAGACCACACCTTAAAAACCGCTGACCGGAAGTTTTTCTGTGATTCTGAACTAGAACTCTTCCTTCCCGTGCAGGTTCTTGCTCCCAGTGGCCCGAGCTGGAGGCTTCTATTCTCCCTGCTCAGGTGAGTCCACTCCCCATCCGCACCCCCAAGCCACTGCTTAGGGGCTTAAATTTGGGCTTCTGGGTCCCATTAATAAGAAGCCATCTGAGGGGCGCCTGGTTGGCTCAGTCGGTTAAGCGGCTGACTTCTCTCAGGTCACGATCTTGTGGTCTGTGCGTTCGAGCCCCACGTCGGGCTCCGCGCTGACAGCTCAGAGCCTGGAGCCTCCTTGGGATTCTGTGTCTCCCTCCCTCTGCCCCTCCCCTGCTCACACCCTGTCTCTGTCTCTCTCAAAGATTAACAAACATTAAAAAAAAAATAAAAATAAATACATAAAAAAAGAAGAAGAAGCCGTTTGAACTTTGGAACTGCCTACACTGGGGGCTTCAGAAGGAGGGACTAGCAGGTTCCTGTGAGCCTCTGTCCCTTAAAGTGTTTAAAAGGGCATGAATCTTAAAACTGGTTGGTGTAGCTCTCCAAGGAGTGTCCCTACTTAGAGTAAAGGGACAAAGTGTGAGCACAGCGGAAGTTCAGGGGCTGCACGGAAGCAGCTGTCCTGGTGGCTAGTGTGCCCTGCCCTGAGGGGCCACCGTGAGTGAGGAAGGTGATGGCGGGTGGGGTGGAGGAGGGCTGGGGACTCCTGGATGAGGCCCGGCCCCTGTGCCTGGGGCCCCTCGGTGTCACCCGGAACGCCTTCCTCCAACACGGGATGAAGGCAGAACTGGCTGCTCGCTTGTGTGTGTCCACAGGTGTTGCGTTTTCTGTAACAGCAGGATACCACGTGGTTTGGGAAGGAGCCCTCAGTGGTAGCCGTTGCCCCTGCACATTCGGTCGCTGGCCTCGGATTATCAGAGGTGGCCTGCTTACCATCCTTCTGTCTGCCCGTCTGTCCGCACACAGATGCACGCACACGCGCACGCACGCGGTTTTCTTCTGCACCACTTATGGATAAGTTACGTGCATCGTGGCCCCTGGCCCTCCCCAGACGTCAGTGTGTGTTTCCTAAAAACAGAGATCTTCACTTGGTCGAGAGTAGTTCAGTGATCAATCCAGAACTCAATATGGATTCTTTACTAACACCTAATTTAGGATCTGTCTGCCAGTCCTGCCCCCTGGCCCGGAGCATCCTATAGAGCCCCGTCCCCTCCGTCTGAGGTCCACTCTAGGGTCGGGTCCTGCCCCCGGTTGTCCAGACGTCTCTGGATCCTCTTTGTTCCCACAGCCTCTGTCGCCTGTGTGTGTGCGTGTGTGCGTGTGTGTGTGCGTGTGTGTGTGTTGGTGCATTTTGAAGGCCGCGGCCTGAGAGCCTGTGTCTTAAAATGTTCTTCAGTGGAGAAGCAGCCAGGGTATCTATCGCCGGAGGAGGGCGCGATGCCCACGATGGGTTTCCTTGTTACCAGGTGTAAGTACATCAGTGCTTTGATGGTGAAATTTCAAAACTACTCGCGGGAGAGAGAAGAGGGGGAATCAAGGAAAGTCAGCCTGAAAAGACTAAGTTCCTTCTTGTGTGGGACTCAGGAGACTTGGCCGAGGAGGTGCTAATGAAGTCCTGATGCCCGAGGACATTGTGAGGTGAAAATAACAATGAAGGGGCATCATCTACATCCCAGCGCAGGAGAAAGGAGGGTGGTACCTGGGTTGGTCTTAAGGGAAGACCTTCCCTCCTTCAGCTGTTTTTGTCCTTCCTGGTTCCTTGGCCCCCCCTGAAGCCGGCCGATGAGTCCCTTGTGTTAGTAGCCTCTGGCCCACCGAGGGGCAAAAAGCTGCCTGGACCCCACCTCGGATTAACCCGTGTCCCTTACTGTGCTTTTCAGCACCATGGGGAAATAGCTCCGCCAGGAATGAACACTGTCCAGGATTTTTTGGATCAGGTGTATAGAGCTTCCAGCCTAGAGGGTGTGGACTCCAGATTAGTTTCCTTATGGCTCATTTCGATGAGCGAAGTTATGTGGATTTTATGGAATACAAGACTGTACAGACGTTTATGATACAGGCTCATGATTTTAAGCATACTTCATTTTATCGAAAATGGCATTCTTTAGTTTTGAAATTGATAGATGTGTTCAGACAACACAGAAATATATAAAGTAGAGCATACATCTCCCCTATAATCTCACTCCCCGAAGGCAGCCCGTGTCAATAGACTTTAGTCTGAATCTGCATGAGCACTTTTTAAGAAAACAAAACAAAAATGGGATTATTCCCTTCATACTGTTTTCCCAGTCGCTTTTTTTTTTCTTACCAGTACATCGTAGATGTCTTTCCCTTGTTAGTATTTCAGTAGTGCCTACTTATTCTTTTAAACGATGAACCAGATTTCCTTGTGTACCTCCACGATTATTTAATCCCTACGAAAGGACACTTCGGGGCTTGTCAGCGTTTGGCTCTAAGTAACAAAATGCTTGTATGTAAACAAGTATATACATACTTATGTAACTATCTCTTGGGGATAAATTCCTAGGAATGGAATTCCTGCATAAAAGAGTACTCACACTCAAAATTTTGGAGATATTGCTAGATGGCCCCTCGGATAGGTTGTGCCCAGTTAGGATTCCGTCAGTGACTCAGGAGTGAGCCTGTAGCCGGCACCAACAGCGACTAATCTCAGTCTATTGTTTCTGATTTTAATGTGAAAACTGTTATTGTTTTCATATTTATTTATTTTTTATTTTTTTAAATTTTTCTTAACATTTATTTATTTTTGAGACAGGGAGACACAGAGCATGAACGGGGGGGGGGGGGTCAGAGAGAGAGGGAGACACAGAATCCGAAGCAGGCTCCAGGCTCTGACCTGTCAGCACAGAGCACGACGCGGGGCTCGAAGTCACAAACTGTGAGATCACGACCTGAGCCGAAGTCGGGCTCTTAACCGACTGAGGCACCCAGGCGCCCCTATTTATTTGTTTTAATTAATGCTGAAGTTAGGCACCTTTATGGCCACTTGTGGTTTTTGTTCGTTTGTTTTTTTGGCCTGTTTGTCTTTGGAATTATTACACGTACTCTTTTTTGCTTTTGAAACTTTATTCTGGGTATTGGTCTTTTGTCACATGATACAAACAAGTATTTTTGCAAGTTCTTAATTACCGTCTTTTTGTTTTAAACTGTTTGAGGGGCGCTTGGGTGGCTCAATCCGTTAAGCGTTCGACTCTGGCTCAGGTCGTGATCTCAAGGCTCGTGAGTTCGAGCCCCGTGTCGGGCTCTGTGCTGACAGCTCGGAGCCTAGAGCCTGCTTCAGATTTCTCTCTCTCTCTTTCTCTGCCCCTCTCCCGCTCGTGCTCTGTCTCCCTCTCTCTCTCATAAATAAACATTAAAAAAATGGAAACTGTTTGAGTTGCTTATGATGTGAATCCAGACAAACTCTTTCAGAGCAGAGTGTGGAGTGAAATCATGTTGTATTGTGCTGTAGCTGCTCTGTACCAACTAGTCTTTTTTTCCAAGTTGAAAATCCGTTTTTTTAATGTTTATTTATTTTGGAGAGCGAGAGAGACAGAGGACAAGCAGGGGAGGGGCAGAGAGAGAGAGGGAGACACAGAATCCGAAGCAGGCTCCAGGCTCCTAGCTGTCAGCACAGAGCCCGTCGCGGGGCTCGAACCCACGGACCGCGAGATCGTGACCTGAGCCGAAGTCGGACGTGTAACTGACTGAGCCATGCTGGCGCCCCTGAAAATCCATTTTAAATCTCTCTTAACATGGGTAACGATTACACCCCAGGTAAAGGGGCCGTCAGGAATCTGTACAACATGTCTGTTGTTAAAAAAAAGTGTAAATGAAGCTCGTTTGCGTTGGTTCTTCTGTTTTCTCTTGTGCAAGGACGGTTATTCTCACATAGATTTATCTGTAACGAATACATTGCTTGAAATCTGTGAATGTTTTAATAGCATCAGAACTGAGGAAGTGACACACTGGTTTAACTACTGACTTGTTGCATAATTTTAGAGAGATGGTTTTACCATTTGGTCCCCTCATTTTCCCATTGATGAAATTAGGACTCACTTAACTAAGTCTTTGTAAAGGCTTAGCATCCAGTCTCCTGAACAAGTCAGGAGACTTGTTCTGGAGGAGAAATCAATTATCATTAGGGGCTGTATGAGAAAAATTCGGGCTGAGCTCCAAACTCGAGTCCTTACAAAGATGAAAGGGATTTTCCGGGATAACTGGTACCATACTGGTCTAGAGATGGCCTTCAGAATCCTGGTAGGAAGTTTTAGCTCCTTAGGTGTTTTCTTATCAGAAAGTTGTGAAGCTGGAACGTCTTGTTCCTCTTCTCTGCTCTCAGCTTTACCTTCAACTTCAGACCTTTCTTTTTTTTTTAATGTGTTAATTTCGAGGGAGAGAGAACGTGAAGGGGAAGGGAAGGGGCAGAGAGAGAGAGAGGGAGAGAATCCCAAGCAGGCTCCTCTCTGTCAGTCCAGAGCCCGACGCAGCGCTCGATCTCACCGACGGTGAGATCATGACCTGAGCCAAAATCAAGAGTGCGACTCTTACCCCGCTGAGCCACCCAGGTGCCCCTTCCTTGCACCTTTTTGGAATCAAGACAAGTATTGGCAGGGGTAGCTAGGCTTCCTTTCATTCCTATCCTTTGTTGCTTTCTGGCTTTTTTGGGCCAACTTTGTGAGGCCGATGAAGTTCAAGAGGTTCTAGTTGACCTCCAGAGAGGCCACGGTTTATCTCCGTTGACTTACAGCGTTCTCAGACCAGTAAACTTCTTAGCGTCCTGCCCGCATTTCTGCAGAGACCTCATACTCGCTTAGATGTCTCTACGTAGGGGAACAGCCCTGGGGTAGATGCCGTTTGCTTGCTTCCAACAGCGGTGTGCCACCTGTTGCCGGGATCAGGATGTCAAGATCTGTGACGGCGCCTTATCCTCAACTCAGGCGCCTGGACATTGGGAAATGCACTGGCCTCCAGGTGAAACGTTTGGGCGACTTCTCATCTCTTCCTTAACTTCACGTTTTGCTGCTTACACTCATGGCATAACACCGACATTTTCCAGATTATGTTGCAAAACAGTCTACTTCCTATCACACGATCAGCCAGATTTATAGAAAGTCTTAGCCGCCTCAGTCAAGTGGGCTTAAAATCTGAAGAGCTCGTGGGAGGGAGACCGTGGGCTCCTTTGTTCCATTCGTGCTGGAGATGATTTGCTTCTGGAAACACTTGTTGGGTAATTTCTGCTAATGGAACACTCTGTCAGCAACCAAGGGAAACAAGATGATTAAAATATGGTCCCTCCCGGGATGCCTGGGTGGCTCAGTCTGTTGAGCACCTAGCTCTTGATTTTGGCTCGGGTCACGATCTCATGATTGGCGGGTTTGAGCCCTGCACTGGGCTCTGCGCTGACCGTGTGGAGCCTGCTCGAGCTTCTCTGTCCCCCCTCTCCCTCTGCCCCTCCCCCGCTCACTCTCCATCTCTCAAAATGCACAAATAAACTTAAAAAAAAGTTTAATATATGGAATACGGTCCTTCCCTTCAAGAGCTTATAATCTAACCGGAAAGAACGAATTGTATACAAATAGCTGTAATATGGGGTTTGATTGCTGTAACCATCGAACACGAGGGGGGCGCTAGCGAGCTGGGCCGACCATGCATCGCTGCACCCCCAGCTTGGCCGGCAGGTCGCAGGCACTTCATACACACGTGTGAATGGACGAATGAATACATTTAGACGCGTACATTTCGGTGTGGTTTATTCATAGCAAAAAAGACGTGTGGAAAGAGATGATTTGATGGATTTGTGTTTGGTCGCATGAGTACGAGAATTTGGTGAGGTCACCACGGGCATAGGGCGGGCTGAGCGAGACCCGTCATGGAGGCACCCTTTCTTTCTCTTCTTCCTCCCTTCCTTTTTTCTTTCTTTCTTTCTTTCTTTCTTTCTTTCTTTCTTTCTTTCTTTCTTTCTTTCTTTCTTTCTTTCTCTTCTTTCTTTCTTTCTTTCTTTCTCTTCTTTCTTTCTTTCTTTCTTTCTTTCTCTTTCTTTCTCTTTCTTTCTTTCTTTCTTTCTTTCCTTCTCTTTCTTTCTCTTCTTCCTTCCTTTTTTCTTTCTTTCTTTCTTCCTTTCCTTCCCTTTCTTTCTCTTCTTCCTTCCTTTTTTCTTTCTTTCTTTCTTTTTTTCTTTCTTTCTTTCTCTCCTTTCTTTCTTTCTTTCCTTCTCTTTCTTTCTCTTCTTCCTTCCTTTTTTCTTTCTTTCCTTCTTTCTCTTCTTCCTTCCTTCCTTTTTTCTTTCCTTCTTTCTTGCTTTCCTTCCCTTTCTTTCTTTCTCTTCTTCTTTCTTTCTTTCTTTCCTTCTTTCTCTTCTTCCTTCCTTTTTTCTTTCCTTCTTTCTTGCTTTCCTTCCCTTTCTTTCTCTTCTTCTTTCTTTCTTTCTTTCTTTCTTTCTTTCTTTCTCTCCTTCCTTTCTTTCTTTCCTTCTCTTTCTTTCTCTTCTTCCTTCCTTTTTTCTTTCTTTCCTTCTTTCTCTTCTTCCTTCTTTCTTTCCTTCTTTCTCTTCTTCCTTCCTTCCTTTTTTCTTTCTTTTTTGCTTTCTTTCTTTCCTTTTCTTTCTTTCTTTCTTTCCCTTTCTTTCTTTCTCTTCTTCCTTTTTTCTTTCTTTCTTTCCTTTCTCTTCTTCCTTCTTTCTTTCCTTCTTTCTCTTCTTCCTTCCTTCCTTTTTTCTTTCTTTCTTTCTTGCTTTCTCTCTTTCTTTCTTTCTTGCTTTCTCTTCTTCCTTCCTTCCTTCCTTCCTTTTTTCTTTCTTTCTTTCTTTCTTTCTTTCTTTCTTTGTCTTTTTTTTTCTTCTTTCTTTCTTTCTTGACTCTCTAGTCATTTTGTTTTGTTTTTTTCAAACCTGTCATTTATTATTGTCGGGGTTGTTTTTCTCAATTTACAAGGTAAGATGCACTTTTCTTGATAACGAGGGGTGTCTTTTCCTTCTCTTTTTCCAATTTCTTCTCTTACCGTTAGGTTCTGTCTCGTTGAACAAAGGACAGTGTGCTTTATGTCTGTTATATTACAAATAGTTTTTCCCCAAATGTGGCCCTGATCAGTGTAATCACACAGATGGGCTTGATGATGGAATGTGGCAGACACTTTGTCTCATCTGCAAATATTTGCAGGCCATTTTCTCTTCTTCTCAATAATTATTCGAGTCCATTATTGCAGCTTTATTTGCTTACTGTTGCTACTGTGTGATAGATAATACTTTAGTACTTCAACTATCTCATTTATCTCCCAATAGTTCTTTGAAGTAGGTGTTACTATATTAATTTTCAGAGAGAGAGAGAGAGAGAGAGAGAGAGAGAGAAAGCAGGGGAGGGGCAGAGAGAGAGAGAGGGAGAGAGAATCCCAAGCAGGCTCCACACTGTCAGCACAGAGCCTGATGCAGGGTTCGAACTCATAAACAGTGAGATCATGACCTGAGCTGAAGTTGGACACTTAACCGACTGAGCCACCCAGGCGCCCCCAATATCCACATTTTAAAGATAAGGAAGCCGAGGCCCAGGGACGTAAATGATGTGTTCAGGGTCACCCAGCTAAGCAGTTATGGAGCCGGGAGGAGCTGGGCTCTCAGACCTCCTTCTCTGGCAGGGTCCCAAGGGCACGTGACTTCTGGAGAAGGCTAACTCATCCATTTTGGCCCCACCACCCGCTTGAAGTAGCCAGCCTCACAAAACACACTTGCCCCTGAGCGTCGCAAAAGTCGGAACCTTGTTCCTGGTTGGTTGAACCTTCACCTGAAGTGGCTTCTTGGGTCTGTACGACCTCTGGAAGGTGAATGAGACTGATATCAAAGTCAGTATATCGGGAATCACCATTACCAAATGTTCCCAGTGCAGTAAGGCTTCTCGAGAGCTGCTATTCGGAAAACATTTGCAGTCCCACGCTAGAAAGATACAATTCTGAGTATTCCCTTACTGAAAGGCTGCTAGCTTCCTTCAGGAACCTGAATGCCAGCAGGGCTCATTCACAAAACGCGTTGTAGCTTTGTAAGTTGCATCTCAGCAGGGTTTGTTTTCTTTCCTTTGTTTGTTTTCATGAAACATTTCTCAGGAGGAAATATCAGGGGAAGATTTCATAAAGGCAGCATTCACTGAGGAACAATGGATAGTGTTAAGACTTTGATTCTGAAGTGAAATAACTGTTTTTCCTGGAGAGAAGCAGTTCTGTGTTAATTAGCCGTGTGTCTGATAGCAGAGATGACGTCATCACATCGTGGGTGTCATTGCAAACTCAGTCCTTGTGCCTCATGTTTCTGCGATCTGGGGGGGGGGGGGTGTAGGATCTTAGGTCATTTGGTCTCCTTCACACCTGGAGACACGATTGACATAAAGTAATGGCAGCCATCCCTTCTGTAAGGTTGTTTATTTAGAGAAGAGTCTACAGGTGCAGTGAAACGCACTAAGTTTTTCTATTGAATTGCCTAGCAAATGTGAACACATTTCTAAGATCGGATTCTTTGATTCTCTCTTTTATTTTAATTTTTTTAATGTTTATTTCATTTTTGAGAAAATGAAGGGAGAGAGAGAGACAGAGCGTGAGTGGGGAGGGGCAGAGAGAGAGGGAGACACAGAATCTGAAGCAGGCTCCAGGCTCCGAGCTGTCAGCACAGAGCCTGACGTGGGGCTTGAACCATGAACTGTGAGATCATCACCTGAGCCAGTGTGGGACGCTTAACCAACTGAGCCACCCAGGGCGCCACCCCACTCTCGCTTTTGTTGTTGTTGTTGTTGTTGTTATTTAGTTTTGAGAGAGGGAGCACGGGCAAGAGAGAGAACAGGGGAGGGGCAGAGAGAGAGAGAGAGAGAGAGAGAGAGAGAGAACCCCAAGCAGGGATTCTGACGAGGGACTTGATCCCACAAACCGTGACATCATGACCTGAGCCGAAATCAAGAGTCAAGACGCTTAACTGACTGAGCCACCTAGGCACCTGCTTTGATTCTCTCTTCTCCTCAATATAGTGATAGTGCTAGCCAGCAGTTGTGAGCACTTTTCTCTTCTAAGGCTTCTTGTGAGTCCTTGGGAGGTGTGTTTTGCTTAAATGCAAACAGCTCCGGTGACCGGTGACCGTCTTCCCTGCCCTGGGCGCTCCGAGGACAGAGACGTTCAGGGGACTTGTACGTAGGTGCTGGGCCTATAGCTCTGGCCTGAGGGAGAGGATTCTAGTTCCCGGCTCTCAGGCTGAGCCCGTGCCAGCTTCCACGTATTTGCACAGAAACATCCGGCAAACGGGCTTCATGAAAATAGTCTAGGTTAGTGACAACAATGGGAAAGAACCTTTATTTTGAATTCGGGCAATGACAGGGTTTGCCCTTCAGGTGTCAGAT
Organism: Lynx rufus; assembly: GCF_022079265.1. Taxonomy (NCBI): domain Eukaryota; kingdom Metazoa; phylum Chordata; class Mammalia; order Carnivora; family Felidae; genus Lynx; species Lynx rufus. The sequence continues at coordinate 15,857,026 of NW_025814840.1, forward strand.
TATTAGCTTAATGAAACCTGGGGCAATTTAGTTTGTGTGTCTCCGTTTTATCTTGGAAAAAGGACATAATAATCTCTTATAGGATATTCACCCGAATTCAGTGAGGCAACGCTTGTACAACTGATCCAGCCATTTTATTTCTCTCTCTCCGATTTTATCTGAAAAATAAACTGAACTCTGTTTGTAAGACACTGTCATTTATTCTCCTGTCTCGGCTTTGTCCTGTCCCGCTGTAAAAACCCATGGTAGAATCTCTTTTTTTATAAATATACCGAGAGAAGAAGTGGATGCTAAGACTGGGAGTTAAGGAGTATTAAAATCGAGGGGGTAATTTTTTGACTCTTTTATGATCTTTTCTAGTGCATTGTGATTGGATTTTTATTCTTTCCAGGAGCGGTGTCTAGAAAAGTAGTGTGGGTGGCCTCTCGGTGGCCCATCTTTTGCAAGCGTTGCCCGTGATGCTTACCCCCTTCCAGCTGGCTTTTGTTGCCTGCCTTCCCCCCCCCCCCCGCCCCGGGGGGGGATGGACCTGGCTTGGCCTAAAGGCCTTTGTTGTTTTCAGCAGTGGTTTTCACTTTTGCTACCCATCGAGTCACCTGGGTGATTTTAAAAATACCCGCTTTTAGAAATACCAGTACCTGATCCCTAAAACTGATATTTAGGAACTGAAATGCAGCTAGATATCTAATGTGTGTGTGTATAAAGTTTATTTATTTTGATAGAGAGTGAGAGAGTGGACACAAGTGGAAGAGGGCGAGACAGAGAGAGAGAGAGAGAGAGAGAGAGAGAGAGAGAGAATCCCAAGCAGGTTCCCCACTGTCAGTACTGAGCCGAATGCGGGGCTCGAACCCACGAACCGCAAGGTCATGACCTGAGTTGAAGGCCAACACTTGACCAACCGAGCCACCCAGGCGCCCCTGACATCTGTATTTTTTAAAACTGATTCTGATAGGCAGGGAAGGCTGGAAACTCTGCGTTAGTGTGAGGGAGACTGGGAAGGGCCATATATTCCGTCGTTACTAAAATGGCATCCTCACCGGCAGCCATGTCTGTTTAGGTGAGGAACAGAGTGGCAGCGAGTCCTTTCGAAGCCAGTGGCTCAGTCCCCTCTTGCTTCCACCCGCCCTTTCCTGTCTAGGCTGGAAGGGCTCGGTTGGTTCCTGTGTGTTCAGACAAGGTCAGGAACCTGGAGGCATCCAGGGAGGGGGCCACTTCCGGGGGGGGCCTACCCGAGGTGCCACCTGCAAATACGCTTTGGCGGCCTTTGCCATTCCTTTGTCTGTTGCTTGGCAGTTTATTATGTCGGAATTATTCCTCGGTGTGATCTGCCTGCCGAACCATACTATTTTTAGGCGCTAACCCACACAATAGGTTTATAAAAAGGCTATTGAACCTTTTGAGGCTGCTGGATTTGGTCTGACAAGGGCTGAGTTGCAGGTAGGGCCTCCCGCCTCCCAGTTCAGGCATGCAGGGTTTTTTGTTTGTTTGTTTCTTCGTTATAAAGGGTGCGAAGAGCCTAAAAATACAGAGGCTTGGCGGTCTGTCAGGTGATGCGGGGTCTGCCCAGCCCTCCTCCGGTGTCCCCGCTCTCCAGACACGTCACTTCGCAGGTGTGATTAGGTGGCTAATTTTTATTTCTTTCCCTTTCCCTTTTCCTTGTAAAACCTGCGACAACACGCACACTTTGTAGCGCTGGGGGAAGAAATGAACGCGTGAAGCGTGTTCTTGAATCTCTGCTGTCTGTCTAAAAAGATGTGTTTTCCTCCGTTGAGGGGATCCCCTTGCCGGGGTCTGCTTGCTCGTCAAATGGATTAGACACACAAAACCAGTACTAAATGTTATTTTGTTTATTTATTTTACATTTATTTTTTAATTTGTTACTGTTTAGTTATTTTTGAGAGAGACAGAGACAGAGCCTGAGCAGGGGAGGGGCAGAGAGAGAGAGAGAGAGAGAGAGAGAGAGACACAGAATCGGAAACCAGGCTCCAGGCTCCGAGCCGTCCGCCCAGAGCCCGACGCGGGGCTCGAACTCCCGGAACGTGAGATCGTGACCTGAGCTGAAGTCGGATGCTCAACCGACTGCGCCACCCAGGCGCCCCTAGCTTTGACTTTTTAAAGTACATGTCTTCACAACGATCATACCCAAACTAAATCATAACTAGGCACTTAGTCAAGCAAAGATGTTCTTTGGCCGTGCTTAGTGAGGGGATAGCCTCTGAGCTATCTTTGATGACTTTTATGGTTAATACTGATGGTTTTTACCGCCGGCTTTCTGCTGCTGTTACAAATTTATGACTCTCCTTCCCGTTGGGATCTGTGTCACTGTATAGGACAGGCCTGGCCCGTCTTGTCAAGGGGAACATTTTGGCTTTCCCAAGTACACTTGGACCATTTTCCCCGTTTCTTCTCGTCAGTATCTCTTTAGGGTCCCATACCCTCCAAGCCTCCTTGGGGATTGATCTAGGGATCTCACCCATGCCCATGCCATGGTTATCCTCTCTGCACCTCTGAGAGGGACTGGAGCAGTGGGGACTCTCCAGGTGATTGGCTCTCTGGCCTCCCCTTCACCTCCGGCCCTGAAGGGGTGTAGTAATTTCCAAACCTGCTTATCAAGAGCCACCAGAGGCCTTTGCCAAACTATCCGTTCCCAGGCCCACCCTGCACGCTGCCCTGTGTCCCCTTCTCCCCTGTCCCCGGACTTTGAGTCACAGGTTAAGGTGGAGGCTAGTAAATGGAATTTTCATCAAGATCATTCTGATACGGTTGTCTGTATGGCTCTTTGGATGTTTGGGGACCACCCGTGTAGCCCAAAACCTCATCGTACAGATAAGACCTTCAAAGCCCAGCAATGATGATGAACTTGCCCAGGGTCGCACCGGAAGACGTGCCAGTGAAAGACAGAAGACAGTATCCTCTTACTTTTGTGTTGTCAATGCAGAGGTGGCAGAAATGACCAGGAAGTTAAATGGCGCCATTTATCCTGGACACACGTTAGTTTTCCGTTTCTTATCATCCGAGTCTCTGTGTGTTGTGTCTCTGTGACGGAGGAGCATAGGATGAGTAGGTGATCTATGTGCTCACCCAGCCCAGGACCAAACTCAGATACAAAGGAGCAGGAGATCCAGTTGGAATTCTCGTATAGCGAAAGAATTGCTAAGTGTTACTGTTTTTGCCATTGTTTCGGTCTCGTGTTTGTGTTGAGTGGATGTTCTGATTCGCTTTGCCTGTTGATCATAATATAAGCAAGCTTCATTCGACGAAGCAGGTATGTAACAGGGGCTATTCAGAGTCCGGCCAGGAGATGCCTAAGACATACAGCCCTTATTCTGATCACATGGAGACAGACGCGTATTTGCAAATCCATTTAAAATTGGCAAAGCTGACTTCTTGAAATTTATCTGAAACCTGACTCTCTTTGACCGGATAGATAATTATTTGGGGTTGGGAAGATAATCTGTGAGGGTAAGAGGTCATTCATGGCATTTACCACGAAGGTCCAGGAATTCATTTTATCTCCCTGACTTTATCTTACTGACAGCGGGAGGTTGTGGTCTATCTCCCAGGGAACTGGTACATCAGGGAATGACTTTTTATACATGTGAACCAATGTGTGTAATGCCACAGTGTGTTTATCCGACGTGTGGTAGGTACGTAATAAATATGTGACGAAGAAAGCTTAGTGCCTTAAAAAGAAAAAAAAAAAAAAGCTTCTTTTACATCACGGTTCTGTCTCAGGATCCTGCAGTGTTTCTGTTTACGTTTTTCCGCTCTCATAAATATCTGCACTCTAAAATCCAGTACCCTCGGTGGGATGATTTACAGTTCTTATATGTAAACTGTTCATTTGCGTAATTTTCCCAGTAATGTCCCTTTCACGATTCTGTCCCCTTTGAGGAATGATGTCCACTTAGCAGCTTCCATTTCTCATTGATTTTAGAACTTATCACCAACACAGCCTGGGTCTGAAGCCTGCTGTGGGAGAGGCTTTGCACCAAGATGACTGGCCTCCTCTGTGAGCCTCCTGAAGGCTGGAGGCCTCGCCCTGCCCTGGGCCCCCCTCCAGCTCAGTGCCGCCCCTCCTGCCCACATCTGCCAGATGCACAGGCAGTAGAAAGCTGGAGGTTCTTCCTGTGGACCACGTCGGCCAATAAGCAGTGACTTACTTTTCACGGGCGCTAAACTGTCCCTGGAAAACCTTCCTGTTTCTGAGGAATTACGCCCTTTTAAGGGGAGCTGTGGGTACTCACTAGCCCGATAGGCAAGCCGTCTGAAAACGAAGACTGAATTACATTGTGTATTTCCAGGGGTTTCATTAAAGACCGCTGGGCTACAAGATCAACGGGGAATAGCGGTGTCTTTCAAGTGTGATTGTGTAGGTATAAGTTACTGACGACCAGATTACTGATGTCTTATTAACGGCTTGGTTTGGGGATGTGATTTGGGATCCAAGGTGGCCGAGTAACTGTATCCCAACAGTCTGGTGGGCAGGCACGCGGGATTGCTGGCCAAAGTGAAGTCAGCAGCATCACAAAGAGAACTCTTTTTTATGAGCTCAAATGAGTTTCTTTGCTGGCAGCACGGGGGTAATTCTGTTCTGGGCTAATTCTTTATTTATTTATTACTTTTTGATGTGAAATTGATTGTCAAATTGGTTTCCATACAACACCCAATGCTCATCCCAACAGGTGCCCTCCTCAACGCCCATCACCCACCATCCCCTCCCTCCCACCCCCCATCAACCCTCAGTTTGTTCTCAGTTTTTAAGAGTCTTTTATGTTTTGGCTCCCTCCCTCTCTAACCTTTTTTTTTTTTCTTCCCCCTCCCCCATGGTCTTCTGTTAAGTTTCTCGGGATCCTAAGAGTGGAAACATATGGTATTTGCCTTTCTCTGTATGACTTACTTCACTTAGCATAACACTCTCCAGTTCCATCCACGTTGCTACAAAAGGCCATGTTTCATTCTTCCTCATTGCCACGTAGTATTTCATTGTGTATGTAAACGACAATTTCTTTTTTTTAAAATTTTTTTTTTTTTTCAACGTTTATTTATTTTTGGGACAGAGAGAGACAGAGCATGAACGGGGGAGGGGCAGAGAGAGAGGGAGACACAGAATCAGAAACAGTAAACGACAATTTCTTTATCCATTCATCAGTTGATGGACGTTTAGGCTCTTTCCATAATTTGGCTATTGTTGAAAGTGCTGCTATAAACATTGGGGTCCAAGTGTCCGGGCTAATTCTTTCTTCTGTGGGCCCTGAAAGGCCAGCAGTATTCCGTGTGAAATAGAGACAAGGGAGTCGACGGGGATTAAAAGTGACGAACGAATTAGGGGGAACCAACGGGAAGGAAATGTGTTTCTAGGCGGATTTGCTGACAGGTAGGTATCACCCTCCCTGTATCACGGAACTTTTATTCCCCTGATAAACAGATGCAGTCAACTTATATCTGCATCCAGATATCTTATATCTGCAAGCCAGCCTCCTCTCAGAAAACCATCACAGCTCACTCCCAACCAGAGAGCCACCTCCTGATTTCAAGTAATAGACACAGATCTTCACATCCTGATAAACTGAAGGGTATTCATATTTGTATCCAACGGCTTCTTTACTTTGTAGGGGAATCCCTGTCAAAAGTAACGTGTATTCCATCTATAATATTTGGATAGAAAGAAGGAAGTAGAATCACCCCACATACCAAAAGCTGAAGATAAAAACCAAGAACATCATCTTTTTTCTATGAATAAGTGTGTCTGTATATCCATGTGTGGTTGTATTCTGTAGTTGTGAACATCCTGTATGTGTATCTGGGTGTGCTTTCATTAAAACATTCTGACATTGCACATCTCATCATTTCACTGTCTTTCTAAACAGTGTTTTTAAAGCCAGGACATTTAATGTCTTTATTTTACTGGAGCCCTCGTGGTTCTTTTCAAGAACACAGACTTGGGCGAAGGGGGCTGCCCGTGTGGCCCTCAGCTTTGGTGCCCTTGGCTGGGGAGCCAAAGACGTCCCGTGCCTCTTAGATCGAACCAGAGCTGATTGAGTTTATGTCATTATTTGCCCATATTGAAAGTGTCCCCGTCTGTCTGAAGATGTGGAAGAAAGCGTTTATTAGAGGAGATGCTGTTGCCTTGTGATAGAGCTCTGCGTAATGAAAATTGACTCAGCCTGGCTGAGTTCTGTCCCGATCCCTGCTTTTCCATTGGCAGGCAGGAGGGAGGGACGCTCAGCTCCAGCTCCTACAGGCGGGCGCAGAGGGCTGATGTCTGAGGTTGCTCGGGTAAATTCAGACACTCCTTTACTTTACATACTTGAGATCACCCACCCACCAGTGGGATGAGGACTGTAAAGTGTGAAATTAACACATCAAGCGAATTTATATCATGGTAGCCTTGGGCTGGTTTTTGCAAATTAAATTTCGCAGAAATTAGCCTCAGCCCTGCCAAGGCAGCATTAATTTAGTACTGGTGAAGGCAAACTGTTTCTGTGACATTTCCAACCCTGAGAGATAAGAGTTTACTTTTACACCCAGACAGTGGGTCTTGCTCAGTAAATTATTGTCTGTTGGGTTAATAAAAAAGAAAAAAAAAACAACAACACCAAAAACCTACTGGTGATCATAAGTGATGACCCTCAATAAAACATTATACACAGTGTAGAAGTCTGAAGAAAACATACAGGAGTACGTGGGATAGTGCATCAGCCCGCAGAAATGCCAGGCAACTCTTCCAAAAGACTTTTCTGGGTGATATTCATTATTTGACATTCAGAAAAAAAACAAACAGTTTTTTAAAAATATTTTTTAATGCTTTTATATTTATTTTTGAGAGACAGAGAGAGACAGAGCATGAGCAGGGCGAGGGGCAGAGAGAGAGAGGGAGACACAGAATCCGAAGCAGGCTCCAGGCTCTGAGCTGTCAGCACAGAGCCCGATGCAGGGCTCGGACCCACAAACCGTGAGATCATGACCTGAGCTGAAGTCGGACGCTTAACCGACTGAGCCACTCAGGCGCCCCCCAGAAAACAATTTTTTTTAATGTTTGTTTTTGAGAGAGAGAGCTAGAGAGGGACAGAGAGGGAGGGAGACATAGAATGAGAAGCAGGCTCCAGGCTCTGAGCTGTCAGCACAGAGCGTGACACGGGGCTCGAACCCACGAACCGTGAGGTCATGACCTGAGCCGAAGTCAGACGCTTATCCCACTGAGCCACCCAGGTGCCCGTGTTCTTTGGCATTCAGAAGAAACAATCTTTTTTTTCCCTGCACTGAGGTCAGATCTGTGTCTCCGACCCATCACCGCATTAACCAAGCTAACCTGAGTATGTGATGAGAGTGCCCACTAAGTAATTAAATACAATCATGGGGACCCCCTCTCAGTCTGCATGTTATCTGCCTCGAGGTAGGCAGAGATCAGGATGTCCTGAGAGAGTGTTCCCTGTCGCATGGCTGTCGTTTCTCCCCCTCTGGATGCCACAATTCGCTTTGGGAGTCCTTTTCCCCGTGCCCCAAATGCCTGACCAAAACCCCCTTTCAAATTATGTTTTGCCATTAGTTAGGAGACGGCTCTTACAGGCCTTGGCGCGTCTCGCTCTGTAAAGTTTCAGTCTCGGAGGGTGATCTTTCCTTCTTCCTCAGCTCCCCGGGGAAGTTTTCATTGTACAAGATGAAGGCCCGTGGCAACTGACTTTCCAGGGAGGGTTCCGTCTGCACGATGTCGTTTGGACTTGTCGCTTTTTCCAGTAAGGCTGTTCCTTTGTTTTGGCTTGCTCTACGTAACCAGCCTTGCTTTGTGGATGTGGATGTAATCATTTATATAAAAGTATCCCACCTAAATGTTTTACATGTACGACTTACCCCTTGACCGTCACGTAACAGTGTCTTAACAGGGTGTTTGGCCCGCCGACGCGATTCAGCTCTGGGCCTGCGGGCCAATATTGCTGGAGACGAAAACGTTCTCAGGGATGATCGGGGAGTCCATAGTGCCTTGGAATTTGGCTTAACAAGAAAGAGCTGAGCGGTAGGGAGTGGAAAGACTGGTTGAAGTCACCCTTTGGCGGGACCTCGTGTTCCGCGGGGCTGGGAGAGAAAACAGCACGCGTGTGAAGACACACGAGGAGACTCTTGTAGCCCCTGGACCAGAGTCAGACACCGGCTCCTGCTCCCTGTGTCTTCCAGGACCTTCCAGCTACCTCAGCTCTTCAAGCCCCAGTGTCCCATTCAATGGGGATCCTGAGAACTACATCCTAGGGTGCCTTATGTAAAATAGAGGTCTCCACCCGCGGAGCAGGCATTCAGTATGTTAGGGCCTCCCATTCATCCTGGCTGTGGGAGATCTGAAGGTCCACAAACATTTCCACGACCCCCTACCGTGGATTTGACAGGCACCTGCTATGCCAGCCTCCTCCCTCCCTCTGTCCCATCATTTTGTTGAACTGCCCACTTCGGTGTTTTTTTTAATGTCCATTTATTGATTTTGAGAGAGCCAGGGAGAGGGAGAGAGAGAGAGCACAAAGAGGGGAGGGAGAGAGGAAGAGGGAGAGAGAGAGAATCCCAAGCGGGCTCCTTGCTGTCAGCTCAAGCCCGATGTGGGGCTGGATCGCACACACCTCCAGATCATGGCCTGTGCTGAACTCCAGACCCAGATGCTTAACCGACTGAGGCCCCCAGGCGCCCCTCCAGTATTTGTTAATCGTTTGCTGATGGAGCCTGGGGGGAAATTTACCTTGTTTGGGTGTAGGATTTTCTCTCCTGGCTTGACTGCTGCCCCAGAGCTGTGAGAAGTGTTGGCTTGTGTCCCTGAAGGCCTTTCCAGTTGCCTCTATCCCATATTCAAGGAGATTTTGGTATCTGGGTCAAAACATTGAGTGAAATGAACCTTTTTTTTTTTTTTTTTTAAGAGTAGTTTGACCACTTTTAAGCGTCTTACCAGTTTTTTGCAGACTTAATGTGATCCGGGTATTCATTAACCTGGAACCCTTCAGTTTGTCTTTTAAGTGTTTGTGGAAGAGAGGATAACAGCCTAGTTTTACAAAGCAAAAGTTCAAAGTTCCTCAAGTGCCCTTGGAAACCGCTCCTGAGGTCTCCTGACTTTATCTTGTTTCGGTGTCTGTTGTTAGTTTTTCCTGGACTGCAGACTTACGCGTCTGATGAATCCACACCTCAGTGAAGTTCATGTGCCCCACTGACAGCTGCTCGGGGCCAGAGATTCGATAGCCAGCGGCGTCTGCCGTGTGAGAGCACATTTGCAGAATGGATTCTCATTTGGTCTGTCCAACTTCACGGGGCCCTCCCTGCCTGGTCTGGTCCCTGAAGGGGAGAGGAGAAAAGTTTGGGAGTTCAGTCTTTCCTTTAAAAACACAAAGGAGCTTAATCATTTGGGTCACCTTGCTTAAGCAACAGCAGTATCACCAGCACCACCACCGAAAGAGCCCGGGGCCCCAACAGATGGCCTAGATGTTGGGGTTTGGTGGGGGGGCCCAGGGCTGCCAGCAAAACCCCGATGACAGAGGCTCGGTCGAGTTCACTTTATTCCTCCGCTAGTTTTTAGAACAGGAGGGGCTAGCAGCTTCAGTTAGATACACGTCTGCACATTGAACTCTTTTTTTTTTTTTTAATTTTTTTTTTCAACGTTTATTTATTTTTGGGACAGAGAGAGACAGAGCATGAACGGGGGAGGGGCAGAGAGAGAGGGAGACACAGAATCGGAAACAGGCTCCAGGCTCCGAGCCATCAGCCCAGAGCCCGACGCGGGGCTCGAACTCACGGACCGCGAGATCGTGACCTGGTTGAAGTCGGACGCTTAACCGACTGCGCCACCCAGGCGCCCCTGCACATTGAACTCTTGAACAGCTCAGTGGATCCTGGATTCCTGAGGCCGATATTTCAGACTGTGGGCACTCTTGCTATCTTTGGCTGTAATGTCATCTCCGAGGAATCCCGTGTTAGCTGGTCAGGGGCTATCACCGAGCTTAGGTGATCCTTCAACTGTTGACCGTCTTCTGGGTTAACTCTGGCTTGTCTTTGCCTCAGAATGCCATTCCAGGACCTCGTAGCAGTGTCCAGTTGCTAGGGAAGCAACTTTTTTAGTGAACACCCTCGTGATGAATGGATTTTCCCCCCGCCCCGCCCCACACTTTTCTACAAGGGCGAATTCCCAGTATGGTTTTGTTTAGAAATGTGTTTTTGCGCTTTCTAGGACTCACAATGCAGAGTCCGGTCTCTCCTGCTGTTGTGTCCTTTTCATCCGTTCGTTTATTTGGGATTTCCAAAGACTGAGTGGGCTCCCCGGTTCTTTTTTGAATCTGCTGATTTTCTGTGAAGCTGATGTCATGGTCTAGACCTTTATCCTTACATATGCAAATTATTAGATTACATTGAGCAGCTGGGGGCTCTGTCAGAGGGGGTTGACAAAGGTGGAGTACTTGTGACTGTCTGCCTTGCCCTGGCCTCGGTGAGAGCCTGCACACGGCAGAACGGTCGGTGGCCTTTGGGTAGAGTGCGGCTTCAGGAGTCCTGATGTGTAGACCTGCCCTTGCTCGCCCGCCTGGAGGCGTTCCAGGTCACGGTGGGTTTGGCTGCCCCAGGGGAGCCCTGGCCACCGTGGGCCGAATTACCTGCTTTCCTCCACACATACCTGCTTCCCCAGTCCGGCCTGAATGACCTGGGAGGCGAATCGTGGAGTCCCAGACGCTCCTCTGTCTTGATTTTGGGTACGGGGCTTACAAAACAGCGAGATAAATATGTCTCACGGGGTGATTTCATTTGTTTGATGTGAGCGTGGCTTGTTTTCCCAGCACTGCTGAGATCAGCCACGTGACGGAGAGCCTAGAAGGTTTGCAGACGTTTGCCTCGTATCTGATTCTAAAGTAGAAGCCTCTGCCAGCATGGGCTCATTAGTGTACGTGAATGTGTAAACTCAGTTCTAGCTTAACTTACTTGCTTTTATGTTATTGAGAGGTGTGTAGAACCTCTCAGACACGCATTGTCGGGAATTCTTTCCGTGTTGCTGTTTTTATTTATTTGTTTTAAGTTTAAGTTGTTTAAGTTATTTTGAGAGAGAGAGAGAAAAAAAAACGCAAGTGGGGGAGGGGCAGAGAGAGAGAGGGAAAGAGAGAGGCTCCGTGCTGTCAGAGCACGAAGGGCTCAAACTCAGGAACCAAGAGATCCTGAGCTGAGCCTAAATGAAGGCTTGGACCCTTAACCATCAGAGCCCCCCAGGCGCCCCCTCATTGTTGTTTTAATAAAACCGATTGAACCTTTTTTTAGCCCGTTTGATAAAATGAAGCTGACAAATACCCTGGAATGCCTGGGAACAATATCTAGCTCGCCTGAGGACAGCTGCAGGGCCAGGGGGCGCCCACGACAAACAGGGGCGGGATGCAGATTGCATTTCTAGAAAGAAAACATCCCCATGTGTGTCCTAGTCAAGTAGTGTGCTCCAGTTAACGTGTGTGATTGTCGTCATCCTCCATGAGACCAGTGTCCTCGCAAAAGCCAACTGAAGACAAATCAACAGGGTATTTTGAGAAAGAAAAAGGAGACTATTTTTAGGGAAGCCTTGTGGAACGAGTTTTCCTGTGGAAGGGTTGAGCATTTGGGAGGTTGGATTAAAGTAAGTTTCCTAAAAATAGAACCTTAAGTGTAAATATTTATTTCCTAATATAATATTATTATTTTAGCGCAGCCGCGTCCCCGGCTCTTTTCCTGAGCCAGCCCCTGACGTCTGGGTTGGGGACATCTTTGTCCTGTTCCCGAAGTCCCAGACAGTTCTTGCCACTGATGTGCCCTGTCTCGAATCCAACTCACAGATCTTTCCTACTTTTTCCCTCTCTTCTCCTTTCCTCTCGTCGTGCCATTTAAATAATTTTAGCACTTGTTAACATAGATCTCTCAGAGGCACAGGCAAGGAGATCAAGATGGAAGAGAGAGAGTCAGAGTGTGAGCGGGGGAGGGGCAGAGAGAGAGGGAGACACAGAATCCTAAGCGGGCTCCGGGCCCTGAGCTGTCAGCACAGAGCCCTATGTGGGGCTCGAACCCATGAACCAGGAGACCATGACCTGAGCTGAAGTCGGGTGCTTAACCCAGCCACCCAGGTGCTCCAAAATGCGTTTTACAGTGGAAGAGGATTTAGTCTTCTATTTTATAGGTGGGGGGAAATGTTCATTAGATATCCAGAGGGGGGAGAGAATACAGCCGGCCCTTGAACAACACAGGTTTGAACTGCATAGGTCTACTTATATGTGGAATTATTACAATATATACAGCACTGTAAATAAAGTGTTTTCTCTCCCTTATGATTTTCTTTACAACGGTTTCTTTTGTCTAGCTTATTTTCTTGTGAGAATACAGAATAGAAGATATGTAGCATACAGAATATGTATTAATCGACTGTTGATGTTCTCGGCTAGACTCCTCATCAACAGTAGGCCATTAGCAGCTCAGTTTCTGGGGAGGGAAAAGTTACAATGTAGATTTTCGACCGTGCTGGGGTCAGTGCCGTCAACCCCGGTGTCGTCCAGGGGTCGGCTCTACAAATAGACTAGGTGATGGAGTAGTTCCTCTGTCGAAATCCGGGTGGGCTGCTTCTCTCGGTGTCTGGCCGAGACAGGGGCCCGAGCGGTAGTGTCAGTCTGAGTGCTGTGGAATACAGGAACCTGCTCTCGTCCCGTGGGTCCTGTATCCTCCCTTCTTCATTCTCCCCTTTTCTGCCCTAACACTGTATCTGCCATGGTAATCCCTTCGTTTATGCATGCTCTTTTTCACCGAATCCTCATCGATTACCTGTTCTGAGTCAGATGCCAATTCTGGAACCCGTCTGCCGGTTTCACCTTGGGTCCTAAAGAAGTCAAGAACGACAGGATGCTGCGTAAACGCCATCTTTGCCCTGAATTGTTCTCAATCCTAATTGTTCTCAATCGCTGTGCACTCTGTTACGCACTGAGCTAAGTATAACGTTTATATGACTACCGTAAATTTGTAAAAATGATTTGGATTGACTTCCTCCGAATCAGAACTTTCTCTGACTTAAAAACCTGTCGTTTTCAAGACAAAGGTAACATTTCTCTGCCGGGCGTCTTAAGGCTCAACACTGGAGCTAAGTAACTAGTCTTTCCGGCTTTCGCTCTTAAATGTTCACTTAACTATGAATCATTGGCTCCAGCCGCACCCACTTGTCCATCAGCCTTCGCCAGGCTCTGCACGTTCTGGCCCGCGCTGCCCTTTCTCTCTTTGACAATGGCGTGGAACCCTCATTTGAGGCCCTCGTCACATCTCACCCCCTCCCACTGGGACCTCTTCTCTCCGTCTGCATTCCTAAAGCTCTCGCTGGGAGTACCCCTTGTTTGTCAGTTTTGGCCTCCCGCCTTTCCTTTTCAGTGACTTTCCACGTGCTCACACAGCTCATCTTCAGTGAGTTCGGTTCCCGCCCCCAGTGCAGAGGGGGAGCGCAGTAAACACGGTTGGCACCCACACCCTGTGCTCCTTCCAGGCTTTGGATGTTAAAGTTGTAAGGGACCTTACGTTATGGGTGCTCCAGACCTAGCCTTTTCATCTTCGAGCTGGAGAAAGGATTGGATCTGGGTCATAGAAGGAAACAGAACTTCGGCAAGGGAAAAATGAGACGAGGCAGTGGCTTTGTGTTTGTGCTTTTGGAGTACCTACTAGATCCCAGACGCAGGCTCCGTATGATCTCCTTGAACCTTCCTGCCAGTCCTACCAATTCCTTTGTGATCCCTGTGCAGGGGCCTCTGCGTGGTTCAGTCGGTTAAACGTCCCGACTCTTGATCTCGGCTCAGGTTGCGATCTCACGGTTCGCGAGTTCGAGCCCCGCGTTGGGCTCTGCGCCGACGGCATGGAGCCTGCTTGGGATTCTCCCTCCCTCCCTCTCTCTGTCTCTCCCCTGCTTGCGTTCTCTCTCCCACTCTCTCTCTCTCTCTCAAAATAAATAAGTAAACTTTAAAAAGCATATACATATAACTCCCGTGTAGGTGAGGAGGCAGCTCACGGATGCCTGCGTGGTTTGTCCAAGGTCCCCCAGCCAGGAAGTAGAGGGAAGATTCTCACTCGCACTTGCTTTTCCCCAGAGCCCTTGCTGTCCTCACTCATCTTGGCCTCCCAGACCGCTGTGTTTTGTCTCCTTCCTACTACACTGTACTCACTCCTTCCCTGGTACCTCGTGAGCCGATTCGGCAATAACAAGGTTGCCTGCTTTCCCCCCTCTTTAAACCTGTGTCCGTGTATTCCTATTTGTATTTAATCCTATTAGAAACACTTTGAAAACAGTTTTCTTTCTTTAGCGTTGGTCTGGTTTTTAAAAAAAATTTTTTAACATGTTTTTATTTACATTTGAGAGGGAGAGACAGCACGAGCAGGGGAGGGGCAGAGAGAGAGGGAGACACGGAATCTGAAGCCGGCTCCAGGCTCCGAGCTGTCAGCACAGAGCCCCACGCGGGGCTCGAACTCACGAACCGCGAGATCAAGACCTGAGCCGCAGTCAGACGCTTAACCGACTGAGCCACCCAGGCACCCCAAAAGTATTGTATTCTTTTCTTTTAATGTTTGTTTATTTTTGAGAGAGAGAGAGAGACAGAGTGCGAGCGGGGGAGGGGCAGAGAGAGAGGGAGACACGGAATCCGAAGCAGGCTCCAGCCTCCGAGCTGTCAGCACAGAACCCGACGCGGGGCTCCAACTCTTGAACCACAAAATCATGACCTGAGCTGAAGTCGGACGCTTAACCCCCTGAGCCACCCAGGCGCCCCACGTTAGTCTGTTTTAACTCCGCGCATCTCTCTGGGTCTCTGGCCCTGGCACCTCCCGTGGTGGAGAGGGTTCGGCCAGCCTCGGGCTCTGCCGTCTGCATCACCAAGACGGTGGAGGGGTTGCCCGCCTCGGATTCTGATTGGAGCGGCGGCAACCACGGCCACAATTATTAATGCTCAGAAAGGCAGCATCAGCTGTTTTCCCCAAATGTTTTTCTGATTCGTGTAATACTGTTTAACTGCTTTTCTGCTTGAAAATGCTGCTGCTGTCAGGATTTTTTTCTTGCCTAAATAAAGGTGCTGTACAGACGGTTGTGATTGGCAGTCCTGTTTGCATAAGTTAAAGCTCTCCTTGTAGGGCAATTTCTATATGCGTTTGCAAATATAGAAGTAAAAATAAAAGACCACGGCGTAGTCATTAAGTCTGACTTGCGGCGGATGGCTGGGTAAGAACGTTCGTATTTAAAATCCAAGAGATGTAAATATTTGACGTGATATGATGTGACCATACATTCTTCACTACTGATTATTTAAACCTTCTGTTGAGCTCTCAGACAGATGGTCTTTTGAGTAGTGAACTCCTGTGAATACAGCGAGATGCCATTTGGTAAACTGATGAAGTGGCATTATTAATAAATATTTTATGCAGCAACAACAAAAAAAAGCCCCCAAAGTGAGAGTGGGTAGTTGCAGCTTGGGAAAATCTAAACTCCATCTTACAGAGAGCTAGGAGTTGTAATGCCTTTCTTTTCAGGCATTTTCAGTGGGTCTTCTCCATTTCTGCACAGCAGTGGGAGAAAGGGAGATCGCTGTCGGTTTCCATCATCAAACCCTAAGACTCTCTGCCTGTGTGTGTCTGGGCTTCAGGATGAGTGAGAGTCCTCCTCCTTCCTTGCTAGTCTAAGGCGGAAGTGATGGAGTGAGCTAGGGATGCATAGAAACAAAATAAAAATGGTCCAGAAGAGGGGCACCTGGGTGGCTCAGTCAGTGAGTGTCTGACTTGATTTTGGCTCAGGTCATGATCTCACAGTTGGTGGGATTGAGCCCTGCGCTGGGCTCTGGGCTGACTGTGTGGAGTTTGCTTGGGATTCTCTCCCTCTCTCTCTCTCTCTCTCTCTCTCTGCCCCATCCCTCACTCATTCTCTTTCTCTTTCTCCCTCTCAAAATAAATAAATACACTTTAAAAAGGTTTTTTAACGTTTATTTATTTTTTGAGACAGAGAGAGACAGAGCATGAACGGGGGAGGGGCAGAGAGAGAGGGAGACACAGAATCGGAAGCAGGCTCCAGGCTCTGAGCTGTCAGCACAGAGCCCGACGCGGGGCTCGAACTCACGGACCGCGAGATCGTGACCTGAGCCGAGGTCGGACGCTCAACCGACTGAGCCACCCAGGTGCCCCTAAATAAATACACTTTTTAAAAAAATGGTCAAGAGGAGAGATAATACTGACCATGAATTTTGTACGTTTCACCTTGAAATAGAAGTTGGATCAGCAGATTTTCAGTTAAAAAAAAAAAAAGGCTTCGTTTTTCTTGCTGTATTTGTGCCTCAGGCCCCTTCCTGTAACCTCTGAGAATTTGAGGCTCATTAGCAGTACCTCACTGATTTGTAATCGGTAGAAAAAAAGTGTCCCACTGAAGTGAACTTTCCAGATCGTGGACGTTCTCATCAAATAGCGCGCCCATCTTGATCATCTGAGCGAAGATGTTTAACTCCTTCTGAGACTTCTCACACCCACCTGGCTTCTTCCGTGGTTCTCCGTAATCTTCGCTGTGAACTGCTCACACTCCAGACAAGGTCTGCTTGAATTCTGTCCACTCCTCCTCAGCCGTGAGGATTTTGCTTTCAAGTCTCTCCACTTGGGAGGAGTTAGAAAAAGGCCCTGGCCAGAGCGAAAAGCCAGTTGAAGATGATGGCCCTGTACGACTGGGAGTATTTGCAGTGGAGCCTTCAGAGAAGGAGGGGGCCTCGAGGGGGCGCCCAGGTCGGGTGAAAGGGAGAGAGCCAGGGTATGTGTCAGGTAGGCTGGAAATGGGGGGTGGGAGGGGAGCGGGGGGGGGGACATGTGTGCCTGGGTGATCTGGGGTGTGGTTACAGCTCTCTTGGGGGCAGGGACCACGTGCTATGTGGAAGGCGGGGGGCGGGGTGGGGGGGTCGGTACAAGCCCAAGGACATCCAGCACCCGCGTTTCCATTTGGCATGCAAATCCTGGCTAGGCACAGAAAACTTCTTCCGTTTCCGTTTCCGTTATCCTTCCTTGAAGAACCCCCCCCTTGGCTTTATTCATCTTCAAATTCTGTTGTTTGTCCCTCTGGCCACGTGTTGGCCCCTTGGTGCCTCCAGAGGTTCTCCCTGATGGGGCCGATGTGCCCTTCTACTCATCTTTCACGCGTTTTCTTCCCCAGCCCCTTCGTGGACCTAGATTTCTCTGCTTTTGCGCCTTTGGACACACTGCTTGCGGTCAGCGTTCTCACAGGCTTGGCTGACGTGGCCCGACAGCCCAGACTCAGCTGGAATGCCATCCCGCTGTGACATGTTCCATCTAGACAGGGAGGCTTTGCCGTCCCTGTTCAGGGGAGCCGGGATCCCGTGGGACTGTGTGCATTTACATGACGACCGCACCGTTGGGAAGGCCTGTCTGTGTCCCTCTCCTTGGGCTTCTCCTGAGGCTAAGGACGTGTTCCCTCCCTTCCAGTAGGTTCCTGGGAAATGGTTGTTGATATGATAAATGAATGAAGTGTATTTACGGAGCCGATCGTTGTTTGGGGTTATAAAACAAATGTTTTGTCTCTGAGTCTTAGTAACGTGGGAAGGTGAGTGGCAGACAATATGGGCGTTCTGCGTTTCACGCTAAGGACAGGGTATGTGGGGGGAGGAAACAGACTGGGGTGATGAAGGAATGAAATTGGTTGTAGTCTCTGGGGGTTTTCCCTCAGGACCAGGGTGGCTCTTCATACTTGCTTATCATACCAAACCTTAATCCTGTGAGCCGGCTACTAAGGCAGCCAGGACACTGAAGAAGGAAACCATCCAGTCCTCGACCGTGTGGACTGCAGAATCCACGAGAACCCTTGTGATCTGGGCTCTCCTGCGGCGTATGCCTGATTACTGTAGTTTTGTTCGTAGTCCTATTTAGTTTCCTTTTGCTCAAGCGATTGCTCTGTAGAAAAGCTGGTCTGTAAAGGGAGTGGATTATGTCATTACTTCTCTAGAAAATTGGCTCTCTACTTACACTTAGGATTAGCGTCTGAGAAGAATGGGAAGCGTGTTTTGGGACCGCGGGTCCTGTGTCAGGCCCCAGCCGGGCCGTCCCGTGTGGCCTTTGTGCAGCACAGATGTTGAGCCAGTGCCCACGAGCAGAGTCGCTCGTGTCCCTGTCGCGGCATCCACGGGTCGGCCGCGGCTCTGCAGGTGAGGGGCTTCTCCCACACCGCACATCTTAATATTTCAGAGAAGGTTGCATGAAGAACTCGGAAACAAAATACGTATCTGGGCCAGATAACTTTGGCTGGGCGCTTATGCACAGGAATTGCTTCAGTAAACACTGCAGAGGGCCTCGGAGAAACACCTCTGTGAGTGACGTGGGGTCTGGACGACGACAATGCCAGTACTCTTTGCCCAGACTGGTGGCTGTCAAGGTTTTTATGTTTGATCGCTCTGCTCTGCCCTCTCCCCACCTCAGAACACATTTTGGACACCATGAAAGTGATGGTTCTGGAAGTACCTGTGCCTGTCGCCCCGTCCCTAGGGGTTACCTGAGCACCACACAGTGACCCCCTTGCCCAGACAGGGCCTTTCATCCTGTTCGGGCTGTGTCCCCGCATCCCGTGATCACCCGGACGTGACTTGCTCAGTGTGGGTACAGCCGTGTGCCCTCATATAAAAATCTGCCTTTGGGGGGGGCTGGGGGTCGGGCAAAAGTGCGCTTTACTTATTATTTATTTACAGTTTTATTCATTGGGGGAAACGTACTCACATGGTCCAAAAGCATATCCGGTGAAAAGTTGTCCCCCACCCTCTGCCCGCCATCCACGTCCCTTCCTCACAGCATCTAGGGTATCCTGCCCGAGGCGTGTTATGCATATCCAAGCAGATGCGAATACTTCTGTTTCCGGTCCTAAAATGGTAGCATGCACGTGATGCTTCGCATCTCGAACAGCCCCCCAAACAACCAGAAAACAAGCAGAACAACAAAAACCCCTCTAGTCCAGAAAGCCTTTCTTGACCAGTCAGAAGTCTTGCTCTCTTTGTTTCCGTTTCCTCAGAAAGTGTATGATTCTCTGGCAAACTGACAGAATTCTCCAGAGAGCCACCCCGCCCCCCCCTTCTCTCCTGCTTCTGAGGGCAGTGGGGAGTGGCCTCCCCTCCTCCCGCCTCACCTGTCTTTATCTGTGTGCTGGCTGCTGTCTCCCGGACTGTGCCAGTTTGTTGGCTAAACCTTAACCATTTAGTTTTCTATGGCCTTGCACTGTGAGGCCTTGACTGTGAGCTTGAGACCCCCTTTTATACTTTTCTATGCCTCATGTTTTTTTTTTTTTTTCTTCAACATTTATTTATTTTTGGGACAGAGAGAGACAGAGCATGAACGGGAGAGGGGCAGAGAGAGAGGGAGACACAGAATCGGAAACAGGCTCCAGGCTCCGAGCCATCAGCCCAGAGCCCGACGCGGGGCTCGAACTCACGGACCGCGAGATCGTGACCTGGCTGAAGTCGGACGCTTAACCGACTGCGCCACCCAGGCCCCCCTATGCCTCGTGTTTTAAGGGAGGGTAATTACAGGGTGAGAAGTAGTTCATCACTAGACCTTTACTGAATGAGAGGTATGTGAGTTCCGGTCTCTTTAACTTCCTAGAGATGAGCTCCCTGGATTTTCCTCAGGTGCCCCGTTTAACACCCCCAGCCCCTCCTTCATGAAACATCCCTTCCGGCCACCGGCCCATCATTCTTCTCAGCTGAGCTTAGGCTTCCTGTTTCCTTGTCTCTGGTCTCACGTTCATTTGTGAGAATGAACCCCCGTAAGGGTTAGTTTTAAAGTTGTCCACTTGCCTCCGTTGTAAGCCCCGAGTTACCCAGTCAAGGGCGCTAACCTAGGCCTCGCTGAGTAGGTATTCTGTAGATGGACTGACTTCCACTATCAGTTGACTTGAAGGAAAGGAGACAATGGGTGGGGCTCATCCAATCAGTTTGAAAGGCTTTAAGAGCAAACCTGAGGTTTCCCTAAAGAAGAAAAAAATGCCTGTGGATTTGCAGCTTCCGCCCTTGTCTGGGAGTTTCTGGCCTGTTCTGTGGATTTCAGACTTCCCAGCTCCCACAGTTGAGTAAGCCGATTCCTTTGTGTCTCTCTCCTCTCCCTTCCCCGCCACCCCCCATACCCGACTAGATAAACACACGCTGTTCCGTATCTTTGGTAGAATCCTGACTGCTAACACCACTAGTGACAACTTTTTAGGAAATATCCAGTCTTGCTATTTTCCTGGTTGATAGTTGGGATTGACTCCCCGTTGCCTGCAAAAGCTCACAGCATGAACACGAGACACAGAGTCCCGAACCTCTGGCTTTAAGCTCCCTTCCCATTCTCCCTCACCTCTCTCTCTTGAGGTGGCCCTGGTCCTCTGTGTTGTAGCCGTCCCGCACCCCGCCCCCTTCCCGTGCCTGTCATGCCTTAATTTTGTCCGCAGCTCTCCTACCCGGATGCCCTCCCCTTTCTTGTCCACCTGCTCATCCTTTGAGGTCTGACTTCGGTGCCATTCCTTCTGAGAAACCATCCTGACCAGCCCCACCTCGGACCGTTGGCTGTTTCCTCGATGCTTCCGTGGCACCTTGCAGTTCTCTCTTTGATCGTGTCAACGTCCACATGTTTTGATCATTTGCGCGTGTCATTCCTTTGCTTAGGCGGCTTTCAGGAACTGAGTCTTTGTCACCCACGGCGCCCGGTGCCTCACACAGTCCCTGAAGCAGAGTAGACCCCGGTGCACGAGCGGAAGGAAGCGTGTCCACTGTTGTACTGCTTTGCGTCCGTCGGCGGGGCCGTGCTGCTCGCTTGTCCCACGCCGAGGAGGCCAAAGCGTGTCTGTGACCACACCTGCGACTCCTCTCAGAGCCGGGTGCTGTGTGGTCTGGCGCCGCGTGCTCTCCGTCAGTGTCATCGGCTGCCGGCTGGGCAGAGGCTCCCGTGAAATCTTTTACTAGACCAAGCGGGAAGTTCATAAAGTGTATTGACTCTTACAAGGGAAGAGTGGGCCATAAACGGCCTTTCGTAAAAGGAGACGAAAAACGCTAAGTCCACAAGGGTGGACATTTCTGAAGAGTAGCAGCCTTTTAGAGTTTCCTTTCCCCTCTCAGCGCAGTAGAGAAGTCTTGTAGGAAGAGCGGAGGTGTTTTTTCAGGTGTTTTCTCAACATCTTCAGACGCCCAAGTCAGGTTCTGTGGTGTAGCCAGCTGACTGCCAATAGCCTGGACGATGCAGAATGCACTTTCTGGCTAGGCTTTGGGTCAGCCCGCCGCTTTGATTTGTATCTAAATCTCTCCGGGTTCCATTAGCGTCAAGATTTAGGCAGGGCTCTGGGTCTGCTGGAAGATAAAAATGGCTTTTGGAGTTTTGTCATCTGAATGTTCCTAACGGAGGTAATGGCAACATGGTTGCGGATCGGATCCTGCGCACATCAGTGGCGCCCGGAGAAGGAGGAAGGGAACTTCTGCTCTGTGCGGAAACAATTGACATTCTGAAATGCTGTCTAGCAATTTTGCCCTGTTACTCTAGCTCTTAGAGGAAGCCGGCAACGCCTTATGAAAGCAGCAATACAGATCTATACTGACCTAAAAGAAAAAAAGTCATTGATGCTATAATTGAAAAAAAAAAAAGTAGGATAATATTCTATCTGTAGTACCATGTAAATTTCATCGTCAACATTTAGATAATCATAGTGAATGAGAAAACCAGAAGGCACCTGCACCCTCTCTCTTTATATTGTATACATGAGTGTGGTGCATATAGTTAATTGTTAAGCTGTTTTATCATTAAACTCTTAACAGTAGTTAAGAAAAGTTTTTGCTTTTCCTCGACAAATTGAATTAAAAAAAACAATTATCATGCTTTTTATCAGACTAGAAAGCCTTTAGTGATTTTAGTTTTTTGGTAGAGAAAACAATCCAAGGACAAGAGGCTAGAAGAAATGCATGTAAATCACAGCGTCTGTAAGGGGCTCTAATGTTATGTATGAATTACTTATTTTTCTGTCTTTTCCCGTCTTTGTGAAGGTAAGTAGATTGCTTTTATTTTTTTTTATTTTTTATTTAAAAAAATTTTTTTTAACGTTTATTTATTTTTGAGACAGAGAGAGACAGAGCATGAACGGGGGGAGGGTCAGAGAGAGAGGGAGACACAGAATCTGAAACAGGCTCCAGGCTCTGAGCTGTCAGCACAGAGCCCGACGCGGGGCTTGAACTCACGGACTGCGAGATCATGACCTGAGCCGAAGTCGGACGTTTAACCAACTGAGCCACCCAGGCGCCCCAGTAGATTGCTTTTATAATTAAACACAAACAAAGCCAGCCCTGGTTCTTCCAGGGCACCGAGGCTCCCACACAGAGCCTGTTCGATATTTGAGTCAAGCACTTGAATTTAAAATTCCTAAATCACATATGAAAATAAGAAGTCTGTACCAGAAGTTAAAAATCCATCACCAAATGTGCGCTGTTTGTGGAACAAATTTGTGCCCATGTGCATGCTGCCTTTCACCTTTTCAGTGTTCATCTGCTACAGGGAACATTTTAACAATTTATGCTTAATGAAGTGCGGAGTAGGCTGGTCAAAATCATTAGGCTTGAAAGTGTCTGTCAGATTACTAGTCACGTTAGGGTGTTCTTGCAAATGGTAATAACTTGTCTTAATATGGGATTGGCTGCTTTTGTGGCTTCGGTAACCATCAGCTTGGCTGTTTTTTTTTGTTGTTCCTCGGGAAGGAAAGGTATGAAAAAGAGCAAACAGTCTTGGGTCTGTCCTGTTTACAAAAGTGTAAACCCTGGTAATTCCTTTAAAAGGAATTCAGGTGCTCAGGTCACAGTGTTGGGGGAGTTAGCCCAGGGTGCAGGGAGTGCCTGCCTGAGAGAAGACGGGGATCTATTTTGGGAGCTCTTCTGATTGGGAGAACATAATGAGAATAGGTAGGTACCTGGGTGCCTTTTTTTCCCACCCTCGGGAGAAGCCTTGGTAGTGTTACTATGGGTGTTAGGAGCCTTTTATTTGATTAGTGAAATAGGTGATCAAGGTGGCACCTTGTACCTAGATTGTACCTAGCAGGCTTACGTACTACTTCTTTTTTTACTATTGTCACATTCCTATACTACTTGGACCAAGCTTGTCTTTTTTTATTATTATTTTATTTTGAGAGAGAGAGAGCTCACATGGGGGAGAGGGACAGAGGGAGGGAGGGAGGGAGGGACTATAGGAGAGAGAGAGAGAGAGAGAGAGAGACAGAGACAGAGACAGAGACAGAGAATCTTAAGCAGGCTTCTTGCTCAGCGCGCAACTTTACATGGGGCTCCATCCATGACCCTGGGATCGTGATCTGAGCCAAAATCAAAGGTCAGATGCTTAACCGACTGAGCCACCCAGGTGCCCCAAACTTGTCTTTATTAGAGCAGTTATTCCTTTTGAGAGATTAAGATTATTCTTGTCATGTAAGCACATACTTATATTTGAAAATCTTTCCAAACTTTCAATCATGTAAAACATTCCCTATGCCCCAAGATGTCCCAGAGCATGGAAATAGTTCGGTGCCTATTCCCTGTATAAGAGCAAAATTAAGAAGAAAAAAAAAATTAAAGATCAAGACTCTTTTTTTTTAAGCATTTATTTATTTATCATTTGTTTGTTTATTTTGAAAGAGCGAGAGAAAGCACAAGTCAGGGAGGGGTAGAGAGAGAGGGAGAGAGAGAGAATCGCAAGCAGGCTCAGCCCCGATGTGGGGCTTGAATCCACCAACTGTGAGATCATGACCTGAGTCAAAGTCAGATGCTTAACTGACTACCCAGATGCCCCCAAAATTTTATTTTTTATATCAGAAAAGAAAAAAAGATTTGTGCTGGAGGGGATTTACATAAATATATGTGGATGCTGCTTTTCTGTATACTCGTGTAAGCCTATATTTAAAGCGTTTGTTATGAAATATTAATGGCGATGTCATAAATCCCAATTTTCTAAAGTATTGGTGCTTTTGTATCATAAAAAAAATCTTTCAATAGATCGCTCAAATTATGTTTGTGTATGCTGTATTTTTCTATCAGTAATTAGATGGGACACCTGGGTGGCTCAGTCAGTTAAGCATCCGACTTTGGCTCAGGTCATGATCTTACCACTTGTGGGTTCGAGCCCCACGTCAGGCTCTGTGCTGACCGCTCAGAGCCTGGAACCTGCTTCAGATTACGTCTTCGTCTCTCTCTGCCCTTCCCTCACTCACACCCACTCTCTCTCTCTCTCTCTCTCTCTCTCTCAAAAATAAAATAAATAAACATTAAAAAAAAAATTAGACCTCAGGTGAAAACAGGTTATTTTTGCTTAGCTCCGAGTCGCTCTGCTTTTGCCCCACAGGCTTTGATTTGGAAGACACTGGTGGCTCCTGCTGGACAGATCCTGCGCCGGGAGAGATCTAGCTAGTACAGAGTAAGCCTTCTGGAGGAGCCCAGATTTACAAAACGTACTTAACATAACGTCTTGAGGGATTCTTGGAAAACTTAGCTGTTTTGCTGTGGCTGAGGGAATTAGTAGGTGGCAGCGCCTGATTTTTGTCATGTGCAAACACCAGTGTACAAACACAGCGTGCTCCGTTCATCGCCCCAGGCTGTTTGCATCCACTTAGGAGGCCGTATCTAATGAGCACAAGCCACGGGTAGTTCCTCTCGGGGCTCCGCTGGCTTCCTGGAGAGGACCTGGGCGTACCCAGACTGCCCGGTGCTTGCCGGATCCTTTACTAGTCATGAGATCTTGGCTTCTGTTTTTGTCAACTGGTTCAAGCCTGTGTCTTCAACCAGCTGAACAAATGACCTTGGGTTCTCACCACATTGGACTGTCGTAACAATTAAATGAGATAATGTCAATGCAGATGCCTCGTCTACGGATGACCTGAGGTCACTGTATTTTCTTTTCCTCCTTCTGGGGGGTTTGGCCTAAGTTCTTTTACCGCAGTCTCTGGCTTCTTGGACAGTGAGAAAGGAGGTGGGGGGGGGGTCAGGTGGTGGAGGGGAAGAAGCCCTGCCGGCTGGGGAAGAAATTCCCATTGTATTCCATGTCAGAGGGAGAGGACTGAAGGGGTTTGAGGATTCTGAGCGACTGGACGCGACCAGACGTCCTTCACCCGGGTCATCGTGGTGCCGTGTTTAAGACTAGAGTCGGGTGCGTTTCAGAACTTCATGGCCAAGTACCTTTGCACTGTGTGCCAGGAAGCTTCTTTAAAGGTGCACTGTGCACGGCGTGAGTCATCCTGCGGTCGCAGCTACCGGAAGTGAAGAAGTCCTTATAGATGCATGCCCGCATTTTCCAGGATGGTGCGGATACGGCCCCGCCAGGAGGTGGGAGGTTGAATTCGATTACCCCAGGAGCTCTGCTTGCGTTTGGGTGTCTCTGACAGGATTTCACTGCAGATTAACTATGAAATCAAATTCGCCTTTCTCGGGCAGTAGAGAAATCACCGAACAGCCCAGAGAGACTTTCCCAAGGTTACACGAGTAGGAGATAGCAGTCCGGTGCTATTTATTTATATGGATCGTGATAACTGGAAGTTATTTCCTCCTTAACTACAAATGCTAAGTAGTCAGAGGGTATTTTGGGATATCGGAGGCATTGTAATAAAAAAAGGAATGACACTATCTTGTCTCTTCTGGTAAGGGTCTGGGTAGGTATTTTTAAATAAAGTACAGAGAAAGAGAGAGAGAGATTTAAGGTTCAGCCGAAGACTTCACACTCCGTCCCTGTCTCGTTTGCTTTCTGTGTATCTGTAGGATCCAGGCTGGCCTCGCCTCCGGGTCCTGTGTCTGTGCTCAGCTTTCCCACTCCCCCCCCCCCCCACCGGGGCCAGCTTGTTTGTGCAAGGGTATGTAGCGAAAACTAGCATTTGGTTAGTGCTAATGTGATTTTCCTTCACGGTTTCTCGCTGTTCAAATATCAGGAAGAAGCATCAGACCAGCAGATAAAGTTAATGGAGGCTGAAGTCCAAGTTTCACCGAACACTTTTATTATGCAAATGTTATTATACTGCGTTGGCTTACTGTCTTACCTCCAAGGTGCAAATACTGGCAAGAAAATTATTCAGGCTTTTTTCAGCGTCAATGAACCTGAGGTTTTAGGAGACGAAAAAAATCACCGTTCAGTCTCACGTGTTAAAGACCACCTGGTTGGCATTTGGACCGCAGGATGCAGGAAACCCATAGACGTCAGTGTGAAGGTGTTTGTGTCTTCCTGTCTTCCGAGGTATTTCTGTTCAGTATGTGGACTGGACTCTAGAGCTGTTGGCTTGTTGAAAATTGTAAATTGTTAATAAGTGGCAAGCCCAGAGATGAACCGTCAAGGACTTGGTATGATGTCCGGTGCACGGGGGACATAACGTGGTGGGTGTTGAGGGCGAGGTGCCCAATGAAAGCAAATGACTGCTGCTGATAATGTTCTCGTCCAAGTTTGGTGGTGTTTTTTTTTTTTTTTTTTAGTGTTTATTTATTTTTGAGAGAGAGAGAGAGCATGAGCGTGTGCAAGTGCATAAGGAAGGGAGGGGCAGAGAGAGAGAGAGAGAGAGAGAGAGAGAGAGAGAATCCCAAGCAGGCTCCAGTGCTGTCAGCACAGAGCCCGTTGCGAGGCTCGAACCCACGGACCGTGAGATCGTGACCTGAGCCGAAATCAAGAGTTGGATGAGTCCGATGCTTAACCAACTGAGACACGCAGGCAGGCACCCCTGTGCTGTTCCAAGTTTTAAATTTTATCACCATACTCCACCCAATGGATCCCTATCCCTCCTCCCCTTCCCCTCCCCTTCTCCCTGTGAGAAGTAAGGGAGATGCTTCATTTTCAGAAATACCAAATAAAAGCTGTGCTGTCTAGTTAACAGTTGGTTTACACCCCAACAGTGGAGTCCCAAACCCTTAGACACTTCCCTTTCTGGTTCTTCTTCCCCGCCCCCTCCTTTCTGTTTAGCAGAGGCTCATTTTGTGGGGTTTGCAATGAGCATGTGCCAAAGAACAAAGGAAGGAGGGACTAAAAGTCTCTGCCTCAGTTCAGGGAACTTACGTTTGTCCAGACTACTTTTTGCCTCATGTGGGCATAGGGGACTTCCGGGTCAGGCTGTAACCTCTGTAGTACTCAGCCAGTGAGGAATCAGGGGAGGGGCTTGTGTGCTAGGAGCCAATGAGGAATCAGGGGAGGGGTTTGTGTGTTAGGAGCCAATGAGGAAGCAGGGGAGGGGCTTGCACGCTAGGAGATAAATTGTCTGCCCCCGTGTGCCTGTCAGACACCCACTCTTGCAAGAATGTTGATTCAAGCCTGGCTTCACCTTGCTCCAAGTCTTCACGTCCCTCCTTTGATTGGGTTGGTGGGCTTATTTCGCACACTCCCCTGTCCCCCTTGCCTAATTTCTTCCTCTGTATTTCTCTGTGCGTTTTCTCTCCTGCATCTCCCCCCATCGCTTGTCCTTCCTCCTTTCCTTCCTTCCTCCCCTTTCACTGCCCTCTCTGCTCTAACACGTCTGTAAACTGCCAGAGCCCCCGGCTGCCCTTGGTCCTCCTCCTCCTCCTTTCCTGACTGACCTCAGTGTGCTCCGCCTGTGGGTTTCTGTGCTGGGAGCGGGCGCCGGCAGCACAGGTGAAGGAGGCTCAATTGGAAGGTGCCTCCGCATTGTCATCTGTTGATTTGACCTTGGCACTTAGAAAAGGGTCTGACCTTGTGGAACATGTAGTGCAGGCCTTGGACGCTTCAGCAGCTCCTCTCCCCACCCCACATGGATTTCCGGTTTCTGTCTAGGGCCTTTTGATCCAAGAGCAGAGTCCTCAGGCTCTTGGTGGACAGGGGCTAGCCCTGTGGTGCAGCTCCGAACTGCCAGGCTGTCTTCTAGAAGGGGAGGAGGGTGGGGCCGCTTGCTGGCTGGCCAGGTCCGAATCAGCACAGTGATGGGTGCATAGCATTTCCAAGGTCATGGGTTAAGGGGACAGTCACGTGGGCCTAGACCTACTCTGTGGGGATACAGAATAGACTGAATAGCGCCTTCCTAAAAGATGCAGGAGGGGGCATCTCCTCTCAGGCTTTCCACCCGTCCTCGTAAAGTGGCCTTCAAGGCTCAGTTTGACTCCAAGTTAGCAACTTAATCACTATTGGCCTTTTACCTCTTCCATGAAATGAACAAGTTACATGAAGCGCTTTTGAATATTCTAGACTGACCCTTGACTGGATCCTAAACCCTGAGGCTTCTCCCACAAGACTCCTTCGTTTGAACTCCTGGGGGCCCTGCCTGAGGAGCCAACACCTCACCCTGTCAGAGAAGACTCAGGTGGCAGGACTCTAGCCCAAGGGCTTTATTTGTCAGATTAGCCTGAGGAATTGAGCTGCTTTACTGACAGTGACACTTAGAGTTAACTTGGTGGAGAGCTGGAGACCGCAGGCTTGACAGAGGACATCTGAAGGAGATGCATTCTCATTCTGGGGAGGGAGGGGGCGCAAAAAAGAACGATGTGGCCCCTTCGGTACCTGCATCAGTGATCAGAACAGTTTTAGGATGCATTGGAAATAGATAAAACTCATGTCTCTGGAAGATTCATCAGCTGGACCGACGAGGTGACAAAAATAGGGAAGAGAACATGGTATTATATACATTTGCAGATTTCGATGACAGGGTCACATTTTGGTTTTTCTCCTGACTGGCCCACTGTGGCTTTCCTGGACGAGTACTATATAATTCGGGAGAGGATCTGAGATCACTGCTCAAAATTTACACAGTGCTGTATACCTTCTCATGGCCACGAAGATCTAGCTGTAGTTTTTTCTGTCTTCTCAGTTGTGTCTGTGGGATTGTTTATGTGTGTGTGTGTGTGTGTGTGTGTGTGTGTACATGCTTTTTTTTGGCATGTGTAGTAACAAAACACTAAACATAGGTTTCAAGATTATACAAAGTACAAACTAGCAAAAAAAACAAAAAACAAAAAACAAAAAAAAACCCTGAAAGATGGCACTGTTCTCTGAAGTGATTCTCTTTGGATAATTTGCAAACAGCAGGATTAGGTACTAAGGTTTAGGTTATGCTGTTTGATACCAGAGGTGAAAAGGTTTCCATGGAAGGGGCGCCTGGGTGGCTCCGTCCGACTTCAGCTCAGGTCATGATCTCGAGGTTCTTGAGTTCAAGGCCCGTGTCGGGCTCTGTGCTGACAGCTTAGAGCCTGGAGCCTGCTTCAGATTCTGTGTCTCCCTCTCGCTCTGCCCCTCCCCTGCTCGTGCGCTATCTCTCTCTCTCTCAAAGATAAATCAACATTAAAAAAAATTTTTTTAAAAAGAAAAGGTTTCCATGGAAAATGGTTGTGGCCTTCTGGAAAGGGCCATCTTTCGTGTAGAAAGATGTTTTGAAAGAACGGCTGGGACACCAGTCATTCTTTTACGAAGGGTTACTCTTTGAGGTATGACCCCTTATGGAGGGTCACTTAACTGCCCTCTGCCGTGTTGGAGAAGGGAAGTGGGTGCTTGTAGGATTAAAAGACCTCGTAGACTACTCCCGCCCGGGCTGTGTTAGAAACACCCCAGCGTGCTGGAGTCTTTCTTGTTCATACCCTAACAGCTGAATGCTGAGCCCACTGTCAACAGAAACCCCCGTCTGCTTGACCAGCGACTGGTCAGTAGTGGAATAGAAATACTTGAGCTTTGCCCTCATACCCTTGAAATTACCGAGACTTTTTTGTGGTTTATACAGTTGACCTTTGAACAACGCGGGATTTAGGAGTGCCAACCCCCATGCAGTGAACAATCGAGGTATAATTTTGACTCCCTTCAAAACTTAATTACTAATAGCCTATTATTGACTAGAGAAGCCTTACTGATAACACAGTTGATAGACTCATATTTTATATATCGTATGCATTACATACTGTATTCTTACAATAGAGAAAAGAAAATGTTAAGAAAAGCATAAGAGAAAATACATTTACAGTCCTGTATTTATTGAAATCTGCACGTACGTAGACCCATGCTGTTCAAACCCATGTTGTTCAAGGTCGGTTGTATTTCACAAAAGTTGTCGAGGCCTTCAACCCAGCCTTTGGACACTGGCCACAGGGTCCGTAAACGTGGAGCCCGGATTCTCGGCTCTGTGTCCAGCTCCGCAGCCACACGGTGCTGTGAGCTGTCAGCCATCATGACACTGCCTCTCCTGTCCCAAGGGTGGTGGGACCAAAATTACAGGGTTAGGAATTTCAGCGTTCCTAATGTTGGTGAAGCATCCCTTGTCGCTACAGGTTTTGGATCTGTGAATTTTAATCTGCATTTACTGCGGGAACTGTAAAAAAAAAAAAAAAAAAAAGAGAGAGGGATTGCTTCTTCTGTTCGTTTTAAGCAGCTCTTGTGTTTTCCTGTTACACTTTTGGTTTAGTTACAGACTTGTGTGCGTGTGAATATTTGTTAATTCTATTGATCGCAACAGAATTTGTTCCAGGAGCTCTAGGACATAGTATAATTACAGATCGCTTGATACTAGAAATTTACACACAGTTTCTCAAATGAAAGCACCTTCTTTGAAACGTAAACATCTTAAGCCATTAGACTTTCCAGATATTTGGACACAAGAGAAATCGGATTTTCGTATTTCAGTCTGTGTCACCTGAACTGTTCCTCCTGTTAACCAGGCATCTTAAGTTTTTTTTAGGCAGAAGATCTTTTTATTTCTTTTCTTTCTTTATTTCTTCTTATTTTTTTTTTAAATGTTCATTTTTTGAGAGGGAGAGAGAGTGTGAGTGGGGATGGGCAGAGAGAGAGAGGAAGACACAGAATGTGAAGCAGGCTCCAGGCTCTGAGCTGTCAGCACAGAGCCCAACACGGGGCTTGAACCCATGAACTACAAGATCATGACCTGAGCCAAAGTCGGACGCTTAACCAACTGAGCCACTCAGGCACCCCTCTTTTTATTTCTTTTAAAGTGATATCGTTCATAGAAACATTGCAGTTGTGAGAGAAGAAGGCACAGACTTAGAACTTTTTATTTTTTTAATTTGTTTTTTGAGAACTCCCTTCTCATTAATCTGCTTACAGATTTTTATTTTATTTTAGTTAAGCGACTCATTTATTTTGTAGCCCGATTCCTCTTAAGTTTGACTTTTTCTTTGCCTGGGTTCTCATGACTGTGGAGTCAAATACCATTTGAAGCAGAGCTAGAGGAGAGTGCTTCCTGCCAAGCAGTGACAGAAGAGGCAAAGAGATTTGTTTGGGTCACTTAGGAATGGAACGTGGCCTTGAATGTCTGTGAATTCCTGAGAATTAAAGGGGATTCCCTCCAGTTTTCCTTAAAGAGTCTATTGTGTGTGAAAGCCTCCCATGCACATAAGACATTGGTAAGAATATTCTACTCCAGGATCGTCGAGATGAAGCCGTGTTTTCAGTGGACGGAAAGACTGGGGGGATGGGTTGCTTCCAGGGTGTAACATGATTCGTAGGTAACCTTGTACTGCTTTTTCCCTTTTCCACCTACCATCTCTCAGATCTCAGACTTGTCCTCTGCATCTGACTGAGCAGGCAGAGCTCTGTTCAGCGGGCTCCTCTGAAGGCCCTCAGCAGCTCTGCCCAGGCAGCATGTGCATGCACTTGGCCTTGGCTGCTGTCAGGCACTGGGGCGTGCCTGTCAGAGAATTCTCTCCTACTTGAGCTGCAGAACGTGCCCCCAAGGAGAGAAAGTGACTTGAGACTCCAACCTTTATGACCTCGTTTGAACATTTAAATCTCTTTTATGTGGAGTGTGCCTCACTTACTTTTCTGTCTCCTATGTATAATTTTAGTAGCCCTGGTAAAAATGATTAATCGAATTTTTGTTTCTGATTTTCAGAATTTAAACGTACGTATCCCAAAGTAACTTGTTTAAAGAAATGTCATGATGATATGGCACAGAATTCCTTACTACTAGGTTTATGTTTGATGCACATGTAATGATTGGCACCCAACAGCATTTGGACACTCTTTCATGGCGCGTATCCACATTTAGGAGGCAGAGTTAAATGTGGTATCTTTGTATGGGCAAAAATTAATATTAATAATCAAAAAAAACCTAGCATAAGTTTGTTTGTTTCCTCTTTAGAACCTGGAAGGAAATTTATAATTGAAGATTTTTTTTTTCTATAAAATGTTATTCTTTGCTTTGCTTAAATGATTTCTAGACATTTGGCTTGCCGAAAACTGTGATTTTGGTTTTGTAGTAAAACCGTGTTGCCAATGAAAAGCATTAAAATTTAGGCTTCTGCTTGTGTCACATTTCAGACTAAAGACATTCTACAATCAAACCGGGAAAATGTGAAAATAGAGATTTATAATGGAAATGTTGATTCAATTTGAGCTGCAGCCAAACATTCATGAGAGAAAATTAGATTAAACAGTAGATGTTTAGAAAGACTTTAAATTATGACAGCTTTAAAAAAACATATGTTGTGGATGTTTCCCAGGCTTCGAGCGGACTCTCTCTGGCAGACTTGTAACCCAGCTCCTTGATGTTTCAGCCATTTATTAAATTCCCTTTTATCTTTCTCTGGACTAGTGGACTCGGAACTTACGGCCTAGAGTCTGGTGATTGGGAACTGTATCTTACACATTACTCTAGGATCAAAACCTGATGTTGTCAGTGGAAGTAATTCTGTCCTGTCATACTGTATTATATTCATGAGCGTAAATTGCCATTTTAAATTGTGAATATAAAGCTACCAGTTACAACTGATTTATTCCATTTGTCAAAGCCTAACTGATACTCTGTGCAACCAATTTATTTTCATATACTACTCAAGTAGAGGGGGGGAAGGGCTTCAAGTTGTACGAAACCGGAATCTGTGAGTTGGGAGAAGATGGTAATGGGAGGATTCACTGAGGGGCTGAATGTTAACACCCAGAACGGCAGGTCTGCTGAAGAATCCCCCACAGGACTCGGACTCACTGGGTCCAGCAGGACTTATCCACGGTGGTGATATCTGAGCCTAAAACAGGCATCTAGGGTCAGTGGGATCAATGCCGTGGGCTGTGGACGCTCCCCGTTAACAGATATATGATTTGCAAATACTTCCTCCCATTTGGGTTGCCTTTTCACGTTACTGTTGACAGTGTCCTGTGAGACACAAAAGCTTCTTATTTCGATGAATTCCAACTTAATCTCATTTTGCTGTGTTGCCTGTCCTTTTGATGTCCTATCCAAGAAATCGTTGCCAAATCCAGTGCCGTGAAGCGTCCGCCCTATGTTTTCTTCAATGGATTTTATAGTTTCAGCTCTCGACATTTAGGTCTTTGATCCATTTCAAGTTTGTTTTTGCATCTGTTATAAGATAAGGGTCCAGCCTCATTCTTTTGGATGTAGGTGTCCAGTTGTCCCAGAACCATTTGTTGAGAAGACTGTCCTTTCCCTCTTGAAGAGTCTTGTCCTTTCCACCCTTGTCGAAGATCGTTTGACCACATACACGGGGATTTATGTCCAGGATCTCCTTTCTATTCTGTTGGTCCATGTATCTGTCTGTATACCTGTACCACTGTATTTTGAGTACAGTAGCTTTGTAGTAAGTTTTGAAATTGGAATATATGGGAGACCTCCAGCTTTGTGCTTCTTTCTCAAGATTGTTTTGCCTATTCAAGGTCTCTTGAGAGTCCACATAAATTTTAGGATGGATTTTTCTATTTTCACAAAACACGTCTTTGGGACTTTGGTAGGGATTGCATTGTGTCTTTAGATCACTTTGGGTAGAGAATTGACATGTTAACGACACAGTCCAATACGGTCCATACACTCGGAGTTTCTTTCCATTCGGTTGAGTCCAGTACTTTCTAGTATATATTTTTCGATGGCAAGAGGACAGATCTGGGTGTATCTAGGCAGTCTTGCTGTTGGATGTTAGTCTAACACTGAACGCATTGTGCACCTTTTTAGATGAGTCTGTTTAGATGAGCTGTGATTTCTTGTTCTTCAAATGGAAGTCGTGTGAATATTAAGTTTTCTGTGTCTAGCAGTGCGTGTGACCTCTTTTCCTTCCCTTTGTGCCTTTTTGCCAACCGTGGGCGTCTGTATGTGCACCAGCTTCTTCCTCTGTGATCTCCCCAACACTTTGCCTGTTGCCTCTCAGATTTTTAGACTGAACGCTTATGTCGGGATGCCTGCTCTGATTTCAATCCCTTTCTCTGCTTTCTCATTCAGTGTCCCCACTGCAGACTCACAAGTCCAGCTTTCTGTAGAGATCAGATTTGCCCGGCCAAGCTCTTTAGTCTGTGTGCCTGGGCCACCTGGGATCCAGTGCGTGGAGAAATATGGACTTAGATGAATAGAGTCCACAGGGCCAAAGGGAAGGGGGTGGGGTGGTGGCTTTGAAAGGCGGCCATTAGCGCTGCTTTTGAATTAATGGTTTAATTATACCATATGCCTGTGTAGTGTTTTGCGTTTTCCAAAGTACTTTCCTACCCCGTGGATCTCAAAGATGAGTCAATACCAGGAACACCTGAGGAACGTGTTAAAAACAGTCTGGGGGGGCCCACACCCAATCTCATGAGTCACAATTACTAGGAGGGTGGCTGAGGAACTAGTAGTGTTTTTTAATAGACTCTTCTCAGCCAGTTTCTGGCACCTGGCCTGGCCCTGGTCCACTCTCAGACCTCCGCAAACCCCGGACCCATCCCCCCCGTTGGTTCTGGAATCTCGTATTCACGGTGTGACAGGCCATTCCTGGACACAGCGGATCAGAGCACCACACCCCAGCAGGCAGGATTTCTTTCCTGTTTTCTCCCCCGGCGACCTGACTTCCAAGTGGTCCAGCATTTCCCCCAAAGTAAAAAGAGCAACCCGGTTGCCCTGTCCTGCCTCCGACTTTTTAACGTGGACGTGAAGTCTGGGTGTTTGTCCGGATTGGGTCGTACGGCAGCTGAGCCTCGGAATATTTTTCTTCTCTGATACGAATTCCAGTTCCCCAGAGCCTGCAGTTCATTTGAACAAGTGTGCTACAGCAGGTGCTTTATTGCCAATGGGAAGTGTGCAAACAGCTTTGGAGGCTAAGTTTACACCCCCCACCATGAAAACTGTGCAAAAATGCAAGACAGCTGGGTATTTATCGTGTGCCCAGTCGAACACGTAATTGAGTTTCCGGTGGGGAGTGCTCAGCAGGTGCCGTGGGGGAGTCCAGGATTCACCTGGAACGAGGGCGACGACAAAAACAACTACTGGCATTTACCAGGTTTCAGGCACGTGCATGGTCATATTTGACCACATAGCCCACGCCCCTCCGTAGTCCTGCTCATCGCAGGGAGGGTCCCCTTCACCCTTCCTGCTCATTAGGCCGCAAGCCCTTCCTTCACTCTTGTTCTCTCATCCCGCTCAGCCCATCCGTCAGCTCACGTGACCTGTTCTGCCCTCCTCATCCAAATCCAGATTCTTCCGTCCGGAACGCGCCTGTGCTCGCCGCCTAGTTCAAGCCCCCGTCGCCCTCCCCTGCCTGGACTACTGCAGGGGTCTTGCCGTGTGGCCTCCACCTCTGCCCTCTGTTCCTTTGCAGCAGACAAGGTGACTGAAAACCCGAGTCCGGTCTCCTCGCTGCTCTGCCCGGAACCCTCCAGGGTAAAAGCCCCCATGATCTGGCCCCCGTTACCTCTCCAGTCCCTGCCCCCAGTATCTTTGCTGTTTTTAGCGTGTGCCAGGCTCACTCTCCAATCCAGTCGTTGGATTTCCCTGATAGGACCTCCTCACCCTCCCCTCCTCCTGGCCACCTTGCGTGGCTCCTCCCCTCACCCTTCCCCGCAGGCCTTCCGCTTAGCTACCTTACCCTTCTGCCACATCCACATGCATCCCAAACATACTTAACCTTCTTCATCCTTTTGCTTTATGACACTCATCTTTGATAGGTTACTTATTTATTTGTTCCTCTTTATTTTTTAAATTTTGTTCTTTTAACGTTTATTTTTGAGAGAGAGAGAGAGCGAGAGAGATAGAGTGCGAGCAGGGGAGGGGTAGAGAGGGAGCCGCAGAATCCAAAGCAGGCTCCAGGCTCCGAGCTGTCAGCACAGAGCCAGACATGGGCTCGAACTCATGAACTGCAGGATTGTGATCTGAGCCGAAGTTGGACGCTTAACCGACTGAGCCACCCAGATGCCCCTCTTTGTTCCTCTTTCTTACGTGACATCTGCCAGGATACAAGTTCTGTCAACACAAGGCTTTTCCTAGTTGTGCATCCCCGTGTCCTCAATCCTAGAGGCACCCACAAGCACCCTTAACGCACACCCGCGGCTTGTATAGATGATGAAACTGAGATCCCGAGGGGGTTCGAGAAGTTCGCCCAGGGGAAGTGCAATGACTAAGTACCGAAGCCAGGATTTGCACTCAGG
Source organism: Lynx rufus (assembly GCF_022079265.1). NCBI lineage: Eukaryota > Metazoa > Chordata > Mammalia > Carnivora > Felidae > Lynx > Lynx rufus. Next base: position 15,893,332 of record NW_025814840.1, read on the forward strand.
TCTGACATCCAAGTCTCTGTGCTTACAGTCACAGAGGGGTTGTAATTGTGCAATAGAAAGGGCAGGTCTGGGGAGGGAACTCCAAGAAGAAAGTCGCAGAGGTGGGAACGGCTCTGGTGCGCTGTGGAGACAGTGAGGAGATTTTCGGGGTGGTCTCGTAGACTGGAACTAAATTTGGGAAGGGCCTTACGTGCTATCCTGGGGTGCCCGAGAAATTTTACTTTCATTTGAGGTAATGGTAACTCCTAGCACATAAAGTTATCGGGGTTAATTCTTGGTACATAGACGGTGCTCATAAATATTGCAGTTGACGGTACGTCTCACCAGCGGAGCAAACCCAGGCTACCGTCACCAGAGGAGAAACTTCTTGGCTTTGGGGCTCACGTCAGTGGTTTCCAGAGCATTCCCAATTTCGGGTTTCGTTTGTTTTCCTCAAAACTAACTAACAAACGTGAGTAAATAAATTGCTTGGCATCCAGCTGTGAAATCTGAGAGGAAGCTATTTCGGTACGTGAGAAAGGGGGAAAATAGGATGATTTCAGAATCCTGCATTCAACGTTGGGCTTTCTCTTTCCGAGTTATGCTTAAACCAGTCGCTGCCGATGCCAGTGGTGTGTGAGAGCCACCTTTTAAGGCAGTAGGTTCCGGGGCTCATGCCAGACCCTGGGAGCCTGGACCCTAGGGCCCAGGAATCAAGGCATGCGCATCTCAGGTAGTCTCGAAAATTGGGAACCACCTGTTAAACCCCCCCCCCCCCGCCCAACCTGTTAACTTCTTTCTTGGAGAGAAGGAATACTTAGCCTTTCTTGCTCAGAGACTGGTTCCTATGTTTCGAGAAACCCTTCCAGCTTTACTGCTTGTTTGTGGAGGGACTCGGGCCTGTGTGTTAGGAAACTCTCTGTGGCTGATCTGTGATGGGGCCTATAAATGCAGGTAGCGCAGGTAGCACAGAGGGCAAGGCTTTCCTCCTCCAGACTGGAAGAAGGTTCTGGTTCAACGGGAGAGAATTCGGGAAAAACAGGTTGGTTCACCTGCGGTGACTGAAGGGTCAGGCAGAACTGAGCTTTCATCACTAGGCCGACTCACACTCAGGTCTGGGAACTGGCACTTCTGTCCCCATTCGCCGGGGTTGGTGGTGAAACCAGGCTTCGTGCGGTTCATGACGCACCGCCTTGATGGGCAGGGTGCCCTCGGGAGTCTGGTACAGACCTCTGTGGCTCGCTCTTGCCTGCTGTTGGCCAAAGTCAGCAGCACCTATATTTTTCTTACCCCGTGAGAACAAAAGTCAGATTTGCAGACCTGCTCCTCGTAGCTGAGGAAAGAGAAGAGGGGTTTGTGATGTCTTACTCACCATTGTGTAGTAATGTCCCTTGCTACTCTCCCGTTGTATGCGTGTGTGGGTTTGTTTTTTTTTTTAATGTTTACTTATTTTTGAGTGAGAGAGAGAGAGAGAGAGAGAGAGAGAGAGGAGGAGAGAATGAGTCTGGGAGGGGCAGAGAGAGAGAGGGAGACACAGAATCCGAAGCAGGCTCCAGGCTCCGAGCTGTCTGCACAGAGCCTGACACGGGGCTCAAACTCACGAACTGTGAGATCATGACCTGAGCCGAAGTTGGATGCTTAACCGACTGAGCCACCCAGGCCCCGCTGGATGTGTGGGGTTTTCATCTCAGCAGCTAGAGATAGAGGGGAAGAGGGGATAGAGGGGTAGAGGGGAAGGTGTGCAACTCTGAACGCGATTTTAGCTAACAGGAGCGAAGGGTGGCAGCAGGGAATCCCCGTGGGACATCCTCTTGGCTGAGCTGAATTCTGGGACCCTGAGCCCCATCAAGTTTGCTTTCCCTGGAAGCTTTTCCTGGTCTCCTCTAAGCCGAGAGCCAGGTCTTGTCCATCGTCCTGTGTCCAGCTGGGTGCTTAGCAGGTAGGGAGGTAGGTAAGTGTTTGCTGCATGGTTGAGTATGGTGTAGACTGTGACACAATAAAGGAACAGAAAATGGTTTCAAGGTACAGTTTCAGGGTAAATGAGTGAATTGGGGAGGAAAGAGTGCTAGAAGATGGCTTTGAATGCACTAGATTTTGTCGCTTCTTTTTTTTTTTTCATGTATTTATTTTTGAGAGAGAGAGAGAGTGAGAGTGGGTTAGGGGCAGAGAGAGAGGGGAACAGAGGATACAAAGCAGGCTCAGTGTTGACAGCACAGAGCCTGAAGCTGGGCTCGAACTCATGAACCACGAGATCATGACCTGAGCTGAAACCAAAGTTGGGCACTTAACTGACTAAGACACCCAGGCGCCCCTAGATTTTGTTACTTCCAGGGAAGGAAGAGAGACTTTATAAGCAAGGGGGGTTGTAGAAGCAAAAAATGGGAGGACACAGACCAAGAGAGACAGAGCGAGTGGTGGAGGGACAGAGAGAGAGAGAGCAAGCGCGAGGGAGATACAGAATCCAAAGCAGGCTCCAGGCTCTGCGCTGTCAGCACAGAGCCCGATGCGGGGCTTGAACTCAAGAACCGTGAGATCATGACAAGTCGGCCGCTTAACCGACCGAGCCACCCAGTCTCCCCAGATGGTTTTCTTTTTGCTTGAAGTTAGCAAGTTTGGATTAGGTTGGCTTCTTTGGGGCAAACTCCGGAATTTTGTTTTGATTTTTATGCCTGAGGTTTAGAGGCCATATGTACATTTGACAAGTTAGCAGTCAGAGTGGAAAGAATGAAGCAGCCTGGATCTGGGTTCTGAGTCTCTCGATTTGCTGTCATTTGATTATAGGCAAATCACTTATTTAATTGCCCAACGATTTTCTTCCTTATCTGTTACCTGGGGAGACACATCTCTCTCTGGTCTCTCAGAGGTTTTCCTGGGATCGAGTGGACAGAAGAGAGTTTTGAAAATGGCAAATCCCTAAATAAACGGAATGCTCCTGTATTAACATTTTATGATAAAGAACAAATTACTAGTCAGACAAATTTCTTTGGGTCCAGCTAGGATTTTTATGACGCTTATGGTAATATAGATGATTTACTTGTACTTTTTTTCCTTGTTTGATATTCTGTGTACATCTCAGGACTGGTCCTCATGATTGTGGTTTCTGTGTCTCTTATTCATTAACCTAGAAATTCAAAGAAAGTAGTGATTTCCCGTGAACATAAGCTTATAAAAGGAAACAGGGTTTTTGGTGTTATTTTAATAAAATCTTGTATAGCATACTAGGTGGTCATTCTTTCAGGTTTTTGCTTTCAGTCAAGATCTTTGGAGATAGGCACTTTAAAAAAAATATAAATAACCAACCCAGATTAACTAGTATGCATCTGTAACTCAGAGTGGTTTAACTTTTCTTTCTTACGTAGCATTTGGTCCCTACTTATTTTTCTCATTTGAGAGAGAGACAGCGAGCGGGGTAGAGGGACAGAGGAAGAGACAGAAAGAATCCCACGAAGGCTCCCTGCTCAGTGCAGAGCCCGACGTGGAGCTCGATCCCACGACGCTGGGTTCCCGACCTGAGCAAAAAGCAAGAGTCAGACGTTCAACCGACCGAGCCATGCGGGCGCCCCTCGCTTCATACTTTAAAAATTCCAAGTCCGGTATGTTGAGGAAGGATTTCCACTTCAGGGCACTGGACTTCATTCCCTGGGTCTCCTGAGATGAAAATGTGTCCCCCTGGAAGGGAATGCCTTATTTAAAGGAGGACATCATGGGAAGAAAGTTCCTTAAGGATTCATTCCAAACATGACTCCTGAATTTGAGGTTTCGGGAAATTTTGTGTTCCCGAGTCCTGAATGAGCTCGCCTTCCTCCTAGCTGCCAGCGCGAGGACGACTCGGGGTAAAAATCAGATGGTGAAAAGCATGAATGAAGCCCTCCTGTGTCTCTCTTCCCTGTCCGGCTGACCTACTCAGTAACTGTGCCACATGTCTCCTGTTTCTCCTTAGGACGGGTTTACCGGTGGACAGGAATTGCAGAATTTGGATTGCGCACAGCAGTAGCTATTACATCAAGCGTTTAGGACATTGTCTTCTCCCGTTAGATCACTGCTTTTTATTGGCGGCCCAGCCTTCTGGGAAGCGAGGTTGCTTTGTGTCAGTGACGGTCCCCGCCTTCCTGAGCCTCCCTGAGCCTCCCTCTGTCTGCCAGCCCTGAGAAGCAGGCCCTGCAGCAGAATCGAGCAGGCAGCCAGCGTGGGGGCTCCTGGGAGGGGACGTCACCGTGCTCCCAGCCAGGCACTGGTGTGCGGCATGCTCCCGCTGGCGGGTCGCAGCCACGGCCTCAGCTGCGGGGGGTAAAGCCCCCCTCCCAGCTTCTCTCCCTCGAAGGCGCCGCGAGGAGATGGGACTGCGGTGTCCGGTGGGTGACCGGCTGGCCGTGTCCCCCGTTGAACCATCAGTCCAGTGTTTGGGTCGTCAGCTCAGAGCAGGGCACCGTGCAGGTGCCTACACATAGACTCTGGAATTGGAAGAACTCCAGACACCGGGTCTTGGAATCCCATACGAAATGCACACTTCTGTGCAGCACGCCAGTGAGGATTTTGCATGCAGGTGACGCCGGGGTCCCCGGTGAGGATGGCGAGTGCAGGGACAAGCCTGGGGGAGGGGGGGTGGGCGGGGGGAGGGCAGGGCTGTTCCTCTGCAGCGAAGTCCACTTTAACTGGCTCTCCCTTATGGGCGCTCCAGGGAGCAGAGGCGCTGTGGACTCTTCTCGAGGGTTACAAGTGGGTGAACTGAGTCCGGAGCTCAGGGAAACGGGAAACCCCTTACAGAGATCATATCCGGTAATGCTCGCTCGCTCGGAGTTTTGCCAGCAGTTTTCTCCGCTTCGCTTCCTGCTTCACCTCGCACGCTAGGCTTCTGATCCTCCGTCCTAAGTGGGAACAAGGGTCGCTCCTCGGCGACGTGGCAGGATCGGTAGCGAAGGACGCTAGAGACGGTTAGGAACAAACCACTTAACCCATTCGCGCCTCCTCCTGCTTATTTATCAGGTGGGAATAATACTCCTAGTTTGCATTTGTGTGCTGTTAAGAGTCCTCAGAACGCTGACGCATGCTTTCTCATTCGGTCCCGCGAGACCCCTCTGCTGTGCCCTGTGCAGACGTAATCCCTGATGAAACTGAGTTTCCGTGGGTGCGTGGGTGGCTGAGGGGCCCGCAGTTAATCACGTCCGCAGAGGGAGACACAGCCTTCATTCCGAGCTCCCCGCGCACCACTGCCCTGCAGGGCACCCGGGCTCACACCGGGCGTGGGGCATCTGAAAATACACGCCATTGCAAGGGTATCACTGTTCTAACCAAAGTGGTGTTCCAGTGCGTGGGAATAAAGGGCGATATTTTTGCGAATACGTGCTATAAAAGAAAACCGTGTAAGCCAAGTCAATCAGCAATAGGTAATGCTTATCTAACACGAATACCTGCCTCCGTGTATCTTACCATCTTAGGTATCTTGGGACTTAGATCAAGAGGAGGAAGATAATGGCCATCTCATTGTACAAAAACGAGTAATGTGCTCTGTGTAACGTAGCACGCGTCGGTTTTATAGGCATTTTACTTACGTATTTTTTTAAGTTTATTTATTTACTGTAAGAGAGACGGAGACAGCGTAAGTGGGGGAGGAGCAGACAGAGAGGGAGAGAGAGAGAGAGAGAGAGAGAGAGAGTCCCAAGCGGGCTCCACGCCATCAGTGCGGAGCCCGGCGTGGGGCTCGAACCCACAAAGCCATGAGATCGTGACCTGAGCTGAAACCGGGAGTCAGACGCTTCACCGACTGAGCCACCCAGGTGCCCCTACAGGCGTTTTTAAAAAATATTTTCCTGTTTATTGAATTTAAAGTTTATAAGTACGTGGATTTACGTGTTTCTCATACATAGTTATTTCATTTGGATGCTTTAGAAAAATACAAAGAAGAAGGCTATAAAAGCTTGCATAAAGCCTGTCTGTAATAGGTAGCCGCTGTCATAAGGCAGGGTTGTTTCTTCACAGTGCTTTTTTTTTTTTTTAAGTTTATTTATTTTGAGAGGGAGAAGAGAGTGGGGGAAGCAGAGAGAGAGAGAGAGAGGGAGAGAGAGAATCCCAAGCAGGCTCCACACTGTTAGCACAGAGCCCAACGTGGGGCTCAAGCCCACGAACCTGGAGGGAGATCATGACCTGAGCCAAAATCGAGTCGGATGCTTAACCGGCTGAGCCACCCTGGTGCCCCTCTTTGCAGTACTTTACGTATATGGTTTAAACATCAGGTTTTATTTTTGAATCCTTTCACATAAACCTGTGTTGTAAATTCCAACACGACACATATTCAGAGAACCTTTTCGGGCTGCGTACCATATTCCGTCGTATGATATTTACCATATGAGGCATAGTTAACCCCTCGCCACCGGCTGTTAACGACTGTTCCACGTTTTTCACTCTTGTAGATAGAAAGAGTGCATGTCTTGCTATCTAAGTGTTCCCCCACAGCTCTCATTTCTTGGGTAGATTTTTCAGATGTGGAAATACGGAGTCAAACGACTGTGTTTATTGGCATTCGGGGGGAGGTGCCGTCCGCAGCACATGAGGACATCCACTCCCCAGACCCGCACCGGCACGGAGGGCATTGTGGATGCCCATGCATGTGGATAACTTGGATAACACGCTAGTCAGAAGGGCTGCCCTATCCTTTTAACTCATTTCTTCTGTTACTTATTATGCATGTGCGTATCGTGCCCCGCTCAGCTTCTCGAGGATTAGGACGCTCTGTCAGTCATCCTTACTGCTCCCCAGCAGTCCCCCAGCATCCAGTACGGTGCCGAGTAGAACTGAATGCGTTTATTTACTGGAGTAACAAAGGCTTTTTTGTATCAGATAATAAACCTCGTGAAGCTGTTCAGCGAAACTCAGTATCCTGTAATTCAAATAAACTTGAGAAGGATGGGAAGGTAGCTGTGAGCGTGTGATGAGTGAATGGTGTTTGTTGTGTGTTCCTTAAACATGGCTATTCCTGAAAAATAAAATACTAGACTGTTGTACGGGTTGGTGGGGTTTTCTTTTCCGTACCCTTCATGCTCCGTCGAAAGGAAGCATCTTCAGGTTTGATGGCTTTGTGGTTTACTTGTTGCCTTTTTACAGAGAACGCATTGAGGGTAGACACTTTGTGTGTTCAGTTCAGTTTTCAATAGTATTGATTGATTGGAGTTTTGGGGAGCAAGGTGAGGCAGACAGACCTTTGCTCTGCAAGAGTTTTCACTATGGATTCAGTGGAAAATAACGGAGGGAGTGGATTGGTTCTGTGTGAGAAACACAACAGGACAGCTCGCAAATAGTCTTTTCTGAAGGCTCTAGCCTACCAGGTTTTTCTTATCAAATGTTCCTGTTCCCTTCTTTGCGACCCCAGTGTCCCTAAACCTTTATTTAAAGAATAGAATAGATTATTTTCTGTGATTTTTTTTTTAAGTGAGAATAACAGAAGAACAGTCTAAATCAGTTGGCACTAGGTTGAAATTCTGTTTTTCTTTTGTTGTGTTTTCCTATGACAGAAATGCCTCAGCTTAAATTATTAATCGGAACGTCTGATTTCCTACTGTGTCATCTGTAATTCAGGGGCCACATCGCTGAAAAAATGTATTAACTAATAACCTCCTGAGGGAAGGAGGTACAGGGCTATCTCTTTTTATCTCTTTCTGATTTAAAAGATTTAATGGAAAACAGTCAATACCCACAGCTGTTCTCGTGTCTCCTTGGAAAAAAATTCCATGATCAAAATGTTCCATTTAACAAAATGGCTCTTTGTTTTTTCTCCTTTGACATTAGCTGGCTGACTGGATAGGGGAAAAGCTTACTACCAAGAATTGATTCCTGGTTTTTATTGACACCCCGAAAGTTAAAAAGTGCCAAATAATCTCATTATAATTTAATAGCGTTCCCTTAAATAATTTCAAATGGAAGTTCTAGCTGGAAAGAGGGCAGCACCTGACCGGAGATTGTTTTGGGCATTTTCTTCACTTTCTAGAAGCTTCTGTTTGCCTCTGGGAGAATCAGCTTAACTACCGCAGGTCAGTTACTGCTTTGGGTCCCTGTTGTGGAGTGCACATAAATCAGCAGATACCACATTACGTTTTGTAAACAACGCTGTGTTCCTGGGGGATAGTTATGTATCTTACTCATTTTAATTGCTCAGTTTAAGTCCATCAGTTAATAAATATTTATTCATATGCACATCAGTTTTGTGGGCTAATAATTCTAGAACTTTCCATGCAGGATACCCGGGATAAGCGCTGTGCGTCTACGTTTCATTGAATCTTTCGAATAATCCTTTGAAATAGGTAAAAATCCTTCCCATTTTACAGGTGGGAAACTGAGGCTCGGGGAGAAGGTGTCACTTTGCCATGATCTCAGGTCGCACGCGGTAGATCCTGGGTATTTGCCGAGTGCCCGGTGCTGAGAGCCGAGGGGAGGTTAGTGACAAGTACGTAGGTCGTGTCCATGGAGCGGTGCAATGTGTTGTAAGGACTATGGTAGCAAGGTAGAGGGAAGGAGAGTCTCGACAGTCTGTGGGTGGGGGAGGAAGCCTGCGCAGAGCCCTTTGCGTGAGAAAATGCAGGGCAGACATGGCGTGTGGAGCTCCAGCCGCTGAAGATGGGGCTGGGCAGCTCCTGGCGGACCCGATCCTACGTGACCTGTCTTACCTTAAGGCAGTCAGGCCTTACTGTGATGGAAATGGGAGACTGTTGAAGGATTTTATGCTAACCCGGGAAACAGAAGAGAGCAGTTCGACCTGTGGCGGGGGCAGTTGAGACGGCAAGGTGTGCACGGATTGGGAAACATCCGGAAGGTTGCAGACAGGCCTCGGGTTGGGTGTGGACTGTATAAACGCTGAGGATTGTCAGCATTTAAGGAAGACCAGTGGAGGATCCAGAGAGGAAGCCGAAAAGAGAGAGAAGCAAGAATCACGGCGTTCCATGAATGTGTCGCGATGATACGTCGACTCAGTACTCTGGGGGACTTTGATTCACGGCCATTTCAGTGTAGATGGACGGATGTGAGTTCATCGTGAGTGCCAACTCTAGAGGCCGGGGGTACAAGCATGAACAAGTGGATCAGGACCCTACTCCGATGGAGTGCCCGGCCTCTTCACTTAGAAAGCCACACGAGGGGCACCCGGTGGCGCAGTTGCGCGTCTGACTCTTTTTTGTTTTTAATTTTTTCGGAACACTTATTTATTTTTGAGTGACAGAGTGAGACAGAGCATGAGTAGAGGAGGGGCAGAGAGAGGAGGGGGACACAGAATCCGAAGCAGACTCCAAGCTCCGGGCTGTCAGCACAGAGCCCAAGGCGGGGCTTGAACTCACGGACCGTGAGATCACGCCCTGAGCCGAAGTCGGACGCGTAAGCGACTGGGCCACCCGGGTGCCCTGAGTGTCTTGACTCTTAATTCCAGCTCAGGTCATGATCTCACGGTTTTGTGCGTTCAAGCCCCAAGTTGGGCTGTGCAGTGACAGCATGGAGCCTGCTTGGGATAAATAAATAAACAAATAAATGAAAGGAAGGGAAAAAAAGTTACGTGAGAGCATAAGCCTTTCATTTGTCCCTTTTACTCACCATGGATTATAACTCAGGATAGACTCAGGGCATAAGGTTGTAGTGGAAGCCGAATCCTTTAGGCTTTTTACTGGGGTCTCTGTTTTACTCTGATGAAACACTCCTTAACTACACCAAGGGGATCAGCTTTTCTGAGCACATCATGTGAGAGTTTTTCTAAATAACAGCACAGAATACTTCAAAAAATTGTCTAGCACCGACGTGAGCATTAGACCAGGAGAAGATTTTATGCTCCTCACAAATCTTAGGTTACCCCTTTGTCACAAAACCCCAAAGAGGAGAGAGACTTCTGCTCTTTTTAAAGTTTTCATGGCCCAGAATATTTATCTGTGGTTCCACCCCATTGTTTAGTTCAAGAAAAATACCTAAGAACTAATTTTCATGTCCCGATCTACCAAAATCTTGGCAGTCAAAAGTCTGATGACTGAACTTTGGATATCCATTTATGACCATTATTAATAACAGCCCATTTATCACATTGTCTCATTTCCTGGAGTTTAGGGGTCTGCTCTGATAGGCATTTGAGTTCATGGATTGTTTCATAGCTGTTTAGCCATAGCTTCACTCTATACCAGGCTGAAGGTACCTGAACTTGGCGATTTTATGGCGAACGCGTTTCAGACCTTAGTGCGAGCGCGCCTCAGCTCCTGTCCTGCCATCCTGGTCACAGGGAGGGTACAAGTGGGGACAGTGTGTCCCTCCATTTAGTCCCTGCCCAATTATACATGTTCGTATTAGAGCTGATGGAATACGAGTATGAAAAATAGGCATTTTTTACAGTAGTTAGACTTTTATTATAAGTCTGCCATATAATTTTAACCGTTTTTTTCCTTGAATGAGGCTCATAATTTGTGTGTTTTGTGGTTTTCAATCCATTTGCTACAGCTGCAATCCTGATAAGTGGCTCAATTATAACTGTAATATTGGTCTTAAAGACTCACTGATGTCTCATGGAAAACTTTGAAAAACATCCTATCTAAAGACAATTATGCTTAAATATCACATTTTCTCCATTTCTCTGTTCTATCCTTTACAAATTATTGCCAAGACCATTAGCATGAGAACAGATTATGCCTTCAAGCTGTAAAATCCTTCAGATTCTCCTTAAGTTGTGGGTTGCTGCCTTGCCCAGCTAGCCCCGCCCTCACCGGAGGCCACCCTCCCGCCCGTGAGGTCACACCGGTTCGCACGTGGATTTTTTTTTTTTAAGTTGCCCACAGAGTGCGGCTGACAACTTCCCATTTTTAGTGGGGAACAAGAGCCGTAGACTTTGATGAAATGTAGGAATCGTTGGAAACGGTGAGGGAGGGGCAGTGCCCTTGACATCAGAGCTCAGCTCAAAGAAAGGAAGAAGAATGTAGAAATTTTAATTAGGGATTGTTCAGAGATGGGCTCTGTACCGTCTCCGGTCTTGGCACGTGGTCAGTTGTCCAGGTTTAGGGGGTTACCTGGAGAGATGGGCATCCATGCAGCTCAGCAGACCTCAGTGCAGATTATTAGTTCATTCTCTCCATTATGGCCTAAAGAGGGAACTAGATGACTTCCGTTGTTTTTGATGTTCGGTTTTTTGGAGCCATACCAGGTTGGCAATGTGAGTTCATTTTGCCGTGGAATAAGCAAAGTAGCACGTTTGAAGATACTCTTAAGTACTGTCTTCATTTACTAAGGCAAGAGGGGGCAAATGACAATGGCGATGCCCGTAATATGCCCATGGGAGGGGGTCTGTTTTATTTTCCGCCTTCCTAATATTTGATGAAATAGCACTTCTGTCTTTCGTGGAAAAAATACCATGGCCTTTTTTGCTTGAGAACTCTGCACTTGCCAGTTTAAAACTCTCATGCCAGGGGCGCCTGGGTGGCTCAGTCAGTTGAGCGTCTGACTTCAGCTCAGGTCATCATCTCACAGCTCGTGAGTTCAAGCCCCGCGTCGGGCTCTGTGCTGACAGCTTGGAGCCTGGAGCCTGCTTGGGATTCTGTGTCTCCCTCTCTCTGCCCCTTCCCCGCTCATGCTCTGTCTCTGTCTCTCAAAGATGAATAAACGTTAAAAAAAATTTTTTTTTAACTCTCATATCAGTTTTTTACCATCTGTTAGAATGACCCAGTCATTCTAGGACCGGACAGGAGCAGACGCACCGCTGTGTAGTAAAAGTGACGTGGGGGCTCTTAGGTTCATATGGCTTTATTATGGCATGCTTTCCTTCCATACCGTTCGAAGACATTGTCTATACCCACCTTGTGTGGCCAGTACAGTGGTGGGGGGTGGGAAGCTCTTTCCAGAGCAGACTAGGTGTTGACTCTTATGTTCAAGGTAACCTGTTCTGGGAAGGATCTGGGCCTGCCTTGGCACAAACAGCGGCCTGCAAGGAGCTAACAGCTCTCCATATTTATCTGAGTTTCTGTCATAAATGTTTCTGCAAAATTATTAAACTTTCATGATTGCGGTATATTCTGTAAGCGTAAGAACTCTCCATTTAAGTGCTAAACGCTTTATCTCATAAAAGGTTACTGTCTAACACAGGGCTTTAGTAATTTATTCATTTATTTAATAATATTTATTGAATAGCTGCCACACGCTAGAAACCGTTCCCCGGCGCGGCAGGTTAAGTGGTGAATGGAACAGACCCAGCCCTAGGGCCTTGAGGTGAGGAGGTTGAAGCAAGGGGGGGGGGGGAGGGTGGCTGGGAAAGAGAGGACACCAAGGGAGCGTGTCGCAGAGACACCCAGTCAGGGATGAGAGTGATGAGGATGTCAGCTCGGCCCAGGCAGCTGACGCTCCGTTTCCAGGGACAGCTCAGACGCAGGGGTGGACAGGTTGAAGGCTGGAAAGGCACTCAGCATGTCTGGGCCACAGCACAGAGGACAAGGAGGGAGGACCCCGAGACAATGAGGCTGCAGCCTGAGCAGGACAGATCAGGAAGAGACTTATCAGGCACAGTTTGGATTTTTATCTTAAGAAAGCTGGTAAGTCTTAAATGATTGTCCACCAGGGGCTCACACGGAGGGACAGGTTCAGGAGTCGGCAGGTCCGTTAAGTGATGACAAAAGTCCAGTGAACTATTTATATTGGCTTTATTTTTCCCCTGAGAAGTAAGAAACTGCGGTCTTTGCCGAGAGGTTGGGGCTGGAAGTGTGAAGAGATCGAGGTCTTTCCCAGGGCAGCTGTGCAGATGGGGGAGGAAACGGGGCGGAGGGGTGGGGCGGGGAATAGGACTGAGCTGAATAATAGTCCCAGACTTTTCATATCAGCCTCCCAGACTCACTGGAAACCCGAAAGGACTTCATTTAAACACAGTTCTGTGCTTGGGGGATTGTATTTTCTTCGGTAGTGATGCGCACCTGTAATTATTGTGAGCTCTGTGCCTTGTGTGGGGGCCGATCACAGTCCCCTGATTTCTGCAGGTTCTTCTCTAAGATGCCATCCTTTTCGTGTCTCTTCTGCCATTGTGATGTCCAGCAACACCAGTCGGGCACGCCACCTTGCACTTGAGATTCACAGTGGGTGTGAGCACAGAGGCTATACAGATACTTGGTCAGTACAAAGAATAAATCTGGGGACAGATGTCTGCAGGACTTCCGTTACATTCACGTACGTGCCACTAAGAGTGCAAATTTCGGTCTTTCAAAAACTTAGCTCAGTGCTGCGGGCTAACAGGCAAAGGCGGAAAGTTAGAACTTGCAGACAACGTAAAGATAATGAAAGATGACAGAAGGGCCTTCTGTGCCAGACATGCTGCTCCAGACGCCCAGCTCGCCAACTACGGCCCTGCAGGGCGAACACGATTCACTGGTGTGGGGCTGTTGTGTGTGTGTGTGCGCGAGCACACGCGTGCATGTCTGTGTCTCCCTCCCAGCCAGAGCCTCCCCGCTACGTTCTGGATGATCCCAGAGGTCATTCCAGCTCACACTTTAGATTTTCATCCCCTCCATTGTTCTTGCTTTTTGCATTTCTCCCCGTGTAGAGCCTGTACCGTTCCTTGTTAACATCTGCTTTTCAAAGACCTTGATTTTAATTCTTCCCCATGTGCTGTAATACCGGTTTTAATTGCATGATGTTAATATTTCTAGCTTATCTCACTTGCAAACAAGTCCTGTGATCTGAGGGGTCTTACTTTTACTGCGGTAGTAAAAATAATTCGCCTGGGAATATTTTTTAAAAGAAGGTGCTGTGTGTCATACTTTGTGTTTAGTCTTCTATTTAGTAGTCCTTGTAAAAGGAAGGCGCTGTCTAGGATTCTGTCCGTAGGTTGACTTTGGGGAGCTACGGCAAGCTGGAAAATGTGGCTGGAAGGATGAGGGGCCAGGAGGGGAGCTGCTGTAGCCCTGCTTCAACTTCAGTAATCAGCTACCACGTCAGGAATTTTTTGGCTTTGAACACTTTGGGTTGTTAGCGGCGCACGTGACGTGCGTTGAAGGGCGTATGTTTACATGAGAGCAGGATCTTGCCCAAGAGGCGCCGGTCTTGATTGTGGATCCAAGTGCCAGAACTACACTTTCAATTCATTTCTTCATGGACCAGGCGATGTGCAACACAGTACAAAGTATTTTGGTTACTGAATTTGCTGTCTTCCGTCTTTCACTGAGTATAAATATGGTCTCTTAGAACCTTTAAAGTTGATCTGGACTACGCAAAGACCTAACTCAAACGGAATAAACAAACAAAAAACAAAACAAACAAAAAAACCCCACTAGACCTGGTGCCAGGTCTAGTTGGGAGTCAAGACCTCTATCCTTAGGATTCCTTCTTTCCCTCCTGAGGCTCAGCCTCAGCGCGGTCACACCAGCTAGTGAGCCCCGCAGCTCCGTGTGTATGTTACACCCCCTGAGCCCTGCCAAGAATCCTAGCCCCATGCTGGGGGAGGGGTCACTCACGCTTCCGGGCAGGACAGGGCTGTCATTGGCTCATCCCTGGACCAATCCCTGAAGGCAGGAGAATGCAGCACTTTCATTGGTCAGATCTGTGTCACATGTCAGGGGTGGAGTTAGGCCCCCAGGATAAACTGATTTTAGAGGTAAGGTTCCCCAGCGGGATTCAGGAGAAGGAAAGGGAATAACAGGTCCTAGCCAGGACGAGCCACACACTAGCTGTCTGCTATGGCTGATGATGTTATCACACCTCAAAAATTTAAAAACCGTAACTGAAGCAATGGTCTCAGAAGATTTCTTTGGGGAAGAGTTTTGTGTGCTCTCAGTTTGCTGTTCTTTTTTGCTTTCTGACCGGCGTAGTACTAAAATTCAACACAAATTCATCTGTCTTTAATTGTTTTTATCACTTATGTTTAAAAATAATCTTGGGGTACCTGGGTGGCTCAGTTTGTTGAGCATCTAGCTTTGGCTCAGGACACGATCTCACAGCTTGTGGGTTTGAAACCCGCATCAGGCTCTGTGCTGACAGCTCAGAGCCTAGAGCCTGCTTCGGATTCTGTGTCTCCCACTCTCTCTGTGCCTTCCCCACCTGCACTCTGTCTCTCTCTCTCTCTAAAAAAAAATAAACATTAAAAAAATTTTAAATAATACAAAGTAAAAATAATCTAATTTTTTACAGTGTATTGTCTTCCATTTCTGTGGGAGATCTACGGGATAAAGATTTTGTATCTTTAAATTCTGTTACAAACAATGATACATTTAGAAATGTAAAAGGGTATAAATGCTCAGAATAGACCGCTGACTCTTCTATGGTCTGTTTTTCTGGAAGTAATTATTCAGTGAATGTGTTTTCCTTGCTAGGTTTCTGTGTCTCACAAATCTCCCGGCAGATGGCTTAACCCCAGGGCTGCCCCCAGAAGTGTGGGGAGTGGGTTCCCCGTATGGGGAGGTGCTGGTTTGTTCAGCTTGAGGCGTGGTGGGCTTGGGCCAGAGTCCTACCTGCGCCCAAATCTTGAGTGCTTCCTGCTTTGACTGCCATGTGCTGTGTGAATATTGGTATTTTCAGCACGTGCCATGACATGGAAAAGAAAGACTGGGATACTTCCTAAATTTTTTAAATAGCATTTGGTCTCATAAATGGGAGGATAAAGGAGTTTTAAAATGGTTAAGATGGCTCCTTGCATCTCATGGGTACACTGGTCGTATTTTTATGTAGCGATTGGTTACGTTTCTGTTGTCTTCAGCAAGAATCAGCCTTTACATTTTCCATTCTCGGATCAGTTTGGGGAATTTGTGGTTTGCCAGGAAATCATTAGTTTCCTCTGTGTTCAAAGTTGTTGCTTTACAGTTGCTTGTGGTATAATTCTTCTTATGCTTAATATTTATTTTAATCTCCTGTATATGTGGTCATGTTTCCTTTCCCATGTCCAGACTTGTATAATATTGTTCTTTCTCTCTTTGCCTTTTTCAGGCTTTGGAAGGAGTAGATCTGTTTTCTTGCTCTTTTTTAAAAAAAACTACCGTTTGGATTTGTCCCTTTTCTACCTTGTTTTTCCCCCATTCCGTTAATTTCAGCTTTTATCTTTATTCTTTCCTTCTTTCCTGGTTTCTTTGAGGGCATTTTGTTCTAATATTTTAAGGTGGTGGTGCTTAGCTGCTGATTATATTTTTTCAAAGTACAGTGTGGTGGTTTCGGTGGGCATGGTTCTTCCTTCTTTATACACAATTAATTAGTATGTAATTAATAGTATATACTTGCAAATGAGTGTCATATGAATGTCTGTTGAGAATTCACATATCTCTGTACCAGCCATTAGAAATCATTTGTAAGCCTTCAAATTCATTGGGTTCTATAAGCAGCAGAGTCATCAATAGAATTTAGAGATCCTGTAGAAGCCGGTCTAGTAAATCAAATACCATTTCAGCAGCGAGACTGTAGGCAACAAGTTGTTTTCTTTCATATCTCAGTTGTCAAATTTTTTTCAGTTTCCAGGAAAGCATTCTGTAATAGCCTAAATTGTACAGGAAATAACTGTCATTCAGAATCGCCCGTGATCCTTTTAAACACAATAATTCCAAGTGAAATAGAGAAGATACAGGCCTGTCTCTTCTCTTTCTGAGAACCACGGACAGACACCAGTCTGTTTGGTTCACCGAAGCATCTGATTGTTCGTTCTCCCTTTGTTTACCACAGCCTAAAACATCATTCTGTTTCCTCAGTTATGAAGTTGCCCTGGGAATAGACAGCATCTTATCATTCCCAGTCCCTTTTTTTTTTCCCCAATGAGGGGAAGGCAAGTTGCCATGATAAGAAAATATCAGGTATTCCAAAAGACTACCACATGTTCATCTCAAAGCCACTAAGAACCCATCGGAGGGGCACCTGGCTGGTTCTGTCGGTGGAGCATGTGACCCTTGATCTCAGGGTGGCGAGTTCAAGCTCCACTTGGGTGTAGAGATTACTTAAGAAAAAAGAACCCATTGGAAAGAGTTCTAATACTGCTCAGCTGTTTGGAATTTTAATATTTTCTAACAAATATTTGCGGTTTTTTTTCGTGCTTTGATGAGGACTGAGGGAAATCAGCAATATTATACCTTCATCACCATCATTATTTTCAGAAGAATTAGAGCCATTCATACATTCTTATGCCAACAAGGAAGGCTTCCATCCGTTGGGGACATAATGATACCTGGACGATATTTTTGTCTAAATAGAGATGGAATACATTGAAACGGTGGTTTGTAATTAAAAATAAAAGTTGATTAAAATTCAAGTGTCAGGGCACCTGGTTGGCTCAGTCGGTTGAGCATCTGACTTCGACTCAGGTCCTGATCTCACAGTTTGTGGGTCCGAGCTCCGTGTCCGTCTCTGCGCTAACAGCTCGGAGCCTGGAGCTTGCTTCGGATTCTGTGTCTCCTGTCTGCCTCTGCCCCTCCCTGCTTATGCTCACAGTCTCTCTCAAAAATAAATGAATAAACTTAAAAAAAACAAAAAAAGTCAAGTTTCTATTAACCGCAAAGGTGCACAAAGGTATGTTGTATCTCTGTGATTTTATTTTACCCTGCACATTTATCAGATTGCCAGTGGCATAATAAACTAGAAAGTTAACACTCGTGGGATGCCCGGTGGCTCAGTTGGCTAAGTGGCCGACCTTGGCTCGGGTCTTAATCGCATGGCTGTGTGTTTGAGCCCCGCTTCGGGCCCTGTGCTGACAGCTCAGAGCTTGGAGTCTGCTTTGGATCTGTGTCTACCTCTCTCGCTGCCCCCCCCCCCCCCCCGCCCCGCTCATGTTTTGTCTCTCTCAAAAATAAATAAACATTAAAAAAAAAAAGAAACACTCGTTCAGATAGTCAGTTCTTTTTTTTTTTAATGTTTTTTATTGATTTTTGAGACAGAGAGAGACAGAGCATGAACAGGGGAGGGGCAGAGAGAGAGGGAGACACAGAATCCGAAGCAGGCTCCGGGCTCCGAGCTGTCAGCACAGAGCCCGACGCGGGGCTCGAGCTCACAGACCGCGAGATCATGACCTGAGTGGAAGTCGGACGCTCAACCGACTGAGCCACCCAGGCGCCCCTGGATAGCCAGTTCTTAAAGGCTCCCTCCCACTTCACCAGGAATCTCGGCGGGTTCTTATTTGATTGCAAGACCGCATTCTAAAAATACATTGAGAACGCCTGGTATTGATCCTTGTGCTGCTGGACATTTTGAGTTTACATGTTTTGAAAGGAAGTATAATGATACTCAAAAAATTACGTGGCCATTGTGTTACTCTTTATAACTAATGGAAATGTTTTGTCTACCTCATTTAAGCCAGGCCACATTAACAGATAATGTTGGTACAGAGATGAAGGGCGTGTTCCTGGCTGAGAGGAGCTTGAAGTTAGCTGGTGGAGGAGACTGGTCGATACACCAGCCAGTAGGAGTATAAAGAGATCTGTTCCCATTAGTGTAGACACGGGTGCTGTGGGAACACAAAGGAAGCACCCTTTGGCAGATGTGGGCTGAGGCCAAGTTTCTCGGAAAGGGTACTGCTCGATTCTGCATATAAGTGCCAGCCAGCCAAGTAGTGCGAGAAGGCAGAATGTTCCAGAGAGAAGGAGCAGTATGAGCAACAGAGACTTGAAACTTGATGACCGTTTGGGGGAACTGGGGATGGGCAGAAATTGGAGAGAAGGACCGATAAGAAACCCTATGTAGAACGCGTTGAACTTGAGCGACAAAAATTGCTAATGGCTGTTGTCTGTGTTTTAATTCAGGTGAAGGAAATACTCCAGGCCAGATGTCTTAAGGAATGCTCCTGAAAAGGACAGAGGCATACAAAATTAGTTCAACATCTGAGAAGCAAGCTGGTTTTGGGAAAACCATACTCTGAGGATGTTGTTTGCTTTCGGTTAAAAGGAGAAAGTACAGCTGTAGAGGAAGCCTTTATATCTGCGTTTACGGTCGCATCGTAAATGACAATGTAATTAGTTTCACCTCAGTCTTGCTGGTGAGCCTTGGAGCTTCTTGCCTCGGCAGACATGAGCGACCCAAGGCAGTCCCAAGAAGAGAAGCACAAGCTTGGCAAGGGCTCTTCCAAGTTCAAGGATCCTCCCAGAATCATGCAGTCGGATGATTATTTTGCTCGAAAATTTAAAGCCATTAATGGCAACATGGGCCCCGCCGCCTCTTTAAATGCCTCGAATTCCACCGAGAGCGGTGGTCCGGCTAATGGCACCCCAGCCGTGCCCAAGATGGGTGTGAGAGCAAGAGTGTGTGAGTGGCCTCCCAAGAAAGACTGCTCCAAGGAGCTGACCTGCAAGGCGCTGTGGGAAAGCCGGTCTCAGACCAGTTACGAAAGCGTCACGTCCATCGCGCACAACGGGCAAAGCGACCAGAGCGACGGTCAGCAAGAAGAGAAGCTCGATCTAGACTTTGTGGAGGCGAAGTACACCATTGGGGACATCTTTGTTCACTCTCCTCAAAGAGGGCTGCACCCCATAAGGCAGAGAAGCAACAGCGATGTCACCATCAGTGACATTGATGCTGAAGACGTCTTAGACCAAAATGCAGTGAACCCCAACACCGGGGCGGCCCTCCACCGAGAGTACGGGAGCACGTCTTCCATTGACCGGCAGGGCTTATCTGGCGAGAACTTCTTCGCTATGCTCAGAGGGTACCGAGTAGAGAATTACGACCACAAAGCGATGGCCCCTTTTGGGTTCCCTGAGTGTTTCCCCTGCGATCCTGCAATCTCTCCCAGCCTCCACGCGGCAGCACAGATATCCAGGGGAGAATTTGTCCGCATCTCAGGATTAGACTACATGGACAGTGCCCTCCTCATGGGGAGAGACAGGGACAAACCTTTCAAACGGAGGTTAAAGTCAGAGTCGGTGGAGACGTCCCTCTTCCGGAAGCTGCGAACTGTTAAAAGTGAACATGAAACGTTCAAGTTCACGTGTGACCTGGAAGATGGTCGCCTGGAGCGGAGCGTCCGCCCTTGGAATTGTCAGCGGTGTTTTGCACATTATGACGTCCAGAGCATTTTGTTTAATATCAACGAAGCCATGGCTACGAGGGCCAACGTGGGGAAGCGGAAAAACATCACCACCGGGGCCTCCGCGGCGTCCCAGACTCAGATGCCGGCGGGCCAGACAGGCAACTGCGAGTCCCCTCTGGGGAGCAAGGAGGACCTCAACTCCAAGGAGAACCTGGATGCTGATGAGGGAGACGGGAAAAGCAACGAGCTCGTCCTGAGTTGTCCTTACTTTCGGAACGAGACTGGCGGGGAAGGCGACAGGAGGATCGCCCTTTCCAGGGCCAGCTCGTCTTCGTTCAGCTCCGGGGAAGGCTGCTCCTTCGAGTCCTCTCTGAGCTCCCACTGCACGAACGCCGGTGTGTCGGTCCTGGAAGTGCCGAGGGAGAACCAGCCCATCCACCGGGAGAAAGTGAAGCGCTACATCATAGAGCACATTGACCTTGGGGCCTATTATTACCGCAAGTTCTTCTACGGGAAAGGTAAGGGAGCGTCCTGGGTGTGTGTGCGTGTATCCCAGACTGGTTTTTGCATGTTGCTTTGGGCCGGAGCCCCTTCACCGGGGAGTCCGAGGCCGTGGTTCACTGGACCCTCCGTCGCTTCCAGACTAACCCCTTCCTCAGGAACCCCTCTTCCTGCCTTTGCTGATTGGTGATCTCCAGTGTGGAATGACCACCTCTGTCTCTCTGCCTTCGCCAATTTGTGAGCATCACAGATGTCAGACCTGCTCTAGATTTACCCCTTTTTTTAATGTTATTTATTTATTTCTTTTGAGAGAGATAGAGCATGGGCAGGGGAGGGGCAGAGAGAGAGAGGGGGAGAGAGAGAATCCCAAGCAGGTTCTGACCCGTCAGCGCTGAGCCCAACGCAAGGCTCAGACTCACGAACTGTGAGATCGTAACGTGAGCCAAAAACAAGAGCTGGACACTTGACCGACTGAGCCACTCAGGCCCCCCCATGTTTTAAAAAGTTGATTTATTTATTTGAGAGAGAGAGAGAGACAGAACATGTGAGTGGGGGAGGGGCACAGAGAGAGAGAGAGAATCCCTAGCAGGCTCTGTGCTGACAGCACAGAGCCCCACGTGGGGCTTGAACTCACGAACCCTGAGATCATGACCTGAGCCAAAATCAAGAGTCAGATGCCTAACCAACTGAGCCACGCAGGCGCCTCTAGATTTTAAGACCTCTTCCGTGGGTTAACCTTTATCCCTCCCTTCTTCCTCTGAATAATCTCTCCTCCTGTTTACGGTGGATAATTCTGTCGCGTGTTTTCCCCCTCTAGTCTTTTCTGTGCTTTTTGGGTCCCCCCTCTGTTTCGTCTTTCCACTTCTGTGTCTTCACAGCTCCTGCTGCTCTGTTGTGTGCATTGGAAGTGTTAAGCAAATCTTTGCTGAAAGCATGTATAAATTAGCACGACAGATAGTTTTCCCGCAGCTCTGTAAGTGGCCCCCAAGGTTAAGATACAAACAATTCTTTGGTATTGTGATTTTAGAAATTCTTTCATCCTATGTGAAATAGTATTTACTTTTGTTTAGATTTTCGGGCTCGAAGGCTGCATTCCTCAGAAGTCCTGTAGTTGAGTCCTCAGCCTTTATATAAGTATCCTTAGTTATTCCAGGGACCTGAAATCTGCTTGGTTTGAGACACCTACAGAGAAGCAGGTCCCAATTACATATGGCAGCCACAGGCTCAATAAAAACACTCAGGGCATCTCACTGCTTTCTTACTGGGTGCAGATTACCACTTTGGCCCCTTTCTTATATAGGATAGCATACTTTTTCTTTTTCTTTCTTTCTTTCTTTCTTTCTTTCTTTCTTTCTTTCTTTCTTTCTGTTTTTCTTTCTTTCTTTTCTCTTTCTTTCTTTCTTTCTCTCTCTCTCTCTCTTTCTTTCTTTCTTTCTTTCCTCCTTTTTTTAAAGTAGGCTTCACTCCTAGGGCGCAGCCCAAGTGAGGCTTGAACTCGGGACCCTGAGATCAAGAGTCAGATGCGTAACTGATTGGGCCACCCAGGCGCCCCTTGGACAGTGTGCTTTTCAGAGCTGTCTTTTTCTGTTTTCAGTGGACCCAGCAGCCAGTCTGGAGAAGCTTCTCCACCGTCTGTCTTCTTGGTGAATGAACCGTTCTGCCACGGATGTGGATAGTTGTCGGATCGGTTTATGTCGGATCGGTTTCTGTCTTCAGAAATGTTTGCGTGCACTCTTTGACGCCAGTTGGTTCTTTTTGGTGGTGGGTTGGGGTGTGCCTCAGACCTCGGGGGGTCACTCCATCCATGTCAGTCCCTGGAGCATCGTTTAATACTTTTCTCCGTGGGCTACAGGCTTTAAAGAATTTGCTTGCTGGATAGATGGCAGTTGTTACATTCATAATGGTTTTCCCTCAGTTTTGCAATGAATTCAGGTTTAACCAATGACCCAGAATCCTGATATGAAATCATGTCAGTGATAGAATGATCATGATGTTGGATAAGCGGTTTAGCTAAATAGGCCCTTGCCTTACCACTGGTCACATGTTTGAGTTATCTTTCTGTTTTCATACTGATGACATAATGGGGCTCGAATAGTTCTGTCAGCGGGCCTTGGCTCCCCACGTGTATTTCCCTGCTCCCGTCTCAGTCCTGGCTTCTGGTAGAACCCAGAGAAACTTGGGCTTCCTTTTCAGTCTGCGCTGTATGAAAGAATGCCGGGCCCTCGTGACCCTGTTCATCCAGGCACAGCGCTTTACAAAATGCTGTTCAAAGATGGCCTCCAGGTGGGAACTAGTTATTTTTGGAAAGGGAGGCCGGGAAGAAATAGGCTCCCTAATTAAGATTCTTTTCATTGACGAAGCCATGGCTGTCGATGCCAGCAACAAAATAGCCTCTTAGAATCATGAGGCCCTGAAATCTTCAGGCAGTGAGTCATTTTGGCTTAGGTGAGTTTCATAAATAGTTTATGGCTCACCCTCCAAAGCGTCAGAACGTGAAAGTCCTGTACGTGTCTGTGAATGCGTACCTGTGTATTTATGCAAATACTGAGGGCCAGCATCCCGTGTGTACCTTGGGGCATATGTGTACTTGTGTATTAAGTATACATAGACGTGTACATGGAATGAGGGGTGGATGCTTTCTGAGGCAAGGTCACCACCATTAATGACCTTAGGTCTGTTCCCAGAGCTGGTTTTCGGTGCTGGGTTCTGTTTGTTCTCTTTTTGTAGGGTTTTTTTTTTTTTTTCCCCCTTGAACTCTCAATTGTCACTTCCTGGTAGTTTTAAAGAGTGTCTGTGAGTGGTTGTACTTCTTCCGCTTTTTTCTAAGCTGCTACTTAGGATTTTCCAGGGCGTTGGAAAGAACATCAGCAAACTTGTTAGCTTTGAAAGTGAAATTCAAAATAAGCTCCAGAGAACTTGAGGGCAGACACGCCCCCCCCCCACCCCCCGGGGGTGAGTCGTACGTGGACGCAGACAGAAGCCTTGGGGGTCCCGGGCGTCGGGCTCGGTCTGGTTCCGGGCTGCCCTGGGGATCTGTGAATGAGCCAGGCAGGTGAAATCTAGCACCTCTGCAAATGAGGGCGTGGGGCAGTGATCCCTGAGGTGGCTTTGTCCCGTGTTCCTCGATTCTGGGTTGAGGAAGGTGCCGTTGACCGAGCCGGCCCCGGCTGCTCTTGCCCTGCAGCCGTGACCTCTGCTACTTTCTCCTAGATTTAGCTCTTCCCCTGTGGGCCTGTGTGTCTCAGGATGAAACTGGCTACCACAGCATCTGCCGCTGCAGAGCCTTGAAGGACTGGAGACGGGCCACAGTCTGTGGGCTGTGGCCTCCGTGGTGCGGGACTGGAGACAGGGAGCAGGCTGGCACCCTGGCGTCAGCCTCTAGACTCAGACCTGCAAACAAACCCCAGGTTTCCTGGCAGGAACCTGCAGATAGAGGCCCCCCGGGCAGCCTGGCCCAGAGAAGGGTGTGTTCACAGGGACGGAGCTTCTTTTCTTTTTTCTCTTTCTCCTTCGCTCAGTTTTCCTCTTTGGAAGCAGGCGTTCAGGGATCGCCTTCCCGGGACCGCCTTTTCTTTTTCTCCACCCTCCCTTGCTCTGTGTGAAATTGCATTTTCAAAAGAATTGAGCGGCCCCCAATCGCTGGGGAAGGTTTCAAGTACAGAGTCTTAAGGATGCAGCTTACTCTTTCCTGGGTGGGTGATGTGGGATGGCTGCCCTTTGTGCCGAGGGGCGCTCCTGTGACACACAGTCCCTGGGCGGGCTCGGTAACAGCCCTGCAGAAGGCTTTACGCCGGGGAGTGGTTAGCCCGCAGCAAGCTGTGGACCAACATCGCTTGTCCGGGCAAATCCGTCTGTAGCCTGGAGGGAAACAGCTTTATTTATTTATTTTTTAAATTTTTATCTTTTTAAAAGTGGGTTCTCTCCTACGGTGTTTCCGTCTAGATGAGGTGAAGAGGTCCTTAGGAATTGGTGATATGATACCTGCTCTTGAAAAGCCTGCCATTTAAAATTTTTAATGATTTATTTGTTTTTTTTTGGGGGGGGGGAAGACCGAGCGTGAACGGGGGAGGGGCAGAGAGAGAGAGAGGGAGACACACACACAGAATCTGAAACAGGCTCCAGGCTCTGAGCTGTCAACACAGGGCCCAACGCAGGGCTCGAACTCGCAAACCATGAGATTCGTGACCTGAGCTGAAGGCAGACACTTAACCGCTTAACCAACTGAGCCGCCCGGACACCCCTTGAGTGAAACAGCTTTTTATTTTTTTAAATTTTTTTTTCAATGTTTTTATTTATTTTTGGGACAGAGAGAGACAGAGCATGAACGGGGGAGGTGCAGAGAGAGAGGGAGACACAGAATCAGAAACAGGCTCCAGGCTCCGAGCCATCAGCCCCGAGCCCGACGCGGGGCTCGAACTCACGGACCGCGAGATCGTGACCTGGCTGAAGTCGGACGCTTAACCGACTGCGCCACCCAGGCGCCCCGAAACAGCTTTTTAAAGGAGAGCGGGGACTGAAGCAAGAGTAGGGAGTGCTGCCTAAGGATCCTCACTGTTGCTGGTGATGCCCATGAAGAAAAATGGGTGCGGCCTGCCACGCTCCTGTTTCCCTCGTGGAAGCCCCAGTGAAATCACGACTTCCATCTTCTGTGAGTTTTCCATTTGGGAAGCAGGTGGCGAGGAAAGGCCCCTTGGACAGGGATTCTAGTTGTACGAGCCTGTTTGGATACTCGAGCTTCTGTTGCTGCACGGTGGCTGGCTTCGCGTCCTTCTGGACCTCCTGGGCACTTGGAGCCGCTGGTCAGCCATGGGCTGTCCCCAGCAGGGCTGGAGTGGAGCTGTGGGATCGCGAAGACATGCCGTGGGTCCCTGCATGCCAACCGTGCGTCTTTTCCTTTTTAGGAAATTGCACACCAGCAGAGTTACTCAAGAGTTCTGAAACTGTTCTCTTCCTTAGTTCAGACCACACTTGTCTTCTCTAGACAAGAATAGCTCTAGAAGGCAGCCTGCATCATTTTTAGGTGAAGAAAGCTCAAACCAGAGAGATAAAGCTGGGTCTCTCTGGAGACTTTGGAGTGGAAAGCAGCCAAGTGTTGGAGCCATTGGGACATTGTTTTACGCGGGTACAGAAACATGTCCTCTTACTTTAGGGGAAAATACTAAGATTGCCAAGAATTTGGCCTAGAATTCTTCCACGGCGCATCAGTGTTATACGATCATTACAGGAAAATATAGTCAAGAAGCCAAAGAAAAAGGAGTAAAATCAGCCCAGTCAGTCCCTAAGAGACAATCACCGTGAACAGTTTCCTCTTTATCCTTGTAGGCTTTTTCTGATGCAAATACGTTTATGTAAATGGAACCTTCTATTGCTGTGTCTGTGGAACTTGCTCCGGAGGATCTTCCTTCTGTGTTATTATGCGTAGAGCTGTATCAGCATTTTCTGAGCCATTATCAATTATCACTATCTGCTTGGGGGGGATGCCAGGTATTTGCCACCCATGATCCGGGCAGAAGAGTTAATGACTGGATTTGCTTTATTTCAGAGAAAAACCCACCAGCTTGATAGAGGCACAATGATAATGGGACATCTATTTCTTACTGTCTTAGATGCAGTATATACCTACAAAACGACTCCTGTCAGATAGAGTAGTGTTCATTTTAGCAAGCAGATCTTTACTTACAAGAGTAAATTAAAAAAAAATTTTTTTTTCAACGTTTATTTATTTTTGGGACAGAGAGAGACAGAGCATGAACAGGGGAGGGGCAGAGAGAGAGGGAGACACAGAATCGGAAACAGGCTCCAGGCTCTGAGCCATCAGCCCAGAGCCCGACGCGGGGCTCGAACTCACGGACCGCGAGATCGTGACCTGGCTGAAGTCGGACGCTTAACCGACTGCGCCACCCAGGCGCCCCTCCCTACAAGAGTAAATTTTTATACAGTACGTTTTAATATCATAAAGTTTGAAAAACTACAAAAATTTGAATCCTAGCCTCCCCCTTCCCCTCCCCCACTTGAATGTGGACTGACTCACTTCCAAGGGATAGGGCACGGAAGGGGGGACAGCTGCGGTGGAGAAGTCTGGAAAGCACCACCCGAGCCAGGTCACCAAGGTCAGCGTCAACATTGATAGGTCATGCGGTTAGCGTATAACCTTGACATGACGGGAATGGCATTTCTGGGGTCTTCCTACAAACCTGTAACCTCAGTCTGATGAGGAAACATATCAGATCCTAGCCAAGAGATTCTCTGCAAAATCCCTAACCGCTGCTCCTCAGAACTGCCAAGGGCATCTGAAACTAGGAGTCTTAGAAACTGTCACGGTCTACAGGAGTCTGTGAGAGACATGACAGATAACTACAATGGGGTGTCCCGGATGGGATCCTAGAAGCAAAAAAGGACATTAGGTAAAAACTAAGGAAATCTGAATAAAGATGGGCCTGATCAATATCACTATCAATATCCAAGCTTTAACGGAATGAACATACCAAAGAAACGTAAGATGTTACCAACTGAGAGACTGGGCAGGGGGTGTGAGAAAACTCTACTATCTATCTGCAGCTTTTCCTTGAATCACAACCAGCTTCCAAATGGTTTGCTTTAAAATTTTTTGAAAAGGCAAGTCTTAAATTGTCATGATATATTTAACAGGAGAATCTTTAAAATAACAACAAAAAGAGCTTATAGGCAGTTCTTAAAAGTATCAGAAACCTGTAGGTTCCTGTTACTTTCATTAAGCTATTTAGGATTCCTGTGAGCAGCTGACTCCACTGTGTGTTTCAAATAGAGTGAAATTGACAAAATGTCACTTTCCCACAGCCCTTTCTATATGCATCCTGGGGAATGCCAGGAGTATGTTTCTCAAACTTACCTAGAAGAGCAGGGGAATTTACATTTTCTTCTGTCTTTATTGAAATGCACAGACATTCTCCCTTTGAATTTCCCCTGAAATGTGCACATTGAGGCAGGGTGGTTGTGAGGTGCCCTTCGGGAAACCCTAGCTTCTCAGGCTCCCAAATTTCTGCTGAATTAACTGTCTGAAGAAAAAGCTTTATGCCCAACTCTTTTTTCTTGCCCCTTAGGATTTTCTATAACAAGTCCAAGGAAAGAAATATGTATCTTTTAGAAATCCTCTGTAAGGAGCTGAAATGGTTTTACAGGGCAGGTTTTGTTGCATAGATTGAAAAGCTAATCTTAGTTTGACCACTTGTCTCCCTTCTGTCTGGTGCTTTAAGGAGACCTGGCGTTTATGGTTCCATCATTCGCCTGTGATTTCGTTTCTTCTCTGTTTCTTATAAAAGGAAGATGCCAGAGAGAACTTCTTTGATTTCTCCTTCCCATCTTAGCTTCACAAGACTTCTGGAGTGTGAGCAGATTGGACTTCTTTTTGAAAAGATTGGAACTTTCCAGAGAAGAGTTTTTAGCTGCCTCTGGGTGGATTGGGTCTCCAGCAAAAATCTCATCGTCACCATGATATAAAGTGCAAGACTGGCCTCTCCAAGGTCCATTTCTGCCCCAAGATGCCAGCCTTTAAGTTTTGAAGGCCCCTTCCTGTGTCTTTGTGCTGCCCCGGGCTGTGCCATTGGCACCACCGGGGGATGAATTCCTCTGTTGGATCTGCAGCACCTCCGAGAATTCTTTCTAGGACCTCTCTTCTCTAAGAAAAGCTCACTGTTTTTATTAACAACTCCTAACCAGCTCTAGGTAAACTCACCTTTTTCTCCAGCGGTAATTTTTGTCATTGGTATTTTCACTGAAGAATAATATTTGTGCATACGTGTGCTAAATGAACAAATAAAAACAGATTCTTCTAGAATGTGTAGAGTATGCCTGTCTGGATACCAACTTACCATTTGGCGGCTGGAGAATTTGCCTTCCTGCCTGTAGGAAGAAGGGCCCATCCATTCTAACTATGAATGGTGAAGAGTCCAGAATTTTCTGAAGCCAGATTCCTGGGTTTACATCCCAACTCGGTTTTAGGCAAGTCCTTCAACTCCTTTGTGCCTCAGTTAGTCATGTATAAAATGGGATCACAATAAAAACATCTCCTGGGGGCACCTGGGTGGCTCAGTCGGTTATGCGTCTGACTCTTGATTTCATGTTCCCATGGTTTCGTGAGTTCAAGCCCCACATTGGGCTCTGTGCCGACTGTGGAGAGCCTGCTTGGGATTCTCTGTCTCTGTCTCTCTCTCTGCCCCTCCCCTGCTCTCCCTCCTCTCTCAAAATAAATAAGTAAACTTAAAAATGTATCTCCTGTAAAGGGCTTACAATGGTACCTGTCACAAGGCATGCATCCTCCTTGTCCAAGTCGCTCTTCCATGAACTTGCAAAACTTTCTGTCTAGAAAGAAACTATTGTCCACACCACTGGGACAGCATTTAAAGGGCAGTACTTTATTGTAATGGTTAATAAAAGACGAGGAGGGAAAACATAGAACCATATGGCGGGGGGCGGGGGGGGGGCTGGGGAAAGGTGTCTGATGAAGTCTGCCACCCTCTTCCAAACGTATTCACTTAAGTTTCACTAATGTGACAGTGACAGTTGTGGGCGGGAGTATACCTTACATGTCAAATGAACCCCATTGCTGAGCTATGCATGGCTGCATTTGCTCTGAATTTCATGCCTGGTGGCTCCTTTTTCTTTCCCCCCCTCTGGTTTTGTACAGTGACTGAAGAAAATTAATAGGGAGTTGGACACTATTAAATTCATACGGGTGAACTGAGGACCACCTAACAATTGGACTATTCTGAGACCCGCATTCCTCCCTGAGCGGACATAATCGACTCCGCTCCTCACCTCTCCGCCTGGCCGGCGTGGCCTCCGCAGACAGAGCTCCCATTG
Source organism: Lynx rufus (assembly GCF_022079265.1). Classification (NCBI taxonomy): domain Eukaryota; kingdom Metazoa; phylum Chordata; class Mammalia; order Carnivora; family Felidae; genus Lynx; species Lynx rufus. Next base: position 15,922,559 of record NW_025814840.1, read on the forward strand.
AGGCCCGGCCGGCTCTCAGCGGGGAGGAGCTGCCCAGATACACGGGAGGTGCGGCCTCGTGGCTTCTCGTGGTACCAGTTCCGTGTGGCTGGCGGTGGGAACTTCCCGGGCTTTCTCACATCTGCCGCAGCGGGGAGGTCACAGCTGCCACCTGTTGCCGCGTTGGAGGAACTTGGGGAGGACTATGTGCACATGTCAGCCTGTTGACCCTTTGGCCTCAGAGGCTTTGCAGTCAGCTATTGCGGAAGAGGAACTAATGTTCTGTTATTTCCCGAGAAGTGGAGGGTCGATGCTGTAGGATCCGTGAACGGCGTGACCGACGTGCAGTTAACTGGCTAGAGCTCCTTGCACTGTGCCCTTTACTGGTACCGTATGCTGGCCGTCAGAGTCTTTGGAACGTAAGGTCTCAGAGCCCCCAGAAGCTTAGCAAATCCTCCCCGCCTTGTGTTTGTTCCCTTCCAGGATTTATGCCACTCTTGGTCCCACTCAAGAAGGACCATGCAAAGCTGGACAGCTACCCCCCCTTGGAAACGGCCCCCACCTCTCAGCTTTTATGCAGCGAATTCTTGCTTGCTCTCCTTCCCATTCTTGTAGCAAATACCCCTGAAAACGGTGCGTCGTCAAAGGAAGCCTATCTGCCAGTCGCCTTTTTTCTCCAGTCTTTCCCTTTTTATTCAAGGTTTTCTTAAAGCGGTGTCTCCCAAGATACTGTCCTTCTGTTCAGAACAGATGGGTTGGCTCATCTGTAAGTTGTGTTCATTTTACCAGGCATTAGCTGATTTTCAGAATTCAGACCTTCCATGACTCTCAGCACCCCTGAGTTGTTGTACGCGAGAGAGTCCTAAAACCAGCCCCACCTGGGTGCGCATCCCCTCTGTCACACCAGGCTGTGACCTCGAGCAAGTCACTTAACGCATCAGCTTCTGTAATATTATCTGTGAAACGGGGTTACCTCCTCGTAGGCAGGGAGGAGGAAGTGAGTTCATTTATGTAAGGTATGTTAAGTGTTCTTTTCGCTGTAATGCCTCAGGTTTTCAAGCTTGGCTAATCCTTTGGTTAAATTTTGATCAAAGGAGCCTTCACAGGGCAAAAATGCATCCTTTTCGCCATCATGGTAAATTCAGTAATTGAATCCATGAAACATGAGCAGGGAGCTTGAGATTTCTTAAAGTTATCTGATGACTCTTAACGTTACCATCTGCAAAAGCAGGCCCCAGGGTTCTTAACTCCTTCATTGCTTCGTTCATTCACTAATCCGTTGTCTCTTGCTGACTTTCTCCTTTGTAAGTCTTAAGAGGGCTCCGAACAGGGGAGCTGATCTAAAATGCAGACGCGCAGTTGTTTGGAGGGAAAGGTGGGGAAGGAGAGACGTGGTAGGTGGGAACTCAGCGAGCAGCCACCTGCAGCCGTGGATGTGGCCCAGATGGGCCGTGAGCCAGCAATTAAGTGACCAGCTTGCCACCGAAAGAACAAACGTTAAACTGTGTTTTATGGAAAAATAGCAGGAAAGCTGCTGCTGTGCCCTTGAACCCAGTAAAGGGAGGGCCGCAGGGCCCAGATCCAGGGCCTCCTGTGGCTTTGGGGGACTTGTTAATGGTGCCGTGGGCCGTGAGGTGCTAACACCTGACAAATCACGTGAGGCCGAGCTGTGGGTGAAGCTTCTGCACACCTGGCCGCGGGAGGCCCCGCGGACTTGGGGATCGTCACCTGCTCAGCTCCTTAGCCGTGAACCCGATAAATCTCCTTTCCAAGACACTGCAGGACCTGGAAACCGCCTCTGGGCTAAGGTCACAGGTGACTCCCTCCCCTTTTGCTTCTTAATTCTCCTGAGTTAGATTTTTCTTTCCTGACAAGCAATGCGCACCACGGAGATGTGCCGAATCTCCTTTCCTGCGCTGCAATCTTGTTAACCGATTTTTTTTTTTTTTGATCTGCTCTGTTGTATTTGCATGATACGTGGATTTTCATTAGCTTCCTTTCTGCCAAGGGAGGGTTTTATCCCACGCACCCTGAAAGTGATTTTCTGGAAATTGTGTGCTTGGGATAAGGACGAGCTCTGGTTGGGGATGGGGGGCTTGCTCGCTGTCCCTTGCCCACAGATGGGAAGGCTCACGTGATGCAGGTGGACGAGCTGAGGTGTCCTGAAGGGGACCCAGGGTGTCCCCTTGGTCCTTAAGGACCAAGTTAAGTTAAGGAAGGCTTAACGGGGTCCTTCCTGGACACTTCAGAGGGGGCACCTTCCCAGTTCTTCATGGTTCACAGAAGCTGAAACAGCGAGTTAAGCCATTCCAAGAATCGAGTTATGATTTCTTTGGAAACACACCCAGGTCACCTGCTCTATTCCCCGGTGAAACTGGGAGTATGGAGCCTAGCCTTAGATAATGGCTAGGAGGGGGCCAGGTGGCTGGCTCAGAAGGTTGAGCGTCCGACTCTTGATTTGGGCTCAGGTCACGATCCCACAGTTCGTGAGTTTGAGCCCCTACACCGGGCTCTGTACTGACAGCGCAGAGCCTGCTTGGGGTTCTCTGTCTCTCCCTCTCTCTCTGCACCCCCGCCCCGGACGCGCTCTCTCTCTCTAAATAAAATAAATGAACTTAGGAAAAGAAAAAGAAAAGAAAAGAACCAGGAGGTCTCAGAGCTGGCATGTCCAAAGATGTGATGATTGTAAGTGGCAGGAACGTCCCCTGTCCGCTTGCATTCAGAAAGCGTGTCTTGTAAAATGGAGAGAGAAACATTGGAAACAAGTGTGTGGAGGCAGACATGAAAGAAAAAAAATGTTCTGTCTCAAATTTGCCTGTCGTCTTTGGTGAAAAAGATGATATACAAATTTCAGATTCCTCCAGTTAAAAGAAAAACAACTTCTAGTTCCTGATGGAACTCATTCAGCAAAATATATGCCTCTGCGTTCATAAAAAGACTGCAACGAATGGGATGTAGCTCTCTAGGTGATTACAGATCGGCATTTTGAGATTAAAAGCGTGAATCCCCTTCAAGGCTGACCCTCGTGCTTTGCAGGACTGTTGGGGCTCAAAATCAAAATGCCCCACAATGCTGTTTATTGTATGTTCACTCCTTTTTTGTTTTTGATTGATTTATTTTTTTTGTCAGTATCATGCATATCTTCCATTATAATACCTCTCTCAGATTAAGGATAGGTGTGTTATGTGTAATTGGATGGTGGAGGGGCAGGGAGCTGGCACTGAGGCTAAGAAGGGTTACGTAACTAACCCGAGGTTAAACAGATGATAAGTTAGCGTAGCCCGGGTTCAGAAACCATTAATCAGGCTTGTTAGAATTACACATATTTAAGAATACACGCGTTTGGGACTGCGAGTTCATTGTGGCACACCGGAGGCAGATGTTATCTCTCCCTCTCCCAAAACCCCACTAAAAATGATAGCGAAGGAATAACAAAAGGGCGTAAAGCCACGAAGGAAAAGAGAACTAGGGAGAAGCTTCACGAGGCAAGATCTTCCAAAGCGGACGGAAGAGGCACACCAGCTTTGCAGATTGGAAGGGTGCGTGTGGCAGCGACAGGCCATCAGAAGGCAGCCCATCCACACCGCAGAGCCAGGTACCTCCGAAGAAGAGCTGGGGGCGGGGCAAGGGAAGGGGACCAGTTATAAACATGTGTAAAAGGCCGGATTTTCTCTCCTGTCCCTTATAGTCCGTTAACCACTCGTCCCCACCCGGGCAGAAAACTGTAGGTTTATTCTGGAGAAGTTGAACAACAGCTGAGCTAAAGGCAGGACTGGGGCACTTAACTGGAGATGGGGGATTGAGTGGAAGTCCACACAGTGAGATGCCCGGCCCTGTCCCCTTATTTGGGCTAAGTACCTGCAGACGGGGGCAGAAGAAGTTTCCCTGGAGCCGTGGATCGGCTTAAAATAAGACCTACCTCGACTGATGGCTGCGGTTCCCCCATTAGAACAGTTGAGTCCCCGCTCGATCGGTGTGAGGATATGAAGTGGACTTTAAAGCAAGTTGGATCACCGTAGACGGGGGATTTCATAATGATAAAAGGGTTGGTTCCAAGTGCCTAAAAACATGGCTTCAGAGTATGTAGAAAAAGCAAAAGCTGGTCAAACTAAAAGGAAGAAATCATCAAGTCTCCAATCTAAATCCTCTACATATCAAAAACATACAAATAGAAATGGAGAATTTTTGAGGGGCGCCTGGGTGGCTCAGTCGGTTGAGCGTCCGACTTCAGCTCAGGTCACGATCTCACGGTACGTGGGTTCGAGCCCCGCGTCGGGCTCTGTGCTGACGGCTCAGAACCTGGAGCCTGCTTCGGATTCTGTGTCTCCCTTTCTCTCTGCCCTTCCCCTCTGTCTCTCTGTCTCTCTCTTTCTCTCTCTCTCTCAAAAATAAACATGAAAAAAAAGAAAAATTTTGAAAGATACTGTTTACATTATCCTAAAAAATTAACAACCTAGGATGAAATCTAAAGAAAGGTATGAATGGATGACAGAGAGCCACAAAACATAGCCAAAATGAAGGAAAACCCTAAGTAGGTGGAGGGGACACGTTGTGGTTGTGAGTTAGAATAGTCAGTATGTCAAAATTCAAAGAATTTTTTTTGTGGGAACAGAATTAAGAGTGAGGAAAGATTGAGCAGAGCCCTGCTATTTTTCAAGCCAAGGAGAGCGGCTTTTTAAATTTTTCTGCATATACTTATGTTAAAATAGAGTAGATAGGCCTTGTGACAGTTGCCTCGACTGCGTGTGTGGCTTTTTCTTCTGGATTGTTGATTCTGTAGTGGATATTAGTGGTACCTCCTTGGTATTAAATATGCTTATTCATATTACAGAACCTGGAATGTGTAATTTCTCATTGGTTTCCAGTAGTGTTAGCCCCACAGGACTAGACCATTTTGAAGCAGGCACTATACCGTGTCCTGCTCGATGTTGTGTCCTTGTGTTTATCAGGTCTGGCACACGGCTGAGGCATAGACCACGCTGGGTGTTTGAGTGAATGGATTGAAACGAATTGCGTGTGGTGCACTGAATACTGGCCCCCGAAGATACCCAGGTCCTAATCCTCAGACCCTGTGTGTGTTGCCTTGTATGGCAAAAGCAGCTTTCCAGATGTGAGTAAGTTAAGGATCTGAGACCAGGAGCCCATGCCGGATTCTCTGGCTGGACCCCGAATGCCATCCCGAGTGTCCACGTAAGAGGCAGGCAGAGGGAGATCTGGGGAGAAGCATGCATTGTGGCCCCTGACGCAACATCTAGGGCTGGATTCGAAGACAGAAGAAGGAATTCAAGGAATACAGCTCTCAAAGCTGGAAGAGGCTGGGAAACAGATGCTTCCCTAGAACCTTCCTAGGGAACGTTGCCCTGTCACAGCCTTGACTGCGGCCCGTTGAAACTGACTTTGGGCCTCTGACCTCCAGGGCGGTGAGGCAATAATTGAGTGTTGTTTTGAGCCTCCCAGCTTGTGACAGTTTGAGCAGCGCTAGGAAGCGGACATTCTCAGGTGTATCCCTTCTCAGTCTTGTAAATATTTCGAGAAACCATGTCGCCCCTCTCACGGGGGCAGTTCCTGCGGCATTTCTGGATGCCGAGACCTTTCACGCTGTCTTTTGCACTCGCCAGCATGAAATGAGCTGCCTCCTTGTTTCTGTTTTGATAGTCCTGGTTGAGGTTCAGTACGACCGTAACTTCTGAATGAGGGAGCCTACGTCAGTTCCTTCATTCAAGTCCAAGTCTTTAAATACTTAACACCGGTCAGGCATAGTTCCTATCAGGCCTTGAGGATATAAAAGTTGAAGGACTTAGCCTCATCTGGAGGTGAGGTGAATATTTCCAGTGGAATCGATGTGTGGGGTTGAGTCTGAAATGATGACTGAGAATGTCAAGTGCAGAAAAGCGACAGGAGTGCCAGGCCGAGGGGGGAAATGGCACGAGTTGGGGGAGTTATGGGAGAGGAATCTGTGGGGAGTTGGGGGGTGATGTCACTGAGGAACTTACAGGAGAAAATGGGTGTGGGGGGGTGGAAGGACAGACGGACGTTCAGACAGATACATGTAAAGACAGAGAGAGAGTCAGAACACACAGCCATGGGCCAAAGGTGGAGCCTTGGGACACATCCAGGTGACGAGGAGAAGCCAGAGGGGCACCCACAAAGGAGACCCAGAAGGAGAGCCCCCGGGGGGCAGGCTCACTTTGGAAGGACACTCCCGGAAGCCCACCGTGCCCAGCGAGGCAGACAGGCCTGTGGAGACAAAACCCCAGCGGTGGGACGGTAGAGGCGGGTGGAGCCCTGAGCAGCAGTTGGAACATGGCAGGAGAGAGCCAATACTGAGCGGAGGGGCAGGACTTCTCCTCCCCGAGGGGCCGTGGGGTGGTCCACGGGGCTGGGGGCATCCTCACGACTCCCATCTGTGCCAGAGGCCCGTCCACCTACCAGTGGCTCTTCCTCTCACCCAGGTAGGGGCACCCGGGTGGCCCAGTCGGTTAAGCGTCTCACTTCAGCTCAGGTCATGATCTGACGGTCTATGAGTTCGAGCCCCGCGTCAGGCTCTGTGCTGACAGCTCGGAGCCCGGAGCCTGCTTCGGATTCTGTGTCTCCCTCTCAGTCTGCCCCTCCCATGCTCGCACTGTCTCTCTCTGTCTCTCAAAAAATGAATAAATGTTAAAAAAAATTTTTTTTAAACAGACAAAAAAAACCCAAAGGTATACTTGACCTATAGTACTTCACCCCTTTTTAAGTGTAGATTTCTAAGAGTTTTGACAGATGGATGCGGCCAGTAACCAGTAGCACCATCAAGGTGCAGGGTAGCTCCCTCGCCCCAGAAAATCCCTGCGTGTCCCCCGGTGGCCAGCCCCTGCCCCCATGCCTGGCTGCGCTAGCCTGTTGGGCCGGGCAGCACCTGCCACGTGTGAGAGCAGAACCCATGGCCGAACTCGGGTTATCAGGAATTAGAATTCATGATTCGGTTCCCCTAATCTGGGCTCTCCGTTTCACCACGAGAAGGGGTTTTGCTCACTTGGTCGGTCCTCTTCCCCCTAAAATAACTTGAAGCTTATTTGATATTTTTTTTTTCAACGTTTTTATTTATTTTTGGGACAGAGAGAGACAGAGCATGAACGGGGGAGGGGCAGAGACAGAGGGAGACACAGAATCGGAAACAGGCTCCAGGCTCCGAGCCATCAGCCCCGAGCCCGACGCGGGGCTCGAACTCACGGACCGCGAGATCGTGACCTGGCTGAAGTCGGACGCTTAACCGACTGCGCCACCCAGGCGCCCCATGAAGCTTATTTGATTCTTGTCAGCAGCGTTCGTCAAATCCCTAAGAGGGAATCCACTTGAGCATTTTTGCAAGAAACTTACTGAATTGGGCCCTAAGAAGGAAGCTTTTGCCTGATGATGGCTGGTTGTGCTTTAGTGCACTTTCCAAATATTTTCCCCAATGCATCTGCCTTATGAGAAATGAGGTAAAGGTGCAAGTTCTTGTCAGGACAGTTAGTAACCACAGCTAAGAAAATTCCACATTGATTTCATTCTAAGTTTGCAGGTGCATTTTCCACAGGATCTAGTATAATGCCATAGTCCTAATAGTCACTATCGCCAGCTCGAATACAACGATGATATACCCGGGAGCCTGAAGTAGACAATGAACTGTTGTTAGTCTCTGTTTTCAATGAATATTTTTAAATTGTTGATTAAAACCCAAATAAAATGGGGCACCTGGGTGGCTCAGTTGGTTGAGCGTCTACTCTGGATTTCAGCTCAGGTCATGATCTGCGGGTCATGGGATCCAGCCCCATGTCAGGGTCCACACTGAGTGTGGACAGTTAACCTGGCTGTAATTAGCATGTAATTTACTCGCGAAAAACAAAGACTTTTTTCCTAGGGTGTAAGTCCAGGATTATAGTAAGTCAGTAATTCATCCTGCAGCCCCTAAAATTAGTTGACTTGCTGCTCGTAGCCCTGACTGTAAAGAGAAATAATGTCAGCGTTAATCTCATTTGGTTGTAAGAGGTGAAGAGGTAAATGATTGTGAAAGTAAAGAAGTAAATGCCCCTACTCCTCATTGGCTTTGGGCACTGTTTGCCCTGCCTCGTGCAGGTGCTGTTTTCACCCTGATTTCTACTTTCCGAATAGCATTTCTTGTTTCTTCAAAAATTTAACGTGGCAGAAAACGTTGGCATAACCAAAAGGCTTTAGAATACACAGTTTTCTTCAAGCTTCTAAATGTGCTACGTTGTATTTATTTTTAACTAAAAATGAAGAGTCAGGAAAGAATGGGCCAAAACCCAGAAGGTGCCAGTCAAAGGGGGTAAGTGTGGTTTTGCATATGGGGTGTCGAATATATGTGGAGACTCATGACCATCTCTGAGGAGCAGTGTCCTTGGGGGTTCCCGTGCTAGATGGACGATAGGACCCCAGAAATCTGTTCCTGCCATGAGACTCCATGGATTAGAACCCTACAGGGCCAGTGATTTTATGGGAACGGCATGATTAGGTGATAACAGAATTAGATTATAGAATTAGTAGAATTAGGTTATAGAATTAGTAGATTTGGGGGAGCCTGGGTGGCTCAGTCGGTTAAGCGTCTGACTTCGGCTCAGGTCATGATCGCGTGGTTCGTGGGTTCGAGCCCCGTGTCAGGCTCTGTGTGGATAGGTTGGAGCCTGCAGCCTGCTTTGGATTCTGTGTCTCCCTCTCTCTCTCTGCCCTCCCCTTCTTGTGCTCTCTCTCTCTCTGTCTCGAAAATAAATAAATCATTAAAAAAGTAATAATTAATAGATACAGTTTGACCGCAGCAACCCAATGACCTTTTATGTCTTTTCTGCCATAAAATTTCACCTTAGACGGTTAGGTGCTTTAGTGACATCCTAATGCAGGGGTGGTCTTTGCCACCACACTGGGCCCCAAGATCACCTGGCTAGTCCAGGTGCCGACGGTCACGCAAAAGAGGGTGACCTTCCCAGCAGGAGGGGGGAACCGTTCAGTAATGGTCTTCAAATAGCCCGATTCCTCTTTTGACGGTTTCTAAGGAGGGCAGCACCCTCCTTCCGGTGACACTCTTCATGTGACGCCGTGAATTGTGGCAGGGGACAGGAGGCCTCCTGCTGCTCGCGAGCTGGGGACGAGCCACAGGAGAGGAGGAAGTAGTGGAAAATGAGACGTACGAATACATCTGACTTGGAAACGAAACACTCCGATCAAACCCCGGTGGGGAATCATGTACCCAGACCCGTGCGGTATTTCTTCAGAGATTTGACAGACGGACGAGCCCGGAGATACCCACGTGGTTCTTTGTTCCTTTCTTTTTATGCCACCACTGCCTCCTGTTACAGAGCACCAGAACTACTTTGGGATAGATGAAAACCTTGGCCCAGTGGCAGTCAGCATCCGGAGAGAGAAGGTGGAAGACGCCAAGGAGAAAGAAGGGTCCCAGTTCAACTACCGGGTGGCCTTCAGGACGAGCGAGGTAATAGCTGCCGTGCGTGTGTCGTTACTGTCCTGGGCTGAAGTTACTGCTTTAGATTATTTTGGACAAGGTATTGAGTTTCCTTTTGAATGTCACTGATGGTAGTCTTTAAGATCTTTGACAGAGCCTGCGGTATCTTATTCCAAATAAAAAATTGAGAGCCTGTCACAGATGTTAGGCAGCCACGATGTTACTTCCCCCTTACGTGGTAGAAAAGGGAAAATGGTAAGAATGTGGGATTTAGGGGCTAAGAGGGGACACCTATGACCTGGACAGCGCATGTCAGAACGTGCAAAATCTGATGCAGGAAACGCAGGAGCCGGCAGTAGGGGTGAGCGTGGCAATGCCGCCCCCGCACACCTCCCGCGTCGGGGCCCTGGCTTCGTGCCTCGCTTGCCTCGCTTTGCGTGAAACGCGAGGTTGTTGTACGAACGGCGCACGGCGCACACCCGGGTCAGTGGAGAGGCTGATTACGAGGAATGAGATCTGGCCCGCACGTGAGGTTTTATCCTCGTGACCTTAGAGGGGGAGCGTATGTGACAAGCATGCCACGTGTGGGTGTTGGCTGGCTCCTTCCGGGTCAAAGAGAGAAGAGAGAGCCCTTTGCCAGTCTCCTGTGTGTGCACGAGGCCGTGTACCAGAGCGGCTCTGGCCAGGTGCTCCGACGATGGCGGGCTCTACGCAGCATAGACAGGAGGTGAGTCCCTCTCTCACGGTGCCGGGTTTGAAGTTGTAGACCCGTGCTGTCCCGTTCAGTAGCCACGAGCCACACGCGGCTGTTTAAAGTAACGGAATGGAATTGCGAAGACCCGCTGGTCACAAGTGCCCAGTAGCCACGTGGAGCCAACACGGCTCCCGCATCAGCTGGCGCAGATGAGCGCAGTCTCGCCGTTGCCCCAAACGCTGCTGGGCGGTGGTGTTCTAGAGCGTGACGCGCACGGCAGACGTCGTTGCTACAGCCCTCACCCCGCCTCTCTTGCATGCTGACGGTTCTCTTCCCAGAGTCAGGGTGGGTACAGCCAGAGCGAGTTGCTGCCGGGCTTTCCCCTCTGCGGCGTGTGTCAGAACGGCGAGCCCGTGCGTGCCTCAGAGACCTGAGGACCTCTCACGAGTCATGGGGTAACATGCGAGAGTGAGGAATCCTCAGAGCCCTGAATCACCCTGCCCGGGCCTGTCACCGGATATCCCCATTCAGCTTCAGGACCGGTCAGCAGTGGAAAGTTAAATAGAAAAAGAGAAAGGAATGGAAGAAACGTAGGTGTGGAACAGTAGGGCAATAGGGAAAGAGAAGGGAGGGGCCAGAGGGGCTGCCGGTGACCAGGCCCAGCCCCGGGACCTCCAGCTGCTCCTCTGTGTCGACGTCCTGTTGGGTCTGAGAGCGGTGGGGACGTCCGTTTCCCCAGCAGCACTCGGCCTGCCCCCCGCCCCCATTCTGCGGGCCCACGTCTGTTGCAACCCCCTCCCGGCTTAGCCCCCCAGCCCCGTGCACTTTTGTTTAGAGGCTGTGCTGATTTTGCTTCGCCAGTCGGGAGCTGTCGTCTCCCCTGCTCCTCTCGGAAAGGAGACCTCCTTTCCTTCCTCTGCAAGGCAGCTCAGAACTTGTGCCTCAGAGAAGTAACCAGGAGTAAGCACGAACTCTTCCGTGACGTTCTGAAGCCTTCTGTTTTGCCCCTGCAGCTTACAACCCTGCGCGGTGCGATTTTGGAAGACGCCATACCCTCCACCGCCAGGCACGGGACCGCGCGGGGACTACCTCTCAAAGAAGTTCTGGAGTACGTCATTCCAGAGCTGAGCATTCAGTGCCTGAGACAGGCTTCGAATTCGCCCAAGGTCTCGGAGCAGCTGCTCAAGCTGGATGAACAAGGGGTATGTACAGCGTGCGAGACTCTGTGTTCGGGGTATGACGTCGTGTCTGCGTTTCTAAATGTTTGGGACTTGCCCTGACCCGGCTAGCAAGATCTGACTCATGATTATTAGACATCGGTGGTGTTTCTTCCGGGGTTTTAAAAAACTCACGTCGCGCCTTTCCCCGAACTAGCATTTATTCGTGTCCGCTGTGCACGAGGCGTGCCACGCTAACAGGTAGGAGTGGACAGCGTGCCTTGGGAAGACTGAAGTTAAGACGTAGCCCCTCGCCCGGTGGGGATGGTGAGACCGAGAGCATAAAACCTCTGCAGGGAAGAATAAATACGGTGGTGGATCTTGGAGAGGTTTACGGGCAGAGAGTGTGCCTTGGGAAAAGAAGGAATAACACACCGGATGGCAAACCTCCTGAAGGGAGGTAGCATCGCAGCTGGGACTTGGGTAGAATTCCAGGAGGGAGATGTGAGTAGTTGGCCGCGTTAGGAACTATGACTAGTTTCTTTATAAGACAGGGGCACATCTAGGGTGGTTGTAGTTTAAACAACAACAACAAAAAAAAGTATGCTGAAACTTAGAGCTAGGCTAAGGAGTTTGCACTCGATTCAGGAGGCAGTAGGGAGCCATGGAAGCTTTTTGGTAGGACACAGCACTATCAGAGCTGGATTCTAGGAAGATTATTGTGCTGGAAGGGAATGAGATAGGCTGAGACGATCAAGAATGACGATGGCCTGGAGTTCAATTATGGTCCGTTGACATCATCCAGGAGAGAATTAATGACAGGCAGGCTTGAGACGGTGGCGCGGAAGATAGAAAGAGGTCTTTCAAGTGTCATATGCGAGATAACTTGGAAGGGGAGACTGACAAGGAGGCACCCAAATATATGCAACTGATTTTAAATGAGCAGAAAAAGCAGAAAGACACTGGTGATGTGTATTTCTTGAATTTCCTAAGGAAAATTTTTCTGCTCGTTTTGGAGAGAATGCGAGGCGTTTCTTGGTTGACCCAGTAACACCAGTGTGGCTCATACTCGGATCGCTGGAATTCTGAGAGTGCTGAGACAGGAACTTTGTGTAAGGAATTAGCACTCTGTATGATCAGCTGGAGGAAGTAGCCACCATAACATTGAGAATGAATAAGCCTGGGACCTGTCTGTCTCAGGAAGGCTGACATATTAAAAACAACTAAACCAAACCAAAACTCCAGCCTAGAACAGTTGACTTGTAAAACCACGTGGTCCACAAGGTAGTTCGACCGTGATCATGACCGGGAAAGTGCGTGGAATGTACGAGATGTCCGTGAAGCCGATGAGGGAAACATGATCTTGGAAGGATCGTGGATGTATCGGTGCGGGTCCAGATGCTGTCACGTTCAAGCAGGCTTGTTGAGAAGAATCGCAATAACTTTCACGTCTTATTTTCGTGTTTCTTTTTATGATGTTGCACGTCATGGGAGAATGCGGTAGTTCTGGGTCCCTTTATGTTGCCAGTGTATGCGGTTCTTCCCTTAAAGTATATCGCTGTAGTTGCTGTATAGCAGGGTCTTGGCGGATGAGGTAGGTGGTTCCCTCAGGCTGCTCTAGAAAATTCCACAGATGGCCCATGAACCGCGGGCCTGAATCCCAAAGTCCTCAAGGCCCCGAGAGACGATCGCAGCAGCTACCGTTGACCATCTCCTCACGAAATGAAGCACGAATTTGGGATGCCTGTTTAGCAGAATAGGTCCAGAAGCTATGCCAGGCAATTTTTTTATTTTAATCCAGAGTTTAGGTGCTTTTTATAGTGCAATGTCAAAATTAATGCTTTGAAAATTGGGTTCTGCTTTTAAGTAAGCCAACGCGTTCTTTAGCTCTGGTTGTATTTCATATGTTTTTTCTTTGGCAATCGTATTTGCGTGACTTTGGTATACTTTCTTAATGGTGTACATTGTGGTGTTAAACTTTCCGTACCTCTTGATGGTGTCTGGTTCCCGTATTCCGTGAGGAAGAGATGCTGTTTATTTTCATCTCTAAGAGATTGGACGGCCCTTTTTAACTTTCTTTTTAACCGTTAGAGTGTCTGAGAGTTTATTCCAAGGAGCGCCCTTCTTATTCTCCTTCTTAAACGTAAATCCGCACAGGAATGGTACGGGCCAGTTATATGGTACTGTTCTTAAGGGTTTTTAATCGTGAAAAAATACTCAGAGGATATATTGTCGTCTTCTGCTCTCCTGGGGTTTGTAGCCCGCCCTGGCTCAACAAGGTCGGAAAGGGCACCTGCTGTGTCCAGGGCACAGGTTAGTCGTGGAGAGTGACGAGGGAAGTAAGTAACTATTAAGCGAGACTCTGAAACTTTTGTTCCTTTCTCTGCATAAATTCACCTGTCAACCTCTAAAATCCCATGTTTCCTGTTTTAAAAGACTATCCTAATTTATGTAACAGGTGGCTTTCTAAAATTATGTAGGTTGACCAAAAAAAAAAAAAAAATTCAGGTAAGTGGTGGCGGCTCCCTCTCTTAGAAGATCATGGCTTCTGGGGCAGAGTGGCTAATTTGTCCTTGGGCCAGCCGTCCCTTCCTCTTGTCCCCTCACCACCCTAGATATTGGTGTTGATTTGCATACCATACTTGCTTCTCAGTCACGCAGGTCCAAATAAATGAGGCTGCAAGCTCGCTGGGAGTAAACAGACCCAGAGAGAATAGAATGCCCTGGAAGGAAAGGGCTTCCCTGCACACTCCAGTTTCTTTGCAAGACAATTCAGAAGCTTTGTGTTTGTCCCCTTCATTTAAATTTAAATTTTCTTGTCAGTGATGACTGGGCTTCTGGCCTTGGGAACCCAGCAGTCAGTCATTATCCAGTCCCAGAAACCAAAGGAGACCTCCCTCGCTGGGTTGTCTGTCTGAGCAGCCCGTCTGTATGTCCAGCTCTCCGCACTGAGGCAGTATGCGGTTTCAGCAAGCGGGGATTTCTGGTCTGCGACAGCGTGGACACCTGAGAGCAGGCCGAGCTCCCCCCCAGGACTGTGGGACTGGCCGTTGCCCAAGTCGGAATGGCTAAAGCAAGGACGGCGGGATGGGTCGGAGCGGAGGGGGGCGGCCGGAGGTCTGGAAAGCTTGGCTACAAACCCTGTTCCGCGAGAATTGGGCATTTTAGTACTTGGGGGGTGGGATCCCCCCTTTAACTGTGCCCTGATTAACTGCAGGGTGCGTTACCAGCTGTGTGCAGGTCTGTTGCTAGCGTAAGGGGAGTGATGGTCGTATGGCGTTTCGGCTGTTTTCATGAGGTTTGTTAAAATGTTTAAGTCAGAGCCGTGTCTTCACGGCGTTTCATTCTGTTCCTGTTTTAGTGGAATGGCAGCCACCGTAGCAAGCCGGCCCCAACTGTTTGCTCGAAGTCCCTAGAGGTAGTTCCACCTTGCGGCCTCCTCACGGTGAACGTGCTCGGTGCCCCTGCCAGGCTGCGCGTGTCCCACGGGACATTTTCCCTGCAGCAGAGCTCTGGTCGCCCTCGTGAGCACCTGTGGGCTTTGAAATCTCTTGGAGCACATCCCCTAATTTCCGTGGGCCCAGGGGCTTCTTGGAGGGTGGGCAGATTCACAGGCAGGGTCTAGACTCAGGCTGGCTTTGTCCCCGACGGCTGGGGAGAAGGGTGTGAAGTGGAGAGCACCACAGCCAGCGGGGTAGGCCCAGGGGAGTTCGGTTCTCTGGGTGTTTGGCCTTTGCCCAAATGAGAGTCCACAAGGAATATCAAGTCCAGGAGACTCTGGAATCACAGAGAGAAATTGTGCCCGTCGGATGAGGGCTCTGCTTAGCGGACGTGAGGCCGCACCAGCCCAAACCGTGGGGCCCCAAGCAGCTTTGCTCCTCTGGGCCTCCTCCCAAAGGAGTGGGAGCGTAAGATGGGAAAGTGGTCCCCCTCTGGAGCAACCAGGGGGCGTCGGAGGCCGGGCCGCGCAAGACCCAGGCGGCCAGGTGGTGTTGGCACACGGCCTGGCAGCACTTTGACGCGAGCGGCAGGCTGAAGAGCAGAGGACAGGCCAACGGGACCGAGCGTGCGGCCGTGCGGCCCTGTCTACTGGCTGCGGGGGAAGCCGCGGGTGCCTGGATGCAGGGACGTTGGGGCCCACGGGACGCCGGGTTACACACGCCAGGGCTCACCATGCCGCTGTATTTCTGGCGGACTCTCCTACAGGCTAGGGCCAAATAACTGGAGAGAGGTGAAGTCGTCTTCTGATGGCGAAAGAGAAGTCAAACCAACAAGATATCTAGGCCGGGAAGCAGGCATTCTGAGGCCTCGTTACAGGATTGCGGTGGATCCCGATGGCCGCTGAGATCACCAACGTCCAGGGTGATGCCGGCTAGTCCCGTGTTTCCCTGGCGCGCTGTAAGATCCTGAAATGTCTTCTGAGTCACTCAGGAACAATTAGCGTTCAGAATGAAGTAAAATTAGGCGTTTTTATTACACTTTGTACTACGTTTGCAGTAAATACGGTGTCTCATTTATTTGGGGAGTTGGTCAGAAACGTACATTCCTCAGTCTCTGGGTGAAGGGAAGTATTTTTGTACTTGACCCTCCTAAAGAACTGGTTCAATAAAATGCGCGATCGTGGCTAGAAAATAGCTTGTGCCCAGCATCTCATATCCCCACACCCAGGGCACGAGTCACTGTGTTCACTGTGCAGTTGCGGTTGACTGTCTGTTCAACTCTAAATGTATCCTAATGCGCAGTGAGGTTACTTCCTACGGGCTGCTTAGATCACCCTGGCAGGTGGCTTCCTGCCTTTCTTGGATTGTACGTTGTCATCAGGTAACGTGGATGAGACTGCTTTTATCGCTTTGCCGCTCAAGGGAAATGAGTATCGTTTTGCCTTACTTTACGGAGAGTCAGCTGTAAATTTTGATTAAAGGCTCTCTTTTATAGCTCGATAATGGAAGTGAACAGTGTTATGGATTGATGCCTTTAGGAAGCCGGCGATGTCTGATAATCTGTCCGTTTTTGAGGCTCAGGTTGCCGGTAGTAAGATCAAGTGTGCTGATTGCGTGAGTGAGGAGTAGTTTCTCTTCGGATATAATAAGAAAACTGTAAAAATGGTTCCAGTTTCTCCCCGGCCTTGGGAGAAAGCAAGCCTTTGGCTACCAGCTTGATAAGAGATTGACTGCAAGATAGAGTTACAGCAGGATCTCCTCAATCGCTATCAAAATTCTTTACGGCTTTTGTATATTTAGCAGATGTTTTCTTTTCAGGATAGCCAAAAACATAGAAATAACTGTAATTGTATAGCCAGAGTTATTTTTATGGAAACAAAACATTATTCTATTTATATACATATATCACAGTTTCCCCTGGGATTCCCTCCTTACCAGACCTTAATTTGGTTTGTGTTTTCATTACAGTCGTTCATATTTTCCTGAATGTTCAACTAACAACAAAAGAAGCATCAAGAACCAGAGAGGGGAAACTTTAAAGTCGTGGCCTTTTTGGGTTTTTTTTTTCCCCCTAACTTAGGAGATGATGCTTCTTATTATATGAAGGGTATAAAATTAGGTGTTTCCATGCTTGTATGCTTAAGTAGATGCCTGAACTTGTCTGTCCATTTTGGAAACCTGGTCGATCCCACATGGCCATTCTATACATTCTGTTTCTTAGGATTCCTGCCGTTTCTCCAGCTGCATTTTGGGGTTTCTGGGTTGTGTGTTTGTAGCATTTTGTGCAGTGACCCTTGCTTCTTCCTCTTTTCGCTTATTTGCTTATGGGAATCGTCCTGGCGTGCTCTCTGTAGTTTTAATCTTACTAGAAGTTAGCATGTCTGATACTCTTTGCCAAGTAATTACATTTCTCCCCCCATTTCAGCTGAGCTTTCAGCACAAGATTGGGATCCTTTACTGCAAAGCAGGCCAGAGCACAGAGGAGGAGATGTATAACAATGAGACGGCGGGACCAGCTTTTGAAGAATTCCTTGATCTTCTGGGCCAGAGAGTCCGGCTGAAAGGATTTAGCAAATACCGAGCTCAGCTAGACAATAAAAGTAAGCTTCATATTTGTGTGTGTGCACAAACCGAATCCTCCAGAGGTAGGCATACCGCATAAATCTAAGTGAGCGATCACATGCCCTCCCGTTCTTGACCCCAGCAGCGGCCTGGCCAGGCGTCTTCGGGATAGAGTTTAGATTTCCTCAGACGAGCAAAGGAGGCACATTTCTCAAGAGGTGTGTGTTTCACACGAGCTCAAAAGGTCAACTCTTTTTTTGTAACACCAGCAGAGAGATTCCCCAGTGCTTCGCGAAGAATCTTTTAATATTTCCTTCTTCCTTTTAGCCTCCCCTCTTCTACCACACCCTTGTTCCAGTATATACCGAGGACGCACACTGCGTTCGTTTCTAAAAGACGGAATATTACCGCGTCCGCTCCTGCCGTGGTCTCGGGCCCGTTCTGTTCATTTCTGGTTTCACGATGTTGACTGGGGAATTGAAGCAGTGGTTAAAAACGGATGCGTCCTGTTTCCCAGGGACCTTACCCACGTCCCCTTGAGTGGGACATACTCAAGTTAGCTCTGAGGTGCCGATTTAAAACACAGACACTCCGCCATCCTGTGATGTGCGCATCTGTCTTGTGTCTTCATTTAGATAATCATGTTCCTTCTGGTCCTCATACATTCTAAATATGTTATCTTCATATTTATGCTGTTCAATTTTATTGCTATCGGCCTTTAAAATATCAGCCAGAGTAATTATGTGTATTTTGGACAATTTTCCTTATTATCAAGCAATTAACCGCTTGCTCTTTTAATAAAAGATGAGCAGTGGGGCGCCTGGGTGGCTCAGTCGGTTAAGGGTCTGACTTCAGCTCAGGTCATGATCTCGTGGTTCGTGAGTTCAAGCCCCGTGTCAGGCTCTGTGCTGACAGCCCAGAGCCTGGTGCCTGCTTTGGATTCTGTGTCTCTCTCTCTTTCTCTCTCTGCCCCTCCTCTGCTTGCACTCTGTCTCTCATTTTCTCTCTTAAAAATAAACATTAAATAAATAAACAAACACGAGCAGGTAGTTTCTACAATTGGAGGATGTGGGAGAGCACACAACCCAGTCCTAGTAGGGGTAGTGAAGTGAGGCCTTTCCCCGTGGGAGCATCCGTGCAAGGCCATCTGAGGTTCCACGACTCTGTGTCCCCAGTGTCTGTCACCTTGGGACCCTCACTGATTCTTGTCTACATCAGGGTGGTGCTGGGTCTTTGTGTACCTATCCGTCAGATCCAGCTTTTTATCTTGTTTTTTTTTTTTTTGGAAGTTACGTTTAGAACATGGATGATAAGACCTGGAGAGACAGTGTTAACTCGTATGCGGGCCCCTGTGTGTCCTTCACACATGTGAGGGCTGGAGTTTGATTGTTGTTTTGAATGCCTATTGCTCATGCCTCAGATCTGTAAAGACTGTAGAATAATTTGTGACGCCCACTGTGAATATCCACATATTTTAAGAAAAATCGGTGAGACCTTGCTAGACTTTTCTTCTTTTTTCTTGGCCAACTCCCTTGCATGCAAACCACCACCCAACCCCTAGAGGTGCGGGCATGCTGCCCTTAGGGATATCCTTCCTGGAAAGTCACTGCTGATGTGGATTCATTATCATGAATGCCCGTCATCTTTCTTCAGCGGGATGGATTGAGGAAACGCCGTAAGACCTTCTGATCCATCCATTCTGTAACACTGCAACACAGATAATGTGAATGTTTCCCTCCGTGTAAGAATGGACATCAGCTTTAAATTTTTATGACCTAGGAGATGTCCTTGTTACATCACAGATGTAGCACTAAGCACCTTTGGGCAGGGAGATGATAATGTAAGAACGAGATTTTGATGCATTGATTCTCATAATCAACAAATCCAAGTTATTTTTATGAGTAAGGCGTTCCGGGAGATGTGAGGTCTAAGACATCCCTTTAGTAAAGAGGAAGTTTCTAAGAATTACATTTCATGAAATGCTCAGATAAAATTTTGTCTTTCATGGAACACACACAAAAAATCTTCCTTCTTAAATTAATGAGAATTGGAGCTTTCACTCTGTCCTCCCTCTTCGGATCCGGGCCACAAGCAAAATTGAGAGTGTTGGGCTGGAGTATCTGGGATGTCCTTTCTGGCTTTGAAATGGGTTCTTTCTGTCTCAGGTACAAAGTGAAACGCAGTAGGATCACATGATCATGAGCCACTAAGATGCTCTCTGCTCACCAGAGTACGGACCCCAGGCCGTGGGCAGCCCAGCCCCTTCCGGTCTGGATGCAGAGAATGACGAAACTGGGGTCCGCCATGATGGCCTGCCGCTCTTGCCCAATAGAAATATTTGCAGCAGATCCTCAAACAAGCTCATCTGTTTACGTTCTCCATTACCATACTGATATTTATGATGAAAACTTGCAGAATATATAATTTCAGAAGGCCATCTTACAGTACTGTTTGGGATAGACTAATGATAATCTTTTTTTTTTTTTTTATTTTAGAGAAAGTGGAGAGAGAAGAGAGTGTGAGTAGGGCAAAGGGGCAAAGGGGAGGAGAGAGAGAGAGAGAGAGAGAGAGAGAGAGAGAGAGAGAGAGAGAGAATCCCAAGCAGGCTCCACGCTCAGCACAGAGCCCGATGCGGAGCTCGATCCCATGACCCTGGGATCATGACCTGAGCTGAAATCAGGAGTCAGATGCTCGACCGACTGAGCCACCAGGCGCCCCAGTGATCATATTTTTAAAAGTGTTTTCCCCCCAAAATGCATTTTTCTTCCTTCACTGCAATTTCCTGAGGCTGAAACCTGTTGTCTAGACTACTAACTACCTATAAGGATGTCTCTAACTGAATTTTAACCATCTGAATAGCAGTGTGTTGTGATGGGAGTCATTGAATGTGCTGGGTTATCTCATCCCCTGGCCTTCATGTTGTTATTAGCCAGTCAGTTCTTCATAAAAGAAGACAATCATTGCTCCCTTATGACCGTGCTTGCTCACTTCCAAAGCCACATTCTTTAGCCAAGCCAGTTGGAATGGAACGTTACTTTCCATGAAGTCCTACGAAAAGTAACAGATGTGTGTTTAATACGTAGTTAAAAGAGAAAATTGCTTTATTGGGGACCAGAAATATACAGCTTATTAGAGAAATATCCTCTCTTACCATCTGCAAGTTGATTTGTCAGTATCCGTATGTAAACATTTTAAATTCTTCCCTTTTTCCATTCAGTTGCCTTCTGTGAGTACCTCCTCAGACTCTGCAAAACTGTATGTGATGCTTTTTCTAGAAAAACTTTCAGGACTGCTTCTGAGTCAGAATGAATATTCAAAAAAAAAACCTGCAGGCTTCAGGAAGAAAATCATAAAGGCCCACGAATGCTAGATGTATTCATGTCTTTCAAGTAAATTAAAATATTTAGATTAAAAAAAAAAAGTTAACCCAAGGTGATTACTTAGATCTTCCCCAACAAACACAATGAAATAAACTTCGTTTTAAATGACCCCGAATAGCATTGTTTCTTGTTTATAAGGTAGAAACATAAACCTATATGTTGGCCAAAGATTGAAAAAGGCAGCCCCGAATTCTGTTTGCATCTTATTTTCCATGTATCTTTTTGTCTTTATTTATCCATGTTCAAAGTGGTTCGAAACTACACCCTGAAATTATGACTTAAGTGTTTTACAGTCACTGTGTTGGTTCAGGTTCCTGACACTCTGCGTCTGTGATCATCTATTGGTAATACAGATGGATTTTGAGTTTGCAAAGAATCATTCTGCTTTTCAGAAGGTGAATAGCTGTATGATTAAGACGGGTTCGGATGTCGTGGTTTCTAACATGTTGTCAGTGCAAAATATACAGCAAGAGACCACCTTCATTCTCTGCCGTCTTAATCATAGGACTTCATCATTACATTGCCTGTTGAAAAGAGAAGAAAATTAATTACATCATTCAGGGAAAGAAATCCTGAACATTATTGTGTTCTCATTTCCATATTAACTCAGTCCCGTTTCATTTTTTTGAGTTCTGGAAGATCAGGTGCCCAAGAATCACGCAAGAATTAACCGTACACACACACACACACACACACACACACACACACACCCAAGTGGGGCAGGGTGGCCGCTAGACACGGGTTAGAAGTGGCAGGAACAGCATGCATCGAGAGGGCAGAGTGGCCACCCAGGACACTTGTGGTTTATGGTTGGGTGGTTTGTTGCTTGCAATTGAATTGCCTTTGGCAAAACGACCTTCTAAGTGTCACATCGCTGACTTTTGCACTTGCCTGGCTTATTTTTGTCATCATCCTCTGTTTTTAGCTGATTCTACAGGAACTCACTCCCTCTACACGACGTACAAAGACTATGAAGTCATGTTCCACGTGTCCACCATGCTTCCCCACATGCCCAACAACAGACAGCAGGTAGGTCCGCCCTCCTCTTTCCGGATCTCAGGTCAGCCCACTGAGGGGCTTCATGTCGTGAGAATTTGCAAAGAATCACTTGCGGGGGCGGGGGGCGGATTCTTGAATGGCGTTAATAAGCTTTGACTCTTTTATCATTGGGAAGTATTTGGCCTTTAAACCGGAGAATTTCTGCATAAGTTATATTGCACTTTTTCCTCATAAAACTTGGAAACTCTTCTGCACACACCTTTATTGCTCGCTAGGCAAAATCTTAATGGAAACTCGTGTCGGCTGTGTTCGTTATAAGTGAGCGAGCTGGGTAAGTAACCTGAGCCCGGGTTTCTGCGTATGGGTGGATAACTTACTTACAGAAAATACTGAAAGGACGGATCTTAGAACTTATTGGTGACACGATTCCATTTTAGTGATTTGATTGCATTTGGTTAAATCGGGAGTTGAAACAAAGTTTGGTTTCATGCTTAGGCAGTTTATTTCTGACGTCACGTAACCACACTCCTTTGCTGTAAATACATTGATGTACCAGGGACTGCGTAGGAATTGCTCAATAAGTATATGTTCAATGAATGAAACTTCACTGCAGCAGAGACGTTTTCTTCTTTTTTTTTTTTTTTTGAATGCTTGTAAAACACATGAAGGTAGTCAAAACACACATCTTGCACAGAAACCACTTGCACTGTCCCTATCACTAATTGCAAGAACCACCTTAGATCCGACAGCCGGGCCGAGAAGGCAGGCCCCTGATTTCAGCCCAGCACTTTGCAGCAGGGACGGCTCTCTTTGACTTTTCCTTCTCGTTGCTAGCTGGGTTTTCTGGCCACTTGCCTCATGCTTCACCCCAATCCCTTGTCCTTCCTGAATGATCTGAAGTGTTTCCCAATAATCAGATTCCTTCCCACCACCATCAGAAAATCTTTCTTTCGATCACATATCTGTATGTGTTTTTAAGAGACAAGAGTTACAATCCCTGGACCACACGTGTGTATGTATCGATGTTTTAACCTAAAGGATTTCTAGCTCTCGAAAAAACAGTTATCTGGAATAATGCCACACGGATTCACTCTATATTAAGAAGCTTAATTTAGAGCAGTGCAGTTGCCCGGCAGATACTTGTGAACCATTCAGGAATTAAACTCCGTGTGAGTTGTTGCTCGGAAAACCGATAGGGCTTCTTCAGGCCAAGAAATCTGTCAGTACGTTAGCCAGAGTAGAGCCAGTGCCTTTTGACCCCAGTCATCGACTGTTCAAACCACAAAGCCCTTCCAGCTCCCTAATTACTTGAGCCATTGGACTCCAAACTGGATTGGCCTCGTCATTTCCCATCTGGCAGCCTCTGGAATCTGAAGTCTGCTGGGCTTTGCTGTTTGTTAGCAGAACTCGAACCAGGCTTTCCCTGCCCCCTTTCTGTTGCGTGGTATTTGAAACCTGGGTTTATGAGTTCTCCGTACCTGACTTTTCCACTGAAAGTATCCTTAAAGCCCTATACACACAGAAAAGTAGATGGAGGGATGGGGGTTGGGGAGTGGGGGACGGAGGAGGGGGCGTTTAAAGTTCCCAAACTGGAAATTAAAAAAAAAAAAAACAAAAACAAGCAAACCTGTAAATTAATACTACACATTACAGACTCTGTAGCTTAAAGACTTCTTTATGCTTCCCTGTTACCTCTTTGAGTTTTTTTGTTGTTGCCGTTTTTATTTTTGTAACTTGAGTGAGAATCCATGACATCGGGTCATTATGCTGATGGTAGAAAACTGTAAAATTGTTTTGCTTTCTTAACTGTTCTTACTGTGTCTGGAATCCGTATGATCCTCAGTATGGTCCACTGGGAAATCTGTGCACTAACCGCTGTGTGGGCAAGTATTCATAATCTAAAGGGGATGGTGAAGAGTGGAGATAAGGGTCAGTGGACGTATGCCGAATTCGCCACACCCAGCCACTTGCCTTGTGGCTTTGCGTGAGGTCTTAGCCTCTCAGGAAATTCAATAATTGTATAATGGGGACGTGGTTCAGATGGCAGGCGGTGGCTGCTTGGAGCACTGTGTCGAGAAGGATTCTGGGGGGCAGCACCTAGGCTCAGAGGGAAAGAACGTTGGATTTTAAATTTTGTTTAATGTTTTATTTATTTGTGAGAGCACAAGCAGGGAGGGGCAGAGAGGGGGGGGAGACACAGAATCCAAAGCAGGCTCCAGGCTCCGAGCTGTCAGCACAGAGCCCGATGCGGGGCTTGAACTCACAGACCATGAAACCACGACCCGAGCCGAAGTTGGATGCTTAACCGACTGAGCCACCAGGTGCCCCAAGAACGTTGTGTTTTAGAGATATTTTCCACGGGTTTGGCAGTGGGGAGATGGGGCACGCATGATATTTGGACTAGATGGTACACAGCATTTCCCTCTTACTGTCAGATTTCTGTGACTCTAGTGTCCTCTTTGAGGCTTCCTGCTTCTAGGTGGAAAAACAGCTTCAGCAGAAATAGGTGGTTGTTACGAGCAGGAATTCTGGGGCCACACTATCTGGATTTGAATCCCAGCTCCTCGCTTTGGGACCTTGGGCAAAATTTTCTCTGCTGTAGTTTCCTTTATCCCTGAATACGGAGGCTTTGATCTCATTTCTTCACTGAGGTGTCCCTGTGCGCCCAGAACCATACCCAGAACATGGTAAGCGGCCAGTAAATATTTGTTCAGTGAATGAATGAACCTTTCGTGGATGGTGACTGGAATTAGACAAGCTACTACATACAAAGCACTTCGTAGTGCCCGGCACAGCGTGTGTTCGATTAAGTTTCAGTTGACTGTTTTTCACCATTTATTAGATAATAAAGCACAAGTATTTTAAATGACTTAATTTGCATTTTATTTTCCTATTCCCAGGCGTAGGGATCTGTCACGAACCACCTAAGGCCTGGAGTTGAGAAAGTAAGGGGCTAATTTACCAAGAGTCTCAGAAGATTATTTTTACTTTGGCATGTAGTGTTTTGCTCATCCTGGGTTGTTACCAGAATATTCTGTCTGTAGATAAAAATGATGGCACCGTGTAGTCTTGGCACATGTACGTCCCAGATTTGTTCTGGGTTGTACCGGCTCCCTCCGCGTCCCCCACCCACCCACCTACCCGTGCCTACAGATTATGTTAATACCAGGGGTAGAAATGTCTGAAACGACCAGCTGGGCTCATGAGTGCAGTTTGAGGCCACAGAACCTAGCACTTAGCTGGCCTGTACATGAATTGTGCCTGGAACTTTGGCCTCATTAGCACCATGGTATTTGTGACTATTTAACTGGCCCAGACTCGTCCACATCAGATATAATTTCTTGTGTTTGTTCTTGTAATAAATCAAGCTGAACGCTGATTGCAGGACGCATTAAAAGTCTTTAGAGAGTTTACCCCTGTTGCAAAAGAGTTTGGTGTTTGGAATGCAGGACTCTTACAAAGAAAACCTAGCCAGCCCCAGGGAATGATAAGAAAGCCTGCTCTTGGAGTGGTTTCCTCTCTTCCCTGAAGACCCCTCCTTCTCTCTGGGTCAGTCTGGCACCCGGGTCTCTTTTCCCAGGGCTGACACCCCTGCGTGCTTCCCCGTCTGCTTGTCCTGTAGACAGATCATGGGTCGGCTGTCGTGGGATGTTATCAGTGGAAAGAAGCCCACAAATGAGTTTCAGTCCTCACTTTGGCAGACAGACCTTTTCTTCAGTCTGAGTACATAAAATGGAGGAAGGGAGCATGGTGCCTGGCACATCGTCAATTAGTATTTTTTTAAATGCACGCGTCAACGGTAAACTGCTCTGCTTGGAAGAGGTGTCCGAGCCCCTTGGATACCTAAGGAATAAGGCCACGCTCCTAGGTCTCTGAGATTCCGTTTGAAGAATACTGGTGTTAGACTAGGGACGGACTTGACCTCGACAGAGGTCATGGAGACACAGCTTGTTAGGTTTGAGCCAGGCTGCAACCCTTTCTCCATATAATTTGGATAAATGGCCGGCCTGCCTTAAGGGGTTTGTGCACGCACTTCTGTGGGTCCTAATTGGAACTGTTAAGGAACCGTTCACATGCAGGAGGAATCTACCTCATTAAGTGCTATACGAACCGGTCCTGACTGCAGTTGGGTTCACGTATAAATCATAATATGGAATCTTTTGGAAGAATAAAATGCCTATGCAGCATTCCACGATTAGATTTATCCCCAGGCCCTAAATAGCAATGTGTACTTACACCAGACAATAAGAACGATTGCTTACAATAGTGTTGGTAGGACCCAGTATCAGAAATAGTTGTGTCTTCGGGGCGCCTGGGTGGCTCGGTCGGTTAGGCGACCGACTTTGGCTCAGGTCATGATCTCGAGGTTTGTGGGTTCGAGCCCCGCGTCGGGCTCTGTGCTGACAGCTCAGAGCCTGGAGCCTGTTTCGGATTCTGTGTCTCCCCCTCTCTCTACCCCTCCCCTGCTCACGCTCTGTGTCTCTCTGTCTCTCAATAATAAATAAACGTTAAAAAAAATTTAAAAAAGGAAATAGTTGTATCTTCATATTCCTCCCCTTATCTTCACTTTATTTTTTTTTTATTTTTAAATTGTTTTTTTTGTAATGTTTATTTATTTTTGAGACAAGAGAGACAGAGCCTGAACGGGGGAGGGGCAGAGAAAAAGGGAGACACAGAATCTGACGCAGGGCTCGAACCCATGGACTGTGAGATCATGACCTGAGCTGAAGTGGGATGCTCAACCGACTGAGCCACCCAGGCGCCCCAACCTCTTATCTTCACTTTAAAAATCCACATTCTTGGTTAATTTTGTTTCTCTGTTTGCAGAATATTCTGCCTTGCTTGCTCAACTAGTTTGTCCATTTACTTTTCTTATTGGTAAAATTATTTTATATAGTGTTTTGCAGTAAATAGTTTATGCAGTATTTTTGTATCGGTTGTATAACGTGTATCAATGATGAATTTTCAAAACTGCAGTTGAATTCGATACGATCTTGCTGATCTGAGATAAGAGTGGTTAGTTGCCCTGGTGTTCACTTTTTTGTGTGTGGGGAGCGGTGGGCAAGGCCCTCCGTCCCTGGATACAGATCTTTTGTATTTATGCGGTCATGTGCATAGGTTTCCTCCTCTTTCTTATTATACTACTGTTCTACATTCCTGTTTCTACTTTCCACAGGAAACTCTAGATGTCTCCTAAAAATCAAAACAAAATTCTAACCGCTGGTGTTGAGTCTTGAGTATAGAGTACGTGAGGGTGTGTGTGCATGCATGTGTGTGTGGGTGTTGTGTGAACACATGCAAAATTAGGAAGGTATCTGAAGCGGGAGAAGCTAGCCCTTCGTGTGAGGGGGAGAAACTTCCCACACAAGAGGGTAGCAAGTGTAAAGTCCCTGTGGCAGAAACAAGCTGGGTTGTTGGAGGGATGAGGTAGCTATCTGGGAGGGGAAAAGGGGTGCATGATAAGGTCAGAGAGGTGGGAAGGATGGGGTCAAAGGACTCTTGGTCAACCCTGTTCCTAATGATGGGACATGAGATTCCAATCCAAGGACTAAGACCCAGAACTTGTGATTGGTTTTCACAGGGATACATGTCATTTTTTGCTCCGTTCTGGGCTCATCTCTTTGAATTTCAGAACGTAAACTGTAATCATTTAATGGTGCAGTTTTCTCTTTGAAATCATTGCTGATTTTCACATCTTTGCTTCTTAAGACCGGAGTCTCTCTCTGGAGATCGGCCTTTTCCAGTTTCAAATTAAATTTTTCTCTTCACTAATTCTGACTCTCAGAGACTTCTGAACCACATATCAATTGCATTTCTTTCATATTGTACAGCCTGCTTCCCACTCCCCTCCAGAATTAGGTGCAAAATGCTTCTTCTTACTATGCTTAAAAAAAAAAAAAAGAAAGAAAAATCAACAAACGAACCTGTTTGTACAGAGGCCAGTAGATCTGACTTAACTTTGTGCCACCTTTGACCAAGGTGTGGCTACTGGACCATTGTTTGCACTTGCTTTTAATTGTTGCCCCAAGTTAAAACCGGTCCTGTGAGGCCGTGAAGGCTGGCGATGGGATTGAGCATAAACCCTAAGGTTCCTATTTCTGTAGCATCTGGATGCTTTTTGCTATGGAACTGGGTGAAGAGTCACATTTCACTCTAATTGTCCTCTTTCACTGCTTGAACGAAGCATTGGGCATTTCATAGGATTGTGTGAATCTAACACAATATGTTTTTAATAAAAGATCTTTTTTTAATAAGTTTATTTTGAGAGAGAGAGCGAGCACAAGTGGGGGAGGGGCAGAGAGCGGGGGAGAGAGAGGGGATCCCAAACAGACTCCCGCACCATCAGTGCCGAGCCTGACGCGGGGCTCAAACCCACAAACCATGAGATCATGACCTGAGCCGAAACCGCGAGTCAGACGCTCAACTGACTGAGCCACCCAGGCGCCGCTATCTAACACAATATTTATTAACTCACTCTTGCAGTCGAAGACACGAAGGCGGTTCTCTTGGCACTGAAAAGTGCTTCACATGTTCAAAGGAGCAGTTAGCGCTAGAAGGCATCGGTCCTGCATTCCTGAGACAAATCGTGCCGTAGGGGTCTTGGTCACCCATGGGTTTGCCTTCATATCTTGCTGGATTGCCACACTCTTTCCCCTTCCCGTTCCGGACTCTGATCGCACAGAATTTCACTGACCGATGAGAAGACAAACAGAAGTAACAACTGAAGAAAACTGTTTTCCTTTATATAAGAAGCTTGAAAAATTACTTAAGGTTATTTAATGTTTGGCAAGATCCTGGAAAACAGTGAATATTTCTGTTACACTGCCAGATGTTCTATTTCTTTTAGCCTCTAAACAAATTCAAGCATCCTGTTAATGGGCAAGGTGTTAATTTATTTTATTTTATTTTATTCTCTTGCAAAGAGCTTCAGATTTTACTTTGCTGAGGACTCTCCTTTTTCCCCCACCCGGCCAAACAGTTTACTGTCTCACCAAGTACATTTTGCAACCGTGGTTAAATTAACCAGACTTTTACTTGTTTTTTTTTTTTTTTTAATGTTTATTTATTTTTGAGAGCGAGAAACAGAGTGCGAGCGGAGGAGGGGCAGAGAGAGAGAGGGAGGCACAGAATCCGAAGCAGGATCCAGGCTCTGAGCTGTCAGCACAGAGCCCGACGTGGGGCTTGAACTCACGAGCTGCAAGGTCGTGAGCTGAGCCAAAGTCTGATGTTTAATTGACTGAGCCACCCAGGTGCCCTGAGATTTATTATGTCTTAAAAAAAATTTTTTTTTAATGTTTATTTAGTTTTGAGAGAGAGAGAGTATGAACAGGGGAGGGACAGAGAGAGAGGGAGACACAAAATCCAAAGCAGGCTCCAGGCTGTGAGCTGTCAGCACAGAGCCCGACGTGGGGCTCGAACTCCCAAACCGCGAGATCATGACCTCAGCCAAAGCCGGACGCTTAACCGACTGAGCCACCCAGGCGCCCCTTAACTAGACTTTTAAAAACATTTTTGGCCCTGTTACAGAGCCAAAGAATGTGCTTAGGAAGGGACGTGTTGTCAAGGGAACCAGCCCTGAAGTTGGGCTTTCCGTGTTCCTGTGGTGTGAAGTGTAGAATTGGACCCAGTCTTCCCTTTGCTCGAGGAGAAAATGGACGGGAGTAGCTGTCCAGTTGGCTGTTGCTCCCGCAGCAGAGCGAGGAGACACCGACTCATGAGTTCGTGCCTGATTAATCTGAGAGGGCTGGCCAAGGTCAAGTTCAACGCAGCAGCCCCACAGGCAGGAAGGGCTACAGAATTCACTCTGTGGCCTTGGCCATCCTGACCGCCATCTTTCTGTAAATCTGAGAACTCTTGTGTTTCAAGGATATCGAGTAAAGTATGGTGTGAGCTGGGGCGCTGGGTGGCTCAGTCGGTTGAGCACCCGACTCTCGGTTTCAGCTCTGGTCATGACTTCCCAGTATGTGAGTTTGAGCCCCGTATCGGGCTCTGTGGAGCTCAGAGCCTGCTTGGGATTCTCTCTCTCTCCTTTTCTCTCTCTCTGCCCCTCCCCCAGTTCTCTCTCTCTCTCTCTCTCTCTCTCTCTAGATAAATGAATAAACTTAGAAAAAAAATGTTTTAAAAGTATGGTGTCAGCTGTTGTGTGTCACATTCAGCCGCTCTGGTGCACACGATGTTAGGTATTTAAGGTCGTTCTTTTTTTTTTTAAATTTTTTTTTTTCAACGTTTATTTATTTTTGGGACAGAGAGAGACAGAGCATGAACGGGGGAGGGGCAGAGAGAGAGGGAGACACAGAATCGGAAACAGGCTCCAGGCTCTGAGCCATCAGCCCAGAGCCTGATGCGGGGCTCGAACTCCCGGACCGCGAGATCGTGACCTGGCTGAAGTCGGACGCTTAACCGACTGCGCCACCCAGGCGCCCCTAAGGTCGTTCTTTTAATCGTTTCATTTGTTCCTGATTTCCCTGTTTGTCCTATTATAGTACCTATGAATCCTGTATTTCAGTTATTGTGGAGATGAGGGAAGAACATCTTAAGCTAGTGCAATTTTCAGCTATTGATTGGTTTAGAGAGTTCTCCTTCCTTCCATTTTCTTTTCCTTACGTGAAACGCTTATTGTGGTTCTCGTCTGTGTCCATCTGTAGTATGGGTAAATAACCACACACCGTGTAGGACCTAGTTTGCTACAGATTTTTTTCACGTGCGCCCAAAGTGGCACATTTTAACTTACTCTGCAAACATTTTTAAAACTACAGATGGCCCATTGGGTCTGTGTTAAAATATATTCGTGTATGTTTCAATACTTGACCCAGACAGTAAGGTGGGCTTTTTTGTGCCTATGACTTTAGCCAGGCTGATTTAACTGGGAGTTTTTCAGCATGTGACTCGGTAATTTAACTGGCATGTAGAGAACTCGGGAAGAAGGAACATTTGAACGTTTCGTCCCCATGCTCCCAGACCTTTTATCATGCTAAATCACAAGTCAGGGGCCTGACAATGAAACCCTTTTTGTGTCTGGGCTTCAAAGGCTTTAAGAGTTGAACTTAATGCTCTTTACGGTGAGGTATGTTCTATAGGTGCCAAATAAATTTAAGAGCAAGCTCGTTGTCTTTATTATTGCTAGTAAAGAGAGATTTACTACCTGAGATTATCTCATTCCCGCAGTGACATCACCAACTCCTATAAAGATTATTGTATCTATTAAAACTGAAGATCACAAACTTTGTGAGCACAGATGCTATGGTTTTACTTGCATAAACTTAGAGAGGGCTTTTGTGTATGGATTTATCGACATACATTCAAAGGTGTGATCCCAGTTTTATTGCAGAGTGTTGTGTGGCTGTGATCGCTTATCTCTATCACCCATTTATTCACTCAGCAAATGTGTACTGGGTGTCGGCTATGTCCTGAACAGGCCATTAGAAACTAGGAAATCAGAAGTCTACGAGACAGGTCTCCTGCCCTTCTGGACATTATGACCTGATGCACAAGTCAGTCAACAGCACAGACGATGGCAACTAATGTACTAGAAATCGGCCTGGGCATCAGTCAGGGTGGCGTGCCAAGGTAGGCTTGTCAAGAAAGTTCCTTTCAGGTGAGGTAATACCTAACGAGAGCCCTAAGTGAGTTGTCTAGGAGAAACTGGGGGTGGAAGGGAACGTTCTAGGCAAAAGGAACATCAAAAATGAAATTGCTGTTAAAATGTTACTGCTCTGGGGGCTCCTGGGTGACACGTTTGGTTAAGTGTCAGACTCTTGGTTTCGGCTCAGATCATGATCTCACGGTTCATGGGTTCGAGCCCCACATAGGGCTCTGTGCCTACTTGGGACTGTCTCTCCTCCTCTCTCTCTCTTTTCCTCTCCGCCCCCTCTCCCCCCCCACCTCCACTTACGTATTTTGTCTCTCTTTCTCTCTCAAAATAAATAAAGAAACTTAAAAACAATAGACTGTTACTGCTCTGGGGTTCCTTCTCTCCTGCCACATTTGTAATTTATAAGATTATACCCCATTGCATTTTCCAGCCATTAATCTGGTAGAATTCTGTGCTTTCGAATTATATTTGAAAGGTTAGATTTCAGTTAATTAGTTTGAATATATTAGCCACCAAAATAATAGTGTTGCAGAAATGCATGTGGAGACACAGGCTAAGGCCCTAACACACCGGTGTAGAGCTTTTAGCAAATCATTACCCTCTCTTGGACTGTCTCCTTACTGTAAGTTGAAGAACTTAACATTAAAAAATCCCTGAAAGTTTCTGAGCTCTCGCGTGCTATTATTTTAGGGTAGAAAAGATCCAAGGTGAAAAGGAGAGGGAACGCAAGTTGAATTTTAAGGTAAAGGAATAACTTGGTTAGGTCTTTTTTTTTTTTTTCCTAGACGTTCCAGACGCAGCCCATTTGGTTCTTCCTGTGTCATACTGAGGAGCGCTAGCTCCCAGAGAATGACTCTGGCTTTGCGAATCACTGCTTTGACACTGAAAGATGAGGGGCGCCCGGGGGGCTCAGTCGGTTAAGCATCCGACTTCGGCTCAGGTCATGATCTCACGGTTCGTGGGCTCAAGCCCCGCGTCGGGCTCCAGTGCCGACAGCTCAGAGCCTGGAGCCTGCGTCGGATTCTGTGTCTCCCTCTCTGCCCCTCCCCCCTCGCACGCTGTCTCTCTCTCGCTCAAAAACAAACATTAAAAAAAATTTCGTTTTGATGGAAAGTCGAGTGAGTTGTGTATTTCTACACATCGGGTTTTTACAGAAAACCGTGTTGGTAACTCTGTGTGTTCGCTTTCTTGACCGCAGCTTCTGAGGAAAAGGCATATCGGAAATGACATTGTGACCATTGTCTTCCAAGAACCCGGAGCACTTCCTTTTACTCCACGAAGCATCCGGTCTCACTTTCAGCACGTCTTTGTCATAGTCAAAGTGCACAATCCGTGTACCGAAAACGTGTGTTACAGGTGAGTCTGCTATCCCTGATGCTTTATTCCGCGGGGTCTATTTCAACAGAACACCTTCTCCTGAAATATCTTTGTTTTGCAATTATTATCTCTAACCCCATAATTATCCTTTTCCCTTTTTCTAATTATATTTCCACTGTCTTCACTCAGGTAGTTTCTGTAAGAAATAATTGCCTCTTTTCCTGCTTTGAAAAATGAAATGCCTGAGCGTTCAACATTGTAGATTCCACATTTCCTCAATTTCCCCTTAAAAACTGCATCCAGACCCTGCCAGAACCATAGCTTAATTAATCCCAGCCTCAGAGGTGGATGGCGTGGCCATTTCGGCTCTTTGCTAGCAGAAGTAGTTACTGCAGGGCTAAAACATTTCTTCTCCTCCAAGATCTTGGAAACACTCCCTCCCCCAGGGTGCCTGAGACCAGGAATTGGCGCTTGCTTTGGTGATTTCAAAGGGCCATACGCGTGCGGCGCCTGGGTGGCTCAGATGGTTAGGCATCTGACTCTTGATTTTGGCTCAGGTCATGATCTCATGGCTTGTGAGTTCGAGCCCCATGCCAGGCTCTGCGCTGACAGCACAGAGCCTGCTTTGGATTCTCTCTATCTGTCCCTCCCCTGCTTGTGCACTCGCTCACTCGCTCACTCTCTCTCTCTCTCTCTCAAAAATAAATAAACCTAAAAAAAAAAAAAAAAGGCCATACGTGTGCCTCAGAATCCCGAGCCTGTTTCTGACTATCCCTCCCCCCAAGACTCGTGTACAAAGTAGTTACCGCTGGAAGATTTGGGGGCGTTGGTAAAAGAGTGGTTCTCTGACCTGAGTTTAGAACCCAGCCCCGCTGCTCGCGGTACTTTGTACGCACTGTTTTACCTTTAATTCCTTCCCTTAAAGTGGAGGATAATAGTACCTACATCCGCTTGTAGAAGAAGCAGAAATTATGCAGAATGCCACCGAGAGTTCCTGGCACTCCCCAAAGGTTATTTCCCTTTTTCATCCTAAAACAGTAAGTGCTGGGCCGCTGGGCCGAGGGCAGGGTGCCTGTGTGTGTGCTGGCCCGGGGTGGGGAGACCCTGAAGACTGTGAAGGGTGCTCTCCTAAAGGCAGAGAAGCTGGTCTTGGTGTTAGCTGTTGCCGGTACACATCCCCGTCCCACGCCCAGCCCAGAGGAGCACAAGAGTCCGTAAGCTGGTAGCTCTCAGCCCGCGTGGTGCCTCACGGTCAGCTTGTTAAGTGTGGAAATTCTCTGGCCCTACCGTGCAGTTTGCGAATCCCAGAGACCTGGGATGGACTTGAGCATTGGTGCGTCCCCCCCCCCCCCCCACACACCCCGGTGATTCTTACTCACATCCGAGCAAAATGATGTTTTTAAAAAAGCATAACCTCCGTTCTGTCTAGAGGATATGTTTAAAACCAATAATGTTGGTACAGACATGGTAAATTGGATTATTCTTCTGAGATCTCACCCAATGAATGGTCATTATGAAGAATAACCTCAAAGGAACCTTCCTAATGGGTTGGAAAAAAATTCTTTTTTTTTTTTTTATTTTTTTTATTTTTTTTTTTCAACGTTTTATTTATTTTTGGGACAGAGAGAGACAGAGCATGAATGGGGGAGGGGCAGAGAGAGAGGGAGACACAGAATCGGAAACAGGCTCCAGGCTCTGAGCCATCAGCCCAGAGCCTGACGCGGGGCTCGAACTCGCGGACCGCGAGATCGTGACCTGGCTGAAGTCGGACGCTCAACCGACTGCGCCACCCAGGCGCCCCAAAAAATTCTTTTAATATTTGTTTATTATTGAGAGACAGAGAAAACATGAGCATGGGAGGGACAGAGAGAGGGGGAGACACAGAATCCGAAGCAGGCTCCAGGCTCCAAGCTGTCAGCACAGAGCCCGACGCGGGGCTTGAACCCACAAACCCACGACCTGAGCCGAAGTCAGACACTTAACCGACTGAGCCACCCAGGCGCCCCACATGGGTTGGGAACTTAAGCCTACAGCTTTATGGAATTTGGTGTTATCTTATTGGCTGCTCTTTTTAGGTCACGTCAAGTATTTTGAATTACTTTCCATTTCGTTTATACTCACTTCATGAGATGGTGCACGAGCACCAAAAATCTTAAGGAACGGTAATGTCTATTTTCATTTGTTTCAGGTTTTCTGGTTTTAACAAAATAACAAATAAAGTAATAAAATGACCAGGGAGGGATGTTGAAGCCAGTCTGGGACTAGATGTAAATCTTTCCCATAAACAAAGTGGACTGCGTCCTGTTTTCTCTGACACAGGATAGCAGCGTGCAAATCATTCAAATCTGGAATCATTGATTTTTAAGAACCCACGTTGTTATCACTAAATTACCCTTTGCTCATGAGATTCAAATGTATAGTCAGTAGAATACGTCAAATTCTGGAAAGTGCCTCATAAACATTCATACCCACCATGCTTAAAAACTTCAACGAGTATTGCTCAACAAGTCGGTAATAATCTTCTTGAATACTATAGTCACATCCATTCCATCACATTTTATGAAGCCACATTAACTCTTGTCACATGGAATAAGGTTACGGCACTCACATTTTCCAAAAACACCTTCTAGGGCCCTTTCGTTTATTCTCTGGTCCTCAAAGCAGACCAGTGACAAGATAAATTCATTAAGAGAATTTCCAAGGAAACGACAAAATACAGTCCAGGTCAACTGTTTTCCGAATTGCCGCGTCTTAATCCATGGATGTGTCTCGAAGGAGACCGGATGGACCGCACAGATCTCAGGGAACCCCGGCGAGTACTGTTTTCCCTGAGGAGCTCTGTGCAGGTGTGAGTGACAGCGCGTCCTGGGTACCTGTGCTACCCCTTAGTGCAGACCGATCGTCTAGAAGTGCGGTTGGGTTGATGTGCCCTGGATCGCAGGCCCAGAAACCTAGAAGGGCACGCTTTCACCTTGGAGAGGCAGGTCTGGAGGCAACAGACTTGCCAGGAAGTACTATTTGATAGTAACGATTTGCATAATAATAGCTATGCATGCATTTTTTCCTTTAAACTTCACCATGGAGTTTTGAGAATGGCACAATTGAAACTCCATTTTGCAGATGAGGAAACTGGGGTGCCTGGGTGGCTCATTTGGTTGAGCGTCTGACTTCAGCTCAGGTCGTGATCTCACAGTTTGTGAGTTCGAGCCCCGCCTTGGGCTCTATGCTGACAGCTCAGAGCCTGGAGCCTGCTTCAGATTCTGTGTCTCCCTCTCTTTCTGCCCCTCTCCTACTCGCTCGCTCAGTCTCTCAATAAATAAATACACAGACGAACATTACAGATGAGGAAACTGAGGCAATGAGGGGATTACATCACTAGCTCAGAGCCTCTCAGAAAACAGTGGAGCTGGAATCCCACACAGGGCACAGAGCCTGCTCTCCACCACTTTGCTTTCCTAAAACCCTTTAACTTGCCTATTAGGGAATGCTCATCTTTATATTGTTCTTCCGGGGGAGGGGTCTTACATTTAGGTTCGCTATCAAGGTATTTGGGGAAAAGAAGAAATTCTGAAACACGTTCTTGTTTCAACCCATTGGCAGTTATCTAAATCTGGCAAAGGAATGTTCCCCCGACGCCAACTGTGTCTGAAAGAATCAAGGATTGTATAAACTTCTATAACCAGCTATCTCTCATTGATCTCCGTCCCATAATATCGTAGTACTCCTAGAATCTCCAGACCTAAATTCTGGCTGCCTTTCTTATACAACTTGGTTCTTAGATTTCAGTTGATCAGGCACCATACATTGTAGGGGGAGGGTCCACCTAGATATTCGGGTCAGTAATTTGGGACAGAAAGAATTGCCCTTCTACAAGATGCCTCCCTCTGTCTACTGCGGAGCCCCTAGCTTCTAGACTAGCGAAAGCTTTCTCGGAACATATTTAGATATAAAAAGTTTTCCCCGATGCTTTGGCTCACGTGCACGTCAGCTGCAGTCAGAGTAGCTGGAGATCCATCGCGCCAAGTGCAAAAAGTAATTCTGCAAGGTGTCAAATGAGATCGGGCCTCCTCAGCCTTCTGTGGGTAAAATTCTTCCAGAAGTCTATGCTCATTACCAGAAGGAAAAAAACAGATCTATGAGAGGTGATCGCGTGAGCTTTTTGGGATGGCAGATCCCAGTGGCAGATAGGCCATGTGGGCTCACTGACGTGTAGAGAAGAAGCAACGAGGTGTGGTTACCCTCGCCACAAGTCTAGACAGGTAGCTTTGTGACAGCTCTCTGGGAGTTAAAACGTGAGGACAAATGAATTTCCTGCTCAGTCTAGAATGTCCACTCTAAGCATAGTAGCAGAGGGGAGACGAGCCAAGTATGAGGTTGGTCCCAAAGACACTTCAGCCTCTACAGCATTTTTAGGGCCTTCCTGTGGGGACATGAGTCAAGTCTGCCCCATCACCATCTGGTTTGGTGCATGTGCTGCCATCTGTGAATGAATTTGGTGCCTCTGTCCCAAGGGAGTGAGTCCTCCCCTCCCCTCTCACACCAGCTCCGGCCCCAGGCACACTGTCTTCCATCGCGCTGCCCAACCCCCCGGAAGTGACTCTCCCTCCTGAAGAGTGAAAGCAAAGGTGAGCGATGTGGAGACTGATCTGTTTAGAATCTAGCCAACCACTTTCCAGAGGAGGAGCTCCCACCTGACAGTTTGGACAGAATTAGTTAATTCCTTAGTTCGCCTCGTTCAGGGTTTTCTACAATGATCAAGATGGAGTATGGATTGTTCCCTTTGTTCATCCCACCGCAGAAAGTATCCGCCCGGGCAGATGTGGGATTAGTACCACTCCTCGGATGGCAGTGGCTGCCCACTAACCCGGGCACAGACGTCATGGAATTCATTCACCCACTCAGTGCTTCATTTGTTTAGTATCGTTAATTCACTCTGCATAGTTGATCTTATTCCAAAAAGGATTTGAGACAGCTATAGCTTCTGCCTGAGGTAGGGGAGCCTTGTTGGTTTTGACCTATTGTAGAGCATTGTCACCCTACATTTGATCTTTCCGGTCCCTGGAAACTCAAAATTTTACTCCCATAACACTTTTATTGAGATTTTCAAAACGTGACCAAGTGAGCACTTCCTTAAAAAATGGGACATTTAAGGATTCTGACTCTGTAGGGGTACCTGGGTGGCTCAGTCGGTGAAGCACCCGACGTCGGCTCAGGTCATGATCTCACGGCTCGTGAGTTCAAGCCCCGCGTCGGGCTCTGTGCTGACAGCTCGGAGCCTGGAGCCTGCTTCGGATTCTGTGTCTCCCTCTCTCTCTGCCTCTCCCCTGTTCACGTTCTGTCTCTCCCTCTCTCTCAAAAATTAAATAAACATTAAAAAAAATTTTTTTTAAAGAATTCTGACTCTGTAAAGTGGGATCATCGTGTCCAGTACCAGTGAGATCCCGAGCAGCCACCTGGGGCTAATAACCTCACTTCCACTGAAAGTGTTGCTATCTTTCTCCATGATGACCAAATGCAGAGTTAGAGTACCAGCCTGGTGCCATCTGAAATTCTTGGTTTCCCTTCCCACTGATTGGTCCATTACCCCCTATCTAAGTCCACTGGGGCAGCCATGACAAAGTACCCACACAGAGGGTGGTTTAAACAACAGACGTTTGTTTCTCACGGTTCTGAGTCTGGAAGTCCAAGATCAAGGTGTTGGCAGGTGTAGCTTTTCCTGAGACCTCTCCTTGGCTTGCAGATGGCCACCTTCCTATTGGGTCCTCCTATGGTCTTTCCTCTATGAACATGTGTCCCTAGTGTCTCTCTATGTGTCCAAAACCTCTTTAAAAGGATACCTGTTAGATTGGATTGGGCCCTAATGACCTCATTTTGACTTAATCATGTCTTTATGACCCTATCCATAAATAAGATCACATTCCAAGTTACTTGGGTTCAAGACTTAAGCGTAAAATTTTGAGGAGACACCATTCATCCCATAACACTCCCCCCATCCCACCCCCATCGGGATACCTGACTGGTTCAGTCAGAAGAGCATGTAACTCTTGATCTCGGGCTTGTGAGTTTGAGCCCCACATTGGGTGTAGACATTACTAAAATAAATGAATAAACTGAAGAAAAAAAAACCCATCTACCAAGTTTGAAAAACAAAAACTAGGTATCCAGAAATTATATAACAAAGAGCTACCCAAAAAATGGTGTAAGTTGAGAGTATGGGAATATATCACATTTCTGAAGGTAAGTACGATGGTATTACAGCTCATCTTGTTTCTTTTTTTTCTTTCTCAGTGTTGGGGTGTCTAGATCAAAAGACGTACCACCATTTGGCCCACCAATTCCCAAAGGAGTAACTTTCCCAAAGTCAGCAGTATTCCGGGACTTCCTTTTAGCCAAAGTAATCAACGCAGAAAATGCAGCCCATAAGTCGGAAAAGTTTCGAGCTATGGCCACTCGAACAAGGCAAGAGTACTTGAAGGATCTGGCGGAGAACTTTGTCACGACCGCCACTGTGGACACCTCTGTGAAATTCAGCTTCATTACACTGGGTGCAAAGAAAAAGGAGAAAGTGAAGCCAAGGAAGGATGCCCACCTGTTCAGCGTCGGAGCAATCATGTGGCACGTGATAGCTCGGGACTTTGGCCAGTCTGCTGACATTGAATGCCTTCTTGGGATTTCCAACGAATTCATAATGTTGATTGAAAAGGATTCCAAGAACGTTGTATTTAACTGTTCCTGCAGGGATGTCATTGGGTGGACCTCTGGATTAATGAGTATCAAAGTGTTTTACGAAAGAGGGGAATGTATCCTTCTGTCCTCAGTGGATAATTGTGCTGAAGACGTGAGGGAAATCGTCCAGCGATTAGGAGTAAGTACAGATCGTGTATTTCCACCATCCTGAGGGCCTTCAGTCCCAGATTCATGATGGCGTCCGCCGTGGAAATTCCACCGCAGTTGTGGCCCCTCGGGAATGAATTACCATCTTGTGTGGCTACAGAGCTTGATTTCCAATTCCATGTCTTTTGAGCGGTTGCTGAATTCGTGGGTGCTGGAGAAGCGCCCACGACAGACGAATTGGAAAGGAAAAGTTAAACCGGCTTCCGAAAGGGAACACCAGGATGTATTTTTTAGTATCTGAAGGCACAAATATGGAGAATTGTCCAGATGTTAGGTGTGTCTGTGGAGACTGACGGGACAGTACCCTCCCAGAGGGGGATTAATGGGCACTCAGTTGCTGTTGACCCTATGAATGAGTAACTCCTTTTTGCAGCTTCAATTCTGTGCATGTTGATACAGCAGGTATTTTCATTTAGTCTGCCTGGTTAAATACATTATTAATCGCCAGCCACAGTTTCTTGAGGAGGAGGTTTTATAGAATTATCCATTAAGTTAGACTTAAAAAAAAAAATTCGTCATAAAAGAGATTTTTTTTATAAAATGTTGTTTTTAAGTACAGAACCCCTAAATGGCGTCCTTGGTGTTTACCAGTTATACTCCTGCTCCTGATTGTCACACAGAAAGATCCAGATTTCAGTTTGAGCCCATCCAGCCAGTTATAAGAGTCAAACATAGTACGAGGACACAAACGTGCCATGACCAAAGAATTTCTCATGTTTAAATCTTCTCCCAAGGGAATGTAGATTGCATTTCTAGAAAAGATTTAGCCCATTACAGATCATGAAAAGAGGCCAACTTCTACCCATTTCCTGCCCTCTTTCTTCCCTCTGAATATAAATCTTCCCTTTGTCATTCAAGACCATGATTTAGAGACAGTACAATCAAGTCAGTGTCCGCAGGCTTCGGAGAGAAAAATTCATTATTTGTAGACACTATTTACAGGAACAGGCCTCCGTGTGTCCAGCAGTATTTTTGGGTGCATGTGCACAAACACAGACATGATGTGGGGACGATCAAGTCTGTGATGGGTTTATGTGGTCTGGAGTCCCAGGACACATTGTGCTTTTGGTAATAGCATAAATACTTCTTTTTAGGAGATCCAGAGTTATCATCATCTGTGCTCCCGAAAACAACGACACAAACAAACACCACTTGACCCCCCCCACCAAAAGTGCGCTGCAAATTATATTGCCCTCCTGGGTACATGGATAGGAAGCCACCATTTTCCTATGATAATTGAGCCCTGTAAGTTTATAAAGAAATGCAAATAAGCGATCCTTTATCCCTTGCAAGTGTTAAGAAGCAAGGGACAGAAGGGATAAAAAGGTAGCAAAAAGCAAAAGTAGGGCAGGCAGCAGGTGGTTGGAGGGAAAAAAAGCAGAAGAGACACGTAGGACTCAGGAAGAGCTTGACTGTTCAGTCTTCAGGCTGACATACGATGTTAAATTTCAACTGACGACTGCATTAGTATTTGAAAGAAGGCAGAGTATGTGTCATACCTATGTAGACTTTTGCTAGGAGAGCCTAGTTGAACCAAGGTTGAAAGAGGAGC
This sequence comes from Lynx rufus, assembly GCF_022079265.1. NCBI lineage: Eukaryota > Metazoa > Chordata > Mammalia > Carnivora > Felidae > Lynx > Lynx rufus. The sequence continues at coordinate 15,963,558 of NW_025814840.1, forward strand.
GGAGGAAAATTTTACTCAGGTTGTGCGTGCGACAAGAGTACTTTCCCAACAGTTTTCAACGAGTTCAGCTCGGAACTTTGGAAGCTCCCGTCTTTCAAAGCTCCTCCAAGACTGGCAGTCCCTTGCCCCGTTTGCCCTGAGCCCCAAGCCGTCACGTGTGTCTGTGAGAAGTTGATTGGCAGCGCGCGCACCTGTGATGGTAACCATGGAAACCGCCAACCCAGCGGCCAGACACAGAAGCAGCCCCGTCCCACGGCTGCACTTAACGCTCTTATTAAGTAGGAATCTGTGCATTCAGAACGCGTCTCACGGAAATGGCGCATTTATTAAACGGCAGCTTCATACGTTGGCCCAGTGCTTTGGGGGAGACAGGCCTGATGCCCCCTGACTTTAAATGTGCCACGGATGAGGGATGCCGTGGTCCTCAAATGACATTTAACGAGCCTGTGTTTTCCTTTCGGTGCCGGTGAGTTATTCTCGGTTATCACTTTTGAGGGTGGCATTAGGTGATTGCCGGCGCTTTAGTGCACCGTGTGGGATGCGGACCACCCTGCTTCCAGGTTCCTTTTTGGGATCCTGCTGCAGACGCACACTTTGGGGCGCGCAAGCTGCCACTGCTTGGCCCCTAGCCAACGGAAGTTGCCCTTGGCCCCCAAAAGAAGGAGAGGTGGCCTGGAGGCACGGAAGGTCTCTGCTGCCTGCAGGAGCGCCCGTCCTCCACGCTGCCCTTGTCAGCAGACGCCCGGGAGCCCCGCGTGAGCTAAACGGTGCTCCCCACCCAGGCGAGCGGAGGCAATCTGTCCCTACGAGAGGGCTTCCCGGAGGACAGGGCCGGTGCACAGGGAGAGCAAGCACAGAGAGACTTGCCCTCCAGCTGCTAGCTTGGTAGGGGGTTGGGCCGGTTTTTAAGTTGAATGAAATTGTCTAATAGCTCGTCATGTTTCGCGGGCGATACTCGTCACAGTTTTGACAGAGTCCCTTTTTCCATTGCTACCGCCCGTACGGAATCGCGGGGTTCGTACGCTTAAGAGCCAAGTCGGTTGACCCAAGGAAGGGGGGGAGGGAGTTATCAGGGCCCGTCGGAAGCTCACAGGCTCCAGGTCAGTGGCTTCTACGTCAGTGCAGGACACCCGCTTCAGGAGTATATTTGCCTTGGAAGAATGAAGCCGTGGTTTTACTTTTGTTATTTTCCCTGCATCTGACGCCACGGGTAATTCTGGTGAACTTGGGAAGGTGACGTCCTTACCGGGACAGCTGGAGGGAAAGGCTGGGAGGGCTATGTGCACGCCTCTACCCTGGGCTCTTCAGCGGTGTCTCTCACGGTCTCCTTCCCCCGCAGATAGTGACAAGAGGCTGCGAGACTGTGGAAATGACCCTGAGGAGGAACGGGCTGGGCCAGCTTGGCTTCCACGTGAATTTCGAAGGAATCGTTGCCGACGTGGAACCTTTCGGCTTTGCCTGGAAGGCCGGCCTTCGCCAGGGGAGCCGCCTCGTGGAGATCTGCAAGGTGGCCGTGGCCACTCTGACCCACGAGCAGATGATCGACCTACTCCGGACTTCTGTGACCGTGAAGGTGGTCATCATCCAGCCCCACGATGACGGCTCACCCCGGAGGTAAGGCACGGGAGGCCCTCAGCAGCACTCGAGCCTCCTTGGCCTCTGTGGCAGGTGCTGTTCTAGCTGCTCCCACGGGGTCCTCAGAAGATGTAGGCACGTGCGTCTTCAACCAGAGTTGTTTGGACATCAGCCATTAGAGCAATTTTAGAAGAGCTTTAAAAAAGTTATTAGCGTATAATAAATGATAACTTCTAATTTTCTAAGCAATTTACAGGGACATTGACCAGGTAAAAGCTGAGATATTACAGACTAAGGGGCACAGCCCCTGCTTGATTCACCTGGACCACGAGACCCAACAGGAAATATTCTTTATCACGGCTCAACCTTTTAGCAAGTTAAATACACCGCACTGCTAGAATTCTTTTCTGGAACGCGAAGCTAGTGATTATTAACAGGGTATGTAAGAGATCAGTGCCTGTATGTCTGAAGGGACAGTGGAATCTCAGACATACTGTGCGAAGCGACTAGTCCATTCTAGTTGAGCTGGTACGGGACATTCCCATAAGCTGTCACGAGAAACCTATGCGCAGGAGCTCGGGTGGATGGTGGGGAGGAGGAACAGAATGGAATTAGGAAGTGATTCTGTTCCTTTGTTAATAGAAAATAACCATGCTCAACATCAGGAAAATATTAGGCCCAAAGGGAAAGAATGCTAATTAAGAACAAGCCATCCATCTGGCTGTGGCCCACCGTGTGCCTTCTCTCTCCAGCTTAGAAGGAGCTCCCGCAGGCTGCCTTCCACGCTCTAGCTTTTGAGAGACAAGGCATGCTCGGAATCCATGCCTTCGCTGTGTGTTCTTGGGTCACGCACCTGCTCTCTCTGAGCCTCGTTTAATATCTGTAAGATGGAGATTATAATATTGCCTACCTCCTACTACTCTCATGAAGATTACGTAAGAATGACACACGTAAAGCACTTAACACCTTCTGGCATACTCAGAACCCCCACACGTTTTAGGTAAAATTAAAAAAAAAAATTAAAAACTTTAGGATATTCACATGAGTGTTTTCATGCTCTAAAAGAAAGTGTTGTCATCCCAAGAGAGCAAGATGACTGTACTCCCTTCTGGACATATTTCCGTGGTAACTGAGGTCATTCCTGGTACCTTCTCCGTCCTCTAAACCAGCGCTGTCCTGTCTCGGTGTCCGCGATGATAAGGTTCTATATCCGCACTGCCCAAAACAGCAGCCGCTAGCCACATGCAATTGTCACACACTGGAACTGCGGTCAGTGCCACCGAGGAGGTGAATTCTGCATTTCAGTTAAGGTTTTCTCAGCCACACGTGGCTACTCTTCATTGGCCACACCAGCTCGAAACCGTGACCTTTTTTAGAAAACAGACCAGAGGTATATATACCACCTTCTTCCTCCCTGAGGAATTTTGCAAACGTCTGTTGCTGTTAGATTTCTTACCACGTGCTGCTTGCCTGACTTTCTGTGGCCTTATTTCTTATGTCTGCCCGGTAGGTTTACAAAATGAAGGTTTAACGAGTTGAAATTCTTCTTGAAAATAGCAGCCGCGTGTCACGGGAAATATCCCAGGCACTCCTTGTTGCCGTGCCAGACTGTGTCCCGTTCAGTCCATTTGCTTTCCAAGAATCCCACACAGCACACGTAGTGGTATGAATGCAAAGGAATCAAAGACAGACTATTTTTATTAACAACGAAACTTGGAGGGGTTACTGGGTGGCTCATTGGTTTGAGCATCTGACCCTTGATTTTGGCTCAGGTCGTGATCTCACAGTTCCTGAGATCAAGTCCCTCATCGGGCTCAGCACTGGCAGCACAGATCCTGCTTGGGATTCTCTCTCTCCCCCTCTCTGCCCTTTGCCGGCTCGCACTGTCTCTCTCAAAATGAATAAACTATTAAAAAGATATTTTAAAAAAACGACACTTGAAAATAACAGAAGGCAAAGCCTTTTGACCTTTGAAGTCACCGTATTGTATAAGCGACGTGTTTTAAAATAAATTTTAAGCCAGGTTACCAGAAATATTCCCATATGGTAAGATGTCTTTCTTCCTTTGGTGGAAATACAGATTTATAAATCTGGTGAGACTCTTAGAGGTTGAGTACTGCTATGGAATTAGACAAAAGGGTTACCATGTTTTCTCTCTTTGAATTAAAAAAATTTCTCATCTGTTTATAATTCTAGCCTACTGTTTTTCAGTAAGATACTCTTTAGGCTTACAAGAGATCTGGTTAATAAAGATGTTAAAATTATTACGTTTGGTATTCAGAACATACGATTTGGAAGAATAGAATTTCCTAGGAAATACTGAATTGTTTTTCACCTAAAACAAACAAACAAAAACTTACCATTTAAAAGTTCTGGCTGTTAGTTTTCCATCCAAGGACGATGAGTTATCTCTGCCTTGGTCTGCACAGAAATGAATTCTTTCTTTGTTTTAAATGCAAATGTTCCTATTGAAGCTATTCAAGATGATTCGAGATTTTGCCTTAGTGTCCTCAGAGTCTCATTAATGTCATTCCCTGAAGATACAGATTTCTCTCCTGATTAATCTGGGATAACTGTCTTCTGCATTTTTACCTTTGCCAGGAGCAGAATTAGCTGTGTGCCTGGTAGTGACACTCTCCCTGCCCCCACCCGCATTTCTTCAAGTCATGAAGGTTTAAAGCCTCGCATGTATCATTTAAAATTCCTTCAGTTCAGTCTTCCAATTTTGTGGGCATTTGAATCTGTAAATTTTTAGATCCGTATTTTTGTCAGTTTGGGGTTCGTGTTCCACCTGGGACTGTCTGGGGGTCCTGATAAAACCACTTGCTGTCGTCAGGGAGCTTCATGTGACAGGAAGCAGCCCTTGCAGTAACAGTCCTTTGCTTCAGACCGCAGCGCAAGTGTGAAACGTCATTTGAAATTTCATCCGTGCTCTAGCAAGCTTAGCCTCTGCGTTACTAGATTTTTTTTTAGCCTCTGCGTTACTAGATTTTTTTTTTTGAAGGAACAGTAGGAGAGGGGCCCTTAAAAGGGGAAGTGGGTAGCACTTTGACTCATTTAAAAAATTAAACTACAAACCTTTTAATGTTTATTTATTATTGAGAGACAGAGAGACAGAGCATGAGCAGGGGAGGGGCAGAGAGAGGAGACACAGAATCCGAAGGAGGCTCCAGGCTCTGAGTTGTCAGCACAGAGCCCAACGCGGGGCTCGGACTCACAAACTGTGAGATCATGACCTGAGCCGAAGCGGGATGCTTAACCGACGGAGCCACCCAGGTGCCCCAAAACTACAAACCCTTTAAATGAAACATCGCTTAGTGCCATGTCTCCTTAACAAAATATACAAAGATCTGCCTCAGGCTAAAACTACACGTGTGATTTGTGGCATGGGCAGTTACCACCGGTTTTCCCACGCAGTGTTCTGAGTGCTTGTCAGGGAGGGGGCAAAAAAAGAGATGTTCATATGTGTGTGCGTGTGTGTGTGTGTGTGTGTGTGTGTGTGTGTATCTTTAACGTAAGAGCCATAGGACGACAAAATAACCAAACCCCAAACCAGTGAACGGCAAGATATTTCGATCTTCGATCTTCGTAAGCCTCGTGAATGATAGACTAAAACTTCAGTTCCGCTCAAATTTCAATTCGTTGTTGCTGTTTATCAGCTGGATTTTTGTCCTGCGGGATGTGAATGGGGCGGAACGATTCGCCTCCAGCCTGTCTATTCCCATCAGCAGTGGGATAGGCCCGTCCCCTAATAGACTTCTGGTTGTTCACAGGTCAGAAGGTGTTTGCTCATGACTCAGAAGCTGCTGGATTAAATGAAGTCTTTAGTCGGGAAAGTGTTTCTCAAAAACCACCCCACCGCTTCGAAGCCCCGTTCCCCAGCCTAAGGGTGATGGTAATCCAGCTGTCCCTCCGCTTGGAAGGAAGACAGAGCCGTTTTCCCTGTTCCTTGCGGGGTCCCAGAACACACTGAGCAGGGAGCATCCCTTCGGGAATGCTTATTAAGGGATGTCGTGCTGGGGTTGGACCACGAGCGAATTCCTACAGATGGGGGAATGAGTGGCAAGAAGCATTTTGGGAATAGCACTCTTCAGATGGAAATGAGGTTTTGAAGGGAGCGAGGGCATTTCCCACGCGGACCCCTCTGTGGCAAAGATAAAGAAGACCCACTGAAGACAATGGATCTCTTCCTTGGTTTGGCAAGGGATCACGTTGCCCCCGCCCCTAGCCTTCAAAGGTGCCTGACACTCTATTAATGTCATTTTAAGGCGAGCCCATCAATTTAAAAGGCGGATGTAGAGGAAATAACCACTCATCACAATTAGGCGTGAGTTGTCACACAGTGTGAGCGATCCGGTAAATACGTCCAATAAATGTGGAAATGAAACGCCTTGCTGTGGCGCGTCCGTTTCGTGTGATTTCTCCTACTTTGCTGACCTACCATCCCGGACAGATTATATGATGCAAAACAGTGGAAACTGTGTCATGTCACCCTACATCTAAATTGCGATTCTCTCATCATCCTAGTGAAGCTTTATGCTCGTGTTTATAAATTTATTGTACTTTGATTTAAGCTCACTCTGTAAATTGAAGCTTCACGTTGCTCTGCTTTGCTGCTTGGGGCCGGACCGTTTGACTCCCTGACGTACACACGGGACGACCGGGAACTAGAAATAGGAAGGGAAACTCGATTTTGTCAGGTTAGCATTTTGGAGAGGGATCTGTGTATGTGAAGTAGACGGTGAGTTCAAATCTGGACTAACGGGAGGTTTCCAACTGACTTGTCTGGATAAGAAAAATCCGTTCCATTTGGAGTGAGTTTTAATGTGAGCTGGGAACAGGTTCTGTATCTTCTTGCACCATCCCTCCAATGTGAAATTCAGATTCTTCTCTCTCTCCTTGAAGTAAGAACGTTGCATCTCCCGAAGGAACGAAAGCTGGGTGGCCTCGAGTGTTTACTCAGTCATTCTCTTGTTCGCTCTTAACTAGTTTGTGCCACAAACTTGGCCGGGCACCGAGGCTATTCACGTGGCTGGGACAGACATCGTTTTTCCTTCCCTGGACTCTTTTTCGTCTACTTGGCATTCTGAAATACAGTACTTCCTGGGGCGCCTTGGGGTTAAGCCTCTGACTTTGGCTCAGGTCGTGACCTCACGGTTCCCAAGTTCAAGCCCTGCATCGGGCTCTGTGCTGACAACTGGAGCCTGCTTCAGATTCTGTGTGTCTCTCCCTGTCTCTGCCCCTCCCCTGCTCGCACTCTGTCTCTGTCTCTGTCTCTTTCTCTCTCTCTCGATCAAAAATAAATAAAAACGTTAAAAAATTTTTTTAAATAATAAAATTCAGTACTTCCCATTCATATTTCTGCTGCTTAAAAATGGATTTCCCAAATTCCAATGTATTATTCAATATGACGTATCTCAGTGCGGGAAACGCTCTCACCCTCTCCAGCCGATGATCGACACTTTAGCGCTCCTGCTTTCTTAGCAGTTTGAGAGGTTGGAACGTCACTGACATTGTCACAGGACAATGTCACAGAGGGGGACAGTGAGCATGAGCGTTGTGTTAGGCAAGTAACAGGCACGTTCGTGACAACTAACACCACGCTATGGTCATGGGCTGCCAGTGGGTATTCTCATGGAAATATATTCATCAGAAATCAGACATCACGTAGCTATTGAGAATCTCCTGTGTTTCGCTTTGAAGTATGTAATGCAGTAAAACGTTATCCCCGGTCTCAGGCTTTCCAGGAGAAAAAAAAAAGAAGGAGGTTGGCTTTATGAAGAACTTTCCGAGCCTGTGTTTTCAGTTGAACAGTGTGCTGGGTATACAGTAGGTGACGAATCTGTTGCCCCTGTGTCTGCCGAGGAAGGAGAGGGGTGGGAGCCGATGAATTATTCAGGACCAGGTAGTCTCCCTTGGCATCTCCTATGACACACGCCTTTTCAATTCAAGACCTTTATGCAAAGGGCTTGGTCAAGTGGGTTTATGATCCAGATGAGTCTTTTTCTATGTATAGTCTAGGTGTCTTTCTATCTATAAATTAAGGAAATACGTGGAAAAGTGAATTAATATTTCACGTAGTCTCTATTTCATATATGACACTGCCCTAACCTTTACAGTAAGGTATGCTTTGTGGTTATCTCCCTGTTGGAAGCTTCTGATTTTTTTATGCAACAGAAAGAAAGATTTTGTGATTCAAGTGAATGAGCATCAATTAGCCCTGTCACCTTGTTGGATGATTTGGAAAGAGTCTTTTAGCTATTAGTAGGCTATTAGCATAACAGACATTAAAATGATTAAAATATCAGTGATTACCTCAATCCCTAGGGCTATAAAAAGGTTCTTTTACAAAGTGCATAATATAAAAGAAGCAGGTAGTTCATTTGAGGGGATCCATCTGCCTTTGTTCCCGAAGATTCTCTTCGCTCCTCCTGGAAACCGTAACACGATGAGGGCCACATCACTATTCTTTGATAGTTTTCTAAAGGAGATGGACAAGCACTTCGGAAAGAGCACTGAGCTAGGAGTCCGGGTTCCTGTATGAACCTGTCCCTGATCCGTTGTAGCCATCCCACCGTGTGTGAGCCTTCTTCTAAAGATGGGAGATTTCCTTTGTACTACCCCCGACATTTTTGTGAAATTGAAAGGCTGTGGCGTGTGTAGGAAACTTGGGAAGTTTTCTGCCGGCGGTGGGTTGGAAGTCCAGGGTCGCGTTGCCGTATGTTGTAAGGCTTTCTGGTAGATTATTGGGTTCAGTTAAAGGTTCTCTGTGATGCAGCCAAGAAAAATAAAACCAAAAGGCAGTCTCAGAGTTCAGTAAATGCAAGTTACAATTATGCGATTAAGCCGTGGCTGGCGGTCCATGGTTTACCAGGTGCCGGTCCCGCTGACTTAGCCAACCGCCCCTCCCCCCACTTTTTTTTTTTTTTTTTAGGACTATAACTTGTTTCTTTAAGTGTTCTAGGTGTTTGGTTTCATTTCACTACTCTTCAGAAGTATTCTCCCTGTGAATCATCCCTAGAACCCTTCCCCCTTAGTTTTGAAGCGGCATAAACTCACGTGGCCGACTTTCATGAAGATGGAAAGAATAAAGGAACGGGATCACGAGGTATTATTGTTCTCAAAGTGAATGTAGGTACCCCAAAGGAATTGTGCAGCCCTAAAACGTTCTGCAATTCTGATTGTTATATACGCTTTGCGATTCCAAAATTCTGTAAATCTGTACATCATCCAGAACGAACCTTCATGAACATTTATGTGCCTTTCGCTGCTTAATATTAGCTTCTTCACTTTTACAGAAGGAAAAACTAATGGTGTCTGTTTGAAACTAACTTCTTTCTTGGGAGGCCAGCACTTCAGGAAGCTTCCGTACCTCCTAAAATTTAACGTGGGTCCACAGAGACTGGGTTGTCTCCAACCTACACATTGACAGCTTTGGGTTTTAAGCCCAGAGCCCAAACTCTGTCTTTTATGGAGAACAGCGTGATTCAGTGAGAGGCTTCCTGCTGGGGACAGGTGGAGAAGACCGTGCCGCGGCCTGGCTGGCCGGAGCCATCCGAGATGGCCCCGACAGTCAGGCTTGAAGGTGGAAGCGATCCTGGCCAGTGCCGGTTCTGCAGATGACCGGTGACACACGGAGTGTTATTCCAGGAAACGGGGGGTGGCATTTGAAAGGAGTCAGTTTGCGTGAGTGGGTGCCAGCTTGGGGGCCTTGCGGGGTGTGTGGGAAGTTAGGGTGCACAAGGGCAGTGCCTGGCAGTGCAGGTGACCCCGAGTGGGTGCCACCCCTGTGCCGGCCATGCCCAGAAGCCGGGTAGTGGCTGTTGATCCCAAATCCTGCTGGTAGGAAACCGCTTCAGGGTGCAGGAAGCAGGGAGAGCACTAATGGGGGTGGAGAGAAGGAAGTCAGCGAGCGTCCCTTGCCCCGGAATAAGCCATCCCAGGAAGTCACCGCCATGCCAGGTTCAGAAGGACAAGTAGCGTTTTTCAGAGGGAAGCAGTAAAATGTGGGATCCTCTGAGGGCTCCAGCAATGGAACCGCTTGCCACCTTTACGGTTTTGTAGTATCGCATTTTCAACGAGCACGGTTTTTATGGCCACTTCGGTCTAAAGAACGTTTTGCCTTCCGGGGTATACTACAGAGCAATATTAGAAGCGGAGAAAAGTTACTGGCTAGACAAACAGTGTCAAAAATTATATTTATTTTTGACCCTGAAGCGGAGCGCGTGTTGATCTCTACCCGGCATGTTAATTAGAAGCAGAATCAGGTGACGTGTACATTTGTAAGTGACTGAACGAGGAAATCAACCTTCTCTAACATCTTCGAGTGCCTTCTTTTCCACGAGCAGACTGTGAAAAGCGTGCCAGGAGCTAGAAATGCACTTCACATCCGTGGACTTGATTTGGTGCGTGTCAAAAGTGCGCCGAAGGCATTTATCGGAGGGCTCCAAATGTATGCCCTCATGCAGGAAAAATCAAGATCTGTCTTTGGTTAAATTAAAAAAAAAAAAAAAGTTACGCACAAGACTAACGGCTCACTTTTTGGGGAATGTCTGTTTTGTGCGAGGTCTTTTCGCCTTTGGTCCGTTTGGGTCTCCGGCGGTCTTTTCTTAATGACTAGAAATACTTGCTGTGTGCCCCTTCATGGCAGCACCAGGCTTTATGCTATAGTGGAGCGGGGATGTCTCTCCTGGTGCCCCACGCTGTCTCCCCACGGGGGCAACAGGGACGCGTGCAGGGACAGGTGCAGGTGCGGATGACGTTCCCGTATTCCCTGCAGCAGCAGCTGTAGCCAACTGGCAATTCTTAATCGAGCCCTCTTCCCACGTCCCTAAAAATCGGTTGAATTTTCTATACATGTCCTTCCAGACATTCCTTTTATTTTATTTTATTTTTTTAACGTTTATTATTTTTGAGAGAGAGAGACAGAGTGAGAGTGGGGGAGGGGCAGAGAGAGAGGGAGACACAGAATCCAAAGCAGTCTCCAGGCTCCGGGCTGTCAGCACAAAGCCCGATGTGGGGCCCAAACTCACGAACTGTGAGATCATGACCCGATCCGAAGTCGGACGCTCAACCAACCGAACCACCCAGGCGCCCCCAGACATTCCTTTTATATAGACAGCAGGACTACATTGGACTAGATCTGATAATATGGTAAAATTAGCAGTATTTACTTGCTGTCTTACTCTCAGAAGTGAACAAAGCAGACACCTAGGGTTTATAAGAGCAGTTGCTAGAAAAACGTCACATACTAACAATCAGTTTCGATTTTCAAATAAAGCTATTTGTTTAAGTACGTGATTTGTATTCGGGCAAAAGTATGCCAGTTTTTAGCATCCAAAAGATCATTTACATATGACTTCATGCAAGAGGCTGGAAGTGAAATAACTCCTCCCCGAATCTCCCCTCCACCACATGGGTTTGCACACGCTTGTGTCAGCACTCTCTAAAATATTAGTCATGAGCATGAATTTGTGTAATGTTTTCGCTCAGAGATTCGAGCTAAGTTACAATGTCTTATTAAAGACTACAGTCTATGAGGGTGAATTAAATATTCCACACTCCTCAGCCATCTGTCTTCTGTGTGCTGCTTCTTCCTTTTAAGTCAGCCCAGGAAACTTGGAACCCAAACAAGGCGCTGGAAATACATGTTGCCCTTTGGTCCACAAGACTCAAACTTCCGTGTTCCTTTCATTCAGATCTAACTCCAGGACCTTTAACTTGGGTAGGTCTCCCTCCTTTTAGGATTCACAACTGCGGCCTTTGAGATCCCCGAATATCAAGTCACTTGCTTAGAGCACCAGATAGGGCGGAAGACAAGAGTAGGTTTTCTTGATGTTTTGGTATGACCGTAATATCCCACCCTTATGATTTCTACTTACGCTGTTGGTCGTATGGATGAATCACTAGTCAAGGGGATGTGTCCTCTGGCTAAGTAGAAAAACACTTGGAAAGTGCCGTCCATGACAATCCAGTGTAAAGCTGGACTTATTGTCCTTGACCAGTAATTTAACTAATGCATTCAGTAAATCCAGAGTAATTTAAACTTGCCCAGGTAAGAGGTGAATCTTGCTTTGGGAGAAGGAGAGTTAGGATAACACATGAAGTGAAGTTTACTAAAACGGGCGTTAAGTGTCTCTTTCCAATGGCTTGTTCAGTCTGCTTCTCTCCTCAGAGGGTAGTGCCACCATCCACGTGGTTTCCCTAGCCAAAAAGCAGGCCACTGTTTTTGATCCCTACCTGTCTCTTCCTCCCAGGCTCCAAGTACTGTTGATTTGATGGGTGAGAAGTAACTTGCATCCAGTTGTGCTGTTGAGAAAAATAAAGCCGTTCTGTGCCCCAGTCCTTTATGTGAGGCCAGCCCCCCTCTCCAACGCCTGCCCTCCCCCTCCCCCGCCCGCCACCCTAGGAATTCAGGATCTTCTCTGTAACCCAAGGGTTTGTAGTTCCATAAGGATGTCTGGGGGAAAAAATAATAATAATAATATATATATATATATGTGTATATATATATATATATATTGAGGTATGATGGACATAACCAAGCTGTATACATCTAACACATATAGCTCAGTGAGTTTGGAGATAAGTAGACACCCATGAAACCATCATCATAATCAACACCATGAACATACCCATCGCCTCCGGAAGTTTCTTCCCATCCCACCTATGTATGTATGCACGTATATGTCTCTTGACGTGGACCTTTCTTCACTCACTGCACTGAGCACTCTGTGGACCTTTTAATCTGATTTTATGTGTCTTTTAATTCTGGAGATTTTCTTGTATTGTTTCTTAATAATTTCCTCTCCACCCTTCTCTCTCTCTTTTATCTTTCTGGTACCTCTGTTACGTAGACATTATTAGACTTTTTGGAATGAACTTTAATTTTTATATGCTCGCCCTCCAGTAACATTTTGGGAGAGCTCCTCAGTTTCCCTTACAGCTGTCTTTTTTTAAATATTTTTTAACATTTATTTATTTTTTTTTCTTTTTTTTTTTTTTTAAACATTTATTTATTTTTGAGACAGAGAGAGAGAGAGAGAGCATGAACAGGGGAGGGTCAGAGGAAGAGGGAGACATAGAATCTGAAACAGGCTCCAGGCTCTGAGCTGTCAGCACAGAGCCCGACGCGGGGCTTGAACCCACAGACTGCGAGATCATGACCTGAGCCAAAGTTGGACGCTTAACCAACTGAGTCACCCAAGCACCCCTTTTTTTCTTTTTTTTTTTAATTTTTTTTTTCCTTACAGCTGTCTTAGTGGACTTTTTTATTTTGAAATTTAGCTGCCATGTTTTTAAATTTCAAAAGTTCCTCCTTCTTGAAGGATATGGTTGGTCAGTGAGCCTCACACAGGGTGATTGGGTGGCTTATATCTAATATACATCTCATGGTCTTTTCTCTAGAGGGAGATCCTCATCCGCCTTTGTGGGGTGATCAGCATTATGAAGCTGGGTTTGGAGTAAGAAGAAATGACTGCAGGTCTCATTTTCCAGTGAGACTTTCACTTAACCTTTTGTTTTCGGCCGTGCTTTTCCTCTGTGTCTGGATCCCGTCAGGTGGCGGTCCCTCGACCATTGTTCCTGCCCCCTAGAGGCAGGGGTGGTAATTGCCTGAATGGACCCGAGCCGCCCAGTGTCCAACTTTTCTTTTGTGTACTCTTCTAAATAACCCCCACCTCCTAAGCGTTCTCCCTCACTCCTGCCTCCTGTGCTACCTGATGCTCCCTGTCCCTGCACCTGCTCGGGGTTGTGCGAGGGGGATGGTCTCATCTCTCCTTGTCTCCCTCTGCACACCCTTGGGTTTTGCCTTCCTCTGCTCCGCTAAACCTTTAGCACTGTTCCACTGGCCTTTCGTCTTTGATTGCTGAAGTTTAGAGTTTCAGTTGTCTCAATTTTTGTAGATGGTCAAGTTTGTGTCTATTTCCTGTTCTCTTTGTTGTTGCATTATGATTTGGACAAGAGGCTGAAACGTTCTTCTACCATCCTGAGAATAGAAGTCTCCTGTTTAAAGAACCATGTTACCCTAGTAGGTTTCTCAAGGGGTGAATATTACCAAGTTTTTATGTTGACTCTGGAATGTCTGGGGAGAGGCACCAGCGCTCAGATTTGAAACCTACCCAGGCTTCCCGTGTCCTTGCCAAACGGCGCCAGTTGGTTTCACGGGCCAACTTTGTCAAGTTAATAGTACTGTGTGCACTATGTAATTAGTGAGAAACTTGAGAGATGTCTCACTTAAATCATATTTTGAGGCTAACAGGTTCCTGACTGGTCATTTGAGCACACGAGAGAGCATTCCAGGAGATGACGTTCTGGGAGCTGTAGCGCTAGTTTGAGAGAGTGACTGTGGTAACTCAGACCCACACTGTGACGGGATGGGCACTCGGGTTTCCCCTGGACTGTGACAGCTTTTACTAATTTTATTTTCCACTGTTCTCAGACTCCATAGAAGAAGTGACATGCGACTAATTCCCGGTTATAGAACTGTACTTCTCTTGACCCTGTTCAGATGGTATAGGAGGCATTTTTTATCTGTTAAAGTTTGTTTATTGCCTGTGTTCACTGTGCACGATGTCACGTGTGCAAATTGGTTAAAGATACGTTCGAGACTAAGAAGTTTGCGAAAGACGTAGAGAGGGTATCTGCCATAAACCAGAATCACCAGCGTGATACCAGATCCTGCTGGTTCATACTGGAGCGTAAACAGAGGCACCAGAAGCCAGGGATACTCCTTAGGGTGCGTGGCTCTCCTCCGGTCTCTGCAAGCCGCCGGCAGCCGTGCTGATGGCTCGGCGCCCAGCCTCCCTCCCTACTCATCCGCTCTTCTCGGCCCCACAGAGGGTGTTCGGAGCTCTGCCGGATCCCCATGGTGGAGTACAAACTGGACAGTGAAGGCACCCCCTGCGAGTACAAAACGCCCTTCCGGAGGAACACCACGTGGCACCGCGTGCCCACGCCCGCCCTGCAGCCGCTGTCCAGGGCGTCCCCGGTGCCCGGCACGCCCGACCGCCTGCAGTGCCAGCAGCTGCTACAGCAGGCCCAGGCTGCCATTCCCCGGAGCACCTCCTTCGACCGGAAGCTGCCGGACGGCACGAGGTAATGCCGATGCCCTTTCCCCAGGGACGGCGCTTATCAGACCCTGGGGCTGGAACTTGACGTTACAGGGAGGCACTTCGGCTTTGGCTTGATGGGTTCTGGGTTGGCCTGTTCTGAACAAGCAGGCCAGGCAGGCGGCAGGGCGGGCCCCGGATGGGGTGGTGCCTGGGATCTGTCCCCGCCCCTCGCCCAGCGCTGGTGCCGGTGGCACGCAGGTTCTGTTCCAGATGCGCCCACCAGGGCGGCGACTTTCTCTCCGTCCTGGTCCTCCTGGTCACCTTGCTCCCTAAACCTTCGGGGCACGATAACGGGGAAGGCATTCCCAGGAGCCTCTAGATGAGCGCAGGCAGTTTTAAGTATAAATAAAACTGCAAACTCGGGGACCGAATCCCATCTTCCTAATGTAGTATTTTAAGTGTAGCATTTTAAGAGGTCCCAAGGTCATTAGCACATCTTCGCTTTGTTCCTCTTATTTTAAGCAAGTTGAGTTAAACTTCAAGTTAATTTTTCAATGACAGAATGCGCTTGTTTAAAAGTTGGCATTAGAAGCTGGTGAGAATTTTTAGGTGCATAATTCGCATTAGGTAGTTTTAAGGGAACAAAATGGTAAATTTGGCTTTTTGTGGTTAAAGCAGTTGATTTCTCCCGCTTTAGTTTTCGTTCTCTCGTAACTTATGGGCCATGGAGAGGCCGTGAGTTTGTGCAGAGTGGCTGGTGGGGCTCTGGTATCTATTAGAGCGTTGGAAACAAGGATGTTGAGCCGGGCTGCTCACCCTCTCCCCACTCCGATTTCCTCATCTGAAAAATAAACCCAGTAATAAGAGAGGACCTCTTCAGGGCATTATGAGGATTGAATCAGTCAATACGTGCAAACCGCTTAGAACCATTCCTGGCACATAGTAAGCCTATACAGGTATTAATGACAATTAGATTAAAACATGAGGTCTTTCTCCAGTTTATTCTTTATAGGTTGAATGCAGGAACGATGTGCCTTTAATTTGGCATTAAATTATCTTGGCTCTGGGCCTCCTCGCTCGGATGTCTGCTGAGTTTATAAACCCGCCATATTCAAAGACGTGCACGTGGGTAGCCCAGGTAAAAGGGCAGCATGTGGGAGGGACGGGGTCTCCAGAGCCTCCCTTTTTAATGCAAAATGTAGTAAATTATAGGGAAAAAACCTGGAGAGTTCTAGCAACAAAATGGAAACCTGGCAAGCACATCTTTATCAAGTGAGCTCTCAAGGGTCATACTTATTTTGGTGTATCTGAAATAAATAGGATTTCATTCAACAGATGTATGAAAAAAAAAGGTTTTGACCAATTTAGGGTTTTCCCTCCGCATAGATTGCAAATATAGGACCTGAACGTGCCTTGCATGAAGCTTTATAGAACAAATGGTAGTAATGTTTTCATAATTCTGTATTCTTGGGGGTTTGTGTGCTGTCCTTCCATATTTCACCAGAATCATTCTCTGCACTTTAAGTCTTCAGATGGTGAAGGCTTGTTTCTGCCACATCTCCTTCCTGTGATAAATGGCCACCTAATGTGGCCCCCCATTCCTGGTGTATTTGCCTATGGTTTATTCTGTTTCACGCTGCGATGCAAATTTCTTCCTTTTCTCTGTCATTGTAAGATGAGTTTATTTGTAAAACAAACTGGGCCCGGTTGCCACGTTGGCCGCTGTGCAGGCCCCTCGGTGCCCCGTTAATAATTCTAGTTACTGTTCCAGAAGTTCGCCCAGCAACCAGTCCTCCTCCAGCGACCCCGGGCCTGGTGGCAGCGGACCCTGGAGACCGCAGGCGACATATGACGGGTACTGCTCAGTCTTACCTCCTTGCTGGCCCCTGGGCGGGACGTGGTCAGTAACTCACTGAAGCGTGTCCCGAGTGCCTGCTGTACATGGGGCCACTTGGGGGGGTATAAAAAAGCCAGGCAGGCTTGTCATAAGTCACTCGTCCAGGCCAAGCAGCTCGTCATGTCTAT
This sequence comes from Lynx rufus, assembly GCF_022079265.1. NCBI lineage: Eukaryota > Metazoa > Chordata > Mammalia > Carnivora > Felidae > Lynx > Lynx rufus. The sequence goes on from NW_025814840.1 coordinate 15,980,210, forward strand.
GTACGCCGAGCTCATTTGTCCGTATTCTGAGCCTGTGTGTTTTTTCGTCTTAATAAGGAAAGTCTTTTTGAAAATGAAGGGTTAGGGGACTCTCTAGGCAGTGGCCCTCGGGAGTTTTCCCCTCGCTTAAGTTGCTGACGAGGAGCAAATTCACAGCCTCTCTTGGAAGTGCTTTTTCTCTGAAGCACAGCCCGACATCAGAGAAGGCAGGTAGAGCGCTTGGCCGTCTTTTCCTGCCTCCTGTTTGAGAACAGCGGTGGGGGGGAGGGGGTGCTCACACACGCAGCTGAGGACCGTCCCCGGTAACGTGTGTGTGTGTGTGTGTGTGTGTGTGTGTGTGTGTGTGGTGTCCAAGAGCCGGCAGGTCAGGTCGAGCCCAAGGATGCCCGAGGTCTGCTGAACTGACAGATACAGAAACCCAGGAGAAGCATCCAGCAAAGTCAGGGACAGAAAGGGCGAGGGTGGTGTTCCCGGCAGCATCTTTTTGCACGTACTGGTTTTTTTTGTTTTATTTATTTTATTTTTTTAATGTTTATTTATTTTTAAGAGAGAGAGAGAGACAGAATGCAAGTGGGTTAGGGGCAGAGAGAGAGGGAGGCACAGAATCCGAAGCAGGCTCCAGGCTCTGAGCTGTCAGCACAGAGCCCGACACGGGGCTCGAACCCACGAGCCGTGAGATCACGACCTGAGCCGACGTCGGGCGCTCGACCGACTGAGCCACCCAGGCGCCCCATGCCACGTACTGTTTTGCAGTTGAGTCTGGAGAGGAGAGAACCGCCAGGGCAGAGAAGGGCAGAGAAGGGTCTTGCTGGGGGAACAGCAACTTCGTTACTGCTCTCACAGAAGCAGAGGGAAATGTCTCTCCCTGGATCCCTTTGGTTTAGGCTTAGCAGTCGATGTTTGTAACCAGATTCTGTAAGTAAGAATCGTTTTGTAACAGGAAGAAGTTTCCCGTCCTTTATTTCTTTTGTAGAATTACGTTGCCCTCTTTGGGGTTTTCATACCACGGAGTCCACCGAGATGTAGTCTAGAGCGAAACAGTCTTGCTTGTCCTTAAAATCATTAATATAAAGAAGTATCGGTTCCATATATTCTCAGCAGGAAGGAAAGCGGAAGAAAACGGAACAGAAGCAGTGAGCTCCTCCTTGGCTTACTGGGGACAGGTTTTCTGACCCTGGACAGCCCTCCCACCTCCTGGCATGGGCAGCCCTTTGGTGTCTGTAAATGGCCGTCATCCAGGTGCCTCTGTTGAGCCGGCAGTGACACCATAGGGTCCCCGATTACAGCCGCTTGAAGCACTCCTGGCAGGGCCGGGCCGGCACACGACTTCTGCTGAGGGCTCCCCCCCGCGCCCCCATTCCGGAGCAGCACCCCCAGGGGATGTGTCCGCGGATGCCCGGCCAGCCGGCCGGCCACTCAGCTCTGTGGTCTTTGCAGGTGCCAGTCTCCCCTGCTGCTCGAGCACCAGGGCGCGGGCCCTTTGGAGTGTGAAGGAGCCAGGGAGCGGGAGGAGGTGCTGGAAGGAAGCAGGCATCTGGGTAATGAGAAACCCGGCTGGTAAACTGGCCTTCCTCCGTGCTCTTCAACCCCCTTCCCTCCTTCCTCCTGTCGCTTGTTTACTCGTTCGTTCGTCCGTTGGCTCAGCCTACTTGGTGAGCACTGTCGTGGGAGCAAGCCCGTGTGGTCGGCGGGGTCTTCCGACGCCACGGGGCACCTCGTCCTGGGTGGTTGTGCTTGTGGTGCCTGTGGCAACGGAACATTGACCTTCTGGTGGTGGTCCCGCCCACCCTGGGGGTGTATCCGTTGGGGAGACCAGAAGGGTCTAGAACCACAGTCCCGCTCGTTGTCTCCACACCATTTTGTTCGGCTTCTGTGTTGCTTTGCTGTCTCGTTAACACTAAAAACCAGATATTCTCCTCTTCTCTCTTTATGCGACAGAAACCAAATGGCATGGCCCACCCTCCAAAGTCCTGAGTTCCTATAAGGAAAGAGCCCTGCAGAAAGATTCAAGTTGCAAAGACTCCCCCAACAAGCTTTCCCACGTAAGTCCCTCGTCCGTAAACGCCCCTCTCACGTGGCCGGCCTCATGCATCTCCGCACATGTCGCGTGAGAATCCGGGGACTCGGTGGCAGGCCGTCTACCTCCCAGGTCTCTTGGAGGCGAGGTGAAAACAAATCTATACATAAGTTACATTTTCTTTTCCCTCCTTGATTTCTAAAGAACCTCAGAGAAAGGCCACACGGGAAATTACTGGCAAAGCCAAGACTGTGTCCTCCAGCCTTTCGATCCGTGACATCCGGCATCGCGGTTACTAAACCACAGTCCTGTTTTTATGGTCAACGGTTTACGCCCTTGTGGGCGGTGCCAGAAAGTGCAAAGCAGCATACCCTGCCCATAGCTGGCCGCGTAATGATTCACGGTACTACTCGTGGCCGCTGACTAGCGGTCAGCAGCGAGGACTGACAGGTAGTGCTCCAGAGCGCCCGGCATGGGCTCCCGGGCATTGGCACATGCCGTTCCATGCATTAGCACATGCCGTTCCATACAGGCGGCCGTAGCTCAGTGAGGCAGAACTTCCTGTCACATGCGAAAACGTGACCTGTTGGCCGTTGGCCAAAAAAAGCCAACATTTGAAACTAGCTTAGTTTTGAGAGCTCGCAGGTGAAGAAATTTTATCATTTCCTGGCCTGAGCTGCTTTTTCCCTCTTTGTTCGGGAGTCACTGGCGAGCTCTGCAGCCGAGTGCCCGGGGAACCCGTGGGACCGTCCTTCCCTTAGCAATGTCAGGGGCTTGTCTTGAGCCAGCCTCACAGTAGCCGTTGAATTCCACCTTGACAAATCTCTGACGGTGGTCTAAGACCCCTTTAGGAAGGCAGGGGTAGGAGTAGACGTGAGAACGGCAGTGTGTGCTAAGAAGGTCAGGGGGGTGTGCTTAAGGATCTGACGGACGGCAGGAAGGAGAAAAGGCCAAACCACTTTAAGGTAGATCAGGGCACGAGTTGGCCTCATGATGCCAGCCCTTGGCTTCTGCTTCAGGCCTTGTCCGTCTTCCCAGGCTCTGAAGAGAAGCCAGTCGGCATGATTCCCTGAGTCAGATGCTCCCTTTGCTTTGTGTCTTCCAGAGACTGCAAGGAGAGCCCCTTCTCATTAGCACCGGGGGCATACGGTGACTCCGGCTCCCTCAGAGAAGTCACTTGTATTAGATCGCGCTTCGCGGTGGCAGCGTGCAGCCGTGCATTATCTCACTGGGCCCGCGCATTAATCATCGGAGCCCAGTATTGTGAGCGCAGGGAGGGGCTAAGTGACCGACCGGACACCGTCCCACCGCTGTGATTCAAACCCGGGTCTTGTGCCCGAACCCAGGGCTGGCACTGCAGTTTGTCACAGGAGAGATTTCTTTTTTTTTTTTTTTTTTTAATTTTTTTTTTCAACGTTTATTTATTTTTTGGGACAGAAAGAGACAGAGCATGAACAGGGGAGGGGCAGAGAGAGAGGGAGACACAGAATCGGAAACAGGCTCCAGGCTCTGAGCCATCAGCCCAGAGCCCGACGCGGGGCTTGAACTCACGGACCGCGAGATCGTGACCTGGCTGAAGTCGGACGCTTAACCGACTGCGCCACCCAGGCGCCCCAAGGAGAGCTTTCTTGATGAAAGACTGCTCCCCTCTCTGTGCTAATTTTCCATGCACCTCCGCGGTTTGTGTAACATTTGTTGATTATTTCCCGGTTGGTGACACCGCGGCAACACTTTCATGCTTCACGCACGAAGAATCGAACAAAGGCTTGAGATTCCCATGTAACTTAAGATGAGTTATGAGCCGGATTAGGAGTCTGGGACTTGTGCATAAAACCAGGAGAGTTTTTAAAAGTGAGTTTCTAGGGGTGCCTGGGTGGTTCAGTCGGTTAAGCACCCGACTTTGGCTCGGGTCACGATCTCACGGTTCGTGGGTTCAAGCTCCACATCGGGCTCGGTGCTACCAGCCTGGAGCCTGCTTCCGATTCTGTGTCTCCCTTTCTCTCTACTCCTCCCCTGCTCAGACTCTCTCTCTCTCTCTCTCTCTCTCTCTCTCAAAAATAAATAATAAAGATTAAAAAAAATAAAAATAAAAAAATAAAAGTGAATTCTAAAAAAACAAAAACCCATAAAAGTGAGTTCTGTCATTCATCGTCTCACGTTGCGGGGCGCGTCGAAAGGGTTCGGGGGGGATCCTCTGGCCTGTAGCTCTGTGAGTCTGGGCGAGAAGAAGTTTCACAAGGAAGCAGAGCCCGGGGTCTGTTTGACGCCCCTCCGTTTCTCTCTCTTCTCCAGATTGGAGACAAAAGTTGCTCCAGTCACTCCAGCAGCAACACGCTGTCCAGCAACACGTCCAGCAACAGCGACGACAAGCACTTTGGGTCCGGGGACCTGATGGACCCGGAGCTGCTGGGGCTCACCTACATCAAAGGGGCCTCCACGGACAGTGGCATCGACACGGCCCCCTGCATGCCCGCCGCGGTCCTGGGCCCCGTGCACCTGGCGGGCGGCAGGGCCGTGATCCACAGCCGCGCCGAGCAGTGGGGCGACCCGGCCGACCTCCCGGGGCCCGACGGCGAGGCGGCGAAGATGTACGCGGTGCACGGCTACGCGCCGCCCATCTCGGCCAGCAGCGCGGCCGACGGCAGCGTGGGCGACCTCAGCGAGATCTCGTCTCACTCCAGGTCAGTGCCCCTGCACCACTGGCCGGCACCGGCGAGGGGGGCCCGCTCGGTCCTGCTGGGGGCGGGGAGGGGCCCCGGGATGGGAAGGGCGTGTGCCGGCCCGGTGGGCCGGCCCCCTGCGTGCCCGGCCGTGTGACTTCAGAGGAAGGGCTCATGTCTCAGGTCCCACCATGAGACGCGCACCCCGGGAAGTCACTCGCGTGGGGTGTCGCTACTCTTCTCTTTAAATCGGAGAGAAAAAGCTGCACAGCGCGGTGGCTCGCTCCCGTAGGCACTGACCTCTCTCCCAGTTCGGCTTGTTGCTAAGTTTTTAGGAGAAGTTGGTGGCAAGCGAGGCGGCCCTCAGGCTGCAGCGCACGGTAATTCGGGGGGCTGTGCGCAGCTCCCTTAGATGGAGGTTGTGCCCGCTGAGCTGTGTCCCGGAGTCCCCTTTACCGAAAGGAGGGACCCGAGGTCCGAAAGTTCGTTCAGATGATTGGTTCGGTTTTTTAAAACAAAGACTAGCTGCATTTAACAGGATGCTATTCTGAGGTGTAGATGTTTAACACACAGTTACGAGTGGTTTTAAACTCCTGTGTGTGTGTGTGTGTGTGTGTGTGTGTGTGTGAGACGTATGTCTGTATAACATTTCAAAAACCCATCCAGTCTGTGATTTCTGCCTTCAGAGACTAGATGAAGAAATCCATTTGTTCAGAGGTGGCCGTGGACAGACTTTAACCACACCGGCTACCCCGATCTCCCTCTTGCCTGCGAGGCTTCCTAACCCGGCTCCCAGCTACTGTGGGACTTTCCCCCAGAGCCTTTCTCAAGGCCACTGCTGCCCTCCCCCTCCCCCCGTCTCCCGCCAGACCTTCTCCCTTTGTCACACAGCCACCGCCAGGGGATGGGGACCTCACGGAGTCTCAGCTGGGAGCCACGTTGGACAGACCCACACGCAGTCAGTGGGCACAAACAGGAGTAGCCGTGGTCACGTTCTCAGTGCCAGCGTGCAGAGGATCTCGGCTGTCTCCCCCGGAAGTTGTGGAAAATTCTTTACGTCAAACTTGCGCGTGTGCGCACATACTCACTGCTGCGGTCCCGCGTTTATTGTCCTGTGGCTAACACCTTCCTCGGTGTCTTACTTACCGCGTGTGTCACTCGAGGGCGTTTATGTTACAAGTCAAAGAAGACCCTCCCCCCCCCCCCCCCCACTAATCGGTTCACACAACAAAGGCAGTATTGTGGCTCATGTAACAGAAAAGTCCAGAACCGTCAAGGTGCTGCTGCAGCTCGCTTGATAACCACCCAAGACTGGACTGCTCCCATCATTAGGCTTGACGTGATAGGCCCCGAAATCATGGTGGGGGGATCCTCTTGGCTGAATTTGGCCGTGTCGCCTGTAGGCCCCCCGAGCTCACGCTCTTTTGTCCACAGGAAGAAAGTGTGGTTCTTGTCTAGTTTCAGCAGAAACTCTCCCCCTCACCCCCACCCCCAAATATCTCCTCACACTCCCTTGGCTTTCACCACCATGGTAGGGGGCACCATTGTCTGAGGCAGGGGGCGGCTGAGGGGTGGTGAAGACAGCTGCTTCCCCGGAAGAAATCGGGGTATTGTTACACCAGTAGAAGGGGGAGCGGATGCCAGGCAGGGGAGTCCTTACTGTCCATCCACCCCATACTCCGTCTTCTTCTACGGAGGCAGATGGAGCATAGGATGCGGAAATGGTTTTCAAGATAGACATTCTTCCCACTGTTTACCAGTTCTCTTTACTAACTTGACTTAAAATATGTTTAGGAATAAATAAATAATATAGGAGTATTAGCAGTGACTTCGGTTACCTGCATTATTCCTATCCTAATTTCAGGGACAGTTGAAAATCGGCCATACTTACAGAAATCATGTCGGGATTCCACCCGCTTCTAATGTCTCGTTCAGAGTTGACGAGACTTGTGACACGGCTGACTTCGCGATACCTTGTTAGACAAATGTAATTGGCATCGCAGATGGAACTGTGTCGTACTATTAAGGAAAATTTCTGTGGAACCTGCTTCTCAGAGCACCTTCATTTGTAAATAGAGGTAGGGATATTTATAGGATTTGAAGGAGATTTTGTTGAATACCTGAACCATTCGTTAATTTAGTGGGTTAGGCTATTAGAAAGTATATGAGAGTGCAAGATTGAATTTCTGATGGATTTGCCTTTTTTTCTACCTCTTTAAACTGAGTGCGTCCACAGCTGTTGTGGAAATGATATATGTTGAGGGACTAGGAGCCGTTCCCACCTGGCTGGGTTTTTTCTCGCGGTTGTTCGCTGACGGCGACTCTGAGGCCACGTTTCAACTTACACTGTAGGCTTTTGCTCAGTAGGAAATTAAGTCAGCAAATTGAATCTTTTGAATACTTCCTCCTGTCTGTCCTCTGACCTGTGCAGAAGAACTGGAGAAAATCAGATTTAAAATATTTTGACATTTTTAAAATATTCAAAATATTTAAAAATTTTTAATGTTATTTTATGTATATGTGAAATATATATTTTGTTTTTGAATTCTGTATTAAATATATCAATATTTTACACTTCCTTATTTCTTTTAATGTTTATTTATTTTTGAGAGAGCGAGAGAGAGGGGGACACAGAATCCAAAGCAGGCTGCAGGCTCTGAGCCGTCAGCACAGAGCCCGACGCGGGGCTCGAACTCAGAACTGTGAGGTCCTGACCTGAGCCAGTGGGACGCTTAAGTGACGGGAGTCACCCAGGCGCCCTGATATTTCACATTTAAAATATTTAAAATGAGATTTAAAGTCTCTGAGGGTGGAAGGAAAAGGAATTTTTGCTCAGTAAGGCCTCTGTCCGATTCTGCAAGCCCGAAAGGGCCTGTGTGTCTGTGGTGATGAAATCACCAGCCCCCTACTTTCTCCTCTGGTTCTCTTTGGGCTGGGAGCTGAGGCCCAGTGCCTGGCGGTCTGGGCTACGACTGGGAGCACCCCACGTAGGAGAAAGAGCAGAATAAACCTGGGCAGGGGCTGACACCAGGGCTGAGCACCTGGCGAAGATCACAGCCCGGCCCCCATGCCCTCTGTACCCCATCCCGTGTTTTAGTTTCTTTTTAGCCCTCACCCAGAGCTGAAATGGTTTGGGCCTATTATGCATCTCCCCGCATAAGAACTTAGCTCTGCCTCCCCTCACTGGAGTGTCCTGTTTGGAGGCCAGAAGGCACTTGGCCTGCCTCGTTCACTTGGTATCCACAGCACCCGCTACACTGCTTTGCACAGGGTAGGCCTTGGAATACGTGGGAGACGAGGAGGGCTGGGTAACCCCTTACCGATTGAGTTCATAAACCCACTGGGGATTTCTGCTGGAGGAGTAGGGTGCACCTGGGATCAGCTGTTCCCAGTTCCCAGTTTCAGGAGGCCCGATCAGTGGGTGGCACACACTTAATCCTCTAGTTCTGCTTTTTTGCACGACTGCCACACCCTCCCCCCCCCCCCCCCCCCCAGCGCTCACACACTTAACTTCCCAGCAGACGTCTGGGAGGAAAGAAACACAGAGTTGTGTGTGTGTGGTAGGACTGCAGGACTGTGCGGAGGGAGACAGAGGACTTCAAACTCTAAGACAAGCTTCCGTGGCGCAGGGCAAAAACAGGCGCGGGGAGGGGTGTGCAGAGGTCATCCAAGATGGGACCCCAGGGGTTTGCAGCCTGCTTTCTCTGCTGCTCAGACCTTTAGTTCAGCAAACCCATTTTTTTCTGCCAGGGGAAGGCGCTTAGGTAAGAGCTCAGAACACAAAGCAGGATTTGTATCAGCCTAACCAAGGTTCTGCAAAGTGAAATAAGTCAACTGCAAAAAAATAATAATCATTTCACGTTCTGGATTCTCTTGCAGAATGGCTCATAGCATCCCTTGTATATCATTATTCATACCCTTCCCTTAGTAGCAGTGATGGGAATCTGGCGGGTGAAACTCTAAAATGAGAACTTTAGTCTAGAAGGCAAGGATTCATGAAAAGCTTACTGCCAACATTCTAGAATATTTACCCATTTCAGAGAAAACTTTGATAATGATGTCACTGCTGCTAAGCATAGATTTTTGCCATGTTGCTCATCAAATCGATTTGGTGAATTTGCTCTTAGAGTTTAGTGTTTAAATATTTTATATTGGTGGGGTGCCTGGGTGGCTCAGTCAGTTAAGCGTCTGACTTCGGCTCAGGTCATGATCTCACGGGTGCTGAGTTCAAGCCCCGCGTTGGTCTCTATGCTGACAGCTCAGAGCCTGGAGCCTGCTTCGGATTCTGTCTCTCTCTCTCTCTCTCTCTCTCTCTGCCCCTCCTCCACTTACACTCTGTCTCTCTCTCCTTCAAAAATAAACATTAACAAAATTTTCTAAAATATAGGAGTATGATAGAGAGTTTGCCACCAATTCTCAAATGGTTCAGAGAGGGATATATGTAGCAAGATAGTAACAGTGAATGTAGGTGAAGGATATAGGGATGTGTTTCTACTATTTGTATACCTTATCCGTCGATCTGAAGTTTCTCAAAATTCGCAGCTTAGGTGGAAATCTCCAGGCCTCCATCTACAGACCCCATATGTTGGGAGTGTATCCCCGGTTGTATACCCGGTAAATGGAAAGAGTTCAAAGCTCCCTTTCTCAGTGCTCCTTGCTTCTTCCTTGGGTAGCTCGGGGCATGGGAAGGCAGTGACACATCTTCCCCCAGAGTCCACGATTTAGAGCCCAGATGGAAGGAGTTTTGAGCCACACTCAGGAACACCAGACCCACCACCCGTAGCTGAGTTACTTCATAGTAGTAAATGAGGTGTTTTATTTGTTTTTTTTTTAATGTTTGTTTATTTTTGAGAGAGAGAGAGAGTGCAAGCGCGGGTGGGGGGGTAGGGCAGACAGAGAGAGGGGGACACAGAATCCGAAGCAGGCTCCAGGCTCTGAGCTGTCGGCACAGAGCCTGACGCAGGGCTCGAACTCGTGACCCACGAGATCATGACCTGAGCCAAAGTCAGACGCTTAACTGACTGAGCCACCCAGGCGCCCCTGTTTTGTCTGTTTTTTAATTTTTCATATACCACAGTGCCTCCAACACGTAAACCCTCCAAAGTGAGTTGGTTTATTTTGTTACCCTCTTTCCTTCTGAACGTTTATAAAAAGCCCATTTTAATAACCATTCCTCATTTTGATTTTTTTCTTTTACTTCCTACCTTGTAGGATACTTAACTCTATACACAGGGTTTTCAGAACGGTAGCGCTCATCGGGTTTCGGAATAAGGTTAATATTTCATCCTACCAGAAAGCCTGCCACCCAGGGAGCCCTACGGTAAACTCTTTGAATAGCAAGTACTCCTACTTATGGACAACTCGTTTGCGTGCATCACTAACAAAAATTGACCTTCCTGTAATGCCTGCTCTGTGGCATGTATTGTTGTAAGTGCTTCGCTAATATTAACATAGTCTTCGGAGCAGTCCTTTGAGGGGAGGCCCTGTTACAGCCCCTTTCACAGATGAGAAAACTGAGGTTCAGAAAGCCTCCCCGGGTCTCACCGGGAAGTTAGCATGAAGACACAGCCAGTCCGGCCCCGGGGTCCTCAGAGGGCCCTGGCGTGTCAACGTTCCTGGAAGTGAAGCCCTCCTTGCTTTCTGAATTCTGGCACTTATCACTGCAGTTTGTCATTTGTCACGAAACTTTCTGTTGTCAGTTCTTCCTGAATTAAAAAAGATCTGTAGGCTTTTCTATTTCTGTGGGCGGGGTATACTGTCAGCGGGGAGTCCCTCTGGCCTTAGTAGCTCAACTGCTGACTTCAAACAATTTTTGTTGCGATTTAGGGATTCCATCATTTCAGTAGTAGTTTGTTGTTGGGTCACGTGATCGCGCAGCAAACGCGCATACGACCACCAGATGCGGAGTTGGCCTTGCGGTGTCAGAACCCACTCCCGTGCCCTTCTCTTCTCCCTGGAGGGAGCCTCTAGCCGGCTTTCCTCGTCCCCCTCCCCTCGCCTCTCCTCACTGTTTCCCGAACTGAATACCTGCGTTCCTGAGCAACCTTGTCCCGTTTTGCCTATTTGTAAACTTTATTTAAACATGGAACCGGGGGCGCCTGGGTGGCGCAGTCGGTTAAGCGTCCGACTTTGGCTCAGGTCACGATCTCGCGGTCCGTGAGTTCGAGCCCCGCGTCGGGCTCTGGGCTGATGGCTCAGAGCCTGGAGCCTGCTTCCGATTCTGTGTCTCCCTCTCTCTGACCCTCTCCTGTTCATGCTCTGTCTCTCTCTGTCTCAAAAATAAATAAACGTTAAGAAAAATTACAAATAAAGACATGGAACCGTGCGACATATTCTTTGTGGCTTGCTGCTTTTTCTACATGAAGTCTGTGAGGTTCACCCAAGGTGTTGGCAACCTCGGTTCATTTGTTCACAGAGTCTTCCCTTTATCCATTCTTGTTCATCGACTGGCCGTCCGTTTCGCCACTGATGATCCAGGTGGGGGGAATCGGGGACCTGTTACGATCAGTCCGCCTATCGCCATGGGTACCTGTTGCACACGTGCAGGGGTTTATCCAGGGCGCACGCTCAGGAGCGGAATTGCTGGGTCGTGCGCCACACAGGTGCACACCTTTACGGGCGGTGCCCAGACTGGTTTCCAAACCTTCTGCCTCACTTCTCACGCCTGCGGGCGGCGGGCGGGCCCTCCTTACCAGCCGCTCCCGTTGCTGCCAGCGTGGGGCGCGTGCCGCGTACTTGTCGTGGTTTGCGTCGGCACCTTCCCGGCAGCACTTGACGTGGAGCACGATCTTTTGGGTTTCCTCTCTTTCGGCGCATCGGTTTTAAGTATGTTGCTTATGTTTATATCTGATTTTCCTCTGATTGTTTTTAACATCCTTCCAGCCACAGGCGTACCGTGTGCACGTGAGCATCGTCGGCGCTGGGAAAATCAGGCACTCCCAACCAGGCCCACGGTGGAAGGACCACCCCGTCTGCCTGCTTGGCTCGATTTTGCTGCGGGGGGGAAGCACAGCGAGGCGAGGGGGGGAGGGGCCTGAGTCCGGCAGCGTGCTGGCACTGATGAAATCTGGTTGTATCACAGCATTTGTCTGCTCTTGTCCTCAGCGGTTCACACCATTCAGGAAGCCCTTCTGCTCACTGTTCCAAAAATAGCGGGTCTCTGGATACGTCCAAAGTCTACATCGTGTCCCACAGCAGCGCCCAACAGGTCCCCGGGTCCGCGTCCAAGCCCTACCACAGGCCAGGGGCAGTGAGCAAGTATGTCATCGGCTGGAAGAAATCGGAGGGCAGCCCGCCGCCTGAGGAACCCGAAGTGACCGAGTGTCAGGGGTAAGGTGGCCAGTGGCTCTTCTCTACCCAGCCTTACACACCTTTTGGGGACGGACTAAGCGGATGCATTTTTCCCCTCGACAGAAATATATTTTCTAAGAAGGAATAACCTAGAAACATCCTTGTACATCTTCTTAAATGTTGGCATTTATGTTTCTCTTTCAAAGTCTTCTCTTTCCTTGAGTTTCATGTTTAAAAAGTGAGAGAAATCCCTGTTCTGTGTTCTTCTGTCCAGAAAACTGCCTGCAATAGAAAAGTCACGGTCATGGGCTGTTGACGGTGTGAGGATAGAGGCTGTAAATAAACAAGTTCAAGGGCGATTTGAATCCCCCCCACTGTCCCTGAGTGTTTCTTAAACTTGTTGTGTGACGCCATCAAAGAGAAAGTATTCTACCCAATTTTAACATGACTTTGATTTCCCTTCCAGTTGTTTGGTTTTGTGGGGTCAGGTAGGGAGGGACATGAGGTGCCTCTTGAAAAAGAGAAAAAAGATGCCGATAATCCGTTTTATAACACCTGTGGAAGCTCTGCTGTCTCTCTGAAGAGACAAGTTAAAGAAATCACATGTCAAGAACGCAAAACAAGGATGGTCAGAGCTATTTTCGTTGTTTGCTTATTTTTTATTTTATTTTTTTAAATTTTTTTGAATTTTTTTTATTTATTTTTGAGAGAGAGAAAGAGAGACAGAGCATGAGCAGGAGAGGGGCAGAGAGAGAGGGAGACACAGAATCCGAAGCAGGCTCCTGGCTTCCGCTCGAGCTATCCGCTCAGAGCCCGATATGGGGCTCGAACCCACACCTGCAAGATCATGACCTGAGCCGAAGTCAGACACTGAACCAACTGAGCCGCCCAGGCACGCCTGTTTCCTTATTTTTAAAAGGACAGCCATGGGGAGCCTGGGTGGCTTAGTCAGTTGAGCATCCGACTCTGGATTTCAGCTCGGGTCATGATCTCGCAGTTTGGGAGATCGAGCCCCACATCGGGCTCTAGGTTGACCGCACGGAGCCTGCTTGGGAGTCTCTCTCCCTTGCTCTCTGCCCCTCCCCCACTCATCTCACTCGAATGCCCTCTCTCTCACTCTCTCTCTCTCTCTCTCAAAATAAAAAAGCATTTTTTTAAAAATAAAAAAATAAAAGGACAGCCTTAAGAAAAAAGAAACTCCCATGCACTAAACTGTGAGGCCACTGTGTCTGCAGCATCGTCACGTGTGGAGGGCGCACGGGGGGGCTGCCCTGATTTTCACAGAGCTCTTTTATGTCTTCAGCTTGGTTGATGAACTGGCACCACTTTTTTTCCCAGAAAAAGTGATCCCGCTTTTTAAATATGAAGAGCCTGCTGCTGCTCTCTAAACTAAAAGTCATTTTAGGGCTGAAATTGAACATGGAGTCTTTTTGTTAAAAAAAAAACAACACACACACACACAAAACCCATCATGTCAATAATTGCAAATGAGGTATTTAGAAAGGAATTCAATAGTGATAGCCACACTTTGTGACCACAAATGCAGATTTCTCTTTCCTTTTTCTTTTTTTTTTAAGTAGGCTCTGTACCCGGCGTGGGGTTTGAACTCATGACCCTAAGATCAAGAGTCACCTGCTCTACGGACTGAGCCAGCCAGGCGCCCCCATAAATGCAGATTTCTAACGATAACGTTGGTACTTCTGCCTATTAATACGTCTCCTGAGCACCTCACACAAATTCATCCGGAGCCTTCTGAGTTCTGTGTGAAAGCACTGTTTGAGGGCTCTCTGCAAGAGTCAGGGAAGGATGACAGGTGCCCATTTGGACATTTTGCTCTCCCGAGCCCCCCCAGAGTTTGTGCATTTGAACACACAGGTTTGAAGGCACGGACTCTCAGTAAAAGAAGGGCAGAGTCAGGAGCATCGTGAGGAGGAGGTCTGGGCATGTGGGCGACAAAGCTTTACTTCCCCGCATCACACGAGGCTAGTGCTGGGATTTGAACCCGGGCCTCAGGCCGGATCTCTGCGTGCTGTGCCGTGCCCGTCCTGTGGGGAGGGGGGCAGGCACCCCAGGACTTGTCCAGCTAAGTCGAGTGCCCCTTAAACAAGGGAACACACTGTAATGTGGAAGCGATGAATCTAGAACACCTGCAGACAGCAGAAACAGCGTCCCACCTTATCACCGAAAGATGCTTTGAAACGGATGGGCCAAGTCCGGTGCGTTTGCCACAAAGGATTATAGAATGTCAATGTCCCATTGTACACAAAAGATAAAACTCTGAAGTTTCCAGTCATCTCTTTAACATCACATTGTGGAACTCTCCTTGACCCAACCTGACCTACCTCAGCAACAAAGCAAAAGCCAGAGAGACTTCCAGATAATCACTGTTAATTTTGAGCACGTCCGCGTGAGTTCCTTACTCTGGTAATTTCCCAGAGAGCTGTTGGACTGTGACAAGATGGCCTTGCCTCTCAAATAGAGTTATCTCAGTGACACATGACAATAACATACAGGTCTGTCGCCCTGTGGCCCTGGGCCATGGATTCCTAGAACATTGCATTTCAGGTCATGTGGCAAGTGCCGTTCACTGCTGACAGTACAGCCACTGATGATTCACTGTGTCCTCCGGAATGTTCGCTTCCTCGGATTGAATTTCCAGAGTAAACTTTTAAAAATCGAGTCCCTGGTTTTCTCCCTGGAAAAGAGCTGAAAACAGTAATTCCGCTAGACAGTCTTTTGTTGTTCGTAAATACATTTTTATATCCTGATAATTAAGGGAGACAGCTGCTTTATTTATCCAAACGGCTTTGCGGAATTGCCAATAATAAAACGTGCTTGGCACACGCCTGAATCGATTACTCTTAAATTTCAGGCTCCCTCGGGTGCCTCTCTCTGTGTCGCCCGGGTGAGATGGGGCAGTGCAGTTGTCTACCTGCGAGAGGAGGGTTCTCTCGAGTCTTCTGAGAAACGCAAGGAGGTGTTCCTGCAAAGGACATATGATAATCTCTGATGAATTATTGAAAATGTGTTTTCTGACAGATTGGGAAAAGAAAAAGCACGGCCTTAAAAAAAAAAAAAAAAAGGCTATATTTTTTTTCCCCATCCAGGGCTTCAGGGATCTGACTTGATTCTGAATTATTCAGAAATCTACCTTTAGAGTTGAGCTCATTTCACACGTGTAAAATGACACAGGGGTCTGGAGCAAACGCGGCAGTGACCTGACTCCATAATTAAGAATCGCGCTTATGAGTAGGTGGTGGTGGAATCGGCGGATTTTAATCCTTCGGGCTACACGCGTTTTACAAATGGGCTGACCCCTCCCTCCTCTTAACTTCCCCTCTGCTTTGTTTCTGTGCAACAGGCTGTATGGTGAGATGGAGATCCTGTCCACGGCAACCCAGCACCAGACCGTGGTGGGGGATGCTGTTGCAGAAACTCAACATGTTCTGTCCAAAGAAGATTTTCTGAAACTGATGCTTCCTGACAGTCCGTTAGTGGAGGAGGGGAGAAGAAAGGTTAGCGACTTTCATGAGGCTTTGCAGTTACCAGAAATACCGAAGAAAAGTCTAAAGAGGCTCGGAAGTTTCCAGAGTCCCTCCTCGTGCGTTCTCTGTCATGACTCTACCTGGTACTCTGTGCATGGCTGACCGTTTTCAGGGGGTTTTTCTATCAGCAGGGCAAGCCCGGGGGAGGTGAGGAAGGGCAACTTTCTAGCATGGATGGAGAGGACAAGGGGCAGGCAGGCCTGGCCGAAAATCCCAGCTCCGGTGACAAGCAGCCGTGTGACTCTGTGCAAGTGACTTGACCTCCCGGCCCAGGGTCGTCCTCCGAAAAAAGGAGACCATGAAACGTGTACCAGAGAGAAGAAATAACACAGCCACAGCCTCTTAGCACTGGTACATTCTGGGTGATCAGAGGCAGTAGCTATGAAATCCATACTACCTGACTTGTTACAGAAATCTGTCCTCTGCTCCAAGCGGGGCACTGTAAATATGACGGAGCATGCAGCACGCCATCAGTCCCAAGGGAAGGCCATGTGTCCGTCTTCTAAGCCAACCTCACATTCGGTGGCACACCTTCATTCGTCACGTAGTAGTCCCCCGCTAACGTTAGATCACTTCTTGTTAACAAGTTGTAGCTTCGCTGTTACTACAGTCTCTTAAACCACTTGGTTACGTAACATAAAGGATTCGGAAGAACCTGCCAGTCATTTAGCTCAGTCTCCTCTTTTTGCAAGTTCCTGGGTCCCTACGTGGTGAAGTGAGAAGTTCATATAAATATAGGGTGTCAGAGTCAGGAACGGAAGTCAGATCTTCTCCCTTCTCATCCAGTGCTCTCTCTCGTCCAAATGAAAAGAAAAACATATATATATATATACATATGAGGCATCGCCATATTGACTGGGATCAGGGTAAACACCAAGTCTGTGTGCTCCTGTCTTCTCTATAATAAAACAATACTGCAATTAACCTAATTGTGTTCTTAGAATAACACTCTAATTAGATACTACCTGAAAGCTGCTTTAATCTAATGCGCCTGTAATCATGTTCTGAAGGACCTGCTGGTGTGTGTGAAGAGGGAATCCCAGAAGAACTCGATCATAATGAGCCTCTTTTTTTTTTTTTTCTAAACTTGTATCAAATCATATATACGGTACTGTATAAGCTTGGGTGCAGACTTGTAAAAAGGGGCAGATAGCTGTTCTTTTCATAGAAATGAGCTTCTCTCCTTGACGTGGGGTTTCCCCCCCCTTCTAAGACGAATCACCTTCCTTTCTTGGTGTAAATTTAACTTTGTAGTCGACACACATTCCAGCTGGACAGACCAGACAGAATGGAAGGAACGCATACAATAGAAATATGTTTAGCTTTCTCGCTGCACTCACAAATGTAAATAGCCATTTCTGTGTTTGTTTGATGCAAACATTCTGCCTTTTACTATTGTTTATATAAAAGGAATGTGGTTCGGTATGCAGAAGACGAAGTTGGAAAGTCAGATCTGATTTAATTTTTTTGAGTATTTTGACTACTGCTTCTTGAGTAAGAATTCTCCCTACCCTGTCTGCGAGTTAACACAATAATTTCAGTGGTTCCCTTAAATCCGGTAATGATCGATTACTATAACTCCATTTTCAACAATTATAATAGACTCCTGTGGGGGATCACTTTTAAGTAGACAAGATTTTACTGGACTGATAACCATTGCCTCTTGAACCTGCTTGTGTGGCCTAGAGAGCCTCAGTGTTCAAAATTGGTTTTATTATTTTTTTTTTTTTGGATGAGATTGAACCTCACATTGCAGTGGATTGATACAGAAATTGCCTGATATTAAAACGTAGTCATTTCAAATTAAAATCAAGCCCACGCTATGTGTGCTTTTGCATAACTGTGCCCGAAATGGCAGCCTTCTATATTTCCAGGACCTGGCGGTGTTATAAGGTTATGGAGGTTCCATTTAACATTTCAGAATTAATAAAGCTGCCCTTGTCTAATTCATGATAGTAGTTCACAGAATGTCAAAGGAGGAAAACATTCAAATCCAGTAACAGCACCAGAGCCCTGGTGTGTTTGCCTAGATGGCCCACGTGCCTGGTTTAGCGTTCCTGAGCTAATGGTTGATGCCTGCCTGCCTAGGGAGAATGCAGAGATGCTATCACGGTGGTACTTGTATTGCTGGATTTAGTCAGAGAAATTCCATGCTTTCAACTCTTTTGTGTCTGTCTTCCCCCTTCTCCCCCCCACCCTAGTTTTCGTTCTATGGGAACCTGTCTCCGAGACGCTCGCTCTACCGCACCCTCTCTGATGAGAGCATCTGCAGCAATCGGAGGGGGTCTTCCTTTGGCAGTTCGCGAAGTTCAATACTTGACCAAGCCCTGCCCAACGACATTCTGTTCAGCACCACCCCACCCTACCACAGCACGCTGCCCCCCCGCACCCACCCCGCGCCCAGCTTGGGGAGCCTGAGAAGTAAGTGTGCGGGGGCTGAACTTCCGTACGCGGGGGCCCTTCGGGTTGTGCCCCGTAGAGATTTGGGAGGGGTTAGGTTTCTTTTTTAAAATACATATTATTTGGTGCGTCTGCTTTGCTTTCCTTTTTTTTAAAAAAAAATTTTTCAATATGATACAAGCATCAGAGTGGATACTTTTTAGAAGTTAAGCAGTGCCGCGAGTGTTGAAGAATATTGAAAGCCCATATTCAACATTTTTTATCGAGTCATGACTATATAAATAAAAGATGTATGTGTGTGTATAAGAAAAAAATACCTAAGACCTGATTTTATAAAGGCAGAAGTGGCACGGGAGGTAGACTTTCCATTGGGCAGCAAGCAAGGAGGAAGGTTTGGTTTCTCTCCGTCCCTGACATTGAACACCAGGGGATGGGCAAGGTGGTAGATGGGCTCGGGAGCTGTGGGTCTTCAACCTGACTTTCCCCGTGGGTGGTGGAATGACCCTGTGTTCATTATTCATGCGCTCTGTGTCCGGTTTACTCCAGTTCAGGGGTCACAGACTGACTGGGTAATTCCTACACGATTTTCCTTCAGATCTTAAAATCTTTGACTTTTACGTGGTGTCAGCGTTTAAGGGTGCTAATTTTTTTTTACTCTGGCTTGTTTCCTTTTTCAGAATTTAATTTCTAGTGTACAGGATGATTAAGGATTTAATCAGAACTACATTCATTATCCATTTTTTTTTTATTTCATAAAAAGCATTATCTTTAGAACCAATTTGAACTTCATAATATGTGTGGAAATCTCAGGCTAAATGAAATAAAAGTTCTAATAGTGCTTCTTCTAATGTTGAACATAATTGGAAATGAACCTTGTCTCATAAAATCCTTAATCTATTTCTTTAAGTAACATAATATCCTGCCTGCTATAATGAGTCAATTTGCCTAAATTGAAGAAACCTTTAAACTCCTTCTTGATAACCCCATGAAAGGTCAGACATACTCTAATAACCTAATATTTCTCTAAATGTTTTTCCTTTTTTGTAAATAGGTAAATTTAACGTCCTCTTGAAAGCGTGCGTAAAATCAGTAAGACTGTTTTCTCGCAGATGTTCTTTCTTTCATTTCTAATGCTTGATGTGTGGTCATGAAATCTGTGGCCTGTGCGTCGATGTAATTCTTATATTCACCCTTCACGCTTCCATTGTGAAAGATACATCTTTTTTTTTTTACTTTACTTTTTTTTTAATGAAATTTTTTTTTTTTTTTTTTTTTTTTTTAAGAGCAGTCCTAGATTCGCAGCAAAATTTAGCAGAAGGCACAGGGAGTTCCCGGATACCCCTGCCCCCACACATGCACAGCCTCCCTCGCAATCAGCGTCTCTCACCCAGGGTACATTTGCTACAATCCGTGAACCTGCATTGACACATCGTCATGAACCAGAGTCCATCGTTGGCTTACATTAGGATTCAGTCTCGATGCCATACACGCTGTGGGTCTGGACAGTGTCAAATGACATGTATCCACCACTGCAGTATGGCAACCACTGATCTTTTCACTGTCTCCCTTGTTTTGTCTTTTCCAAAATGTCATATACTTAGAATCATACAGTATGTAGCTTTTTCAGGAGAACTCCGTGTCTCTTCACGGCTTGACAGTTTCTTTCTCTTCAGCACTAGATAATATTCCATTGTCTGGACGTACCACAGCTTCTCTATCTGTCCACCTACTGAAGAAATGCATCCTGTTTTAGTATTTGCAAAGTATAAAGGCGCAAGTAGGAAACAGGCAGGGTACATTACTTGTTCACGATTCAAGTGCAAAACTGCCTTACCTGTCTTCACTGGTCGTTTCTCTGGGAAAGGCAGTGAGCGCGGTCCTTGCCGCTGGCTGTTCTCTGTTGAAACCTGATTTGGCAACGCCACTTCAGTTTCCTGTAGAAACTACTCAGAAAAGGTTCTGTCGGTTCCATGAGTGAAATGACACGATGTGGATAAGGGAGCTGGAAGTAATTTGTGCTAACGTGTCTGACGCCCGCACTGAACCCGTGTGGTCGTTCCTTTTGAATCCACAGATTTTTGTCATTCTTCACTTTCTGTGGTTTCTGGTCGCTCGGCAGAACCTCTGTAAGAAGAGCCCACTCTCTGAGAGTAGTTCAGAACCAGAACAACGGATGTCTGAAGAGAGAAATGAGGACGAATTGAGGTTGTCCGGTTGTTTTCTCTTAGTCCCAGAGACTTAGCTTCATGTGAAAGCTTGGAGGGGAGGTTCGTTCCGTCAAGCTTCTAGAAGCCACGTAGAAAGAGGTAGGCAGACACTCAGAAGGCGTGCGTGTGCTTCGGGTAAGCTTTAAAACGAGCATTCCCACCACGGGATCCTCACAGAGAGAATCTGTCACTAATAGGGACTGGTCAGCAAGTTCGTCTCTTTACAGCGAATGTTGCTGGAGCTTTTCCACGGGTAATTATTATTATAGTCACAGGCTTCTCGTTCGGATATTTTTAGCTAGTACCTGTCCCACATTTGAACCTGTCTCAGACTCTTTCTTCTCTGGAGATCAAGATCTTGATTCAACCTTGTGAGACCAGTCCCTCACAAACACATTTTGGATGTGATTCATGTCGCGATTCATGTAGATTTCCTGTGAAGTCCCTGAAATGTGCTGTATCATTAGGTCTTCAACTTGGAGGCGTAAAAATATGGCCTGATGAAGCAATTGAAACTGTTTCTGAAATGCTTCTGCGTTGCATTTAGGGTCTTTGTTTTCATTATTATTGGATTCCAGAACAAAATTTCTTTTGTGGCCCACATAGAAAAAAATGGGGAATGGCCATTTGGATGCATGATTCACAGGCCAGATAACCAGTGATATTGATAAATGTGCCCAGTATCTGTTTCCTCCTTGACCAGTTGGGTACCTGGCTTTATTCAGTGAAGGGCTGCTTCCGTACCTTGGCTGTTGTAAATAATGCTGCTGTAAACATCGGAGTGCATGTATCCCTTCGAATTAGTGTTTTTGTATTCTTCAGGTAAATACTGGATCATATGGAGATTTTATTTTTAATTTTTTGAGGCACCTCCACACTGTTTCCCACTGTGGCTTCACCAGTTTGCATTCCCACCGGCAGTGCAGGAGGGTTCCTTTTTCTCCACATCCTCGCCAGCATTTGGTATTTCTTTTTGATATTAGCCATTCTGACAGGTGTGAGATGATATCTCATTGTGGTTTTGATTTGCATTTCCCTGATGATCAGTGATGTTGAGCATCTTTTCACGTATCCTTTTGGCCATCTCTATGTCTTCTTTGGAGAAATGTCTGTTCATGTCTTGTGCCCGGTTTTTAATTGGATTGTTTGGGTTTTCTTTTCTTTTTTTCTTTTTTTTTTTTTTTTTTTTTTTGGTGTTGTGTAAGTTCTTCGCAGGTTTTAGATACTGATCCTTTATCAGAAATATTATTTGCAAACATCTTCTTCCATTCGGTAGGTTGTCTTTTCGTTTTATTGAGTTTCCTTTGCCGTGCAGAAGCTTTTTGTGCCAGTGCGGTCCCAATTCTTTATTTCTCCTTTTGTTTCCCTTGTCTCAGGAGACCTGTGTAGAAAAATGTTGTTATGGCTGATGTCAGAGATATTACTGCCTGTGCTGTCTTGTAGGATTTTTATGGTTTCGAGTCTCACATTTAGGCCCTTAATTCATTTTGAGTTTATTTTTGTGCATGGTGTAAGAAGGTCATATGGTTTCCTCCTTCGGCGTGTCACTGTCCAGTTTTCCCAACACCCTTTGTCGAAGAGACTTTTTCCCATTACACATTTTTGCCTCCTTTGTCAAAGATTTGTTGACCATATAGTTGTACGTTTATTTCTGGGCTTTCTATTCTGTTCCACTGGTGTGTGTGTGTGTGTGTGTGTGTGTGTGTATGTGTGTGTACCATACTGTTTTGATCAGTACAGCTTTGCACTATAACTTGAAGTCTGGAATTGTGATGCCCCATCTTTGTTTTTCTTTTTCAAGACTGCTTTGGCTATTCGGGGTCTTTTGTGAGAATCCCTCTTTTTTGTTTTTTGTTTTATGGAGATCAAAACTCTCCAAGGAATGGGAGAAATCTTCCTAAGAGCATAGAACTCACAAGAGTTCTTAAGTTTCAGAAGATAAGAAGAGAGTATTAACTTACGCATGTTTCCAAGTGCTGGAGTTTTGACCTAGCACCTCCCAAAGGATGCCCCTTGAAGCTTAAAGAAGGGGGGAGTTTAGAATAAATCAAATGAGTATTTTCTCGGGAATTCAGTATGCCCGCATGATGCTACAGACCCAGGCATAGGCCCGGTGTGTGGGGTGCGGGTGGTAAGAGCCGCTCACAGGCAGAAGATGACCCTGGCCACAGTTGGCACTGCAGAACGTGCCCGTGGGCCATCAGAGGCAGGGGGTCTGCCTGACCCACGAGGGTGCTGCTTTCTGTTTCTCAGAGGTTCCCAGTCTCCCCTGTAATAAACATCCAGTGGTGTTTCGAGAGGAATTGCCCAAACCTCGGCTGTCTGACCATCAGGAGGACTCCTCAGCGTTTATAACAACAAAACAAAGGCACCCCTGATACAGACGGTCGTTGTGCCTTCCGGTTGTGGATAAACAAACAGGAAGTCACGACATCAGTGTCCAGGCCGGAGAGCAGGGGCCAGGCGTCCATGCCTAGACGTCAGCCATCTTTCAGACTCCCCGAGCCACTTTCTCCTTCGAATTGGCTGAAAGGGCAGGGTGCGCTCCTGACGTCACACGAGCTTTGGAAATAACAAAGACAGGGGTGCCTTTTCTTCCGCATCTGTAAGACTCCGGAAACAACCCAGTCACGGCCACCGTGGTGTGCACCTTCCCCAAACCCCCACCGAACCAGCACCAGCAGCATTCGTCTGCTTGCTGACCGGGCTCCTCAAGGGCGGAAGCTGTGTCTTCCTGGTCCTATAGTACCTGCTGGTGCCTGGAACATAGGAGATGCTGGGTAAGCATCATCTAGGTGATGGCAGTAGTGATAACCTCACATCCAGCAAGGACGTTCTAAAGGATTTTTGGTGATTCGGAATCTCAGA
Source organism: Lynx rufus (assembly GCF_022079265.1). Taxonomy (NCBI): domain Eukaryota; kingdom Metazoa; phylum Chordata; class Mammalia; order Carnivora; family Felidae; genus Lynx; species Lynx rufus. The sequence continues at coordinate 16,003,197 of NW_025814840.1, forward strand.
CCACAAAAATAAATAAATAAAATTTATGTTTTGCCAATTATGCGATCTTCCAAGCAACTGAAAAGAAATTGAGGTGCTTTTCATTTTGAGAACTCGGAGAATTTAGACGCTCTTTCTCCGTTTAAGGTGAGTGTCAGTGACCCTGGGACCTTCCTGCGTGCTGAGAAATGATGACACGTCATAGATACATGGCTAACTAGGCTCCCAAGTAAATCCTGGGGGAAAGAAGCCTTCCTAATCCACTGACCGTCTTTGCCAGCCCTATGGTGTCAAATAAACACAAAAGTTTCATTCACACCTGGGGAAGAGGGAATTCTAGTTTGTAATAAAAAAGAAATCTCACAAATCCCATTTCCCTCCTTTTGCCCCCTGCATCTCCATAAAAGTTGGAGGAAGTGAGCACGCCTGAGGCTTGCCTCTGGTTGTGAAACTTACGCCCCGAGACATTCCCAGATCCTGGAGTCCCCACGGGCTTGGCATGCGGCTTCTGCGTGACTTGTGTCCAGGGCAGCGAGCACACCTACACAGCAGGTGGACTAGTCCTGCTGGGCCCCCTCACTCCCTCCGCCCCTCCCTCCCTCCCTCTCAGCTTTGGTTTCCTGGCCACCAGGATTCAGATTTGTGCCTTGGCTTAATTACAGATGGCCACGTATTGTGGAATCTTAGGGCACCCAGGAATAGTCAAAGCATTCATCTTTGACCCAAGACTGTCAGGTCCCTCCACGGTCAGTGCTCCGTGGGTGTCTGGGGACGGTAGCTTTTTGAGCTGAGAAATGCTGGAGGGACAAGTGGTGGGGGCGGGGCGGGGGCTACAGGGACGCTCTCCTAGTGCCCCAGCCAGCCTGCATTCTGCCTCTCTCTTCACGTGGCTCCTGTCAGAGCCAGAAAGGATGCTATTGCCTGGTGCCGGCAGGGAAGAAGGGCGACTGCACACGCAGCGTGCGTTGGGCCTGATTCTGGGCTTTCCAGGGCCAGAAGCTCAGGGGAAGGATTGTTTCTCTGTGAAGGCAGAGAAAATCCTCAGGCTGGCATTTGTTAGTAAAACACGACTATCAGAGTGTACTTTCTGTCGAAATGTTCACTTACCTGAATCATTTTCCAGTGCCTGGTGTTTCCTCTCCCAAGAGGGAAGGAGAGGCGGGGGTTGGAGGGAGAGCGCCCCGGGGCACACAGGTTCCAGCCTGCCTGGTGCACCCTTCCCCGCGGTGCCACACTCTTAACCTCATTCCTGAAGAACTCTGGTCCCATGCGAATCAGCGACAAAAGTAATTGCCACCGAGTCAAATAATTCCTCCACACTTGGCTTTGGAAAGCCTATTTTAAGCAAAGGAGCCAATGTGTTTGAGAGACAAAGTGATTGGCAAGTGATGGAAAATCCAGGGGCTTCCTAACCTTTTTGCCTCGGGGGTTGAACCTTAACCCTAAAAGGCCTGAGGTCTGCGAGGGGGCTTCAGCCCAGCCTCTGCCCACCTCTGTCTTCCTGGGTTCCCTAGAACCAGGTCAGGAGAGGAGGGAGCTGTGAGCGCTCCGCAACTGGGCTCCCTTCGCGGTGGAGGCTGGGACCGGGTCGTTGGAATATCCCCGCAGCTAAACGTGGTAGTGCTGAAAATAGAGGGGTTTGATTGGCCACCCCGCCCCGGGTGGGGGTGGGCTGAGAGGTCATGTGAAGGCGTCAAGAGGGCAGAAGGACCGTGAGTGCCCTTCAAGGTCAAACACCACCGTGCTCTCTCTTTGTCCGGATGCCAGCATTTCACAGCTACCCCAAAGGGTGTGGGAACAAAAATTACAGGTGCATTGGGTTAATTATGCCCCTTACTTAACTTAATTGCAGGCTCAGACAACCAGGTGGTCATTATTTTGATTGGTCTCATTAGGCAGATGTGTTCACAAGCAGCTGCATGCAACGTTTGGGGCAGGTTCAGAAACAACATGTCCAAGAAAGTCCGGTTGAAGCCTTTGAAAAATCTGTCCTCAGGGTTGCCGGGGTGGCTCAGTCAGTCAAGTGCCTGACTTGATGTCAGCTCAGGTTGTGATCTCAGGGTTTGTGAGTTCAAGCCCTGCATCAGGCTCCCACGCGAATAGCACAGGTAGCCTGCTTGGGATTCTCTCTGTCTCTCTCTCTCTCTCTCTCCCCGTCTCTCCGCCCTTCCCCCACTCAGGCTGTCTCTCTCTCTCTCTCAAAAAAGAAAAAAAATTTGTCCTCAGATGCATAGTGAGTTCAAACAACTAGTATTTTCCATGACATAAACACTTCAAGTCCCGTGATGACAGGTGGAAAAGAAAAAGAAACCTAAAAGGTCCGTGTGTACAAAGGAAGGCAAACCGATGCTGGACGGCAAGGGGTTTCTGGTTTTGCCGGGGATCAAGCCACCTCATTAAGTCAGCAGAGCAGCCCCAGTCCCATTTTTGTGCGTAGGCTGAAAGAGACTGTAATGTCCCTTCTCTTCCTTGCCTGTGAACAATGAAGACAAGGTTCGTCTTCCTGCCTTTTTATAACCAGCTGATATTGGGGGCATCTTGAACTTGCGGTGCTCAGCTTACATAACCGTGTTCTTCAGGAAGCTTCTTAAGCCATCAGGCAGGCTAGAGAGAGAGTGTGCCGAACCTTGTTTACAGTAGAAGCTTGCAACACTTGAAAGGGGGAAGTAACCCCTGAAGAAAGCAGGAATCCGTACTGCAGACAGTCAGACTCGGATGGATGTCCTCGGGGAAAGCCCTGCCCTGGAAGAAAACCGTGAGATTCCGATACTGTACCATCAGAATCGATCCATTCTAAAACCCTCCCACCCCGGGGCGTTGCCGGCCGACCTCTAAGTGAGCCTGTAGGTCATGGCTTTCCTGCAGACCTCCGTTTCTCCAGCTGTGTGTTTTGGGGGCGACGGCACCACACTGTCTCCTTTTGTCCTGGGGGCCGGAGGTCTGTTGGAAGAAGTTCCCTGGCCCCTTGGAGGGGCCGCCCGGGCCCTGCACTGCCATCCGACTGACGCTCTGGTTTTGTTCCCGTTTAGATGAGTTCTGGTTCTCCGATGGGTCCTTATCGGATAAGTCCAAGTGCGCAGATCCTGGCCTGATGCCCCTCCCGGACACGGCCACGGGTTTAGATTGGTCCCACCTCGTGGACGCTGCACGGGCATTTGAAGGTAAAAAGACTCAGGGCCTCCAGGGCCTGGGGCGGCAACATAGGGAACGCGTCTGCTTTTCGGATTGGTCTGGGTTAACGTTTTGGATGCTTTGCACATCTTTGTGGATGAAAACGCGCAGGGGAAGGCTTGAGCTGTGACTAAGGGCGTTTCGTCAGGGAGACCGTGCCATTTCGTGACATGAGCACCGGACAAAGGATCCCAAACCCGCAATCCAGATCAGGTGCCAGCCCTGATCTGGGACGAGTCACTTCCCCTCTCTGACCTGTCTTCCTACCTGAAATGTGGAGGTGAATCTGTAGGACCCAGATTCTTCCCTGCGAGTGTCACCAGGGGAGATGGAGAGGAAGGGCCTCCAGAGGCCGCGGCTGCCTGGCTCGGTGGGATGGGCACAGCTTGAGGAGTCTGGCGGCTTGGTGTACATGCAGTGTGACGTGCCCCATCCCCGCCCGTCTTCCTCCTCCTCCATGTGTCCCTGACACACTGGACATGCCCATCTCTGAGGGCCTTTCCAGCCGCCACGCCCACGGGAATTTTCAAGGTTGAAACTGCTCCCATGACCCGGGATTGTGACCTGTGCCATTTGCTGGCGCTGCCCTTCTACGACGACCGCTGCCCCTGGGGTGACTGGTAGAAGTGACCGGGGAGGCGGGGCCTGTCTGCGAATCCCGGTGGAGGGCCACGTGTGGCCACCCCCACGGAGGGGAGGGGGCCAGGGGAGTCTGCAGCCGCCTGAGCAGCCCATCTCTTCTCTCCCTCTCCCCGTCCACTCACCTGCTTGGTCTCTACCCCCACCGCACGTCCAGGCTTCGGGACACAAAAGCACGTTCCTTTCCCAGAAGTGACTGGTGTTGCTGCCAGGTCAGGGTGCTGCCTGAGGTGGGGGTTGCTGCTTGCCCTGCCCCTCACTCTGCACAAGCTGGCCCTGCCGAGGGATCTGTTCTAGATGATCGGGATTGGTGTCTCTGGTCCTAAGTTCCCGTGGCGACAGGGGGAGGGGGAAGGCTACGTGGAGGCTAATTCAGACACCAGGGGCGTGTAGCTCCAGTAGATAAGCAGAGAGAAACTCTGTTAGGAAGTTTCTGCAAATTGAACAGGCTCTTACTGCTCCCTTAATAGGAGTGAGGGTCTTGGGTTCACTGCCTTGCAAAGTACTCCATTCCATGTGGAAACCTCAGAGTGCCCGTCTGCTCCGCGATGCAGCCTTCGTTCCCTGACATTACCCGAAGTTGGTTATAGAACCCCAGGCCCTCGGCCCAGTTACTTCCTGTGCTTCCAACGCTGACCTAGATGCGACCTAGCCCCAGGGGGCAGGAGCGCTGTCTTTACCTCCGTCCGGAGCAGCCCAGGCAGCAGGTAGCAGCATTTTCTCTGGCCCGTTCTTTGCACGCTGTGCTGGCTTACTGCCCCCGGGAGAATATGAGAACATCTATTCTGTCCGCTGCGTTTTTCTCGGCTGCGTAAATATTTGCACGGTACTTACCGCGCTGAATTCTGCTTTATTCACTTGTCTGTAGCTTCTTACTAGGTGATGAGTTTCTCAAGGGAAGGCTGCTTGTTTTATGTATCTTATCTTTATTTATCAAGCACATGGCGAGATAACTGAATGAGAAAAGCTAGTACCGGAAGATAGGTACCCAACGCACAGGATACTTGAGCTATTTACCTACTCGTGGCATCGTTTTTGACCTCTGAAGACCCTTTTGCATTTTATGCTCATTTTTCGGACGTAAAATATTTATCAGCCTATCTGCGTATCTACTCGCCACCCCCCGTTTGTGTCTTTGCTTGGTTCCCTTCCACCTCCTCAAGAATAAAAGCACTGCTCTGAAACAGATCTTTGAAGGAGAGGGGCTAAGAGCGGGAAGTGCAGAAACCAAATTGGCACGTGCGGCAGTGACGAAGGTGTCCACCCAGGGACTCTGGTCACAGTCACAGCTCAGCTGCTGGGCTGTGGGCCTTTGGACAAGTCCCTTAACTACCACAGTACCACACTATGGGCCGACACCGAATGTTCGGCGGTAATCCTCGGAAGTACCTGATTAAATATTTGCATTGGGCTGCATTCAGTCTTCTTGACCAGAAAATGAACACGTAAGGCTTCTGACAGTCTTAAGCACCCCCCCTTCGGCAGTTCAGGTCTGTTCATCAGAGAGGGGTTGTGAGCCGAAGTGAGGGTCTAGGTGGGCGTTGGCGCCCACAGACAAAAGAGAAAAAGCATGACGTGGAAACCCCAGAGAGCCAACACCTCGCGTGCATTGGCATCAGAGCCAAACAGGACGAATGTGGGGTTCTGCCTGCCAGGGGAGCGGACTTCGGTCGTCTGACCCTTCCGAAGTTTCCAAACGCTTACAAATCAAAATTAGAGGAATTCTCGGTGCTACTCTGCAGGGCAGCGGACCACAGCACGCCGTCTTGAGACCACAGGCAGCTTAGGAGAAGTCAGCTGGGAATTTGCAGCTCCAGACATTTGCTAATCAGATCGTCTCGTGTCAGTGCCACTCTGACAACGCTGGCATGGTGGCGAGTGGGTGTCATCCATCACCTCAGCACTTTAAAGAGAAACGTCTTCACCGAGATAACCCACTTGCCCTGCCTGTTACTCGATCTTTCTTGTACCAGTTCCCAGAGCCCTTTCTGAGCTAGACTACACGGGATAAAGATAGTCCAGAAAATCCCCTATGCGTCTGTTTAATTGCTACAAACTAATAAAGGCAGTTCAACATGCCTCACTGAGCTCAGAATGCTCTGGAATAATGCGGTGCCCGTCCATGGACGTGAGCAGTCAACACATCTCAAAACGGGCTTAAAAAAAAAAAAAAATGGAATGTGTCTGCCTACTTAATACCATGACCCTCATAGAATCCACCCCTGTGATTCGTGCAAGCAGAGACGCCTCTCTCCCAGCGATCTACCTGTTTTGTCTTCCAAACTTGTGATGTGTTGGGCTTTGCTGACGAGCTAAACTTGACACTGGACACAGGAGTGTAAGAGCTTAGATCTTTTACTATGCCATTCAGCAGTGGAGCAGAGGCACCAAAATATCTGTCCCGATCATCGTTGCTGAAATATATTGACACTCTGTTCGTACAGAGAACATAACGTATACCCTGTGACTATGAGTGGGGCGTCTCCAACGATGAGGAGTGTTTCCATACCACCTTTCTGACCACAAGGCAATGAAAATAGAATTAAATAAGAAAACTGAGAAGCAACACACACACAAAAAATTCTAAGCATTTGTTAGACTCTTGATGTAATTCATAATAATTATTCTAGGAAGAATTCAGGAATATGAGGCCATTTTTTTTTTCCTTTTTTTAGTGAGTGATGATACAAAGATACTACCTATTAAAATCTTTGGACTGCAGCCAGAGAACAGTCCTTAAACAAAAATGCGCTGTTTTCAGAAACATGTGTTTAAATGGGGGGAAAAAACACATGAAAATTAACCAACTTAACCGTGCTTCAAAAAGATTCTACAGGGGCGCCTGGGTGGCTCAGTCGGTTAAGCGTCCGACTTCGGCTCAGGTCATGATCTCACAATTCGTGAGTTCGAGCCCCGCGTCGGGCTCTGTGCTAACAGCTCAGGGCCTGAGCCTGTTTCAGATTCTGTGTCTCCCTCTCTCTGCCCCTCCCCCGTTCATGCTGTGTCTCTCTCTGTCTCAAAAATAAATAAACGTTAAAAAAAATAAAATGAAAAATAAAAAAATGAAAAACAAAAAGATTCTACAAAAGCTGTGAAAGCAAACAAAGAAAGAAATCAAATAGATTTTTTGGTAAACTGGCAAATGAATTTTCAGTGCAATTTATAAGTAAAGTCAGTGATTAATTTTCTTTGAATATTGATAAAGCAACATAAATTTGATCAAAAAATGGAAAGTACAAATGAACTCTACTTTCTAGAACTGGGAAGAGAAATTAGTATTCACCAATACATAAGAGAAATAGAAAAATTACTAATGAATGTCAGGGTTATATAGGAAGAAATTTGATAAATAAGATAATTGGGTATTTCTTGCAAGAAAACGGGGGAGGGAGCCTAAGAAACCATAAAAGGCCCAAATATAGAGGGCACTGAAAAGTTATCTAAGAATATCAAATCCCAAATGTCACCTGAAACTAATACGTTTAGAGTTAATTGTTTTCAAAGCTTCAAGGAATAATGATATCCCTGTATAAATTTTCCTTGAAATTCAGAAGCAGCCTAATAATTGCATAATAGGATTCTTTCCTGATAACACGCAAGAAAAGAAAATCAAAAGACAATCTCAGTCATTAATAGTGATGTCAAGCTTAGATGAAACTCAGTAGGAGATTGAAGAGATTATTCATTGTTATTGGCAAGAGTTGAGCTGGTTTAATAAAAGACAAACTTTTAATTATAAAAAGTTATAGTGGCTGAAATAATTACAAGTTATCATACCAATTTCCCCAAAAGAGCTTATCTAATAGAATTAAGACCTATTTCTAATAAAAATTAAGATTTGAGAGCTACCTTTAAAACCTAACAAAGAATATCTCCTTTATGCCAAAGAGTTACATAATACCTAATGGAGGACTGTTTATAAAAAGCAGGTACCTTCAGTCCAGAAACTAAACCAGATCATGCTTTGAGACTGTGTCCTTTAATTAGGGAGCAAAGTACTTGACATTTATATGAGCAATGCAAAGAAAAAGGAATAAATTTTGGAGGTGAAAACATATATTTACATATGCTTCTATATCTAAAAAAATATGAAAGTTAAATTATTCTGATTAAGAGCACAGTTATCGTGATGAGCTCTGAGAAATGGAAAGAATTGTTGAACCGTTATATTGTATACCTGAAACTAATATAACACTGTATGTTAATTCTACTTGAGCTAAAAAATATATATATAAATCAAATTTTAAAAATGAAATTATCCAAGATTATAAAACAAAGTGACCAGGTAACATATTTTAAAATACATTTCATATTTTATAAACCTTGTTTCAAAGCGTTGTTAATTTTTTCAGTGATCTATTTCTGCATAAAAATCACCCCCAAATTTATGGCTGGACATAATGGTTTATCATGTCCAGTGATTTCTAGTTAGTTCAGCCAGTGGTTCTCCTCCCTGTGGTTTCAGCTCATGCAGCCGTCTTCAGCTGGAGCTTGACCAGAACTGGAGCATTAAAGGTGACTTCACTCATGTGTCTGTAGCTGGACCAGACACTCTTGCACCGGAACAGTAACAAAGGGCACTTTCGATATATCTGTAAGATCAAATTCTACATTCTTTGGAAATTAAGCCATCATTAGAGTTATAATCCAAGAAAGCAAAGGACACTTCAATAACCGAAACCCTACTGTATGTAAGAATAAGAATGGATAGGAAGCTTACGGTAAGGATGATGAATCAATTAGTTTCCTCGGTTAATTTGTGGATTTAGTACAATTTCAATTCAGGTATTTAAAGGTTATCTTAAAGAGCTTAATTGCGCCCAGTTGGAAATAGATGAAAAATATTCCACACACAAAAAAAGTCTGCTGTAAATCAATAATAATTAGCATAGTAGTGATTTTTAAAAAAAAAATAGAAATAAGGCCTTTTGGAGACAGAGGAAGAGCTCAGACCAAAACTCTAAATATAATTTAGAGTTAAATGGGAAAGGAATTTATATATACTACTTGGGTTCAGGATTTAGAAGAGCCAGTTCTAGAAACAGTAAAGATTACCACTTTAGAAACAAGCAAATGCTTTAATTACTGATAATGAGAGAATATACAAAATATAATATGGCCAGGTAAAAGAATTGAAACATTAAGATTTTTATGAACTTGAAAGAGAACATTCAGATAAACAGGGGAATATGGGGGAGGGGGGATTTGTAGTAAACGTGATGGGTAAAACCAGACTATCCCAAGTGCATGGAGGGGCCTAGCCAGCAAAAAACACCAAATCCCTGATAACCAAACGGTCAAGGCATATGGACGCACGGTCCACAAAAGTGGAATTACAAAATGAATAATCAGTATTTGAAAAATGTTCAACCACACATGTAAATTTAAACTGATAATGAGCTACCAGCTCATACCTTTGGAAAATGAAAACTGAGGCCACCGATCCAGGAAGCGAGGAAGAATACTCAAAGCCGCCATCATGACAAAGATTATAAAATGATCCGCCTTCGTGTGCAGACAATAGGACAGAATGTAGCTTGAGCCAAAAAGTGGACCCACCGTTTGACCAGAAATCTAATTGCTGAGAACTCGCCTACTAGAAATAGATCACCAAACTCTACCCCTAAGACCAACTGTCAGAGAATTTGGCATCTCCTTCATAGGCCTTTGAGGTCAGGTGCAGTGAGCCCGTGCCCCCCCATTCAGCCGTCCTGCCACAGTCAAGTTCCAAAAACGGGCGCAGTCACAGTGCAAGTTTGTTGGAGTGTGTGTGTTGCCCTTGTGTTTGTCGGGGATGGGGATGTGACATATGTTTTGCACATCAGAATTCGCGAGTGAAATTTCTGCTCTAGGTGATACGGTAAGATGGTCACTTAACTGCCCTTGCGGGCATCATTCCTTCATTAGCTGGAATAATGTGAGGCGTGGGTGCGCGAAGTAATAGAGACTAGATCTCACCCCCCCTCACGTGTGGGCAAGTGAGCAAACCCAGAAGAGCTGGCGGTGGGTCCAGCAGGGACGCAGCGGAAGGGGAGTCTCTTCAAGAGTGCTAGAATTTAAAATAGATCTCATTTACCCAAATAGCAGGAGTCGTCAGTTTGCGTCTTCTCGAGCGTTTGTTGAATGGATAACGTTTTAAATGAAAACAGGCTTTAAAAGGTGAAATTACCAACGAATGACAGGAGACTCTGGATTTCAGAGTCACACGCCATCAACAGGCCAGACTTTACTCCCCTCTGGATGCCAGCCTTCTGCTGTTCCTTTCCATGGGCCCATCTTCCTTTCCATGGGCCCATGGTTGTGTGCCTGTGGGTGTCTGTAGGCGGGACACAGCTCATTTATCAGGCCCCACTATCAGAATGAAACATTCCACGTGAATGTATTTCCCAAAAAAATACAAGTTTATGTTTTTAATATATTATGTTCCATATGCCCTTGGTCTTTAAAGAGAATAAGAACAAATTTTTATAATGAGAACTGTTTCAGTTCTGATGCTGCGGCTTAAAACTTGATAAAATAGCTTAAGTTACTGATAGTTGAACACTATGAGAAAGAGGGGGGGGCACAGGCATAAACAAAATGTGGCATACCGCATAACTCCCGAGGTAACATAATTGGTTTAAAAAAATGGAAAAGAAACAGGACTACTACTTGGATGAAAAACGTAAAGTTAATGTAATATTAGTAAATAGACTTAAGTGATCTAGAAAGTAAGGAACTGTTTCAGGCCAATAATAATAGTTGTATCTGAAATGGAGAAGAATTCCCACACTTTGCTTTGTTCATTACTCAAAGGTAGACTCCAGACCGCGATCTTTCAGCCTTCGTGAACAGGCTGCAAAAGGCCTAGACCAGAGTATTTATTAAAAGTGCAGTGTAACCCTTTTTTTTTTTTTCTTTCCTTTCCTGGTTGCTGGTTAAGTCAGCTTCTACGAGGACAGTGCCTTTAATTTCCTGCATATAGCTACAGAGCCCCAGCTTTTCTGTAATTCGTAGCTACCGCAGAGACGTCTTAGAAGAGCATTGTTTGTGGAAACAGGTTTAGTCGAACTGAGCCTCACACTTGCATGTCCTGTGTGCTCTGTGTCTCGTGCATATACCCTTCTGCTAGTTCATGCCCTCAGCAGACATGACTAATCGATCAGCGGATCAGATCACTCCCTCCCTCCCTGATGCGGGCTTGGCCTTGCCGTTCCCTCGGTGCTGCTGCAGGCAGCCTGTCTGGGTCCCGGGAGTTATTCACGGGCAACTGTTTTGCCATCTCAGCTCTAGATGGATGTGGGATATCTCGCTGACTGTTTGTTCATCCTCTTTTTTCGTGCCAAGTGCACTAACAAGAAACTACACTTTAATAAGGTTTTTCAAAGATGATTTAAAGGGATGGACTGTTCCATGTGGAAGCCGTGCCCAGTGTCCCCCAACCCCCCTAAGCCAGATGTTCTTGCACAGCGAACAGGAAGGAAAAGGAGAAACAGGCTGTGTACGTAGGTTGAGCTGACTGTATCTGCTGTGCTAACCATTTACATGAAGTTCACGCTCCCGCGCCTGTCTTCTTACGGTCTGGTCTGTGCCATTTGGTTCAATGTCAGTAATTACTTGGTTACTGAATATTCATCATCACAGAAAGAAGCTGTGGGAGAATAAAGCTTCCACTGGAAACTGTCACTATGGTTAAGTATTTTACAGAGTTAGTTCAGTGTCTGGACTTAATCAAGCAGCATTCTGTTTGGATTTCAACCTACCAGCTTTTCAGATCCACAGTGAAATCCTCTTTGTGAAACTACATTGCTGGCAAAACTCCCTTTTTGGCTTCTTGCCTCCTGACCAGTAGGACCTTATTTCTCCCCAAGGAATGTTTGAATGACTGCCAGCAGCAAGTCCTGTCTCTGTCAAATATGTGGATATTTTATCAATTAAGGTAAAAATAGAGGAAGCAAGCTAAGACATTTTCATCCAGATACTTCGGAGTGACCATCAGACTCAAATATGTTAAGAAAGATGGAAACTGACCGAATTATCACTGGATTGTATAAAATGTGGATGAGTCCGTGGAACTCTTCTAAAAATTTTTTTTTCAACGTTTTTATTTATTTTTGGGACAGAGAGAGACAGAGCATGAACAGGGGAGGGGCAGAGAGAGAGGGAGACACAGAATCGGAAACAGGCTCCAGGCTCCGAGCCATCAGCCCAGAGCCCGACGCGGGGCTCGAACTCACGGACCGCGAGATCGTGACCTGGGTGAAGTCGGACGCTTAACCGACTGTGCCACCCAGGCGCCCCAAGGAACTCTTCTAAAGAGTAATAGAAATAAATCCTTTATCTGTTTTGACATCCCTTTTTTGTCAGTAATTGTACTGTAGAATCAAAATATATCTGCCCTTGATTTTTTTTTTTTTCTTAAGTGTGAGGTATTCCCTTATTTGGTATCGTCACAGAACAGAGGGTTATCTTGGACATCGTGGCAGCCTGGACCCTCCCCACCCCTCCCCCGGAGCTGCTCACCCCCGGCCAGTACGCCCCATCATTCCTGCCCCCACCTCTGCTGCCTGCACCCTGCCACGTGCAGAAGTAGGCAATACCCAGATTGTGCTGTTAGTCTTAATTAAATTACACATTATTTCATCATGTGCATAAACCCTACCAGTCGGTACCAAACTGGGAACATGACGGTCTCCCAGGAACTCCTAGTTACAGAAGATTCGTCTTGTAGATCTGAAGCGTGGAGGACAATCTGAAAGCTTTACAGAAACGTTTGTCGAAGGACACCTGCGTACCTACCGCAGGCGTTGGGAAATCCGACGTGGGAAAGCGCGATGCGTGGCCAGAGAACTCTGTGTCCTTAGCACCACTTCCAGGAGGCCCGGGCCCCTGGTGGGTGCTTCCAGCACAGTGCCCGTGGCGATCCAGCTCGCTTTCCTTCCTGCCCTGGCAGCCTCCACCATCCTTTCTAATTAACAGGAAGTGCAGGACCCTCCATAAACCAGACAGGCAGGTAGCCTCATTAGGAGACTCGTCCGGCAGCCGGAGGGAGACAGGGTGGGATAAATTAAGAACAGAGCACCCCTGACACGGACCCGAATGCAATTTCTCAGCCATTAATCAAAGCATATGAAAAAGACACCACAGCACTAATACACCTGCTGTATCCCTCGGATTCCAACTGTAGATGCATATGTGGGCTCAGGCACCAAGAAAAGAGACACCGGGGAATGCAGGAAGTGAATAATTAGATAGATTCCTGCTTCTCACCTCCACCTTGTTCCAATGTGGGACTGTTTTCTGCGTGGCATTCAGCATTTCTGGACCGATGCCCTTGGGTCAGCATTCAGCCCCCAGAGCTGGGCTAGTTCTGGTGCCCCTTCCAAAGAATAGGACGTCCCCTTTCCCGCCTAGCTCTGGAAACATCGCATGTGAGGTTAGGGGTGCCAAGAATAGAAATGGCCCCATGCCGAGAAAAGGCAGAGTGGTCACGCTGACCTTTGTTTCGGCTGCTGGAAACCCTGTGCCCCTCGTGTCTTCCCCTGATGGTTTCTAGAAAGATTAGGCAGCTAATCTCCCTCACCGCCACTATTTTACGTTTGCAGAGTGGGTCATTTAAGCAAACCCCAAATGGTCACAGCTTCTTCCTGTTAGATTTGCACGTGTGAGGCACCCCGCTTCTCGTCGTTGTACACGACAGCGTGCGTCCAGCCAGGACCGTCGCACGCGAAATGTTGGACCACGTTGTTTGGCATCGCATATTGTTGGCAGTCAAGGGCACAAGTCCCCGTTCGGCACAAGTGCGCACGCATACGCGCACGCACAGGCTGTATTTGAGTCATATGTGGGCTTCTAGTCAGGCGCCTAGAGATACCACTGTTCATAGGAAATTCTAAATCTTATTTCAGGTCTTGACTCAGACGAAGAACTTGGGCTGCTCTGTCACCACACGTCCTATCTAGGTGATTGTCCCGGGCTCGCCGCGGGCTCTTGATGTTTTGTAACCGTCTCTTTATTTTTCACGTGTCTGCACGTCTGCATGGTTATCTGAGCTCGGAGGGTTGGCACGCCCAGGGGACGTGGGTCCTGGCTGCTGCTGTGTCTCATGCTCCCCTGGCCGGGGCGACAGCTTGAGGAGAGGTCCGTCTCCTGGGTTCTGTTAATCAGCCAGGTCATCACGCGACGAGGACGCCGTTATTCCACGCGCACAGCCGGCAGCTTTGGCATTTCTTGGAATGTGGAAGGAGGAAAGCAAATTGGCTCTAGCAAATCGAGGATCTGCTCATTGTCCCCATGGCTGTGATGTGCGCATGCCATACAGCCCCCAAGGACAGCCAATCCTGATGCTTTCTGATTGTCAGCAGCTTGCCTGAGTTTGTTTTTCTTTGTTTTTTTTGTTTTTTTTGAAACAGGGCAGTAACTGATTGGGGGGGGGGGTGGGGTAGGTAGGTTAGTGACTAAATTCATGTCCACAAAGAAACATCGCCTTGCAGCTATACTAAACTTCTGTGTGTGTGTGTGTGTGTGTGTGTGTGTGTGTACGTGTGTCTCCTTCTCAGACCAGAGAGTGGCATCCTTCTGCACCCTGACAGATATGCAACACGGGCAGGACCTGGAAGGCGCACAGGAACCGGCTTTATGTGTAGACCCAGGCAGCAGCAAAGATTTCATGGATGCAACTGGGTATGTGAGCCCCTGTCGACCCTCCCCCTCTGCTCCCCGGGCCCACGAGTATCAGGGGTTCAGCAAAACCCCAGGAGACCATTTCTGCTCTGTGTTCCCCTGGTCCTTCAGGATCCAGATAGGGGACTGAGTAGGGCTGACTGGGCTCCCTCCGCTGCTGGGTGGCTGGCTCTTGGTTGCATTAACTGCTCTGCCCTGTGGGCGGCTCCTACCTTGCTGACCAGTCTCCCTCTACCGGGCTGTACTTGGGGACCTGCCAAGGGCACGTTTCCCCCCCAGAACCCTGGTCCTTGACCTGGCCTCGTGCCTTCTTCCACTGACGTGACTGAACCATCTCTTTCCCTATATTCTTGACAAGTCTATCACCCACAGAATATATATATTCTTTACCTAATTCGAACTTTCATACGGACTTGTGTTACCGTTAACTCGCCCATTCATCTTGGTTCATGATATTTTCTTGACAGAGAAAAACCAATTGGAGAAATCGAATCTGTATTTGGTTCCCAGGACTTCACTCTGGTCTACCTAGTCTCAGTTGGCTAAACTGATTTAGATAATTTATCTTTTGACTTTATTTTTTTTTAACTAACATCTATGCCCACAGAGATTCTGAATCCCTTTTTAAAATCAACAGAGACGCAGAAGGAATTTTCCACCAAAGCAGCGATATGTTCACTTTCCAAATGTGACATAATTTTATGTCTTTCCTCGTTGGGCTCTAAGCACATGAAATAATTTTTTGAGTGAGAACTTTACCAACAAGAACACTGAATGCAACATCTTAACTTCAGTGCCCTTGAGTCTTTCTGGTTCTATCCTTCTTCCCTAGGGAGCGGTCTCCATCAACACTGACCGGTAAAGTCAATCAGCTGGAATTGATTCTTCGACAACTGCAGACTGACCTTCGGAAGGTAAAGGGATCCATCGCAATCCATAATCAAAACTCTTGTCTTGCATAATCAACCCCTTCTAGCCAGTAGAATAAAAATGGAGACCCTCGGGAAAGATAACTGCCCCAGTCAAAGTAGAAAACAGTAGAAAACAGAGACTCCTGAGGTCTAATTCTGTTTTCTGGCCTCCAGCTCATGTATATCACTGTAAGAGGAGGCAAGAATTGCAATAAAGGGGACCAAATGAGGGGGAGCCCTCTGGGTGCCCAGTCTTCAGAGCCTAGTATTTTGTAGTTCAGTGAGTTATCATTTGTACCAACTATTTATGGGCTGACCTAAAAGGAGGCAGTTGCTCCTGGAAAGCCCGTTCTCCCCCAAGCTGTTGTATTCCCCCCGAGTCAGCTACATGAACCTCACAACTTCTGCCCTGCACGTCAACGTGTGCATGGTCAGGCCTCAAAAGAAATTAACTAATTCATTCCCGTCAAACATCTGCTGAACTCTTGTGTCGTCAGCACTGGGCTAGGTAACCATCGTGCTGTCCACGGAAATGGAACAGGGTGCGGTAGCAGAGGGGTGAAGGTGGGGCTGGGGGGGGGGGTGTCACGGGAAGGGTTTCGTTACCATTTTGTTTGTTGAAGAAGGGAGAGGTTACAGCTGGTGTCAGTGTTGATGGAGGGATCCAGTTGGGAAGGAAGTCACAGTATGCAGAAACGCGGGAGGGTCATGCCCTGATCTTGTGCACAAAGCTGAGGCTCGTCTTGATTCGGGGTCGGGACGGTTCATACAGAGCGACCAGAGTAGAGTGCGTGCGAGTGTGCACTCACACACGTGCAAACATACATTCACACACACGTAAGAGTTGCCCTCTAATGGTTTCTCTTTTTCCAGTCACGAGCTGAGAGTGAGTAGTGGTGGGAAGGAGTAGGAGAGGTGTAAGGGCAGAGGGTAAGGCCTAGAATAGTCAGTAAATTCGCATATGATAGGATTGCCAAGCAAGGCTGAAGGTACATTTGAATTCGCAGCCTTAATTAAAGCTTATGCAGTATCTGTTGGCCGAGTTGGGTGCTTCTTTCCAGCTTGGATGACCAGCTGTCCAGTTTGCCTGGGGTGGAGAGGTTTCGGGGCACAGAACTTTCAGAGTTAGAACCAGAAACGTCCCAAGCAAGCCGGGACGTCACCCTACCTCCAGCTGCAGGTGTAGGACAGTTGGAGAGTGGAACGTAACCAGTTTTGAGAGTTTAGACAGGAAGTCAGGACAAGGAGAGAGACAGAGTATGGGATTAATCTGAGGGACCTAGAGTGTAAGCTGGGTAAGGAGACATACTATCACTGCAGGGGACAGTGAGAATAAGGTAAGAGAGATTATAATAATCTAGAGAGATTATTCCAGACGGACAAGAGGTGGTGGTCAGGACATGGGAGGACGAAACATCTAGGCAGCTGTGTGGTTTATGGGTAACAGCAAGGTACAGGGTGTGGCCATGGGAGCAGGGGTTGAGGAAGGGTGGGTTTCCAGATCACAGAGAGGAAGTAAGGGAGAGACTTGGATTTAGAATCATCAACATACATGACAAGTGGCAGGGGAGAGAAGAAACGCCAACCACATTCTAGAATCTTCTATCAGTGATGAGAGGAACTGGAGATAGAGGCCCAACGGCGACGTCAGCGCTGGGCTTTCAGGTTGGCAGAAGGGGGGGGGCGGAGGGAGGGGGCAGCGTTCATGCAGCGCAGCTCCGGAAGCGGGGTTCGTCGGGTGCGTGCGTGACGCCGCCCGTGTGCCCTCTTCGCAGGAGAAGCAGGACAAGGCGGTCCTGCAAGCGGAAGTGCAGCACCTGCGCCGAGACAACCTGAGGCTGCAGGAGGAGTCCCAGACGGCCACCGCGCAGCTGCGGAAATTCACAGAGTGGTTCTTCAACACCATCGACAAGAAGTCTTAACCCGGCCCTAGCCCGCCGGGGGTGGGGGTGGGGGTGGAGGGGCGCCCCCGGGAAACGCCTCGAAGCCCCGGGAACTCGCCAACGCGTGGTCTTTCAGCGTGCTTGCAGCCGACCGTAGATGTGTTTTGGGGTTTTTTGGTTTTCTTTTTTGTTTTTGCTGTTCCACCCCGCCCGGCACCATCCACCCCGCCGGGCGGGGAGGCGACTCGTCCCTGGAAGCCGAAGCCGCCTCGCGTGACAGCAGAGAGGAGAGCGAGGCCGCGTGAAGATGAATGTAACCCCCCCCCCCCCCCCGGTGTCGAGATGAATGTAGCCGCTGGCGTCGGTCCCGGACCTCTTTGCCGTCGGGCTCCACGGCGCGGGTGCTGTGGCGCGGGCCGTACCTCAACAGGGAGGAGAAGGGGGGCTCGACCTGCTCTGGATCAGGTGACCTGGTAGAGATGTCCAAAGCAGATCGACCGCAGTTTGGGCTTTAGTATTGTAAAATAAACCCGGAGACAAATAATCAGACGTATACTTTAATGTTAAAGGTGCTCTATTTTTTTGGATGTACAGTAGTTTTATTTCTCAGCCACATTATCATAGCAATAAGAAAGAGGCATAGTAAATAGTAGGGAGAAGCCGCGTGGGGGGAATTTAAAAAGCACTGACGTCTTTAACACTAGTTTGTATGCAGTCGATTTCGAGACTTATTTATTTGCAGGAGCAAACGGTGCCTGAATATTAACAGTGTTCTGATTTAAGAAAAACCACACACACACACAAAACACACAAAAAGCTACACATGCCTTGTGTATGGCTCAGTGAGCGGTCCCTTCAACTCTTAGTTCACTGTGTTTAGTTACTGCTCTGCTGAAGAAGAGTACGCCTGCTTACGTTCTAGAACCTCCCGTCCGCGGGGAGCCCGCAGAATCACGTGTGTACAATGCCAAATTTGTTTCTCTTTGTACAGAAGCTTTGATGAAGTGTCTTGTATTTAACGCCCTTATTTAAGCTTATTTAACCTTAAATTGTTAATTTTATAAACTTGGGTTTGACCTGCACTATGATGAGGGAGGCGTAGGCAGCCGCAGGCTCTGGAAAGAGGGGCTTGCCCAGAACGGACTGAAGAGCAGGGCGGGGAACTCTAACAACCGGAGGCTGCTAGTAACAAGGTGTTTGTATTGCTTTACCATTTTTAACTGTTCTATTTGAGATGAACATACGTTTTGCTTTTTTAATAAATGTTCGAAAGAGCCCACCTAAGCAATGGCGTCAGGTGAATGCGGGTTTTTATCATCTGTGTGTCAAGAATTGGAGCGTGTGCGAATTTGTGCTGGCGTCACTTGCCATCTTCATCTGTGTCGAATCCGGGCTCATCTCCTTCTTCTTGAATCCCACGCTCATTTAAAGAGTAACTAGTCTTAACAGCCGCGGCTGCGTTCCGCACACTCTCCTCCGCGCTTTTTGTCAGCGGGATTCCCATTTTCCAGCGCGGCTAAACTGAGGCTCAAGTTGGATGACTTACCCCAGCCAGGAGTTTGGTGTTGAACCATAGGCCACGGTAGAGTCTGGATTTTGTTCTGAGTCAAAAAGGAGGCTGTCGAAGCAGAGAGGGGGCAAAATAAGACCTGTATTCTATTTAAGTTTATTTATCGTGAGGGGCAGAGAGAGGGAGGGAGGATCCCAAGTAGGCCCCACGCTGTCAGTGCAGAGCCCGGCGCGGGACTTGATCCCAGAACCGTGAGATCATGACAGGAGCCAAAATAGAGTCGGACGGTCAACTAGCTGAGCCACCCAGGCGCCCCTGTGTTTTAAAAGACTATTCACACTTCCAAAGGAGAATGGATCACCTAGGACAGGCGTCCGCAGACTTTTGTGTAGGGCATGTAATACATATTTTAGGGTTTGGGAGTCCTGTCTCTCTCGTATATTTTTAAATTCTGATCACCCTTGAAAGTTGGACAATCCATGCCACGAAGCTTTCAGGCCACCCACCGCCGTAGCTGGCCAGCCAGTTCCAAGAGAAAGAGTAGAAAAGAGAGACCAGTCCAGGTGAGAGGTGGGGCAGTGTAGGCTACAGGGAGGCAGGAAAGGCAGAGACAAGTAGGGGGCCACACGTGAAAGAACCCACAGAACTGCTGATGGGTTGGAGACAAGAGGGAAAGGTTTAATTTAGGGATAAGCCCTCAACTTCAGAAGACAGGAGGAACTCCATGTTCATCAGAGAGTTTTCCAAAAATATGCCCGGCCTTTATGATAAGAGCTTAACAGCAGGTGGTCGTTGGCAAGGTCATGAGAGCATCATGACCAGTGGGGGACGCGGGCAAGAAGCAGACAGAAAAGTTGACCTTGCTTAGAGGAAATAAAGGAATCTGACCGAAACCTAGCTGAATGGAGAGCAACCCCACCTTCCTAAAGTGTCCCTGTGGAATCATCCCTCAAGTCTGCCTCCAAAGGGCCATGCCAAAGAACATGGCCAAAATGATGTGGGCCTGTTAAACGTTTTCAAAGGGGCGTTCCCAGCCAACAGGCAAGCCATAGAAAAATCTCGTGGTTTTGTGCAACTTGACATCCTACTGAACACCGTTGGTTACAAAGTGTACCCTTTACCAATTAAACACGTTGACTTTCTGTAATGTTCACCGAGTACAAGCTAATTAGATATTGGAATGTATCCACTAAAATTATTTTTACTTTGGAATAATTAATATCCAGCAGGGTTTTTTTCTTTTTCTAACCATATGGAGTGATCTATTATGTATTAAGGCCAGTCTACTACGTGACAGAGTTAATTTGTATATTAGAAGCTTTTATCCCGCTATTCTCTGTATTAAGGTACAGGTTTATCATTAAAAATACAAGTTAAGGGCGCCTGGGAAGTTCAGTCGGTTAAGCGTCTGACTTTGGCTCAGGTCATGATCTCACAGATCGTGAGTTCGAGCCCCGCGTCGGGCTCTGTGCTGACAGCTTGGAACCTGGGGCCTGCTTCGGATTCTGTGTCTTCCTGTCTCTCTCTGCCCCTCTCCCAATTGCGTTCTGTCTCTCTCTCAAAAATAAACATTAAGAAAAAAAAATTTTTTAATACAAGTTAAATTGGGGAGGGGCATAATACCAGTGCTGTCTTTGCTGATATCACAATTATCCTTTGTCTTTTGTGGGTTTTTTTTTTAAAGTTTATTTATTTTGAAAGAGCGAAAAGAGGAGGGACAGAGGGAGAAGAAGAGAGAAAATCCCAAGAAGGCTACACACTGTTAGCATGGAGCCAGACCCAGGACTTGAACTCCCAAACCGTGAGATCACATCCTCAGCCGAAATCGAGAGTCGGACACTTAATGGACTGAGCCACCCCGGCTCAAATTTATCTTTTCAAATGCCAGAAGTCTGTTGTTCTAGCCTATGAAAATGCAGAAATTGATTGTGTATCATTCACCAAAGCCTTCATCAAATTCATGAAGCCATAAACCATAGCTTCTTGTCTGCAGAGCCAAAGAGCAATCTGTAAAACACAGTAAGAATAATGCCCTTGACACATTTTTTTTTTCACGAAGAACTACAACTGGTCCGTAGTTTAATACCGCAATATTAAAATAACTTGCTCCTGGTGTACCATGTTAGCGTGAGAAACCTGGAATTGAAGTTTAGAGTGAGAGCTGACGTAAACTTGAGCCTAGCCGGTGAATTCCCTAGTTTGGAGAAACCGTGGACATAGCCCCTTGAAGAGTCAACCCTATCCTTGTTCCAACCAGGTGGACGGCCCATGACTAGAAACGAGCTGCCGTCTTTGTGGGTCACTCTCCTCACCACGGCAGTCACCGTGAAATACATTTGGGCAGACCTTTGGAAGAGGAAAGGCCCACCGCTTGCGTCCCATCTTCTGGAGATGATGAAATTACCACGGATCCTCTGAGGCCAAGCCAATGTGTGCCCTTCAGAATTTCTTAAGTTGGGGGGTGGGAGAGAGGAGGAAAGGAGAAAGATTTTTACAGCTGCTCTGCTCCTTGGAATTACTGGTAAGGGTAAGTTCCAGTTCACTCGAGGGTGTGTGGATCTGGGGCTTAAAATTTCAAAACCGTCCCCCTAGATCTGGTAGACTCGGTTCACACATGCTGCTTACTTACTAGCGGAAAAGAAAGTAAGTCGAGTTGACCGGGTTTCATTCAACACCTGCTTAGAGGCAGGTGGGAGGTAAATGTGCTTGTTTATGCTTCACAGGATGGAAAAATGGTAAGAAACCTGCCCAAATGCAAGGCCTGGGTTAGGTTTCTGACCTGTGACCTCCAAATTAACCCAAAGACCGAGCTTCCTGACTTTCAACAATAGGAATCAGACAAAAGCTTAAGCACAAAGCAAAGTCTCCTCATGAATTCCATAAAAGGCTTAAATCATCAGCCCCAAAGGTGACATTCTTGCTTTTTAACATACAAGATTCGGGGACCTTTAAGTTACCTTAAAAAAATCCTTTAAGCCTCTTCCAGTGTATCTTAATATCAGAAAACGTACTGCGCTCTTAAATCCTTACAAACAAGGGTTGGGTAGAGACCTATTAGCATTTGCAGACTCTGAAAAAACACCAGCCTCTGTTTTTCATCCCTAATATCAGAGACCTGCCTAAAATGTGCAGACAGAGCAGCTTGGTTTTTCAGAAGAGCGAATAAAAAATAATCAATTCCCTTGACATGCAAATGTCCTTTGGCTGCTAAACTCTAGCAAAATTAAGGGTTAGACTACCAATATCCTGGGCATCAGTGCCCATCGATCAGACTGTGAGGCACCGGTGATTTTGTCGTTTGAATATCAGCTGCTCTCCCGGCCTCCTCGAATGCGGTGAAATCAGGACGAAGTCTGTGTGCTCAAGGGGGATTCAGGGTCCTAGCATTTCAGTAAATTATCTGCCTCAACTGAACGGGCGCCGGCTCAGAGAGAATGCCTATGAATACACTTCCGCAGATGGAGATTTCGGACCCTGGCAGTCTCCTCTGTCACTGTGCATCACAGAAATAGGGCCTGGGCGTCTGGGTCCATGCCCCTCTTCTCCGCAACCATGATCAGTGATAGCAAACCAAGCGGGACCTAGCCGAATGCTCCATTAAACTGAAATAATGAAACATGGCAGTCCTGTGCCCATCTAGGATCCGATTAAACACCTTGTAGGAGTCATTACTGAACCCCATCTGGGCTGAGAGCTTGCCAAACAGCAGGCCGACACTCACCGTCCCCACTTACGTGACTGTAGGATTCCAAGGCTGGGCATTCTATATCCCTTTAAGTCCTTGAGAACCCAAACAACGCTATCTATGCAGGAGAGGAAGCAGCAATTAGCCACAGCAGGGCACTGAAGCCAGTGCGTGTCGCCCCTCAACCCCTACTTGGTTCTATTTTGTTGTCACTCTTTTTTTTTTTTTTAAGTTTATTTTTGAGAGAGAGAGAGAGCAGGGGAGGGGCAGAGAGAGAGAGGGAGAAGAGAGAGAATCCTAAGCAGGCTGCAGACTCTTAGCGCAGAGCTGCACTCAGGGCTCGAAGCCACAAACAGTGAGCTCATAACCTGAGCCAAAACCACGAGTCGGGCGCTTCGCCGACTGAGCCACCCAGGCGCCCCTTCGTTACTCTTAAACCATCTGAAGGCCATTGTTCATCCAACATTGTCCTAAAACCATTTCATTTCTGAATGGGTGCTCAAAGTGGAGGGAAATAAACGGAGGCCTGGTAGTGACCCAAGTGAATAGACTGGCTCCATGGGGCCACACTGTTTATACTAACTCCATTAGGATGAGCTCCGAAATCAAGTGTTTCGCCCTAAGTTAACAGATCTTGTTCTGTTCTTTCAAAGCAGGAGCTTCTTACGTGATCTGCCCTGACCTGTAAAACTGAAGGAAACTTGGCTGTCCTAATTGTCTACTGTCTCATTGTTTGTATAAGGATTATTCCTTCCAGTGACTGGTTTCCATATGCAAAAATTACATTGCTTAAATATTATCCAATAACGTAGCCCGATGTGGAAAGACATCTACAGGAATTCTACCTTCTTTTGTCCAAAGAATCAATTTGGGTGCATGAACTTAGGGCTACCGTATAAATACATTATATTAATGGATGTGAGCCTCGAACTTACAGATGCACATTTTATTTATATGGGTATTTATTTGCCAATATAAACGGCCATTTTCAATACGCTTACTTGGAAAATTTGACAAAGCCAGCTCTCCTGCAATAACCCTGGGCTCTTATAGAAACCTGTTGCCTGTATTCTGTTCCGAGGCTTTGTCACACACAGCCTTGTTCCCTCCTGAGTTATGCCTTGTGATGAATTGTATTATAAAGGAAAGGACATGTAGAAAAAGCGTTGGTGACGATGACAATGAATGGAACTCTCATGTGTTGTTGATGAGAATGTAAAATGGCGCAGCCACTGTGGAAAACAGTATGGCGGCTCCTAAAAAATGAAACATAGAATGACCCTATGACCCAGCAATTCCACGTCTGGTCATTACCCCCCAAAAAACTGAAAGCTGGAACTTGAACAGATATTTGCACACCCGGGTTTACCGCAGCATTATTGACCATAGCCAAAAGAAAGAAACGACCCAAGTGTCCACTGATGAATGGAGAAACAAAACGTGATCTACCCATACAATGGGATTTTATTCAGCCTTAAAAGGGAAGGAAATTCCGACATTTGCAACCACTTGGATGAAGCTTGAGGACATCTTGTTGAGTAAAATAAGCCAGACACAAAGGGAGAAATACTCTATGATGCCCTGTACAGGAGATTCCTAGAGTAGTCAAATTCAGAGAGACAGAAAGTAGAATGGAGGTTGCCGGGGGTGGGGGAGGGGAAGTGGGGAGCTGTTATTTAATGGGGACAGAGTTTCAATTTGGGAAGATCGAGTTCTGTGGGTAGATGGTGGTGATGGTTCCACGCAGTGTGAACGTTCTTAGTGCCACTACATTGTAGACTTAAAAATGGTTAATCTGGGGCGCCTGGGTGGCTCTGTCAGTTGGGCAGCCGACTTCAGCTCAGGTCATGGTCTCTCGGTCCATGAGTTCGAGCCCCGCGTCGGGCTCTGTGCTAACAGCTCGGAGCCTGGAGCCTGTTTCGGGTTCTGTGTCTCCCTCTCTCTGACCGTCCCCCGTTCATGCTCTGTCTCTCTCTGTCTCAAAAATAAATAAACGTTAAAAAAAAATTAAAAATGGTTAAGATGGTACATTTAACGTCACATGCATTTCACCACGATTTAAAATAAAGGATGGGGGTGCCTGGGTGGCTCAGTCAGTTAAGCATCCGACTCTTGGTTTTGGTTCAGGTCGTAATCTCATGTTTTCGTGGGTTCGGGTCTTGCGTCGAGGCTCTGTGCTGGCAGCACTGAGCCTGCGTGAGATTCTCTCCCTTTCCCTCGCTCTCTGCCCCTCCCCCACTCACACTTTCTCTGCCTCTCTCAAGATAAATAAAACAAAACTTCAAACTAAAATAAAGGATGGGAAAGGGGACCTGAGCGAGTTACTTTGGTGGAACTTGAGAAGAAGGATAAGCACCGAGAAACCAAAAAGCTGAATCTCACAAAAAATAAAGAGTTGTTGGGACACGGCAGGGAAATATAAAAACACCGGTGACATGGTCTTTGGATGTTAAAGAGCATCCAGACTTTGATCAATTGCCATATATTCAGAGAGAAGACACGTCATCCCAGGAACTTTGCTCTGGAGCCCGCAGGAGAAGCATCGGAGGAAAAGGAGACCTTCTCCCTGAAGAGTGATTAATTTGGTAATTAATGCACAGAAGAGGAAGGCTGATTCAGAAATGTTTGCTCCAGGCCCTAAATTTTAACAGTTAGCTCTGCAGTTGGAGCATCTGGCAGGACGGCGAGGGGGGGTGAGCTAAAGAGTGAGGTCAGACACCAGAGCAGCAGGGGAAGGGATTAAAGATGAATGGCTTCAGGGGTGCCGGAAGATTCAGAGGCCCGGAAACCAGGGGCAAGAAAACGCTTTGAAAGAAACAAAAACAAAGGCCATTATGAGAAGGCCCCGGTACCCACTGAAAGAAAGAACCACCGAGGTGGGAGGGACCAACCCCCTTCACTCTATAGACAAGATGGCTGCATCCGACATGTATGGGTGGAGGGCTGGGGAGGTGATAACATGGCCTGCCGTAGCCTGTTCATTGGCCGTATCAAAGGACGTGTCGTGTTTGTGAATTTAGGGCACTGGTTGCATTTGGGGTGAGGATAAGGCTAGCCGGGGTAAGGGTTAATCAAGATCTGATGAATCTGCTTCAACTTAGGACAATCAAGACTGAAGAGGAAGAATAAGAAAGCATCATCGGCTACCCACGAGGTGGGAGATTATTGGAGAAACCCTAATTTTTCAATGCGGCCTTAAATCATAAACTAAACCCTGTAGGACCTGCTCACGGCCCCCACGGGAGCTTTCACGCTGGCCATCGAACACTTGAGTGTAATCAAGGCACAGAGGGAGAACAGGTCCGATTCAAGATCTCCGTTGCCCCACATCCCCACGGCAGAGGTGCGAGGAACATCGCTCAGTTCCCTGTTCTTCAAGAAGGCTCCCTACCTGGCTCTGCTCTTGAACGCAGCTGACGGAGCCCAGTGAAAATGGGGGATGGAATTTGTGCTTGTGAAGGACTGTGGGTCAGAGCCTCCGGGGCCTTCGTGTTGACTCGCTCGTGAGTACCTTTCCCTGGGAGGTCACGTCTCCCCAGTGCCACTAGGAGTTCTGAAAAGGCTGAGTAGCCTTTCTGTATCTTCACAGGACTTCTGTGGTCCCATGCTAGGCCATCTTGCTATCAGGGGACTGAGAAATGTCCACTGGTGCCCTCGGGTACGAATGAACAGGGGGCAGAGCTCATCCCTGCCTAAAAAGTGGCTTCCTTGGAGCCACCAGCCTTAACAGGAAGAGAAAGGAGACTGGGTGGTCACAAGATGCTGGCTGGCCCCACCGCTCAGGGCATGAATCCGTTGTGAAGCTAAGAGGCAAATAATCTTACACAGTTGCCTGGACAAGTACCTGACCCCCCCACCCCGCAGCCCCCAGATGTTGTTCCCTGCTCTCTTCCACCAAAAGCACTTGTGCGCTGAGGTTAGAAGGGGCGGAGCCTGGTCCCGAGAAAGAAGGTTGAGAAAGGTGCCGGGTGGGAGCTTGTGAAATGCACTTCTCTGCCCATCGTCCACCTGGGTGGCAGCTGTAAGGAGCCAGGGGACCACAGCCTACACTCTTTAAGGGGGATAGTTGGGCCTGGAATTTATTGTCAAATATCAGAAAACGCTAGAAGCAAAAATCCCATATCCGGACTTTGTTCTCAGCAGGAGCAGGATCTGGGATCTCGATTCTGGGTGGTCAATACTCGCAGGTACAGCTTTAGTTAGGAATCATGGGAGCTTTGTCCCGCGACTGGCACGCGTTGATGGTGTCCCTCCGGGACGTAACTCCTGAGCACCCCCAACGGCAATGCCCCCTTGCTCTCCTACCCACGCCCCCTGCCCAGCCCCCAGCTCCTTCTCACACACAGACTATTCTGGATGCTTGTGCAGGGCAGACACGGTGCTGGGCATTGGGGATTCGGCTGAGCCAGCCTCTGGGAGGTGGTGGTCGAGGGCAGAGATTCATGAATCTATGGACGGGCGACTCACGATGCACCACGGAGGGCGTGACGGCGCAGTAGCAACCAAGTACAGCGGGAGGAGAGGGGAGGCTGTGAGCCAGGATGGGCCGAGGAACGCCTTCCTGCCTGACCTCGTGCCTCGCTGTACCTGGGCTTCACGTCATCCCCTCGCCTTGTTGCAGAGACCTGCAGTGACTGGGCCCTCCTGCAGGCACCAGAGAAGAAGAGAGACCAACATCTCACAGCATGGGTGCCGGCCAGGAATCCAACAAAATGTGGGTGTTTAACTTTGTGAAGCATGTTGTCTTCCCGCCAGCGTGCACCAAGACGGAGGACGAATGCTCTGGTGGCGCCCACAAGTGCCTGCATGGGCAACGCACCGCGCCGGTGCGAACCCGACCCTCGCGCCCACGGTCACAGGTCAGTTCTTGTGCGTGTCTCCCGGGACTCGGTGGGTGGCTGTGGAAGGTAGGCCGGATGCGTTCTCAAGCGGGGACGCCAAGGCAGCCGGAGGGTGAGGAGGGGCGGGGAGCTGCCTCACTGGCCCCGGGGAAGGTGGGATCGATCCGAGCCCCCGCTGAGCCCCTGTGGCCCTGCCCTGCCGAGGGTGGGCCCGGGGGGAGCCACCGGGGAGACCCCAGGCGGCGGGTCCTTCCTCTCCCCCTAGGAAACCGGGGCCATCTGTGGAAACTGGGCTCCAGCCTCCCGGCTCACCGCACCAAGGCAGAGGTGGCTAGAGCATCCTCAGAGCCAAGAATGGAGAGGGACCCATCCCTGGCCAGGGACCAGCTCACTCTGCCAGCCCGTGTCCCTCGCCAAACTAAACGCCTTGCAGTGAAAGCATTTCCCCCACGCCCACCCCCAAGTTTAACATTTTTACAAACTGGCAAGACAGAAGCAATCTAGGGGCCTGCGCCTGGCTCCTGCGAGTTTGCAGGGCCGGCTTCCCAGCCCCCGCGTCCCTCCAGAGGCCAGGGAACAACAAGCGGGCTGTTTCCCGTGTGTGATGCTTCACGGAAGGCCCTCAGTCATGTCCACACCGTGGGAGGCTTGGGTCTGCCCGGTATTTCTGCCAGCTCTCCGGTGGGGACGTTGTCAGGCTTCCTCCGCGGAATCGCTTCCGTTAGAGCTGAAACCGCCAGCCCATAACCAGAGTCCACGCTCAGGGGAGTGGCGGTAGGATGCTCGGATATTGGCAGGACCGGAGACAGAGTTCCCTCCCTGGGGATGGCCTCCTGGGTTTTTTCCCTCCCCTCTGCAGGTGGGCTCTAACACATCAGTGCGGTCGGGTGCTAAACGCAATTGGCTTTGGGGTGGGTTCTCCAGACTCTGGAAGGAGAGAACAGAGCATGGTCTGGAGCGGGTCCGGCCTTCCTGGTGACCCCTTCCCAAGGAAGGGGCTGTGTGGCTGGGTGAAAACCGCCTGTGGCTGAGCAGACGGCATGAGCTCAGTATGCCGGTGTGGAAGCCTTCAGCCCTCTCCTCGCTCGGGCCGCGACTCCTGTGTGCGCGCGCGCTGGGCCTGAGTCTGCACTCAGAGACCCTACATCCAGGGTATTGTCGAACATCTGGGACCCCGAGCCTCGGCGGTGCACCTGTCCCTCAGGGGACGCTCTCTAACGCTCCAAACTAGGTACTCAAAGGAGTGTGCAATTTTCTCAGCGGCCCCTCTTTCCACCCACTCATTTTCAAACTAAAGGGATAATTGCATGTAGTTTTGCTATTTGTGTGAGAACGGGAAGGAGGGAAGAGGAGAGGCGGGGGAAGGACAGGAGCGGTCTGGGCGGGTGGAAGGAGGGTGTGCGTGCATTTGGCTATTGGGGTGGGTACGCGGAAGACAGGTCTTTGCCTCTGTCTCCCGGGACATTCACCACCTCCCTGCCCCCCACCCCCACCCCCGGCCGCAAGGACCCACTGCCGAGGCCACACCCCAGATCCGGTCTTTCCTTCACATCCTCTGCCTTTGAAATCCTCTGCTCTGATGCCCTCTCTGACCCCACCCTCACCCTCCACCCCCACCTTTCCTACCTTTACCCGCTCCCCGCCATTCCCCCAATGCCACCTGGACGTGTTGCCTGCCTTCTCGCGTCTTGAGGAGCCCTTGCTAACTACGTTCTTCTTTCTTTCCTTTTGAACCTCTAGGTCACGGTAAGGCTGCTCCCACGGTCTACACTGGCAGTCTGCATGCCCACCTGGGATAACAAGTACCGGCTTCCGTTGCCACCATTGCCCCTCGCCCCGATGGCCCCAGTGAAGCCCACTGGTGGTCACCCAGATGCCTAAACAAATAGTTGTTTACAGTTTTTATTTATTTAGAGAATGTCTGCACCCAACGTGGGGCTCAGACTCATAATCGCGAGATCAAGAGGCACATGCTCTTCTGACTGAGCCAGTCAGGTGCCCCAAGACATTTATGTTTAATAACGAGAGTCACCTTGTGTTGCAGATATCCTACGTGCCGGTCACTGGCACAGCGCAGTTTGGAAACTTCTCGTATTTCCAGACCTTTCCCAGGCCCTTTGGCCGTGTTGCTTCTCCAAGCACTGCTCCCCACCCTTCCTTGCCCCTCTCGTGCGGCCGGTCTTTCTGGGCCCCCTCCTCGAGCCAGCTCTCCCAGCCCGCCGAGGGTTTGGAGTCACTTACACAAACCGCCTTCGGCTTAGGAAGAGCTACTTTGGCTTCTCTTACCTGTAGCGAAACCTTTGCTTATTTCCCCCCATGTCTGTTCCAATTCCCACCTGGAGCTTGAGATTCCCAAACCAGAAGTCTGTGCCTCTGTGTCAATTAGCAGGCCTTCAATCGTAATTAACGGAAACCCAATTCCAACAGACTTGAACCTTCAGGGAATTCTTGGCTCTCAGAACAGAGAATCAAGGTCAAACAGGTTTCATCTGGTGGCAGAGCCACGCTCCCAAGGCCCTGACTCCTTCCCACGTCTCTGCTCCCATAGTGGCTGCGACAGCCTCCCCCGGGGTGGGGGCTGCTTTCTTCTTTGTCTCCAGGGAGAGAGGAGCGGGGTGACTGGGGAGAGGGAGAGAGGGAATGTCTCGGCCGCAAGAGTCGAGCGAGACTCCCAGAGTCCACTCGGAGGGGGCAACTTGGGCCACACCCTCATCTCTGAGCCAATCACGGCAGGCCCCCCGAAACTTGGGTCTGGGGTAGCTTTCCCCATGTGCACGCGGAACAGAGGAAAAGGGTGACTCCCCAAGCTAATGAAGGGGAGGAGTCATTGTGAGGTAGCCGACCCAACACCATCCTCCACCGCCTCCCCCAGTAGCTCGTGCCCTGTGTCGAGGTCTCCAGTCCGACCTACCTGAACAAGAGATTCTTCATTGATTCAGTTACTCTTTTCCTGATTCACTCATTCAACAAACACGTAGTAAGTGCCTACTGTCTACCCGGCTGCACATTTTCTATCCCTTGCAACCAGCCCATTACCTGACAGAGGGGGCGCCTAGTTCACGTTTGTGATCGGGGTGTGCCCATCCACGTGAAACAAATCCTAACGTTTATCCTGAGTGTCCCTTTATTTTAAGAGAGCACTTGAATTCTAGAAAAGTGTCTACGCTCCCGTCTGGCCTCCTTTCTGAACAAGGCTCATCCAACGAGACCTCTCTGGAGGGCTTCTGACGCCAGACTGCCTGGGTTCCAATCCAGGATGTCGGCTGTTGTGAGCTGTGTGACCACAGACGAGCTACCTAGCCTCATGGTGTCTCAGTGTCCCATTGTATAAAAGAAGGACGATAACAGTATCCCTGCTGTAGTGCTTTCGTAAGGACTAAAAGAGCCCAAAAAAGTGAAACACTTAGAAAAGTGCCCACACAAAAAGACTGCTCCGTACATGCTGGTTATCAATACCATTCTACACTCCTAGCTTGGGAGCCCCATCCATCCTCTTCGTGGCCGTGTCCCAGTGCCTAAGACACTGCCCCGTGTATCCCAGCGGCTCGACAAACATACGACAACGTATTAACTCCGCATTTCTGACTCACACTTCTCAGATTGTATTTTCTCTCCAACTGGCATGTGCGTGTCTTTACTACATCTTTGTTCAAATATTTGCCTTTTCCTTAGCACGCTGTCACCAGGTGACAGGTGCTGTTTGGGGGAAGGAGGGAGGGAATGAGGCCATCAGCGTCCAGCGCAGAAAGGCCATGGGAAGCACACGGCACCCGACCAGGACGTTCTGAGGCCACCGTAGTTCAGTTGCCTTTGCTGACAGCTTTCACGATCGCCTACTCGAGGGTCCACGTGCAACGCCAGGAGGAGGGGATCTCTGTTGTCACTGTCACCTTCAATAATGCAGCAGATCCTTGCTGGGCCTCCTTTCGTGGCACCGTAATGAACACGACTGAAACGCACGACTGTGCCACTGCGGACGAGCAGATCCCAATGGCCGTGTCCTCAAAAGTCAGAGGGATGAAGAGTGGACCGTGACATTCCAGCCTGAGCCAGGGACGGAGCAGCCCTCAAGGGATCCCAGCTAGTGGGTGTCTGTGTGTGTGTGTGTGTGTGTGTGTGTGCGTACGTGTGTGCGGAGGGGGTGGGCAGGCCCGGCGCTCTTCCTGAGACTCACATCAAGTGCTAAATACATCAAAGAATGACAGCACATGAGCCCCACGGACAAAGAACTTACAAATGCAGCTGAGGATAAGAAGTAATCTCCACCCAGGAATTCATACCATGTGTAGAAATGGTGTGCAGAATCATCTAATTGCCAAATTCCAGGCTGTTACAGTTAATCAGCTCTTGGTCATTCAGGCTGGTGGATTATCCAGCTCCCAGACTCTCTCTCTCTCTCTCTCTCTCTCCCTCTCTCTCCTTGATGCTCATTCCCATTCTTTCCATTCATGTGATAGAAGATTATGTTTGTAACCTTGATTGGGAAAGGCTTTATCGCACAATACGGAAAGGACACACCGGGCGGGACAAATTTGATTGACTTCACTAACTCAAAAGTAAGGATTTCTGTTCCATAGCTAGCATCTGAAACAAAGTTGGCAGAGGGGTGAGAATACTTTCTGGGATAAATTATAGCCAGTTTTCTTTTTTTTTTTTTTTTAATTTTTTTTAACATTTATTTATTTTTGAGACAGAGAGAGACAGAGCATGAATGGGGGAGGGTCAGAGAGAGAGGGAGACACAGAATCTGAAACAGGCTCCAAGCTCTGAGCTGTCAGCACAGAGCCTGACGCGGGGCTCGAACCCACGGACAGTGAGATCATGACCTGAGCCGAAGTCGGACGCTTAACCGATTGAGCCACCCAGGCGCCCCTATAGACAGTTTTCTAGAACTGGTGAATGTTTGTATTCAGGGTAATGTGAAGGGCTCTTGCAAATTATCCAAGCGAAGGAGAGCAATAAAAACTGAAAAGCAGGCCATGTATGTGAATGGGTAGCCAAGTCACAGAAGGGGCAATGCCAAGTCTAATATGAAGTATCCGAAGAGATTCTCAGCCTCACCAGCAATCAGAGCAATGCAAATGAAAATCAGAGAAATTAAATTACCCACACCGATTGGCCAGAAAGCAAAAATCGCATGGCAGCGATTGGTGCCGAGGACGTGGGAGGGGGCCGAAGCTCTCAGGCATCGCCTGTTGGAGAAGCGATAAGTGTGGCCATTTGGAAGGCGGCCAGGCAGCGTATAGTGAAATCTGGGAAGGAAAGCCACACCACACATTTTCTCGCACGTGTATATCGTACATGTTTGTCAAGAAAAAGTTGCAAGTTTGTGCAAACGGAAACGTGTGTGAAGATACGGATGTCATGGTGTCGCTTGTGAGTGTCAGGTGCTGGGCCAAACGTAGGCGTCCATCCCTAGAAGGGAAAATAACGCGTGATGCTGTTTCCACGGAATGACTCCCTTCCTGAAGGCATAGACGAGGCCTGGGTCGCCAACCAGGAGGTCTCAAAAGCATAATGGGGAGCCCAAAAGGAAGGAAAAGGAAGGGAATGCTATCACAACGCCATTGGGATGGAATTTGAAACAATTCTCCACAAAGCAACAGAGTATGTTTCTTGTAATTCTCAACATGCAGGCACTAACCTAGTCGACTGGATGGGTCCATCGGAACCTCAGGAAAGCAGATGCTAAGGGCTGGTGGGAGGGATTGAGGATGGGGGCTAATGGGGGGGGAAATAAATTGAAACGAAGAAGCAAAAGAGGAGACTTCTGTGGATCTAAGTTTGCCTTGAACTGAGAAGCGTGGTCAACTCAATTCTGTGCACCGAGAGACAGGAAAGAAGGAAGCTCGACCTAGCGACCCCCTGTTCTCTCCTTGTTGGTCAGGCCCCGAGGCAGGTGCTCACGGGGGACCAGCTGCATAATTTGCACGCCCAGTGCAAGGTGGAAAACACAGTCTCCTTGTTAGACAGCAAGGAGACGGTGCTGTTGAAGATACTAAAATTTAAAACGTCTTTTCTTCCACCTTCTCTCTCTCTCTCTCTCTCTCACTACCCGCCTGCCATGGCAGTTTTTTTTTTTTAATTTTTTTTTTCAACGTTTATTTATTTTTGGGACAGAGAGAGACAGAGCATGAACAGGGGAGGGGCAGAGAGAGAGGGAGACACAGAATCGGAAACAGGCTCCAGGCTCCGAGCCATCAGCCCAGAGCCCGACGCGGGGCTCGAACTCACGGACCGCGAGATCGTGACCTGGCTGAAGTCGGCCGCTTAATCGACTGCGCCACCCAGCCGCCCCTGCCATGGCAGTTTTAATTTGCTATTTAACATCTCCCCCTTGGACACAGGATGTCTGTTGGGTGAGGGCAGACCCTCTCAGGCTCCTGGGGACCTCGCCCTGGCGATCCTCGACAGGATCCCTCCCCGTTTCTGCCAGCCAACCATAGTGAGGGACCATGGCCCAGCCCATGGCAACCCCCCCAAGCAGTTGCAACCTCCCGGCCAACACGTGTGCTCGATGCCTGGATCTGGGGAGAGAGCAAGAGGCTGGCCCACACTGGGTCCCGCGCTCTTACCATATGGAAGGCCGACCTTGACTCCCCCAGTGCCTGTGCTCAGCTCTCCACTCGCTGGGCAGGAAGATGACAATGGTTGGAGGGGGCGTCCAGCTGGGACCTGCGGTGCCAGAGGGTAGGCGAGCTGGCCTCGGAGGACCCGTGCCAGGCAGGCATCAGGAGGAGGAAGAACAAGCAGAGTCAAGCGAGCCGTGGCACGTGCCCCATCGTCCCACCAGCCTGCATTTGCAAAACACAGATTCAAAACTTAAATTGTTCAGAATTTAACGGGCGCCTGGGTGGCTCGCTTGGTGAAGCGTCCGACTTGAGCTCAGGCCGTCATCTCACGGTTCGTGAGTTCAAGCCCCACAGTCGGGCTCACCGCTGGCAGCGTGGAGCCCACTTCGGATCCTCTGTCCCCATCCCCCTGCCCCTCCCCTGCTTGCGCGCGCTCTCTCTCTCAAACGTAAAAACAATAAACATTTTTAAAATGATTAAGAATTTGAGATGACCACAGAGCCTTAACCCCTGTGACACTGTGCGAGTCCCACATCCGTGAAACGGCCCCCCGATGCTCACTGTGACAGAGCGGATTCCTTCTCCGGGATCGAACTCTGAATCCCACCACATGCTCTGGGTGCCTGCCTTTCCTCCTACAAGCTCACTGCTAAATATTCAGGCATTTTGTAACTCGGTTGCTATGCCATCCGTAGCTCGAAATGAGTCCTAGTAGGAGAGCCTACATCGTGCTACCAGTCAGGGCTCTGTTTTCCCCGGGAAAGCTGGTCACAGCCCCAGTGTAGCCAGACCTGCCCTCCCCCCACCCACAGCACCTGCGTGAGACTCCAGAACGCAGGGAATAAATTCCTTTAGCTTTGTCGTTTCCTTCAACTCATCTGGAGTATTCTCCCCTGGAGGCTTATTTTTTATTTCTATTTGTTTAAATTTATTTATTTATTTTCAGAGGTGGGGGGAAGGGCAGAGAGAGAGGGAGAGAGAGAGAATCGCAAGCAGGGCCCGCGATGTCAGCTCAGAACCACTCCGGACTCGATCTCACAAACCATGAGATGGTGACCTGAGCCGAGATCGAGAGCCGGGCACTTAGCCAAATGAGCCACCCAGGTGCCCCTCTTGGATGTTTTAAGTGAAGTCCCTTTCTCTTGGGAGGATGAGGTCCCCCAACCCACCGCTTCTGTGGGACTCAGCAGCTCCCATCATCTCATGGATGCCTTTTCCAGGCAGCTCCTGCCTCACAGTCCCTCAGACATGCACACACACACACACACACACACACACACAATTAACAGGATTCCCCATCTGAGGTGCTCTTAGACTGGCAGGGAGACCAAGAGATGGGGGGACGCGGGGATGGTCTAGTATGTTCATCCCATGGTTACTTGCCTAAGGTCACACAGCCACCGAGTGGCAGAGGACAGCCAGGTTTCTGCCTTGCTTGCTGTTTTTTCTCCCACGGAACCTGCAGGTTTGGTTTGTTTGTTTGTTTGTTTGTTTTTTAAGAGGGAGACAGAGAAAGAAAGAAAGGGAGGGACAGAGAGAGAGGGGGAGAGAGAGAGACTCCCAAGCAGGCTTCCTGCTGGCAGCACAGATCCCAACTTGGGACTCGATCTCATGAACCATGAGATCATCAACTGAGCAGAAATCAAGAGTCAGATGCTAAACCAACTGAGCCGCTCAGGCACGATGATGATCTACAATGATCATCATT
Source organism: Lynx rufus (assembly GCF_022079265.1). NCBI lineage: Eukaryota > Metazoa > Chordata > Mammalia > Carnivora > Felidae > Lynx > Lynx rufus. The sequence continues at coordinate 16,038,758 of NW_025814840.1, forward strand.
ATAGATCTAGGTTCTATCGTGATGATTCTGTACGGATATTTGGTTGATAAAGTATACCATTAAGGTGAATTTCCCCTGTCCCTTTTACTTTTGTAATGTATCTCCTAGAAAATTTAAAATCATATAAGTGGCTTGCACGTTATTGCTCTTGGGGAGCACTGGTCCGTAGTTTACAGACCCCAGATCCCAGGGTAACCCGTGTGCACCTGTGTGCCTGTAGGGAACACCAGGAGCGAAAGCTAGGCTGACGGTCCCCAAGCGCCCTCTTGGATAAGGCCAGTACTTTAGGTCCTCCCATGTCAAGGAAGAACTGATCATGGCCTGCACACCTCGAGAGTCTCCCTCCAACCCCAGGAAGTTAACCCACAGAGTTAAGGCTCCCAGGTTCTCCCCCCTTCCCCTCTGCAGCTCCCTACATCCACTCTCTCTTCCAAAGTTCTCCCACAGTCTCTGCCGCCATTTTGTTCTGCATCTCTGCTTGTGCAAGGACATTGAACGAGGTGCTCAACTGCATTAGCCTAGACACCCGTCTGCCGGTCAGTGGAGAGCTCGCCCCAGCCTGGCCCACGGCTGCATCCGAGCACTTCTCCTTCTCATCAAGGTAGCTCCCTTTCAAGTTCTGGTTCATTCACCTGAAGACCAGAAAGCACATGGCTAGCCTCTGGGGAGGATCAATGAGGCCACGTCCCAATAAGGGAACCATCTTTCAAAAGCAGGGCTTACGGGCCAAGCTCGGCCAAGTGTCCAAACTCTCTGGCCCCATGGGAGCGCAGTGTGGCTGTCCCTATGAACCTCCCTCGGTGCAGAGCCAGCCTGGACCTCCCCACTGGTTCACACCCTCCTGGACACACACTTTCTGCCACCGGCCCCCCTGCGGGAGCTCATTCCCAGGCTGGTGGGCTAAGTCCTCGTCGTCAAGGTCTCTGCAGAGCTCCCAGGGGTCATGAGAACGGCCCACGGGGAGCAGGAGGTGGGAGGAACGGGCCAAGCTGTGTGGGGCCGACCACTTAGCAACCAGAGTCTCGGGCTCCATAAAACACTTGACGACAGGCCGACAATTTAAAATCCGGGCTCAGATTTCCTCCTCCGTCGCCTGCCCCACCTCACCAGCGAGACTAGTTGCTATTTGTTCTGCAAGACCACTGCCTGGGTACAGTTCGGATCGATGGGAAACGTCTAAAGAACAACTCTACAAATACCGGCAGCCCCTGGGAACACAGCATCTCCTGGGGGTGGGGTGCAATCCTTGGGGGAGATCCTTGGGGCCTCTAAGTTCCCACCGAGCGCCCCCTGCCCTGCCCCGGAAGGAGCTGGTTCTAGCCCTCCGGTCTGGGGCCTAACAGAGGCGCCAAAGGCAGCCTGGCTGCTCCCTGGAGAAGCAAGAAGGAATCTTCTGGACGTGAGCTACTTTGCCATCACAGCTCCCAGGCCTCAGAGGCTGGGCGGCTGGGCTGCGCTTAAATTAAGTTCATGGGAGCAGCAGGCCCTTGGTGAGGCCCCTCCCTCCCTCCTCCTCGCAGCTGCCCCGGTGCTGAGGCATGCCAGGGGCAAGGGGTTGAGCGGGGAGGAGGATGGGGCTTGGGCACGGTCTTCCCTCCACCAGTCAGCCCTGCGCACGGCAGGCAGGCTCCCCCAGGCAGACCAAGGCAACCGTGCAAACAGCAGGGTGAGCCTTGTTCATTTCAGAATGAGCTTCGGTCTGCACAATCCAGCCCGTGAGCACAGACTCCTCCCTTCGCCAGGTCTGGGGACCTCCCTCCCCGACACTGGCAGAACTGTCATGATTAAAAACTGTTTTTAAGCTGGAGGAGACAGAGCTCAACCAGACTGGGAACGTGCTAGGGAAGGGAAGGCTTAAACGTAAGTAACTAGAGCGATTCAGTACAAGGAGGGCAGATAAGGGGTCGGGGTTTCAGCAGAGGGCCATGACTTAGGGTCTGAGTCCTGAGAGCCCCATTCACGAGGTGGCATTTAGGGCGGGGATCCTACCCACCACAGATCCCATGAAGTCCCTACACACACCTGGGTTTCAGATTTGTGCCCTCCAGGAGACACTTTGTGTGTGTGTGTGTGTGTGTGTGTGTGTTAGGATGGGAACTCGGGGGCAGAGGTGAGGCCTTAGGGAAAGCAACATCCTCTGGTTGACCCATATCTACTTCCAAAGCTGCTGCTGGCCTGGGAAGCATCTTTGCATGACTTAGGAAAGGTCCCCCTCTGAGTTTAGAAAAGGCCTCCTTCTGGGGTGCCTGGCTGGCTCAGTCAGTCGAGCGTCCCACTCTTGAACGCGGCCCAGGCCATGATCTCACGGTTCGTGGGATTGGGCCCTGTGTCGGGCTCTGTGCTGACAGTGAGAAGCCTGCTTGGGATTCCCTCTCTCCTTCTCTGCCCCTTCCCTGCTCAAGTGCACACACTCATTCTCTCTCTCAAAATAAATAAAAACAGGAAGAAGGAAGGAAGGAAGGAAGGAAGGAAGGTGACCATTCCTGACCCCTCCTCCGTCCTCCAGCTTTAGAATCTGACCTTGGCTTTTGGTTCCAACTTTACTGTTTGCTTCTCCATGACCCCTAGCTTGGCCCTTATTCTCACTCCTGATCTTGCCTCCCCATCTTGGATGCTCCCTATCTGAGAAAGAATCCAGCTCTGGGCACCTCAGTGGCTCAGCCGGTTAAGCGTCCAACTTCTGCCCAGGTCATGATCTCACGGTCATGATCTCGCGGTGTGTGGGTTCTGTGCTGATGGCTCAGAGTCTGGAGCCTGCTTCGGATTCTGTGTCTCCCTCTCTCTTTGCCCCTCCCCCACTCTCTCTCTCTCTCTCTAACAGAAACATTAAAAAATATTTAAAAAAAAATAAAAAAAGGAACCCAGCTCCTCTGTGTTTCGAGTTGAGTGACTTTGAGGAAACGCCTGCATCCCCGGGGTCCGGGACGCCTGTCTGTAAAGTGGGGATAATAATAGTGCCCACTGACCAGGCTGGTGTCGGATGAGATCAGCTACAGCACCACCTCGAGGTCCCCGGGTGTCTGGTGCCTATGTAGGTGCTTCCACCGGTGTGGACGCGGCTTTCCCTGCCCACGCTCCCCCCTCCTGGCCTCCACTCCAGCCGCACTTCCTGTCCGTGTTCGCCTGGGTCCCTGACACGGGCTGGCAAAGTGACACATTCCTAATTTGGCAGGTGCCGTTGCTGCAGCTAGTGGCCTTTTCTCTGCCCACGACCACAACAACATAATTGAAGCAACCAGTGGCTGACGCTAAAGGAAAGCGGGATTGACAAGGTGGCACCTGGTGAGCTAATGAGAGCAGCACGGTGGCAAGGAGACCTGAAGAAAGTCGAGTTCTCGGCTCAGCCCCACCCGGCAGGAGGCAGGAGGGCGAGCTCCCATCAGACGTGTTGACAAGGAGACTCCAGCTTCAGCCACGGGAAGCCCACGCGGCTGCCGCCACGGGCCGGGAGAGCCCCGAGTCCCACACAGATGGGCGCCGCTACATTTTCAGACCTTCGCTGGTCTCTCGGCCGAAAGGTTAAAACATGCAGGATTCAAACCCCGGCTCCGCCATGCACTGGCATGTCCTCTGGGCCTCGGTTTCCGCATCTTTCAACTGGGATAGTGATCACCTCATCCGTAGCATTACTAGGAGAATGAAGACAGAATGCATTTTAAACCCTTAGCCCGGTACTCCGCACAAACACGGTAAATCCTACCAGGCAGTCGTTATTATTACCTCCTCAATGTCCAGCGACATTCACATAAGAGTGCATAATTCCACATCCGCTGTGGCAGCGATCGCTAGGCGCCCACGTCGACCGTGGTCCCTCTCCACCTCAGGAGTGGAGATCTGATTTCACTTGGTGGCAGTGCGTCCCGCCGAATGACTGTCTCCCAATTTCTCTTGCACTTAGTTGTGGTCACGTGGCTAGATTTGGGCCAGGGAGATGTAAGTGGAAAAGACTGGACAATGTGGTCAAAGGGTGGCCTTCTTCCCAGCCTCCCTTCCGAGCACAGCCCCGCCGGCGGCTGGAACGACAGTGGCCACCTTGGGGAGGGACAGCAAGGGACTCACGCCTGGGATGGAAGAGGAAAGAGCCGGAAGGAATCTGGGTGCCAGCGACCTCGGTGGAACCCCATTGTCCTCTCTGCCTAACACTACAATTGCTCTGTTACACGAGAGAGAAACCCATTCACGTTTTTTTTTTTTTACTTTTTTTTTTTAACGTTTATTTATTTTTGAGACAGAGAGAGACAGAGCATGAACGGGGGGAGGGTCAGAGAGAGAGGGAGACACAGAATCGGAAACAGGCTCCAGGCTCTGAGCGGTCAGCACAGAGCCTGACTCGGGGCTCGAACTCACGAACCGTGAGATCGGACGCTTAACTGACTGAGCCACCCAGGCACCCCAAAACCCGTTCACGTTTAGGTAGGTTTTCGTGTCCTGTGGAGCCGAAACTCATCCTGACTGATACTGTAGCTGGCATTTACGGAGGCAGAGGTGGGCGCGGGAATGAAGAGCATGGATGCCCACGTTAATGGTGAAGGCTACTTGCCTACTGGGGCTAGGTCTGGCCCCACAGGACGTCGCACCATCTGTACACCCTCACGTCCCTACTTCATCAACAGTGACCAATTTCCACCTCTCCTGGCTTCACGAATGGAGCCTTCCCGGGAGGGGTCCTGGATGTTTCTGTGCCGATGGCCTCTCTGTGCTGTCTGCTTCACTCTGCACGGTTTTCATCTCTCAGTTAATTGCATAATCCCCCAGTAAACTGCTCATCTCTACAGCTGGATCTTCTTGGGAAAGGGAAGTCAACCTGGGGGAAACAGACACAGAGTGAGCGGTGACTTTTTACGACATTGTTTCTATTGAAAGTTGTGTTGGGAGCTGCACAACCCTGACCTGAACACCACTCTGCAGAGCAAGCCCTACCTGTGAGTTGGAAATTGCCACAATCTCCCACGTGTTTCACTGTGTTCCATGCCAATCCCCTCTTCAGGCTTTCGGGACTGTGTATAAACCACAAGACGAGTCTGCCCGAGCCCCTTGAAGGCTCATGTGGAGACCCACGTGGGGAGTGTGATGAGGGTTGTTTCCAAGGACAGTGGGAGTTGATAAGTTTTGGGGACACCTTCACCCAGGAAATCACGTAGAGGACATCCAAAAACATCCCTCCCCCAATTTTTCCATCTTGGAACGTATGATGAAATCAGTCTGGAGACGGTTCTTGGAAAAGTGCCCGTCAAATCGTGAAATCGGCACAGAACTGAGCTATGTAAAGTCCCTTGCAAGAACTTGAAAGGCTACCGAGCCAGACAGAGTGGTCTATGACTTAACTAGAGTATCAGTGTGCCATAGTGTCCTTTAGAATGTGGGTGGGACAGGCTTAGAAAGTCAGGAAAGGGAAAGTCATGGGTTCAAATGTTGGTAGTGCCTGTCTAGCCAACAGTAAGTCTAGGATCGACCAACCGGGTGTATCCTTATTTCCGAGACTGATGCTAAACCCTGAGCTCCAATGGGCCAGGTGCCATATGCGTACCTTGTTCGTGGGGCCTGATACATAGTAGACAGTTAACAAATGTATGGGGAATAAACTGGTTGGCTAATCCTTTAAACATTCAAATTACTTGCATACACACATACATAAATCACGTATTGTATTAATCACGTCTTGTCATTGTATATTCTTAGGCTTTGACGTCCTGGCGCCTTGGTAACCCTGGAGGAACTGTCCTCCCCAGAGTTAGCCAATTCCTAAGGATGGCAAACAACTCATCTTGGAGTGTGCCTTTCACATAAACCACTAATCCAGAGCCACTACTCCAACCACCTCCTGTGTGAGACGGTCACGCTCAGGGCCACTGTCCCCCTGACCTGATCACCCCAGGGCCAGGTATCAGACAACTGGGGACAATCCCTACACCCCAGAGCCCTGAAATTATTCAAATTAGCCAATCTCAAGCCTGCCTGTCCTGCTTGTACATTCCTTCCTGGAACTCAAAGTCCCTTGCCCACACTTTCCCCTACTCTCTCTCCCTCCTGGCCAACCCTGGTGCTTCCTTTTGTGCCCTGCGTGGTGTTCTGTGCCTCCTGTTTCTGGGGACCAGAGTATAAAACACCTCTTCCTCCTTGGCAGTCATGCCCGTGCCTGTGTCTCCTATCATAGCTGATTAAAACAAACCCTAAGTACCTTAAGTTCTGTATTACATATAGTCCATTCTCCTCTAGCTCTGTTCTTACCAAACAATGTTTTCATATTCAGCTTCCCAGATAACTTGTCCACAGGGAGAGAAAGTGTTAGTAGTCAGGCTGATGTGAACATCTGGTCCACCTGACAGCTACATTTCTCATTCTAAAATTAAAAACTGGCATGCCAGTTGTATGCCCAATGACGTTTTGTTAGGGCGAGGCAACATCCCCAGACCAAATGGTTCCTGGACTCTGAGACAGCAAGATGGGGCCAGACTGAGGACGGCGGTCAATTCACCAATCCCGATGGCACTTGGAGCCAACAGGTCTTCATGGCCACCTGCCTTCCCCCGACGACGTCCCCTCTGCCTGGACGTGACCTTTCCTCTATACCCAGAGTGGTGTAGAGGAGCTGATAGGTGTGGAGAAGCCAGCACAGTACCACATTTCCAGAAATGTGCGTCTGAATATGAGCCAGGCTGTGAATCAGCCCATGGCCCTGTAAGTTGGGTGACGTTTCCCAATGAAAAGGAAACCTCAGTGGGCAGAACCTCTGCTTTGCAGACGTGATCTGAACGATGCTTCCAGAGAAGAAGGAAGACTTGGAAATCCCGAGCCAGAACGGGAGCTGACCGCTCTCATTCCCTGTCCCCTGTCCCACCAGGAGGCACTTTTGTCTTCTGCGATACGGTCAAGGCCAATCCCAGAGCTAGAAGTAATCCCAGAGCTTCCTCAGCCCCTCGAGGGAAGTCTTGGAAGAGGAAGCCACCAGGCCTGTACACACTGGCCCTCTCACCCCACCTCCACTTGTAGCTACACGTCCAACCCCCTCCTTCCTTTGTTGGCCAATGACCTTGGAAGCACCTGGGTCATGCTGGCGCTGGTGAAGTCCAGCTGCAGCAAGGCCCTCACGGCTCCAGGTCTGCAGCCTGTGTGTGCATGGATAAAGACCCAGCCATGGGAGAAGCTGCTCGTTCCACAGTGAGGCCTGCCAGGGCTTGGCTAAAGATGAGTCAGAGGCTTCTCTGGGCCCGGGACCTTCACTCCAAATCGATTAATGGGGTGAGTTGGTGGTGGGGAGCAGGGGGACAGGACAGAGTCTGACAGCTCATCTAAAACTTGGCAGAGGTCAAGACTAGCGCCCCAAGGGAAAACAGTGATGACCACAAGACTGAGAGCTCCTTGCATTGAATCACTGTAATTCATTATAAATGCAGATTCCTGGGCCCGCCCCAGATGGGAATCTGCAGGTTAGGCCAGCTCCTGGGGGTTCTAGGAGCCTCCCCTCCTGTGGGCATGGAGGAAATGGCAGGAGGTGCGGTGTGGCATGGGGTAAAGGGTCTGGAATTCAGAAAGCCTGAACTCTTCCCCACTCTGCCCTTCCCTGTGTGTGTACTCTTTGCCCTGCCTCTGATGGCTCCAAGCTGACCCCCAGGCATACAGCTCTGGGGACCACCCCTCGTCCTACTCTGCAGCTCTGAGCAGCTAGGTTTGGACCAACTCTTTTTGAAGGTGTCACTACTAATCATCAGAGCAATGCTTGCATGCATCGTGGCCCTAATGATGAGCCTGTCCTTCTATAAGGTGCCACCGAACAACACATCCTCCCCCAGGAAGCCCGAGAGCCCACCATGAATTCCTTCAGGAGGACACAAGACAATAAGCACAGGGGTGAGCGAGGAGGGAAAGTCGAGTACAATCGTAGCGTCAGGGTAAGATGCAGACCGAGCCTAGTAAGACGTTCTCAATTCCAAAACAATGCCAAAGATGAACATATTTATTCAAGATGCTTTATTCACCGCACAAGTGCTTGCATTTTGACTGTCATGGTTCCATAGTTACAAAAGAGAGAAGAATTCTTCGATCTATGAGAGTCACCACCGAATATAGTTGGCTCGTGAGCAGTCAGATGTCGGCTGGCCACTGCACTCTGGTTACAATTACTGCAGGCTTTGGCTGAGGCATTTTCTGCACTTAGAGTCCTGGCATCTCCACCTGATGTCACCTGAGCATCTCTTACGTAGGGGGTCCCGCACGGAGTTTATGACACTTGTACACTGTTGACGTTTTTTCTCTCAATAAATATGACTTACAGAGAGTCACCTCTTTCCCTTCCCTCCCAAACCATCACAAAACCTCACGATTCTGCCTTCAAAATAGATTTTAAAGTCTATTGACTTCTTTGACTTCTTTCCAGCCCTGCTCCCCATCCTCCCCCACCCCCAGTCTGGAGATTCACAGTACTTCTGATCTGCTCTCTTCCAGCTATTCCTGGTCCCCCTGACTTACTGTCAGCAGAGCAGAGTGATCTCTTAAAAATAACACTATGGGGGCACCTGGGTGGCTCAGTCCATTAAGCGTCCAATTTCGGCTCAGGTCATGATCTCGTGGTTCATTGGTTCGAGCCCCACATTGGGCTCGGTGCTGACAGCAAGGATTCTGGTTGGGATCCTCTCTCCCTCTCTCCCTGCCCCTTCCCCGTTCTCAAAGTAAATAAATAAACGCTAAAAAAAAATAACACTAAGGTCACTTCACTTGCCTGCCCCAAGTGTGTGATAGTCCCTTGTTCTTCTGGCCAAGTGGAGAGATGCCACTTTGACTTCCCCTCATGCTACTACTGTCCTTCAGCTGCAGGGTCACTTCCTAAGGACAGACGTTCCCAATCACCCAGGCCGGGCCGGTCTCCCATCCTACCGTCTCCAAGCTCCCCGTGCTTCCTTCCTCAACACTTTCGTCATGGCGATAATGATGTTGCTTTTCTAACAACCATCTCCCTACTGAACCACAAACTCCATGAGGGCAGAGATGTGTCCCTCAATCACACTGTATGCCCAGTGCCTGGTGTAATACTTACCACATAGTAGGCATGTAATAAATATTTGTTGAATGAATGAATGAACGAATGAATGTGTGAGTTCATGGATTCCAGTTCAACTACGAAACCAACAGCCAACCAAGTGGTGCAGAGAGTCAGAATGCAGAGGTAGAAGATAGAAGGGGTGTTCTTCTTAGCCCACCTCATACTGATTTGTGGAAATGTAGCTTTCAGGAATATGCCCCTGCTTAGGCTTCCAGGAGTTGATGGTCATGGGTAACCCCAGAGGGGAGACTAGAGTGAAGGGCTGGAAGACCTAGAGAGGCAGGACTCAGAGTCAAGGCCAAAAAGAACCACAGTCTGGCTAGAGTCACTCCAAACTGGAATGAACTGCAGGGATCCCCCCTTCCCAGTTCTTTGGAAGAGGCTGAATGACAAGCATCAGGAGGGTCACAAGGGGACCCCTATGGAAGAGGCTGTATTGTTCCAAGTGCCCTTTTGACTTGACACTCTGCCACGCCCTCAATGGTCTTCCTCCCATTCTTGTCTCCTTCCCGGAGAATCTGTGCCCAACTGCTGAGATGAGGCACAATCACAGAACCAGGTAGGGCAGGGGAGCTTCCTAGGTGGGTCTGTGACAGCCAGACTTGTCTCTTTGTGACTGAGAATTGGAATAGCAAAGGTAGGGTTGGTTAACTAATGGTGGAGTTGATTAACTAAAGGTGGGGTTGGCTAACTAATGGTGGAGTTGGTTAACTAAGGGTGGGGTTGGTTAACTAAAGGTGGGGTTGGTTATCTAATGGCAGAGTTGGTTAATTAAGGGTGGGGTTGGTTAACTAATGGTGGAATTGGTTAACTAAAGGTGGGGTTGGTTAACTAATGGTGGAGTTGGTTAACTAAAGGTGGAGTTGGTTAACTAATGGTGGAGTTGGTTAACTAAAGGTGAGGTTGGTTAACTAATGGTGGAGTTGGTTAACTAAGGGTGGGGTTGGTTAACTAATGGCGGAGTTGGTTAACTAAAGGCAGGGTTGGTTAACAATGGTGGAGTTGGTTAACTAAAGGTAGAATTGGTGCATACCTGAAGTGAAAGGTCATTTTGAACTTTTGAAAGTGAAGAAAGCCAGTTGAGAGAGAGAGAGAGAGACGGACAAACAGACAGACAGATGGATGGGTGGGTGGACAGACAGAATCCAAGAAAAATAAGGATGATAGAAAGAACATTTGGTCCCAGAGAAGAAGTAAGAGGTGTGTGTGTGTGTGTGTGTGTGTGTGTGTGTGTGTGTATGTATGAGAGAAAAAGAGAAAGAGAGAGAGAAGGAGCAGGGAGGAAGATGGGGAGGTCCCAGTTCCAAACTTTCAGGTCCTAGTTTTGTTCTCTGTGGCCCAGCGGGAGCTTTATATTTTATACTGGTAAGTGTGAATGATAGCTTGAGAAGTTTTCTGATCTTTGCAACCAAAGTTTCCTGGCCGAGATAGGCTACATTGTAGGGGGCCGTGTTTCTGCATCTCATGTAGACTTCTGGCCACATGGCCCAAGACCCTCCCTAGACATCTTGCTCACCCATCTGTCCTCCCAGGCAGCACAGGGCCAAAGGACAGGTGGGGGGAGCCACAAAAAAGCCTGCATTCCCCTGTCTGTGTTTTCCTCTTTGGCGGACCACACGAGTGTCCAGTTTTGCACAATCTAACTGGGGAAAACCAACAGCAGCACTGTCTTCAGCGCCCAGGCACCCCATTGTGGGCCAGCTCCTAATTTATGCACCCAGATACACAGCTTAATTTTAATTCCAATATGAGCTTACTGTTTTATAATCTGACCTATAACTGGTTTACTTCAGGGGCCATTGGTTAAAGCAAGAGAGCTAAATACTGGTATATTTTATCAGATGAGCTGTGACTTCAACTGGAAAGCCTAATGCAGGTGAAGTCCAGTTGTCTGCCTCTACCCAGATGAAAGCAGATGAAGGTGCTTATAGATCCTTATAGAGGCTCATAGAGATAGGGAGCTGGAAAGAAGCTTGAATTGATCTAACCCGAGTCCTTTACCATCTTAAGCATCAATAAACTTGATGAACTGAGTATAGTATAAAAGTGTCGAAGCACCATATTGTAAACCTGAAACTGTACCGCATTATAGCCACCTTGACTTTAAAGAAAAGATTTAAAAAATTGATGGAATAATACAGAAATACCTATTTAGTGGAAACAAGCATAGTGTAAGAGGAACATTCCCCAGTATATCACATGCCCTATGGTAATCATGTTAGCTATTATGCTTTTTTTATGTTTACATATCCATTTTACACAAATGGTCTCTTTCCATCCTTATTGTTTTGAAACTTGCTTTTCATCCCTTTAAGAATATATCTTGGGGGCGCCTGGGTGGCTCAGTCGGTTAGGCATCTAACTCTTGATTTCAGCTTAGGTCATGATCTCCCGGTTAGTGAGTTTGAGCCCTGCACTGGGCTCTGTGCTGACAGTGCAGAGCCTGCTTGTAATTCTCTCTCTTCCTGCCCCTTCCCTGCATGTGCTCTCTCTTTCTCTCTTTCTCACTCTCTCTCCATATGTGTGTGTGTGTGTGTGTATCTCAAAGTAAAATGAATAAACTTAAAAAAAAAGAATACATCTTGGAAGTCTTTCCATGTATATTTCCATATTTCCATTATATATTTCCATGTATAATACGCATGGTAAGAATATACCTGAGTTTAGGTAATGAGCCCCCAGCCCTTTGTTTAATTTTTGATTATTACCAACAGTGTTCCAATAGTCTTTACTTATATTTTTTTTGCACCTGAAAGAAATTTTTAAGGCTAGGTTTCTAAATTAGAACTACAAAGATAGTATGAATATAAAATTAGATGGACATGGACAAATTTTGATCCCCTAGAGAGACCCATTTATCTCCAACCACCATTGTGTGGGAGTGAATATCTTTATCTAAACATTAGATAGTTTCAGTCTTTTTAATTTTTGCCAGTCATGTAGGTAAAAAAAAAAAATAATAAGAGCACTTTATTTTTTACATTAAATTTCTATGAGTTTATTTTCAAGGGTTTATTGGCCATATCAGTTCACTACCTGCTCCTATCTTTTCTAAAATTGTTGATATTTTTTTAACTTATCAACTCGTAAGACCGCCCTCCATATTCTGTTCATTAAACATATGTCTGTAGCAGTATTTTATAGTCTTGCTTAATTTTAAACTTTGTCATTTTGTCAGTGTTTTGATTTTCGGGTAATGACAATTACCTGCCTGTTTCTTTAGAACACTTAGGTTCTATTTCTTATTTAGAAAAGCCTTCCATATGATAAGATTGTTTGCCCACTTTTTAACACTTGTAGACTATTGTGTCCATTTACATCTTAGTTCATTTGGAATTTGTTTTTTATATATATCGTGAGCATAGTATCTAACATCGCTTTTCTTCCACAGATAAATTACCAGCTTTTTTGTCACAATTTATTGAACTAATAAATGAAATAGTTCCATTATCTCACTACCGATTTGGAATGCAAATTTTATCACATTCTGATTTAATGGTATGTTTCCTGCCTCTTTTTTGATCCATTAATTCCTTATTCTATTTATCTAGTCTAGACTATTGATATTCTGGGTTTTTTTTTTCTCCCAGGCTATTTCTTTTTCTTATATACTAGTTTTATCGAGATATAATTCATATACCATATAATTCACCCATTCAGAGTGTATAAGCCAGTGGTTTTTAGTATATTCATAGACTTGTGCAATCATCAGCACAATCAATTCTAGAACATTTTCATTACCTCAGAAAGAATCCTATACCCTGGGGCAGTCACTCTCCATTTCCCCCAGATTCCCCAGTCCTAAGCAATAACTATTCTGCTCTCTGTCTCTGTGGATTTGCCTATCCTGGGCCTCTCATATAAATGGAATCCTATAATATGTGGTCTTTGACATCTGGCTTCCTTCACTTAGTGTAACATTTCCAAAGTTCATTCACGTTATAGCATGTATCAGTACTTCCTTTCTTTTCCTTTTTCCTTTCCTTTTCTTTTTTCTTTCCTTTTCTTTTTTCTTCTCTTCTCTTCTCTTCTTTTTCATTTTTTTTTTCATGGCCAGATTGCATGAATATACCACATTTTATTTATCTGCTCATCCGTTGGACCTTTGGGGTTATTTCCAAGTCTGGCTATTAGGAATCATGCTGCTATGAGCATTTGTATTTAAATGGACATGTATTTTCATTTTTCTTCAGTATGTTATTAGGACAGACATGTCTGGATCATATAATGACGCTGTGCTTAACATTTTTGAGGAACTGCCAGGCTGTTTTTCACTGTGTGTTGTCATTTGACAATTCTCCCGGTAGCCTATGAGGGTTCCAATTTCTCTAGATCCTCCCCAACACTAGCTGTTCCCTTTTTTATTATAGTCGTTCTAGCAGGTGTGAAGTGGTATTTCACTGTGATTTTCACCTCGACATGGCTAATGATGTTAAGCGTCTCTCCACGTGCTGATTGGGCAAATGAGAGTGCATCCACTGGATCAAAAAGTACGAACATGTCAGATATGGAGAAGCACAATTTAGAAGTGTGGTTTCCTTGGGGCACCCGGGGGGCTCAGTGGGTTAGGCCTCGGACTTGGGCTCAGGTCCTGATCTCACGGTCCGTGGGTTCGAGTCCTGCGTCGGGCTCTGTGTGGACAGCTCAGAGCCTGGAGCCTGCCTCAGATTCTGTAGCTCCCTCTCTGCCTCTCCCTTGCTTGCACTCTCTGTCTCTCAAAAATAAATAAAAATATTTAAAAAAAAAAAAGGATAACAATACTAGATTTTTTTTTTTACTCTTTAATGTTCTCTGGTCCCACTTACTCTCATAAGATGGTCAAATTCATCCAGTCCAACAAACTTCCGATGACTAGTTTAATAGGCTTGGAGCCCACCTTTTAAAAATAAACACTGAAAATGATCTAATAACGGAGGAGGCATTCTCTAAACATAAGTTTTGAGTATACTTAAAAACTATGCCTTTACATTGTTAACTGTCCTTCATCTGAAAACATTTGTTTCTCTTCTTTTCTGATAAAATCCAATTTGCAGCTGACGATAGCTGCTGAGTGTTACTCCCCACCCCCACCCCTTCATCTTTTGCAAGTTCTCTTCAACAAATATTTTATATCCAGGGCGAGGAGCTTGTACCTGGTCCTGAGGGTGCCAGTTGCTGGAGGTTTGGTGAGCATTTGGGCAGGTCTCTCCCCAGGACTTTAATGAAGGGTATTTCTTTTCCTGCTCAAGGAAAGGCTCCATCCTGGTTGGTACCAAGGCACCTCGTGAACACAATGATGGATCTCCACTGCCTCAAATTGCTGAGTTTGGCAAATCTCTTCAACACAGTAAAAGTTGCTAAGCATCTCGCCCAGCTGTGGCTTTTTTTTTTTCTCCTCGAGCAATTTAGTGGGACATTATTCATCCCTTAGCGAAAGGCTATTGAAACATCCCAAAAGACAGTAAATTACATGGAGCAGGTGCCTATAAGAGAAGGTTAAACATTCCACAGCCAAATATGATGATCTGGTACTAACCCCTGTTTCCTGAAAGCCTAATTTACTTCTTGTCCCTCAATTAAAGTGAGCCTTTCGGCAAAAATGATATCATAGTGGCTGGGCTTCATGTTCCAGTGCAAAGGATATGTTCGTCTCACTTTATCTGCTGAGTTTGGTTAGGACACTTGTAGTAATTAACCATCAACTTCTTCTCAAAGTCTTAACTATTGTCCAGCTTTTTAGTATTTTCCCTCTGAGATTTAGAATCATAGAGACTAAGGGCTGCTGGAAAAAATTCTAAAATCATTTAACAGAATGGTTGCTAACGAGAGTAAACTGAGTCAAGCATCTCTCTGCCTGGTTGAGCCTGAAATATTCCCTTTTATCCATTTATCCTATTTCTCTTTCAGACAGGATGATATTTACTGGGAAGCCTATCTGCCTTTTGCAGCCCTGGCAGACATTGCTGATTCATCACAGATTTCTGTCTTGCTATGGAATCCTTCTCTCCATTAGGCTCTAGACAACCACTATGACTTGGTCAAAGTTGTCACGCTGTATGAAACTAATATGGTTTGGGGGTTTTCGTTTTCTTGATGAAAGTTTCTGTGTCTAAAATAATTTAAGAGAATGGATCTGCTAAAAGTTCTTCCATCATAGAGATAAAAATGGAGGCTCAGACTGATCCAAGAACATACCACAAGTTGATGGCAAGTCGAAATTAGAATCGTTGGCTCCCGTCTCCCAGAAGAATAGGATATGTTATCATTCCTCTTGTCTTTGGCTTCACTACATTATATAACTGTCTACAAACCACTGTCTCTTCTGGATGATCTGACCCCTGCCCCGAACACTCTCACTTCCTGTGAATGGTCCATTGTTCTACTGAGAGCAGTAACTAGTGAAACTAATGACTATGCTCCTTTGCAATCCTACCAGCTGGAGGTGCACCTCTGTTAGCACAGGCCTTGCACCCAGCTGACAAGGGAAAAACAAGGATACAAAGGAGTGGGGAGGCATAGGCAACGGCCTCGCTGAACATAGTATGCCAAGTGCTTTCTATGTGTTGTGTCATCAAACTCTGACATAATTCCGACATGAATTCAGAATAATCCCACAAGGAAGACCAATATCCCCTTAGAGTAGAGAAGGGAACGGGCTAGAGATATAACAAAACACCCCTAAGATCACACAACTAGTCAGAACCATGTCTAGATTTGAACCCCAAATGGTATGAGTCCAAAGCTTGTACTTTTGCAAGTTTAAGAAATGTGCATATTTATTTGGAAAAAAAAATAACTTTACCTAATTCTTGAATATACACCCACTAATCCCCTGGTCTCTGTGGGGACCAGTTTGAGAAACATCACTTTAGAAGTGAAGTGCTACCAGTTCGACGGGCAAAAGAGCAAAGCTGTTAAGAACTTCCAGATCTGAGGCCAGACTGCCACTGGGTCCCAGCTCCAGGGCTTTCCAGCTGCATAAAATAGGGTGGATCATTTAACATCTCTGTGCCTGTTTCCTCATCTGTAAAATGCAGATGATGGCAGAATACATCTTGTAGGGTTGTTGTGAGGGTAAAAACGAGTGCATACATTTAAAAATACGAAGAATGGTGCCTAGCGTACCATTAGGGAAACAAATACATGTGGTGTTAATGGAACCAAATGAAACACAGAAACAAGACTGAATTTATGAGCTGATGATCTCAGAATACATATGCATTGATTTTTTTCATAGTATTAGCAAAATGGTAAAACAAAACTAAACACACACACAGACATTCTCGAACGTGCTGGGAGTGGGTCATCCTAGCCTAAGCTGAGAAAAGAGTGCAAAGAACTGTTATTTATTAAGATATTGAGTGAATCTTGGCTCCTGCCGCTAAAAGTGAGGGCTGTACAATTGACGCCCTCTCGTTTATGACTAAAATAGTTCTGAAGGGACATCATTCGGCCAGGGAAAGGACTCCAGGCCACCGCAAACAAAAGTGCAGAACTCTAATTAGTGAGTTGATTGGGAGCTGGTGTTTATTTGCAGACATGAGCTCAAGCCAAGCATTGACTTAATCCACTGCCTGAGGGGAAGGTCTGGATTCTGGGACACTTACACCAGCATGGAGTTGGACACAGAGCCCAGGTTCCTCAGCTCTCCTTGCAGTCCTGAGTCCTGGATTCTTCCCTATGCCAGTTTCCAAGTTCTCTGTCACCAAAGAGATACAGGAACTTAGCGTTATGCCAGCTATGCCGCTCAGATCAGACGCAGAGAGTGTTTTGCCCTCTCGAACAACTGATGCTTATAAATAAAAGAAAAAGGTGCAAGAGGAAGGAAAGTAAGGCACTCAATTATCCAGCAACCGGCATATTTTCCTTCTCTCCCGTGCTCAGCCATCCGGGTTCAGACTTCTTGCGTCAAAACGCACTTGCATCCAGAAAGCAGCTGGAGAGCATCGGGAATTTTCTCAGGAACAAGCAGCTTGTTGATGAATGAGGGCGAGGTCGGAGAAAACGCAGGCAGACAATAGAGAGCCGAAATCAATGAGGTGGAAATGAATGCTTCCTCATCGTTTCAATCTGATCAGCTCAATCACTGAGCTAGAAGGTCATGAGGTAGGAAGGTCCCCAGGAAACCTAATACAATTACTGTATGATAAGATGTGATCTAGAAAGCTAATATCTTCCCCGAAGGCTGAGGCCAAATGACTCGTTTTTAACATCCGGGAAGGAAGGGCACTGCTTTTCACATCTTCCTTTGCAGGTCTGTGGTTGTTTGCCTTCTCTCTCTGCCCTATAAGGACTCTTGTTAAAAATTCAGGAAGGATGCCAGCTACCCAGGTAGACAGATCTGGAATATATGACAAATAGAGTAATCTAGCACTATTATTAACAGCACGCATGTTGCTCCTAGGCTATTTTATGGCTCATTTTCAACGCACCATCCTTGTCCAAAAAAAAGGGAAATGTATTTCTTATGTGTAGGGCAGTTATAATGGTCTGCAACGAATGGGGTTCCAGTGATAAAGCAATCAACTTTTCCATGGTTGGCAGGTGAGTAAATTGGGTTTTACTAGGAGTTATTAAATATGGTTTTTGGCTGATTTACTACCTGCTGGGTTTCCATGGAAGTTGAGTATATAAATACACCAGGCCAACAGCATTAATCTTTTGTTCTTAATTCATTACTGTTTCCAACGTGCAGACAGACGGGGAGCGGCCGGACTGATGAGACAGGGAAGCAGGATGCCAGTGTGGTTACTTTAACATGAATAAGGGCATCTGTGCGTGGCAGACGACGCTCTCCCTCCTGGAGTCTCCTTCGGACCAGGACTTACGGTGGTCTGGGCATTCCCCAGACAGAGGTATCCTGGGATCTTCCAGCATGGCTTCTCCCCGCCCCTGGGCCTTTGCACTTGCTGCCTCTCAGCGAGTCTCTGCTAACCCTGGAGATCCACTTGTCCCGATATGATGGTTCCATCCCTGCATTGTGGTTTGGCTCTGTTCCTCTTACTCCCGGTAAGACCACCGTGCACCCCTCCTCCCTGTCACTCTCTCATGTCCTTTTCCCTTCCTCGTCTCTGCAGGAAGACCAGTGCCAAGGAGGATGGTCAGGGCAGAGCAGATTTCCCAACCAATCCTGAGGACCAGGGTGGTAACCTTACCTGGCCTTCTGGCTCTCTTTGTCACGGTTGCTATTAAGATACTGAGCTTCTCTGGCCACCCCTCATCAGGGCCACTGTCCCGCTGTGGCTCCGTCCATCCTCCATCTGACTCCAGTTCCCAGGGCTTCTGACGCCCGAACCCTGCACTCTGGAAATCAGGGTCTAGCAGCAGCAGCCATTTCCTCCAACCTCAACTTCCTGCTGGGATCACCTCCATCTTCCGGTTTCAAAGCAGGAGACCAAAGGTTTGGGTGAGCCTTCCCATCTTTCCCCACCAACACTCTGTCATCAGCGAGGCTATTTCAATGCCGTACCCTTCCGGTGGTGTCCTTGTCCCTGCCCATGACTCGGTCGACATGTCAACCCGCCTCAGCCACGCACACCGCTGCCATTAACCCCGGCAACTCCAACATGCCACTTCAGCCTTCCGGCTTCTGACCACCACTCCCTGTCTTTCTAGCTCACCTGCCTCATTCCCTGAATCCCACAATTCTACGTCCTCGGGGACGGTCACTCCACTGCCTCAACCACCTTGAACACCCTTCATTTTCTCACTCGCCTTTTTACACAGCTCAAAGTCCGTCGCTTTGGTCACTCCCTCCACAATATCATCTTCTGTGATAGAATTATTAACACAACTTCATGTAATTCAGGTGTAGTCTGTGTCCACACCCGAGCAGTCAACGATGGCCAGCGTGAGAGCCACTTGGTTTAACTGGCACCAAGGTAAGATTATGGCCAGAAATCGAAATCCTTCCTCAGACTGCGCAGCAATCTGGAGATAGTGCCCAGCCGATTCAGTTCGCTCTGTCACTCCCCGGAGCAACTACTCCATGCTTCTCTTTCCTCCTCAAAGCTCCAACACCTCGTTCTCCATCTGTATTCCCAGCCACTGACCTCGGTTCCTACATCACTGAGGGAAGGGAATCAATTGGAAGACAGCGTCTACACTGTGCAGCCACAGCTGCTGATCTACCTGCTGCTGGCCAGGCTCTCTGCCTTGGGTACTGCTGTTCCAGGGTATGAACTGGGTCTGCTGCCCTTGAAAGCCACATTCTGGACATGGGCCCTGGCCCCTATCCCCTCTCACCTGTTCCTTGCTTATGCAGTTAACTTTGCTCCCTCCCCCCACACACCCAATGAGCGCCCCATCTACTGTTTCATTCCCATCTGTGTACCCAGTGCTCTCATTTCTCCCATTTTTAGAACACACTCCCTTCCAGCTACCCCCCCCCCCCCGCCCATTGAAACTGTTTGGAAAAGTCATCTGCATTCACGGCCCCCATTTTCTCTCTTTTGAGCCCACTCCTAAGGGGTTTTTGTCCCCGCCGGTGCCACGAAATCGTGGTCAGTGTCACCAAAATCTTCACATCCTGTGGCCCCTTCACAGTCCTCACATCTGACAAATTTAATCATCCCCTCCTTTCTGAAATGTTTTCCTTAACTTAGTTTCTGGAACATTCCACCCTCTTGGTCTTTCCCCTACATCACTGCCTATTCCTTCGCAGTCTCATTTTCCTGGATTCCTCTCCCCTTGTCCTGGCCTGAGTGTTAGAGGGCCCAGGGTCGTATCTTGCGGCTCTTCTCTTCTCCATGCACACGTAAACTTTCATCAGAACCGTGATTCCCGAATGAAGGATGCCACCTCGTCATGAATGCCTAACACATATTTAAGCCATGTCTAGTAGGCGTCTGAAACGTCACATACCCTAGGACAAGGGAGCATGAGGCAAGCTGACAGGCTGCAAACACCGCACCCCCACCCTCAAGGTGGGATGTGTGTGAGGTTCCTCGGGCACTCCTGGCTGCCCAAGAACAAAGGAAAGGGAAGAAAACAAATGGTTAACTGATAGAGCTCATAGTCCCGCAGGACCTGAGTCTCCATCTATTTATAAATATCTTAGTAAATCACAAGAAAAAGGCAATCTTATCAATGGCCTAATCTCCAGAAACCTATAGACTCCGTTTCCTGGAGCCCCAACATCACTCCTCCATAGTGATGTGGGAAACAAAGGCAGAAGGAAATGGCAGATAGAACTAAATTTCCTCATAACCTGCAGCCCATTGACAAATACTTGAGGCTCAGAGTAAAATGTTTCTCCAAGAACTCCACTGTCTTAACGCTAACGCTTTGCCGAGGGAAGAACAACCTTAGCTTGACAATAGCCAGGCCTCCAATATCCTGTGGGTCTTAGCATAGGAAAATCTCACTGGAAACTTCCCCTGGACTTTACCTCCCCAGACTCCCAAGTGTATAACCAGTCTCTCCTCATGGTCCTGGGCAGCTCTTCCTGCCCACGGGTCCTGTCCCCGTGCTTTAAAAAAATCACCTTTCGCACCAAAGACGTCTTTAAGAACTCTTCCTTGGTCATCAGCTCCAGACCCCACGAACTCCACTGCCACCCCCCAAAAATCTCATCACTTACACAGAACGCTTTGATTCCCAACTCCTGGGGCCCCAACAAACCAACTCCTCCTCACCGTAAACTCCCGTAGCGTCTTTCCAGTTGGCCAACAATCTCTGATTAAAGTCACTGTATATCCCAATCGACCAGACAGTCCTCAGGCATCCCTTCTTATGCTCAAAATTCCTGGTTTGCACAATAAATTGGATCCATGCTTCCCTTGAGTCGTCTTTTTCGCTTCTATCAATCTATCTTCTATCTATGTCCTGTTGACCCTGCGCGCTAAATATATTCCGAATCTGACTGCTTCTCACCACCTTCCCAGGGACTCCCTCATCGGGAATTATCTTAAGTTTGGTGGCTGCCATGCTCGACCCTCTGGTCTCCCTGTTTTCTCCTGCTCCCGGTTCTCTGCGTCCCACACGGCAGCCAAAGTGATCTTGGATAGTCCGCTCATGGCGATCCCCGTTCAAAACCTTCTCGTGGCTCCCCACTGCCTTGAGAACGTAAATGGCTGTGACCCGGCTGCTTCCCTGACCTTGTTTCTATGGTCTCTCGCGCCACTCCAGCCTCCACAAAGCCTCTTTGCTGTTCCTCAGCCACGTCCCCACCTCAGGGTCTGTGCTTTTGCTGTTCCCTCAGCCAGAAGGCTTTTCCCTCACATCTCAGAGGCGGCTCACAGGCTCTGTGCATTTGGATCTCTGCTTACATTCTACTTAGCGGAGGCTCTCACTGTTTCTCCCTCTAATGCTTTACCTGGCTTTACTTTTACTCACACAGCCTATGATCATCACCTGTCACATGGCATTTTTTCTGTCCCACTGGCATGCGTGTGGCACACAAGATCCGTTTGTTTTGTTCACCACTAGCTGATGGGACCCTAGAAGAGTGACAAGCAGATAGTAGGGCTACTATAATAAACATTTCCCGATAAATATTCCCCGAAGAGGGGTGCTTGGGGAGCTCAGTTGGTTAAGTGTCCGACTTTGGCTCAGGTCATGATCTCGTGCTTCATGCGTTCGAGCCTCTCGTGGGGCTCTGTGCTGACAGGGTGGAGCCTGCTTGGGATTCTCTCTCTCTCTCTCTCTCTCTCTCTCTCTCTCTCACTCTGCCCTTCTCCCACTTGCACTCTCTTTCTCTCAAAATAATAAGTAAACTTAAAAAATTCACTGAAGAAATGCATGGTTGGCTGAAAGGGTGAAGAAGCTCTCTGGTGGCCGGAATGTGTGAATTAGTTTTAATAGTGATAATAATTAATAATAATGATGATGTTGTGTGCCTAATACTTGGCCTTCATATCTAATCCTCCTAAAAACAAAAGGACTGATGTTATCATCCCCATTTTACAAACAGGGAATGACAGCACAGAGAGGCTGGGGCTCGTGCCCAGGGTCACATGACTGGCAAGTGGCAGAACTGCTTTTGGTCCCCGACCGGCTAACTCCAGGGGCCCAGTTCACGGCTGGAACGCTACAAGTCCTCCCTGGTGTAATTGTCACTTAACATGCCACGGATTGTCACAAAGGAGAGAACCCGGTACGGATTCTTGTCAGCGGTGACCTGATTTGTGTCACTTCTATCTCTCCCGTGGAGTGAACTTCCCAAGCGTAGAGACTTTGCTGGATGTCTCGTTGACTATCCAACCAAATGCCTCAACTCTTCCCTCCCCGGACAGCACCACGCTGTTTGACACCTGCAGATATAGCTTTTCCCTGACCGTGTGCCAATGAGAGCCTGGCCCAGGGCACTGAGGGACACCAGCCATTACCTGCAGCACCCGCGTGTTTCTTTCCAGGGCCTCAGAACACTCAGCAGCTTGTGATTTCTCCGTGCTCCGGGCCACCTTCAGCAGCTTGTGGACTCACCGGGCCCTTCTGCCTGGACCATCGATTTGACCCATGTCCTCGGTGCCTGGCCCCCTTCTCACAACCATTCCGAAAACAGAACACCTGTCCCTACGTGCCAATTGGCCGGCCAAACAAGGAAACCAAACTTCCTCGCTCAGACCCGTTCACCTCCTTTTCTCCCTGGGGAGACGCCTGCTCCACGGACTCAAACCCTGAGGTCTGTGCTCATTGGAAGCCCAAAGCACCGCCTCTCCTGGAAAGTCTCATCCTTGACCGTGGACCTCATCCTGCACTCAGGTCTCTGCTCTCACTGTTGTTATAATAGCGCTCTGTTTTATTATTATCATTGCAGCGGATTTTGTAAAGCGCTCCATAGAGCATTTCAAATAACTTTCGCAACTGCCCTGTGAGATGGGCTCTATTTTACCAAGGGGAAATTTGAGGTTTAGACAGGTTTAGTAAATTGCCCCAGGTCACCCATGTCGCAGGTGGCAGTGGTAGGACTCAAGCCTAGGCGGCCTGCTCTAAAAGCCACCACCCTGCTTTTCAAGTGTCCCTTACTAGGAGCTGGACTAAACGTCCCCTATTAGGAAGGGATGACTCACCCCAGCTCTCCTTAGGGCTCTCCAGAAGCCTTACCCAACACCTACCCAGTCTTGGGCTCTGCTTGTACCATAACAGTTGGGGTTGGGAGACTCTAACCTGCTATGGATCCAAGGCAGATCTATGGCGGACCGTGCCCAGCATCACTAGGTGGGCTCTTTGGCCCTGGCCCCATGGGTGTCTCACCTTTGGTTTCCTCAATAATACCTGACACATGGTAGGTGCTGCAGGATTTTGTTGAATGGGTCATCATCAGCTCGTTGGAGGGAGTTATTTGTCATAAAACATACTTTAGAAAGGTAAAGGTAAGACTAAGTGCTAGGACTGAGAAGAATTATTTGAGAGAAGTGAGAAAAAGTTGGAAGAGGCCCCATAAATCACAGCCGCATTCTTTTTACCTACGTTGTCCTTCTTTATTTTATGTCCCCGGCACCAAACAATTCATCATTCCTGTTTCATGCTACGTGCTACAAAAATAGCATTTGGCCCACAGTTTGAATGGGAGATTGTTCAGAAAGGATAGCAAAATGTCGAACCATCTGAGTTCCTGAATTTTCTATACTGCCCGCCCCCCTCAGGTGTCCTTGACCTGCACTGACATAAAAAGAACAAGAGGAAGGGAACTTGGAGGGAGGGGGGCACTTTTTTTCTGAAATTTAGTAGGAAAGTTGAATGTGGGTTAATGTCTGTCTCATCTTCCTCTATGGCCCGGCACAAGGCACCAGTAGCCAGAAAACCCTAGATCAGCTTTCCCCTCGTGTGTGTGTGTGTGTGTGTGTGTGTGTGTGTGTGTTGATGAGGGAGTGGGCAGGTGGAGGGCACATAGTGTCTGCGAGGAAGGCCAGAGCTGAGCTATGACACAACCCGAACTAATATCTGCAGTGGAGTGTTGGGTTGGGGGTAATGGTGCAGACAAGGCATTGAAAAGCAAAATGCTTTGAGAAGAAAGCATTTGCAAGCAACTGGATTGCACCCCCTCCCTCACTCAAATCTTTTCAGGAACCCATTGAGTGATTAGAGTGTTTGCTTTTTATTTGGAAATGAATACATGGAAACCATTTGTCAAAGTAGATACTTCAAAATCTACCCCCTGCCCCCAGAACCCTCTTTATACTCTGAAAAACCCTCTTTATGCTAAATTAAAGATTGGGTTTTCCTTTGAAAAGCAGCCTTCTCTTCCAGTAAATAATTATGGCCTGCATATCCACGGTGGACGACACTTGGGAAGCCCATTGTCACTCCCTGCTTTGCCTGTGACTGTCAGCAAGGGCTCAGCCAACGACCGCCACCCTGTCCATGCCCCCACCAACGTGGTCATACTCATCATCAATTCTCCAGTATTTCCTATGCCCCAGAGATCAAGCTAAGAGCTTTACCTACAGAAATCACGCTTAAAGCTCATGGCAACCCTATTTAGCTGTTATTTTTCCCACTTTTAAGGATGAAGAAATGGAAGCTAAGTGGCTGGGTGGGAATTCAAACTCCGGTTGGTCGGAGGCTAAAATTCATCTCTTCAGTATCATGAACCTCAGGACAGGACCACACCCATAGGATGGAGGGCATGTGGGGCACCAGACAGAAGGAGGAGTAATCAATAAAACCCACTGGTCTGGAACTTCCCAAGCTGTTCCTTTGGGCTCTGGAGCTGATAAGGACAATCCCGTAGTAACCCTCCCTGTGGCCAGTATGGCACCTGCAAAACGAGCAGAACCACAGTGACAGCACGGGGTTGTCCTCTCCGGTCCGGGGCTCTGTCTCTCCCAGGCACGGCAAACACACTTCCTATGACTTCGGGGGTAAATTCACGTTTGCCGTGGCACCGCTTCCCTGACCCTCGCTCTACCCAAGTGGGGAGAAAATGACACTCGGGACAGGATACTGCTCTTACTTATCTCATCCCTCCCTAAGTGTTCTGCTCAAAATGAAAGGTCTGTGATTGCTTTCCAAGGTGATTGTGATTGTCCCTGCTCCAAACTCACAGGTGGTGTCGATACGAGATGTCTCGCCTCTAACCCCAATGTCATTCTTTCTGGCCGCTCCTCTCTCACCCGGGGAAATTGACTGCCTATCTGGGCTCTTTATCGGGTGGGAGGTTGGATCTCAATGAAAGCAAGGGGAAGACATCACAGAGGAGCAAGAGGAACTGTCCCCGGGAAGCCAGTACGAGCTACAGGCAAATGCCACGGGTTTTTAATCTGGACGCTCGGGTTGGCATCCCTCTGTCTTTCTGCAAAGGTCTAACTCACGCTTTGGCGCCCTAAGCCTTCCATCTCGCCACCTCCTTGCTGTCACCTCGGACCTGCCCGCTTCGTCCCTTTGCTTCTCCCTTTATTTATTTTTTTAGGTAATTATTTATTTATATTTTTATCTGTAGAGGATCTCACAGGTTCTCTTGCAGTTCCTCAGGAATGCGTGTGGCTCTGTGTCCCGGGCATCAGAAGAGTAGACGCTTTTGGAGAACGGCCACCCTCCTTGCTCCGTACTTGCTGAGAACTCTCCCCATCACTCATTTCTCTTGCTTTCCATTTATTAACACAGGTACCAGTGCCATCTTTCATCCCCCATACCACTGGTTAGACAAGGGTGATCACCCCACACTCTCTAGAAGGACTCTCAAGGACCCACCTCTAGCCGGGCCCTTTGCACAAGGAAAGTGTCTGCAGGGCCAAGAGGAATATCTACCTGGACCCCATGATCACCCATCACACTCCAGGTACCTGGATACCAAAAGTTCCCACTCAAATGTCCCTGAGCCCTTCTTGGACCTTGTGCCCAGGGCCATCTTCCTGAGGCAGCTCTGTTCCCCGCGTGCTCACCTCCGGTCTGAGGTGTGGCTGCTTCTGGAGGTGTGGACAGAACCAGGACAGGTGGGCAGGGGGCATTCTCATAGCTGCGTGTGAGGATGTTTGTGATTCGGGAAGAGCCAAGCATGGGGAGAGAAACAGGAATATCGGAGGGGAAGGTGTTGGTGGCACAAATTCGAAATTACTGCCCAATCTTCCACGTCATTGTTATAACAGGGACTTAATTCACCTACTGTAAAATTCACCCTCTCAATGTGTACAGTTCAATAATTTTTCATATATTCATGAGGTCGTACAACCATAGTCATTGCCTAACTTCAGAGTATGTCATCACATCAAAAAGAAACCTGATACCCAGGAGCAGCAACCCTCCTGGCAGCCACCAGTCTCCGTGTGCCTATGGGTTTGCCTGCCCAGGGTGTTTCACACACACGTAATTGAACAACGTGTGGTCTTTTGTGATTGGCTTCTTTCACTTAGCGTCATGTGTTCCAGGTTCATCCATGTTGTAACAAGTGTCAGTTGTTGGATCCATCAGTCGACGGATATTGGGGTTATTTCTACTTTTTGGCTCGTATGAATAATGGATAAGCCATTCGTTTTTGTGTAGACATATGTTTTCAATTCTCTTGGGTATATACCTAGGCGTGGAATTGCTGAGTCATAGAATTCTCAGTTTAACTTGTGAAGAATTTCCAGACTGTTTTCTCAAAGTAGCTGAACCATGTCATATGCAGACCAGCAATGTATGGGGGTTCCAATTTCTCCACATCCTCACCAACATTTGTTATTGTCTGTCATTTTTATTAGAACATCTTAGCGGAGCTGAAATGGTATCTCATTGTGGTTTTGTTCGTACTTCCTTAATGCCTAATCCATTGACCATCTTTTAATATGTTTTGTGGCTATTTGTGTATGTTCTTTGTAGAAAGATCTATTCTGATCCTTTGCCCATTTTAAAAATTGGGTTATTGGGTTTTTTTATGGTTGAGCTATGAGAGTTTTTTCTTAAATAATAAATTCTGGATGCTAGAATATGTCAAATATGTGATTTGCAAATATTGTCTTCCATTCTGTGAATTCTCTTTTCGCTTTTTGATGGCATCCTTCAGAGAATGAAAGGTTTTAATTTGGATGACGTCTAATTTTATCTATTTTTTTTCTTTTGTTGCTTGTGTTTTCACTGCCACACTGAAGAAACCATTGCCCAAGCTAAGGTCACGTCTAGGTTTTCTTCTTATTCCAAGTCATGTTGAAAGAACAAAGGTCAGGAAGGAAGGGAGGGACTTATTTTACTTATCAGTTTATTCTTTTAATTGAGGTCCTGTAAATATTTTGGCATATGGTATATGGCCCTCCATTTGTTCCAAGACCTGAAAAGCTGACAGTGGATCTTCGTGTTTGGACAAAGAATTGTCCACAATGTTCCAAAGTAATGGACCCACTGACTTTGATTTCCCACTGGAGACTTCTCATTTGGTCTCCCTTTGAGTTCCCTGAACTCACTGAGCCCAGGCCCCTTTCCTCTCCTGACCATCATTATGTCTGGTAAATTTCACAATATCTATTTGAATTTTAAAAGCAAAGTATATTTAAACCCCAGTTATAATTTATATTATCATGCAGATGGCCCTGATTTTGAGGTCAACTCAGTGACTCTTTTTTAGATACACGTGTATTTTCTACACGTTCTTATGATCTGAATGTTTGTGTCCCCCTACAATTCGTGTGTCGAAACCTTAGTCCCTCACCACGTCCACCAGGTGAGGACAGAGCGAGAAGCCAGCCATCTCTGAACCAGGAAGCAGGTCCTTCCTGGACACTGAGTCTGCCAGAGCCTTGATCTTGGATTTCCCAGCCTCCAAGACCGAGAAATAAATTTCTGTCGTGTATAATCTTCCTGGTTTGTGTACTCTGTTATAGCAGCCCAAACAAAATTAGGGCAGGCATCCACTGTGCAAAAAATGCAGGTAAGTCACCAACAGAGTGGCCACGATGCTGCCCAACCTGGAGAGCTTTGGAACCTGCGACCGAGGTCTGGAGCAAGCTTCCCAGAGATCAATGAAGTCATGGAGAAGAAAAGTGAATATTTTGGAAGGGTATGGGTAGAAACAGACTTCGATTGTAGAAGAGTCAGAATTAAAGCCACCAGCCCAGTCCACGGACAAGCCAGGGTTGTCGCTTCCTCCAAGGTGTTGCTGGCTGCCCCACTCTGGCCTTCTCCTTTGCTCACATGCCCATGTCATTCATAATCTCCAGAGATCGCATAAAGTTCGAGACAGTCCAAACAGTCTCCTATGGATGACTTTTTGCCGAGGTAGGTGCGCACAGGGGCCTGAAATTCTCAGTTCCTGCTTCCGCCCACCTCTGGTGAATAGGTGGCAGTGTGACAGGTGGCAATGTGACAGGTGGCAATGTGGCTGCCCCTTGCTCCTCCCTGGCATCAATCCTATTTCCTGTTGTCTATTGAGGCTGGAAAGCAGGAATTAGATGGGCACGGTGACAGAGCTGTTCATTCCACAGAGCAAAGCAGTGACCAATGTTTTACGAAGCCAAGTTCTAGCAGATTCCTCCATAGGCTGAATCATCAAATCGACGTATTAAAACCTAATCGTTCATCCTCAGCCAGGGTCTTCAAAATGCACGTTATTCGTGCACGGTGTTTTTCTACATAAACAGAGGTACGGGATCCGTGCAAGCAAGGATTTTAATTCAGCTGCATTTGGCCTTTGGAAGCGTTTACTCGGTTTTAATGCCTGAGACTGTCAGGTGCCAGTGAAGACAGGATTAACATTTTACAGATTGCTTGCTCCCCTCCGGGCGTGATTCAGTTACGAAGGACATATTGCTAGGGAGCGCCGAGCACCAACTAAAGGAAACAAAGGTAAAAGTGTACATGGCCAGGTCAGTGTCACCGATGCTGGCCTCTAGGGGTTGCTGACCTCGAAACTGGTTTATCAGCTGAAACTCGGAGAAACTCTGTCCCCACCAGGTGAAGAACCAGGTGGGACAAAACACAAAAACGCCTCCTGTACTGCGGAACGAGCGGCTCCAGCTCCCTGGAGCCTTAATTAAAGTTAGAAGATCCCCTTCTCCACCAATCCCACCCCGGCAGGGGGTGGCTCCAACTCTCCTGGGTTTCCGATTGCAAAGCAGACCATTTATTTCGTGGCAGACAAAAATGTTGCAAGGGGAACAGCGGGACCAGACTGTAAAACCACAGTAATAGAGTTTCCAGTGCTAGATAGCTCAGACTCGGGACTCTCATCATCTGTCCCCAAACAGAGTGGTATATCCTATTAAGTGAATTTGCTTTTCCTGTAAGCACAAACCTCGTATCTCTTCCGGTTATTGTTCAATTCAGCGCGTCAGTCCAAAGCTAATTGACCTTCAGAGTACAGATTTCTTCCTAGTTCTTTCCTAGGGGTATTAACATTAAACTAGTGCTGAACTATAGCTCAGGCAGCACAAAACTATTGCTTCAAAGCAGGTGTCTGAATAGTATCTTTTCTCAGGATCAGGCAATGGAGACACACAGACTCTAAAGGACTTCTCAGGACTGAGCGCATTTGCTCAGGAGCTACTGCCTAGATTTTGCATTTGAAGCCCTTTATACTTTACAAGACCCCTGGGGGGGGGGACGGTTCCTGTCTGCCCACCCACCACCCGCTGGTGCCCCCCTGCACTGCCTTCTGGGATATTGGCCCCTGCGAGGGCGCCTGTTTCACAGACCCTGTTGATTGGCTGGGGGCGGGTCACCTGACCAAAGATGAGCCAATCAGAGGCCTTCCCTGCAATTTTTGGGAGCCGAGTCAGTGCTCTCTGACGGTGGAACAGAGATGTGAAAGTTGGAAGTTGTCGTGGGCTTTGGTTTCGGACACATGGAAGGATTGGGCTCCAGAGGAAGAGATGAAACCTCTAAGAAACGAGGAGAAAGTTCTGGGAGCATTTAAACCCCTGAGTCTAGGAGGGCCCCCAGGTGCAGCTGTATTCCCTTCCTTCAGTTAGCTTATGTGAGGCCCTCCGGCATCCTTATGCAAACTTCCCCATTTTGCCTAAAACTGGGAATCCTGCTTCTTGAACCCAAAGTAGCTCTGATCGTTTTACACGCCTGATCTCATCCTGTCAGGCAGGTATCATTACCTTCCCTGATTTTGGAAAGAATGAAAATGAGGCTCAGAGAGGTTAAGCGGGTATGTAAGGGTCACAGAGCTTTTGTAAAGCAAAATCAGGACTCGACACTGGTGGTGACCCTCAGGCCCAGGGTTTCTTACCGTACTTGCCCCATGTCCCGAGAAGACCCATGGACCCCAGCTGGCATCGTATGATCCTTGGTTCTCTAACTGTGACAGCCGTGCAAGCTTGGGCCGGGATGCCTTTGGGAGTGTCACAGTCATAACAAGGAAGGTCTATTCCCTTAGCATGCTGCCCCATCGGCCTCATGTACAGAGAGTTGTCTCCAGCTCCTGCCACTGTCGCTTGTCGCTTAGACTTTAATTCATCAGCCTGGCTGCAGACGGTGTCATCCACCGGGATTTCACTGGTTATTAACTATCTCCAGCGTTCTCACCCGGGAGCTTGCGCCAGCTGACTTAAACTTCGGATGAATTATGCGCTATCCGCCTGGCACCCCCTCCCTGGGCCAGATCTTTCCGACACCCCAAAGACGCAGGCCCTTCCTGTGCCCACATACTTGACCCGGTGTTTCAAACTCAGCTGAAATTCAACTTTGGAAATTTCCTTTTCTATAGAACAAGTCCCAGTGTTATCTTCCGTTCCAAAGATGTGGCAGGGGTTTGTCAAAGGAGAGCCAAAGCTGCAGCTGCCCTGATGTCCCTTGCTCCTCCTCCCCCTCCAGGGAACATCGGTGACGTCCGCAGCCACAGAGCAACACAGCGTCGCACGGTCACAGCCCTGCAGGAACTGACGAAAACCACCTTGGGACAGGTGGCTTTGAGGGACAAAATGGAAACCTGTCGACAACAAAGCCATCAGCAAAAGCCCGACTTGTCCTTGGTTCTTCTCTCTCTTTCCGATTGGGAATCTAGCTTGAGACCCAGGCGGGGGCTGGCCAGCCTCGCTATTTTGGGCCCTCCAGAGCCACCAATTAAGACTGGTAGGGCTCAGCCCAGGAAAATAAAACTCGGGTTTTTTTGTTTTTACGGATCCTTTTTCTTTTCCCTAAATTCTATATCGAGGAAAATAAGGATTAGCCACACGCATTCAAGCAAAGAAGATGATTTTGTAAATAAAAAAAAAATTTGAGAACAATAATAAAAAATATTTTATTTAGCTCTGCTTTCTCCACGGAACTCTGGGTACTCCTGTGACCCTCCACACATTAACACTGGGGAAAGGTGACGCCTGACCAGTCTGACTTCATTTTTATAGGTGTGTCCTCCAGGACTGAGACCCAGAGCAGGCTAACAGTGGAGGTAATGGGAGAGACCATGTCCCTCAGTCAAAGACTCTTGTCCATTCAGAGACACGTCTGTGTATGTCTGGGAGCCTTTTACATATGAAACACTCCAGCGAAGGACTCAGTCCTGAGACTCCCACTGGGTTGACTCTGTCCAGGCCACGAGTCCAGGCCAAGAGCAAGACACTTGTCCTTGTTCGGACCACGATCTCAATATTTTCCTTATAGTCGTAGAGTTGAACGTGCTTGGACAAATTATAATCGTCCATCAGAAAGCTAGAGCCTTACTCTCTCAGCTGTACTCAAAGAGAAGGAAACACAGCAAGTTGGTGCCAAGATAGAGATTAGAATGACAAAGCCGTGTGGCCTTAAGCGAGGACATCCAGAAGACAGGACACTAGATTTCTTGGTGATATTTCGAGAAGTGTTTAGATCACTCACAACCTAAATGATCTACGGGAAGTTCAAGAACCAAAAGCCCCTCCTTTTTCTTTTTAAGTTTATGTATTTAGTGTGTGTGTGTGTGTGTGAGAGAGAGAGAGAGAGAGAGTGCAAGTGGGGGAGAGGCAAAGACCGAGGAGGAGAGAGAATCCCAAGCAGACTCCGTGATGTCAGTGTGGAGTCCAAGTCATGGCCCCACAGACCTTGAGATCATGACCTGACCCGAAATGAAGAGTCAGACGCTTAACCAACTGAGCCACCCGGGCGCCTCCAAAGGTCCATCTTCTTAAGCCAAACAATCAAAGAACAGGGATTTTCTGAGTTCTCACTGACCAAATCTTTTATAGCTCTTACAACTCCCAGCCTTCAGAGGTATAGTGTCCTCTCCAACCTTCCATCTTTAGACGTGACTGAAAGAATGATTTGAACCAAAATTTCTGACATATGCATGCCCTTGACTTTGATGATGCAGTCCAACCTCATTTGCACAGAAATAGAAAATAGGGAGATTAGGCAAGAGGCTTGTTACAGGAAGGCTGTGGGGAGTTGGAAGCGGTAATGATAAACTGGTTACACTTATTGAGACTTCTGTCGTGCCATGCCTTGGGTTGTCTGAAGCATTTCACATACAGAAGTCATGTAATGCCCTCTATAACTGTGTGAGGGAACCGTGTGAGACACATCCACGTGTTTCAGATGAGGTACTGGGCGAGGCATCTGAAATGGGACTTGTTCTATAGAAAAGGAAATTTCCAAAGTTGAATTTCAGTTACGTATGGGAATCAATAATGGTGGGCATCAGAAGACACAGAGAGTCAAGGGAAAAACTGAGTCAAGGCCAGATACTCTGGGAGTTTCAAGGAAGGAGCTGACGGGACTTCTGCGCTCAGGGGTGAACAACCGTCAGGACTAGCTGTGTGCAGACAATTCTTCGGGATGAGTCCTACAGATGGTCTTCATCATCTTGAATTCACGTAGATTTTTTATCTAGGCCCGAGAGAGGGGAAGACACAGAATCCAAAGCAGCCTCCAGGCTCTGAGTTGTCAGCACAGAGCCTGATGCAGGGCTTGAACTCACGAACTGCGAGATCGTGACCTGAGCCGAAGTCGGATGCTCAACCAACTGAGCCACCCGGGTGCCCCCTATGCTGTATCAGTTTTAACAGCTGTAACTGAGAAGGGGTCCTGAGCAGTTAGTGGACTTGCTTTGGACCCTGAAAAATGGTCAGGAGGCGAAGAACAGATATGCTAGGAGAAGGGGAGCATGAGTAGCAAGAAAAAGATGCAGGGCTGGGAGGTGGGAATGATAATACCGGGGCATGGAAGGGGTAGAGGGTAAGCAGGGGAGAGGGGGAGTCAGGGAGCTGGGGCTGAGGACAGACTGACTTGGTCATTTCCCAACAACCCAACTTATAAATTTTTTTTTTTTCAATGTTTATTTATTTTGGGACAGAGAGAGACAGAGCATGAACTGGGGAGGGGCAGAGAGAGAGGGAGACACAGAATCGGAAACAGGCTCCAGGCTCTGAGCCATCAGCCCAGAGCCCGACGCGGGGCTCGAACTCCCGGACCGCGAGATCGTGACCTGGCTGAAGTCAGACGCTTAACCGACTGCGCCACCCAGGCGCCCCACAACCCAACTTATAAAGTCATCTAGAAGTAGATCCGCAGAGAAAGGCAGGTGGCCGATAGCTAGCAGTTGATCAGGCAGGCGCTGCCTCCTGACGTCGTTACCTCGGAACTTCCTCAGGGCTGTGACTGGGGTGGCTGCGAGGTGAGTCCAATACCCTCCATCTTTGCGAGAAAGGGTTGACGCCCTAGACCCTGGCGGGAAACTCTTGGTTCTTGGAAAGAGACTTGGCTGAGAGGTGTGACTGAAAGACAGTAGGGATGCTGGAAAAACAAACCGACAAACCAACCCAAACCATCAACACGCACACACGGCTTCTCACATTGGACTACTGTTCCATACAACTGTAAGGTCCGTAGTTATTTTGGCTTTCGATTATTCCTGCTCCTGCCCCACCAGCCACCTCATCAATGGCCTGGTATCTAGTAACCCTTCCTGCTTTGGCCTCCGTAGGCTTTCTGACGTCAAGCAGGCCTTGATCTCACACTCAGGAAGGAGGGGGTAGCACAGGGTTGAAATAACACCAGTCGTCTCTCTGACACTTCACGGCCACGCCTACCACTCCCAAGTGCTGGTGGAATCCCCTGAGTTCTCAAGACGCCTCTCAGACCAGAGCAACATTTTTTTTATGGTATATCGCACCTGAGGAGAAGAAGGGCTTTTGGAGACCTCTGTGTGTCCTGGGCAGGCAGGTGACTGCGGAGCTGTGGAACCAAGCAGAAGGCCAAGTGGGGTGGCTGTGTACCATTCTCCTGGGGCAAAAAAAGGGCCTCCCTTGGCTCCGGGGTCCAAGTACACTGACTGCATTTGCAAATGGCCAAGCTGGTATCTTGTCTGTTCCCTTCCAATTCTGGAACTCATGAGGCATCGTTACCTGGGGCGGGGGGGCAGTTGGTGAGTTTGGAGGCAGCTCCTTATGAGAATCCCCGTGAAGATCCTCGGGAGGCTAGAGAGAGGGAAGCTGGGTGCACCGGACGCCGATCGCTTCTGGAATTGTGGAGAGCTCAGTTTCCCGAGAATATCATTGATAAATATGTGTGTTTGTTTCTGGGGGAATTTGCAGAACATCACAGACATTGTCTCAGCGGATGACTCACAACCTGCGTCAGAGAAATCTGCCACCGAGCTGGTATTCTGAGTCAAATTTTATAGTTAGAGATGATGGGGCATGAGGAATTTAGGAAAAAAGACGGTGACAAATCGAATGAAAAAGCTCATGCTTTCCGTCTCTCTGTAGAGCGCAATTGTCTGGATGAATTTTTTATAATACATTTAAATCCCATATGCATATTCTCTCTCGTGTATAAATATGTGCATAGATAGACATAAACACATGTGTTTCTTGGGGTTTCCTAAGGTCGTTTCTTTTGTGAGCATGTCACTCCATGCTCGATTACCATTCACAGTGTGGACTGGTAGGTAAGAACAAATATTGCCCTTGTTGGAAGCGTCACTGTCTTCTTTCTCTATTTTTTTTTAATTTTGGGGAGACCGCAAGCAAGGGAGGGGCAGAGAGAAGGGGACAGAGGATCGAAGCAGGCTCTGCGCTGACAGGCCGACAGCAGTGAGGCTGAGGTGGGGCTCGAACTCACAAACTGCGAGCTCATGACCTGAGCCGAAGTTGGGCGCTCGACCAGCTGACCCACCCAGGTACCCCGAAGCATCGCTGTCTTACAGGCTTTGGTGAATCTCATCATATTCTCAACTGACTGGTAGACGGATCTAGTTAAAGGTAGTTTTCCTAAAATATCTATCACCTTAATTGCCAGTCTGCTAAGCTCTTATTTCTGTATGTTGGAATAATCTAGAAGTGAAGTCATACCATCCACTGAGCTGCAACCTCCTGATGGTTCTCCCTGCCCCTCCTCCAGTTCTTCACAACTTCTCATTCTCCTCTCCCCGGGGCACCCCTCAGCACAAGGATAAAGGGAATAAACAAGCTTGGGCAGCAGAAAGCTGAGGCTCCCCGTGAACTTTTGTTGCTGAGCTGGTTCTCAAAGGGGCATCTGTGAAGTGCCATTAGACTTGGGTCCGTGGGGCCTGTTTTGCCAATTGCCACTTCCCCCCACGAAAAAAAGCAAGGAAAGGGCAGAGGCTCTGATCTCTCGGAGTGATACCTCCTCACACCCACCGCCAAGTCAACGCTCCTAACTCCTTCAGTTGTGCAGAAAGTGTGAACTTCTGGGGCCCGCAGGGTGGCCCGGCTCAAAGATCAGGACACACACACACACACACACACGGCTCATAGACTAAGACCTCTCTATGGTGACACTGGCTGTAAAGGTTTGCTCCCTTACAAAGAAAAAACCCCGGGGATAAATTTCTGCTTTAAATCCCTAAATTGACCACATGGGCAGCCCTCCATAACTGTCTCTGGGTCTTTTTTCTTCCTAATGAAATGTATTCGTGTCCTGCCCCTTTCCAAACAGTGCCTGAGACAAGCCTTTCTAGACTGAGTATCTTGAAATACACCGTCATAAAACATAAATCTCACTTCCACAGCCTGACACATTATCCAGGTGACAAACGCCTTCTCCCCTGGAGAATCTCACACGCAGAGACACGTTCAGTGACTTAGTCTAAAGGCTGCACGCCCTGGGGTATGAGGCTCCCTATCCGCACACTCCTCCCTGGGTCGTTAAAAGCTACCTGCTAACCTCGCTTCACCAATTATCTGGACTCTTGGGGGCACAGGTGCTGCTCTGGGCACCGGGACCCTGTGATGATTGGGCAGGATCCCTGGCAACGGTTGGAGAGAAGGACAGAGTGTGGGATTCTACAGCACAGCTTGGCCACGTCATGGGACGAGAGGGCCTTTAGGAAGAGGTGGGGGGGTGCGGTGCAGGGGACGAGCAAACACTGTTGACTCCCCTCACCCAGGCTGAGGCAGGCTTCCTCAGTGACCAGCCACACAGCCCATGGCAGGTCCCCAACTTCCCTACGTCTGTGAAACAGGGTTAAGAAGGGTACACGCCGTGAGGGGTTCCCATGAAGATTCAATGAAAGGAGTCACATAAACTGGTCTCCAAGGGCGTGATCAGCCCTCCACGAGTGTTTGGACCAGCTGATGTGCTACGTGCGCAATATGGTCTCTTTGTAGTAAGACGCGATGCGGGGTAGACAGGTTGAGTGCTGGGGCTGTGTCATCCATGCTCACGACTCTCTAGTACTGTTTCTGGCCTCTGCAACCCTTGCTGGGCACCCCAAGTTTCACATCTCAAAACCCTCCCAATGATTTTTTCCTACGTGCTGAGATCAGGGTAGGGTGGAATCCAATGCGGATCTAATGGGCTCTTCTGCCTTCTGGAACCCGCCCCCCCCCGTCCCCACTTGCTCTTGCTATCTCTATGACACACCGGATGAGCACCCTTCGCTTTCAATCACGCCACTGTCATCGCCACCGCCACGCCCCTGTGACAACAACAAAAATCCACCATACAATTCATGAGATCAGAAGGCTTGAGGATACGTGGGGGGGGGGGAGTGGCGAACCTGATAGCGCTCAACTCTCTGCCGCCTTGTTGGCACACACCCTCTCCATCCCTCTCTTTCCCCCCTGGGCCCCTTACCCCCTTTCCATGTTATCCCTGGAGAATCACCTTCTTCTTGCTCTATTGTGCAGAGTTTTCCTGCAAGAAATTCTCCTGATGTCTCCCAATGAGTCAGAAGACCCTGAAGGACACGGGGGTGTATTCTGTTTGTGCTTCACGGTACCGAGGCCCTGCTAAGTTTGCCGTGCTCACAGTGGGTGCTTAGCATGCATCGTGGTTGAACAGAAGGTTCCCCTCCTTGAAGCCCTGTGTGCAGAAAGAACTCCAGCCCCACGTTTATAATCTAATGTAGCACTTCTAACTCGTTCTGGAACGGTCTGGAGCTGTTCTCATTGATGCAGTGTCTTGTTAAATATTATTGCCAAATCGGAGAGCACGTCTGAGGACAGCAGAGGGCTAATGCGGTCCCCACCAGTTCGGGCGCAGGGAGACTCTGAGAAGTTCTGTGTCCTGATGGGACTTAGGGGTGTAACGGATGTGTTCGCTAAGCAAGGCTCTTCCCTTCCCTGTGGTTCTGGGCCCAGCCTCTGTAAGAGCAAGGACTCCTTGTAGGTAGAGATGTCACACGCAAACCGACCGCCCCCAGGCCTGCCGGCGAGAGGCATCCTCCTGTAGCATCTGCTGAAGAGTCAGCCTAAGCAGCCATGTTTCCTGACCCTCCCCAAGCCTGCGGGCTTGGCCGGGGCTCTGCCTCTGACTGGTGGCCACAATGTGGCTTGGTGACACGCAGAGACGATCTTTTGGAAAATGAATCTCCTGTCAGCTGGGGGAGCAAAAGCTGAGCATTTTGAAGTGGAGAGAGGACTGGAGAGCCCAGGAGGAGCTGTGTGCAAGCATTTACAGGGCTCCACAACAGTGCAGGGCAGAAAGAGCCTGGCAGGGGACGGAGGGGGAAGGGGGCGGTGAAGAGCAGTGAGACACCTGACTCGGTTCCCCGAGGTGGGCCCAAGGCCCACGTGAGAGGTGGAAAACGAGGAGAGGGATGGTCCCCAGAGATGGTGAGGTGGACATCTGTCTCCCTTCCAGTTCTCAGCCCTCACCTGTCCTTAGAGGCACCCCCTTTGTCAATAGGTCAGCAGAAATAGGTCGATAGGTCAATAGGTCAATAGGTCCCCAGAAGGAATCTGCTAGAGAGCCCATCGAGGTCAAGGACCAGCAGTGCCTCTCCATGCTTCACAACACTCTGGTTTTCTCACCCCAAAAACCCCCTGACAAGGGGAGCTTTGTAACCCTGCCCAACAAGGCAGAGCTGGTCCTCAGAAAAGAAGCATCTTGTCCACAGCCATGCCCCACAGTGCCCATCCCAGAATTGGAGTGGGGCCTGGGTGTTTTTACTGAGCCACACTGGCCCTCTGGCATGACCAGGGACCTCAGGCTGTTCCTCTCTCTACTCAGGGGTGGATGAGGACTGGGATAGGCTCTCAGCTATTCAGCAATGCCATCAGGCTGGACGCTGCCAGACAAGAGCAGACCTGCCTTTCTTTTTCCACCCAGAGCAGGTGGGAAGGGCAGGGCAGGGTTTCAGCTGCCCTTTCGTCAGACAAGTCCAGCACGTTGGAGGTGAAGTGCTTCTCCCCAGTTAAGCTTGGCTCAAAGTCAAACGGAAACACTCATCTTTCTTTATAGCCTATCCTCAAAGGCCCAAGGCCCAAGAGTACATTGCTCATCCTTCCCAGCATGGGAAGATTTCAGAGAAGCCAGCACTGAGCCCAGGGGGAAAATGTGTGTGTGTGGCTATAGCAGGAAGGATCAGACTGGGAGGACAGAACTTCAGAGCAGACGGGTCAGCCATTATGGATGGATAGGTGGATGGGTGGATGGTGGATGGATGGATCAATGGATGGGTGGATGGGTGGATGGTGGATGGATGGATGGATGGGTGGGTGGATGGTGGATGGGTGGATGGATGGGTGGATGGTGGATGGATGGATGGGTGGGTGGATGGATGGATGGGTGGATGGTGGATGGATGGATCAATGGATGGATGGATGGGTGGATGGTGGATGGATGGATCGATGGGTGGATGGATGGATCAATGGATGGATGGATGGGTGGATGGTGGATGCATGGATGGATGGATGGGTGGATGGTGGATGGATGGATCAATGGATGGATGGATGGGTGGATGGTGGATGGGTGGATGGATAGATGGAAGGGTGGATAGTGGATGGGTGGATGGATGGGTGGATGGTGGATGGTGGATGGGTGGATGGGTGGATGGATAGATGGAAGGGTGGATGGATGGGTGGATGGATGGATGGGTGGATGGTGGATGGGTGGATGGATGGGTGGGTGGATGGTGGATGGATGGGTGGATGGATGGATGGATGGACAGATGGGGAGCCAGGAGGAGGAAGGGCGGAAGGAGAGGAATGAAGAGGGGGAAGGGAAGGAGGGAGGGAGAGGAAGAAAGAAAGAAGAGGAGAGGTAGGACAGGGAGGGGGAGGAGGACGAACAGAATCTAGAGAAGACAGCTGAGGAAAGGCAAGGAAGGACGAAGCAGGTTTGTGAGAAAGTGCCTGGCACTGGGTGGGGGCGGGGTGGGCATGGGACTGTGGTGACACCTTCCTTCCAGGAGAACTAATTGGAGCTGTCTGGCCTCTGTCCTGATCTCACCACCCTTTATCTTCTGTGTCACTCTTAATGCTGTTCAGGGGAAACACACAAACTCTGTTAGGAGAAAACCAGCTCCCACAACCTCTCCAAGGGGGAGAGAAAGATGAGCCACTCAAACTTCAGATTGGCTTCTGGGTGGAAAACAGCCCTTCCACTGCCCTTTCCGTCTGGCCCTGCTAAGTCAGGGTCTTTGCAAAGAGCACCTGTCAATCAGTGATTAGGTTTTAAAAAGCCTATGAAGTTTTCCTTTTGTCCTGGCCGGTAGAGCATGGGTCAGAGTAACTGGAACGTCTCTGTCCCTCTCTCTGCCCTCCCCTTCTCCGTCTTCGCAAACCCAAGGAAGATGATGGTTCTTTTCCAGAACTGCGAGTGCCAGCCCAGCCCTGCGCATTGAAATGTGCACCGCTTCCTCTGTCATTTGCATCTTAATGTTCCAAACCAACAATCATGAAGCCTTGTGTGAAAAAATAAAGAAGGATTTAGAGAAATTTGGGCTAATTCTAAACCTTGATGAATTATACCTAACTATAGAAACTTCGTGATGAGGCTTAAAAAAAAAAAAGTCACTGAAATCAATTTACCACTGAGAAAGGTGCCAGATGGGAATTGAACCAAATAGTGGCATTTTCTCTAGCCACAGTTTAGAAATTACGGGGCGGGGGGCACGGGGGTTGGGAACCCTGCCTCCTATGGGAGCCTGTGTTGCAGCTCAGGCTTAGGTGGGATTTGTAGGCTTGCTGTGTGCACTTCCCTGAGGTCTGTCATTCGTTGATGACTCCTGAGCACCCACTGTGTGTGAGGCCCTTGTGCACCAAATGCTGTCCCGCTAGGTGTCACCTCTGCTTTCAAGGGCACCTGCTGGTCAGTCCGGGTCTTCGGGGTGTGTTGGCACAACCGTGTCTGAAGGGCATCATCACTGCACTCTGGGAGCCATGTCTTGTCTGCTGCCAGGAGCTGCGAGCTTTGTGGGGCTTCCCTACCTCCTTCCAGCCCCTGCTGAGCCCCTGCATGCAACCCTAAATGCCCTGAAGCCCTCACCATGTCAACAGTGGGTGGCCATCAGGGGTCCGTGGTGACATTAGGGAGAAGGCTTTTCTCCCCTCTCAGTTGCTTTCTCTAAGAAGGGCTCTGAGGGCATCGTTTGTGCCCCAGTGGGGTTCTTCTTTGTCGGCAGGAGACTAGAACTTCGCGTTTATTCACACCTATGACTATCAGCAACTTTCCAGCTCTCAGACGTTGGTCCGGTGACGACAACCACGTGGCGGTGACAGCATGTTTTCAAAACTTCCCCTATTTCTCTCCCCTAGCAGTTAAGGGCTCGCTGCTGGACCAAGAAGCCTCCTATGTGGCTTCTCTCCTTAAAATGAATTTTCCCCTGCATGTAGACAACTGACCGGCTGGGTCTGTCTCACTGTTCACTAGTTCAGTAATTTCAAGGTTTGCCTGACGACAGGACCTTCCTTGAAAGCCCCCGTCTCCTTCCCTCAGCCGTAGGGGAGGGAGGTCTGCTGGGAGGCCAAGAGTCCCACGGGAATCATGGTGGACTCGTTTCGACGCCCCATCCTCCTCCCTCCAAAAATGGGTCTCTCTGACCTTACGCCTTGTGTTGAGTGGCTGGTTTGTTTTGAACTGCTTTGAAAACAAATGCTGGACACACCTGTGTCCACGGCCACCCGCAGTACTCTTTGTTCTATTGCTTAGACGAATGAATGGAAGCACAGCTGGGTCGAGTAATGCAGGCAAGGGTCAATGACAGCAGACCGGGTGGCAGACACCCAGAGCAGGGCAAGTCTCCCAGGCACTCACGATGCACTGTCTTCCCAGCAGAAGAGGCAGATTTAGCAAAAAAGAAAACCAACACAGGCTGCCCGGTTCTGTCTGAATTTCAGATAAACGATGAGGAATTTTAGTAGAAGTATGTCTCAAATACTGTGGGGGACACCCTTCAACTACCACTCAAAAAAGATTATTTGTGGTTTATCTGAAATTCGAATTTAACCGGGCATCCTGTGTTGCATCTGGCAACCCACCTGCCCAGGGCAAGTTTTATTCTGTCTCTCTCTCTCTCTTCCTCTCTCACTTTTTTTTTTTAATGTTTATTCATTTTTTGATAGAGACAGAGCATGAACGGGGGAGGGTCAGAGAGAGAGGGAGACACAGAATCTGAAGCAGGCTCCAGGCTCCGAGCTGTCAGCACAGAGCCCAACGCGGGGCTCGAACTCACGGACCGTGAGATCATGACCTGAGCTCAAGTCGGACGCTCAACGGACTGAGCCACCCAGGCACCCCCTGGCCCTCTCTTAATAAAATCACTGCCTTTCGCTGAGTTTTATTTCTGTATGTCATGCGATGAGTAAAATTTAGGGAGACAATATTTAGCTTTAAAATTGAAAAAAAGGAAAGCTACATCGTTCTTATACTGATG
This sequence comes from Lynx rufus, assembly GCF_022079265.1. NCBI lineage: Eukaryota > Metazoa > Chordata > Mammalia > Carnivora > Felidae > Lynx > Lynx rufus. The sequence continues at coordinate 16,080,670 of NW_025814840.1, forward strand.
TGCCAAATTTTTCCGCTCACGATTTTTACCACTGGTTTGGCCTATCCCGTCTCCCCTTGGTTTAGCGGTAGAACCAGTCCACGTCCTGTGGGTCAATTCTGTGACCCACTGGGTGATTGCCCTCTGGGCGGAAACAAGGTTCCAGTCTCCCAGAACCAGCGAGGAACTTGGTTCTTCCCCACCCGGAAGTACTCAAGCAGAGGGAAGCTTCACTTCCGCGAGAACTGATCTTTAATGTCGGAAAGACACGAGATGGGTGTATCCAGCGCCGCTTAAGTCCACTGGTGAGACCCGTCATGTCACAGTTTTATCCAGGGCATGAAGCTTTGGCTCGGGCACAGACTGGATTGTGATTTTTCTTGTCAAGCTTCCCCAGGGTCGGATCTGCCGGTAAGAGCCTGCCACAGCCTGGGACGCTGCCTCCGGGGACTAGATGCCGGCTGATGTGGCTGAATCAGGACACGCCACACCTGACGTGAGCTGTCGATAACTGGGCGACGCCCAGAAACGAGAATGTGTCCGCACAAAGCCGGGCCAAGTGCGGGACCAGCCCTCAGCGTGCCTTTCACCGGCCCGAAGGGAGCTGGCTGTTTGTCCGTAAACAGGCGTTCCACAGCAAGACACATCCTGCTTCCCCTCCCCAACTGTGGTGTTCGTTTTCCCGACCAGTGCACAGAAGACAGAAGGCTGTCTCTGCCATTTCTTGCTGTCACAAGAGTCCCTCTGCCCGCTCTCCTCACCCGGGTTCCCTGAGAGAATGTGGCCCCGATGCCCTAAAGTGTCCAACATAATTTCTCTCCTACGTATCTAGACTGGGACTAGTTTGTGTGCTATTCCTGGAACGCAGAGGAAATAACTGCTCAAGAAATTTTCTGTAGGAGCTTAGCTCCTTGCCAGAACCCCCGGAGAAAGGCTGAGAGAAGCTGCTAGGCCCCCCGCCCTGATGCAGGGGTCCTGCCCGCTCCCAGGCAGCACCTGAGCTCTCAGGAAAATGGCAGATGGGGGGCATCTGATGGATTCGTCAACACCAGACAGAAGCAGTTAACACAGCATACTTTGCTTGGACTGTTCTTTACCCACACTTGGGCTTAGACCCGCAATCCTTCCCCTTTTAGTATCTAGGAAGCATTTTAGTGTCCTTTTTTGGGCTATTTGGTATGACCTTTGCCACAAACGGCTACAGACAGATCCTTTGAAAAACGCTGTCCTGGGATTTGCAGGCCAGCTGATGCTGCAAAAACCTCAGAGCTGTGGCGCTGCTCAGTGCCTGTATCCCGAGCTAGACACTGGCCCAGACCTAATAAGGTTAAGAGCCTTATGTCTATTTGTGACCACAGGGATAAAGAGGTCACGTCCCCCACGACATGAGCGGAGAGCGCTCCCAGGCCTGTGCATGGAATGTGCGAGAGCCCCGCTGATCGGGGCCCCAGCCTGGTGTCGCATCGTCTGGAGATATCGTCTGCATTTGATTGACTGGGCTAACATTTACAAGCCAAAAAGTGAGCCTTTAACCCTTTTCTCATTTGGTATCAAGTTTAAAAAAAAAACAAACAAAAAATATCACTGGAAGCCCCGGTGGTGTATTTGCAGAAGTGAGCGTAAGAAATAGAGAAAAGGTAAGAAAACACCCTCACATTGGCCCCACTTACTGAGATTCAGGTAGTCCCCCCCTCGTGAAGTCTAGAAGAGGTCTTCCTCATGGTGATGTTTATGCAGGGTGAGTTTGGAAATTTCTAACTGAACGGTTTTCTGCAGGCGGCACCCAGGAGACACCGCTTACCAGTGAGATGCACACACATCACAGGAGATCAGGACTTGCCCAGAGAACCCGTTAGACCCCGACCCTGACCTTGCCTGATGAAACTGGGTAGCTCCTGTCACTTAACTGCCCAGAAGAAGGTGTCTCCGACGTGATCTGTAACTGTATTTGCAACACACTTCTAGGCTGTGGGACAGTCAGCTCTGTGGCAGGGCAAAGACCCGGGGAAGGTCAAGGCCGGGAGCAGAGCTGTGTGCTGAGCAGACGTTTGGGGAACAATGTGGAGGGAGGAGGTGGGTGGGGAACGCACTCATTCCTTGTGTCTTATTTTCCTTCTTTCTTGATGATAAGTTTGTACTTTTTAGATGGTCGGAGAACCAAGCCCAAATAGAACTATGATTTATGGTTCACGATTTATAGAGTTGAGATCATGTGCTTTGAGGAGTTCTGTCTGTCATCTTTCTGACCGTTCAAATTATTCTCCCTTTGGAAATTGGCGGGGGGGGGCCTCCCCCCAGGCGACGTTTGCTTGACGGTAAATGGTAACACAATTGGGTAGGAGAGAATATCTTTCCGATAGCAAGGCCTGTTTTGAATGAATGATGGATGGGATAGGGGCCTTCTGTGCCCTGGCAGACTACGTTATTCCAGAGAGCTGGGAAGACTGCTCCCCAAATATTTCCTGTACTATTTAATGGAACCTGAGGGTCCATCATCAATAATGCATCCTTGTGTGCTCGCCATCATCCTCTGTGTGTGTGTGTGGGGGGGATCCTTTCTAACAGCCAAATACTTCTGGGGGGCATAACACGTGTGTGCATTTAGTCCTGCCAGAATCACCATCTTCAGATTCTTCTTTCGGGGAGGGCACCCTGAAGAAGAAAACTAGAAAAATGCGGATCGTCACTCGTATTCTTTATCCTCACCACCCACATGTGAGTTTGGCGGGTCATTCTATCGTGTCGTCCCAGTTAACTGTCCCTTCTTTCTGCGAGGGACATGCATGTACCCACACACATACTCACAAATGCGTGCTCCAGAGAAACCGTGAAAGCACATGTTTTGTGAGCAAATGTATTCGGTTAAAAATAAAAAGGTAGTGGCACCGACCCAGACTCATCGATATCCATTTCATAGCGATTTCTGGGATACCTTCTGCTAAGGGTTGAATTGTGTCTCCCAAAAAAAGATGTGTTAAAATCCTAATCCCCTGTACCTCAGAATGTCACATTATTCAGAAATAGGGTTGTTGCAGATGTAATTAGTGGAGATGAAGTCATGCTGAATGGGAGGGGCCCCCCCATCCAATATGTCTGGTGTCCTCAACAAAAGGAGAAATTTGGACACAGAGACACATACACAGTGAAAACTCCATGTGAACATGAAGACGGCCATCGACAAACCAAGGAGAGAGGCCTTGACAGATCCTTCCTTCCTAGCCTTCAGAAGGAATTAGCCTTGCCAACACCTTGATTTTGGACTTGTGGCCTCCAGAATCGTAAGACAATGAATTTCTGTTGTTCAAGCCACCCTGTCTGTGATACTTTGTTATAGCAGCCCTAGCAAACGAGTACAACTCCTTTTTAATTTTTATTTTTTTAATGTGTATTTATTCTTGAGAGAGAGAGAGAAATAGAGCGTGAGTGGGGGAGGGGCAGAGAGAGAGGGAGACACAGAATGCAAACCAGGCTCTAGGCTCTGAGCTGTCAGCACAGAGCCCAACGTGGGGGCTGAAACCCCAAACTCGGAGACCGTGACCTGAGCCAAAGTCAGATGCTTAACCAAATGAGCCACCCAGGTGCCTCAAATGCATATAACTTCTAACCCTTATTTGTTCCATGTCCTTTGTAGGACACAGTTCTTCAATGAAAACTGAGTACTGTTGAAATCTAGTTGAGAATTTTCTGGAGGAAACCTACTAAAAAAGTAAATAAAGCAAAGAAATAAAGAATACACAAGCATATGGAAATAAATGATCGTTACAGAGCACGGGTTCACTGGAATAGAAGAATGACCAGCTTCAGACGGGGAACAGGTAGGTTCGAGTCTCAGCTTTGCCACTTCCTATTGAGTTGACTTTGCGAAAGCCGTTTGGAGTTTCTGAACTTTGATTTTATCAATTTTTATTATTTATGCTTGGTTTCTCAGGAGTCTCCTTGCTGGGTGGTTATTAAACCCTGGGATGCAATTCAGACTCTTAACTCATTGACTTTGGTTAACCTCCAGGCCAGCCTTAGGCACGGACACAGACACTGTTATCTGACGGGACAGCAAAATCCAATGTCCCATTTCAAATACCCATCCTCCTAGGGGAGCTGGTTTTGAATTCTGGCTCCCAGAATGGCTCGGGTTATTTTCAAGAAAGAGGGAATTAGCTTAATGGCAGGCTCAGTAGAGTTCCACTTATTATCCAAATGTTATCTGCTACACTGATTCCAGAGGCATTGCTTTGTGAAAGTTTGATCATTCCAAGGTTACACCTTCAAGTCCTGTAAACTGAAACATAAATCTCATGCAAAGTGAGGAGGCTTTTTCTCTTGAGCTTATGTGTGAGGAGGGCTGTGGCCTGAGTAGGACGTTGTCAGTTCGTTGGTGCCTTCATCCCTTCCAGGATGGCTGTGGATCCTCACCCCCTAGGGACAGACTTTCACGGACAACTAGGAAGAGGGGAGATGAATTCAAGTTGTCTATCTAGTCACAGGCAAGAAGAGTTGCACAAGGAATGTACTCTCTGAGAGTCTGCTTCTCTTTCTGAATTTTGTTCTGTCCTGCACAAAGTTCAGTTGAATGTGTCCCTCTGATGTCTAGTTAGCTCTATGTCCCTTTCCCAACTGAAAGATACCACCTGGCAAAGCAACTGGGTGCCCAGGACACAGGAAAGGAATATGGCACCCACAGGCTCGGAAATGGTCTATCTCCTACCTTCTGGGTGGAGGTGTTGAATTTTGGAGCTGTGAGGGACCTTAAAGATCCTTTCTTCCACTCTTAGTGGAGGAATGCACACCATCGACACCTTCCCTTGTACATAATTTCCTACTGTCTCCTCAAAGACTCCTGCATATAGGGGATTTACTGCTTCACAAGTTTTATTCAATATCTAGGCTTTTGTTATTGTGGTTGGAAACTCTGTATTTGTACGGAAAAAACAAATTCTGCATCTAGTTTTGCCCTTAAAACCATAAGAATAAGACAAATCCCAGCTCACTCCAATGGCTCTTCAAATGTTGGAACACAGCTTTTGTGTCCCTTCAGACTTCTCTTCTCCAGGCAAAACATCTCTGGTGCTTTCAGTCATTCTTCCATTGTCAGGATTAAGAGCGATTTTCACCATCCTGAGTGCTCTTTCGCATACCCGGCTGTTTTTAGGAAGGACATTTGCCAATGTCCTTATTATAACACTATACCCAGAGTTGAACAGCATGCTCCCGATGTGGACAAACCAGCTGAGAGCAGGCCCTACATGGGCATCAGTGTAGACTGAAATCTCACCGGTGTAGACTGAAATCTCACCGGGCTTGCCCTTGGGTAGAAGCTTACGCCACTCGCTCGTACCAAGGCTCCTGCTGACTCTCACTGTTTTCTATTTTCATGAGATGCTCAGTCAGGGGTGGCTACAAGAGGGGACACAGAAAAGATGCAGGGAAACAAAATTTCTTATACTCACAGGCCCTAGAGAGATAGTCGCTGCATGCCAGGAAGGGCCACTCATAGTGGGGGACATGCTAAGGGAGTGGGCTCAACCACCGACATGGGGAGCCAAGTGAAGGGGTGAGGCCCCCCATGAACAAGTGCCTAATCTGGGGGTCACAGTGGAGTACACAAGCAAAGGCATGAGGGGATTTCATTTTAATGTTAGTAGGTCACTGTCAGGGAGGGCAAGAAGGGAAACTTTTAGAAGGGACTGGCCTTATCATACTGACACACTTGATAACCCGGGCAGGAGGCTTACAGTCCGTTTGTGGGAATGCTGAGGTGGCAGAAAAATATGAAGTTTTCAAATTTACGGTACGCTAACCTAACGGTCCATGCTTTGAGCCCCTGGGTCATCTTCTCCAACTCGAGGTGACATAGAGACTTTAAGGTGGGGCGTGAGGCATGAACATCAGCTCTTTCTAGTCTTTTTGCCCATTGAATTGAGGATGCTCTAGCCTGGGCTGATTTTCCAGTCCCCAAGATGGGGACGTTTGATCTACCCCGGGCCAGAACCTTTGCAGAGAATTTGCCACCAAATTCCTTTGGAGCTCAAGGTTATAGGGTTAGCATGTGTAGCCAAAAGCCATGAGACAGTAATAAGGAGCGCTCCTACTGATTCCGGTCAAACAGAGGACCGTTCCAATGGGCATCCAGAGACAGGAACAGAAGAAAAGAAGCATCAGGTTGCCAAGGGTAATTGAGGTTATGAAGATTCAGTGTCTGGAATTAATTTCCTTTTAAATATCACACTGCCAAATGCTCACCACCGTCAGGAAGGCTGAATTAACTCCCCCCTCCCGAGGGTCTCTTTATCTCTGTTCCTCACCCTTTCCCTATCTCTATTCAACAAAGATCTGAGGAAGTATTTTAGTATTTATGAAAGATAAGCTTGCTTATCTGGCTCCTTTTGGCGAAGATGTAATTCACCAGCTAATCTCAGCCAGTTGTACCCACTGATGACATAGTTCACTCTGTACAAGGCCCTTCATTTTTGTGGGAATGTAAAATAATTTGAGTTCTTTCTTAGCTTCTTTATATTATGTCTCTTCTAGTCTAGGCCCCATGGTTTGAGTTTCTGAGGGCCAAACTCATAAAGGATTCAAAAGCTTCCCTGTCATAGTAACTGCTATGGTTTGGGGAGGGACCCCGTTCACCCTGTCACCAGCCCAAACAATCATAATTGGAAGAGTTAATGGCACAGCATTGAGTTACATCCGCTGGTCATGGCAGCCCATGAATGGCCATTAGTCACTCTTGGGAGTTGCTCTGGGGGCAAGCTGTGAAAATCTGCCTTACATATTTGTTGCTCTTACTTCTCCCATGGAGATAGAGCCTAAAACAGGCCCATCATGTCAGACAATCCATGCAGAAAGTGAAACTCGTACATGCTTTCTCTTTTGACTGGCTGCGGCGACATTTTTCACAGAGGTGATTGAAAGGTACAACACAACTCCGCGTTAGTTCTCAAGTGAACACAGACCCTTAACACAGTGTTTGCAGAAGAGGGACACTGCCGAATGGTGATTTAATACAAACTCCCACATATTTACAGAATATCAAGCCAGCGGTGACCCAACTAGACCAAACAAACACTGGCTTTCTCTGCTCTTAGCACGGCCGGCCTGGTTCTGCTCGTTCTATCTCCTGCCCTCCGCTTGCTCTCAGTCAACAAAGCTTCTGCAAACAATCATTCTGTGATTTACTTGCCTGATTTCTCTAGTGGATTCTTTCAGAGCCAAGGACTAAGGCAAAGGCAGGTGAAGGAAGAAAAGGACACGTGTGGCTGAGTGGCCTCACACGCTGCGGTGTGAGGCCCGCTGTCGGCACAGGCACCAGGGTCATGTCAGGCACGTCCCTGGGGCCTTACGCCTGCCTCCCATGGAGCTTTCCATGTGAACACCACATATTCGGGGGGCCACGGCACAAGTGGTTCTATAGGAAACCATCACTCCCCATTGTGTGCTGTGGAAACTGGAAAGCTGTTGGCTTTTTATTTTTAATCATTTTTCAGAAGAACCACAATAAACTAGAATGCTCAGATGTTTGATCTCAAAGCCATTTTAAATTCTATATCTATTAGGTTTCCTGCCATGGGTCCGCTTTTAAAACATGAGAACTCTGGGCGCGCCTGGGTGTCTGGGCAGTTAAGCATCTGACTTCAGCTCAGGTCATGATCTCGTGGTTTTTGAGTTTGAGCCCCGCATTGGGATCTGTGCTGTCAGCTCAGAGCCTAGAGCCTGCTTCAGATCCTGTGTCTCCCTCTCTCCCTGCCCCTCTCCCACCCCAGCAAAATAAACGTTAACTAAACATTAAAAATTTTAAATAAATAAATGAAATAAAACATTAGAACTCTATAAAAACGGATTATCTGCAAACGGTGAACTATTAACTAAAGCAGCGTTTCTTAGACCATCTACACAGGAGTCTTCTGAGGTGTTCATAAAAAAGCAGATTTCAGCTTTGAATCTTAGATCTTCCGAATCAGAATTTTTAAGGCTGACGCACAGCTGTCTGCATTAGGGGAGGTCCCCAGTGATGCTTTACCCGCATCAGAGTTTGAGAATCATTACAGTAGCTGTGTGACCCGATAGCCTGACCTTTCTGAATAATAAAAGGATTTAGTGAGTCTAGAATGCGATGAGCTTATCAAAAACAAAAAAGCTTTCAAAACAGATGAATAACAAAACCTGTTCTGGAAAAATCCCCAAATGGAGGATAAAGTGGCCTCATGAAAAATGTAGTATACGGATCTCTTCAAAAGTAACCGTTCACTTGTCCTTCTCCGTGGGGCCCTCAAACAGCTTGATTGGGCCAGTCCCACTCACCTCCTAGAGCTGAACCCCCCAGCAGTTTGGGGTGTGGGGTGAAGGTGGGGTGAGGGGGGTTAGGGTTGAGACAGGGCTGTGTGCATGTGTGTGAGGAGCACAGCCAGCAGTTGGGGTGCGAATTGCAGATCTAGAAGCCCCCATGCAGAGGTGGAGACAAGCCCAAGGTGGGGGAGGAGGACCTATCAGCCCGGGGCATGGCCATGAGTCCTGGGCCACAGGTTATTGCACATCTTTTGTGCTGCTAAACCCACTGGTCAACCAGGTTAGGGTAATGATAGGAACTTGAGCTCTCTGAGGTCAAGGATGATTTCTATCAGCTGGCTCTCTCAGGGGGAATAAAAACCCCAGAACAACTGCTTCTTCTTGTGTGTCATTCATTTGACCGGTCAATCACAATGGAATCTGAAGTTTGTCGAGAGCCAAGGGGTCAGCATTTTATCTTTTTACGGCTGATAGACAGAGACTCTTGCCAAAGCCCCAGGCGCATGAAGGTAGTTCAACAACGCATTAGATTTATTACTGGGTTGGGAGGTGACAAAATTGCCCCCAGGGCCAAAGTCTATGGAAAAAAGAAGAGAGCTCTTTGCAGGCCTGAAATCATACGCGATGTCAGCAGGTTGACGGAGGTTGGAAGGTTAGGAGGTTGCTTTGAAATCCAGAACTGCTAAGGTAATCAACCTGTTTGTGCCTTTCTAGGCTCCTTCTCTCTTTCTGAGCCAGGTTCTGAACAATTCATGTTTCTAGGCCAGGGTGTGTGTGTGTGTGCGTGTGTGTGTGTGTGTGCGTGTGTGTGTGTGTGTGTGTGTGCGCGTGTGTGTGTGCGCTTATGTGCGCTTGTGTGTGCGTGTGTTTCTGTACGTGTTTTTCCAAGCTGGGGTTTTCCATGCTCATGGTCTGTGGAAGAAAGAGGTTAGAAACGGTCCGTGGCTGTGCCAAGAGAGGTCTCTGACATAGCAGTGAGAAGTCAGAAAAGCTGGGAGGAGAAAGCTTGGTTTACTCATTAGGGACCAAGTTCAGTCCCGGGACCTCGAGGTTCCCAAGCCGGTTTGTCCCCAGGATCTGAGCCACGGCCCAGCCTCTCTCTGCATCATTTTTTTGGGAACAGGCTGCTGAAGGGAGGGAGCACAGACGTTTCCCTTTGCAGGGCCCCCTGGCACCGCCCCCCCCCCCCCCCCCCACCGCGCTGCCTCAGCTGTAAGAAGGCCCTTCTCAGCCTTTCTCATCCTGGAAGCCTTGTACGGACCAGGCCGAGAAGCTCAGCAAACGGGGACCAGCATTAGGTGTGTTAGAGCCAGTATAGCCAGGGACGGGCTTCCCTCCAGACTGGGGATCCACCTCAACTCTTCATTCTGGGATGAAAAGCAAGAAGAAAGAAATGCATATACTGCGCAAGCCAGCTTCTTCTTAAAGAGGAAAAGCTCCGTTTCCACCTTCCTGTGCTCTGTTCCTGGGGTGTCAGGAGAACACCCCTGCCAGCTGCTGGCACCCTGTAACCGCTGGAAGCCCAGGGGTCACTGCCGCTGACTCTCCGGGAGCCGCTGGCCCCGGGCCTGGCAGCCCACCTGACCCCTCCGCGTCACCCGCTGTCACTTGTCACTGGGTGAGTCTGGCTGCAATCAAGTCACACGGGTTCCCCTGGGACCCGAGCTGTGACTTCTCTCGCTGCAGCCTCTGTCAAGAGTTGCTCACAGCAACACTGCCTTTTGCAGACTGCTATTCAGAGGGCGTGATGCTGTGCCCCAGCAGTGTGTGCCCAGAGAGGACGGCACCGTGAGACAGCCGTTTTCTGGAATGCCAGGAGCTGTCATAGGAAGTCTGACCTTTGATAAGAACTCAGGGCACCTGGTTTGAACAATCACAAGTGGAAGAACAGCCCAGAGTTTCACATTTCGGGTTCAAGTGGGGGGAGGGAGTTTCCACCTCTTTCTTTGCACGGGAATCCTGAATTCATTTCCGCAAGCTTTCCCCTTCCGTGAAACCAGAAAAGATTCCACGGCAGAGCCGCCGTTGGGCTAAAATGATAAGGGATTCTGGATTAGCACGCCGTTTCCCTAACAGGAGCTTTTTTTGGTCCTCATTTTCTAGCAACTTGCCATGATGAATAATTTACCAAATACCAATGAGAAGTCTGTGTCGCCTGATTCATCTAAACCCCATAGCCCCAAGTACCCGCAGGGACCTCTGTTCCTTTCCAATCAGATCAGTTAGCACGAAGCAACATGGGTGGCAGCGATTTAGGGGACTTTTTTTTTCTTTGCACTCAAACATCGAATGAATGCTTTGCCTGTGGGAAAGCAACAGCCCCACAAAGCCCTTGGAATTTGATTTATGAGATGCTATTTTGCACTTCATCCGTCTGCAGTGCCAAGCTGCACCAAAACCTACTTAGCAGTTAGTAACGGCGGCCTCACACTCACTCAGCTTCCAGCGGACAAGCAGCGGGTCCCCCACCCCCAGATCCCCGTCCTTAGCAGGATCCGGGGGACTTGTGGCTTCTCTTGGTTTCCACCCAGCCACGAGCTGCTCGGCTTCCAGTCTGTGTGCACACAGTCGCTACGAGGAGCCTGGCCCCCATCTGGAGTCCGCTCACGGCCAGCTTTGTTCTGGCCGTCTTGGGGGTTGAGATGCTGGAGAAAGATCGAGTGATGCACGTATTACCCTCGACAAGTGGCTGGTGAACTCCTGGCTGCCAGTGACACCTCTGATCCGCCCCATCGGCGCCCTCCAGGCCGTGCTGGTCAGAGCGGTTCCAAACCTGGCTCGCTCCCACCACCCAGCGTGGTCACCTTCTGCTGCTCGTCTTCCAGAAATGACTTCGTCTCCTATTTCTCCCCCTCATCCTCTGCCCTCGGTTCATTTCTGTGTAAATCTCTCTTGCCATTTTCCCTGTGGGTTTCCAAGGCTCAAAAGTGCAGTGGTTTTATGCAAAGGTTTTTCAGTCAACGGAATCCATTTGTTTGTAAGAACAGAAATGCTACGCAAAGTCCGATTCGTGAAACAGATTAGAGGAGAATTTCCTGGCTTGGCCTCTCCGCCTCGCTGAGCCGCAGGGAACCTCTATTTTGGGGTACCTCAAAGCACAGCTAATCACCAGGCTGATAGGTCCCTTTCTAGAACCTTCCAGCTTCTCATTCATCTTCTTTCCACACGGGCCTCTTCTTTTTCCAAAATCCTTGGGTCTCTGACATGCCATTGATTTTTTTCCCATTATTTTTCAGGCTTTTTTTTTTTTTTTTAAACCAAAGTAAGAAAACATAAACTCCTGGGGTGCCTGGGTGGCTCAGTCAGTTGAGCGTCTGACTCTTGATTTCAGATCAGGTTATGAGCTCATGGTCGTGAGATTGAACCCTGTGTCGGGCTCCATGCTTGGCGTGGAGCCTGCTTAAGATTCTCTCTCCCTCTCTCTTTCTCTCTCTCTCCTTCTCTCTCTCCCTCTCTCAAAACAAACAAACAACCAAAAAAGAACCCTTCTCTCTGGCCCTACTGATCATTGTACTTTCTGTTCTATTTCTATCATTTGTTTCCATTTCTCAAAGAGGTAATTTGCACAGCCTTTTCCTGGTGCATACATGACAGTGGCCCCACTTGACGCCCTGTGAGTAGGTGGACACATGAGCAAAAGTTCCCTCCTGCCCCCCCATCCAAATGTCTCTCTGTGATGTGACTTTACTGCTTTGCCCATCAAGATGAGATCGTTGCTTCGCCCTTAAATCTAGGCTCGGCAACCCGGCTTGCTTTGGCCAATGGGGTGTAAGCAACTATGATGTGATACAAGCAGAGGCTTGGAAAGTGCTTGTGCTCTGGGGCTTCTTTCTTCCGGAAGCCCTCTCCCTCCATGAAAGAAGGCCAGGACAACCTGAAGAATGATAACAGATGTAGCCCGGTCCCCCAAATGGTTTCAACTGGCAGCAGTGAACGGCCAGCACCCACGGCTGGACATTTGAGCAAATAATCTGAGGCAAAGAGAGCCCGGCCAACCCCATGGCTGACAGCAGAACTATTCAGACAACCCACAGATTTGGGAGTAATAATAAAAAATTAAGCCCAGGGGCCCCCGGGTGGCTCAGTCAGTTAAGCGCCCGACTTCAGCTCAAGTCCTGATTTCATGGCTCGTGAGTGCGAGCCCCGCATCGGGCTCTCTGCTGTCAGGACAGAGCCTGCTTCGGATCCTCTGTCCCCCTGTCTCTCTACCTCTCCACCCTGACTTGGGCTCTCTCTCTCTCTCTCAAAACTAAATAAACACCTAAAAAAAAAATAAGTCCCTTAAATTGTGGAGTGGTTTGTCATATAGCAGCAACTCATTGATATATCCTCCATTGACTTAGTTTATAGGCAGGTAAGAGTTGCATGAAGTCTCTCCTTGGAGATCTTCATTTACCTATGCATCCCTATTTACGGGGTAATAAAAGATTGGTGTCTGCAGTTCAGGAAAATGGTCTTCAAATAGGATTTCTGTACCAGCTCTTCAGCTCTCTGGCCAAACCTTGACATCAACAGTGACCCAGGAGAATAGAATGAGCCCATCCAATTAATGGTTAATAGGTGTGGGGGGTGTGTGTGTATGTGGTAACAGCATGCATGCATGCTCAAGTTATTTATTTATTTTTGAGGGAGAGAAAGAGAGAGCGTGAGCAGGGAGACGGACGAAGACAGAGGGAGACACAGAATCCGAAGCGGGTTCCAGGCTCTTGAGCTGTCGGCACAGAGCCCGATGCAGGGCTCGAACTCACAAACCGTGAGATCATGACCCAGGCCGAAGTCGGACGCTCAACCGACTGAGCCACTCGGGTGCCCCTGTTTGTTTATTTTTAAATGGCTCACGTGACTGTGTGGGCTGTCATGTCCAGAGTCTACAGCAGGCCAGAGACCCAGGGGGCAGTTGATGTTGCCATCCATGTGTTAAGGGTCATCCTATGGTAGAATTCCCTCTTCTTCGGAAGACCTCAGTCTTTTTTTTTTCTGCTAAGGTTTCAACTGATTGGAAAAGGCCCTCCCACACTATGGAAGGTAATTTGCTTTGTTCTCATTTAAATACTAATCTCATCTAAAAATACACCTTTGCTGGGTGGCTCAGTGGCTCAGTCTGTGAAGCGTCCAACTCTTGACCTCGGCTCAGGTCATGATCTCATGTTTCTCGAGTTCGAGCCCTGCGTGGGGCTCTGTGTCGACAATGCCACGCCTGCCTGGGGTTCTGTCTCCCTCTCTCTGCTCCTCCCGGGCTTGCTCTCTAGCTTTCTCTCAAAATATATAAAACTAAACTTGAAAGAAATTGTTAAAAAAAATAAAAACTTACCTTCGCGAAAACACCTGAAATACTGTTTGACCAGATACTGGGGTACTGTGGCCCAGCCAAGGTGACACATGAAATTAACCATCACACTACCTTTGTTGCCGACTGGATCCCCAGGCAAAGTCATTATGCCTAAGAAAATCACTGTTGCTCCTGACCACATAGTTATCATCTTGGACTACAGTCGCTGGCCATAGCAGATTTCCAAATGGTCGTGATCTGGGTGGCTGTGTGTCGTTCGTGACTGACGGATCATGCCAGACATCTCTTGCTTTTGCTTCCCTCTTTATTTCTGCTTGATTAATCCCGAAGGGGTGGGGAGTTGTGTCTATCAGAGAACTCACCTACACCGGTAGAAACTTAGGGAAACCCAAATAAATGCAATTCCATTTTGATGGAATAGTGTTAGGGCGTGCAGGATCGAGACCCCAGCTTCTTTTCTTAAACGTGGTTGGAATTAGAATGGCATTACCCAGGAGTAAACGTGTCAGAGGAAGCTAGTGTGATTTCACAATCCTTTTTGTACGGGCTTTGAAAGTCTTTGTCACTTATGCAAAAATCTTCTAAAAGGGGAAGGATTAAAGACATGAGATATAAAGACGAGAGCAAAAGAAACAAATGTGGTTAATAACAGATATGTGGGCTCTCGAGGATATTAACATAAATAAAAATTCATCATGAGAAATAATTACGTTCCCCATTGTGGCCCACCCTCTAATTCTCTTGGGCACTGAAAAATAATGGGAAGGTTAACACATTTCTCACATTTCTAAGCATGTTATTATTTCTTGCTTACACAAAAATTACATAAAAGCAATCATTTGGAATCTGGGAGTAAATGACATATAGCAGACTCGGGTAAAAGCTTAACCAAAATAGAAAAGCAATCTGGCATTGCTGACAATATTGTCATAAAAATATTACATTTTTTAAGGGAATTTCTCAGAATTCAATAACAACATGTTTAGGAGCTAAATTGAGTCATTTGCATATTGTGGCAAAGTAAAAACACAATAATCTCATTTTTTTTGCTGCCTAATAGGATTTCCTAGGGCTAGATTGCTGGAACCAGTCTGCCCATCATTCCCTCCCTTCATGATTTTTCTTTCACCAACCCCTGCTCTCCCTCTCTGCTTTACCTCTATTTCATTTCTTTTCTTTTTTTTCTCTAAGTTTATTTCTTTATTTTGAGAGACAGAAAGCATCGGCAGGGGAAGGTAGAGAGAAAGGGGGAGAGAGAGAGAATCCCAAGCAGGCTCTCTAGCTGTCAATGTAGAGCCTGACGTGAGGCTCAAGCTCATGAACTGTGAGATCATGACCTGAGCTGAAATCAAGAGTCGGACGCTTAACCGACTGAGCCACCCAGGGGCCCCTTGCTTTACCTCTATTTCTGTTATTCTGTCCCATCCCATGCTCCCTTTATTCTCCCCTTTCTATTGGTTTCTTATTCATGGAAAGTGACTCCAACTACCTGCTAGTAACCCAGTCCTGAGCAGAGAAAATGAATCATCCTCCCTCATCCATTTTCTTACTGAACCTTCTTTTCCCTCCAAGTCTGGCATTATTATCATTGCTGTTATGATTTTCCTGGCTACCTCTTTCTAGATCAGGTCAAGAGAACTGCTGGATGGCCATTCCCTGGGAGGTCAGGTAAAATCCCACCACATCTAGAAAAAGAGGATTGTCTGCTTACCGAAGATGTGTGCACACACGCGTGTTTTTTGGTTAATTTTGTGTTGTTTCACCCAAATCATTCGGAGAATCACTACAAACCTTCAGGACCAGAATAGCAGGGTGGTTAAGAGGAAAGGCACTCATATTCATTTGCCTGGGCTCAAATTCAAACTCTACCATTTATTGGTTTGGGGCCATAAAAAACCTACTTGATTTTTTCTGTTCTGCAGTTTCCTTATCTGTGAAATAGGAAGAAAGGTAGACCCTTAATTCATGGAGCTGCTGGGAAGATTAGATCAGCTAATGAACTTGAAACACCTGACATATTACCTTGCACAGATGGGCGTGGCAAGTGTAAATGGCGTCCACCAACCTAGGTGTTAGAGAAATGTCGCATTTCTTTACTTGCTACTTAATTAGCTTCCTCTCACGAGCTAGTAATTCCATCTCACTTATTTGGGGTTTTCCCTCGGGGTCTTTTTAAGGTTCTGAGGTCCCAGAGAGTGGCCACTGGTCATTACCCTCTGCTCACCCAAGCTCTGCTGGGGCGTCCAATGCTCTCCCCCTCCCCCCATCGTGGGCTTTTCAGGTCAAGTGCCTCTTTGGACGTGGAGTTCTGAGAGAGGCTGGGAGCCACTGTCCTTGTGATCTCACTCTTGTCACTTCCTTCTGCAGGCTTGTCACACCCTGAGGGTTGCTGGGAACCAGTGTGGGACCCATTGCTCTGTCATCCATACAGCTCACTACTTCTCCTTGAGGCTCGGGAAATGTCTCTCTGTCTCTTTTTTACATTAAGTGCCTCTTTGCTTCCTGCTGCTTCCAAGCTCATCTATTTATCCACCAAGCCCTGATTCTCTTTTCCTGCCTCTGCTCATCCTCTTTCTCCTCTGGGCTTAACCTACTGGAAACAAATGAGTGACATCTTGCAGGCACGATGTGCCATCCAACCTGCCACATAGCCCCCCTGAAGCTGAAACATGGGGCTTTCCCTGGTTCGGAAGGGTGGGAAGGGAAGCAGTCGTGTTGCAATGGGGAGGAAAAGAGGAAACAGACAGGAAAACCCCACAAATTAATCTCAAAACATTATCCAGCTACATAAGGGTTAACCAAATACTGGTGGTTATTTTTCGCCTGGCTGAAACTCTCCTGCCCCAGGCTTGTCTCAGCCCCTTCCCTCAGAGTTACTTGGGTGCTTTCCTTCTGTCCTGCAGCTCAATCATCTCCTCCCTTCTGCCCATCGCTCTGGCTGCGGTTTATACGTGTATTGTGGGCTCGTCCGCAATCTGTGCCATTGCATTCCTTGGGGTTCCAGGTCCTGCCCTGGGACCCCCTTCTCTTCTCACCATACCCAGGTCCCTGGGCAACCGCACCCACTGCTGTTGCATCGGTTACCATCCATGTGTTGACGACTCCCGATTCTACGCTCCGGCTCTGTGGGAGATTGCCAAACCTGACCAGAAATATTTCTTGCTCTTCTCTGCAAGGGGCGGAGTTCACTGCTCCCACCTTTGCATCTGGCTGCCCTTGGGACTTGCTTTGGAGAGCGGCGGGCAGGAGAGTGATGCCCAGCCAGCTATGAGGCTGGACCTCAAGAGATTTCGCACACCTGTGCTTCTTCCCTGGGGACCACCCCCACTGCTCTTCCGGGAATAAGCCGGGGCTAACCTGCTGATGAAAGCCACCCCTACCGGCCTTGCTGACCACAAGCCAACTGCCGAGCATTTGAGTGAGGCCCTCTGAAAGCAGCCAGTGCCCCACTGACCCACCAGCTGACTGCTGAGTCCATGGAGGAGCTCAGCCCAGATTGGGCGGACCACCCAATAGACGGCTGTGGTAAGCCACGAGGTTCGGGGTGGTTTGTCACGCAACAAATGTTCATTGACAGGCTCAGACATCTCTTCTGATCTCCCTCTCCCACGAGTCCAGGGGCCCACTGGGCCCTCCACTTTGACGTCCTCAACGCAGTGCGTCCCAAACTGACCTCAACGTACCTCCTCGTCCCCACCCACGCCCACCTCCAAGCACAACGGCTCCTTCTCCTGTCTTCTTCATCTTGGCAAACAACCTGTCATCTCCTCAAAAACCCGGGCAGCATCCTGGCTCCCCCGCTCCTTCCCCTCACATCCAATCTGTCACCGAGAGGCATTGGTTCCACCTGCCACAAGGCTCTCCTTCCTCCACGTCTCTCCACCTCCACTAATTCCCCTCATTCGACTACTATCTCCTCCCATCTGGCTGTCTCAAGCCTCTAAGCTCTGTCCTCACCTGCGCCTCCGCTTTACCTTCAATCTGCTTTCTGTTTTAACAGGAAGACAATTTCCAAAATATAATTCTGACCATGTGTCACCTGATTAAATTCCTATAATGGCTCAGAATAGTTCATAAAGGCCATACTCTTCAGCTGGACTCAAGAACACAGACTTTCCCCAGCACGTCATGGGGAGCCACTGAAGGTTCTTGAGCTGGAACATGACAGCATCAGAGCTCTGCTTTAAGAGATGTGATCTGGGAGGGGCGCCTGGGTGGCTCGGTCGGTTAAGCGTCAGACTTCGGCTCAGGTCACGATCTTTCAGTTTGCGGGTCCAAGCCCCGCGTCGGGCTCTGTGCTAACAGCTCGGAGCCTGGAGCCTGCTTCGGATTCTGTGTCTCCCCCTCTCTCTGCCCCTCCCCTGTCTCTCTCTGTCTCTCTCTGTCTCTCAATAATAAATAAGTGTTCAAGACAAATTAAAAAAAAAAAAGAGATGTGATCTGGGAGCCACAGTTAGGATAGCTTATGGGGGAAACCTCGGATGTAGGGAGACAAATTAAGAAGTTCCAGCATAGATCAAGTGAGAAGGGATGAGTCTTAGGCTAGACTGTGCAGTGGGAACCTCACGTGTTGTGTGAGGGACGAGTTCAGGAGGATGGGTGGGATACAAGTGCAATTTCAGAGGCAGGCCGTGCATGCCTGGGTTCTGCTCAGGTGTCAAGGGAAGGAAAGGGGGCTGAACAAACTGCCTGTGACCTCAAACCTAGCTAACAGACATCTGTGAAGCCCTTATTTGAACCGCAAAATGGTGGGAGAAGAGATTTATGGAGCAAAGAAATGGTGAGAAAAGAACAACGGCCCACAGTGCTGGCAAGGCAGATCAAGGTCAATGTCCTGTGGCGTCTGCTCGCAGCCCTCACTCACCTCAGCCCCTCTAAGCCTCAGCACAGCGGCTCACTTGGGCCTGTCCCTCAGTTTCCCACTTCTGCATCCTTGTGCTTTTTCTCCTCCCCCTGTTTCCTGACCTACCTACCCCCGAACCCTTCTCTTCTAAGACCTTCCTCACTGCTCTAACAGAACGCCACAGGCTAGGTGGCTAATAAACAACAGAAATATATTTCTCACAGTTTTGGGGGCTGGAAGGCCAAGGTCAAGGTGGGAGCCGATCCAGGGTCTGCAGGCCGCTTCCTGGTTCATAGATGACCGGCTTCTCGCTGTCTCTTCACGTGGTGGAAGCTCTTGTGTCTCTTGTTATAAGGGGACTGATTTCCAGGTGTGAGGGTTTGGCCCTCATGACCGAACCACCTGCTAAAGGCCCCACCTCCTAACATCATCGGCTTAGGGGTTAGGATTTAACACATGAATTTCGAGGGCCACAAACTTTCAGTCCACCCCACCACTCGCCGTCTTGTTTGGTTACTTTTTTAGGTAATGAATGTTGATTGAGGCATTACCATATGTCAACACTGGGTCTATAAGTGGTAACACAGAGCTCCCCCGATGGCACGCTGGATCGTTCTGTCTCTGAGCGCCACCGGTCATAGGCTGCCCAGTGTTACAATCATCTCTCCAGCCAACACTAGCAGATTAGCATCACGGGGTTGGCCTCTCCCAAGACAGCTCTTAGATCTTAAACTCGTCTTTGTGTTTCCCAGAGCTCACAGCGGCTGTAGAACAAATATTTGATGAATGAGTGAAGAACAATGCTCTAAGACCTTCAAATAGGTGGGTACTGATCAAGTTTTAGAATGATTACTAAAAACACCATTTTCTCTGTTAAGACTTAGGGATGAAATAGAACACAAGGTCTCTGAAGTTAATTAGCAAGCAAACTAGTCTGAATTTCGACAGAGGAGAGAGACAGGTATGAATGAGCCTTACACAGCGCACACGTTGCCCTAATTTTCTTCCTGAAAGCCCACTGCGCTCTCTCTCTCTCTCTCTCTCTATATATATATATATATATATATATATATTTTTTTTTTGGGGGGGTAGTGATTTGTTTTGGTGGAAGGTTTAACCTTCCTGCCCCAAGAGTTATCTGTGGTATAACTCCTTATCCACACTCTGGCTGATGTTTGAAAATGTCATGGTCAGAGAAAACGTCATCCTCTCGGCTAAAGCTTTTGATCCGTGATTGATGGCTATCGCCATGGGTGGGGGGTGCTGCGAGGTGAGGATGAGGGTTTGAGGGTGGGTTTTGAGGGGGAAAGCCTTAGAAAAGGAGCCAGAAGTCATCCTCACGGAACTGAACGGGATTTTGAAATCCTCATTTTCCAATTTGCACACGTGGATGTAGTTTTAAAAAACAACGCTGTGCCCCAAACTGGAGTGCTCGAAAAAGTTCCAGTAGCCGGTTTCTGGTTTTAGGATAGAATATCGATTCAGGTTTCCCTTTGTAACCTGAGGTGTGTCGGCTTATTGAACTCAAGGTACTCTGCTTTTCCCACAAAAGAGATTTCCCTGTTGCAGTCTTGCCGCCATCCTGTTTGGTGATGAAACTTTCGGGGCTGCTGTTCCTTTGACCTTTATGGGTACAAATGCGATTAAAAGAAAATTGACTGGCTTACCGGCCACCTCCATCTTCCTTTGGCTTGTTTGCTCCCATTTACCATTCCATTTATTATTGATAGAGTGTTTATGTTCATAGCTTCTGTGCAGCTCTTGCTCCTGGAAGGGAGGAGGGTGACAGTCACCGCTATGCCAGTGGCCACTCCATTGCCCCCCAGTCATACAGCCCACATGACCCTGGAATCTCTGGGACTTGACCCAGGAAGAGACTGTCTGGTATGGGGGACGGGATTGGAGGAACAGAAGGGCAACACAGGGGAGGAAAAAGCTCCCAGCCAAGCTGGGTATGGGGTGGGGGTTGCTTCTCCAGTCATTCAAAGTGAGCCCACCGCCCTGAGAGCAGGGCTATTGTCAAGGTTAGAGCTCTCCTTGGTTAGCTTGGGAGAATTAAATCACATCTCCCGGGAACCCTCAATTTGCAAACTTTTTTGTCTAGTAGAAGGGCAAGGGTATGGCAACTTGCCTTCCCTTGACACAGGAGAGGTGGAAACAAGTGTATTTTTTTCCCTCTAAGTGGAACAAAAGGGAACAGAGTCATTAAGTGCTTAGACATACCAAGACCACATATGTCTATGAATTTTCAGGAATGGCTGCTGCTCTCACCCATCACTGCTGTCTGAAAAACAAATGGTGCGCTATGCCATAGCTTGAAAGACAAAAGGTACAAAGGTGCCAAGTTGACCCTGGTTCTTGTGCCTCCATACGGTTGTCTGAAGTAGACATGTGGGCCAAGGAACACTTCTTCATGGGCTATAAATCTCCACAAGTGCTGTCGAATCTCTGCTGGAAGCCGCAGCTGCCGGAACACTCCTCACCTCTCTCTGATCAGGAAAGATGGGAGTCACGCCCGCCCCACCTCCCCCAGCTGCCTCTTCCTTGTGGTCTCGACTTCAACACAAACTGTCCTCTCTCTGGGCAGCAACCCGCCTCCAACTTTCTCACTAGTACCTGGAGACGTCCTTCCTCGGGCTGATGGCCAAATGGCCTGCCGGAACCACCTGGTTGCCTGGTGGGAGCAAACGCAGGATGGTATTTTTGTTCTCGAAAGACCAGGTTCACACATCACAGCCAAGATTGCGGGAGGGGAGGAGAAAGGCTCCTCTCTGGGCATCGAATGTTTGCCCAGGTGGGCGTACCATTCCGTAGTGGAGGTAAATGAATTGGGGGGGGGGGTGGCCTGGGGTCTTCCTGAATCCTCTAAGGGACAGAAGGGAGGTTTGTCAGACCCCAGCTAAGTATGTGTTTGATTCACAGCGAAGTGTGAAGGATCACCGCTCAGCTTGCCTCGGGCCTGTCCCCCTCAGAGTGAAGTAGGCAATACCCAGATGCCCCAAGGCAGCACATGCCCAGCAGTATAAGAATCCATACCCAAGAACGAAGTTCTCATTGGCAGCCCAGCTCAATAACAAGTAAGACTCACCTCAGAATGACTTTTCAAGACAAATGCTAGAACAGAAGGTCTAAAGTAATGACCAAGGGGGGAGTATCCGACAGGGCCTAGCCTGTTTGATGTCTTCCAGAAGCAAGAAGCGAGTTGGAAGGGTCCTGGGCTTGTGGGATAGGCCCCGTCTGCCCTGTCCTAGCTGTGGGACCGTGGGAAAGTCAGTTTGATCCTTCATTCGTCAAGGACGTACCGAGCACCTCTGTTTGCCAGGCTGACAGAAGGAAGAAAAAGGTGAAAGCTGGGTGGGATCCTTGCGCGCTGGGGCTTACGTGGTGGGGTGGCAGGGGAGAGAGAATAAATAGGTAAACAAATAAAAGGGACACTTTTAGACAGCGAGGAGCGTCATGAAGAACTTCAAGAGATCAGGTCGTGGGACGGAGCCCATCTGAGGAGGTGTTTTTCCAGCACACACCAGGGTGATGAGAAGGAGCCGGGACAGAAAGATCTGAGGGCAGAACATTCAGGAAAAAGGAGTAACAAGTTCAAGTGTCTGCGTCAAGAAGCAGTGGTTCCACAGACTGAGCATCCATTTCCTCACCTGCCCAGTGGTGTCACTGAGAATCAAAATAGTCACGCATATGGCGGGCTGTCACGCCCACGTCCACAAAGGAGACTAATGGCCCAGCTCCCACACGGGAGTTAGATTCTTGGGAATCCAATGCCCTCGTGGAGCCTTCCTAGTCTCCCTGTTCTTCCCCCAGACAAGCCTTCCTATTCTCTCTTTTTGACACTTCATTAGCTTAAGAGGCCTCATAGACGCCTCCCTACAGTTTAGGTACCCAACATTATTCTCCGGATGCTACCTGGAACACGGAGTGAAGGGAAGGGGTATGTGTACGTGTGTGTACCCAGGTTTACTCTATGTTCTGAGCATATACTAACATACAGAGTATCTTTGGGACTCTGGCCTCTAAAGAGCCATCGAATCACTGACTAAAGCCGTCTTTGGGTCCTAGCCCTGGTTCTGTAACAGATCACCACCTGGTGATTCAGGATGAGTGTTTGCCATTCCTACATTTAAGGGTCCCTGTGGACTGTGGCCCCCCACCCCCCGTCCGTCACCCCTGGATCGCTGTTTTTCCAGGACGGATTCACCTTTCAGGCAGGAAGCTCTTCCTTACACTGATGACCCCACTTCCGGCAACTCCCTCCCACGTCCCTATTTCTAGTCTCCTGGAGAGAGGGAGACCATACAGTCAGCCCTCCATATAATGGTCCCTGGTGAAGACCATGGTTAGGCTGCCCTTGAGATGCTTTTCTCCCAGTTGAACCACAACCTCCTTCATCTTCCCTGGGAGACTCCAGAGAGCCGCACAGCTATGTGGGAGGAAGCAGCAGGAAGAGGCGCCGGCAGCACCCCCTGCTGGAGAGCGGGAGAGGCAGCCCGGCACACAGGCTGAGCCTCTGCAAGCAACCACAATCCTAACAGCGAGGTAATGTGTGTCCAGCCTTGACTCCCGGCCAAGCACCTCACAAGTGTTTCTGCATCTCCATTCTCCAGGGCAGCAACACGCATGTCATAGTGGTGCCTACTTTGCAGATGACGGACCGGCAGTTGGGACAAGCTGCCTGGCTTTCCCAGGGTGCACCCTGGGCCTGAAATCTGCACCCAACTCTTGATTCCAAACTCAGTTCCCGTAACCTGACAATGTAAAGCAGTGATGAGCCATCTGCTACTTAGAAAGAGTTTGTTTCCCGCCATACATCCTCCATCCTGTGTGTTGAGCAACTTTGGTAACAAAGGAATCGTCAACACTAGAAATTAAAGCACAAAGAGAAAGAAGTCCAGAGTATGAGTAACGGCTGCCATTGATGGAGTCTCTTTGGGGATGATGACTGGACTCATTTAACATTTATAATGCCCCTGCAGGGTAGACATTGCAATCCCCATTGTAAAGATAAGGGAATCGAGGCTCTAATTGGTTAAGTGACCATGTGGAAACGCTGCCTTGACGACTCTGGAATGTCTGCCTCCAAAGCTCTTAACCTCCACACACATTGACTCGAAAGATCAATTCAGGTGGAAATGTGTGGCCGAGTCTCATTTCCTTCATCAGAGACCAAATGTCCCATACCCAGTTGGTGAACATTTGTTAATGCCCTGGCCTTTTAAGCCACACACATTAAAAAAAAAAAAAAAAAAAAAAAGGAACAAGGGTAACCATATTTGTCAATCTCTGCCTCCTCCTTGAAAGTTAAGATTACAAGTTAATAGTAAACCCAGGGAGCTTGTCATTTTAACTCGGCATGCGTCACCTCACTGAGCTCTTTCTCTTCCTGAAAAAAATCGATGTAATAATATCATACCATACCAATAAATATGTCATATTATTGCCTAATACTAGAAGAGAATGACACTTGCCTCGACTACTCCACAGATTATTATGAAGGTGCGGGAAGCCACCTATGTGAAAACGGGTTACAAGCTCGACACAAACAGAAGAGGGGTGACAAGGGGGATGGGTGATCACTGCCATTTGGAGACTTGTCGCGACCATTAGTTCACCGCTGTCGCTCCCAGAAGATGGCCCTGGGCATCTGTGACACTGGGGCAGCTTTCTCTGGAATCCCATCAGGGGCAGGATGGGAGAGCCTCCCCCCCCCCTCCCCCGGACAGCAGCCATGTTAACAAACAAACCTGTAGATCCACTGGCCCGGAGTATTTCTAAATCAGTAGCCCCTTGAAGGTAGTGCATCTTCCTGTCAGATAAATACTGCCCAGGCATTTTGGATAGTTTCTAGTGCTTCCACCCTCAGTCCAAATCAGATAATGAAATAACTTTTCCACTTGTGACTTGGCCTTCTTTTTGTTTTTCATATTTCCTTGCTTTTACCTCTCCCACACTTTTCCTTCCACATGTTGGTCCATCTGTTCTAGGTAGGATGTGCCTGGTAGCCAGGGAGCATGTTTGTTTCAGCTTTCTGGCACGCACGCCTGGAACCACGAGAGAATGTAGAAACAACCAGGCTCACAGTGTATTGCAAGGATCACAGATGACACTGTAGTCCATAAATGACCTATTGTGGGTGGTGTCCAGCTTTGCAGGCTGAGCAGAGATGGGAACAGTTGGAAGCTGGACCTACACATTCCTGCTAGAAGGAGCCTTCATAGCCCTTGAGGCCAGAGAGACAAGGTCACAATCCTGACCCACCACAGACTAGCACTGTGATTTAGTTACTTGATTTCCTTCTCTCTGCATGATGAAACCAATCTCTTCCGATTCCTGATGAGCGGAAAATTGAGACATCAAATGCAAAGTGCCTGGTGACAATTGGCTTTCAGTGGAAACTTCCCACCTCTGAACCCATTAGATGATGCTACCCTTGGACAGATGGATCTTGGTAGACATGTCTACTGTTTTACTCTTCTGGGGGAAATAAATCATGAATTGTCTCCATTCAAGTTCTCAGGTTATCTGCCATTAGGGTATCTGCCACTATAAGAACACCGGGAAGGACTGAGCGTGCACGTTCACCGAGACTTGCATGGCAGGCGTTGACTTTGAAGGACATCTGAAGTGGCTTATTCAACTTTCCCACAAGCCTCCTCTGTGACTAATGGGAAGTAACACACCTCATAGCCAGGGCTTGGCAGACACGGAAGGACGACTCTCGGAAGGTGTACAAGTCTTTCTGGGAGCCAGCATGGTTAGAGCGTGACCGGCCAGGTGTGTGTGGCAGGGATACAATAGTGTGCCTCCTTGGCATCAAGCACCGGAAAAAGGGTGGGTCGCCATTCTCCCAGCCTTCAAGGGCTTCGCAGAATGTGTGAATCGGTTCATCCTCACCATCATCATTCGTTGTTTAATCCATGCTCCCTGATGTCCTAACACAAGGTTGTTCAGAGGGCAGTTTTTGTTTTCATTGTTTTGCTTGATATTTCTAAGAAGAGGAGTTTTGTTTCCGTTCCTCTTAAGTACTCTGTTCCTTCCCCACACTCGGGTTGCACCACCCCTGGGGAGTAACTTAATTCCGAGCACGTGCACCTGTGGAATCTGAATCTGGGTGGGGGCGCCTGCCCTGCCTGACGCTCTGATCTGGGGATTGTAGCTCTGAGCTGGGGCAGCTCCTTGACTCTTCTCCAGCACAAGGTTTTCTGCCCCCACCCCCACCAGGGTTTTTATCTTGTCATGTGATGCCTCATGGGGACCTAGGACCTGCACTCCTCCTCAGGGAACTCCTCCTCAGGGACGCACAAAGCTAGGAAGCAGATGGTACAGGGAGGACGAGTTTCTCCTCTCCTTCTTAATCAAGAAGTGTCTTCTTTTTATTTTTTTTTAATTTTTTTTTCTTTTTTTCAACGTTTATTTATTTTTGGGACAGAGAGAGACAGAGCATGAACGGGGGAGGGGCAGAGAGAGAGGGAGACACAGAATCAGAAACAGGCTCCAGGCTCTGAGCCATCAGCCCAGAGCCTGACGCGGGGCTCGAACTCCCGGACCGCGAGATCGTGACCTGGCTGAAGTCGGACGCTCAACCGACTGCGCCACCCAGGCGCCCCAAGAAGTGTCTTCTTTTTAAGCCTCAGTGCAAGGGGTGCCTGGATGGCTTAGCGGGTTAAGTCTCCGACTCTTGATTTTGGCTCAGGTCACGATCTCTCATTTTGTTGGTTCCAGCCCCGCATCGGGCTCTGTGCTGACAGTGTGGAGTCTGCTTGGGATTCTCTCTCTCTCTCTCTCTCTCTCTGCCCATCCCCCACTCGTGCTGTCTGTGTCTCTCAAAATAAATAAATAAAACTTAAAAAAAGAAGACTCAGCACAGCCAAGCTGTGTGAAACGCGGGCACTTGGACATGTACATGTTGTACTGCTCTCCTTGACCACTGAGGATGTTGTGGCCAGCTCCAAAGAAAGACCTAGTCTCTCCCAGGGGGACAGAAGAAAACTCTCATGAACGTACAAATGTCAGTTGATCTTTTTCTCTAACATGATCGTTTTTCCTCATTACTAAGACAGCCAAATTATCTGTTTGGCTAAATGCAACAAAGTGTCAACAGACTCCTTTGACTCTGATTTATGCCTACCTACAGGACTAGTCTGAGGAAGAGGCAAACAGTATTTTGTGGTCTCTCTGGGAAAGACATGGCCAAATTTAGAGTTCAGAATAGTCAACCTGGCAGCATAGCAGAGAGTGGAATGGGTAGGGACTAAGCTAGGGAGCTCAAGACCCATTAAAGACCATTACAGTCATTCAGGCTACAAATCATGGTGGCCTGAACTGAAGAACCTACAGCAGGAAGGAGAAGTGGATGGATTAGAGATATGCTTAGGAGGTAGGATTGGCACAATTCTGTGTCTGAAAGGAAGTGGGAGGTGAAGGAACATGGAGGAGACAAGGCATTGGAGTTAAGGAAGTGAAGGATAGTGGTGTGTTTGCTAAGATATGGAACGTTACAGAGGGCACAGCTCCATGTGGGGATCTGTTTAGTCCGTGATGGCTCTGAGACACCCAAGGGAAGACAGGGAGTACATGGTCGATAGTTTTGAAAACACTGGGGAAGTTTGGGCTGGAGATTTGGGAGAACTTCCCACATCAACAGTTGAGTGAGCACATGGTAATAGTTAAAGCCACCAAGAGAGAATGTGCAATCTATGAGCTAAGGGAAGAGAAGAAGAGAGACGAGATAAAGAAAAGAGTGGACGTAAGCCAGAAATAGAAATAACAAGTGACAAAATAACTGTTTATAGATATTAAGCAAAACACAGAAGGATGGAAATAAATTCAGAGTTCAGGTTAGTAATAATGAATGTCAAGGAAAATGTCAAGTAAACACAGTTTCTCTAAAACCAGCTTTATGATTATCTCTTGGGATCAATCATCAGAGTTTTGTGTATTTTGTATGGCTATTTTAATAGGGTAACATTTGAGGCATGTCTTATGCCTGAGACATGCTGTCTGTCAGCCTCAACTGGCTTCACGGCTCTTGTACTCATTGGCAGCCACAGAAAGTCCAAGAAGAGCCTGGTTGGGCTTAAGGCACATGCCTTGAAAAGTCGACTTTATCTCAGTGACCCCTCCTCTTCCCTACCTCTCTACTCTCTCACCGGGACCTCTCCTATCTCTTTGAGTCTTTCAGTGCTGGACCTCCACGGGCAACACCTGACCTGCAGGTGCACTTGGAGAGCTTGCAAGTGGTCAGGGTGCACATGGGAAAGTGACTACGAGAGGATGAAATGATACCTGGAGCCAGGATCTAAAGGGTTGCAGACAAAGTGCTGTAAGTATGAGAGAGAGGTTACTCATATTTGTGTTTGGAAAGATCCTCCACATAGTCCAGTGGGGGATGAACGGGTGGGAGGAAGAGGAGAGACGGACCCTTATCGGTAAGATGTGTACCATCCACTATGGGATAAGAAGAGCCTGTATTGGGACAGGGGGAGTGGCAGTGGATATGGGAATATGGATTCCAGACATATGTATGAGGAACAATGACAGAACTGGTGCCTGATGAACTTGGGTGATGAGGATGAAAGACGTGTCCAGGATGACTCCTTTTTTTACTCAGGCCATTCACTGAACATTAATGCCCTTTCTAGAACATGGAAAATTTTCTAATACTCTTGTTTGGTCTCAGACAGGATCTTCTCTGCTGCGTGACTCTGTTTTATTCCTACCCTCTGTGAAAGTTGCCATTAGCATAGGTAGTTTCTTCAGCCAAAGCCCACAACTCCTCTTCGATTCCATGTAGCCACAACAATGGGTCCTAAAGCTTCTGACTGAAAACATTCACACATACTTTACTGGAGGTGATGGATCCAATACAACAGGAAGCCAACAGAATGCTTCCTACACTCTATAGTCTTAAAAAACAAATTCAGGTGTTCATCCTCAGCAGTGAAATATTACTTGACTGACAACCTCATCGGTTTGCCTGCCATAGACACTCTGGATAGCAATCTGGTCTGAGCAGCAAAAGATTATCACAAGATTCATGTTTTAGTGCCTCTTCTTGGTCTAAGGTACCATTCAAATAGATATAACGAAATTGTATCTCTGACTCTCTGTCTCTGTCTCCCTTTCCGGCTTCTCATGTCAGTAAGAAGGTGTGGGCAGGCATGCCATCATCCCAGAGTTAGCTTGTAAGTCTATACTCAGTACGCAGTCCTTCTATCTAACTTCTCTTGTCCTACACACATATCATTTTATCTGTTCTTCCGAACACCCCTAAAAGTTAGGTAAGTGCAGGTTATTACTATTATTCCTATTTACATATTGAAAACGGAGGCCCAGTCAAGTCAAGGAAGCGTACCAGGGATAGATTGGGGGTTGGGTAGAAAAGTTTGGTTCCAGATATGTTGAATGGAGGTGACTTTCCAGATGAGGATGCCAGGTAAGCAACTAAATATTGGATATAAAGCTCAGGATATAGACTGGGCTTGAAGAAACAGATTCAGGAACCATCAGTTTATCAGAGCAGTTAAGCAGAAGACAAGAGCAAGCAACTTTGAAATGAAGTGATGTCCCACATCTGTGTTTTCATCCAGAGAAGGGGTAGAAATCTGGTGGCCTATGGGCTGAACTCATCATACAGACAAGGTTGTAGGAGCGGAATTGGAGTAATGCTTCAGATATTGAAAAATATCGTGTAAAAACCCGATTTCCAGCATTCTTTTAAAAGCAGAGACTATGGCATCCTAGATCCCACGTTCTCACACCTCAGTAATATCAAGATGTTGAATGAGTTGCCTTCCTTCCCTTTAGAACATTCTCTTCTGGTTTGCCATAGTCCCCACTATTCCTTACTGTATTACTAGCTTGCATCATTAATTTACCTTTTCTCCCCTGCAAATAATTGAGTTTGTGGTCATTGGCATCAGAGTGGCCCCTTTCTGGCTAAATTCCTTCTTAAACTACATCTCAAAACTAGGTAGTTCCAGAAATCTCTCTCCAGATATCTGAACCCTCAGAAATGATTCCAACCATTTAGTATCTCCACCTGGTTCTTAGAAATTCTACCTTAGTATGTTAATGATTATTTATTTATTTATTTATTTAGAAAGAGAGTGCATGAGTGAGGGAGAAAGGCAGAGGGAGAGAGAATCTTAAGCAGGCTCCATACTCAGTACAGAGCCCCACGCAGGGTTCAGTCCCATGACTCTGGGCTCATGACCTGAGCAGAAATCAAGAGTTGGACACTGAACCCACTAAACCACCCAGGTGCCCCATGTTAATGGTCTTATTTGTGTAGCCTTTCTCTCTAGACTCAAAGCAATTTGAGAGTAGCATTACCCTGATTGTATTTTGGTGTGTCCAATATTAGCATAGCACTCCACAGAGAATGGACGTTCAAAAAGCGCAGATGTGGTGAATAATTGAACAACTGTCTGCACTTCACATTTCACAAAGCTTACTCACACTCATTTTGCCTCAAACAACCCAAGGTGATCCAGCTCCTACAGGAGAGCCAGCTCTCCAGCCAGATCTGTGGAGTTCTTTGGGGTCCCTACGACCCCCAGATCTGCTCTGTGGGATCCCCAGAAGTATGACAGTCATCCATGGATCACAAAAGACTGGAAAATAGGATATTCTGCCTGTTAGGTACCAGGGTAGTATCAGGAATAAATTCATTGGAGGTGGCAAAGATCACTCCTGATTTCTTTGAGATAGGAAACAATTCAATGGAGCCAACATTTACTGGGGGCTGACCATGCACTGCGGACTGTGCCCTAGGGTTTCCAACAGTAAAGAAAAAACATAGAGTCCCTGAAAAACTAACTAGCATCAGGATTGTACAAAGAGCACAGGAAGGCCCATCAAAAGAATGCATGTTTAATTTAAAAAGTAAGTAGAAATTAGCTTGTGGAGGATGTGGGATGTGGAGGGAAAGGATTCTTGGCAGAGGGACAACATGTGCAAACACCTCAAGTCAGAGACATATTACTGGAGGAACTGAACGAAGTCTATTATGATGACAGTAACAAGTGTGAGGGAGGTAAGCAAGAATCAGAACATATAATCATATAAACCATGTTGAGAATCCTAGAATGCATTCTGAGAGCCATGGGTTCTGGAAGGGTATTGAGCAATGGGGGAGGGGACACAATCAGATATCAATGTTTAAAATATCACCCTGATTGCTGTCAGAATGGACTGGGAAACATGGCTGGCTCAGTTGTCCACATCCACCTTCCCACTGAAAGGACTCAAAAATGTTAGATAAATATAAACAGCCTCTTCTTATATAGCCAAAATTTAGGAGAAACCAAGATAAGCAGAACACCAGAGCCTCTCTTGTCCTGGAGGTAATCTACCAACTCAAGTAAACTTGAGCCTTAATTCTGATGCCCTGAGAAGGCATAAGGACAGCAATGAGATGACTTGGGAGGTTCAGGTCCAGGGCAGTGAAAGTGAGGCAAGAAAAGACGTCCACCAGAGCCAGACAATACACTCCATGCACAACCAGCTCGAGATGGACCCAGCTGCTTACTCTGCAGATGCATGGAGGGCATCTCTGGAAGGGCTGCAAGAGTGACCCACACTGTGATGTCATCCAAGTAAAAGAGAAAGGAGGACCTTACCTGTGTGCTTCCTTCTCACCTTCCATTTCCTACTGGTCAAGTTTCATCCCCCCAGTAAGGAACACCCTGCCCTTCCAAGTTGCACCATCTGGTGGCTCAGAGGCCGACCAGGAACCAGATCCTACATTCAAGAAAGGGGACAGCCTGGCATGGCTAGAACACCAACCAAGACAGAAGAAAAAGGAGGTGAGGTTGTGAGAAAGTGCATGAAGTCTGCGTCCCGTGCTGGGGCCTAATAGAAGATCCTTGTCCCCTAAACCCGAGGACACAAAGTGCTGCATAATTAGGGTAAGAAGAATCAACATTTCCCATGCTACAGCATGCCCCCACTCCTAAAGACTGGAGGGAAAGTATCCTTGGCACAAAGCAAATCAGGGTTTCTAAAAAAAAAAAAAAATTAATTTTTAATCTGCTTTTAATGTTTATTTATTTTTGAGAGAGAGGCAGAGCACGAGTGTGGGAGAAGCAGAGAGAGAGTGACACAGAATCCAAAGCAGGCTCCAGGCTCTGAGCTGTCAGCACAGAGCCTAATGTGGGGCTGGAACTCACAAATCGTGAGGTCATGACCTGAGCTGAAGTTGGCCGCTTAACCAACTGAGCCACCCAGGCGTCCCCCACTCCCACAAAAAAAAAAAAAAAAAAAAAAAAAAAAAAAAAATTTTAAAGGCCTGGGAAATTGTAGCTGTAAGCAGTCTTTCTCATGTATTTGCAGCCAAAAATCACATCATATGTCTCATCTCCACACCCTCAAGCTATGAATTTAAAGTGTTTTTAGACTAGTAAAGCCTTTTGGCATCTGACAAAGCAAATGCAAACCTTTTTTTTGAAGGAGATGCCTTCCTTTTAACTCTCCAGGGATTTCAAATATGATTTTCCATAGAACTGAGAAGTTTACAGTAATGAATAACCATGTACCATGAGTGAGAACCAGCAGAAACAGATGCAGAAAGACTTCATATATTAGAATTATTGTGGGGGCGCCTGGGTGGCTCTGTCAGTTGAGCATCTGACTCTTTATCTCAACTCAGATCTTGATCTCAGGGTTGAGAGTTTAAGCCCCACATTGGGCTCCATGCTGGGGGTGGAGCCTACTTAAAAAAAAAAGACAAACAATTATTGTATGTGAACTGTATACACTCTAAAACAATCACATTTAACACAGTGAAAGAGGAGCTTTAAAATATATGCAGGGAGTAGGAAAAAAAAAACTTTAAAGAACTTAACAGGTCCAAAAAGATAACTTCTAGAAAAATTTTAATAATTAAAAGAAAAAATATAATGAGTATGTATAAAAACACAGTAAACCCAGATAAAGAGACAACTGGTATACTGAAAGACAGATAGAATAAATTAAGCAGAATGCAACACACAAAAAAGAAAACCTTAAGACACTTAAAAAACAAGAAGCTATAAGATATGGAAGAGAGAGTGATAAGGTCTAATATACATCAAATCAGAATTCCAGATGGAGAGGGGAGGGGCAATGAGGCAAAAAAAGCACAACTCACAAAAATAACATCTGAGAAATTTCAAGCAGTTCACAAGCTCAAGTGTCCCAATTAATTCTAGGCCTGACAAAGGAAAAGAAAGCTAATCTTGGACACATCTTCATGAAAGTGCAGAATCCCCAAAATACAGTGGATTTGAAAAGCAGCTGTAAACAAACACGAAAGCATTATCTTCAAAGGAGGGGTAGACTCATCCCTGATTTATTAATGGCTTCTCAACCATCACAATGAAAACTAGAAAACAGTGAAATTATAGCTTCCTTGTGCTGAAAGAAAACACCAACCGTCTCATAATGTTAACGCGACAAATATATTGTTAAAAAAATAAGGGCAAAGTGAAGAGAGATAAACAGAAACTCACAGTTGGCCACCCACCCACCCACACACTCACTAAAGAAAATTGGAAAAGATACATCCAGGATAGAAGGTCTGAAATATAAGAGACAATGATAAGCACATAAAATGGCAAATATGTGGGTAATGAAGAAAGGATAAGGCTGAGAGGAGAGAGGGAGGGACATATTTGTCAGGAAACCAGCAGCAGATCTTGGAACAGGAAATGGAGAATGGAGGAGGGCACAGGCCACGGAGGAGTTTATAGTTGGTCAACTGACCGGAGCAAACCCCAAAGAAGGTAATGAATCAACTGAAGAGAAGTTACTTTTCAAGTGAGGACTTTTTTCATTTCTTTTCTTTCTTTTCTTTTCTTTCTTTCTTCTTCTTTTTTTTTTTTTAGATAGATTCCTGTCATTTTTTTCCCTCTCTTTTTTGCAAACAACTCTGTCACGCTTCATAGAATTTCTCTAGCCATTCTGCTGCAGAGGAGAGGGGCCAAAGTACTTGGGTGTGGGATGTGGGAGAAGAAATTGGCTGAAATATCTGCAGAATTGGCTTAGTTTCCTCGGTCCTTGTGCGAGCAAAAAAATCATGTCTTTGTGGGACTGTGTTCGTTAGCTATGCCACAGCCCACAGCTGGAAGCCTGCTGACAGAAGACTAAGGAAGCTCATGACTGGTCTTGTACCGCCAGTGAGGAGGGCGGGAGAAAACACCAGGCCTTTGTCAGCCTTTGTGCAAAATGGTTGTTGTTGGCAACATCCCAGCCCCGTACCCACATTTTATTTGTTTCAGCTCATACTCGGGAGGTCAGTGAAACAGAGGATTTGCATGTACTGAACAAACCTGTTGGCTTGTCCTCGGATCAGCTTCCAGCTACTTCTCTCCAGGTGGAGTTGAATTATCTGAAGGCATTCAGTTCTGATGGGGTGGGCGCTGTAGGGAGAATGGCTCCACCCCAGACTTTTGCGGTGCCTTGATTTCAAATGATGCTGCCTCCAGCCCATGGGTCTCTTAAATCTGTCAGAAAAAAAAAGTGGCCTCTTGTGAATCATTGTTTTCAGTGACGGGAAGGATAAAGAGCCGAAGAAGCACAGGAGGGATGGAGTGGGGGGAGTCGACATGTGAATAACGACAGAACAGGGGTGAGTCACCTTCAGGAGAAGCTTAGATCGAATTAGTCTGGAAAGCCAGTGGGGAACTGTTTGAGTAGGGGGAGCAACTCTGGAAAGGTAGAGTAAGAAAGGGCAACACGTTTAGTCAGGCAAAGGAGTTAGTTCCTCTTGGATTGGCCGTTTGCCAAGAGCATCAACTCTAGGTCAGAAAGGTGGGGGTGGGGGGCAGCAAAATGGGTGAAGGGGGTCACAAAGTCCAAACTTCCAGTTGTAAAATAATTAAGTCCTAGGGATGTAAAAACCAGCGTGGTGATGATGTAGTGAATAATACTGTGTCGTATATTTGAAAGTTGCCAAGAGCACAGATCTTAGAAGTTCTCATCACAAGAAGAAAACAGTTTGTAACTATATGACAGGTGTCAGCCAGACTTACCCTGGTGCTCGTTGGCATTATATACAAATAGCAAATCATTATGTTGTGCACCGGAAGCTAATAGAATGTGGTATATCAACTGTATTTCAATTTTTTTAAAAAGGGAGAAAAAAAAAGAGTTCTTCTTGAAATCAATACAAAGGGACATTAATCAAAAGAATTTTGGTGATAAGCATTTTGCCCGCAAAAGGTATTAGCTCTTAACACACACGTACACAGAGAGGTAAATATTTGTGTTATGTATTCTATATGCTAAGGTTACAATGTAAATATTTTACATAGACTGTGATAATGCTCACTTTGGGAGGGGCAGTATCCCCAAGGTGAATAAAGTACATCAGTGATTCATTACATTTATCAACTAAATGGTCAAAAATTAAGTGGCTCCGTAAAGGTGCACATGAAAACTAAAGTTCTTTGTGCCCACACACTGCATCTGTAGCCAACTTGGTTTTTTTTTTTTTTAGGTTTATTTATTTATTTTGAGAGAGAGAGGAAAAAAAAAAGGGAATGTGAGCAGGGGAAGGGCAGAGAGAGAGGGAGAGAATCTGTCAGTGCAGAGCGAGAGGCGGGGCTTGAACTCACACACTGAGATCAGGGCCTGAGCCAATGTCAAGAATCGGATGCTTAACAGACTAAGCCACCCAGGCGCCCCACCCTCCCCCGGAGGTTTTGAAATAAATAAAAGGAAATTGAAAAAAAAAAAAAAAAAAGCAACTATCCAATTTCCCCTGGGGAAGGGGGAGAGTTCTTTGCTTATGGTAGCTGTACCATAAGTTCATTTAATTTCTGTCTCAGGGCACCTGGGTGGCTCAGCTGGTTAAGCAGCCAACTCTTGATTTCAACTCAGGTCATGATCTCATGGTTCATGAGTTTGAGCCCCGTGTTGGGCTCTGCACTGACAGTGTGGAGCCTACTTGGGATTCTCTCTCTTTCTCCCCCTCTCTCTCTCTCTCTCCCCTTCTGCCCATCCCCCACTCTCTAAATAAATAAATAAATAAAACTTTAAAAAGAAGAGAAAAGGAACTTTCTCTCTCATCTTACCAACTGCCTGATCCCAGACACTGCATAAAGTCTTCCAGAAGCTCCTTAAGCACTTATGCTCCCGACCATGGAATACACTCAAACATGCAAATTTGTTTTAAGACACTTCCTTAAAGTCTCTTGAAAGAAAGCGCCCTATGCATGAGAGAAGCAACGTGATGGATTGATATTTTTATTTTAATCTTTTTTTTTTTTTTTTTTTTTTTTTTTTCTGTACTGCTGAGGAGGATTTCTTTATGTTAGAAGCAAAACCATTTGGGTAGAAGAAACATGGCGGATGGCCTTTCTCTGAATCCTTGGTCGGTGGTATTTGAGCTAACAAATTGCGATGCTGAACTTGTCTGAATTTTGAAGGTTGCCTACCTATGAGGTTGGCTATCAAGACCATACTGTCAGTGAAAAGAAAACAAGCCTGTATTTCTTGGGCTGTCTTCCAATAAAACCACAATCGATTGGAAGGGGAAGGTTGTAAAAGGAAAAAGAGAAGTCTGGGTTGTCAGTGCACCAGGGCACACAGCTAGGATGCCTTGAACACGGAGGTTAAGACCCGCAAAAAACAATAGGCTACCTTTTGAGCTGAGAGTAAATCCTTCTCTTACTTGTTTTTCTCAGATCGCAGATGCTATTATGATCGAACACCTGGTGGTTAGGTCAAACGAGGCTCTAAACCCAATAAAAAGGGCAAAGCTCTAAGTTTGTTTCCTTGAGCTATTTCTTGGATCATTTTTTTTCATTCCGTTTTATTGAGATAGAACTGACATACAACACTGTGTATGTTTAAGTTGTACAGCACAATACATATATTGCCAAGTGAGCGCTACAGTAAATTTGGTTCACTCCCGTCTTTTCATATAAATACAAAAGCAGAAAAGAGAGGAAAGAAAAGGAGAAGGGAAGGGAAGAGAAGGGAAGGGAAGGGAAGGGAAGCGTTTTCCTTGTGATGAGAACTTTTAGGTTTTAAAAAAATTATTTTTATTACATTTATTTATTTTTGAGAGACAGGGAGGGTGAGACAGGGCACGAGTGGGGGAGGGGCGGAGAGGGAAGGAGACACAGGTTCCAGGAAGCAGGTTCCAGGTTCTGAGCAAGCATTCAGCACAGAGCCCGACGCGGGGCTCGAATCCACAAACACGTGAGATCATGATCTGATGCTTAACCGACTGAGCCACCCAGGCACCCCTAGAACTTTCAGGATTTTACTCTTAGCAGCTTTCAACTATACCACATGGCAGTGTTAACTACAGTCATCATGCTGTACATGACATCCCCAGGACTTATTTATCCTATAGTGGGAAGTTTGCACCTTTAGACCCATTCTCCCAATCCCCCTCCCCCACCCCTGCCCTGGGGACCACAGATCTGAGCCTCCCCCCTCCTCCCTCAGCTCCAAAGCCTTGGCCCCAGCCACACCCACAGTCCTGGTCCTGATCAAACACAGGAAGCAGGATCGCACCTCCACAGACATTGCCTTCCTGTTGCTCTGCCTGGAATGTTCTTCCCACAAATATGTGTGTCACTGTCCCTCTACCTCCTTCAAGTGTCTGGGCAGCTACCCTTACTCAAGTCCTTCCCTCTCAGAGATGCCTCTCCTGAGCTCCCATGAATCTCTATCCTCTTATCCATTATTTTCCTATCATTCATTCCCCCCTGACATAATATATACTCATTTGTTAATTGTTTGTCTCACCCTCTCAAATATAAGCTCCTTGAAGACAAGGACATTCTGTTGAGTTTTGTTTTTGTTTTTCTTTTTTTTCATCCTGTATCTTCAGCACTTAAAATCACATCTGGCCCAAAGTAGGTATTTAATAAATACTGATTGAACTAATAAATAAACTATCTTCTAGGTAAGAATTCTAGTACCTAAGACTGCCCACACATAATAGGAAATAAAAACAAATATTTGTAAGTTTAAAAAATAGGTATGACTTGAAATATTAACTCTATTTTCTATCTGATATAATCAATGGGATGTATGAGCTTGTCCAGCTGGATGTGGTTTTCAGTGGCCACTTACAAAGTGGAAACCAATAGCCAAAGCCAAGTTGGAGCAAAACAAAGTCTGGGAACACATCACCTGCCAACGAAGATAGTAAAGTTGCCACTGGCCAGCAGCAATCAGCAGGTGGTCAGAGGGGCTGTCATGTGCTCAGTGTTAGGAGGGCTGGTGCAGCCTCTCTCTCTCTCAAAAATAAACATTTTTTAGTGGAGTCTCTACACCTAACATGGGACTCGAACTCATGACCCAGAGATCAAGAATCACAAGCTCCGGGGCGCCTGGGTGGCGCAGTCGGTTAAGCGTCCGACCTCAGCCAGGTCACGATCTTGCGGTCTGTGAGTTCGAGCCCCGCGTCGGGCTCTGGGCTGATGGCTCGGTGCCTGGAGCCTGTTTCCGATTCTGTGTCTCCCTCTCTCTCTGCCCCTCGCCTGTTCATGCTCTGTCTCTCTCTGTCCCAAAAATAAATAAACGTTGAAAAAAAATTTTTTTAAAAAAAAGAATCACAAGCTCCACCAACTAAGCCAGCCAGGAGCCCCTGTCCATTTTTTTTTTAACATTTAATCTGAGCCACCCAGGTTCCCCTAAACATTTTTTTTATTAAAAAGTAATATAATTTTTAAAAGGGGAATACAAGAATTCTCTCTGTAGGTGGTAGTTCCAATGCAATTTTTAGTCTTTGTTCCACAGCATCTGCATACGTGTGTGCTGACTTTGACAACATGGGCCTTGAGGGGTGTGTGGGTTCATTCTGAAAGGGCATTTTGGAGGCAACTTATACACATATTCTGGTGTCAGGACCCAGGTGGCACAGTCCTATTCAACTAGACCACTCGCCAGGGGCCACTCCCAAGGGTGTGAAGGTTGATCTTTAACAACCAGACCCAGCTGACCTTGCCCAGAGCTTGGGTGAGGCGAGTGTCTGTGCTTACCCTGGCCCTCCTTTGGAAGGAGAGGGCTTATATGTGTGGCCCGTGCACCTGCCTGTATGCCCTTTCCCACCCTTGTTGGCCACGATTATGCCAACAGAATGCCAAAGACCCAGGCCTTTAAAAATCACATGTTACAGTTGAAAAGGCTGTGGCACTGAGGGCATTCTTTTGCTCAGTCATTCCCACACCATGGAGATGCCGAATAAGAAGATTATATAAATGTTTTCCAAGTTCAAATTGGATTTGAGGCTCCATGGGACTCTTTCACCAAGTGCAGTCTGCCCTCTTTTCACCATTTCACGGTCTCAGTCTTTCTCAGCAACTCAAGTAAACACCACCAGGTCATCCCCAGGAGAGTTGCTCAAAAATTTTATCAGTTTGGATGAATTCTTCCTTTTTTTTTTTTTCAGTTGTTCAAAATTTAATACACTCTCTGTGTCCTAGTTTAGTCTTTGCATTTTTCCATGGGGCAATGACGGAAAACAGCCTGCAATGCATGCTTCATTTGGAAAGTCTGGTTTCCAATGATTCAAATACTAGGAAGGAACATTAGAAGTCTGAGGTCCAGGGACTCTGCAGTGTGCTTCCCAGGCCAGCTGGACAAGTCACCTTGGGTGTCTTAGACTCAATCTCCTGATCTGGAATCAGAACGATATTCTAGCGTCACTCCTACAGAGCGTGTGAACCACGGATTTAAAATTTTATCTAAAATTTTATTTAAAATTCTATCCTTCCTAAGAGGTTTGGATGCCATGGAGGTTGGGACTGCAGAAAGGCAGCTGATTGCCTTTATTTCTTCTGAGAAATCTGGCAGGTTTGGAGATAGCTCAGTCATCCTTGGCCAATGCCTGTAAGGTATATATATAAACAAGAGTGTTGCGCGGTGTGCAAGCACCAGCTTGATTCTTATCATGAAATCCCAGAAGATGCTCTTGCGCCACGGAAGAGAGGTGGGGGCTGGGGTTGCCATGTCCTGTCATTACTCCTGAAACTTAAGAAAAGCTGGGTGGAAGCTCCATTGACCTAAAGCAAGAATGACCTCATTTTCTGTTTCTCTATGACCGTTTATATTTTGGGTTTCAGTTTTCCTGCCAGTTTCCTGTTGGTCATCTTCTTGCTTCACATACCAGCTTTATCAGTCGCTTTCATGGGATCCCCTTCCACACAGGTATCGTCTTTTCAGTACCACCTTCACTTAACGGGTATCTCTTGAGTGTTAATGCAACCTTGTCTTGCGCAGAGATAAAGGCAAATTGAATGTGGTGTTAAAACCCAGCCATTTGGGATAGAGTTATAAACTTTTAGGGTTGGAGGGCCAGCAGGCCAGCAATTTAAGACTCCAAGTGACACAAATAGTTAGGGGTAGATCTCAGACCACCCCTATGGTCTTTGATGACCCTCTCGCTGCTGTCCCAGGCTGCTATCTGCATTGATCAGAAGGGATATCCCAGTTTTTGTCTATGTTGTGCTATGATATTGTGATTTATTCATCTGAATGATCAAATCTGTATTTCTCATACTATCTTTGGTCTTTGTCCACAGTCCCTGGCTCACAGCTCCCCAAATCACTGGAATTTCCTAAGTGTTGAGAGTGATAAAAAAGTGTCTTTTGTTATGCTAATGAGAAGGCTTTATGAGAGCACCTAAGGATGGGGGTTGGTTGCCAATGGATTCAACTGTGTCATCAGAGGGTTAGAATTTTCAGTCCCAGCTGGACTCCGGGGAAGAGAGACAGGCTTGAGGCTGAATTAACCAATGGCCAAGTCAATCAAGACTATAAAATGAAGCCTTCATACAAACCCAAGAGGACAGGTTTTTGGTCCTTTTTCTGGAGACTTTCCACTCTTGGGGAACCAGAATGCTTCCATGTGCCACAGAGCCAGGTCCCAAGCTTCCTGACCACAGGAACTCCTTTGTTTGGGATTAACTGGCTGTTGATCTGTGTCCTTTATCATATCCTTTAATGAACTGTTAAGTGTAGATAAGTGTTTTCCTGAGTTTTGTGAGCTGCTCTAGCAAATTAATTGAACCTAAGGAGGAGGTCCTTGGAGCCTCCAATCTGTAGCCATCAGAAGCAGTCAATAGCATAGGTGAAAACCTGGGGCTGGACACCATTGTTCAAAGTAAGCAGGGGTAAGGAGAAGGGGGCAGTTTCATAGGACGGAACCTGTAGGATCTGATCTGGGTAGATAGTCTCAGAATTGAGTTGAATTCTTGGACACCCTGCTGGTGTCTGAAAATTGCTTGGTGTTGTGTGTGTGGGGAACCCTCCCTCCACGTTCGAGTTGGGTTGGGAAACTCCAAAAGGTGTGCCAGATCTGCCAACCTGAGGAGGAGCTGGGTTGGGAAATCACTGTGCGAACAAGAGAAGAGCAGGGAGCACTTCAGCATGAATGAAGCTCAGACCTGAGCCAGACAGGGTCCCGCCAATGCCAGACATGCCACCATGCTATACATGGTGTCAGGGGTGGGCCATGTTGGCAACGGGAGTGCCACGTGAACAAAGGCAGTCACTTCAGGGTGCTGCCTGGTGCAACATCCACTGACCAACAGACGTGTTCTTCAGCTGTGCGAGCAAGAGAACATAATGCCAAGTTGCAACGCACTTACCTCCATCCTTCACACACACTAGGTCTTTCCTTCAGCTCGGCCTTCGTTGAGTAAACCACACACATACTTGAAGACTCACTCAATTCCATCCCTTTGACACCGCTCTGCCCATTTACCTGGTCCAACTCCTTGCCTTACTCTGCTGTACCTTTCTAGTATTTCGAATGCTTCCATTGTAAGTACTCCCACTACAGACTTTGTCCTTTTGAACTTGCATCGTGGCTCTGTTATGCACGTGCCTCCCTTTTGCTCTGAAAGCAGACCCACAGAGGCAGAAAAACACAGGTTTGGGGTCAGTTTGAATCAGGCCTTTGCCACTTTGTCCCTGGGCGAAATTAGACAAGTTGTCACTTCCCCTCCGATCTAGCTTCCTTATCCATCAAGCGTGGGTAATACCACTGGCAAAGGACGGTGTGGGGATCAGGGTAGACAGCTCCCTGTGCAGAATCCAGCATGTGCCCGGCACGTACTTAGCTCCTGCAGGTGGAAGCTCTGTCATGCCCCCTGGTCTCCCCACCAGCACCACTCCAGCCCCCTCACATAGTAAGTGTACACGCAGTGCTGTCCAGAGCAAATGCATTGCTGGAATTCTGTCCTGGCCCCATGGGCAGCACAGGGATGGTGTGGCCATGGTGCCTTAGGGGTGTAAGACAACAGAGTTCCAGAATACCAAAGCAGAGCTCTCCCCTGAGTATGAGTCACTGGAGCCTACTTAGGTGATACCTGACATCCACAGCCAATCCAGGGGACCAAACCCTACTGGCTAGCCAAAGGAGCTAAACTTCCGTCCTGACAGTCACATGACGGGAATTGGGCGGCTGAGCTGTGACAATGTCATGAGACCCGGGTAACAACAGGACTGATCTCTGGGACCTCCCGGTAGAGCTGAAGAGAACGCACATGGTGGCTTTCTTGGCCCAAGACAGGGGCTGGTGGCTCTGTCAGGACATGTGGTGGGCAAAGGCCTGATGAAGCCAATACCAGGTTGAAATGTCCCAGCATGGAAACC
This sequence comes from Lynx rufus, assembly GCF_022079265.1. Lineage (NCBI taxonomy): Eukaryota > Metazoa > Chordata > Mammalia > Carnivora > Felidae > Lynx > Lynx rufus. Next base: position 16,122,675 of record NW_025814840.1, read on the forward strand.
AGCCTGAAGAGGCTGCCAGCTCATCAGCAGGGCCACTCCGAGGCCACCTGGAAGTCTGGGTCCCTTCAGATCTTCAATCTAAATACACATGAAGTTAGGTACACCGCGCCTTTCTCTTTGCCACCATGCTCTGCTTAGTCTACAGAGAATGTAACTTCAAGCCCTCACACAGGCTGAGCAGCGGTAGAGGAAACAGCCGGGTGCGTTTGGGTTAAGGGTCTAGGATTTAAAAATCCAAACCAGGAAACCTGAAAAAAAAGGGAGGATTTGTATAAAAATAACCGAAGTGAGTAGCTTTCATTCCCGATGGAAAATTCTTGGGGAAAGTGGTAGTCTAAGCCACATTTCAGCCACATATATATCTCATGAGGGCTATAAACTTTCTAGAGGTTTTCAAGTGGTCCCTTGATGTTTGGGCTGCTGTGTGGCTCCAAGTGTTTACACAAGCGTGACATTGATAAAGGCAGGGCGTCCCTTTCCCCGGCATTCCCATGAAACTGAGTGTGACGGAATGCGGGGAACAAGGCGGCCATCAGTGGCAGCTGTGTGAGGGGCCCCTCCGCCCTTGACCTAAGGAGGGCTGGACTTTCAGTGCCCTGAGATGACACTGGAGCAGTGCCAGGCTGCAAGGATGTGACAAACACATACAGCTGGAAGGGAATCCATGTGCCAATATGACTAGGTTTTATAAACCCCCATGGGCCCCGAGGCCCTCAAGTCCGGTCCTAGGCACAAGTATGTAACTACCCACTCTTGTCTTAGAAAGCCATTAAATGCCTTTCACAGAGCTTAGATGAATCTAATTAAGACACATCTGATGGAAAAGGAAAACAGGTTGAAACGTGGGAGACAAATACAATGACCGTGTGGAAGTTTTACTTGAACCCTGCCCCTAACCTGTTGGGAACTCTTTCTTTTCCAGGGGCTCGCCTGTCCAGCAGCCCCGGCAATGCCCTCGAGCCCTCACAGTGCCGAGGAAGTGTGTTTGGGGCCAGAGTGAAAGCCTTTGGCCAAGTCAAGGTCAAGACCTAGAAGTGAAACTCCCCAGTTTCTAGCCTTCCTGGCCATTCCAGGTTAAAGTTCAAGTCCATGCCTGTCTTTTTACTAATCCTGGTATTCACACCCTTGGATCCAGTTTGGGTTTCCGCTCAGTCGTTAGCGTTTTCCCTCCTCCCCGAGCACTCATCACTCCTTGGGCAGAGCAGGTCATTAGAGCATGGGTATGCCCAGAGTGCCAGCACTATCTTCCCACCCAGAAAACCCCACGAGTGTGTCAATAACAGGTTTATCTCTGGCATAATGTTGTCTATGTCTTTCAGTACCACATAGTGATGGTCACAAAGAGAATTGCTAATCTCTGGTTTGGGAGAACTTTTCAGTCGGAAGCCCAAGATGTTCCTCTCGTTCGTCCTTAAGTAACCTGCCCTTCCGGGGTCTGGCTGGCCCTCTCCCTTCGACCCAGAGCACTAGGGAAACATATTCACAGAGACCTTTGTTGGTCTTCCTTCAGATGAGTGGTTTCTGTATTAAAAATTTTCCCTTTGGGGGCAACTGGGTGGCTCAGTTGGTTAAGCATCTGACTCTTGGTTTGGCTCAGGTCACGATCTCACAGTTGGTGGGATCATGCCCCACATTGGGCTCCACACTGAGAGCACGGAGCCTGCTTCGGATTCTCTCTCTCCCTCTCCTTCTGCCCCTCCCCCACTTTCCTGCACACACTCTCTCTCTCTTCCCTGTTGGTTCCACTTAACAAATATGCTCTGGAGATGGAGGTTGGAAAGAGAGGTAGGAGAGGGAAGATGTACCAGGGAAGATGAACACCCACAATAAACCTGCAGAGGTGGCTACATTCTCAGCGTTAAGTGAGACAGATCATTGGAGCTCCGTGAATCTCCTCTATTTCCGTTGCTGTTGGAGCTCCAGCATCTAGAATAGTGCCCAGTACAGAGAGTGCCCTCCGTAAAACGTCTACTGAATGAGGGAATGATCACTCAGTTATTACAGATTCCAACCAACCAACCCAGCATGGAGCAAATCATGTTGCCTGAGGCTGTTCATCCAGTGGTAATTAGCCTGGGGGACCATCCACGTTCCCCAGGAGCAGAATCTGCATCAACTGCACCAGAATCTGCATTCTCCTAAAGCCCCACACAGAGTTCTTAGGCCAGCAGCGCAAAGACTAGTCTTCAGGAGTCACCAGTGTGAGTTCTAACAACACTGGCCAAGAGCTTCTCTGTTTTTCCTTACCTCTGCTATAAAAAGCGTATGCACACATGTGCCACCCTGAAGAATTTAAGACTAACAGACCCACAGATGGCTACATAGAGATAGTTCTGCACTGTAATGAGTGTATTACAGTGTGGGGTCTGGTGGAATGAATCTGAAAGTGCTAGCCACCAGCTTCCAGGGAGACTCAGACTTGGTGGTTTGGGGAGAAACAGTATCCCAAGCTAATCCTTTAAAAGAGCACATCCAATTAAACCCGAGGACTGAGGGGAGGGCCATCTGTGTGGAAGAGATCAAAGGATTCCACTGACCAACGCCTTCATTTGGAGCCAGAGAGCAAGGCCCAGGGTGTGTTGGCTGGGCAGTTAGCCACAGGGAGGAGGCACTGTCTCCCACGTGGGAGTGGGGACCACCCACTGAGACAAGGCCACGGCTGGTGAGCCCACTGAGGAGGTGACTGCGGCCAGGAGGCAGTGCCTGCCCTTCCAAAGCAGGCACCTGGAAACGGCTCGGGGACAACAGTGACAATCAGGGAGAGACTCACTGGCGAGCAGGTGTGGCTGTTCGGCCTAGAGACAGCAAGGGGGCACGTGGCTCTGTGTTAACAGCTCCGATTACAATCACGACAGACAATCGGGGAAGTGTTAGACAGAAACCGTCCTTCGGATCTCGAGTTCTTGACCCGTCTCCGCGTCTCACTTCCTAAGCGCCTCTCAGAGTCGCCACACCACCCGGGAGATGAAAAGCACCCAGATCTTGGTACCATTTTTGCCTCCAAGCCAAAGTTCAAGCCTGGTTCTTAATCATTATTCCATTTCGGAGACATTGTTCGTTGCAAGAGGGTTCCTTCGCACTTATGGTTATTTTCCATCATCATCGTGGCCCAAAGGCGCAATCTTCAAGCCCACAGAAGCGAATTCGTCCTGCTTCTCCCCTCTCTCCCCTGGTCCTCCGCTCAGTCCTGATGCTTTTGGTCCTGACTATCCTCCTTGTCCTTCCCCCCCACCCCAGGCTCCTTTCATTTCTTCCCGGAGATGGGAACCGGGAGATCCTTGGAGGGTCGCTGGAGTGCAGACGGAAGGAGATGGCCCCACTGCGCCTGGCATGTATCGTCTTCCTCTCTCACCTCCATCCTTTCCACGGGGGACACTTGTGAAACCAAGTCATGCCTAGCGAACGCAGAAGCTAAGCCTGCATTCGGAGGTTGTTAGTGCACACCTTGTCAGAGACTGCTTCCCGGTGCAGGAAAGCACTTCACCTGCTGTGCTCAGCTTCCTCGGGTGCTGAGGCCCCTTTGATGCTTGCTTTGTATTCTTCCTCCCTGTCTCTTGCTGTCCCCTTGTCACCTGCCATAGTTGCTGCTGGACCCTCCTTCTGGTGTCATTTCCCCTGGGGAGGCTTTCTTCTGTCGTCTCGTTTCTCTTTTCCTTTTCCCGTTTCTCGTTGTTGTCTTCCAAGGGTTTTCATCGGCCTTGGCGACGCAGACCTTTTTTAATGTTTCTTTAGAAAATATTTCATGATACAAACTCCCAAGACTTTTGTTCCCGTCTTGGTTTTTGTGTGGTTGTCACACTGGTTTGTAATTCTTTTTTCTGTCTTTTCGGAGTCTCCCTGATGAGGTTTCCAGCATACATAGAGTTCTCTTCCTGTCCACGGTGGTCACGTGGCTTCTAATCAGGAGATTCTCTTCTGCCATTAGCCATGGGTCTCTCCAGCTCCTGCGAGAACCGCCCTAATCTGAGCATACGGCACAATCTTGCAACTTAACGTAACTATGATGTTTCACAGGCTGCCATCACTTACCGCCCGTATTTAGAAGAACGGGGCTCTGACGCCAGCCACACTTATAATTAGCGATGTCACCACATAAAAACACATCAGACGTTCCAGGCCTCAGTTTACTTCTCTGTGCAATGACTGGGGCTGGATACAATCATGGCTCCGCTCCCTGGCTATTTAAAACTGCAAAAACTCTAAGTTTCCGGCTGCAGAAACAGTCTCTTTTCCAGATAACCCTTCTGCTGGTGGTACGTGCATTTTCTCGTTTCCGTCTTTACACAAGCCAACAACCCACCCCGTGGCTATACCACTTGGTGAGATTTTTTTTGTTGTGTCACCAACTCTATCTTTCTTCCGGCACCTACGTAATACACCGTGCTTGTGTTGACTCTGACTTGGACGAGGAGGAAGAATGAGGACATGCAGAACCCGCTGGAAGGCCCCTTATGAGATGTGCTGGCTTCGAAGGGCAGCTGAGGTGGCTTCAGAAGGAAAAGGGAGGCCACGAAGTTCTGCTGATGCAGACGCTTGTTTCCTCCACTTTGTTCAAATGAGGGCGGGGGTGGGGGCACATATGTGCAGCGCTCTGAGTTCTTCCAAAGTGTTAGTCAATAGGCCTAAAGAGTATCTTAAGCCGAGGGTGCCTGGGCGGCTCAGTGGGTTAAATTGTCTGACTCTGGATTTCGACTCAGGTCATGATCTCACGGTTTGTGGGTTCACGCCTCAACTCTGGGCTCTGCGCTGAGAGTGCGGAACCTTCTTGGGATTCTCTCCCTCTCCCTCTCTCTCTGCCCCTCCTCTGCTCTCTCTCTCTCTCTCAAAATAAATAACCAAAGTTAAGAAAAAAGAGTATCTTAAGCCAGAAGAACCAAATTAACCACTCAAGCAATCAATCTGACGGGTGATTCTTATATTAATTTCACAACTAGAGACCCTTGAAATTCATCTGTCGCTTTTGTATCCTCGAGTTTAATCATCATGATAATTGTGAAGGGGACTCTGGCAAGTTTGATCATTCCCCGCTTCACAGAGGAAGAAACTAAAGCCCACAGCGGTGACAGGATCTGCAGAGTAGCCCCTCTGTGAGTGGGCAGGAGAATCTTCTAGATCTGGCTGACATCAGCTGCAGCTGAACAAATCAACCTACTTTTTTTTTTTTCCTAATAAGCACAGATGTAAGTAAGCCCAGGCCCAGACTCTTGGCAAAACAGAAACGCAAAGGTCACTACCTGGATGATGTGGCAGGAAAACCACCTCTTGTCTCCTCTTCTGCAAAGCCTGCCGAGACTTTTGTCACAGATGTGTCCCTCCATCAGGCTTCTGAGGGAATGATACCAGTCCCACCGATTCCCACCTTGACTGCTCTCGGCCACAAAGGCCTGTCCCAGGGCAGCAGCCAGGCCCCAGGGTCATGCAGGAACCCCGAGCATGGGTGCCCTCTGTGCACTTGGTTCCCTAGACACCCCACTCCTCCTCCACCCTCACCCTGACCTCTTCCCTGCCCTCCCCAAACTTCTTCCACTCAAGGAGAGTAGAGCTCATACAAGAGAGCACAGCTTTCCCATCACCCTGACATTCCTTTGGTGAGTGTGAACCGGCCACCCACCCAGTTTTTACCCATGGAACATGGAGCCTTTCATCTGACTGCTTCCCTGAACCCCCTTTCCCACCGTGGACACCTCGGGCCCTTGCGATAGACACTGACCTTGCTAACCTTTGTTTGACCAGAACAAATATGGGCCTCTACACAAATGTTGAGGGCTACTGTATGCAGAAGAATCCCAAACTGGGAAATTACCCAAATGTTCGTACAAAGGAGAAGGGGCAGATGAATTTTGGTGCATTTATGCAATGGGACACCTCAGGAATTGGAAAGCAAGACACTGTTGGCCCAGTGACAGGTGGAGATCTCAAAACCCTCCCGTCGAGAGAAGGAAGCAGAACGAGCCACAGTGTGATTCCTTTTGTATGCATCCCATCGGGAGGAGGTTCATAACCCGCAGAAAGAGTCTGTGGTGACGGAAATCAGGGCTGTGGCAGGAGGGCGCCTTTCCCGGAGCGATGGAAACATTCTACGTCTTCACCGGAGTGGTGGTCACGCGGCTACCCGCAACCGTCAAAATTTACCACTCAAGGCAATTTTGTTCTGTGTAGAAATCGTACTTGTTGCATAGAAGTTGTCCTTCAATGTGAAATTTTGATAGTCTTTTTAAAAAAACAACAAAACACTGGTCAAACTATTGTACAAATGCCACACATACTCCTTCAGTTAGGCTCCCTGAGACCCGGAGCCAGCTCCAAGCCTCTTTTCTATCACCGCATTTGCATTTGACCCTGAAATTGAGTCTCCCTATAGATCTGAGTCCTCTGGGAGGGTAGGGTCTGGGCCTGGCCCAGTGTCTAGCCCAGGCAGGCATCTGTCAGATGCCAAGAGCCCCAGGGATTCTCCCATGACGGTAGGGGCACGGGGGGGGGAGGAAGCAGCCACCAAGAATTCTGCAGAGAAAACAGATTTCCATGCGGCTGGAAAGTCAGGTAAGGCCTTTCCTGTGGCTTTGAGGCTTCTCCAGAGGCCGCAGGGCCTGGCCGGGTTTTGCACACTTGGCTGAACTTTAAAGTGACTAAGGATAATGTTTGGGGTTTGCTGACCCTGCAGAGCATGAAACCAGAACACGGAGAAGCGACAGTGGGGAGAACACCACCACTCAGTTTGGGGAAATGAGGAAGAAGAGCTTATACCCTTTCCTGCTCCCAAGGAAAGGAAAAAGAGAAGGAGTAAGAAAAGTTTCAAAGAACTTTGGGGCTGAAGGCGTAGGTGTCCGTGTACACACTAGTCTAAATGAATTTCTTTCCCTGCTGAATAAATCAGCTCGTGAAACTATTCACTGCGCAAGGGGAAGGCACAGGGCAAGGCTCCGGGTGGGGGACAAAATGTCAGGTGGGGTCCAGCACAGAGGGAGGTGGTACCAAAAATCCAAGTTTGATTTGCTCAAGCAGCATGAGATGCTGGTTTTGCAGATGCGAAGCACAGGTGGCCCCCGGAAGAGACCCAGACACAAAGGAAAAAGGCAGAGGCTTAGGCACCCTGTAGCTGGGGGATCTCCCTGTGGGCGTGGCTAGTTCTGACCCGGTTCCCTAGGCACCTGTCCTGGCCTCCCCTGGGCAGGGCAGCACCAGGCGGTGGGGGTGGGGGTGGGGGTGGGAATGGAGGTGGTGGGGGGAAGATGGGGGGTGGGGGTGCAGGGGGAGGGGGATAGATTGCTAAAAAAAAGTCTCTTCCTTCATAAAACGGAACGATCTCGTTGTAAAGACAAGATAGACACGACGAGATTTAAATCAATCCAAGAAAGAAACGGAAGAGGGGTCATCAAGAAATATGGGATTCATTGCAAAGTGATGGATATAGAATATGAGGGCGAGAATCAGGTCAGTCCTGTCCAGACCCACAGACTGGAATGTGTGCAGGGAACAGACTGGTAACAGAAATCAGGGACTTGAGCCAAGTTGCATAAAGTGGCCAGGAGGGCTCAGCACTTCCTCAAACAAATATGCCTTCTCCCGTTTTACTCAACACCCCAGTTTTTCAGTCAGTCTTCTGCTTTCCCCCTTTTGATGGAGACGCGGCTCCTAAGAAACATTTTCCATCACAAAAAAAAAAATCCCAACAGTGCATGGTGGATGGTGAAGGGCAAATGGTGCTCATCCTTGGCGGCCAAGAGACAACAGGGAGGGACAGGGATGGTGGCAGCCTGCAGGGTCAGGCCCAGTGGAAGGGGAGCCCCCGGGGAACACCAGCTGATTTGGGCAGTTTTATCACATCTTCCTATCACGTCTTCCTTTTTAAGGGATGCCTGATAGCCCGATTCTGTGTGAAATCTCTGAATTTTTAAATGGGGGCCTCCCCTGGCCATTAGTTTGACCTCCTTTTGAGACAATCTAATTTGATTTCAGAGATGAAATCTCTATTTCAACTGCAGTTTTGCTGGAAGGGTGGAACATTACGAGGTCTCTGAACACCAGCTAGGCTGTCCTCCTCCTCGGAGTCTAGGCGCAGAAATGCAAACTCCACATTCTACATCTGGTGGCATTCCAGCATCTCCCTAAGATGTCGGCATGTTCCTGGAGTAAGAAAGAGGGGATGTCTTCTCTGCGTGCTCAACGAATAGTAGGCAAATGAGTGAACATATTCATTTCGATGGGAAACTCAGACCCACAGCACCAGCAGTACACAGCCCCACAGCACAGCAATAAGTCACTTACCCCAGGGATTCATAAATTCACGAGGATTTCCAGAATATTTTGAGGGAATATGAACATTGTTTATATTCATGCCACCTCCTCAACTGTTCGTGTTCTCCCTCATCTCCATTACCCTTGGTTTCTCTGCTGTCTGCATAGCCTGGGGCCTCTGAGATGTCCACCATCTTGGAAGTAGGACGACTCAACCCTCCTGTCAGTGGTACCCATCAACAAGCAGGCCCAGAGAGATCTGGGAAACCTTACTAAGGAGTTTTCTCAGGGAGAGGCAATTCCTTTCCCAAGAGGAATTCTTGGATCAGCTATTTAGACAGTAAAAAAAAAAAAAAAAAATGTTGTTTCTGCTTTTTACAAATTAAAATAAGATGAACATACGGTGTTGCATTAGTTTCAGGTGTACAATACAATGACTCAACGATTTTATACATTACCCAGTGCTCATCACAAATAAGTACACTCTTAATCTCCTTCACCTGTTTCACACATTCCCCCCTCCCACCTCTCCTCTGGTAATCATCAGTTTGTTCTTTACAGTTAAGAGTTTGTTTTTTGGATTGTCTCTTTCTCTTTGTTTGTTTTGTTTCTTTCTTTTTAATTTTTTTTTAAATTTTGCTTATACATTTTTTAATGTTTATTTATTTTTGAGATAGACAGAGACAGAATGTGAGTGGGTCAGGGGCAGAGAGAGAGGGAGGCACAGAATCCGAAGCAGGCTCCAGGCTCCAAGCTGTCAGCACAGAGCCCGACGCGGGGCTCGAACTCACGAGCTGTGAGATCATGACCTGAGCCGATGTCGGACGCTCAACCAACTGAGCCACCCAGGCGCCCCTAAAAAAATTTTTTTAATGTTTATTTATTTATTTTGAGTGAGAGAGAGAAAGAGAGACAGCATGAGTGGGGGAGAGGTGAAGAAAGAGGAGAGAGAGAATCCCAAGCAGGCTTCATGCCATAAGCACAGAGCCCAACATGGGGCTCAAACTCACATAACTGTGAGATCATGACCTGAGCCGAGATTAAGAATCAGACGCTTAATTGACTGAGCTACTCAGGCACTCCTGTTTGTTTTGTTTCTTAAATTCCACACATGAGTGAAATCATATGATATTTGTCTTTCTTTGACTGACTTATTTCACTTAGCATTATACCCTTTATATCCGTTCATGTTGCAAATGGCAAAGTATTATTCTTTTTAATGGCTAATTCATATTCCATTATATATACATATGTATTCCTATCTATCTACTTATCTATGCCACTTCTTTATCCATTCATCTATAAATAGATACTTGGGCTGCTTCCATATCTTGGCTATTATAAATAATGTTGCAGTAAACATAGGGGTGTGTATATCTTTTCGAATTAGTGTTTTCATTTTCTTTGGGTAAATACCCCATAGTAGAATCACAGAATCATATAGCAATTCAATTTTCAATTTTGTGAGGGACTTCCATAATGTTTTCTACAGGGACCACACCAATTTGCATTTCCCCCAACAGTACCTCGGGGTTCTTTCTGTTTGTCCCCACCCACACTTGTTATTCCTTATCTTTTTGATAGTAGTCCTTCTGACGGGTCTGAGGTGATATCTCATTGTGGGTTTGATTGGCATTTCCCTGATGATGAGCAATGTAACAGTAGCTGATAAACTTGTTTATGGGCTTATATCATTCTTTCCCATTTTTGGTCCTCTTCCCAGTGAGGTAGGTTGATAAAAACAAAAGAGAAGATAAGCTCCAGACATAAGACATAAGCAACCAGACAACTGACGTGAAATCATACAACTTGCACACTAGACAGCCAAACCTCGAAAGCAGGGCTTTTGAGTACAGTTCCCATATGTGTTGCATTTGGGGCAAGACAATCAAAACAATTGCTTCAAATTATGGTCCTCACCTCATGCCAATGTTCTCTAAGTTAGACTGTGAATGGCAGGAGGAAGAGCTTGGGCAGCGTTCACAAGCAAGGAGTGGACTTCTGCTATTGCGTATGGATCTGGACCCCATGAATCAATGATGCGGAGACGATAAAAGCTGACCCTGGGTCATCAGGTAGATGTCTCCAAGGTGCAAGGAGATTGACGATGCTCCTTTGTTGAAGTGATTCATTCATTATCTTTTCTGGTGTTGGATGTTAATAGTGGATACTATACTGCTACCCAGGCTCCGTGTCTACTTATCTCCCAAGTGTGTTCATTTCCTAGAGCTGCCATAACAAAATACCACAAAGTAGGGAGTTCAAAACACAAGAAATGTATTCTGTCAGAGTTCTAGAAGCTGGAAATCTGGAAATCTGAAATCAAGGTGTCAGTAGAGGCATGCTCCTTCTAAAGCCTCAATGGAAGAATGCTTTCTTGCCTCTTCCTAGCTTCTAGTGGGGCCAGCCATTCTTGGTGATCCTTGGCACTGGTAATCACTGTCTCCATCCTTCTCCTTCTGTTTCCTCCGTGTCTCCAAATCACCCACTCTTTAGAAGGACACCAGTCATTTAGTTTAGGGCCCAACTGAGTCCAGTATGACCTCATCTTAACTACTAACTACATCTGCAAAACCCTATTCCCAAACAAGGTCATCTGAGGTTCCATTTTAGGGTCACTGTTGATCTCAATAGAGTGGTGTTTATCTGCTTATATCTGTCTGATAATAACAGGAAAGGCAAATTCAGAAGTATCTAGAATCTGCATTTTGGAGAGGAACTCTTGTCCAAAGATTGGTTATCTTAAATAGCATTCAAGATCCGAAGTCTACTGACTTTCTGGGCATTAAGCCAGACTTCTCTTCTTGGGGGTTAACTTTGGCTTGATTTATTAGCTCCAAACATTTATATTTAAGTTAGAAAGAAATATTTCTCACTCAGCAACACTGAGATGAGGTAGTTAGCCTCAATGTTAGCTTCCAAAGGAGTTCTGGAAGGCTAGAAGACATCTCTCCATCTTTCTCTTACCAAAAACCCACAATGGCCTTGCTTACATTTAATTTTTATTTTAAATGCAGAAACAAGGAAACAATATATGCTAATCACATGTTACCAACTCCATAGTCAATAAAGTGATTTTATTGTATGAGACTTAAGTTCTATGAACATATGTTATGACATGAAGACATCATGAGAAAAATGTTTACAAATAAACACGTGCTAAAACTCCTCTTCTCAAGATACATAAACCCAAATCATTTTTTAAGTATGAACGATGGAGAGACTAGACTTTGGCACTTCTGATCCTCAGTGACTTCCATTCACTTCCTCTTCTTTCCCCTCTGTAGGGGACTCTGCTTTTCTTCATCCTTGTGTTACTTCTCTCATTATTTCCTCTTACCATTCCTACCTTTGTGGGAGTTTAAAGAAATGAAGGAAACAGCTTGGCTGCCACTGCACCTCAATCTCCTTCCATCTCTCCTGAGAAATTCCTAGCTGGATACCAAGTTCCAGATGTTGGATTGAGCACAGGCTGTAACTTCCCTTCTTCCTCACTACATATGAAAAATATTTTAAAATATATTTGTAAGCACACAGCAATGCACAAAAACAAGAAAAGGAAATCTCTGTAGACAGGAAGCAAGCACTGTCCCTCCACAACAAAGGCAGAAGGAAGCCCACCCTGTGAGTGTGAGCCTGCCCCACATTCCTACAATGGACATGGTCTAGAGCAAGGCCAAACACTTGGGGCGGGGATGGGAGCCTCCATCCCAAGTCAGCAGAAAGACTGGGGGTCCAAATTAAGCTGCCCACCCAGGACTGGCAGAAAACTGCCCACATGTGGCTGGGGCAGGATCATGGCTTCCACATGTTGTGGGAGCCCAGAGTCCTTCTCCTGCCAGGTCTCCTGCCACAAGGGGATGATCTCACCATACAGCTTCATATCCCACAGAAGAAGGGGAGAGGCCACCCAAGAAAGACCAGCAACACGAAGGACAGGCAGCAAGCACCAATGAAGGCCAACTTCCAACTGAAAGAAGTATTTCTATATCTTCAAGGAGGTAAAGGAAGAAATGGCTCCATCAAACAGGAATGGATGGTTATAGAAATAACAAATGAGTAAGTTTGGCAATGAGAAATAGTGCTGCTGAAACAAAAATTCAATAAGTGAGTTGAATCCTAGTACAGTTCAAAAGTGAGTTCATGAAATAGGAGATCAAACTGAAGGAATCTTCTAGAATGGATCACAAGGAAACAAAGAAAAAGAAAATATGAAAGAAAAGTTAAGGGACATGGAGAATAAATTTAGATCTTTACGCAGTGAGTTCTAAAGATAGAAGATAGAGAGGAGTCTTGAGGGATAGTGTTTGAAAAGTATGCCTAAGATTTTTCCAGAAGAAAGGAGAGATGCCTTAGTCCTTGGGGGAAAAAAAACACAAAAAACATCTCACAAAGTGCCAAGTAGAATACATGCTGTTAAAAATCCACACTTGGATACATTTTTGTAAACATTTGGAACAAAGAATTGTAAAGAGAAAAATCCGAAAATCTATGAAACCAAGAGAGGGACAGCAATGGACACACACACACACACACACACATTCAGGCCACACAAAATTTCCTTCAGACATGCACATTTTAAAAGTAAACAATCCCTTTGTCTCCAACATGGATCTTTAGGCAAACATTTTATAATTTTAACCAGCATCTCTTGTAGTTTCTGGGTCTCAGTGGGAGCAGGGAACCAGCAGCCTGTTTGGGTACTTCTTAGCCTTTCTGTGAATCACCCACTTGTATATAAAAATTCCTACCTCCTTTTCCCAACAACCTCAGGAGAAATCACATTTGCTTTCCTCGGGCTCTCAGGACTAAAGGACATCTTTTGAAACTGAGAAAATAAGTAAATATTCCTTGAATTGCTCTTTCACTAAAAACATTTTCCCTCAAACGTCCCAAGCACATTTCTCTTTTCTGTTCTGCCCTGAGATCCTTGAATATATTTCTGAAGAAAAATATCCTGCAAATAATATTTTTAGAAAGTGTCCTCTTATTTTCTCCTGCTGTTTGCTCTATAGCAGAGTATGGCATGGGTTCTGTAAACAACCCAAGAAATTTTAAATTGAAATAAAGGATAAATTTTAAATGTCATTCTTTTTCTTAGATTCTGTGACCTTTTGTCCTAATCATTATAGCTAAAATGATATATCCTCCATGAAATAGAGTAAGTGTTCAAGGAATAGAACAGACCTAATATTTTAACTCTAATACTGAAGGCTTTAGACACTTTCCAGGAAACATATTTTGTTATAGGGCTTGTATCTCATCTTTTAATGATGGACTAAGCAAAAGGGAGGTTAAGGAATGCAATACCAAAGGGAGTCATAAAAGCAATAACCTCCCAAGTTAAGCTGTCTGGAGGGGTCCCTCCTTAGCTATCCCACCCTTCTTGGGATCTACTAGAAGACATCATGGACATGATCGTGACCATGGGGAGGCCATTCCAGGAGGAATGAGGATTCAGCATCCACAGACACCCTCCCAACCACCTCCCAACCTCCACGTGCTTCTCCTAACGAAAGTCCAGGTAGTATTGGCTGTACCCACCTCAGCTTGCAGGCACATCTAGCAGCCTTGCTGGACAGCTCCACAGGGTATTTGTATGATGGCCAAGTGAAGCGCTTCAGTGGGAAGACAGCATCGGGACACAAACTTGACAAGGTGACAACTCTCAGTTGTCAGAATAAACAGACATTTTAGGTGTAGCCCCGTGCACACCCTGCATTAGGTGCCCAACATGTATTTGTAGAATTGGTCATTTAATTAGTGAATGTGGGGCAAGTTCCAGGAGTGGGAAGCTCCTACTTGGACTGAAAAGCACACTTGTTCAGTCATCCCTGAGAGTCATTGGAAGTATGCAAGGGGTGTGGCAAAGCATGCTGGGGTGGAGAGGAGATTCACCAGAGATTACCACCACACTGTCCTCCTGCAGAGGAGTCCCAGCCAGCACACCCCTGGAAATGGACCTCTGGTGGCCTTCAGCTCAAACAGCAGTGGAAATAGCAATGGGTCTTTATGGGCATCAGAAGTCTTAGCAGTAGGGGTCACTCTAAGGGACTGAAGCAAAAGAAAGTTTGGGAATTATGGCCCTCACCTGGGAGGTGAGACAGCTGTGAGTACAGGCAGACATGACATATAGATGGGGACTCCCAGACCTGGCAGCACTGGGGGTTGAGGGCATGTATCAATCAGTCAGAGTTCAGGTGCATAAAAATGAAAATGCCCCAGCTATTTTCAACAAAAAGAGGATTTGACATCAGGAATTGGGAGTTGGTGGACTCCTTGAGAGGTCTGGAAGAACAGGATGACTCCAGGAACAACAGCAGATGGGCCCACTGGAGAGCACTGGTTCCTCTGCTAAGGAAATGGGCATCAAGAGGTCAGCACTGGAGTGGTAGAGGTCAAGAACACATCGCCAGCCTGCTGTCCAGCATTTGGGGAACCACTGTAATGGTGGCCAGACCCACATCACCAGAACTCCTGGGAGCTGCAGCTGAGGCCACAGGCAGGCAGCCCCCACCTCACTGCCACCTTCCAAATCATGGGAGTTCATCAGCATGAACCATCCAGAACCCTAGCTGCAAGAGAGTCCGTCAAAGGTATTTTCTACCTTTCTAGACCCTGCCATTCAAGAAGACACACAAAAAGTAAAGTGGGATGGAATCTGAACACCAAATCCCCATACCCACCATGCAATTGGGGTGTTGGGTTTGGAAGGGGGTTTTAAGTCAAGGAATAGAGGTCTTAAAATCATGGATGGAAGTGAAACCACGACAATCTTCCGTGTTACCATTAATGGGACTACTTGGCTTTTCTCTTAACCTCTTGATTTTGTGGGCTATGGAAAAGTGGAGATGGTCCCTACCTTAGAAAACTATTTTGATGATTTATTAAGATAAATTCATTAAGATAAAATAACTAAAAAGTACATCGCAAGCAATAGCAATTACAATGATAGTAATTGTAGGTGGGGGAGGGGGGAAAGCCTCTTTCCTCTAATGAGTTGGAAGTCTATCCTCTTGGACAAATTCTAAACAGGACCCTCTTAGAGAAAGTTGAAGTAAGTAGGAGTTAGTACTTGGCATTTATGAAGATAAACATACCTGTGACTCACAGTAAAACACTGATGTATTGCTCCAACCATCACCATCCCATGGAGATTTAATTAACCTTTCACAATATCTCTGACCTACAGCCCCAATCTGCTCTTTCTTCTGAGAGCTGGCATTGTCACCTGCTATAACCAGCTGAAAGGAACAATGTGCCCATCGGTCGCACCTGCTGGAGTGTGTGCTAGGTCTCCCCATGAGGCCTGACGCCTGACCCTTCTCCAAATCCATTCCTGAGCTAATGGCCCCCACCTCTCATGGTGGCATGCACTGTCCCCTCCCGCCTCTACCCTCAGCCAAAAGCAGCTTCCAGGTGTTGGCTTAGTCCCACAATTTCTGCAGAGAGACATGGTTAATTATATGCATGTACTAATATAATGAAGGGCTATCTTTGTTTTAGGAAAGCTATGAGAACAAATTGACCTGAGAATTGTCTTTAATGGGATTTTTAGACAGAAGCCAGAGTGCTTATACATGAGAGGGAGTCAGGGAGGAATCACGGGTGGGGGTCGGGGGTGGGTGGAGAAAAAGAGACAGAGAGAAGGAGGAAGGAAGGAAGGAAGACAAGGGAGGGAACATTGCTCTATTCAAATCTTGTGCTTTTTATTGAGAGAAATGTCTGCCCAGAGGGGAGGAACAAGAGCAAGCCTGTTTGGAGAGATTTAGTCTGGATTTGCCACAGGGACTCTACCTGATCCATCTTGACTCAGAGTCATTTTATTTGTGGCCAGTCACAACTCGATTTCCCCTCAGTTCTCTCCAAGAACAGCCTGGGTTGGGTTTGGAGGCGAATGCGCTGCTCTGACCGCCCAGTGCCAGTAAGAACAACAGACCCAGTGAAGACACAGTCAGGATCAAAGCCCCATTTCCGCCAGTGCTCAGGACTTGGGGACCTGCCAGGGTCTCCGCCTTAAGCTGTTTCTATTATGGCAGCACCACCACACCTCAGTCCTATTCTATAAATAGCCTTGGGGTTTCATAAGACAAATGCAGACTGGCGAGTTGGGAAGAATGTTCTAGAACTGGATCTGCTAGCACGCAGACAAGGTTCTTTGGGGACATGGTGACCACTCCCTCCAAGTGGCATTTCAACTGGGTTTAGCACTATTCCCAAGGAGGGGCTGGAGCTCAGTCCTGGGTAGTTGTGAAAGTGCTTTTCTGTGCTTCGAACAGAGTTTTGCTTACTTATGTCCTTGATGGTAGCACGAAGGATTTCTTTCTTTTTTTTTTTTAAGTTTATTTATTTGTTTTGAGAGAGACAGAGACAGCATGAGTCAGGGAGGGGCAGAGAGAGAAGGAGAGAGAGAGAGAATCTCATGCAGGCTCTGCACTGTAGGAGTGGAAACCGTGAGATCATGACCTGAGCCAAAACCAAGATTTGGACGCTTAACTAACTGAGCCACCCAGGCACCCCAGCACGAAGTATCTCCATGACATTTTATGGTGCAGTGTTCTTCTTTATTTCCATTTTACCCTTTGAGGACACCAGTTTGGAGATATAGTAAGCGATTTGACAAAAATCATGCAGCCAATCCATTGCTGAGTATGGTTCTACTGTATGTTGACTCACTTGTGCAACAAACTACAAGCATCAGGGATGAGCCAGGCATGGGCTAGGGAATCCCAAGGCAGCCCCAATGCAGGAGCTGCACAGGGGGACAGAAAATGCTTTCTTGTCTGTTATGCCAGCTGTGGCAGATTTATCATTTTCCAATGTCTTTTGTCACCCTTCACTGGGAGCTTTCCATGTCTTTACTGTAGGAGACACAATATTGACCTTAATCCCACCATGAAATAGAGGCTGGCATTCATGGTATTGAGAATTAGTGTCATTCGGGATTCCAAAGCACAGAAGGAGGAACTGGGATTTGGGGTCAGCAGCAAGTGGCCAGCTTGGAAGTCTGTCTTCTTGCTGTAAGACCTTGGGGAGGTAGTTTCACCCCCTGAGCCCCAGTTTCCTGATCTGTAAAGTGGGGAAGTTAGAAATGCTATCATGCAAGGAGATAAAAAATTGGAATCATGCTCAGGAAATATCTTAAAGCGTAAAGCTATATAAATAGTTATTATCAAACCAGTGCAGAGAAAGACTGGAAGTCAACCAAATAGACATTTCAGTGACTGTGAAAACCCAACACCAACTCATTAAATTTTCTCTTTAATGTTATCACGGAACTTGAGAGAGTTGCAAAGATAACATCATGGCATTACATGAGTGTGTTATATATTCAAATGATAGGTACTTACCCCCACTTTGCTGTTTAACTGCGAGTAAATCTTATTAGCAGATGTAAATCTTATTAGCAGATTCCTGTCCTATGAGATGACCATAGTTGTTACGAAAGGTTTATAAAGGAAACTATAAAGCACTCAAGGAAAACTAACACTAAAGGCCAACCATGTCGTTTGAGAAGCTCTGCACACCCTTGCTTCTTGGCTTCTCTTTGTTTTGATACCTAAGCCCCTGCACTCAGCTTCCTTGGTGTTTTGGCTTCCATGGCCAGTGTTCAGTTGCTTCCAGGTGAGGCCAAGATCACCCTGGTCACATGTCCCGGGATCAACACGATCCTGTGGGCCTTCTTCCAAGAGCTCTTCTTCCGCAGCCTGCAAATTCAGTGCCTGGTTTTTCAAATATGGCAGTGACCTTCCTGACCTATGCCCTTTGGAGATTCTTCTCCTAGTGCTTTACAACTTCTCCCCAAGCAGAGCAAAGGAGCGTCAGATAAGACGCAGAGAAGACAGATGTCTGATGGATGGATGGTGGACAATGGTGGAAAACCGGGGCTCACGTGCAAGCATCTCTGCCCATCCACTGTGCCCACTGATCACAGCTTCCCACCTATGGCAGCTTCCCCAGAGGCAGTGAATATTATCCACAGAACGGAGGTCACGGTGGGGCAGGCAATCAAATAGGATTTTTAATATGAGCATTTCTCACCTCATCTCTGCTGGAGACTTTTCTCTTTTCTTTTCTTCTGGAGATAAACAAAACAGAAAATGAAATTTAAAGTGTGCAAGTTGTTCAGGCAAATGAAGGATTCAATTTAAACATCTCTCGTGATAAATTCATTCTCTAATTCAAACAGTCAGATCAAATGTTAGAGACCAATTCAATTTCTGTTGGAGGGAATATACCTCTCTGGCCTCCTAAGCCGTGCTCGGTCTGGAACAGCAAGACATTTCATCAAGAGGTACTTGCTGGATATTCCCTACAGCCAGGAAGTAATGTTATTTACCCTAAAGGATGCCCAGCTTGACTGAGAGCTCTGGAGGCCGCTGAGAATTTGTATGAATTGTTCCAAAAGTGGCTTTAAAAACCCTCTGGGTCTTTTATAGCTTTCAGAAGATTCTCAATGAGATTGTGTAGTCTTCCCTACTTCTGAAATGCCTGTTATAGTCTAAGTTCTGCAGGGTAGTCAAGAAGACAGAATAGAGTCCTTCAGGGACTACCATCTTGTCAAAGAATCAGCAGGATCACTTACATCAAATTCTTTCCATATCCTCTTGTATTAATCAGGGTTGTAAGAATGGAGCCCATGCTAGGTAGGTTAAGCAGAAGAGGAACTTATGAACAGGTATTAGAAAACTCATAGACTCTCCAGAGATCTGAGCCTGAAGTGTTCATAGCTGGAAAGAACTCACATGTACTTTTCTCAGCAGATTACTCCAGCAGAGACCCTATGTAGCCTCCTCTGGACACAGACTATGGCCCACACTGCCCTGCGGCCTCTGAAATCATGGTGTCACTTACCTAGAGTCTACTCTTGCCAGCAAATGATGCCTCTTCTTTTTTTAATGGGTGCCTGATTAGCCAAGTCAAAGTCAACATGGCTGGACCTCAGGTGCCGAGGACATTGGGAGAGATTTCACTTGTGTTAAAGTTCCAGCTTCTACCAAGGGAAGGCTGGATTCATTGCAATGCTCCTCAAATACAGGAAACTGCTTAATATTGTGGCACCCACAAAAAGACAAATGTTTATCACTCTACTACAATAATGCTAGCCGATGCCCTCATTATTTCACATCTAGTTTAATGTGATAGGCTTCTAACTACTCTTACCTCCCTTTCTGATACCTCTTTCCCCATTCCTTACTCTACATAATTTCTAGGTCCATTTTTCTAGTCCACCAATGAGTCCCCACTAAAATGCAGGATTCTCAGCAAGGGTTAAGCATTAAACAATTAACACCAATTTGGTCTACAAAGGATCCAAAGAGATGCCAAAGAAGTTCAAACCCCTGAAGCAGGGTTCCCAGCACAATGGGGAGAGCAAAGCAGGAGGAGATGGCACTGAGCAAGCAAGCATTTGCCATTGCACACATCCGTGGCACTGAGATGGGCTGTGGGGACACAGAGGAACAACACATGGTCTAGCCTGGGATGGGAGCCTGGAAGGGTCTGTCTGAGTGCAGGGCACTGAATGCTTGCTGCTAGACCCCAGCTATGTACTAATACATAGTACATAGCCTCCCACACTGAAGCTAGGCTTGGATTAACCTGGTCCATAGCCCAGGAAAAAGGAATCTGATTTCTACCATCCAGAAGAAGGATGTGGGTGTAAAAGAAGGAGCTTCACTGGGAGGGCAGACCCCACATTGTTACCTATTTAGTCCAATTTCCAGCTATTTAGATCAAAACCTTTTTTTTTTTTTTTTCCCTTCAGAGACAGAGGAGAAACTGGGCAGAAAAACACAGCACTGGCTATCACTGAGTGAGGAGTTTCTTTGCTTCCCTGTAATGACCATTTAGGGTGTCAGATCTAACCCGAATGACTCTCCAATCAATGTCATCCATGTTTTACTCCACCATTTTCCAGGACACAAGCTGTAGTTTATAATCACTCAGGCTTTTTGGGGCTTCGTTCCTTGTGTCTGACACTGAGACAAGATACGTTTTTTATCTTCCATTCTCTTTCCTGGCCCCTCAAATTCTGCTCTGTGAGGACTGATAGCCCAGGTTACCCCAGGCACATGAGATATTCATGCTGTGTTAGTCTTCCAAGGAAGGACCCCCAAGGACCAAACCATGTGACTCCATGTACACACGGAGAGGGACAACTGGATTGGTGGCTAGGCCTCGGGCCTTGGGGCACTTCTTGGCCTTGGCAGCCAACACCCCTGCTTCCTGTGGCTGCAAAGGACAATGAGAAGACCACCCTTTAGTGCCCGCTCGGCTGCTCCTAAGTAGGGGCAAGATGGGATAAGACAGATTTTCCAGAAGCTCAGTCCATCATCTTCATTTGGGTATTCATTCATTCATTTCCTCATTTATTCAGCAAACCTGTCTTCACTGACCACCTCTATTTGACAGGCACTACAATAAATAAGGGAGTTGCAAAAATGCTTGAGTTCACAGAAGGGGGAGAGGAGGTGGACCTGCAGGCAAAGTGCTTGGTGGTGATCAAAGGGTGAAGTTACCCCAGACGTCCAGGTAAATAATAATAATAATAAATAATAATAATAATAATAATGCCAAAATGGAAACCTCTTTCCTTCCCCCAAACAATTATGACTATTCTCTTCCTTCCAAACACCCACCTCTCACTAATACACACATTTCCACATGCACCTGCTCATACCTCCTGTCTGCCATTGGGCTCAGAATTTGATGGGAGCAACAATGGGAGGAATAGAAGAGAAGAAGGGAGGAGAGGAAAGAAGTAAATGAGATGGGAATGGAAGGGAAGGGAGGGGATAAAGGCACTTCTCAGCATAGTGTAGGACTCAGAATGGAGGAGGAGAGGAAACACTAGTGTGTTCTTTCCTTGTATCTCCCTTCTCATGCTCAGAAGTTGCTTCTGACCTGGAAAGAACCACAGATCACCCGCCTTCACTGTCTACTGCATGAGTCTGTGTCACAAACCCCACCCAAGAATGCTGGAAGGTGTGGGTCTTCTGCTGTTTTGAAGCTGGCACGTCCTTGCCTGTGTAAGTGACTGGGATCATGACTGGCACAAAAGAGACTCACGTATTTGATGTGCTTCCCTGACCTCTCAAGAAACCCCCCTTGGGGAACATGTTGGCACAGTGTGAGATGATGATAGAAGAACAAGCCAGGAAAAGGCATGGACAGGGAATTCTTCAGTCACCCAGGAACGCTTTCTAGTTTCCCCCACATTGTCCACAGTTCAGAGCATGTGAATTCGGGGTTCTCAAAAGAGGTTTCTAAAGCAGATCTGTCCAAAACTCTTGAATCCAACCTGATCCTGAGGGAAACTGAGTGAGCCTCTCAGCAAATTTGGCCTGATTCTTAGGGGTGTTTGCCTGCCGTGAGGGAGAAATGAAGATTGGGAATATCTTGTTTGGATAAAGTACCCATCCTCTCCATTCATGATTCTAGGTCTTGTCCACTCTTTGCCCCTTTGCCATCAAGAAATCAGCCTTTCCCATCTCATCATGGCTGCTAGGAGAGCACTTTTTGGAATCATTTATCTGCTGGGTCCATCCTCCCATACCTCAGGCTTTGTGTAGGGGAAGCTGGTGTGTTCTCTGTCTCTGCCTAAGCCCCTCAGGAGTTGGGCAGCCTGAGGAATTTCAGAAGTAAGGGTTATCTGGGGTAGACCAGAAGGATGGGTTATTTGGGGAAGTAGGCAGGGAGGGGGGAGGAAGAGAAGGTGCTGCATCGGGCATCACTGCTCCCATCCAAGAAAGAAACCCCCTGCCTTCTGTTCCAGGGTGAAACTGCAACAAAATAACTGTGCCTCTAAATGTGCTCTGTTCTTTTCTCCTTCACACCTCCCCTGGACACAGCTTACCTGCGATTTCCAATTTGTGATTTTGTGGATCTCAAAGAGCCTTCTTTTCCACACAAGTCATGTTCTCAACAGTTCACAATGCGGATTACACATAGCTTTCATCTCATATTCTCCCTCCTGGTCTTGCAGTAAATGTTCATAGCATTAACTTCTTTATTATGTAGAAAAAATGTGTCCCATAAAAGCAGTATCAGGCTATCACTTAAAAAATAAACATATATCTCTCATTCTCTCACTCCAAAATCAATACACAATATATATTTTTTTAAGCACTTCAATGTTTGAGATATTTTCAGCTTTCCTTCATTGTCTTAAACATCTGTTTGGTTGTCTCCCTGCAGACACTTGCTAAATAATATGGTTTATTTTGGATCACTGATTATAGGAAACCTTCTCATATATCCACCAAATGACATTTTTAATCACATCGTCTTTTCAACTTTAAAGAACCAAATGATTTCCTTATCTTGACATGATTTATCATTTGAGCATGAGCCAACAGCCTAGGAAGGCATTATCTACAGAGCCTTCACATGAAGGGTTCTTATCAAGCAAACAAAGTTTATAATCACGGCAAGAGAACAGAGGGAAAACAAATGATATGGTCAATAGTTCTCCTTGTAAGATTTTTTAAAAATATCTTATCTAGTGAACCTCTTTCCAAAAAGCTCATAGACGATGTGATTTTCCATTAACTGCAGAGATATGGTGGGTGATGTGGGTAATATTTTGAATGTTTTCTCTTTTCACTGGCTATCAGCTGAGGCTTTTTTTTTTTTTTTCCTTTTTGGACATCAGTTGGATTTCTCTTCCAGGAGATCAAAGCCTTTGCAGATAAGGATTTTTCTCTCATTACTGATTGTTTTGATCAGAAGGTAAAAAACGATAATGAAAAGGTCACCTTTCTATGTTCTTTCCTGCTCCCTTAGAACTTAGTGCCTTGTGTGCTCCAGCCAGAGGTGCATCCCAGGGCCTTGGCCAGGGAAACTATTTCACTCCCCAGTCCCCAGTACCTCCTTCCCCAATCTGTCAGTTGACCTTATTTCCTACTTTACTTAGGGTGACAAACTGTCCTGGTTTGCTCAGGCCTGAGGGCTTCCTGGGACCCAGGACTTTCATTGCTGAGAAAGCTCCAGATGAACAAAGAGGGTGAGCCTCTCTGAAATTCCATCCTTTTTCAACCTTTCAAGGACACCATGATAGCAAAACTACCCCCCTGCCTAAAACATCAATCTTCCCCTTGTAGCGTATCCTTATTTTTCGCACATGGTTCATATTTCTCACCTCTAATAATACAAGAAAATGAGCAAAACTCAGTTCTCTGATCAGCGAGTCCCCATTCCTTTCCTCCCTCTTGCAGAAGAACACTGGACAGAGTTGTCTGTCCTCACCATCTCAGACTTCTCTCCAGTTACTGTGTCTTCAGTGCACTCCTATCAGCCCCAACCCCCACTGGGGTAAGTTTTGGTGAAAAGAGCTCTGGTTGAAGCCACCAAAAACCACATGCAGCTAAATCCAATGTTATCCATCTTCTTCCTACTTGGCCATGAGCAGTTTTTTGTTTTTTTTTTTTTTTTTTAATTTTTTTTTTCAACATTTATTCATTTTTGGGACAGAGAGAGACAGAGCATGAACGGGGGAGGGGCAGAGAGAGAGGGAGACACAGAATCGGAAACAGGCTCCAGGCTCTGAGCCATCAGCCCAGAGCCCGACGCGGGGCTCGAACTCACGGACCACGAGATCGTGACCTGGCTGAAGTCGGACGCCCAACCGACTGCGCCACCCAGGCGCCCCGGCCATGAGCAGTTTTGATCAGGGTGGCCAATCCCTCCTTCTTGATAAGCTTTCCTCAGTTGACTTTTAAGACACCACACTCCTGTTCTTTATCTTCCTTGGTCATGCCTTAGCCATCCGTGCCTTGTTGGTGTGCTTCCTCATTTCTGCTCATCTCTTTGACACATAATATTGGAGGTCCTCACAGCTCTACCCTTGTTCTTCACCAACATTATTGACTCCTGACTCGAGCAACCATTCTTATCTGAATTATTGTGATATGATGCTGTCTGGTGTCCCTGTTTTTTTTCCTTCTCTCTGCCTACACAGTTGGCCCTGGGCTCTGGTCAGTTTGTGTTCATGGCTCAGTCCAGGTAAGATACCTGAGAAGTGAAAAAGTCACAGCCCCTGATTTAAATGAGCTTGCAGTTTAGATGAGAGATGCAGAATATGTTCATGAAAAGAATAAATAACAACCCAAGGCTATATACACTTAAATGTCAAGATGTGTGGTAAGGACAACATGTGCTATGTTAAGACAAATTCTCCACAGCTTATACCTGTGTCACACATGGACTTTCCACTTGTCCATTCACAAGTCAGTCTCAAATGATAAAGAATAACTCATGGGAAGGGCAAGGGTGAATTACTGATTTTTTTCAAAGGAATGCCACTATATTTCTTTTAATATATAAATTATGACACGGTGGGAAGCTAAGCAGTGTATGCCATGGAAGATACATAACACTTCCTGCACTTGCTGCCATAGAAGTCATTATGATTCATTTCAAGTGGGCACATTGAACTCAGTCAAAGCAGAGGTGGTCTTGAAGTAGGTAATTGTGACATATTTGTGACTTCACAGGTTGCTAGGAAAAGAAAATTGAAGCCTCCTCTCTTGACATCTCCAGAGCTGTCTCTCATTGTATGTCTTACAAGAGAAATATTCAAGAACTAGTTATCACATTGCTGATATCTCCCTAGTTGGAGCCATTCCCTGCCCTCCACATTGATGTTAGAGCTCAGATCTACTCGTATAAATACTTCAGTTGACAGCTTCCTTTTGCTTTAATTCATTTACTCATTCAGCAAATGTTTGCTGAGCACTTTATTTGTTCTCGAAATTAGTCTAGGCACTAGACACACAGTGATGAACCAAGAAGACACAATCTTTCCCCCCATGGAGCTGACACAGCAACATTATATAAAGGTTCTTTTAATGGAGCATGTTATAACCCAGGACCAAGGCTAGCAGAACATAGCCCACCGGAGGTAGCTTGAATTTCCTTTGCATCGGAAAGTAAATTTGACATAATTTAATGTCTTCCATTTATGGCTTCACTGTCAAGAAACTCAGGACAACCTCGTTTCAATTCCTTAATCTTAATCAAGGAAAATAATCCCCACCTAATCAATTCCATTAAACTTCTTTTAATCGGAAGTATTTTTGAAAGGTACCTAATTTCCTATATCCCTCTAACAATAGTTCCACAGATAACTATGCCTCATTATCTGAAATTAACTGCCCTTGCCGTGACTATTAGTTGCATTCTACATGTTAAGAACTTTTATAAACATGTTAATTGAGGTACAAATACATTTAGGAACGTGCAAAAATCATAAATCCACAGCTTGATGAATTATTACAAGGTAAAGACACTCCTGTAACCACCTTCCAATTCAATACATGTTATTGATCCCCAGAAAGTCCCTGGCTCCCCTTCCTCAACTTACCCTACAGCCTATCACTATCCTGACTTCCAATAGAGGTCATTGGAGGTCTGACCTCCAATGAACAGATTGTTCATTTTTGAAACTTATATAGATGGAATTGTATAGTATGCATTTTCATGTGTCTGACTTCTTTTGCTCAACATGTTTGCCATTTTCATTCAAATTGTTGAATGAAACAATCCAGTCATTTTGGTTGCTGGAGAGTATTCCGTTCTATTAATATACCTAAGTTCATCCATTCTACCGCTGATAAATGTTTGGGTCCTTTTCAGTTTTTGGTGATTATGAGTAGTGCTGTTACGAATATTCTTGTACTTTTATTTTGGTGTACATGTGCACATATTTCTCACAGGTGGATATTTAAGAGTGAAATTGCCAGAAAACAGGATACATGTTTAGTGAAATGTAGTGTATAATGTCAAAGTTTACTAACACAGCTGTACCTATATATACCAATATGGACTAATATACTCCCAGATTTATATAAAAGGTCCCATTGCTCCCCATCCTTGCCATTTCTTAACATTTTAAGACTTTTAAATTTTGGCCCTTCTAATAAGCATGATGACTATTTATCACATTTTAAATTTCCCTTATTACTAATAAAGTTGAGCACATTTTTTTCATATGTTTAGTGGCTACTTGGATATCATTTTTTGAAGTGCCTGTTCAAATGTATTTCCCATTTTACTACTGGGTATCTGACTTTTTCTTACAGATTTATGTATTCTTTACATACTTTAGTACATGTTTTTTTTCCGATATGTGTGTTGTGTATATCTTCTCTCACTTATGACTTGATTTTGTAAATGGTCTTCAGGGCATCATTTGATGAACTGTTTTTAAGTTTTATCTAGTCTAATTTTCCAGACAAATAGCTGTTAAAGCACAACTCATTACTGAAAATAGGAGTATTCCATAATGAAAAAAATGTTCAACCGACAAATAAGACATACCATTTGTTGCACCTAATAATATAGTTTCAAAACACAGAAAGAAAAATATGCAGAATTGAAGGGAAATATAGAAAAATCCATAATCTTTTACCAGTAACTGGATGAAAACCCCAAAACTCACTCTGCTGTGCCTGTAAGAGACACAATTTAAATGTAAAGATATTGAAAATTTAAAGATAAAAAGATGAAAACCATGTAGATGACTCAAACACTAATCCAAAGAAAGCTAGTTTTTGAATGTTGGACCAGCCTGGCAACCCAGAGATAAAATCCTGCTTGTCCTGCTGCATTGTCTTTTTACAAATTGATTTGTTCAACATCCTAACATTTTGTTAAAGTAGCTCACTCTATGTTTATGAGGGATATTTGTCTTTTGTTAGGTTTAGGTATCAGAACAACATTGGTCTCATAAAATGAGATAGGAAGTATTTCTTTCTCTTTAATTTTCTAGAAGACTCTGTGCTAAATTGGATTACTTCTTCCTTAAATGTTTGGTAGAATTCATCAGTGATGCCTGGAATTTTCTTTTAGAAGCTTTCAACCAATAATTTAACTTATTTGGCAGATAAAGAGATACTCGAGTATTTATATTTTTTCTCAAATTAGCTTTGGTAATTTGTGTTTTTTTATAAAATGTATTAATTTTATTTAAATCATCAATTTTATTGACAAAAATTTTAATAATATTTTGTAATTATCATTTAATTACAAAATTTTCATTTAATTCATGTAATTATAATTTAATTACAAAATTACAATTAATCATGTAATTATCAAAATAAAATTTTGTAATTATCATATCATATCTGTAAGGTCTGTAATGATGTTCTCTCTTTTCTTTATGAAATTGGCAATTTGTGTCTTCTATCTCTTTCTCTCTCTTCCTCATCAGTCTGTCTGGAAATTTATCAATCTTATTTATGTTTTCAAAGACCCAGGTTTTATATTCACTGATTATTTTCTGTATCATTTTCTACTAAGTTTATTGACTTCTGCTTTGTTTAATATATAACTAGAAATTAAGAATTCTGCTACTCTGTTATTTGTCCAAAATAGGAAGCTTAACTCTTTGATACCTTATAGATAATGGGAAACATGAAGCTTAGTGCAAAGTCTCAACACCATCAATTGGAAAATTAAAGTTTGACTTAGTGAATAAAATAAATAATACTTTATTATAAGTTATAATATCTCACTCACTTGATCTGCCCTTATGACACTCCATAAGTCCAGTGATACTAAGTCTAGATCATTTAAAATCTGTATACGGGGGCGCCTCGGTGGCGCAGTCGGTTAAGCGTCCGACTTCAGCCAGGTCACGATCTCGCGGTCCGTGAGTTCGAGCCCCGCATCAGGCTCTGGGCTGATGGCTCGGAGCCTGGAGCCTGTTTCCGATTCTGTGTCTCCCTCTCTCTCTGCCCCTCCCCCGTTCATGCTCTGTCTCTCTCTGTCCCAAAAATAAAAAAAATAAAAAAAACGTTGATAAAATCTGTATACATTGGAGTACCTGGGTGACTCAGATGGTTGAGCGTCCAACTTTTGTTTTGACTCCAGTCGTGATCCCAGGGTCTTGGAATCAAGCCATGTGTCGGGCTCCACACTGAGTGTGGTGGTGTCTGCTTGGAATTTTCTCTCTCTCCATCTTTCCCTCTTTCCTTCTCAAGCTCTCTCTTTCTCTCTAATAAAAACAAACACCCATACATATCACTTTTTAAACTCCCCTGAACCTTACAAAGTAATATCATTTTTCCCATTTTGTGGGTGAGAAAGCAGAGAATGAGAGAGAGGTTTCTAATGTGGCCATGGTCGATTGTATATTAAAAAGGAGCAGACTGACTTGTGAGACAGTGCTCTTAAAGTCTATTTTACCACTTCTTCTTCTTCTTCTTTTTTAATGTCTGTTTACTTTTGAAAGAGAGAGACAGAGGTGCAAGGGGGGAGGGGCAGAGAGAGGGAGACACAGAATCCGAAGCGGGCTCCAGGCTCTGAGCTGTCAGCACAGAGCCTGACGCGGGGCTCAAACCCACGAACAGCGAGATCGTCACCTGAGCTGAAGTCAGATGCTTAACGGGCTGAGCCACCAGGTGCCCCCTATTTTACCACTTTTAAACCCAAATCACTTGAGGTCTTGGGTAACCCAAACAAACCAATTTAGGGACTCTATTCTTCTTTACAGGTTGTGTCTAAGTGTCCGTGCAGATTGCTCTCTTTTCCTTCAATTACCAAACATTTCTAATTCCCATCTTGACTTACCTCATTGCTATTTTGCCCTCACAATCCATTTAAACTCTTTCTTTACATGACATTTAGAAATTATAGCCTATAATCTTTTTATTGCTTTTTCTTTTCAGTTTGTATCTGCTCCCTGTAGAAGTATAAAGACATCTAGTTGAGAACCTATCAAATGCAATGGTGTTCTAGCTTTATCAGGACTGGGCTCAGAAGCCAGCCCTTTGCATAATCAGCATGTTCCCTTTAGACAAATCATTTCACTGCTCTAACCCCCACTTTCCCCCTCTGTGAGAGGGCACAGGAAAGTCCCCCAGAACTCTTTGAGGTTGAAATTAAAAAAGGCTATAAATCCAGCTGGATTTATTTGTAAATATTTGTTCTTTTTTTCAAGAATACCTCTTGTTATTACAAGGCCATAGTAATCAAAAGAATATGGTACTGGCATAAAAACAGTTATAAAGATTAACGGGACAGAATAGAGAGCCCAGAAAGAATCCCACGCATACGTGGGTTTGGTTTTGTTTTGTTTTTTTAATGACAAAAGAGCCAAGAATATTCAATAGGGAAAGAACAGTCTCTTCAATAGATGGGACTGGGGAAAATGGACAACCACATGTGAAAGAATGAAACCAGACCACTATCTCACATTAAAATCACAAAATCACTCAAAATGGATTGAAGATTTGAAAATAGGACCTGAAGCCAAAAATCTAGAAGAAAACAAACCATGGGTGGTAAGCTCCTTGATATGGATTTTGGCAATGATGTTTTGGATTTGACACCAAAAGGAAAAGCAACAGAAGAAACAAACAGGAATGTATCAAACCAGAAACTTCAGCACAACAAAGGAAAATATCATTTTACAGAATGGAAGAAAATGGGATTTGCAAATCATATATGCAGTAAAGGCTTAATATCCAAAACATATAAAGCACTAATGTAATTTAAAAGCCAAAACAAACAAATAAATCAATGAAAAAAATGGGCAGAGGACCTGAATAGACATTCTTCCAAAGAAGACATATAGATAGCCAGCAGGTACGTGAAAAGGTGTTCAACATCACTCATCATCAGAAAAATACAAATCAAAACCACAATGAGAGGTCACCTCACATCTGTCACGATGGCTATTATCAAAAACACAAGAAACAACAAGTATTAGGAAGGATGTAAAGAAAACAGAACCATTGGTGGGAAAGTAAATGGGGGCAGGCACTATGGAAAACAATATGGAGGTTCCTCAAAAATTACAAGTAGAACTGTGATATAATCCAGCAATTTCATTTGTGGATCTTTAGCTGAAGGAAACAAAAACACTAATTCAAGAAAGTATATGCAACCCTGTGTTCACTGAAGCATTATTTACAATAACCAAGACGTGGAAACAATCTAAACGTCCACTGATGGGTGAATGGATAGAGAAAATGTGGGATATATACAATGGAATACTATTCAGGTATAAAAAGAAGGAAATCTTGCCCTTTGTGACAATGTGGGTAAACCTTGAGGGCATTGTGCTAAGTGAAATAAGTCAGATATAGAAAGACAAATATCGTATAATCTCACTTACATGTGGAATCTAAATAAACAAACAAACAAAAAAAACCCCAGAAAAACCAAGCTCATAGATATAGAGATCAAACTGGTAATTGCCAGAGGAAGGGGATGGGGCAAGAAAAATGAGGGAAGGGATTCAAAAGTTACAAACTTCCAGGTAAAAAATAAGTCTTAGAGATACAATGCACAGCATGGTGACTCTAGTTAATAACACTGTATTGCATATTGAAAATTGCTAAGAGAGATGATCTTAAAAGTTCTTATCACAAGAAAAAAATTATAGCTATGTGTAGTGATGGATATTAACTAGATTTATTGTAGTGATCATTTCCCAGTATATACAAATATCGAATCATTAAGTTGTACACCTGAAAGTAATATAATGTCCTATGACAATTACATCTCAGAGAAAAAGATTGGCTGTTCTCTCTTCTATAAAAACACCTTTTCCCTTCTCTCAGATACATCACTACTTTTTCTTTTGTATTCTTTGCCTGGTAGCTACCTGAAGCTTATGTTTCTAGATAAAATATCCTGGCACATCTTCTTTTTCAAACTCTATAAAGATAATCCTCAAATCAATTTAAAGAGATTTTTGAAAATCCTTTAGGCCAATTACAACATTACCTATCAATAAATTTCTCTATTTCTCAATTGGTTTACCTTTGAATTTTAAATTGAATTGAACTGGATTATGATGTAAATAAATTTACTAATAGAATATTACATTTTTCTTTTCTCCAACTTTCTCTATGGGCTGTAAATGTGAATATATATATATATATATATACATATAAAATCAATTTTGGAATAAATGTTGTTAGTAACTAAGAAAATTGCTGCAGACTTTTATTTGTTTGTTTTTCAGTCTTCGTATATTAGCAGCTCCAGGGAAGAAGATGAAAAATATCTTAGTTATTTGTTATCATTTTATCTGTTTACTTTCTCATATTTTCTTCTATCTGATAAATATGTGGCCTGAAAATCTTTACATTAAATTGACGATGATAATCTGATTTCTGTGCATTTGGGAGATTTACATTTTCTGTCCCCACATCACCATGTGATGTATTCTTCTTAATTATTTTTCTTTGTGGATAATATTTGTTAGATGATCTTTCCCTAAGTCATGGCTTGCCTGGGGAAATGGGACTCAAAGGCAGGGGAGGAAGGCATCCTAGGAATGCAGAAACAGCATGAAATCTAGGGATTTAACCTCTTGAGCTACCAAATCCATTCCCAATTCCTGAGAGAGAATTCCATAAGCCCTTTAGCTGCTTGGCCCCGTGTTACCTTGTCCTGGGCTGCAGTCTGTATTAACCCCTGTCACCACCCTCTCTCACATAGGCGATTCTGCTAAGGGCCCTGGGCCATCAGTGCATCTTGGCTACAAGGGGACACCACCCTAAGCCTCTGAGGCTCGCTGGTCAGACCGCAGAGATTTGGTCACTCCTTCAGGGAAGAGATTTCTCATTATGTCAGGCGTATTTCCTCCCAGAAGCCCTTGTAAACAGCCAAGCCATTTGGTAATAACAGTTCTGATACTGAGCTCAAGATGTGCCATGGGTCCAATCACATCTGACATAACATAGCTGCTAGAATCCTTGGGCTGGCAGTTTTAAAAAGGGACTTTCCTGGTTAAAACAGTCCTTCTTAGGGGACATCTGAGATGCCACCTACATATTTTGCCTGCGGGACTCCCCGAGGGTCCATATATCCTCTGTTTCACTTCCTTTGTTAACTCCATGAAGAAAGAGTGAAGATGAGTGAGTCAGACGTTGAGATAAATTATCATATATATCAGTGTGTGTTCACATCTGAGAATAAATGAAAGAAAAATTAACCTGTTGTTTTGCTATGCAAGTTATATTATTAATCAGTTCCCTACAATGTGTTTTAGCTGAAAAGTAATAACTCATCATTAGGGTGCTGCCCGAGGGTATTGAGCTACCATGGAAACAGCCTGTAATAAGAGACAATCTTTCATTTCCCCTCTGAGGTACCATTTCATCAGATGACTTAACAGAACATTCAACATTTGGGTAGAAAAGAAATATGTAGACTCACGTCCATACTCGTGTGTGTGTGTGTGTGTGTGTGTGTGTAGCATAGTTAACAAACCATTCCTAATAGAGAGTCCATTCCTCAGATGGAATTCTCCAGGCAAATGCCTCTGGCTCTTGTCTTCCAACAGCAAAGAAGCCATCAGCAAACACCTCAGCAAACACTCCAGTAAAACGATTAAGACTGGCTCCACACCCAGGAAGCCGACAGATGGAGGTTCTCTCTGACTTAAAATGGAAGGGAATTCAGAAGATGCAGTCCCTCCCAGCCTCTGCTTCTCTGGTATCCAGCAGCAGGAGCCCCAGACAGGAGGGCAGCTGTCACCGGAGCCAAGGTCTGGGTGGTACAATGCAAGCAGGGCAGGGGCCTGCTCAGAGCCAGGGGCAGGAGAGCAGGACAGGGAGGGGGAGGTGACAGAAGCCCTATGACTCCACACAGGCATTCCTTACATAATTCAAGGTGTCACCTTCTGGTTCTTTAACGGGGCAAGAGAGCAAAAATCAGATTTGCTAAATCACTGCACGAAAGCCAACGCCAAGAAGTCCTAGGCATTGGAACAATAAAACCCAAACTGGCAGGTTTCCAGCAGCTAGCTGACAGAGTAAGGAAAACAAACAAACAAACAAACAAACAAACAAAAAACACCACCGTTTTCTCAAATAGTGCTTTTATCTACCTGAAACAAATTTTCTGAGCTTGAAACAAATTTAAAATCTTCTTGGGGTGTCTGGTGGCTCAGTCAGTTTAAGCGTCCGACTTCCGCTCAGGTCATGATCTCGCGGTTCTTGAGTTCGAGCCCCGCATCAGGCTCTGCGTTGACAGCCCGGAGCCTGGAGCCTGCTTTGGGTTCTGTGTCTCCCTCTCTTTCTGTTCCTCTGCCACTCATGCTGTGTCTCCCGGTCAAAAATAAGTAAATATTTAAAATTTTTTAATTAAATAAAATCTTCAATCAGTGTGACAGTACCAATGTGACCTCCACGATCAGGTTCTGTGTGTGTGATGACACCTGGAAGCAGATCTATCTGACCCACCTCTCTGTAGTCGCTTAGGTGATCCCAAGCATTGGGCAGGGACCTCAGAATCAAAAGTCTGGAAATGGTACTCCAGCCCAATCAATTGTCCCCAAAAGGGGGACAGACTGGTGTCCACGCCTCAAGGCTTTAGCTTGAATTTAGCTCATGAAGGTCTTTCCTAAGCACCCAGCCCAGAGCGATCTCTCCATTTCTTTGTGGTCCTATGATATTTCCGGTCACTAGTATTCATTTGGCATTCGTCAGATGTGTCACAATTGATTACTGTTTCCTCTGTGTGTCCCGTTTTTCCTTCCTGGGCAGCAAATTCCTGAAGGGCAGGCATAGGAGACAACACAGCACCTCCTTCCTATGTGCCAGGCACTAAGTGCTGTACATATGTTCATTCTACAACACCACTAAGAAGCTGGTGTGCCATTATTAGTCTACGTTGCATAGATGAGAAAACTAAAGCAGGGAGAGGCTAAGGAATATGGCCAAAGTCACACAGCTAGTAAATGCAGGAGTCAGGCTTCAACCCAGGCCATCTGCCACCTGAGACTTTCCTTTTTCCTGCCGTACTATCCTGTCTCCCGTGGATCTCAGAACACCCACAGCTATCCCATGCCTGCTAGGGATGCTGTCTGCCATTGAGTCATTGACCACTGGTCAGAAGGAGAAATAGAATTGAAGGAACTGGTAAAGGTGAACTCAAATGGGTCTCCACTGCAGGAAAACATGTCAAAGCACATGTCCCATTCGTGGTGAGTACACAACATCATTTCATTGTCTGAACAACAGACATGATTTCTCTTCTTTACAGCCACTTTAAGTGCCATTCTTAGAATATTTTCTCAAGGGATTCCAAAGAGGAATTCCATTATTATCTAAAATGTCACATTCTGTTGGACTCTGTGCAATTCACATGATGCTGGGATATACATGGTGTTTGTTGGCCAGTCGGGTAGATGTAGTAAAGCCTCTCCAGAGGCTTGGACAAAAGGCACTAAATAAGACCAGGGCACTCTTCATCGGCATCATAGAAACAAGGCTGGTTTAATCCCATGCTTGTACTGCTAATTTAGGATTGTGGAACCATAAGTTGCAATTTCTGGATCTTCAAAGGGAGCAAAACAAATGAAGTCTTTGCCTTCTTTCAGTCAGGAGAAACATGTATTAAGTAGATGGTGATTAGAGAAGATCCTTTCTGAAGCTCCTTGCTAGTGGTGAGGGAAAGGAGGTAAGCAGGGTGATACGATGCTATCAATGGGAGGGACAAAGGGAGGCAGACTGAGTTGTCAGAGAAAATCTCTCTAAAGAGATGATTTTTGAGCAGAGCCTGATGTAAGAGAAAGCCAGCAACACACACACAAAAATATCTGAAGAAGAACTCTTGGCAGAGGACACAGAAGAAGCAAAGGCTGGGGTGCCCGGGTGGCTCAGTTGGTTGAGCGTGGGACTTCCCCTC
Organism: Lynx rufus; assembly: GCF_022079265.1. Taxonomy (NCBI): domain Eukaryota; kingdom Metazoa; phylum Chordata; class Mammalia; order Carnivora; family Felidae; genus Lynx; species Lynx rufus. The sequence continues at coordinate 16,157,562 of NW_025814840.1, forward strand.
AGGTCATGATCTCACAGTTCTTGAGTTCGAGCCCCGTGTCGGGCTCTGTACTGAGAGCTCAGAGCCTGGAGCATGCTTCAAATTTTGTGTCTTCCTCTCTCTCTCTCTGCCACTCCCCCATCGTGCTCTCTCTCTCTCCCTCTCTCTCTCTCTCTGTGTCTCTCAAAAATGAATAAACATTTTTTAAAGATTTAAAAAAAAAAAGGAGCAAAGGCATTGAGGTGGGAGAGAAGGAGACGATGGGGTCTGAATGCGTCAGGCCCTGTGGTCTGTTGTCAATGGCTTGGGTTTATTCTAAAGCCAATGGGGAGCTCTTGGAGGGTACTGAGTAAGAAAAAGACCAATCTGATTTACTTTTCTGCAAGACCTCATTGAACGCTGGAAGTGACCTGCATTCAGAACTCATTTTGTACTATCTGCTTACATGTTTGCTCTGCTTCTGAAAGCCTGGACATACCAAGTGGTCAGCATGTCCTAGAGATAGAAATCAAGGTCAACTTTGGCATTAAGAAGCACCCGCGAGATCCATGGTTTGTCATGTTGACAAAATAATGAAGCAGTAATACATGAAGTTTATATCTCACAGGAGAATCCTACCTCAGCCTTTCTTTTCTTAATTTTTTTTTTTATTTTGTACTTTAAGGAACATTTATGTTACCATTACCCATGCTTTTTTTTTTTTTTTAATCATTGTGCACTTTTTAATTAAGAAAGTATATCAAACAGAAAAAGACATTGGGTCAACACATGCAAGCCATCTGAGCGCAACTTGGAATGGAAACAAATTTAATTGATGCAATTTGCAGCCATTTAAATATTTCATATCCGGTTATTCGCACCGCGGGGAGAGTGGGCACTTTGCGCTGGCAAACCAGAGGAAAGGGAATTGCCAGTCTTGTAATTCTCACTCACTCAGGTCTCATTTGGCTTGGCGTTCACTGCAAGTTGTGTAGGTCAATGACCACCACGTCCTCAAAGGACAGAGGGCGCGAAAGTGGTATTTCATATGGACACCCAGCAGTTAAAACCAGGAGGGAGAGGCAGTTGTGTTGAGATAAAGGCTGTTTACTCTTTAAGACCGTGTGGAAAATCTTTCAAGTAGAGTGCCATGGTTTAGGGCTTAGATTTCACGACGCCCACCGTAGGAGACGTGGGCGGATACACTCAATCAGCTGGTTAATTAGACGACCTGGCTAACAGAGGGAGAACCCGTGGAGCTGAGCGTTTTCTGGTTTCATCTTCTTGTCTCCCGCTCACAGCAGAGTCTGTGTGCAGTGATTTCTGATTGTGCATTCGTCTGAATTCTTTGGGGAAAGGGAGAGAAAGGTAGCAGAGCAATAAAGGAGGAGGTATAAACATGAATGGCTTTCGCCTGTTGACATTCACTACAGACAAAATTAAAAAAAACAAAAACAAAAACAAAAAACTCTGAAGACTCACAGAGAACAGACTGGTGGGAGAGAACACAGCACAGAGGGGAGGGGAGAGGGGTCGGACAAAATCAAATGAAGTGAGGGGGATTAAGAGGTACAAACACCCCGTTTCAAAATTAAGTCATGAGGATGTAAAGTACAGTCTAGGGAATGTAGCCAATATCATAATCACTTTTCAAAGTGACAGAAGAGCCTCTGTGGAGGTGATCACATTGTAGTATAGAAAAATCTCCAATCACAGGGGCGCCTGGCTGGCTCAGTTGGTAGAGCATGAGAGTCTTGATCCCAGGGTTATGAGTTCAAGCCCTATGTTGAAGATAGAGTTTACTTAAAAAAAAAAAGAAAAAGGAGTTTATCCTTTAAAAAATCCAATCGGGGTGCCTGGATGGCTCAGTCAGTTCAGCATCTGACTTTGACTCAGTTCATGATCTCATGGTTTGTGACTTCGAGCCCTACATCAGGCTCTGCACTGACAGTGCGGAGCCTCCCTGGGATTCTCTCTCTCTCCCTCTCTCTCTCAAAATAAATAAATAAATAAACCGAAAAAAATCCAATCACTATGCTGTACACCTAAACTAATATAATATTATCTGTCAATTATAATCAGATAAAAAAAATATAATATTTAAGACAAGAATAGGAGAGCTTCTGGTTCAATACTGGAAAGAAGTTGCCAACAGCTGTGGTTCACAAGAAGCTCCAGTTCCAGATGTGGGATCTCTCGGGGCAACTAGGGCATCGATTGCCTCTATAACCCTCTATCTGCACAGAAATGTGAACACGAAAATGGACAAGAAGACCAAACAGGCTCTTCCTGAAGGAATTTTCAGAAGAACATTGTGTAGAAAAATTCTGTCGGGCTTGCAAGAGTGTAGCTTGAGCCTTGGCCCATTTATCGCTTTCTTCTAACAGCTACCCTCTCCCTAGGAGGAGGCAACACAGGCAGCTGCTTGGAGACAAAGCAGACAGAAGCTTCCCTATAAACACGGATTCTCATCAATGCACAAAGGAAACAGGGGACAGGGGCAGGATGTTGCATTTTTCATTAGACCCCAGGCATGCAAGTGCTCTGTTTCGGTGTTGTCCCAGTCACCGGATTCTCAAAGTCCTCACATGGAATTAGTTCTACTCTCTCTGGGCAGGACAGAGAGAAGTTCCCAGCACAGTGAGAGTAGGGCATGCTTCTGCTCAGAATTCTGGGAGACTTGGACTGGACCTGAGCCCAGTGCATTCTGCAGAAATGATACCCTCAACGCCTTTCTTCCAAAGCCAATGGCTGAGGTCTTCAAGGGGGGAAATCGGGGAGAAAAGCTTTGGGTTTTCGCCACTTTCTAATTGAAAACAATAGTCCCATCTTGAACATATATGAAAAGTGTGCTCTTTGGAAGATAAACTCTTTAACCTGCCCAGTGAACTCCGTGAGGAGCAAGCAGACACTCCCTCCTCCTAGAAGAACGTTTTTCAGTTCTCTAATAATACGAGGCCCCTCTCCTGGTGTTCACTCCAGTTTACCCAGTTAAGTAGTGGTTAGACTTTGACAGACAAACCACTGGCGTGACTCAATCTTTAGTGCCATATTAGAGATGACATGGGGCCAGCTCTGAGCACAGGTTTGTCAGTACTGTGGCTGAGGGAGGTTTGTCCAGAGGTACCACAGCATCTGGATTTCTTCTGATGAACAGTTGAAGGGGGTCGCTTACCAGGGGCCTTTCCCTGATATCTGATTTAATTAAAGGTCAGAGAACTTTATTTTTGCTTTTTAATAGTAGACTTTTTCCCCACTTGTTTCAAACATGCTATTGCCTACATGAGATTTTTCTATCTCTATTTGGGGAGTATATGAGAAGTCTAATTTTTTCTTAAAGTTAAATTTGCTGAGCTAGGGTCATTTTTTGGAACTACCTAGAATCATCCCAAAAATTGTGGAATACTCTGAGAGGGGAACTATCTCAGTACATCAAGTGAGACTTTTAGGGAACATCTAGTCTCTTGAAACTAACACACACCTACTTTTTTCAGGAACTAACCCTTACCCTACATGTCTTAGACAAACTCCATGGCATCATGTGGGATAAAACTCTGAACTTCAGCCTTTTGGATTTTAGAGGATCACTTCTAAATGACAAATAAAATGAAAACCAGAATCATTGCATTATGCTGTGTTATTTAATCCCGAGAGTCAACATTGGGCTAGGAACCTTGGCTCAGGTAAAGGCACTCATCAAAAACTTCCTGATGTGCATCCAGACCAATACATTGCTCCAAAGTCATGGTGAGGAAGAAAGTAGATGTCGAATGTCCCTGCACCATTCACCTCAGTGGGCACTGCAGAACCAATGGGTGGGCATATTGACTCATGTCTAGGGTTTGTCGAGGCTGGCCATTGCCAGAGCTGATCTCAGATCTCCCTCATCTTCCAATTTAATTCAGTTGATTTTAGCTCAATCCAATGAGGTTGGAAGCAGATGCATAGCAATGTGCTGGTTAAAGAATCAGGAAGGTCTATTCATTCAATGTTCTAACTTATGAAAAGTTTAGGGAACTTAACAAAATCTCACACAAGCTGTGGGAGGAAGAACCAGAATATTAAACCCAGATCTGCCTCCAACTCTGCCTTCTCAGAAACTTTAACCCAAACAGAAGGGCTTATTAGGGGATCTTTGGGTTCATGAAGAACAAAGACCCACTCAGTTCCCCCAGGAAGGCAAATAGGAGGAGAAGGTAGGTTCTTACATACATGTGGATGGTTAAGGAGATCACAGCATCACATGGAGATGTGATCACAGATCACATGGAGATCACAGCAATGCCGATAATAGTGGTTTATTGCTTTGTGTGTGTCATGTCTTATCCCACTGGATCATCACAACAAACCCGTGAAGCATTGGATGACTTCATGAGAGGTTGAAACATGGCAAACATGGGAGAGAAATGGAGGGGCCATGAAATAATAGGAGGCATGTTATGTATGTGTTTCTCACTTTGTTTCTTACTCATACAACGTTAAATGCAAGTCAGGTGGCTCTTCAGGGTATCTGCCCCTGGTGATCTGTCCTATGGCTTTGTCATCTCAACATGCGACCCTCTACCACTGCTGTGGTGGAAAGAGAAGGAGCATAGAAAATTCCCAGCCACTCCCAGCTGTTCTGAGTGAGAAGTGACTTGCTTCACCTCTGCCCAGTACACTGGCCTGACTAGTCACATGATCCCAACACAGCAGTAAAGAGGGATGGGAAGCCTTCCTATGTGCCCAGGAAAGAGGGAAGAACCAGATGTGATGAGCACTAGCAAGGCTAGGTCCACAATGACTGATGGGCCAGGACACTAGAGGTTCCCTTTTTGGATCATTGATATACTCAATTACTATTGCCAAAAAATTATCCTTGCTCTCCATGTCCCATGTCAACTGGATACCAGCCAAGTGAAATTGAAAGTTGACCTAACAATATAAATAATAAAGACCAAGGATTTTATACTTCCCCTGAAACAGAGAAGTGAGGTAAAGTAGTAAACATTTCAATTCTCTGCTTTAGTACCTAAATTATATGCTTATCTTTACCAGTGTAGATCCTGCCTCTTCACTTACCAGAGTTCATCTCTTCAGCCAACTCCTCTGGTCTACCTGCTAGTGTGCTAAATGCCGAGACACAAAGCTATTTCCGACACAGATTCTGTGCTCACGGCCCCTGCTGTCTAGTAGAGAAGATACAGTGACTACACAAATAGCTTTAAATAAGGAAGATGGTAAGAGGTTCTAGGAGGTCAAATTATAAAAGGATGAGTGTTAAAAATAAAAAAATAAAATAAAATAAAAGGATGAGTGTTCTATGGGGTTCCTGGGTGGCTGAGTTGGTTCAGTGTCTGACTCTTGGTTTCGACTCAGGTCCTGATCTCACATTTTGTGAGACTGAGCCCCAGGTTGGGCTCTGCACTGGCAGGGCAGAGCCTGCTTGGGAATCTCTCTCTATCTCTCCTTTTTTCTCTGCTCCTCCCCCACATGCATACACTGTCTCTCAAAATAAATAAATAAACTTTTAAATAAATAAATAAATAAATAAATAAGTGTTCTACACATGTTAGTCTAGGCTGCATGCTCACAGCAGATTAGACCAGGAGTAGAGACCCAAGCCAAAGGTTGTAAGTGTTATGGCACATGGCCTGGCTGGAAAAGAGGAACCAGGCCAATGTGAATGTACTCTTGGAAGTCTGTAAGTAGAAAACTCAGGGGCAGAGCCTGTAGAAGGACATGTCCAGCTGGAGCTGGAGTCACCACTGCGGTCTGCAGGCAAGCTGAAGTTAGGAGCCAGGGAGCAAAGGTCAGCACAGAAGCTGAAAGAGAAGCAGACACCACAAAGGAGACTGACTGTGTATCCCTGTGCAATTCAGCAAACCCCTCCCACCTTTGGTCTCATTGGACCAGTTGTCTTGCAGTTCGAGTTCTTGGAAGAGCCTGTCATACAAGTTATGAGCACAGGCTCTAGGGGGTAGACAGATCCAAGTTCATCTTGAAGCTTGGAATGGCACTAGCCATGTCATCCTGCAAATACCTAACTAAGCCTCTGTCTCCTCATCTGTAAAATGGGGTGGAGACTTCACGGGTTTGTTGTGATGATCCAGTGGGATAAGACATGACACACACAAAGCAATAAACCACTATTATCGGCATTGCTGTGATCTCCATGTGATCTGTGATCACATCTCCATGTGATGCTGTGATCTCCTTAACCATCCACATGTATGTAAGAACCTACCTTCTCCTCCTATTTGCCTTCCTGGGGGAACTGAGTGGGTCTTTGTTCTTCATGAACCCAAAGATCCCCTAATAAGCCCTTCTGTTTGGGTTAAAGTTTCTGAGAAGGCAGAGTTGGAGGCAGATCTGGGTTTAATATTCTGGTTCTTGCTCCCACAGCTTGTGTGAGATTTTGTTAAGTTCCCTAAACTTTTCATAAGTTAGAATATTGAACGAATAGATGATCTGAAAGAGTGCTTCCAGGTCTAGAGTTCTATGATGGTAAAGAAACTTTTGTTAGTGTATTATCTCTGTTAAGTATTAAAAAAAATACTTCTTAACAGGGACATTTTGAGGACCCAGCAATATAAGGGGTCAGGAGCCGATTATTCAACACTTGATAGCTTACAAAGTGTCTTCTTACATACATTTGACTTCAGTGCAGCTCCTGGCAACCCACAAAGTAAGCAACAAAGGTATTATCGTCATCTCCACTCTTGTAAGGCTTCATGACTTGTCTGACTTTTCAAGAGACACAGGATAAAAAGTGACAGATCATGAACTCCAATCCTGAGTTTCTGATTCCCATATTCACATCTCTTCTACCGTACCTTGTTCTCCGTCCTACTCCTCCCCAGACCCAATGTGTAGTCTGTGGCTCTGCAGGGCACTGGCATGGCAGGATGAAAGGGGCAGAACATATGTGCCTTGGGATGACAATATGCACAAAATTTTTTTAAATTTTTTAAATGTTTATTTAGTTTTGAGACACACACACACACACACACACACACACACACAGTGTGAACAGGGGAGGGGGAGAGAGAGAGGGAGACACAGAATCCAAAGCAGGCTCCAGGCCCTAAGCTGTCAGCATAGAGACGGATGTGGGGCTCGAAATCACGAACCACAAGTTCATGACCTGAGTTGAAGCTGGACACTCAACCGACTGAGCCACCCAGGCACCCCGACAATATGCACACTATTAATGGGAATTTTATGCACTATGAAGGGTCACCTTTTTTTTTTTTTTTTGGCTTCCCTTGAGCTACACTAGGAAAGCATATTCCAACTGTTTGAAGAAAGATGAGCCAGAGAATGGCAGTGGAGGGGAGTTATGTATGGCAGTGAAGGGGTGGGTAGGGAGAGAAGGTGCAAGCAGGGTGGTGACAAAACACCCCAGATTCCCGTTACATGTTTAACAATTACCCTTCCAAACAACGAAATAAACGCACAGCCACCCTGATATTTTAGCACTGGCCACTGTCTGTGGAGTCAGCACCCGCACCATGGACAGCTCCAAGCTCCCAACCGGACATGGCTGACTTTGGAGGACAGCCGAGGTATGCAGAAGGCACAGGTGCAGCCTCCTACCATCGGTAGAAGAGACAAAAACATAACCGCAGGACATAGGTAATGGTGAAATTAGGAAATGAAGAGTTCTGAGCATTTATTAACTTTGTTTTAAATACATTTTATTGCGCTGTAATTCCACTTGCAATAATGGCTGTGTTTAACAACAGGCTCATGAAATTCCTGAAAATTTAATGATACACTCGCTAGAGCTGGTGTCTCCAACACACCAGCAGAGGGATGGTGGCTGCTTTCATCCCTGCAGTGGCAGTCACACGCAGTAAACCCCATTCCCCTCTTCCTGTCCAGCCCGCGGGGGTGGGATTAATGAAGTGGCAATTTCACGGATGTGACCCCTTCTTCCTCTGCTCCCGCCCACCCTCCCTCTGCCCTCCCGAGGGATTATTGAAAGGGAAGAGCGGTTTTCAACTGAGCCCTTTCTTCACCTTGAGTGTGGGCTCCGAGACCCAGCATTGAGTTCAGCTTCTGCAAACATTGGTAGTGTGTTTGTTGTGACACCTGGTGTACCCCTATTAGACACTGCATGCTGGAAATAAACTTCCCATCTTGCCTGCTTGGAACCATGCAGACCTCATGAATCTAGGCTTATAAATTTTACAACACCCATGAAATATTGCTCTTGGAGTAGGAACATTACAGAGATGGTTAAACCAGACCCCTAACTCCCTCGAGCACTATTTTTATAGCTATTAATCTCAGTATCAGGCACAATTTACAACCGTAATAGCTATCTCTTTGCCAGCATATACATACGGAAACAAAACTGGCATAAAAGAGAAGGTATTTAGACACAATTAAAGCAACAGATTCCTATGCGCAGTTATGATGGAGAACATAGCTGACTCACTTCTCTCGGAAATAATTAGCTCTTGTATAATTTTTACTTCGCTGAATTTTGCAAAGAGTATTTTGAAAGCAGCAATCACAAATTCCCCGGAGCCAAAAGTAACTACAATGGAGAGAGAAAGCTGTGCTCTGGGATGGCTAAGATGAAAATCTGAGAATCCCTTTAAATGCCGGAAGCCATTGCCCACCCGGGTTCCTCTGTGGGGCCTGGGGGAGTTTATGTACTACAGCTAAATAAAACATAAAATGTTATAGTGTGTGTCTTCTAGTATCTACATTGTTTCCTTCATATAAAAGTTTATTGATACCTTCCGGGACTCAGATAAATGTTTCAAATGCTCGCATGGCTGTGTTGGAAATGGGCTTTATTTGAAAGCTCTTAATTTTTTCAGTATTCGTTATGGGGGCACAGACCCTCCTATCACTGTTTGGGGACATCGGAATAATTTCATAAGCTTATACATGAGTCAGGTTATATTGAGACCATCCTTTTTAAAAATAGGCACTTGAGACCGGGTGCCTAGCGCCTGGCTTGCTAATGGTGACTCTCCAATGAAAGTGTTAGCAGGAGCTGAGAAGCAGGGAGGGAGGACAGATTCACAATAGCCCTAGAGGAGGCTGGTTAATCGAGGTCCTTGGTTTCCCCTCTACTTACCACTCACAGGCAGGGCTCTGAGATCCTTTTCCGTCTGTTTTGATTTCAAATGTGACAGTCAAGGCCATGGCCAACAGAGGCTGTGTCTGTGCATGGATTCATTTGGGAACAATATGTCACTCCCAGAAGAAAACCAGCCCTTTGCTTGTGAGCCATGCTTGAGCTATTGTGATTTTGACTTGGACCCAATGAGCTGAGCAGGAGAAACCTCCTATAGGTAGTCCATCTGTCTGCCTGGTGGCAGCACAAAGCAGAGGGGACACATCTAGATATTTCAACATCCCAGCTTTAAGTGTTCAACCTTCTCTTCCCACCTGTGGTTCAAACTGTTCAGTTCTTACTCATCTCAGGGAATCCTACCCTGAAACCTACCGTGAAATCTCACACCACTCTCCCCCTAGGATATCTGATCCAGTGATTGATTTCATACAGCTGTAAATTGTTCTGGTATCTGTCTGTAATATATCAAGGCAGTAGACTATAACTTGGCCACCTACTAGCTGTGTGACTTAGAGCACATTTCTTAACCTCTCTGAGCCTTGTTTTCACTATTAAGTGAGGCTGAGATACCACCTTCGAGTTTTGTGAAGGTTAAATGAGACAAAGTATATAAAGTGCTGAACAGAGTGCCTGGCACACGGCTGCCTTTTAGTAAAGGTCGCTTGTTAGTATGGCTGCTGTAATTTAAAAATAAAATTAAATATACTCATCCAACAGTGAATTTATCTGTGAAATCAGCACTGAGATTAAGAAATACAGTATTATCAACACCCCAGGAATCCCTCCTGCCCTGCCCCGTCACTAACCACTGCTCTCTCAAATGAAATCACTATTCTGCTGTTAGTATCATGGATTAGTTGTCGAACTTTATGAAAATGGAACTAAAGCATATGCTCTCTTTTGTCCCCTCAGCACCGTTTGTGAGCTCCATCCACGCATTGTGCGCTGTTGTGGTTTGCTCATTCTCATTGCCGTATAATATTTTATGGTAGGATATACAAAAATGCATTTCTCCTTTCTATGCTGTAGATGTTTGGATTGCTTTCAGTTTGGGGATATGACTGAGCTCTGCCATGAATAAATGTTCCCGCACAAGCATTCTAGTGAACACGTGTAGAGCATATACCGAGAACAGGGATGGCAGGGTCACTGGGCATGTTCTGCCTCACTAAATGCGATGTTAATATTGGCAGGCAGAAAACATGTTCCCTTTCTCATGCATCTTGCCCTTCCAGAAACGATATCAAGCAATTATTTATAAATTGATCCAGATATTGGACAAAATATGTATTTCAGAAGCTAAGGAGAGAAGCATTTTTATTTTTTTATATATTTTTTAATGTTTATTTTTGGGAGACAGAATGCGTGGGGGGGGTGCAGAGAGACAGGGAGACACAGAATCTGAAGTAGGCTCCAAGCTGTCAGCACAGAGCCCGACTCAGGGCTCGAACTCACAAACCGTGAGATCATGACCTGAGCCGAAGTCGGACGCTCAACCAACTGAGCCACCCAGGCACCCCAAGGAGAGAACCATTTTTAAATGGTTTAACTAGAAAATAAAATTTTCATAATACTTAATAGTAACATTGTGTCTCAACTATACTTCAACTAAAAGTTTAAAAAATTTTTTTCTTAATAATAAGTTAGCTTTATCTTAATAATAAAATTCATGCTTTACTCTGGAGTCATTTCAGATGAGGAGGAAGAAAACAGTTGGGCAAACTAAGGCCAATGGGCCCAATATGGCACGGGGTTTGTTTTTGTGAATAAAGTGTTATTAGAACACAGCCACACCCATCCATCTATGTAGCGTTGATAGCCCTTTTAGCACTACAACAGCAAGATTGAGTAGTTGTGATAGAGACCATGTGACCCACAAAGCCTATTTACTTACTCTCTATTTAAAGAAAAGGTTTGCTGAACACTGATGTAAAAAAAATATTTAAGAGCAGGAGGAAGAGAATCCTCTCTTAACGTTGTGGGCAGTGTCCTCGATTCCATACGCACTCGTTATCCTCACTGCAAGGCAAGTATACTCTCTGCCCCCCTTGTTCAGAGATGCTACCTAAGTGGCAGGAAACTTTGCTTTGTCTGAAGGTCTTACAATGATCATATATCTTTGAGGGAATAAAAAGTTGAACAGGACCAAAATATGGTTATAGAAAAAACACACACACACACACAAAATATGGTAGTCAGAAAGACGGGAGCTGGCCAAAGAAGTCCAGGAAAAGGAAAAGGAGAGGTCCCTGCTGGCAAAGTGCCTCCATTCTTGCTCAGAGAAAACAGCCAGGTCCAGGAACACAGGTGGTCCCTCTGCGGGTGTCTTGCCCCAGGGGGGAGAGGGCTGAGTCAGGCAGTCCCAGATCACTGACTTCAGCATTTCAAGTCATCCAAATTCCCCGCTGCTTCACAATCACAATGAAGAATTTTGATTTTAATTTGGCTTCCTTCTAAATTTGCCTAGAGGGGTAGAATAAAACTAAACAGCAAATAAGAGTATCCTGGTTTTATTTCCATTATGAATGAAGGCTTTGTTTTCTACCAAGTCATTGTATATTCTAAATGAGAGCTTTTGTTGTTCTTGTTTACCATTCAGCAGGACTAGGGCCAATAAAGGACATGATGCAGAATACACAGTACTTTTCTTGTGACCTAATCTATCATCTCTTATTTGTATGTTCATATGCATGCTTAAGAAATGAGACATGGTTATCATCACCTTCTGTGTTGAAATCATCTTATCTTTTCACTTCCTTATGCTCTTTCTCTTTGTCTACTCAATTGAAATCTGAAATAATCACCTTCTGAAAAATCTACCTTTCTAAATCGCATTGTAGCCATTGCCATTTGGACTGATGAACTTGGCAGAGGTGACAGCCTTTATTTTGTAGTTCAGTTTGCTTTCCAAATCTAGGCTGTGGCGATATGGCATAACTCTTTTTGCCTTGGAATACCTTGGATAGAAGTTATGCACAGAAAAGGAAAAAAAAAAGATTTATTGTCTCTCAAAGCTCACTAGTGAAAATGCCTCCTAGACTTTTCTGAGAAGGCTCATGTTAGTCTAGATGTTGGCGTAAACTTCCTGTTTTTCAAATAATTCAGGCCCTTGAGATGGTGTCTTAGGCGAAGTTCCTTAGTGGCAGGACCTGAGACAGGGATTCAGATGCCTGTGGTTTGTAGTGGCTGTGCTGTATCCCCAGCCTGATCCCATAGGGAGGTCTGGAGCAGGAACTGTACCATGAAATTGGTCCCACATTGAGCAAAGGGTTGGCCTTCTGTGCCCTGCTCCTCCGTCAATCTATCATCACCTACCAGATGGGGGTGAAGTCATTGGATGAGGGCATAATCAACCTCCTAGGCTGGGGGTTCCCATTGGTCCAAGGGCCATTCTTTGGAAGGAACAGCTATGAGACATTATTAGCAGGTATGAAAGGAGATTTCAAAATGGAGCACACAGGCCTAGCTAAGAGAATCTCTTTGAAATAGGGATGGGAGGCCATAAGGGAGGTGGAATTCATGCACATCCTTATTGGAGGAACCATGATTTTTGCCAGCTGTGAGCCCTCAGCCTGGACTGAACTCCCTCCTCATGCAGACACCTGAATGACTGGCATTCTTCACTTCCAAAGGAGCCAAGGTGATTTGACAAGTTTTGACCCTTCATTTGCATAATAACCCAACCAATCCCAGTTAACCCAGTTTCAATCCCTGTTCTACATAGAAGACATAAATGAGAGCTGCACTCGTGGCCTTTTGCTTTTACATCTCTGTCCTCTCCTTGTCTTCCTCAGAACAGAACTCAGGCTTCTACCTCAATCTGGGTCTCCCCAACTGCAATTGGGGCAGAAATCACCTCCCCTATAGAGGGGAACCATAATCTGTCTGAGTGAATGTGGGTCAGAGTTTCTCTGGTAACATTTTGGAGGTCAAACTTCTATATACTATTGTATGGTGCAGAATAAACAACACCACAGAAGTCATTATCTCTGAGAGGTTTTGTTTTAAGAAGAACTAAGGTATAATTGGCCACAATCTGGATTGTACGTTCAGAATGGAAGAATGTTCTTTCACGAGAGCAGTCCATATATATATGCATGTATGCATATATATATGTGTGTGTGTAAAAAGCAAAATTGGAAACAGAAAAAAAAACTTTCCTTTGCCATATTTAAATTTGCCAAAATAAATGTTTCCCTATGTTTCCAGTAAGATGTGCCCTTGTAGACATGGGAATTGTAGAATGGAGAGATCAATGTAGACAGGAGAATTAAAACAGTGTCCCACATCCATCTGGGTGGCAATGACATATAGGAACTCAAGAAGAAAAGCAACTCTCAGTCCACAGTATACATGACCACAGGCAAGCCACCTGTTTCTTATTTTCCAGAAACTTCCTTAATGTTAATAAGGAAAAAATCAACATTGATATTATGTTCACATTAAAATTTTCTCCTTTACTACATGTCTGTAAGCATTGCAATTACAAATTCGTAAGAAACGTGTGCTGCCTGGTATGGTAGCCTTGAAGGAGGATTTCTACCACCGCCATTTTGACCTCTAATTTTCTCATAGGCTCAATTCTAATTTCCATCTTCTCCTGAGTTAAGACTCAGAAGAAAGACCCAGCAGGCAAGCAAGCCCTGATGGGAATCAAAACTACCCCTTGAGCAGTAGGGGCTGCCCTGAGCCAACAAGACCCCTTGTGACTGACCCAAGACAATGATCACCTTGACCTTCAAGTCTAGTAGCATGTACCCACTGACCTTTGTCGAACATTCTGCTTACATAAACCCAGAACATTCTGCTTACATAAACTGCATCGGCCTCTGTGCTGGCAGCTCGGAGCCTGGAGCCTGCTTCAGATTCTGTGTCTCCCTCTCTCTCTGCCCCTCCCCCGCTTACACTCTGTCTCTCTCTCTCTCTCAAAAATAAACATCAGAAAAAAATTAAGAGAAAAATAAATAAAGAAGAAAAATTCAACTGAAATTTGAAGATCCATTTGGCTTTATTAAGTGATCCGTGAACGGACAGCATTCCATCTAGCTAGTAGAGGGGAGCTCAGAGGAGGAGTCTTACAAAATAGAAGGCTTACAAAATGGAGGTGGGCTAAGGAAGTTCCTAGGAAAAGAAAAGAAAAGGATTATTTCAGGCTAGGTCACATGCCCTTAAAGGAAAGAGCAGGGGATCTTATCCTACAGATTACCTCATCTTCCCTTTGGGGGTGGGAGGTGTGGAAAAGGCCCAGGAGACCTATTACCTCCTTGTAAAGACCAGAGCAGAAAATTCCTGACTGACCAATTAAGACATACTGTAATGACATTAGGTATTAATTTTGGTGACTTGGCCTAAACGATACCAGGTTGAGCTTGCGGGTTCTTTTTTAACAGATTGAAATTAAAATTAATTCAAATTAAATAAAATTAAGAATTGAGATTCTCAGTCACACAAGCTAATTTTCCAGGGCTCAGGAGTCACATGTGGCCCTTGACTGTATGACTGGGTAGCACCAAGGTACATCATTGCAGAAAACTTCCAGATAGTGCTGATGTATACGCTCAAAGACCTGTGGATAAAGAGTTAAAAAGTATAAGATATATGTAGACAGTTGTACTTCCAAATATTTGATCTTGAGTTATTCTTATTGCCACTGTTGTTAGACTTGGTTAAAGAGACAGCTGGGCTAACAGGAAGGGAATGCACTTTGGAGGTGGGCAGCCCGTTTCAAGTCTACTTACCGTCTATTGACCCAATGAGCTACGATGTCTGAGGCTCAGGTTCCACATCTGTAAAATGGGTAGAACAACATCTACCTTGAAAGGGCTTTATGAAGACTAATTAAGTTAGTGCCTCTAAAAAGTCCAGCCTAGTGTTTGGTGTACATTTGAGACCCTATAATAATTATTATTGTTTTTGAAGAAAGAAAGAAAGAAAGAAAGAAAGAAAGAAAGAAAGAAAGAAAATAAATGAAAAGGAAGGAAGGAAGGAAGGAAGGAAGGAAAAGGAAGAGGAAGTTTATCCCCTTTGAGCAAGTTATAAAATTTCAAGCTGATAATGTGTTAGAATTTTCACATGGATTTTGAGAAATATTTTAATTATCCCATTTGCACGTGTCTGAAATTATTTTTAAGTTTGTTGTTTTGACATAGGCAAAGGAATTGATTTCCTCCTTTATTGTCTTTTTCTTGGTTGTTTCTAGGATGCTGCACTGAAAAGGAATTAGATGAAATTAAACTGAACTTAGATTTTAGTTTTCAATATTGGGAGACACTGAAACGTTCTAAAAGACACAGAATGGTTATAAACCTGGACTGGAGCCCACCCCTATTATAGTTAAGAGACTAATTTCTCTCTGTGAGGGTTCTCGAGAATCATTTATAGAAGAGGCTTTTGAGATGCTTAAAAAAAAAAATCAGAAGCAAACTCATCCAAAACTGAGTTAGTTTAGGAGTGCCAATTAGTCCCGTATTTAATCTGTATCAGACGACAAGCATTTCAGCCTGAAGAGCCACGCACCAGACCACGGAGAAACACTCCTCCCCCGACGTGGCTGGAGCCCCACGAAAGGGCTTCAGCTGAGTTCAGGTTCTGTCTCCTTTGAATGAAGACTCATTAAGGGCCATTTCCTTAACTCATGAAGATCCTGTGGCGTATGCTCATAAGGAGGAGAGAAAAAGGCAAGTTCTACGATGCCACCTTTCTGGAAGTTGGCCAGGAATTTGAAGGCTGAGATTTAAAAAACCAAACCAAATTCTCCTGGGGTACCAGGAAAGCTTAGGAAATCATCCTGATCTAGCTCTCCATCGGTGACACAGCAAACGCAGGGCACCAAGGCTACTTTTAGGCAAACAGGCTTGAATGATAGAATGGAGACAGGGCCACATGACCACCTGGCTGAACACAGGCCCATCAGGTGACCCACCCCAAAATATCCATAGGCCCTAACTGACCAAGGGGATATTTACAAATACGGTTATAAAAAAGGGGAGAGGGGCGCCTGGGTGGCGCAGTCGGTTAAGCGTCCGACTTCAGCCAGGTCACGATCTCGCGGTCCGGGAGTTCGAGCCCCGCGTCGGGCTCTGGGCTGATGGCTCAGAGCCTGGAGCCTGTTTCCCATTCTGTGTCTCCCTCTCTCTCTGGCCCTCCCCCGTTCATGCTCTGTCTCTCTCTCTGTCCCAAAAATAAATAAACGTTGAAAAAAAAAATTAAAAAAAAAAAAAAAAGAATAAAAAAGGGGAGAATCCCATACCTCATCATGCCTCCTCATCTTCCCCCTTTAAAACCAGCCCCCTCCCCACTACCTCCTGCCAGACAGCCTCTCCTCTGCTGTCCCGCCCCGCCACTCCCTTGCCTTATTTTCAAGGCACTTCTATGGCCTTCATTCTGCCTCGGGTGAATTCTTTCACCTCTCACACCACCGCCACCGCCTTCCACCCTATCATCACCCCACATTCGGAAGCCCCCATCCGGTCAAAAGACACCCCATTTAGACACCACGCGTTTCAGTTTTTTTTACAGCAAATACTCAGCTCCCAGGAAGAAGGCTGAGCCCGGAGCCCTGGTGCTGGCCTCCTTTTATGCCTGGCTAGCTGCTGGGTACTTGGAAATGTTCTATTGGCTGCATGGGGCAGGGGGCGGGAGGGAGGAGTCCTGGTGGGGGTGGGGCACTATTGGTTGTGCTACATGGACAGTTGGCGGATGCAAGAGGCAAGCAAGATCACAGAAGCCAAAAGCATGCCAGGGAAGTATCCGGCCTCCGACATCTGGCTGGCCTTTTTTTTTTTTTATTATGCTCTTGTCGGCTTTCCTGCCCAGTTTTATTTCTTTTTAATATACTAATCTGGGTTTGCCCGGACAGCTGCCTTCACCCCCAGTTTTGAATTAAGAAATTTACCCATGGAGTCCTCCAACCCAGTTGACCACATCCCACCTTGAAAAAGAAGAGACATTCACAGCCATCAAATTGGATCCTTTATGTTAAAAATTTATACCAGGGAGTAAGATGACAAATTTGAAAAAAATATATGCGTATATATATATATTTTAATATAAAATATTTATATATTCTGATGAGGTTTTGGGGTGAAAGGGGGTCTGTGGGTCTTTCTCCAAGAAAGGATTCTTGAAGACATCTTTGGTGCAAAAAGGTGATTTTATTCAACGTTTATTTATTTTTGGGACAGAGAGAGACAGAGCATGAACAGGGGAGGGGCAGAGAGAGAGGGAGACACAGAATCGGAAACAGGCTCCAGGCTCTGAGCCATCAGCCCAGAGCCTGACGCGGGGCTCGAACTCACGGACCGCGAGATCGTGACCTGGCTGAAGTCGGATGCTTAACCGACTGCGCCACCCAGGCGCCCCTAAAAAAAAGGTGATTTTATTAAAGCACGGGGACAGAACCCGTGGGCAGAAAGAGCTTCCCGGAACCATAAAGAGACACTGGTTATATACTTGGGAGTTGGGGAAGGAAGGTCAAGGGGAAGTTTCCAATGAGACTTTCATATGCCAAAGAATACTTACAGGATCCTGGAGGCCCAGCTATTGCCAAGCTAGCAAATCCTTCGCATTAAGACAGTAGGGAGTTCCCGGACATTTTCCTCTGCCTGCCTCAAGTATTTGTCAAAGGGCTGCAGCTTCTAAGGAAATTTCATTCTATCCACCATTTCCTTCTGCCTTTGTTTCCCACATCATATTCAAATATGTGGAAGAGGGTGGGGCTGTGTTTAGCTCTCGTGGACAATGATTTCCTTTCTGACATTTGGATTTTCAGGCAGAGATGGCAGTGACCCTCGCCCCTGTGGCCGCTCAAGACACAAAACTGACTTCACTGTCTGTTAACTAACCTGAATTAAAAACAAAAAACAAAAAACAAAAACAAAAACCACAAAACCGGGGGCGTCTGCGTGGCTCAGTCAGTTGAGCGTCAGATTCTTGGTTTCAGCTCACGTCATGATCTCGCGGTTTGTGGGTCCGAGGCCCGAGTGGGGCTCTGCGCTGACAGCATGGAGCCTGCTTCAGATTCTCTTTCTCCCTTTCTTATTCCGCCTCCGCTTCTGCTCTCACCCTCTCTCAAAATAAATAAATAAAACTAAAAAGAAAAACAAAAAACCACAAAACCGTGCTTCTGATCTCAGATGTGTGACGGCTCAGGAAAGAAGAGTGGCTTCTTCCCACCTGCTGTGCCTCATTTCAGAAAGGGGCTTTCATTTAACAGACAAATTCTGATTAGCTTTTCATCTGTGAACCTTATCACATCAACCACCGCGCGCGGATTGCAAGTGTTTCCACTGGGCGGGGAGCAGAACCCGGAAGGATGTTCCCGCCAGGAGTTCCCTTCCCTTCCCTGGGGAGGTCACAGACTGCGGCCACACAGGACTGGAGGGCAGCCCCGGCCAGGGGGCATGTTCCTCAGTAGCTCCGGAATGCAGGCTGCGAAAGGAGCCTCTCTGCTCCTGGACCCCGGAGCCAGTACCGTGGGTATGGCCCTGAGGCAAAGGACTCAATAAGAAATTCAACCTATTAGAAAATCCGCCAGACTTAAATGGAAATTCAAATGAAAGAAATGGAGGGAGGGATGTCAGAAATGGCTTTTCATATGAAAAAGCCAACCCAGAACCAGGAGGCAGAAATGATGGGCATGAAGCTCACCGAGAAGCCGCTTCCAGCTCTGGAGTATAGGAATTTGGGGGTTGCAATACTTGAAATAAGGAAAGCAAGGTGTTTCCAGGGATCTGCTGGTTGATAGAGTTGGCTGGAGAGGGCGAAAAGAAATGAACATTCTATTCAGAACAACTGCAGCCCTTTCTGACTTAACTGCCTCCACCTTAGTTCCCATTATTCTCTTATTAATTATTAAAATAGACTGCAAATGGATTTCTCTGCCTCTAATTTGTCTCCCTCCTTCCATCCCTCCCTCCCACCTTCCTTCCTTTCTCCCTCCTTCCTTCTTTACTTCCTTCCTCCCTCCCTCCTTCCTTCCTTCCTTCCTCCCTCCTTTCTTCCTTCTCTCCTTCCTTCCCTCCTTCCTTCTTTCCTTCCTTCCTTCCTTCCTTCCTTCCTTCCTTCCTTCCTTCCCTCCTTTCCCTCGGGAAATAGCATTGATTGAAATTCACAGAGCCAGTATTTTGGTGTGGGAGATAGATTATAAACAAGATAAATAAACTGTATAACATGAAAGATGATGATAAATAAAAAAGAGGTGGATAGAGTGCAGGAAGAGGTCCCTTTGTGCAAATTAATAGAGGCACACTGTCTGGCTCCTAGACAGACAAATTAAAACACAGTGCCTCTTTGTGTGAGGACAGAGCTTGCCCACTGTGCCTGGTTAAAGCATCCTTCTCTGCGGGATGCAGCCCACACCGAGCTCAGGCTTGGCCATGGAACAAGGGAGGATTTCAGAACCTGCTTGCTTGCTCCAGCAGGTGCCATCAGGCAGCGCAGTTCGGTGGTGAGTGACCGTGTGTGTGAGCATGCGCGCACACGAGTGGGCAATTGCATAATTTCAAGTAGTGAGGCCAGGGCAGCCCTCCCTGGGAAGGTGTCATTTGCATGGGGACCGGAGGGAGTGAGGAGGCCTTGTGATATGAGAGAAGAGCGAGAAGGCACGAGTGCAGCACCTGAGGAGGGAGCCTGCCTGGAGCAAAGGGAGGAGAGGCCCGTAGGGACTAGGCTATAGCAGGGCACCGGTGTGAGAAACTGTGGCACAAGACCTGACTTCCATTGACCAGGGTCTCTCTGGCTGCTAATTTGGGGATGGGCTGAAGCAGGGCGAGGGCGGACTCAGGAAGACCCACTAAGAGGTTATTCCAATCACCCAAGCCAGAGATGCCCCCCTGTGGATCTTCTTGTTGTTAATTTTTTTGAACATTTATTCATTTTTGAGAGACAGAGAGAGACAAAGTGCGAGTTGGGGAGGGGCACAGAGAGAGAGACAGAGAGAGGGAGACACGGAATCCGAAGCAGGCTCCAGGCTCTGAGTTGCCAGCACAGAGCCCGACGCGGGGCTCGAACCCACGGACTGGGAGATCATGACCTGAGCTAAAGTTGGACGCCTAACCGACTGAGCCACCCAGGCGCCCCCCTACTCCCCCCCCCCATTGTGGGTCTTCTATACTTCGTCTTCCACTGCAGCCCACATAATCTTTCTAAAGCCTAATTTGATTATCATCTTCTTGGTTAAATAAATAGGTAGATAGATAGATAGTTAAATAATCCTACAGTGGCTCGATTGTGCCCAGGGAAGGAACTCCTCTGCAGGGACAATGGGCTGACTCCAACAAGGCCCTCTCTCCCCTTTTGGCCCCATGGCTTGGCACCTCCCCTCCCCAGTGGCTCCCTCCTAGCACCCCACTCTTCCCCAACTCTAGCTCAAAGGTCTTAAACGGGTGGCCTCAGGATCACCTCTGGTCTGCAGGCTGGTATGCTTGATGTCTCAGCTGACAGGTCACGTTCAACAGGCGCAGTGCCCAGGGCCAGGTTTGGATGCTGTTCTGGAAACACTTCTGATACAGGAAGAAATGCAGGCGGGGAAGGGGGGCACTGGCCAGCCCTGAGAGTAGCTGAGGGGTGAGGGACTCTGGGTGGGTAACGTAGCACCCTCTACAGTTGGCCTGAAAGAGCTCTTTTTTATTTTAATTGATTACCAACAATTAAACATCAGGAAGTTATTTTTACCCATTGCTAATAAAAGAAAATATTTCCTATTCTGCAAAAAAAAAAAAAAAAAATCAGAAAATTTGTTCAAAATCCGAATTGCCAGCATCTTTTGAAAGATCAGAGATGAGCTCAGGCTGGGCCTGATTCTTGCATGATGACAGTTCATTGGAGCCGAGGGTTGGCTCTCTCTTCCACACAGCCCTTAGCTTGGAGGTTTCCCGGGGCCTCTGTGACCTGTTCCACCTCAGGCCCGACCCACACGGCACCTACCATCACCCAGTTGTTTGTGTGCCTTCACGTGCTGTGTCTTGGCAAACCCTGTCCCATCCCTCTTGAAATGAATCTGCTTCTTCATTTGGTGAATGGCCTGCATGTCTGTGCGTGTCCCCCTCGCCCGACCCCGACTTCATGTCTTAAAATCTGATGTGATGGTATTTGGAGGTGGGGCCTTTGGGAGGTGCAAGTCGTGGGGGTGGAGCCCTTATCAGTGGGACTGGTGTCTTATAAAAGAGGCTCCACAGAACCACCCCCAAATCCCTTGTGTCATGTCAGGACACAGAGAGAAGGTGCCAGCTATGACCTTGGAAGAGGACTCTCACCCGACCACTCTGGTGCCTTGATCTTGGACTTCCCAGCTCCAGAACCATGAGAAATAAATTTCTGTTGCTTATAAGCTACTCAGTCTGTGGTGGTTTGTTATAACATCCCGAAAGGGATAAGATTACTGGCAAAACATACATCCTCCTGGTGGATCCTTCTAGAACATTCCAGGGCATGCCCGTGCACCTAAACCCCTCCCGATGGGGTCTGTGAGCACCCTGGAGGCCACACTTTGTCACTCTTATTTGGTGCAGAGCTTCTGGCACAATCTGGCTCACAGTGGGAAAACCATAGTTATCTATTGAGAGGAAACAGACTTGAGTTGGTTGAATAAAAATCTTCCAGAGTTACAAAAATCTAGAGGATCTCGTTGGAAAAGAGACTCAAACTGCTAGACATTTACAAGGTCTAGGAATAACCAGAGGGGACCTCAGCGCTCATTCTGCATCCATCCTTGGTTCTCCCCAGAGCAGGGAGGCTGTGTGTCCCCGTCACACAGCTGGTGTGGAAGCAAATGAGTTCCAACAACACGTGGCACACCCAGGTGTCTTGAAAACATTCCCCAGGCAAGCTGCCCAGTTTTGATCAACACGTAAATTTATTTTTGCTACAACACAGTACACTCGCTGTTTCTATAGCGTCTGTCGGGGAGCACTTGAGAGATGCATGGAGGGGAGGGAAGTGGGATAGAGCTAAGCTTGTTGGGAGGGAGAAGTATGGAGCTCACTGACCCCAGCCAGGGACACAGGCAGTTGGCGCTTCTACTGGAACCGGCGATCACGTGGCCTTGGGCTGTGGGAGAGGGTTGCCAGGGCAGCCAATGGAGCATCGCAGAGAGGGACCAGAGAAGAGGCTGATCCCGAGAACAGCAAGGCCACAGCTGCTTCTACAGAGACTGACACTGTTACTTGCGGTAGGGATGGACCTGTGATCGCTCCTGGTTTGGTTCGGGGTTGTTTTAGCCTTTTAGTGCAACCAAAATGTTCCTATTTAAAAGGGGACTACAAACATAGGTCCAAGATGAACATGTTATAGCCTTGTAGCAACACTCTAGATGTATATGTGTAGTCCGTTGTTCACAAACCCTTTCCATGCATGTAACTTAGTTTGTTCCCATGGCAGCCCTCTGCTTAGAGCAGGAAAGGTAAAGTATTTGCTCAAGGTCACATGACTAGGATGTGACTGATTTTGAACTCACGTCCTATGACCCCAGGATAAGCGCTTCTCGCACGGCACTCACCAGGCTCACCAGGGCAGACCCGAGGCAGTAAGCCCAGGGCCCCCCAGAGGAGCGGGGCAGCCACCATGCTTCCTGCCTGTCCCAGTAGTCCCCGGGCTCTGCTAACAGTTGGCACATGGCTGGGGCCGGCCGGCTGGTCCTTTGTCCAGCTCTGCCATCTGGCATTACGCCCCTCCTGCTCACCACCCTCTCTTCTGCCTGGGTGGCTGGGCCTGCTGCCCCTGTCTGGCAGGACCTGAGTGGCAGAGGGTTGGCACTGAGGTCCTGGGCGCTGACTTCCGGTGTGGCTGTGGGGGTCAGTCCTCCTGGAAGTCTGTCCTCCTCAGCCTTGGCCCGAGGTTCCCACAGCCTTTCTGTTGCCAACTCCAGCTGCCATTGATAAAATGAGTTCCTGATGCCCAGAGGAAAGGTCTGGAGCGGGCTCCACTCCGCTCTGTGATAATCAGCATTCTGTCCTGGAAACCCCATTTGGCCAATACTTTGCGATCTTCTGGAGTTCATTCTGGAGAGGGGGCTGTGTTAGCAGAAAGAGCCAGTCACACAAAGAGGCCCCTGTCCATATACTATTTACCCTTCAAATGTCTGGGTCCCACCTACTTGTTCAAAGTGAGGGAAAGAGGCTTTGATTCCTGCCCATGGAGGCCCTGTAGGTGGGTCTTTCCTCGGGCTATTGATGACTTCATGGCATATAGTTGGGGTAGTTGGGAAGGGAAGCTTAGGGCCTCTGGAAGCAAAAAGAAAAGTCTCTCTTCTAATGGAGCACAAAGTTTCTTGGGGTGATGAATGTGTGGTCAAATCAGCACTCAAGTAGATGCATAATCATCGGGTGATCCTGAGCAACTTTCTGGACCTTTCTGCGCTTCCATTTCTTCATGTGTAAAATGGAGAAAATGTGCACTTGACAGGGTTGTCGTGAGGGTTGCATGAGTTACGTGAAATATTTGTGCTGAGTACATAGCAGTTCCTCAATGATAGCCTCTTTCTATGCTGCCGGCTTTCACTCCTAGCCTTTAGTTGATTAATCACTGTTGGCCTTTTATTATCTTTCCCCAAAGCTTCAACTGACCCAGGCAAAGCCAACCAATTCAATTGTTCCGATGATTACAATTTTTCTCCGTATTTTTCAAACACTTAAAACACTAGACTAGCTAAGGCATTTTCTTCTGCTGATATGTCATTTAGTTAACCACCAAAGAAAGTCTTAATAATTCATTGCTCTGCTACATTGGACCAGTGGCTATCTATGCTTCACCTACAACCAGCGATGGGGTCCATACCTCAAGCTGCCCAGAGGGCGGTCCAGCTCTAGAATCCCATCTTAACTTTCTCAAACCACTTGACCTAGATGCCAGTTGGGTTCTGCCTACCAGCAGACTCCGAGATAAAGATTGGCATGAAAAATGTTTAGGGGGAAGGGCTCTTAGGATTAATACCTACAGGCAAAGTGAAGGCAGCAGCAAAGGGCAGAGGGAGAAATTGCTCTGTGATGCATCCTGGGTGTTCTTATATGCAAAACGAGGCTTTATCAAGCTCCATGCAATTTCTGAAGCTGGGCTGGCTCTTTAGCAATGTCCTGAGTTGGGAGGAATGGGCTGGATCATCATATCCTTGTACTGACCAGTTGAATGTAGGCCGCTTCAAGAAGGGAACATGGCCTTAGCAAGGTGGTTCTCTTCAGCAGAGGGTCTAAGTACAGCTGATATGTCCAAGGGCTCTAACTTTCGAAGGATTCTGAAGAGTTTCAGCTGGTATCACTCTTAGCAGCTGAGATGGAAGTCCTTCACCACTTAATGTGGACCTCTGTCGTTTGGCAAGCATCCCAAAGAGAGGTATTTGCATGAGATTTCAAAGACAAGAAATACATTATTATTCTCCTGTAACAGCTGCCGTGTAGGCATGTAAGCACTGGTAAGTGGTCGGTGTGAGTTTTTAACAGTGGCTCCCAGAAGTTTCCTGAGATTTGCCTACTTGTTTCCATAGGTAGCTGAGATCATCAGGGATGGCCTCGTGTGGTTGCTCTACTTCCAGATTCATTGAAAGCAAGCATGGACTTTCTTGACCTTCAGTCCTCCCACATTCCAACAGTTATGCAAGCCCCGAAGTCCGTATGTTAGGTTCTTTTTGCCTAAAATATCTAGTATTTAAAATATCTAAAAATATTCAAAATATCACCTTTTTTTCCTGACCTAACATGTACTAGTACAGTTGCATCATCAGGAATACCTAAAGTAAGAACATGGGAGCATTTCTTAATAACCTCTCCAGCAGTCAGTTCATACAGATCTTTGGAACACCTAGCATTTTCTAACACAGTGATAGGTACTGAATGCGAGGATCCGATAAGAACGCATTTGGGAGATGCCAAAAAGATAATTAAATAGAAATATTGACAGCAGGTAAGCAATGTTGGGGTGGTAGGGGAAGGATAGTAGTGGCAGAGAACTGTGGGTTTGAGCAGCTACGCCAGTGTTCCTGTAATCGCTGAGATTTGAAATTGGCCCTGAGAGGAAAACAGCAAACAGGGAAAAAACAAAAAGTGAACTTTTAATGTAGAACCCGGGCCATTCACTATTAGCCCCTTCTTCTGCCTCTGTCTTTTTCCTTCTGCTCCTTGTCTCGACTTAATCCTCCAGTAAAACCAAGCTGCTTGCAATTCTCCTGCGTAAGTCTACTGTGTGTTTCGTCTTCTTTCCTTTCCCAAGCTGTCACCTCTGCCATAATCAATTCCCCCCTCTATTCTGCCTTTAACATTTTTTTTCACGTTTCTTCATTTCTGAGAGATAGAGCTCTCAGCACAGACCCCGACATGGGGCTTGAACTCACGAACCGTGAGATCATGACCTGAGCCTAAGTCAGACACTTAGCCAACTGAGCCACCCAGGCGTCCCTGCCTTTAAAACTTAGTTTGAAAAATAAAATAAAATATAAAATAAAATAAAATATAAAATAAAATAAAATAAAACTTAGTTTGGATAGCAGCGAAAATTTTCATTCCTCTGAAAATTCTCTCCTCCACAAAAGCAATGGAAACACGGGTGAAGATTGTGGGCAAGACCATTTTCAGGGGCTTGAACTTAATCAAAGACTGTAGCAATCCAGGAGGCATTTTTTTGCAGGAAAAATAGCAGAATCGCAGTGAGAAAAGAGACCTTTATGTTTCTGTAACTTGCGCTAATGCGACCACCCCTTCCCAGCTTCACAACAGTCTTGAAACCAGAAGCCATAGTCAGGCAAAAACCAGCAACCTGGTAGCCACTGGTGGGGGAAGTCTAGAAATCATCAGCCTCAGCAGATGAGGCTGATGATTTCGGCAGAGATGAGATTCTAAAGGATTTTACATGCTAAGTTATTGATTTGGCATTTTATCCTGAAAGTAATGGAGACTCATGCAAAAAAATTTTGGTCTTAACGCTCCATTTGCAGGTAATTATTATTATTTAACCTGCCTTGGGGTTCTACGGAAGGCTGTTTTTATTTTTTCGGACTCAGAGTTCACCTAATGCAAAGAGTTTTATTCCAGAGTGCAAGTGGGAGTAGGAGCATTTATTGAAAACTATCAGAAGCAATTTTTTAATATCTTGGCTGCCTGAAGCAGTGAATAACAATTTGGGGCAAATAATAAGTTAACCATAAAGCTTAAAAATAAATCCGGGGAATGAGATGCCATAGGGGCTTTGAAGAGCCCCAACATATTCCTGGGGTTGTAAGAAGGCTCTGCACATGTGTAGGGATGCGTGCTTGCCCAGGAAAGTCTTGGCAAGACCCTATGCTTTCCCCTCTGGCTGCCCTTCAGTCTCTGTACAAACAGGAAGTGAAGGTTAGGTCAGAGTTTTGAGCTGCCAGGGTGAGTGTTGAAGGCACGTTCCAACAGACACACAGAGCTCCCCCACGAAAACTGGGAGAGTTACTGATTCCATGTTTTTAAGGAAATCTTTAATCATTACCTGACCATTAAGCTGAGTAGAGACCTCAGTGGCTGCACACAGCAAAGAATAAAGGATTTTCTGAATTAGTTCAGAAAAATCACTAACAGACCAACAATCCTGAGGAGTAGGGAGTATCTTATTCCCAGAGCCGTCCTAGTTTTTAGTTAAGATGTCCAGCTTTTGACAACAACAACAAAAACGCACATCTAGAAAAACAAGAAAGTATGACCCATATACAGGAGTAAAAGCAATCAATAGAACAAAGGAATCCAAGACATTGAAATTATTAGGCAAAAACTTTAAGCAGATTTAAATAATCTCTTAGAAATACATTAAAAAAACTAAAGACTCTGTCTATAAAGCTAAAGGAAAGCATGAAAACAATATCTGACCAAGCAGAGAGCATTAATACAGATACAGGAATTATAAAAAAGAACCAAATAGAAATTCTGGAGACAAAAAAAAAGTACACTTGCTGAAATGAAAACTTCACTGGACCTCTCTGGCTCAACACAAAATTTGAACAGGCATAAGAAAGATTCAGCAACCTTGAAGATAGGACAACTGAAATTGTCCAGTCTGAGGCAAGGAAAGAAAAAAAGATGAAGAAATGTGAACAGCTGGACACTGTCCCTGTGGGACACCTTGAAGGGGACAAACATAGCATTACCATAATGATCCAGCAATTCCACTCCTAAGTATATGCCCAAATGAATTGGAAGTAGGTACTCGAACAGATACTTGCACGCCAATCTTCATCAAAGCATTATTCACAATAACCCAAAGGTAGAAATAATGGGAGTGGGGAGATGGGGGGAAATAGGAGTGAGTATTTAGTGGGCACATTGTTTTTGTTTGGAATGATAAAAAAAAGTTGTGGAAATGGATAATGGATAGTGGCGATGATTTCACAACACTGTGAATATACTTAGTGTCATTGAGTCATACACTTAAAAATGGTTAAAATGGCAGCTCTCCTGTTAGGTATATTTGACCACATAGTTTTCAAAGGGATGAGGTACTGATACATGATACAACACGGATGAACTTTGAAAACATTATGGTAAGTGAAAGCCAAAGAGGACCACGTTTTGCGTGATTCGATTTCCAGGAAACGTCCAAAATAGGCAAATTCATACAGGCAGAAAGATGGATTAGTGGTTGCCAGGGGCCGGTGGCAGGGGGAAATGGGGAGCCCCTGTTAATGGGTATAGGGTTTATTTTGGGGTGATAAAAATGCTTTGGAATTAGATGGTGGTGAAAGTTGTACAACACTAGAGTAAAGAATTAAATAAACAGCTCTTTTCAGAATCTACTGAGAACCACTGAATTGTTAAATTTTAAAGGGATGAATATCACGCTGTATGAATTCTATCTCAATAAAACATTGGAACTAATAAAACATTACACAATCTTACGTCTATCATCACTTTCTCCAGAAATGTTCCCCACCTTTTTCCATTTCCCCAGTTTGGGTTTAAGTAACCCTTTTCTGTGATCCCATAATTTCTTATGAATGATTTGATAATTATGTATATATCTTTTTTATTTATTTTTTATTTTGTTATGTTTATTTCTGAGACAGAGAGAGACAGAGCATGAGTGGGGGAGGGGCAGAGAGAGAGGGAGACACAGAATCCGAAGCAGGTTCCAGGCTCTGAACTGTCAGCACAGAGCCCGACTCAGGGCTCAAACTCACAAACCGTGAGATCATGACCTGAGCCAAAGTCGGCCACTCAACCGACTGAGCCACTCAGGCACCCCAATCTTTTTTAAATCTTATTCTCCATTAGTAGGCTCTGAGTTCTTTGAAGGCAAGACATGGTGTTTATTTATCTCATAATTTCCCAAAGTTAATACAGTATCGAGTGTTATAGGAGTTCAGTAAATAGTGGATGAATGAATAAAGAAAATGAATTATTAAAGAGAAGACATTTCTGTTCTGAGGTATGCTTCTTGTTTTATTTGAATTGAGTCCTTGGAAAAACAGACCTCTGAATGGAGATTTGTATAAAGGAAGTTTATTTAGGGAGCTTTCTTAATTAGGGTCGATGTGGGGGAGTGAAGGAAGGAGAATTATGGAGAGGTAGATTACCCTCAATGCGATCACAATAAAGCCTTCAGCCACTCTTTGGGGAATTGGATGATCTTCCGGAGTTATGGCCGATGGACTAACTCTTTATACCCTCCTGATCAAGCAGCCATTGGATGTATATTGTCCCTTGGGAGAAGGGATGACCTTGGACAAACAGCTCTCACTCCAACAGTCCAGCAACTCAGGGAATGAATGAGTGCCTACGCAGAAATCAGCACACCATAGCTTTATCAACTGCTTTAGTTGTGCTGTGGTTTGACCCATGCTATTGAGATCAGTGTGGGATCACTTGAGGGAGGTGTAATGAGTAACCACGCATGGGGGTCAGATCATTTGATTTCCACCTCGGGTCTTCTTGCTTGGATCACAGTTTATCTTCCTTAGGCCTGTTCCTCCTTCTCCAAAGCAGTATTCCTACATAAACACTGAACAAGTTGCTGATGTCCTGGAATAACATGGAAGCGAGGTCAAAGTTGAGTGGACTATGGTCAGGAAAGAAATCCAGTACCTGGGATTGCCCTGAAGGCCAGCTACACTGTGCTCTCTCTACCTAACCCACCCAGAATCTCCCAGATTTCTGCTGAAAGGCAACAAAGGAAGTCTCGTTGCCTCTCCAGGGCACTGAGAAATTGATCAATTGTGTTTTGAGTTGGTTAGACCCATGATAAGGATTTTGTATCAGGTGGACATTTGTTTTGTTCTTTTTTTCTGACGGTGGTCAATGAGAAGTCATAGCGGAGGAAAATTATGTCATTCTTCATCCTGTTATCAAATTGTACATGAGTTAGTGACTTGTTAGGAAGGAAAAAATGAGCCAATAGTCTACAGTAAGTCACCATGAGAGCTATGGAGAAAACTTAGCATCAGAGACGTGAAGATTCTGGAGTGATGTACTTCCAACCTCTACGTTCAAGCAAATGGCTCTCAAGGGGGGCAGGCTGGAGCTAGAAAATGTATCAGAATCGCAGGGGGAAGGTGAGACTCATGTAGTTTGAAAAAGCATCGTGTGTTCTCTCCCCACAGGCAGATTTTGTACAAAATTCTTGTCTGTTGCAGATGTGCAGAAAATAGTATAAGAGAGTGTTTTAGGGGACAAAGATTTCAAAAAATAAAATAAAACAGTTTGCGAAGTAGCTGTAGGAACAAATGGCTGTCTGAAGTGAAAGGTACTCATCAGAAGTTTTTATCTCTATCAGCTATATTTGGCATAAAATGACACACTGGTTCTTTACAAAGCCTTACGCTAAAGAATGCGGGTACCTCCTGCGGTAGATGAGCGTTCCAGAACCACTGGTAGACAGCCTCTCAAAACTAAGGATGGGGAAATGGTAACAGACTCTGAAGAATGTTGGAAGTTTCCTCTTGAGTTAAAATCACCTGGATCTTTTTGACAACTCTCGTGGGACTTGGACATATCACTGAAGGAGATGAATGCCTGCCGTCTCTGAGACGCCAACGATGTCCAAACCTCCCCTTAAAGTCTAGAGTAAAGAGTTAAATAAACAGCTCTTTTCAGAAGGACAGATTCCTCTCAGGTAGGCAAAGAGAGGGCATTGCTCCCAAGACCATTATCTAAAGTCTCTGTGACTCGATCACAGTCTCAGCCCTGAGTTGGCTGCTGTGACTGATGGACCGCGACAATTCCAAGCTGCACAGTAGAGAGATCTGCAGATGAAAGCAAATTTCCTCGCATTTCCAGCTACCGTATTTCTCAAGGTTTGTCAGCTGAGGATATCAATGTAGAATATTTCCTTGGTGTCAGCAGTGTGGAGGAGTCTGGATATCAGGAGCAATTACTAGTCTACAGGTTAACTCTTTACTTATGGACAAGGAACATGAAAATAATTTCCATTGTGGTCTATTTATTCAATGCGCATGTGTGGCTGCATAGATACATATACGTATATATGATGTATATCAAACATATATATGATGTGTATAAATCTCTTGATGAAATGTATCTTTTCCACACCTACAAAACGTTTCCTGTTCATTTTTTTTATTTATTTATTTTGAGGGAGAGAGAGAGAGAGAACAAGTGGGGGGGGGGGCGGGGAGCAGAGAGAGGGAGAGAGAGAGAATCCCAAGCAGGCTCCACACTGTCAGCACGAAGCCAGACACGGGCCTCGAACTCACAAACCATGAGATCGTGACCTGAGCCAAAGTCCTACGCTTAACCAACTGAACCATCGAGGCGCCCTTTCCTGCTGATTGTTTTGAAAAACTACCTAAAGGGATCGCCTGCTACCAAATACACACTGAGATGTTTGCAACCAAGTTTAATTCCTTCCTTTTGCTTCCTCGTGGCCGGGAGCAGGGTTCAGCCCACCACCTGGTCCTGCATGGTCTGTGTACATTTTGAAATGGTGGAAGAAAAATCAAAGAGGAGGACTAATGGTTCATGCCACGTGAAAATCGTATGAAATGCCAAATTCCGTTTCCACCTATGAAGTTTTATTGGACGCACCATTGGTTTATGGAAGGAGTGAGTGGTTGCAACAGAGACTATGTCAGCCATAAAGCCGAAAATAGTTACTGTCTGGCTCTTTACAGAAAACACTGGCGGACCCCTGGGCGGGAGCATTTCTGTATTTGTCCCTGGTTGTTCTAGGACTTCCTTAGACCACTGCTCTGCTAAAAAGATCATTGCAATTGTACGGTTCTTGTAGAGCACGGGGGAGGACGCCTCTGTCAATACGATCAGACTTCCTCTACTTCACACAACACCCACTTACCTGGTAAACAGCACCTCCCTGATCACATCTGACCCCACTGTTGACTTTACAGTGAGAACTCCTGGATTCTCCCGGCGGATGAATGCTAAGTTATTTGTGGAGGGGGCGGGCAATCAGATTTGTATACAATGCGGTGTTTAAAGTGGTATTCTAACTACTGCCAGCAAAAAAGGATTTTCTTCTAACAGTTAAAAAAAGAAATCCCTTGATGACTAAGTTAGCTGCAAAAACCAAAACAGGGAATGATACTAACTGATGCATTCTGTTTCGATGTAAGATAGCTTGGGCCCAGCAGACACTGACGACCCTTAGATATTGGGAGGAGTCATTAATTTACCACAGTAGCTCAGGAAAGGCATAGAACTTTAAGCAACAAAATTATATCGGATATTATTCTTCATTTTAACTCTGAAATGTTTGGTGGGAGAGAGAGGATTGTGGAAGGAGGAGAGGACAGAGGCGATGAATTGCCAAAGAGCAAATATAAAGCTCTTTCTTGTAATGTTGTTGTTTTTTTAAGTAAAGATACTCATTTAAATATGGTCAACTGATCATTTCAATTTTCCTTTTTAATTTGAAATAATTGTAGATTCACATGCAGTTGTGAGAAGTAATACGGACAGTTCACACACACCATTCACCCAGTTTCCCCAGTGGTAACATCTTATAAAACCATGGTATAATACCACAAGCAGGATATTGACTGCTATTAGCTGTTTTTATTCATATTTCCCCAGTTTTAGTTGTGTGTGAGTGTGTGTATCTGTGTTTCCTTCGATGCAATTTTATCATGTGTAGGTTTGTTATCCACAAGGTAAAATATAGACTAGCTCAGTTCCAACAAGGATCCCTCCTACAGCCCATTAGTAATCATGCCCATCTGTCTTCCACCCCATCACCTACATCCTTAACCCATGACAACCACTAATCTATTCTCTACTTCTCAAATGTTGTCTTTTTGAGAGTGTTACATAGGGGCACCTGGGTGGCTCGCTCAGTTAAGCATCCGACTCGATTTTGGCTCAGGTCATGATCTCAGGGTCTTGAGATCAAGCTCCTAGTCAGGCTGGGTGAGCCTAAGATGATCTCTCTCCTGCTCCCTCTGCTTCTCCCCAGCTCTCTCTCTTTCTCTTTCTCTCAAAAAAAAAAAAAAAAAAAGAATATTACATAAATGGCATCCTGCAGTATGTAAACTTGTGGGATAGTCTTTGTTGCTTCGCATAGTTCTCCAGAGATTCAACCAGGTTGTTGAGTGTATTCACAGTTCTTTCTTTTTTCTTTTTTCTTGTTTCTTTTTTTTGGCTGAGAGGTATTCCGTGGTATGGATTTTTGAATGTTGAACCAGCCCTACAGAAATGGAATAAATCCCACTTGGTCATGGTGAGATTATCTTTGTAAACACGATTGAATCCAATGCAATTAGTATTTTACTGTGGATTTTTGCATCTAAACTCATGAGAAGTATTAGTCTGTGGTTTTCATTTTTTGTACTTTCTTTGTCTGGTTTTGGTATCAGAGTAATATTAGCCTCATAAAATAAGTTGGAAAGTTTCTCTCCTTTTCTCATTTTTGAAAGCTATTATATAAAATTGGCATTAATTCTTCTTTATTCCTCTACCAGAATCTTTGGTAATATTCTGTAATGAAACCGTCTGGACCTGGAGAGTTCTTTTCCAGGAGCTTTGTAATTAAAAGTTGCATTTCTTTAATGGCTGTATAACTATTCAGGCTATTTTATCTCGATTGAGATTTGGTGGTACGTGGTTATTGGGGAAGTGGTTCAGTTCTAAAGTTGTCAGATCCATGAGTGTAGATTTGTTCATGGAGTCCCTCATCGTATTTTCAATGGCCGCGGGATCTGTAGTACAACTCTGTTTCATTCCTGATATGGGTGATGTATGCTTTCTCTCTTTTAATTTTTGTAAGTCTTAGTAAAGATTTGTTAATTTTATTACTTTTTATTTTTTATTTATTTTTAGCTTTTAGAGAGAGAGAGAGACCAAGTGGGGGAAAGGGGGGGGGGAGAGACAGAGAGTATCTTAAGCAGGCACCATGCTCATGGCAAAGCCCGACATGGGGCTCCATCCCATGACCCTGGGATCATGACCTGCGCCAAAGTCAAGAGTCCGATGTTCAACGAACTGAGCCACCCAGATGCCCCTACTGCTTTTTTAAAATAATGTCTCATTTCATTGAATTCCTCAAAAGAGGAAAGTGGTGTTTTGTCGTTTTGAATTACATTCATTGCTGCTTTTATCATTATTATTTCCTTCTTTCTGTTTGCTTTGGGTTCATTTTGGTTTGCTTTTTCCAAGCTTCTTGAGGTAAGTATTTAGATTATTGATTTGAGACCTCTCTTCATTTCTAACATAAGTATTTAATGCTATAAATCTCCCTCTCTGCATTGTTTTAGTTGCATCCCACAAACTTAATGTATTGCATTTTCATTTTCATTTAATTCTCTGTATTTGTTATTTCCTTTGAGATTTCTTGTTTGGCCCATCAATTATGTAGAAATGTGCTGTTTAATTTCCACATGTTGGAGATTTTTCTGTTGTCTTTCTCATGCTGATTTCTAGCTTGAATCCATTATGATCAGAGAACAAATTCTATGATTCCATGCTTTTAAATTTATTGGAGTTTGTTTTATGGAGATGGACTATGGATAGTCCAGGCGATGGACTGTCTCAGCGAATATTCTATAGGCACTTCCAAAAAATGTGTATTCTGTGTTGTTGGGTAGAGCGTTCCATATATGTCAGTGATACTCCACTGGTTGATTATGGTATCCTGGTCTTCTACGTTCTGGTTGATTTTCTGACTTACAGATCTATCACTTTCTGAGAGGGCAGTGATGAAGTCCCCAAGTGTAACTATCATTTGTCTGTTTCTCCTTTCAGCTTTATCGGTATTTTGAGAATGTGTTATTTGACGCATACACAGTTTGAATCATTATGTCTTCCTAGTGGATTGATCCTTTTTATCACTCTGCTCCTCTCTGTCTCTAGTAACTTTTCTCTAAAATCTAATTTCTCTGATATTAATACAGTAACTCTTGCTTGTTTGTTTTTTAAGTCAATATTTGCATGAGATATCTTTTTCTATCCTTTTACTTTCAAACTACCTGTGCCATTGAAGTTGAAGAGAGCTGTCTTTAAAAAGCATATAGTGGGTCATTTTCCCCCTACTCTCCCAATCTCTGTCTCTTGACTGATATAATAAGAATATTTGCTTTTAGCATAATTATTTCTAGAACTGCGATTTTTAAAATTTTATCTTCCATTTATTTCTTCTGGAGCTCAGTTTTTGGTTTCTCTTTTCTTGCCTTCATGTGGGTTAGTTGAATATTTTTAAGGATGCCATTTTGATCCATTTATAGTATTTTTAGTCCCATTCTTTTCGTAGTGTTATTAGTGGTTGCTGTGGGTATTATGGTATGCACATGTAACCTATCACAGTCTGTTAATGCTAACACTTTACCACTTTGAGCAATTGTGTGTGAATTATTTCCACTTAGGTGCATTTGCCTTCAGCACTTTTAGATACGATTGCCTTGACTATCAGATGGTGGTGTCATTTTTGCTTCAATCATCACACATGATTTGGAAAACTCATGAGGAGAATAACAATGTTTTGATTGCCCCCCCCCCATTCGCGCTCTTTCCACTGTTGTTTCTTCCTTCCCAACCCTCCAAGATTCCTTCTTTTACCATTTCCTTGCATTTGCAGAGCTTCCCTTAGCCATTATTTAAGGGTAGGACAACCAGCAACAAATTGTTTCCATTTTCTTTCATCTGAGAAAATGTTTATTTCCCATTCAACTTCAAAGGATGGTTCTACCAGACCCAGAGTTTGCAATTGGTACTTCTTGCCTTTCAGCGCTTGAGGAAAGCACTTTTTTTCTGTTCTCCATAGTTTCAAGGGGACGTCCGTGGCCATTTGAATTGGAGTTCTTCTGTAGGCAATGTGTCATTTCTCTCTGGCTTTCAAGATTTTTGTTTGTCATGTTTTTTTTTTTTTTTTTAAGTTTATTTTTGAGAGAGACAGAGACAGCGTGAGTGGGGGAGAGGCAGAGAGAGAGAGAGAGAGAGAGAGAAGGAGGGAGAAAATCCTAAGCAGGCTTTGCGCTGTCAGCACAGAGCCCAGTGTGGGGCTCAAACTCATGAAACTGGGAGATCATGACTTGAGCCAAAACCAACATGGAAGGCTCAACCGACTGGGCCACTCAGGAGCTCCTCCTTGGCCGTAATTTTGATTGGAATGTATCTTCCCACGGATTTCTCTGGGCTTATCATATCTGGGTTTTTCTCAGTTCCATGATCCTTCAGGTTTATGCTTGTCACCAGATTGGGAAGTTTTCAGCCATTGTTTCTTTGGAGACTTTTTCCATCACACACACTCTTGTCACAGGACACTGATGATATAAATTTCTCTACATGATGATATAAATTTCTATCAGTGAATCCGTTCACTTTTCTTTTGTTCAGCTTATTTTCTCTTTGTTCAGACCAGGTAAATTCTGTTGGTCTGCCCTCAAGTACACCAGTCCCATCTACTGTCACCTCTACTCTACTACTGAGACCATCCACTGAGCTTTCCATTTCTGGCATGCTACGTTTGTTTGTGCTTACACCTGGGTTTTTGTAGAACTTCTATTTCTTTGCTAAGAGGTTCTGGTTTGTCATTTGTTTCGAGAGAATTTGCAATGGCCTGTGAAAGCATTTTTATAATAGCTACTTTAAAATCCTTACCCAATAATTCCAACATTTGATTCATCTCGGTGTTAGTGTCTGTTGATTGTCTTTTCCCACTCAGGTTGTGACTTCCTGGCTCCGACGATGGCTGATTTTTTTATTGTCTCCTGACCATTTTGGTGATTATGTGAGAAGACTCAGTCCTATCTAAATATTTCATTTTAGCGTGCGGTCACTCTAAGTGTAGGATGCAGTTTCTGGCCTACTTTGTGGGATGGGGTGCCAACGAGCATTTAATTTTCAAAACCCCTATGATGCTGTTTTGGTCACCTGTGGCTCTTCTTTTCCCAGCTGTTGGTCCACTCGGTGTATCTAGGTAGGAGGTGGTTTTCCTGGAAGAGGAGGAATTCTGCTGGCGACCGCATGTGAGCCCGGCAACACCAGCAAATAGGAGCCACCGGGACCCCTGCTAAAAATAAGCATCCAGGGGAAAATGTTCTTCTCTGCTGATCTCACAGCCCCCTTCCCTCACCTAGAGACCTCAGACGGCCCAGTGTCACCAGCCAGGGGATTTGATTCCAACCCAACCAAAGCCTGGCTCAGGAGATACTTTTTGCCCCATGAGCTTCAGACTTCCCTCCCAAATGCACAGGCAAGGGGATCCGGTACACAATTCCCTGGTCCAGGAAGCACTCTCTTTCCCTAGGAACTTACACTCCTCTGGACGTACATTTAAAAGTAAACTTTTTAAGAAAGATAGACTCCTATCTCTCTGGGATATGTTCCTTCTGATTCTTACAGAAACTTAGCAAATATACAAGTTAGATTTGAATCACTTCCACTTTGCCCGTTGAGTCATCCAGATTCTTCCCCTTTTCTTTCTTTCTTTGCCCCAAGTCCCTACTGTGATCATTCATGCATGTCCATAGTATCTTCCTCCACAAGTGCTCGCCTCTCCTTCCACTCACAATGTCCTCCCGCCCTCCAGGGCTTCTTGGGCTCTTAGAAAACCACTGCTTCAATTGGGATCTGTCCTTCTTGTTCACCCCTATGGTCTGGGCAGCCAGAACGCTCCAGCCGATTCTCTCCACTCATCCTGGTCTTGTGTGGCATCCGTGTTCAGTTCCACCACCCTTTCTTTTTTTTTTTAATTTTTTTTTTCAACGTTTATTTATTTTTGGGACAGAGAGAGACAGAGCATGAACGGGGGAGGGGCAGAGAGAGAGGGAGACACAGAATCGGAAACAGGCTCCAGGCTCTGAGCCATCAGCCCAGAGCCTGACGCGGGGCTCGAACTCACGGACCGCGAGATCGTGACCTGGCTGAAGTCGGGCGCTTAACCGACTGCGCCACCCAGGCGCCCCCTTCACCCTTTCTACCATTTAGGTCTCTGAGAGGCAGGATGACCAGGGAACCAGGAGCACACACTCCAGTGGGAGACTGTGTGGTTTTGAATCCCAGCATCGCCACTTACCACCTGTCTGACCTCGAGCAGATTGCTCAACACCTCCAACCTCGGTTTCCCCGTCCAGAAAGGGGGATGTGATCCTGAATTTCAGCTTGGTTCCGGAAAGTGGCCATTCTTGCTCTGAGCCCCAATCGGATTTCAGATTTCTCCAAGCTGCGGTCATACTTGTTTTCTGGGCGGTCGGAGTGGGAGGGGAAGGCAAAGTGTCCGGGTTTCTGCATGCTTCCTCGGTCGTGCCTCTGTGATACTGGAACACTAGCTGTACATGCTCACAAGCACTACCGATTTTTGCGACACACTCCACAATCGTCTTTTGCAGACACCAGCAGAGATGGTCTGGCCCATAGCTAGCACCTAGCGCATGGGGGAATCTCAAGTCTGCGATTGCCATCCATGACTGCATGATGGAATTGTTAAAAAAAAAAAAAAAAAAGAAAGAAACAGAAAAAGAAAAAAGGAAAAAAAGAACAATGTCTACAATGAGGAATCCCATCCGAAGAATCTATCAATCCCAGTAACTGAAACAAACTCATTTTAAGCTACTTACCAGGGTCCAAAATTCCAGGCCCTTGGCCAGGACTCTTTTATGGATCAAAGTTAAGCCGGGAAATTTAATAAAACCACAGCCTCAGGTGTGATTATTCGCAAAGTACAGCTTTCACATCAGGTCACCAGAATTTCCCCTTTAGGCCACAGTGTTCCAGCAATTTGGGTCTTTAGCAGGGGAGATAATATTTTTTGGCAGACTATAGGTTCTTTTCTTTTTTAGGTCTATTTTTTCTGCAGCCAACGCCAAGCCAAGAATGTTAACAGGCCATCAATTTAACTTTGATTTCATAAAGTGTGAGTCAAGTGGTGGCAGACTGGGGCACTTTTGCCAGGGGGTGGCAATTAAGCAGGTTGAGAAGAGACTTGAGTAAGGCAGGGACTCACTCTGAAATGAAATTATGGGAATTTGCTCTGTCGGAGCTGTGATTCACGCAGGGATCTGAGAGGCAAGCCTAAAGACGGAGGAAACTACCTTCCTTTAAACTCCAAGCAAAGTAGCTAATAAGCCCTCTTTGCCTTGTTGGCAATATCAGAATTTTTCCAGCTCTCATCCCAGAAGGGGTCCGTGGTAACTGTGCCTGCAATATTCCATTGTTGATGAAGAGCCTTCATTTTCCACTTCCCTACATATTGATTGCATATGAGTATGCCCCTCAGGGACTTTTTTTAAATGTTTATTTATTTTTGAAAGAGAGAGAGACAGAATGTGGATTGGGGGAGGAGCACAGAATCCGAAGCAGGCTCCAGGCTCCAAGCTGTCAGCACAGAGCCCGACGCGGGGCTCGAACCCACAGACCAGGAGATCATGACCTGCGCCGAAGTCAGATGCCCAACCAACTGAGCCACCCAGGCACCCCACTCAGGGACTTTTAATGGCAGTAAATTGAAAAGGTTTCCTTAGGCCCTTACCTGGGAGAATTGCCTCAAGGGAGTGCTGGACCTTGACTCTCGTGCCCTGACTACAGGCTTGTTGGCGGGATCAACCAAGCTCCGGAGCTAGAAGATAACAAAGCTTAGCAGTCGAGGGGGCCCAACCCCTCTTAACTTAAAAAAAAAATTCCCACTGGGAGATCAGCCTAGGGACTGATACCGGCCACTTGACCTGAGACATCATGAGGTCCAGGAGACAGATAAAATTACGGATCGAAAGTAGGAGTGTGCGCAAAAGGGTACAAAAACCTGGAAACTGCCGGGGGAGTATATGTTCCGAGACGCGCTGTGTCACAGTTATCCATCGACGCCTCTGTCTTCCTACTGTACTGTTACATCTTAGGCTCAAAGCCTGGGTCTTGCTCAGTTTTGTGCCCCTCCTGCCTAAAACAGAATAAACATTCATTAAAGGCTTATCGAACAAATGCTGAATTAAAGAAAGAAGCACTTGTTTTTGTCCTTGAGAAATAAATTGGTTTCCAGGCAGTGAAATTTTTCTGTATGATGCTATATAGTGGATATATGTCATTATAGCCCGTAGAGTATATACCACCAAGAGTGAAGCTTATATTAAGTTTAGATTAAACTATAGCTTCTGGGCACTAACGATGTGTCAGTGTAGCTTCATCCATTGCAACAAATTTCCTACTCTGGTGGGGGACACTGACAACGAGGGAGGCTGGTTGTGTGTTGGGGGGCGGAGGGGAGATGGGAAACCCCTACTCTTCACTCAAGTTTGCTTTGAACCTAAGACAACTCTAACAAGATAAAAAGTCTGTTTGAGGAAAATAAGTCGGGTTTCAACATGGAGTGATGGCAGGTGACAATATGTAAGGCAGAGAAAACAGCAGGAGGGAAAATACTGAGTCCTGGCTGGGATGAGGGGTTAAGAACGTGGACTCTGGAAATCAGCAACAATCTAGTGTGGCTTGAGGAAACGATATACGTAAGGCAACTCATTAGAGATAACAGTCTCAGGACAGAGGATGAGGGCCTGGGGTAACATATCAAAAAAGTTTCAACCTAATTGAGGGAGGCATTGAAAGTTTCCCAGGTTATGTTGCAGCAAGGATTAAAATTGAAATCAAATCCGGGTCAAATTGCCAAATTCCTTTATTCCATCTAAATTAGTCATCTCCGAGAGGACAGCATCAATCACCTCCTTCTGGGGTAAACAAAAGAAGCATCTCAAATGTATGTGCCTGGGGTCACTCACAATGACGTGACTCCCCATTATTTTTCTACGTTCAGATAATTTCAAAATGAAATCTTCCTGTGATTACACTCACACTAGGGATTTATCACCTTCCTCCCACTTTTACCTTTATCTTTTAGCCTAAATACAATACCTATCCAAGCTTTCCCATCAGAGGTGCACAGTGTAGAAGGAAGAAAGAAGCATCGATCTGGTGTGGGCGGGGAAGGGGAGGGGTCATTGAGGGGTAGCAATGGCATGATGCCCAGAAGCTCCACAGCTCTTCGAAGAACAGCAAGAAGGGGCGTCTGGGGGGCTCAGTCGGTGAAGCGTCCAACTCTTGATTTCAGCTCAGGTGACGATCTCACAGTTTGTGAGTTCGAGCCCCGGGCTCTGCACTGACAGCACGGAGCCTGCTTGGGGTTGTCTCTCTCCCTCTCTCTCTCTCTCTCTCTCTCTGCCTTTCCCCCACATGCACATGCTCTCTTTCTCTCTCAAAAATAAATAAATAAACATTATTTAAAAAAAGAAGAAGAAGAAGAAGAAGAAGAAGAAGAAGAAGGTCTGTTTCTCACCTACTCCTGCTCCTGGTTCAAATTTCCACAGCCCCACATGTGTGCTGTGTGAGGGCGCATTCCTTCCGGGCAGGGAGCTACACGCTGTAGCTCTGTGGGCAGATAGTCCCAGCCAACTAACCCCAGACGGCTCTCCTGCTTGGTGTTTGTCTTCATTTTGGAAAACGTTAAGGTGTTTAAACGTGGCCTATAGTCACTGGGAAAAAGCTTACAAAGTATCTTCCCCTGAATGCAGCCAGCCTTTGGCCGGCCAATCTCCATTTACAGTATGTATAGACTCTTATGCGGCACAGAGGTAGAGAGATGTGGGCAGGGGTGAGGGTTAGCTGGGAATATGATCACACAGTCATAAATGAGGCCTCCATATACGTGACCCGGGGCGTCACCATCCCTCCTCCCAATACTGCCCAGAGGGTCTGTTATAAATAAATGGTAGTCTTCTTGGAACCCATCCTGACGTTACCAATAAAGGAGTTTTAAAGAGCCATGGGGCCAGCTGATGAGGTAACTAAGAGAAAACACTGCAGGTACATTTTAAGCATACTAGTGAATGGGACCCGGGACCAACGCTGGCCCCAGAGGCCCAGTGTGGAAGGAGGCGGAAGTCTAAAGCAATACGTCCATCAGGAAGGCTTTAGCTCCATCCACCGTGTTGTCCGTTCTGCAAATACTCCAGCCACCCCTTCCAATTAGGAGCCAGAATTTATCAGTTCACTCTTCACCTTGGGTCGGAAGCTGAGTGGAGGAAGGGTCAGGAATGTGACGCAGCACCTGTTAAGGCCTCGCAAGGAGAGGCGGAGATACGGATTGCATGCAAACACAGACTGGCTCAGCTGGGAAGTCCTGGGATTGTCATCTTGTCATTGCCTACCCTCTGCCAGGACCGCATGTCTGTGAAAGAGGCACAGAACCCAGAAGATGAGTTGCCTGACCATTCTTTCCCAAACGGTACATAACTCAGACCATCTAGACGTAGAGAAGCTAATTTACTATATAATAACACTGTGTCAGGCTGGGTGCTGGGACTTAATTCTTCCCGGGGGAAACCCTGGTTAGAAACTGCCTTCTGGGGCGCCTGGGTGGTGCAGTCGGTTA
The DNA here is from genome assembly GCF_022079265.1 of Lynx rufus. Taxonomy (NCBI): domain Eukaryota; kingdom Metazoa; phylum Chordata; class Mammalia; order Carnivora; family Felidae; genus Lynx; species Lynx rufus. The sequence goes on from NW_025814840.1 coordinate 16,199,356, forward strand.
AGCGTCCGACTTCAGCCAGGTCACGATCTCGCGGTCCGCGAGTTTGAGCCCCGCGTCGGGCTCTGGGCTGATGGCTCGGAGCCTGGAGCCTGTTTCCGATTCTGTGTCTCCCTCTCTCTCTGCTCCTCCCCCGTTCATGCTCTGTCTCTCTCTGTCCCAAAAAAATAAATAAACGTTGAAAAAAAAAATTAAAAAAAAAAAAAAGAAACTGCCTTCTTTTCCAAATGTCATGAATATACGGGATATTTATTTAAGGGGGAAAAAAAAATCAACCTTTCAAAACTCCAAGGGCCTAGCAGGGATGTTGAAGGGGCCCATTCTAACAAAGATGTTACGGGCATTACAGGGGTGCAGCGTGACTGGGGCCAGGAAGCCTTATTGTAAGGTTTAGAAGGAACCAGCTCAAAGCCTCCTTCCAGGCCCCACAGAGAACCCGTCACTTTTCCAAGATTCCGCAGCTGGGATTTTGTGACCTCGCACGAGTCTGCTCCCAGGCAGCCAGTCTCAGCTGAATACTTGCCATCATCCACCACGTGGATGTCTAAGTCTTTATTTCTAGCCCGGTGTCAGTGAAAATATAGTGCTTTCCTGGATTCTCCCCTTGAATCAAAGACCCTCACCCAAAGCCTTCGTGCAGAAAGGGAACCTACCTGGGAGGGGTTTTAGCAGCAACAATGTCAGCAACTTAAAATCAAACGTTGGGCTTTAGGAGTCTTACACCAGTGCTCTCCTGTCCCTCCCCAGAGCCTTGCTTTCTCCTGGCCCGAGTGCCGGGGGGCCCCGTGATCTGCCCTCCCAACCTCCCCTGACTCTGGGCAGTTCATGCTCAGACGCAACTGCCGGTGAGGCAAGAACTCCCTTTTCACACCAGGCGCCTCCTTCCTCCTTGAGCCGTGATCGAGGATCCGGAGAAGTAATTTTCTTTTCCAATAACATAAGACAGAGAACACCGTTTCTGTCTTTAAGCGCCTTAAATCCAGGTGGAAAGTCATTTAATAATTAACAGAGCAGCATGGAAAGGGGACAGGCGCAGACTTAGAATTGTCTATTCAATCTCCCTGCTCCACGCTGATAAGCCGGGTGACCTTGGACACGTCTCTTCCCTCTTAGTTTTTCACCTGTAGAGTATGGGTCATACCACGCAGGGTGGAGAGCTGCTACAGGGGTGAAGTTATATATTTGGTGCTCGTGTCCTGGCAGGCAGAATGAGTGCTGGGCGTTTTCTATTAATTCTTACAGTATCTAGCATAGGGTAGACGCATCGTAAGCATTGGCCACCTTCCTGAGTACAATGTAAGCGCTAATAGAACCATAAGCAGCAGGCTGAAATGGTGTAGAATAAAACGTGTCTCTTCCCAATCCAAACCGGTGCAGTCGTTCTGGAAAACAGCATGGAAGGTCTTCAAAAAATTAAAAATAGAACTACTCTATGACCCAGCAATTGCACTGCTAAGTATTTATCCAAAGGATATAGGAGTGCTGCTTCGAAGGGGCACATGCACCCCGCTGTTTACAACAGCACTATCGACAATAGCCAAATTATGGAAAGAGCCTAAATGTCCATCGACTGATGAATGGATAAAGAAGATGTGGTTTCTATTTACAGTGGAATACTATTCGATGATCAAAAAGAATGAAATCTTGCCATTCCCAACTACGTGGATGGAACTGTTGGGTATTATGCTAAGCGAAATTAGTCAGGAAAAGACAAATTATCATATGATTTCACTCATATGAGGAATTTAAGATCCGAAACAGATGAACATAAAGAAAGGGAAGCAAAAGGAAGATAAAAACAGAGAGGGAGACAAACCATAAGAGACCCTTAAAGACAGAGACCAAATGGAGGGGTGCTGGTGGGGGGGCTGGGTGGGGGGGATGGGCTAAATGGGTGATGGGCATTAAGGAGGGCACTTGTTGGGAGGGACACTGGGTGTTATATGTAAGTGATGTAGCACCAAATTCTATTCCTGAAATCATTATTACACTATATGTTAACTAACTTGGATTTAAATTAAAAAATAAATTTAAAAAAAAAAGAGTGTCCCTTCCCTCCATTAAAAAGGCCTCCAAAATAAAACAAGAATGCATTACACAGAAGGGCTTCAAGACAAAACAGTCCCTTTGTATCTCCTGGTTCAGTTGAGCAGGTTAACTTAGCATTTCTCTGACAGGTGGTGACTTTGTGGCCCCAGGATCATATCACACATAAACATTCATAAATGGTTTGTTCAAAGGAAAGGCATTTCAGAACGTGATGAAAGCCTGGGGGGAAACCATTATTCCCGCCCCCCATTTCTATTCACCCCTCTCTCTTGTCAGCCTCATGTTTTCTGTCCTTTATAAGGTCGGTGGTGCCAGTTCCCTAACTGACGCTGACCCTGAAATTTCAACCCAGTGCAGAAACTAAAGAAGAAACGATAATTTACTCCAAGGAAGTGAGGTCTCCAATTGGCTTTGACTCTGACAGGTCCAGACCGCAGACAAGCCTGGTGAGGAGGGGCCGGGACCTAGAAACTCAATATCCAGCTAGGTGAGACAGACCTGGGGTCCAGGAGCACAACAGTAATTGAGGTCAGACAGGCAGTGCTCTAGAGACCTGTGATCCCACCAGGGGGCCGACCAGGCAGGTGGTTGGCACTGGGGGTCCCACAGGTGGTATCATTGCACATAGGCAGAGCCTGGTGACAGGGACACCCCACAGGCAACAGAGCTTAATACCAAGATCTGTCCACAAGATGCAGACCTTCAGTCTCCAGAGAGGAGTTCTAGAAAGACAGGAAGATAAGATCCCAGCATTGAGGAAACCAAGGAATGAGCAGATTATCGGGGCTTGGGGGGGCGGGGGGGGGGGGACAAGTATAGGAAACAAAGCGGGACCCATTTACCAAGAGCTCTGACCTAAGATGGGGCTTAGTCATGCAAACAAAAGCTGAGCTCCGTTAGTTAAACGAAGACTCCGAGCAGAATAAGCCCAGAAGTAACATGAAGGTCGGGTTGGCTCCCCCTCGCCCCCACCCAGTAGCTGAACCACCGCCGGGGGCTCAGATGGAGGTGGAGACAGGGTCCAGGCAAGCGAATCCAGGGGCAGCTCAGGACACGCCCCTGCCCATCACAGCCCCTGCCCCAGAATTCAGCTGCAGCAGACCCAGAGCCAGAAACGTCTTCGGGTTGCCTGTCACCTCTAGACAACGAGGCGCAGGCTGCAAATCAAAGGCCCTGCCTGCCACGTAGGACAAGTCCCCAGGTTAGACTTGTGCAGTTACAGAGGGTGTGGGTCTTGTGGGCCGAGGGCGAGAGGGACCGTAACCCTGAATTCTGAGCAAGAAAACTGAGTATTTGAGCCGGTGCCTCTCTGTACTCTTGAGGACCGGGAAGACACGGAAGGACTCTGCTTGTCAAAGTGTGGCCACAGAGCGTGCCATCCGAATCACCTGGACAAGAAAAGTTCTCAGACCTGGATTGAATGCGAAGCCGTGGGGTAGGGAGCAGGGAGTGGCATCCAAACCCACCCCCGGGATTGAGGCTCTGCTTAGGGGGCTGGCGGGTCTGACCCCACAACCCTGTGATCTGTTCCTCGAGGCACAAGCCACGGCCGGACCACGCCAGGGGGTAGGTCTTCTATGTTTGCCGGTCTGCTTCAGCTGCCGAGTGTGAGCCATCCCAGGGAACCTGCAAAGGTCCCTCCTCGCGCCCTGCCTCCGAGGAAGCGAAAGGAAGCAAATGATCCCAGCTTGGCTCCGCATTAAGGGGAGCCCAGAGTATTTCCCCCAGATCCACCTGTTGAAGAGAGAAGCATAGAGAGAAGTGCTATTGTTGCCATTTCCGCCCACGTCCCGGCTCACATCCCTTTTTGGGGCTGTGCCATCCCAGATGTTGGAGTCGCGAACAGTGTCACCAAAGCGTGAACGCTGATGTCAACCGGTTAAAGGGAAATGATTCTATTTCCTCACTCTTTAGGAACGAGCATTGAGAGAAGGCACGTGGGTGCCTGCGTGTGCCTACTCTGTGTGTCGGTCCTTGTGTCCCAGTGCTGGGCACGATGGGGACACGATAGGCATGTGCTGATGAAGGTAGGAGGGAAGCGGAGTCCGAAACCCCACGGCTACGTTGGCATGATGTTGATCACAAAAGTTAACCTTCTGTCTCAGACCAGGGCCATGTAGCCTAAGAAATACTCCTGCTAGCCAGGGTCAGAGGCATTTATTGGAGGCTACATGGGTGGTTCGTGGAACCCCAGGGCAGGGCACACAGCGGCACCTGTGAGATTCAACCCACCCTTCCCGAGGGCTGCTCAGCTCGTCCCTGCACACCTCCCCCCATGTTCTTCCCGTGCCTCTCTCCCCCTGCAAAGCGAAATGTCTTTATTTCTCTGCGTGGGCATCGAACGTAGCCACCCCAGCCTCCGTGTTGAATCACTTTGCATTTTAAGAACCCGGAGGGCATTATGAGAATCTCTTGGTCCCGATTCCAAATTCTAGGCAACGCAATGCGATAAGGCATCTTGAGTGAGGGTGTGGGGAGTGTGTATCGTCCAATCCGGGTCGGAGCAACTGTGGCCTGGGACAGAGTCTCTTTCCCCTCTCTCTCGACCCAGCTGGGGTGCAAAAGACTCACCGAAAAGGGATGTGGAAGATTCCGTGAGAAGGGGCTCAGCAATGGCGGGGGGGGCGGGGGAGGGCATGACGCCGGCTTGGGAAAGTGAACGTCTCTAGGACATTCACATAAAGATGTGACTCTCGGTAGAGCCTACAACGGTCCCGACTGTCAACGACACCACCCTACGGAGAAAAGGCACCCGGGGTCTGCACAGCGCATGTTAGGACATGTGTTGCTTAGGAGAGTCTCATGTCATATCATCCCCCTCTTTCCTGCACCTCTCTCCCTCCCCCACAGGACTCTTACTACCCTGAAGGCCTGGGCATGGTCGGAAATAAAGTCCTCACCCTTTTCCGTGCCAGTGATTTTCCAGAGCTCAGAGAAAACAGCTTGAGAACAAAGGTTTATCTGCCACTCTCTCCTTGGCTGGGACCCAATCATATCTGTAGATTTTACTCTTTTCGTAAAGACTCACGGAGAAACACACATACGTGTTTTTTTAACGCCCGAGGCACCCTCACAAAGTGACCGTTCACAAAGTGTGAGCGCTTGCCTCTGCTGATTTCAGCATCATCGGGTCACCTCCCCTGGCTTGAGTCCAGTCACCCCCGAGCCCAGGAGGTGTGTAAACTCCTCCTGAGTCTGGAATGAATGGAGAGTGGGTTCCATCACACGCTCCCATACACATAACCTGCCGATGCCATTTGGTGTGTGTTTTCTGCACCCTCGGTGTTTCAATATTTTATGAATGACACCTTCCAAGATTTGCCGGCTCACGCTGGGACCGCCTGCCTCCCTGACATCCTGATGTGCTCTCGGGAAGGAGATCGGCCCACCGAGGAGGTCCAGATGGCCCTGGCCATCCTCCACCACCACCATCCCCTTGCCAGGCTAGACAAACACAGGTTTTTGACCTCAGGGAAGTAGGATTATCGGGGTATTTTACCTCCCCGTGGAACGCTTACCTGGCCTGCCACTCAGTCAATGTCACGCTCAGCGGACAGAGTGCTAACTGGAGCTCCTGGGCCCCCGTGTTTTCCGGGGTTCATAGGCCTTCATCAACCCCTCCACCTCTCCTCTCTGACCGGGTATTTCTGCAGAAGGAGCATGCCTTCTAGTGGCCGGCCGTCTGCACCTCGCAAGGCTGTCGAGACCACAGAGCGTTGTTGGAACCGTGCGGTCCCTTGTGATGAAGGGGGCCCCGCGGACAAAATACAGGATCATGTGTCCATCTGCTTTCCCAAATGCCTGGGTCCTCTCCTGAGAATTCCACGTGGGAGCAAAGGACCCTCGTCATCGAAGTGCGCCTGGCACAGCATCTGGAGGTGATCTAGAACCTGATCCCCTGCGTGTCCCCGCATGGAGCGTGCCCATCCTAGGGGTGCACGGAACAACCCACCAAGGGGAGGGAAGAAATACAGAAATGCACTCATTTTTTTTTTATCTTAAAATATGTGAAACGAATTCTGCTTTACTGATATCGATGCACCTAGGGACCAGGGTGCACATATAAACTGTATTTGAAAACCCTTTTTTTTTTTTAATGTTTATTTTTGAGAGAGAGAGGGGCGGGGGAGGGGCAGGCACAGAACCCAAAGCAGGCTCCTGGGCTCTGGGCTGACGCGGGGCTCAAACTCGGGAACCGCGAGAGCGTGACCTGAACCGACTGAGCCACCCAGGCACCCCTAAAATGTAGTTTAAAATTTGCTCATGGTTTCTTTCCTTTTTCTGATGGAGCCCACAGCGCAAAGACCAGTGGACACAGAGCAGGGGTCTGGGTCCGACAGCTTGCTTGAGCCCCAGCTCTGCTGTTTCACGCGCGGGACCCTGGGCCTTAGAGATGCTTCAACACCCTGCTTCCTCGTTGACAGAGTGAACTTGATGGAAGACTCTCCCCCGTAAGGATGGAAAGAAACCAGGCAGCCCGATCAAGGGGCCTGGAGCCCGGGGGGCCCTGAGGAAGCTTCCGTTATAATTATCACCGTCCCTGTTCAGGTCCATCCTTGTCAAATGGCAAAAGCCGAAGGCTTCCAGATAGCTCAAGCTCAGTGGGAGTTTCTAACCCTGCCCCTACGTTCTGACCCCAGGGGGCACCCCGCAGACTCCAGAGCTCTCCTGTGTCCCCCCCACCGTGGTTCAGCCACGTGTCCCCTCTCATGAGCAGCACCTGATGCAGAAACAGATGCGGAGCCTGTGCGGGCAGGGGGGACAGGAGCCATCATGGGGCTTGCGTGGAAAGGGGGTAGACCTGCGTTCCAGGTGTTGGGGGAGACTTGGGCCCATGCGAACGTGTCCCCGGTCTTCTCCTCCACGGGCTGTGTGGCCTTGGCTAAGTGCCTCCACCTCTCTGTTCCAGCTGGGATAACGCTAGCTGCCGTCTAACATTTACTTGGCATCACAGGAGTTTACTTTTCATTTAGATTTGCATCCCACGGCCCGCGTACCCGATTGGAGCACAGCTTCCCCCCCCCCCCCACCAGCGCCCGATCTGGGGCCCCCGGCTCCCTCTGTGTGGCCGCCCTGCCGTCCTCTTGGGCCTGAGATTGGTCAGGGTCCGGTGAGCAGATGGGGAGAGTGCGTGGAGAAAACACATTCGAGAAATGTCTTCCCTGGCCGGAAAGCCGCTGCTCAGCAGTAGTCGAGAAATCTACTCCAGAAGGGGAGGAGGGGGACACAGTTTGGTGGACAGTGAGTTACCCGTCTGCCGCACTTTCTGGGCCACCGTTTCTTCGTCAGGAAACTGAAGAGGAGAACGACGCTTGGCTCCTGTGGCTGGCGTGAGACTGAAAGGTCGTCAGGCAACAATTATTAGCTGCTATTGTTAATACTAGGGAGTAGACCTTTCCATCATTGACCAAAGTTGAAAGGCTTGAGGCCTTGAGGATGAATCCAGACACCGTGGGGCCTGGGCTCTGGGGTTTAAGAAACAATTCAGGCGCAAAGGCCCGGCGGAGAGGTTATTTTGGAATGCAGGGCCTTCAACTGGCCACCCTAGGCCCCTGCTGATTTTTACCCACATGTGCTTGGGTTTGGCATGTCTGCTGTCCCCCTCCCCCCCCCCCATCATTGTCCCCTGTGGTTCTCCCATCTGCCCATTCGTGTGTGGGTGTGTGTTTGCCACTATGGCACTCCAGCCCTCATGGCCTTACCTCTAAGCCCACCTAGACAGGGCACTGCCCTCCAGGGACAGACCCTATACCACATGGGTGGCCAGTCTATCAAACTGCCTGAGTCCCCCCCTTCCCCTCCTGCCCGCAGCCACACTTCTGCGGGGGTCTGGATCGGGGGAGGACCGTCGGCTCTCCCTTCCTCCTCCCCACCGTCTGCTGGGTCTCTCACCTGTAGAGTTCGTTCAGGAAGGAAGCACTGGGAAAAGGACGAGCGTCCCTTACGGGGCTGGCAGGTGCCACCTCGGGCTGGGACGGCTTACCTGAGCGGCAGGGGTGGGAGATGAGTGCTGTCTCTCTTGTGGGCACTGGAGAGTGGACCCAGCCAGTGACGTTCGGCAGAAGCTGCAAGGCCCAAAGAGCCCTCACACTCTCTGTGGGGGGCACGGATGGCCCATGCCTGCCTCCTCTCTCCACCCTTCCCTCTGGGCCCCATCTCCTCCCCACCTGCTGCCTACACAGATACTCACCTGGCTAAGGAAAGGTCCAGCTCATCTTGCGCTATCCCAGTCCCTTCTGTGTCCCGTCCCCCTCCTTTGCTGGGGAGGAGGCACAGCACCGCGGACTTGGCTTCACAAAGAACCTGATTAGATGAGCCCCGCTCTGCCTCCCCCCAGGACACGGCTACCTGTGAACACCCCGTGTTATCCTGGAAAAGTGACAGGAGGCAATGCAGCTCCATTTTGGCATCCGTACCCTCCTGGAACAGGTTTGGCTGGTGCCCGGCCCCCAGCGTGGCCCTACGCTGACCTTTTCTGACCTTCCCTCTGTCTTCCCAGCCAGATTTGCGGGGCTGGCTCCAATCCCTGTCGAAACGAGGGCCAGACAGGCATGTGGACACCCCAGGCAGGCTCGTAACTTGGCACGCCCTCAAGATAAAGCACTTTACATATTTGTTCAATAAAAACTTAGCAGGCCCAAGGAGAAACTGATTTTTCTGCTGACGATCATAGAAACATCTTTCCTCCATCGTTCCTTTCCACTGGCCGAGGAATTGATGTTCCAAAGACAATAAAAAGCCAAATATCTGGTAAAACACGTCTCATTGTTTTCCACGAATTCTCCCCTTTTCAATCTTCCCTACAGTTTCTGAAAGGCATAAACAAGATTTACAATTTAAGGAACACAAACACATTTTTAATATCACACCATGCTTTATTTATTTCCAAGATTTCACCTGACTGTGTCTGTTAGCTTTTAGTTGATGGCGACTGCACCATAATATAAGAGAAAAGGCCGCCTAGATGAGAAATGTGTTTACTTCTTTCTTTTTCTTTTATCTTGGCTTTTTTGTTTTGTTTTGTTTTGTTTCTTCGCTTGTTTGTGTTTATTTTTTACATTTATTTATTTATTTTTTTGAGAGAGAGAGAGAGAGAGAGAGAACATGAGCAGGAGAGAGGCAGAGAGAGAAAACGAGAGAAAGAGAGAGAGACAGAGAGAGAGAGAGAGAGAATCTGAAGCAGGCCCCACACTGTCAGTGCAGAGTTCAACACAGGGCTTGAACTCACAAACTGTGAGATAATGACCTGAGCTGAAACCAAGAGTCAGACGCTTAACCGACTGAGCCCCCCAGGTGCTCCTGCTTGGTTATGTTTAAATGTCTAGTCCAGCTTAACCCACTGAGGTCAGAGTGAGAGCGACTTACACCCACACAGTTAGGTGAGGCGGGGCTCAGAGGACCTGAGTGTGCCAGGATTTTCCTGAAGATGGCTTTGTGTCCAACGGGCAGGTCCTCTGCTTGAGCTGCTTGACAGGGCCACCAGCCCCGCCAAAGTGAGCACTCTCCACTCTCCTGGCCCCTCCCACAACCCGGGGGCTTTTCTTCTCTCTCCGGTTCTTGGGTAGCTGTGCACCGTCCAGCCGCCTCTCTCATGATGAGTTTCTGAATCAAATCCCGCTACTTTAATAACAAATGCAGGAGGGGAAATGATCACCCAGATGCAAACTTGCCTAGCTTGAACCCAGGCCCCGGCCCTTATTAACTACGAGAACTTGGAAAGAAATTCAGCCTCCCTGATCCCAGGCTTAGTCAACTATAGGATCCCGACCTCACCGGATTATCCGCAGGACTCGGCTGGCCCCAAGAGGCCGGCAGTACGCAGATACTACCCCGCTTAGGCTCACTAACCCTGTGGCTGTCTTCCTGGAAAGCGGTGTCAAAGTCCCTTACACTTCACGTAAAGATCTCCGGCTGGTAACTCGTGGCAAAGACCGGAAGGCACCCAGCTGTCGGTTCTGCCCTCCCCCCTTCTGTGTGTGATCCCTTTAGGCGGAGGGAAGCTAAGTGACCACAAGTCAGCGTGGAGTTGTTGATGGGGACCCTTCCCCGCACACACCAGCCGGACCCCATCTCCTGCCCATAATGTAATGACGTCAAAGGAGAGAGCTAAGGGAATTGTCACCATCCCAAACTTCATCCCACTCCAGGAACAAAGGTAAGGACACCTGTCAGTCTCTGCAAAGGACATCTTCCTGTAGCACCGTCCACTTCCCTGATCTTTTTGTCTTTCCTTTTCCCCATTTCCTTTCATAATTACAGTTGAGCCTTAAGCACCATGGGGGTGAGGCAAGGTAATGGTGACCGAGCCCCCGTGGAGTCAAAAACCCATGAGTAATGTTTGACTCCCCTAAAACTTAGCTACTTTTTTTTTTTTTTTTTACTTGACAACTTTTTATTTTAGCCTTTACATCCCCTTCCCAGGCTGCCTGGTATCTCTGACCCCACCCGACTCCAGAGGCAGCCTCACCCCATCTTGTGCTCTTTTGGGGTGGGGGGCGGGGGACATAGGCATTGTACCTTTGCAGAGTTGTAAACCTGCACCGGGATTGGGGTCAACACATCACCCCACCAGCTGGGTCTGGCCAGGACGTGGTCTCTGGGCAGCTCCTAACATCCCTAGAGACCCAGAACCTATGGACAAGAGCCCTGTCCCCACCCCCACCACTTAGGACTCGGGAAGGAGGTGGATGGGAAGCATCCAAAGACCTAGAGGCACCTGTCAGGAGAGCAGGACTTGCTGGGGAGAAGGTAGAGAACCTGATGGGATTCTTGAGGTGACTCTGTCTCCAGCCCAGGCTCCCGGACATCTCCCTTCCCCTCCCCCCAGCCAAGCCCAGAGCTGGGGCACCCCATCCCTTCCCACCAGCCAACAAGAATCAAAACCAGTGAAAACACCCAGCTCTGTTGCTGTTGACCAGAAGCCTTACTGATAACATAAACAGTCCACGAACACAAGTGTCGCATGCTCTACGACATTATACGCTCTATAATGGTGACAGAGTAGAGAGACGGTCCCTGGAGGCACACAAAAGTCGCAAGGCACTGGGGGACCAGAATTGGGCAGACACTTGAAGAAAGAGAGTGGAAAGGCGGAGGTATTTGTCTATATTTCTCTCAGTTGTGCCTTAGAGACATTCAACGTGACGTTGGGGCCTTGTGACCAGTCGTGGGGCAGAGAACACAAGAGACCAGCGCCCGGTGTGCCCAGGCCTCGTTCATCTCAGAGTCGGGAGGAAGAGGCTCCGTAAGGTCAAGGCCGGCCATGCCACCACGGAGCAGGGCTGACCTCCCAGGGCCGTTGGCCGTCCCAAGAGCCCGGGCGGCACGAGGCAGTGCCACCGAGTTCAACTCCCTGGCGACACAAACCGATGAGAAGACGGCATGCGTGTGCCACATTTCAAAGAAGCAAAGAAAGCCACCAGCCCCGGTGAGCGAAGGCTATACTGCCGATTGGAATAATCAAGCATCAGAAAAATCAATTCTACCAGGAACAGAAGACATAAAGAACCCTGAACTGCCCGCTGTGAGTTGGGGATTGATTCTGCACAGGTTTCCCCGCGAGAGAAATCCGTGCCGGGAATTAGAGGGGGCAGAACAACCATGAGCCGATATAACAGCTTGTGTGCCTCGTGAGGAAGTTGTAAAGACAGCGCTTCTAAAAAGGGTTAAGGAATACAGGCTTTTGGGGCGCTTGGGTGGCTCAGTCAGTTAGGCACCTGACTTCAGCTCAGGTCACGCTCTCATGGTTCGTGAGTCCGAGCCCCGTGTGGGGCTCTGCACTGACAGCTCAGAACCCGGAGCCTCCTTTGGATTCTGTGTCTCCCTCTCTCTCTGCCTCTCCCCCGCTCGTCTAATATAATTAAACATCCCCCAAAAAAGTTTTTAAAGAAATTGAAAAAAAAAAAAAAAAGAATACAGGCTTTTTACTAACGCATACTGTCGGCGAATAGTTAGAGAAAGTTCTGAAAGAAGTTGCCCAATAGTCTTGGTAGAAACATTCACAGGAGAGGAAAGGAGGGAGGCAGAAGAAATGATGACCCCGGTGGTCACGTCTGATGTCGGCCACCGGGGAAAATCATCACACACATCGAGGGTCGTCTAAATGCCCCAAAGGCTAAATCCCCATCCTGTTTATTTGAATCCAGCTGCGTTAAAAGCGTGGCTTCATGCCCCCTCTCTCCTACCCCAAATGCCCTGCTGGTAAAGGGAAATACTGCTAACTGGATCTGCTTGAACTTTCAGTGTGTTTCTACCTGCACCGCCCACAGAATATACGAGTAGAAGAACGCCAGAACATCCCTCGCGTTCCCGCACGAAATCCCTGAGACAGAAGGCCCATCTCGAGGGTCCTACCATTATGACGGCCAACCCCGGGTCCTGGAGCTGCTCCCCAACCAGGGTTTGATAGAATTCTTTTTTACCTCCTTCCTTTGGCTCCCCTTCTTCTCCCCTACATGCTGGCACATTTATTGCTCTCGGTGTGCCCTGCCCGGATGCCCAGGCTGTTCACTTCACCGGGCCACCCTTCGTGTCTCTGCAAAGCACCAGCAGCTGGGCCTTGCCCCAATCTTAGGACCAAGCTTGCTACAGGGTGACGAACTAAATTAAGAGTGGGTTAATGGGGATGGTTTAGGGATGGAGAGTCTGTTGGGAATCTCACATTGGAGACGCTGCCTATGAGTAAGGTTGACTCAGATGGCAGGTGTTTCTTATGGTTCGACGCAGGGCGAAAGTTGTGGCTTCATTAGCGGCCCCATGTACGTGTATTAGAGACACAAAGGAGGAAGTCTAACTCAATATCTCTATTAGGTTCTACTTAATATCTCATTTATCTCATTACTGATCTTTCAAAGGGAGGGACGGCAGTGAATTAAGCTCACTTGTGCGAATCCCTACATATTATCACCAAAAATTATCGTGTTGGGTAATACATTTATTTGGCTGTAAATTACGGAATTGATTTTGCTGAAACGTAATTAGGCGTGCCTGTAAAATCCATACACACACTGCAGCTTATGTACTGAGAAAAATTATATGTAATAGGTGTACTCTTGAAAAGTCATATATAAATACAAATAGGTACTGGGTTTTTTTTCAATTTTTTTTCTTATGTTTCATATTTGAGAAAGAGACAGAGAGCGAGTAGGGGAGGGGCAGAGGGACAGAGACAGAATCGGAAGCAGCCTCCAGGCTCTGAGCTGTCAGCACAGAGCCTGACGTGGGGCTCAAACCCACAAACCGTGAGATCGTGACCTGAGCTGAAGTCAGACGTTTAACGGAGGGAGCCACCCAGGCTCCCCTGAATAGGTCCTGGTTTTAAATGCACTAAGGAATATCACTGTTTAAACAAAGCCTATAATTATGCCTATTAAAGAGTGAGGATCCTTTATAAAATGATTAATCACCTCTAAATTTAGAATCTTGAAGCTGTTATTTATGGTACATTTCACCTAAATGTGCATAAATGCTGTAACTACATACGTATGTGGGCATGTGTATACATACGTACTATGTGATATATGGTAGCTTCAGAGACTTAAGGAAGTGGTGAATTTCTCCCCTCTGGTCCTTGCTTTTTTTTTTTTTTTTTTAATTCCTGCCCTGGGAACCATCCAGGTCCTACTGAAGGCCGGTTTATTTGGCTCCCCAACCTTCCATAAGAAGGATGCTCCCTGGGGACAGGTCACACAAACAAATCAGTCTTCCTCCCCATGGCCGGTAATTACAAAGAAGTAGGACCTCGTGGAAACGGAGTCCTATTGTTATAACATTTCCTTCCCTGCAAATTGTTCTTCTCATTTTGCTTCTGATTTTGTCTGGGATCGGGGAGCCCTGAGCGGACCATTTCAGACCCAAATGCTGCTTGTTCAGCTTGGTTCGGAAAAGGGAGACCTGTAACCTCATAGATTTGACTGCAATTTCCTGCCCAGCTTCCAGAACAGAGGCTTTCAGATTCTTTTAGCCAACTTATTTATTCTTTGGGCTGACGGTATCTGTAGGTCACTGACTGTTACTTTATTGCTGTTTTTATGAGCGAGTCCAAAAACTTCCAGGCTTGAAAATGGGAGACAATTACATCTATAATTTCTGGGCTGGCTGTAACTGCCACATAAGAATATGTTTTAGAAACACTCTTCTAATTAAGACGTCTGATTTACAGAAAATACTGTGCGACAATCACAAAGTCAGTAGAAAAGGAGGGGGGGCGGAATGGCTAGATTTTTCATTTTACACCTTTTTGACTAAATGATAACATTTTGGCAATGCTTTCTGGCTTTTCTTTGGAAGGAGAGTCTCTGGGCCTTGAGAGATGATCCCTTCCCACTGAATTAAATTCTGTCCCTTGGATGTTGTTTCTTGTCAATTACCAGGAAAGGCCTCTTGGATGTTGTCCTTTACCCCAAATACCTCCTTGCACTTTCTTGTCTACCTAAAGATCACCCTCCATATGGGTCATTACAACTTCTAACAGTCCTAGTCGTTACCAGTCATAGGAAACCCAGGGAGCTCTTATACACCCTGAGTGGAGATTTGGAAAATGTAATCACGAGATTTGTAAACAAGGAAGCTCAAAGTAAAAACAGTAGCAGAAGAGGTAGAGACTCACCCAGTGCAGAGATACGCAGCTACACGGAATAATGTTCAGTGATGTCGGCTTGCTCGGCACCCCCATCGGCGGCTACCCAGGGGGGTGATCACCAGCGACCGGCCCCAACTGACTCTCTTAACCCACACTGGGAACAAGCCTGGGGTTACATATTCCTCGGAACAGGAAAGGAAATGCTGCACCTTCTTGCTGGCACACCCAGAAAAATGCCCTAAAGGCGTTTCACATAATATTCTGAATATGGGGGGAGAAGAGCTAATCAGATTTTTGTTCATAAATTGTTGAGCTGGTGCATTTATTTGTACGGTAAAGTGTTAACGATATTCAAAATGGATGGCATGTGATGAATTTATAAATCACCTCATTTATATTTCATAGGCATTGAATTTTGGTCCTTCCTTTCCAACCGTCTCTCCTTGATCCAAAAGATCTGTAATGTAATGACACCGGAGGAGCCCAGCATTGCCTACTGTCCGTTCCTTTTTTAGACACATTTATTTATTATTACTCTAATGTGCATTGCCTCCTTCGTAGTATGGGCAATTCTGATGCGGTAAGGAGCATTTGGTCACAACGGTGGCATCCAGATGTCTACAGAGCATCTCCTTCTAGATCAGCTGGGTTCTTGTGCTAAAAAGACAATTCTGGATACAGCATATGACAGACGCAGAAAGAATGCTGAATTAAGAGGCAAGAGTCCCGGGTTTGAATCCTGGCCCCACCACTAACTAGCTGTGACTCTGGACACAGTCACCTGAGACCCCTCATTTGGCAAATGAAACGACAAGACTTCCTAGTCCTCATAGAGCCCTTACAGCCCTGAAATTCTATGTTCCTGTGACATGGAAGTTTTAATAATAGGGCACAGGGAGAAATCAGTCGTGGCAAAATGTCTCTGATTTCCTTCAGGGGGGTCCGGGAGAGCTGAGTGGGAGAGCCATCTGGCCACGCTGGGAACCCCCTGGAGACGTGTTAAATCAGAAGAGTCACAGATGGGGGGAGGGGGGTCGGGAAACTAGAATTATCACCAGAGGGATCCAAGGTTTTGATGAGAAAATAGGCACGGAGCAGTGCAGCACTGGTGATTTGGGGTGACCCTGGGTTATGGGTCTGAGCTTGTTGACCTCAGGTTGAGGACTGACTCCAGGAGAATGGATCAGAACCGAGACCACAGGTGCTGGGTGTATCCTGGGGCCCCCACTCCAGCAGATCCAGGTTGGTTAGCATGGAATGGACATCACTTCTTAATAGAATTGCAGGTGCTATACAACAATACCTTATTTTTTGAAATCCAGAATGACAATGACCGCCGGGGCTCCTGGGGACTGCTTTCAGAGCAGTATTTCAGCATCGGAGGCTGGCTGAATCAACCTATTTATGCCACCCAGTTCTCACTGATGAAGGGCACATCGTTAGCAATTAGTCTTTTGAGGGAAAGACGGATGATTCAATAAATGATGCTAGGATTTTGGAGAGAGGAAGCTAAGCATGTGGGGAAAAAATTAGATTCCTTACTTCATATCCTATGCCAAAATAAATTCCAAAAGAATTAAATATTTAAGTGAAGAAAAGGGCAAAGTGGGAAAAAAAATTGAATTATCTCTTAAGACAAAGTTTAATATCTTTATTATATGAAACCTGCTTATAAATAATAAAAGAATTCCCTAATGAAAAAAGAAACAAAAGAACAGAGACAGGCAACTCGTAAATGAAGACATAAAATTGACCAGTAAACAGATGAAAAATGTCCACCCTCATAAAGAAATCAAAGTAAATGCAAATGCAGACGTTTGCAACACCACTTTAGTCCACAAGATTTTACTTTAAATAGTATTTACTGTTGGTAACGATTTGCGGGAAGCACGAACCCCCTGTATGGGAGTCACGGCCCCTGGGTTGCATTCACATGGAATATACTGGTAGCCGGGGATGGAGACTGGCCAGCTGTTGACCAAACCCGTTTTCCTTTCTTCTGGGCTTAGAGCCACTGTCCATTTCTCAGCCTTCCTTGAAGAGAGGTGTGGCCATGCCACTAAATTTTGGTCAAAGGGATGTGGCCAGAAGTGAGGCCCACAACTTCTAGGCCTACTTGTAGACATCAGACCTGTGACCCCATCCCCTCTGTCTCCCTTGTCTGCTTACCAGAAGCAGAGGACCCAACAGAAAACCCCCAGACCCTAGGAAGCCACAAGATAGAAAATCCCTGAGGAGAACAAGCTCCATCTCATTACCGTTGCACCGTTTTGTTCTTCGTGGACAAGGAATAAAATGCTTCTGTGTTAAACCATTGAGGATGGACGTAAACTAATAAGCATTGCTGTCAGGGATTTTCTTTTAAATCCTCCAAGTCAGGTGCTGTAATGAAAAACTTAAATACTTGACAATGACTTAGTGGTTGAGTGACAGGTTGAGAAGAAGATCGATGTGGTAGGCCGTGGTAAGACGTGGCCAATATTTAGTGAGTCTGTGGCCTGGAATGTCTTGGAAGGGAGACCTCAGGCCTCCTGAGCTCTCAGTTCCAGAAAAAGTGATGGCAGGAGTTCAAGTCACCTGCTAAATCTGAAGTTGGATAATTTTAATCCAGTGAAGAAATGGGCAGAAGGCATGAATAGACACTTTTCCAAAGGAGACGTCCAGATGGTCAACAGACACATGAAACGATGCTCAATGTCACTCCTCATCAGGGAAATACAAGTCAAAGCCACACTGAGATATCACCTCACACCGGTCAGAGTGGCTAAAATGAACAAATCAAGAGACTATAGATGCTGGCGAGAATGTGGAGAAATGGGAGCCCTCTTGCACTGTTGGTGGAAATGCAGGTGCAGCCACTATGCAAAACAGAGTGGAGGTTCCTCAAAAAATTAAAAATAGATCTACCTTATGACCCAGCAATAGCACTACTAGGTATTTATCCAAGCGATGCAGGAGTGCTGATGCATAGGGGCACATATACCCCAATGTTTATAGCAGCACTTTCAACAATAGCCAAATTATGGAAAGAGCCCAAATGTCCATCAGCTGAGGAATGGATAAAGAAGATGTGGTTTATATGTACAATGGAATACTACTTGGCAATGAGAAAGAATGAAATCTGGCCATTTGCAACAACGTGGATGGAACTGGAGGGTATTATGCTAAGTGAAATAAGTCAGTCAACGAAAGACAGATCCATGTTTTCACTCATGTGTGGATCTTGAGAAACTTAACAGAAGATCATGGGGTAAGGGAAGGAGGAAAAATAAGTTACAGAGAGGCGGGGAGGCAAACCATAAGAGACTCTTAAATACAGAGAACAAACTTAGGGTGGATGGGGGGTGTGGGAGAGGGGAAAGTGGGTGATGGGCATTGAAGAAGGCACTTGTTGGGATGAGCACTGGGTGTTGTATGGAAGCGAATTTGACAATAAATTACATTAAAAATTAATTAATTAACTAAATTGGATCATTTTTATAAAGTATTATAGGAAAGAGCTGACCTCCAAGAATAATCACTTGGTTTTCCGGCAGAGATAGAAGACATGAGAAACGTCTACAAGTAAAAACTGAAAGGTAGAAGGGCACCTGG
Source organism: Lynx rufus (assembly GCF_022079265.1). Taxonomy (NCBI): domain Eukaryota; kingdom Metazoa; phylum Chordata; class Mammalia; order Carnivora; family Felidae; genus Lynx; species Lynx rufus. Next base: position 16,217,576 of record NW_025814840.1, read on the forward strand.
GTGGCTCAGTCGGTTAAAAGTCTGACTTCGGCTCAGGTCATGATCTCGCTGTTCATGAGCTCAAGCCCCACATTGGGCTCTGTGTTGACAACTCAGAGCCTGAGCCTGCTTTGGATTCTGTGTATTTCTCTCTCTCTTCCCTTCTTCCACTCTCTCTCTGTCTCTCTCAAAAATAAATATTAAATTTTGTTTTCAAAAACCTGAAAGGTGGAAGAGTTGATATTTCTGGACCCCAAACAATAAGAGGTAAGACTGGAAAGTTCCAGTCAGTCTTCCCAGTGAAACAGAGATTTGGATGGTGGCAATGATCCAATCACCCCAAGTCACATCCGGGTGGGGTGCCCGGGTGGCTCAGTCAGTTAAGCATCAGATCTCACAGTTCATGAGATCAAGCCCTGTGTCGGGTTCTGTGCTGACAGCATGGAGCCTGCTTCGAATTCTGTGTCTCCCTCTCTCTCTGCCCCTCCCCTGCGTGTGCTCTGTCTCTCTCAGAAGTAAATAGACATTAAAAAATAAAAATTACATCTGGGGAGTCATGAGCTTGAGAGTAGAGGAGGCACAGAGAAAAGGTAGACTGGAGGGCTCTTCGAGGAAAGGCCCTCAGTGGGGCTGCTGTTCCATGGAACTGTCTGGAAAAAGAGAGTAAGCAGCCACTAAAGATTTGAGGAAAGTGTCCTACCATAGAAACCAGAAGACTAGACCATACAGGTCTTTCATTTGAGACCAAAACAACTCTTGAGTCTTGACATTTGCCCTGTCACAGTTGGGCGGTCTCCTATCCTAACCGAGTCTTCTAGTTTCTGTGCTGTGATGCCAACCCAGCAAGGATTGCCCCACCCAGGGTCAGCTGATTGCTGGACACAGTAAACAACTCAAAAGGCTGCCTTTCGAATGCAAGCTAACCAGTCCAGAGCCCATGCCTCCAGCCACCTCCTCTGTCAGGTTTTAACTCTTGGGGACACTATGCCCCCGCCCTAATCGCCCAGGGCCAGGTCCCAGACAACTGGAAACGGCCCACACACCCAGTCTCCTGAAACTATTCCAGCTGGCCAATCCTGAGCCTGCTTGCCCTGCCTCCCCCATTTCTTCTGGTGGAAACCACAGTAAAGGCTCTCGGCCATGTCTCCTCTCACTCCCTCTGCCTCCCGGCTGACCCTGGTGCTTTCCTATGTGTCCCCCCATGGCTTAGTGTGTCCCCTCCTCCTGAGATCTGTGAGCAACAAACTCTCTTTTCAGTGGTCGTGGTCTCCTGATCCGTTGGCCTTACTACACCTCAAATTTTCTATCAATACACAGTATCTTACAACAACTCCGGGGAGGCCAACTCATGAATACGAATTTTAGATGTTGCCACGGAGAAAAATGCACCAATGGGTTCCTTCCAACGAACATAACCTGGTGTAATTGAGGAACCTCCCCTGTCCCCAGGGTAGGGTGACTTTATAACGCCCACCTGCTGGGGTTTCAAAATTGCTACGAGCAGGTGGCTGCTCTGTGTGTCCGTGTTCTCCCCTCTGTTGAATGGGAGTTTTATTGTGTTATCCTGTCCCTGGTCCACAATTAGCTATTGGATGTGAGGAGGGGAAGACAACTTGTCTTTTGAATTCACAGGTTTCTGGGGTCATGAGCAGCCGCACAGGGTTCTGCATAGGAGGAGGGCTCATCCTAATCTCCGGCGACTGGGTGGGTCTTTGAGTTGTTCCCCATGGAAAGGTTAAGTTTGTCCCACATGGAAAAGAAAAAGAGAAGAGAAATAAATCGTTGGCGATCAGAAGGGCAGACCATGGCCCAGATGACCAAGTTCTTTTTAAGATTCTTTCCATGTCCTGGCCTCACCACTAATCTATATTTCGGTTTCCATTGGCAACGGTCCCAGCTCAAGCATGCGAGGGGATTGAAAAGATACATGTGAGTCCCAGCCCTGGGCCGGCCTCCTAACTGTCTTTTCCTAAGCAGGAGGTATGTGCAAAGGATCCAGTATAGGAAGCAAAGGCCCTGGAGACACAGAACCACGGGATCGAAGGAGCCTCGGTCCCCATACGACTGAGGCAGAGCCCTCTTAGCTGCCAGCTGACCCTTTATGTGAACGAAAACACTGTTTTCCCCCAAATTTATGTCACATGGTGAGTATGTGGAAACATACCACAAAACTCACAGCCTGATAAATGTTTGATCGATTGCAGAGTAGTTAAGATCACAGGCTCTAAAGGCAGGTGTCCTCGGACATATTAGGTCTGCGACCTTGTGTGAGTTAATCACTCTGTGCCTCTGTTTCCTCACTCATATGATAGGTATTCTGATAGGTATCTGTTTCAAAGGGCGGTGGGAGGATTCAGTGAATTAGTATCTGTGAAGCTTTTAGAACAGTTAGGCTTCAAGATATTATGTAAGTTAACCACTTTTATATTATCCTAAGATCATAGTCATCGATTTTATTTACTTATTCAACAAATGTGTATGGAGTTCTGACCATCTGCCAGACATTCTGATAGGCACTGAGTAAACAGTAGTGAAAAACGGATGTGACCAAGGATTTATAAATAAGAATCTTTCTGCCATATTCTTGGTGCCAAGAAAAAAAAAAAAAAAAAAAGAACAACGTGGCTATCCCTAAAAAAGAGATTATCAAATAAATTATGTTATATCCACGAAGGGGAATAAAATGTTGACGCTGAACGGACCCAACCGAAAAACTTCAGAATCCGTGAAAATATGGAAAACACAGTGCGAATGTCTGCCTCCCGACCTTTTTGTCTACTCAGCTTGCTGGTTGGAAAACTTGAAACAGAGGAATTGCTCCATAAGTCGTCGTTGAATGGGGCATCTGGATGGCTCAGTCGGTTAAGCATCCGACTTCAGCTCAGGTCATGATCTCGCGGTTCGTGAGTTCGAGCCCCGCGTCGGGCTCTGTGCTGACAGCTCGGAGCCTGGAGCCTGCTTCGGATTCTGTGTCTCCCTCTCTCTCTCTGCCCCTCCCCCACTTGTCAAAAATAAATAAATATTAAAAGTTTTTTATGTAATTTTTTAATATTTATTTATTTTTGAGAGAGAGAGAGAGAGAGAGAGTGAGCAGCGGAGGGGCACAGAGAGAAGGAGACAGAGGATCCAAAGCGGGCTCCGTACTGACGGCAGGGAGCCCGATGCAGGGCTCGAACTCATGAACCGTGAGATCATGACCTGGGCCAAAGTCAGCACCTAACTGACTGAGCCACCCAGGGGCTCCCACCATCTACCATTTTAATCATTTAAAAAAAATTTTTTTTTAACATTTATTTATTTTTGGGACAGAGAGAGACAGCGCATGAACGGGGGGAGGGCCAGAGAGAGAGGGAGACACAGAATCTGAAACGGGCTCCAGGCTCTGAGCTGTCAGCACAGAGCCTGATGCGGGGCTCGAACTCACGGACCGTGAGATCGTGACCTGAGTGAAGTCGGACGCTCAACCGACTGAGCCACCCAGGCGCCCCTTTAATCATTTTTAAGTGCATAGCTCAGCGGCATGAGGCACATGTACACTGCTCTGTAAAACATCATCCTCACCCACCTCCAGAACTTTTCATCTTCCCGGACTTCAACTCTGTCCCCGTTAAACACTAACTCCCCATTCCTCCTTGACTTCAAGCCCCCGGCTGCCACCACCCTACTTCCTGTCTCCACGAATGTGACTCCTCTAAGTACCTCTTGTAAGTGGAATCACAGTATTGGCCCTCTCGTGACTGGCTAATTTCACTTAGCACGTCTTCGGAGTTCATCCATGTTGTAGCCTGCGTCAGAATTTCCTTCCTTTTTATTTTTTTTTTAATGTCTACTTATTTCTGAGAGAGAGAAAGAGACCGAGTCTGAGCGGGGGAGGGGCAGCGAGAGAGGGAGACACAGAATCCAAAGCAGCTCCAGGCTCTGAGATGTCAGCACAGAGCCCGACGAGGGGCTCGAACCCACAGACCAGGAGATCATGACCTGAGCGGAAGCCGGACGCCCAACCCACTGAGCCACCCAGGCGCCCCGGCTTCCACCTTTTTTTGTTGTAAATAATATTGCTGTGAACGTGGATGTGGGGATATGCGTTCAGGTCCCTGCTTTCCATCCTTTGTGCGTACAGCCAGAAAGAGGCATTGCGGGGCCAGACAGTAACGCTTTTGTAACTTTTTGAGGAATTGACATACTGTTCTCCACAGTGGCTCTTCCAGACCCTAGGACTCCGAGGAAGCCAGTCTGGTGACCGTTTTCTTAGTGCTTCTCCTTTCTGCCTTGGCCTCCCAACACTCCTCGTCCTAGCCCCCTCCCCCGCGCCCCTGCTTTCCTCCACCCTGTGGAGAGGGCCACACAGCAGAAGCCAAAGGGTCTTACAGCTGCAGGAGTGCGGTGTCACATTGAAGGCAAGACACTTTTGTGATTACTCTCTTCCTGCAGGAGGGGGCTAAGACCCTGTGGTTCTTTCTGTGAGTTGTAGGAAAACGGCCTTGGCGTTGGCGTCCTAGCCCCGACTCCACAGACTAACTAAGAGCATCCCTGAGAAAAGTCAGTAGCTCAGTTTCCCTCTGGATAAAATGCCTTTTCTTTCTGGATCTCCGAACTGGGCTCCCGTTGATGACTCTAGATCTAAGCATGCTTAGACAAGAACAAAATGCTGTACAAACTCTCTCCGTTTTGTTAAAACGCTATCCTGAGCAAGGAGTTCCATCTCACCGTTGCGCTAACGCTCTTGACCACAGATTGCATCCGGTAGGGGGCAGGGGGGGTCATAACGCACCCAGTGCTCCGTCCCCCTCCACCACCACCGGGGACCGGGGATCCAGGGTGCCACCAACACCCCTCCTCTCCCTTCTGCAGGAAGGTTGCCTCTGTCTGCGGCGCCTCGTCAGATTTTTTATGCTTCGAGGATTAAGCCTCCGAGGTGACACTTGCAATGTAGCTGAATCAGAAAAACAACAGCAACGCCACCGACAGCAGCCAACAAGGGAACTGGGAACTGAAAGGAAAATTGTCTTCTTTGTATCCAATGCCGAGCAGGTTTCTTTCATACTCCATGTATCTCTTCTCCTTTCCTCCCTTCTCAGAGGAAGCGAGGTTACACGCCACCATGTGTAACTGATCCCAGTTACGTGATCACGTGAGCCTCTCTCCCCGGTCGGGGGACTGATGGATTTGCACGAGGTTGGGGGCGGGGCATCCCAAATGACCTCCGAAGTTGGACCCGGGAGATTTCCCAGGGACCGTCCCAACCCCGGCCGGGGACGGATATGGCTGGGTTTGTGATTTCTCTTACAGGCGTTTTTCAGGTTTACTCGGATCGATCTTCAGAATGCGCAGCCGCCTGAACCGTGAGCCCCTCCAAGGCTGGGTGTAAACCCGACGACCTCCCCTAATTCATGACCTCGGATCCACACACTGCCACAGACACACGGAGCAGTGTGGCGGCCGCCCCCGTCCCACGGCCTTCGGCATTGTTACGACTTGATGCCTTGGCAATAAATGACGTGCCCGCTCAACCCCCTCCCCAGTCAGCCTTCTTTCTGCTCCAGGAACAGAGACGAGTCGGCTGTGGATGGAAACTAATGACCTACAAACTTGGCCCTTGTGGCCACCGGCCTTTACAACTTCATTGCTGAAAACGTTTGCCGACTCTCGATTTTTCTAGGCGACCATGGCCTGATGGCTGAACCTGGACCTGTGGCACTGTTGCATTTTTGTCCCAGTTTACGTTTTTGGCCCCCGCCCCACCCCCACACCAGTTTCCCATTTGACTCGCTGCTGAGATTCTCCAGTGGAGTCTTGTCTTACTCATCTTGGTGGTATGTGATCAGTTGCCCAAGAACGATGGTTGGGAAAAGAAATGAGCGCCCCCGATCCCCACCATGACCTCCGAGCACTGTGGCTCTGGGGAGGGTCTGGAAGCAGATGTCCTCATACTAGTGAGCAGGTGCGTCAGGAGTCTGCGAAACGCCATGTGAGTCAGAACCCTCCAGCTGTAGAGTGTGGAAGAGTGGTCTCTCAGGCAGCGGTACTTTCACATTAGCCAAGGGGGACGGAGGGTCTGGCTTACACCTGTTAATGCTTTCTCCCCGCAAGTTCAGGAGCCTTTGCCAATCTCGTCAAACCCAGCCTTCAGCTTCTCGGTATCGAAGGCCCCCAGTCTTGCAGGTGGTCTGGTTTCTGGCACAGATGAGGCCGTGCATCGAAATCCCCTTTGGTTTTCTCTACCTCCTTTCCGAGCTCAAGAAAATGAGCACTAACATCGCTATTTATGTTTTACAATGCTAATGCCACAGTATGTCATACACAGTGTAAAACAAACGCATTTACCTGTGAGAATGCATTCGCTTAATTTCGATGCTAAATACGAAATGAATAATGTGATAAACACGATGTTGGATGATTAAAATGAATCTGTAATTTCTCGCAAGCATTCGAGAAGGAAATTACAGGAAAATATTAATGCTTTTTATAATGATTACTTCGCTTGGGGCAAGCAGAAAGCCACTATTTCCTCCTGGGATAGCATTTGTTCCAATTCAAAATAATAAATTTAATTGAAGGCCCTCGTGCCATTAAAAAAAAATAAACCATTCTTGGGGCGCCTGGGGGGTTCCGTCGGTTGAGCGTCTGACTCAGGGCATTTTCCGGCGGTTCGTGAGCTCGAGCCCCGCATCGGGCTCTCTGCTGTCTGCACAGAGCCTGCTTCAGATCCTCTGTCCCTCTGCCTCTCTGCCCCTCCCCTGCTTGCTCTCTCTCAAAAAATAACTACACATAAAAAATAAAACCATTCTTCTCCCCGGTTTTAGCACATGGACAACGTTTTTAGCTTTCATGCAGATCCGTGGAATTTTAGAACTAGAAATAACCGTTGACGTCATATGGTCCGATAGCTTGCAAAGAAGCAGAAACCCGGTCCATTCAATAACTTGTCCGTGGCCCTACAGGTAATTAGTGGCGGAGTAGCGTTCTGGCACATTTTAGGGAGAAATAATGAGAGAATAGATTTCCTTCACTGGTGTGTATGTCACAAAAGGTCTCAGCAATCATAAAAGAAAATGTTTTCTCGGGGTTAATTAATCTCTGGCCAAATGAATGCCTTTAATGTGGTGATACAGAGCGTTTCTCTCTCACGTGGCTTTCCCAAGCTCATTCTCCGCACCAGATCTCTCTCTGACACCCTCAAAGCATGTGAGGTGTGAGACTGCATATACTCTATAGGAAGATTCATCAGGGAAGGACACCAGCAGGTGCCCATGACAGTGTCTCCCACCCTCCTCCACATTATGTGCCATAGAAACCACTTTCCACAGGGGCGCCTGGGTGGCTCAGTTAACCGCCTGCCTCTTGGTTTCTGCTCAGGTCACGATCTCACAGTTTGCGAGTTCGAGCCCTGCGTCAGGCTCGGCGCTGACCGTGTGGGTCCACTTGGGATTCTGTCTCCCTCTTTCTCTGCCCCGCCCCTGCTTGCTCCCTCTCTCTCTCTCTCTCTCAAAAATAAACATTTTTAAAAAAGCTGATGAGGCTGTTCCTGGCTGGGGGCGGCTAATTCTGGAGGTCAGGGTGCCCCAAAGTCCAAGGACTCAGCCCCAAGGACTCAGCCCCAAGGACTCAGAGGATCGACACTTCACAACACCCTACCTGTTCCTGGCTATGCCATAGCTTGGTACAGGTAAGAAATGTGCCTGGACCACCGATGCCCAGTTCTGTGGGGTCATTCCCAAGACCCGCTCCTTGCAGTATATATGTGGTAGGAACGTATTTCCTGTTCCCTCTGTGTTCACATTTAGTGATCAGAAACTGAATTAAGGCTTAGGCATAATCTTTACTTAACCAGAGCCGAGCTGCTGAATACCCTGTGAGGTCACGTACAGAAAATTATTCTGGGGCTGAGTAGATTTAAATATTTCATTATTCACAGTGACCTTGGGCATGTCTCAATGACAGGCAGGTGAGAGCGCCAAAAGAAAAAAAAAAAAAATTAACCCTGTAGGGGAAGAGTTGGACAAGGAGATGCCCCAGAAAGGCTTATTTATTTTATTCCTTTCTTGGTTCCTTGGGTAAGATAGGTCTTTAAGAATTTTCATAGCCACAAGAGACGGCTTTTGTGAAAAACTGCGGTGTGAGACACAGCCCCTAACAGGCGCACTATAGAGGCAACTTCCTTCTTTTCTGTCTGCATCTTTATATAGTTTTTTTTGTTTAGGGGCGCCTGTGTGATTCAGTCGGTTAAGCATCTGACTTGGGCTCAGGTCATGATCTCTCAGCTCGTGAGTTCGATCCCCGCATCGGGCTCTGTGCTGACAGCTTGGAACCTGGAGCCTGCTTCTGATTCTGTGTCTCCCTCGCTCTCTGCTCCTCTCCCGCTCATGTTCTGTCTGTTATATATATATATATATATATATAGTTTTTGTTTTTACAGACAAATGCATCTTTTGCCTTAAAGCCTTCAGTGATATGAGGAAGGATGTAGCATTAAAATGGGTCAGGTCAGTGAAGTGGGAAAAACAGTATATAAAAAATGTTAGGGGTCCCTGGGTGACTCAGTCCTTTGAGCATCCAACCCTCGATTTTGGCTCAGGTCGTGATCCCAGGGTGGTAGGATCGAGCCCCTCATCAGGCCGTGCACTGGCCATGGAGCCTGCTTAAGATTCTCTCTCTGTCTCTCTCTGCCTCTTTCTCCCTCTGGTTCCCTTCTCTGCTTGTGGTCTCTCTGCTTCCCTAAAATAAAATAAATACATAAAATGTAAGAATTTATTCAGGACTTACTTATAGGCTAGCCACTAGTCTAGTTTCTCTGCCCATTGCTACAGATACGGCAAATTGCTGTACTCAATACCTATTCCAACTTTGCTCTGTACTACAGAGACTGGAAGGCAAGCTGTATTTGCCAAACTTCCTGCCAGGTAAGTCTGGGAGATGGCCATGCACGATGCGAGCAGGGGAAGTTCGTTGTCTGCTGGAGCAAACAGACTGTCCTTGGCCGGCATGGCAGTATGCATCGTCAAATTAGCTGAATGGTGGGAGCTCGTGGTAGTTGTTCTCTGCGAAATCAGTCCTGTGCCACATTGGGGCATTTTTCTTGGCCAGCTATGGTTCTCTGGCACTCCCAGAAATTCTCAAAGCTAATAAATAACTTTAATTTCCCATTTGCTTACAGTAGCTAACATTTATGCTGGGTTTTGTTGTTGTTGTTGTTCTGTTAAAAAAAAAAAAACCCAAAACCCTAACTAGTGCTACAGTTAGTATCAGAAATGGCTGTAGGTGATAGAGCGCTGAGAAAATGGGCATCTAGGATTGGTGACGTAAGGGTCCAGTTGACATCAGAAGGTGAAGCAGTTCATGGGATGCCCTGGTGGAGCATTTTCTTCCATTCTTGTCGATGTTCATCTGAAATGAAAAGCCACTGAAGGCAAGCTTCCTGCTGTAGACCAATATGAAGGACAGAAAGGATATTAGAATGTTATGGGGTGCCTGGCTGGCTCAGTCAGTTAAGTGTCTGACTCTGGACTTCAGCTCAGTTCATGATCTCACAGTTCATAGGACCGAACCCCGCATTGGGCTCTCCTCTGGCAAGATGGAACCTGCTTGGGATTCTCTCTCTCCCTTGCTCTCTGCCTCTCTCTCAAAATAAATAAATAAAAATTAAAAAAAAAAGAATATCAGAATGTGAGATAGACTGGTTATTTCTAATCGCATGAAAGCTTAATGAAAGAAATCAAAAAGCTCAAGGTTTTGAACTCAACCCAACGCATAGTGTGCGGTCGGCTGCCTCCAGGGTGGCCTCACTGATCCTCATCTTCTGATATTCATACCTTGTATGATCCCCTCCCCTTGAGTGTGGGCTGGATTTGTTGACTCATTTCTAATGAATGGAATATGGCAAAGGTGATGGGATGCCACTTCTATGATGAGGTTATAAAAACATCGTGGCTTCCATTTTGGGTGCAATCTCTTCCTCTCTTGGATGGCTCACCTGGAAGGAGCCGAGTGACGTATCATGAGGCAACCCTGTGGAGAGTCCCATGTGTTTAGGGACCAGGCCCTGTCGACAACCACAGGAGTAAGCTTGGATGCAGACTCCTCCCGCCAACCCAAGTGAGTCTTTTGATAAAGGCAGAGCTCGAGCCCACAGCCTGACTGAAATATCACGAAAAACCTTGAGCCAGACACCCTTAGCTGAGCCACTTGGATTCATGACCCACAAGAAAGCTACGAGGTAATAAATATTTGTTGCTTTAGGCCACTGAGTTTTGGGTAATTTGTTACACAGCAATAGATAGCTAATACAGATGTCTTTGAAGACGAAGTTGTTTCTTTGGTCGTCTTCAAAGAATCCCTTACCTGTGGTAGCCACGGGGGAGACACAGCTGAAAACTGAATTCTGAATTTGATTTTTCAAGATGATGGGTTATAAAAGTCCCCCCCTGCAGAGGGTCCCCAAATACTCAGGTGGACAAGAGGAATGTCCGCACATCTCTTTGCTCAGCCAATCCAGCGCTCGCGCAGTGGGTTCCTGAATCAAGTGGCCATGAAAGCAGGAGGGACAGGGGGTCCCACGGGCTCTAAAACTGAACTGAGCTTTTGGGTTTCCCCAGCTACTTCCCAGCGGAAAGAAAATTGAGTACAACACCTTACCCCATGGGCACCTAGCTGACCTAGAGGCAGGTTTTATTTTTTACCCCTTCTGCCTTTGAGGAAAAAGGGATTCGTTCTAGATTTATATGTATTCTCGACATCTATTCTAGATTTAAATTTGTCTTGTTTTCCTGCCGTGCTTCCACGTGGAACACAATCCCGATTATTCACCATGATAGTGTCTTCCACCATATGGCTCCTGTTCGAGGAACTCACTTTACAGCGAGCAAATGAAGGCAGGGAGCTGATACGGATGACGTTTTAAAATGTAGGTTCCGTTATTAGTCAGGGATGGTGAGGCCAACAGATCGGGAGACAATTGCCACCGAAAAGACAGCTTGTTTCCTACAGCCCCCCAAACCATGGGATGCGGACGGGGCGTCACACGGGGATGCACCAGGGTCAGCCAGGAGACAGAGAGCAAGAGCGAAATCATCGTTGACGGTCTTTCTTGTGGCCTCCTGTGAGGCAGGATAAGAGGGCTCACTCAGGATTGGCTGGTTTGAATGATTTCAGCAAGCTCTGAGGTATAGGGGTTGTCCCTAGTTGTCTGACGCCTGGCTCTGAGATGACCAGGGCAGGGGAAGCCTGGCCTGTAATGGAACAGCCAGATATAAGAGGCGGGGCTTGGGGGGGTGGGGGGAGTGGAGTGTGGGCTCTGGGTTGGTTGGCTTGCGTATGAAAAGGACCTCAGAGACTAGTCTTTTACTATCTCTAAAAACTAGCTAATTTGGCAGGAACAGTCTCTTCGGGGTCAGTAAGTCTTCAAACGTCAAAGTGTCAGAATACCCAAAATAAAAAAGGCATGACGGGTACAGATAGCAATCTCTGCCCCAGCATGCATCCTTTTCCCTAGACAGTCTTGGAGTACATACAAATTAATGTGTTAAAGACTCAGTTAATTACAGCGCCGGGGAGACATTGCACGAAGTTGAAGTTTCCTCGTATAGGATGTAGTATACGCTTTTTATCACTATTCTTTTTTTCACAGCCAGAATACAAGAATCCAGATACCACGGGGTAGAAGTGGGGGTGGCTTCTTGTGCTATTACAGTTAGTGACTTACTTGCAAAATGTTCAGGTCTTATCTCCAGGCCTCTAGGCATTCCTGGATTAGAGTTGAAAAAATAAAAAAGGGAGTTCATTCCCTGGGGTCACGGTGTTCATTCTGTTGATCTGGAAGTTAAGATTGCCACCAAGTTTGTGACCTTCCTCATGCCATGCAATGGAAGGCAATCAATGGCAGGATGTTGGATTCTGACCATCAAAGGAAAATGAACATGGGTCAGTATGAATGGAGCCAGGCAGTCCCTTAGGAAGCTTCCCTACACTGTCCTGTTGAGCTGTAAAAAACAGAAGGCGTTGGCAACTTATACCATCAAAAAAACAAAAACAAAAACAAACCAAGGGGCAAGAGCATTTAGGAAGCAAAGTCTGGGTCACTTAGTAATAGCCTCAGCCAATTGAGGTCATAGCTGAAGGCAGAGAGAAAATGGAATGAATAGTAGAAAAAGAAGTTGTAAATTCCAGCTCGAGGCTTATGACCAGTTGTAGACACGAGGACTATAAAAAAAACTAGCCACCTTGTCTTTCATGCTTTTCCTTCCCATTTCCTCTGCTGTCTCTCAGTAGGATGTCAGTGTTGCCCAGACGCACAAGATATTTTGGAGGGAAAGGTTGGAAGATGGTTTCATTCATAGTAAGGATGGTTAAGTAGGTGCATGTTAGCCTGTCATCTTAAGTATGAGGAAAAGAATAGGAGAACTACCATTAAGATCCCAAAAGTATCGACTGGGGCACATAAGTATGAGCAGGGGAGGGGCAGAGAGAGAGGGAGACACAGAATCCCAAGCAGGCTCCAGGCTCCAAGCTGCCAGCACAGAGCCTGATGCAGGGCTCGAACTCGTGAACCGTGAGATCAGGACCTGAGCCAAAGTCAAGACACTTAACCGACTGAGCCACCCAGGCACCCCCTAGTGAGAATGGATATTTTTCTCCAACAAATGGCTCTATTCCACTCAAACGGATCCTTATAGTAATTCTTTGAGGGATGTTCTATTATCATTGCTGTCATTTTATTACGAAGAAATGGAGGCACAAAATAGCTCAAGGTCCCCAAGCCAGGAAGCAGGAAGGTAGGATCTGAATTTAGGTGATTTAACTTTAAAGCCCATATTATGGTCCTCTGTGTTATGTTACCTCTACAAATCTAGCAGACCAGGAGTAGAAAAGGAGAGGGAAGAAAAGTGGGGTTAGGAGAAACAGGTGAAAAAAACAGATGCTCCGAGAGTTTAAAACATTTATCCACAGCCCAGACTGTAAGTGACAGATACCAGGTTCAAACACAAATTTATCAATTCAAATCCTGTATTCTTTTCACTGCACCACATTCAAGTTACTAATCATGCTTATTTCAAGTTCGGAGCTTAATTTGAAGGGAAGGCTATAGATCAATTTAAGGGCAGGAGGAATCTTAGCATGGTGGGATCAGCTAGTTACTTCTGATGGTGTTGGAAAGCTTGATGAAAGAAAATAACAAAGTCAAGTTTTAAAGTCTTCACTCAAGGCATGGTTTGAGAACCAGAGAATCGAAAGAGTATTCATTCTCCATCTGGGCACCAATTTGGCAATTAATTTATTAAAGGTATGATTCATCTGCATTTGAAGAATATTAGATGCAATTGAACATGATCTGAATCAGCTCTCTCCACCACCTTTAAGCCCATTTCACACCTGCCTTCATATTGCCATGAATTCCACACAGTTTCTGGTCCGTTATTGGGACTTTTTGTGTTTTCTAGAATTGTTATGTTTAATTAAAAAGAAACTACATTCTGTCCTTCAGAATTCTGTTTAATTAAAAAGAAACTACATTCTGTCCTTCACCTTCATTCAAGGTGAACCTTGAAAAGATAAGGAAATGGATAAGCTCCATCTGCCATCTTATGCTAAAGCATCGTAAGTAGCTTCTTTCTAGTGTAGTCAAGAAAATAAACTTGCCCAGAATACAAATATTTTATTAAAATGCCATGGTTTCTGAGAATGTGAATCAGTGAGATACGTCAGCTAAAAGTATATCCAGTTACTTTTTAAATAGCAATTTGGGCCCTGGTTATGGGTCATAATCCATTGGCATTCGTTCTTTTTCTCAAATTGTCCCTGATTTGACCATGAAGAGAAACGTGAGGTTGGGTCCTCGTCCTTTTGTTAGGTCCCCGTCATTTCTTCAGATCTTCCTTATTTTCTGCCACTTCAAGATGTTCCAGGCTTCTCTGGTACTTACCCTGCCCTAGGACTGGATCTGAGTGGGACAGAAGTTTGGGGCACTAAATCTCCTCATTGGTATTGGGGTGCTTTTGTTTCCCCGCCCTCGTAGCTAATGGAACTAGGACTACATGCACAGTTCCGTACTGAATAAAGAAACCAGTGCAGAAGGGGAAGCTCTTCGTTGAGTGGATATTCAACTAACAAACGTAGAAGAAATGAAGAATGGAAAACCACTGTTTGGCAAACCCCACAGAGATGATCGCTTCAAGGGAGAATCATCAGTGGAGGCTAAAATCAACGGGCAAGAGTATGATGAGAAACAGGAAGTTTACATTACCTCAAGGTGTCTCCCCACAAGCCACTAGTACTTACAAAGAGAAAAATAATCTCTTTGTAGTGAAGGGGCTGGCAACCTAACCAAGTGGTCAAAGTCGCCTCACCAGGAGTGGGACAGGCAAATTGATATTGAGCTCTCCCTAACGAGGCACACTAAATACACACGGGACGTCCGCGGTGTGTCTACCCAGAGTTCAGAATCTGACTCTGCTTACAAAGAAAAAGCAGGCAAGCCCAAATTGAGGAATATCATCCAAAATAACTGGCCGGGACTCTTGGAAAGTGTCCCGGTCATACCAAAGGAAGACCAAAGGACTGTTCCAGGGTAAATGACAACCAAACGCAATGGGTGATCCCAAATTGGATCTCAGATTAGAAAAACCTCATGAGATGCTTGGTGAAATTTGAAGAGCGCCTATAGATTAGATGCCAGTAGCGAATCAGTCTCACCTCCTGATTTCGAGAATTATCTTGTGGGTCAAAGAAAATCTTAACGTTTGGGGAATTGGGATAAGGGCTTTCCCAAACATTCCCTTACTATTTGGCACCTTTTCTCTATATCTGAAATCATTTTAAATGAAGCGCTAAAGTATTAAAAACATTTTAAAATGACGTCCAGAAAAAACCATACAAGAGGAACCAAATGCCTGTTATGAAATGCTGCTGGCTACGTGGTTGATGGCGGCTCAGACCGAGACCAGGGGGGACCCGTGAGCTGTTATGTCCGACCCTCACCATTACTCTTACCAGCTACTCTTTTTTTTATCATTCTTTTTTTTTAATTAATTTTATTCTTTTTTTTTTTTAATTTTTTTTTTCAACGTTTATTTATTTTTGGGACAGAAAGAGACAGAGCATGAAGGGGGGAGGGGCAGAGAGAGAGGGAGACACAGAATCGGAAGCAGGCTCCAGGCTCTGAGCCATCAGCCCAGAGCCTGACGCGGGGCTCGAACTCACGGAGCACGAGATCGTGACCTGGCTGAAGTCGGACGCTTAACCGACTGCGCCACCCAGGCGCCCCTAATTTTATTCTTTTAATTTACATCTAAATTAGTTAGCATAGAGGACAACAATGATTTCAGGAGTAGATTCCTTAATGCCCTTTACCCATTTAGCCCATCCCCCCTCCCGCACCCCCTCCAGTAACCCTCAGTTTGTTCTCCATATTTATGAGTCTCTTCTGTTTTGTCCCCCTGTCTGTTTTTATATTATTTTTGTTTCCCTTCCCTTATGTTCATCTGTTTTGTCTCTTAAAGTCCTCATATGAGTGAAGTCATATGATTTTTGTCTTTCTCTAATTTCGCTTAGCATAATACCCTCCAGTTCCATCCACGTAGTTGCAAATGGCAAGATTTCATTCTTTTTGACTGCCGAGTAATACTCCATTGTATATATACACCACATCTTCTTTATCCATTCATCCACCGATGGACATTTGGGCTCTTTCCATACTTTGGCTATTGTCGATAGTGCTACTATAAACATTTTACCCTCTACTCTTACTTGTGAGTTACACATATCAGCAGCGAAAAGTCAGTCCCTGCATGATCACAGCAGAATCTGGGGGGCTAGACTCTCCAGAAGACCAGGGAGGGGGAGATTTTTACATATCCCTGAGAGTACCCTAGGGCATATTTATTCTAGAAAAGACAGTCCGAAATGTCTTTTTGTGTCCTTTTTGTCCGACAGTGTTTCAAAATATCATTTTGTTTGAAATACTTTTTTTAAAGTTTTATACTAAAAACAAACGTTAATCCCGCCTCCAGC
This sequence comes from Lynx rufus, assembly GCF_022079265.1. NCBI lineage: Eukaryota > Metazoa > Chordata > Mammalia > Carnivora > Felidae > Lynx > Lynx rufus. The sequence goes on from NW_025814840.1 coordinate 16,233,557, forward strand.
TACCAGAAGACTGCTCGCGACATTATAGATTTTGAGGTCATATTGAAACGCACAATCACTGCCGCTATTTTGATGAGCTATCATGTTTTCATTTTTATTTTATGCAGCTTGGCTGCTATGGCCTGGATACGTGGTAATATCTGAAATAAGGGATATCTGGCATAGGTTAGATTTACAATACGAAGAATAAACACTTTTTTTCAGCGTGAGAAAATGTTTTCTGGGTTCAAGTGCTCGTAATAAAATGCAAAATCAGTGACATGGTGATATTATTATCGAATCCCTGAGGGAAGAGATTTTCAGGACTCGGGCTTTAACCCTGATGTCTTGTACAGAACCAGACTCACGACAGGTCCTCAAAGAGATTCGAAAATGATTTAATATTTGCTTGCCCTCAAAGTTCATTTGTTTTGGAATATTTGCCTCTACGTTGGCTTTTTTTTTTTTTTTTTTAACATCTGCCCTGGTTGTTCCTATTGGAATAAATATCTAATGCAACACCAGTAGGAGTCAGTCTTCTTTGAACACTAACTTATTTAATTTAAGTGTCCAAACTTTTTGATTTAACTACCAGACTTTTGGTAGTTTTCAGTGACTGCAACCTCCAGGGAGGGACTCTTGATGAGGTCCTGCTTCTCTGGCCTCTCCTCAAACCCTCCTGGATGGGGCCACGGTTGTCAGACATTCCCTCTTTCTCCAGTAGCTCTATACACACTCAGACTATCATTTTTTAACCTTTTAAAATAGGGGCCATCTGCCACACTGAGTATACTTAATAAAGTCCGCAAGCCAACTGTTAATCTGTAGGACATACACAGGATGTTTAAGATATTTTTGTAAATTATAAACCGTATCGCCGATTTAGCATAGGTACATATTCATGCCCATGTACGTTATGCATACAATTCTGGGTGTATATATGCATACAGCTAGGAACCAAGTGGGGGAAGCTTGCACAGATGACATAGACACTTGGCTGAAATCATAGTGTCTTCGCTGTAATAGGAGCGGTAAAATCCCTGATTGCTCACAAAAGCTCCATTAAAACAAATGTATTTAATAGATTTAAGTGTCTGACACATTTTAACTGTTGGCGACTGGCACTGTAGAATAATAAAAGGCATATTGGATGTGAATTTAAAATACACGAATTCAAATCTGAGTTCTACCACTTTTTTTAATGTTATTTATTTTGGAGAAAGAGACAGACAGAGCGTGAGCGGGGGAGGGGCAGAGAGAGAGGGAGACACAGAATCCCAAGCAGGCTCCGGGCTCTGAGCGGTCAGCACAGAGCCTGATGCGGGGCTCGAACCCACGAATCACCAGATCATCACCTGAGCTGAAGTTGGACACCTAACCAACTGAGCCACCCGGGCGTCCCATAGCTTGACCACTTTTTAAGGAGTCATTTAACTTTTCTGAGTTCCAGTTTTCTGTATCTATAGGATGAAGTAAATAGGCCTGTCTTCCAAGTTCAAGTGCTTTAAAGAGGAAATGGATGTAGCGATTTTTTGTACATGTTTGTTTTATTCAGGCATTCCTTAAAAATGTATCGAGTGCCTCTACATTAATTGCTGGGGACACAGCCATGGGTAGGTGAGAGATTGTCCTGCCAGATGGATAGGAATCTTCTGGTAGAAGGTAGATATCGAACAAGAAGCTTTTATGAGGAGGACCTAACCTGGCCCAGTCTGGGGAATCAGGAGAAGCTTTTTTGGGTTGGTGCCTATGGGGCCGAGTAAGAATTAGAGATGGGGGTGGGAGGACAGAGGAGAGCATTCCAGGCAAAGGGGGACAGCATGTGCAAAGGCCCAGTGCCTTGCCCTCACTGTAGTGACAATGATAATGCATTTATCCTAAACACAATGGGAAGCCAATTGCAATGTCACTGCTGTTGTTTCAACAGACTTTATTTTTTTAGAGCTGTTTTGGGTTCCCAGCAAATCTGAACAAACATTTCAGAGTTTCCAGTTTCCAGCTGTTGTGCCTTCTATGGGCTTTGATAAATGTATGATGTGTACATTCACCATTACAGTATCACACAGAATAGTTTCACTGTCCTGATGTTTTGATAAGGGGAGAAACAGGTTCACAATGGCATTTTAACAAGATCTTTCTGATAGCAGTGTGCAGAATGGTTTGAAAATGGCCAAGAGTCAATGCAGGAAGTTGATCCGAAAGAGAGAAAATGTAAAAATAGACATTCACCACCTTGGGGGTTGACGGCGATGAGAAGACAAACCATCAGGACAAGGGAGGACGACAGGATGAAGGAGAGTAAGACAGGAGCAGAGCCCAACGAGGATGGTGATGGCGGGAGTTGGAGCCCAGCAGGAAGGCAGGCAGGAGGTCCCGCGGAGTTAGGTCTTCCTCTAACAGGAAGTTTCATGACTGCCTTCTGGAACGTTCAAATCATGCTGGCAGTTCACATACCTTGTCTTAGTGAGTACCCTGTGGGTCCACACACTGCGGATTCAAAAGCCCGTCGTGCCTGTGGAGACTTGTGTGATAATTTCACCACTGCTCACATACATTTTCTCCTTGTTTGCTTTTAAGACATTTGGAAAGCTCCTCAGCCTTTCTTAGGTTTGACGCTTCCATCTACTCCCCAGGTCCAGAAAATTGGCCTCAAGAACGATTTTATTCTTTCAGCTTTAGCTTCCCCAGAAAGCCAGGAGGAATGGTAAAGCCCTGCATGAAGGAGGAAGCTCACATTTAACCACGGAGGGGGGGAGAGGATACAACCCAAGACTAGAACTGTCTTCATCTCAAACTTTAGATTTGGCAAGAAAAACCCTAAGGTGGGCAGATAGGTAGAAGGCAACAAATGCAAAGCTTTCGAATAATCCGAAGACTCCCCGAATCACACACCTGCGATGGTGACCATTCATCTCCAGAAAAAAAACACATTAAATTATTAGATGTGAAAAACTTGGCTTTCAGAGGAGGTTGTTTCTTTAACAAGTACTTATAGAGCACCTGCAAATAGAAAGTAGACAAATTCTTTCTTCAGTCTTCCCTTTATTAGATTTCCTAAACTGGGAATAAATACTGGAAGGGAGGGGGTCTTTCCTCTTCCTTCCTTCCTTCCTTCCTTCCTTCCTCATTTCCTCTGTATTTTTTCCCTCTCTTCCTGTCATTTTATGTTATGTTCCCACTCCCCACAAGGCCTAGTGTTCTAATGTGTCTCCTACCTGAAAATATTCAACTGCTCTTTTCTCACCCAAAATATTCCAAAAATGGCCTACAAGGGATTATGCAGAGAGGCCCAGAGGTGAGGTAGAGAAATCTTGAGGGAGTGCTTTCTCAGTGTCCTTGACTTCGTCTCTCCACTCCGCTTTGCCCCAGGTCACCACTGAAAGACCTTTCAGCCTCTCCTTTGTCTTGTGCAGGTGGAGCTATTTGGAAGGGAGGAGGGATCAAGGAGACACGTGTGTCCACCACACTAAATAAATAAGATACGAAGGAAGGATAAAATACTTGCTTTAGCTGTAAAAAGCATGGGACACCAACTAGAAACAGGTTCTGGGGCCCCACCGCTCAATTCAATTCCTGCCTCCTCCAATGATCGACTGTGTGATCTCAGGTACCCTATTTAACTTCTCTGTGCCTCGGATTACCCAAGATGCTTAGAATAAACATGTCGGCCCCATCCGGTTGCAGCAAGGGCAGTGTTGGTCACATGATAAGTAGACCATCCTCACTGCCGCTGGAGAAGGAGAAGCGGTCTGACCCCTTGAGTGAACTGGCCAAGGCAGCACAAGGCAGAATCAGATGGAGGTGCTATGTCCTCTCTCTAAAAATGCCACGCTCTCCACCGTTTCTGCATGAGTGGAAGCCTCCCTGGGAGAGGCTTGGATTCAGGACTCTGCATTCCCTGCAGAGCTTACGCACAGGTGCACATCTCTCTCTCTCTCTCTCTCTCTCCTTTGGACCACCTTGTCCTTATCATGTTTTACTTCTTTGCTTTCCAAAACTGGAATGTGTTTTCAACCAAAGTTCCCCTCAATTAAAAATACCACACAGCACATTTTCCTGGCTTGTGAGGAGTAATTTATGCCATTCACAGAGTAAGCGAAATATGTGGTTAAAATCTTTGAATGGCTCTGTAAGCCGAGTGTCTGCTCATTAGACAAGCAGATACATCGTGTGTCACTCCTCCTTAATAACTCATTCATTAACCACCAGCTCCAGCAATCTGAAATAATTATTTTTTTAGTTTGAATCTTACAAACAATATTAAGGGACAAGAGGAAGTCATGTTAATGGGCTGGTGACGATAAACGTAATGGAATGCTAGACCACCGTGACACAGTTGTGCAAGGCCCACGTACCAAGGTGAAGTGTAACAAGGTGCCCCACTGGCTCTCGAAGACACAATCGGTACAATCAATTTCACCTCACATTTATCTTGTCTTGACAATTATTGAGTCATTAATCTTCGCAGTGTCGAGGCATTGCCATCAATGGACCCGACTAAATGAGTATCCATGGAGATAGAGTGGAGTACACAACCTTGGCAGTGAGAAGCACAACATCGCCTAAGAAATCCATGGGAAATGTAGAGTCAAACCAGTGAGCAGAAAGGAGAGATCAGAAGCTATGGTGCCCCATTCTCATGAGTTCTTCCCACCAAATCAGCTTTGGTTCCTGCTTCCTTTCCAAAGCTCCAGCATGATAAGAACTTCTGCTAGATTAACCACAGGGAGGCTCAGCAAATTGACAGCAAATCAGGGACACCAAAACCCGAAAAACCACGAGCTAGTGTTTTGGGAATAAAACTTGATGTAGATTATTAAAAAAACAAAGAAACAAACAAAAAAACCCACCTCTAAGTCATCAAATAGAATCACATGCCATTTCTTCCACTATATTTTAATCACAGTTGGGAGGTCGGGGGGTTTGTCACCTTATTTTATGTGCATAGAACCTATGGAAGCTAAACATGGCCCCAGGGAGAATGGAATGGATGTCAGAATGAGCAGAGGGGCAGAGCAATGATGGCCAAGGTTTGGGTGAATACTTAGGATTACTATTGTTCCAAAAGGATATTTATTAAGGCACCAAGCCTGCCGTGTGTTACGATGGTGTCACATCTAATGGGAAGATCCCCATTAGACAGTATTCTAGATATTATTATGAGCTAGATCCTCTAAAGACTTGCCATCTAGACAAGGTCATCCCATCCTTCACTTACAGGCCCCCCAAAGGTGCTCTTTACCCAGAGGTGTATGGTAGGTGGGCCATTTTTCCTGTTCCTTGCCTCCACCCAAAAGGATGAGTTATTTCTAGGCACACAGTCCAAAGCAGTGAACTCCCAACTTTTCTGATTGTGTATCCCTATTAGTAAAAACTGTTTGAGTGTGGGGTCCCCATGTATTAGTCTAAATGTAAACAAATATATTACGTTATGGACATTTGTTCAAAAATAGAAAATGTAAACACAACGGGGAAAAAGGAAATGAACCATTTCAACTCCTCCACCTTCTGGTTTAGTTCCTGCAGAGACCACAGAGGCCATAGGTTTGGGGGGAGGGGGGAGTCATCAGACTGGACATGGGCTCTGCTGGGGCTCCCACTGTTTGAAGTCTGGCATTCACCCCCTGGGGTAGGAAGGACAGCAGGGAGAGTTGGGGACGAGGGGAGGTGGCTGCCAGGGTCCTCCATGGAGCAAGGCCCTAGAAGGGGGACTGAATGCCTCAAAGCAGATGCATTTAACTGGATCTGGTGTCATCACAGATAATGGGATTTGGGGAGGAGAGACACATAACTTCTGGAAAAATGAATCACATAACCCATGGAAATATTTGCAGACTGATCTCTCTCCACCACGAGATGCTCCTGAAAAGCATTTCCTTTTGCACTGTTAAACTGTCACCTCCACACTGTGCGCACATGCATTCTCCTGTGTGCATGTTTTGTTTTGTTTTAAAAACTTAACATCTTACTGACAATGATGTCATCACCAAATATTCCCCAGATTTGGACCACTGGTCTTTTCTTGTAGGTGAAAAATGTCTAACTCACCATTGAACTTTACAACTCCAATCTATTTGCCCTGAGATTACTTATGAACTTTTAAGAGGTGTAAATTATTTTCATGGTCATTCCCCCACCCCATTACAAAATATTACAATGAGTCTCTTTTCTAAGCCAGTATCTGTGGGACTATAGACAAAGATCTTGCCTTTGCCCAAACTCTAGCCAGGCTCCTCTGAGCTTGTCAAATAGGGCTCAATCTGGGCCTATACAAACATGAATAAAGACGGCTTCTAACAGCTCAAGGCCACATCCATAGGATGACCTTAACCCCCCTTGCAGTGCCTGCCGGAGAAGACTCAAGGTTGCCATAAGACGTTACTATTTGTTCCCTCTAAAACCTGAAGATAGGGCTCCTGTCTTCCATTTTCTGTGGGAGGGGAGAGGTCTCGCTCGGTAACTGGCAGTTAGCAAACCCTGATGGGTTTCATATGAACCAACCCCCTCCTTTCAGTTCTTTGTAATTTTTCCTCTCCCCGACTCTACCTCCTGGCCCCCTGTTCAGCCCCACCTCTCTTCCCTCATTTTCCCTTTAGAATACCCAGTTGCCTATGTACACGTTCAAGTGGAGTTCAGCTCCCTATCACAGTAGTATATTACTGATTAAAATCTGTCCTTACCACTTTAACTAGCATCCGGCTTTGTCTATCTTGGACACTGTTTAAGCCAAAAATAAGTTAACTTCAGTGGATCACAACATAGAAAAAATAAATAAACCCAGGAGATTTCTACCATCCATCCCGCTGCCGTGTGGATTTCCAGGGAGGGATAATTGTCTGATACAGACTGAGCCAAGATGCCAATATCGATCTACATATAAAATATCAGTAAGGCTTAATTTCCTCGTTATGTTCATTAGCCAAAAAATTCATGTAAATTGACCGTCTAGTATTTTCCTTCTGCACTCCCGTGGACCATCTTGCCCATCCACCAGCGCACACACCATACTTTCAGGCCCAGTGGTCTGAAGAGCAAACTTCTGTGCAGAGTAGCCAAATTAACATTCATGCCCCACGGACCACACCTCATAGGAGATGGATTCCATACGGGGTGATTCAGACTTTACCCCAGTTAGCCCTGGCCCAGAAATGCCAAGCTCTTTCACGGGCATGGCATCATCAGTACAGATGGTATTCCCATCTGACAAACAGGGCTTTCTTGGATCCACTGGCACTGTGCCCAGTAGATGAAAAACGCAAGCAGGACAGATTCAAGCCACTGTTGTCTTCTTAAAATAAGCAATTCATTTTTTAGGGAGTGAGAGCTATTTTTAATAGCATTAGTTACTTGGCAGCTGTTTCCAAAATGGCTCCCACAATTCTAAGAAGCTGTGATTCATCCTTTGGCCTGGCAAGGTCCCGGGTACATGGAAATTCCAGCAGGAGTTATAAATGTCACTTTTCATGCTCAGAGCTCACAAAGTCCTCTGTAGAGCCAAGAGTGAGAGTCGGCAAATTCCCTAACAATGGCAAACAAGAGCCAGTATTCAGCTGGGGGCTGGTCAAACACTCTTGTGTTACCCAGTGTCCTGTGGGAATCACAGACGTTAGGGACAGGAAAGCCACTGAGGTCTTTGAGTCCGGTCTCTGTGGTCTGGATAGAACTAGTTCCTCACGGCTCTTGTTCTGGCGGGCATTTGTCTTTGCATTGGCTTGCATTACTTTTTTTCTTTTATTTTTATGACATAAACATATTTTAGAAAGTGATACAGCATGGGTAACTTCTTTTGGGGTTTTGAATATTCTGATGATTTTTATTTGCTTTTCATATTTAGCATAAAAATTCTTAAACAGTACAAAAGCATGGAGAGTGGGAAGCAAAAGTCCCCCCCGCCAACAAAACCTTCCTCCCTCACATTTTGCAGTTATCGCTGCTGTAATTTGTCTTGTTTTGCTTTTTGCGTGTGAGTTCATTATGCCATATGGAAGACAGATAAGGTGACCATTGTTACCAATTTGTTAGAGATTTTCCAAGCTTGTATATGCATGCACATATATTTGCATATTTAATAGACTTCTGTTTATGTTTTTAATGGGATTATACTCGTGCGTATTGATCTGCAGTTCCTATTTTTAACTTGGCCTTTCTTTCCACGTTGGCACAATTGCCTTTATAAGGGTTGCATAGCATATCTTTTAGGGAAGCATCATAATCTATTTAATAGCCTCCTATTAATGGAAATTCGGGTCGCTCCAGGTTTTGACTATGACAGTGTGGGACAATAAACACCTTAACGCTCAGCAATCTTAGCAGGTTGGTGAATGTCTAGCCAAGAGATCATTGGCGCGAGAACCGTAAGTGCACTATATCTAAATATCATCCAAAAGCATTTGGAGGAAATTTCACCTTTATGGCCCCACCAACCGTCATCCCTGGGAGCACTGAGAATTATGTTTAATTTGCTTTTAATTTTTAAAACACACATGACAACAAACCCTACCATCGTAAACATTTGTAAGTGCACAGTTCCATGGCATTAACTACCTCCGTACTGTTGCGCTCCGTCACCACCCTCCATCCACAGAGCTCTTTCGTCTTGCATAAATCAGACTCTAACTATCAAGCATGAACTTCTCATCCCCTCTCCCACAGCTCTTGGCAACTCCCATTCTGCTTTCTGCACCTACGGCTTGTATTCTTCCAGGAACCTCATATGAGAGGAATCGTACAGTATTTGTCTTTTTGTACCTGGCTTATTTCACTTGGCATCCCTGTCCTCAGAGTTCATCCATGTTGTAGCCTATGTCAGAGTTTCCTTCCTTTTTAAGGCTGAGCAATATTCCATCGGATGGATGTACCACATGTGTTTTCCATTTATCCATCCATGGACACTTGTTTAACGCATTGGAATACTGACCTCACTGGAAAGCATCTGATTCTTGCTTTCAGCTCAGGTCGTGATCTCACGGTTCGTGGTTTCGAGTCCCATGTTGGGCTTCGTGCTGACAGCATGGAGCCTGCTTGGGATTCTCTCCCTTCCTCTCTCTCTGCCCCTTCCCACTCACAATGTCTCACTCTCTCTCAAAATAAATACAAAAACTTAAAAAATAATACTAAGGTGGATAGATCTGAGAAAAACATACACCAGGCAATCACAGGTTTATCGTCCCACTGCCTTCCCTAAGCTCCGCCCTTTTCCCATAAAAGTACCTTAGGCAAACTCCTTCCCATTGGAGAGGCCATCACCACCCTCCTCACCGAACAAGGGGATTCTGCCTTCACCTCAGGCCCACGTGGTGGGCATAGCTCCTGCCACTGAGTCAGAGGAATGCATCTGGGACATTGTCAATACGTAATAAGAGGTCACTGAATGGCGTGATTATCCTGGTATTGTATTCTTGTGCATTTCTTTTTAAATTTCCATGAGACTTCGCAGCAAAATGTAAGAAATGCAAAGGACCTGCAGTTAAATTTGGAGCCCGCTGCCTGTCTTCAGAGGGATGTTGTGGGTTTCAGCTACCCATGGCTTTGTCAGGTTAGATTTGGGGAACTCATTTTGTCAAAATTCCTGTGGGACTTTTGTCTGAATAACTCATACTGATTTTTTTTTTAAGTAAAACCTCCCCTCCCAAATAGTTATAGTTATATAACACAGACTCTTGGTTCCTTCTGACTTAGTGCCCCCAAACTCCCGACCCCACCTCATGGTCAGACTCAGAAATGGCAAAAGTGAGATGAACTATAAATTATAAATGTAACCCAGCTGCCGTGAGATGGAAAACAATAAATCTGACTTTCCAATAAAGCAAAGAACATTATTTTTTAGTTATAACCGAGTAGAAATAGAGTGCTACTTAATTATTTTTATTGTCCCGAAAGCTCAGGCTTTTCTATAGATACTGCCCCCAAGTCATTTTGTTTATTTTTTAAAAGTTTATTTATTTATTTTGAGAGAGAGAGACAGAGACAGAGAAGCAGAGAGAGAGGGAGAGAGAATTCCAAGCAGGCTCCGAGCTGTCAGCACAGAGCCCGACGCGGGGCTCGAACTCACAAACGGTGAGATCATGACCTGTGCCGAAGTCAGATGCTTAACTGACTGAGCCACGCAGGCACCCCATCCCCAAATTCCTTTTAACAGCACCCTGAAATTAACAAAGTACATTAGGGCTGAGAGGACCATCGAGGCTTTGAGCAGCCCCTGGCACACTGCATGCAGCCAGTAGGTAACTACGTGCTGAAGAAAAAGGTGAAATGTGGACCACGTCATGTTACAAACCACAAAAGCGATTTATTCTGCAACTCTGTTGGAACCTCCATATTTAAAGCCACAGGCTTTCCCACGTATGCATTTTGCCAGAACAGAAGACCTTGAAGTAATTACATTAGTTGATCAGAAACCATTTAGAAAAGATATTCATAGGAAAGAGCCCCCCCCAGCACACTAAAGACATTACTTCATATAGTTTACATACAACTGTTCAGAAATGTATCTAGCACCAAAAACGGTACACAATTACACCGCATTTTCTCACAGATGGCTTCCTGTTCTTTCATAATTTTTTTCCGGTTACCATTTTAATCTCTTATTATAAAGTTTTCTTAGAAAAGCTGACGGCCCTTCTTTCAGGGAAATTAACTTTTTTTTTTTAAAGGGTACAGGCTAAAGGAAATTAAGAACTTCCTGGTGAAATGACAAGTATTTATTTAGATCCATGGATCCAAAAGAAATCTGGAAATAACACTGAAAATGGTTTTCAAGGTCCACCAGTGCTGGCCAGCCTGAGGTAGGCAGAAAGCAGACAAAACTGCTGGATAGGAGCCTGCCAAACGATGACTTTGCAAAGTCGTCCCAAAGACAGTGGCCCTTGCACACAGAGCAGAGGCAGGAGAAGGAAACGGGGGCAGAATAGAGGCAACAGGACTTGGGCTTCTGTGGCAGCGCTCCTACAAGCCAAGTGCTGAAAAGAAAAGAACTCTGCCCAGCCAGCGGATTTTTGGTGGCAACGGACTCATCGACACAGCAGTGAAATGACCAAGAAATAGGCAGGCGCTGCCCACTTTTATACCCATCTCATTTTGTCTCCATTTCGGAGCAGCTAACATTTTCACCAGTAATCGGTTACAGGCGATTATGAAAATGGACTCATAGGCTTATGTTTTTATATACGTCATGGATGGATCAAGGCACTCTTTAAGACAGAAAGAAGAAATCAAATAAAATAAAACAGGCAGGTAGGTCCTCTTTATCTCCAGAGTAACAGTCTTTGGGGGAACCATAATCCACAAAGAAAGCACATCACAGTGAAACCTTGGCTTGCGAGCATAATTCGTTCCGGAAACACGCTTCGAATGCAAAACACTTGTATGTCGGGGAGCCTGGGTGGCTCAGTCGGTTAAGCGTCCGACTTCGGCTCAGGTCACAATCTCGCGGTATGTGAGTTCGAGCCCCGCGTCGGGCTCTGTGCTGACTGCTCGGAGCCTGGAGCCTGTTTCAGATTCTGTGTCTCCCTCTCTCTCTGACCCTCCCCCTTTCATGCTCTGTCTCTCTCTGTCTCAAAAATAAATAAAAACGTTAAAAAAAATTAAAAAAAAAAACACACTTGTTTGTCAAAGCGAATGTCCAGAACCGTTGGCTCAGTTGTGATCATGTGATGTTTGGTGTCACGTAGCACTCGTATTACAAGACATCACTCGTTTATCAAGCTAAAATGTATTGGAAATGTTTGCTCAGCTTGCAGAACACTGACAGAACAAGTTACTCCCAATCTAAGGTTTTACGTACATCCCATGAGGACGGTTGGGCAGCGGGGCCCTGCGTGGTCAGCAAAGTCCACTGAGGAGGTCACACAGTGCGTGGAATACCTTCTGTCCCTATGCGGGTCCTTCACGGATGTGGCTCACTCTCTCTGGTTCTCCCAAAGTGAAGGCTTCAGCTACATCTTTGCAAGAAGGGAGAAGTGTTTGTTTTCTTACACCCTTCAGTGTCCTGTGCGTGCATGTGCTTGGGTGTGGGTCTTGCTTCCCTGCTTTCATCAGGAGACTTGGGCTCACCAGGAGACGGGGGAACAACAGCCCAAGTGGCCCTCGGAGGAACAACAGCCCGACTGGCCCGCGGGGCCAGCCCAAGGAAATAAACATGGCGGCACTTCCGTGCAGTGATCACATCATGATGACGAGACACGGCTCTCAATGGCAATAGCTGAAAATGGCAGGTTTGGGAGGCAAGAGCCCACACGAGAGGGAGAGAGGTGGGTCTGAAGGCCCAGCATGGCAACCCCGGTGACAGTAATTACGGTTAAGTTCCTTGGAGGGAGAGGGTAACTAATCTAAGTTGCTGGCACAGCGAGTCAGACGCCTGCCTCCCACCCTCCTCTTTCTCCCAGGATAATGGGAAGGGATTTCAGTCAGCGCTGGTAGCACGGCTCGGCTCACGAGGCCTCCTGTGTGCCTCACAGACGCTTGCCAGCCACCGGGCGTGGGGTCTGGCTGAACAGGAGGAGGAAGGCTCCGTCGTGCTGGGCCTTTCAGAAGCTGACCTCTAGGGAGCTCACCCCGCGGGGCAGTCAGCGGCGACTGATGCTGTGGGGCAGCGTGACCCCAAGGCCTGGAAACTGGCTCTGTGTGTTTGCTCAGGCCCCCGGCCAGCACGACGGAGGGGCCTTCTGAATGGTGATCTGTTTCTCTTAAGTTTTTAGTTCCGGATGGCATTTGCATCTCAGAAGCGTATCGTGTTAGGTGTTCCGGCATCCGGGGCCATGTAGACTCTGTTGAGACTGCCCCACCCGGGGTTAGCAGGTTCCTAGGAGGGTAAACAGCTGACCTGGGAGCAAGGGTTTCAAATACAAGCTACCAATGTTTTGGTCCACACCCCACCTCCATTCGCTATGGGGCTCTCACTCCGGGCCATAACTCCCCTACGCTAATCGCCCAGAGCCAGGCCCAGACAATCAAGGGGTGGCCTTACACCCAGGGTCTGCAGAAATTATCCAACGCAACCAATTTTGAGCCTCTGCACCTGTCTCACCTGTTCCTTCCCATGGAAACCACACTGTGGGCCCTTGCCCACATTTTACTCCGGCTCCCGCTGCCTGCTGTCTGCCCCTGGCGCCTCCCTGTGTGCCCCCGAGGGCCTGGTGTCGCGTGCCCCGTCCACCTAGGAACCGTAACAAACTATCTTTTCTTTTTTACTTTTTTAAAGTGTGTTTCTTGGGAGAGAGAGAGCCTGAGTGAGCGAGGGAGGGGCAGAGAGAGAGGGAGAGAGAGAGAAAGAATTTTAAGCAAGCTCTACCCTCAGCCCAGAGCCGGATGCGGGGCTCAATCTCACGAACCAGGAGCTCGTGACCTGAGCTGAAATCAAGAGTTGGACGCTTAACCGGCTGAGCCACCCGGATGTCCCCAAACGATCTTTTCAATGGCAATTATTTCCTGATTCATTGGCCTTGCTGTACCTCATTTTTTAATCAATACACTATATTTTAGAATAAATATCAGCCAAAATATGTCCCCGAGTGTTTCCACAAGAGTTGAGCGTAGTCTCGATGTACCTTAGGTTCAAAATCTGGGCCTCCACACAGCCAACAATGGCAAAAATCCAAAACCAAAACAAAACAAACAACAAAAACAAATAAACAACAACAACAAAACCAGGGCCAGTAATCAAGGCCCAGCACCCAAAAGGGGCCCAGGGCACATCAACGTCCAACCCTGTGAAGGGTGTTCTGTCTCTCCTGCAGGAACCCTTTTACCGATGGGGTCCAACTTTCTCTTAATGGTCCTGGGCTCCTAAGCAAAATATTCCAACTTTTTTTTTTTTTAGTTGACTTATTTATTTAGAGAGAGACAGTACGAGGGGCAGAGGGAGAGGGAGACAGAATCCCCAGCAGGCTCCACAGTGTCAGCGCCGAGCCTGATGTGGGGCTGGAACTCACGAACCATGAGCTCATGACCTGAACTGAAACCAAGAGGCTGACGCTTAACCGACTAAACCACCCAGGTGCCCCAAAGGCTTTTATTTTTAATACTAAAAAGGTATATCATTATTTTCAAATATACTTAGATGAATTCGTTGTTTGGTTCACTACTGCTGCTTTGGACGTTTTCCAGTCCATTTGGACGCCCTTGTGATAGTCGCCATGGCTCTTAGTTGGATTTTCAAACGCACCAGACGCGCTACAGAGCTGCCTCCTTCCCTTCTTCCTCCCCCTGCTTTTGCTGTGTTTTCTTCCTCACATTTCTCACATTCTGAAAACTCTAAACAGTGGGGGAAAGGGCAGAAAATCCTGAAACACACATAGAAGTGGCCCCTTCCTAGAGTAGTTGTTATTAGGTCCCATGTTTGGTTTTCGTTAAAAAAAAACAAAAATAGAAGAAATAAAACATTGGCAAGTAAAACTACAGATTCTTCTGTCTGCTGTTCCAGGCCGGTCACCTCCCTTCTTCCTAAAGCTAACCACTGTTCCCAGTTTGGTGTCTTTCTAGCCCAGTTTTTATTCCTTTGCATCGCATACACATGAATCCTTGAACAAGATGAGCGTCGTGCTTTATTTAAGCTTTCACATAAATGGTCTCATGCTGCTGGCAGTATTCTGCAGCTTGTTTAGTTGTTAAAGATCTACCCGTCTATCTCATCTCTTTCCGCAGCTTTTGATGATGATACTGTGTTCCAGCAGATGAATTGCCACATTTATTCAGACAGTCCTCCACTGATTCTGCAAGGAACATCTTTCCGTGTGTCTCACAGGCAGATATGCCGGGGTTAACTCTGGCATATTCACAGACCTCGAGTGTGCTGGGTCAGAAATGATGCACGCTGTGAAATTGACGGAAAGCCTGTCAAATTTCTCTCCAAAGGCGTGGTCCGGGTCATGTCTTCGCCCACGGAATCTCGGCAAGATTCTGTCTACTGGGAGCAGGCTGTTGGGCCTCCGAAGTTTGTAGAAAAGCGAGAGAGAAAAACAAATGGGTTTGTTAAACTCCGAAGTTTCATGAAAGAGTGGCACAGAACACGAACAAGTTACTAATAGTACTGTTTCTTACAGAAACTTGGGCCCGGATGCAGTGCCCATCGGGTTTGGAGTTCTACAAACGTTTGGCGTCCACGGCATTGCCTCCGACTCTTATTCACAACCGTGTCGCCAATGTCTGCCTTTCCATCCTTTCTCCTTTCAGGAAAAATCCTTTCTTTTCCATTCTCTATGTCCCCTGTAACATTTGCATGACCTAGTTCTTGCAACTATATACAGCAGTGACTATTTTAACTCCTGGCCACTCAGTGAAGTGGGCATAATAATATCTGGAGTGAATTGATAACTTTTTTGGCATATGTGTCTACATGAATTAGATCCAGCCAGAGAGCTTATATTAAAGAGCGTCTTCATAACAAGGGCCAGAAGCTTTTGATTTATGGGTCTCTAGCTCTCTGTTTAATAGGTTTTTGTTTGGGGGGGAGGGGGCACCTAGGTGGCTCAGTTTGTTAAGCCTCTGACTTCGGCTCAGGTCATGATCTCACAGTTCATGGGTTCGAGCCCCACATTGGGCTCCGTGCCTGGAGCCTGCTTCAGATTCTGCGTCTCCCTCTCTCTCTGCCCCTCCCCCACTCACACTCTGTCTCTGCCTGTCTCTCTCTTGACAATAATTGAACATTAAAAAAAATATATTAAAAAAAAAAAAAAACAAAGTGTCCTACCAAGCCCCAAGATAGCTCAACCCGGGGAGGATGGGAGAGAGTAGGTGGTTTTAAGGCTCTCATGGGGATGCTTAGCTGATGATCAGCAGTGGTCAGCAGTCTGGCTGTAAGGTCTAAAGTAAGATCAGAAAGCTCAGGGTATGATTAGTCAAGATGGAGAGGGAATGAGAGTCAAGACCAGACATGAGCCAGCTTCGCCCAAGGTATCAGCAAGAGTCCCAGCATCAAAGATGGCATGATATACGTCCACGTCAAGGTTTCTCTTTTGCTCTTTCTTCTTTCTTTCTTCCCTTGCCTATGGACATGCTCTCAAACAACCGGAATGGGTAAACCACGTGGGCCAACATGGTAAAGGAAGACTGCTGGGCAAGGGAGATGGGCAAGGAAATGGGTTAAATGGGTGATGGGCATTAAGGAGGGCACTTGTGATGAGCACTGGGTGTTACATATAAGTAACGAATCGCTAAATTATACACGTGAAGCTAATCTCACACTCCGTGTTAAGTACCTAGAATTTAAAGAAAAACTTCAAAAGGGGGAAAAAAAAAGAAAGATTGCTGGGCGATGATACAGCAAAGCTAGGTTGATGTGCTGTATTGTACTGATTCATTCTCGGATGATGAGAACTTATTTCTTGTTTCCAGTTTTTCAAGATCTCGGACATATTGAGGTTAGGACAATCGAGGACTTTACCAACAATTGGTAATATCTTACATTTGCCTAACACTTTTAACTTCTCAAGGTGCTTTACATCTATTTTCTTCTAGTATTTGCTCTCTAGCTCCAGGAAGTAGCTCTTTTTTTGTAGATGGACAAAAAGAAGACACAGATGATGATAAACATTATCCAAAACTCAGGGATGCAAACCCAGCCTAGAATCTTCGTCTCCTAATTCCTCATGCTCTCCTAAATTGGACTGTGCTCCTGGTAGAAGATACAGGAAATATTTTTTTATATCTAATATCTAATTTGATGGTTTCAAACGTTTAAACTTGCAGCATCATATTGTCAAATAAAATCTTATATGGGACTCAAATATGTAAGACTTAAAGTAGAAGTATCTCAGATTGGCATAGAGTGCCTGAAACTTCTTCCAGTTCTCCCCTTCTTCCCATAAACTTCTTCCAAACTCCTTGGAAGTCAGTTTGGAAACCACCAATGAGTTCCATTCCATTCATTTGCCAAATGAGGAAATAGCCGGAGAGAAGTCACTGGGATATGCCTCAGATTGCCCAGCTGAGTACAGGAAGAATTGGCATGAAGTCCTGTGGCTCTGGATTCTAAGTTCATTAGCAAGTATTTATTATTGCTTGAGTTTTTCATAGTCTTCCATATCAAAACAGCTATCAGAAGCTGTGTTCTTGTTTAAATTCTTTTATTCTCCTGGTTTCATTTGTGTTTTGGTTTTTTGTTTGTTTGTTTGCTTGTTTGTTTGTAGAGCAAAGTTGAACATATAAATAAAGCAAATTATTTCACAGTTCACTCTTCTGGTTTGTTGGCAGAATTCTTTTCAAGCATTAAGGCAATCGCATGGGTAAGTTACCGTAGATAATATAAAATACACTTGGCAATATGAGCCCATCAGTATCGACACGTAGAACAGAGAAAAATTTTATCAAGGAAAACATCGCAGAGTGATGTCAGCAAAATGGGAGAGTAGGTGGTTCCAAGCGTGCATCCCTCCACAGAAAGAGTGGAAAGCAAGCATAGCTGCCAGAACGAACTTGGACAGAACTCTGGAAAACAGTCAAAGTTTTTATTGAACCAAGTGAATGCTGACTAACAAAAAGGCAAGTTTAAATGGTAGGAAAGCTTTGTGGCATTTTTTGGTCCTTACTCTACCCTCTCCCCAGCTCAGTAAATGTTTCAAGCTTAAGATAGGATGTATGCTAGGAAAAGACATAAAACAATCCTAAGCTTTCCACTTTAGTTGAGATCTCTGCTCAGTGAACACAGAAAATGAAGACTGAGGCAGAGTTCTAAAAGCATATGGGTAAGTGTCAAAAGGGTGTATCAGCACACAGCCATCCATCTGCAAGACCAGGAGAGGTGGAATGGGAGTTTTGTCTGAATTTAATTTTTTGTTTTGTTAAAGTTTTGATTTGGGGGTTGGTTTTGCTTTAGCTCCTGGTATTCAGGAAAATCTCCATAAAAACCCTAGCTGAACTCTAGCTAAAGGAACAGAATTTTCTGGGACCACACACAACAAAGAATATAGGCTTTGTAAAAACAGCTTGAAAGAATCACTAAAGAAACAAATGGCTATAGCCTCCAATAATCAAAAAGAGCAAATCCCGAGGAAGGGAGAGGTTCTGGATTCAAGGGTTACAATATCATATACTCAAATGTTCAGGTTTCAGCAAAAAATTATAAAGCATACAAAGAAACAGAAAAACCTAGCCCATTCACAAGAAAAAAATTGGGGTGCCTGGGTGGCTTGGCCAGTTAAGTGTCTAACTCTTAGTTTCAGTTCAGGTCATGATCTCATGGTCTTGGGATCAAGCCCATGTCAGACTGCACACTGAGCAGGGAGCCGACTTGGGATTCTCTCTCTCTCTCCCTCTCTCTCTCTCTGCTCTTCCCACATTCATGCTCTCTCTCCTCAAAATAAATCAGTAAACTTTAAACAAAAATGAAAAACAAATTGACAGAAACAATCTTTGGGGAAGCACAATCATTGGACTTACTATACAAAGACTTTAAGTCAAGTGTCTTAATTATTTTCAAGGAGTTATAGAAAATCATGGACTAAGAACTAAAGGAAATCAGAAAAACAATATACAAACAAAATGAGGATATCAATAAAGGCATAGACATTTTAAAAGGGAAATGACAAGTAAAATAAACTAGAGGTTTTTTTTTAATTAGTCAGCACTCTCTAGAAAAGGAGAGAGGCTGAGAAGTCTCACAATCTCCAGTGTACAAGTTGGAGAACGAGAAAAGCTGGTGGTACAGTTCAAGGCCTGAGAGCTAGAGAACAGAGAGTATAGATGCCAGGATTGAGAATTAGGGGCACCAAAGGGAGAAGAAATATTGCTGTACCAGCTCAACAGTCAAGGAAAGAGCAATTCAAACTTTCCCGCTTTTTTGTTCTATTCAGACTTTTAATAGATAAGATGATGCCAACCCACGCTGGGAAGAATCATCTGCTTTGTTCAGCTCATCAATTCAAATGCTAATGTCTTCCAGAAACACTCTCACAGATAGACCCAGAAATAATGTCTGAGTGGATATGTGGGCATATCTTGGCCCAGTCAAGATGACACATAAAATTAATGACCACAGATTTCAAGAACAAATTAGAGCAGACAGAAGAAAGATTTCAGTGAACTTAAAGCCAAGACAATTGAAATTATCCAGGGTAGCAATAGAAAGAAAAAAAATGGATAAGGAAAAGTGAGAAGAACATAAGGATCTATAGGACACCATCGATGCATTATAAGAGTCTCAAAAAGAAAAGAGAGAAAGGGGCAGAAAGAATATTTGATGAAATAATGACTGAAACCTTGCCAAATTTGATAATAGACTGAATCTATGTACAAATACAAGAAGCTCAAGAAATTCTAAGATGAATAAACTCAAAGAGAACTCTATCAATATATGTTATGATCATACTGGAACCTATACACAAAGAGAGAATTTTGAGGCAAGAGAGAAGGGATCATCATCTACAAGGGACCCTCAATAAGGTCAGCTTATTGACAGCTGATTTCTCATCAGAAGCCCTGGAGGTCATAAGATATACTTAAAGTGCTGAAAGAAAAAAATAACCCTGTCAGTCAAGAACTTTATATACAGAAAAACTACCTTTCAGAAATGAAGGAGAAATTAGGGCATAGGCAGGAAACAAAAGATGAGAGAGTTTGTTACCAGTTTGTTACTTCCTATAAGAAAGGCTAAAAGGATTTGTTCAGGTTTAAAGAAAAGACAATGGACAGTAACTCAAAACCATATGAAGAAATAAGTGCCTACTGTAAAAACTACTACATAGGTAAACATAAAAGCCAGTATTATTACATATTTTTTGAAACTCTAGTTTTGATTTCCTACATAATTTAAAAGACAGTAGCATAAAACAGTTATAAATCTATGTTATTGGGCACACCATGTATAAAGATATAATTTATAGCAACAACAACGTAAGGGGAGATCATGGTACATAGGAATACTGAAGCTGAGCCAGAATCAATTCAAACTAGATTGTTAGAAATTTAAGATGTTAAGCTTAATTACCATGATAGCCACTAAAATATATGCCTAAAAAATATACATGAAACTAAAAATGAAAAGGGATTCAAAATGGTACTCTACAAAAAAATTACCTAAACACAAGGGAGGCAATAATGGAGAAAATGAGGGACATAAAATATATAAGATATATAGAAAACAAATATCAAAAATGGCAAAAGTAAATTATACCTTATCAATAGCTACATTAAATGTAAATGGATTAAACTCCTCAAACAAAAGTCAGAGATTGGTAGAATGGACTTAAAAATAAAAATATGATTCAACTATGTTCTGTCTACAAGAGACTCATTTTAGATCCAAAGACATGAAAAAGTTGAAAGTAAAAGAGTGGAAAAAAATATTTCATGCAAATAGCAACCAAAAGAGAACTGAAAAAAATTAATTTAAAAATTCCACTTATAATTGCATCAAAAAGAAGAAAATACAGAGGGATAGATTTAACCAAGGAAGTGAAAGACATACAGTGAAAACTAAAAAATACTGTTGAAATTTAAGAAAAGCTAAATAAGTGAAAAGACATCCTGTGTTCCTGGAAGACTTAATATTTTTAAGATGTCAATATTACCCAAAGAAATCTATAGAGTCAATTCAATCCTATGAAAATTTCAACTTCATTTTTCACAGACACGTAAAAAACTGATCCCCAAATTCATATGGAATTGCAAGGGGGTTGGAACACTTAAAATAATTTTGAAAAAATGAAAAAAAGAACAAAGTTGGAGAACTTACATTTCCTGGTTATCGAACTACTACAAAGCTACAGTAATCAAAAAAAGTATGTCAGTGGCATAAGGATAGACATATAGATCAATTATGGGATCTATAAATAGATCCTATTAAATAGGGATTAGAGTCTAGAAATAGGACTTAGAGTCCAGAAATAAACCCATCTATGACCATTTGATTTTCAACAAAGGTGCCAAAACCATTCTACGGGGAAAGAACAGTCTCTTTAAAAAATGATGCTTGCACAACTGCTTATCCATGTGCAAGACAGTGAATTTGAACTTCTGCCTCAGGCCATATACAAATCTTTAGCTCAAAATGGATCAATGGCCTACATATAAAAACTAAAACCATAGAGCTCTCAGAAGACAGTGTGGATCTTTAAGTTGATTTGGCAGTGGATTCTTAAGTATGACAAAGCACAAGCGACAAGAGACTAGATAAATAGGACTTCATCAAAATAAAAAACTTTTTTGACATCAGGAAAGTGAAAAGACAACTTATAGAAGCAGAGAAAATACTCGCAAATCACATACCTGATAGGAGTTTAATGTCCAGAATGTCTAAAGAGCTCCTACAACTCAACACAAAAATGGCTTCAAGTAGACTTTCCTCCAAAGAAGATACACAAATACGCAGAAAAGGCTCAACATCATTAGTTGGACATGCAACTCAAAACCACAGTGAGGTACCACTTCACACCAACTAGGATGGCTGGAATAAATTTAAATAAAGAAGCAAAGAAACAAACAAATAAATAATAAAATATAAATACACAAATATTAACATAGATACAGATAGATAGATAGGCATAGATAGATGGATAGATGATAGATAGATGATAGACAGATGGATGACACAAAACCCTTGGTGGGAAGGAAGTGGAAAAATGAACACACTAATACATTGCTAATGGGAATGTAAAATAGTGGGGCTGCTATGGAAAACAGTCTAGAAGAAGAAATGAATAATTGTGTATTTACCTGGCTAATGGGAACAGTTTGGTGGTTTCTCCAAAAGTTAAACATAGAGTTACCATCTGACCCCACTATTCCACTCCTGCGTATACACCCATAAGAAATGAAACTAGATACTCAAACAAGTACAGTATTTGTACTTGCATTATCTATGTAGCCTATGAGGACATTATCTGGTTATTTGGAGAATATATTTTTCCTGATGTTATTTGGGACACTAGTTAATAATTTTGATTCACTAGATAACCATGATGGTAGCTAAATCTTGCCAGTAATCAAGCATTCCCATATGTACTGGGTTTTGCAGATATTTACAGTGATTTCATGGTGTTATTTAGACAGCAGCTGCCCCATCACGTCTCCCATTTACCTCATATTGTGTCACGTCTAGGTCAGGCACAGAGTAAGCATAATCTACCTCTTAAAATAATTACCCAAAACCAGGCACTTGCACTAACCACGCACCTTTTCATTTCTGGTGAAGTCTTTCTGGAATTTAGCTTTTGTTTCCATCTTCTTGAATGTTCTCTCTAGACTTTATTGTATAAAAATATATGTTTGCTACAGATTATCAGCAGAGAGATTCCCTAACTTTATTGTAACTGGCTTAACACAAGGCAGAATGACCTATGTGGGGAGACCTTGACATGTAGAAGGATTCTTGTGTCTTTGGCATCTGGTCACCTCATTCTAAACCTGCTTTGCTGTGTGTTTTGAGTGTTGAGTTAATGCCATGGCGAGGCGAGGCATAAATGAAATCTTTTCAAATGATAACTCTTCAATCCCTTTGTGAAACAACTGGTCTTCTCCAATTGTCTCCCTATTAAATGTCATCATCAAATTCAAGATGGTGAAGAAAATCCCTGGCCCGGTAAAGAAGATGCTAAGTCCAAATTGCATTATTTATGGAATGCAAGTATTACATCAGGAGTCAAAAGGATAAGAGTTTACTCAGGAGGTGGTGATGAATAAAAATGCTCAGCAAATTACCTGAGCTCATCAGCTTGGATTGGAATATCTCATAGTAGATAGTAGTCACAATAATGACCGAGTATTAAAGTCTTACAACATGCTGGGCCCTGGGCTAAACGATTTATTCCATATACTTGCATCTTATGAAGAAAGAAACAGAAAGGTTAAATTCTTTACTTTTTTGTGGCAGATCCAGGATTGAACCCAGGTCAGTCTGGCTCCATTGTCTGAATGCTTAACTGTCCCCATGTTCCACAGCCTTTCAAACCATAACATTTCCAACAGCCCCCAGAGAGGTCAGGCATGAAATAGAATGAGATCTTCTCTTTAACCAATTTCAATTTCATTGAAGGAAAGATCATTAGGAACGAAAAGGGTACTTTGTGCAACTAGCTAGAACTTTTAAAATACCTCTGAGATTCCTCACCAAGCTCCTTACGAGGTATGGATAAAGTTAAGAACAAAATCTTTAACATGCTATTAATTGAATCTCACATTTATCAAGGGTTTGACCTTGAAATGTCCATGGGCCTTATTTCCAGTCACTTTTGAACCATCACCTGCCAGTTTGGGATATATGGTCATATGATGTCTCAGTTGGTTGAAAGGAGAGAGGTCACTTTAGTTTAAGGTTTTACACGTAGCCAGAAGACATCTCACTCCCTGACCCAACTCAGGTAAACGACTTCATCATCAACATCCCACTGTAGCATTTCTTTTATGGAAGCCACTGAAAAGGGGGATTAGTTCTCAATTCAACTCCATTCTAATCCAATCCAATTCAGTAAACACTCACTGTGTTTGACATTCTGTGGGACACACACACAACAAGGAAAAGGTCTCTGCACTCAAAGAACTCACAGGCGAGGATGCAAGACAATGAGTCTACATGAATCCCACCCCAGGAGACAGACGCTGACACAGAGGCGGGATGCACAAAGGAAAGAGTGGTTGTTGATTCAACCAGGAAAAAAGGAGGGAATCCCAGAGAAAGCCCTCACTGAGCTGAGTTTTGTAGGATAAGTCAGACCTCATGGATGGATAAGGAGACAATGGCCCTCGGCGGGAATGGAAAGACGGATCGCCAAAACACAGCAGGTTGTTCAAGTAAGTAGTTCTGGAAAGGATCCTATTCACATGGTTTTAACCCATCCCTGTGCCCTTGACTTTGATCTACCCTCTACTGCGTCAGGGTGTCCACCTACCCACAGTCCCCTCCTGGCATAATTTACTCACAACCATTCACACCCAATCATGGTTCAGGGATGGACTGGTAAAGACCCAGGGCTCCCACTGTGGGGCTGGAGAGACTGAGAAAAGCTTTACATTCTATTTTTTTCTGACCGAGGCAAGACAAAAAGTCTTTCCCAGCAAGAGATTGTTATTATTCTTGGACCGTTCTCTATTTTTAAAATTTGGGCCAGAGCATGCCTTTTGCTTTGGAGTTGGGTAACTAAGATCATTCTACTTCCCAGACCACTTTATTTTTAAAATCTCCATCTGTATTGACTTTGAGCTTGAGCAGGATCTGTTTCTGAGATTATCTTGTCATGGTTCACAATGCTCTGGTGCCCTCTTGCTTTATATTGGTTGGCTTATAGGGTGTAGTGGTAGGTTTAAAAGCCACTTTTGAGGACTTTTCATCGTTGTGGTTCTTGTCACTAAAACTCAGGACAAACGGGTAAAAAAAAAGCGTCTTGGAGAGAAAGAAGAAAATGAATATTTTCCTCAATATGTTTAGTCTGATAGCGAATAAATATATTTGGCAGGGTGAGGGTTACGACGCACACAGAGACATCTCGGCCATCTGTCCAAAGCTCTTCGAACGTGGTTACATCACACTGCGATCGATGGCTGGTTTTTGCTCTAAATATTTGGCAGAGGAGGTGATATCCCCCTGGGATGTCACAGCCCATCCACAGCTTCCTGCCTCGTTGCTGCTTACTGGTTCTCTATCAACAATTAGGATTAGTAGAGAACCCCAGGCTTTTGCTGGGTTAGTTTCCAACTCTGTAAGTTAAATTAGCAATTGAGGATGTCTCAAACTAGGAGCTTGCGTGGTTTTAAGGTTTCGAAACCAATTCAACCTGAAAACAAAAATGCCCAAGGAAAAACTCAGAAGCATCTTCCCATGACAGCGAATATCCATCATTAGATTCAAGGGTTTACACACCGTGGGCCTCCGTCAGTCTCCTCAGTTTGTTAACAATTAAAGGTCCTTTCCCTCCCACCTGCCTGGAAGAAGAAAGAGTTTGAGTTCTAATCGGATATGGGTTTACATCAAAGAGTTAAGACAGGAAGAGAGCCAGTCTCTCAGCTTTCCCCCCCTTGGAATTGAAGTCACTTTCTCTGTTCACCTCAGAGAGTCTCTGTGATGCTTGTCACTTTCTGTATAGTCTACTGGGCTAAACGCCTCCCCCCTCCCCCAACCCCCCAAACATGAAAGGAAAGCAAATGAGCCTGTAAGCACTCCCGGATAATCACCCATCCTGGCCTGACCTCCTAGCAGCACAGCTCATTTATCTGATCATCTTTATCTCTCCTTTTTTTTTTTTATTGTTAATGTTTTTTTATTTATTTTTGAGACAGAGATAGAACAAGCGGGGGAGGTACAAGACAGGGAGACACAAAATCCGAAGCAGGCTCCAGGCTCCGAGCTGTCAGCACAGAGCCCAACACAGGGCTCCAACCCACGGACTGTGAGATCGTGACCCGAACTGAAGCTGGACGCTCCACTGACTGAGCCACCGAGGCGCCCCCATCTCTTTATTGACAACTGACCTAATCTGAAACATTTCCCTTAGGTGAACTTTCTTGTACTGAGTCAGTGAAAGGCGTGGGGCAGAATTTCAGCCCCTTCTGAAGCCCCACTGCCCAAATCATTAGGTGACCCCGCATATTCCCCGTTGCGTAGACGCAGACACAGCCTGGCGTGGCGTTGTTAAAGTGTCTTTCCTTTCTCACCCCCCGGCTGGGTCTCAGGCTCTTTATCCACAGCTTTCTGCAGCAGGCCAGGGTGATTCTTAGCTAGGACCTGGGGTTGAAAACTGCTCGGATGGCCATGAGGTAAAAGAGCAGGGTTCCCAGATGACCCACTTTCCACTCCACTCCTCCTGTTCCACCCCTCTAGGATCTCTCGCCAGCACCAGATTCCTCTGGTGATTGTCAGCGTCGCTGCATACGGGTGACCACACTGAGCCACCGCCAGAGGTGCCGTTGTGAGAGGGGCAGTTGGGTGGCGATGCTGAAGAGTATTGGCGTTCTCCCCTTAGGAGGGGGAGGGTGTGGCACTGACCCCCCCCCCAAGGGGAACAATCACTGCTGTGGGCCCGGTCCCCTTACTCAAGCTAAGCTGGGGCAAGCTAAGGACTGAGTCCAGTTCAGTCCTGGGGCTACATTATTTCTTTAGTTGCATTTCACACCGGATAGGTCTGAACTACGGGCATCATTCCTTCGGCCCATGTGGGGTCCAGATGTACATGGTCAAAAGGAATTTTTTCTTTCTAGAGACTTTGGGGGGATCGAAAACTGCTGCAGATTCCAGTGTGTTATTTACATGCACTCTTTAGCACTCCATGACCATGTGACAGGTGCCCTGGGATTTGCAAGTGGAGTCTGGAAAGGAGCTGATTCAAGTCACAGAGACAGACTGACAAAAATTGCAAGGGCCTGACAGAGGGTAGACAAAGAGAAGTAGGAAAGAACCGAGGGCTGAATTTGGTTAGACCCTTGGTTTGGTCACCTGTTAGTATAATCTGCTCAAAGGGAAGATGGGAAGAAAAATATCCTCTTGACTTGAGAGAACTCCATCACTCCATCTGCACAGCCATCCATCGGCTTCTCCGTGGACAATGGCTGCAACAGAAACGGAAGAGAGAAAAGCCTTACATTTTCTTAGAACTCCTACTTTCAGGCGGTCCTGTCTTCTTGTTTCTGTAGACTTTCATCTGCAGTCTCACTTACCATCTTCTCACTTACCCATCTTCACCTCAGGGCTCGTGGAAAGGCACAGAAGGCAAGGGCTGAGAATCAGAGGGACCATGGTACAGAGCTTCACTTTGTCACTTGCTATTCACGCGCGTTGGGGGTTATTACTTAATCTTGACTGTTCTGAGTTTTCTCATCTGTAAAATGAGGGGATAACAACGTGAGGGGGGACAACGATGGAACACTACTGTAATATGTGGTTCATTGTACGTAAAGGTCTTGAGCCTAGTGGTCGGAGCAAAGAGGTCACATTCTTTTGCAACCTGCTTTTCTTTCAGTTTCTATATTATGAGCATCCTTTTCGTGTCCCTCTATACAGATAAACCCCATTCTCACCCTTAATGACTGCACTATTTTCCATCCTCCGGTGTCCCTAATATATTCAACAGGTGCCCCAAATCATATTAAGGTATGTTATGGTCGTTTTAAACATTTCTACCTGTATTTATTGTTTGGGCTATAACTATATTGGAGAGAGGTCTGAGGTAGCCTCAACTCATTTGGAAACTTGACAATAATTCCTTGAGGCAGGTACCACGATCTCACTTAATAGATGTGGAAACTAAGGTTCAGTGAATAATTCCTTTGCTCAAAGCCACAGAGCTGCAAATGACCAAGCCAGATTCTAAGTCAGCATATGTATGATGCTCAAGCCCAGCCCACTGGGTTAACATTTTGCATGAACACTCATGAAATTCTGAACCCGGAAAATTATTTCTCATCATATAATCCATTCTCATCCCAAAGTTCTTCCTAAGTATGTAAGGATTCAGACCTTTTGTATCTTGCCCTCCTTTGCGTCTTGCCCTCTGGTGACCGGCCTAGGGCATAGCTCTCCTAAACCTCCCTGAGAGGGGGTTTTGGTGTACCAAGGCTTTATTAAAATCACAGATTTCCTCCCGTTCTTCCCACATTTTCACGTGCTGCACAGAGATTTGTCTGAAAGTAGTGCAGTCTGGCCATCTGCAGCAGAAACCAAGCATTCGACGCTCTATTTACAAGGAAAATACACTCTGACTTCATTAGCAGCCTGGCCTCTGAGGCCTTGACCCTGCAGTCTGGGAAGATGCATGTAGAATCGGGTGGGGATGGGGGGGTCTTACCAAACACACCGGCTCAGCTAGACCACGTCTTCCGTGGGTCCTCTCTCGGCACTGCACCTGCGCGCTCCCCTGTCCAACCTCCCGGACCACCCACAAAGTGCCGTCAGATGAATTATTCCATCTGATGTCAGCCAAAACCATAGATGTGAAAACCGTGGCTAGATGACATCATAACTCTAAATGTGAGCGGGACAAGGTCAATTTTCATCCACGAAATGTCAAGCAACCAGCCTGACTGATTGTTTTTACTGACTTGACGGGATCGATAGGTTGTTAAGTCATTGTGTTGACACTGACTGAATCAATATCCTTTGAGTTGGAGGGAAGAAGGCAGAGAATAGCAGCCAACATTTAAGCAGGAAGCATTCGAGGTCTCATGTGTGTGCCCTCCTGCCTTAGATTCCCTTCTGACCTCCACCCTGCGAGGTGGGCACTCTTATTGTCCCCATATTCCACATGAGGAAACCGAGTTTAAGAAAAGTTACGCATCTTGCCCAAGGTCATCCAGGTTAGTGACCTGCCCAACTTTGAGCCTTGTGTGTAACTGTCAGACTCAACGGCTATCACTAATTGCTTGGAAAGCACTGCAGATCCCAGCACTTGGTGTCCCATGCCCCACCAGCCCTCCAGGTAAAGGGCGGAGAAGGAGTCAAAACCTTCACTGGGTTCTCTAGTGACAAACAGTCAGCGATGACTTCGTTAGACCACCTTTGCGGGGCTGGCACAGGGTTTTCTTGCGTGACCTAGTGACAAGAGTATTCTGGAAGTCGCACACAGGCTACAGTGGCTTTATTTATTTGGATTTTCATGGTTCAGTGCTTTGAGGTTGGAGGTGGGGGATAGAAGACCTTAAGCCTTGAAATACTCACTCTGCTGGACGCCTCATGTGCACGGCCCTGCCTGATGTGGGTGTTTGTAGATAGTTATTTCCTCGCCTGTGTCAGAATCATTTGAGCCCCTGTACTTTGTACTTGAAAGGATCTTCAAAGGGTGACATCCTCTCAGAAGTCTGGACTTCAAGCTTCCTTTTGCCTGCTTTCTGCAGTTGCTTAACAACATTGAGGGTTTGGGTGGATCATCTTTTCTCGGCCCCCACAGACTGTGGCCCAGCCTCTCTTGCAGACCCGGAGGGTCCTAGCACCTGCCCCTGGTCAAACTGTCCCCATGTGTAGTTGGCTTTAGCAGGAGAGAAAAGTGGTGTTGAATTTTCACAACATTTAAGGGTGCCTGAGTAGCTCGGTCAGTTAAGTGATTGACTCTCAATTTCAGCTCATGTCATGATCTTGTGGTTTGTGAGTTCAAACCCCACATCAGGCTCTGCACTGTCACAGTGTGGAGCCTGACTGGAATTCTCTCTCTCTCTCTCTCTCTCTCTCTCTCTCTTTCTTCTGCTCTTGTGTGCTCTCTCTCAAAATAAATAAATAAACTTAAACATTTTTTTTAAAGGGACAGTCCCCTGAAATCTGGGAGGACTGCCTGGAGGAAGTCTGCTTTTCTGTACTGCAGTTTTGGAGGGAAAGGCAGCCTAGCCACCTTTGCCGGAAATACAGTGGGATAACCCTTGCCGTCAGCACCAGCACCGTGACCAGGAATAGTGAAGGGTGTGCCAGCTGCAGAGGGCGAGAAGACAGTGGATTGCAGTAGGAAAAGTCATAGACTAGGAGACAAAGATTTGGATTTTAGTTGGTGCCCAGCAGTTCCTGTGTTAGCTAAATGCATTTGCAAAGCAAAATCAAAGAATGTTACAAGTTTGATAGTTAAAATCTCAAAACAACAACAACAAAAAAGAATCAGTTATCACAGGGAAAAAAATAAGAATTTTGTCTCACTTCTTCATGCTTGTTTTCTGGTTTCGCATTGCATTTTATTTGCATTCTGGGGACTTGAGTGCTGGTAGGTGGCACGCACACTTTCTGATGCCCAGGACATCTAGAGGTCATGTCGCCCAGGCTTTATCCAGGAATGTGTCATTATCCATGTAACTCTGGGCAAGTCTGTCCACCTCTCCGAGGCTTGGTTTTCTTCTTTGTTGTTGAACAAGGTTTGGTGGGGGTCAGGGGGACAGGTGGAAGTCAGATAAATTTTCAACTTACAAAGTAGGGGACCCCAATTAATTTTGACTCCTGTATGCTTCCTCCAAGAAAGAAAGATTGCTGATACTCGCCTGGCTAAATGAAGAGCCGTATTCTAGAGGACTACATGGAAAAAATTTTCTTCTGGAATCAGTGAACCATCTTAACTTCAGACAGAGGCCGCTTCGTTGGAATTTGGATTCCACCAAAACATCAAAAGGGAACAGAATGGACCTAACCTTAGGAACTACTCCCAGACATCTCTTAACACCTGCTCTTGGAGATATGAGAATGACACTGAAATATTTCCAGTGACAACTTCCTTATGGGTTCAGGTCTAGAAAACAAAAGAACACTTGAAGACACAGACCCACAACTGAGTTTCTCAAGCACTTCTGTCCTTGTCAAGCAGTGACTCAGGGGACCTGGGTGTCCCAATCCTTCCTCCATCAAGACAGCTGACCTGAAACCATTCTCCAGAAGAACGTTCTCCTTCTCATGGGCTTTCATTCATATAAAAGATTATGGTGAAGATTGGTAAATCTTCATTCCTTTAAAATATAGCCTCTGAGGTGCCTGGAAGGCTGAGCCGGTTAAGCATCCGACTCTTGATTTCGGCTCAAGTCATGATCTCATAGTTCATGAGATTGAGCCCCGAGTCGGGCTCTGGGCTGACAGCACAGTGCCTGCTTGAGATTCTCTCTCTTCCTCTCTCTCTGCCCCTCCCCTTACTCATGCACATGCTTTCTCTCTCTCTCTCTCTCTCTCTCTCTCAATAAATAAATAAATAAATAAACATTTCTGGTGTCTTGTACCCAAAAGACAGAAATTTATGCCAACCCTCTTCTGCCTTGATATTTAACCTTGGGGAAAAGTTACCCCACCTACCTACATTTGTCAAACTAGCCAGGGAGTCCCCCACAGAGGTGAAGAACTCACAGAAAGAGTGCTCGGTACATGTTGGCTCGCCTTTTACGATTATTTAAGAAGTTAACTGAAATGAAGTGAAGCTACAACAGTCGTGCTTGTCTCGAGCACACTTGTCTTGCTTGCCACCGCTTGTCTTAAAATGCCTTTCACGAAACATGTAGGCTCTATTCAGTTGCAATAAAAGCACGGGCCTTCTGGGCCCCGCTGTCTTTGCTTCCCCTCTCCAAACTGAATGCTCTGTCTTCAACCACTGCCTATTTACCTATTTCATACGTATACATCTGCTGGTAGCAGGGCACGATTACCTTCTTGCTTCCAGAAGTAGGTCATGTGCTTTTTCTGATTGTTTCAAAAACACACGCACCACACGTGGCACACAGCCAACACGGGCCGGGATGAAGACGGTGTTGGGAGCTGGTAATAACAGAGTGCCCTTGCAGAGCTCATGGTGAATAATCTGGTAAATTAGAACTTAGATACCATGCCACATCGTTTAATAATGTTTCGTGCGTTTGATCTTCCCTTCCTCACTGGTTTCTAGGTTCCAGAAGGAACGTAGAAGGGTAGGCATTTTTCATCCTGTCTTAGGTCCATCTTACGAAGCCTATTCTACACACACAGATGAACATAATAACTAAGAAGAAAGCTCCTTCTCCCAACTTCCTAGACTTACTATGGAAAATGCTCTTGTTACATCCTGGTAATTTAGAAAAGAGCTCTTTGAATTTTCCAGCTCACTGAAAGAATTCAATTGGCCTCTGCTTTCCAAGACAGATCAAAAGCCTGCTACCACCCGTCCCCCGCCTTCGCAGCTCCATACTCTGACAGCTGCCTTTCCTCCGGGTCCTGCTTTAGTCACAGCTCCGTTTGGAATAATTGTGGATGTGTCATGGCAAAATATCAAGTGAAGGAACTGGTGAAATGAGACAAATCCCAAGTCATAGGACGTAAACACGTACGTGCCCACCATCTGTATGATGCACTTGGCATTTGTAGCAGCAGTCCGACCAAGGCATGGACCCTCTCCTGGAGCGAAGCCTTCACTACAAGGTCCCGGGCAGGAAGACTATGTCCTCTTTAGAACTGTCCCCTGCCCACACAGTACTGTGGTAAGTAGAACAACTGATAACTGATGCCTCTTGATTGTGGAAATACCTCCTCCTGGGCCAGTCCATTCTTTAGTTTGCATGGAACTGGGGGAAGCTGCCAAACTTGTTCAAGGTCACAAGGTAGGGCATGTGGGGACAAGGATCCATGCTCTTTCCAAAATCTTTTCTGCCCACCTCTTAGTAATCTTCTCTCACCTGCCAGGCATCCCCTAACGAGCTTTATTGAGGGGACATAGAAGGAGGCGTGGTTCAGTGTATCGTCTAATGTCACACAGTAGGGGACCTAGTAACTGATCTAAATATACGTTGAAACATGATGTAGGATAAAGATAGCATTATAATTAATAGGTGAAGAATGAACTTTTCAGTAAAGGTGCTGTGACGATTGATTATCCATATGGACCAAAAAAAATTTAGAATTCCTAACTCACACCATGCAATTCTAGACATAGTCAAGGCCAAATATGAAATATATAATTGCAACCTCTGAAGAAAAGAGACTGGGTTACAGAAGTGAGATATTCTGTCAATGGCTTTTTTGTTCTTTTCCAGGCGTGGTGGCGCAGATTCTGGAAAGGACGATACCCAGAGAACGCTGCCAGGCCGCCTAACCGGCCACCTCAAGGAAAGCTGTAGACATTTCTGCTAAGGGCTGAATTTACTGGGGCCCCTCTTGACCTTGTTTCCTTGAAGTTTGGAGGAATCAGTGAGGGTGGATTGATTCCCTTCTAGTAGTCATCCTTTTGGGGTACAAGGTCACTGCCACATCGCGAAGTTCCTCACGCTCATGGGGGTTTTTGCAAACCTGGTTTTCAATGTGTTCTTAAGTCTAAAACATAGAAATCAATGGGGGACCTCAATGCCCCTTGAGATGCTGGTAACGGTGGCTTGAAACCCTCAAGCCCTCATCAGACATTCCTCACGTTCCCCAGAGGCTTTGCTCTCGTGGCTACGTTAGACTCTGTTGCCTAGCACACGGCCTCCACGAGGCACCTTTTCAACTCAGATCCGGACCCCAAGATCCTGCTCAGTTTCTACCAGCCAGTCTTCTCTCTGACACACCCAGGGAAGTCAGATGTTGACTAGAGTAGCTGAGGTTTGGGGAAAAGGGAAGTTGGCCTCAGCACCAACACTTCAGAGGGAAAACTTCTCTGTGCCCTGGGCCACCCATCACTGCACAGACTCACCCCCGCTCACCCTGTCTCCAACCCCATCCGTCTTGCAAGCTGCTCTTTCTATGTCTCCTTTTCTCCTCCATTCAGTGTCATTTATGCGTGTATGTGTGTGTAGTATGTGTGCATGTGTGTGTCTATATATGTGTATGTGTATTTGTGTATAACAGAGGAATTTTTTAGGGCAGTTTTAGGTTCATAACAAAATTCAGCAGAAAGTACACAGTTACCCTATACCCCCTGCCCCCACACTTGCACAGCCTCCCCCACTATTAACACCCCCACCAGAGGGTACATTTCTTACAATGGATGAACCTACACTGACAGAGGATGAACCTACACTGGATGAACCTACACCTTCAATGGATGAACCTACACTGACACATCTTTCTCATCCAAAGTCCAGATTTTACATTAGGTTTCACTCTCAGTGGTGTCTTCTAAGGGTTTTGACAAATGAATAAGGGCGTGTATCCACCACTGTGGTCCCTCCTACAAAACGGTTCCACTGCCCTAAACATCCTCTGTGTCCTGTCTGTTCATCCCTCCCTCCCCCCAAACCCGTGGCAACCACTGGTCTTCTTACCGTCTCCATAGTCTTTTTCCCAGTGTCATGTAGTTGGAATCCTACAGTGTGGGGCGTTTTCAGACTGGCTTCTTTTACTTAGTCATAGGCATTTAAGTTTCCTCCTTGTCTTTTCACGGCTTGATAGCTCATTTCGTTTCAACCCTGAATAATATTCCACTTTGTGGTTGTACTGCAGCTTATTTATCCATGCACCTACTGAGGGACATCTTTGTCCCTTTCAGAACCTCCAGGCTTTGTCAACTGTGAACCAAAGCTGCTTTAAACACCTTTGTTATTCAGTTCCTTATTAGCAGAAAAATATCAAGTAATTCCCCCCTTTCCTATGCACAGCCCCCGTCCTTTGCCCTCTGGTGGTCTGGAGCCCACTGACATAGGTGTCCTCAGGGTCAAATCCACCCCCTTCCCACCTCATGTGGGATTTTCAATGAGTGCTCTTGAAAAAAACTCTCTCTACCCCACAGTGGATGCTCAAGTTGGTCATTCAGGTCTCTTGTCTCACTGGTTCACAGATAAAGTAGACTAATCCTTATAGTAGGTTCCTTATGCCCTACTTATCCGTTAGGAAACTCAGAGAGCTTGAGGAAAAGCCATCACAACTAGAGGGTAGATTACACATAGTGCGGGGTTGGCACAGACGCTCTGGGTGTTCTCTCTGCCGAGATGCCCTCGGATCCTTTTCACAGCTGCGTGCCTCCAACCCCCTGCTCCTGCCTGTGTTGCTGTCACCAGTAACATCCATCCCTTCGGAGGGTCCTGTTGGCACCGGGCAGCCTTGCCCTTCGGAGACCTGGAAGTGCCTGGGAATTTTATGCCTCCCCTCCCATCCCTCAGGGTGCCATTGACAGTGACTCTGTGGGGAGTACCTTGAAGAGTCTGCAAACTAAAAGGAGAAGAGAGCTGACTTAGCCTGGTAAGTGATGTCTATCAAAAGCCCAGAAAAACTTCACGGGGAACATTTGGACTTCACCCCTTTCTCACCACTTCTAACTTATCTTTGGAGATCTGACCGCTACAAGTAGAAAAGGAAGTGAGGGGCGCCTGGGTGGCTCAGTCGGTTAAGTGTCCGGCTTTGGCTCAGGTCGTGATCTTGCGGTCTGTGAGTTCAAGCCCAGCATCGGGCTCTGTGCTGACAGCTCAGAGCCTGGAGCCTGTTTCAGATTCTGTGTCTCCCTCTCTCTCTGCCCCTCCCCTACTCATGCTCTGTCTCTCTTGCTCTCAAAAATAAATAAAATATTAAGAAAATTAAAAAGAAAACAAAGTGAAATAGGAGGTAAGAATTAGAAATAAAGAGAAAAATACTGTCCTTATTTTCAGGTGCAATATCTGCATATGTAATCTAAAGAAACAGGAGACAATTTATGGGAGTTAATATGAGAGTCCAGTAACATGGTTAGATACAAATAGTCCTAAGTCACACAGTGGGGAGCCCAGAAATTGATCTATACATACACTGAAACTGACGTAAGAGAAAGGTAACACTGCAACTTTTAGGCAAAGAATGAGTTTTTCAAAAAAGGTGCTGTGACCAATACGATGCGGACTAAAATGAATTTAGAGTTCTTATCTCAGATCTTTTTTTTTTCTTTTTTTTTTTTTAATTTTTTTTTTCAACGTTTATTTATTTTTGGGACAGAGACAGAGCATGAACGGGCAAGGGGCAGAGAGAGAGGGAGACACAGAATCGGAAACAGGCTCCAGGCTCTGAGCCATCAGCCCAGAGCCCGACGCGGGGCTCGAAC
Organism: Lynx rufus; assembly: GCF_022079265.1. Taxonomy (NCBI): domain Eukaryota; kingdom Metazoa; phylum Chordata; class Mammalia; order Carnivora; family Felidae; genus Lynx; species Lynx rufus. The sequence continues at coordinate 16,268,848 of NW_025814840.1, forward strand.
TCACGGACCGCGAGATCGTGACCTGGCTGAAGTCGGACGCTTAACCGACTGCGCCACCCAGGCGCCCCCTTATCTCAGATCTTAAAGACTAAGTATAAAATATATAACTTTAACATGTTGAAGAAAACATAAAGGAACATTTTTGTCACTTCTGAGTAAGGAAGTGTGTCTTAAAACAAATTTTTTAAAAAATGAGATAGATATTTGATCACCTTAAAGAGCTTAAATTTATGAATATTAAACACTCTCATCATTAAAATAAAAATGTAAGCCAAGGAGCACCTGGGTGGCTCAGTCGGTTAGGCGTCCAACTCTTGATTTCAGCTCAAGCCATGATCTCAGGGTCGTCAGATGGAGCCCCTGCACTGGGCCCCATGCTGGGTGTGGAACCTGCTTGGGACTGTCTCTCTCCCTCTCCCTCTGCCTATCTCGCAACGCTCTCTCTCTCTCTCTCTCTCAAAAATAAATAAATAAAAGTGTTAGGAGATATCGCAAAGAATTAGTAGTTAAGACATATACATGTAGGTATATATATACACACATATATAACTTAAGAGATATATATATATATACACACACACACATAAAATTCAAGCTATATAAAGTACGTAAGTATTTAAGACATATAAGATTAGTTTAAGATTCATGTATAAATTTGTATGCATAATAAGAAATGAACAAAATATTTTTTTAAAAAAAGTATAAAACAAATACTTCCCAGAGGAGGGAGCCTGAATGCCAATGAGGATGTAGAAAAATAAGAATTCTCATGCACATAGACCAATAAATTGGAACGATGCTCCTTTGGAGAGTAATTTGGCATTACTCTAGTGCATATATCTAGTGTGTTATTCTGGGTTCTCCAGAGAAACAGAATCAATATGATACATATATATATATATATGGAGAGAGGGAGAAGGAGAGAGAGAGAAAGGGAGAGAGGGAGAGGGAGAGAGAGGGAGAGAGACAGAGACTTATCATAAAGAATTGGCTCGGGGCGCCTGGGTGGCGCAGTCGGTTGAGCGTCCGACTTCAGCCAGGTCGCGATCTCGCGGTCCGTGAGTTCAAGCCCCGCGTCAGGCTCTGGGCTGATGGCTCAGAGCCTGGAGCCTGTTTCCGATTCTGTGTCTCCCTCTCTCTCTGCCCCTCCCCCGTTCATGCTCTGTCTCTCTCTGTCCCAAAAATAAATAAACGTTGAAAAAAAAAAAAAAAAAAAAGAATTGGCTCATGTGATTATGGAGGCTGAGAGGCCCAGATCAGCAGTTGACAAGGTGGGGACCCAGGAGAGCAATGGTAAAGTTCCAGTTCAAGTCTGAAGGCCTTCAAATCAGGAAAACTGATGGTGTAAGTTTCCATCAGAAAGTAGACGATCCATATCTCAGCTTGAGGACACAGAGAGATTTCTTTCTTATCCAGCCTTTTGTTCTCGCAAGGCCTTCAGTGGATTGATTGGGTGAGATCCACCCACACTGAAGAGGGCAAACTGCTTCACTCTGTCTAGTAATTTAAATGTTAATCTCATCCAGAAACATCCTCACAGACATACCCAGAATAACGTATCACCAAACATCTGAGCACCCTGTGGCACAATCAAGTTGACACTCACAAAATTAACCATCACAAGTCAACCCCTTGTCTATTTGGTACCATACTTAATCTCTAAATAAATACAGTGACAAAGTCATAATTCCACCCCACGTGATACCACTCTATATACAACTGGAATACACTAACCCTGTTCCCAGAAGGGGAAACAAAGTCCTTGCGTGGTGTTTGCTCTTTTCCTTAATACTTTTCCCGTAACTTAAATACTGTGATATATAAAGTTAATATATCTTATGTTACACGATAAAAGAATAGGGGAGGGAAGAAAACAAAGACAATATATATTACATATATAATATTACATGTTATGATATATAATACATACACACAAACATGCTCATAATAGAAAATAAGCCAGCTGTCCCACTTCTACATATATGGGTACGGTAAATGTCTGCACATCTGTGCAAGGAGACACGCACAAAACTGCTTATTGCAGCATTGCTTCTAATAGAAAAATGCTAGAAACAAACTAAGTGGCCATCTTCCGTAGATATCGCATCTTATAGGCAAACAACAGAATCCTATTTAACCATAAAAATGAATAAACAAGGGCTAAAGATGTAAGCATGGATAACACCAAAAGACGAAGTTGAGTGTAAAAAGCAAATTACAGGGGTGCCTGGGTGGCTCCGTCAGTTAAGCGGCTGACTCTTGGAAACAACGTGCCCACAGCGTGCAACCAGAACATGGAAAAGTCTCGTCATGTAGCCTCAGAGATTTTTCCAAACCACCTTCCATTCCTTCACTCAGGTCTACTGCTGTGTTGTCTCATCCTACTGAGTCCGAGTCCCTTGATTAAATACATATCCCATTCCCATACACACCTTGCTTTGAAGGTCTCTGGCTATGACCCTGGACACTGCCTGATGGACATGATTTGGTAGTTTTCTGCTGTTCCTGACATGGCAGTTTGAGGCAAGAGATGCTCTTCTCTTTGACCCAGACTCCAGGACACATGCTGGCCAAAAAACCCACTGGATCTCCCCAGGCAGAGACACAGGATTCTGGTTAGCCCTGACTCATTCATGCCATCCTCAACAGGCTGTGTAGACCAAAGGGTGGGATTTGATTGCTTGATGGGCCATTCAGAGCGAAAAAGGGATCGTCCAGATTAGAAAAGGTAGCAGAGTCTGCCAAATCTAAACTACCACTGACCTCATGGAGAAGCCAGAAATCCCACAAGACCCTGCGTGTGCAACTGCCTAGGTTACTGATTATACGTTTACTTCCAAATTGCTAGAAATAGAAATCTGTAATTGCACTTGACATCTACCTCCAATGTCTCAAAGCGCTCATGATCAGGAAAACCATGGAAAACTTCAACCCCGGAGCAAACTACTCATCATCACCCCGTATCATCTCTTAACCTCTGGTTCTAGATCCCACTTTCATGGGATTCCCGTGCCACCGTAACAGAATGCCACAGACCGGGTGGCTTAAGCAACGGAGATTTATTCCCTCACAGTTCTGGAGGCCAGAAGTCTGAGAGTAAGTCGGCAGGGTTAATATCTCTGGAGGCTTCTCTCCTTGGCTTGTCAATGGCCATCTTCTCCCTATGTGTTCACGTGGTCGTCCCTCTGTGTGTGTCTGTGTCCTAATCTCCTCTTCTTAGAAGGACATCGGGGTGCATTAGGGCCATCGTTTTCATTTAATCACCTCTTTAAAGACTCTCCAAATCTGGTCGCGTTCTGGAGTACTTACTGGCGGTTAAGAGGGAATGCAGTTCACCCATGTATTCTTGGGCCTCACGCACACTGGACCCACAGTAGATTCTCAATAAATATTTGCTTCATTGAAACCTGAGATTAAGATATCTCAGATGCTTTTTCCTTGGGCGGTAAGTGACGGTAAGTTTATCTGTAACCATTTGGTTTTTCTGGATCACGATCCCACTATTTGTTACTTTAGGGATGAGATCGCAAAGCAGCAAACTAACACAGCAAAATCCCCAAAACGTGCACTATTTTAGGGGAAATATAATACAGTTAACATACTAAATTGTAAAGAATTTTGCACGGTTGAATTTACTGAAGGTTTTTCCGATCATAATGCTATAAAATGTTGTGAACTTCGAGAACTTTGCATGAATGAAACATGAGAATACAAAGTAATTGGCCCATTTCTGGTTTGTATAAGGTTTTTAAAAAGCTTGTTTTCCTGATGGGTAAGTCTTGTTTTTCTTAAATGTGTAAATATCATGTGCTTAATGAACTTTTGCTTTTGCTATCCTTAGGGTTTTAACTAGGATCTTGCCAGAATTGTTTCATAGCCAGAAATAACAAGTGAAGAACCATTACAATGCAAATCCCTCCAATAGAAATAAAGATGATTATGGGTACCTGGGTTGCTCAGTCAGTTGAGCATCTGACTTTTGATTTCGACTCTGGTCATGATCCCAGGGTCGTGGGATCAAGCCCTCTGTCAGGTTGAGACTGCAGCCTACTTAAGGTTCTATCTCTCTTGGGGCGCCTGGGTGGCTCAGTCAGTTAAGCTTCCGACTTCAGCTCAGGTCATGATCTCGCGGTCCATGAGTTCGAGCCCAGCATCGGGCTCTGTGCTGACAGCTCAGAGCCTGGAGCCTGTTTCAAATTCTGTGTGTCCCTCTTTCTCTCTCTTCCCCCGCTCATGCTCTGTCTCTCTCTTCTCAAAAATAAATAAACGTTCGTATGGAAACCAATTTGACAATAAACTTCATATATTGAATAAATAATAAATAAATAAATAAACGTTAAAAAATTTTTTAAAAAGATTCTCTCTCCCTCTGCCCCGCTCCCCTGCTTACACACGCACTCTCTCTCTAACACAAAAAATTTTTTAATTAAAAAAAGAAACAAAGATGATTATTAAAATGCACACAATCGTCCATTATTTCAAACCCAATGCAAGTTCTTGTTGGCAGGTTAAGTCTTTGATGGAGGCTAGAAAAAAGAATGGAAAATATGAAAAGGATTGGAAATAGGTTTAAATGAAAAAATGGAGGGAAAGAATTGGAAAGGAACCGAATAAAAGAAAAGAATGGAGAAAATGAGAAGGGAAAAGGAGATAAGGAGGGAGGGAGAAGTAAGTCATTGAAAAATGATGATAAAGGTGTCAAAGTGTCTCTGGCAATAGACAGGAATTCACTTTTCAGGGGCGCCTAGGTGGCTCAGTCAGATGAACGTCTGACTCTTGATTTTAGCTCAGGTCATGATCCCAAGGTCATGGGATCGAAGCCCGCATTGGGCCCATGCTGGGTGTGGAGCCTGCTTGGGGGTCTCACTCTCTCTCCTGCTCATTCTCTCTGTGAAATTAAAAAAAAAAAAAATTCACTTTTCAGAATGGCCTCTGTGTGAAAATGAAAACGTGACGCACGTTCCTGTGATGTCCCTTCAGAAATACTTCTGAGATAACGGTTTATTGGACTAGAGAACCCCACGAATCCCCTCCCATCCACAAAGCATCTGGTGAAAAACAGCCTCAAAAGACGGTCAACAATCTGATATTTCTACATCAGCTCCATGGAAAGAGAGTCTTTCAATTAGTGACAGGAATTACGTTTGTGTGACCGCGGACAGTGTCCCCCGTATGGAAGTGATTACAACGCTGTATATGTCCCTTAAAGCCAAACGATCCGCTCTTTTTAGTTGCTGGTATCAGAAAAAATAGCAAGACTGTCCAACAGATAATCCCCCAATCGTGACAAGTAATAAATCTGCCTGCTGAAAGATCTTTAAGAAAACTTCCTCTGGAGGAAAGGAAGGATGTGGGAGGTAAAGCCACATGTGCAGAGTAGCTGATATCAAAATTGTAATATTGCTCCCAGCTCAAACTTCATATTTTATCCTTGTTAAATGCTTTATCCTTCACAATGCTGTGAAGCCATCTTTATCGAACCTGAATTTTCAATGCAGTGTGCTGTGCGAACGAGGCTGAAAGCGAACAGTGGGAAACCAGCACATTTCTGGGCAATTGTTATTTTTGAAAAAGAGTGGAAGTAATAAGACATCAAAACGGTCTTTTAAATTTTGTCTTCGGCATGAAGCTTCTACCCTGCAGTGGGGAAATATAAACCTCCAACTGACTTTGTTGATTAGTGGGAATTTATAAGCATATAATGTCATCCCTAGGAAAAGTGGGCACCTTTCTGCAGACGGCAAAATGGAAACTCGGTCAGCCAGATGGAGGCAGCTTCCTGCAACTTACCTCCGGGAAGGTCATATGGTGGGGGCAGGGGGTGCTGGTTCACAGATACAAAACCACCCTTCGATGAACCCCGACCCTTCTGTGATTCGATCTCGGCTGTTTGCTGACATGAATTTGGAGTTGGATAGGGAGAATGGAAAAGGGCACGGTACATTATTTGACCTTTCCGGATCTTCTTATGAATTGAATGATTACCACGAGGTCTTACTTTTGTTTCCACTTCTTAAATAATTCTTATTCTTAAAAAAAAAAATGTTTATTTATTTATTTGAGAGAGAGCACACGCACAAGCAGAGGAGAGGCAGAGGGAGAGAGAGGGAGAGACAGAATCCCAAGCAGGCTCCAAGCTGCCAGCACAGAGCCCGACGTGGGGCTCGATCTCACGGACCGCGAGATCACGACCTGAGCGGAAGTAAGAGTCCAATGCTTAACCGAATGAGCCACCCAGGCACCCCAACAATTCTTATTTTTTAAATGTATTCAGAGTAAGTCTATAATTCCATCCACACCCATGTTCAAAACTCAAACTTCAAAGAAAAGAAAACTCAAATAATAATGTCTATCCTTCAAACCCAGTCCTCTTTACCACCTTCCCCCCCTTCCTCTCTCTGAAACACACCCCGAACCTAAAGGTTCTCTTTAAGTCCTCTCCTCAAATTTTTATACCATTAACCTCCTCACGGGGGGTTGCCTGACAAGGCACCTGCCGTGACCTTGAAACGTTTCTTTTGGTCTGTGCAAAACTAAAATGACCCTCCATTCTTTGAGCACAGTGGAATCTCCGGGAGGAAGTAGTGTATCCAGGCTGCTCATCTGATTTTTCCAGATGCACCAGCAGATCTTCGTCCATGTGGTAGTTTGACGAAAATGTGGATGTCAGTAGTCCTTTGTTCTCAATACCGCTAACGGGGAACTAGAGCGGGTTCCCCGTGACAATAAAAATGCCCACAGTTTTCTGCAAAATTCGAGGAAACGGAAACTCTGTGAGTGAAACGAGAATCTCCAAAGTTTATAAATGTTACCAAGGGTGGCACCGGGCCCAGACTCGTGCCGGCAAACACCCATTCTGAACCCCACACATACGCGGCTGGAGGGCGACATACTCCTCGCTGCAGGAGAACAGGAAGAAGGAGTTGCTTTTACTTATTTATTTTATTTTGTAATGTCCCTTGGCTCAGTAAGATCTGAGCCTCGATTTTCCCCAGGCACAAAAATTCTTGTATTTTCCCCAGGCACAAATATTCTAAATATTACGAACACTCTCTCATTTATTGAGGAAAAACTACCGCCAATTTATCTGAATTGGCCCATTATTTCTATACACAAGGTGAAGGGCAGTATTCAAACGAAATCCATGCAGATTGAGTCATGTACCCACCTTTTCCTGAACCTACACACACCTGCACGCACACACATCTATTCTAATACTTCTATTCTTCTCTTTTACGGGAAAAGATGAGTAGGGTAAATTCTTGGCGACTGCACGCAGATGTCAGAGATCATTCCTGCAAAACGGCCGTAGAGCCACTTGCCCTGGGGAGGGAGGGAAAGGCATGTCTGCACCAGACAGTCTTTGGGCTCTATCTGTCCCCTGTCCCCTTCATTCTGTGTCTCTCAGAAGATGTCCCATGTGGGTCTGGAGGGTCCCTGAGTCAATGTGGGACACCGCAAGCCTTGCTTTGGTAGGAGAGTTGGTGGTCCCGAGTCTTCTGTCCCCAGCTGAGCAATGACCCCCTTGGAAACCCTGGCCTGCTGAGAGCCTCCTGCCCGGAGGAAGAAACCAAGAAGCCTCTGACTTACCTGCCCCTAATGTGGTCCTCTTGCTTTGGTGTAGCACCTGCCCAGATACAGGATTCCTCCTGGGGATGAGCAGGTACCCCAGAACTAACCTGAAGATGGGTCAGAGCCAGTGAGGTGGGGGTCAGAGAGAGACAAAGTCAGCAAGGCTTCATGTGACCTTAGCTTCTGCCGAGGCTGAACCTAGAGCTGAATGGACTCGAGTTAGAATTAGAAATAATTTCCTGGTTGAAAGGTCAGAAGACATTAAAAGTGGCTATGGCGTGGCCATCTCTAGAGATTTGGAGGGGAAAATGAGCTTAGTCAAATCTTAGGAATAGTACAAATTGTAATTCAGCCCCAAATCCTGCAGATACATTTAAAATCTCTTCCACCGTTTTATTTCTACTCACCCGGGAGCACATGACAACAAATCTGGGGCTGCCCAGGGCTCCGTTGCCAATTCTGAGGGTTAGGCGCTTTGATTTTCCGGGAAGCACTTACATTCCTCTGTTTGAACCATTTATCATAAATTGTGCTACAAGAAAGTTCTGAAAGAGAAGAAGAAAGGCAGGAGATGAGGTTGGGGAGGGGCTCAGGGGTTGTATTATGAGGGCCAAGATCAGGGCTTTGAACCTGAAGCAAAGGGAGAAGGCAGGAGGTACAAGTCCAGGGGAGTTATTATTGGTTTGGACCAAGACGGCCGCCAGGAGATGCGAAGAGGCTGGATTTGAGATAGGGCAGTCATGCGCTGCTGGTGAATTGGGTGGGAAATGGTCCCGATGTCGGAAGCTGGTGCCTTGGATTTGAACAGTGAATGCGCTAGAAGAGAAAGGGGGCCTCAACCTATTAGTCCCTACTATGCACGTAGCCCAGTATGAGGTACATTATCTCCCCGAGTGGGAAGGCCAAGTGAAGGGGACTTGGAAGTCAGGCAGCCTGGGGCAAAATCCCAGCTGCCTCTCTTTCCAGCCGTGTGACTTTCAGTAAGTCAGATGGCCTCTCTTGGCCCAGTCTTCTCTTTCGTTCAAGGGCCTGGACACAGTACCTGCTGCAGGTGGGATTGCAGTGAGTTCTAACGAGGTCATGCACGTGAAGTACATGGCTGGAGCCAGGAACGCTGTGGCTTCCATCTATACTGGTTACTCTAGTGTTTACGCCCTTCAACAGCTCTGCAGGGTGGGGATGGGACCCCCATTGCATGGGTCGGGATGCTGGACAAGAGCTGAAGTCACAGGATCTGGGTTTAAGTGTTCCTCCACAGCCCCTTGAACAGATCTCAGGTTAATATGAAATTTAACCCGTGCTCACAAACTTGCTGATGTCGGGCCAGCATGTGCGTGAGCGTGGGTGGGCTGGTCCATCCCTTTCAAGAGAAAGGGACCCTGCTTCCGGGTCATGCCCCTCTCAGCCCTCCACCCTCTTTCTCTTTTCCTTCTGTCTCCCTGGAAAGCTGGAACCTAATTTCTGGAAAGCAAGTAGATCACCGCTTTGGTTCCTTCCTTACTTTATACTTTACATTCAAGTCAGCTCAAAGCCTCAAGTCTTTTCAGTGACTCAGCAGGTAAGTTTTGTTACCCTTTTCTATGGAAAACCCAGAGTAAAGAAGGCAAGAGCCGACCTTTCAGTGCATTTCTTAGAGGTTCCTTCTAAGCAGTGCCCCTCCAAAAATTGGAAGACTCACAGTTTTAAACCTATTTAGCAACACTTCAGGGAAGGCAATCATTGCTGTGCTTTAGAAAGAACAGCGTGGGGTGGGGCATTGTGGAAGAAGGCAGAGTAATGCAGGAGGAGAACCGGGGCAATGACCTGAGTGTGGACAAGCCTGCTAACAGGTCACTTGCCCTTTGTGGGCAGTGCGAGGCTCTGTTAGAACCACCCGCAGAAGAGATCCAGGCTGGTGGGGGATCTGGTTTTCAAAGGCAACTGGGAAGCGAGATTAAAGAGCTTGCAAAAACTCTCACGGAAATGGTGGTTTTCCCACCGACACTGTATCCAAAATCCCAGAATCATGGATTCACTTTTTGCATTAAAGTTTTGCCGTCACTTAGGAAGAAGGTTTGCCAAAGAGCCATGCATCAAGATCAAGTTGTTCATATAGAAGATAAAAAAGGGGCTACTTAATGACTCATAATGGCATGTTGGCCACATAGAGTGGATCCATTCGGTGACCTACCATGAAAGCACCGAAGACGATGACAACGGACATCTTTATTTGTTGACATGGAAAAACAGTCAGGATAGATTGTTAAAAAAAAAAAGAATTATGGAAGCACGACCCCATTTTGGCTTAGAGAGAGTTCTCGAATTAAGCAGATTTCACTGCACGCTTCCTACAAATTCACTCTTGAATTCTAGATTTTCTTTTGCTTCTCAAACTTTCCAAGTTTTCAACCAAGAGATTGATTTCGCACTTTAAAATATTAAAGTGGACTTAAAATATTTAAAATGCAAGCCATCCATATGTCATTACTTATAAGTCACTTAGAAGACACTTCATAAGAATTGTTTTACTAATAGACACTTAAAAGGGAATTGGATCCTGGATTGGCATATTCTGGTGGAAATAAAAATCTCAAGTGTCAAGAATAAAGATCGCTGAGAGGAGACTGAGAGACCCAACAGTGGGCAAGACGTCTTCCATCACGCTACTTGGGCAGGAAAATCTTGGCCTGTGATTCTGAGTCGAGCTAATCGTAACAGGTAGACAAAAAGCCACTTCTCAAATCGCTACAATGAGCTGCTCCATGTAAGCACAGGGTACTTCAATCCACAATTAATACAACTTTATAAACTTGTCTCCACAGTCTGTATTGCTCTCTAAATGGCAAAGCTGTTTGTCTTATGCTCTAGAAAATCTGATTTGGTGTGTTAATGCTGGGCCGCACATTGATAATTCGACTTGTTTTCTCCAGGACCACTTTTCTTCCTGGAACTCTGTTAACGTGACAACCTTTGTTAAAGGCAGTGCTCTCCTGAGCCATTATTGGAAATAGTAGTAGGAGACCGATTAAATAATTCCGACGGGATACTAAACTACCACACATACGGATAAGAAAATACATAGATCCTGTGTGCTCGCGTGGGAAGTTAATCATAGAGCAATACGTGGTGTGGAAACAGGAATTTTTTTGAGCACTGGTCCAAACAAATCTTGCTCATACTTTTTCTGCGATCGCGCGGCTCCACAAATGGATTCCTTCTAGCCCGACTCCCGTTGAGGCGTCCGCAGCTACTTTTCTCATCTCAGTCTCTGGCTGCTTTGAACTCCTAATATATTCTTTAAAGCTCCGTAGCTTCCCCTGGATGTGCTTCCTTCTCCCCTACTTCTGCATTTTGAATTCTGAATAAAAAGAAAAACAAATGAATAAGCACAACCACAAAATAGCTCTGTAGGTAAGTTTGACTAGTCCCTGGTGAATTCACATTCAGGGATATGCCTGGCCTCTGGTATTTATCCCGCTCAACGACTCCTAAGTTGTTTGGTTGGTTTTTTAATTTTTTTTAATGTTTATTCATTTTTGAGAGAGAGCATGCAGGGGTGGGGAGGGGCAGAGAGAGAGGGAGACACAGAACCTGAAGTAGGCTCCAGGCTCTGAGCTGTCAGCACAGAGCCCGATGCGGGGCTCGAACTCATGTTTTTGAAGTTCGGACTCCTATTTTCCAATTTTGATAAAAGGTTCAAGAAGATCAAAAAAAAAAAAAAAAAGCCAAAGCAACATAAACATAAATAAAACCACACTAAAGCATATCAGAATCCAAGTGCTGAAAACCAATCATAAAAATAAAGTGTTAGTGCTTGCTTCGGCAGCACATATACTAAAATCGGAATGATACAGAAAGGACTAGCATAGACCCTGCACAAGATGGTGTGCAAATTCATGCCACATTTTTAAGTGTTGAATCACTAAATTCTACACCTGAAACGAATATTACACTGAATGTTAACTAACTGGAATTTAAATAAAAACTTGGGTGGCACCTGGGTGGCTCAGTCAGTTGAGTGTCCGACTTCAGCTCACATCATGATCTCACAGTTGGTGAGGTCCAGCCCCGCGTCCGGCTCTGTGCTGACAGTTCGGAGCCTGGAGCCGGCTTCGGATTCTGCATCTCCCTCTCTCTCTGCTCCTCCCCTGCTTGCACTCTGTCCCTCACTGTCTCTCACAAATAAATAAACATTAAAAAAATAAAAAAAATATTTAACAACTTGGGGGGAACCTACTATAAATAAACAGATAAATAATAAACAAACAAATGTTAAAAGCAACCATATGGAAAAAACCGCATTGCCCACATTTGAGATAAAATAACTATTACTGCTGACTTATCATCAAGAAATAAGTCAGAAGACAATAGAATGAGATCTTTCCATTGTAAGAAAAAAACTCAATCCAGAAATCTAGCAAGAATTTCCTTCATATCCTTCAAAATTGAAGTCACCAGACCAAAACGTAACAGATGCATTTCTTTCTACTTCTCCTGCTAAATTATGATTTAAAAAATAACCCTCAATATTATAAATAAAACAAATGTAAGAATATAAAAGGTAGAGAGAAGAAAACAGACCAGCTGGAGATCTGAGGACCTAAGGAATTGACATGTGGTGAGTTCTTGTGTTTTCTTTTTGCCTTTCACATCCCAGACTGGGTGTTGAGGAAATAGGCACCATGGCAATGATAAACAAGGAAAGACAAATGGAGTCCCAAGAAAAGCCTATTTTCTCAAAGGATCAGGAAAGGGAGAAATGATCAAGAAAGAGACAAAACCTTTTAGACAAAACCTCCTTACTCTAAGGGCTCCTGGGTGGCTCAGTAAGTGAGGCGTCCAATTCTTGATTTCAGTTCAGGTCATGATCTCACAGTTTCATGAGTTCGAGTCCCATGGTGGGGTCTGCACTGACAGATGGCATGGAGCCTGCTTGGGATTCTCTCTCTCTCTCTCTCTCTCTCTGCCTCTCCCCCACTCTCACTCTGTCTCTCTCAAAATAAATAAATAAACTTAAAAAAAGCAAAACCCTCCTTACTCTATTCTCCTACCCACACTGGGGTAGACTGAAAGCAGACTGAATGGGGAGTTGGTCATTTCATTCCTGCCCAATCATGATAGAATGATACAGTAATGAGACACCCTCATACCTGGTATCAGCAGAGCTCATATGGGGACCCTGGACTCTCATTAGTAGTAACAAAGTGCTCCTCTCTCACCATCCCTGCCTGGTGTAGTGTCAGAGAAGACCAAATGAGAAGCTAGACCTTTTACCACCATCCAGAACAATCACTGAACAACCAAATTTACCTAATTGATATTTAAGAGACATTATATCCAGTGACTGTAGAAAACACATTCTTTTCTTTTTAATTTTTTTTAACGTTTATTTATTTTTAAGACAGAGAGAGACAGAGCATGAGCAGGGGAGGGGCAGAGAGAGAGGGAGACACAGAATCTGAAACGGGCTCCAGGCTCCGAGCTGTCAGCACAGAGCCTGACGTGGGGCTCGAACTCACGGACCGCGAGATCATGACCTGAGCCGAAGTCGGACGCTTAACCGACTGAGCCACCCAGGCGCCCCGAAAGCACAGTCTTTTTAAAGTACACACAGAACATACACCAAGATGGAGCACATCTTGGGTCATAAAACCAGTCTGTCCCAAGCCTAAAGGGATTGAAATTAGGCAGAGTATATTTTTCAACCACAAGAAAATTAAATAAGAAATTGTTAAAAATAAATAAATAAACTCAGAACATCCTCAGATGTTTGGAAATTATACACACACTTTTTTAAATGAAAAACAACACACTTTTTAAATGTTTATTTATTTTTGAACTAGAGAGAGTGTGAGTGGGGAAGGGACAGAGAGAGAGAGACAGAAGATCTGAAGCAGGCTCTGCACTGACAGCAGAGAGACCCATGTGGGCCTCAAACTCAAGAACTGAAAGATCGTGACCTGAGCCGAAGTCAGACGCTTAACTGACTGAGCCACCCAGGCACCCCAAACAACATACTTCTAAATAACTACTGTCAAAGAAAAAATTATTAGGGAACTAGAAAATATTTTGAACTTCATAAAATATCACATATCTAAATTTGCTAGAGGGAAATTTATAGCTCTAAGTGCTGGTATTAGAAAAGAAGGAAGGTTTAAAATTGAAGGTCTAAATCCATCTTTAGAGGCAAGAGGAGCAAATTCAAAAAAAAAGGAAATTTTAAAAAGAAAAAATCGATGAGATAAAAAACACAAAACCAACAGAGAGAAAATAACAAAGCCATAGTTTGTTCTCTGAAATTATTAACGACATTATTGATAACCTCCTAGCTAGAATGGACAAGAAAAAAAGAGAAAGAAAACAAAATTACAAATATCAGGATGAAAGACAGGACATTACTACAGATATCACAGACATTATAATCACTCTGTAATGACAAATTTAATAACTTATACAAGATAGATTTCTCAGAAAATACAACACAACAAAACTGATTTAAGAAAAAACAGAAAATCTGATTAGCCCTATACTTCTTTAAACAACTAAATTGACAATTAAAAAAAATCTTCCATCAAGAAGATTTTAGGGCCCGATGGCCTCACTAATGAATTCTACTGATCATTTAAGGGAGAGAATAATACCAAGCAATTTTTCAAATCATTACCAAATCAATCTGTATATCAAGCTATTTTTAGTCAAATCCCAGCAGGCTATCTCACAGAAATTGACAAGTTACTTGTAAAATTTACATGTACATAAAAAGGCCAAAGAAAGAACAAAGTTGAAGTACTCACATGACCTATTTTCAAGGCATATAAATATATGGTAATGAAGTAAATGTCTTATTGGCATAAAACTGAACAAATGAAATAACAGAAGAAAACTTGAAATAGACACGCATGTACAGTCGATTGATTTTAGGTCAACCTACCAAAACAATTCAATGGGGAAAGGATTTTTTTAACAAATAATTGAGAAACAACAGATCATCTCTCTGGGAGAAAAAAACAAAAACAAAAACCTCAACTCGTGCCTCACTCCCTGTAAGAGTTAATTTAAAATGGATCATAGGCTTAAAGGTAAAAGGTAAAACTATAAAGCTTTAAAAAATTACAAATTAGAGGGTCGCCTGGGTGGCTCAGTCGGTTGAACGTCTGACTCTTGATTTCCGCTCAGGTCGTGATCCCAGGGTCGTGGGATCGAGCCCCATGTCAGGCTCCACATTCAGCTCAGAGTGGGTTCTCTCAGCTTAGGATTCTCTCTCTTCTCTCTCTGCCCCTCCCCCACTTGCCCACATGCTCTCTCTCTCAAAAAAATATACATATTAGAATATCTTCACAACATGAAGGTAAGCAAAGATTTCTTAGAACTCAGAAAGAAGAAACTCGTAACAATGGAGTTTATCGAATAAAATATTTTTACTCATGAAAAAACAATACTGAGGTAGGCAAGCCGCAGAAAAGCAGATTATGTTCCCATTTATCTGACACAGGACTTATATCCAAAGTATATTTACAATTCCTGTAACTCAATAATAAAAAGTCAAATACCCAATTTTCAAAAAATTGTCAGAAGTCTTAAAAGGGCACTTCACAGAGATATACAAAAGGCTCCTATGCACTGGAGAAAGATATACAAAAGGCTCCTATGCACTGGTGAAACATCATCTTTCACCAGGAAAATACAAATTAAAACCGTGATGAAATACCACTGCACACCCATTAGATTTGCTAACCAACCACTGCATGTAGCCCAAAACGCGGGAAAGCTAGGATGTTTATAGTTTGCTGGTGGGACAAGTCCTTTGACCACTCTGGAAACTGTTCTCGTAGTTCCTCCTAAAATTAAGTTTGCCCTATGATGGGGCAATTCCACTTTTTAGTATCTACCCAAGATAAATGAAAACATATGTTCACAAAAAGGCTTGTACAAGAACGTTCTTGGAAACTTTATTCAGAATTGCCCTAAACTGGAAACAGTGCAAAATTCTGCTAACAAAGGAATGAAAACATAATTTGTAATACATCTCTCTACAATCTAACGCTACTTAGCTCTAAACAAAAACACAGTACAGATACACAACTGGGAGGAGCCTTACCGAAGTCAGTTCTTGTTATTTGCTGTAGTTATGTTCTATGAAATTGCCGTGCACACTGAATTAGCAAAATCAGAAACCAACTCTAGGGAAAATTTAAGGTTAGATCCCCGAGACTTTCGTCTCTCTCTCAACACATAACCTTGTTTTCTTTGTATTTCTGTTTAAAGACAGCTTATTTAATATATACTGCTGATTCATTAACATTGAGTTCATGGTCAACAGCATTCCAACTCATGAAAGAAGATTTCCTAATACATATATTTTCTCCATAAGGTACATGCCCACCTTCTTGCCCTTAGGGACACTAGACAGTATAGCAGCGTGGCTCTTGGGGCTATTGCAAACAGCAAAATCACACATAAAAAAACGAGAATAGTCTATATATGATTCTAGATATATAATGTTCTGGGACAGGCAAAGCTAACTCTGATGAGATACACAGACAGTGGTTGCTCCTGTCAGGATGGGGACCAGAGATGGCCTAGGAAGTGTCAGGAAGGATCTTTTGGGGATGATGGGAATATACTATATCTTGATGGGGTGTGAAATACAGGGGAACGCATAGTTTGTCAGAAATCACTAAGACCTGTATGTGTCATTACATGTAATTAAACCCCAGTAAAATAATAAACCTACAAAAAAAGAAATGCAACACTCTCTACAAAAAAGCCAACAACAAAATAATTATATATCAAAGTTAAAAAAATTACAAATTAAGAAAATTATTGGCAAGCACGTAAGAGAGATAAAGAAGTCATATCCTTTCCACGTAAATAGATATTATAAACCCATAAAAGCAAACTCTTTCAAAGAAGAAATGAGTAAAAAATATGAAAAATCAATGTGCACACAGGGAAATACAATATCCCTATGGTACATGACTATGTCAAAGTCACACAAGTATTTAGTGGAAGAACAAGTAATAAAATTGAGATCTCCTGACTCCTTATCTATTATACCCACAGAATGGTGATTGGGGTCGGCCAATGTTGAGAGGGGCAGGAGAGGACGAATATGATAATAGTAACCATTCTGTCCAAATGAATCACATGGTTATGTGATTGATCTCAGTAGAATTTTCTTCTCTTCTTGCAGCACAAACAAGAAATTCTGAACTTGATCCAAACAATCAACATGAAAGAATATGGAGAAAATTCAAGGAGAAAACGATAAGAATCCACAGAGGACAAGAAGTTACAAATACATCACAATGCAATTATAATGAAAGTGTCCTGGTACAAAAATTACCAGTAAGTTGTTGGAATAGAATATATACCTCCTTTGTATTCAAAATTAAAAAAAAAAATTTTTGTATTTAAGAGAGAGAGAGAGCATGATCAGGGGAGAGGCACAGAGGGGGAGAGAAAGAGAGAATCCTCAGTAGGCTCCCTGCTCAGCACAGAGCCCAACACGGGGTTCAGTCCCATGACCCCCCTACCTGAGCTGAAATCAAGAGTCAGATGCCCAACAGACTGACCCACCCAAGTTTTCCATGTATACAGAATTATAAAAAGGAAAGAGACTATTAGTTAATAAGTTGCATTTGGATAACAAGTACGCAATTTGGGGACAAAATCAATTTAGATTCTCACCACACTACACGCTAGTGTAAAAGTTTGATATAAATATTTTAAAGTGTAGAAAACCAGAAGAAAATAGTATCAAATAAAAGTAAAATTGGGGGGGGCAGGTAACATTCTAGGCACAGAAGCGATTGGAAAAAAAAATTTCCACAGAAGAGATAGATGTAGCATTCTTGATTTGTGAGACTATGATGAGCTTTTGCGGATGGCTCATAAATTCAAAGATGGGAAGAAGAAGCAGGTTTTACCATGGAAAAGCTTGTTTTTAAAAAGATTTTTAACTTTAATTGAGAGGTAACGTTTATACAGATAGGTGAGATCAGAACTGTGTAGTCATTAACCTCTGCTGAAAAGTAACTGCTATTCCAAGTTCTAATACCACAGATTGGGCTTGACTATTTTTTAACTTTATACACATGGAATTATATAGTATATGTTATTGTATGAATGACTTATTTAATCCAACATTATGTTTATGGAAATCTTCCATGTTGTCATGGATAGTAGTAATTCATTCATGTATGTGGCTGGGTAATATTCATTCTATTTGTAATTTTTATGTATTAAGAATAATGCTGCTGTAAACGGTGTTGTGCATGCATTTTGTGCATATATGCCTTCATTTCTGCTGGTATATATCAAGGCTACAGTTGCTGGTTTACAGGGAATATATGATATCTACTCAGGTATATGCACCAAACAGGGCATGAGAGTCTCCATTGTTCCATACTCTACACTTGGTATTCTTGCCATTCAAGAATTGGGATGGGGAGTCCGGGGTGTTATAATATCTTGTGGTTTTATTTTTTATTTCTTCAATCAATAATGACCTTGAGATGCTTGGTATCATCCTTCGTAAAGTGTCCATTGAAGTTTTGGGCCCATTTTTTTGTGGTGGGGGACATTTTTTAGTTGGTTGTCTGCCTTTTTCTTAATGATTTGTACACGTTTTAAAAAATATTCTGGGGGCGCCTGGGTGGCTCAGTCTGTTGAGTGTCTGACTTCTGCTCGGGTCATAATCTTGCAGTTGACGAGTTCAAGCCCCTCATCAGGCTCTGTGCTGACAGCTCAGAGCCTGGAGCCTGCTTCTGATTCTGTGTCTCCCTCTCTCTCTGCCTCTCCTTCACTCATGCTATGTCTCTCTCTCTCTCTGTCTCAAAAATAAAAGATAAACATTAAAAAAATTTTTTAATATTCTGTATGTGAGTTCTTTGTCAGTTATATATATTGCAAATATCTTTCTCTTGCTCAGTAGATTTCCCTTTTCACTCTCATGTTAACTTCTGATCAACAGGGTGGGTTCTAAATGTCAATGAAGACCAACTTATCAGTCTCTTATGCTATTTTTGTATGTATGTCCTTTAAAATTTTTGCTTTCCTCGAGGTCATGAAGTGATTCTCCTTTGTTATTTTCTAGAAATGTGTTGTTTTTTGCACATTTAGATCCACAATCCACCTGGAATTCTGCTTTGTGTATAGTATCAAGTAGGGTTCAGGTTTGTGTGTGTGTGCGTGTGTGTGTGCAGATGTTTATTTAACACCTCCCCACCCACATGTCCACATTTGAAAAGACCATTCTTTCTCCTTCCACTGCAGAAACATCTTTGTCATAAATCAAGGGTCCATGTACGCACAGCTGTGTTGAAATAGACCCAACTTATCTATTTAGACTTGAAGATGTAACCGGTGAGGCGGTTAGAAACCACCAAAACTGAGTTTACTGAATTATTATTGGATGTCATTTGCTCACATTGGTCCCTATTTCTGCTTGCATTTGAATAAAAATTCTGTCAAAGGTTGAGAGTTCTAAAGGCCTACATTGTTCATTGTTTCTATTTCCCTGAAATATATATTTAGCACCGAGTCTGAAAAAAGTCACTGAAAAAGAAATACTTTTTTTTGGTGGGGGAAATGAAATGATGGGTGGGGAAGTGGAGAATAATCCAGAATGGGAGAATCAGAAACCTCCAGGTACAGTCAGAACACTAAACAGAGGTGTAACTTTGAATTTTTAGGTATTTCAGAATTAGAAGTGACTTTTTATGCCCAGTATGTATAGCAGGTGCCAATAAATGTTTCATATCCAGACAGCTGAAAAAATATTTGCAAATCCCTCTTCAGACCACACGTTTGAGATCCAGTCATTGGTACTTTAGTATCTAACATGATCACTTTTGTTCCTTCTCTTCCCAAATGACCATGCTACTGACTAGTGAAGGTCCAATAAATATTTTGCTGAGACTAAAGGTTTGATACTTTGGGGCCATCTGAATGCTCTATCTTTTTTTAAAATTTTTTTTTCAACGTTTATTTATTTTTGGGACAGAGAGAGACAGAGCATGAACGGGGGAGGGGCAGAGAGAGAGGGAGACACAGAATCGGAAACAGGCTCCAGGCTCCGAGCCATCAGCCCAGAGCCTGACGCGGGGCTCGAACTCCCGGACCGCGAGATCGTGACCTGGCTGACGTCGGACGCTTAACCGACTGCGCCACCCAGGCGCCCCTGAATGCTCTATCTTTGTGTCAATTCAATTAGTCTTCTCCTCACTAGAAGTTCTAGCTATCTTTCTGTTTCTACTTTATAAATTTTAAAATGGCAAAATGCAAAATAATAATAATAATAATAATAATAATAATAATTGCATGGGCCAAGACCAATAAGCAAAGACAGCAAAGTTGCCCATCTAGAACCACTGGCTGGCAGATATCACACTCACAAAACCATGCCTTGAGGGGCCCCATTTTCTGCTGATGTGACCTAAGACAGTCAAGGACACTGCTTTTGAGATTTCTTGGGAGATGACTCTGCAATTTTCAAGTTTCCTTGTAATTACAGGCTGCCTCTTAATATTGCCATCTTCATTTGAAGTTAGACAAATAGGAGAGGCATGGGAAGCTGATACGTCAGCCCGGGTTAAAAAAGAAGTAATTAGTAGAAAAGAATATCTTGAGGTGAAGAGGTAGGGCACAGAATGTGCCAGTAAATGGATTCTAAGATTCCCTAGAGGAAGGAGACCTTTAGCTATAATTTAAAAGGAGGGAAGATTTTGGTAAACTGTGTCTACATAGTTGTACATGGATATATGAAGACATGAATTTATTATGCGTGTGTATTTATGTGTAATATATGTGTGTGTATATACAAATATAAACTATCTTCATGGTTGTACATAATAGTTGTACATAGATATACGTACATATGAATATAATTATGGATATATAACATAATTATGTATAAATATATATTATATATGTATAAAATGTATATGTATACAGCACACACACACACACACACACACACACACACACACATATAAAACAAAGAAAAAGAAAATATTTAGTTTCTCCATAACTTCTTTCTAAGTCTACGTGCCAAAATGTTAAATAGTAGCCCTGGATAATAGAAATACATGTGGGTTGGGGCACCTGGATGGCTCAGTTGGTTGGGTGTCTGCCTCTTGATTTTGGCTCAAATGGTGATCCCAGAGTCCTGGGATCAAGCCCTACATCAGGCTCTGAATCTTAATATTCTCTCTCTCTCTCTCTCTCTCTTTCTCTCTCTCTCTCTCCCCTCCCCACCCCTCTCCCCAGCTCACACACATGCTCTCTCTCACTCCCTAAAAAAACAAAAAGTGGGGTTTTTTCTCCTTTTTTCCACTCTGAATTTTCTAGATTATGTACAATGAGTATTACTTTAATAAGCAGAAGGCAGAAAAATTGAATTATAAAATTATTGACTAGAGGAGGGGGGCGCCTGGGTGGCTTAGTCAGTTATGTGTCCAACTTTGGCTCAGGTCATGATCTCACGGCGCTTGAGTTCGAGCCCCACGTCGGGCTCTGTGCTGACAGCTCAGAGCCTGGATCCTGCTTCAGATTTCGTGTCTCCTCTCTCTCTGCCCCTCCCCTGCTTATACTCAGTCTCTGTCTCTCTCAAAAATAAACATTAAAAAATTAAAAAGTAAATAAAAGAAAAGAAAAGAATTGACTAGAAAAGTGTATCTTCAGGAACTATTGTATTTCTACAGAGAGAGGCTGTTTGTTTTGATAGAGACCCCAGAGGAGTCTCTGAAGGAAAAAGTTTCTACACCGAAAGGCTTGGCTATCACAAAGTACCATGTTGGCACGTTATTTAATTTTTTGGGTCATTTTTTATCAAGTTCTAGCTGGCTGTAAGCTTCCCATTCGTAAACTTTAGTAAAAGATTCAATCTCCACCATTTTTCAAGGACCCCTGCCAGCTTCTGGGCTCCTTGGGGTTTTATAAGAGCTTCATGGCTGACACAGCCCAGGACATGGAAAAAGGCTTCCTGGTTTTCAGCGCTCAGGCTGGCTGGGGGTGTGAAGAGGGACGGTTGACACCTGCTGGTGCCTCTCCCCTCCACCCTGCCTTCCACCCTCCCACCACCAGACTCCGCCCCTGGATGGCTGCTGTCGCCTATCGCCAAGGCAACCACCCACCCTGAAGCGCTGCCATCTCCAGAGCAAGAAAAGAGAAACTGGAAATCTCTAATATATGGGAAAATCTCCCCAGTGTTTGAGGTTGGTAACAAATTCAACTTTTTACATGCACTGCAGTCATCGACTTGCGCCGGGGGCTGAGTTCAGAATCCAGCACTCAGATCACAACCGCCCAGCCATCCTTTCTATGAGGACAAAGTAATCAATTCCATGGTCTCTCTTTTTTTTTTTTTTTTTTTTTTTGCCACTGAATCAACACAGCATAAACAACAGCACTATTAATTTTTCAGTAACTCATCCTGTCACAAAAGGCAGAGTAGACTTAGTTGTGTATGTTCGAGGAGCCCGAGGCCCCTGGCATCATTATCTCTAAAACGGGAATAATAAAGTCCTTGCCTTACAGATGTTACAAGGTTGCCTTGAGGGTCAAACGCGGTAAGAGGTGCTTAAGAGTTCTCAGGACGTAAACACACCGCACGAAATTTGGACGGTACCCGGCGGAAGAAAAGAGGGCATGAGAATGGCTGGTGGATGCTTTCCTGTCCTGGCTGCAGACCTCGTCACTGGCTAGAGCCACGCTTATTTTCTTCATGTTTAAAATCACCGTTTGTCACAGCGAGCGCCGCCAGCCCACGTAGCCGGGCAGGAAAAGGACAGTCCCCTTCCACGTCAGGTGGCTTTGAAGGAATTGTGCATGAACAGACACACACCGCAGGCTGCATTGCCCAGAAAGAAGAAAATAGTTACCCGTAGCAGCATCAAACTTTGCGGATGAGAATGCAACCGTATCCAGTGTGCTTATCGCACTTAGGAAGATCTGCTACCCGGAGTGGGTCCCTTTAGGGTGGAACCCACAGGCACAGAGATGTGGCCTCGTAGCCACCGCTTAGCCCTCTGGGGCTCACTCAGGCGAACAGAATAGAGCCAAAGAGGCCACGAAAAGAGATTCCAAGTATCAGATGCACAGACACTTTGTGTTTTCCTGTTCTTCTTTGTTGTTCTGCTAACATTATTTATTCATGCTAACAGGTAATTAGATTGTGCCCTTCAGGACCAGCTCAACAGATGTGAAGTGAGAAAATGTGACTGTGTGTATGTGCGTGTGCGTGCGTGCGTGTGTGTGTGTGTGTGTGTGTGTGAGAATGTGCCGAAAATAAGTACAGGGGCCCCTAAAAGCTTCACAAATCACACTAAGAATACTTCACATGCTTTACAAAGCTTTAAAAATTTCAAAGCACGTTCTTGTGTGTTCTTTCATACATTATGCGTTTGGATGAACATTGTGAGTCTGTGGGGTGGGACAAGGGGTCACGTGGGTGTTCTGAGGTCCCAGGTCACAAGCACGAGCTAATGGAGTTGAGCCTTTCCTGAAATGGCCATCAGCCCCAAGGACTCTTTCTTGTTCTGCTTCTCCCAGCAAACCTTTGTAGCCTGGCACCTTCCCCGTGAAGCCATGGGCACTGCGCTCCGAGAAGGGCCGCTGAGGACGGGGCAGCATCTCAGAGGCTGCAAGTCGGACCAGGGCAGTCTGGAGGAGGGGCGACATCAGAAGGGGCGCAAAGAATGTCACATCGAGCAACTGCCCAGAGCGCAGGTGCAGGTGGCCGGGGCCAGCGTCACCTCTTGCAAGAACTGATGTGAACAGCTTGTTGGTAATGCGCCGACTGTATAAAAGGACACTTCCTGCACACCAGGCCAGCCAGAACCACCTTGCACCCGCTCCCTCACTTCACCCCTTCCACCAACACGCCCCCACACACATGGACACACTCGCAGACACACACACATGCAAACACTGTCAGCCCCGGTGTCCTCCCAAAGACTCACCCAGTGTGGACAGCTGGCTGGCTCTCAGGAGGGAGAGTCAGAATAGAACAGAACAGATGCTAGCCACGGGGAAATGTGGAAGGAGAAACACAGAAGGACATGCCCAGCCAGAGAGGGGGGAGGAAAGTGCTTCCGAAACTGTAGGAGCAATCATGAAGTGGTACCTGGATTGGGGTTATGTGTCAGCTTTCTGCCAGAGCTCTCAGAGGGCTTTACCAGCATCATTGGAGAGGGGCTGTCACTTCCATTTTGGCCGGGGTGGGGGATGCTTTAGGGAGAAGAACTGGATCCATTTG
This sequence comes from Lynx rufus, assembly GCF_022079265.1. Classification (NCBI taxonomy): domain Eukaryota; kingdom Metazoa; phylum Chordata; class Mammalia; order Carnivora; family Felidae; genus Lynx; species Lynx rufus. The sequence continues at coordinate 16,292,660 of NW_025814840.1, forward strand.
GCCAGGGGCAATGAGTAAGCATGATGGGGAAGGCACCCAGGGTCCTTGCTCTGAGCCTTCTCCATTGGATTAGTTCAAATGCCTGGGAATCCGGCCTGCACACTGCCATCCCAAGCATTCCTGCCCTGGACACCCCATGGGACCCCGGGCTGCAGAAACTTTCCCTTCCATTAAGACTGAATCACATGCCACAGGAAGGGGAGGTCTCTAGTCCAAGGCTTTGTCTGCGGCCCCATGGCTTATCATTTGCAACAATTTTTGTAAACACAAACCAACTTGGTTATCAGATTTGCAGCTGCCAAAGATTTGGGGACGTGGTTCATTCCTTGGATGACAGAATTATATCACAAAACAAGCTTTTTAAAAGCTGGAACGATGGGTCCCAAAAATAACGATAAAATTTTAAGGGAATTAATGCAAAATCCTAAACTTGGGTTCAGAATGTCAACATCACTGCTACATGGCATAGGAAACCAATAATAACGATCTCTGTGGAAAGGATCTCAAGTGTTCAGTTGACTCAAATGTTTATGGAAAAACTTCCACAAAAGCTAATACAACTAAAGACATGTTCATGGACATACACAGTCATGCAGTTAAAGAAAATTATTACTGAAGGTGACATTAAAGGTCATCTGACCCACCTTCATTACCTTATGGGACTGAAGCCTTCAGAGGCTATACAGAAGAGTAAATAGAATGGATATAAGACGGGTTCCATCTTGGGTACCAATGCTAACCAATGGCAATTCACTGTCTGGAAAATTGATTTTGAGAATTCTGAATCCTTCTCTAGGCTCAGCAGAAAGAAGGGCTGTGACGATTGGGTGATTCTACCATGGTCTGGAGAGGGAGCCTAAGAGTCACTGATGCAGACAGTGCTGGGCCCCACCTCTTCAGCCCCATGGAGCCTATCCATTCCAGAGTGTTCTGCATTGGGTCCTATACAGCACCTGCTATCTCTGCCTGGAAATTTCTCCTCATCTGCCCTGGGCCAGGCTGGAGTGCTGTGGAGTGAGTCCCCTCTGATACACGAGAGCTTCAGGATAAGTATCTTCACTTCTGTGCCCAATGCGGGGAATATTCCAAGGGGTTCTCTATAGTGTGTCCCAGAGTTGGTCAGCAGGATCAAGTCTCAGTTGCACATGGCGGTAACCTGGCTTTACCTTTGACCAGCTTCCTTTCTTATCTATCCCACCTCCCCATCCCCTGCAGGTGCTTCCTGAAAGCATGTCCCAGATGAACCATGTGCACTCAAATCCTTATCTCAGGATCTGCTTCTGGGGAGCCGACCTCCCAGACAGCTACATAGTTGCCATCCAGATGGAACAAAGGAAATAACACCCACCCCAACCCCAGTCCAGTGATCCTACAGAGTAGAGCGTGGAAGACCAGATCACTGAGAGACCAGGGCACAACCTAAGGCCTGAGACCGGGATTGTGGAGGGTCTTGTGTTTCCTCCAGTAAGGCGGGGCTCAGACAGAAAGGAGTGATGAGTTTGGAAAACAGGGAGGGCAGATCTTTAATGACATGGAGGTTGTTTAGCACTGAGGTTATCAACACTGGCTTTGACTTCACAGTTCTTCGTGCACAGGTCAGTTCTGCTCCCTACCATCTGTGTAATCTTAGATAAGTTTTTAAAATGTGTTTAAACTCCTGTAAACCTTAATATCTTTATACTTTAAACTCTAATATCTCACTACCTTCCTCTAGCCCCTTCTGCCAGCTCTCGCCCCGACTTCCCTTCCAAGGCCCTGGTTTGTTTAAAATCCCCAGGGACTCTTTGTTTTCCTTCCTTATAAGCATATTTCTTGCAAACACTAATCTCAAGAGGCTAATTTGGTGCCATCTGGAAACAGCACTTCCGTCCTCCCCAGCACACCGCTTCGGAGATGTGTTCGCAAGGAGCCCCAGGCAGGAAGCTCGGCAGCCCAGTTCCAGGGGAACATATGGTAGAGGGAAGCCACCCACGGGGCTCTGGGAGAAGGGCTGAAAGACAACTTCCTTTCTTCACTGATCTAGTTGTGAACAAAAGGTGCATGAACAACTTGGGCAGTGGGCTTGACCAAAACCGGTGTCGGGCGGTTCCCCCCCCAGCGTGAGACCCAGCCCGTCCGGACTGGGCAGCTCAGACTGGCTGTACCATCAACAAGAAGTCACCTCCCTTCCTTATCCAACATGCGATCTGCCTTCATTGCCCCGGCCCCGCCCCAGCACTGCAACAGGGCCATCGCATCCAGACTCTCTAGAGAGAGTACACACACACAACAAACTGCTGCTTTCTAAAAACATCTAAAATCTGAAAAATAAATAAATAGCTTCAGGTCACACGCACAATACTCCCAACAACATCAAAATCAACCAAGGTTATTCACGTAATGTTATGTCGATTCCACTCTACTTGCATTTCTCATAAAAATATACCATATTTGAAAACCAATTTGCAGGTTAGAATTCCTAAGTTAACAAGTTTCTGAGTAAGCCCAATTCATTTGCTGGATAAAACACAGCTAACCCTAAACGGAAAGCCATTCTTACCAGCCAGTCATTCTTCAAGTCAACAAGCATTGATTGATGGTCTGCCCAGCAGGTGTCGTTTTAGGTTCGAGAGATTCAACCTTGAGCAAAAAAAAAGACAAACTCCTTGCCTCCATGAAGAAATTCTTGCAAACATAAAACAGCATTCGGTGTGGGGTGTAATTGCTGAATGGTGTGGGTGAAGTCTATTTTGATTCAGAGTGCCTGAGCCTACAGAAGTCTGGACACACCAGCCCTGAACATTGCCTCAGCCATCTTGTACACCGTTAACTCATAACTAAGGAGATATGGTGAAGTATGAAGACGCAAACCTGCACGTTTTGTCCGACAGATGGCCGCTGGAGGGTCACAGGAAGAACGAGACATGGGCACACCTCAGAGCGGAGGAGAGACCTCATCGGGAGGCAGGGCTGAACTTGGAACAAATTCCACGCCTTTTCTACTCACCTCCCATGGTAGTATCTTCACTGAAGATACTTGTTCAGAGTTGGGGAGTAGCTCACATTATTGCCCTGGTGGTAGAACGCAGCAGAATCCTAATCCTATAAGAAGGGAGTGGGATTTGGGGCGCCTGGGTGGCTCAGTCAGTTGAGCGTCCGACTTCAGCCAGGTCATGATCTCGCGGTCCGTGAGTTCGAGCCCCGCGTCAGGCTCTGGGCTGATGGCTCGGAGCCTGGAGCCTGTTTCCGATTCTGTGTCTCCCTCTCTCTCTGACCCTCCCCCGTTCATGCTCTGTCTCTCTCTGTCTCAAAAATAAATAAGCGTTAAAAAAAAATTAAAAAAAAAAGAAGGGAGTGGGATTTTTCCAAAATAAGGATATAATTTGTATTGCTTAGGGTAGAGCAGAGTGGCCCTATTTCCGAGGAAACAGAGCAGATTTCAAGACAGGAGGCACCCCCTCAAAACAATACTTCTTTATATTCTCCCTTGGACCCCAGGAATAGTTGTATTTAGCATCCAGGATAACTTTTAGCTCTCACCGCCATTTGATTTCCGTAACTCCATGCTCACAAATGCACAGACTTGTGCGGGCGACATGACAGGGCTTGATGAAGGGCAGTAAGGGAAATGTGTCCTCCCTCCTCACCACCGAGCAGAGTCGATCTCTACTCTGAGTTCTGGCGATGTCTTTACGTCTGAGAACAGGGTAGGCTTTTCCAAATGTTCAGTTCTATCTCAGGTCTTTCAGGAATGCTGTCAGGTTTTCCTGACACAGGTATGAGACACTTCTCGTTAAAATACACCCAAGTATTTCATATGTCTAATTATTGTAGATGAAGTTTTTAATTTCTATCTTCTAATTAGTGTCCTACTCCTATCCTATTCTATTCTATTCTATTCTATTCTATTCTATAATTTCTGTGTGTCCTGTTTGCATGGATAAAGACTGTTAAATTGTTGGCTAATACCCCCAAACACTACGTGAAATAACAGTGACTTTAGTGCTCCTGGTTTTAGTAGCAATGCCAGTGTTTTCCTCATCAAATAAACACGCCAGTTTGGGGGCTGAGATACTGAAGTACTCGTATACTTTTTATGTTTAAGGAGTATCTGACTTCTATTTATTTCAGGGTTTTTTTTTTTTAAGTTTGTTTATTTTGAGAGACAGCACGAGTAGGGGAGGGGCAGAGAGAGAGGGAGAGAGGGAATTCCAAGCAGGCCCCAGGCTGCCATCAGAGGGCCTGATGTGGGGCCCAAACTCACGAAGCCGCAAGATCACGACCTGAGCAGAAGCCAAGAGTCGACACTTAACCGACTGAGCCCCCCGGGCACCCCTATTTCAGGGTTTTTAATTATAAATTTTGTGTGTGAATTTTGTCAAACTCCTTTTTCAGCATCTATGGAAAAGGTCATTTGATTTTTTTCTCCCCTCAGTTCTAATAATATGTAGAATTAAATTAATGGATTTAAAGATATTTAACCATCCTTTCAATCCTGAAATAAGCCCTACCTGGTCATAATGTATTCTTGGAACTATTCCATGGGGTCATATATTTTTCTGGGAACAAACATAAAGAAGGGTTTTACTATGTGAACTTAACCATAACACTAAAATAAGTAAAAAGAAAAAAAAAGAATTAAATGATAATACACAATATTTTTCTCCTTTTATATAGTAGGCCTTTATAATTTTCCTGAAGATTACTTCTAGCGGCTCTTTAGCAGATAATTTCAGCCAGCCTCTTGAGCAACCTAGGATATGAATTATTGGGTCTTGCAGATTTGATGATAATAAATCTGAACAACTTTAAACAATACCCTTTCCTGATCCTGATTCAGTCTATGGAAGGAATACAGTTGTTTGTGGTACTACTTAGGTTACTGATATCCAAGGGGTTCTTTGGAATACTTCTGTATTTTCAGCTCCCCAACAATTTTTTTTTCCTTTTTAGTTAAAAAGTCTTTCCTTTTAATCTTTTCATGAGTCTAAAGCATAACCTTATGTATTTCTATTTTATTTTATATCTCTTGGAAAATGCATTTTAGGGGCGCCTGGGTGGCGCAGTCGGTTAAGCGTCCGACATCAGCCAGGTCACGATCTCGCGGTCCGTGAGTTCGAGCCCCGCGTCAGGCTCTGGGCTGATGGCTCGGAGCCTGGAGCCTGTTTCCGATTCTGTGTCTCCCTCTCTCTCTGCCCCTCCCCCGTTCATGCTCTGTCTCTCTCTGTCCCAAAAATAAATAAAAAACGTTGAAAAAAAAAATTAAAAAAAAAAAAAAAGAAAATGCATTTTAGTTTTCAATTTTGTTGTTATTTATGTTGGGTCTTTGGCTAGTTTCTTTCCTTCCCCCTCTCTCCTTCCTTTCTTATAAGCTATTACAGGAGATTATGTTATTTTTTTTCCAAATATTTATTTCCCCCTTTGCTGTATTGCCTACTGCTATAAGACTAGGGTGCCTCCCATGAGAAGGGTGTCCATCTCACCCAACTTCGGTTGGACTTGGCCATGTGATGCTCTTGGATCAATGACATGTAAGCAGAAGTGACATATTCCATGTTCGAACAGAAATTTTAAGAGTTGTTGCAAGTTTCATAACGTATACAGCTACCAAAGTGATACTGCCTCCATGGGAAAGCTTTTTATTTTTCCTAGTGATGCTGCTTTAATGCAAAGCATTTTTGAAACTTCTCTTTTGGAATTACCTCCAGAGTCCCTTTTGAAAATCTTTAAGAGAGTCAGAGCTTCATCTTTCTGACAGCACATTTACTCTTTGAGAACAACCTAAAGCCTATCACAGCCAAGGACATTGCAATGGGGAAGAGCATGAGTTTAGATCAAGGCACACCTGTATTCGAATCACAGCTCTGCCCTTTTGTTTCTGTGGCAGTTGACTCAGGGAGATCCTCTGTGAATGGGAACAATAATAGTGCTGAATATTTTTGGTAACTGGCATCCATTCCTACTCCCTTCTGCTCCCTTTACTAGATCACAGGAAAGAACGATATTTCCCAGGATATCTGATATGTCTCTGGTTGTGGGCACACAGATGTGTGTCAGGCTCTATGAGCCTCTGCAGGGGCCCCCAGGCCCCCCTCTGCCCTCACCCACCTTTGTGCTGATGGCTGACCATGACATTAGTGGAAATCTCTTGTAGTATCTTAATATGGCCTATAGCAGCCATTGCCTGATTCTCTGAACCGTAGTGGTGAACCTGAGAGCTGGTGGTGACCTTCCTTAACTTTTCTTCCGCTAGCCCTTCTAAACCCCAAACTGCTTAGAAACCTTCGCAGGGTTCTGTTCTTCTGATTGAACAACTGATCTGCCATGGGATTGCTGAATATATTAAATGAAATGATGTATTTAATATGCTTAAGATGTTGCCCCCAAATATTCCATAGGTATTACCATTGTTAAGAAGGTGACCGAAGGGAGGCGCCTGGGTGGCTCAGCTGGTTAAGCGTCCAACTCTTGACTTCGGCTCAGGTCATGATCTCGAGGTTCATGGGACTGAGCCCTGCATCAGGCTCCACACTGTCAGCGTGGAGCCCATTCGGGACTCTCTCTCTCTCTCCCTCTCTCTCTGCCCCTCCCTTTGCTCTTGTGTGCTTTCTCTCTTTCAAATTAAGCATTAAAAAAAACATTAAAAAGAAAGAAGATGACCGAGGGGCGCCTGGCTGGCTCAGTGGGAAGAGCATGTGACTCTTGACCTCGGGACTGTGAGCGCGAGCCCCATGTTGGGTGCAGAGATTACTTAAATAAATACAAAAAAAACTTTAAAAAATAATACAAATTTTAAAAAAGAAGCAGCTGATTAAATCTTTCCCTGTCACTGTCCACATTATTCTAGAAATGCCCTTTGCTCCAGACTCCTCTGTGATGTTCACATGCCAGCTCACAATCTCTTCTGTGTAACCATATGGTCAATACGATTCTGTGTTGCCATCGACTATCCCACTTGCATTGATCTGCCCTGTCAAACAAACTGTAGGTGCCTGTCTTACTTCGTTCAGAAACTGTAGACTGGACAGCTTAAACAATAAATATTTGTTTCTCACAGTGCTGGAGGCTAAAAAAAAAAAAATAGAGAAAAGACAAGAAAAAGAAGGCGGCGATCAAAATGGGAAAAACACCGTAAGTTGAAAAAAAAGTGGCTATCTGGGTGAAATTGGTATTCACGCATGGTGTAGAAATGGGATCCGAAGACAATTGTCAAAGCGGAATTAAGCTCACTAAAGTAAGACTGTCATCTCCTAGAAATCCTTCTTTTATTTATTTATTTATTTTTTAATTTTTTTTTTCAACGTTTATTTATTTTTGGGACAGAGAGAGACAGAGCATGAACGGGGGAGGGGCAGAGAGAGAGGGAGACACAGAATCAGAAACAGGCTCCAGGCTCTGAGCCATCAGCCCAGAGCCTGACGCGGGGCTCGAACTCACGGACCGCGAGATCGTGACCTGGCTGAAGTCGGACGCTTAACCGACTGCGCCACCCAGGCGCCCCTAGAAATCCTTCTTTTAAAGAATAATAGCCACTTGTATGGATGAGTTTTTCAATATTGGTTGTTACATAAGCCATTAATTTTTAATCATGCTTTGAAGTATTATGCTCAGAGGTCCCTTCTATGCTGGGGAATATATAGGCTGTGAACTAAGGGAAGAAAAGTGTTTCCTGCCACCACCATTGTTACCACTTTTCTTTTTAAAAAAAATTTTTTTTAACGTTTATTTATTTCTGAGACAGAGAGAGAGACAGAGCATGAGCAGGGGAGGGGCAGAGAGAGAGGGAGACACAGAAACTGAAACAGGCTCCAGGCTCTGAGCTGTCTGCACAGAGCCCGACGCGGGGCTCGAACTCACAGACTGCAAGATCATGACCTGAGCCGAAGTCAGACGCTTAACTGACTGAGCCACCCAGGTGCCCCAGTTACCACTTTTCTTCCTCCTCCTCCTCCACAAAGCCCGGGCACCGGGATGGACTGAACCGACCAGCATCTTCTTATATTTTCTGTGATTATTGCCTTTAGACTCAACACCACCAGACAAAACTCCAACCATCATTCGCACCTTGGGAGGGGGTTTACCTTATTCATATTTGATGTGGGTACTCAGCTTCCCTAGACAGCAAAGAAAGGGTTTCGGGAACAGAGTCGGCATCATTAAGGGCAGATTAGGCTATCATATATGTATCTATAAATATGGAGGAAGGCGGACCCAAAATAGAAGCTTTGAGAAAGCTGTGATCTTTTTGAAGATGGGCTCTGCTGTGAAGTACCCATTCAACTATTTATCAACAGTGGGGCGCTCATCGGCTCCTACTGTCTCCAGGATCGCCTGACATAATTTGGTCATGAAAATGACAAGCTGTGGATGTATTAGCTCTGCGTCTACCTACCGTGTCATTAACAGTTAGAAGAGAACAGGATTTGCCTATGCGTTGGCTTAAGGCTACATTATTTTAATCATAAGACAACATGAAAAGGGAAGAAGGGTGTTTTCCTTTTCTGTTAACATTACTCTTTTTGGATATCTGGATAGAGGGAATCCAATATATTTCTTTATATGGAGTGACCCATAAGATCAAGTCTCCTCATCTGCAGAAGATGGATAATAGTAACCACCTTGCAGGGCTACCAGGATTAAGATGATTTATATGAATTGCGTGAAAGGTCCCCGACCTTAAGTTCCCTAGCATCTACTACAAGGTATCTGCTGTTCATCACATCAAAACTCCTCCCCAAGGGTTGGTGATTATTGCAGACTCCCATGACTTCTCCTTTTCTCCTCTTGGATTTCTCTTTCCTTTAAATATTTCTCTATTGCTACTTAGTTTTACCTATTTCATGGCTTTAAATACCATCCATGTGACATGAGTCTCCAGTCCAATTCAAACTCATACTCTCTGCCTGGAATCTCCATCGGCATGTCTATAAAAATAATTTCAACTCAACGTGGACAAATTACTGGTAGCCTCTCCCCTTCCCAACACACACACACACACACACACACACACACACACACACCATTATCCTCTCTTTGCCAAAGCTTTCACTATATGAATAAATGACATTACCACTTGCTCAGGTCCAAAACCTGGGGCTCATATTTGATTGCTTTCCTTCTCTTGCACTCTTGACAAGTGAGCCTAAGTTAGATAAGTGAATACCAGCATTCAAGGTTAAGAGCACAGCCATGAGAAAAGCTATGCAAAAATAGATGGAAAGCTGAGAAATGGTGAATAACCTAGAGCAGTTGGAAGGAAGTATTTCAAGATGAGTCTGGAAGGATGGTTTGGTCACAGACAATGATGATCTTTGAATAAAAACTTTATTGTTGACCCACAGCTAATACCATCCTCAATGTGGAAAAACTGATAGCCTTTTTTCCCTATGATCAGGAACAAGACAGGGATGTCCCCTCTCACTATGGTTATTTAATATAGTACTTAAGTCTTAGCTTCAGCAGTCAGACAACAAAAAGAAATAAAAAGCATCCAAATCAGTAAGGAAGAAGTCAGACTTTCACTATTTGCAGACCAATGACACTCTATGTAGAAAACCTGCAAGACTCCACCAAAAAATTGCTAGAACCAATACACGAACTCAGCAGTTTCAGAATATAAAATCAATGTACAGAAATCAGTTGCATTTGTATACACCAGTGGCGAAGCAGCAGAAAAACAAATCATGGAATAAATCCCATTTGCAATTGCACCAAAACCAATTAGGCACTTAGGCATAAACCTAACCAAAGAGGTAAAGATCTGTATTCTTAAAACTATAGGACATTTATAAAAGAAATGGAAGACGGCACAAAGAAATGGAAAAGAATTCCACGCTCATGAATCAGAAGAACGACATTGTTAAAACATCTATACTATCCAAAGAAATGTACACACTTAAGACAATCCCCATCAAAATACCACCAGCATTTTTCACAGAGCTAGAACAAACAATCCTAACATTTGTATGGAACCATGAAAGATACCAAGTAGCCAAAGAAATCCTGAAAAAGAAAAACAAAACTGGAGGCATCACGATTCTGGATTTCAAGCTATATTATAAAGCTGTAGTCATCAAGACAGTATGGTACTCACACAAAAATGGACACACGGGTCAATGGAATAGAATAGAAAACCCAGAAATGCACCCACAACTATATTGTAACTGATCTTTGACAAAGGAGGAAAAAATATCCAATGGAAAAAAGACAGTCTCTTTAACAAACGATGTTGGGAAAACTGGATAGCAACATGTAGAAAAATGAAACTGGACCACTTTCTTACAGCATATAAATAAATAAATAAATTCAAAATTAAAAAAATTCAAAATGGATGAAAAACCCAAATGTGAGACAAGACACCATCAAAATCCTAGAGGAGAACGCAGGCAGCAACCTCTTCGACCTCAGCCCTAGCAACTTCTCACTATACACATCACCAGAGGCAAGGGAAACAAGGCAAAAATGAACTGTTGGGACCTCATCAAAATTAAAATCTTCTGTACAGCGAAGGAAACAATCAGCAAAACGGAAAGGCAGTCTACAGACTGGGAGAAGATATTTGCAAACGACAGATCTGATAAAGGGTTAGTATCCAAAATCTGTAAAAACTTAGCCATCGCAACACCCAAAAACCAAATAATCCAGTTAAGAAATGGGCAGAAGACAAAGAAGACGTCCAGATGGCCAACAGACACATGAAAAGATTCTCAACATCACTCCTCATCAGGGAATACAAATCAAAACTGTGATGAGATACCACCTCACACCTGTCAGAATGACTAACATTAACAACACAAGAAATAAGAGGTGTTGGCGAGGATGCCGAGAAAGGGGAACCCTCTTGCACTGTTGGTGGAAATACAAACTGGTGCAGCCACTCTGGAGAACAGTATAGAGGTTCCTCAAAAAGCTAAAAATAGAACTACCCTAGGACCCAGCAATTGCACTACTAGGTATTTACCCAAAGGAAACAAAAATACAGATTTGAAGGGGTACATGCACCCCGATATTTATAACAGCACTATCAACAGCAGCCAAGCTATTTAGAGAGCCCAAATGTCCATTCACTGACGAATGGATAAAGATGTGGTATGTGTAAACATATATAATGGAATATTACTCAGCCATCAAAAAGAATGGCATTGTGCCATTTGCAACAATGTGGATGGAGGTAGAGTGTATTATGCTAAGCAAAATAAGTCAGGAAGAGAAAGAGAAATACCATATGATTTCACTCATATGTGGAATTTAAGACACAAAACAGATGAACATGTGAAGTGGAGAAAGAGAGGGAAGCAAATCATGAGCGACTTAAAGATAGAGAATAAACTGAGGGTTGATGGAGAGAGGTGGATGGCAGATGGGTTAGATGGGTGATTGGTATTAAGGAAGGCATCTGTTATGATGAGCACTGGATGTTGTAAGTAATTTGTGTAAGTAATTGGTGAGTCACTGAATTCTACTTCTGAAACCAACATTGCACTGAATGTTAACTAGTTAGAATTTAAATAAAAATTTGGAAGAAAAAAAAAAAAACTTCGGGCAACCGCAAATCATCGAGGGATTTTGAGCCTGTTCTGCGTTGGTATAGGAAAATAGCTTTGACCGTGGATTTAAATTGCGAGAAATTGGAGAAAGAAAAACAGAAACCTGTAGCAATAGTTCAAGTGTGGCCAGAATCTGAACTAGACAGAGAATGAAAGAGATATAAAAACTCTCAATGCTAAAAGCAGAAAGACTTTTCTTTTTTTTTTTTTTTTCAACGTTTATTTATTTTTGGGACAGAGAGAGACAGAGCATGAACGGGGGAGGGGCAGAGAGAGAGGGAGACACAGAATCGGAAACGGGCTCCAGGCTCTGAGCCATCAGCCCAGAGCCCGACGCGGGGCTCGAACTCACGGACCGCGAGATCGTGACCTGGCTGAAGTCGGACGCTTAACCGACTGCGCCACCCAGGCGCCCCCAGAAAGACTTTTCTGATGGGACATGGAATGAGGAAGAAGTAGGAACATAAAGCAATTGTGAACCTTCCAGTCAGTGTCTCTTAGAAGATGGAAGAGCCGGGGCGCCTGGGTGGCTCAGTCAGTTGAGCGTCCGGCTTCGGCTCAGGTCATGATCTCGCGGTCTGTGAGTTCGAGCTCCGCGTCGGGCTCTGTGCTGACAGCTCAGAGCCTGGAGCCCTTCGGATTCTGTGTCTCCCTCTCTCTGACCCTCCCCCGTTCATGCTCTGTCTCTGTCTCAAAAATAAATAAACGTTAAAAAAAAATTAAAAGAAGATCAAAGTGCCAGATTCCAGGGTAAAGAACAGCTGAATGGTAGGTAGATTTTTAGAAGGAAAAAAAAAATGAAGTTGGTTTTTTAGTTTGAGATGCCTAAAATGTAGTGATAGAAATGTCCAGCAGAATTCAAAGCTCAGAAAAGAGGGCAAAACCAGAGAATGATTTGAGCGTACTGTCCCATAAACAACTTTGAATTTGGAGCCTCACCTAGTACCTAAGGTGCTAGGTGCACGATAAATATTGTAATCGAATCTTCTGCCTTTGGGAACAATCACTATAAAGACGATGTTGAAATTGTTGGAGCGGATGAACATGCCCAGGAGGAAAGGAGATTGGAGGACAGGACCTTGAGGTATCCCTCTTCTAAGCCCGAGAGAGAGAACAATCACGCAAGAAGACTGATGTTAGGATGAGACCACAGGGGAATGTAGTGTCATGGAACCCCAGAGAGAAGGGAGGTTCAACGAGAAAGAGATTTGCTTCAACACTGGACACTGTTGCCAAAATGTAGAGTAGAACAAGCCCAGAGAGAATGCCGTTGGATTTGGCAGATCATGTTCAAGATCTTCAATGGAGTGATGGGACCAGGAGCCACAGCACAGGGGCTAAGAAGTGAGGGTATGACATGAGATCACAGTGATACAGAGATATCCTGTAGTGCTGAGTCCTGGAAAATATCTTAGATATCTCCCCAGTGCAGCTTTATAGTTCTCTGGTAGTTACATGGGCATTAATAAATCTTTCAGTCCTTCTGTCCATGCATATAATCGTTTGTTATGAGCATGTGAAATATGCCCAGTTGTGACAGTTCTATTCAGCTTTCCATCATGGTTCCAAACTAAAGCGTAAATTTTACCCCAACAACACTGTGTGGCTGTCCCAGGGGAATCATGTATCTGCCCCAAGAAACGTCTGGGGCAGGATGGAATAAAAGCTTCCACTCTGTGTGCCTTTATAAACGTTGCTCCTAATTTAGAAAGCCTTTCGGTAGCTCAAGAAAATTCTTTACGTCCTCTAGGGGAGAGAGGGATCTCTTCATGATTGAGGAAAAAAACATCACGGTAAAGTGAGTCGTCGTCTCTTGATAACAAAGCGAAAAATAAGAACTAAGCAGGTTGCGAGAGATTCTAGTAATCTTCTTAGAGGCTATGATTTCAGATTTGCCAGAACCATCATAAATGAAAAGATGATTTAACAAGAAAGAGGTTTAACCACAGGGAAAGGGAGAGTGGGGATGGGGGGGGGGGGCGGGGAGAGCCGGGAAAGGTTTCTTTGTTGGCTCCTATCCTGCCCAGCTGAGACATTTGCAATTCTCTATGAGGCGACCCCAATTTCACCCTAGGGACACCTGCTTTAGGTCAATCCTCCCACCGGCCTGTCCCTGTCTGCCTTTGGACTTCTTCCCTGGACTCCTGGCATAGCCTAGACCCTGAGCAGGGGGGACCAGCCAGGCCTGATGCCTCCACACTTTCTCTGCCTGCCCCCCGCCCCGCTCACTGCTTGCCAGGGGGGCACAAACATAAAAGTGCACCGGAACACCAAACCAACGATTTCACTGCGATTTTGTGTCGACTGGCAGGAAACTCCTCCTCACAGCTGAGACAGGCCCACGGTGCACCTGTCTCATTATGTGAGAGGACGCAGAATCCTCCTAGCAGAACACAACCAGATGCCCTTAGTTCAAACCTCTCAGAGTTAAGCAGCTCCCAGGTAATTGCCTGCTTCTGGGGCCAGGATGAGGCGCCCTTGTACAGTTGTCCTTAAAACTCAAAACCCGCGCTTAACGAGGCACCACTTGGCACATGCCCTCTGCGTTTCTGAATTTGTCTGGAAAGTAATCCTTCAGCGATCGTTTTCTGTCCCCGCCACCGCACAGCGGTCTGCTTCATTTTCCTTTTTCCTCCGAGGCTGCGACCTGTCATTTGCCTTCCGCTGGCCCCGTGCACACTTTCTGTCTCTTCCCGGATTCTGCAAGAGCGCCTTGTTTCACTGTCCCCTTGGCATCTTCCACATCTTCCTCATGCGACAAGTGCTTTTACCCACAGGGTCGTGCATCATCAATTTCCCTCCGGTTCTCTGGTTCCTCTATAAAGCGGTTCTTACTCATGCTACTTGTAAAGGAGGGAACTCTCTGGGCCGACACAAAGCATCAGAAGCTACCATCCGGGTGAAGAGAGGCGTGGGGTTTTTATTGCCTGAAGCCTCCCAGGAAAGCCAAGCGACGACGTCTCCGTTCCCAGTGTCCCCAGCTGTGAGGTTGTCACAGATGTTACGGTCCTGCTGAGAGCTGGTGCCCCCACCGAAGGCGAAGGCGGAGATGAATGCCAGCTTCACTGTTGGTAAATGAAGAGGGTGCTTTAGAATCACGGGGAGTTCACCCGGGAGCTCTCAAGTAATCAGAAACTGCCACTTTTCCTTTCTTCCCTAAAGAGGAAATGCAAATAAATGAGGTGAGGAAAAGAGATTAAAACAACAAAAGCACCCAGTGAGAAGGATTGGTAAAAGTGAGGACAAAGGGCCATCAAAGTTGGGTACAGGTAAAAAGACACCTTGAATCAAGCAGGTAAAAAGACACTGTGAATCAAGCCTGCGTGGCTCAGTCGGTTAAGTGTCTGACGTTTGATTTCATGATCAAGTCATGATCTCGTGGTTTGTGGGATCGAGCCCGCACCAGGCTCTGTGCTCACAGCACAGAGTCTGCTTGGGATGCTCTCTCCCTCTCTCTCTCTCTCTCTGCACCCCCCCTGCTCATGTTTTCTCTCTCAAAATAAATAAGTAAACTTAAAAAAAAAAAAGAATGCATCTTTGGGAAGGAGATCAGATTCTGTGGTAACCTACAGGGGTCTAGAATCTTCATTCTCACGTCACTCAGGGGCTGAGGACATGAGATGGGTGGGGGCCAGGCTGGGGAGGGAGAGCTCTGGCTAAGGTCATCCAAAGCCAAGCTCAGGTTGACGTGCAATTCTGCATATTGCAAGACGATGCCTTAGAAAAGACCCTTGCTAGGCTGAGTAGATGAAGTCAAAGTAATCCAGAGCACTTTCTAGTTCAAACTTTCATATTCTTCTTAGTGAGAGCACCACGGGGTCTGGCGGGGGAGGGTGGCCAGAGCCACAAATTGGAGACCCTGTTTTTTTTAAGTTTATTTATTTTGAGAGAGAGAGAGAGAGAGAGAGAACAAGCACTCGGTTTGGGAGAGGGGCAGAGAGGGAGAGAGAGAATCCCAAACAGACTGTGCTGACCGCATGAAGCCCGCCGGGAGGCTGCAATGCTCGAACCCATGAACCCTGAGATCATGACTTGATCTGAAATCAAGAGTCTGGTGGCCAAATGATAGGGTTTTGGAGTGGTGTTAGGAGTCTGAAGCCCACGACCAAGGAACAATTCTTGAGATATCTTGGGGGCAAAAAGGTGACTTTATTAAAGTATGGGGACAGGACCCGTGGGTAGGAAGAGCTGCCCCTGGACTGGGATTGTGGGGACTGACTTGTTATATATACTTGGGAGTCGGGGGTGGGGTGGGGAGGGGGAGGGAAAGTCAAGGAGAAGTTTCCAAAGGATTTTCATATGCTAAAGAAGACTCCCAGGATACTGGAGGCCTAGCTATTGTCAGGCTAAGGTTGGTTTTCCCTCTAGCAAAGCATTAAGACAGTAGCGAGTTCCTGGAGAAACGCTATACTGCACCTGCCTCAACTATTTGTCAATAGTTTATTTGCAGGTTATAAAAACATTTCATTTTACCTGCATTTCCTTCTGCCTCTGTTTCCCACCTGGAGGCTTAACCTACTGAGCCCCCCAGGCGCCCTGGAAACCTTCTTTTTTATACTAACAACTCCCCCCCTCCATACCCCACGCCAAGTACATCCCAGAATGTACTTCAGGACGGGCACAGTGGTCTGGCCTGGGTTGTGCTCCCTCTTTGGCTGATTCTATTCACTCCCCATTGGAGAAAATGCTCCTCACTTTTAAATGCCTGTATATGTGGCTTTACTTTTGAAAAATCTTTGGGTAGACCAGCTGGAGCGGCTTCGGAAAAGCTCAGTGCCATATAGCTGCAGACAGAGTCCACACTGCTCATTTTAAATGGCACATATTGCCCAACAGTGACTTGCCTGATGCGGTTACCGTGGACACATTCTTGCTGGCAGGGAACGCCACAAAATCCATTACGCCAATCAATGCCGGGCTGCACGTAGCGTTGCCTGTTACTTTCGCTTCACTCCCCAGCGCAAACTTCATTTCAACTGTGGCACGCTTTCTTACCTTTTCTTGTCCCCTCACTCCTGGGAATTGTTCCTACGGGCATAATTCAAGGGCAAGAAAAAGCTACCCGCACGAAGATGTCATTGCAGCTGTCTCTAGAATGGCAAAATACTAGAAAGATTTAATACCCCGTTACACAGGAATATCTAAGTTATGGTAGATCGATTTGAGAGACTATTATATAGCAATAAATACAATGACGATAACGATTATGTAGCAAAATGGGAAATGCCATATTAAACATAAGAAGTGGAATAAAAATATGCTGGCTATAGTTTTTTTTCTTTTTTTGTATATACATAGAGACTGGAAAAATAAAGATAGTGGGCTACGCATGAATTTTTTTAAATAATGTCTTTTAAATGTTGTTTTTACAGGGCCGCCTGGGTGGCTCAGTCCGGTAAGTAGCTGCTTTGGATTCTGTCTCCCTCTCTCTCTGCCTCTCCCCTGCTTGCACTGTGTCTCTTTCTCAAAATAGTAAATAAACACTGAAAAAAATTTAATGTTGTTTTCACCAATAAAAATCATACAGGAAATAGAAAATAATAAATACTTGTTTGCTCAATATTAGCTGAACTATTATTGTGTCTCCGTGCATGTGTCTGTGTGTGTGTGTGTGTGTGTGTGCCTGCACAGATGTGTATACGTGTACATGTGTGTCTGCATGTGTGTGTATGGTCTAATCATTTATTTAGTAGATTTAAAACCAGGGTCCTAGGAATCAACACTCAACCCATTTTCATTACTTTTGCTGGATGATTTTCACTAACCTTTTTAACACCTCTAGTTGTAAATTCATCTGTTTATAGGAAGAACAATTTTTATAGGAGTTCAGTAAGTGTTTCATGGGCACTGGGAAGAGGTCCAACTCCCGTGACAGACATGAGCTTTGTTTCTAGTAGACGCTTTTCAAACTCTTGAGGAAGGGTGCTATAGTGTCAAGAACTTCTTTCGTGTTCCTGGAATAGGAAGGGAAGAAAAGGTGTTCTCCGAACTGTCCTTCATTGCGGTGTCTGTCAGAACTTCCTTTCTAGGGTAGGAAAGTGCGTGTGATAGGTATACTCAAAAGCATACCTGTTGAAACAAAACACTAATGGAATGAGTAGGTCCCCCTAAGGGACAAGAAGGGACAGATGTGACTGTGTTTTCCCACTCCCCACTCTGCCCGCACAACCAGCCTACAGGGCTCTTTGGTCTACTATTCCGAGGAAGAGGCTTTACCGAATTCCCTCACCTAGGATGAGAACTGAGGTCCCAAACGGGACCGAAGTTTTCGTACTAAACTACTGAACGTCGATAGGTGCTCAAGAAAGTGCCAAAACACATCCATTTCTTTCAGGTGATAATATCATAGCAGCACCTGGGTGGCTCAGTCGGTTAAGCAGCGGACTTTGGCTCAGGTCATGATCTCACTGCTCGTTGGTTTGAGCCCTGCGCCCAGCTCTGTTCTGACAGCTGGGAGCCTGGAGCCTGCTTCGGATTCTGTGTCTCCCTCTCTCTCTGCCGCTCCCCCACTTGCTCGCACGAGCGTGCATGTGCACTCTCTCTCTCTCTCTGTCTCTCAAAAATAAACATTAACAAAATTTTTTAAGGATGATAATAATTACAATGATCACGGCAATTACTTGCCTTCAAGTCATTCAATCATAATATGTCATAGTTGTCTTTTTGTCACCAATATGTGGCACACTGTCTCTCCAGCACCATGCTGGGCACACGGTGGGTGCTGAATAGGGAGTGAGTCTTGCATCACCTGGGCCTATGTGCCCTGCTCTACCTTAGGGCCTGTTCCTATATCTCCATGATTTATGTTTTTTTTCTGCAAGAAATTATTTTATTTTTTCTTTTTTTAAAGGTTTATTTATTAATTTATGAGAGAGAGAGAGCGAGCACAAGCCCAGGAGGGGCAGAGAGAGAGAGGGAGACACAGAATCCAAAGCAGGCTCCAGGCTCGGAGCTGTCAGTGCAGAGCCCAACACGGGGCTCGAACCCATGAATTGAGAGATCATGACATGAGCCAAATTCGGACACTCAACCAACTGACCCACCCAGACACCCCTATTTTATTTTTCAAATAAGTAAATATAACCACGTGGCATAACAATTTTGAAAGAATAGCAGTACACGGGAAAGTAAGTCTCCTTGCTACCCCTTTTCCCTAAGTCACCTGCGTCCCTTTCCAGTGATATCTCTGCAGATACGTATATGCACATAGAAAGATTTTAAAAGCAACTTCAAAGCATTCCATAGTGCGGATATACTTAATTTGTTTAAACAGTTTCCTATTGATTACAAATGAGGTTGCTTCCCATGGTTGCTCTTGCACCCAGGGGTACTGGTAAAAAAGAAACTGAGGTGTATGACGACATTTTAGGAGTTTGGGGAAACAGCAATTCAAATCAGGCAGCCGCAGGCTGGACGAGGCAAGGAGCACTGCACTGGCAGAGACTTGTGTAGAGAAAAGGCAGAAACGAAGCATGGAAAATGCTGACTGGCTGTAGCTTGAAGGCTAGTTGGCTGTTTTGACTGGCTGCCCTTGGGTTTCCATTTCGCGACCTTGAGGCATTTTCAGGCCTAGAGTTTGGTCTGTTTATGTCTGCCACATCCGTCTAACGGCCCCTTGCTTAATCAGATTGGCAATCGAATCAATTGTGTGCACCTGTAAGCATGTCTGTAGCACACTGTGCCTACATGAGAAATTGCTAGAAGGAATGGGACAAAGAATGGATACTGGGGATATCTAGACATCTATGACTCAGCTGAGACCAGATAAAACTTATAAAGTAATTTACAGAGATTGGACAATTTCTGATGACTTCATATCCAAAAGCTTGATGAGTGTTTCTATTTATTCAGTTCTCTTGTGAGAGAACTCTTCCTTCATCTTAAAGTTTCCTTCATCTAAGACTTCCTCATTTCTGACTTAATTTTATTCCTAGCTGTTTTCTCTTCCATTCTTGTTGCTATTAAATAATGTGGTCTTTTCTTTAGACTTTCTCTTCTGATTGTTGTTTGTATATGCAAAGCCCATCGACTTTGATGTGTTGTGTTAAAAAAAAACACATTTCTGTTAATTCTCTTAGGTTTTCTTTCTTTTTTTTAAGTTTATTTATTTTGAGGAGGGGGGGCGGGGTGCTGAGAGAGAGAATCCCAAGCAGGCTCTGTACTGTCAGAGCGAAACCCAGTGTGGAGCTTAAACTCACAAACCGTGAGATCATGACCTGAAGCAGAAACCAAGATTTGGACACTTAACTGACTGAGCGACCCAGTCGCCCCTCTCTTAGGTTTTCTAGCTTACAATTACAACACCTGTAAAAACTAATGCTGTATCTCCTCCTTCCCAGATTGTAACCCTCAATTGTTTTTCTCTCCTAAATGAATTAGCCAGTATCTCGAGTAAAATATTTCAAGTGGATATCCTTGTCTTGTTCCCAACTATAGTAGTAATATCATTTTCATTATCCTCAATCAAGAAGCCTGGAATAGAAAATTCCATTGTTTTCTGATTCATTGAAATGGAAAGTAAACACACACACATTTTAAAGCATTGCTTTATTAGAAACGTTTTGTGCAATGTAACTGTACAATCAATCATCCTGTAACAAAAAGATGAAATGGATAAACCTGATACATTTTTCTATCATCCATACTCCAGAAGACCAAAAAAAAAAAAAAAATGTTAAAGGTGCACCACGGTTTGGATATCAGCTTTAATTTCATGTAACAAGAGTAAAATTTATGAAGCAATAAATTATATGACAAAATTCACAGATTAGATAAGGTGAGGATATTAAAAATAAAAGTACTCAATCACTTATACAAGGAGGCATTAACCAAAGGGTACAATGTTGTTTTCTCGAATGCTTTCAGGAAGGGTTTCTTTCTTTTTTCTGAATGATTTCTTTTCAGATTTCCAAGAAAATCTCTCCATTGCCAAGCAGTAAATGGTTGTTCCTGGTATGGTTTTTGTGGTGGATTGGGCCTGAATGGTTGATTAGGACAGCAGGGTGGTTAGGTCTGTTGAAGCCTGTCTGAGCTGAGCCGGACTTCTGGGGCTTACCAAGGTGTGGGAATCTGAGGGTTCCCTAGCAGGATTCCCAAGGTGATCATGCTCATGCCCATGGCTCGAAGCCTCAAAAAGACATTGAAGCATATTAGGAAGCGCATTCTACCCGTCTCTGACCCCTACTGTCACTCCACAGGTCCCCAGCTCTGTGCCTTGGGGAAAGCTCACTGGCCCTCGAAGGCTCTGTTTCATCATCTACAGACATCTATAGGGCTGATACGAGAATTTAATGAGATAATGATTATAGAGGTCTTAGGACAGTCCCAGTGCACACAGTTGAGCCTTTCCACATTCCTGGAGTGGGGAATCCAGCCTTACTACAGAGGAAGAAAGGTTTCCAATGTTAGATTTGGGGGAACATCATTTCGATCTTGAAATTTCAGGAAGTTGGAAGGAACAGAATTGTTACCAAATGAGATCATGCCCTAACTCAGGCTGGTCAAAGATAAACGGGCGGCCATTTGAATGCCAGCATCTCAGCCTGGTGGGCAGAGTAACCTGTGACTCATTCTGTCATACCACGTCACAGGGAAATCAGACTCCAGGTCACCATTTTCAATCTGCACTTTGGCTTGTGGTCTTGACTATCTCCGTAAAAGCTTCAATTTGCATTGTGGTTTTGGTGATTTTAAATTCAGGCCCTGACAAAAACTGTCCTATATTATGGTTTGGAACACAAGGTCCCGGGTCCTCGAAGGTCACAGTGGCTGAAGAAGGGACTTGTCCTGAGGAGGTCATGTGGCCAGAGGAAACATGCTGGCCTTTAGCAGGCTTCCTGGTTGACTCTGACAGCAGCATAAAGTACAGATGGGTGGCAGCACGTGGTTAGAGCATCATTCACCTGCCCTGATACTTACTCAGGCGTCTCGACAAAGAAACAAACACACTGTTCACTTGGAGGTCCCAGAGAACTCTTATCTGGGGCACATTGACAGCTGTTATTAGCTTCCAGAATTTTCAAATACGTCATGACGTCACAGAAACACTCATGATGGTGTCTGAGTAACACGAAACACGTGGCTTAGTGCCTGTTAAGATGTCTTGTGTCTGGGAGCCTTCCCAAAACGATGCATGTCAAAGTAGACATTTGTTACTGGTGATATGGTCAACCCTGACTCTTCCCAAGTTTGGCTTCACTGGAATTAATTCAAGGATTCAAGGATTCCAAGCGGCATGTCACAAGGACATCACACCTTCCTGACATGATCATAAATAATTCACTAATTTGGTCCATCATTTAAAAAAACAAGAATTCCTAGAGCAAATTAATTATACTTATTATTGAAATGTGTACAGTGTATTTTTTTAAACGCTCAAGATAAAATTGAGGAACCACAATCAGCAAATTCACATGTTGTGCTTTCGCTTTGTTCTCTGGACCCTGGCCAGGTGCTGGCTGAAGCAGGGCATCTCTTTGAGGACACGAGTGCTGCCCAGCACGGGAGGCTTCGCAAAGCACCAGCTGGCTTCCGGAAATGACAGTGCGATTTCAGGAAATGACAAGAACTGTCCAGCCCCCACGGATCCTAACGAAAGGAGGGCCATCACTATTCTTGTAAGTATAAGTGAGAACAGAAGCAAAAAAAAAAACAAAAACAAAAACAACAAAAAAAAGAAAAACCAAAAAACCCTCAACAAATCAATTAGACTTATCAAACTGTGGCAAGCAGTTCCTAAGCTCAACACTGTGCAAAAGCTTGAGTCTGGCTGCTGTCACAGCCGTGTACATGATGGAAATCAGTATTTGTTTGGACCATGACTTCCCCCAGAGAACGCGGTGCTGCACAACATAGATTGGCAGGGTCTTAATAGGACTTTAATAAAATCTATGATCCATTAAAGTGTAGGTTAGACCAAAAAAAAAAAAAAAAATCAAGCGGGTTTCTTTACTGAGCTCTGTCCCAGTCTGATATGCTAATGTGCACTGTGGCTCTCCAACCGGAAATGATGGCATGGCGTATTTCCCAAACGGATCTGACCGAGGGAGACCCGTTCATTTGTGGAGCATCTCTTAGAGGCTGCTGTGCTCCCTGCACCTTGGGAAATGCTGGCTAATTGAACGTAGCCTGTTTTACAGCTGCCTCCGCAGGGAGGGGCCTGCAATGCCCCACATTGCTGAGTATTTACTACCTTACAGAGGCCTGTGCTGCCTTCCTGGGTACTGCATTGCCTTCCTGAGTATGCACTGCCTTCCGGAGTATGCACTGCCCCACTGAGCAGGCACTGACTCAGTGCAGAATACTATACCGCACTGAAGGTTTCCACGTCCATGCCCTGCCTGGCACTGAGCCAAACAGGTTTGCGAGGAAAACGGGAGAGGCCCAGATGTTTAAACATGTCACCCGATCCCTTCACGCCCCTGCTCCCCCTCCTGCTGTCATTGCGGGTGAACTTCGGGATGTCCCGGTGAAACACCCTTGCCGCACAAACAGGTGTTGCCACGATAGGAAAACCGAATGACTGTACCTCACTGACAGGCTGTTACTTTAAAGGAATCTCTTCGGGCGCCTGGGTGGCGCAGTCGGTTAAGCGTCCGACTTCAGCCAGGTCACGATCTCGCGGTCCGGGAGTTCGAGCCCCGCGTCGGGCTCTGGGCTGATGGCTCGGAGCCTGGAGCCTGTTTCCGATTCTGTGTCTCCCTCTCTCTCTGCCCCTCCCCCGTTCATGCTCTGTCTCTCTCTGTCCCCAAAAAAATAAATAAACGTTGAAAAAAAAATAAAGGAATCTCTTTTGGAATTCTTCATATTAATTCTTCTGAGATTTTAGTGACTCACAGGAGAAGGGGAAAAGCTGTTAATTCCAGATTCTGGGGTTAATTAGCCTTCTTATATCATGTGCCTGTAGGAAAGTATAACAGGTGTGGCGAGAGAGAGACTTACGTTTAGTTTCCTTGTAACGGGTTCTTAAATCAGGAGATATTTTAATTGCAGCAGAAAGCAAGACGGCACAGGGAAAGGGACATTTTCCTAGCAGGATTCACCCCCGACTTCTGTCTAATGGGGGCTGAGACGAGAAGACGCTCAAGTCTTGCGCAGAAGACTCGCGGTAGGGACACGGGGCAGGTGCCTCTGGCTGACATTCGGAAGGAAATTCAGATCGGTCCCCTCCTGTATTCCCATATGCGGTCTCCAGGATCTCGGCCCCAGGAGAGCCAACAGGGACCACCTCCCTGCAGGGAGCCCTCCAGGCCCTATCTCCACAGTGGATTCAGGCACATGGGTCATGCAGGGGAGGTGAGCGAGGCCTCCCACGCATCTATATTGATGGCGTGGCCACTCCCCCTCCGCCCCCCACGCTGTCCTGCTTCAGAGCTGAGCTTCCCGGACACCAGCTGTCACACAGGAAGCTGAGGCCTCTCTTTCTCCCGCCTCCTTTGCTGGCTGGAGCTGCAGGATCATGGCCTGCAGAGTTTCCTTCACCATCTGGAGCTCCCTCTTGAGAGACTGTGCGAACGTTGTTAAGGAACACACGCGAAGGTGACGGGCGGCCCTCTGCAGCCTCCCAGGGATCTCATAACAGCACGTGTGCCTGCCGGAAGCAGATGGGCACTGCCATCTAATTGCGGTGTCGAGTTCTCCCAAATTGTAGGAATTAAATATTAATACACATTTTACACTTCGTGCAAGAGCGATTGCAATCTCTATGAGGCCTGAGGTTATTAACTCTCTCAAGGAAGGTTTCAAAACGGAAAAGGGAGACTCAGCTCTTAGACCGAAACAGATGGCCAACTGGGATGCTCCAAGATGTTGGGTCAGCCTGACTGACTCCTGCTAAGGCCCAGGCTGGGGCGGGGCAACTCTTCCCGGTGCTCAGACAGCCGAAAGGGCAGAAGGCTGGAAACGAGAGCTTCCTCAAGAAATCTAGGATTTGGGGGCCACCGTGGGTCTGGACTTATGTGGGCCGTAAGTCACCTTGTGCAAATCACTTGGAACCTCAGTTTTATCGTGAAACAATGGTTTCTAAGCCCCTGTCGATTCCACTGTGCCGTCGCCTGTCATTTATAACCCCCAGCTACTTGTGAAATAGCCGTTCAGCCCACTCAAGATTTGACAGAATGCAGGGAGCTTGCCTTTTCTGGGTGGGCTGGTTGGGTTTTCCATCAACTGTTGGGTTGTTAGTTTCCTGACCTGTAAAGTTGCTTCTCCCATAGAGAAAACCATCGCAGAGAACTTAGCAAATAATAAACAAGGCTGTCATTCTCTTAAGAAATGAGCCCTTTCCTGGGACTACGTTTAACAAATGGTGGTTTTTCTCTCCATGGTCAGGTCCCTGTTTCCTCTTGTACCTGGAGTCAGAACAACTCAAAGATGAACGGGATGAGAGACAGATGACATCCTTTTCGATTCATAAGCAAATTAATTTAACTTCATCCAAGAGGAATGAAGGGGGATATGGAAATATGTCAGTTAAACATCACTTCAATACTGTTAAGTCATCGCATGAGGTCAGACGACTCAAACATTACCAGACCAGATATGAAGAAAACAGAAAGCTTTGGGAAAAGTAGATTATAGAGATCTTAACCATTCACAGCCTGTCAAGGCTACAATGTTGTTTTATTTAAGTACAATGTCAGTGCAATGTCAAGAGAAAAAGAGCCCCCCAGGTTATGACTGTAGAAAGCTTTCTCTTTCTTTTTTAAATAAAGAACTCCGGAGGATCCTGGGAGTTATGCAAATGAACTTGTCCTAAGCAAAAATGCTGAACCACCCTGAGAAGCTTCCGGCAGCTTTTCTTCCTGAAGCTCCCCTCCAGACTTCATCTTTCGTGTAATTTACATTCATTGACTATGATGGTTCACTCCTTGCACTTGAGCTTGAGGGGAATGAGGGTGGGGATAAGCGGGTGCAAGGAAAGAAAGAATCCAATATTTATATGTATTTTTTTTTCTTTTTGAAAAGGCTTCATTTTCCTCCATTTCTCTGGACAGCTCTGCTAATCTTTAGTGAAAACATACATGACTTTGTACGAGTAAAAGCATAAGTGGTCCCAGACTAACTACCAAGCTGCAATTTAATCACAAAATTATGTCACATTTATAAAGAGTAAGCACAGAGCTTAAGCAGTGTATGAATCCTGACAAATTCCTGAGATGTAATTACCTTTGATACTCAGCCTGGGACTACACGCCCCTATTGGTAATAGGCTAAAAGATGACACAGGTTTTTGAGAGAACCGACCCAAAATGAGATGCTTTTTAAAGAACTTGTACAATTTCTACAACTACACGCCCCTATTGGTAATAGGCTAAAAGATGACACAAGTTTTTGAGAGAACCGACCCAAAATGAGATGCTTCTTAAAGAACTTGTACAATTTCTAAGCCCTCGCAGAACACACTGAAAGGTTTCTTAAAAGAGACCGAGGGAGAAGCCACAAAGGAAGAAGGCTAAGTAACAGAATTAAACTAGCACATCAGCCCTTCACACGACAAGCTGCACTGACACAGAGAAGCCAGAGGATAGAGGTTGGAGCAAATGATCACCAGCAACAGAAAGCTGGCAAATCACTTGATGTTTTCACTGTCTCACTCAGAAACTGCATATGCTAGGGAATCTCTCCTCTACCTTCTAGAAGGGATGCTGCTCGATTCATGAACTATTTAATAAGCAGCTTATTAAATAGTTCATGATCTTCGTAATGAAATAAATTCACCATTCGATCTTCAAAAAATAAAATAAAAATAAAAAATAAAAATAAAACACATAGTCTCATACCTTCCTCACAAGGCTAGAGTTAAAAGAAATATTCTTTTTTCTTGTGAGCGTATCGTGCCTTTTGTGAGGCACTATTAGACTTAAGGTTTATGCACTAATGTAGCAGATACAGCAAATACCTCAGGCTCTGTCAAAGCAGGACTGGATATCGAGATCCTGGATGCCTCATTTAGTGAGCCTATGGAGTAATGATCATCAGAATGATTAAAATCATGTTTTTATTACAACAAGTGTTGGCGAGGACGTGGAGAAAAAAGGAACCTTCACGCACTGTTGGTGGGAATGCAAACTGGTGCAGCCACTGTGGAAAACGGTATGGAGGTTCCTCAAAAAAATTAAAAATAGAATTACCATGTGATCCAGTAATTCCACTATTAGGTATTTACTAAAGAATACAAAAACACTAATTTGAAAATATGTATGCATCCCTATGTTCATTGCAGCATTATGTACAAGAGCCAAATTATGGAAGCAGCCCAAGTGTCTACCGATAGATGAATGGATAAAGAAAAAGTGGTGTGTGTGTGTGTGTGTGTGTGTGTGTGTATAATGGTATAATGGAATATGACTCAGCCATAACAAAGAATGGAATTCTGACATTTGCAACAACATGGATGGATCTAGAGTATTATGCTAAGTGAAATAAGTCAGTCAGCGAAAGACAAATAGCATATGATGTCATTCATATGTGGAATTTAAGAAACAAAACAAACCCCCAAAACAGACTCTTAACTATAGAGAACAAACTGATGGTCACCAGAGGGGAGGTGGGTGGGGGGAGGGGGGAAATAGGTGATGGGGATGAAGGAGTGCACCTGTTGTGATGAGCACCGGGTGAGGTATGGAAGTGTTGAATCACTATGTTGTACTAATATAGCACTGTATGTTAACTATACTGGAACTAAAAAAAAAAAAAAAAAACTAAAAATGAATCATGTTCTTATTTATAAAATACCTCCTTCTAACCAACCTGGCTGTGTGATGCCTTATTAAATATAAGTTCCAAAACATTTTGAATGCACTAAAATGGAAGAGAATCCAGGATAAAATGTGGAGTGGGGGGTGGGGTGGGGAGCAAGTTACAGAACAATTTATATGAAATTATCCTCATTTTACAAAAAAAAAAAAAAAACAACCAAAAAACCAAAAAACTCTAGACAGAAGTGATTTCTACCTAGAAAGGTGCCTTAGAAGGACACAGTGGTAAGCTTCCAGGTATTGGTCCTGGGAGGAATATGTAGCCTTTCTCCCCCATACTTCTGTAATCTTCAAATGGACACACATCCTTTTATATTTAAATCAATGTGTTTATAAAAGAAATCACTTGAAAGGTTCCGCCATTAAGCAGTTGGGGAAATAAAACAGAAAAAGATCCTTGTTCTTTCCTTAACTCATTCGAATGTTCAAACATCTCCTGAGCTCCTGCTGTGTACTAAGAAAGGTTCTGGATATAAGAAGCAGATGAGTGTAGTGCTAGTGCGTGGAGCAGACCGTAAACCCGTACGGGCAGGTATGTAGACTGTGAGATGGGTTAAACCCGTATGGGCAGGTATGTAGACTGTGAGATGGGGGCCATGGAGGGTTGGAGCAGGGCAGTGGCTGATCGCTTTGGCCACTTTCATCCCTAATAGGCTAAAGGGGGCAATGGCAGAAGCATGGAGATGAGAGGAGGTGGTTGCAATAAAAGGCAAGAAAAGGTCACATACTGAACCTGGGTAGTGGCCATGGAGGTGAGAGGTGACCAGATCCTGCATATGTTCGGAAGGTAGAGCCAACGGCATATGGTGATGGACCAGATGTGGACGGCGAAAGAAGGAAAAGGCATTGAGAATGACTCCCAGATTTTTTTTTTTATCTAAGCAATGAACTTATAATTTATCCAGGAGGAGACTGAGTACGTGTTGGACTTTTTTGAGGGTGGGGAGGAATTTTTGGAAAATGCTACTTGTCAGTCAAGGGGAGAGGTCGAATAGGAAGTGGACATGAGTCTGAGGTTTGGGGTGAGATCCAGCCTGCACACATGTACTTGGAGGTTATACTGAAAAGCAGGTTTTAAAAAATATTTTCATACTTTCTCATTGTATTCCATTTGATACAGCTAACCAAGATCTTGAGGCTACTAAGTGATTGAATCTAGAGTCCGAATGTCTGATTGCCAGTCCAATAAACTCAAAGTGGAAGCCCACTGACATATTTGGCCTTCCTTTTTATCCAAGTGCTGAGCAAATAAAGTACACCTCCTGTAAAAATTACAGGAATTTTAGGTATACATGATAGAGGTGCTCACTACATCTAAGTATAAGAGAAAGTCTCAAAGAGCTGAATGATTCTTGTGACTCCTGTGACATTGAGACCTCTATATAGCTAAATAGAAATTTCCCCTGTAACAGATATGTCACTAGATATCTGTGGCATCTAAGAAAAGTAGCACATTAATTACAATAATGGCACAAGGATTAATATGCCAACATCTTTAAAAACACCTTGGGAACCCAAAACCATTCTTTACCACTTTGGGATAGACTATACACATATTAAGCAAGGGTCTAAGTTCTTATACCCTTGCTAATAAAATAAGGCAAAATATGTTTGCAATGAGCAAAGAAGTAAGCCAGTTAAGTCAACTTTCACAGATGTCATCCAGGAATACAGTGGTAAGACGATATTGCCAGTTGGGGAAGCCATTTGCAAAGACCCTCAAATTCTTTCAAAGAGGCTTTTTGTTTACGTTTAATAACCGTTGAGGGTTTGACTGTCAATTGGGTTTCCAAGCAATCTTTTAGTAGCTTGGTCAAAAGTAGGTCAGTTCATCTGGTCTGGTTCAATTCAAAAAGAGACAACAGTATTCCTTTGAAACAGCCTCTCATTTGCTAAAGTGTTTCTCCGGGATCAGCAGTGATGCCTTCCCAGCCACTGTGGCTGACAGTGAGAGGATTTACCTTCAGGAAAAAGGAAGGCAAGGAACACCGTTGCTGAAGAGCTAAGAGGAAAGCCTCACCCATACACGTGTCCTGCCTCAGTGGGGTTGATGCTCTTACAGGAGAAACTCTTCATGGTGCCCACCAAGTGCCCAGTTCGCAGTGCGCCAAGCCAGCAGGAGGACAGCCCGGTGTCCACACCGCCTCCTAGGCTTCCTCTCCCCACCCGGCTCCCTTTGGTGGAAGCCCCTGGAAGAAAAAAAAAATCCTGGCCACCATATCCGCATCTGCCCAGCGCACACGATGCCTTCAGGGACAACCTCTTAAGGTCTGTTTTCTTATCCGTAAGATTCCCAAGTAGAGTTAGTTCTGTGATCCTCATGGTGTCTCTTCCAGCCTTTTAGCTCTTCAGGGGAAAACATTTCCAAGAAGGCACAGCAAATCTCCCCAGACTCCTGTTACTTTTGTTTAAGCTCCACATTGGAAAGTTGAGCCAGACAAGGGATCGTAGGGGGATGTGATGTTTGTGCACGCGCCTGGCTGTATTAGAGCATTTGCATGCCATCAGGCACCACCAAAACGAATCGATTGGGCACCATGCATTCCAAATAAGCAGAGAGAACAGAATTCCATGATGGTCTCCCGGACATGGATGCAAATAGAACCAAAAGAGAAGCAGCCGGTCCCATCTCATCTGTGATTCAGAGGGGGGCAGAACTGCCCTGGGGGCTTTGAAATATGCCCAAAGTGTCCCAATCTGAGAGGCACTCTTCCTTTCCCCTCTGGAAGTGTGTTGTAGAAGTTGAAGGAGAAAAAAAAAAAAAAAAAAAAAAAAAAAACAAGAAGAAATCTGCTTAAAAAAATCCACCTCACTTGGATAATTTTCAGTTAAAGCATTCTGAGCATGGAGGAACCGTTCAAAATGGTTTTCAAAACAGAACTGCTAATTAGGACCCCAAAGGACTGTGAAATTGCACTAGAGACTCAGACTAATGCTCTTGGAAATCCCGACTTGACTGGCAGGGGAGTCACGCCTCCTGTCCTCTCCTCAGGCACCAGGCATGAGTCACCTCCGTGATGCCGGCTCTTGCAATTAATGGTGGAGACTTTTTTCAGACACTTGCCGGTACAGTAGCAGTCACAGGTCTGTGTCACCGTCTGGTCATGCTACGTGTAATTTAGTGAGTCCGTCAGGATGATGAAGACACGGGGTCTATTTTCTTTCCCTTCTGGGAGCTGTCAATCCAATGTCTTCTTCATAAAAGCAGGACACTCCCAGTAGGCTGCCCAAAGCCCCAATATCCAGTCAGGATGCCCAGGGGATCTGTCTGGAAACGCATCCCCACTGTCGACGAGTGGTCCAGCCCTCTGTTGACACCTTACTAACAATGCTTTCTCACATGCATGGGCTTATGTGGAAGCCCAGTGCCCTCCACACGCCAAAAGAGCATTCGTAGCATCCAGGGCTGGAATCTTCTGGACGTGGACATTCACTGTGGACGCACGTTAATCACGTTCGCGCCATATCATCTGCGCGCTAGGCTCTGGCAGAGTGCTTAATGGAATCAAACAAAAACATTACACTCACTGTGTAATTCTTCCGTGTTGTTGATGGCAAGCTGTTTCTTTCAACTGTACTCAGCTTTGTATCTTTGATCAAGAAAGGAAACACCAACCAGTCAGAGTTTGGCTGGCGGATTCAGCAGCCTCTTTGAACCTGTAGATAAGGTCTAATTTGAAACAAGGGCTTTGGTTTGTGCAGGGAGCCTATGCAGAGCCTTGTAAATATGTCTTTCTATTTTAAGGTGCCATACCCCACTCCAATCTAAGGGCTGTGTTGTATGAGTTCAAAGATACCTTCTGTGTATTTGCTTTCAGTCAGTGACACAGAACAAAGTTTGGGCTTCAGAGGAAAGTTTGGATTGAAATCCATATGGTAGTACAGATTTGCTTTGAGGGGTGGGGAGGGGAGTGTCTTCAGTACCTAAAACAGTGTTTCCCAGCCCTGGGTTGACATGCTCCCCACTACGTCTCCACTTATCTCCGCAAGGATCGGCAAAATTCTCAAAAACCCTAACGTCAATGAAATACTTTTACTTTACCTTAAAAACTTTAGACTATCTCTGTGTCCACAGAACAGGCCTGACCACTTCCTTAGAGGTTGAGCTACCTCCTAAATGGACCGAGGACCATGGAGCTTGCCACTCATTAGAAATGACCCCGGATGAGTCACGGAATTGCTAAGCCTTGGTTTTCTCAACTTTCAAGTAGGAATAATGAACCCTAGGCGTCTATGGCTGTTTTATTAAACTTAAATAACTTTTCATACAGGCCACTGTGTGGTGACCAGTGGAGTCATTCAAGCATCATGACGAAATAATGGAGTACGCCTACCTTGAAAGGTCTTACATATAAACGGGATGCGGCTGAGGCTTTTGACACAAACGCTGAAAATGTTGAGGCAAATGGACTTGTAGAATGTCATTTTCTACCGAAAACCTAGCACTTGTCATGTCCAAACAAGTTCAAGATTTTTCCTGAATCTAGCCTCATGAACCTGCTGGGCACGTGTCACACTGTTGCAGACGAGAAAGCTGACTCATAACAAGGCTTTATCAATTGTCCACGGTCTTACTGCCTCTGAATCTTGGATTGGCTGGAGGATGACTTATTTACACACAGCTCTTTACCCTCCCAGCCTCCGTCCCTGCCACTTGACCCTATTAGGGAGAAAAACCTAATTCCCTACAGACAAACTCGACTATTAATTTTAGAAAATTTAAGTCTCCAGATCAACACAGACCCTGCCTGCTGCCCTCAGAATTGCTACCTGACATCACTGTAAGCCCCACTGGGGAAGCTCCCACCTGCCGGGCTGGGGCCAGGCACCCCTCTATACACATTGGCTCTCTGCAGTGCTTTGCTCCCAGGCACAGAGACTCAGTTGTCCATTTGCTGGAGCCCATGTCCCCTTAAAGTACTCAAATTTAGGTGACCCATGAACATGGAATAAGCAAAAATGCAAAAAATTCTTCTGCTGTTTCTTTGGCCAACTTTCTAACAATGGCTTAAACACCAGTTTTGTAAGAGGCAGGAGGTTATGAAGAACATAATGTCTGCTTTTAAAAATCTACCTTGAGCAACGTGAAAGTAACCACTGATTAAGCTGAAGAAATTTCCTGCTAAGTTTAATAACCTAGGTCTAAGATTTAAGGTTATAATGAAGAAGGAAACAGCGTTGACTCCATCATTAAACTGTGGATCTGAATATTTGTGATTACGATTAGTCCTTGACCATTCAAAGCTACTTACACACACACACACACACACACACACACACACACACACAGAGTCACTCAAGATAAAGTATAAAAAGAGCTGGAATTCTGAAAAGTAAATCAGCAATGAGAAGAATACATTTCCCACTTTATAGCTACATTTCCCGCAAACACACGTAATTAGAGTCGCACTACTGAATAGAAAGTATGAGTGAACGGAGAAGGGTTTTTGTCTAGAGACATGCCCACTTCTGATTGAATCATTGAAAACTGACAGGATGGGGCTTCTTACCCCTTCATCCATCCACTCACCCTTCCATTTGCCCTCAAAATAACTAACCAGAACTGACGGCGTCCACCCATCAGCCCGGGATGTAGGGCTCCATACGGACACATAACGATGCTTCAGAATGTTCTCCTGCCACCTTGCTCAGCGGCAACTGGTGTTGGTGAAGGCATCCGCGGATGGGGCACCAAGTATGTGGAGTCTCGTGCAAGAAGAAATTGAAAGGGAATTATCCAAAGTCCTGTCAGTTATGACACTCTACTGCTCATTACAGAGCAGGATTGTACGGTAAAGAAAACCAAAGATGGATTTGGGTTTCTTGGTACAGAGGAGCCCCTAGAAAACTGAGCCAGTCCACGTCACCACCATCTGAGCCCCACAAACCCAGCTTCCCACCTGCTGAAAACTGCATTTTGTTTTGGCCTTGTGTGTAGGTCTGAACTTCATGGTTAATTTTTAACGGTCAGGCTTAATCATCGAAAATGCTGAATTACCAAAAGCTAGAGAGAAAATGTCGCACACAGGATTATCTCCGAGATCTAAGGTGTGCCGTGCTATAAATAACAGCAGTACCTGTTTCCATGTGCTAGGGCATGGAAACACTGAGTCTTTTTTTAAGACTTGCTTTTACAAAAGAACCTAGCAGGTGCTTAATCTGCACGATGAAAAGGATATGAATGAGATCTTCATCATGACTGTGAATTGCCGCGTGCAGCTGATCTTCCAAGTGCAAGAGCTTCTTGTCGATGGCTTCACATTTTTCTCCAAGTTCAGCAGAAAGGACCCAAGATTCCTGGCCAGAGAAAAAGAGCAAGATCACTCGTAAGCTATAGACTTTTTCGGAACCATGAACCCATCTGTAGTACCCAGTGGTACCCAGAGGAAAGACCTCCCAACAGAGCTCTCCTGGATTTGCAACCCAGGAGAACCATGCCAGAACCTCTGACTTCCCTAGAGGTCATTCTTGAGACGACATGGGCCGATTTCAGTTTGTTACCTACCGAATGACGAGCTCTACAGGTGACCTCCCTTCTGTGGTCATTTCAAAGGTTATTTCCAGTATGTCAACTCCTCATGTCGAATTATCAAAGGGGAAGCATGAGTTTTCCAGCAGCATCCGTAGGCAAACTCACATTAAAATAGGAATTCTAATCCAAGGGAGGCTGGGGTGAGTCACAGGAACAACCAGGTTGACCTGTGAAGCTACTCCTTTAAGAGCACAGGGATCTAACAGAACACTGGGTATTTGTTTACACACCAGTCACAATCCCTGAAAGTTAGACAGTTAAGGAGACTCTATTTGATTTTTTATTTGTTTAAACATTTATTTATTTATTTTGAGAGAGGGAGAGCTAGAGAGCCAGCAGGGGAGGGGCAGAGAGAGAGGAAGACAGGGAGTCCCGAGCAGGCTGTGCACTGTCAGAGCAGAGCCCGATGGGGGGCTCAAACTCATGAACTGTGAGATCATGACCTGAGCTGAAACCAAGAGACGGATGCTTTAACCGACTGAGCCACCCAGGTGCCCAATTAGGGCGACTTTAGGTGTTTGTTGTATATGCAGCTGCTGCTGCCACGACCACGGGTGCTAATTTGCTCTCTCTTTTACCCGAGCACAAGCCCCATAAGAGCAAGGTGGATGGTGTCTTGCTCACTGTGGGGTACAGAGCTTCTGACGCATGGCGGGCACAAGGTATCCATTGGTTCTGTGAATGAATATCCAAGTCGTGGAGCTCCTTCCATCCCAGTGCTCCCCCTTCAAACTTCTGCCCCACACATGAACCCCGAAGTGCCCTCTTTATCTCACTTGCCACCACAAAACCACCACAGAGCAGAGGCCACACTCTCCCCTCTCACAACCTGCCACTAGGCCCACCCCAGTTGTGTCCCCTCATACCCTTACACACAGCCGCATTTTGGCCGACTGGATGGCCCCGTTGCCTTCTGGCACACCATTCCGCCTGCCATTCTGATCCGCGTTAGGTTCTCACAGGCATGGGCTATCCACTCATCCCAGACCCTCAAGCACATGACCTGGCATAGAGAAGCCCACAGAGTTTTAAAAGAAAAGAATGAACAAGGTCAAAAAAAAAAAAAATGAGAGGAAATAGGAAATCTTAGAATAAGGGAAAAGGGAAAAAAGCAGCATTATGCTTAGTGAGAGAGGCCAGACAGAAAAAGACAAATATTGCATGATATCACTTCTTTGTGGAATCCAAAAAGGCAACTTAGTAGAAACAGAGTGTAGAATAGTGGTTAGCAGGGCCTGGAGGGTGGGGGTGGGAGATGTTGTTCGAAGGGGCAAACGTGTCTCTAGAAGATGAATAAGTCCTAAAGATCTAATGCACGGTACAGTGATTACAGTCAATAATACTATACTATAAACTTCAACAATGCTAACAGACTAGATGTTAAACATTCTCACCACAACCAAGAAATGATAATTATGTGACGTGATAGAAGCGTTAGGTAAAGCTAGGGTGATAATCATATTATGATACATAAACATCCCAAGGCAACATGTTGCATACCTTACACCCTGTTCTATGTCAATTATATTTCAGTAAAAAAAAAAAAAAAAAAAACTGATAACAATACATAAATAAATAGATAAATAAGCAGCAAAAAGTAGACTCAGAATTAAAATCTAACCAAATGTAAAAGTAATATTTTCCCAACCCAGAGTGAAAGTCTTAAAAAGTATGCTAAAAAGAATTTTGCACAAGGAAAAGAATTAAGATATATATTTAGATTAAACTGCAGGGTTACGACCAAAGCTACAATTAATACCCAACAACAACAAAATGCCCAGGTGTGGTGATATTTACTGTTAAAAAGGCCTTAGAGATCCTGAGTTATGTAATATTATAATTGGAGGCCATGAATAATCATTAAGTCCAGATATGTAATTTAATATTCATTATATTAACTCCACAATGCTTTTGAGTTTATATCCCAATTGGTCCACTATCTTAGAATAGAACAGGGCTAAGGGGAACGACAAATAACTATTGCAAATATTGGAGAAGTCCTTTATACTGCAAGTAAATGTATATACAGAAGGGGAAAAAAATCTAGTGACAACCTCATACAATTTTCAAGGACAAATGGACACAATGAGACAAAAAGGCACGTGAAGCGTGCACGAAGGTCTGCCCATAATTGACCACAGCTGGGATGACGGGAAGACAGCAAATATGTAACAATCACATATACGTCCATATTTTACTGATCCTAAAAGTAATAACATTATCATTCAAAGATGCAGAATTACAAGGCAGACAAA
The DNA here is from genome assembly GCF_022079265.1 of Lynx rufus. Lineage (NCBI taxonomy): Eukaryota > Metazoa > Chordata > Mammalia > Carnivora > Felidae > Lynx > Lynx rufus. Next base: position 16,328,727 of record NW_025814840.1, read on the forward strand.
TTGCATGGAAACAGAGGCCGTGGGCACTGAGCGACGCCACAGTCATGCATGAAATAAAGGAGACATGATGAAAAAGAGCATCTGGAGGAAAACGATGGACAGAGGTGAAACCACAAGTCCTATGCGGAGAAAAGCAGAGCGCTTTTGTTTTTAATCTTTATTTTTGAGACAGAGAGAGAGACATACACACAGAGTGTGAACAAGGGAGGGGCAAGGAGAGGGAGACACGGAATGTGAAGCAGGCTCCATGCTGTCAGCACAGAGCAGACACGGGGCTCGAGCTCACCAACCAGGAGATCATGGCCTGAGCTGAAGTCGGATGCTTAACCAACTGCGCCATCCAGGTGCCCCAGAAAAGCACAGTGTTTTGGGGGAAAATATATACGACTGAAAATACACTTGAAGAGAGGGAAAAGTATAGGCTCGGAACATGGACCCGAGGAACAGAAAGTACATAAGATGCGGCCAAATGACTTAATCCTCATCTTCAGGCTCAGGGCCACCTGGTCGGTTGAGCGTCCGACTTTGGCTCCCGTCATGGTCTTGCGGTTCATGAGTTCGAGCCCCACGTCGGGCTCTGTGCTGACAGCTCAGAGCCTGGGGCCTGCTTCAGGTTCTGTGTCTCCCTCTCTCTCTGCTTCTCCCCTGCTCACACTCCATCTCTCTCAAAAATAAAGATTTAACAAAATTTTAAAAAATCCTCATCTTCAGGCTGAAATAAATATAAATCAAAGCTGAATTAAGTTCCTTTAAAACCTGGCTTGACACCCCACACCCCCCCACAAAGAGGCAACTCCCACCTGTTTGCCTTTTAAAATTATGTACAGACTGATAGTGATTGTATGCATTTGGGAAACCAATTTCAGACATATAACAAACACTTTGAATTGTTCATTGTCTCTAACCCAATAATTCTGTTTCCTAGAATAGATCACAATGGAAAAAACTTTTATTTAGATTTAAATATTTTTTATTAAGCCTTTTAAATAAGTATGGAAAATGTTATCATATATGTTAAAGAAAAATGTATTTCAGTAATGCAAAGGTAATTGCATGAGAAGTATGGGAAAGAGGAAATAAATGCTGAACAATAAAAGAGATGGTTAAAATAAATTCTGGTATATTTGATTCACATTTAGCTATTCACAAAATATTTAATGATGAGGCAATACATAATAGACAAAGCATGCAAATGTTAACAATTATTATTTCAAGGGGTGGTGTTATAGAAGGTTTTTATTTTCTTCTCTGTACTTTGTTGTATTTTCCGTATCTCTAAAATAGAAGCAAGAAAAACGTTACCAAGAACGCTAGTTCAAACCATAATGGAAAAGTATGGAAGGAATACATATGAATATTTTATAGAACAATTTTACAGATTAAAAAGACACAAAGAGGGGCGCCTGGGTGGCTCAGTCAGTTAAGCATATGACTCTTGATTTTGGCTCAGGTCTTGATCTCACAGTTCGTGAGACTGAGCCCTGCTGTCAGCCTGGAGCTGCTTGGGATTCTCTCTCTCCCTCTCTCTGTCCCTCCCCTGCTCAGGCAATGAATGAATGAATGAATGAATGAATGAATAAACAAATAAATGTGTAATAAATAAATAAATATCTCTACATATTAAAAAAAAGGACACAAAGAGGCAAAAATAATCAGATTCAAAGAGCTCAAGGTTCTATGACCACTAACAGAAGATCTGACTGGCATCCTGACACTGGCTGTTTCCCTAAGTTACAGAATCTCTACAAGGTTCCTGCACAAACCACTACTCGGTGGCCCGGCCGACTCTGCTCCTGAACTCCTGGTCCTGCGTGTGGCCTCAGATGCATGTTATTTGAGGAGTTTATGGCTCTACTCTCATGCTCTCACTTGGAACCTTGGGAATCTAGGTTAAGACCCCACCTGAGCAGTGACAGCCGATGAAGGGCAGATTTACATATTTCTACTAAGCTGGTGAAAAATTCTTCTCTCTCCAGAGGAATCCTAGTTGTCTGTAGAGGCTAAAGTGGGACCAGAGCCATTAATACAAGCTGAGCACAGCTGCAGAGGTCCTGCCTGTTAACCTTAAACTCGAGGGACTGGTCAGAACTTCCTTGTATTTTCCATGCTATGCCCAGGTAGAGCAGAGTGCTTGTGTGGCCACAGCAATACAGCTTTCCAGAACCTTGCCTCTCTATTGTCAAGAGACAGTTTACTATTCCCTCCCCAACTCCACCTTGAGCCTGGCTGGTCCGCTGAGAATCTTTCAACGGACAGAACATGGCAAAGGTGACTTTCCTGACATCCAAAGCCAGCTCATAATAGATGATGTTTTCTCAGATCACGTGCCCTAGAACACGGTCTCCATGCAGTGAGGAAGCCCAGGGTCCATGGTCAAGCCATGTGTGGGTGTCTGGTTGAAGCTCCCAGTGCTCTTCATGCACTAGGCTCCTCTTGGCTTGAAATTTGTAACGTTTGCTTCCATTTTTATTATTAAATTAAATGTGGCAAGGGGCGCCTGGGTGGCTCAGTCGATTACGAGTCCAACTTCAGCTCAGGTCATGACCTCACGGTCCGTGAGTTCGAGCCCCTCGTCGGGCTCTGTGCTCACAGCTCGGAGCCTGGAGCCTGCCTCCGATTCTGTGTCTCCCTCTCTCTCTGCCCCTCCCCCGTTCATGCTCTGTCTTTCTCTGTCTCAAAAGTAAAATAAAACGTTAAGAAAAAAAAAAATTAAAAAAAAATTAAATGTGGCAAAAAAAAAAAAAGCCAAAAAATGAAAACCTCGCATGACCATATGACTTGATAATAAACACAGCACCCGCTATAAAGTCACTGGTGTTCCTAGCTGTAATGGAATTTTGTAGGATTTGCGATTCGGAATGGATGAATTTCAGGTTGTTTGGCATTTCAAAGTGGCTTTGAAAACTCTCCACTAATTCTCCCCATCAGCCAGACGTGGGTGGGAGTAAGTCTTCAAATGATTCCAAGCTCCACGATCCAGTCATCCAGCTAACGCTCAAACAGTGTGGGGCAGAGCCGGCCCTCCCCACGAGGCCCCATCCAAATTGCTGACCCACAGACCCATGCGTACAGCAAACGGTTGCTCTAAATCGCTAAGTTGGGGTGATCTGTTATGCAGCTGTCGTAGCCAGCACAGCAGGCTACGCAGGTTTTACCGCACAGGATCCCGAGTGGGTGGGGGGGACTGTTGAAGAACGCCAGCCGGAAGTACACTCTCACGGGTCCCAGCTAAAGAGCCACACCCAACACTGACTAGCTCTTGAAACTCCACCACGTGCTAATGCCCACGCCGGGCCGGGTGGGGAGGTCCCAGCCGCGCTCAGAACTGCAGCAATGAGCTGAGATGTTCAAGAAGGAGATATCTTGATGAGCCACCACTACCACCGGTGCCTGGTCCCCAGATCCCTGGCTCCCGGTCAGATGTGCAGGCAGGCCTACGAACCAGCGCAGGCACACATCCTCAGCAACATATCTGCTTGCGATAACACCAACAGGGCCTCACTCCCTTCTGCCTTTGGGAGAATTGACTCTTCCTGTAGCAGACGTCTCAGCACGGGAAGGGGCTTCCAGCACAAGAGGTAGAAGGAACAGGCCAGTGGATTTCTGCCTTGGTGTCTCACATTCACCCCAGGGGGCACACTCACTGCATGGAATGGCTATGTCCTCCTCAGAACGTGAGTGTGCGCATTCTACAGTCACGCAAGACGGCAGCCTCTACGGGAAGCATCAAGCAAGCATGCTTTCTCTCTTGCCTTGAGAACGCCTTTCCTGAGTGTGTTCTTTTAAGCCAGTGGGTTTTAAGGCTTTACGCCGCAGAGATGATGTGGCAGGAGAGCAGGGGGCTTTGCCGTCAACCATACCCCAGTTTCTGATTTTACCCGCTTTATTTGTCTACACCTCGATGGAGAGTTAAAACAAGCAAAGGAAACAGGAGCTATTAACGGGGTTTTGTTTGCTTGTTTGTCTTTCAAACATGAAATCTTTAACAGAAATCTCTGGCGTTTCTGTTAAAGGGAACTGTAAGTCAGCCATACTGTTCGGGAGTCGACAGCTTGGGACAGAACTGCGTGACAATGAAACCCCTCATCTGAACACCCACCTTGTTTTCCAGGACATCAAATGCAAGCATTTATAAAGGGCCACCTCAGTCAGGGCCACTAAGGATGTCATGAGCCCTTCCCGGAGGATCTTGATACCTAGGAGCAGAGAGAATTGCAGCTGGCAGGGGGGGACTTAGAAATCATCTAGTTCAATTCTTCCTTTTGTACACACGGAAAGCATCTCAAAGAGCCTGAAGGTCATACACTGAGAAAGCGGCAGGTTGGGGTCTAAGACACGGATTTCCCAGATCTAGCAGGTTCTTCCCTCAGAGTCTGACTTAGCCGTGCAGAGGGGAAACACAGAAAGGGATTCTTGTTGGGCTGGCCCAGGGTGGGAACTGGGGGGGAGGGGAGGGCACAAAACGATGATGGATAGAAATCAGAGAAGTAAACGGTGCCTGAAGATGTGACCTCTCCTCTCTTCCACCCTCAGAACTCTGCGAAGTCTGCTCTGATTCCTGGAGGGCTCTGTGTCATTAAGGGGGTGCGTCCTCCAGGATTCAGATACGTATCAGCTGGAGGTGGTGATAATGGCCACAGGACAAGCTGGCTGCAGGGGTGAGCCAGGAACGTTTTGTCCACATGCCCATAAAACATGAGGCTGGTTTGTAACATTCGTTTCCATTTGCATTATTAAATTAAATGTGGCAAAAAAAAAAAAAAAAAAAAAAGCCCAAAACCAAAAACCCCACATGACCGATCCTTGATAAATAAACCCATCACCCACTACAAAGTCACTGGTGTTCCTAGCTGAAATGGAATTTTGTAGGATTTGCGATTCGGAATGGATGAATTACAGGTTGTTTGGCATTTCAAACTGGCTTTGAAAACTCTCCAGTAATTTGCCCCATCAGGCCATCTTTTCAGCAATTCAAACTATGGCTTTTTTTTCCTTTCTGTACCTCTATCCCCTCACTTAGCCCCCCTCCTTAGCCATAGGATTTCTCCCTATGAGTCAGAATGAAAGAAACATCACCAGGTAAATGGCCACACTGTTCAGCATTTCCCCTTCTCTGCCTGGCTAATACCATCTCTCTCTTCAACCCCCTGCAGATTCAGGATGCCTGGGTGGCTCAGTCAGTTAAGCGTCTGACTCTGGATTTCAGCTCAGGTCATGATCCCAGGGTTGTGGGATCAAGCCTCATGTCACGCTCTGCACTGAGAGTGGAGCCTGCTTGGGATTCTCTCTCTCTCTCTCTCTCTCTCTCTCTCTCTCTCTCTCTCCTTCTCCCTTTCTCTCTCTCTCTCTGGACCTCTACCCTTGCTCTCACGCTCTCTCTCTCTCTCTTAAATAAAAATAAAGACATTAAGAAAAAAAAAAGGGGCACCTGGGTGGCTCAGTCGGTTAAGCGTCCAACTTCAGCTCAGGTCATGATCTCACAGTCTATGAGTTTGAGCCCCGCATCGGGCTCTGTGCTGATGGCTCAGAGCCTGGGGCCTGCTTCAGATTCTGTGTCTCCCTCTCTCTGCTCCTCCCCTGCTCATGCTCTGTCTCTCTCTGTCTCAAAAATAAATAAAAACATTAAAAAAAAAACCAAACAAACCCTGTAGGGGCACCTGAGTGGTTCAGTCAGTTGAGTGTCTGACTTTGGTTCATGTCATGATCTTCCAGCTTGTGAAATCGAGCCCTGAAGCGGGCTCTGTGCTATTAGTGTGCAGCCTACTTCAGATCCTCTGTCTCCCTCTCTCTGCCTCTCCCCCACTCATTCTCTCTCTCTCTAAAAAAAAAAAAAATATATATATATATATATATATATACATGTTAATATTTTATTTATTTTTGAGAGAGAGAGAGAGACAGAGTGCAAGCAGGGGAAGGGCAAAGAGAGAGGGAGACACAGAATCTGAAGCAGGCTCTAGGCTCCCAGCTGTCAGCACAGAGCCCAACATGGGGCTCAAACTCATGAACCATGAGATCATGACCTGAGCTGAAGCCAGACACTTAACAAACTAAGCCACCCAGATGCCCCTATATATAATATGATATGATATGATATGATATGATATGATATATATTATATATAATATAATATTTATATATATAATATATATTAACCCTAAAGGTTCCATTTCTTCCCCACTTCTTCTAGGAAGGCTTCTGGGTCCCTCGATCTCCTATACCACCTCAACCCAGTTAGGATTCAAGCATGTTACTTTTTTTAATGGGTACATACCCTCCTGCTACTTCAGAAGGTAGCACAGGGTGTCTTGCCATCCCTGAACCCAGTGACTAATGCCCTGCCTAGCACTCCAGAGGTGCTCAGTAAATATTTGTGGAAGAAACAAATGGGGATCCTTCTTTACACCACGTCGAGAGGAAGCTAGGCTGTTTCTCGGATTGCAATGCCCGTCGCATCCTCTCGCCAGAGTGCGAAGAGCCAGGCGGGAGGCCCGTGAGGACACCTCTCTGAACGCAGTCCCTTTCCCTCAGTGCAGACAGGAACAGGCTTGCGTGGGATCCATCCCTGCTTTCCAGGGTCACTGGCGAGTCCCTTCTATACAAATGCATCTTGCAAGTGCCTCAGAAAAAAAGCCAGACATCTCCCCTTCTGTCCCACATGGGCACGATTCGGGAGCACCAACTCGGCCGGGCGGCATTTCAGATATAATTTGCCTAACTCACCTCATGACCAAAACCTGTAGACTTGGATATGTGGGCAGAAATGTTCAGCTGTGTTGAATCAGCGATGATGCCAAATAGCTATCCTACTCACCAAACCCGGGAAGCGTGATTTAAAACAGAAAAGAGGATTTCCTTTGCCGGGCAGGATTTTCCCATCAAAATGACTTTCTACAACATTGATTGACAAAAGTTTACCCTCAGATCCCAAACTGCATTCAGGTGCTAGTCTGTACAGATGCCGACATCTCACACTCTGGTGAAAACCAGTCACACACTCCGTGGCCCGGGGCTCTGAGAACTTTTTTACTTAGCCGTATTTCCCAATCCTTGCCTAAGACATTTTGAACATACCAACATTTAACGTTTTCATTTTAAAACTAGAGCCCAGACGCAAAGCGTAGGGAATATATTACATAATAGTAATTGTTTCGAAATGAACAAGTATCTGGTAACAATATTTCCTCAGGCTGCACCTAGAGCGGTAAGGAAATCATATCGATTATTTTCATTCTGAATAGAAAATGCGTGTGAACAGGAAGCCGTTTACTTTAGTTTGCTAGTTAGGCAGATAACGCCATAGCTGCCAACTTTATTTATGAAAGGCTCCCGCCCCTAACAGAGCACACATTTCCAGAAATGTTGTCCATCACTGGTGATCCGCCACAAATCTCAGCAGATGGGCTACACCTTGCGTTGAGTCAGTGGATCGAGAAGTTTAAACTGTTGATTTTTTTTTTAATGCTGTCAGAAGTACTTCCAAAGGGAGAGGCAGTGTGATGTCTGAAATGGGAAAACCTTATAACCAAAGTAAGAATTATTGCTATGATTTCAAAATTCACCTGATAAAATCAACAAGGACCTTTTAGGTCTATATGTCATGTGGGAAATGCACTGAGTTGGGTGCTACCCTTCAAAGTCATCAAATACCCTCCCCCCTCCTTGCTAGGGAATGGGGTCAGCGAAGGCAAGAAGTCCCTACCTTGGATACCCTACTCTTTGCTGTAACTGAACAGCCGACTTAGACCCCCGTTTTCCTTGGCCACGTGCTAAGGCATCAGCAGTAGCTGCCTATCCATAAACATATTTACTTCCTGCACTAAAACCCACAGGCTACATAATAAAGAAAGGACAGGTGACAGAGCAGTGTTCCCTTATGATTGGCAAGCCACTTGCATTAATGGATCACTTGAGCCACGGCAGTAGTTAAGTTTAAAAAAAAAAAAAAAAACTTAACCCCGCACTGCACATATACATACCTGCAAAAAAAAAAAAAAATGTGACTTGAGCCTCATGATGTTTGTTCTGCTGTTAAGATTCATTCCCTCTTCTATAGCTTGAGGTAAACCAGATGTGATTACCACCATCCGTGAGCTTAGCTGATGCATTAAAGCATTTCCTTAGCTCGGTATTAAAATCACAGCCTTAAATATGTTCCTTTGGGCTGTTTTCCAAAATATTTGCTTGGCAAATACATTCCAGGAATGCTATATGGTTTTCTTTTTCTTTTCTTTTTATTGTCCACATAAAGAATATTTACCTAAGAAAAACTCCTGTCCGTACTACAAATAATATCTTGTACATCTATTTGAAATAGACTCCATGAGTATTTGTCTTTACACATGAACACTCATTCTACAGTCATTAATGCCAGCAAGCAGAGAGGCACAAATTAAGAAATTGAAGGCATATCTTTACTACTCCATGTAATACAAGTATTCATCCAAATACCCAAGTTATATGGCTACACCCGGAGTAAGTGGGTATTTCTTTTAAAAGCATCCAGATGTTGTGAGTGGTAAGGGAAGCATTTGAAATATTTAGATGTCTTTCGGTCAAAGTGAGCAATAAATTGTCTTCACGTATCTGCACGCTTATCACAGAGAAGGTGCCGAGAAACAGGTTCTAAATAGGACCATTTAACAGAACAACAACAAAAAAAAACTCAGTAAAAGAAAGAATGGGCTGTTAATTTGTATATGTTAATTAGCCTACGGTTTCCAGCTTACAGGAAGGACAACGTTTGAAAGGCTGTATTTTATATCACATGATCACTCAAGAGAATTTACACTGTTTTCCTTTTAACATGCATCAGTTGAACATCAAAGTCCAATAAGGCCAGACTCTACCAGAAACTTCTAGGAAAAATCTATTTGTAAATAATAGTCATGCCATCAGCAAGTACTTAGATAATTTCTGTGCAACATAAGCATTCAGACTTGGGGGGTAGTGATGTCAAATCCTAAAACCCTTTTGTATAAGAAAATGAAAACAGAACACAGTTGGAGGGATTCCACGTGAGGAGAATGTGCTCTGCAAACTGCCTCTTGCCAATACTGATAAAGAGGAATTATGAGAACAGAATCAAATGACAACTTTCACCTGCGTTCATTTCAGATTAAAAATTTTTACATTTCTAAATATTTTTTTCCTCGTTAGTATAGTGGTAAGTATCCCCGCCTCTCTGAATATTTTTTGTAAACGATGCAAATATGAAACTACCAGAATTACTGTCTTTAAGTGCCAATGGGGGCTTCCGGGTGGCTCGGTCAATTAAGCTTCTCTTGATTTCAGCTCAGGTCAGGATTTCACGGTTTGTGAGTTCAAGCCCCATGCTGGGCTTTGTGCTAACAACGCAGAGCCTGCTTGGGATTCTCTGTCTTCCTCTTTCTCTGCCCCTTCCCTGCTCTATTTCTCTTTAAATTGATTAATTAATAAAATAAAATAAAATAAAATAAAGTAAAGTAAAGTAAAGTAAAGTAAAGTAAAGTAAAATAAAATAAAATAAAATAAAATAAAATAAAATAAAATAAAATAAAATAAAATAAAATAAAATAAAATAAGTGGCCTGGGTGGCTCAGTCCGTTAAGCATCCGACTTCGGCTCAGATCATTATCTCACCGTTCCTGAGTTCGAGCCCTACATCGGGCTCTGGGCTGACAGCTCAGAGCCTGGAACCTGCTTTGGATTCTGTATCTCCCTCTCTCTCTCTCTCTCTGCCTCTCTCCAGCTTGCACTCTGTCTCTGTGCAATTAAACAAATTGCACAAACAAATTAAACAAATGCCAATGTTTAATTCTGGTTCTGGATGTCACCCTGTAGGAGGAGAGCTCCTCTTCCACTCTATGCAGATCCAGGTCTCCCACCTGCTCAGGCTCAAAGGGGCAGGAAGTTGTGACAGCCAGCTTGTGGGGTACAGGAAGTTCCTGATTTTAGCAGCTCCGGCCCCCAAGAGGTGAGCGAATCAGACAGAAGCCTAGGCATGACAAGGGGGGCAGAGGGTGAATTCATTTTGCAGAAATGTGCAACCCTGCATTTTAAAAATCTCTCGGCAACTCCAAAGAAACCACCGCACGGTCCTCAGATAAGCCTCGAGCGTTACAAATGCCGTTAGTCCTTGCCATGTAGGAGGTGACAATTTTCTATCGATCCCTCAGCCTTCGTTAGTCAGGGAATGACAAGGAATTTCCAAGGTGAAAGAGTCTCCAAGAGCCCCCCAAGGCTGGTTTCCTCAGAAGCACTGACCTATTTTTAATTAGTGAAAGAAATGCCACAGTTAGGCCCTGGAGCACAGAAACGTGGTTCCGTGGTTTTAAAAAAAGGAGGCAAAGCAGGCTGATCAGAAGAGCCCACTTCCTTTCCTTGGGCAGGTGAAGGAGGCTGAGTTGCTGACAACATTAATTAACTGAGAGAAGCAGCAGGAGCCGCTAAATGATGACAGTGGAAGCCCCTGCCCCCGCCCCCCCCCCCCCACCTCCCAGCTTGCCCTGCGGTTCTGCGGCCTCTCAACAACTCTGGGGGGCCAAGGCCGGGGCCAGGGCGGGGGGGCCAGGGCGGGGCCCCGGGGAGCCTGCGCGCTCCTGCTCCTATCGGATGAGCTGTGTTTGTTTCCAATTCTAGGTACGCCAGCTGTACCCGAAATTCTAATTACACGATTTAAACAAACACTATGTAGAGCAATGAAACATTCACGGGAAGGAGACTTCTTGTCTCTACATACGCCAAGGTTCAAAACCTTGGGAAAATTCAGTCGTGTTTGAGAGAGAAAAAAGAGGAGGCTGAGGACTGTTTTGCAAGCGCTCTGTCCATCTCCAGGGAAACCCAAACTGGAAAGTGTCAGCGATGCATTATTGTTGCGGTTTCTGCAAGACGGGCCACGAGAAGAGGAACTAGGAGGTGGTTTGAGAGACCTGTGTCCTATAATAAAAGCTACACCGTCTGGCTGTGTCTTATTGCGAATTTCCTTCGTCACGGACAGCACGCTGGCTATTCCAATACTGCGGGAGAAAGCTCTGGTCCTTTGTTGGCCTTTTTAAGCCTCTTTGGTGGCAGCTTACTGGCTTGGAAAGGAAGCAGCTGGGGGTAGGGGAGAGTGATACTGTCCGGGGAACTCCGCGGGAGGGGAGCCCACTTTGTAGGAAAAACAGAAAGCACCCCAGCAGGACAGTCTGCAGACCGGAAAGAGAGAATTACGCAGGTATTATGGCCAGAACGGCGAGCACAAAAGAGCAACTTCACAGTGGAGGAAGCTGGCTCGCTGATTTCCCCAGCTCCTGTCTGGCCCCGGTGCAATTTCTGCACCGTCTGTAAACCGGGGCCAACAGCAGCTGATTGTTTCCAGAGTCCGCGGAAAGGCTTGCGGGCCAGCAGCAATGAAACAGAAAAAGAAGTGTTCTTCCAATCGGAGGAAGTGCATGCTAAAATTGGCCCTTGGCCCTGTGGCCGAATTCCTCTGCAGCCAAGCCCCAAGCAAATGACTCTGCCTTAATGGGCCCAGCTGTAAAATGGGGGAACCGGTACGGAGATGCACACGGGGGGGGGGGAGCTTTAATTAACGAGAAACACTCCCACTCGTTACAACAACGTACAGCGGAAATGCACGTACCCACGTGGGCCACTTGAAGCACACGGTGAAGGCTCTGAGAATCCGTGCCCCGGTGGGCCTCCCTAAGAAGTCAGCAATTTTTCATGGAGGATTTGGGTTTTAAAGAAACTGACTGCCTTCGGGCGGTCATGCTTCAGTAGAGAAACCCTCTGCGGGATGGCCAGCCCCAGCAGGGAGTTCCAGAGCAAAACCAACTCCCAGCTGCAAAGCAAGTACACGCTTTAGCCACTGGGTAAGCCCACAAGTACCCAGACTTCACTGGTTCCCTGGAAAACCCAGGCGGGAAAACGGGAACACCTTCCTAACGAGCCTGCTGCTGTCTAAAATCCCCCATCTAAATACAAACAAGATGCTTCCTTTATTAAACCTTTCCTTTCTTGGATTATCTCCCACTAATTCGTTGCCTGCTTCTGCCTCTTGATAAAGAAAGCCAGGTATGTTATTTTTAAAAGGTCTTAGGGAAACTCGTGGTTGCCAAAAAGGAGTGATAACACCCTCCCCAAAACAACAAACCCATTTTTTAAAGCCTCTCCTCACTGCTAGATGCATTATTTTATTGAAATCCTTACAACCTCACAAGATAGTTTTTATTGTCCTCTTTGGGGGGAGGGGGGAGGGGCAGGGTGTTTAGCATAAATGCAGCCTGTGGACGGTCTAACTCGAATCAGAGCAGAGACTCTGAGGCTCAGGCTGTCTGCCTCGCTCTACTGTCTTAACGAGAGTCCCCAGCCGGGTGCCCCGATCCCAACACCTATAGCCTCGCTCTTAAATAGGCGGATGTTATTTTTAAAACTTTGGTCACCTCTGTAAAGTTATAGATGATAGAATTCACTCTGGTGCAAAGTTACAGACATAGGTACACAGTCAGGTAACTACCACCACGATCAAGGTACAGAATGGTTCTGTTACACACACACCCAAATTCCTCTCTGTTGCGCTTTGTGAATCATTCTCTTCCCCCAATTCTTGGCAACAGCTCATTAGTTTTACCCTTTCTAGAAAATATCTACCCATCTTAACACATCTGCCACTCACGAATTCAAAGGGTGACCGACCACCCTTCGATGAGAATGTAAACCCAGAAAAGCGGTAAATTGGATGAGGCCTGGCGCAGGACACGAAGACATCACTGAAAGTTTAGCAAAGCTTTAAAATATCCTCTGTCTCCCCCACCCCTACCATGATAGCAGCAAAAAAAAAAAAAAAACAACACAAAAAACCTGTGGGAAACCCTCAGAATTTCAGTGGGTGGTGGGAAGCTGGGGGTGGGCCCCAGAGCTCAGAGAAGCAGCCACTGTAGTTCTGCTCCCTGGGGTACAGTCCGGGCCTCCTCCTCACCAGAAACTTTAAGTATCATTCCATGGTAAGGCTCTACACTATTCTTCCTTGGCTCTGAACTTCCTACTTCTAGGCAAACAGAGCTGTTTTCCCACAGTCAGACTGGCAGGTGCTTACAATCTTGTGCCCACTGGTAGGTGCTTTATAATCTTATGGAGGAAGAATAATCCTATACCTGGGAAAGTCATCCCCCAGAGAGCCTGGAAGAACACATGAGCACAGCAACAAAGGAAGGGAGGCAGGGAGACTGACTCCCGCAACAGGTGGAATTTGCTGAACCAGCCCTGAGCTCCAGGGAAGGCCCATGTCCCAGCCTGACCCCCCTCACACACCTGGTTTGACCCCTGCCCGTCCTGGCACTGAGCTCCTGGGAGCCCACCGTGGGCAGCCAACCCTACCTTCAAAGCCTAGGACCCTGAGCCCACTGTTTCTTCAGCTCGGGGCTCCCATTCGCTTGCTTGCGCGCCACTTCCCTCCACACCAGAATTTTCTTTCCAGCCGGCCAACTGCAACAGGCAGCGAGTTTTCAGTCACTCTACCAACAGGGCTGGTGGCCAGGCTTTGGAGAGGATTCCACCTGCAGTGTTTCAGCTAACAAAGGAGTTGAGATCATCTATAGCCTAATTTAGAGCCTAATTTATGAGGCCAGCAGGATTCCAGAGACTGACAATAGCCTTCCTTCTCAGAAGGTTATTCAGTTCAAATATAGGATCAAGTATCAATTTCCCAAGCAGAAGGCGGTGACTGTAGCATGTGTTGTCAGCAAGTGTCTGCTCTCTGGGAAGACCAAGGGCCTACAGACAGGACAGGCAGGCCTACCTGGGGGCGGGGGACGTGGTAGCAAAGGCCCAGGGAGGGGAGGGACCTCTAATGTCAAATGTGAGCCATGAACATGAAATGACATGTTCCTCCAGCCTCACCAGGCTTTTGCTTCCTTTTAATATTCAGAGCACCTGGGTACCTGGCCAGAAAAAGCTCCAAAGACCCCTGTTGTGGTTCTAAAATGGGAAAAGAAGTTTCCTAGAGTCCTTTTATCATAAGGTGTCTTCCTAGGGTTGGAGAGGTTGGGGGGAGAAAGATGGACTGGTGAGAGAAGGGAAGGGGAGGGGGGAAAGGGGAGAGAGGAGAGGGGAGGGGAGCTCTTCTCTGTTAATCTAGGTCAGCCTTGGAGTAAAATGTTATATAAATCCACATTTTCATTATATATATGATATATATCATATATATATATATCATAAGCCAAGTATTAGGTTTTTTAAAAAAATGAAAAGAGCATGGGATGCCTGGATGGTTCAGTCACTTAAGCATCTGACTTCGACTTGGGTCATGATCTCGTGGTTCAGGAGTTCAAGCCCCGCATCAGGCTCTGCACTGACAGTGTGGAGCCTGCTTGGGATTCTGTCTCCCTCTGCCCCTCCCCCACTGGCGCTCGCTCTCTCTTTCAAAATAAATAAATAAACTGGGAAAAAAGTTTAAAGCCATGAAAAGAGCATATTACAAAGAGCATAAAGGCCCATTACCACCTTGTTTGGGCCAAAACAAAGGGATATGTACGTATATTTGAAAATGCGATTCTAATAAATAATGATATATAGATTCTAAATATATAATTAAAATCACAGGTGACATATGTAATAGTATATGCAATAATTATATGTTATATGTGACCTATATGGCATATGCTATATATGGTAATTATATACCAGGTTTATATTCTAACTCTAGCCATTAAATTAGAACATAGAACTAAATATGCCAAAAGTGATTTTTTTTTTTGTTCTTCTATATTTTAAACTTCTGCAAAGATTCTACGTTATTTTGTAATCATATTCCAGGGTTATTAATACCTTCAAAAGTTTGCATGGTTCAGTGGGTCGCCCTCCCAATATTTACTGTTCCCATTTGGAGGGGGGAATCCAGAGCCCCTGCTGGGGCTATGGGGATGGACAGACCTCCTTCTGTTCGCTGCCAGCGCAGTGCAGAGATGCGGTCAGGTGAACCTGCCACTCTTCGAAGGCCTGCCAAGGGATCCTCCTCTCGTCTTCAGAGTGGAGCCTGGAGGGGATGGCAGGAGTGGCTGGACCGGTAGCTCCCCCTGAGTCTTCTATAAGCCTCTCCTCTTCTGTGGACAGGGCGCTCCTGGCCTCCCGGAGCTGTAGGCTCTGGATGAGCAACCGACAAGCTTCCAAGTCAGCTTCCCACACTTTTCCGAGCAGTGGACACTTGCAGCTAAGACCCAGGGGAAACGAAGGCATGAAAATGTATTCAGTGACATTTCATCCTACCAGCTCAATAGCCTGTCTACCTGGCTAAAAGTTAGCTAGTCTTCTTACTGTTAACAACTGAATTTTATATAGCGATGGACTGTTTCCACCAGAAGGTAGAGAGGGGCCAAATATGTGTCCCGTCGAGTTAACAGTGAAATAACTCTTGGTCCTTCGCAGCTACTTGTTTTGGATCTGGTGTAATACAACACGGCCTCTGCTCATGTCTGTGCTCTAGCCCTGCTGGCTTCCTTTGAGTCCCCAGGCTTGTCCAACTCACCCAGCTAAGTGCATTTTCATGTGCTATTTCATATGCCTAGACTGTCCCTCCCCTCCCGCACACTCCCCTACCGACACCCACTCAGCCAACGTAAATGAATGGAACAGTGCATAGGTAGTATAAACCATGGCAACAGCTAGGCAGCTTCAGTGGCAAAAAGAAATAAGGAAGAGTGGACTCCGGCTAATGGGAAGAGTATATCCAACTACAGACAGCGCTCTATCAGCCCAGGCCAACTAAAGTTTCAATTCCAACTGAAGGAATATATAGGCTCGATGTTCATAAAAACTTTGATTTTTCATGAAAAAGCAAAAATCTGGGATTTTATAGGAAAACAAACATGTTTCACCTCTCCATTCAGCTTCAGGCTGGATATTTTCTAGACATCTGTCTTCCCTTTAACAACCCCTCCTTCTACTATGTCTACTAATCTGCTATGCAATGTATCTATTGTGCTCTCAATTTCAATTACTTTTCAGTTCTACAATTTTTATTTCACTTTCTTTTCTACATTTCGGTGCTCTGTTTAAATGATCTATCATGCCCTCCAGCTTCTTAGGCATATTAATTATCATTATTTTAAAGCCTACATTTATAAATGATGAATTCTAACGGAAAAAGAATGAGACAGAAGCAACATTATTAAAATATTAGCTAAGAATGTCAAAATACTGACAAGGGATATCAAATTACACGTTCAGGAAACACTACAATCTTAAAACAGGAAAAAATCAAAAGGAAAAAAAATGCTCCTGGGTTCATCGCAGTGAAACTGCTAGGCACCAAAGCCAGAATAAAATTCTTAAAAGCAGCCAGATTAAAAAAAAGGCATTAACTTCAAAGTAATAATAATACGGGTGGCAGAAATGGTAGAAGCCAAGAGATGATAAAACAGTATCTTTAAAATGCTGTAAGAAAATAACTGTCAATCTATAAATTATACAATCATTTTCAATTTCCTTCAAAAACAAAAGTAAAATGAGGATATTTCAGATACATAAGAACTGAAATAATTCTTTGGCAACACATCCAGAAAAAAGGAAAGGATCCCGGTTGAAAACAAGGACATGCATAAAGAAATGAAAAACAATGGGAAGAATAAATATGTAGGTAAGTCTAAGTAAATGTGGATGTAAAAAACAGCAATAGTTTTTTTTGTGATCTAGAATACATGTCGAATTAAAATACATGACAACCAGCACAAAGGGAAGGAGGGTCCTTGTGTTGTCCAGAAAGCAAAAGAGTGCTCATTTATATCAGACTTTAAAAAGTCAAAAAATCATATGCAACCTTCTATGGTAATTGTAAAACAGGTTAAAAGAGTATATAACTGACAGGCTAATATGAGAGAACATTTTAAAAATTAAACCTACTTTATTGTTGTTTTGCTATAATGAAAGCAGTAAAGGAGACAGGAATGAACATGCTACAGATGGGGAAAGTGATAAAAATGGAAACATTTTTACCATAGAAAAATCAAATATATTAGATTTACATTAAATATAAACAATAAGGATTGTATTTAAAAGGCAAAGGTTTTAGACTAGAATAAAAAAAATCAAAAAATCAAAAAAAAAATTTTGTTGCTTACAAAAATATGCTTTAAAAATAAGGATACAAACAGATGACAAGTAACAGGGTAGGAATGATACATTATGAAAGCATTACTCTTTAGTGGGAAAAGGACAGTTTTTCAATGTATTATACTTATGTTGATTGAATATTACTATAGGAAAAAAATCAAATCATGATTACTGGCTCACATCATACAAACAAGTAGATTGTACATCAAAATGTGAAAGCTAAAACATCAAAACTCCTAGAAGATAATGTAGGATAACATCTTTATGACTTCATAGTAAGCAAAGATCTCTTAAATGAGATATAAAAAGGACAAGCCATAAAGAAAAAAATGATAAATTTGATTTCATTTATATCATGAACTTATATACTCAACAAAAAAACACCACTGAAAGAATGAAATTATAAGCCACAGAGTAGGAGAAATTATTTGTAACACGTGTAACCAACAAAGGACTGATTTGAAAACATAGCAGGACTCCTACAAGTCAATAAGAAAGAGACAGACAACCCACTTTTTATTTATTATTTTTAATTATTTATTTATTTTCAATGTTTATTTTTCAGAGAGAGAGAGAGGGAGCACAAGCAGGAGAGGGGTGGAGAGAGAGAAGGAGACACAGAATCCAAAGCAGACTCCAGGCTCTGAGCCATCAGCACAGAGCCCGATGCAGGGCTCAAACCCACAGACCGTGAGATCATGACCTGAGCTGAAGTTGGACGCTTGACTGACTGAGCCAGGTGCCCCGACAACCCACTTTTTAAAAAAGGCAAAGACGGAAACAGGTACTTAACAAAAGAGGACTTCTAAATGGCCAGTAAGTAACTGATCAAAGCATGCTCAACACTATTAATCATCAGGAAAATGCATGTTACACCACAACATGATGGACTACACATCAACAACGTGGCTAAAATTGGAAAGTCTGACAATACAAAGTGTCAGAAAAGGTACAGAGCTATTAGTATTCTCACATACTGATGGTGGGAGTGAACATGAATGCAGTGTCTTTAAAATCTCTTTGATGGGGGCGCCTGGGTGGCGCAGTCGGTTAAGCCTCCGACTTCAGCCAGGTCACGATCTCGCGGTCCGTGAGTTCGAGCCCCGCGTCAGGCTCTGGGCTGATGGCTCGGAGCCTGGAGCCTGTTTCCGATTCTGTGTCTCCTTCTCTCGCTGCCCCTCCCCCGTTCATGCTCTGTCTCTCTCTGTCCCAAAAATAAATAAACGTTGAAAAAAAAAATTAAAAAAAAAAATCTCTTTGATGGATGTACTGATGTTGAAATCATGTCAATCATTAAGACCTAGCAATGCAACTCCTAAGTATGTACTCAATGAAATGCATATATTGTCAATTCTCATATTCATGGTGATTATGTTCCATAAAGTCACCACGACCGCTGACCTAGCCAGTACTGAACAGGTGCTCCCCAGGGAAATGCAGGGTGAAGCTCCTGCCAGCCTCTGGTCACAGCATTTTCATCGACCAATCAATATATAACACTTTGTTGTATGTGTTTCTGTTTGAAGACACCTTATTTAGAATATACTGTTGATTCACTAACACTGAACTCATGGACAACAGCACTATAACTCACGCCTGGACATACATTATTTTCTCCATACAGCACATCACGGCCTTCTTGCCCTTAGGAGAATTAGCACCTCAGCATTCAGATTGGGCATCAATTCATTCCATTTCATTTTGTTTTATTTTCTATTTTAAAGAGAGAGAGAGAGAGAGAGAGAATGCAAGCAGAGGAGAGGGGCTGAGGGAGAGACAGAGAAGCTCAAGCAGGCTCCGTACTCAGCACATAGCCTGATGCGCAGCTCAATCCCACGACCCTGGGATCGTGACCTGAGCCAAAATCAAGAGTCAGAGGCTCAACCAACTGAGCCACCCAGTTGTCCCAGGCACCATTTTAAATAGTGAAATCACCATGAAAAAGTGCAAAAATTTAAAAAACATGACACTAAGTAGACCCTGAGAATGACACTGGTTTGTAATATGAGAACTGTAAGAAGACAGAGCATTGCCTTGTTTGACCTCAGCTGAGAACATGCACGTCAGGTGACTCGAATTTTTCACCACTCTGTGCGTGTCTATGAATGACAGTGAAAGCGCTGCAGGTATTGAGTTCAGGGTTACAAATAAATTTTAGTGAGCAGGCAAATTCACAGAATCCATGAACAATGAAGATCAAAGTATACATTGATCATACGACATTGATTGTAACAGCCAAAACCTGGGAGAGAAAACGAACATCGTCAACGGAAGAATGGACAAAGGGTGTGGTATCCATTTGTTGGAATATCACACTGCAAAGAAGATGAATAATTTACCACAGTCGGCAACAGTATCGTGATCTCATTAACACAAGGCTGGGAGAAAACAAAAAGATAAGAGAGGAGGCACTATGATTGCATTTATTTTGTACTTGAAACTATGCCAAACTAATCCATGGTGTTAGAAATGAGGACAGCGGTTACTTAGGGGAGGAGGAGGATGATGACAATGAGAGGCACAAGGAGCAAAGAGCAAGAGCCAGAATAGAGTCTCACGTGAGAAGCGATGGTCCTCCGTTCGGCATGCTAGACTCACCCTCTAGCTTCCTAATCGGAGCCAGGCTGACAGGTGCAAAGTGGCATCTTAAGGTTTCATCTCGCCACTAAGATTGGTTCATAGCCGCTCAGGTTTTCTCCTATGAATGTTCCTTTCATATCCATTTCCTATTTATTCCTTTCTCAGGTTCCCCGTGCCTTTTCTACGGTTTTTATTGAAGGAGATATTTTATTGCCACTTCAATACCTTTATCTTTATAGCCTTGCTTAAATTTTTTATTTCTTCTTGGGTCCAATTTGACCCGTTATCTCCTTTATAGAAATCAATCCATTTTCTAATGGATTTCGTATGTATTATAATGTTTGCTCCTAATTCCAAAAATTATTTTTAGAACAACGTGTGTTCCCGTATAAAGACAATTCTCCTTTTCATTATTTATTTACTCTTCTGATTTATCTTGTTTAGTCTTATCAGAGGTTTGCTATCTTATTAATCTTTTCAAAGAAACACCCTTGCTTTGTTAATCTTTGTTATTGATTTTTGTTCTCTATTTCCTTGATTTCTGATCTTATCTTTCTATTTCCTTTTTCTCATTTCTTTGGATTTATTATCTTTTTATTAGCTTCCTTTGTTAAAGCTTAACTTGTTGGTTTCCTTTTATTTTTTATTTTCCTCTCTTGCCATTTTAATTTTCTGAGAATTATATTTAAAGCTCTAAATTTTTGTCTGAGTTATAATTTAACCATGTCTAATACATGTTTAAGTTTGAAAATTATTGAATATTTTAAATATACAGAGCAATATGGGAAATAATTTCACAGACATCTTTATATCTACTGTCAAACTTATTGATTTTTAATATTTTCCTGTAACTGCATCAGATCTAATTCCAGAATTGACAACATTATTTGACCATGACCACAAACTTTATATTTAGTGCTTTTCGTTGTCTTTCCTCATGATTACCTTTTAACTCAATGACCATTTAATAGTACGCTTTTCAATTTCTAGATAGAAGAGTTTTTTTCAGATCCCTTTTTGTTAGGTTAATATCTAATTGTATTGCATAATGGTCAAGAATAAACTTTATAAAATTAATTGAGGCTCCCTCTACCACCTAATACTTGATAGTTCTTTGTAACTGTCCCACATGTAGCCAAATCAGTGCTCTGTTTATTGCATCTAAAGCTGAGGCATATTACATTATTAAAATTTTTTATTCATTTGCTCTTTTTTACCTGCTTCATCTACCAGTTTCTAAGATGAGTGTTTTACATTTCCTACAATTAAATTTTTCCTATAATTCTTGATTCATTTATTTCTTCCCATAGTTCTATTGACTGGTTTATGTATTGGGGGGGGGCGTTGTTTGTTTCATTTTTTTTATTTAACTTTTTTTTAATGTTTATTTTTGAGAGACAGAGAGACAGAGCATGAGCAGAGGAGGGGCAGAGAGAGAGAGGGAGATATAGAATCTGAAGTAGGATCCAGAGCCGGACGCAGGGCTCGAACTCACGGACAGTGAGATCGTGACCTAAGCCGAAGTTGGATGCTTAACGGACTGAGCCACCCAGGTGCCCCTTGTTTGTTTTTAATTTTTTTTAATGTTTATTCCTTTTTCAGAGACAAACAGCAAGTGGGGGTGGGGCAGAGAGAGAGAGGGAGACACGGAATCCAAAGCAGGCTCCAGGCCCTGAGCTGTCAGCACAGAGTCCGATGTGGGCCTCGAACTCACAAACTGTGAGCAGAAGTCAGACGCTTAACGGACTGAGCCACCCAGGAGCCTTGGTTTATGTATTTTTGGATTATGATGTTGGACATATTTTCCAATCATTAAATTTTCTACTGCTTCTTTTCAGTTTATGATGATCTTTTGTGTTCGTATGATATTTGTTCGTATGATACTTTGTTAGTGTTAGTATGTGTTAGTATGATATTTTGGCCTTAGAATCGATTTTGTCTGATATTATAATTGTTACTCAAACATACTTTTAGTTCAATTTTTCCTGGATTAGATACATACCATCTTTTATTTTCAACTTTTATGTTTTTTTTTGTTTTTGTTTTTTGTTTTTTTTTTTTTGAAAATGAATCCAGCACAAAACATTTTGTTGAATTTTCTAAAAATCCATTCTGGGATTTTATCTTTGGGATCAGCACTTTTAAACCACGCATTCACAAGTACTGTAATTATTGTGTAATTGTTGCTATTTTTCTTATTTATGAAGCCAAGATTATTACTTTTTAACAAGTTTTATGTCTTTATTTCTTTTTTCCTACCTTCTTTTTTCTTTCTATTTAATTCACATACAATGGTGAGAAAGAATACAGACGGATCCCAGGGACTCTTCACCAAGTTTCCTGCAAATGGTAACACCTTGCAAAATTGTAGTGCAATTATCACAACCAGGAAGCAGACATTGGTACAATCCACTGCTCTTGTTCAGACTTCCTCTCACGTGTTTGTGTGTGTGTGTGTGTGTGTGTGTGTGGTGGGCAGTGAGTGTGTCTATAGTTCTATACAATTTTATCACTTGTGCAAGTTCATGTACCCACCACCACATCCCAGATATAGAACAATTCCACAGCCACAAGGATCCCTGGTCACATTTCATAACCATCCTCACCTGTTCCATGCTGTCCCCCACCTATAGACTCTGGAAACCACTATCTGTGCTCCACTCCTGAAATTTTTCTCACTACAAAAATGCTACATAAATGGAATCATAAAGTATGCAGCCTTGGGGACTGGATTTTCCATTCAGCTTATGTCCTTGCTTTTTATTGCTGAGTCGTGTTCCATGCTATGCTTATACCACAGTTTGTTCACCTTTTCACCTGCTGAAGGACATCTATGATGCTCCCAGCTTGGGGATATTATGAATAAAGATTCTGTGAATATTTACATATGGGTTTTTGCATGAAATTCATTTTTATTTCTCTGAAACATCCGAGAGTCCAATTGCTGGGTTGTATGGTAGTTACGTATTTAGATTTAAAAAGCTGCCAAATTATTTTCCAGAGGGATCATACCAGTTTACAATTCTACCTGCAATGTGTAAGTGATCTAGTTTCTTGGTACCCTCAGTAATATTTGGGGCTATTGCTGTTTTTTTTCCCGACAGTTATATAGTGGTAGCTCACTGTGGTTTTAAGTGGCATCTTTCTCATGTATAGGGATGTTGAGTATCTTTTCAAGTACTTATCTGCCATCCATACTCCCTCTTCAGTGAGGTGTCTGTTCATGTCTTTTGCCTATTTCCTACCTGTATTGATTTTTTTTTACCATTCAATTTTAAGAATATGTTCTTCCTTTATCCTAGACACTAGTCTTTTGTCAGATACGTGGTTTGCAAATATTTCCTCCGTCTGTAGCTTGCTTTTTCATCCTCTTCACATGGGATTTGAAAGAAGTCCAATTTATCAATGTTTCCTTTTAATGAATCATGCTTTTAGTGTCAAGTCTTAGAAATTTAGCCCAACACTTACTCCTATATTTTCGTAAAAGTTTTATACCTTTATATTTTACATTTAAGTCCATGATCCATTCTAAGTTAATTTTTATATAAAGTATGAGATTTAGGTTGAAGTTCATTTTTTTTTTTTTGGCCTGTGCATATAGAATTAGGGGTTGTTTTCTTTCATCCTTTGAAAAATATGCCACTTCTTTCTGGCTTTTATGGTTTCAGGTGAGAAATCCACCATTATTCAAATTGATGTTCTCCTACAGGTAGTATACAATTTCTGTCCGGCTGCTTTAAGGTTATTTCTTAGTCTTATAAGCTTTCAGAGATTTAACTCTGATGTGTTTTGGTATGGATATTTTTGGATTTATTCTATGGGAGGGGAGATTTTCTTAGCTCTTGAATCTGTAGATTTGTGTCTTTCACCAAATTTTGGAAGTATTTAGCCATTATTTCTTCAAATAATCTTTTAGCCTACTCTTCTCCTTCTTTGACCCAATGATAGGCGTTGGACTTTTTGTTATTTGTCCCCCAGGTCTCTTAGGCTCTGGTCATTATTTTTTCTGTCTATTCTCTTTTGTTCACATTGGGTTAATTCTCAAGTTCACTAATTCTGTCCTCTGTCATCTCCACTCAACTACTGAATCTTTCCAGTGAGATTTTTATTTCTGTTTTTGTATTTTCAGTTCTGTAATTTCCACTCAATTCCTTTTATATAACTGCTCCCTCTTTGCCAACATTTTCTTCTTTAGAATTTGCAGCTCCTTATGGAAACATTTTTGATGGCTGCTTTAAAATCCTTGTCATGTGATCCCAACATCTGATTCATCTCCATGTTGACATCAAGTAATTGTTTTATTCACATTCAAGCTGTGATTTCCTCTGTTTTTATTATTACGAAGGATTCTCCATTGCATCCTGAAAAATTTGGCCATTACGTTATGAGATTCTGAGTCCTATTTAAATGTTTTATTTTAGAAGGCAATAATCGTGGTAGGTTTATCACACAGGTGCTGTTCTGCTTTTATGGGCGATGGTTCCAATTACGTTTTAATTTTAAGAGACTTTGCAGTGAATTTGTGATCTTCTTAGGGAGAGCTGTTTGGGTTTGGTTTTATCTGCTTAAAATATCTGCTCCCATTAGGGCTTCCACTGGTCCCAGCTGAACTGCCTAAGGCACAAAGGAGATTCCCCAGGCCAGGCCACTGAATGTCTCTAGGAGGGAAGGGGAGTCTCAGGCCAGCAGGAAAGGAGAGCACCCCCCGGCCCCGTGTGCTTATCATTAGCAGGTAACCCCCTGTGCTGCTGATGCATTCTCACCTATGTTGTCTGAGGGAATCCCATTAGATGGAGTAGAATGAGCACACCTGGGCCACACCTTCGCCTACCATCAATTCCCTTCCATGCTGCCACCATCCCACCTCCAAGATGACATATTTGTATATATATTGAGGCTTTCTTAGTTCTAGGTTTTTACTAAGACACATCTCTGTTTTCTCATAAGTTTTCTATTTCATCAACAGTAAAATTTACTAAGTATTTTTCATGCCCTCTTTCACATAGCTCATACTGGTCTTATTTTTCATCTTGTTAATATACTTCATCCAAGAATGTGTCAAAGAATACCAGGTATGGCAAACATTTTAAGGACTTCCAGGTCTGAGAACATCTTTATTCATGCTTAAACACTAAATAATAATATAGCTTAATATTTTGGATTCAACACTCTGAAAATATTATTCCACAGCCTTCTTGCAGACTGTGTTGCTATTGGAATGTCTGATGATCTTCTCTTAGAGTCTTCTCCTTGTGCGTTATATATAAATTTTAACTACAACCCATTGATGTTCCACCCCTCACCCTTTTCTGTCCTGTTCTGTACTCGATCAAGCCCGTCTGCCTAAAATCTTGTATCTTTTCCTTCTTCTGGGGAACTTTCAGTCACTGGTCTCTCAAATATTTCCTCCCTCCCCTCTATTGTTTTCTTTCCTTCTGGGATTCTTTTTAGATGACCGCTGATCAAATAACTCTATTGTGTATTGCTTAATTTATCTTTTCTATTTTCCTTCTTCCTTTCTGTTCCTAATGCCCTCCAAATACCTTCTGATAGCTTCTGGCTCACTAGTTGGTTCTTCAGCTGAATTCATTAGGCTGTTCATCCCACATACTGAGATTTTTTCTTTTAAACTTTTATGTTTTGCGTTCCCCAAATTTCCATTTGGGTTTCTTTATGACTTCTTCTTTTACTTCATGTCTCCAATATCCTCCCTTCTCTTTGGGAAATACTTAGTATGTTTATTGATCATGCTGTAGTGTCTAATTATGCTTTGTCAGGTATAAGTCCTTCCACTTGTACTTTTAAAGCAGTTACCCTCCTAATAAGTCTCATTTCTTTTCCATATGTGTTCAGATTTCCTTAGGCATATTAACTGCATTGGTTGGTAATGAGCCCTTGTAGAGGAGATAATGTCAAAGCCCTAATTGGTGCCCATCCTAACAGGGGTATGTCGTGGGTGGGGCACCATCTCAGGGAGAAGTGTCTCTGGTGTAACAATCTGTGCTCCTGCACTTGCAGGAACACGTGGGGTCCCTCGATTGTAATTACCCACCCCTCAGGAAACAGGGAGGGCTCGTGGAATGTTCAAGATCCAAGCTCTCTGTTTGATGCCCCCCCCATAGCGGTGCTTCTCCGAGGCTAGTGTTCTAGTTCTTTCTCCCTGCCTCACCAGTTGGCAGGTGCTTGTCTGCTTCCAGAAGCAATGGGGTAGGCACGGGCCTTCCCAGGCAATGTGAGAGAAAGGAAAGGGCATGCCTAAAAACCTCTCCTCCACTTTATCTGTTCCTTCCCTCTATGGGGACCAAATCACCTCCATCTGCCTGAGGGATCCTCAGTTATTTCTATTATTAACTTGACAGATCCATCGGCCTGTCTGGCTTCTAATGGTGAGGGCAGGGCTGGGTTCAAGGGAAAGATCCAGCAGCCCAGCTCTCATAACTAAGGAAAAATGTTTGCTGCTTCCATCAGCAACTTTCTACATTACAGCAATCTGAATACTGTAAGTTCATGTCACTTCGCTATTTGAAAAATACATTTTGTGTAGTTTTGAGTGAAAGTGGGTTTGTCCTGAAATATCTCCCGGAAGACACACATCAAAGTCTCAAAGTCTACAAAGCCAATTTTAGAGACTCATGCTGAATGGTAAGTAAATCTTGTAGATATAAAATTGCAGTGCTTTATTATAGCCCATGTAATAATTTCATCAAGCTTTAGATTTTTAAAATACCCTTTTACTGAATTCATTTGTGCTAAAGAGAGCAATGGTTGATTTCAAAGTATTGAGATGTTTTGCTATTCCTGCACAGGAGAGTAATTAAGTCATTAATAATAATCCCTTAAATGAATGACTCACAGCTCCTTGAGCTATGTGAGGTCTTTGGTGATGTTTTACAACCAGTAATGAGGCAATTTAAAGATACAATTTCAGTATTGGGGGGAAAGTTCTTGAATAGAGAATTGAAATTCATTATTTCTCTTACTCCTGCCAGTTGGAAGTAAAATGAGGCCTCACAGATCATCTGATCATGGCTTGAATCCTTATGGAACTGAGACCCGTGTGTGTTACTTATGGGAAACGATGGTAAGGGAAGGAGCAAGACGTTTGCAGGTAGGCTTCCACCCCTTTTCAGAATGGAAATACTGAACTCTAACACAGACATCAAGAGTTTCAGTTCTTGGTACCAGACTTTCTTTCTTGACTTATTCATGTTTTTACTTCAAAGGCATTAGCGTTTTACCAAATTCTTTGGACACTTTAAAGATAACCAGGTTTTCTTACAGAACCAAAATGGAATAAAATATCAAACCGATACATGAATGGCCAATGGTACTATACTTTCACTGCAAATTGTGTCAACACCGACAGTCCCCATACTTCTGAAACCTTTTCATTCCCCGGGAAACAATGACTTAATCTCTAATTTTAAACAAAACTGTTGTTACCAGGAATATTTACATTGTATTCCTTTGTCTTCTATTTTCCGAAAAAGAAAAATTAACACAATTCTTCACTGAACAAAGACCTTTAAACATTTTAGCCCCCTTCGCAAAATGCCATCTGAAAATATGACAGAAGGACATGTAGTATACGAAAGAGTGTTTGTCTAGGAAACTGTTATAGACACAGTTGTTTGCTGAGCCAACATGTCCTCCTCTTTTGGTCTCTCCTAACAGAACTTAGGTAGTATTCAGGTAAGCAACTCCCCTCCCCCCCGCCTTTAGGACATTTTGGATGGTGACTCCTCCCTAGTTCTTCAGGTAGACTGTGATTAGTTGAGAGCAATCAACCTATAATATTCTACCAGACAAGCCTTTATAGTTCAGAGGTTGGCCACACAGAGAGCTGAACCATGTCTTGTGGTCCATGCTGGGATGTTGGCAGGTGGGGAGTAGTTTTTACTCTCTCTCCCAGTAGCAATGAGCAAAAAACCACCCTTATCTGTCTATTGACCCTAATGGAATCAGCCTGTAGACAAAGCCTATGCATTATGAGAGGAAATAGCTAAGCAGAGAAATGGAAAAAATCTGGTTTTTGATGACAAGTCTGAGTTGCTGAATCAATCAACCCAGCTGCCCATCCTACTCTTGTTGAAGCCACTTAGACCTGGCGTTCCTACTAATTGTGACCAAACACAAAGCTGATTCAACCAAAGTCAAATGACTTTGGCTGGAGTTTAGCCTCCGCTACCAAGGTTTGGTGACCTTTGGGAAATACTTTATCTCAATTTGAACTTCAAGATTTGTAATATAATAATACCTTTTATGTCTATCTCACAGGATAGATTATAAAAAGGAAGCTACAAATGATACATACAATATATAACAGTAAAAAGTACATAAGTTCTCAAATCTTGAATTGTAGGAGGCACTAACAAAATGAAAATCACTTGAAAACATACACGGTACATGATGGCCAAGATGTGACCATTGAGGTCCATATTAGTTTATGATTACAATGTTAAAAATAGAGACTGGTTGAGACCAATGATTAACTCCACCCAAGAGTCAACCGGCCAGCAATAAGAAAAGGTATTTTGCAGAAGGGTGATGCAGTTTACTCATCATCATCATCATCATCCCCATCACTATCACTACTGCCATCATCGCTGTTGTTAACAGTTATTGGTCAGGAGTTGTCCTGAGAATTGTTAATCTTCAAAACAACCTTAAGAAGTAGATATTGCTGCTACATTGTGTGAGTTCTAAAACATAATTCAAATTCTCTGACACTGCTATAGTCGAGAGGTAGAGTCTACGTCCTCTCCTTTAGAATCTGGTCTGGCCTTACTTTTCTCGTAATCAATGGGTCATGGCGGGAGTAATGCCACACAGCTTCTAAGGCTAGGTCAGCAAATGCCCTGCAGCCTTCACCAGATGTTTTGGGACCCTTGCTCTGAGGGCAGCCCAACACCATGCCAGAAGTCTATCCATTCTGAAATCGGGAGATTTCAGAAAATCGGGAGAGACTACATAGAGTCACTAGGTCAATGGCATCAGGTGCAATCTCGGCTGATGCCCACTGTCAGCTGCCAGCCACATGAGTGAGCCATCTTGCCTGTCCAGCCCAGCTGAGCTGATGGAACCAGAATCTCCACCTCATGTCACAATCCCAAGGGAGAACTGCCTACCCGAGCCCTAGCCGGGCTATGCCCCACAGAACAGTGAACAAAGTAAACATGTGCTGGGGCAGACCTCTGTTTCACCAGGTGAGAAAATTAAGGCATCTTCAGAAATCAAAGAGATGTTCTGATCACCAGCATGATCAGCCTCCTTTTCCTATGGTGGATGAGCCAGACAGCCACGGATCCCAGGAGTCCTTCCACCTTTGCCGTCTATTTAAAACTCTAAGTAACGAGTTACTTTTTACCCCCCTGCATCACTCCGTGGTACACACCAGGTGAAGAAGGAAAGAGAATACCTCCAGAAATAATCAGGTAGATAATTATCTGGAACAAGCACTGAACACTCAGTTTTAAGACCTGAAGTCAAAGTCATCAGGAGCCCCATCAAACCACCTCTCCTCTTAGTTTCTCTGTTTCTATCCGCAGCCTCATCCTGGCTCGTTTGGTGTTCTCGCCTCGTTGGAATTCTATCCCTTGAGAGTGGGAATCTTGTCTGTCACGGCGAATCCTCTGCTCCTCGTGGCTCACAGAGTGTAACACATACTGGGCACTTACATGTTAGAAGAGTCAACTGAATAAAGGCCAGCAATCATGGTCACTTGTGATGTGCTTCTTTCTTTCAACTCCCAAATCCAACCATACACTGTATGTTGAGAATATTGTTCGGATCCATCTTTCCCCTTTATGACTGCTACCCCGAATTAAGCATTTCATTTCTTCACCCCCAGCAAAGCTACAATTAATGATGAGCTTTTCTGCCTTCCAATATTTCATTCTTTCAATCTGTCCTCTCCACCACTGCTCCACAAACATTAGTGGCTCCCGTTGCCTGCTATAAAATGGAAAGTAAAGTCCTTCGAGCTCTTTCCCAAGATGGCCTCAGGTTGCCTTGGACTCCTCTCCTGTTGTCCCTCTGTGCATTCACAGATGGCAGCAAAGTGGTCCACTTGCTCTTCCCAGGACCAATGCCCAAGTTTCAAATTACAGACGACTATTTCTCATGCCTCTCTTCAAAATCTTCACCCATTAAAAGCCAACCAATTCATCAAGACCCATCTCAAATGTCACTTTAATAAAGAACTCTGCCCCGATCCCCGCACCACATGTAATATCTCCTTTCTCTGAATCCGCATGGCATCTTACAGTACCCTTCAGACTGTTACTACACTGTGCCTTGATGTCTGGGTTGTGTGTGCAGATACTTTTTCTACTGTATATACTTGATGAGGTTTGAGACTATTTCAGACTTATTTTTTTTTTTAATCCTATGAAGCATATAGCCTAGCAAGGTATTAACCATAACAGGAACTCAGTAAGTACTTAATTGACTGAATGAACTTTCAGGAAAGTTGCATTTAAAGGACTCCTCCAATTTGAAGCAAAGAAAATAATTGAGTTTGAAAAAATCCATCCTAATAAAGGTTAATAGAAGAAAAGCTTTCCTGATAAGAGATCCCAGTGGATTGACCACATTAAAAATTAAAGTCTCAGGGTAGGGTCTCAATCTGCCACTCAACTTTGCCAGAGCAGTATTGGCTTGTACTGTGTGCAATGACTAATGGAAAGTTTAGATTATTTGACTATAATTTTGAAGTGGAGAAAGACTTTCTAAGCAAGAAACAAAACCTGGAAGTCAGAAAGGAAAAAGAAAAGATAATGTGCTAAATCTGGAATCATATATTTCAGCTTCTACATGGCAAAAATGTCATAGGTGAAAGTTAAAATACAAATGGCCTATTAGGAAAAAATATTTCTAACCTGTGGCACATGGACCAAGAGTCAAATTCGTGGGGCACCTGGGTGGCTCAGTCTGTTAAAGCGTCTGACTCTTGATTTCGGCTCAGGTCACGGCCTCACAGGGCGTGAGTTCGAACCCCACGTTGGGCTCTGCACTAACAGCACAGAGCCTGCTTGGGATTCTCTCTCTCCCTCTCTCTCTGCCTCTCCCCAGCTCATGCGTGCTATCGCTGTCTAAATAAATAAGTAAACTTTAAAAAACAAAACAAGAGTCAAATTCTTTAACCTTCAAAGAGCTTTGAAAACCAGTATGAGAGAAAGCAAGCACCCCAAGAGAAAACAGGAAGAAGAAGCAGAAGAGAAATGCAAGGGGCGCCTGGGTGGCGCAGTCGGTTAAGCGTCCGACTTCAGCCAGGTCACGATCTCGCGGTCCGTGAGTTCGAGCCCCGCGTCAGGCTCTGGGCGGATGGCTCGGAGCCTGGAGCCTGTTTCCGATTCTGTGTCTCCCTCTCTCTCTGCCCCTCCCCCGTTCATGCTCTGTCTCTCTCTGTCCCAAAAAAAAATAAAAACGTTGAAAAAAATTAAAAAAAAAAAAAGAAGAGAAATGCAAGCAGCCAATAAATATATGAACAGATGACTGGCCACGTTCAAGGCAGAGACGTGCCGTCTGGGAAATGAAAGTCTCAAAGTGGTATCGTTCACTCTTTCAGGGGGAGGCGGACAAATCAGCACCCTTTTGTAAGGAATATAATTTGGCAATACCTGACAAAATTAGAAGGGCACCTGGACTTCGAGATAGCTGATTCGCCTCTAAGCATTTACCTTACAAATGTATCCGGACAAACAAAAGAAAGATAACAGTAAATGCATCAGGAGAAATAACTGGAAACCAAATGGAGAAAACTGGAAGCAAGCACACTGATTGTTACGTACCATGCAACCATTCACAACAGAAGGCTGGACTGCATCTTTTAAAATGGAAATATTTCCAAGGGAAATTAAGTGGAAAGAGATAAAGCACGGAACAAATACTACTCTGTTGTGATCGCGTTCGAATTCTTGCGTTTTCAGTTTTTTTTTTACATGTTTATTTTTGAAAGGTAGAGAGACAAAGTGTGAGTGGGGGAGGAGGGGGCAGAGAGGGAGACACAGAAGCCGAAGCAGGTTCCAGGCTCCGAGCTGTCAGCACAGAGCCCGACACGGGGCTTGAACCCACGAACCATGAGATCATACCTGAGCCAAAGTCAGACACTTAACCGACGGAGCCAGCCAGGTGCCCCTCATTTGAACTTTTTAAAAGAGCAAACGGGCAAGCATATATATCCACACAGGCCTATGTGGGAGTGAGATATTTCCAGAGCGGTGTACTTGTTTCCTCGTGATTGGGGGAGGGATGAGGGGTTTTGACTCTATATTTTACCCCTTTCAGTTGTATTTCTTTTTTTTTTCCTTTCAAAGAAACCACAAGCATCCTTTACTTTTATAACAAGAAATAAATTTTAAATTTTTTAAAAAAGTATCCACTTCTTTCCCTTTTGTCGTTTTGTCAAATTTTGCACAGTCCTTAACCTCGATGCTAAACGTCCCCCCACCCCCACCCCCGCTTTGCAGAATCCGTGTCATGGTTTGGGGGACCACGTTTTGATCAGTGCAAGCTGGAAGTCGGGGAAGTGGCTTCCTAATCAGAGCTCCTCAGAAATACAAGGCTGCATTCAGTCCCGAGAGCTACAGGATAAATGGAAGCACATGCCCACAGGGAGGGCGGCCAAGGAATTTTAAAGGGAAACAGGAGCAAGACAAGAAAGCCCGCGGCTTGTAAATCACCCCTCGGCTTATCTCCTGGGTCCATTCCAGTAGCTCAACTCGGAATGAAAAGGGACTGGTCAGACCAGAGCCGGCACCGTAGGTGAAATATATGATCCTGCCAACCTCCCAGAACACGCCACTTTCCAGAGACATCTCGGTAATAAATGTCAGCAGAGCGGACGGAGGACGGACCCGGGGAAGAGCTCACGCCCCAAGAATTTTATCTGACAAACGTGCGGCCCAAAGTGTTAATCGGGGCAGGAGGATTCCACACAGCTGGGCAGACACGTGTATCTGGCTGTGGGGAAAAGCAGATACAGAAATGTCCCCAGACTATTTGGGGTCCTAGGCAGAACAGTAAAAGCTGCTTAGGCACACGCGATGCTGCTACGTGGGGGCGATGGGACAGCAGTGTGGACGGCAGGGTCTGGAGCCAGGCCGACGCCACCGTGGAGTCCAGTTATGTGGAGCATCTTAGATGGGCTTTCCCTGGCGTCTGGTATTCCCTATCGACGGGTGAGAAGGTGGCAACGTTCCTCTAGACAGACAATAGTCGTGGCTCAGGAGACCGTGAAGAGCCTGCCTACGAGGGGCAGAGCCTAGTTTCCGACTTTGAAAAAGGATCCGCGCCAGTGATCTTCAGCTTCATGGGGTGTGTGTCTGCAGGCTGAGCTCGCGCCCGAAACCAAAGACGGGACCGACCAACGTCTACCTCTGGCTCAGGGAGCTTAAGGGTGGCTTCTGCACAAGTGACACACAGGCCACAGGTGCGAGAAGCAAAGGGCAGGAGGGAGAAACTAGAACTCCAGCTGACAGCTCGGGCACACAGGTGGCAGGGCAGGAAGGAATGTGACAACGGTAAGGAGCGGTGCCCAGCGACCACGTCTGCCTTCCTCCCAAGCAGTCTTGCCCCCAATTCCCACCCCGCCCCCACCCCAGGATTCCTGCACGGGACGCAGTGGGCCTTGGCCGGGAAGGAGATGCTGTCAGGCTGCCTGTGAGTTTGCTCTCTGGTGTCATCTGTCGAGGTGATCGGGGCTCTCTCCCCTTGCAGTGGAATGGTGGGCTCCTCCGAGATAGAAGGGGAATGCCTTGTGTGCGGTGTGATCAGAGTCCCACACAACAGAACCACTAGGCAACCCAGAGAAATACTCATTTCTCTCTCCCCCATAGCTCACATGGTGACTGGGAATGGCTGCTGCTCACTGATGCAGTGAGAACGGGTGGAAAGAATGAGACACCCAGGGAGGGGGGAAGCCAGCCCGTCCTGAGTCCCGGGGCAGGGGGGGGGGGGCGCTGCAGGCCCTCTCCTCCAGGTAAAGGGGTGCTCTCTGCAGGGGGACCAGTGCAGGAGCCCCTGGGCAGGTTCGAAGCCCAGCTTTACCACATGCAACTGTGCATCTTTAGGCAAGTTCCTTAACCTCGCTGTGCATGCTTCCTCATCCATCAAGGTGGGACTGTGGGATGGAGAGGATAACAGGCTGGGTCTGTCCCACAGGGCGCAGCAGCTATGAGCGAACTGTTACGGCCACCTGCTTTCTCACTTCCGATCATGTGACTTCCTCAACTTGCTCTTCCCAACTCTCTTCTGACCGTCATCAATCCCACAGCCCTGGTCTCAGGCACTGTCCTCCTCATCCCATGAACCCCAACTCATCTCCTTGGAGTTCTCCCTCACTCCTCTTGGACAAAGCTAGTTACTCCTCCCTTGGGATTAACCACGGCCTTCCGTCCACACCTCTATTTTGACACGTATCATATATTGTAACCATCCACATGTATTCACTCCCTCCCAAGGCAAGACTGTTCAAGGTCGGGGCACAGCCTTGACAAAGGAATCAGTGGGTGAACAGATTGACTCCCAGGGTTTGCTTCAGTCTGTCTTGCGTTTCCTTCGGCCACCATCGGGGGAAATCGAAGCACATGGTAGAACTGGGGATGAGCTTCCAGAACGAGCTGGATTTGCCATGGGCAGAAAGAGCGGGAGAACCTGGTCCCTTCCGGAACTCTCCAGAGCCTGACGTGAGTGGGGCAGAACTTTGGTAGTGACAGCATTCCACTGGCAGGTCTCACCACACAGTCATCCTAAAACACTCAGTCCCCGTCCCTAAGTTGAGGGAGGAGAAAGTTAAAAGAGCAAAGTAACCAAGCAGGAACACGAAAGCAAGGACTGAAAAATGAGAGCCCAGGGAAGCTAGGGACCGGAGAGGCCAACAGGTGACTGTCCCTGAGGCTGCTGCTCCTTAGATGTACAAGATCCAGGCATCAAAGTGAAGGCTGACTCCATATCACGGCCAAATAGCAACAAGGTTGGCAGAGCGGGGGGCCACGGCATTCGGGGTCTCCACCGGGCATGCCCTCAGAGTCTGCTGAGTGAAGAAATTAGATGCAAGATCTTATATTTGGGTGCACTTACATTGTTGAAATTAGATGCCAGATCTTATATTTGGGTGCACTTTTAGGAGAATCGGTTCTACGGATATCGTGCGATTCTAAAAAAGGTTTGTGATTTCAGAAAAAGAAAAGAAAACACCTTGTGACAATGCAGGTTCTGGCTCCTAAGCCAGGGCGGGACATGAGGCGCTGTGCTCTAACCACAGCCGGGTGATGTCAGTGCTGCTGGTCCGCAGCCCGCACCCTCAGTTGCCAGGACCAGTTGCATCAGCAAGTCGTGTGCACCCACAGAATTCAGCGTGCCACAAAATGATCTGAATTTCAGCACACGTGACAAGATACGCAAGACGCAAGACAAGCTCAGGCAGGTATTCCTGGCACTTTTTAAGATCCCTTTGGAGTTGTGGACGAGCTCATTACAATACAGAAGAGCTACGAGGCTGCCCGTCATCAACGCTGCAAGAAAACATAACCTGGCGTCCCCAGTTGTCCGAGCCCTTCTTGTTTGTTCAGAAGGAAATCCAGCAAAGAGTTTTCCCTCATTCTGGCTTTCACCTACCACCTCGGAGAAACTGGCTGGCAAAGCAAGGGTGGGCAGGCGAACTCACTGTGTTTACAGAGAGTCTGTGTGGCCCTGAATATTTTCTGCATATGAAAGATCAGATGAAACCTTCACGGGCAAATTGAAGTCTTGGTGGCTGCTGGTTCCACTGGCAAACGCTGTGGATACGGAGCACATCGCAGCCCTCGGGGCCTGGCTGCGCTTGCAGCCACCGAGGGGGACGACGTGACTGAGCGGTGCTGAGGTCTGGTCCAAGAAAGGAAGTCTATCAGGGCTGGTAGAAAGGCTGGAGTGTCTTGCCGCTGAATTGCGCATCCACAGCTCTATCCCTGGTACACAAAGTATCATAAAGGCTGAAGTCCAAATTGAAGTCTAAAAATAGCACAATAAAATTATTTGCTTCTTTCGCTCCACCAGAGAGCAAACCGGCTGACATCAATATCTGCGGGGCACAACGAACTGCTTGGCGTTTACGTGGAAGGAACGATTACACAACTGCCCTTTCTCACCAGCAGACCGACTGCCCCAGAAAATAAGGGAGGGAAAGCAATTATTACACTGTTGCCGAAAACCAATAATGGATATTTGATTATGATTATTAATGGGGAGAAAAGGAGACAGACCGCTGAGCAGAGACCAACCACTAAGTGAATCTGCGTGAGATGCCAAGAGGGGGAATTAATTTTTTGTTTCCTTTTCACCTCTCACCCAGTCATTTGAATGTGACACCAAACTTTAAGCATGGCCTGTCACATCCTTATCCATATTCAATGCCACTGCACTATGGCCACATTATCTCCCCTGGATCCCCAAGTGACAGGCTCCTTGCTGTGGGGGATTGTTTTCTCTTAGCCTCTAAATGTGAGGCGGATATGTAGCGGGGGAACTGACTTGTCAGATACAGGAAATTAACTAATTTTCAAGACATCAGAAAGACATTTTGTAGCAAATATTTACTTCTCTGTTTCTTTCCTACTGATATTGAACGTACATTATCTAATCTGGAGGATGCTGGATTTACAATCGCTGTGAACAAAGGGATGTTATGGCTCATTCTAAAGGAAACAATGCCATCAATTCCTTCAGCCCCTGGTGGAAACGCTATTGCAGCGTGAAGTACATTTGTCAAGAAAGAATAAAAGAAACAAACAAAGAACAGCAACAACAAGGAGAGAAACAGACTCATAAATACAGAGAACAAACAGGTGGTTGCCAGAGAGGAGAGGGATGAGGGGATGGGTGAAATCGGTGAAGGGGATTGAGCGGTACAAACTTCCACTGATAAAATAAGTAAGTCGTGGGGATGAAAAGTAGCACAGGGAATATAGTCAGTGGTACGGTAATACACTTCCTGTGGTGAGCATTTTGTAATGTACATAACTGTTGAATCGCTGTGTTCTACACCTGGAACGAATTCAGTATTATATTATATATCAACTACCATTAAAAATAAAAATAAAATGTTTAAAGAACCAAAGGGACCTTGAGGGATGTAGGTAGAGAGGGGAGTGTGCAATTTCTCTGTCTTTATATCAGACCCTGAAAACTAGCTCCCCTATATTGCCTTACCTATTCATTGAATTTCCAATTACCGTCTGCCTCAAGGTCGACATAAACACGATAGTTTCATTAAAGTTGGCCCCTGGCAACTCAAGATCCCCAAAGGGGGAATGCGGGCAACATCGAGGGCTGAATTAGAAGATGCTGGGTGAGGTAAGTGATGTGAATCACCTATTCTGTGCCTGGCAGGGTTCCAGGCACTTTTCATGCACTATTTCTTTCTAGTGTACGATTTCACTTTAAGGGGAATATAATTATTATGGTGATCTCAACTTTAAAGATCAGGACACAGCTCGAGAGATTCTGACGCGTGCTCACTTACCTAGCTAGCTAACTGGTGGAGCTCAGATTGAATCCCATCCCGATGACAAAACCTATGCTCTGATGGCACCAGATTTTCACTCACTTTATGAGAAATATATTTAATCTCTTTCTCCACCTGGAAATACAATTTCCTAATGTATACTGAAAACAAACAAAAACACTTAGGAGATTATGGGACTAATATCAGATGCACAGCCTGAGACCCACAAAACTGTCCTTACCTGATAGATTTTTTTTGTGGTAGACCTCATCCATTATTGTGCAAATCTAGGAACGTTTCTCTTGTGATTGCAAAAACAACAGTAGTTGTTGTAAATGGTAATGGACAAAATAGGCATTCATTACTATGTGCAATATTGAACATTTCCTTATACTGCCTGTTACAAAAACAAAGGTTTTGACTGAAAACAATGTCAAAATTCTACATACACATACACACACAAGCACACACATATGCGCATACATATGCGCATACATATCATGACACATTTTATGTCTAATCCTCATTATTCTTCCCAAGACTCTATTCTTCAGCCTCTTCCAATAATACATAAATAGTAAATATTATTATTATGTATTATAGTAATATATGAATAAAATGTTATATTATTATAAATAATAATGGTGATGATGGCAGCAAACATTTATTGAGCCTGTGCCCTTATTGGTGAGAACATGCTTTATGTATCTCATTTAATCTGCCTCATAGCCCTGTAACCAGGCTACGATCTCATTTCCTTTTATAGACAGGAATACTGAGACTTAGGTTAAATAATTTGCCCAAGGTCGCAAAACTAGAAAGTATAGAGGAGGCCAAGGATTAGATAATCTGACCCCAGAACCCATTAATTTCGGTCTCGTGTTATCCTTTTTTCCTCAGCGTTTCCTATTGGAGCGGATCCCTCAGGCACTGGCCTTTGCTAGTGCTGGCCCTGAACCTACAAGGTCGTCCTTTCTCCAGCCATCCTGGCCAGCTCTTCATCTGCCCTCAATGCTTCCTTTCCTTGGCACTGTCCCTCGACCTCCTCGGTGGGCAGAACTGGTTGCTACTTAGCATAAAGAAGCCACGTCTCAGCCACGAGGCAGAGGCTCCTTGAAGGAAGACCGTACTACCAAGCGCAGTGTCTGGTGCCTGGTCAGTGCTCCATATAGAATTGCCTACAAGCCCATCCACTGGGTCCATGTTTTTTGTTCCCCCTTCCCACCCACCAGCTGTGAGGAACGTTTTATCAACATCCTCCAAATGGCATCCTCTCATACCCACAGCAATGAGTTTTGAACTTCCCCCTCCTCGGTTTTTGTTTAGCTGAAGGAGCCCCAAGTCCATCAAACCATACTCAAAATACTATTTTCTAGGATTCTCATCACACCATTTTTTTTCACCTTCCCCTACTCTAATGTTTACTGGTACATTTGTACTTTGTTTTCAAAGTAATTAAAATTTCTGAATTTATAAATATGGACAATAGAGGAAGAGGCACCTGGGTGGCTCAGTCGGTTGGGCGGCCGACTTCGGCTCAGGTCATGATCTCACGGTCCATGAGTCCGTGAGTTCGAGCCCCGCACTGGGCTCTGTGCTGACAGCTCGGAGCCTGGAGCCTGCTTCGAGTTCTACGTCTCCCCCTCTCTCCGCACCTCCCCCACTCACTCTCTCTCTCTCTCTCTCAAAAATAAATAAACATTAAAAAAAATTAAACAAAAAGAAAATAGAGGAAGCTGGTTTAATCACAGAAGGGCTGCCTGCAAAGCCCTTTCAAGTACCTGTCTTTCCTGATGTAATTATCTGTCTGTTAAGGACGAGTAGTGATTTGAGAGTCTGGCTGGCAGATCTGGAGTAAGACTGCTCTTGTTTGAACCCTGGCTCCACTCCTTACTAGCATGTGACTGTGGGCAAGTGACTTAGCCTCTCTGTGTCCCAGGTACCTCGTAATGACAGTGTCTACTTCATTGGGTTGTGGATAAAAACGGAGTTAAGATACATAAAGCGGGGCGCCTGGGTGGCGCAGTCGGTTAAGCGTCCGACTTCAGCCGGGTCACGATCTCGCGGTCCGTGAGTTCGAGCCCCGCGTCGGGCTCTGGGCTGATGGCTCAGAGCCTGGAGCCTGTTTCCGATTCTGTGTCTCCTTCTCTCTCTGCCCCTCCCCCGTTCATGCTCTGTCTCTCTCTGTCTCAAAAATAAATAAAAACGTTAAAAAAAAATTAAAAAAAAATACTTTTAAAAAGTTAACAATAGGGGCGCCTGGGTGGCGCAGTCGGTTAAGCGTCCGACTTCAGCCAGGTCACGATCTCGCGGTCCGTGAGTTCGAGCCCCGCGTCAGGCTCTGGGCTGATGGCTCAGAGCCTGGAGCCTGTTTCCGATTCTGTGTCTCCCTCTGTCTCTGCCCCTCCCCCGTTCATGCTCTGTCTCTCTCTGTCCCAAAAATAAATAAACGTTAAAAAAAAAAAAATTTAAAAAAAAAAAAAGAAAAAAAAGATACATAAAGCACCAAGAACAGTACCTGTCCCTGACAGACCCCACCGCCACCATGCCTACCACCGCGATCAGGGCCCTGATTACCTCCACATGCCAGTTACGAGTTTACTGACTCTCGGCTCCAAATGTATCCCTCATCGCCTGCCCTACAAAAATGTAGCTTGGTCCCTTTAAATATTCTTTCTTTGCCAGCTGGCACAATACTAAGTGTTGTCAGTAGAGGAAGCTGGAGAGACATGGCTGGAGGCAGGGGTGGGGGGGGTGCCTTCCCAGGTCCAGAGCGCTCTCAGCCGCCTCCCGAAAAGTGGATGGCTTCTCTAGACCCTGCTTCCGCGGTATGCACGGCTTCACCCAGCTCCCGACGCACACGTGGGTCCCCCAGGTCCCAACTCCTGCAGTGGAGACGCTTGCTCCAGGGCTCAGCCTCTGCAGCCTCTGCAGCACTGGGCTCCGTCAGACACACAGCGCCCCCCGTGTCTGCTCCTGCTATACAGGCAGCTTCTCCAGCACCAAGGCGCTGCGGCAGGCCTACCTGCTCCAGGGGCGTCAGCAGCTCCCAGAAGCCAACGCTTTCCCCGAAGACCCCCTCAAAAGTCTTTTAGCAGACTGCCTCTGGTGAGACAGCTCCTTATGAACCGTCTTGTTTGGCACCCTGGAAAGTAGATTCCAGAAGGTTCCAGAGAGAGGACTTCCAGCGAGGTACACGGTGTAGCACCGTAGCTACTTCTTGGCTGGCCAACGGTCATGCCTCCCTAACAAGGTCTGCACTCTAGCCTGCAGCTGGGGGCACCCTATCTCAGCCTTGTGGGTGGTGGCCACGGCTTATGTCTGCCACTCTTCCCTTCCTACTGGTGGACTCCTCCTCATTCCAATCCTCTGTTATCATGAATAATCCTTTGTATTACACTGTCTCTGGTCAACT
The DNA here is from genome assembly GCF_022079265.1 of Lynx rufus. NCBI lineage: Eukaryota > Metazoa > Chordata > Mammalia > Carnivora > Felidae > Lynx > Lynx rufus. The sequence goes on from NW_025814840.1 coordinate 16,369,277, forward strand.
TACTGTTTGGGTTCTGTCTCCTGATCAGACCTTGACCGAAGCACTCTCTGCCCTTGTTAGGAACCCTCCAGAGAACCCTCCAGGACCCTCCGCCTTCTCTGTGCTCTTCAAACACTCCAAGTCAATTCTTGTCTTAGGGTATTTGCTTTTTCTACCCTGAATGTCCTGAAATACCAGCAGATCTCCTCATGGCTGGTTTCTTGGGCACTTCCTCTGAGTCACTCTCCCAAATTTCCAATCTGAAGCAGTCCTATCCAGTGCCCGTGACCTCAATCACCATCGAGGCCTGTTTTGCTTTCTTCATAGCGCTTACCACTGCATGAATTACCTTGGTCCTTCACCTGCTTCCCTCCCTAATTAAATGCAGCTTCTATGACCGCAATGACTGTGCCTGTATCATCTGCTACTGTAGCTATGGAGAATCCTAGCCAAATGTGAAAGTACTTGATAGATAGTTGTATAAAGAAGATGAGAAGGTAAAAGAAGAAAGGTAATAAGGAGAGTCGGAGGAGGGAACCCATCATACCACCCCCTCTCATTCTCCTTTTTTTTAAGCTTATTTATTTGAGAGGGAGAGAGATCATGCACGTGCAGGTGCACGAGTCGGGGACAGACAGGCAGAGAGAGGGAAAGACAGAATCCCAAGCAGCCTCGACGCTGTCAGCACAGAGCCAGATGCAAGGCTCGAACTCACAAAACTATGAGATCATGACCTGAGCCGAAATCAAAAGACAGACACTTAACCAACTGAGCCACCCAGGTGCCCCTCATTCTAATCTAGTCCCCAGTCCTAGTGCCCCTGATGTAACAGTTACTTTAATGAAAGTAATGTCCTAATCACTTTTCAGATCCCAAATCCCTAACTCCCCATTCTCTGTTACTCTCCACACTCATCACTAAGACCCACAGAGTTTTTCCTAAATTTGTCCTTATTTTCGCACCCTCTTCTCCAATAGCTCCATCATTCTCCACAGACATCAGTCATGTCTCCGTGGAATCTTGACTTTATTACCTCGACTGCCTCCCTACTGGCTTCTCTAATTCCATGTTCTTTTGCCTTTTTAATCTGCTTTGAATAGTGTTACCAACCAATTTTTCTAAAACACTGCTTTTGCATCAAGCCCTTCTCCACTTCTTTACAGACTCTTGTCACCTGTCTCATCAGCCTAAATGTACTTGTCTGCCTTCTAAGGCCTTCCTTCCTACACTGACTGCCTGCTCCCTGCCCATTCGCCATAATAACCCATGCACGAGCCAAGCCATCCCCATCCGAGGGCTTTTCCTCACAGGGGCTCTCTCCCTCCTGATATCCTGAAAGGGGGCAGCTCCCACAAAGTCTTCACTGGAAGCCCCAGGGTCACTGATCGATCAGCTTCTTCTCTCAAATCCTCTACTCCAGAAAACAGCTGGATTTCTTTTACGAATGTATGTTGCCTTTTTCTCATCTTATCAAAAGAAGTGTGATGCTCCCTAGATTTCTGTGGCTTCAGGCTGGGTGTTGAACAAGCAGTGGGAGACGATGTGATAAAGAAGTCACAGCCTCCTGGTTGAGGATCGATAGGAGTTCTGGTTCCTAGAGGACTTGCCTTGCCACAGTCTAAGATCCTGTTCCACCAGAATGCTCTAAGACCATCATCTGACCCAAATCACAGTCTTTCTCATTATTCATATACTAAATCTGATATGACACATTTTGCATATAACTTGTATGGAAATTTTACTTTAGGAAAAAAATGAGAAATGAGAATTTTTCACAAAGGATTTTGTTTTTGTTTTTGTTAATATATTTTTGAAAGACAGAGAGAGAGAGAGAGAGAGAGAGAGAGAGAGAGAGAGAACGAGTGGGGGAGGGGCAGAGAGAGAGGGAGACACAGAATCTGAAGCAGGCTCCAGGCTCTGAGCTGTCAGCACAGAGCCCGACGCAGGGCTAGAACCCATGAAACATGAGATCATGACCTGAGCCAAAGTCAGTCACTCAATTGACTGAGCCACCCAGGTGCCCTGGGGTCTTTGTTTTTTTAAAAGGGCCTCTTCCTGTCTACCACCATCCCTTGTATTTTCCATATTTGCCTTCTCTTGAAATTGTTAAGAAAAAAAAGACTTTCTTTACAATGAAATGCACAATGTAGTATGTGCACTCACTGGGACATGAACTACTACTGAAATTATGGTTATAGATATCATATAGTAACATAGGAAAAATACTTTTTGACACCTGGTAGAAAAAAGCAGAATTTCCAAAATCAGTACTTACAACTAATTATAACTGTTGTCAGTCCTGAGAGATCTCAGGGTGGTATATTCCAAGTACGAGGAGTAAAATATAGATGTCAGCACAGAATGGGTCACAAACAGAGCTCTTCAAAATAGGAATCTCAAGTGGATTCTGGCTCCCATCTCCTTAGGATGTGACACTGATGGGCTTACAATGAGAAGGTGACTAATGATACGATGGGTTCTATTTCCTATGCCTAGAAAGTTTTACATTCAAAGTCATGTTGCTGGGTGCGGAACACGGTCTGCAGGGCTGCACCTTTCATCTAAGTGGAGACTGTGAATATATATGGCTACATTATTAAAAAGCAGGAGGAGAAGCCAAACTTGAATAAAAAATGGTTTCCTGCAGGGGGAAGTAAGGAACAGGTTGGAGAGAGGGAATGACAGGCATACTTCTCCGAATGTACCTTGCTTTGCACATGTGATTTTTGAACCAAAAATATTGTGTTACATATTCCTAGAAACAGCAACCACTAAAATAGAAGCAAAAAGAAATAGATAAGCCCACCGTGCATTGAGCTAATTGTGCGTTGAGTTGATAGTCGAACTACACCTAGGGAAATTAAAGTGATTTTAAATCTCTGGAATTTCACTTTGCATCCCAATGAACAGAAAGAACTGCAAACAAGTTTTAAGTTGCTTTTAGTTATTGCATTATTAATACCATCAATATAATTATTCTGAAACTATATATATAAAATATGGATATACCAAATATACTATTATATATAAACATACTATATACATACAGTATACATGTATATGTAGTCAAATATGCTATTTCATATATAAATATAGATAAATGGTAGATAAAATAATTACATTAGTAATATTAAAAATCAAAATGTTCAGTGTACAAGAAAAGATGTACAAACATAAAACTAAAAAAGTTAAGTGAAGCCATGTAATCCTAATTTGGACTGGAAATAACAGTATGAATCCGTGATATAATTTGTCTAAAAATATCCTAAAAGCTGTGTCTATTGAGAAAGTCAAGAAATAATAACCCACCCAGTAGTTATGAATGCTCCCAGGGCCCAGATTGTGGCCTCTAAATATCATTTCCTTCTAAAAGTAGCAAGGACTCCTTGCAGAAAATTCTGACTCCAGATCTGGAGCAGGAAATGTACAAGATGAGCCTGAAACCTCTTGTTACATCAGAAAACAAGGAAGCTTCTAGGTTGATGTTGAAATATTCAGAAGCCAACTGGAAAGGGCTCTCAGCCAAAGATGGGTGAATTTGAAAAAGAATGATTTCTGCAAAGAACTGAAAACACATATGTTCAAAATCTCTGACCTCATAATGATACACACACCACACTTTTTATTCGCCTTTGGAGCATACTAGAAAACCAATTATTATTCTGAAAACTGGTGCACAAAGAGAAAGAATCGAACATTTATCTTGTCCTTCATAATTGTAGCTCAGGACAATCAAATAGACGTTGAAACAAAAAAAAATTGTTTTTTTAACTTAAAGACACGCATTTACTTTCTCTCATCACCAGTCATGGGTCACTGTGAGCGAACTGAATGGTGGCACCACACATCTCCTTGGAAAAACAGCACTGTTGAATTCTGTGCCATCCTGCGCAGAACTTTGGTCTTTGGTCACAAAGACCTGTTAGAGCTCCAGGTTGCACAGCCCACAAGCCCCCATTAAAATGACCTAAGGAATCTTCTTCTTTTTTTTTTTTTTTGTAGAAGAATTCTAGCTAAAAAAAATAATGAGGACAGTGATGGAATTCGAATATGACTGTTCTGAAACTCACTAGTGAAATAACAAAGCCAGTCAGTAATCACCAATGTAGGTTAAAAAAGCTGATAGGGAACTTGGTACAAAAGGGGAGGACTTTAGACACCTGAACCCAACAATCAAGCTCAACGCCACACGAGAGAGACAATAGCTATTCTTTGCTTCCTTACGTGATTCCGTAGAAAGTTACAACACTGAAGCCCTCTTGACCATAAAAATCAAACCTCAGTATAATCAAATCTCTAGATCTAACTAGCAGTTTGTGAGAAATATGTGGAAAAGAGAAACATGACAATGACCACAAGGACACGATCAGACCAAATCTGTCAGATAAAAAACTTGGTTTCTTCAACAATAAAAACAGACAACTAAAGTAAAAGAAGAGAGAACCTGGTGGCTAAAAGAAACCTAAAACACATTTCTAAATTTGAATAGACCACCTGTTAAAATAAAATCATGAGGAAATTAGGGGAAATTGAACACTGACTGGGTACCTGTTAATAGCAAGAATGTCTTGTCAATGTTTTTAAGCGTGATAAGGGTATTACTTTTTAAAAGTCTTTTTTTCTTTTTGAAGATAGAGCTGACATATTTATGGATGAAATAAAATGTCAGATTTGCTTCCAAATCTTCCTGTTGGGGGTGGGGTGGGTGTGGTAGGCTGAATAATGGCTTCCCAAAGATATCCGTGTCCTAAGCTTCAGAACCTGTGAACGTTACCTTATATGGTAAAGGGGACTTTGCAGATGTGATTAAATTAAATGCTTTAGGATGGGGAGATGATCCTGGATTATCTGGCGGGCCCGATGATGTCACCACAAAGGGCCTCAAAAGAGAGAGGCAGAAGGATCAGAATCAGAGGAGAAGGAGGTGTAATGACAGGAGCAGAGACTGGAGTGATGTGCTTTGAAGATGGACGAAGGGGCCACAAGCCAAGGATACTGGGGGCCACTAGCAGCTGAAACAGATAATGAAACAGATTCTCCCCTTGGAGCCTCCAGAAGGGAGGAGCCCAGCCAACACCTTGACTTTAGCCCAGGGAAAGTGATTACGGACTTCTGAACACCAGACCTGGAAGAGAATAAATGTGCGTTGGGTCAAGGTACTAGGTTTGTGGTCATTCATTTCAGCAGCAATAAGAAAATACTACAGTGGCAGGGTGGATGGGGGTATAGCTGAAATCAGTATTGCCACGTGTTGAAAATTATTGAATGTGTGTGATGTGTACATGGGGACTCATTATCCTCATTCATTATATAATTTCTCTGGTTTTGTACATGTGTGAAATTGTTCATAGTAATCAGGTTTTTTCTAAGTCTTACTGAGGGGATTTAAACCAAAAAGTCTATTTTTTTTTTAAGTTTTTAAAATGTTTTATTTATTTTTGAGACAGAGAGAGACAGAGCATGAGCAGGGGAGGGGCAGAGAGTGAGGGAGACACAGAATCCGAAGTAGGCTCCAGGCTCTGAGCTGTCAGCACAGAGCCGACACGGGGCTCGAACTCACAAACCGTGAGATTGTGACCTGAGCCGAAGTCGGACGCTTAACCGACTGAGCCACCCAGGCGTCCCCCCCAAAAAGCCTATTTTTAAGATGCAGTTTTCAAGTTTCACACATGTGGCTCATACCCAACTCCAGAATGTTGTACCAACATTGGTCTTGGAGAATAGAGGCTCTGAGGGAGGTTGAAATAGACCATGATACCTAAAGAGTACTCCTTGAGGGATCTGGGCACAGGGAGCCCAGCTTCTCTCTGAGCCCCAGCTGCCTTATATATTTGGGTTAATAACGGAGCTTACATCTCATTGGGTTACTAGGAGGCTTAAGTAAAATAATCCATTTCAAGCATTTAGTGGATTATCTGACACACAGTATCTCTTAATAAAGGTTAGCTCGATATTATCACTGCATGTCCTTTCCAGCTTTCCAACAAACATTTGAAAAATGTCTCAATCTGTCTCTATCCTCATTACCGCAACCCTCTAAAATGCATTTGTGACACTAGTATTTAGAACCTATTTGAATCACCCATATTCCACTTTAAAAAGCTCTTGTCTTTGTTTGACTGTTTTGTTCTGATGGTCTCCCCCAGATAATGAGCAACTCAGAGCCAGAGGGATCTTGTGAAGCCCAACCGGGAGGCTATAAAGAAATCTCTGTCCTGGGAGAATAATGGCTGGCCTCTCAGATTCCAAATCTTCTCTAGTCCTTTCCCGCAGGATGAATGCCTCTGTTCCCGGCTTATTCTGCAACATGGAAGAATCAGAACTCTCATTATCCTATGTAAACTGAAGGGAGAACTTCCTTTTCCTGCCCCAAAGTTACCTCTTCCTCTGAAGCAGCCGCAAGGAAGGTCAGACCCACTCTTTTACGAACAAATTTGTACGTGCTACTCTGTGCCAGGCTCCTTTTCAGAAGCACTGTGTTTTCTGCTAACTGGTGGCAACAGGCTCCTCGTGGGGCTTAAAGCTGGAGTCCGGGCTGATGCCCAGAGGCTACGAAATAATCGGCACTTTAAAAAAAAAAAAAAAAGAAAGAAAGAAAAAAAACGCTCCTTTTCTCTGTGCACTGAAATGTCTCAAGTCCATTTGAGGCCCTGGAGTCTCCCATGTAGTTGGAACTGAGACTCGCAAGCCTATTAAACCCTTTGCATCAAAACAGTTGGGACGCTGGCTTCCCAGGGAAGCAGTGGAGGGAGGGGACTGAGAAGTGCCTGCTGGCCTGGCCTCTCCTGTCACAGAAGTCACAGCACCTCAGGGGCACCTGGGTGGCTCAGTCGGTTAAGCATCTTGATCTCTGCTCAGGTCATGATATCACAGGTCATGAGTTCGAGCCCCACATCGGGCTCTGTGCTGATGGTGCAGAGCCTGCTTGGGATTCTGTCTCCTTCTCTCTCTGCCCCTCACCTGCTTGTCCTCTCTCTCTCTCTCTCTCTCTCTCTCTCAAAATAAATAAACTAAACAAAAAAGATCACGGCACTTCAGAGGGACCCGCAGTGAGCCAAAGAGGGTTGTGTAGACACGTAATAAGTACACTGATCAGCTAAGGCTGCAGTATTTTTCAAATAACTCAATGCATTTCTTAAAGAAAATGATAACATAGGTTGACTGGCATTACCAGTTCATTTTATTATAATGCTAGACTGGACTTTTAAAAGCTGGCAAAAAAAAAAAAACAAAAAAACACATCGGTTGACAAGACAATGTGGCTACATGAGTTTAATCGTGCTGCCTCCCTTCTAATATGCCCAGGTTTTTCTTGGGCTTCTTATCACGGGAGTTAAGAAGAGAGAAGCATCCGGCAAACTGGGGACCCAAGTTTCTCCCTTAAAATCCACGTGGATATGAGGGGGTTGGTAAAGCAACATCTGTCACCAGGTTTTCACTCGGCTCATTTTTCACATTTTCCGAGGACCTGAACATAAGGGATGATATTTATTTTCCCTGATAGGGAAAAATCTGTTATAAGATGGCCAACAAGACTGATAGAGAAATTCCAGTCTCAGTCCCCGACTGAAGGTTCCCCTTCCGGTTCTTCCTACCCCGTTTGCCAGGGCACCAAATTACTACCAATTTGGAATGCAGAAGCAACAGACGATAAATTGTTCCCTCCGCTTACGCTCAGGGCTCAGATCTCTGGAGACTGATCTCCTTTGAGCCCGCCCATGTAAAATACACCTCCTGTCTCCCAAGATCTCCGAGTGCCGCTTGGTTCTTCTACTGGGTGATCCAGACCAGGCTCTATAACATCCTGACGTAAGAAAAAAAAAAAAAAACCAATAGGGGCACCTGGGAGGCTCAGTCAGTTAAGTGTCCAACTTTGGCTCAGGTCATGATCTCACCGTTCATGAGTTCAAGCCCCACATGGGGCTCTCTGCTGTCAGCACAGAGCCTGCTTCAGATCCTCGGCGCCTTCCCCCCACCCCCTGCCCCTTCCCCTCTCGTGTTTCTCTCTCTCTCTCGCAAAAATAAAAAATAAAAAATAAAACATTTTTAAAAAGGCCAGTAAAATAGTCTAATAGGAAAAGGACCGATAATGTTGATTTTAAAGGTTGTCCGCTTCATTTTAGGTGGTGTGGTTTTAGTGTCCGTTTTGTTGTTGTTCAATCAAACCGAAACTCTGAGAAGATACAGAAGCTGAACATGCAGGGAGAGAGGACAGCTTGGGCCACCCTGAGACCACAGGCAGGTCGGCCTCGCGCACACGAACGCACGCCCTACAGACTCTGAATCACGCTTCTCTCCTGCTGTCATCCACTTGACTCTGCTTGGCTTGTGGGCCCTGAAGATGGCAGTTGGAGGGCTACAGCTGCAGGAAATACCATTCTGCAGACATTGACACCTACATCTGTAAGGGAATGAAAAAACCCACTACGAAATCAGAACGACCGAAACAGCCATTAGCTTCAGAAAAAGAAAAGGGCTAGTTTGGGGTGGGGGTGAGGAAGGTCCTCCATGTTGGAACCTGCCTGCCAGTGATTAAGCAGCCGGCTTTTCTAGATTTTGACCCGTTGAGCCCTGAAAATACCGAGTGGTGTCTAGAGTGTCTCCTTGTTATTGTTATTAATGCAACTATTTTGTCAAACGGATGCTTGGCTCCCAACCAGAATCTCGCAGTCTCCGTTGGTAAGGAGATGCTAACTCCCTTGCTTGGGGCGTGGAGGAGGGCAGCTGTAGGACGGGCAAGACGCACAGGACCTCAACAGGCAAGAGAAATCGACTGATGCTTTGGGTGGGGAGGAGTGTCCGGGGGGGGGGGGGGCGTTGACGGTGATTATAAATCACATCCCAAAGCCACCCATTCTCATATGTGGAAACCAGGCCAGCAGTGACCATGATCCATGTGATGTTGATGAGGGAGCATGAGGCAAGCTGACAGGTGCAAACACCCTCTACCCCCACCAGGTGGGATGTGTGTGATGTTCCTCGGGCACTCCTGGCTGCCCAAGAACAAAGGAAAGGGGGAAAACAAATGGTTAACTGATAGAGCTCATAGTCCCGCAGGACTTAAGTCTCCATCACCCCTCCATGGTGATGTGGGAAACAGAGGCAGAAGGAAATGGCAGACAGAACTAAATTTCCTTATAACCTGCAGCCCACTGACGGATACTTGAGGCCGGCAGAGTTGAAGTTTCCCCAGGAACTCCCCACTGTCTTAATGTTAGTGCTTTGCTAGAGGGAAAAACAACCTTAGCTTGACAACAGCTAGGCCTCCAATATCCTGTGAGTCTTTAGCATAGGAAAATCTCACTGGAAACTTCCCCTGGACTTAACCTCCCCCAACTCCATAGCGTATAACCAGTATCTCCTCGTGGTCCCAGGGGCGGCTCTTTCTGCCCACGGGTCCTGTCCCCGTGCTTTGATAAAATCAACTTTTTGCACCAAGACATCTTCAAGAATTCTTTCTCGACCATCGGCTCTGGACCCCACGAACCCCACCGTCACCCCCCAAAAAGCCTCATCAATGCGGTGGATTTGAAGGCACTGGAAAACCCTACCCTGACTGAAATCACTCCCAGACCGCCAATCCCTGCCCCAGGAATTCCTGCTTTTAGACCTTTGAGTAAAGAAGTGGACCTCTCCCCAACATTTACTTAGTTTTCCCCGAAAGGGCAAGACACTGACTTGGTTTTCCTCACTGTCTCCAGTTACAATTGATCAGATCCACCAAATGATTGTGAGGGACTTGAGGGTGGGTTGCTGAGGGGGGCCGACAGGGCTCACTTGGAACTAGGGCCCACGTGCCCTCCAAGGGGCGTATGGCCACAGCTCCCTGGGGCAGCCCGTCTGCTTTTCCCAAACCTTCTAGCCGCTTTCCTTCTTTCTTCTTCCTCTTGGCTTCACACGGTGCTGATACCTCAGCGTAGACTACGACAGCAACAGGTTGGCACAGCATTCACCATTTTCTTTGTCTACTTCCAAATCCCTCACGTCACGAGGTACTGGGGGTGTTATCAGGAGTCAGACTTGGACAGCGAGGCACAGAGACGGAAGCCAAACGCCTGGCCAGTTTGCTTTCACGAGACTATCTCTCAGCGTGTCTGTCCCCGAGAAGACTCTTTCCTCCTAGATTAAGACTAGAGTAGCTTGAGACTCAGCTAAGCTCCCATCGTCACAGCTGCTCTAGAAGGGTCTAAATGCCGACAACCGGGAAAACAAACATGGGACCAAATTCGTTCCGAAGCTGTACAGTTCCACTTGACTAAACCCTTGTAGCGCAAAGGAATCATAGACACTTACAGAAGCAGATGAAACATAACTCCAGGTGAGACCTTGCCCCTTTGGCAAGCAGGAGGGCAATGCGACTTACAGAAATACATTCCACCTTCACGCTCCAATAAACCACAAGAAGGAGCCCCTAACGAGGGCCCTGGCACCAAAGCGATACTCTAGAACAATTTCCATCCCGTAACTGCAAGAGTGGACAAACACCATTATCAAAACAAAAGGAAACTCCACTGAATGGCAATAGATCAAGAACATTCTAGAGACAGAGCATCAATTAAAAGAGGCGGGCTTGAGTTCACTTACAGAATAGGAAGGTATATGGCGCCGTGACCAATCTGCACCAGTGAAACCCATCTAACTAACCAGGGCATTCGCTTATTTTCCCACTTACAGAATAATAACTCATTTATACAATAATAACTCAAATTGCTTTGTGTAATTGTCGTAAGTCATCATCTTGGTGACTCTCTTCTCCTCCTTAGGCCACTAAATAATTTCACAATTTCTTTAGGGGATTTTTTTTTTTTTTAAGAAGCACAACTAAAAGACCCTGTTTTTGTGATGAATGGGAGCTACAGAATTATCTTCTGAGGCTTAGCATACAATGCAGTCACATAAAATTCTCCCAGCTCAAGAAATGTCATCTTTACATCAGCAACAACAGGGGGAAAAAAACTGCTTTCCGCCTGAGGCAGTTGTGATAAGGGATTTAGAGCCCATCCTGGTGTGAGCTCCCAGATATAATGAGATGCAACCCAGCACAGAAAGTGTCTGCAGCTCGCTGCTTGCTTCCTAGCTAATGTTCACACAGCTGTTCTATGACTCAGGCTGGCTGGGGGGTGGCCGGGTGGGGAGGAAAAAGGAGCAAAATGAGTCACAGAAAATGTTGTGTGTGATATTTTGTCTAACGTACATTTTCCAAGGCTGCTGCAGAACTGGCGTCTCACGTAAAGTGAGATAAGGGCATTGAGCGAAGCCTTAAAAATGACAGCATGCTGGAAGTGAGCATCAGAAACATTCCGTGAGGAGTTTCGCTTGTATTAATCATGTGTCTGAAGCTAACAGGTTCATACCATGTTAGCAAATTAAACTATCATGCAATCTTGACAATGCTTCCCTGAATTCTTAAAAAGTATTCTCATTTTAATTAATGACAAATTGGATATCTACCTACTGGGGTTTCCATTGATACAGCAATTAATTTTTCTTTAAGATTTCTCAACTCTCTGCCAAAAGGCACCAAAACACTCAAGCTATCATGGTTTCTTTTGAGTTTGCAAAATTCCCCTTAGCTTGGACATTCCCTATTGATTAATTATAATTGCTTTTTAAAAAATGTGACAGGCACCTTGAAATGCACACACTCTGAAGCACACTGGCTTATCTGGCGGGCCAATGGCCACATAGGCTCACGGATAGTGGTGGACATCACCTCTGGCCAGTCTCACCTAGTGATCACAACTGAATGTCTGTCTCTCAGTCACCTAAATGAAACAGGATAAAGAAACAGGAATCACCGGGCATCTGGCCAAGTCTTGAGCCTCCTTGAAAATTGGTTGGTTTCTTAATTGATCTCAGTGGACAGAGTGATCATATCACAGGTTTAAAGCAGAGAAACTTTGGGCTGAGCTGCACAAACCACAGTACAATCTGCCAGCGGAGCCTTCTGTTTTGAATTATAATCAATCTCTTGTCTATTTTCTATTCTCTTAGTCAAAATCACGGCCATCCTTTTTTCCCTGTTTGCTTTTCAGGCTACTTAAAAACAGCCCCACTTCCAATTAAGCCTTAACGTATCAATGACAAAGACAGGGATGACAGGTGACTACGACCTCCTCACAGGTATTCCCACCTTTCAGTTCTGACCTGGCAATCAAAACCTGTTTTCTCCCTGTACCCTGTCACTCTGCTCCCCAGATTCTCCCTACTAAGACCTCCCTCTTTGAAGCCCGTCACCAGACAAGCCCAGAGGGCTTCTGTTTTCCTTTCTCTTCTTCCCTTCTGTCACCCCCTTCTCCCACGCAACATTTTTGCTTCCTCAAAGGAAAATATCAGAGGAGAGAAGCAAGTGTATTGGAGCCACTTTCCTCAAAAAATGCTATCCCTGAGAGTGAGACGACTGTGGCCTGAGCTCCACAGAGGGTCAAGATGAGGTGCCTTGGAGTTCTATGAATCAGAGAAGAAAGGGTACATTCTTTCCAGCCTGAGCTCTGGGTTGTCTCTGTCTCAAAAACTCCAGAACTGGCCAGACTGGTTCTAAAGACAGAAGTTTGCTCCAGGTTTTTAATGTTTTGGTCCCGAAACCACAGGAGGCTCTAAACCTTTGTCATAGCCATTAACAACTCAATTACCTCTTTTCTTTCCCTCTCCACCCGCTACAGGAGGTGCTAACAGCTGGCTAAAGGCAGGCAGCAGATAGAGTGGTGTTTGGGTAATCAACAAGGGTTGGCAGACTCTTAGTGGAGGCCATTAACTACAAGCAAACATCTCTCTTCTCCCCATAATTTCACCAGGAAGACAAGGGGCTCTCTTCTGGCTTAATAAAATTAGGGGTTTTTTTAATGTAAAATTTGGGTTTCCTAATTTTTATGGTGTCATAGCTGCTACTAAGGTAATAACAGCTAGCATTTATTAAGCCCTTAATGTATGTGAGAAACATTCTTTACCTTCCTCTATTATTGATCAGTTTTCATAACAGAAAATTGGATCTTGAAGGGATTTATTGACCTAATGGCAGCCCACGGCTCAAAAGCGGCCTCACTCAAACCGAGGCAATCTTGTTGCAGACTCTACACAACCCTATGACCCAGCAATTGCACTGATAGGGAAAAATCTGTTACAAGATGGTCAACAGGACTGATAGGGAAATTCCAGTCCCCGACCGAAGACTCCCCTTCCGGGTTCTTCTTCCTGCCCCACTTGCCTCGTGGGCCAAATTACTACTAATGCGGAATGTGTAAGTAACAGACGATAAATTGTCCCCCATGCTTGTGCTGGGGACTCAGACCTTTGGAGAAGTTGTCTCCTCTGAGCCTGCTGGTATGAAATAAAACTCCGATCCACCAAGATCTCTGAGTGCCGCTTGGTTTCTCCACCAGCGATCCAGCCTGGTTCTGTAACAGCACTACTGGGTATTTACCCAAAGAATACAAAAACATGAATTCAAAAGGATACATGCACCTCTATGTTTATAGCAGCATTATGTACAATAGCCAAGATATGGAAGCAGCCCAAGTGTCCACCGATTGATGAATGGATAAGGAAGATGTGGTATACATGTACAATGGAATATTATTCAGCCATAAAAAAGAGTGAAATCTTGCCATGGGCAACAACATGGATGGAGCTAGAGAGTATAATGCTAAGTGAAATAGGTCAGCCAGAGGAAGACAAATACCATATGATTTCACTCACATGTGGAATTTAAGAAACAAAACAAGGGGCGCCTGGGTGGCTCAGTCAGTTGAACGGCTGACTCTTGATATTGACCTAGGTCATGATCTCATGGTTAGTGGGATCGAGCCCTGCCTTGGGCTCTGCACTGAGAGTGCAGAACTGCTTGGGATTCTCTCTTTTTCTCTGTGTCCCTCCCTCACTCACACTCTCTATCTCTCTCTCTCAAAATAAATAAATAAACTTAAAAAAAAAAAGCAACGAAATATGAGAGAGAGGAGACAGATCAAGAAACAGACCCTTAACTATAGAGAACAAACTGATGGTTACCAGAGGGGTGGGCGGTGGGGGGGAGGGGTAGGAGATGGGAGAAACAGGTGGTAGGGATTAAGGACGGCACTTGTGATGAGCACTAGGTGATGTATGGAAGTGTGGAATCACTATATTGCATGCCTGAAACTAATATAACACTGTATATTGACTAACTGGAATTGAAACAAAAACTTGAAAAAAATTGAAATGTCTCGGGTTCGTTATCATTGTCAAGACAGAGAGAGAGTTTAAGGATTGTTTTTATGGTAATAACTCTGGGGGAGGGAGACCCATTATATTAACTCCTGCTTCTGGGCGTTGCTGGCAGGTGCACCCAGAAGGAAAGAGTGGGTTCTGGCCCCACTTTGTGGACCAGGGGTAGAGGCCAGATGGGACTCAGGTGGAGGCAGCCCTGAAGGAAAGATGCCTCATTGGAGGAGTTGGGTTTCCAGAGGCAGGAACTCTTCCTCTTTCTGAAGAGCTGTGTGGAGGCCTTTTTCAACTGATCTGAGTACTCTGGAAACTGAATTCATCATAACTGAACCTTTCAGGGGAAAAAGTTATTTCTGAGCAAAAACTGATTACTAGAGTTCTTGGAAACTGGAAAGTATTATAGTGAATTGTAAGGCAAATGTAGATCCACAAGGCTTATTATAAATGACACCATTTACATACACATAAAAAAATGTAACTTAGTTTTATATAATAATCAGTCACCCTCAATTCCATTTCTAGTAAACTACTACATGCAGACTCAATTCCGTATAAATGTGACCCATACTTTCCCTATCTTTGTTTTTCCTTCTGTTTTCCCCCTACTTTTTAAAACTTCATGCTGTCTTGTTATATTTTATGTATTATTTTTTTTCCTGCATGTTTGCCTTTATGTATTTAAGCATTATTATTTTAAGTATGCTTAAGGTTTTTCTGGTATAAGAGGAAATGAAGTTAAAAATTAAATGTAAACAATCAATGATGACATGTTGATCACTGATCATTGCTTCTCTTGGAAAATTAGACAATATGGCCATATTGCCCCCAAATTCAAAAGTGGGAAAAATCCAATCATGAATATTTTCATAAAGGCTTTCCATGTACAGTTGGTCCTTGAACAATGGGCAGCTGAAAATCCACATGGAACTTCTGACTCCCCCAAAACTTAACTACTAATAGCCTACTGTTACCTGAAACCCTTTCTGATAACAAAAGCAGTCAATAAACACATATTTTGTATGTTTTATGTACTTTATACCAAATTCTTACACTATAGTAAGCTAGAGAAAAGAAAGTGTCATTAAGAAAATCGTAAGGAAGAGGGGTGCCTGGGTGGCTCAGTTGGTTAAGTGTCTGACTGACTTCAGCTCAGGTCATGATCTCAAGGCTCATGGATTCAAGCCCTACATCCCGCTCTGTGCTGACAGCTCGGAGCCTGGAGCCTGCTTTGGATTCTGTGTCTCCCTCTCTCTCTCTGCCCCTCCCCCACTTGTGCTCTGTCTCTCTCTCTCTCTTTCTAAAATAAATAAACATTAAAAAATTAAAAAAAAAAACGAAGGAAGAGAAAATACACTTACAGTACTGTACTGGATTTATAAAAAACAAAAACGAAACAAAACCCAGCACAGTGGACCAGCGCAGTTCAAACCGTGTTATTTAAAGGTCGGCGCCTGGGTGGCTCAGTCGGTTAAGCGGCCGGCTTCGGCTCAGGTCATGATCTCGCGGTCTGTGAGTTCGAGCCCCGCGTCGGGCTCCGTGCTGACAGCTCAGAGCCTGGAGCCTGTTTCAGATTCCGTGTCTCCCTCTCTCTGACCCTCCCCCGTTCATGCTCTGTCTCTCTCTGTCTCAAAAATAAATAAACGTTAAAAAAAAAAATGTAAAGTTCGGCTGCATAGATACGTAGGATCAATTTGTCTGGTTTTAGAAGGGAAGTGTGGGCTTGCTAACAAAGGTATCAACCGACGGATGAAATTACAAGTATTTCCTGTGTTGGAGAACTAACTCTGAGCGGGCAATTGAGGTGAGAAGGCGGGACACGGACAGTTAAAAGGCAGTGTGAACAAACAGCAAGCATGCGGTAGCCAGAAGACAAGAGAGGAGCCAGAAGACAGAGAAATCACTGGGGGCCACGTCTACTTAAATAAAATCTGAAAGGACAGACAGGGTTCAACTCAATAGACAGCCTGCTTCCCAGGCAGGGATGAAAAGTCGCCTGCTAATGAGAGGGACACAGCTGATAGAAACAGCCCCCAGCGAGGAATGGAGGTGGATGTAGGAGGATCACGCCAAATCAGGGAGGGGAAAGAAAGAAGCTGAGAATCTCCGTCCTTCCGAGAACAGCAGAGGCAAAGCAAAAAGGGGTCAAGGCCACGCAGAAGCCGCGAGAAAGGCACCGAGCCCGCTGTGAAGGAGCGAGGTCTGGGGGTGAGAAGTAACATGTTTGACGTGTGCCCGTTAAGAAAGCGAGGAGGAAGGCAGATGTCAGCAATGAAACAGAAAGTATGAAAAAACAAACGGAGGTGTCCACGTGTGTCTGCTTCCCTTTTCTTTGTGCCAAGAGGGGGGAGGGGGTTCCCATGGCAGCCAGTTGCTTATCCACCGGCTGCCATTTCTTTCATTCATTTCCCTCAACAGCTTTTGAAATAAGTTCAATATGGGTTGAAAATGGATTGTTCCAGGTGCACAGGAACTTCAAAATTACCTTGCATAATTTGGCATAAAGGGCATTATGTGCCGGATCTCAAAGAATTCCATTCGTTGTTCGGGGTGAGCAAGCCTCCAAGCCTGCCATGAAAGCTAGCGTTGCTCGGTCAAGTTTGGAATACGCTCCTAGGATATGCAGGCTCTTAGGCTTTCAGCCATTATGCCGCCAAGGGCCATACACCTGAATAAGGCTCCTGAATTCTCCCCCCAAGTCACCAATAGCTGCTACCACATTTTCAATCCCTTCTCCTCTGCATTTTCTCACCCTGCCCCCTCCGTCTCCATGCCCTGCCTCTTTCATCGTCTTTGTGCAGTCTCAGTGTCGCCCCCTCCCTCGTAGAATTAACTCCCTTTTTCCTTTGTGGATGCGGAGACAAAGACAGCTGCTGGATGGGGTGGGTGGATCCTAAATGTGATATCTGGTTCAGTTTTAGAAAATAAGTAAAGGAATACTGTCTTCGGCACTATCTCGGGTATTTCTTATTATGTCTGAACTCATCGGTAATGAAAATCATGAGCCTGCACCCTAGTATTTGTTTCACAACTTGTGTACCTGTAATACTACCAACATCTAAAACATTTCAAGAATGAGACCGTTTTCAAGGACAAAACGTAAATGGGTAAAATGAAAAAGTAAAATATAATTCTAGAATGTTCTTCCCACACCCAAGTGTGGGTAGTAGCTGCTTCAGAAACAAGTGCCTTAGAGAGCACATCCTCAGCTGTGATTCCCATCTTCGTTACATCGTGGGCAATCGGTCATCAACACTTGCTCTTGGTCATGACTGACAGGCTCTGAGAGCCTTGCGAGAGGGAACAGACCTTGGTCTCTGAGGCATGTCTGAGATTGTCCCCATACCAGGCACAGTTCTGTGTACAATGCTGCTTCCCCTCCAGATGGTATGCCCTTTGAGTGCAGGGACACTGCCTTAGTCTTCTGCATGTCCTTCTTGTCTAACGCTGTGCTGGCTTACATAGAAGGTCAATAGAATTTTGCCAGATAGGTACTCTCGAACTCCGGTAAGCTGTCTGACTCTCAGTTTCCGCTGACTTCTGGCGTGAAGGCAGAGCTATCCACACAGGCAAGCTGAGAGGTAGTAGGGCGTCCAGGTAGGAAGCCACCAGGACTCTCCCTCTCTGCTCACTCCCGCTAGGTGTTCATTAGCAGAGTGAGTTCACCCCACTACCATTTCCCACCAAGTTGTCCATACAAAAACTTCAAGATAATTAGAAACTAATCATTAATGTTTTAAAAAGAAGGAAATCACCTTTAAGGGTGTGTCTGGATGGCTCAGTTGTTTAAGCATCTGACTTTTGATTTCTGCTCAGGTCATGATCTCACGGTTTCATGAGTTTGTGAGTTCAAACCCTGTGTCGGGATTCTCTGCTTAGGATTCTCTGTCTCCCTCTCTCTCTCTGCCCCTCTCCTGCCCACACTCTCTCTGTATTTCTCTCTCAAAAAAAAAAAAAAAAGAACCAAATCCGCTTTAGAAAAATATATCAGTCTCCAAAATTGAAAGTAAATTCAGATGCAAATGATGAGTGTTTGATAGTTCTTTCTAAAGCTAAGAAGGGCCTCTAAGAAGGTATTTAACTACTTGTACGTTCAAAACAAATTTTAATGATTTTTCTCTTTTCTGATTACAAAAATATGATACGTACTCAAAGGGGAAAAAACACTCGAGAAACACACAAGAGCACAAGGAAACAAAAATAACCTATAATCCAGTGAACTGTACTTACAAAGTTTCATATTCAACTGCAGAAAAAAAAGATAGCAATAGAACCAAGAGATGCTAAAAGAAGAGACCGTTTCCCATTAGTCACGCATTTAAGAGATTCCACAAGGTTAAACGGAACCACTACTCATAGCCATAGGGTGGAGGGCTTGGCTCACACTAGCCAGAGACACAAGTTTGCCATTGGACAATAATTAATTTCTCCTGCACCATGCTTAGAGATATAACACATGGTCAGTAAAAAAGGTAACCCATCCATACAACTTTTGACTATTTCTTTTGAGTCTTTGGGAAAGACAGCTAACAGAGAATATGTAATCATTGAGACAAAGGAAATTAAAGCAAGGTTTAGCCACAAGGGAAAATCAGCCAGGCCAAAATATCACACTTAACTCTTAACCTCTGGAAACAAT
This sequence comes from Lynx rufus, assembly GCF_022079265.1. Lineage (NCBI taxonomy): Eukaryota > Metazoa > Chordata > Mammalia > Carnivora > Felidae > Lynx > Lynx rufus. The sequence continues at coordinate 16,388,091 of NW_025814840.1, forward strand.
AAATCTGAGGGAGTAAGATTATTCTTACTCTTTAAGAGGGGAAAACTCTTTAAGAGTAGATTGTTGTTGTTGTTGTTGTTGTTGTTGTTCTATTCTCTTACATGCCATTAAGATTTGATGGCAAGACGAATGGATTTCTGGGGCATTATATCTTCTTAGGCTGCCTTAACTTTTTAAATCTAATAGTTAAAAATAAAGTCTCCAGATCCAATTGCTATTTAGCCATTCATTCTTGCACTAAATATAATCTTATTGAACGTTTATCACATGCCAAACAGCAAGCCGGCCACTTGGAATACAGAGCCAGTCAGGCATGGAACCCATTCTCAAGGATCTCACAGCCTAATAGACTCAGACACAAATCATTGCAACAAATTGTCGGTAGTGGGTGCCATTGTGGGTACCAAGAAGGAAGCAGGAGAAGGCCATAAAGGCTTTATAGAGAAGGAATATTGTGCTGAGCATTAAGGATGAGTGTGCAGCCAGGCACTAGGTTGGAGAGGGCTCCAGGTTGAGGGGCACTAGGTTGGAGGGATGTAACAGCGAGAATAGAGAGGAAAGCACCAGGGGACCGGGTCTGTCACATGGCCATGTCACTCTGGTTGCCCCCACCCTCCTGCCTATCCAGCTAAGACAAGGGAAGGAGGAACATCCGTGAAACACGTGAGCAAGGAAAAATCCTCAAATAGTATCTCTCCTTTGTACAAGGGGAAATAGGAATGTACCTGCATCTAACTTATAACTCAGATTATTTTTTTCATCAGTTCATCTTCTTGTGGAGAACAAGGCGTATTTGCCAGAGGAATGTTGCCGACATACAGAAATGGTAAGCCGTAGTCTCCCCGGTGCCTAAGTCACTCCCTGATAGTAAGGTTAGATATTAAAGGAGAGAATGTTACCTCTTTCTGATCCATAGACTTCCAGTCAATGCATTGTTACTAAAAGAGAATTTTCAAAATAAGTAGAATAATTATGAAATATGTTCATTTCTCAATTGCAAGTTTGTGTGTTTATATGTGCATGTGTACATATCCATGTATATTTATATATGTCTATATTTATTCTCACATACATTATATGAAATAGAGCCTATGGATGTAATTTACAAATATACAACTTCACTATCTATTTACAATTATACTTGACTAAATAGGTATCCTGAGGATGTAAAATAGCATAATTGATATACTTTAAAGTGCATCAAATATTTTGCAGCTTTTTTTGTTTGTTTGTTTGTTTGTTTGTTTTTGAGAGAGAGAGAGAAACAGAGTATGAGCAGGGGAGGGGCAGAGAGAGAGAGAGACACAGAATACAAAGCAGGCTCCAGGCTCTGAGCTGTCAGCACAGAGCCTGACTCGGGGCTCAAACCCACAAACCGTGAGATCGTGACCTGAGCTGAAGTTGGACGCCTAACTGACTGAGGTATCCAGGTGCCCTTAAATATTTTGCAGCTTTAACATAGTTTGATAATGGAGTGCATGGGTAGCTCAGTTGGTTAGGTGTCTGACTCTCAGTTTCTGCTCAGGCCATGATCTCATGGTTGGTGAGTTGGTGAGTTCGAGCCCCGTGTCAGGCTCTGTGCTGACAGCTCAGAGCCTGGAGCCTGCTTCAGATTCTGTCTCTCTCTCTCTCTCTCTCTCTCTCCCCCTCCCCCACTTGCACTCTGTCTCTCTCTCTCAAAAATAAATAAACATTAAAAAATTTTTTTTAATTAAAAAATTTAAAAAAACTGATAGCACACAAAACCATGGTTAAAACCACATTTTGAAGAAAAACCTTCTGAATTTTTATAAGCACTCAAATTTAGAAGGGAATTTCTTTTCTTTTTTCTTTAACTCAGGTCATTAAAAGGCAAATATTTGTTTGAATATATACTAAAAGCCCCCATTTAACATTTGCCTGTTTTGTGTTTTGTCCTATGCAGGTATCCCTTTGAACAGCCGATAGAATCGGATACTTCCTAACTTCCTTATTCACTTGACTTTCTTGATAGAGAATGGGACCTTGAGCCCAACCTCTTTCGTCTCAGCATAAACTCAGATGGTAACAAAGATATTGTCATTTAGACTTGTCTCCCAGATCATGACTGGCCAGATCCAAATCTCGCTGTTGCACGGGTCATAAATTCTATACGTTCTAATGGGAAATGAGCAATCTATTCAGTTCTCAGCCACTTTCACTTCGAAATCCCGGTAAGACCAAGAGATGCTACAGATGGTTGGAGTAGGTAACAAAGACTTCTGTCAGCAACTATTGCCTTGCTTTGGTCAACATCCTGCAGTATTCACTGAGCGGCCACCCAGACGCAAACCGCTTCGGACCCCGACAAGTGGTTTTGTGTTTCAAGACGTCGGTTCTCCGGGGAAAGAACCGGGACTGTACAGGATCACTCCTCAGGCCCGGTGGGGAGGATGGTTCCGTTGCAGGAGGCAGAGAGCTTGACGTGACCACACTTCCCCAGCACCCAGTCTGGCCTCCAGCTCTGAGGCACCTGCGCACACCTGGAGATGCACCCAGCCTCTCTGCCTGCTTGCCGCTTTCCCTCCCAGTCCAGTGCTGCTGTGACGCCAGTTCAAACAGATCTGCGCCAGGCCTCCTGACAGCTTAAAAGAGCAAAGGAAGGGGCCCTCGAGAAGCAGGCTGTTAGGATGGGGCAGCTACCACTGTGGTCATTTGAGGCGGCTGAAGGAGCCTAAGTGACGAATGTATGTGAGTCCCGTGTCCACGTGGCCGGAGAGGCAGGGAGAGAGGCAGAAGATGACGGAAGATGGGACTGTGGTGCCTATAAATTCGTTGCATTCGCTCAGCCATTAACTCACCAAGTATTTGTTGGGTACCCTTAACACTGTTCAGCGCCGTCAGATCACGGTGGACACATTCTGAACAAGGCAGACATCTGCACTACCTGTTGTTAAGCACTTTGAAAGCAAAGAGTTCAGGGCAAAAGCACATTTTGGGAGTCTTCGGGAGTCATGGAAGTCTTCAAAGAGGAGACACCTAAAACGTGAAGGATGAAAAGATGTAGACAAATGAAGGGAGGGTGGGACAGAGTGGGGGCGGAGCAGAGGCAGAGAGGGGGCGGAGCGGAGGCAGAGAGGGGGCGGAGCAGGAGGCGGAGCGGAGGCAGAGAGGGGGCGGAGCGGAGACAGAGGGGGCGGAGCAGGGGGCGGAGTGAAGGCAGAGAGGGGGCAGAGCAGGGGGCGGAGCAGAGGCAGAGTAGAGGAGGGGTGGGGCAGAGTGGGGGGTGGGTGGGGTAGAGCAAGGGCAAAGCTGGAGTGGAGCTGGAGGCAGAGTTGGTGTGGAGGCTGGGGTGGGGGGGAAGGGGAGGCAGCCACTGGTGCACCTGCAAGGGGAGGGGGCGGTGAGAGCAAGTGTGCCCAATATGCCAGCGTGCCATCGCGAGGACACTGGCCAGTCTCAGGCCAGAGCTTCTGACCCTCCTGAAGATGACTTCAAATCCCTACATATTGGGTTGAGACTCCTTAGGTCAATGTGATCTAATACCAGTAATTTCACACGGCTGAACCTAATACTTCCCCGGATAACTTCCCTTGACCATTTCCCTGTCTAAATTAGTGTCTCCACCGGAAAAAACGCACAGTAGCATTGAGAAACACAAGAGAATCAGTACGAGTAGGACAGTGGCAGGGTGATGACGGATGCTGCTGCTGAAGGACACACAGAGGCCACTTGGAAGAGTGAGGAGCCACACTTTATCCTCAGGCTTCATCCTTAAGATGAGAGGGATGTGCAATGACCAAATTTGTATTTTAAGATGCTCGCTCAAGACCACTTGGAGAATGGAGTGGGAAGGGCAACACAAAACGGAAAATCAAAAAGTGGCTACTACGGTCCTTCAGTGGGAGAAGACAGACCCATACTAGCAGGGGGAGGGGGAGGTGGGCTTGAGGACACAAAAGGGGCCGGCCTGGCAGGACTCAGGGGACTCTGTGACTCCGAGGGGGAGGTGAGGGCCCGGGGAGTGAGCTCGAGTTGGTGATGGCCCACAGGCAGCCAGGTTCAGGTCCCAGGACTGGTCCAGGTGGGTGATGGGCCGTTCTCTGGGCCGGACACAAAGCAGGGGAGCTGGCTTGGAGGGAAAAGGATGAGTTCTGGGCATGTCTGTTCACTCAGTTCCAGTGAAGAGGCGAGAGAAGGTCAGGAGCAGCAGAAGGAGGAGGGAACTAAAATTTTCTGACTGCCACCTAGGTGAGGGCTTTTTCCCTGCTGTTCGGTAAAACCCACACCTTAACTCCAGAGGACAGGTACCTTCCTTTAGCTTTACAGCTACAGAGGCTGACGGTGAATGTTGACTGGAGGTGAGGGAATTGGATAAACTGCAGAGCTGCATTTTATTTTACTTTTTTTCTTAATGTTTATTTCTTTCTTTTTGAGAGAGGGAGAGAGAGAGAGAATTCACAATCAAGACAAGGGCAGAGAGAGAAGGAGACACAGAATGTGGAGCAGGCTGCAGGCTCTGAGCTGTCAGCACAGAACCGGACTTGGGGCTCGATCTGACAAACCGTGAGATCGTGAGCTGAGCCAAAGTGGGACGCTTAACCAGCTGAGCCACCCAGGTGCCCCTGTAAAGCTGCATTTTAAATGGGCGTCTCTCTACCAACGCCCAAGCTCCTACAATTCCAACCTGCTGCCCAGTAACCTAGCGGAACGAACGATATGTGTGGTGGTTATGGCTAAACATGGTAGCCGGATAAGATCAACAAGGCACGTGCTGAAACGTGCCTTGGAACGTGCGGGGGAGGGGAGGCCGGACTCAGAGCAGTGCACCTGACCCAGATGAATATCCTCCTTTCCAAGGAGGGGAGACATTTCCTTCGAGGATGCCCATACCTGCATGCCCTCCTTAACCCCACACTACCTACTACCTTGGTCGTAGCCTCTCCATGTCTGGAGGCAGGGAGCTATCAGTCAGTGGTTGGAAGAACTTGTTTTGCAAGCTTTGGAACAAATCCCATAGTACCTTCCTTGCCCTGCAGAACTGAACTCAGCAAGGCAGCCCCTCCCAGAATCCCTTAAGGGAGAAGTATTTTGCCGATGGCATTATCTCAGCTGACAAAGTTTTAAGGCATAGTGTATTTAAAGAGTTATTTACCAATTTCCAAAATAGTAGCAAAACGGTCTCCATAAAGCTAAGTGACTCCCAGGGAAGAAAGTACACATTACATTCTCATACTTGTTTCCTTAATTAGGAACAGATCCTGGTGGCTGGGATTTATTTTCATGAGCACACATCCACAAAAATGAGAAACATCTTGACACGCTGCAACATCCATAATGTTTCTCAAATCTCAATTCCTAATTGGGTTTAAAAAAAAAAAAGCGACCACAAATTTTCACGCTGGTTTTGATTCGGGATTCAAAACAGAACCTCAGATATGTATTTCTTACATTGTTCCAAAACGTGTATAAGCTGGGTCGAAATCCACTTCAGACATTAAAAAGAAAAGAATTAAAAAAAAAAAAAAAAAACAGACCAAGGCATGAATTTGGAATTTAACATGGCAAAGAAGATTCTTCTTATGGAACATGGAAACTAACTTGTGATCTCCCCCACTTTTAAAACATCTTAATCTATTTATTTTTTATAAAGAGGAGAAAAGGGCTAGGAAATGTTTATATGGCACCTGCTTCAATCCTCTTAGAGGATTCCAAGGGCTCCTTTGGGTGTGTTTTTTCTTTGTCAACTCATTCCACAAATGGGCTAGCCTTTTTCTCTGCTCTCACTAAATTCCCTTTACAATTAAGAATCCAGATGAACCATGGAGTCTGTAACGTAGAAATTCTTCTCCTTACCTACGCAGTTTATCCTCAAGGATTTCCATGTACTTCGTAGTATTCTCCTTCACACTCGTTTCTGCAACACAAAAACCCGAAGTTGATGCAATTGTACGCAAAGATTGAACACAGCCCCAAAATGCTCGACTAAAAGCCAAAAACCCAAAGGATCGCCGTCAGGCCGATAGATCACATCCTAGGTTTGGAAAACACTCGAATGCACTGAGGCGGCTGCCTGGAGCGAGGTGCTGGAAATGCTCTGAGGCCTTCAGCATCTCTGCCGGAGATGAAGCCAGGGGGCAAGGTCACCATGCCGCGCGTGGCATCTGGCAAGACAGCTCATTTGGTGTCTGGAATGGAAGCCGCTATGTTCTGTGCGTTTTCCCCTTTCCCACCTCGTGGCCAAGAGCTTGGGTGCAGAGTATGAAGAAAAGACCAGAAAGAGGAACAAGTCCCGTCCTATGGACGAAGCAAAAAAACCTCACCAGCGGTAGCATGGGATTGCGGCCCCTTTAACTGAGGAACGCATGGAAACGTGATCCTGACAGTAGCTGACATCAGAGGCTTGGCTTCCAAAGCTGGGAGATCAGCGGGCTCCTCGAGAGAAACTCAGAGCCTCGTAATCACCAAATGTTGAAGGAACAGATGATTGTTATTCCTCCCGTGGATCAAAGAGGCACTTTACCAATAAAAAGAAACTTGGTACATTTTGGGGCAAGCCCTGATGGCCTGTTTCCTCCTCTGGGGAACGAACGTGCCTTCCTCTGAAGGTGACTGCTGACGGAGATGTGAATATGAAGTGCCCAGAAGAGCAGGTGGCAGCAGAGAAGCCCCCAACAGATGGCAGCTGTCATTGATGTTATTGCCATTTCTATCATCACTGTTATTATTGCTAAGGTGGACTTTATTATTTTTTTTATTTTTTTTAACGTTTTTATTTATTTTTGAGAGAGAGAGAGACAGAGCATGAGCAGGGGAGGGGCAGACAGAGAGGGAGACACAGAATCCGAAGCAGGCTCCAGGCTCTGAGCTGTCACAACAGAGCCCGACGTGGGGCTCAAACTCACAGACTGTGAGATCGTGACCTGAGCTGAAGTCGGATGCTCATCCGACTGAGCCACCCAGGCACCCCTATTATTATTTTCATTTCACCCTTTATTCTCAAAGGTAATTCATGCATGACACTCTAAAGCTGGGGGGTGTGGAAAGCAGAAGTCCTATTGCCTGAGCCTCTGCCTAGAGGGCTCTCGGGATCTTATTTTTGCCAACATGTATGTGCAAGGGTGAGGGACAGAGGGTATATTTGGAACTGGAAAACGTACCTTGAAATTCCTCAAAAAGAAACCAAATATTTATACAGAAATTAAAACAAAAGTTCTGGTTCATCAGTTCATAATAGATAAAAACAGAAATGTACGCAATGAAAGCAACTATTTAAGTTGGTGTCCTATCGTGTTGATTTATGTCGGTCTCATTTACAAGTTAAGCTGTGTTGAGTTTTTTCTCCAAATAAATTAGCTAAATATTTATTTTCAGCACCTACTATGTGGCAGATACTATGCTAGCATGGGGAATAAGTTGTGGTGATATGGTTCCAGGTAGCTGAGATCTGCTCACTGGTTCTTCTGGAGCAAGTACTGCAAAAACTCAGAATGTCCCAACCAGAAATGCTCTGTTTCACATTCTATACTTATTTTGTGCCATGCGCTGTTCTAAGCCCAGGGGGTAAACTAGTGAACAGAAGCAATAAAGATTCCTGCTTATGTAATGCTTAATTCTGGTAGGGGCAGGTAATAATTAACATAAAAGTTCCATAGAATACTTAGAAGGTAGTAAGTACTACGAAGCAAGAGAAGGGGATCAGAACGGGGCAGCAGAGTGGTCAGGCACCACTGGGAAGGTGACATTTGAGTTAAAGCATGAAGAGGGCGGAGAGGAGCACACAAGCAGCCATACTGGGAGGAGCACAGTAAACGGAAGGAACAGCCAGTCTAAAGATTCTAGGGCAGGAACATACGTGAGTCCTCCAGCAAAATCTGGAGATGTTCTCTGGGAAAAAGAGTAAGGCAGAGAAATAGGCCAACTCCAATCATGTAGGCCACTGTGGCAAATCACATTCCCAGCACATGGCCACAGTCATATTCCTGGTCCCACACACTAGTCCAGAACTTGGCCACTGCCCATCAAGCAGTGAAATCTGTCTCCCTCCTCTTGAATCTGAACAGGTTATGACATTACAACCAATGGAGAATGGCAGGAAGGATGCTCTTTAACTTCTGAGGCTGGGGTCCAGCTTTTGCCTGGCTCTTCCTACTGGGAACCAGCCAACCATGTTGTGAGGAAGCCCAAGCTACATGGAGAGGCCATTCACAGGTGTTCTGGCTGACAGCCCAGGTGAAGGTCTCAACTTACAGCCAGATATGTGAGTGAGCAAGCTTTCAGATAATTTGAGCCATAGAGTCTGAGGGACCCAGACATCAGGAAACAGAGACCAGCCATTTCTGCTGCTCTAGGTCTAAATGCCTGACTCTCAGAATTTGTACACACAATAAATGGCTCTGAGTGATTAGGTCTGTGGGTGATTCGTTACATAGCGGTAGTTACTGGAAAGCCGTGTCAGGATTTTGCGTGCCCTGAACGAAATGGTAAAACACTGGAGAAGAAAGGCCACAAACTGGCTCATGGCTTCTCTGTTGAGAATAGACTCTAGGAAGACACGAGAGAAGCAGAGAGACACAGGGAGGTTACAGCGATCATCCGGGACAAGGGGGCGGGGCGGGACTGAGGCCATGGTGTCTCAGGAGTTGGTGATAAGAGGCAGGTTTTAGATATATTTTAAGGACAGAGGCAGCAGGAGTGCCTGATACATTGAATTCAGGAGTGTGAAAAAGAGACCCATCTCGAATGACTACAAGGTTTTTGCCCTGAACCACTGGAAGACAGAGTTGCCATGAAGCGAGGGAGAAAGAATGCAGGTGAACCCAGTTTGGGGAGAGGAGCAAGAGTTCAATCTCAGACTGAAATTTGCTGAGAGTAGAACTTAAATGTTCTCACCAAAAAAAAAAAAAAAAAAAAAAAAAAAGTCAAATATGTGTGGATGTGTTAATTAACCAGATGGAAGTGGGGGAGGGCTTCTTTCACAACGCATACATGTATCAAATCATCACGTTGTATACTTTAAATATCTTACACAATTTTATTTGTCAATTATACCTCAATAAGCTGGAAGCGATAAAAGCAATTGAGAAGCTTAAAAAGAGTCCAATTTTGGATCTGATAAAGTTGAGTTTATGAGCCATCCGGTGGCGATGTCAAGTATGAAGTTGGCTATGTGAGTCGAGAAAAGGTCTGGCGTGCCGATGGACATTTGCAAGGCACTGGTGTGTGAAGCGATGAGACTAGATGCTGTCACTGACAGAGTGAGAGTAACTTAAGAAGCCCGCGGTGATCATATGTAACTACAATTACATTGTGATACCACCTTTCCTCCAAAGGACAAAAATTCACAGCACCTCCCTTGAGGACAAGAAAGCCATATTCTTATGTTTAAAAGTAATCCGGGTATCTATCATATTCATGCTTCTGTTCAGAAATAACTATGGTAGTTAGGACCCACACAGGAACACCCAGGCAGTTTGATGAGCCTTTCCCCTTGCCTGGAGGCCACCATCCGAAAAGGATGTTGCATTGAAATACTGGATCCTGACCCATCTCCCAGCCAGCCAGCCTAAAATGCCTTGCACACATTTTCACTAGGTTGACTAGTAACCTTCCAGAGAAGCCAGGACTGTAGACAGGGAGTTTAAGTTTTTAACTTCCTAAATAATATGCCCCAGATGCATTGAGAATAGAGCTCATCTTTCCTTCCCTTCTTTTTTCCCTTCTTTTTCTAACCGGGTCTTAGAGCAGAGACCAAAAGGGTGGTAGTGGTATTGAGGCAAGCTTCCAGGAACCAAGGATGGTTGAAGGAGGCTGACCACTACAGGGAAAATGCACAAATGCCTCCCCTCTGCTCCATTTGCTGAGGGGATCTGGTTTCCAGGTTCAGGCAATATTATCAGAATGGGATTCATATAATTAATTTCATGAATCCAATTAAACAAAAACTGATTGATAATTAAATGCGGTAAATCTGTGAAAACATTTAGCAGAGTGCACGGTACAAACACAAATCAACGTTTCAGGAATTTAACCCGGGTCCTACTTCATGCCAGGCACTATTTAAATCTAAAAGAGACATGCCATCAAGGGACACCGAGAGAGCTGGGGGCCAGACTCTAACGCTGACTTCCCCCTGGAGAGCACAGCAACATTTTCCATAAATCTTCATGATAACTGATGATCCAAAAATGTCCCGATGAGTCTGATGAAAAAATATTACCGCGTTATCCAGCAATATCCTTTACAGTGTAAACAAGGAAGGTAAGAGAATGTTAAGTGGAAAACAAATCTAACGAGGTTTTCTGTGCATTGTATTTTTTCTTTGCATAATAAAGGGACAGCAATATTTGTCACGATAGTAAAGGAAATGACTTGCTATCAGATTGAGTGAAGCATTTGACTATGAAGAACTTCAGCCCCACCACCTTCAATCAATAAAGACAGCATCATGAGATCAGCACAGTATGACCTCAAATTTGAAAATGGAAGCCAAAGGCACCCCATCAGTTTAGCATTAATCACAAATTTTGTCTAACATTTGCCATTTTCTTGGAATTTTCAATTAACATAATAATTCTAGTAACACAAGGCTTGGCCTTGGTTTACAGAAAGAAGTCATCAGATTTCGAAGATGATTATTCAAGGATCAATGTAGACACAATCAGCTCCCATGAGTAAAATCCTCCAAAAGGAAGAAGTGAAAGGCAAAAGAGAAATTGCTGAATTCTGAGAAATTGTGAAATATCTAAAGTATTATTCTACTTGAGTGAATGAAGAATGTGTTTATTTGAGTAGTTAAACCATGCACGGAGATGAAGTGGTAACATCGAGCTAACAAAGACCCAGGGAAGTCAACGACACAGAAAAATGGACTTGCAGCTTGATTGTCTTGATACGTGGGATGGAACAGTATTGTCTAGGACCTTGAAAGATGGCAGAATCCATGATATGAAGCACAAGTCAAGTTTTACACTGGAGGGCAAGACGGAAACACCAGCCATGAGTCCCTGCTGATACCGGAGTGATCTTGTCACATTGGAAACTCACTGTGCAGAAACCGCGATACCAAGGTAATGATATCAATGATATAATGATATCCTTGAGAACTTCTTGGGTGGCAGGTACTGTTCTAAACACCTTGTTCTAAATATTAAATAATGATGGTACCTACAGAGCAGCTCTATCGTTATCCTTATTTTATATAGGTAACAGAGGGGCAGTAGGACCAAAGTCACACAGCCAGTGAGGGAATGTCCCAGAGCCCATTGTTAGGGAACCCGTGACTTCTATTTTAAATAACACAAGGGCTCAGAAAATGCACATTGGATAAACGCATGCGAAATTTTAGCCACCAACAAAATGGAGCAGGTGTTCACAGACAGAGTAAATTAAGGACAGTACAAAGATGCTGTAAGAAGTCAGAGTTACAAAGAGCACAGGCAATTGCAGAAAACAGCCATCAACAAACGGAAACCTGATTGTATATAAACTGTACGGAAGAAGGCTGATAACATATTTGCTTAAAATAAATTACCATTTTGTAATATAAATATATATTCATATATAGGTGGTTTCATAGTAGGTTGAGATGAGAAAAATGATTAACAGTTCTCTGTTATTATATTCATGTTGCCTCACTCCTAATAATAAGATAACAACTTCATGTGGTTTCACAAACAGATTTTTATTTGCATGTATAAGTTTGTTTATTTACAGGATTTTTCTGTTACCACGATGTGTGGTAGTCATTTAAACTGAATCTCAAGAGAGGGTTCCTGAGTTAAACAGGATACAATCCCGCCTGGGTCTTAGAGTGGTTATGGTCAATTCCCTAGGGTTGGAACCAAATAAATACACCATCACTAAATTAGCAATGGATCCACTTCTCATTGGCAGGTCATTATTCAGTGCTGTTGTTAATTTCTCTCTCTTTCTCTTTTTCCTCTGATGTCCATAAGAGATTTGCAGGGAGAAGAAAAATGACCAGATATGGATCTGACAGAATTAATAAATGGTACCAGAGAGCAGACTTCTCTTTGGGGGTGTGCCTGACTCTCATTCTTATATCCATCCAGAGTTTCTTAAACGTGCCTGGCTGCAGAGTTGAATCTGACGCTGCCCTTTGCCTGAAGAACACCAGCTTCGGTGACATAAATGCATGATGAATAAAAGCAGGTTGTTCAGTTCAGTGGTGGAAACTTAAAGCAGCACTCATTCTGGGAGAATCACCGAAGAGATGCCGCCCTGCTTGAGGGGGCTAAAAAATGACTCCCTGCGGAAGTGAATGAAGTAGAGATCTTGAAGGATTTTCCATGCTGGCTGAAGCCAGGGGAGGCATGGATAATCCGAAACAGCAGTTGCACAGAAAATAAGATTTGTGTTTTGGAATATCGGGCATTTAAAGTCATATTATTTTACTTTCCCATTAATTTCCGAATCATTTTTTCCCTGAGCTTACATTAAGATTAGTCGATGGGGTACATGATCCCACGCCAAAGGAAGACAGGGTGTCTGCAGGACATGGGCCGGTCCAAGGGCGCAAGATCCGACCTTCCACTGCCAATGTCACAGCCACACCTGGAAGTAGATGCGGAGATGAACTCTTTCATCCAGACGTTCCCCTTGGGGGAATCTGAGTGAGAATGTCGTGTTATAATAACCTCACTGGCAGAGGCACCAAAGGTCAGGGGGTGGAAAAGCTTTTTCAGAGCTAGAGCATCATCATGGGACTCAGGTGCCCACAAAGAAAGTAAAACTAATTATTCTGAAGTTATGTTTATGCTGCCGCTTGCACTATTTAGCTCTGCCTGATGGCGTGTGGCTTTGGCTGCCCAGATGCCCCATGGCTGCCTCAGGGATCCCCGACCCACTGCCCTTGAACTCAGAGCGCATCTCAGGGACTTGTCCATTTTGACACTCAAGTCTGTAAAAACCACCCCTGCATATATGGGAAGAGATGGCGGGCAGGTGGGAAGAAAGGAGAAATGAGTAGCTAAGCTCCATGAGGTTTAAAAAACGTTTTAATATACAGTGACTGATTCTGCTACGTAAAAGATAAAGCCCGAGTTCCAGGTTCACCTGCTGTGCTTGTCAAGAGTTAATTGGGTATCATCTGATACAGTAATTCTCACTTTCCCAGTTCAGACCTGCTCCTGCATGCAATGTGCCGGTGCCCTAGAAGCACACAGCCTAATAAATCAGCACAATGCAATGGCAAGAAGGAAAACCAAGTAGGCGTGGTATGGGAAGCAGGTCAGGAAAAAAAGGTAACAGTATCAGCTCCCAGCACCTCACGCCACAGCCCCCATGCACATGTCCTCGCCAGCCAAATGTTTCTACCAAATGAAAAGACAATTCCACTCTCCCCAGCTCTCCCTGCAGACCGACCTTTGTGGGCTGTGGTTTGCCTTCAGCTTTCTAGCACATGTAATTGAAAGAGTTCTGACCTGAACATCCATTTGCAATATTTAAAAAAAAAAAAATTAAGTTTTATTTGTTTGAGAGCGAGAGAGAGAATGAGCAGGGGAGGGGCAGAGAGAGGGAGACAGAATCCCAAGCAGGCTCCAGGCTGTCAGCACAGAGCCTGACTTGGGGCTCAAACTCAAACCACGAGATCATAACCTGAGCCAAAATCAAGAGTCGAACTCTTAAGCTACTGAGCCACCCGGGGGGCCCCTGTGATATTTTAAAAACTGTTTAAAATGTCTATTTATTTGCATTGCCTAGTAGTGTACATCTGAGAACATACACTCTTCTTTTTCCTTCTCCTCACTTCCCTCAAACATGCACACACGCATGCACGTACCACATGCACACATGATTTACTTCCCCTCTTTTTGACAGACAGAACAAGGAATAGAATGTGGGGCTTGGTTTTCAAAACGGAATACTATTTTCTTAATCTGTGTTTGAAGAAAAAGCCCAGGGGTGCATGGGTGGCTCAGTCAGTGAAGCGTCCGACTTCAGCTCAGGTCATGATCTCGGCGGTCTGTGAGTTCGAGCCCCGCGTCGGGCTCTGTGCTGACAGCTCAGAGCCTGGGGCCTGCTTTGGATTCTGTGTCTCCCCCTCTCTCTGCCCCTCATGCTCTGTCTCTCTCTGTCTCAAAAATAAATAAAAACATTAAAAAAAAAAAAAGCCCAAATCCACATTTGATCTTCTTGAGCTAAGGAAAGTGAGTTCACACAAGGTGCTGGCATGATGGCCATGTGTGTGCGTGATCTCATTTACAATAACTCTCTAAATAAATCCCTTTTGAGGATAGGGAGACTGAGGCTGAGGGAAGTTAATTCAAGGAGTAAATAAAAAATTCAGATCCAGTTCATTTGTTGGTTTTTTTTAATGTTTATTTTTGAGAGAGAGAGAGAGAGAGAGAGAACACGAGTTGGGGGGTGGGAAGGGCAGAGAGAGAAGGAGACACAGAAGCTGAAGCAGGCTCCAGGCTCTGAGCTGTCAGCACAGAGCCCGACGTGGGGCTCAAACCCACATACCATGAGATCATGACCTGAGCTAAAGACAGATGCTCAACTGAGTGAGCTACCCAGGCGCCCCAACCCACTTCAGTTTTATGACAAAGTCTATATGTTCTCAAATACATAGTCCTACTGCCCAATTGTCATGAAACATAATTGACGAATTCCCCCCCACCCAAGGCATTCTATGTTTCACAGAAGAATTTACTTTTCCCTCTAACACAGAGGCTACATAGTTACATACATAACTGTTAAATATTTGAACCTGGCATCTCTCTGTTTGAAACCCTAGGTGCTCTACCCTAGGTCTGACCTGGGTTATCGCCCTTGGAAGGGAGATCCTGGAACGTGGGCAGCAGAACTCAGATTGTGCTCAAGGGCAAGGAATGACAACCCTTTGAAGTCAATCTGACCCCCAGCTACATGGGTCTCCATGTTGGCTGTGCCCCTCTCAGCTGTCTTGAGAAGTAACTAAGCAGCCACCCCACTTATGGCCCGCCCCTTGCACCCAGCAGATCTTGGCAGGGAGGCGTGGGGATACAGAGGGAACGCTTTTAACACCAACTGCTCTGCTCCCCAGTCCCGTAGCATATCAACCAACGTTCACCACCTCTAGCAGAGGGATTGCCCAGCACCCTTCCCTTCCGGGGTGCTCACCATCCTCAACTCGGCCCCTTACCGGCATACCCACCACCTTAGCGGAGTCTGTCCCGGGTAGAAGACACATTCGTATGAACCAAGTGGCTCCTCGATCCCGAGTTTTCAAACATGCACTGGCTGAAGAGGACCTGCCCTCTCCATAGCCAAAGCTGAAACACGAGGGCTGGATGCTGCCTGCACAGTGAGTTTAGGCACAGTGAGAGGACAAAGCCGACACGGGCTAACAGGGAAGGGGGAAGGACAGAGTCCCGCAGCTTCAGAGCCCCCGGGTCCAGCATCCGGGTGCCCTCCCACCCCGTCTCCACGGTGGTGTCTTGACCCAATGCACTGCTTTGTCTGACTCCTAGACTTACGTCTTGGCTCTGTTTCCTCTGCCTGGAACACTCTCCTCAAATGTTTTCTGCCTTCCCACCCACCGAAATGCTCTCTGGGCTACAAGAGTTGGATTGCTTGCCCTGAACCCCCTCTTTCCCATGGTGCTCTTGCCTCTTGCAGGCTTCCAGACCTTTCAGACCTTCCTATAGCCATCAAGTTCATGTGGGACATGGCTGATCCTCATGGATTCTATCTTCTTTTTTTATTATATTTGAGAGAGTGAGCGAGACAGCAGGGGAGAGGGGCAGAGGGAGAGGGAGAGGGAGACACAGAATCCGAAGCAGGCTCCAGGCTCTGAGCTGTCGGCACGGAGCCTGACATGGGGCTTGAACTCACCAACTGTGAGATCATGACCTGAGCTGAAGTCGGACACTTAACCGACTGAGCCACCCAGGCGCCCCCAGTAAGAGAGAATCCTAAGCAGGTTCCACGCTCAGCGCAGAGCCTGATGCGGGGCTCAATCCCACAACCCTAGAATCATGACCTAAGCCGAAATCAAGCAGATGCTCAACTGACTGAGCCACCCGGACGCTTTAGGGTTTTCTTTTTTTTGAACCCTTAGTGCCTAGCACAGTCCTGAGCTCAGAGAAGGTGCCCAGTATATCTTGCAACACCAGCACAGGCCGGGTGCTGTGCCAGCTGCTGGGGAAGCACAAGGAAGATGATGCCGTTTATGTTCTCAACCTGATAAGGAGACAGAAATCAGAACAGATTATCAGGACGCCAAGCACCTGAGGTCATCAAAGAACGACTCAGGCGAGGGTGCAGGAGAGAGACAGATGCAATCCAGGCTGAGGGGGAGAGAGAAGGCCGCACAGGCTCCCTGGAAAAGAGGACCTACGAGCTGAGAAAGAAATGAATCTACGGACACACTTCAGTTTCTATTACAAACAAAACAGAGCACATGGGGACGAGAGGGGCAGGTGCCAGAGGAATGAAATAAACAGAGAAGATGGCAAAACTCCCGTGTTTAAATACCAAGTCATCAGGCAAGCCGTAAGAGGTTCTTAAAGATAGAGAACAAACTGAGGGTTGCTGGAGAGGTGTTGGCGGGGATGGGTTAGATGGGGGATGGACATTAAGGAGAGCCCTTTATTGGGACGAGCACTGGGTGTTATATATAAGTGATGAATCACTGGGTTCTACTCGTGAAATAAAAAAAGAAAAAGAAAAAGAAAATTTCTGGTGGAAAACCAGGAAGGTAATTTCAAGCATAGGATTTGTTGCACAGTTTGGCTGCACCGTGAGAGAAAATTAAGACATGCATATTTCCATGACTCCATGATATACAGTGGTTGATGGCATAGATTCTGGATTCAGACTGCCAAGGTGAACATTAGCTAAGCCACGTATTAGCTGTGTGTCCTTGGTCAAGACACTTAACCACTCTGTGCTTCAGATTTTCATCTTTCTTTTTTTTAATTAAAAAATTTTTTAATGTTTATTTATTTTTGAGAGAGAGAGAGAGAGAGAGAAAGAGAGGGCATGAGCAAGGAAGGGGCAGAGAAAGAGGGAGACACAGAATCCGAAGCAGACTCCAGGCTCCGAGCTGTCAGCCCAGAGCCCGACGCGGGGCTCAAACCCAGGAACCATGAGATCATGACCTGAGCTGAAGTCAGACACTTAACCGACTGAGCCACCCAGGCGCCCCCAGGCTTTTGTCTTTTTGATGGGACCTTAACATGCCTATCTCATTGTGTTATTATAGAGATTAAGGTGATTCATACCTATAAAAACAATAAAATACAATAAACACCAAGACATCAACAACGCCTCCTGCAACACTGAGGCACCAACTCCCTGCCCTTCCTGTGCCTCGTCCGTCCTAGCTGGCGGGCGCCGGAACAGCACAAATCCGGATGAACCTGGGTTACGTGGGGACAACTACCTCCTGCAGGCTGTGAGGGCGGCCAAAAGTGAACTGGCTTTTTTGTCTACGTAAGGGCCAGCTAGCAGCCACCACTGCCCGGTGATCCCTCCCCCTGGGTGTCGTTCCGTTCAAGGCTCTGAATGGAGGCCATGCCTTTTACCAGCCAGTAGACAGTTCCCACCTCCAAGGCACGCTCAGCCCGGAGGATCCAGCTCGCGCAGCACCTCCAGCCTCTCCCCACTGTGCCCAGAGGCCGAAAGGAGCAAGCAGACTCAGGCGTCTCAATGAGACATCCCCAAGGAGATAAAATATCTGTGGATGTGGGGCGCTGGGGTGGCTCAGTCCGTCACGCATCTGCCTTTTGATTTCCGCTCAGGGCATGAGGTGCGGTTTGTGAGCTGGAGCCCCCGCCCCAGGCTCTGCACTAACAGCGTGGAGCCTGCTTTGGGTCCTCTGTCCCCCTCTCTCTCTGCCCCTCCCTCGCTCGTGCCCTCTCCCTCTCTCTCTCTCTCTCTCTCAAAAGTAAATAAACGTTTGGGGCGCCTGGGTGACGCAGTCGGTTAAGCGTCCGACTTCAGCCAGGTCACGATCTCGCGGTCCGGGAGTTCGAGCCCCGCGTCGGGCTCTGGGCTGACGGCTCGGAGCCTGGAGCCTGTTTCCGATTCTGTGTCTCCCTCTCTCTCTGCCCCTCCCCCGTTCATGCTCTGTCTCTCTCTGTCCCAAAAATAAATAAACGTTGAAAAAAAAAAAGTAAAAAAAAAAAGTAAATAAACGTTTAAAAATGTTTCAAATATATCTGCAAATTAAAAATCTAAGTTCCTACCTACAGTTTTGTTGTTGACATATTGTCTCAAACCTTTTCCGTAACAAGCGGGGGGGGAAAGGCCAGATGGGTCACACTGAGCCACCTGGTGAGATGGGAACATTTTCCATTTGGGGACAGTTTCACAAAAGTATGCGTTTAGCTGACTCTGAGGTTCCTTCCTCCTAGGGACAACCCTCCCCACACATACACGCACACGCGGTGCCCACGTCCAGATACTTCCTGTCACCCCCACGTGGCCCCGCGACCAGCCACGCAGGACCACGCATCTGCTGCTCGTGGACCGAGTGTTCACAGAGGGCCAGATGCAAGCCCGTGTGCCTCTCCTTTCCTTCAACACCCAGCCCACGCATGGCGGCGAAGTCAGGCCGTTGAGAAAATTAACAGAGAGAAAACATGACAAACGCGTGCCAGGTGGGAGAGATCACACAGTATAAAATCTCCCAGGAAAATACCTGAGCGAAGCCTCTTGCTTCTGCCCAAAGCCATTCATCTTCCGAAACTCTTCAGTCCAGGATTGCCCTACGACCTACGCAGGAGGGGCCTAGAGCCGAGAGACCCCATTCTGGGCCTCTCCACACAACCCCTCCCCACAGGGCCAGGGGGCCACAACCCTTGCAGTTCCTATCTGTGCTCTTGGGACCCAGGACGCTGGAATTTCCCCACCCAAATGTCCCTGGGCCCACTTCTTAAACTCAGGCAAGCCTCTTCCTCAACTTAGTGTCCTCAGGGTATCCAGCACCAGCGGCCCAGGGATCCCTAAGCCCAAGGGGCCGTGGGAGGCTGGGAGGCTGGTGGTCAGCAGGGGAGGGTGTAAGGAGATTGGCTGCGAGAGGGGGTGCTAAGTGAGCTAGGTGTTTATGGAGGAGTGCCCTTCAGCTCAGAGCCTGTGGGGGTTCAGAGAGGAGCAGGATTGCTGGGCTGCAGCACAGCCCTGACAAATGCCTCAGCCCAACCTACGGGGGCTCCGGAGCCAGGCAGTCCTCCAGAGTTGTTCCAGGCTGTAATGATGGACCAGGCCTTTATGCCCCTGCACTGACTGGGTGCCGGGTCCAGGCATGAACCTTGGCATCCCCAGAAATCTCCAAAGAGACTGAGAGCTGAGGGCTGTCTCCCCCCAGCACACTCAGCATCCTGAGGAAGCCCATCCCTCCTTCCAGAAGGGGATGTGGTAGCACACTCAAGCCTCACCACAAAGGGGTGGACAGAGCTTGGACATGCAAGCTAGTGTGTCTTTAGTCTTGTGTGTGTGGTGCTTATGGTTGACGGATGACAGAGATGACAAAGAAAGGGGCCAGCCCTCAAGCGGGGGGCTGGGGGCCATGGCCAACCGTCCTGCGGTCAGCTTTCTGGCACAGAATCCAAGGGATCCAAGAATTCTAAATCCATACCTGGTCTCCAACCATTAAGAAGTTATATTTGCCAAGGGCACTAATCATATTTTTATTTTCTTACAGTTCATGGCTACTTATTTATTTAATTTATTAATTAATCTTTTAATGAAAGTCTAATTGATATGCAATGTTATAGAAGTTTCAGATATACAACACCGTGAGTCAATAATTCCATATGTTATGAGCTTTGCTGATCCTGGAAGGACCACCCGAGATAGTGAACACATCGCCTGAGACGAAGCCTTTCGTATGAAAACCAACCAATCCAGAGCCACCTCCTTCATCCAGCTCTCACTCGGGGCCACCATCCCCCGGCCCTTGTCACCCAGGGCCAGGTACCAGACAACTGAGGACAGCCCGATGCTCTGGAGTCCTGGAATGATTCGAACTAACTAGTCCTCAGCCTGTGTGCCCTGATGCACCTGTTCCTTGCCCCTCAAAATAAAGTCTCTTGCTCACATTTCCCCTCCGTCCTTCTGCCTCCTGACTGAGCCCTGTGCTTTCCCATGGGGCCCCCAGGGTGTGGCGTGTCCCTCCCCCGGGAACCTATGAGTTACAAACTCTCTTTTCAAGGACAGTCATCTCCTGACCTGGTGGCCTTACCGTACCTGAATAATAATAAAACTTATACTTCAAAGCCGCAACTTAGGACAACAGAACCTGCAATACTCGGCCATTTACCAGGCAGATTTAGAGCTCTGAACATTCAGATACACGGTATGTGTGCCTCGTGCTGTATCTTTGCCCCAGCCCCACATGTATTAGTGATGAGCCTGCTCTCACCAACATGTGCCGTTAATTCCATAATGGACAAGGGAAAAGAAAAAGACAAGCCTTATCAGCAATGAACACGACATTATGAAAGAGCTGAGTTTCAGCCTTATCAAAACAGCCGCCAGGGAACATAATCCTAGATCGTCCACAGCCCAGGCAGCGCCTCGTGGTAGGAGGCTCCCGGGCGGCACCTTGCCGGGAGAGGCATCAGGGAGGCAGGCAATACTGGGTGCTTATCAGGGGGGTGGGAGAGGGGGGCGAGGGTGCCCACCCTGGCTGCGCTTCGAAGGGGCAGAGGTTTGGCACATCCGGCCATTGTGT
This sequence comes from Lynx rufus, assembly GCF_022079265.1. NCBI lineage: Eukaryota > Metazoa > Chordata > Mammalia > Carnivora > Felidae > Lynx > Lynx rufus. The sequence continues at coordinate 16,408,735 of NW_025814840.1, forward strand.
TTTCTATTTCCACTCAGCAGAGGGGGCCGGCTTGCAGAATTCTGTAGAAACTATTAGTCCTGTCTTCTCCAGGGCCGCTCCGCCAGGCCCCCAGCAGGGAAGGAGCCTGAGATTCCCAACCTTTCTACGATGGCCCTTCTCATGAGAGAGAGGCCACAAAACCTTGCTGAACACCCCGCGCTGGCTTCCTTTTGCCCTGGGAACCAAATCTAAAGCTCTCCACAAAACACGCAGGGGGGCTGCATGGTCCCTGCCCCGGTCTCCCCATCCACCCCTCACATCCGGCACCCCCTGACCTGTCCTCGTCCTCTCCATACAGGCTCTCTCCCCACCCTGTGCCTGGCACTCCCCGGCCGCCTGTGTAGAGGTGATTTTGCTATCCTTAAGCTTCAGCTTACATGTGGGAGAGCTCCTTCCCCACAGGCATTGGCTGCTTCCCACCCTGATTATCTTCTCTCTGATTCTTGATTGTTGCCTTCGTAGGCCTCACAAAATCCTGTCGTTATTTTCTTTACGGGTTCATTTACCTGTTGTTGGTGTTGGTGGTGGGTTTTTTTTTTCTGGTTTTATTTTTCTGTCCCTCCCTTAGATTTCAACTCTCAGGAGAACGGCACCCCACAGTGGGCTCCCATCGGCATTTGTTACATTGTCTATTAGCTCTATTACAACGTGTGTTTGATTTCGCTTTCCTGGATGCGGCTGAGTCTCACGACGTCTCCATAAAGCAGAGAATGACACGTGGGGAAACAATGGGCACAGGCGGCGGGCATTTGGGCCTCCCTGGGAAAAGCGAGGGCCAGCTGTGGGCCACGCGTTAGGAGACAGGAGGGGTCACTGGCGCCTTACGGGCTCAACTTCGGCGTGAACATTCAGCACCACCAGCGGCATGGCGTCTCCACCACACGCCCAAGGGGTACAGAGAGCTTGGTAGAGGAATACGTGTGAGAGCGGAAGGTTCTGCGCCTACTCCTAATGTGAGGATGGGGATTCAGGACCGGGGATGAAGGGGGTGCCTGAGCCCACCTGTGCGCGTGGTGCCCAGGAGAGCAGGGTCCGGAAGTCAGGGGGTCTGTACCCACGGCCAATGCCGGCATCTTCATCGGCTCCTGCCCGCCGTCTGCAGTGGGCGTGGCTGAGACAGGGGAACGTGTGGAAAGCAGGGGAAAGAATGTCGAGACTCCCCACTTGTGACCCACAGTGCAAGCTGGCACCTCATCACAATTGAGAACACAGTGCGGCCAAGGTTGAGGCTGAGTCTTAACTTCAGCGTTTGACTTTGGAAACTGTATTTGGGGCAATGCTAATGCGAAACCGTATTAAAACAAAGTGCAAAAGAGAGGGAGGCAAACCATAAAAGACTCTTAAATACAGAGAACAAACTGAGGGTTGATGGGGAGCAGGGAAGAGGGGAAAATGGGTGATGGGCATTGAGAAGGGCACTTGTTGGGATGACACTGGGTGTTGTATGTAAGCGATGAATCTCGGGAATCTACCCCTAAAACCAAGAGCACATTGTACACACCGTATGTTAGCCAACTTGACAATAAATTATAGTTAGAAAAAACAGTGCAATAATAATAACATGGTGCATCTCTAACTGCTTACAGCAAGTGTCTTCCTTCCCTTCTCCCTCCTTCCCCTCCTTCTTTCCTTCCCTCCTCCCTCCCTCCCTCCCTCCTTCCCTCTCCCCTTCCCTCCCTCCCTCTTCCACACACCCTAAAGAGCACAAGATCCATGAGAATTTAAAAATAGCCTAACATGGATTTCAAGTAGAGTAAACTAAATGAGTCCAATTTTCTATGCCTTTCATTTTAAATTATGCGCTAAATGTCTAGAAGCATGGGATGTAAGTGAGGAGGATGGGACATTTAAAATCTAATTTTCAAAAATTGGGTCCTAAGGCAGAACAGTGAAAATGCATTTACACATATAATTGTGCCTGGAAATCAACACTGGCAGAACAGGTGCCCTTCTGGCCGGTGAGGTCGCCTGGCCTGGGCTCACCAAGCCCCAGGAAGCCAATTCACTGGGTTGGTGGGTATGTCCTGAGTCCCAGCTAGGTGCCAGCTGGTGCCTAGGTGCTGAAGTAGATCGTGAGCCCCAGCCCATGGCCTCCGGGACCTTGTGAACTAGCGAGGAACGGCAGGGGTAACGAGGTCTTTACACACGGGGCTGGAAGGAGGGGGAGGAATATGTGGGGAAGGGGGAGAGGAGAGAAGTCAAGACAGAATAGTTAGTGAGCACAGAGACAGGCACTTCCCGTGATGGAGATGGGTGGAGGTCCGGAAGGTGTCACAGAGGAGAACAACTAAGCTGAAATATGGCGAACGGGGCAGGTGGCAAGGAGGCACATCCCAGGGCGAGGAATCACTGCACAGTCTTGGAAGTAAAAGGAGAAAGGGCATATTTGGGAAACTGAACGTTCAGGCTGGCTGAAGGTTAGCGAGTGAGGAAGGAGGGAGCGGGTGAGAGGCGTGTGGCAATTTCCCTGCAGCTACACTGCAGAGTGGGTTCTAGGGGAAAGGAAGGCACGTAAGGGGAGCTCTTGAATATTGCTGCTATAATGCAGAAGGACTGGACTCAGGATGCATTCGTGGGATGGACAAAGTGGGCTGATCTAAAAGACAGTAGGGAAATAAAATGAACAGGATTTAGCTTTCGGCTGAATTCATTCATTCGTTTGTTCACTCAACAACTACTACATGCTGGGCACTAGTCTAGAACCTAGAAATACAGCAGTGGGGAAAAAATGTGTATTAAATAAGTGGATATTTGTACAACTGCGTAGAGAGATGCCTGATGTTTGGGAACTAGTGTGTTACTGCTTGTTAAATAGAATGAATAAAATAAATCAGACATGGACCCTACATTCCAAGTGAGGGGAGGGAAAAGCAAAGAAGTGAGTTTGATACACCAGAGGCTGATGTGAAAAAAAGACAACGTGTGTAACAGGGGGAGGGCCACCACCTGAAACAGGGCGATCAAGGCGCCCCTCCTTGAGACGGTCACAGCTCAACAAAGACCCGATGGAGGTGAGACCACACAAGCAGTAAAGCAGGGAAGAATCTAGCCTACAGCCCGCTCTCTGGCTTGGCAAACACCAGAGACAGGAAAAGATTTGGGAGGAAAGAAAATTAGTTCACCTTCTAACAGGTAGAGTTGGACACGTCTTTAAGATATCCAAGTAGAGTTGCCCAACAGAAGTTGGTTGTGAGGGTAAGGAATTCCGCAAGGTGCAAAACGGGGATTCGCTGTCCTTTACGTGGTTAGTTGAAGCTGTGACAGTGTAGAAGAGCTTTCAGGGTGAATGTTTCCATTTGCTATGGCTGCTAAAGCAAGTTGCTACGACCTTAGCAGCTGAAGACAACACAAACGTATTACCTGACAGTTCTGTAGGTAAAGAGTCTCTAGCTGGTGGTGGCTCAGCTGGTTCTCCGCTCAGAGCCTCACAGGATGAAATCAAAGTAATCAGTAGAAACCAGGTCCGTGGGACCTACACACACACACACACACACACACACACACCAACCACAGCCTGGACACCCCAGCACCGGCCAGCAGAGCTGCAAGGAGGGGACAAGGTTTCAATGTTGTCACACAGGCCGAGGGCCAGGACCTCATCAGTCACACAGACATGAGCCTGGGTCTGAAATAATCAGCCCGGCTTTCATCCCATGTGCACATTCTCCCTCCCGTAGAACAAAAGGAGAGCTCCATGCGTGGAGAAGGTAGAGAATGGAGCCCCTTCCCAGCAAATCCGTGGAGACTGACCCCCCTGATATGTAGAAGCACTAAATGCTGACAGAAAATCTATTCTCCGATCCCCGTAGTTTCCTGGTATTTGTCTTAAGTATTTAAAATGCATTAGGCTTGACACTAAAATGGTTAATAAGTTAATGTCCTAGATATTTAGGTGGAGGTAGGTATAAAATTATTGGCTTAAAATGATCCCAGTGAAACCATTTCTTCTGACAAGATCATAAAATGCACTTTCCCAGTGAGTCATACATAACTGGCCCAAGTCTATAATAAAATGGGGATTCAGGTTTAATGGAAAGAAGGACCTGCTAGGCTGCAGATTAAAGGGTAATTTTCATCTCATGTTGCTGGGCAGTTGAGGGATCGCAGTATCTTTTTCCCGATACTTTTTCTGTCATCCGCCTCAGAGATAAGTGAGCAGTCTCTCCTTATCACAGGCCATGTCATAAATATGGGAGTTGAACGGTGACCCTTCTGACCACAATGAAAAAGAAAAAAATGGGAAGTCTAAGCCTTATTTTTGATTTTACAGATAACATTAGGAAGGCCCTGTTACCACCTCAGAATCCTATTAAGGTTTTAGCAGGGAGTTGGTTTTAAGGCATTGTTAAAATAGACTCATTTTGTTTATTTTTTTTTTTTAATGCTTATTTGAGAGAGAGGGAGGGAGCAGGGGAAGGGCAGAGAGAGAGGAAGAGAGAGAATCCCAAGCAGGCTCTGCACTGTCAGCTCAGAGCCCGACTCGGGGCTTGATCCCATGAACCTTGAGATCACCACCTGAGCCAAAATCAAGAGTTGGACGGCTAACCAACTGAGCCATCCCAGGAGCCCCTAGATTTTTTTGTTTAAATACCAGAAGATAACGTGGGTAGAACCCCTGTTGGCTTGTTCTCAGCGACAGGTGTGGAGATCCAGAGACATGAAGGTGAGCGGCCTCGGTCCCTGGTACAGACACAGTTGCCGAATCTCTGGAGACTGGTATTGTCCGCCTTTGTGTGAACCCAGACCTGTGGGTTTTCTGACCTCCACCATGTGCATTGTACAATTCTGTCTGCCATCTACCTTCTGCCAATAAAAAGAGGAGAAAACTCCTTGAAAATGAAGAACGGCAATGCTGCCACTCACTGCGGTCCATGCATGGTGGGAGGGGGTGGAGAGGGACCATATCGAACCCATGTGGTCTCATTTGGCCCCATGGTGCCCAGAAACATGTTGCTGGATTCCTGGACAGAGCGACCAGCTCTCCCTTTGGTGGTAACCCCACCTCTACTCACTCTCAGCTGGGGAGGGACGAGAGCACGTAAGTGTCCGCCCCGAGCACTCAGAATTGGGTTGGGGCAGGGCTGGACTCCAGGAGAACACAGGCAAGGGTGAACGCGGCTAGTCTGCGTGGAGAAAGCAGAACAGAGGGTGGCTGGGCTGGGAACCCGAGGTGACACTCATAAACTCCATACATGCGACTAGGGGTGTTCCATGTGACTGTTTACGCAATAAAAATACTGGAAAACCACACCTCATTATGTATTATATTATTACATTATTCCATTTAGTGTTGTGCATTGTACACTTACATACTCAAATTAGTGAAAAGACATATATGTATATATGTATATGTATACACGTATATGTGTGTATATATATATATATATATATATATAAAACCTTGTATACTGTATTTTATGCTCAATTTAAGAGATTTTCAAGGACAATTTTAAATATGCTTAATTGCGCCCTTAAACTTTACCTTTATAACCCAACCCCTGCATAAGGTAAAAGCCCCTCGACTTCCTGAACTGGCTCTCTCTGGCTGCCCAGTGAACACCAGGATTATACAGGGATGCAAGTTGTTTGAAAGGCGTTTTCATAACTTTCCTCATAAAAGGCTTTATGCTAACTATGTTCTCTGAAATCGGATATTGTTGAGCAATCCTATATTGCGTGTGAAGAACAATATGCACATTTGTGAGACATGCTCAACCTTCATCTAAACTTTCCTGCTTTAGAAAATTCAGGATCTGAATTTTGAGAACCACTTTAATAAAATTTAGTGCTTCCCCCTTCCTTTTGTGGATTTCTTTCCTTTGTGTTCATGAGGTTGTTAAAAAAAAAAAATCTGTGTTAGAAAAGAGGTGGGGGACCCACCCAGCATTGTTCCCAAGGAGCATGGCTTCCCCTGGTAGATGCCACTTGGATATTAAACACTCAGGATGAGCTAGTGTCCCCGGAGGGTTGGCTCATAGCTCTCCATAAAGTCCTGAGCACAGACTGGATCATCCTGCTGTATTAAGATGTCCTGAACTCTCTTGAACACAATCCTTCCTTGTCCCATTTTGGCAAGAGCTCCCTCTGAATGCGAGCACACAAGGGCTGTGTCATTTATCTCTCTGGCTCAGACCCAACCACAAGTTAATCCCTGCAGGCTGTTCAAACAAGAACAGGAGCCTCTGAGATAAACCCCTTCCTCCGGTTTCACCAAACCTCTCTCTGAATCAACTCCAGTGAAAGCTGCGAATCTCAGAGCAAGCTCGCCCTTCAAATTGGGCTGGGGGGCTGTGTACCCCCTTCACTGCCAGAAAGGAGATCACTTCCTCAGAAGCGGAGATCAAACTTCAATTATGAAATGAAACAATTTCCCATCTGATCAAAATAAGGAACTACACATTTTCTGTAATTTCATCATAATGATGGGTTTAGTTGCTATTCATCCAATTGGTCACAATGTAGGAAATGCACATCTTACAGCTACAGAGCAGCATACAGTAAAACCTTGGTTTGTGAGCATAAGTTGTTCCAGAAACATACTTGTCATCCAAAGCACTGGTATATCAAAGCGAATTTCAAGAACCACTGGCTCAGTTGTGATCACGTGACATTTGGCGACCCGTGCTACTCGTATTGCGAGACATCGCTGGTTTATCAAGTGAAAATGTATTAGAAATGTTTGCTCGTCTTGCAGAACGCTCGCAGAACAAGTTCCTCGCAATCCAAGCTTTTATTGTACATTTAAGAAAGAATTAACGCTAAAAAGATTTCAACTTGTAAGTTTAATATTTCTACTGGGATTTGTGTTACTTCAAAAAAAAAATCATTCCCTCTTTCTTTCCTTTATCTGTGCTATGTGGGGCCCATTAAAACTCAGCACAGACATGCTAAGGGTACCTGTGCCTGACTGCAAAGATAGGAAGACCCTGTCTCCGAGGGCGTGGCCTGCAGGCAGGTGATGGATGTATATGCGTAATGCTGATTGGCTAGATTTCTACCATGTTTATAAAGTAGTTGTTTTACTCTTTAAGCAAGCAAAGAAGACTTAGAGGCTGGGTCAAGGAGAGGCAGAGAACAGAGACAGAAATGATGTCCCTAGATCACAGAGCGTGCCTGATTGATGCTGGTGGTCCTCGAGGCTACTGCTACACATCACTGCTCCTCCCCTCTCTCTCCTTCTCCTGTTTGCTTTGCTGCCTCTTTCCTCTAACTTTCCTTCCAGAGATATCACGGGATAAACCTCAGCCATGTTGAAGGTTGAAAGGGCAGGTTGGCCTTGGCTTCCTGCCTCCTCATCCAGTGTCATTTCCAACCACGGAGTTTGTGGGGTCTGGGCAGCAGATCCTGTAGGGGGAATGAGGGGTGGCTCTTCCAAGGGGCGTATGTCCCACAGGCATATGTCTAGGTGACCCACGTACACTCAGATTTGGAGAGGATGGGAGGCTGGGCCAAGGAGGCTGACCATTGAGGGAACGACTTGATTTTGTCCCAAAGTTTTGGGTTGTAAGTATATCCCTACTTAATTTACGACACGAAGTCTTCCTGTCCTAGTCTGTTTGGGCTGCTGTAACAAAAATACAGTAGCTTGGGTGGTTCATAAACAACAGATATTTGTTTCTTATGGTTCTGGAGGCTGGGAAATCAAAGAATGAGGTACTTCCAAATTCTGTGTCTGGTGAGAATTTGCTTCCTGTTCTTTTCACTGTGTCTTCACATGATGGAAGGGGCAAGAGAATAAAGTCACTAATACCAGTCATGAAGGCTCCACACTCATGACCTAATCCCCTCCCAATAAATACCATCACATTGAGCATTAGGATTTAACATGTGAGATTGGGAGGAACACAAACATTCAGTCTATAGCACCCACCAATAATGTGCTTGATAAAGAATATTCAGTTTTAAAGGAAGCTGGGTTAAAATGAGATTAGAGAATTTTTTCTGGACATTCATGAATTACTGTATGAAAATCAGAGATGCCACAAAATGTCACAAACCTAGGTATAGGAAAGAATGTTTTGAGGAGATGTAGCTGGTATGTCATAATCAAAAAGACCCAGAATTGTGTGAAAGGAGGCAATAAATGGTTGGATGATGTTTTGTGCAGGATCAGCTTTAGGATCGTAACTATAGCTATTTATTTGCTTTTGCTTGCAAAGCATGAACCCAAGCTCTTCTTATAATTGAAAGACAGTAGAATATGAGTGGTTAAGAGCAAGCCCATGGATTCAGGCTAATCTGGGTTAGCTCTGCAACTTAGGAGCTCAGTCAACTTGCAAGCTAATTACTGTCTCTACACAGCATTTCCTTATCTGACAATTGGGATATTACTTGTACTTCCCTCCTAAGGTGGCTGTAAGGAATGAAGGAAATAATGGGCACTCAATAATCGTTAACTTTTACCTTTTCCTGCTTTTGCTATCATCATCAGTTTCACCATCAACAGCGCGATGCTGGTGTTGGGGCGGCACGGGGACATGGCCTTCCATTTCACATATTATTACTTTTGATTTCTTTTCTTTTCCAGTTTTATTGAGATGTAACTGACATATATCACTTTATAAGTGAAAGGCAAACAGCATGATGGTTTGATTAACATATGTTGTGAAATGATGACCACAATAGGTTTACTTAACAACCATCATCTCCTATAGATACAATTTTCTTTTTTTTTAACATTTATTTATTTTTGAGACAGAGAGAGACAGAGCATGAACGGGGGAGGGGCAGAGAGAGAGGGAGACACAGAATCGGAAGCAGGCTCCAGGGTCTGAGCCATCAGCCCAGAGCCCGACGCGGGGCTCGAACTCACGGACCGCGAGATCATGACCTGAGCCGAAGTCGGACGCTCAACCGACTGAGCCACCCAGGCGCCCCTAGATACAATTTTCTTAAAAGAAAAAAAAATTCTCCAAGGGATGAGAACCCTTAAGATCTACTCTCTTCACAAGTTTCCTGTGTATCACACAGCAGTGTGAACCGCTGTCATCATGGTGTATATGACAGCCCTGGTGTTTATTTATCTGATAAATGGAAGTTTGACCCCCCTTCCTCCAGTTTCTCCAGCCCTCATCTGGTAACCACAAACATCATCTCTTTTTCTATGAGTTTAAGGTTGTTTTTGTATTAGAGTCCACATACAAATGAGATTATACAGTATTTACCTTTCACTTATTTCACTTAGCATAATGCCCTCAAGGTTCATCCATGTTGTCATAAATGGTAGAACTTCCTCATTTTTTATGGCTGAATAATATTCCCATGTGTGAAATGAAATAGCTTCTTTATTTATTCATCCATTGATAGACACTTAGGTTGTTTCTATTTCTTGGCTACTGTAAATAAGGCTGCAGTGAAACATGGGGGTAGGGGGTGCAAATATCTTTTCAAGTTAGTGTTTTCAGTTCTATTGGATATATTCCCAGAAGTGGAATGAATGAATCATAAGGTACGTCTGTTTTTAATTTTTTGAGAAACCTCCATACTGTTTTCCACAGTGGCTGCACCAACTCACATTCCCACCAACAGTGCACGAGGGCTCCCTTTTCTCCACATCCACACTAACATTTGTGATCTCTTGTCTTTCTGATGTGGCCATTCTAACAAGGCATAAGGTGATATCTCATTGTAGTGTTAATGTGCATTTCCCTAATGGCTAGTATTGTTGAGCATCTTTTCATGTAGCTGTTGGCCAGTCATACGTCTTTGGAAAAATGTCTACCTAGACCTTTCCCCACTTTCAAGTTGGATTGTTTTTTTTTTGCTATTGAATTTTATGACTTCTTCATATATTTTAGATATTAAAGCCTTATCAGATATATGGTTTACAAATACTTTTTCCCCATTCTGTAGAGTGTCTTTTCACTTTGTTGATTTTTTTTCTGTGCAGAAGCCTTTTGGTTTGATGTAGTTCCATTTGCTTATTTTTAATTTTGTTGCTTGTGCTTTAAGCATGGTTTCCTAAAAATCATTACCAAGACCCATGTCAAGGAGATTTATTCCTACATTTTCTTCTAGAAGTTTCATGTTTTAGGTCTTACATTTAAGTCTTTAATTCATTTTGAGTTAATTTGGAGGAGGAGTATAAGACAGAGGTCAAGTTTCACTCTTTCCCCACAGAGTATTCTTGGCTGCCTTGTCACAGATTAGTTGAAATATAAGCTTGGCTTTATTTCCAGGCCCTCTAATCTGCTCCATTGTCTATTTATCTGTTTTTGTGCCTGTACCATACTGTTTTAATTACTGGAATTTTACAGTATAACTTGAAATCAGGTATTGTGATGTCTCCTGCTTTGGTCTTTCTTAGGATTCTTTGGCTATTCAGGGTCTTTTGAGGTTCCACATAAATTTTAGGAATCTTTTTTCTACTTATGTAAAAAAATGCCATTGGATGGTGATAGGATTGCATTGAATTTATAGGTGGCTTTTAGTAGTATTGACATTTTAACAATATTAACTCTTCAATCCATGAACACAGGGTATCTCTCCATTTATTTATGTCTTCTCTGATTTCTTTCATCAATGTTTCATAGTTTTCAGAGTAGAGATCTTTTACCCCTTGCTTACCTAAGTATTTTATTGTTTTGAAGCTATTGTAAATGAGATCAATTGTTTATTTCTTTTTCAGAAAATTCATTACCAGTGTATAGAAATGCTATTGTTTTTTATATGTTAATTTTGTATTCTGCAACTTGCCTGAATTCACTGATTAGTTCCAACAGTTTTTTCGTTGAGCCTTTAAAATATTTTGTATATACAATCACGTCATCTGCAAATAGAGACAATTTTACTTCTTCCTTCCCAATTTTGATGCTTTTAATTTTTTTCTTGCCTGAATGCTCTAGCTAGGACTTCAAGTACTATTTTCAACAGGAGTGGTGAGAATGGACACCCTTGTCTTATTCTTGATCTTACAGAAAAAGAGTTTTCAATCTTTTTTTTTTTAATGTTTATTTATTTTTGAGAGAGAGAGAGCACAAGCAGGGGAGGGGCAGAGAGGGAGGAAGACAGAGGACCCAAAGTGGGTTCTGCATTGACAGCAGTGAGCCTGATGTAGAGCTTGAACGCACAAACTTCAAGGTCATGACCTGAGCCAAAGTTGGATGTTCAACCGACTGAGCCACCCGGGTGCCCCAAAGCTTTCAGTCTTTCCCCATTTAGTATGATGTTGGCTATGGGCTTGTCATCTGTGGCCTTTGTTATGTTGAAATACGTTTCTTCTGTGCCTAATTTATTAAGAGTTTTTATGGTGAATGGTTGTTAAATTTTGTTGATTGCTTTGTCTGTGCCTACTGAGATGATATGATTCTTTTATTCTATTAATATGATGGAACACATTAATTGATTTGCATATATTGAACTATCTTTGCATCCCAGAGATAAATCCCACTTGACTGTGGTGAATGAATCTTTTAATATGCTGCTGAATTTGGCTTGCTAGCATTTTGTTGAGAAGGCTTTTTCTAATATGAGTATAAATTGAGCTTAACTTATAAAGAAGCTTTACAACTTGATCGGTGCTCTCCAAGGTTGAGAATCAGAGGCATATTAGGATTTTTCACAAGTTGTGAGAATAACAGAAACTTTGAATTGTAGTGTATTAATACCAGATAAATGTTCAAAGTATCCAGTAGAGATAAATTATTATTCATTTTAGAATTATTTCATAGCCTCAGTCACCCACTGAGTTTAGAATACTGAACAGACATGAGACTGGCTCCTGGAGAGGCAGTGAGGCACAGTAGAAAGGAGAGAGCTGCTTGTTTCACAATTCCAAAAGCACTGTGCACATGAACTATAATGTGAATGGTGTCCCTGGACTTGGTGGTGCCATTGAAGCCAGAGAAAAAGCATAGTCTTTGAGGTCGGATAAACTGGGATTCAAGCCCAGCTCCAGATATGAACACAGGCATGCTACTGAGCCTCAGATGCACTTCCTAATATGCACAGTGAGAAAAACTATTCCTATATGTTAGGTTACTGTAAGAATTAGGAATAATAACTTATGTAGGGCATAGTTCAACAGGTGCTCAATGCAGAAGGAGCTATCGATATTACCATAAAATTACTTCTATCATCCTCTTAGTCCTAATATTCAATGTGGGACAAACATTAGTCTTCATCTAGATCAGTCATTTCCAAGTATTTTTAAATAATGGTATTTTCTGTAAGCATCTTTCCTCTTACCATTTAATCAGATGGTACTGCCTGAATGTGCAGCCCTAAGAGAAGACAAGAGGCTCCATGTCATTCGGTAGTTATTTTGCAAGGTTATACTCCCAGGTCAGGCTACCATTCTGCACCGCTCTGAGGGCACCATTCTCATGGAAAGCCAGGCCATGACACTACCACTGATTTAATAGGTACTGTGCTTGCAATTTAAGACACTGCCACCAGGTGTCAGTGCTGAGCAATAACCACAGGGTACAAACAATCTAGATTTCCACAGCCAGGAGCAGTAATAGATATACAAGTCAATGCTGAAACTCAGGCATACAGCAGGTAGATTAATCGTGTGTCAGTATAGCACAGACATCCTACTGCTCTGGAAACACTTCTTAGCAGATTTGGTACCCTCAGTCACTCACTCTTTCACTTAGTGAATCAACAGATATTTACTAACCTTCCCGGGAACTGCTGAGTCAAGTTAAAGTTTTGTAAGCAAACTTTCTCCTGGTCGCTACATCATAAGCAAGTCCCTAAGGCATCTGCTATACATCTTCACACCAACACAAACGCATCAGAATAGGGAGGAGCTGTTCGGACTCACTCACTCCTCCAACCCGACACTGCAAGAATCATAACAAGGGTTCTGAACATCGTGAGGATTCCAGGCTGGTTCTGGCTTCTCTCGTGTGAGGGACCACCAGGAAATCAGGACCACCTCCAAGCATGCAGGAGATGTCTGGCTCTACTCTGGGCGATGGAGAACTACCTTAACGTAGGGATCCTCCCAGGACAAAACATGAGCCCAGCACTCAGCAAAAGTAAGTCTCTGATATTCAGAGGGGGAACCGATATTCAGAAGTGGACCCAGAGCAGATAACTAACGGGGAAGCAACTTGCCCAGCCTTGATCTATCAAGTGAGAGGCAGAAGGGTGATGGCTGGCTGCTCAAGCAACATGTAGTAAATCTACTAGTAAATCTGAGTGGCGGCCAGGTTTCTGGACCTCTACCCAGACTTCTGCTCACCAGTGAGTGGACCCCTGGAACCAGACTTGTATCTGGCTTGCGGTCTCCTCCATTTAGTTCCCAAGTCATCAGCTATCTACTTATTTTGTACATATGACATCATTCTGTTCTCCTTCCGCCAAACAGCTACAAGTGAATCCTCATGTCCCCTTGGTGCCCGCCTGTGTTCATGGGTGTCTTCTCTTTCAGTACCTTCGAACACACCTTCCGCTAGGGATACAATGTTCTCAACAGTGGTTAGCATCTCAGACTAGCCACCAAAACCTGTTTAAGGCTGAGCAGGTCACAGGCGGCAGTGGCTCAGAGCATCGCTCCAGAGGCTTACTGTCTGGCGGGACCCCGGCTGTCACTTCCTGGCTCTGGGCAGCAGACTGAACCTCACCTTGCCTCGGGTTCATTGTGGATCAGAGTAACGACAGCAACCTCACACCATTACGGCAAAGATCAAATGTGTTTAACGTGTGTAAATCACTTAGAACCAGGCCTGGCACACCCAGCACTCAATGTTAGAGAGAAAGCACTGCGGGAGCAACCAGAAGTAAACGGTTGGCCGTGCACTTCCCGTAAACTTGAACCTTAAGCTGCCACTGAACTTCTCTGACCTCACATCTCTTATCTATAAATCAGAATTTAAATTACATGATCTCGGAGGTCCTCCCAATTCAAAACCCAAGGAAAAATAATGTTGGGGAAATTTGGCAATGTGTTTTCTAAAATTCCCTATTTAAAAAAAAAAAACAAAAAAAAAACACCTTTTTTTTTTTTTTTTTTTTTTTTTTTTTCCGGTGATGTTGACAGTGAGAGCCTGGTTGATCTCAAATTCCCTGGCTTGTAACGAGTCCCAGAGGCTTCCAGGCAACCTCTCCCCCCGGCTTGATGCCCAGAGCCCACAGCTGGCCCACGGGCCCCTTTGTCGCCCAGACTCTGGCACCATATTAGCAGTCAGGTGTGAGTAGCCGCTGCGTCCCACCCACTCCTCAAATGCCCCTTAAATCACAAGACCAGGGGGAAATCAGAAGTAGTTCTTGAAGAAAAAAAAAAGGTGGTGTTCATTTAGAACAACTTTCTCTTGGCTGTCTCCAGAGAAAACTAGCCTTACCCTTCATTGTTTTCTTTCTTCCCATCTGGGTTTTGAGCCACTGCAAGTCCCTTTCCTGCCCCCTGAACTCCTGGAGCCACACTGGGCTTCATGAGCCAGATGGGCTCCAGAAGGGTCTGTTGGCTTGTCCCAAGCAGCCTCCCTGCGGCGCACTCTGAGGAAGGCTGACGACCTGCACATTTGGAGAGCCGGCTTGCCTTTGCTTGAAGCCGGTGGTGTGCCCCCGATAGCGCGGTGCCGCGGGGGTTCATTAAGCCTGGGAAAAATAACAACACGGCGGCAGACTAACAGACGACAGCATGAATGATTTAAGCCATTTTCGAAGTCTCGGGGTTAAAAATACATTCTGTTGGCTGTGAGATCGTGTATTGTGATCAAGACTACTTGGGGACAGGATTTCCATACTTTGTCAGGAGTGGGGGAGGCGAGCAAGAGAGGAAGGATGAAGAGAACAATAAGGTTACTCGAGGCTGGCTCTGTGAAAGACTAGCCTGTCGCAAACAGGAGGGCACAGCCTTCCATGCAGCGGAAACAGAGTCATCTCCGAATGCCACCGTGCTTTATGCGTCCCCTGATACTGACTTCACCTGTATTCTGAGAAGCTTTGTGTACCCACATCATCCCTACCTTGGCTTGTGCCTGCTTCTCCAGTTTTAATATCCTAAGAGTGGGCATCTTCACTTAGTAGGCGCCTTCCCTGACTTAACTGAATAACCACGAGAATGCAATGTTAGACAGGTAGTAGAATAAATCTCCTCTCGTAAAAACAAGTTCCCTAAGCCAGAGCCCATGCTCCCGGGCAGGGTGGCTTAGATACAGACCCACGAGAGCACCACCCAGGTCCGAATTGGCCATGCGGGTCCCAGCATGGGGTTGTAAAGGATGGAGCAGCCTGGAAGGGGAAGGAATCTGGAACCACACTTTCAGATTTCAGCGAGACCACGATGGGGGACCCCCCCAGCTGCAGGCATTGAAGGAACTTGAGTCTGCTCGACAGAGCCCATTACCAAAGGAGTCCAGCATCTGGAAACCAGCTCCTGGACCACTTGCCCATTTTCTCTGTTCCCACAAAAATCCACCTACAGAGTTGTCATCACATTTTATGAGAGCTATCCACTTATTTTGTATGTCCTCTCCATCACTTGCCTCCTTTGTGTCCTAAACATTTGGCACAGTTCTTGGCACAGAATGCTTCCCCATGAGTGGGGCACCAGGAAGGGCAAGCTGGGGGCAGGGAACGTTGGCAATGCATGCAAGTGGGTGGGGAGTTTCCAGGAAGCCTGGTTCCCACAAACAGCCAGAGCGGTAAGACAGGGGAGAGCGGTACAGCAAGAACGATCCAACTTTGCAAATTCTTGGGACACCGGACATGTTACCAAGACAGGATGTGTTAGCCAGCACATGACAGGCTCCCAACTACCTCAACTACCAGGGGTAGAAAGTAGGTCTTAGGAAGCTGAAGCACCAGATTATGCAGACATATGTCAATAGCAGAAAATGACCTGATTAGCATGACCTTTCATGTTCCTAACCTACAAGTGTACACATAGGCCTTAGGCTTTGGATCAAGTATTGGTCTTGGACTTATGGGCCAATAAAGGGCTACCCATGGAGATCATGTGGCCCCAGCTCCAGCGGGGGGAAATTCAGGCAGGGAATAAGAATGCTGACCTTCTCCATCCTATCTGTCTCAAAGCAAAGGAGATTCTCCTTCGTAACGGGAGAACATCGAGTTGGAAAGACAATCAGTACGCTATCACCATCCCCCAAAGGCTTTGTAATCAATCAGGTTACAGGAACACACTGCAACGAAAACATCTGCCATTCATTTTATTGGTAAAAACCATGGCCCTTGAAAACTTATTGTTGGACTATCTGGAATTCTAAGTAAAAATTCCAGGAAACCAATGGACTTCTGAGAAAAGTACATAAAGTGATGAAGACAATGTATCATCCCCTTGGGAAAGCCTCATTCCTCAAAGCTGGCCTTCCTTAAAGGAGGTCACGAAAGGAGCATGAGAATTGAATTCACATTTGAACCCTCCCTCCATCAGGCTTTCAGTCCTTAGATTTAGTGAAGGATAAATCTCTGCCCCTGCCTTTACATCCAAAGAGCTTCCTTTCTCTTTTGTTCCCCTTGGCTTTTCTCCTACTGTGCGTAAAAGTGCTGTTACTCCCTCAGTTCTCTGTTCGGCCTGATCTCTCAACATGCAGACTCAAAGGTAGCCACTGAAACTGGGTCAGGTACAGATAGGTGAGCCTGAGACTCATCACCAAGTTTATAAAAATTGTGATTGCAACAGCTAAACCTCCAGATCCAGCTGTCCTGAGCCATGAGCACAGAAGAAATGTGTAGCGAGGACAGATTTCCGGTAAGAGCCCTTGCCCCTGCCATAAGAGACGTTGTGATACCTGGCCTGGCATTCTGAACGGAACTCTCCTGAATTTTATGTTCCACACTTCACGTAGATAACACACTAGCGCTTTCTACGTAAACCTACTTCTCACATAGGTCTGGACTGTCGAGACATGCCACTAATCCTAAAGGTCTTAATTTGCTACCCCTAAATAAGTGCGTCCTGTCCTCTTAAGTCTATCGACAAGCAGGGTTTGTAGAAGAGCTTTTACTTCCAGGAAGTTAACCGACAACAACAATCCAGGGTTGGGAATGTTCTTGGAAGTGGAATAACTGATCTCTGCAGGAACACACAGACCTACTGCTGGTAGTCACAGCAGTGGTACCTGGAAGAGCTTGTCATCACGGAGCGCTTCTTAGGGGTCAGGTATTGCATCAGCTTCCTGAGGCTACTATAACATCATACCACAGTGGTCACTCAAAACAACAGGAATGTATCGTCCCGCAGTTCCGGCAGCCGGAAGTTCAAAATCATGGTGTGGTAGGGTTGGTTCCCATTGGAGGCTCTGAGGGAGAATCTGTCCCACGCCTCTCACCTGGCTGCTGGTGGTCGCCAGCGACCGTTGGTGTTCCTGGGCCTGCAGACGCATCTCTCCCATCTCTGCCTTCCCCTCTGGAGGTCTCAGTGCCTCAAGTCTCCCTCTCCTTTCTCGTAAAAGAACACCAGTCACTGGACTCAGGGTCTGCCCCAAATCCAGGATGCTCTCATCTTGAGATACTTAAATTCATTATCTCTTCAAAGCCCCTATTTCCAAATAGGTTCACATTCACAGGTACCAGGGGTTAACACTTGGACATATCTTTGGGCAGGAATCGGCGGGGGGGGAACGATGTACCCCATCACAGGTATAAGAGGAGGCACTCTTCGTGTGTTATCTCACTGATGGAGGACACCTCTGAGGTCGTCTTGTCCCTCCACCTGAGAACTTTCTCTGCAACATCCCCAACACCGACCATTCAGTAGCAGCTTGACCAGCTCCCGAGCAAGGGAGCTCTCAACTCCCTGATGGAAGCCACGCCAGCTTCAGACCGTCCTAGTGCTCGGAAGATCGTGCTAGGTGGGTAGCCTCACCGCAGAGTTGGTGATTCTATCATTACCGTCTGTTAGACAAGAAACTGAGACCAGAGCAGTATGTGAACTAGTGAAGGTCCTGCAAATAGCGAGCTGGGATCTAGGCCCCACACATTCTTAACTGCACACCATTCTGATTCTGCAGAAGGACTACAGAGGAAGAGGCAAAGCTTCCAGATGAGCTCGCCGTAAAGATGAACCTCCAAGTCCAATGACCTGGCCAAATATAATGCCATCCCAACCTCACCTTATCCGTAAGACAAATGTTGAACTGACTGGTGCCAGCCCAACAATCGGAGCAAAAGAATCATTAAAAAAAAAAAAAAAAACCCTGTTGCAAATGTTGTATTGACAGAAACGTTGCCTTTTTTCCTTCTGCCTGGCTGTGAGCACCTTCACGCGCGTCTCTCTAACGAAAATTAGGATTCCCAATATCACCCCTTCCCTTCTTCCCCCGGATTGTTCACATTATCCTCATTTTACCTACGCAGATATATTCACACCCACCCCACACACACTCTGCTGCACATCACACAAATGTTTCGATAGATGTTCCAGGAGAAATATTTTTGTCCCAAAACTCTGGTGCTCACACGCGCCTTCTTCGACAAGAATGCTCCTTACCCTTCCAGCTCCAACATGTGAACAAGCACGCAGCCTCGCTTGTATGTTCAGCTGTGTCTGCTCTGCCACACCATGTGTGGGCTGTCCTCCCCGGGACAGGTGGTCCCAGGGGGGAGGGAGGCGTTCCCTCCGTTCCTTCTCCTGGTGCTTTCCTTTGATTGATTGCTGCCCTTACTCACCCGGGGGAAAAGTTCATCTTTTTCACTTTACATGTATTTATATGACAAGCTCCCTAAATTCTGTGATTAAATTCCCATTGAGCTTCCAGAGAAAATACAAAGATGTTGAAATAAGAGACCCTTAGGCTCATAATATGGGAGAGAACAGGTAAAAGGGCACATGCAGGACTTGTCAAGTGAATATAAAAGAACGCTCCGATCTGTGACTTTGGAAGCCAGACACATATCCCCTAAGCTCCCATAGGGCCTCCTCTTGTGGGAACAGGGTGCTTGGTGAAAGACAAAGCCGCACAGAAGCAGAATTCTCGTTTCTCATTCCCGGGCTGCTCTGGTTTTCACCATCTGACACCCTATATAAAGTCATAACAGGAAGATCTTGTAAGCCAGAGCTGACGGCTGACATCCTTTCAGCAATGATGCAACACTGGAAACTCATGACGACTGAATCCATACCCCCCTGAGAGATCCTGTCTCAGGAAGAAGCCCCAAGAAACAGCCTGAACGTGCACTCCACGGGGTGAGTCTGAAAGGGTGCAGGAGTTGGCGCAAAGTTTTTTTCAGTGGAGAAAAACATACCAGGTGAGGTGATGTCTGTCTACAGCAGCCCAGGGACCAAAGGCTCCTTTCGAGGCCCCAAAGCAAAACATCGCCGAAGGAAAGAAAGATGAGGCAAAATTTTCAATCAAAAGTTTAACTGCCGACACCTCCGAGCACCTGGTGGCAGGGGTGAGGTGGAGGAGGGAGCCCCCAGGAGAGCACATGTGGGGGGAGGGCCCCAGGAAACCAGGAGAGCCACGTGGGCACCAGCTGACTTCTCCTCTGAGCCAGTGTAGGTAGATTAAAACCATTTTGGCTTTTGTGAAAAATAAATATTGCATTTCCTCAAGTTGGGGGTTGGTGGCTGGAGTCCTTGGTGCTGCTCAGATAATGTTTTGTAAGTTGGATTTTTCTGAGTAGGTTGGAAGCACAGAAGGCGTTCTGGAAAAAAGCATCCTTCCTGAGGGCTGGGCTCAAGGGGCTCTAAAGCACCTCTCCAGAAATTCTGAAGGAAGGTTACCTCCAGGGTTGTCCTGGCTGACCTCACATCACCTCCTGCCTCAGTTTCCCCCGCATGTGTCACTTCTACATCCTTCCAGAAGCATCGTCCCCCAGGCTGATGTGTCGCTGAGTGTCAGGATGGCTATTCACTCTGGAATCAGGATGCTTTGACACAAATTCCAGTTCTGCCACTCAGTAGACTCACCCTCAGGGAAGCTAAACTTCTCTGTGCTTCACATTCTTCACCTGGGAAAAGGAATCATGATGATGACACAAGCCTCCGGGGCTCAGTGTAAGGATTCAGTGCAACAATGCACCTAAGACCTTTAGGCTTGTGCACAGAACACAGCAAGCACTTAATAAATGCTAGTAATTATCGCTATCTTTGTGTCATCGAAACCTCACCCCAGCTCCACAGTTAAGCTTAGCTGAGTACCTGCCACCGGCCAGATATTCCCACAGAGGGAGCATTATCTGTATTATTTCCGTCATCTCTTAGGGTGACCCCACTGGAGAAGGCATTTGTGTCATCTGTTTATTACAGATAGGAAACTGAAGCTGAGTAAGCCCCTTGCCCAAAGTGGGTGGCGCAGCCAGGGTCCACCCAAGTCCCCGTGCCTCAGAGGCAAAGTTCTAGGTGGCCACACTCAACCATCCTCAATCAGGTAAGAGTAATCTATTAAGTGGCTTTCTCTGGGTGGTAGACAATGCAAAACGGGAAGAAAGGGATCATTTGTAATGGAGACCAGTGGACAGTGAGGACCCCAACTTGTTTCTTTAGCTTGACTCTTTGAAGAATTCGATCGCGATATTATTCTCTCGATAAACACCTTAATAAACATTAATTTACCAGATAAAGTGGGTGAGAAGCAAATCAAAGTGAAAGGTCAGCAACTGCATCACCTTTCCCCAGTTGTTGACTCACAAAGTTGAAGAAAGCAAATGCTACCGTGCTCACCTTGCTCTGCATGTGCTGCACGGTGCTCAAAGTCTGGGAATACCCAGGATTTAACATGTAAGTTGTCTATGGCAATCCTAAATTCAACTGCTGTCCATGCAGCCCCAAGCCAGGGCCTGAGGAAGGAAGGTAGTGCCTAGGGTCATGGTTCTTAACCAGGTAAGATTACCCGATAAAATACAGGATGCCCAGTTCATTTGAACATCAGATGAACAATGAATAATTTTTAATATAAGTATATCCCAAAACTACATGGGATATACTTATCCTTTAAAAATCAGCAGCAGCAACCATGTTCATAGCAGCATTATACACAATAGGCAAAAGGTACAAACAACCCAAATGGCCATCAGTGGATAAATGGATAAACGAACGATGGTCTATCCACACAATGGAATATTATTCAGCATTAAAAAAAAAAGTAAGTTCTGACACAGGCTACAGCCTGGATGAACCTTGAGGACATGATGCTAAGTGAAATAAGCCCGTCACAAAAGGACAAATACTGTACAATTTCACTTACATGAGGTACCTAGGATAGTCAAATCTGTGGAGACAGAAAGTGGGCCGGTGGTTGCCAAGGGCTGCGGAGGGAGGGATGGGAAGGAATGGGAATTTGCTGTTCCATGGGGACAGACTTTCAGTCTAAGGAGATGAAAATGTCCGGAGACAGATGGAGGTGATGGTTGTGCGACAAGTGAATGTACTCAATGCCACCAAGCTGTACCCCTGAAAATGGATAAAATAGCAAATTTTATGTTATGTGTATTTAACCACAATAAAAAAAAATTGCAGCTGACTTGAAATTCAAATTTAACTGGGTATCCCCTGATTTTGTTTGCTGACTCTGGCAGCCCCGTCCCCAGGGGACATTTGGCCAGGTCTGGAAACATCTTTGATCCATCATGACTGAGAAGGGGATGCTTCTGGCATTTACTAGGTAGAGGCCAGCGACACTGCCCGACATCCTGCAGTGCACTAGACAGCCTCAAACACCAAGAACGATCTGGTCCGGAAGGTCAAAAGTGCCCAGGGGGAGAGCCTCTGCCCCTGAGGGAGCCAGCAGGGAAACCCTCACTGCTTTGGCCCCGGTGCCTGGCAATGTAAACCTCAGCCGCAATCACAAACAACAGATTCCCACAGGGAAATAAATCAAAGCACACAAATCCTATCTGTAGTCAGGCACACCTAAAAATTATTTGTAATCATTGTGCACATTGTTTTTATACACAAACGTCTGTTTGTGAGAGAAACCACAATTGCCATTATACATTTTCCAAAATAGATGCCCTTACAGAATTCATCTTGACTCATTCCAATGAAGATTAAGAGTTTATCAGAAAAGGTAGGGGTGCCTGGGTGGCTCAGTCAGTTAAGCGTCCAACTTCAGTTCAGGTCATGATCTCACAGTTCATGAGTTTGAGTCCCACGTCAGGCTCTGTGCTGACAGATCACAGCCTGGAGCCTGCTTCAGATTCTGTCTCTCTCTCTCTCTCTCTCTCTCTCTCTCTGCCCCTCCCCTGCTCCACACTCTGTCTCTCTCTCATTCTCTCTCTCAAAAATAAACATTTAAAAAATTTTTAAAGAAGAAAGAGTTTACCAGAAAAGGTCTTTCTGTCCAGTCTCAGCATCTATATGTTTGGTGAGGACTTTAGCCACAAAATAAAATTAGGAGATTTTATTAGGAATAAAATTAGCCAAGGATGAACTTAGAGCAAACCCCCATAGCAAAGTTCCATGCACTAGCCAGAAGGCATACTCTTAGCCCATTGCGACAAAAACACCCAACCAGAAAGCTTTCATGCCAGGGAGAAGCTTAGCTCTCCCCATTTGACCTTAAATTTACTTGCTAAACCTTTTAAGAGTAAGAAGAAAAGGAAATCTACCAAGAACTTGAAAACAACTATGGCGAAGTCTTAAGCACATTTTTCACTATTATCGAGGATAACACGAATGCATGGTGTTTTATTAATGCTGAATTAAGAATCAAAGAGAAAGTAGCAGCTCATTGTCAAAGCTGTCTTGAGAACAACAACAAAACAAGATTAGTACCACTGAGATGTGTATAAATTATATAAATTACACTCATGTTCCATCAAGAAAATCAATCAGTGAGGAGGGGGGAAAAAAAGTATTTCCTGCTTCTTAAAAACCATCAAGATTCATCCATCAACAAAGACTTAGTGCAACACAAAGGGTAAAATCTAAAGGAAAATAAATGTCAAACAAAGTAGGCACTAGAGTGGAAGATGACAAATTCTTTAAAATTGAGGGGCTTTATGGAAAGTTAGACCAAGAAAAAAAACAAAAACAAAAACAACTCTGCCCAGGGAATGGAATGTAGAAAACATATAAATAATAAAGGAAAGCTATAACCAAAATTAGGTCACAATGGGACAGCTGCTACTGAGGTTTCCGGAGTAGGGAGTTGGTGCAGGCTGCCTCCTGGGTAAGGAACTAGGCATTTGTCTCCTTCTTGCCGTTCCTCTTTCCTTCCCTCCCCAAACGTCTCTTCCTTCCTGCTGACCTAGGGTCTCACAGACCTTGTAAGCATTCGAAGTGCATTTAAGAATATATACCAAGGAACCCTGAGAGCAAAAGAGACAGATGTCTCCGAACGGAGGGACCCACAGGATAATTGTAGGTGACATACAAACTGGAAAACTGTCCTTGGATTTTGCAAATGTTGTATTCCAAGATAATACTAGCTCTGGACCAGTCACTTACGAATACACGTATAACACAGACAGGCGTGCACAGAGGCAGGTGACGGCTGTGATCTCACTTGATTGGAATGCAGCCATCAGCAAGCTCCCAGGACCTGGAACGCAACCCAGAACCAGGAACCGAATCTGAACAGTCACTTAGGAACCAACAAGGGAGGTCAGAGATCCCGTGAATGCTATTGGCAGGCCCCCACTCAGCCCAGTCCCTCCTCTCTTTCCTTGCATAAAGACGTAAACCATCTTGTTCCTCATTGCTAAGGTCCTAACAGATGAAAACAAACAGATTAAAATGGGAAAGAGCCGAAATAGGAACGTTGCTAGCACAAATATAGCTCGTAGCTTGTATGGGAGAGAGAGGGGAGAAAAAGGAAAATGAGGAGGAGAACACAGGACTCAAAACACAGCAGTCCCCACGGCCATTTGACGAAGGGGCCTGCGGCCATGCACCACTCCACAGACCCTGAGGCTATCGCTGTGCGCACAGTCATGAACTTGGGGTCACATGTTCCAGTTCTAATTCTAATTTTGCTACAAGTATGAGCACAAATACTTTAGCCTCTTTGAATCATAAAATGAAGATAATCACCTTGACCTTCCTGATCTTTGTGTTCAGTAGGAACACAGCCTCAGAATTAAAGTGTGATTATGTATACAATTGAAGAATATTATTTAATTAGTATAATTAGTATACATAATATTCATCCTAAGTCATCAAGAAGAGGTCAAATTGCTGTCTGTGTGTGGAACACGAACGCTGTAATTTTTTACAGCCAAAGTGAATTCATCTTCTCAAGGAGAATAAATTCAATGGCCACGGTATTTACATCATTAACAAGACCCATGGATGAAACAAAGCTCTGGGAACTTTTCTAAACATGGGTAAAGATTGTGGATATCCGAAGGAAAGAAAACTGTAGCATCATATGAGAGGTCTCAGTTTAGACACAATGACCTTCTGTAAGTCACAGGAGGCATGCTGAGCTGTGCAAATACTATACAGGAGAAATGGCAGAGATTTGAGGTCTAAGAACTCAGCATCCTTCTTTTTTTAATATTTACTTATTTTTGAAAGAAAGAGAGAGAGAGAGAGTAAGGGAGACAGAATGGGAAGTGGAGGGCAGAGAGAGAGAGAGAGAGAGAGAGAGAGAGAGAGAGAATCCTAAGCAGGCTCTGAGCTGTCAGCACAGAGATCATCACGGGGCTTGAACCCATGAACCATCAGATCATGACCTGAGCCGAGATCAAGCTTAACTGACTGAGCCACCCAGGCACCCCAACTCAGCATCCTCCTAAGAAATTGCAGCCTGTTGGTGCTACAATGCCCCCTTGGAGAATCCAGTTAGGTAACTTCCATTCGAAAACTGTCTCCTTCTCTTTTCTACCTCAGCTAAAAATTAGTGTAACTTCCTATCACTGCAGAGATTCAAAATTGCGCTGTGGACAAGGGCTATTCTTTATAGCCTCACAAAAGCTGCTGTTAAAGCTCCCTCAGGCCGCCTTCAGAGGCATAGTCCACCTTGTGAAGGAAGTGCCCATGGGCTGCTGAGAGGGGCAAGCACAGGTTCGTGGCTTGGCAATCCCTGAAGTGACCTTCAGATAGAGGGCTGTGCCCGGACAGAGACTGCTAAGTGCCCTCCAGCTTCCATTCTCCTCTCCATCCACAGAATAGGGCCTGGGGCTGGGCCTCCCTTGCAGCCAGATGTGGCCATGGGACTAAGACCTACGCTAAGGGCCATAACTGGAAGTGTCATTGGGCAGCTTCTGGGAACCCTCCCCAAGGGACAGAATGCCTAGGCATGGTATGCTGTGTCTCCGCATCCAACCTTCTTCCTCAACCACCACATTTCTATAGGCCATGAGGTTGAAGTCACATGTGAAGAAGCAACATGGCAGCAGCTTGGGTCCCTGAGACCGTGAAGGCACCGTGACAGCCCTGGACTGCCTACCTGCACATTAATGTGAGAACAACAACAAATCATGTCTATTGTAAGCAGCTACAATTAAGAATTATTTGGGATTTTCTGTCATAGCTGAGCCTAATGCTAACTAACATAAGGTCAAAAACATACAGGATAGAAGAGACAGCTTGAGGTGGGTATTTTGTCAAGGTAACAACATTCCTTCTTCAGAGAGAAGATTCTACAGAATCTTACTAGACAGAACATAAATGTTTTTTTAACTACCAACCCCTGGTGCCCTCCCTACTTCATTCTTCATTTCCCTTCTTTTGCAGCCAAGCTAGGTTCCCGACCACCACCAGAACCGCATACACAATTCTCACACACCCGCCATGAATGTTGTTTTCTCTCCCCTTGGACAGGCCTCTCTTTTTGTCTTTGCCCACATATACTGATCACTTCTTTTAATATCTGGGATAGAAATGTAGCTTGCCTGTAGCAGCAACCTGCTTTTATCTGTTGTCCCATCCTCAGGAAGCCACCCCTGCCCCGGGTGGTAAGGTGGAGATGACAAGAATGGCTCCTGTCCCCTGTCATCACAGGGATGGACGTGCCACCCAAGACAACCAGAGTCTTCCCGACACTGACGTTCAGGAATTGAAAGAAAAGAGGTTCCTTTCTGTGGTGGGGATGACAAGGGGGGGATGCAAGCTGGCAGCAGCCAAAGGCCACCTGGCAGCCATTTTCCTTGTCACCTGCTGTTTCCAGAGCCATGACAAGACCACCAGTTTCCTACCCAAGAGCTATTCTCCCAACATAACCAACCTCTTATTGGGGATGGCAACATCCTTAGCTAAAAGTAAATAAACTCAAAACAAACAAAAAAACCACAACGCAACAACAACTGGATTTCAGGTTGCCTTGCAGACTGGGCGGCTGAAGGACACAGTAGTGACCAATGGGACATAAGCATGAGCCACTGGTTGGGCTTGTGAGAAAGCTATTTACTAGAGAAGTGGACTTATCAGTTATGCACCTCTTGCCCATGGTCTTGTCTCTGCCTAGAACATAAATGTGATGCTAGAAGAGGGGCAGCCATATTGTGAATACTGGGAGACAAGCAATGCTAAGGAGGGCTGAGTGGAAACATGGAAGGATCCAGGCTCTCGGGACATCTCCCTGCTGACTCTGGGCTACCTGTCTCCAGGCTTCTTGTTGCAAGAGAAAAGCAAGTCCTCCAATTGATTTAAGCCAACACGCGGAGGCTGTTGTCGCCTACGGCTGTTTGAACTTTCTGATACAGAATTTATTACCCGGGAGCAAAATGGTACAAGAAACAGGACCCAAATGGGAAATTGGTGGAGAAGAAAAGATGATGCCCTGGTACATGGCTGGAAATCTTGTGTCTTGAGGAGTGGCAGCAACATGGTGAAACCATCATCTACCGTCCCTTGGAAATGCTACTTGCCAAATTAGTGATACTGGGGAACATAGAGGAAAAACTCAGAGCACTGGCATCTGCTGGGTCCTTCATGACACACAAAAGGGAGAAACACTCACATGATTGCAGGTGCCTACAACTCATTTAAGAAGGTGACGACCCTCAGGCGCTGACCCTGCACCTGCACAACCCTGAGAGTGATGCCCCCTTAAATTCTACGTGCTAGGGGCCTCCAGGCCTCACACTAGTCCCAGCCCCACCCTGCTGCAAGCAGAGGAGAAAGGAAGGAAAGGCGGCCCTTCTATAAAAAGTCCTCTGCCAAGACAAGATGATCAGGAGTCCCATAATTCGAAGCCTTTCATGGCTGAAAAGGCTGATTTCTTCTCTATCCCAACGCAAAGCATTACTAAACATTAGCCATAGAATGACAGCCTTAGCCAGGATAAAACTGGTGCCCCGCCAGCCATAAGGGGCAAGCTTGTTGGGAAAAAATGGGATTATAGGTATCGCCTTGGGAGTGGGGGGGGGCGGTGAGAAAGCACAGATATAAGAGACAAGATTCTTCAGGCTTACAAAACCACATCCAGACAAAATGTTTAAATACAGTTGTTCACTCATGGGACTCTGGAAGGAAATAAAACAGAAGCCCACCACTTTTTTTTTTTCTATTTGTGCTTCCTGTTTTCTTCCTTAATACATATGCGGCTCATGTTTTGCCTTCAGGGAGCCAAATAGAGTTAATAGACACGACCACAATATCTGCCAAGTCATATCAGGGCGATGTCTACACCTGGCGAGCTTTAGAGAATCCGCTTCGTCCGTCGGAAAGCTTGGGGAAGCACACCGCTGTCAGAGCCGCTCCGCTATGGCTACCTGCAGCCCAGAGTCAGTGCTTCTTTTGTTTTGCTTTGTCTTAGCCCTCGTTTTCACATACCGCCGCACTGTCGCCAGGAAGGGCCTGCATCCATCCAGAGCTCACGCCGTATCCCATGTAGAGGAAGCACCGGGACCCTTGGGGACCCTGGAGATTTCCACACTCACACACACAGGAGAGAATTTAGTAGTGGTGAGGATGCTAACCTCAAGAACAGACCAAATAATTCGGGCATCCTATACCGGCCTCTCCTTTATTGATGCACGGTTCAAAATTCATGCCCTCACGCAATTTATTGTAAACAAACACAAGTTTCAGGGAAGTTGCAAATATAGTATGATTTTTTTTTTTTTTTTTTTTTTTTTTTTTTTTTTTTTACTGAACCATCTGAGAGTTGTTAACCAGATGCCCCTAGATTCCTGGCTACTTTAGCGGTATTTTCCTCCAAACAAGGACATAACCTACATAACCACAAGACAACTACCAAAACTAGGAAATTAATACTGATAGATGAGTATCATCCATCCTCAGGCTCCAACAAAATTTTTCCAAGTGTCCCAGTAATGTTTTTTTGTGACAAAAGCTTTCCCCACCCCCCCAAAACCTCAAAAACCACACACTGCACAGAGTTCTGATGTTTCTTCAGCCTCCTTCTGTATGAAATGGTTCTTCAGTCTCCCCTTGACTTTTCATGACCTTGGCACTTCTGAGGACTACAGGCCGGTTATTCTGCAAAATGTCACTCTGTTTGAGTTTGTCTGGTGTTTGCTCATGAGTAGAGTCAGGTTTGCATTTTTGGTGAGAATTACTGGTCATATTAACTGTGATCACTTGATCAAGATGGGGCCTGCCAGACTTTTCCACTGTAGAGCTACTCTTTTCATCTTTGTATTTTTTTAATGTTTATTTATTTTTGAAAGAGAGAGAGACAGAGCACAAGCAGGGGAGGGGCAGGGGGGGAGGGGGACACAGAATCCGAAGCCGCTCCAGGCTCTGAGCCCAATACGGGGCTCGAACCCATGAACCGTGAGATCATGACCTGAGCCAAAGTCAGACACTTAACCGATTGAGCCACCCAGGCACCCCTCATCTTCGTATTTAATAAGTATTCAGAGGGAATGTAATCGAAACTATGCAAATATCCCATTCCTCAAGAATCTCTTCAGGGTATTTATTTGTATATACGTGGACTCGTTATTTTCCATTTTATTCTTGGGTTATAATCCCCTAGTATCATCTTCATTTATTTTGATGCTCAAATTATGTCCAGTTTGGCCAGAGGGCATGGGGTGGGGAGCATTCAAGGTGAATTCTGGGTCCTTTTGTCCCACAATTCTCTGAACACATCCTTGCTTTCCAGGCCCAACTTGTTCTAGCCCCATCTTGTACTGTTTCTGCTTGCATTCATCAGTGGCTCCCAACAGCCCTGGTTCCTCTCAGTATAAAGTAGTATTTAGAAGCCAAGAACTGGACTCTGGGTGTGTTTACCGCTGCTGGGGTGTCACTGTTCCCAGGGTCTCTCAGTAGCAGAGCTAGAAGATACACGTACGAATGCATATGTACACACACACTTGTACATTGGTATTTCTCTATTTATACATATTGAAAACTTTGAGTTCACAGTAGTACCTCTGGTTTTACTCTGATACCACAGGTTCCCTTCCAGTTTTCTCCCTTTCCTCAACGGTAACCCCCATCCTCGACAGTAAGAAACTGAGCTTGTTAGGAGGGACACCACAGAAGAGACACTGCAGCTCCCCCATCATGGATGCCTACCTACCTCACTCACCTAATGTCTAAGTTGTTCAAGAAGGGAAGGGATGGGAAAAGAAACAGGAGAAAGACTTCCAATGAATTTTTGAGGAAAATGTAATGTGAAAGAAAGCCTGGCCTGCAGCAGCTTGTGACTATTAATTCCTAAAATGATTTTTGAGCCCCCAAATTTGTACCCACAGGATGAGCAAAGCCTCCAATCCAATACCTACCTCAAAGATGCCATAGATAATAAAGGACCAGGGAAGAACTCAGGGTTGAGGAGAAGAGAGGGCTGGGCTTCTGGATCATGGGCATGTGATTAGCCTGGGCATGTGATTCCTGCAGGGTCAGAGTTCTCACTCCACACA
Source organism: Lynx rufus (assembly GCF_022079265.1). Lineage (NCBI taxonomy): Eukaryota > Metazoa > Chordata > Mammalia > Carnivora > Felidae > Lynx > Lynx rufus. The sequence continues at coordinate 16,438,396 of NW_025814840.1, forward strand.
GCCTGCACACCCAGTAGCTCTGGTCTACACCACTGCACTAAGTGTGAGTAGAGCCCCTCTGTGTCCAGCCTGACTCGCTATAGTCTCTCCACTATGGCAACAGAGCTATCCTTTAAAATGTGTATCAGATTATGTCCTCTTCTGCTGAAAACCCTGAGATGGCTTCCCATCTTAATCAGAAAGGTCGTAACATCCTATTATTCACCGACCTATATGATTTGTCCCCACTTTCCTCCCTGTCCTCACCTCCTACAGCCCTCCCCCCCGAGTCTCTCCCACACAGGCCTCCCAGCAGCTTCTCAGATGCTCAGCATGCTGGCTGTTTCCTCTGCCTGGAAAATCCCTCCCCAGAATCCAGACTGCTGGCCTACTCCTTTAATTCGGGTCTCTGCTCAACTGTCACCTTATCAGTAAGGCCTTCCCTAACCCAACAATCTAAAATAGAAATACACACACACACACACACACACACACACACACACACACCACTCCTGTGCCCTGAGGCTGGGTTTTCTTCTTAGCACTTAATATCACTCACATATTATATAATTATTGTTCCTTTATTTGTCTGCTGTCATCCATCTCCAGGTATAATCATATAGGCTCCATGACTGTAACTGGCTGAATCCCTCAAAAAGATATGCTGAAGTCCTAACCCCGGGATCTGTGAGGATGACCTCACGTGGAAACAAGGTCTTTGCACCTGTAATTAGTTAAGTTACTTACTAGATCAGGGTGGGCCCTAAATCCAATGATTGGCATCCTGATAAGAAGAGGAAAGGATACACAAAGACACGCAGATACACAGGGAAGAAGGCCATGTGGTAACAGAGACAGAGATTAAAGTGGTGTCTACAAGGCAAAGAAAGAATGCCAAGGATTGTCTGCAACCACCAGGAACCAGGACAAGGCAGGGAGAGGTTCTACCTGGAGCCTTCAGAGAGAGCACGGCCATCCTGACACCTTGATTTCAGATTTCCAGCCTCCACAACTGTGAGAGAGCACATTTCTGTTTGTGCTGATTTAAGGCAACTCTAGGAAACTAGTGTAACTGTATGTTATCACCATGGTATCTCTAACTGCTGCAAATAGTGCCTGGTACATACGAGGCACCAAAAAAATAATCACTGCATGAAGAGGTGAACTGCTCTGTCATTGGTTGATATCATTAACTTATCCAGGGCTGGGACACCTGGGTGGCTCAGTTGGTTAAGCGTCTGACTTTGGCTCAGGTCATGATCTCACCGTTCGTGAGTTCAAGCCTCGCATGGGGCTCTGTGCTGACGTCTCAGAGCCTGGAGCCTGCTTCAGATTCTGTGTCTCCCTCTCTCTCTGCCCCTCCCCCACTCACACTGTCTGTCTGTCTGTCTGTCTCTCTCTCTCACAAGTAAATAAACATTAAAAAAAATTTTTTTTAATTTATCCAGGGCCACTGCCAGCCTATGTGGTGCCTACATCTTCCATTTGTGCAAAACAGAAGGAGGTGCCCTTCTTCAAGACATGCCACTTCTTTTTGTTGAAAAGTTTCCATATCATCTTGACTTTATCAGGACAAGACCTACTACACGTAAGTGTAATATGATTAATTATTAAAATATACATGATGAGGGTAATGAACACTCAGTGTGACTGGTATTCCATGAGATGTGGGGCTCTTGCTCAGTGCACAGCCTGTGCAGCCATTCACAGCGGCTCTGATCTAGTCAATCACACTTCTTTCAGTTACTTAGGGAGGAAGTAGGATTCAGAGAGAAGATATAGGGCAAAATAACAAGAAGCCACACCCTCTCTTCTCCAGTCACTAACTGGGAGACAACGTAAACATGGGATAACCTGAGAACAATATTAAAGCAATAAACTGTGTGATTAAATACATGATACATATTGGAAAATAAATACACAGGTAGACCAGAATGAAAGGATCAGATGATGGCATCATCGCACCATGGTCAGAAGAAGGAAAAACTACTATTCATCAGTGTCTGCCATGTGCCAGACAAACCTGACCCCACTTAAGTTACACAGAGCTCAACAGGCTAAAGGCTTCTAACACCGGCACCAGTGTTCTCGCCAGCGAAAAGCAGTAAGGCTTAGCAACTTGCCCCAAATCACATAGCTCAGTAAGTAGCAACACTGAGATATGAATCTGGATCCAACCGGCTACAATGCCTGCCCTTGTCATGCATCATGCTGCCATCTTTGAGCAAGTTTAAAGGAAATTATAGGCATGCAAATTCAGTGAAATGGGAGTTTCTCCAAATTAGGTATACACAACTTTCAGTTCTAAATAAGAATCATAGCACATGCCTAGGCTTTTCTGTGTACTAATCGTCTTCATATACTATACGTAAATTCGGAAATTAGTTTTCATCTGATAGCCAGTGTAAAGCCAGGCCGGTCATTTGCAAGGGGAGTGGGTTCACAGCATGACTTCATACACACCATGGTAAGTAATAAAATTTGAGAACAAGTTGTGGCATTTTCTGCCAGTTGGTTCATTCAAAACCACTCTGGTCCCGCCAAACACATTTTCCTCCACGGTAGAGAGTTATAGTGAAAGACGACAACTCCCACATCCCCTTGTCATTAAGGTTCTGTCTGTGGTTGACCTGCCCTGCTGTCACACCCACGTGAGACCAGGAAGCCATGATGGGTATCCTGAAGCAGCAGCCAGGGGCTCTTCCAGAAGCATGGTCAGAGGCGTCTAGCGTTTCTGAAGCTGCTTGGGCATAATATCCTCTGTCCAGTGCCTAGCTCTGCAAGGTTCAAGCAGTGGAGGGCAGTCGCACCTTCCACTGCCCCAGTTGCATGGTGAGGTTGGACATTTCTCCTGGCTATTTCACTTCTGGGTGTAAAGCATCCACGTTTGGTTCTCTGGACCTCATAGAAATTTTACAGCAAATTAACATCGTCCAAGCAATCTTTCTTAATGAGCCGGAAAACACTGTGTTGCCTGCATCTAAGAAAATGTACCTGTATTTAAAATCCTTCCACTTACATTCTTGGATAAATGAAGAGAGAATAGCTCTGGATATAGTCAGGAATTACTGTAGGCATAGAAAACTACCATGCCCAGGGTGCCTGGGTGGTTCTGTTGGTTGAGCATCCTACCCTTGATTTCTGCTCAGGTCCTGATCTCACAGTTTGGGTTCGAGCCTGGTGTTGGGCTCTAGGCTGACAGCACAGAGCCTGCTTGAGATTCTCCCTCTCTCTCTCTGCCCCTCCCCTGCCTGCATGCTCTCTGTCTCTCTCAAAATAAATACATAAACTTCAAAAAAAAAAAGAAGAAGAAAATCACCATCTCCTTGTCTGGAGTCACCACCTCCATGCCCTCCAACTCTTACTCCAAGAGACCAGCAATAAAATCCAAGAGCCCTTTTTTTTTTTTAATTTTTAAAATTTAAATCCAAGTTAGTTAACATATAGTGTAATAATGGTTTCAGGAGTAGAATTTAGTGATTCATTGCTTACATATAATACCCGGTGCTCACCGCAACAAGTGCCCTCCTTAATGCCCGTCACTCATTTAGCCCACCCCTCGCCCACGTCCCCTCCAGCAGCCCTGTTTGTTCTCTGTATTCAACAGTCTCTTATGGTTTGCCTCCCTCTCTGTTTTTGTCTTATTTTTCCTTCCAAGAACTCTTTTCAAATGAACTGAATAAACTCATCTGGCACGCACGATCTTCCATTTTTTCGGAAGTGCCTCTCTGCAAGTGTCTGTGTATAAGCCATGGACTCTGTTCTTCAGAAAGGAACAGAAGGATGTGGCTGCAGAGGAAAAGAATGGATCACAAAGTCATAATTCTTTACCCGGTCATTTTACCGGGTGACCTTGGGCAAGTTATTTAGCAAACTACTGCCTCCCAGGAACCCCCCTCGTCTTATTTCAGGAGGACATAAATGCAAGGCCTTCTAATATGGAAGCACGTAGGTCAATTACATGTATTATTTGTAGCTCTCTCTCACTTATCTGACTGCATCCCACCAGTGCTTGAGATAAGACTCGTCTCCAGTAGACCAGCAGCATTATTTTTCCCTGATCGGGGAATGTGTGCCGGCCTGCCTGTGGACAAAATAAACGCGAGCTAGCATTTTTCGGAGCTTCGGTGTTAGCTGCTAATAACCATCTCCTGCTGCAGGGCAAGGAAGAAGATTAAGCCATAGTCCCTGATGAAAACAGACACGAAAGGCAGCAGGGGCAAGAGAAAGTTAAATCCCAGACACAGGCTGGACTTTTTGAAAGAATGCATCTTAAGTTAATGCCGTAATGAATAAAATCATTTTATTCTCAATACATGGCTTCAGAAGCTTTTACTCTGGGAACGAGATCTTTATTCTGGAGACAACTAAAATCACTTATACATTCCTTGTATAAATCATGAAGATCCAATAAATCTAGTCTTATATAGACTGTGTCTATTTGGGGAAGCAGGAGAGGAGTAGGAAGTATAAAATAACACAGAATGGGAAGTCTCTACATTTGGCCACTGTAGGCAAACCTATTTGGTACAAAAAGTACTTCTGTATTGGAAATTACTGGAACATATGACAAACTCAACAGAAAACAATAATCAAATGTTCATGCTTAGATGCTAAAAATACACTGGGGTGATTGTGATTTTTTTATCTCTAATTTCAGCACTAATGATGATGATTATTAAAATACATGTGTAAAGAAATCAAACCTCAGGCTTTGATAGGGAAGGGAGCGAAGCTCTAAACAAATACATATTGCTGTTCAGGGTAATTCCATCCTCAAAATTAATCAGACCATCCAAAACCAGATGCAGCATTTTAATTAGGTAAAACTAACAGCCACGCCGAATAACAAGAGGAAAGGCATAGATCAAGTGATAGACAAGATCCTCATATAGGGTTCGATTTTTCCAAAGTTGTATCATTACTGATGAGAGTCAAGGAGGTCAATGCAAGAAACCCGGAAGCAGGTCATAGGCCACGTCTCCCCAAAGCAGTGGTTCTCCAAATGTGGCCCCCAGACCAGCAACGTCAACATTTCCTGGGAATTTCTTAGAGACACACATTCTCAGGCCTTACACTTATGGAATCTGAAGCACTAAGGGCCCAACAATCTGTGTCTAACAAGCCCACCAGGTGATTCTAACACACAGTACAGTCAGAACCACTGCCAAAGGCATAAAGTAAAATTCTATCCTTTTCCTGACTCCTTGGAAGTAGTCTGAAAATCCACAGGACACAAGCAGTTTGTGGCTGAACGGTGGGGAAAATTCCCACTGCTTAGCCAGTGTTAGGAGAATTTTCTGGTAATATTTGTCACCTGGTTCTTCCATCTGCTCTAGTTATTTATTGATATGGAACAGTCGGCAACTATTTCCAACTTGTTGACTTTCAACATCAGTTCCAAATTACATTTTGTTTTGCCATGTTCCATTTACTCCAAAACTTTCCGTGGTGAAGGAGTGAAAGGCCAGGTTTTTCTCCCTTTTTCCTTCCTCACCATTGCGTTAAAGAAAATCTGTGTTCGGTCAAAATGTCCTTTACCCTGCCCAGCATAGACGCCGACCCTTCCTGGCCAACCATGCCTTGTCTTCTGGACAATCTGTCCAGCTGGGAGACTGAAATTTCCCCTCAACACGAAAACATCGGAAAAACAAGAAAATGCAAATCTTTCTTTCTTTAAAGTCAGTGTGTGTGCGTGTTGTGTGTGTGTGTGTGTGTGGTTTTTTTTTAGATCCTAAGAACATAGACAGATACATGGTTAGATTATCACATGTGATTGTAAGCAATTTTTATTATTACCATTATTTCATTTGCTGCGGGTCGAAGTCATGACTGACCTAAATTGAGTATATATAGCTTCAACCTTTTCTCTGCTCATGCTTCTGTGTATATTCCATACTGCTTTAATTCACTTGATGGCATCTTGCTATTTTATCTAATGTGTATGTGTATTTCTCCATGATTCTATTATAAGTTCCTGGAGGGCAACAACCACACCTCCTACTTCTCATGAAGTAGAAAACTGTTGTACAGAGATTCAAAAGACATTCGCTGTATGTATTTAATAGAGTGTCCCCTCTGCCCCTTGTCCCAGGAACAAGCTGCTAAAATTCTACTTTGGTGGTTTACCCCTTGAAACAAATCATCTCTGATTTTAGGAAAAATGTAAAGCAATAAATAAAACACCCCTGGCTTAACGTAACCCTAAAGAAGTAACTTAAAGATAAAGCTCTATCCATTCCCAAGATCAGGTGTGAGGTACATGGGGTGTCACGATGCACCAGGGGCCTAGTTACACCAGGACGTGGTGATCAGCTTCCAATCAGCCACATAGCTTTGCTTCCAAACACTGACAGCAGCCCAACAGGCAGCAGACTCTACAACAAATGGCTGCAAACATGTCACCGCAAGGAAGTTTTTCAAATGTTACAAATAGGCTGAAGGTTGTCGCAGAAAGAGGAAAGGAAGGGACAATTTAGTCAGCACTGTATAAATGAAAGAAATATACTGGCCTTGTTCCATAAATGGTAACTGAAATACTATTCGGACCAGTTACTTACCAGGGGAAAATAAAACAACCTGCCACTGTACCCCAGAGAGGAGAAAAATAAGGACAAAAGACAAAAAAGCTCCATTCGTTCCAAAGAAAAGGCAGAGTGACAAAGAAACCATAGCAGGGTTGACTATTGATCTGAGATCTCTCGCTAGTCCGGTGGAAGCATGCCCGAGTCAGTTCACCGAGGTCTGGCTGCAATAGCTCCTTGACTCCATTGCAAGTGCTCTGCCCCACATCCTCCGTCTGAGGAAAGTCCACTCAGCCTTCAAGATTTACCTCCAGTGTCACTTCCTCTCTGAAGTCTCTTGCAAAATGCTGCCCGGTAAAATCAGTCACCTCCCTGCCTCCCTGCTCCCACTGCTCTCCTGGGGTAGCGCTGTGGTTCTGGGTCCCCCCCCCCAGTCGGTGATGCCAGAAGGGTGCAGAGCACTGCTCAATCCCCTCCGTTTCACCCACAGGACCTAACAGAAGGCCTGGCACCTCGCAAGGCAGTGCTCTAAACATCTACTGAGTTGTGCGAAGGGATAATAAACAGTACTTCAGTTCCCTGGGGTGGGAACTTTATTTGATGTGTCTTGCAGGTATGATATGTACAAGACGACCCAGGACAGGACACTATGCTGGTGCTTCCCATACCACGGTCTTCAATCCCTCGCATCAATCCTATGAGGAAAGCGGTGCTCAGGGGGATAAGGAAACCAGGACACCGAGATCCCAACCAAGTCTTATTTTGCACCCCTGTTCTATTGCATGGTACATGTGTCCTGGACCAGTGACATAACCTCTAAGTGAGCCTTGAAGTCCTCCTCTACGAAACTGGGATGATTACGTTTTAGTGCTTTGGCCTACTTTCTACAAGGGCATCGGGAAAACAAATGAAATCCCACCACGTATTGAAGAAGGGAGAACAGTAAAGAAGATAACCTAAAATGGAAAAAAATGTGCACTGAACATATTTTTTTACTAAATGTTTCAGAAACGGCACCTAATGTGCCTCTCCTGAAGGGACAGCTCCCAATAGAAGCTATACCTTAGACGTAGAGCTGCCTCTAAGAAGACACAGCTTTCAAATGGGCAGATTTTGACGCCAATTATTTTAAACACTGTATCACTCTTGTAAAACTCTGCCCTGGCCCCCACACCGAGGGAAAATGCAGAGAATTTTTGGTGACTGCATCCACAATGTCATGCTCATGACCATTCCCTAAATGTTTCCCATCTAACTAGACCCCAGATCACACCACACAGGTAACCGCATGAAAAATGACAGCTGTTAACAGGCACTGTTGTCAAAATCGAAACACCATAGGAAGTGGGAATATGTTAGGTAGAAAAGCTGCCGTGAGCCTGTACCGGACGATACCAGTGGTCACATGACAACACTTCAGCATGTATGATGCCAGAGGAACTCCAGAAAACAAATGATTACTGAGTTGCTAAGATGAGCCACGAACCATTTCATGTTTTAGGCAAGGGACGTGTATTTTAGCAGAATCACCACATTGTGCCAAATGGACTTGGAGGCAGAGGTATATGATAAGACACGACTGAATGGGTAAAGAACGGCTCTCAGGCTACTGCAACCGCCTAGGCACAGGACGATGGTGCTCAGAGAATATAAAAGACGGACATCTTCCCAGTCGTGTTATGAGACTGGTATAATCTTGATACCAAGTTTGGAAAAACTTAGTATGAGGATATAAAATTACAGTTAATTTCACTTATTAACATAATGCAAAAATGCTTTAAAAATTAGCAAAACTCCAGGAGTGCCTGGCTGGCTCAGTTGGTGGAACATATGACTCTTGTTCTTGGGGCTGTGAGTTCGAGCCCCCATGCTAGGGGTGGAGATTAGTGAAAATAATAATAATAATAATAATAATACAAAAAAATTTGTAAGACCCCAACACAGTATAAAAAGTAATAGAGTTTATCCCAGGAAAGTTAACAAAAATTTAATTTTAAAAACCTTATTAATTTGGGTTTATAACATATATAGAAGTAAAAGAATAGTAATAGCAATATGCAGTATAAATAATAAATAAATATATATATATATATCATGTTGTATAATATTGTTTGAATTAAGAGTGTTAAAGTTGCAGAGTGTAAACCCTAGAGCAACCCATGGAGGAAACAAAACAAAGTGCGATAGTGATAATCTAAGGGAAGAGATCAAATGGAATACTGAAAAATACTCAATTCTAATGGAAAACAGAAAAAGAATAAAAAAGAAAAAATACACATGGGAAAAATAGAAAACAATAGCATGACAGTAGACTTATGCTCAAACATATTAATAACTATACTAAATATAAATGAATTAAAGATTCCCATTAAAGGAGGAAATTATCAGTCTGGATAAAGAAGCAAGATCAAACGCTAGTATGTTTCCAGGAGACCCACTTGAACCGTAAAGACATAGGTTAAAATGAATGAAAAAAAGATACATCATGCTAACGCTAGTCATAAAAAAGCTGAAGTAACTATATTCCTACCAGACAGACCTCAGGAAAAAAAAAAGTATTATAAGTAAAGAGGAATAGTTCATAATAATAAAGTGGGTACGTAAACAATCCTAAATGTATATGCTTCTGATAGAGGATGAAAATACTTGAAGTATCAAAGTACTTAAATAATGAAGCACTGAAATATATAATTTGATAGAACTGAGAAGAGAAACAGACATAGCCAACATACTCGTTAGAGATTCCAACAAACTTCTCTCAATAACTGATAGGTCAAGTAGACATTAAATCAGTAAGGATAATGATTTGAACACTATCAACCAGAATCACTTAATCAACATTTATAGAACACTATACCCAATAATTGAAGAATTTACATTCTTCTCATGTGCACATAGAACTGTAGATAAACTATATGTTGGTCCATAAAGTAAGTCTCAAAAATTTCGAAGAAGATTAAATCATACCAGGAATGTTTTTGAAACACAACAAAATTAAATTAGAAAGTAGTAACATAAAGATATCTGGGAAATACTCAAACACTTGGAAAGTAAGCAATCTATGTCCAAGTAACTCACAGAGCAAGAATAAATTGCAAGGAAAATTAGAAATTTGAATGATAATGAAGACTTAATAAATTTGTGGGCCTGACTGAAGTCATGCTTAGAGGGAAATTTATAGTTTTAGAATAGAAGATTTAAAATCATTGATGTAAGTGTCAACCTTATGAAGGTAAAAAAGAAGGGCAAATAAAACCCAAAGTAACTAGAAATAAGGAATAATAAAGCTAGGAATGGAAATCAATGAGATATAAAATGGAGAAACAGTAGAGAAAATTAATAAAAGCAAAAAATTGGTTTTTTTTATTTTTTTTAATGTTTATTTATTATTGAGACACAGAGAGAGACAGAGCATGAGCAGGGGAGGGGCAGAGAGAGAGGGAGACACAAAATCTGAAGCAGGCTTCAGGCTCTGAGCTGTCAGCACAGAGCCCGACGCAGGGCTCGAACTCACAAACTGCGAGATCATGACCTGAGCCGAAGTCAGACGCTTAACCAACTGAGCCACCCGGGCGCCCCCCAAAAATTGGTTTTTTATAAGATCAGTAAAACTGTTAAAACTCTAGACTGATAGAGCATAAATTAAAGCAAACACAAGTTACCAGGTATGCCATCAAGGAAAAAAAAAAAAAGAGTAGACACATTACTATAGATCCTAGAGATATTAAAAGAATAATAAGGATAGGGGCGCCTGGGTGGCGCAGTCGGTTAAGCGTCCGACTTCAACCAGGTCACGATCTCGCGGTCCATGAGTTCGAGCCCCGCGTCAGGCTCTGGGCTGATGGCTCGGAGCCTGGAGCCTGTTTCCCATTCTGTGTCTCCCTCTCTCTCTGCCCCTCCCCTGTTCATGCTCTGTCTCTCTCTGTCCCAAAAATAAATAAACGTTGAAAAAAAAAATTAAAAAAAAAAAAAAAGAATAATAAGGATATATTATGAACATCTTTTTATGCCAACAAATTCAACAGTTTAGATGAAATAGAAAAGTTCCTCAAAGGTGCAAATTATCAAAATTATATATACACATATATCTATTAAAGAAAGTGAATTTATAATTTAAAGCATTCTTTCAAGAACTCCAAAGTCAAGTGACTTTACTCTTAAATATTATCAAACATTTAAGGAAGAAAAAAATACCACTTTTACACATACTTTCGGAAAATTTCAGGAGAAAGGAATGCATCTCAAATAATTTTATGAGGGCAGCATAACAGTGATCTAACGCTCATTATTAATGTAGTCAAATAGTAAGCAAACCATATCCAGCAATTTGTAAAAAGTATAATATTTCATGATCAACTATGGTTTAGGCAGGAAAAAAGTGTTATTTAACATTTGAAAATCATCAGTGTAATTAACCACATTAACATAATAAAGGAAGAAAACAGATGAAATGGACTTCATCAAAATTAGAAACTTTAACTCATCAAAAGACACATTATGAAAATGAGCAGGAGAAAATTCCTGATGCAGTCAGCGGGTGCCTCTGTGTGCAAGGGAAGATGGCTGAGCAGATGCCCAACTCAGTGCTGTTCCTGTGTCTGGGTAACATCTGTCAATCACTCATCACAAGAGCAGTTTTGAGAAAACTTGTAACTGATCAAAACATTTAAAATAATTGGAGGGTAGACAGCGCAACAACATCCACGCATGAAACAGAAAACCCTCCCGATTATCAAGGGCAGAATTGCATGAAGGAGCATGGTACTCCCATGAATCGCATTGTCCAGGTGGGTTACCAAGAAGACTTTGCCACATTAGATTATACACTATGTATGGATGAAAGCAATCTGAGAGATTTGACTAGAAAAAGTAAACAAACTAAAACCTGTAAAGCTAAAATTGAACCACTTGGGAGCTATTATCCAAGAAAGCAACTTATTATTGGAGATCCCTACCTATTATGGGAGTGACTCCGGCCTCGGGATATCTCCCAGCAGCGTGGAAGGTGCTGCAGGGCCTGCTTAGAGGAGGTTCAATGACACTGCATCCATTCCTGGCTGCAGCCATCGGGGCTAGTCCCTACAGCCTCGGCATCTCTCAGTCAATGTGTCAAAGTGCGGTAACATTCCATAGTTCGAGGCCACTGCTGTTTCTTTGGTTGACTTGCTCCTTCTTAACTTAAAAAATAATTATAGACGAAAATCAGTTGTTGTGTTTGGCAGAAGAATGAATGAAGAGTTTTGATTCACATGGTTTATGGGGTAAAGGGTCCTTAGGTTAGTTGAACCTACCACTTTCCTCCAGTTACAAAAATTATGGAACAAACAAAATAGAACAGGATGAAATAAGCATTACTTTCAGACCCAGATCAAAATCCGAGCCCACTGAGGCTTGTAAGTCATCTGCCCTACCTCTTTCCTAAGTGTGGACGGCTTGATGAGGATAAAAACCCCCTGTTCTCCCACACTGCCTCCTTATACCAGAGCCCTTCACCATCCACAGGAGCGCACAACCTAGATGAAAGTGTTAATTTACACACGCTCATCATACACACTTGCGTACTTAAAAGAAAAGAAGGGCGCCTGGGTGGCTCAGTCAGCTAAGCGTTGGACTTCGGCTGAGGTCACAATCTCGTGTTTAGGGAGTTCGGGCCCCATGTCAGGCTCTGTGCTAACAGCTCAGAGCCTGGGGCCTGCTTCAGATTCTATGTCTCTCTCTCCGTCTCTACCCCTCCCCCGCTCACACTCTGTTTCTCTCTCTCTCAAAAATAAACATTAAAAAAATTTTTAAAGAAAACAGAAAAATATTTATGGAATTAATCTTAAGCATCTTTAATACTTCCTATGTTTTGTTTATTTAGTTTATTTTATAATGAAGTAGGCTTATTTGCTCCCATTTGAACCACTTTCTCCCTGGAAATTTAATCTGATCGAGAAAGACACTTACACGCTGGTTTATCTCACGGTCAGTGTGCAAAACGTGTCATTTTCTTATGTGCATGTGCAACCCAAATGTCAAAAATAAATTAGCTTAGGAGGGAAGAAAGTAATTACAAAGTTAGAAAAAGCTCTTTTATGTTGGAATACTTAAATATTGATATGTTAATGAGCATTCATCAGTGCTTAATTTACAGGCAAATATAGGTCATTTCTGTGCACTGTGAGATAATTAATCTAAAACTCACATAGATACATGTCAGAAAAGATTGTTTTCAAAATAAACCGGAGAAATTATGAAAATACAGATTTTTTTTTAAAAAAGCAACGAACAAGAAAGCTCTCCAAATAGGAGAAAATATCCGTAGTAAATATACCTGGCAAAAGACTTGATTGCAAAATACTTAATAGGTCCTCTACAACTTAATAGCTGCAAGAGAACCCAACAAAAAACTGGCCAAAATATTTGAACAGGAACTTCACAAAGAAAAATATGTGAATGGATGGGGCACCTGGGTGGCTCAGTCGGTTACGCATCTGACTTCAGCCGAGATCATGATCTTCACGGTCTGTGGGTTTGAGCCCCACGTCGGGCTCTGTGCTGTCAGCTCAGAGCCTGGAGCCTGCTCAGGATTCTGTGTCTCCCTCTCTCTCTCTCTGCCCCTCACCTGCTCATGCTCTTTCTCTCAAAAATGAATAAACATTAAAAACAGTTTTTTTAAAAAAAATATGTGAATGGTTAATACACACATGAAAAAAATCCTTAACCATTAGTTACCAGTACATAGCCATTAAAATGGCTAAAACAAACAGGACAGACAACACTTAATGTTGATAATGATATAGGACACTCTACAACAGTGTTCGAAGGATATAAAATGGTACAATTTCAGAAGTTTCTCATAAAGTTGAATGTATGCTTACACTACAACCCAGTAATTACACTTTCGGTATTAACCCAAAGTAAAATGAAAACACAGAAAGACTTATGACAAGAATGTTCATAGAAGCTTAAGTCATATTAGTCAAAAACTAGAAATAACCCCAATGTCCATTAGCAGGAAAGGGAATAAACAAATTGTAGTGCATTTATATAATGAAATACTACTTAGTAATAAAAATGAAATAAACTACTGACACCACAACACCACGGATGAATGTCAACCACATGCTGAATAAAAGGTGACAGACAGAAAAGAATGTATACAGTACCATTCCATTTTTCTAGAGTTTCTAGAATAGGCAATATTCACCTATAGTGACAGAAATGAGACTGATATTTGTCTGACCAGAGACTGGGAGGCGTTAACTACAAAGGATACTTTGGGTGGGGGAGACTCTATAGCTTTACAGGGTGTAAATTATATGGATATATACATTTCTCAAAACTCATCAAACCGCACACTTCAGATTTGTGCATTTCACTGCGTGTAGATTATATATAAAGCAAAATTACACATAATATATATTTATAATTATATATACATATTATATAATATATATGTTAATCATTTGCTTACATAAAGCAAAATTTTAATTATGGCTTTAATTCACCATTTCAGTATGTTAAATGAAATACATATATAAAGGAATTAAAGAAAATAGCCTTAATCATTTTTTTAATGTTTATTTATTTTTGAGAGAGAGACAGACAGACAGACAGAGCATGAGTGGGGAACAGGCAGAGAGAAAGGGAGACACAGAATTCAAAGCAGGCTCCAGGCTCTGAGCTGTCAGCACAGAATCTGACGCAGGGCTTGAACTCACGAACTGGGAGATCATGACCTGAGTCAGACCTCAACCAACTGAGCCACCCAGGCACCTCAACAGCCTTAATCTAATAGCGTCTCTATCATAATTACAAACATCACACGTAATAGTCTAACCTTAGAATTCTAACTTCTAACATCAGATAAAACACAAGGACATTAGGTATCACTGCATCTATACAAAATAAGACAAGTGAGGGAATCAATGAGAAGAATAAAGAATGGAAAGAAAAGAACAAAATGCTATTACCTACAAAGGATATGATTCCTCCATAGAAAATCAAAGAGAATCTATAAAAAACCAAAACAATTCCAGCAAAGTTGCTGGAAACAAGATCATATGAAACACAGTGTAAAACAACAAACACTGATGAGAGGGGGAGTTTTCTGTTTTTTAATTAAAAAAAAAATTTTTAAGTAGGCTCCACACCCAATGTGGGGCTTGAACTCATGACCTGAAAGAGTCGCACGCTCTACTGAGTCAGCCAAATGCCCCTGGTTTTGTTTTGTTTCGTTTTAGTTAGCATTTGTGATAGAAAAAAAAAAAATCTGAACTGTACATAGGATAAATTTAATAACAACAACCAAACTGTATAAATAAGGAACACTATAATTGTAGTCGTGAAATGTTCATGAATGGGAAGGTCAATAATATACATCTGGCCCTCCTCTCAAACACTTAATATATAAGTTCAATGCAATCCAATTAAAATCTGACAAGTTGATCCTAAAGGGCCATGAATAACAATGACAACTCTGAAGACAAAGGACGATTAGTCCTGTATGGGCAGAGATGGAGGGGGCCGAGAGGTGGAGGGAGTTATGTCCTACCACATACCAAAACGTACAATAAATCATAAAGCCATAGCAATTAAACAGTGTGGTGTTAGTGAAGGGAAGGACAAACAGATCAACCGAATAGTATAATGACCTATAAGTAGACGCAGGCACACACAAGCGGCACACACATCAATGGAGATCATGATGCCACTGAGTATTCAAACGTAAAAAGGCAAGATTAGGTCCCTACTTCATGCCAAACACAACAATAAATCCCACATGTAAATAAAAAATTATATTTAAAAAAAAGTAAAGGCATAGAGCAAAACTTTAAAAATCGGAAGAAAATAGGGAAGATACTGACACAAATTGGCAAGAACTTCTTAAACAAGAAATGGGATGGGGCGCCTGGGTGGCTCAGTCGGTTAACAGTCTGACTTCGGCTCAGGTCATGATCTCACGGTTCGTGAGTTTAAGGCCCGTGTCAGGCCCTGTGCTGACATCTCAGAGCCCAGAGCCTGCTTCAGACTGTGTGTCTCCCTCTCTCTCTGCCCCTTCCTTGCTCACACTCTGTCTCTCTGTCTCTCTCTCTCTCAAAAATAAATAAACATTTTTTAAAAAATAAAAAAAAAGAAATAGGAAGAATGAACAATAAAGGAAAAGTTAGAGTCATCTAATTTAAAATTTAAAACTCTGTATGACAGAGACACAGAGGGGGACAAAAACAAAACAAAACAGACCATCCACAGTGTAGGATACGGGGCATTAGTGGATTTGTCATTTTTTCTTCATTTAAAAAAACTGAAAAAATTAAAACAGAGGTTGATGTGAACCAAAGGCGGTAACATTTGGACACAAATGGGTGCCCGCTACACATGTGAAATCTCTATGGACGAGACAGAGGTTCACAGTTTCCCGTTCTCCCTCCGCATCCTGACTGACCCCGGAGCCTCCCTGGGGGGCCCCAAGCCATGTCATGGCCTCCAGATCTGTGAGTCACAAACTACCTTTTCAATGGCAGTTGCCTCCCAAATCTGTTGCCCTGACCCCAACTCAACTTTTCTATTAATGCACTCTATTTTAAGACTGTGGAAGGCCAGGTTTCCCCGAGCCAGCGGACAGGGAAAGGCAGCTGAGAGATGCCATGTGAGCGTCCCCGCCCTTTAGCTTCCAGAAGGCTTCAGAGGAGCTGTCAAACAGATGGTGGGGGCTGAATGCACCACACTTAATCCCTCTCTTTGTCACGGGAGGAAATGTGACATAGCTTCAGCTATTAAAAAAAATTAAGAATGCTGAACACAACACCCAAAGGAAAAGAATAAAAAACACATTCAGTGTGGAGAGAGAACGTGCTCGCAGGTGGAATTATCAGTAAATAGGAGATTCGTCTGAAATCACCAGGATATAGTGTCGTTCTTAAACCTTTTTTTTATTATGGTAAAGTGTGTAGCATAAAATGGACCATTTTGCCCATTTCCAAGTGTACAGTTCAGTGGCATTAAGTACATTTACGGTGTTGTGCAACCATCACCCCCATCTGTCCCCAAACTTTTCATCTTCCCAAATCGAAATTCTGCCCCATTAAACACGAACTCCTTATTGCCCCCTCTCCAGCCCCTGGGAACTGCCATTCTACCTCCTGTCTGTATGAATTTGACTATTCTAGTATGTCATAAAAGTGGAATTGTACAGAGTGTCATTTTTAAGGAGTTCCACATACTCCATGTTATTGTTTAAAAAATAAAAAAAGCACAATTGATGTGGCTTCTTCTCTCCTTGGCTTTTGCTTTGTGAAGGTGGACTGATTTGTGCCTGATGAACGCTGTATAGACAATGCCCTATTCTGTGTACCCTTTGTACCAAATTTCATGGGGACTTTGTGGAAAAAGAACTTGCCCTTGCTATGTTGCAGCTCACCCAAGATCAGAGCCATCAGAGGTACAGCTATCACCCCGTGTGCAGAGTTAAAATATGCCTGGTTTGTATTAAAGCTCTGTACCATTAAGAGCAACCCATACAATGTAATGGTACTCCTTAAAAATTCTATGAGAGGAAATCAAATTTTTAGCAAAGCAGTCCCTAAGCAAATTCTGGAGTCTAGGAGAAACAATTTCTCATAACAACAGTTCCGAAAACCAAAAGCACTTGAATAATAAATATGGAACAAGCCACAGCTCCCTTTAGCATTAGCCAATTTCAGTCTTGTGAACACAACCTGAATTATGGACGATGTGTAATATACTCTTCTAAAAAGGTTTCAGGGAGGTAATTTTCAGAAGGCGCTCCCGGTAACATCTTCTAGTATAACCCCTGCTTGCTTTACAGACTTACTAAGGGCAGTAGACGGGAAGAAAGACGGACGAAAGAGGTAAAACGACACAGAATGAAACAGGTTTGTGTGTGGTGAGAGAATCTCCAGGCAGAGCACTAGAAATCCAGTGCTGTAGCTCTATCACCTCCTCCGTGTGCTCAGCCACGCCCTTCACCTCGAAGGGCCTCCATACCCTCACCTGTAAAGCAGGGAAGGGTGCCCCTTAAGATTTCAGAGACAGGTGACCTTTCTACCTAAAAGGGAAACTCACCACTCCTGCACCAACACATTGCCTACCATTCTTTAACAAGCAGGGACTTGTGACGTTTTACCACACGAACAACGATTTGCAAATGGTACCTTACATACAAAATGGTTTT
The DNA here is from genome assembly GCF_022079265.1 of Lynx rufus. Taxonomy (NCBI): domain Eukaryota; kingdom Metazoa; phylum Chordata; class Mammalia; order Carnivora; family Felidae; genus Lynx; species Lynx rufus. The sequence continues at coordinate 16,456,075 of NW_025814840.1, forward strand.
GCTCTCTGGCTTTGGGTTCACATCTGCCTCTTTCTTCCCCTCAATTTGGTATGTTTCTCTGTACTTGCAAATATTCCCAAGCGTTGCCCAGGTTTCCGCCCCACTCTTGATGGCAGGTACCCCACACTCCAAACAAGGATGGCTTGTCCTGCCCAGGCACCCATGCCGTCCCACCTGGCACATGAGGACACAGAGCCTGAGAAAAGCAAAACAGCCACCACGGGCAGATCCAGAACTCTGAACCCTTGCAGACAACTCAGGTGCTTTCCAGCTGGAGCCTGGAGGCCTCTACTTACTGAAGTCCCCAAAATCCGCCAGCTGACAGTTCCTACTTCTGCAGGGAGAGTACTCAGGATACCAGGAACATGGCCCTGGGACTCTGAGAACCAGGGTGAAGACGGCTCTCATGTCCAGAAATATGGGGCTGCCCGGCCTCCCCAGAGGATTCCATACCGGGATGCAAGGCTACAGGGTTGCAGCAAGCTGGTCCTGGCTGGAGTTCTGTTTTCCAAACCACAACTCATCACACAGGCGGACCAGGGAAGAAGAGAACAATCTCAAGGCCCTGGAGTGAGCCGCCCAGGGTCAGGGTGCACAGCAGCTCAGTAGAGTTGGGGGAGTCGGGAGGACACTCTTCTCCAGGCTCCCTGGGCCAAGGGAAGGCTGCCTCTGTGTGGACCGTCACGTCCCCATGAGAGAGACTTCTGGGTTTCTCTCATCTCCTTCTTCCGCTGGGGATCTGCTCTTGCTGCCACTTGCCTCACCTGTTCGAGCACCCACGCCTTCCCCATCCATGGCCACCTCCCACGTGCCTGGGAGTGGAGGGCCGGCACACCTAGCCTCTGCAGGTGCTTTTCTCTAGGTGCTCCTAGACCCATCTCCGTCCACTCTCAGACCTCATCCGTTGCCACAGTTCCTCTCCTTTTTGGCAATATACTCTCCTATCCTGACAATATACAAAGGATGAAGACTGTAAAATCACCACCACGGGCCGATCACCCAGTTTATAAAGGAAAATTGTACCGAAACTGTTAAAGACCCTCAAATTACATTGTACACACTGCCTGCTCCAGAGGTGATGATTTTTAAGTGTTTATCGTTCCCATGCATGGATTTATCCTTTCCCTTGCTATGTATGTATCCTTAAAACATAGAATGTTGTTTTCCATGTTTTCAAGTAAATAGTTGGTATTGTACTATATGCATTCTTCTGGAACTTGCTTGTCTCGCCGAGATTATGTATATGAGATCTGTCCACATTGATATGCATAGCTATAGCCCACTCACTTTCACCACTGTCTAGCATTTGGTCATGTATGTAAGTCACTTATTCATGAAAGAAATACTCCAACTATAGAGCAAGAAGTAGTCCACCTTTACATATAACGGATCCCCAAATGAAAATGGAACAGATGACAGTTGTCAAGCCCTGATTTGTTTTCCCTACTCCTGATTTGATATCCATGATTAATTTAAATGCTGACGAAATTCAATTATGTTCATTTCTAGAGAGATTACTTCCACATAATCCCATGTTTTAAATAATAGCAATAGGTATTTCTATTACCACACAGAAACACCAGAGTAATGGCCAGGTCCCAACTAGCTGATCCTGTAGATTTAATGGCATAACTCCTAACAGACACATTTGAGAGAGAAGCTTGGTGAGAAGGATTACATATCCAGCTAAAGATGCACCAGGACTCAGATAGTCTACAGAACTCTTTACATGAATGGAGCAAATCCATCTGTCAATGAATGCAATAACTGAGTCTGGCACCTTATGTTCATCTTTCCATCATCAAATGGAAAAGAAACAGTGAACCCTAGATAATCTCCTCGGTGCCAGAGAGAACTTGGGTTGGCAAGTGACGAAAAGGAGGTACTAAGAAAAATGGGGAAAATGGCAGCCACGGGAGAAGCCAACACTTTGAAGAAACGGTTGGTCCATCTGTCTTCAAGAGTTGCTTCAAGAAGGAACCAGCTGTCTGAGTCTGGGGAAAGTCGAATGAGAACTTGCATTTAAAATAAGATCGTATTCGAAAGCAGACAGGTCTGTTCTGTTTTGCTTGTTTCCAAATCACGACCGAAGTCTTCATCCTGTTTTATTGGCTTCTCGGGCTGAGTGCTGGGTATTTTAGATCATTTTGCGAAATTTAGCTGAGAGGAATAAATTGCCAAAAAAAAAAAAAAAACTTGAGAAATCTATATTATTTGTATTCCATAAGACACATGTCTGGAAATAATACACGCAAACTTGGACGGACCCAACTGCCATATTTAGCGCCTGGAGAAGAAAGAGAAAGAAAGAAAAGGACATTTTGGTTGTCTTCGTGTTTGTATTCTTTTCTTGAAAACTCAGACACACCTTTCCTTTACGAAGGTTCTTTCCTTGACAACTAATGTCACCTGGAACCTTAAGCTCACAGAAACCACCCAAGGATTTTGAAGGCTAACCACAAGTCAACTATAAAGAGGGAGTCTTGCCAGTGTTGTTTGATGACAGAAATCACCGTGAGGGGACTGCTCATTGCGCTGAAGGAGTAATAGTCCTTTGACATTACTGTCTTGCTTCCTCTGATTTCACACAAGATCCCTACAGTTCCTGCCCCTGCTCTTTCCTCCACCTTACACACCGCCGCCTCAGACTGGGTCAGAAAGAGAAGTCCTCAGAGACTCATTCATTTGTATATCAACTTAAGAAAGATCCAGAAAATGGTGAAACAGCCCACATACCAGACCAGCCACATGCAGTAGCATGAGAAGGCACTCGTTCAGGTTTTGAAAGAAGGGAGCCTAGAAAAATCCTGTCTTCAGCTGTTTCTCTTTCCCGCCAGCTTGCTCTGGACAGGCTGTATCAGGCTTGGGTATTTGGCCTCCATTTTCAGACAAACAAAAATTATACCAGGAGACTGCAGACATGTACTCTCCTTCCCTCGGTTTTGTCTCAAAAGTTCAAAGTGTTAAAAATATAAACTATGATTCAGCTTTTAAAACTTCTGTGCTCCTGTCATAATAATGGTGGGCCAGACGTGAGGGGGCAAGAGAGAAAATCCAATTAATCCTACCCCCGTGGGCAAACAACCTTATCAGACATTTTCCTTCAGCCCCAGCAGAAGTTTTGCATGAAAGATCCCACCTGTCAGTTTTTCGTTTGATTCAGCACAAAATCTCTGAGGCAGCGTTTTTACTTTAACTCGGAGGTAAGTTTTATTAAAAATGCCTGTTACAGCCAGCTGGTGTCAAACCGTTGGTTTGCTAACTAGGCATCAATGGAAGAGCCTGCAATTCTCTCTGTTTGATGAAGATGAGAGCTTCAAACTATTAATGCCACCCCTAAAGCTGGTCTGCCATGGGCCAGGTGAGCCACAGGAGGCGGGGGATTCGGAGAGAGATGGGGGGGAGCCTCCCTTTCACTTCCCTCTCCAGTCACAGATTTGTGTCTTAAGTGCACTCTTTCCCCCATCCTGCACTGGTTGCTTTTGTAAAACTGGATCACGCAAAGACACATCCCAGAATCACATTCCGGTTTTCCTGATATCATATTTGTGACATTAGCATAACATATGCTATCAAACACCAACAACGTACGTGTCAGACAAAAACGCCCCAGAAAAGACTCAGGTTCTCCATGCCAGGAGGGTATTTGCACACAGCCGGACCATCGGACCCAGAGAACCCGTCAACCCAGACATCAGTGTGCTCAGTGGGTGGCGGGGGGAACGGTGGGTGTGAGACGCAGCTCCCCAACCCCAGAGGGCAGTGTATTCCTCACCTGTCGAAGCTCAGATGCTGAGCCCAGGGCTGTCCTTCCCCTGCCACCCGCCCTAGACCAGGGACCCTCAGAATGTTACACGTTAGGTCGCCTAGTGTTGTCATTTATTGGTCCAACCCTCCGCCTTTGGCATTCCTGAAGCTGTTTCATGACAGGAGGGCCAGGAGCTGGTATCAGCAACAGTTTCAGTCCCTGGGCTCGGACAGCGTGGTAAAGACCAGATGGATCTTAATGGAAGAGCATTAGATCCAGAGCCATTAACCTCAGATCCATGTTCTGGCTTTCCGTACACTTTTTCTTTTAATGTATATTTATTTATTTTGAGAGACAGAGACAGCAGGAGCCAGGCAGCAGCAGCAGAGAGAGGGGGACACAGAGTCCCAAGCAGGCTCCGTGCTGTCAGTGCAGAGCCTGATGTGGGGTTCATACCCATGAACTGTGAGATCATGATCTAAGCTGAAATCAAGAGTTGGATGCTTAGCCGACTGAGCCATGCAGGTGCCCCACCACATACTCTTCTTTTTAACAAGTGTGAGCCTTGCTTTCCTCTCCTTACAGTGCAGGTGTTAATAGTGGGCATCTCGTCTGCTGAAGGCATCTGATGTTTTTGACTAGACACTTTGAGAGCAAGCTTCCCCAAACACCCGATGCCCTCTGGTTTGGGTTCATATTTCCTCTGTAGTAAGAACACCCTCCTATTTCTGGTGTTCTCAGGTGAAGCCTGTGGAATTCTGCAGTTCACAAGCAAAGTCACCAAATGTGAACTTGTCACATTTCCTGCGAACTGGCGCTCTTCCTCTATCCTTCCCTCAGTCAGTGGTACCATCACTGACTGGAAGGCTAGAAAGTGGGACTCATCGTGCAGTCCTTACCCTGTCCGCTCCCAGGAATCCATCATACAGCCTGCTGATTGTCCTTCCCTGGTGTCCACACTTGCCTCTCTCCTGCCCCTAAGGCTTGCGTCCAGAGGGCGCTCTCTGCCTGCACCCTTGGCCGCTCTACCCTGCACACGGCTGCCGAGTGCTCTAAGTCCGAGGACGTGACCCCCTTAAAATCAGTAGTGGCTCTGCAAGGCCTCCAGCAGAAAGTTCCAGCTCTTTGGCTTGGCACTCCTCTTTCGGGACCCGGCCCCCGGCCCCCGGCCCCCGCATGCCTCCCCTCTGACCCACCCCGTATCTACTCACACCATGCTCACCATGGGCTCTGCGTGATGGCCCATGCTACCACTGACCTACAACGATGTGAGCTCCCCAGGGGCAGGGGGTACAGCGGGGATGTGGGGGTTTTTTGTTGTTGTTCGTTGTGCTGGTTCCTGAACCTAGCACGGTGTCTAGAGCAGAACCCTAATGAACACTTGAAAGAATGCATGAATGGTCACTCGAGACTCCGAGTAAGCAGCCTCTTGTCTTGGGAGCATCTCTTGGTTCCTCTTCTTAATCTCAACAACCAAATATGTAATCCTTCATTTGAGTGTCTCTTTCTGCCCCGTTGTCCTGCAGACACCTGTCTTACAGCATCTGCCGCTCAGCTCTGATTGCCCAGTTCGCTGCATATGCTGAGCACTATGTTAGAGGCCTCGTGAGAGAAGAACTGTCTTATGTTTGCTCTTGTGTTCTCTGTCTCTCCCTCTCCCTCTCTCCCCCTCTCTTTCTCCCCCTTACCTGGTTCTCTCTTCTCCTGCACATCTGATACAAGCAACCAGGTGGCGGGCCCTGTACCCCGTGTGTTATGAGCATCTCAGAAGGCAGGCCCATCGTTGGGCTCAGTGACAAATACATAATATGCTAGCCATACATTTTAGGCCGTTTCACACCCACACCGAGATAAGGAATCATTTTTCCTGGCTAACCCACGGGCCCGGCGTTACCAAGGACATGTGTAGACGCACCCCATCTGTTCAGTTCCATGGTGGAAATCTGATGGGGGACGATGACTCTGGCTTCCTCTCCCAGAAACATAAAATCACCTCACTGTGTAGACGACAAATAAGTACAACTTACAACATGCGGACACTATAATGAGATAGGACATGACAGACCACATTTCCCATTCAACGTGTTTGTTTGTTCGAGCGACGTCTGAAGGGTTTGTGCCAGAAGAGAGACAGACTGACCGCTGAGGGCAAGGGGAAACAGCTGCTCCAAGGTAAAGACCAGGAAAATCAAACACATTTTCTCTGTAAGATCCAAATCCGGTTCCACTCGAGTTCACCTCTCTCCGTTTCGTGGACAAATGGGGGGATTCTGGGGATCGCTCAGTTTGAGAGGGTGGGACCATCACCATGTGCTTATTTATCTGGTCCTTTCTCATGGTCCCAGGAGTATTTAGAGACCGTCTCTTTCCCAGCTGTCGGGACCCTAACTTACGAGCTCTGCAAATAAGTCAGCGGGAATAGTACATTCACCCAAAAGGCAGCAATTACAAATCCCTGTGCCAATATTTGCTCTGTCCCGCTGAATTGTATTTGTAGAACCTGAGAGAAGAGCAAAGTCTCCTGTGTCTGCTGTGGCCTGAGCTGGCAGTGGGAAGGAGAAGAAGGAGCCACGGGTGTGGGGGGCAGGCGCTGAGTCTCCACTGGCCCAGCATGTGACCTCCAGCTTCCTCAACATCTCAGTGAGACCTCATTTCAAAAACCACCCTGAAACTAAGATACCATAGAATTGAATTGGCTCTTCTCACTATTCTCACCCCAGGCACCTTTCCTCCCCGATGCTGCTGTGAGGACACAGTATTACCTGTCCACTGGACTCCCGAGTCCGGGCCTCCATGTCTAATTGCCTCCTTGATTCCCACCCGGATGCCCCTAATGCACCTCAAATCAACATGTCCCAAACCAGAACTAAGACCCACACCTGCCTATCCCTGGTCCCTTGTTCAGAAAACACTGGCCATCTAACCAGTTACACAAGGCAACAAGTTCAGGTCCTTCTTGGTGCCTCTCCTTACTCCTTCGCCCAACGCAAGAGATGCCCCCTTATCCACAGGGGTTCCTAGACCCCCGCTGGATGCCTGAAACCACAGATGGTCCCGAACCCAATATATACATACGTGTATGATAAAGTTTACTTATAAATTAGGCACAGTAACATGTGAACAATAACTAATAATAAAATAAGAACTATAACAATATACTGTAATAAAAGATTCGTGAATGCGGTCTCACTATCAAAATACCTTATTGTTCTGCACTCACTCTTCTTGTGATGATGTGAGGAGATAAAATGCCTACGTGATGGGATGAAGTGAGGTGAATGACGTAGCATTGTGACACAGCATTAGGCTACTACTGATCTTTTTTTTTTAATGTTTATTTATTTTTGAGAGAGAGTGACAAAGTGTGAGCAGGCTCCAGGCTCTGAGATGTCAGCACAGAGCCTGACGTGGGGCTCGAACTTCCCAACCAGGAGATCATGACCTGAGCTGAAGTCAGACACTTAACCAACTGAGCCACTCAGGCGCCCCCTGACCTTCTGATGATAAGCCAGGAAGAGGATCTTCTGCTTCTGGTTGACCACAGGTAACTGGAAACCATGGAAAGCTAACCATGGATAAGGGGTAGACTACTGTACAACTCCTGGAACCATCAACATTTCCCCCACTAGTCTCTCCAGAATCCACATTATTTCTCTCCATCCCAGCTGACTTCACCCTCTCCCCAACTGCCCCCTGACCCACCACTAACAGCCCCCCACCACAGGTCTTCCCAGGAACCCCTGCCTCTCCAGTCTCCTCACGGCAGCCCCTGTGGTCTTTGAAAAGCACAGATCTGGTCATGTCACCGTCTACAGAAAATCTGTGAGAACCTTCACGTACTCCTGGTGGGGGTGCGAATCAGAATGGCCACATTAGAGAACTGCTCAGCACAATCCATTAAAGCTAGACATACATATGTGTATCTGAGGTCCCAGAAATCCCACTGTTAGGAAAACACCCAATGGAAAGGGTAAACAGAATCACCAAGTAGTTCATGGTAGGATATTCTAAACAGCAAAACACAGGAAACTATCCAAATGTCCGTCAACATCACAACTGATAAATAAATTATGTTATGTTCACACAGTACACTATTGCTACAAGCAGCAAATGGAGGGGTCTCATGTTGTTGAGTGAAGGAAGTTGAACAAAAAATACAATTGTAAACTTTACATTTATGTAAAGTTCAGAAATGGTCAAAACTGATCAATGGTCTTACAAGTTATAAAAGGGGGTTCCTTTGGGAACTTGGGAACTGGTTTACTGGTGGCTGGGAAGGGATCCAGAGAAGCTTCTGGAGTGTTAATGATGTTCTGTCTATCGAGCTGGGTGCTGGTCACATGATGAGTTTGCTGTGAAAAGTCATAAGCTGACCCACCCGGGCACTGTTCTGTATGCACCTGCTTGAACTAAGTGTTTGTTTCCCTTCCAAATGCTTATGCTGAAATTCTACCCCCCCGATATGATGGCATTAGGAGGTCAGGACATTAAGATTAGATGAGAGCATGAGGCTGTAGCCTCGGGAATGGAACTAGTGTCCTCGTAAGAGTCGAGAGAGCACTTGCTGAAGATACGCACGGACTTGACAGGAAGTCCGTCATCTACAAACAGAAAAAGGGCTCTCATCAGAACTCAACCATGCTGTCACCCTGATCTCATACTTCCAGCCTCAAGGACTGTGAGGAGTACATTTCTGTTGCTTATAAGCCACCCAGTCTGCAGCTTTTTGTTACAGCAGCCTGAATGCACTAAGGCAGCATGTAAAACTAAACAACACTGACAACTTACTTTTTTTTTTTAATTTTTTTTTTTCAACGTTTATTTATTTTTGGGACAGAGAGAGACAGAGCATGAACGGGGGAGGGGCAGAGAGAGAGGGAGACACAGAATCAGAAACAGGCTCCAGGCTCTGAGCCATCAACCCAGAGCCCGACGCGGGGCTCGAACTCACGGACCGCGAGATCGTGACCTGGCTGAAGTCGGACGCTTAACCGACTGCGCCACCCAGGCGCCCCAACACTGACAACTTTTGACCCCTCCTTACATAAAGATCAGAGTCCTAACTTGCTTCAAGAACCTCCTTGCTTTGGTTCCTGCCTACATTTTGAACCCAGGACACCCACTCCTTTCTCCCTGTCTCTGGGCTGCAGCTGTACTGGCCTCATGGATCTCTCTGTCCCGTGAAGCCACCAGCTCCCTCCGGCTTTGGGGTCTTTGCATAGGCTGCTTGCTCAGCCCCTCCCCTCACCTGTAACTTTCTGCATATCCTTCAAATCTCAACTCAAACCTCCCTTTCTTAAAGAGATCTCCCCTGGCCCCCAAACCACGGTGCACATGTTGCACTCTTGTACATCCCTTCGTGGCACTTGTCCCGGTTTACAGCTACATATTTGTGCCTTTGATCACTAGACTTAAGGTCCGTGCAGTCAGGGTGTGTATCTGTCTGTTCATTCTGTATCTGCAGCACCAAGCCCAGCACCCGCCTGCCAGTATATGCTCAATAAATATTTATGGGCTGAAAGAGTGAGCCAGCCTAAGGCCCAAGATGGCAGTGTCATTTCTTGGCATCAGACATCTCAAAAGACTAGCCCTTCCAACTTCTGAAGTTTCCTTCCTCATGTCTAATTCCTTTCTGCTGCAATTTGAGCTCATTTATGTTCATCTTGCCCTCAGCGAATATAAATTGAGATACTTACCACTGAATCTCCATTCTCCGTACACGTTTTCTGACATCTTTGAAGTTAGCTGTGAAGTCACTTTGGATTTTCATCTGTTCAGTCAAAATAAGCTGATCCATGCAGATTATGGGTTCCTATTCTCTAACACAGCTTTTGCTTGACTGTAAACTCAGCCGGGCAAACTTACGTGGAGGGAAAAACAGATCTGAACGTATATGTTTCACCAAGGATAGAGGACATTTGCATCACACGAGCTCACACAGCATACCTAAAATAATATTGATACCTATCATCCATTGAACACCAACTGGATGAAGATGAGACTCAGAGCACTCAAGTAACGCATGGCAAGTGACCCAGCTACAGGGATCCGGAGGTAGGACTAGAAAACAATCAGCCTAGCTTGAGCATCTTAACCTTTACTCGGTGAGAATACAGTAATGCTTACTATTTCGCCATCCACCAGTAAACGAGCTATATAAATACAACACTGTGGATCACTGTATCTTGACTTTTCTTTAAACAGTAATGGAGGTAAGTTGTAGTCCCAGAGGGCATCAAATTTAGCCATTAAATTCATGATGACCCACGAAGTAGAACATGATCTTATCCCCTTAGTGCTCTGAGCCATAACATAGCTTGTCCATAAGCTGGATCAGGAATACTGTAAATGAAAAAAGACATCTGGCACCACCCAATGAATCCTCCTCTGCCATCAAACCTGTTTTAGTCATCCACCAGAATGGCAGATGTTATAGATCTCTTTTGATTTTGATTTTATTTTAATTCCAGCACAGTGGTATATAAGTTTGAGATGTAGAATATAGTGATTCATCAATTCCATACATTACTTAGTGCTCATCAAGGTGAGTGTCACAGATCTCTTGACGAGGAAGGGCACTCTCATAGTAAACTAAATGCTCCCCTTCTCATTTTTAGTTCTTCACCCATAGGGGAGATTTCCTTGTGACTGTTGACTTTCCCTTTGATCATGTAGCCCCTAGTCTGCTCTCCCTCCAGAGTGGCCCTTTAGCTGGGTATAAAATTAGTACCTGTTCCATGGCCCCCACTGGCACTATTCTCCATCCAGATAGGACTCCCTAAGCTGTGGGTACAAGTACACTGGCCCCAATCCTCCAAGGCTTCACACTTCACCATTAACAATGGTGGGGGAGAGGGTGGGAAACAAAGGCAGGTGAGAGAGATAAAAGAAGTCCACACCCTAGCTCCTGAGGTAGCATCAGGCAGAAAAGAATCCCGGAGTCATGACTCACCAACAGCTACCTGTGTATTTCTGTTTGGCTTCAGAAACAACCTGTTAGGCCCCCTGAAAACCATAAGCCCTCTAAACGCTCATTTGCTGCACATAATTCTCAATTCTAGAATGCTGAAACCAGTACAGATGTTCAGGCACAAAGCTTTCAAACCCAGACAACAGCTGCTCTGGGTCAATAACACTCACACCATTTCTGCAAAAGGCATGGTTGCTTTTCATGACTGCTAGGACAGTTAAGTGTCACAACTATTGCTACATATAGTTAGGAACCTAAGATGCTAAAAGATTTACGAAGTGAAAAGAGGTCCTTCAGGGCATCCTGCAACACACCAGGTGTGGGGGGGTGCTCTCAGGGCAGCTGGAAACCAGTGATCCAGCCATTTACATATCTTCCAGTGTTCTTTGCTCTATTCTTTCTCCCCTTTGGTTCTCTTTATTTGTGGTCCCACCTCCAAAGCCAGACTATATTGGATACTCATGAACTGTCTAAGCCCTCCATCACAGACCTTAAGAGGAAGGCAAAGCCAAGCAGCACTTACTATTTGCAAAGAAGTGAAAAAAAATGAGCATGAAGTCCTCACCTTTGTGACTGGAGTGAAAACAGTTTAGTTACATCCAAAGAATATGCTTAGATGACAGACCCAGAGGAGCTAGAGAAGAATTAATGGGTTATCTCAGCTATTCTGCTTATTACCAACGAGAAAACAGTAAGGTCAAGACCATGAAATTGCCTAAGACCCCTCAAGTGGTCAGTTCCGTTGCAGTCTTGGTAGGCAGCTGTCACCTTGGTAGGCAGGCACTGGCTGTCACCAAACACACAGACATTCAGCCAGCGCCCCCAGGCTCCAGTACGGGAGTCTCAGGGTGGCCAACAATCGATGGCAGGTGGCCTTCAGTCACCAAGACCCACATCTGCCTGGTGGCTTGCTTCCGCACAGACTCAGCTGCAGCGACTTCTCTCATTACCACTAACAGCATCCTACACCACCTCCTCCAAACATTATTGCCATATGGCTGTGTCACAGCCTTAATGAAAATTCAGCTTGCCACCAGACAGGGCAGATTGATTTCTCTATCGGTGTTTATACCCAGGTATTAGACAAGTTTGAGGTCAAAGCGAGGCCAGAGAGAGCCAGTCTCCTGTGGTCACAGCAGAGGTTGCTTTGAATGGGCCCTGGGAGTGCTGGCACCTTAGATTCTGATAGAAACCATTTTAGGGCCTTCATTAGTATATAATTTAAAACAATATCCTTAGGGACACCTGGCTGGCTCAGTCAATGGAGCACGTGACTCTTGAGCTCAGGGTCATGAGTTCAAGCCCTGCGTTGGGTGTAGAGTTTACTTAAAAATTAAAAGTAAGAAAATAAAAAAATACCTAAAACTGTATTCTTAACAATTCAGATGGTTACTAAAGGGATGAACTGTGGTTTTTCTGAATTGGAGGGCTATGGGAAAAAAAAAGGTTTGGAGTGGGAGAGAGAAAACCAAGTGAGTTATTTACTATGTGAGTTATTCACTAAGTCTTTGGTGGGGCCCTAGAAAATGATACTCAAAGCATCATTTAAGATGCCCTCTTCCAGTTGTAGAAATTGGAATTTGGGCACTTCAATTACAGTTTCCCCACAGAGCCCTCCTGTGACATTCTTTTCCAGGAGTCCATATCCCATTTAGAGAGGATGTATGCCTTTTCCATTCTGGCTCTGCAGAAAAGATCTGATTGTGAGGTTGAACCAATTTTCCCTGACAGCTTGAATTTTATTATTTGAATTTTCCTTAATGGGTTTCCTAACATACTTTGGTAAAACTTGTCCTTATAATTCCAAACACCTTCAGTTCTGTTCCTTACATGGGCGCTCCACTGAATTCCATGAGTCTCTACCCCCTTTAGTTTTCAAACCGCTAATGACTGTTGCATAAGACCTGACCTAAGGGGCTGCAGAGAGACCAGGGTGGGACGCTGGGCAAGGACACCACAGGAAGGTGCTGAGACACCAGCCCTTGGACGGGCTCATCAGGCAAAGTTCAGCTTTGCTTCCAATCTGTAGCCCTATTGTAAGCTGCTAACCTGTTCTTGGATTTAAAATCATAATCAGGGGTGCCCAGATGGCTCAGTTGGTTAAGTGTCCAAGTCTTGATTTTGGCTCAGGTCATGATCTCACAGTTTATGAGATTGAGCCCCGTGTCAGGCTCTATGCTGACAGTGTGGAGCCTGCTTGGGATTCTCTCTCTCCCTCTCTCTCTGCCCCTCCTCTGCTCTCTTTCTCTCTCTCTCTCAATCCTAATCAGTAGCCATAGCAGATCATTCTTCCTGCTCTCTCTCTTCAGGCCCTGATGAGAAAGGACACCCAAATCCCAAATCTTTCCTGGTGACTTGATATTAGATAATGAGCTTTTGCTCCTAGGGGCTTCTTAAAATGGCAATTTACGGCAAGAGATCTGTTCAGGATCTGGAGTAGAGAGGGTACCTGTGGGACTGGGCTCTGGGTATGAAGTCCCTTCCACAGACACACGTGAAGGATGTCAGGGCCCCTCTACCAATCTTCTTCCTTAACCATCTCTATACGAAATAAACGGGAGCTCTTGAGGGACAGCCTGGAATGCATCTGTATATGTGGTACTGGGAAATTACATGTAACAAGAGATTATTTTAGAATGTAAAAGGAAATATTAAAACCGAAAGCACATGTCAAAACCAATTTCTCCAGTAATTGCTTATCTGGGGTACAAGGACCCTGCCTCAGAAATGTGCACTTATCTTGAAATATGCAGCAACCCCAACAATAGATTGTATATGGAAAACGAGTTGAGTAGATGAGTAATTTAACAAGAATTTTCTTCTACTGGTTTCCAAAGCATCGTCAAGATTGTGCTCCTGTCATCTGGATTGGTTTAAAATAAAACTCTGTTGGGTTTTTTTTTTCAAGAACAGATGGAAAGAGGGACACAAAGGCGAACAGTATGCAAACAACAGCAGAATTTCAAACAGTAGTGGGTAAAGAAATGGGAAATAAACACAAGTCTAGGAAACAGCTATAACTTCAGTCCTAGGAAGGTGTTTTCTGACCTATTACGTAGACGCTTTCAAGATGAACAATCTCCATCATTCCGTCTCCGGTCGACGCATCAGACCGTGGGCCTGTCAGGAGCCAGGGTCCTCAGGGCCCGACACATGGAACCACGAGACCAGAGCCAGACTTTCAGGAGCTTTTCATATAGTTAAATCAATAAAGGGAGCTGAGAGTAATAAGGAAGTGTTTTCAAGCAAATGGAGAGAAATAACCTTACAACAAGAACCCGTATGACACGTACATTTTTTTTCATTACGGGGATGAGAAATTGTTTTTAAAGAACGAAAGCAAGCCGATGTTAAAGGGAGTGAAATGCCTACATAACTCAATAGAGTAGATGATCAACTACCAAAGCGAAATTCTCATTTTTGAGACATCAGGATTGATCTGCCCAGACAATAACATCTGCATGTATGGCATCAATCAGGCTGTCTTCACAGTGCTGATCTGGGGTCCGGAGAAGGCTTCCCACACGCCACCCGCAGAGCTGCCCCACTATCCGGGGGCGGGGGGTGTGGGGGAGGGGGGCGGTGCTCGCGTGACACAATCCCACAGGAAAACCAGAGGAAGCCTGGGTTTCCCCTGTCGCAGTGCATCTATTTCAAACAATCAGTGGCTCTCCTTTCGTGTGGCAGGAGAAGAGGAAGGCAGCAAAGGGCATCCAGCAGGCACTGTGTGGGCCGAGGTGCCCCCGAGGGCCCCCGAGGAGATTCAGGATCGCTCACGCACCAGACACGTGCACCAGGCACACGCGCATCACACACACGCCCACACCACCCACATACACACGTGTGCCACACGTGCCACATACTGCACGTGCACACCATACACACGGCACACACATACCTGCACACACACGCACGCGTGCACACACCACACCACACACACACACACACACACGTGCCCACGGCACACACGCAAACGCACGCGCACACACATACACTTCACGTGTGTGCGCAGACGCCATACACACGTCGCACACGTGCACACACACCACGCGCATGCACCCGTGTTTACACACACTACACACGCACCATCCACATACACATATATACATACACATCACGTGCACATGCCACATACACACCACATGTCCCACACGCATGCACACGCATCGCATGCACGTACCCCACACCTGCATGTGTGCGTGCCGCATGCATGCATGTATACAGATCACATGCACATGCCACACACACATGTGCACACACACATGTACACACTCCACACACGTGCACACCGCACATGCGACCACCACCCCACATGCGCACCACACGCGTATACGACACACGTGTATACGACACACGTGCACACCACACGCATGTGTACCACACGCATGCACACACTGCATGCACACCACACATGTGCCCACCACACACGTATGCATGCATGCACCACACACTTCACCTCCTCTTCCAGCCCTATCTTCTCACTGCCTCTACTGTCTCTCTCTTGTTGCCACCTCTTGTCCGCACCCAGCCCGCGTGGACCTGCACCTGTGGGCTACCTCACAGGCACCAGGTGGGCCTGCGGCCGTCACTCAGGTTCGAAGATGAACGGAGTCCTACTCTCAGTACACTGGAGTGGGTCTGGAGAAAGCCGGTGTGGGCAGAGGAGACAGCCCGGTGAACATCAAGGTTGGGCCCCTCGAGACACCACTGACGCCATGACAAATGACATGCCAGGGTCCCCTCCCCTGTGCAGTGTCCAGACGCCCTGCTCTGTGGGAAGACAAAACTCCCCAGGGTCAATCCGGCGACATTAATAAGATGAAATTTAAATTAGCTATGAAGTAAAGATTCATTAAGACCGGGCTGGTTGTTAGGATACATGGAAGGTGGTCATGAATGATACAGAAATCTTGTAAAGAATTTTTCAAATGTTCTTTGTTCATAGAGTTGATATTTTTAAAAGCTGCCTTTTAGGGAGAAGGTGGCGTAGGAGGGACATCTTGTCCAACCCCACTAGCTATTAATACCAAAAGTCTTCGTGACTATGTCATAATTGGTACTTCTCGACTGAACGCTGTACTTGAGGCCGGGGGTGGGGGGGCGCAAAGGCTGACGGCAGGTGCAGATTCAGATTTCAAGTCCAGGAAGCCACACTGACTTGATTATTCAGAGCCAGCAAAGCTGGTTATCAACCTGGATGGTATTTGACCACACAAGAGCAGGGCTGGCCACGGTGGCACAGATGCGTTCCAGACATGTTGCTTAGGGTAAAGAGGTCAAATAGGTTCGGGCAACTGATACAGAAGAGGCTGGGAACTGGGGGGAGTGAGTCCCTGGAGAAAGGGTCTGGCATGAACCGTGTGAGGAACTGCATTCAGGGCAGGACAAATTAGGACTCAGGCTCCCCATCTTGAGCCTGGATGCCGCCCTGAGGGTGGAGACTTACAGAGCCCATGGCAAAGTTGAGCAGAGGCAGCCCTGAGGCAGAACGCAGGCTGCCTTTAGTCCTCACTCAACGGGACCCAGCCAGCACCACGGTAGGTGACATTCCTTGTTCAGGAGACGCAGCCATAGTTGGAAGTCTTGCCCGCTCCCTGTAGACACACAGTTGGACCCCCAAAGCAAGAGAAGTTGATAGAAAAACCATTCTATCAGACACATTCTATCAGACACAGCAAAAGATGGCTGGTTTAGGCACGGGGGGTTAGTGCAAGCACATGACCCCAGAAATAAGCCTATCTCAAATGTTACCCAAAAACAGGGAAGAAAAAGTGCCAGGCCACTTCTCATTGCCTCAGAGGTTGGGCCAGCACAAAAGTGCAAGAGTTAGGCAGATGTGGGCAGGTGGGGACCAACTCATCACCAAGGGAACACCAGCTTCATCACTTGCCAAGTGAGTCTTCAACTCCAAGAACAAAGCATTCAGAAATGAAACAAGAAAGCCGGAGCATCAGTAAGGAGACCACCAGGAGGAGGAAGGGGCGGCCCTGGTGAGCCAACCACATGTGCTATCATCCAACTGCTGTACAAATGTTGGCTACGGTCATTCAGTCTGGACGCAGGATGCTGTGCCCTTGTTACCTAAAAACAAACCTTATCGTCAAAAAGAAGAAAGATGGGGCACCTGGCGGCTTAGACGGTTTAGCATCTGACTCTTCATTTCGGCTCAGGTCGTGACCTCACGGTTCATGACTTTAAGCCTTGAGTCAGACTGTATGCTGACAGTGTGGAGCCGGCTTGGGATTCTCTCTCCCTCCTTCTCTGCTCTCCCACACACTCTCTCGCTCTCTCTCTCAAAATAAATAGATAAACTTCAAAAAAAAACCTGATTCATAAAAAAAAAAAAAGAAAAGGAAGAAAGAAACAAAATGTAAGAGATGAACTGCAATCACGTAGGTCTTGAAATACAGTCAGCCCCACCTCCCCGAAGCAGGAGCCTGTTAAGCACAACCTGGCAAGAGAAAGAGACCATCGACCACCAGAAATCAAAACGAAGTCTGAAGGTGAGGCTTACGCTGGACATGAAAAAGATGTGAAGGACACACTGAAACCAGACTCAAACCTTATGACAGACCCCGAGACTGTGGAATTGACCCCCGCGGCAGGCAGGTAAGCCTACAAAGGCTTCAGTTTGGGGTGGACCATCAGGCAATTCATCAGGCAAAGAGGGGAGATTAAAGCACCGTTGGCTAACCACAGTAGACAACCCCCCAACAGGAAGGGACCACCAGCCACAAATCATCTAGATTCAACAATAGTTGGCCCCTGAACAACACAAGGTGGAGGGGCATCAAGCCCCCGTGCAGTTGAAAACCCACGTGTAACTTTTCACTTTCCAAAAACTTCCTACTGTTGACTAGAAGCCTTACCAATAACACAGTCAACTAACACATGTTTTGTGTGTTATATGTATTCCATACTGTATTCTTATAATAAAGCTATATAAAATATTAAGAAAATCATAAGCCACCTGGGTGGCTCAGTCGGTTAAGTGCCAACTTCAGCTCAGGTCATGATCTCCAGGTTCGTGAGTTCAAGCCCCACATGGGGATCTGTGCTGACAGCTCAGAGTCAGAGCCTACTTCTGTATCTCCCTCCTTCTCTGCCCCTCCACCACTCAAGTGCGCGTGCTCTCTCTCTCTCTCTCTCTCTCTCAAAAATAAACATTAAAAATAAAAGAACTCTGAGGAGAAAATGACAACTAATCAGCAACACTCTACAAAGCAATTACAGCCCAATCCAAAGGGAACCCATGACTCTAGACTCTGAAGGAAGACAGCAAGGCTCTGGGCTCACTGCATCAATGGGAGAAGTCAGTTCTGAAGCTCCCCCTGAGGAGGCAGACCCAGCCCTCGCCTCACCCCCAACAGCCTGCCTCCCTAATAGCAGTAAGGAGAAAATTTCTGGATACACATCACAAAACGTGAGATTCAGGTTTATTCTCAGAAACTGGATTACTGGAGCAAAATTAAATCCACAGTATGCTAAAAATAACATAACTCTGAGAAAAATATTTATTCTTTGAAATATAATCCAAATCAATTTTTACTGATCATAAAGACCCACCAGGCATATCTTGGTTTATGGAGGAAAGACAATGGCATATTAAGCTGGGGGGGGGGGAGGCATTAATTGCCAATCTTTAAAATCAGAGTTTGTCCTAAACGAGTATGATAGCAAAAGTGAAAACATGTCCACCATTCTTGTTTTTCCTCTTTTTTGGTAGCCCTTTTGGTTGATGCCAATTTCCCCAGCTTCTAACATGCAATGAGTCCATGCTTCCACTGAGCAAGCTGGAGCTTTGTGGGGACTGAGGGAACCACAGCTGGCCAACACCCCCCTGGTCCAGCAGCGTTCGAACCATGGGTTCAGGGTAACATCAACAGATGGCTCAGGCCCTCAGAGTGGCAGGTCGCAGAAGACCAGCACAGGTTGGCCAACTGCTGAGCACAAGCCAGTTAGATCAGTTAGATACAGGGCAGCACCATTGCCTGGGAGATCATCAGGTGCATTATGGGGAAAAGAAGGAAAGATGGGTGTCTACAATTACAGTTTTCTGCCTAGCTGGTCTAAGAAAGGACTTTCTCCTTTTTTTTTTTAATTTTTTTAATGTTTATTTATTTTTGAGAGAGGGAAACAGAGAGTTCGTGCAGAGGAGGGGTAGAGAGAAAGGGAGATACAGAATCTGAAGCAGGCTCCAGGCTCCAAGCTGTCAGCACAGAGCCCCATGTGGGGTCAAACTCACAAACTGTGAGATCACGACCTGAGCTGAAGTCGGATACTCAACGGACTAAGCCACCCAGGCACCCCAGAAAGGACTTTCAAATCGCAATAGTGTATCAATGTTTTATTCCGACCATGACATTGGATGTCTATGGAGCCCCATGTATATTTCAGACTGGCTCTTGCCACTGGGAGGAGGAAGGATGGTCCTGCCCCTTTAGGGAAAACACCTTGGAGTCCCACCCTGGGAACAACGTTTCCACAGCAAAATGGTGGCCAGATGCTCAAAGCTCATCTTCTGTGCCTTCCCCACATTCCTTCTCTTCTTCCCACCCCCTCGCAGAAACACACCCGACCCAGACTCCCAGAATCTTTGGGCCTCCTACACCCACTGTTTACGGCTTGTGTAGTGCCCCCTAGAGGTGGTTCCTTTTCTAACTTTTTCCTATGTGAAAGTCAGCCTTGTGTTCAGCTTGTGAGAGGCCAGCTCTCCTCCAGAAACCAAGGACGAGAGAGCTTTTACCCAGGAAAAAATGGTGATGGCTGAGCAAGTTTGTCCTCAGGAACGAAGGCCACACCATTTCATCTCGAGATATTTATGAAGAGACTCTTAACACTGAAAATGTCCAGGCCTGTGGTTTACATCGTTCTTGTCAGGGGCACCTGGACCTTTTTCACTCCACGCTGGAAACACTAGCAATTCTGCTTCTGGGTTAAAAAGTGTCCATGAAGACGAGATATTCGCTCGTGCCCACATACCTTGCAGACAGATGCTCCTCTCAGGTCCAACCATCTGCTTCCTTGTCAATCACTCCCTCCCTCCCCCATTCATTCATTCCACCAAACTGATACCTGTGAGTAGTCTGTGAACATCCCAGACTATGTCTTCAAGGACCTCCCGTCAGGAATCCAACACTATCCCTTCCTCCTTCCGTTCAGGGAAGGGGCGGGGGAGGCAGTACATACCTCAGCCCTTGCCCTAATTATTACCGGCCCCATTCTAGTATCTCCCATGACTGGCTTCGAAAATATACAACTGCTGGCCCTTTCTAAAGGCCCCGGATTTGATTTCTCATTATTATCTTCTTCCCCGCTCTTGCAAAGGGAACAACATCAACAAAATGAAAATCTGATTAGGCTAATAGCTGCTGTGAGGATGCTTGGCGAGAGGCTGACCTAAGCCCAGCTGAGGGGCCGGGGACGTCCAGGAGCGCTGGCCTTGGAGCTCGGTGCTGCCCCATGTGACCATGGCACCCCTGAGAAGGAAGAGAGGGATGGAAAGGAAAATAAAAGGAGGAGAAAAGAGATGAGGAGGAGAAAATAAAAGGAGGAGAAAAGAGAAAAGAGGGAAAGAGGAATAAAAGGACAGGAAAAGGAGAAGGAGAAAAGAGGGAAAATGAAGGAAACAGGGCAGGGAAGTGGAATAGCAGAGAGGAGAGTGACGTTCTTTCGGGTGCCAGATGTTAATCAGGGCTCCTCTATGCTCGCCCGAGTCCCAGGCTATGTATACATGGCTTTTTTCAAAAGCAGAAGTAACTGTTTTTTATTCCTCTGGAGACGAGCGTCTTCTGAGGGTTTTTTCCCCCGTCTGCCAGCCAGTAAGCAGGAGCTTTAAAGTTCACTCAGTACCAAGACATGCTCACTGCAGAACAAATGGAATATTAACATTATGAGCACCAGCACGCTAAGGAGCAGGTGGGGGCTTTCCTCCCTCCCTTCCCCGTAGTGGGGCTTCCAGTGTTCATCTCACTTTCTAGAGATGGCCCTCACCCCAGAAATGACTCAAGGCTCAGTGGATTAAAAAGAGTGTGTCCTTGTATTAAGCCAAACACAGTGTTCTGAGTGTTTCCCGACCAGGGTCGCCAGTTCATCAGTTCACAATCATTTACAAGGACGTCACATTTTTTTTTCCTAAACAAATAGAAGTGTATGGAAAGATCCGTCCTCTGTATTGGCCCAGCAGGAGCCAAAAGCTGCTGACCGACGGGGAACACGACAATCCCATACGGGCCATGGGGCTCTGTGATGGATTCTCTTCTTGTCTTAAGGCTTGAAAATGATTCCTCCTGTCTTGCACACTCCAGAGGGTTTGCTAGCAGCCTAACTAATCAAAAGCATCTCTCTATCTGACGGGGACTCTCCCACAGCTAGAACAGGCGCTCACTGCTTCTCCTGCCTACCTTGCTCTTCCCTCTATTATTATTTTTTTAAACACAGTTCCAGCATCGAGCTGCGGGAGCCTTATACAAAGCAGCCCCAGCCATTCTGTGCTGCCTAATCTTATCTGAAGCAAAATAGGTATATCAGTCGAACATTAGACAATTACTTTCTTTAAACCTGTCTCACTCCCCATCACACGGAATGGCAGTGTGATAGCTGACCATACATATGAATAAGTAATGAAAGATGAAAAAGCGGATTTAAATAAAATATCCTTCATTACCGTGCTGAATTCTATCCACTGCTAAGAAGACAGCCATCTGGAGCATTACAGCAAGGTGGGTTTGGAGAAGGCACACGTACTCCATAATTTAATGCAGGACCCAAGATTTGAAGGCAGGCCGGGAGACTGGTGATATTATCAAAGAGGAGCGTGATTGTGTTGATTTATCTGTTATTTTCATTCTGAGTTTTACAGGAATAATGACCGGTTAACTCAAGTTGATAAATGATGTCTTAGAAATGCCATATTTCTTCTCAAGTTTGTCGCAGGAAGCTGTGCCCTCCTCAGGCACAGAGGATGCGCAGACAGTAAGCTTTGCCACAGCGCCCTCTTGTGTCCACAGAAGCACAATGACACTCTTCCCTAACGCCCTCCCTAAGAAACCCTATTATTACTTTAATTACAGATTAATTACACCCTTTCATCAAGGTTAGGAGAAGATTCCATACAAAGCATGACGGCTAGAGAGTAGAAGACATGCTTTGTGCTCTTTTCTTCTTATTGTGACATCATTTCTTTTCAATGCTCTTTCAATTTAGTGGTTGAGAACCGGGCTCTGGAATCAGACACTCAACGTTGAAGTCACCTTTCTCTGGCTTGCAGTCTGTCCTGAAGCGAGTTACCAATGCCTCTGTACCTACTTCCTAAGGTGCTGTAACAAGTAAAAGCAAAGCACTTTGAGGGGTGCCTGGGTGCCTCAGTTGGTTGAGCGTTTGACTCCTGATTTCGACTCAGCTCTTGGTCCCGGGGTCGTGGGATTGAGCTCCACCCCGGGTTCTGTGCCGAGTGTGGAGTCTGCTTGAGATTTTCCCCCCTCCCTCCCTCTGCCCCCTCTCCCAGTCACGCTCAATCTCTAAAAAATAAAATAAAATAATTAATTACTTTTAAAAAGGACTTTGAAAGTGCCTGGAACCTTAGAAAAACTGTTAGCTATTGGTTATTGTTGTCATTATTTATAAATAAATCCGCGAATTGTCACATTTGTGCTTGAAGTAACTTTGGAGATAATGAAGTCCGATGTCAGTTTACAGGCGAGAAACCTCCAGTTCACAGGAGCAAAGTGACCTGCCCCAGTTGCCTACCCATTTTATGGGAGAACTGCAATAAGAACTCAGTCTTCTGACTCTAGAAGGTCTGAGCCCTTGGCCTCCCTGCAGAATGGCTCCTTAAAAAGTGCTCCTTTGGCTCTGAGGTGCAGGGTGTGTATTGCTGGAGCAGGGCCCTGGGGGCACAGGGGACGCTGGAGGATCAGTACCGAGCCTCACTCAAATACCAGTTAGAAGTCTGGGCACCAGAGTAATGGGTAATCTCTGTCCACCTTTTATGAGGATAGTGTCCGGGTGACGAGACCTATAATCCAAGATGGAGAGAGAACAGGGCGATGTGCAGTACGGTCTACCTCGAAGTACTGGCTTCACGTATTTTCAGGAAGCTTAACATGACCGCACACACAAAAATTAAAGTCTGATGCTTGTAAATCTGTTTCCAGAGTACTAGATTCCCAACCCCCCACGTCTGCTAAGATCATATCTGACTCCAATGGCCAGGGTTCCAGAGAGCCTGGCACAAATGAGGAACGAAGAGGTATGTTGGCTCTGGAACTAACTTCTGCTCATTTTGTTCGTAAAGATACCATACCACAAAAGGAAAAATGTATGATTTCATTTATATGGGGTGCCCAGAGTAGGTAACTTCACAGAGACAGAGAACGGGACAGAGGTTGCCAGAGGTTGGGGACAGGGGAATGGGGAGCTGATGTTTAACATGCATGGCGAATACTGCCGAGGAGATAATGCCAATCGTGCAGACTGCTTAGTTCTTACATTTTTAATGTTTATCTTATTGGAGTAAAGATTACCATATCTTGGATTAAGACTCATAATACAACAAAGACCTAATGAAGTAACACAACCTCCCCTCGAGTGAACCTCTGGGATTTCTTAACCCCTTTTGGATTTCCTAAGAGCACCTAATGCCAATGTGGAAACAAACAGGTGTAAACACAGTTACGGGTCAATGTCTTTTGCAGTTTTGGGCAAACATGAAGGGTGACCATTAATGAAAGGTACTAGAAAACTTTCTTCCAAAGCAAAGTTGTGTGAAACTTCAGATTTCAAATATCAGCATATGGCAATCACCAGATGCACCCAGCCGGCATGTGTGTATGAAAAGACCAGAATCCAGGTGAGAAGGCCGGGTTGTTGACACAGCTCACCCCCTCACTAGCTGTAGGGACTTGGCAAAGAGCATGACTTCTGGGGCCTCGGCTTGCTCACCAAGCTCCTTGCTAGGTGAGGTCTAAAGGCTTTCAGGCCAAAAACTGGTCTTGAGTCTACCATGGCCATGGCGCAGGGTACTATCCACAGCTACATAACTGGAAAACTGCTGAAAAAGATCCCACTGTCCTAAAGTTACAGTATCGTGCACCAAAAAAACTAAATAAAACAAAAACAAAAAACAAAAAACCTTTCTTCTCTTTATGGAATAATCTGCAGAGTGGAAGACTGAATATAGGATTGCACATATCAAAACAAAAAGAAAGCAGGGCGCCTGGGTCACTCGGTCAGTTGAAGGTCTGACTTAGGCTCAGGTCATGATCTCACAGCTCATGGGTTCCAGCCCCACGTCGGGCTCTGTGCTGACAGCTCAGAGCCTGGAGCCTGCTTCGGATTCTGTGTCTCCCTCTCTCTCTGCCCCTCCTCCACTTGTGTTATCTCTCTCTCTCTCTCTCTCTCAATCTGTCTTGCTCAAAAATAAATTTAAAATTAATTTTAAATAAATTTTAAATTTTAAATAAATTTTAAATAAATTTAAATTAAAAAAAATTTTTTTAATATCTACAGTACAAGACATTGCAGCCCTTTGGCACGAACAGGCACAAAAGCAGATTTCCCCTATGCAAGAGCATGGGGTGTGGCTTTCTCTTTGGGGGTGCAGTGATTTCCTCAAGGAAAGGAAGAACTGAATCCCCTCTTTGATTCTGAGTTTCCTCCCATGGACTTCTGCTCCAGAGCACGTCCTTCCCTCCCCACCGAGCCTCCGGGGATTGGAAGTACGCTAGTCATCGGCGGCAGCCTCCTTCTATTCTCACAGAGAGTAGAAACAAGGGACTCATTACCCTACTTTCTTAAAAAGTTCAGGACAAAGAAACAAACGAACGAGTCTAAGGATTCCGGTATTAGAAAGAAGTTGTGATCCGTGTCTTGACAGCTTTATGAGTTTAATCTACACAAAGTGTCTGAAAGAAACCATATTGTCTTATTAAACGTAATGGTTCAAATTTATCTGAATTCGACAGGAAGCTATACTTTTGCAAAAAGAACGTTTTATAAACTATGTCAATCATAACTGAATTTTATTCTAACTGAATTTTTATTAGTCCAATATTTTTGTGTCAATGAAGCAGCAGGCACCGAGGAGACATCGTTATCAACTCCGTATGTGCCATTACTTGACGCTTATCTACAAGCTGATGAAGATGTGTTTGTCGTTTATTATCCCTTATCAAGATGGGGTGACCAACTCTGTCGTATGGAAACCGTAAGTGTCCTTTGGAGTCGGGCAATACTGGTTCAAATGCTGGCTTTGTCACTCATTTGCTGTGGGAACGTGGGCACATTTTACCTACACAGTTTCAGCAAACTGAATACATTAGTGTCTATCTTCAAGGAGGAGCAAAGAAAGTAATGTGTATAAAGTACTCCCAACTGGGCTTGGCACACAAGACGTCTCCAGTAAGTAAATGGCTTTTGCTGCCATCACTGTTCCACATTCCGAGTCATTTCGAGATGATCACATTCGTGTTATGACAATATTGCCAAACTAGATGCTTTTCCAAATGCAACAAAAACGTCCAAATGTTTCCTGGGTCATTGAAGTGGTTCAGACACATTTATTAGATCCTCTGTAAGAAAACAGGAATGAAAAAGTCCCTCTGGCTCTGCTACTATAACTTTAACTAAGGGTTGCCTGAATACCGCCCTCGAGTAATAAAATGTTACCAAGCAATCATACCCAAAACACTTGATTTGAAGACAAAAATGATGTCCAAAGATCAGAGAGGAAACAAATTCACCAAGCTTTTTTATAAGCAGGCTAATTTTTTTTTAAGATTTTATCTTTTAAAGTAATCTGTACTCCCAATGTGGGGCACAAACCCACAACCCCAGGATCAAGGGTCACATGCTCCACCGACTGAGCCAGCCAGGCGTCGCGGCAGGCTATTATCCTTGAAAGATATTCTTAAATAACAAAAATGAATAATCTGCTAAAACAATGGAACACTAATAGTCATTTCTTGAGGGGGCCTCTCTAGTGTTCAAGTACGAGACCATGAAGGAGTCTTCACAGTGGGAAGCAGTTGCCATGAGTGACAAAAGCACCAAGGATGCTTGGTTCAAAGGCAGAACTCCATCCCTGCTCTGTCTACTAACCACTGGTAGAGCTCTCCTCCCAGTTCTCTGGCTGTCAGAATCGTCCCACATACTATATTTACACTACAGGCTCATCTTGTAAGGTATCAGATGTGAATCAGAATGAAATCACGGTTGGGGCGCCTGGGTGGCTCCGTCGGTTAAGTGTCTGACTTCGGTTCAGGTCATGATCTCACAGTTCATGGGTTCAAGCCCTACGTCGGGCTCTGTGTTGACAGCTGGAGCGTGGAGCCTGCTTCGGATTCTGTGTCTCCCTCTCTCTCTGCCCCTCCCCTGCTTGTGCTTGCTCTCTCTCTCTCTCTCTCTCAAAAATAAATAAACATTTGAAAAAATTTAAAGCTAGTTGTTAAACCACGGGTAGCCTGTAATCAACTATGATGAGAGTATTTTGGCAGATATTGCAAACCGGTGGTCTTTTCATTTTGGGGGGGGAGAGCTGGTTATTAAACATTTACCAACACACCACTGGTTTGGGTTAATGTTATAAACATATGAAGTTTCCTAAGCCTACAGATGAGTGAACAAAAGTTCAGGGAAAAGGAATCTATTGTGAGGTGGTAAATGTCAATCAGATTTTTTTTTTAATATTTTTTTCAACATTTATTTATTTTGGGGACAGAGAGAGACAGAGCATGAACGGGGGAGGGGCAGAGACAGAGGGAGACACAGAATCGGAAACAGGCTCCAGGCTCTGAGCTGTCAGCCCAGAGCCCGACGCGGGGCTCGAACTCACGGACCGCGAGATCGTGACCTGGCTGAAGTCGGACGCTTAACCGACTGCGCCACCCAGGCGCCCCTCAATCAGATTCTTAAAGAAGCATTGTCTTCAGAGAGAATGACATAGGGTAGCACACAATCAGATATGCTAAATCAAAAGGTGAGAGAACATCCACTTTATGACCAGTGCAAGTAATATGAGAACATGCTACAAGACAAAAAATGGGAAAATAACACAAGCTACTGTGATCTTTTGTAACTTCTGTGCTCTGAATTTGATTTCTTTTAAGATTTTATTTTTTTAAGTAATCTCTACAACCAACATGGGGCTTGAATCTATGACTCCAAGGTCAAGAGTCACATGCTTTACACACTGAGCCCACCAGGAGCCCTGGTTTGAAGCTGATTTTGAGTGGCGTCATTAGGCTACATAATCATTAAAGATCTACCAAAATGTAAGAAAAGTTAAAAAAAAAAATAGGTAAATGCTACACAAGATATAAAAGCTGTTGTTGTGAAACCAGAGGGGAGAAATACAAAGAATAGTAGGGCTCTGATAACAACTCAGTGGGGATGCCTTCTCTGGGAAAGAAGCTTCCAAAGCAACAACAAAAAACTTGCCAAAAATAATGTCAGGAAGGGCTCTTAAAGAACCCAAAAATGTAAGAAGCATTCTACCTGAAGGACAATCTCATCGTGGATAACCAGTCTGCACCCTGAAGGATCTCGATTCAAACGGGGGCTTCCCCAGAGAGCCTGAATAAAATCCCTGTTGCCGATGTTGGGGTTTAGCATTTACATGTGCTGACATGAATAGGAACAGAAGAAATGCAGGAAAAAGATTGTTTTCACTAATATCATTAGAAGGTAAAAATGCCCTTCGGAAAATGTTGATGAGGTACAGACCATTTTCAGATGCTCAGTCCAAGAATGCCATCTGGATTTCTGCCAGACTCATCCTGAATCCTGCCGTCTGCCCTGTCACAGGAGCCGGACTTTGGTCCCACCAACCCTGCACCAAGCACAGGAGACTCCAGCATCTATGTCATATGGAAGGAAACTGTCTGTGACTGGAAAGATTTGCCCAAATCAAGGAATGAATGCATGGAAGATAAGGGGTAGAGAAATGACTCTCATTCAAGTCAAAATTTCAGTTTCCATAAGAACACATGAAGACAACAACAATGATCAATGAGAGGGATAGAAAATTCCTGGTAGTGTTAAATCTGAGTTTACTGTCCTTGGTGGGCAACAATGTAATGACTTTGAAGCAAAGACAGGAAGAATGTTGGCCCTTTCTCTTAATTTTTGTCCTGAGAATGTGAACTTTTCATATCTGCTTGACTCTTAGGAGGTTCTAAAGATGCCCCTACCTCTCTCTCTCTCTCTCTCTCTCTCTCTATCTCTCTCTCTCACACACACACACACACACACCATAGAGACATTACTCCCTCCAAAAAAATCTTTGATATATTATTATGTTGAGTGTGTCTTTGGCTTTGAGTACTATCCATTTTTCATTATAGAAAAATCAATCAGATGCAGAGTGCTTAAAGCTTTAGTAGCCTTATGGATTAATTTGTAATAAAATCTTAAACTATTTAAAACCAGTTTAGTTGGTAAACATGAATTATTCTGGAAGGGGGGGGAATCCACTACCTTTCTTAATGTAAGCACTTATATTTGGGTTCTCTAAGAATCTTTTCTGTCATCGTTTTTGATAATTTCTTAAAGACACCAGTGCATTTCACCCTTGATTTCCAAATATCTGTGGCACAGATATAAGATATCTACTAAATCCAGGTGAAAGCACTTAACAGAATTTCCTTCATCACCAAGGCTTTTACAGGTGATAAAAGTAGGAGGTCAGCTTGCCGTTATGATCCCACATGCGCTCTGACAGAAATACCACTTACTGTTGGGGCACTGGATGGACAGAAGGACAGGGGAGTCCCCACGGGGATCTCAGCTCATGGCCCCTCTGGATCCCCAGGCTTGACTAGCTCATAATGGGCAGGAGAGCCCCTACTTCCTGACTTCTGGGTACTCAGAGGGCCCCACCATCCGATGGTGCTTTTGTTTTCTTAAAACAAAACAAAACAAAAACTCCAACAAAGTGCAAAAGGAAAGAGAAATCAGAGGCACGCAGAGATCTGCTTTTAGAACAAGATTTTGAAGTCGGCATAAAATGGAGAAAAACTGAAAAGAAATAATAGACAGACTTAGGTAACTGAAGAAGAGACAAGTGAAAATACGTGAGAGACACAGGGAACTGTGCAAAAGCCTTAGACGAAAGAACTGTAAACAGAAGGTTGTTTTCAAGTTGAAATCTCTGAAGAATGCTGGTTTCCAAAATGTGTCTGGTAAAGAGATAATGGCTTCCATAGATGAGACAGTGAGTTCAGACACCATTCCCTGGGGCCACTCAGTGGTGGGTGAGCATTCACGATTATAGGATGGGTTTTAAAATAGAAAGTGACTTCTGGACTTTGAAGGCTTTTCCTGAAAACCACTGACCGATCAATGCCATTTGTCAAGGTCACCCTGCAGCCCATCGATGTCTTATGTCCAGGACTCCCTTACTGACATTTCTACTTTCCCCAGATGTCCAGCACAAGAACATCCGAGGAACCACGCAGGAGACATTAAAATACCAACAAGGCCAGGAGCCTGAGTAAGGTAGCACCTGCATTAGTCCCCAGAGAAATTGAGCATGAGGAGGAAACTTGGCCTTTGAAGCACTTTTTTGAAAATAAATAGAAAAAAGGAAGCGACAGGAATCGGCCCCGAATTATAACCTCCAGTTGAACAACAACAAAAAAAGCCACCTGAAACGGCGAGTGAGTGGGAGAGTAAGTAGCCAGGCTGGGAAGGACAGGACAGGACGCTGGCCATCACCAGAGGCCACCACCCACGCTGAAATCCGTCCTCTGCCCACTTACCAAGGCTTAATATTCAAGAAGAGCCCTAAGGAAATTAACCAGCCATAAATTAATTACGAACCAGCTAGACATCAGAGTCTCCTGGAGAGCTCTGAAAAAATGTGCTGAGTCTCACCACCACCCCGGACCTACAGCCCAGGAGGCAGTTCTGATGTGCAGCCAGGCGAGAGCCACCGTTACAGAGCATACTGCCCTGATGTCCCCCAGAACAAGACGGGAACGTCAGTTAGGCTCACTGTTCCCGGGCAACTGAATAATTGATTGGGAGTAAAACGTCTTATTTTACTTTCCTGTTGAAACAACTGAATGGCACAAACGGTTGTTTGTTTTGATGTTCGGCAGGCTCGATCTAAAATTGCCGTGCGCCAAGGGAGGCCACCACGGGAGTGAGTTTCTCCCGCGGGAACTGACCTGGGCACGCAGCTGAGCGAGCGGCTGACATTCTCTCTCTGCTCGACTGTGGTAGGAGGAATCTGACATCAAGGTGGGTGGTGGCAAAGGCAGGGCACTGAGGCTCCTCTCCGTCCACCTTCTAAAGAGTGCTTGGCGAGCCCAGAAACTAAGCAGCGTTCTTGGACATGAGGGCCACCCGCCGAGCAGCCCCGTGTCTGCCTCGGTGTGGCGCGCTAGCTCTCTGACAACGGGAGGTCGCTGCTGTGTTTTGGGCTGTGCCCATTCCAGAAGAAAGTAAACAGACTGCAGCTCGCTTCAAGCTTCTAGCTAACAATTCTAGGTTACTGTTCGCCCACGGTAGCCATAAATCCACAGCATCACCGAAGACCACCGCCAAGGTCCGTGCGGAAGATCCAGTACAGATCATTACTTTTGCTGTGAGAAGACCCAAGCTCAGGGGTTTAACCCACAGGGCCAAAGCTACTCAGCTGGTGAGAGTTCTGGCACAAGACCCACATGTCATGATTGCCCCGCGGGTGGCCTCTCCCCACCTCGGGGGAATTGACAGCATGCGTTCAGTTGGAACATTGAACATTCCGCAGTAGTGAATTCGATGACAATAATCCGGGTCACCAAATATAAAATTTTAAAATCAATTAAAGAAATCATAGTTTTTCCCGAGCGAGACCGGCCATGAGTCTAGCATGACTCATTTATTCAGCAAAGGACTGTTTGAAAACTGTAACATAGTAAGTGCAGCATTTTCATTTCTGAGGTGGGCTGCACTTGAAAAGCTGGGGGCTGACAGTGGACTGAGTCCCTGGGTCACGGCACACAGCTCAGAGCGGACACATGAAGGGAAACACCCTGTCTTCAGCTCCCCACCGAGCAGAACTGGGAATCTTCCCCATAATCTGCTCAGCAGGGTTGGGAGACTACTGGGGGTCACATCTACTTAAAGACCCTGCCGCCTTTGTGGGCAGGTTTCCAACCAGAAGTTCATGCCTCTGAGCACGAGAGAATGAGCCCGCAGCAGGAACACGGGAGAAAATCGATGCGGGAGGAACTAACTGGGCTTGCACTAGCTCAAAGAACATGTAAGTAAATTCATTGTTAAAATAATGAAGACAGATTCCCACAAAGTTGTTCGAAAAACTGATTTGGAAACAGGATCTGCTTTATCATCCACGCTTGAATCGGTAACCCAGAGCAGCAGAGGGGAAGGCACAGAAGGAAAGGGATGTTGAATTGTTCCCATGCTCTCAGTCTTGCCACCGTCTTCCTCCCTCTTCATTGCCCTGAGTGTCCCTCCTGCCTTCTACCCTCCCACATGACAGGACTCGCCGCATTTCAATACACTACGACACAAAAATATGCGATCCAGCTAAGAGCGCAGAAAGGTCACCATCCAAATTGAGCAACCCATCTCCCATCCAATAATTCTAGCAGCCAGTGAACCATTTAGGCCCACACAGCTCCACAAACATTTGCATGGATTTATGTTCTCTGGAGCCTTCAATGTGCACATCAAGCCAAAAAAAATGAAGCTTTAAGTACATTAGTTGGATAATCACAAGGAGAGTAACAGCCTTGGTTCATGACACCCACGTGCTAAAGGCAATTTTAGGATTTGAATTTAAACAGTAGGGTGGCTGTTTAATTTGGATATTACATCAAACTAATGGCTGACCTTGCAAGGAGAATCTTTTTTAAGAATGTGCATATGGGGGGGCGCCTGGGTGGCGCAGTCGGTTAAGCGTCCGACTTCAGCCAGGTCACGATCTCGCGGTCCGTGAGTTCGAGCCCCACGTCTGGCTCTGGGCTGATGGCTCAGAGCCTGGAGCCTGTTTCCGATTCTGTGTCTCCCTCTCTCTCTGCCCCTCCCCCGTTCATGCTCTGTCTCTCTCTGTCCCAAAAATAAATAAACGTTGAAAAAAAAATTTAAAAAAAGAATGTGCATATGGGGGTGCCTGGGCGGCTCAGTCAGTTGGGTGTCAGGCTCTTGGTTTCAGCTCAGGTCATGTCTCACGGTTTATGGGATCAAGCCCTATGTAGGGCTCTGCACTGACAGCACAGAGCCTGCTTGGAATTCTCTCTCTCTCTCTCTCTCTCTCTCTCTCTCTCTTTATCCCCACCCCTCCCTCCCTCCCCTCCCCCACTTGCTCATACACACTCTCTCTCTCAATAAATAAATATTTAAAAAATAAAAAAATAAGAGGCACCTGGGTGGCTCAGTCAGTTGAGCGTCCGACTTCAGACCAGGTCATGATCTCATAGTTCATGGGTTCAAGCCCCACAACAGGCTAGCTGCTTTCAGTGTGGAGCCTGCTTTGGGCTCTCTGCTCCCCCCTCTCTCTGCCCCTTCCCCCCACAAATAAAATAAAATTTTAAATAATAAATAATTAAAAAAAAAAGAATGTGCATGTGAACATAATCAGATGTATCCAAGGCTTTTCAGACTTTAAATCACGTTCCAAATTAGTAGTCTCACTTTTGTGGGCTATGAAATGGATCAATAAAAGAAAAAGAAGGAAAAGGGCACTTTTCCCTTTGGATACAATCATCCATAAAATAATTTCACAGTTAGCAAAATAAATCCTAGTTAGGAAATAGGGCGCATACAAGAGTTTTGGTTTAAGGGTAGGAGTAACACCTCAATTTTACTCATATCCCTAACCCCTGCCCTCTAGTCCATGTGGCTTAAGTTTTACACTGTGAATACGAGAGGGGCTGCTTAATGAAAGAGAGCAAAAACTCAGGTGGAACTAAAAGTTTGGGAGGGAAGACTGTTTTGATGGAAATTAAGTTTAATTGCTTGTATCAAATGAGGAACACTTCATCACTATGTGAAACAAATCTTTCATAGAAAGGTACTATTTAAATATGAGACATTTCTTCTATGATTCTTTACCCTATAGTACCAAATTAATGAAGAAGCCTAGAATAAGGTATAAGTTTTCAGAAGTGTCATTCACCAATTTAAGAATTTGTGAAGGAAACTGCCTTGACACTGAGCACCATAATTATCCCCAACATTTTAAGAAAAAAAAAACAACCCACTCAGGAAACGCCTTTTCCTTATCTAGAAAATTTCCTTAGAGTCTTATATCTCATACACCAAGTATATGGCGATATATACCTCACAGCACATGGAATTATGGAAACAACTTTGGAAGTCTAGGATGCAAAGTTGAACACAGGAAAATATAAGACACTCCTGCAAAGTTTCTCAGAAGGATAAAAAGCTGAGAGCAGGAGGGGCTCATGAAAATTCATCATTACAGCCAGATATGTTACTAGTCTGCATATAACATAAGAGAATTATATGTAGTAGGATATGTAATATTTACAACATGTATATGTAGTAGTATATGCAATAGGAGTTATTAGCGGGCATATATACTAGGTATATAGGATATATATAGGGTCATATATATATAAATATATATTTATGTATTATAAATAAATATATAGGTATATAGGATATATATAGGGTCATATATATATAAATATATATTTATATATTATAAATAAATATATATTATATATAATAAATATAAATAATATAAATAAATATAGGGTCATATATATATAAATATATATTTATTATATATGCCAGGTATATATACTAGGTAGGGTATATATACACGTATTTCACAATCTGACAGGCAATTTCCCAAAACTGTTACATAGTTTATGTTATCACATCTATTATAGTCTATATTATCACATACATTAGCTCAAGTGTCCCTCTCAATGATTATAACAAGACTCATTCTCATTTTACAGGTGAGGAATCTGATGCTCAGAGAGAAGTTAGCTGATTGACATACCATCGACCAACCAATGGGAGGCCAGCCAGGATCAAAACTTGCTGGGGCCCATCAAGCAACAAAGCTCACGCGGAGACTGGCCTCATTTAGTGCCTTTCTTTTTTTTCTTTTTTAAGTTCATTTATTTGTTTTGAGAGCTAGAGCATGCACAAGTGGGGAGAGAAAGAGAGAGAGGGGAGAGCGAGAATCCCAAGCAGGCCCCGCACTGGCAGCATGCAGCCCAACACAGGGTTCAAACCCACGAAATCGTGACCTGAGCTGAAGTCAGACACTTTACTGACTGTGCCCCTCATTTAGTGTCTTTCTTTCTTGATTCACGGGCTGGTTGTCAGCCTGGGGACACTATCTCCTGGAGGCTTTTGGGACTTGACGTCGAGCATCACCACCACGAGGCTTGACACCCCGGACACGTGGCTGGGTGGCTTGGCTCCCTCTCTGGGGTGTGGCCACACTCCTCCCAACCCTTTGCAATAGACAGCATGTTATTATTGTCAACTTCGCTGTAAAGGAGGTTGTGAAGGGAGGGCCTCTCTAGTTTCATCAGGGTACTAGGTTCCCCAAACCTCAAGCTCTACCATGAAATCAGGGACCCAGGCAAGGGAGACAACAGCTATCACAGAGCCAGGACAGGACAGTTGCTGCACCCACCCCGCATGCAGCCCCCTTTACCCACCGGCTTTTTACGACCCGGGCCTCATCATTCAACCACCTTTTTTTTTTAAGCAATTTTTTTTAAGTTTATTTATTTATTTTGAGAGAGACAGAGACAGCACAAGCGGGGGAGGGGCAGAGAGAGAGGGAGAGAGAGAGAATCCCAGGCAGGCCCTGCACCTTCAGCACAGAGCCCGATGTGGGGCTCCAACCCACAAACCGTGAGATCACGGCCTGAGCCAAAAGCAAGAGTCTGCTGCTTAACCGACCGAGCCACCCAGGCGCCCCTCAACCATTTTTAAAATAAGAAGTTTGTGTCTGTTACCTCTCCACCCTCTCAGTTCAGAAGCCTTTCAATAAGTGTTTGATTACTTTGTCTCTGACAAATATTTTTTGCACCCGTCCTTTTTCCAAGGACGGTAGCATCTTATTAGAGAAGTCTAAATGCCTCCAGAAAGAATGCTGAAGGCAAATATCAGCAAAGATGTCTAACACAGCCTCCATGCATCCCCAAACAGCATTACTCTTAAACGCAGAAAAGAGTGGAATTAATTTGGCTCTGTTTAAAGATCAAATCTAGAGGGTATTCTCCAGCGAACTACAGTCTGATCTCTCAGAGTTGCTATAAGGTCAAATATTGGGCCCAAATCCAAAACTATCTGGTATAATCCCTTGTCATTTAAGATGGGATTTGCACAGTGGAGAAACTTAAATTTAGTTACAATTCAATTTCCCTTTCACATTAAAAAAAAAAAAGTCTCTGACTTCTTTTCACTCATTGTCATCTGTAGTCTGACCAATGCAGGCTCCTTGCTCCTCCCGACTATCCCAGATGGGAGATGCCAGAAACAGAAGGTGTCTTCATTACTACTGAGCTAACAGGTGAAATGCTAATGCCAAATTGGGCCAAGAGCAACCTATGTTGAAAAACAAATATGACTGGTTCAAGTCTGAGGCCTGAGGACTGAGAATCAGCCCCTCTTGGCACCTGGTGACTCAGTCGGTTAAGCGTCTGACTTCTGCTCAGATCATGATCTCGTGGTTCGTGAGTTTGAGCCCCACATTGGGTTCTGTGCTGACAGCTCAGAGCCTGGAGGCTGCTTCGGATTCTGTGTCTCCCTCTCTTTCTGCCCCTCCCTCCACTCACGCTCTGTCTCTCTCAAAAATAAAGATTTAAAAAATTAAAAAAAAAAAAGAAACAAAAACACTATTCAGAAATATACTCAGAGGCTCTTGTAATCCTAAATACCTAAGAGACGTAGAATGTTTAAGTAACAACTACAAAATGTATATTCCAAACTACACAGAGAGTGAAAAATCAGAAAAAGCAGGGCTCCTTGGAGAGTCGGGGGACACGCAGACCTCACCAGACACGTTCCCTTGGGAAGCATTTTTTTTTGCCCTTGCTGTGACCTTCGAACACCACGCATGCTGGTTCCCCTGAAAGGGTGTCTGAGATGATGCGGTGACAGCAAGAGCCTGAGGAAATCTAA
Organism: Lynx rufus; assembly: GCF_022079265.1. Lineage (NCBI taxonomy): Eukaryota > Metazoa > Chordata > Mammalia > Carnivora > Felidae > Lynx > Lynx rufus. The sequence continues at coordinate 16,491,921 of NW_025814840.1, forward strand.
AATTAAAACAATAAGCAATTTGTGGTTCTCCCTTCTACTAATGACTGACTGAAATGGAGCAAAAGGCCAGGGCCTCAGGTTTTCACAAAAGGAAAAAGACATCAGAACAGTTCAAAATAAAAAATAAACCAAACATGCTCCCTTTACACAGAGGCTTCCCTACTTTTACCGTGTTTAGAACAATTCTGGTATATTCCTCTTTTACAACTTCATTAAAACAAAAAGCAAAAACAGAGAAAGCCCCCTTTTTTTCTTTCTTTTTTTTCTTTTTTAAATGAGTGCCAATGTACTTTGTATAGTACTGATATCTCTACCACTTAATTTTTTTCCACCTATCGCGACCCACACAGTTATGTCAGCATATTCCCTGCTAGGGCCCAAGCAGGGATTTCTATTTTGTTTTTGCACAACTCTGGAAGATTTTCATCACCCCAAAGACACAGGAGAGAAACGTATGGTTTACTGGCATTTTCAACGACTCAAGTCCAAACTTGTTTGGGACATGCATTTATTTCACAGACAGGCAAGTTTTTCAAAAGGCAACAGATTTATTTGATGGCAAAGTCTGGCATCATGCCTGACTCCCTAAGGTCTGTCTGCCACAGGATCATACCGAATGCCTCCGTCTGTCCCTTGATTTAGCCATCAGTGATGCCAGTGGGGACAGAATAAACACAGCAGCAGGGAAGGCCCTCCACTGCCTTGAGCACCTGACGGTTACCCCTGGATTCTTCCACTTCCTTCTGTGCCTTGCCTGGAGCACACAGCAAGCACCAATCTGGCTCTAGCTGACTCTTGCTCTTAGCAAACTGCCAGAGTCCTCTCTGTGTGGGGCCTGGCCCTCCCGCGGACTTTTGTTCTATCATAGAAAATACCATAAATCAAAATTAATCAAGATAGAGAAACCTCCAGCGTCCGGAGTTTCGGTGACCTAGAGCACTGGGGAAGGCCTTTTGGCATAGAGGCTGCTCCCATGCTTCCCAAATTCTATATCGTTCAAACCGCACCAAAGCAATAATGAGTGAGCGCCGCAGGGAATAAAATGGAAAATAAAACCCAGGTCTTGCTCTTAAATAGCCTACAGCCTATTAGGAGAAAACTGCATAGGAGCCTATGAGAATGTGAACTTAGTACCTGGAGAGAAGACGGATGGGCTGCAGTGGTTAAAAGGTAACATTATATTAAGGATCAAAGAAGGATCTGGAGCCCTGTGCAGGCTAGTAGTTAGCTACATACCTGGTCTTTAAAAGGGTGCTCCTGGAGGGGCGCCTGGGTGGCTCAGTCAATTAAGCATCTGACTCCGGCTCAGGTCATGATCTCACAGTTTGTGGGTTCGAGCCCCGCGTCGGGCTCTGTGCTGATGGCTCAGAGCCTGGGGGCTGCTCTGGATTCTGTCTCCCTTTCCCTCTGCCCCTCCCCTGCTCACACTCTGTTTCTGTCTCTCTCAAAAATAAAGAAACATCAAAAAAATTTTTTTAAGATAAATAAAAATAAAAGGGTACTCCTGGAAAGGACTTCAGTGATTGTTTGACAAGCAAAGTGCCATGAGGGACGTGCACACACACAGCATCACTACGACCACCACCATCATCGTCGTCATCATCATCATCAGAGCCCTGCAGGATGCTGACAGAGCCAGGCATGGCTAACTTCTCTGAGAATGTTTCCTCTCCTGCAAAAGGAGGACATGACTCCATCTTGCAGGTTGCTGTGAGAAGGAGGTATAACACGTATCAAGAGCCCGGCAAGCTGTATGCACTCAATAAGTTGCATCTATTGATATCTAGACTAGATTCCTCAGAAGTGGTCACGAAAGATCAAGAGAGGTTAAGTAAGCTGTTGGAAGCGGCATACGTCATTTGGGGACAAACTAGGATATAAACCCGGGTCTTTTGACAACAGGGCAGTTCGCAAGATTATCTCTGAACCTGCAGGCAGACCACCTCGCACACCTACCAGAGCCCTGCTAGAGAAGGAAAGGTACAAGGACCACAACAGCAGGATCACTGAAAGCTTCTCGAAATGCAGCCGGTCAGGCCTCCTACACACACCCTCCTGAATCAGAATCAGCATTTTAACAAGCTCCCTAGGTGAGTGACACACATTAAAGTTTGAGGAGCACTGCCCTAGGGGACCTTCAAAAGACCGTCTGCTCTTAACATTTAAATATTCACTCATTTATTCATCATTTCACTCTGCAAACATTTGCAGTGAGCCCTCTATGTGCAAGACACTGCGGAATATGAAAACACCATATTCCCTGCATCACAGATTACAGTCTGGGGCCTGTAGTATCTTCTGGGGACAGCGTAGGTGCTGGGAACACATCGGTGACAAGGTAAAGGTCCTATAAGCCGACGGTAAGTGCGGTGGCAAGAACGGAAACAGGTAACGAGATCCTGTGCTGCTGCTGGGTGGCTGGTCCCAGGTGGTCAGGGAGGTCTCTTGGAGGCGCAGGATTTAACCAGAGACCCAAAGTGGCAAAAACACAGACCTGTGTACAACTGAGGGGGAAACCGTTTCAGGACAACGGAACAAATCCTGAAGCTGTGCACAGGCTGGGTGCATCCGGGCCTGTAAGATTAACAAGGTTCTGGGAGCGGAGGGCAGAGAAGGGCGAAATCTGGGGTGCGGCCCATCAGCCAAGGAGGGCCCCCCGGCTGCACGAGGCTGGGCAGCCAAGGTAAGGAGCAGAATTATTTCCTGCGAGTGTGGGCTGTGGTCTGATTTTAAATTCTCTTACTCTGAAATGTAATACGGAGTAACCTGCTATCGCCTGAATCGTGCAGCTCCTTTCCTCAAGTTCATATGTTGAAGTCCGAACCTCCCATACCTCAGAATGAGACTGGATCTGGAGACAGGGTCTTTAGAGCGGTCATAATGATTAAATAAGGTCATTGGGTGGGCCCTGGCCCAATAGGACTACCGTCCGTATGAGAAGAGGAAGACGCACTCGCAGAAGGATGAGTATATGGAGACACAACACACAGAGAAGATGGCCATCTGCACAGCATCTGCTCAGGAGCGAACTCTGCCCACACCTTGATCTCAGACCTCCAGCCTCCAGAACTGCGAGAAAATAAACTTCTGTGGTTTAAGCCGCCGGGTCCATGGTACTCTGCTCCAGCAGCCCCAGCAGACCAACACGTACCCAGTGTAAACAGAAGAACAGCCATCTTTACAATGACACGAGTCATTGTAAAGTGCTCCCGCTGTGAGTGCTCCCGCCAAACTCCGTGACTCTTAAGTTGGCCTCAAAGTCCTCAGACCATTGATCTAAACGCCTGGTGCTAATTCCCAGGGCCCTTTTCCAGCAGCTCCTGAACTAATCACAGGGAGGACGTGAATTTTCTTCTCAGGTTTTCCTACTTCAGTTTCTCCGAGCCAAACAAAAACAAAACACAAAACAACAAAAACAAAAACAAAAAAACCCCACAGACTCCGTTAAAATTGTCTCTTCATTTTAGTTACCGTTGCCTAAATCCTAACTTCTGTTATACACTTTTTTTTCCCCAAAAAACCCAAGAGGCAATTTAGTATGAAAGTGGACTTCAGCCTCTATGTCTGTCCCCCTGAAAGCCACCATCAAATCCGTGGGGCATCTTACAACTGCCGGCATCGTAGACAGGAGAGAATCCGCTGACGTTCTATTGCTCTCGCAAAGGTCAGTGAAAAGCCAGGACAGGGGCCCTTTTCCTTTCTGAACTCCAGGAGCAATGGAGCGGCAGGGATCATGGCAAAGGGGCAGATTTCAATTCAGAAGGCCGGGGCAGACACTGCGGGGGGGCTGGGCGGTGTTCCCGCGGCCTTCCTGTCACATGGACCCCTGTCTCCTGTACTCTGCGATGCTGTCTGGAACCTTCAGTCCTTGGTTACCGAATTTTGCATCCTCAGCATCTTCCTGAGGCTGCCTCTCCCTCTTTGCCCTAACAGTGACCTTCTGCTCTCCTTCTCCTTGCTGTCATCCTCGATGGTCCCCTTCTGCCCTACCAAAGCCCTGATGTCATCCACCAATAAACAGGTCAGCACCCTGGCTTCTCAGTTCCCTGGCCTCACCTGCAGTGACCTTTGCCTTCACCCAAAATGAGCTACCCGGCCTCCAGCCACTCTGGGGACTCTGCCACTCATGAGCCTAATCCTTCCTGGCCCCTCCCTCTCCACCTGTTATTCTGTCCCCGTTCTGTGGCCACGTTAGGCCATCTGTCCCTTGACCCCTTCACTTTCCCTTTTTCATCAGCCTCCAACCTAGGCTCCACCGTCCATCACTTTCCCCACCTTCCTGCCACCATCTTCCTCTCCCAAATCCAGCTGCCCTTCTCCTCTGCTTATCTGGGAAAACCCAAGCCTGGCATGTCTACTGGGGACATACTCACTGCCTAAAGCCAGGCTGCTGAGCATGGACAAGATGACACAATCCCAGAGGCAGGTGCCACTAGAAGTCATTGGGTCAAATCCCATATGGGTGCCCTGACCACACCTGGCAATTCTTCCATTTTCCTGCTGTGGGTCTCCCCCATCTCCAAAGCGACTGCTAGAAACCTTCTCCACTCATCTCGACCCTCCACCCCATGGCCCTCCTCCTCATTCATTCACTGGTTCACGTATCCATTCCAAAATGTCCATGGAGAATGGATGCTGAGCCCAGCCAGCTATCTCCTTTCTCTGCCTTCTCCCCATCCTCTCCATTGGCTCCCCATCACTAGTATTTGAAAGTTCCCCATCTACACTGACTGACAGAAAGAGAGAAAGAGAAAGAGAGGCAGAGAGATAGACAGAGAAGGAAGGGATGGAGGGAGGGAGGGAAACAGAAGAAATTCCTTAACTCATTTCCTCTTCCCCATTCCCTTTTGCTTTCCCTTCACAATTAACTCATAAAATGAGCTCTCCACACACTGCCTCCTCTGCCTTTTGTCCCCACGCACCCCGCCAGTGGACAGGATTCTATCCTGTGGGTCTCCCTGGACCTGTGTGCTCCTGCAGCCAGCGGACACACCCAGGCCCCCTGCACCTCCTTTCTCTGTGGCATCTGCCACCACCACCCTCTCTTTTTCTGAGATAATATCATCCCTTCTCTACTAGTCAGAATGCTCTCGTTGCCATGTGGAAGGCTGAAAAGGAAACATCACAGCCCAGCTCAAACCTGCTGAAGCAAAAATGGATCTACTGCATTTTATACTGGGAAGGATAATCGGGTCAGTCCAGGACCAGAGGCAGGAAAAGGTTAGGGGCCCAGATTCTTGGATAAAAGGAGCCAGAGCTTTGCAGCTGCAAGGCCTCTCCACCTCCCCTCTCCATCCATCTCTCGTCCCTGCTTCTCCCTTCATGGCTTCACTTTGCAGGTGACCTTTCCACGTGGCAGGAAAATGACCCCCTATCAGCCCCAGTTTCTCATCCCCCGAGTTTTCCTTTCCCTGGCTGGGGGAGGGAGGCTAGGTTCTCATGGACCCTGCTCAGGTCACATTTCCACCACCGGAACAATCCTTGCTGCTTGTAAGTGTTCTATGATCGCCCATGCTGGGCGACCGCCACATCAGTGGCCACAGGGTTGATCACTAAGGTCACGTTCACAGTGACTGCAGGAAATGGGAGGAGTGAATCTTTAATGGAAGGGAGCCAGACAAATAAAAGCAACCTGTGCTCCTCACAGCTTCTGGGACTTCCCACTCTTGCCTCTCCTGTCTCTTCTCTGGCCACAGTCCTTCGTGCTTCCTCGTGCTCCCCTTCCTCTGCCTGTCCCCTAAATGTTAGTGCTCTTTAGCGTCCTCCCGTGTGCTTCTTCTTCTCTGCACTTGCTTCTCCTGTGCCCTCTCCTCATCCCCGTGGCTGTATCAGCCACATGCCGATAACAGCCCAAACCCACATGGTCAGCCCAGCTCTTCAGAACCAGCTGTCTGCTGCCCATTTCCACCTGGATGTCACATAAGAACTGCAAAGTCAACTGGCTAAAAGGAAATGTATGAGCTCTTCCCAATCTATTGTTCTTATAGTCTTGATTCCAATGAATACAGCCCACCCAGGAGACAGGCCAGGAACCTGACCTTCAAGGCCAAACCCCCTTGTCGTCACCCTGCCACTCTCATCTCTAAATACCCAATAGCAAGCCCTGTTAGTTCTAACTGCTAAACATCTCCACCCTCTATCTACTCCTCACGGCCCTCACGGCCATTGTCTTGTTTCCAGCCACCTCCCCTCAACCCCTCTCCATGTTAAAGCCCCCCACTTGTCTCCCTGAAGAGGAGGGCCCTCATGACCAGTGAGGGGTGCCAGTCTGCAGCCAGACCCACTGTAGGCTTTGTTTTGTGTTGCTTTTGTTTCAAGGCAGCTCTGATGAAATCACCCCCTGCTTAAATCTGTTCAATGCTCTATCTTGCTCTTCTGGTCATCTCCAAGCTCCTTAAACGGCACAGGAGCCCACCCGGCCCTCCCTCATTCTGAAACTTAAGCCCTCCCCACTCTTCCATCTTATTAAATAACCAGCCACACTGAACTTCCTATAGTCCCTAAAGGAAGTACATTTTTTCTTACCACCAAGCCTTGCTCTTTCTTCTGCCTCAAATGTGCTTTCCATATGTTTCTCTGTTTTAACCTTTCCGTGCCCTAAGTCACAGCTCAGATAACATTTATCCCAGCCACCTTGCCCTGGCAATGCAAGCACCCCTGCCACAGCACTTGTCACACTGCAGTGCAGCTGTCTGTTTTCTGCTGGTGCCTCCCAGCAGCTCTTACATCTCTGGGGCTGGACACAGAGTAGCCCACAGTAAAAACCAGTTGAAAGCAAGGACAGTGCCTGGGTGGCTCAGTCAGTTGAGCATCCGACTTTGGCTCAGGTCATGATTTCGTGGTTCGTGGGTTCAAGCCCGCGTCAGGCTCTGTGCTGACAGCACAGAGCCTGGAGCCTGCTTCAGATTCTGTGTCTCCCTCTCTCCTTCTGCCATTCCCCTGCTCGCTCTCTCTCTCTCAAAAATAAATATAAATAAACATAAAAGAAAGAAAGAAAGAAAGAAAGAAAGAAAGAAAGAAAGAAAGAAAGAACAGATTTACCATAAATTTAATGAGACATACATGTCAAGGCAACTTAACTTTATGGGTCCCTTCCAAGCCATATAACCAATTCTGATATATAATTTTATGTGCTTTATCTTCAGTACGACCTACCTCCAAATTATAAAAGCTTCAGGGCCTACAAACCACAGATCCACTGCTGGTTACGTGAGTAAATCAGTCAGAAAATGAGGCTCACAGAAGTTAAACAACTATCCCGTCCCATGTCCCACTTCATGACATGACTATCTGGCTCTGAATTTGCATGCATCTGACCACACAGTTCACACTCTTGTCTGGTGTGTGTACTAAGAAGGTCAGCTCATCCCTCCTGGCTTCGGTTTCCTCCTTCCTGAAGGAGGATATATGCTTCATAGGATTTCATGAGGAATAATTCACATTATATCTCTAAAAGCACCTACATAGTACTTGACACACAGATGATTCTGAATAGAGGACAGTGGAAGAATGATACTTTGAAATACTGCACATCACAAATTCCATTCAGCTCTCCAATTCAGGATCCATCTAATTCAGCCAGACTTTAACTAAGCCCCTACTCTATATGCAAAGCACAGACAGGGGTGGGGGGGGGGGGTACAAAAGATTAATGATCTCAAAAAGCTGTCACAGATGTTGGGGAAATAGATATTTAAACAAATAAGTATAAAATATGTAAAAAGACTTAAATTTCTTCATCTTTTTTACTGTTTCTCTTTGTTTAATATCTTGCTCTTTTCTTCTCTAAGGAGATATCTCCTACCCTCTGGTCTAAGGTTTATTAGTTAATTAACAGCTCTACTCAGCCACAGAGCTGCCTTGGGTTACAACCTGACCCATACTTAAGGAGACTAAGTTGAAGCTGTGAAGTGAACAAAAATTGAACATGATTTTCAGTAATATTTTCACCATTAAAAAGCCCTCTGGGGAGATAGTAGTTTCTTGAAAAGAAGCCAAATTTAACTTAGCCAACAGTACAAGTTAAGAAGTTAGAGATAAAATATTCAATAGCCAACTCCCTTTCTGAGACTAAGCATTTAGGAAAGTCATTCAAAACCTTTGCCCATTTGTAAAATTTGAACCACATGATAGGCAGAGCCACGGACACTGACCATTCAGCTGGGTAACTGGGTCACTGGGGAGCAGCCTGGACCAGAGCCCAAGAGAAGTGACTCCCACCCCCTCTCTCCAACTCCTGGAGGCATGGCGTGCAATCCTGGGGGCTTAAAGACAGACACAAACTTGGCTTTGCCTTCTGGAAGGTATGTGACCTTGGGCTGAACCCTGAAAACCATCAATGTAGTCAATAATAACAACAGTGGATAATATAATAGATAAAATAGTAACATCAACCTTTAGGGCTGTTGGAGGCTTAAATGAGATCAAACAGCTAATACATGCAAGAAATGAGCTATAAATTTAAGAGTTTTTTAAACTTTTTTTTCACGTAATGCAGTAAAATTTACTTTTTTAAAAAAGTTTATTTATTTATTTTGAGAGAGATAGTGAACATGAGCAGGGGAGGCGCAGAGGGGCAAAGAGAGAATCCCAAGGAGACTCTGCAGAGAATCCCAAGCAGGCTCTGCACTGTCAGAGCAGAACCTGATGCAGGGTTGGGTCTCGGGAAGCATGCAATCATGACCTGAGCCAAAACCAAGAGTTGGGTGCTTAACCAACTGAGCCACTCACATGCCCCTACTTTTTTTTTCCCCTGGTATATAGCTGTATGGGTTTTAATACCATGGATGGATTTTGTAACCAGCACCATAAACAGGATACAGAAATCCCAATACTCCCGAGGAATTCCTTCAAGCTGCCTTTTGTAGTCAGACTCTCCCCCAACTCTGCAACCCCATCCCTAGGGGTCTGCCTTTTGTACAGTGTTAAATAAATTGAGTCATGCAGGATAAAGTTCTGTATCTGTCTTCTTTGACTCAGCATAATGTATTTGAGATGCATCCAAGTTGTGCATAGTATTAAATAATTGATCCTTTTTATTGCTGAGTAGTATTCTACCATGTGGATGCACAACAGCTTGCCATTTCATTCAGCCACTGAAGGACACTGGGCTTTTCCAGTTATGGGTGATTATTAATCATGGTGCCATAAACACTCACGACACATTTTTGTGCAGACATAACTATTTCTATAGGATAAATAAATATCCAGACATGGAATTGCTGGGTCACCATGGCAAGTGCAATGTTTAAGTTTATAAGAAACTGCCAAACTGTTCTGCCAGAATGACTCTACATTTATATCCCACCAGCAAGCTATGAGAAACCTAGCTGTTTCACCTTCACATCAACACTAGACATTATCAGTTTTTGTTTTTTTTTTTTTTTTTTTGAGAAAGAGAGAGAACGTGAGCAGGGGAGAGGGGCACAGGGAGAGAGAGAGAGAGAGAGAGAGAGAGAGAGAGAGAGAGAGAGAATACCAAGCAGGCTCCACACCAGCATGAAGTCCGATGCAGGGCTCTATTCTACCTCCCTTGTGATGGGGTTTTGGGGTAATGGTGGGGGGGGGGGGTCCAGAACCGACGGCCAAGAAAGAATTCTTGAAGATGTCTTTGGTGCAAAAAGGTGACTTTATGAAAGCACTGGGACAGGACCCTTGGGCAGAAAGAGCTGCACAGGGCTTGTGAAGAACGGTTGGATTTATACTATGGAGTTGGGGACATAAAGTCAAAAGAAAGGCCTCCAGAGGGACTTTGATATGCTAAAGAGAACTGCTAAGTTATCTGAGGCCTGCTATCTTCAAGCTGAGGTTGTTTTTCCCTCTAGCAAAACATTAAGACAGTAGGGAGTTCCCAGAGAAAGTTTTACTCTGTCTGCCTCAAATATCTGTTAACGGGCTACAGGTTATAAGGAAATTGAATTTTACCTACCATTTCCTTCTTGCCTTTGTTCCCGTATCACTATGGAGGGGTGATGTTGGAGTTACAGGAAACTGAGTCCACAGGTTTCTGGAGATTAGGCTATTGATAAGACTGCCTTTTTCTTGTAATTTACTAAGATATTTACAAACTGATGAAGACACTCATCCTACAGGACTGTGATCTCTATCAGTTAGCCATTTGTTTTCTTTTCTTTTCTTTCCTTTGTCCTCGGGCAGCCAGGAGTGCCTGAGGAATATCACACGCATCCCACCCGGGATGGGGAGGGTGTGCTAGCTTGTATTTTGCCCTCAGCCTCCCTTATGCTCCCTCATCACTTGGATCATGACCTGAGCTGAAATCAAGTCAGATGCTCAACCAACTGAGCCACCCAGGCACCCCACATTATCAGTATTGTTTTAATCTAGCCATAATAGGCGTGTAATGTTACATTTTTAAGAGAGACACATTTGTATAAGATTGTACCTAGTCATCTATTTTATAAGATAAGAATGTTCAGGGGAAGTTAAGGTCACAAGCACAAGTTTCTTCAATGACTAACCACCACCTTCAGAAAACCTTGACAACTCCAGCATGGCAAAAAGACATCTCAGGGTCTGACTCTTCCCCACTTCTTCAGCCTCACCCTCTATCCTTCCCACTCTGGGACCCTTATCATTGGACCCATTATCAGACCGGATCGATAATAGTGCTAAGTGAGTTTAACTGAGTCCTTATTATAAGCCAGGGGTCCAAGCTAAGTCTGTCCCGTGTGTTACCTCATTTCATCCTCTGACAGCTCTGTGTAATCACAGAAAGGTGGTCACATTTCTGTTACAGAGGAGGAAACCGGTGCTCAGAGAGATCGGGAAACTTACCCAAAGTCACACAGCAGCTATGTGGCAGGGCTGGGGCCAGGTCCCTGGTCCCATCATGCCCCAAACGTGCCATGCGCCCCTGACCTCTAAGTCGGGCTGTCCTCCAGCCTAGAGGCCTCTGGCACCTCCACCCTCGTCCACCTACAAGACACAGCCCCACTCTGCCTTCTCAGTGAGGCTGCCCAGGGCCTTTTCAGGGCACACTCAGCTGTCCTCCTCCCTGCTGTCTTCACCTTTGTTTATTTCACCCTCCCCACACAGTATCCTGTTTGCTGTGTATGCCTCCCTCGCCAGTCAATGACTACAAGCAAAGATCCAGACCTTTCCAGCCTTCTTTCCCTATGCCTGGTACCTAGAAGGTGCTCAAACCCCTTGTGGTGTCGAGTGCCAGCTAAGGCTTCGGAGTGAGAGACACCGGCCAGGTCCTGCAAGAATCAGTACTGCCAGGACCTTTAAGCAAGAGCTGACTGGGACACCGGGGTGGCTCAGTGGGTTAAGCGTCCACTTCAGCTCAGGTCATGATCCCGCGGTTCCTGAGTTCGAGCTCCGCGTCGGGCTCTGTGCTGACAGCTCAGAGCCTGGAGCCTGCTTTGGATTCTGTGTCTCCCCTCTCTCTGCCCTCCCCCGCTCATGCTGGCCCTCTCTCTCTCTCTGTCTCTCAAAAATAAAAAAAATTTAAAAACCCAGGAGGTGATAGTCCTGCAAAATCCAGCCACATAAGGGCATTATATAGGAGTCAAATGTACAATAAAAAAAAAAAAAGGCCATTACACAATCTTCCATGTCCTGAGACAGACTCAGACATCCACCCCATCAGCATATAACAGCATTTAAGATATAATACAAGATGACAACGGGGACACTCACCCAAGGTTAACAGCTTTAGGTCAAACAGGAAAAAAAGATGGAAGGAGACAGAAGCCCTTTTCATATTCATGCTACCACCTTCTTCCTTATTAACATAAGCATTGTGATTTTTTTCATTTATGTGGAAGAGGATAATTAAAACTGTTTATTCCTTTCTAGCACTCTCAATTAAGAAAGATCATTTTTAGGGATGCTTGGGTGGCTCAGTCAGTCAAGCATCTGACATCTGCCTAGGTCATGATCTCACAGTTCGCAGTTCATGAGTTCGAGCCCCACGTTGGGCTCTGTGCTGACAGCTCAGAGCCTGGAGCCTGCTTCGGATTCTGTATCTCCCTTTCTCTCCACCCCTCCTCTGCTCGAACTGTGTCTCCCTCTCTCTCTCTCGAAAAAGAGAAAAAAAAGAATAAAACTTTTTTTTTTTAATGATCATTTTTAACAGTAAAAATAATTAAAATCAATTCATTAGCCTGGAAAGCACCTCGGGGGAATGTGGACTAATTCTGTGTCTCTGGCAAATCTGACCACAAAAAACATTCCAGAAAGATGGTGTGCAGACACCAGAGTGCAGCTCAACCCCAAAGGCTTGGAGGGGGCAGCTCTCCGCACTGTGCATTCTTGAATATATGTGCAATAAACAGGTTCATTTTTTACACTGAGGCATTTAATAGTATCAAATGGCAACAATCAGATGTTTCATGGGCTATGGAATCTTCTCCAGTATTCTCCCAAGTAAGGAATTTTAAAACAATGGAGACCATGTGCTTGTGTTAATGAATCCAACATGTCCTTACCTGTCTTTCCTATCTATCGATAAATGTTTGTAATTCTAAAGACTTGAATACAGAAGTCTGGCCTGTCATAATTCAGGCAAAGAAACTTGGAGACAAAGGGAGGGAAGGAAAGTGAAGGGAAGGAGGGGAGGGGAGGGAGGGGCGAGGAGAGGGAGAAGGAGATAGGAGGGGGAGGGGGAGGGGAGGGAGGAAGGAAGGAGGGGAGGAAGGAAAAAGAAAAGAGAGGGAGTTAGGAGGAAAGAACAGGAAGAAGGGAGGGAAGGAAGGGAGGTAGGGGGAGGGAAAGAAGGGAAGAAGGGAAGAAGGAGGGAGGGAAGAACGGAAGAAAGAGCGAGGGAAGGAAGAAAGGAAATGAAGGGGAATTTATAGATAGAGATATATTAATATTTCAACTATGGCAACCTAATTTGCTATTCTCAAACCAGAATAAGAACCATTTTCCTCTGGCATCAGCTCCTGAGACCCTCCCCTCCATGAATCACCTGTTTCAATGCTAACATAGATTTATCCCTCTATAAGCTCCATAGGAAACCTATTACCCTGATTCATGGCCACCTCCTCACCTTCTCCCTATTCTGTCATCAAAGTTCAGATGTGGAGAATTAAATACAATACTTCTCCCATACTTTAATGCAGATAAATAATTTTTTTTAATAAGGCAGAAAAAAGATCAGAAACAAACCAGTATCTTAATGTCAAATTTCTCTAATGTTTTAGAGGCCCCATCACATCGTGCTTAATGGAAGTGGCAGGGAGGGCGGGGGGAAGCCTCATATAATTTAGTCATCGAGAACACAGAGAATTTGCTTTGGAAGTCTCAATTTCTATGTCCAGCCAAAGACTAGCATGTTCCACGTTTGGTACTTAGATGCAAACAGCTACACTTTGGGATAAGAAGAATCATGTCTTCCCCTTGTATTTGCACACAAGTGTCCTCATACGTCTCACGCTGACAGCCATGAGCTGCTTTATATATCTAACAGAACCTGGCAAGACAAGATGACCTTTCTAATTGTCATTATGAGAAGCACAATTGCAAGTAACTTTGAAACATATGGTAAACTTCATTATGCTAAAATAGAATAGCTTCTACTTTGGGGCTCATGATGAATATTAATGTCAGGGCTCCTGAGAAAAAATGTGCTCTAAATTTTATATTGTATAAAACCCTTTCAAGACCAAAGACAGTATTTATTTATAGTCTTCAGGCTTCTGCATAGATGCTATTAAATATTCCATTAAACATGGCAAAACCAAATGAATAATCACAGAACATTAAGAGAGGGATAACGATCACCTTCACAGTTTTAGGCCAAGATCCAAGCAGGGTGAGAACAAGAGGGCTTTGACTTTAAACACGGGCTCAAGGAGGACACGGAATGTACACATGGGAGAGTCAGTGTATTCGGCGGTGAGAGAGCATCCCAACACAGATGTCATAGGGATCCACTCCTGGGGAGATAGTGGGGAGGCTGTATATACTTCACTCAGAGCACACAGAGATCGTGGGAAGTTCGGAGGGTCCGAGGGAGCTGGCAGGGTGTAGCTTAGAAGGAATGTAGGGAGTGGGCGCATACTGGATGCGGGCATTCTGGAGGTGTTGGAAGGAAACCAGAGAAGCATGTGGAAGCCGAGGCGGGGCAGCAGAAAGCCGCGGGAAGACGCGGCAGTCTGAGTCGTGGGAGAAGTCTGATGCCCAACAGCTGCAACAGGCAAGAAGGTGCCTTCATGAAGCCCGAATCATAGTACTTTATGATGATTCCACATCATGCACGGAAAGGGATCTTCGACTTAGCGCCCAGCGCTGCTCCTTGTGGAGAGAAGGAGAGGGAGCCGTGGCAAACCCAACAGCCCTCTACGAAAAGCTGGTGACAATTTAAAAGGTCACCCCTTCTGGCATTCTTCCAAGACAGGGATGTCCTTTTCCTACCATATTCTTCAGCACTCTCCCTCAAACTGCTGCTTCAGAGGCCACACACACACACACACACACATTATAAATAGACACCCTCCTTCCGTCTATGAAATAACAGCATGCGGGGCGCCTGGGTGGCGCAGTCGGTTAAGCGTCCGACTTCAGCCAGGTCACGATCTCGCGGTCCGTGAGTTCGAGCCCCGCGTCGGGCTCTGGGCTGATGGCTCAGAGCCTGGAGCCTGTTTCCGATTCTGTGTCTCCCTCTCTCTCTGCCCCTCCCCCGTTCATGCTCTGTCTCTCTCTGTCCCAAAAAATAAATAAACGTTGAAAAAAAAAAATTTAAAAAAAAAATAAAAAAAGAAATAACAGCATGCTTTCGAAGAAAAAATTCCTACAGGCAGGAGCTATTTTTCTAATGGATCTATTCAAGAAAACGAGAAAAGGGGCGCCTGGGTGGCGCAGTCGGTTAAGCGTCTGACTTCAGCCAGGTCACGATCTCGCGGTCCATGAGTTCGAGCCCCGCGTCAGGCTCTGGGCTGATGGCTCGGAGCCTGGAGCCTGTTTCCGATTCTGTGTCTCCCTCTCTCTCTGCCCCTCCCCCGTTCATGCTCTGTCTCTCTCTGTCCCAAAAATAAATAAACGTTGGAAAAAAAAAAAAAAGAAAACGAGAAAAAAAAAAAAAAGCCAAAGACAGCGAGGCACTAAACACGAGCTGCGTCACGCAGAAGGAGGTAGGCAGCGGGTAGAAAGCCGAACACCTCTCCCGGCTGGTGCATTTTCATGGATGTGCACACGAAAAACAATTCCTTCCCTAGATTTATTGTAAACAGTGAAGCCAGTTCATTATGGCCCCCAAATGCGGGACTTCCCAAGATGTCACATTTGTTTGAAAGGCCAGGCCCAATGAATATTAATGCACAGAGTGGAGACAGCACGCTTTTCCTGGGGAAGACCTGTCTATGCCACTGTTTGTTACGTTATTTGCACGCTGATGCCTTAAGAAGTTTCAGAATTTATTCTAAACTGCCATCTCAGCTTGTTATCATTGTTTACAAAAATGTCTTTTCTTGGTCTGTTACTAATTATGGTAAGGGGTTAATTTCACACACATGCACACACACAAAGGAAAAAAATTAGAATAACCATATTCTATAAAGATGAGGAAATCATCAAGTTCCCTTCCCCTCCCCATCCCCCCAAACAGGCAAACACATGGACAATAAACTATAAAGAAAAATTACAAAGGCACAAAAAGAAGTGAATTCAGCCTTGCAGCTGGTCAAATAAATGCAAAAAGAAGGCATGAACTAAATACTATCTAATTATTGTTATACTAATAACCTTTAAGAAATAACACCCAGGATGGGAACGGATAGGATGGGAACATCGATTACACTGGTGTAATTCTTCTGAAAGTCAATTTGCAGCATGTAACACATACCATGAGGATGATTATGCTCGTTGGTCCAGTAATGCCGATCTGGCACTTTATCTTTAGAAAAGAACTCATAAAAATGATCATGAAACACATCAAAATAAGGGATGGTTAAGCAAATCATGGTATACTGAGTCTTGGAATGCTATAGAGATCACAAATAATAAACTGGAATGCTATGTAACAACAGGGAAATGTAAGTGTGTGATGAGGAGGATGGCTCTGGGGCCAGAAGGTCTGAGTCCCATTCTAGCTCTTCGCTTCCCTTCTACAACTCCCTGAGCTCACTGAGCCTCAGTGTCCACGTCTGCAGAATGGGAATGACAAATTTATCGCAACATACAGGTGCGAGGCTTGAGTGATGTAACGCTTTCATTATCGCCATATAAGGCTAAGGGCAGGGAGAGGACACACAGTGCAAAAAGTCTGCATGTGCCCTAGGCACTGGGGGGGTGGCAGTTGGGAGGTGGGGAGGGGGGGACACGAAAAATGACACCAGGAGCTCTGTTACAGAAGTTGTATGTATAATGGTTGTATAAGTTGTATGTATAAAGTTGTTCAGCTTTGAAAATGTGCTTTATTTATGCTATTTTGTGGCATATTTTTTTTTTAAGAATTTAAGCCACTAGAGTAACCCCAGGACTCTGATAAGCTTGAACTTCAGAAGATTCTTGTATAATCCATAGAGGAAATGACTTTGCCTCCAAAGGTTGAGGTGTTCTTAGGAAACTGCAGACCACTAGGGAATTTCAGTATTTGGTGACCTTCTCAGGGCAGACATGGAGTTTGGTATTCAGCCCCTGCTGTTCCTCAGTCTCTGGGGGGAAAAATGGGGTTGGGCGAAAGGCAGACTTTTGCCAAATTCTAGTGCTCTGTCTTGCTAATACAACTGGGACATGTGGACCAAAGTCAAACGCTGGGTCACACAGAGTTAAAAAGAAGCCTCAACACTACAGTCACCTTGTCTGAGCAAGACCAAGCTTCCTTTCATTAAGCACACCCTGAAATCACAGTATATTTGCAGTCGGTTCTTTCTTAGGGAAAGGTAGTATAATATTTGGGGATCCATGAAGTATAAAGCAGCCACAGTAACACATACAAAAAAAGACATTCAAAATAGGCTAAAATAACCAAAAGTTTAACATCATTTTGGTAAATAAAAGGAGAATTACAAAGCTCGGTTATAATTAAATCTAAAAGCAAAGTATGCAATCAGTTGCTAATGAGTTATCAAGACTTTGGAAAGTATAACATCAAGACAAAAATACCATCACATTATAACTATGTGAGCGTGCAAAATACAAGCATATCTGGTTTATAAATTTTTGATGATGTCAAGTCAGTATGTCTTTAAGCAACACTTGATGGTTTCTGTCACTCTATAAATATTAAATTGCAGTGCATCAGTTTAGGATTGCCCACCCCTATGGTGATCCAACTCTCCCCAGTTGTGTAAAAATCTGGAGGGAAAGTGGATGGGACACGATGGCTACCCCCCAAATGCAAAAGTGTGGTGGGCCCAGGGCTGCAAAAATTGGTGCAGCAAAACAGGGAAGGAAAACATTTATCGGCACATCTTTTCTCCTTTACGAGAGCTAAGAAAACCTGAAAAATCAAAGTGACAACAAAGAATGGCCTCTCAAGTATTGTCTCTCTTGGGTTGCTAAATATGTGGCAGTTTCAAAGAAAAGGAAGCACCCAAGGGAAATGGCAGGAGGCCCTAACTCAGGGCAACGTCCAAGAGGAAAACAAGATATTTCGTACAAAATTAATAACTGAAAAAAACTGTGACAGCACAAAAGATGTCACAGCACCAACAGCACTGAATTCTGGGAAACCTCACAAGATTGGATTCAGTGAAAACAACCAGTCTTAGTTCCTCAAAGCCCTGAATTGTAGAATATTTTAAATGTTTTATTTAAAGTTTAGAAACTCACTCCAAGAAGCTTAAAAAGAGGACTATCACATTCTGCAAGTTGAATTCCGTGTAGTCAGTAGGATGACCCATTCGTCAATTCGTAGACAAGCCGGGCTTGTGATACCAGAACCTCTGGAGAGTATGCCGACCTACTTGTTAATGCCCGTACTTATAAGAACATAAAGGAAAACACTGACATCTAAGGAGTTTAGAATAGGAAACATAACTATCCACAGGTCTTTGAAAAAATATCAAACAGCGGTTTGAAGTTAACAAATATGCATCCAATTAAATTGTTACAGTTCAACTTTTTTTTCCAATCAGCTGTGGTATGCTAGGTTCCTTTTAGTCACCCTTCGACAACAAAGGCTTTGGTTGTAATACAAAATATGTTGTTTTCATAACGATGATAAGCTACAGAACCTCCTATCAAGTGAAATGATCCATCTGGTGTCAGGGAAGTTGCAGATAAGATATCATCATTTCAGGAATGAAATACAGAGAACATACATAGAAATTTCAAAAGTGGGAAAAAAAATCTTTTCAGGGCACTCAACATTACCAAGAGATGACTTTTAGACTTTGTTCTTAATAGTTATGACTGTGAGTGTAGCATTTAGGTAGAGCAGTGAGGTTGAGGGATGCATAGAGAAGCTCGTGTTGGAAATCAAGTTCATGAAGAATATAAACCAACATAAAAAAACAAATACACACACACAAACAAACAAACAAACATAAAACTGCAGACAAAAAATTCAAATCCTGGCCCCTACCCTTCATGTTCCTGTGCCTCTGGACAAGGCTCTGACCCACCCTAAGCCTCAGCGTCTTCAACTATAAAATGGAGACTAGACTGAGGCCGGCCACACACTGTCCAGAGAATTAGGCAGCTAAATATGTGTCAAGACTTGGCTCAGTGCCTGGCACAGAGTAAGGGCTTAAAAAACAAAATGAAAAGTAATCCACATTTATTAGTGAAGAGAAACTGACAACATCCAGGGGACCACTCCTTCCTTTGAAAGAACACAGTAAATCCATAATAGCTATAGTTAATCTGTGCATACAGCAAGGGATCCAATAAATACATGCTGAAGATAGACAACAAAGAGCCAAGGAAGAAGAAATCTTAAGAGAACTCAATTTTACACCTGTAAGCATCTATATAAAAGGTAATATGAACCCCTTTATGAATCCCTTAGAATGGAGTCCTACTAATTCTAACTAAGTTCTAACATCATAATAATAACAATCTGTTTTCAAATCGTAACCTAATGCTGAAGTTGTTCAGTTAACTGAGGGTGGTACCACTCCCACCTGCGGACATTTAAAAACGAGAGTGGGGGGAAGAATTTGCACAGAAGACACCAGACAGGAAGCAGGAAGCACTCTGCAGGACATGACAGGTCTCATGCAACAGATCACCCCTCAACCACACCACACCACACCACACCCAAACCGCAGCCAACGGACTCTCCTCTAGGAATCGTGGCGCTCCACCTACTCCCCATTCTGAGCTTAATCTTCAGGAGGGATTGTAGGAGCAGGAGTGTAGGAGCATGCGCACACACACCAATGTCATCAAAAGCCCAGAGTCCACATGAAATTGAGAAAGATTAGGAAAGACACTATTGCCAAGAGCGATCCACCAGATGCTTCAGCGTCACGCACACCCACCCTATTATGAAGAATCCCGTTCCCACTCCAAACAAAGTAGCAAATCAGAACACTGCCTCTTGCAATTGGGTGTGAAATACAATTAAAATCATCACTGCATTCCCACCCAGGGGATATGTGACCGAAGTATTGGGAAGGGAGTGTAGATAACAAACAGGGACGCAGGTGGAAAAGAAAGTAACAAGTGAGGACTTCTAAAAAATTACATAGAAATAGGAGAAGATCAGAAAGAGTGGAGAGCAAGGGAAAAAATGAACAAAGTATGGATGCGATCATGGGAATGCTAGATCAGAAGGGACTAGAGTACATGGGGACTTTAGTGGCCTCAGGGACTGCAGGATTCACTCTGGACCACAACGGCCTACCACAGTGCCTGGCATACGTAAGTGCTCAATAAATGCTTACTGAAATGACGCATGGATAGATGAAAACACTGGCATACGTGAAGGAACTGAGAGGCAGAGATCAGCCAAAAATCAGTCATTCATCAAACCTCATGTTGTGATGCCTCTCTATGCCAAGTGTTGCACAGATGATTAGCCAACAACAGAAGCGAGATTAAACTGAGGCCTCCTACATCCTAACACAGGCTTTTTACACTGTGGTGGAGAGGCCTCCCAAAAGAATTATCACAATTTTTTGACAAAAGAGGAAAGAAGTTCATTGCAAATTTCAACCAGAGAAATTCACAGGCAAAAGTGGAATACCAACAGAGATGCAATGATAGAAGTAGATAAGGAAAAAAAAGAGAGAAATTTAAAATGCAAATACGTATTTAACAGCGATCCTGATAAAATAATAATTTTATTAATAAGATTAATCAACAATAAACAATTAAAAATGGAAAATTTCATCCCGTGGAAAAAAAAACAGACAAAAAAAAGATGATGAAATTTTTTAAAAGAAGCTTTTCTCCCTAAGCTCATATTCTCTATGTTTTAAAACCTAAACAAAGATTTCTGATTTACAAATGCAAACACAAACTGAATATTCCCCATATAACAATCTCAGTTCCTCCACATACAGACCCTGCAGCCCACATCTGATTCCAAGACAAACAGCTTGGTCCTCAGTTATTAAGAGCTTGATCACTGTCCCGGCCTCAAGAGAGTAAAGCTGTCTACCGTGCAGACCTTCGTCAAAGCTCAGAGGGAAGAAGTGACATTTGGTGAGTTTACAGAATATGATCTCTGGCCACTCTTCTAGGTTCGAAGTCTCATGTTTGAATCATGTCAGATCACTGAAAGTTTCCATACTTAAACATAATTAGCCTGAGCCCTTCCTAATTCACTCCCATGGAATTATTATAATTTAACATGTTTCTTAAAATTTGGGAGATCTTAGAATGGTTCCTTTAAGGATTTGCTGAAACACTGGATCAAAATTTTTGTGGAGAAACATGTACACACCCACAGATCTAAGATATGTGTATATTTCAGTCTATCCGTGAAGTCTTCCTTTGAAGGCATCCCCTGTGGTTTTTTTCCAGGAGTGGCTGATAACAGCCACATGAAGAATGCTTTTGCATTTGTTATGAATCTGTTCGTGAGGACTTTTCAGTTTGCTCTCCAAAGAATAGCCTTTAAGAATTTAACACCACTCTGCATTCCTGAAAACCTTGTGATTCAAGCTGCTTTTGAGGAAGATAGATAGATGACTCTTCAATTGTCTTTTTTGCTCTGGCTCCTAGGAAGCTCCTTATCACATCATATTCTCAACCAGAATAATTAACACTTGTCATTGGATTTTCTTCCATCTCAACTTTCAAATTCTATTTTTTTGTTGTTGTGTTGTTTATACTTCCATTATTTGTACATTTTCCAATTCTCCATTTCCTCCCCATACAGACACACACCCAAAAGGCATGCAAATTCAATTCTTCTGTTCTATTTTTTCTTGAAAGTTTCTTCTAAATACATGGGATAAACGTGGAGAGAGAATTACTGCCTATTTATGCAGAACTTGTAAAGCACAGGATCTCTAAACTGAAAGTCTTTTCTTACTAGGTGTGAGGTGACTTCTAAAAGAAGCTTCACTTGTGGACTTCAAAGTTTAAGGAACAAGTAACTCACTAGAGAATGTCACACTTCCTTTCATCAGCTATTTCAAGGTCAAAAATCATGAGGCAGTCCAAAAATCAGGGCAGAACCATGTCAGCATGGACACAGGACCTTTCTAATCTAACGCAAAAGGTAGGTACAGTGGTCTTCCCTTATCCACAGAAGATGCATTCCAAGACCCCCAGGGGATGCCTGAAACCATGGAGAGTACTGAACCCTATGTACACTATGTTTTTTAGTATACATACATACCTATGATAAACTTTAATTTACAATTTAGGTACATTAAGGGGCGCCTGGGTGGCTCAGTCAGTTGAGCGTCCAACTCTTGGCCTTGGCTCAGGTCATGATCTCACAGTTTGTGGGATCGAGCCCCGTGTCAGGCTCCTTGCTTTCAGCTTGGGATTCTCTCTTCTTCTCTCTTTGCCCCTCCCTAGTTCGCATGCACACTCTCTCTCTCTCTCAAAACAAATAAACATTAAAAAAAAAAAACAAATTAGGCATGTAAGTAATGAACAACAATAACTAATAACAAAATAGATCAATTATGATATACTGTAATAAAAGTTTTGTGAATGTGGTCTCACTCTTTCTTTCAAAACATCTTGTTATCCTGCACTCACCCTTCTTGTGATGATGTGAAATGATAAAATGCCTACATGATAAGATAAAGTCGGGGAGTGATGTAGGTGTGGTGATGTAGGGTTAGGCTACTACTGATCTTTTGATGATTCGTCAGAAGAAGGATCATCTTTGTCCTGACTGGGGTCGACTGTGGGTAACGGAAACACTGGAAAACGAAACTGCAGATAAGGGGGATCTCCTGTAACAGCCCTAAACCATAACTGAAAAATTGACTCCACTCCAACTTTATTACACTTAAAAAAACTGCTCCTTCTCTGCCCTCCATTTGTGCTTATTCATTGAAAGGCAAATGAGTTAAAGCTGAACAGAGCCAGCCATCACTGCCAGTAAAAACGAAATCCTGCCGTTTGATACTCGCACAGAAAACTCCTTTACGTACTTTACGGACCCTCTACACGAATTCCTGACAGCTCAGTGGGCCACAGATCCTGCCAGATTTTTGAGCTACATCTTTTCCATTCAGGCAGCTGGCATAAAATGGGAAAATTCATTAACATGCTAATGATGCCCTATTTAAAATTCTAGCCCTGATTATTCTGTGATTAAATCTCTCCCCTTGACGTCTGCTTCCTTTATATCTGAGTTATAGTGTGAAATCAACAATATTAATAAAGTACAATACAGATTACCAAGTTATACACAAGGGATGGAAAAAGTTATATAAATCTCATGGTTGT
The DNA here is from genome assembly GCF_022079265.1 of Lynx rufus. NCBI lineage: Eukaryota > Metazoa > Chordata > Mammalia > Carnivora > Felidae > Lynx > Lynx rufus. The sequence goes on from NW_025814840.1 coordinate 16,514,697, forward strand.
CTTTTTTCTGAAAAGCAGGTGTAGCAAACTAAAGAAGTTACTGATTTTTTTGTCCTACCCTCCTTAAAAAAAACAAAACATTAAAATCCATAAAAATTAAAGGTTTATAGCTAATCTCCATAAGTATTCAGGGGCTGAAAGATAGATTTAGCTTTCCATTCTATTTCACTGTAAAGTTGCTCAGAATTCAAACGTGTTCTCCCGAAGTCTTAAGAACGGCTGATAGAGGTTAAAACACACAGCCTTTGCATCTCTTCACAGAGACTATGTGTCACTGAGACAAAGTCAATGGATTCAGTGATGATCTCTGTCACTCTTTGCCTTTGAGGACTCTGGCACATTTCAGTACTTTTTCATCATCTTGTTCTGTCTGCTGACACCCCCATCTGAAAATCCCACTCAGATAACTCAAGCATCTTCCATGAAAGACAAACTTACCTCTGTGCTCACTAAATTAGAATGAATTTTAAGAATTAAAAAAAAAAAAAAAAAAAAAAAGGAAGACCCAAGGTCTGGGTCTGTAATTCAAAGTAAAGGAGTAAAGGAATAAAAGAAATAAAGGTATGTTTCATTTTAACATCTGGCCCGTGTAAATGACCAAAATTTATGGCACATTTACTATTTTCAAAGACACCACCCTGGATACTGAGACAATACAAATGAAACTAATCACAGTGCTTTTCTTTGATCTCAGTCTAGCCAGAGACATAGATGTAATAATATCGTAAGTGATCAGCAAAGCACTTTCCATCAAAAGAGTTCTCTGTGTGAGACAGACTACCAATTGTTCCCTAAAACTGCAAATCTCAGGGTGCCTGGGTGGCTCAGTCGGTTAAGCATCCAACTCTTGATTTGGGCTCAGGTCATGATCTCACGGTCATGAAATCCAGTCCCATGTCAGGCTCTGCTCTGGGCATGGAGACTGCTTGAGATTTTCTCTCTCCCTCTCCCCCTCTCCCCCTCCCCTGCTTCACTCTCCCTCTCTCTTTCCCTTAAAACAAAAGAAAACGAAACAAAACACGAAACCAAACAAAACTCTCCATTTGCTATAGAAACAGAACCCCTGGCTGGCCTTGGACATGTGTGTGTGTGTCAGCCATCTTGGACCACACGTCCCGGGTGTGGATGAACAGAATAGAAGAGCCTGGGTCCCTGACCATCATGGAGTTGCTCATCGATATCCGAATTGACTCTTTTCCGGTGCAACTATAGTTAGAAATCAAAATCTGCTTTAAGAATTCTACATATTGCTCATTTCTTAAATAGTCTTATTTTAAAATATTTTATCTAAGGATAAAAAAGTCAGCTCATGGTACATACACACATGTGCATACTGGCCCTCTGTATTTGCTCTATATTTAAAGCCCTACTTTTAGAGCTCCCTCTAAATTTTAACTCTCAAAAGCCAACAAAAGACAGAATATGGACTTTGGCCTAGTTTTATTGCATTTCAATGGATAAAAGCTTCAATCTACTATGGAATTTATGATTTATTTATTTATCTGTCTCCCATTACTCTCACTGACCCAAGATTATTAATTTGGTTGACCCAATAGCCAGGTCACCTCAGACTGGTTAAAACTTAGCTTCAGTCTAAAGCACAGGGAAAAGGATAGCTGATCCAGCAAAATCCAACCCTAAAACATAAAGAACACCTTCACAACAGTAACAGTAACAGTAACGGTAACTGAGCCCAATGAGGGGCTTAACCAGGAGATCATGACCTGAGCCAAAGTTGGAAGCTTAACTACTGACTGAGCCACTCAGGAGGCCCCTTTATTCAGTCTTAAGCACAAGTCTTCATTTACTTCAATCTGTGGAGTATTGAATCTGTGGGGCTACCTAACATCCCCATTCTTTTCTTATTTCTTTTAAATAAGCACACTTTGTAAATATAGCTATTTATTAGTAGATAGGTCTTTCATTTTTCTAGTGAACAACATTTATTTAGGGACCATGATATACTATGTATGACCTCTGGCCTCCAGCAACCTTTACTCCCTAGAAGAAATGCAAGGGCAGTCTCACACATACACACATACACACACACACACACACACACACACACACCCTCAAAATCTTTAGAAGTTGCCTCATTTAATCTGCATGACTTCATCAGCCTATGAACTAGATATTATTCTCCTCATTTTACCAGTGAAAAAACAGGTTCTAGCGTCTAACATATTTTAAATCTGAATTTATTTTTCGTGATTTCATTCTTCCGATTAGAAACTGAACCACTGTAAATTCTTTACATGTTTTTAAAGAAATAAGTTTTCACTTCATCAATTTGGACTGAACCAGCATCTTCTGAGACCATCCCTCAGGGAACCAACCTCAAGGTGACCTCAGTTGCTCTTAACAACCGGAACAGGAAAAGAACACAAGCAAAGAACACAGTAACTCCTCTGACAGGCAGACACTTCAGCTAGGGCAGCACTGGCCTCTTCTACATCATTCTTCCCGAGGAAGGAAGCTCTCAGAAAACCTCACACATAGAAGAGCCACTTCATGGTCTTTATTCGGTTTTCTGAGTCAGCCTGCTTTCGTCTCTGATTGTGCAAGCCAGAAGACTGAGCCAAGGAACAAAAGGAATATAATTGTCAAACAGAAAATTCTCAAGACCTGTGCCAAGCGAGGGATTGCTCTAAATAATCACAAGGCCATTAGCAAATTCGGGGGGGGGAGGGGAGGGGGTGAGACAGAAAAAGAAAAGACATCGCCTGCTAATAGCAAAACAAAAGCTGAGAAGTAATTCTATCCCATTCGCCAAGGCTCCTGCCAAATAGATCCTCCAGGAAAAGTGTCGTGTGCTCCAGGACCCCCTTCACGGGGATGGTCACACTACCACCACACAATACAATTGGTACCGTAGATATTTCACCAGGCGGCAGTGACTACTTACCGTGGGCAGTTTCCCCCTGGTCCAGCTCCTTTCTCAGTCTGCTGTAGTCTTCCTTCACACTTCCCAGCTTCTGGACATTCCTGGAGCTCAGCAGCAGCAGTTTGTCGAGGAGTCCCTCCAGCCCTTCCCTCTCCGATGTTAGTGATCTCATCTCCTCCGTGAGCTCCTTGGCTGTACAGAAATGGTTTCCTGCAGCACATTGCAAGAGAGAAGGAGGGAAAACAAGTTTTACAGCATCCCCACATGTGGAAGATTTAGCGACAGCTAAGGCGCACCAACGGTATGGAGAAACAGGGCTGAGCTTTGCAACTGCATCCAACTGCATGAATGGTCTTCCGTGGAGGAGTCCGGGAAAACACTGACTATCCTCCTTCTGCTAGGAAAACCCCCAGTCTCTTTATCGCCTTATTCTCGTTTCATCTGCTGTAAACGTTCCATTGACCAATTCGTGTCCCTGTGAAACACAATGACACAAAAGTGTCCGAGTGAAATCCAGGGAAGCCACATGCTATCACGCCATTCAAATATCCAAATGTCAAAGAGAAATGGAAAGGGACGAGCCGTTGGAGTCAGCCTAGACCTCAATTCAAATCCTATTCCTCCTGTCACCCAACCTGCATGACCTTGAGCAAAGAAAGAGGCATGTGCAATTTCAGGGCAAACTTCTTATAAAATCTGATTGTACTAACACCTGCATCACAGGTGGCTTCAAGAATAAACATGAAATTCTGTAAAGCACTAAGTAAAATATATCACACACTGAATTTAGCAAGATTACGGGATACAAGGGCAATATACAAAAGCAATTGCATTTCTAAGCGTCAGCAGCAAGTGGTCTATGAATTTTTTTAGAATGCCATTTACAAGATTTTAACACTCAAAATACTTAGGGATAAATTTAAAGAAACATGTGGAAGACCTCCACACAGAAAACCATTTTTAAAACTCCTGAAAGAGGGGCGCCTGGGTGGCTCAGTCGGTTAAGCGTCCGACTTCAGCTCAGGTCACGATCTCGCGGTCCGTGAGTTCAAGCCCCACATCGGGCTCTGGGCTGACAGCTCAGAGCCTGGAGCCTGCCTCTGATTCTGTGTCTCCCCCTCTCTCTGACCCTCCCCCGTTCATGCTCTGTCTCTCTCTGTCTCAAAAATAAATAAACGTTAAAAAAAAATTTTTTTTTAAATAAAACTCCTGAAAGAATAATTAAAGAAGACTTAAAGGAATCAGAAAAATAGAAACTATATATACATATATTGGAAAATTGAGTATTTTTAACATTTCTACTTTCCTCAAATTCATCTATTCATTCGATACAATTCCAGTCAAAATCTCATAATGGTCTTTTGTAGAAAGTGACAAGCTTATTCTAAAACATAAAGGAAAATGCAAAGGCCTGGATCAGCCAAAAAAAATCCTTGAAGTAGAACGAAGAGGAGATATATTACTTGATTTCAAAATAATGCTGAAGCTACAGCTCACGACCGTATGACATTGGCATATAGATAAATAGACAAACAGATCAATGGAATAGAATAGTCCAGAAGTAGACCTCACACAGTCAACTGACTTTCAACAAAGCGCCAGAGTAAGTCAATGAGGAAAAGAGTACAATGGACCCCTGAACAACACAGGTTTAAAACATGTAGATCCAGGTACACATGGATTTTTTTTTTATAAATACAGTAGAGTACTGCAAATATATTTTCTCTTTCCTGTGATTTTCTTAATAACATTTAACATTTTCTTTTCTCGGGGCGCCTGGGTGGCTCAAGTCATGATCTCGCAGCTCGTGGGTTCGAGCCCCGCATCAGGCTCTGTGCTGACAGCTCAGAGCCTGGAAACTGTTTCAGATTCTGTGTCTCCCTCTCTCTCTCTGCCCCTCCCTTGCTCATGTTCTGTCTCTCTCTCAAAAATAAATGAACATTAAAAAAATTTTTTTACATAACATTTTCTTTAGTTTACTTCATTATACGAATACAGTATGTAATACCTATTGCATAAAAAATATGTGTTAATCAACTGTTTATGTTTATTGGTAAGGCTTCCAGTCAACAGTAGGCTACCAGCAGTTACATTTTTTGGGGAGTCAAAAGTTATACTCTGACTGCGTGGGGGGGCCGGCACCCCTAACCTCCACATCGTTCAAGGGTCAACTGTATTGCCAACAAATAGCAATGGGACAACTAGCTAGTGAGATGGAGAAATATGAACCTTGATCCATAGTTCAAATCATACACAAAATTTCATTAGAGACAGATCACAGAGCTACCTGTAGCAGCAAAAACTATAAAGCTTCTGGAAGAAAATACAGAATACCTTTCTGACCTTGGAATAAGCAAAACTTTGGTTAGGACCCAGAAAACACTACCTATAAAAAAAATAGGTAAGTGGACTTCATCACAATGATAAAACCTTTACTCATAAAAAATACCATTAAGAAAATGAATAGGCAAGCTACAGACGGGGAGAATATATTTGCAATACGTCTATCTGACGAAGGAGTGGAATCCTACAACTCAGTAATTAAAACACAAATGGCCCCATGGAAAAACAGGCAACTGACTTTACAGGGTGAGATATGCAAAGGGCTGGTGATCCTATGACAACATGTCGGTGTCTCTTAGTCAACAGAAAAATACAAATTCATGCCACTGCAAAACCATTCCAATGGCTCAAGTGAATGACACCAAAGCCCAAGGTTATGGACTCCTGTGCATAATGGGAGGGTCAATGGCACAACCACCTTGTGGAGACTTCTGTCCATGTCTCATAAAGTTAAAAACACACCTACCCCTGGACCCAAACATTCTACTTCCATGTATTTACCCAGGAGAAATGAAAACGTGTAATCAAAAATAGTTGTACTCAAAAGCTCATTGTGGCTTCACCTGTGGTAGCCCAAATGAAACAAACTAAATGCCCTTCGAGGGGAGAAAAGCAGACGCAGAGGCACATCTACACAATGGAAGACAACTCCACCACAAAAAGGCACAAGGGCCTCATACACATGGTGATGTAGGAATCTCTCAAAAAAGAAGAAAGAAAGAAAGAAAGAAAGAAAGAAAGAAAGAAAGAAAGAAAGAAAGAAAGAAAAAAGGTGCAAAAGACTGCATATCACATGATTCCATTAAGTTATAGCACAGGCAAAGCTGATCCATGGTGAAAGATATCAAAACAGAGGCTGTCTGGGGAAGGAACACAAAGGTGGCTTTTCTGGAGTGATAAAAATATCTGCATAGGGCTGCAGATAACAGGTGTCAAAATTCCTATAATGGGGCACTGAAGATCTGTGCATTTCACTGAATATAAATCATACCTCAATCAAAAAGGAAAAATATATTAGGGGAAATTTTAACATGAAACTTACACTATCAATTAAGAAGCATATCCCATTAACGAGCCCTCTGTAAATAACAGTTATTGCTACCAGAGGGCTCCATGATGCTTCCACAATAAAAGCTACAAGCCTTTTCTCCTCAATCTCTTACCACATCCCTATGAAGGAAGTTAGGTCCTATGTTATCTATTCTGAAATGCACACTTTGGTTTTCACATGTTAACATCTCTGAAGTGGTGATGCCTCTTACAGTTGCTATCAGGCAGGAGGTAGTCTGGATGAAGCTGTTACTGGGTGACTGTCTTTCTTGGTGGCTTAGAGGACCATCTGCAACCCCCTGGTGTCTCAAAGTACAAACCATTTAAGGATCATTTGGGACCTGGCTGTTGCCATCTATTGTAACAGATCTGTAAGATCAGGAAAGCACCGACACTTAAAACTTCAAGAATGGTGTTGCAGCTTGGCAGAAACCTATAGAACCCCACAGAAACGGTAGTTTATTCTTACAGGATAAAGACTTCCATCACCAATAGTTTCACTGCTGCAGAGGATGAGAACGTGTGAAATAACCTGAGCTCCAACCACTTGTAATTGAAATGTGTTTCTGAACACTCAGACTCTGAACATGAAGACATTTTAGGAACACCCTAAGTGATTAATTTTCCTCTTGGAAGAGTGATACGTGACTTTTCAAAAGCCTAAATACATCTAGAAGAACTATTTTAATATGTATAAAATAAAAATTCGAAGCTATAGAAAGCATATCATTGTTTAGTTGACAGTGATTTTTCTTTCGTAGTAGTGTATAAAATAACAGTGCATTTTATGTTCACTGAAATACAAGTTGTTATCTCTGCTTAACAATCAGGAAAGCTGAAATCTAACGAAAAAAAATATCTTGCTGAGGTTACCTAGCAATCAAATGGAGGGCAGGTTTCCAACTCAAACATAACTCCAGAACCCTTCTTCGGTACTATAAACTATGCTGTTTACTTCTTTATTATTAATAGGCAGATTTCAACCCGATATAAATGGGAGAAATGTGACAAAATATTGTCCCAATTTAAAGGCATTCTGAGGGGCACCTGGGTGACTCAGTTGGTTGAGCGTCCGACTTTGGCTCAGGTCATGATCTCCGGTCCATGGGTTCGAGCCCCACGTCAGGTTCTGTGCTGACAGCTCAGAGCCTGGAGCCTGCTTCTGATTCTGTGTGTGTCTCTCTCTGCCCCTCACCCACTCATGCTCTGTCTCTGTCTCTCTCTCTCTCAAAAATAAATAAACATAAAAAAATAAATAAAGGCATTCTGGACACCTAGCACATACATTTCTGTCACTGTAATCCATAGTGCCCAATTCCATGACTGGATAAATATCTTTTGAGATGCTATTTATTGGCTGCCCCTATAGCGGGCAAATGCAAGAGACAAGGCACCACCCACTCTCCGGAAAGTACCATTAAATAAAGAAGAGAAGCCGTATTCTAGGAAGTGGACAAATGTGCACTAGGAGAGCTCAGAGAAAAAAGGCTGTTCCAGAAGGTGAAACAGAGGCAGGTTTCATGAGGAAAGAATGTTAAGGTTTCCAAAAGAAAAAACGGAAACGTGGTTAGAGAGGAAAGGGCTTGGCTTCAGAGGGTGGTATGAGGCATGTGGCCAAGATGGAGACCAGACCCACAAAAAAGCTGGATTCAAATGGTAGAGGGTCCAAGATGCCAAGCTGATGGGCTTGACCCGTTCAGGAAAAACAAAGTCCGGATAAGGAGCGCAGGCTGGACTTCCATGAGCTTTGAGCTGGAAATAGCAACACAACTAAACCATTTCCTGGACCCGTGATTTCTTTCCCAAACAGTGACCAAGTCAGGGCCGCTGTGGGATGGAGCCCCTGTGGACTTCCACAAAGAACCCCGAGTTCGGTAAGTACGGAGTACCCATTTGGGAAGATGAAAAAAGTTCTGGCCCTGGATGGTGGTGATGTTTGCACAATGATGTCAATGTACCTAATGCCATTAAACTGTAACTTAAAAATGGTTAAAAGGGCAAATTTTATGTGTATATTTATCTTATAATAAAAAGGTATCCTTTAAAAAAAAAACAAAAAAATAAAAGAACCTCAAGGGACATGCCATGTTCCATGGGTGGTTTTGGGAAGACCAGCCCAGAGGTGTGACTGCCTCTAGACAGGGCAGTCACGAGCACAGGGTGATGTTTTCAAATGTCCCTTCCATGGCTGGGCTCAGGGAGCCCCAACCTTTCTGCTGGGGCATATTTTCAAGCAAGGGAGGTGACGAAAAGTGAAGTGGGCACCACCTGTGTCCCCAGAGACACCAGGCAAAATATACCCCAGTGTGTAATCTCCTCTTACAAACAGTTCAGGGAGAAAAGACCTCTAAAAACAAACCAGAAAAGACTACACAGGGCAAGTGCCTGCCTAGAAGCTTTGCTGGATTTATAGGAAATACATCCTCAGATACCCCTGCAACTCACAGAAAGCTCTAGAGACCGAGCGCCTTAATAAAACATGAAAGAGATCATTAATTAAAACCTGGGTCCCTTCCTTGGTCCTGAGGGAAAATGCATAGTGACAGACGTGTAAATTTTATATATGCAGAAAGAGTGTGAATTCCCAGAGAGACAGTTAATATCGCAACCAAAACCATGAGAAAATGCTACACTGCCCCCGGTGAATATTTTATAAGCATTTTGGTCTCAGATCCAAGCCCATGAGGTAAATCCTGCTTGATTTAGCCCTCCTTCATTACTGAAACTGGCCAAGAGCTCTGTGATGAAAATACAGAAAAGTAAACGCTGATCCCTGAAGGGAGTCCCATCAGTGACCCCGTGACCCCAATCTCTGTGACTCTAATGGGCCCTTTCCTAAACGCCACAGGAGGGTTTGTGCCGATGAACGTCCTGCCTTTGCCATCATCCCACACATACACCAGGCTGCTCTTCAGCAAGAGAACAGTACTTGGGCCTTCACAGAGATTTTTTAGAGAACCTGTCAAAGTCTTTTCTTCTACAAATGCCACAATTAAAAACCTCCAGGGGAGGGGCACCTGGGTGGCTCAGTCAGTTAAGAGTCTGACTCTTGATTTTGGCTCAGGTCATGATTTCACAGTTTCGTGAGATCAAGCCCCTCCTCGGGCTCTGCACTGACAGACCAGAGCCTGCTTGGGATTCTCTGTCTCCCTCTCTCTCTGCCCCTCTTCTCTCTCTCTCTCTCTCTAACATAAATAAATAAATGTTTAAAATTAAAAAAAAAAAACCCAGGTTAATGCCAAAGCTAAAACTGATTTTACCCACTCTGTTCCTTCTAATTTTATGCTGTATCCTAAACAAATATCTCCCTCTTCTACTTCACAGTATCTCTGGGTTTTTTTTTTTAGGTCATTTTTTGAGAGTCTGATTTTATAGATTACAGGAATCTTGTTATAGGAATAGTCTCATTTAGCCTTCTCAACAAGCCAGGATGGGGACCTTATAATGACTGTCCCTGATTTCCAGTTGAAGAAACTAAGACCCAGAGAGTGACCTTCCCAAGGTCACAAAGTTTTGGAGTTCTAAGATTCCACAGGAGGTTACTGAATTTGAACTGGGTTCTTCCAAGGTCACACTGGTTGCTAATACAGCTCAGTAAGTCACTTGGTCAAAACATGAAAATGTGGCCACAAATCATCCATAAAGGGAGGGAGTACAAAGGCAGCTGGAGAATGAATCCTGTAGGCTGTGTCACCCAGTCTCTAGGCCTCAGGTGACTTTAGGGGGAAGCCACACACACACACACACACACACACACACACACACACACACAGCACTTGCATAGGCCCACAGACATTTCCATCTGTAACGATTCTCCTAAAATTATTCATGTTTATGTACTCAAATTTCAGCTATCCTTCTTTACTGGAAAAAAAGAAAGAAAGAAAGCCAGTGCTGAAAATCATCAAACTCCAAAAGTAATAGAGTCCTGCATCTTTTTTCTGGCACAACGCCATATCTTTTGGGGAACGCCAAGCTCAAGTACACATGGTTCTAACAGCTTGAGAAAGCGTAGTACCTGGTGAGAGGCTGAATATACAAACAGATAATGGCCAGATCATTTCTAGAAAGAGCACTCTGGCCCACAGCCTGCAGAACCTGTCCAGGAAACGAACCCCCATATCTACAACAACCAGTCCAGGACCCAGGCTGCTATAAGGCAGGCTTGTAGGAAGCCAGGTTGCTATTTCTAGTAACAATCCAGGAAACAAAAAAGTCACTTCTGTAACAATTGGTCCAAGATGGCAGGATTGTATTAATAACTGACAGCTTCCCTAATTTTTGTCCCTGCTTCCAGCCAGAGAGAGCCAAACATGCCCCCCTAACCAATCACACAGGATGCTCTAAGTAGCCTGCCTCCAGTATCCCCAGCCTCCAGTCGGAGCACACCTGAAGCCTTCCCTTTTCCCCACTACAAAGCTTTCCCACTCCTCCGCCTGCCTTTGAGTCTCTACCGAAACACAGGTGATGGTGGCCGACTCCCTTGCTGTAGTAACCGCTGAAACAGCTTTCACTTCTCATTCGGTGAGTCTTGTTTATTTCCACACTGGATAGATACCATCTTTGAAAAATCTTTGCTGGGCCTATCATCCCCTCCAGTCACTGATCTAATTTTTTTAGAGACAGCGAAATATTTTGCACTTATCTGGAAAATCTAGTTGATATCTAGATAGCCTTCCATTTAGACACCATTAGTGCAGCTAATTTTTATTCTCTGTAAAGGAAAAGTTGAATTGGATAGAACCATCGTCTAAAAAAAATTGGCTTGGAGTATCATAGACATCTTGACATGCTACTTAAGAATAAATGATTATCTGAACTATTTGTTCCTTGGAAACAAATAACGGGAGGCAGGTGGGAAAGAAAATATACCACAAACTGAGGGAAGACCCAAGGGAGGTGTGAAAATAACAGATTCTGAGGATCAGCAATCAACAAATGAGGTCCATTTTTTCTTAACATAATTAGTCTCACCGACTGTCTCCCAAGGGCCAGGCATCAGGCAAAGCCCAAGAAAAACAGAGGAGAGTGACTCAACAGATGGACGCCATCAATAACAGTGGATGATGCAAGGAGAGAAAGGCTGGAGCCAGAAACGCGCACAAAATGTCAACATCAGAGCAGTATCAGAAGGGGGGGCATCAGAGAGCCAGGCTTTGATCCTAGCGGAGGGGAAATGGTCACAGCACGGCAGGCCCCGTGCCAGAGGAAGACTGGGATGCTAATCAGGTTACAGAGCACAGACAGAGACAGAGCCCAGTTATAGGACCTGGGGACCCATCCAAGGACTGGGTCCCAGCAGTGGTGCAGACCCAGAGGCCAACATGCAGGAAGGATGCTTGCTGCTGAGACTTACACGTGAGTACCACACTACTTAAATACCTTCTGTGTCTGGGCCTGAAAAGTCCTGGGAATTGAAGGAGCATTGAGGAGGCCACAGCTACAAGAAGGGAGGCATGCGTGCAGAGGGTGGGACTGGACTGAGTTAAGGCACAGGGCTCATCCCTAGAAGCCAGCAGCCGGGCAGGGGTCCAGCGTGGTGTTAAAGGAGATAGGCCCGAACTTCTGATGTTGACATCTTAACCACAGAGCCCAGATCAGCCGTACCCACCACACAAGGTGAGGGCCATCCCCTCACCTTGCCTGCCAAGCAGCAGCAGCCTAGCAAGGGGCCAAAGCAATCAATCTGTGGGGCAGAGGACAGAGTTTTCAGTGAGGGTCACAAAGAGGTTAAGAAGCCCTTTTCCAGGCTGGGCTACTCCCTCCCGCCCACCCCTTTTTTTAGTTCAAATTTTTATTTAAATTCCAGTTCGTTAAGGGGCACCTGGGTGGCTCAGTCAGTTAAGCATCTGACTTTGGCTCAGGTCATGACCTCACAGCTCATGGATTCGAACCCCACATCGGGCTCTGTGCTGACAGCTCGAAGCCTGGAGCCTGCTTCATATTCTCCCTCTCTCTCTCTCTTTCTCTCTCTCTCTCTCTCTCTCTGCCTCTCCCCACTTACATTCTGTCTCTCTTTCAAAAATAAATAAACATTTAAAAAAATTTTCAAATTCCAGTTAGTTTACAGTTCAACACTGGTTTCAAGTGGTTCATCACTACATACAACACCCAGTGCTCATCACAAGTGCCCTCCTTAGTACCCGTCCCCCACCCACCTCCCTTTGTCAATCCTCAGTTTGTTCTCTATCATTAACAGTCTCTTGTGGTTTGTTTCCCTCTCTTTTTTCTCCTTCCCATATGTTCATCTGTTTTGGTTCCCTTGTCTGAAAGTGGATTCTCCAGCCCCAGTTGAGTCACTCTAGCTGTCCCTGCCAAGGCCTACCTAAATTGCAGATTCCTGGGCAAAATGAAAGGTCAGTGATGCTTTAAGTCACTAAATCCTGAGGTTGATTTATTACACAACAATCGATAATTGAGAACAGAGAACAGAGTTTGGTATCTGAACGCTGCTGGAACAGACCCTAAAATCTGAGGCCCTGATGCTTGCACCAGGTGGCAGGCAGAAGCCTCGACAGGCCTCGGTGCAGGCTAAAACGGAAGCAAGAAAAATATAATTGGAAGCTGGAAGAAAGGGGACCCTTGCCACGTAGTGATGGAAAGTTTGGTAACATTACCAACTGAAGGAGTATAGAAAAACTTCCTGGGGTGCCTGGGAGCCTCAGTGGGTTAGGCATCTGACTCTTGATTTCGACTCAGGTCATGATCTCATGGTTTGTGAGATCAAGCCCCAAGGCAGGCTTGCGTCGGCAGCACAGAGCCTGCTTGGGATTCTCTCTCTCCTTTTCTCCCTGCCCCTCGCCCCCCTCTTGCATGCACACACTCTGTCTAAATAAAAGTAAATAAATAATGGGGCGCCTGGGTGGCTCAGTCGGTTAAGCATCCGACTTTGGCTCAGGTCATGATCTCACAGTTCGTGGGATTGAGCCCTGCGTCAGGCTCTGTGCTGACAGCTCAGGGTCTGGAGCCTGCTTTGGATTCTGTGTCTCCCTCTCTCTGCCCCTTCCCCGCTCACGCTCTGTCTTTCTCTGTCTCTCAAAAATGAATAAATGTTTAAAAAAATAAAATTAATAAATAAATAAATATAAAGAAAAACTTCCTAATAAATTTAGTCATATGGCCAAGGAGACTCCAGGCAGAATGCAGACATGCCCACTGGCTTCCTGTCACTGCCTAGAATACAGTGCAAGAAAAGAGAAGCGAGTTAAAGAATACATCATTCAATATGAAGGTGCTAGGATTTGCTGAATCTGAAAATAAAACTACTTTCTTATTCCTAGTCTCTGGAGATAGCAAATGATTCTCGAAGGAAGAGAAGGTCTCAGTCTATAGATCAAATCAAGGGTGAGAGATCTAACATGGTGAATCATAGAAACTTTCAGACAGACACAAGGCCCCCTGGTAATCTTAAACACACTCCCAAGACCCTCTTCATTCAAGAGTGCGTCCAAGAATCCCAAGGGCTTTGCCCCTCAGCGTTCTCACAGATGGCCCAAAATGGAGGAAGGCTTCTCTTGTTGAGGTACGTCATGGCTTTTGTCTAAAGGAGTGAGGATTTGCCATTCTGAATGAACTGGAAGTGTCCTGTCAGGATCCTGAGGGAAGTGCCTTTTCCCTGCTCAGGTTCCCCCACCCCCACCCCCACTGTGGAGTATAGCTCAAAAGGAAACAGAAACCACATTGTGTGCAGAAGACGCAAAAGAATGATGACCACCCTGGCCCTCGCACAGCCAGTGAGGAGACCCCATTGGCTGGAAAGCCTGTTCGCCAAGGGCCTGCAGTGTCATCCAGAAACAGAGAGGTAGAAGGTAAGCTCCCATCCCAGCTAAGTCTCCGATCAGGCCTCACCAATTTTCTCAGCTGATCAAAGAACTAAGCACAAAACCCAGGCCCCATATGCAATATACCATCTCAAGAATTTTCCTCGGGATTCTAAAAAGAGATTACTCACATTTGAAAGAGGGATATCTCTGCCGCCTGAATGATACATCTCCTCCCTTGGGCTTAATAGAGACACATCCACCTGTATTCCTCAGGAAGATATATGGATTAAGAAAGGCAAAAACACTAACTCAGAAGCAAGATTGTGTTCAATCTTCTTTTTTTTCTCTTAGCAAATGGGGCCATAATTCCAAGTAAATGGCATGTGAAGCTGTTAAGAGCCAAGCCCCACATTCACATTTCGATGTTGCGCTGGTTGTAAATAATACGCCTGACTGCATCAGGAACCAAATTGCTCGTTAACTGCCAACATTAGTTGTTTAATGATCTGAATACCAGAAGATGCCAATTATTGTATTCCTTCTTAAAATGCCATTTAAAACCCATACATGTAATTATTATACCTTTTCGTTAAATTTTTATGATTCTTCTGAATCTGCTGAGCTGGAGGCTCACTCAACCTATAAAACTCAGAGAATACTTGAAGGATGTCATTATGTAACTAGATTAAAACTCCATTTGTCGGGGCACCTGGGTGGCTCTGTCAGTTAAGCATCTGACTTCGGCTCAGGTCATGATCTTGTGGTTCATGAGTTCAAGCCCCGCGTCAGGCTCTGCGCTGACAGCTCGGAGCCTGGAGCCTGCTTCAGATTCTGTCTCCCTCTCTCTCTACCCCTCCCCTGCTCATGCTCTGTCTCTGTCTCTCTCTCTCAAAAGTAAGTAAACATAAAAAAATTAATTAAAAAAAAAAAACCTCCATTTGTCACACCTGGACTTGAGTCCCTGCTCTGCCACCACTGAGCTGACTGAGTGAACTTAACCAACAGATATACCCTCAACCTCCTGATCTGTTCACTGGGACCTCAGTATCTGTCCCACCTACCTCATACAGCTGTTGTGAACATAGAATAAAATAACAGCACACAGGAGGGGTGCCTGGGTGGTTCAGTCAGTTAAGGGTCTGACTCTTGGTTTCAGCTCAGGTCATGATCTCACGGTTTCATGAGTGTGAGCCCCAAGTCGGGCTCTGAGCTGACAGCATGGAGACTGAGTGGGATTCCCTGTCTCTCCCTCTCTCTGTCCCTCCCCCACTCATGCTATCTCTGTCTCTGTCAAAATAAATAAATAAACTTAAAAAATATACAGAGGAACGTTTAAAAGCATTCTTCAAATGACAGGGTAAGATACTATTTTCAGAGACTTGTGTTTTCGACCTACTAATTAATGGGAAAATATATTCCTAATAACCACCAG
Source organism: Lynx rufus (assembly GCF_022079265.1). Taxonomy (NCBI): domain Eukaryota; kingdom Metazoa; phylum Chordata; class Mammalia; order Carnivora; family Felidae; genus Lynx; species Lynx rufus. The sequence goes on from NW_025814840.1 coordinate 16,530,169, forward strand.
ATTAAGGAGGGATTATGATCCACTGAGAATCCTCCAGAAATCTAATATCTCTGACTAGTATGTTGAATGAGTACATCACCTTGTCTCATGTCATCGTTTTCTCTTCCTATAGGAAGGGGCTGACCACATCCAACAAGCTTCACGGAGCCTCTGCAGCTACATAATGCTGTACAAACATCTGCTAGAATTATATGGCATGAGGATTAACTCTAGTCTCTCAACTCATAAAGAAACAGAAACTGGGGAGTCCAAAACATGGTACCTACACTGATAACTTATCTTTTATTATATGTGCCTATGTAGTTTTATTTTTTTAAGTTTATTTATTTTGAGAGAAAAAGAGACAGCATGAGTGGGGGAGAGGCAGAGAGAGGGGGAAGAGAGAGAATCCCAAGCAGGTTCTGTCCACACTGTCAGCACAGAGCCCCGTGTGGGACTCAAACTCATGAACCCGTGAGATCATGACCTGAGCTGAAATCAAGGTCGGATGCTTAACCAACTGAGCCACCCCAGTGCCCCTGTGTATAGGCAGTTTTAAGAGTCTTATCCATCCCTTTACAAGATGGCCGTGGTGCCCATTTACTCCATGAGTTTTAGTGAAACTTCCCACAAAAGCTCTGAAATGCCCAAGTCTGATATGGGTTATGGGTAGGAGGTTACTCGAGGACAGAGCCCGGGTGTGGTGGCAGCCGTCACTACTCCGTTCAGCTGCTTCAGTGTCTGCACCGTGTTCAGTTACCTGATACGGCTAGCATTTTGGCTTCAAGCAGCGCCGGCAGTTGGATTTCAATATCATTTACTCTCTTCCTGAGAGTGCTGCAGATTCTCTCGCTCATACACACCTAGAAGGAGAGAAATGGCCATGAACCATCGTTTACTCAGGAAAAACTCAGAAAGCAATGGAGCAGCCGGCCAGAGGCTTCCGCGTCTGCAAGTAATTAAGAGGGGTGGTAAAGAGTGACTGAAGGAGAGTTCTTTAAAAGCAAGCAACGTAAACAGACAGAAGTAAAAGAGGAAAGAAGGGAGGAGGGAAGACGGAAGGAAGGGAGGGGGGAGGACTAAATGAAGTGGGCATCGGGGGCACACTTCAAGCATTAGGTCCCATACCTTCACCACATCTAAACGCAAAAATGACAAGAGTTAACACACCAAAGCGCAACCACAAACCACAATAACCTCACCACTCTGCCCACTCCCTCCTCAGGGTTACTCCCGCCTGAAATACTCTTGACCCAAGTGACTTAGCCCACTCTCACCCTTCCGGCCTCTGCTCACACACTGCCTGGGAAGAAAGGCCCGGCTGATGAGCCATGTATGATGGCAACCCCCTCAACCCTCCCGTCTTCACCCTGCATGATGGTTTTCCATAGTGACTTCTCCAGCTGACACTATTTGTTTCTGTTCCTCAGTTTTTCTAGAATCTCTGTCCCCTAGGATGCAAGCTCTCTGTGAGCAGGGACTTGGCTCTGTGTCTTGTACACAGTAAACAGTAAGTAAAGGGGCACAGCAATTGAGATCAAGGGCAGAGCGGCAGGCTAATTACTAGTAGATGTTGTCTAATGAAACTTTAAGGGCAGATAGTTGCTGGCAAGTCATATTTGAAAAATAGACAAGGAGACCTCAATGAGCTCTATAAGTTTTATTATGTATTTTTCCAGGATGCTCCAAACACTTCCTATGTTCTTTCTTTGCTCTTTCAAAAATAGCAAAAATGTTAAATCTCACATTCCTTTTCCAAATGTCTTAGGTTATCTTTTACTTTCTTTGAAACTGAAACATCACATTTCTTTTCTTTTATTTAAAGCGAAACCCCAGGACGCCGGGGTGGCTGAGTCGGTTAAGCATTTGACTTCGGCTCAGGTCGTGATCTCATGGTTCATGAGTTCGAGCCCCGTGTCAGGCTCTGTGCTGATAGCTCAGAGCCTGGAGACTTCTTCAGATTCTGTGTCTCCCTCTCTCTCTGCCCCTCCCCTGCTCACACTCTGTCTCTCTCTCTCTCTCTCAAAATAAATAAACATTAAAAAAATAAAAAGCAAAAACTCTATATTCAATTGATATCTACACTCAGATAAGTGAGTTACCTAGAAAAACATCCAGTTCAACAAAAGCACACACTCAGTTGAATAACAATGAACATGTGTACAGAGACATTTTGGGTGTTCCACAAAGGATGTTACCTAGAAACGTCCCCCTCTTCTTGCTAAAAATCTGATTCCATTCAAAGACTAAAATTAACCCACTTGGGTTCACAGAGCCCAGAGAAAATACAAAATTTAATTTCCCCAGAAGAATCTAGATCTTGCTAGATACCATCGACTTTAATTGTTGTGCTTATCTTAGACTTAAATTGAAATTATTTTTGGAATCAAAGCAGACCTCACCCATCCTGCCTAAAACATTATACTATTTCTTTCATGGCCTTAAATATGTTCTTTTCCATAAGCAGCTGTAATTTCCCAGATCTCTTTATAAAACTCATTCTCTGATGAAGGCGACAGCGTGGTGGCCTCCACACCAAAGCTGGAATCAGCGGGGATGAGCGTCCCCGTGTCCCAAGTGATTAATTCCTAGACCCTCACGGTGGTCCTGACATTTGTCAGGAAGTCAGAACTGGTTGTTAAAAAGAAGTTGCTCTGGATTCCTCCTCCCAGCACCCGGTCTCAGGTTGGCCCAGTGCCCGACGATGGCTCATCCCTTTCCATCCATCTAAGAATGTCATCGGAGGTCCGAGAACACTGCTGCTAAGTCCGTAACACGTGCCGTAATTCTTATGTCTCATCCAAAGTCCATCCAGTCTTTCTGATTTTGGTAACCATTTCTGTTAATCATAATTGGGCCAGTTTCTCCTTTGTTGAGCAAACCTATCCTTCAAGCTGTCACTATTAATATGAAACAGCTTCTCTAAATCTTATTAAATTGCAATGTACCTTCTTTCAGGCACTGCTGGATGTAATCGAATATCTACCAATCTCCAGCTATTCCATTTATTTCCAACTATTTCTTCCATCTCATTTATCCTTTAATTACCTGGTGTGAGTAACCGTTAGAGTCAAAGGAATGTAATGAATGAAGGAAGGCCCCGTCTCTCTTTGGGGGAGGAATCAAAACATTATCAGGTCTATGTGTCTAACATACTGAAGGAAGAAAACTGGGCCAAGCTGCAATTTTTACCTCAAGGTCGTGAGTCAGTCAAGTCCAGAGTGCAAAGTTGTTTTTTTGTGACTGAGCAGTTTTGTTTCAATTCCGTGTGGACTCATCTATGCCCCCCCCCCACACACAATCATGGCTGTGTGCACGTACATACCCACCTATACACACATACACGCCCCGGAAAATCTGCATCTCCTTTTAATTTCCAGATAAAATTGGACCCTGAGGAACTCATTACCAAATAGAGCTTTCAGATTTACACTTTAAAATCTTAGATATGAATTCCTTAATCTTATGGAAAAGCAAGGGAATTATAAGTTTTTTTGTAAGTGCGTGAGAGCAAGTATGCAAACAAAGCCAATCACTTTCAGCATTTGGGCAAATCCAAGAGCTTTCACAGTAGCTGGAGATTATCAACAAATCCCACTATCATGTGCATATGTCAATAGGTGTGTGCACAGTACAAAATGTCCCGTAAAACACACTCATACATAAACACCATGTGTATTTTGTCATTGGCACACCTGCATGCTCACTGCTGGGGCAGGGACTCGTTCAGATTACACACAGCATGTTCCAATACTCAATAAACCCAAACACTAGAGTGATTCCACCTTTTAATTCTGGGCAAAAATTAGGATGCACCTGGGGCGCCTAGGTGGCTCAGTCGGTTGAGCGTCTAACTCTTGATTTCAGCTCAGGTCAAGATCCCAGCATCATGGGATCGAGTCCTGAACTGAGCTCCGCGCTGAGTGTGGAGCCTGCTGAAGATCCTCTCTCTCTCTCTCTCTTTCTCTCTCTCTCCCCCTCTGCCCCTTTCCCCCACTAGTGCTTGCTCTCTCACTCTCTAATTAATTAATTAATTAAAAGAAATTAGGATGCACCTGATAAATGGCACATATTTACATCAGAAAATCCAGGAGAAGGAATCCTCCTAGCCCCTGCCCCGTGCAGGAAGCTGGGGCCTCTCCTCACCTCCCCAGTGGCTCCCCCTGGAGGTCACCTGGCAAACATCCGTAGAACATGAACACTAGTCGGCAACATCACCGAAGCATACAAGGTACGCCCTCTAGCACTTTCCCTGCTGCTTCACATGACAACGTGGGTAAACCGAGCCAGTCTCCCTTGAGCAGGAAAGAAGGTCTCTCGGCACATACAGTATGAGAACACATGATCAAAGCCCTTTACCAGAGCCCTACCAGGGGGATTCAGCTCCTGGCGTGGCTCCCAATAAAGCAGTTTCTCAAATCCCGTCTTGCTCTTCTCCAGGCAAACCTTGTGGCAGGACATAACCACCCATCAAACCACTGCTGTGTGATTTTGTAGCAAAACCATCTCATGGTTTTTGGTTTGGTTTCAGTTTTGGATTTTTTTTTGTTGTATTTTTGTTTGGTTGTTTGTTTGGTTGGTTGGTTGGTTGGTTGGTTTCTGGAAACAGACACAAAAACTGAAAAAAAGAGAGCCAGAATAATCGTGGGCACTTCTGCCGACAACACAGCCCCAGTCTCAGCTCAGCTGTGGTGATCTGTGAGCCCCTTGGCAGGTCTTCCTGACCTCCCCTGGGCACTGAAAATGAAAAAAAAACCATCTCTTCCAGGACAGTGGATTCTCATCTGCTTTGCTCTTTGCTCTGAAACCCATTCTTTTTACATCCTGGTCATCTCATAACCACCCCTGGCTCCCAGACTTAACACAAATAATTAACAATTCCTACCCAGTTCTGTGCCTCACATGTAGTAGTTCACAGAGTAATTGATCCTTCTCGGTCACATATAACTATCTCTGCAGGGAAGGATTCTGTTTTGTAAACTGTGGTTACCCTAACTAACCACGACATTGACTATTTAATTGACTGTGTGCTCCCAGGGAATAATGCAGGAGTATGCTCTCTCCACACCAACCGAGGGCCTGATATGAAATATATGTGGCAGTGAAAATGGGCAAAATGACTCTGAAGTCAACTTAAAAAGTTTAGAACACAAACACCTACTACGTCTTTTCCAAACTTGTTTGTGCGGATCCCTGAACCCTGTCCTCCTGGAAGAAAAGCAATTGATTTCTTGGATTACTCCCATCCCCAAAGCCTCTTCATGCAAAAGCATTTGAGAGTACCCAGAAGCACTCATTTCTGTCCCCTAACACTGACAGTTCCTGGTGAAGCAAAGGCCAAACCAATCAATCGCTGGGGGACCACAAGCCAGGACCCCCACCACGGAGCAGCCCTCGCTCCCGGCTGTTTGGCCTCATCACCTGGCCTGTAGGATGGCTTTGTAAAGTCTACACTTCTTGTGGAGCCATCAGCTAGACACAGAATTTCATGTGAGCTAGATATCACATAAGTTAAAAAGATAACTTCAGAGACTTCTTTAGAAAGTGGGCATAGAAAGGTACTTACCTTAGCGGTGAGTTCCTTCAGGGACAAGTTGAGGGTTTTTATCCGTTCCCGGAGGCTGGAAGAATTAGAAAGAAGACATTGGTCTTCTTGGGATCATAGTTCAATACCACCAAATATAGGAACATGGTGAAACAGTGAACCTTCCATCAGCCCAAAGGCTCAACAACAGGGGGAAACATGATGCCAGATTGGTTCCATTTGACTGTGGAATTAACATGTTGCTAGGAAGCAGATTTCTCCTCCCTAATTACGCTCTACTTTGGCTAGTACTAAAATCTGTTATTTCCGTAGTGCACATCTCCATACTGCATAGATAGGGTGAAGGAACAACCCAGATGTGCTCCTCCTAGCAGGAAAGAATGAAAATGTACACAGGATGGTCTACACAGGGTCGCATTTCACAGGCAGTAATCAAATATGATCTATTCAGCTACACTGTGCAATCCAACAACTATGCACAGAGCACTGTGTTTAGCAGTGAGGTGGAACATATAGGAGATACGTGTATTTAAAGGACATCTGACATAGGTTATCCTCACTCTCTTTAGGCTTATCCCTTCTTCTTTTTTCTCCTAAGCACTATCCACCTTGACACTTCTGTTATTCAGGTAATTTCTCTCTACCCCCACGGGAATATAAATTCCACCACCACAGCAACTGTCAGTTGGGTTCACACCCATATCCTCAGTGCTTAAAACAATTCCTGCAGCGTATAAGCAGGCATTCATTTGAGACCTGCAGAATGAATAAATGAACAAAGGAATGAATGAAACTAAGTCTCAGACCTTATTTCCAATGTTGTTACCAAAAGAGAGGAAGTACACCCAGACAATCAACTCCAGTATAAAACAAGATGAAAAATTACTATTGAAAATAGAAATCCAGTGTTAGGGGGCGCCTGGGTGGCTCAGTCGGTTAAGCATCCGACTTCAGGTCAGATCATGATCTTGCCATTCTGAATTCAAACCCTACATCCGGCTCTGTGCTGACAGCTCAGAGTCTGGAGCCTGTTTCAGATTCTGTGTCTCCCTCTCTCTTTGCCCCTCCCCTGCTCACACTCTGTCTCTCTCTCTCTCTCAAAAATAAACTAAGAAAAAAAGAAAGAAATTAAGAAAGAAAGGGAGAAAGAAAGAAAGAAAGAAAGAGAGAAAGAAAGAAATCCAGTAGGATCAAACTGTTACGTAAAGACTGTCACAGGCAGATACCGTCTCCAAGGGCACAGTGGAGACAGTAAGTTAGGTAGCGATTTAGGAAAACAAGTGATTAGGTGGAAAGCTTCCTGGAAGAGGCAGAACGTGAACTGGGCCTCAGGGGGAAAAGGGAAGGATGAAACTCCAGGGAAAAGATGAGGCCAGCTGGACCATACGGTTCACAGAGGTGAACTGTGATGGATGAGAAGGGGAAAGACTGTTTCTAAAGGGAGGGAGGAGGGGCAAGGACAGAAGGGGAGAAGTCTGTCTGCATCTGAAATGTGTGCTTACTCGTTTCAGAAAATAAGTGGGGGAAACGCTAATGTTTGTTTAATCTCAGTGGTGGGTAAATGAGTGTATGTTATGTTTTCCAATGTGTTTAGAATATTTATAGTCAAAACAATCCTTAAAGGAATATCAGGGACTGGCTCTAGTCAATACTGAAGGCCGGGCGAAGGAGTTCTGAGCTTTATTCCACAGGCAGTGGGAAATTACTCCAGTTTTGAGCAGGAGAGCAATAAGAAAGAAATGGGGCTTTTCAGGAAAATTAATTGGGCAGCACTGTGAGAGGGGGTTTGGAGGGAACACTGAACGGGACAAACCAGGCAGGCACCTTCAGCAGAAACCCAGCTGTGAAGCCCAAGGGCGGGCACAGAGCATGGAAGTCAGGAAGGAAAGGAAGGCCTGGAACCTTTCATTAGGTTGATGCTGAAAAGCGTAAGCTCTGGAGCTTTTTGCTAATTATTCATTCATTCATTCATTCATTCATTCACATACTCATTAATTCTTTCAATATCTACTGGGCTCCTAGTAAGTTAGGAACTTGGAGCATAAAGACATGGTTCCTGCCCTCAACAGCTCACTGCTTCTCAACAGTAGCCAAAAAAGAAAAAGAAAAAGAAAAAAATTAAAGACAAGAAAGTTACAGGTACTAGAAGAGCAAAATGGTGAGCTGCGAAAGTGAGAAGGTCAGGTTTCCTGGGGTGTGTGGGGGGCGGGGGGTGGCGTTCGAAACAGCTGCTGCAGCAGGGGTTGCAAACGATGACAGGCAGGTTGCCAATCTGCCTGCCTGCTGCTGTTCTTCGGCCGTAAGAACTGGTTTTGAAAGTTGTCACCTCCACCATCTGTGACTTCTCAGTACAAGCAAGTTAGTGCCCACTGCAAATGCCCTAGAACTGGGGCAGGCCCATTCTAAACAAGTCGTCCCCACTTTAGACCTCCGTCCAGCAGAAGAGGGGCACCCAGGCCAGCCGGGGTCGGAGGAGAGCTGACAAACAGCAGGGCACCAGGCAGCAGAGTTTTCTGAATCCAGGAGTCACGATGTGACAAAAATCGGTGTGGGAACGGTGGGAAGGCGCATGTGGAATCCTCCCTGGAGAATTCTAGCCGGCTGGATGCGGACTGGCTCTTCTGAAGGGAGGTAACGCAGAGGGCAGGGAGAAGATGCCCCTTGAGATGCTGGGGAGAGAAGGGCAGAGGGTGCCAAAGATGTGCCTGGACCGATTCTGCCTGATTCCAGAGGCAGCACGAGCTTCCTGCTGCTAATGTCTGCTGTCTGAACTTCAAACTTGCTGAGGGCGGAGAGGCACTTTCCCTCGCCAGGCTCATGGGAGCCCATTCAACTAATAACTTTTCAGCAAACGGTTCACCACGAAATTGATGCTGCGTGAGCATTTAATAGTATTTTATAAGGAGGTGTTCCCAGCCACACACGCAGACCAGTTCATGCATTAACAATGAAGACAGATAGGTATCGGGTCCACCTGCTGACCCTGAAAATGTAGCTAACCAAGAGGCAGTGCCTTTAGCTACTGCTCAATAGGTCAAGCACTAGCCTTCCAGGGGTTGACACAGTTCGTTGGTCTTGGCTCAGCTCTGGTCCTATCCCAGAAAGAAGATGAGTCTCCTCTCAAATATCCATGTTAGAGCAGGGAGGCAGTGATGCGGATAATTGAATGCATTGTTTCATATTTGATTTGATTTATATTTAATTTATTTAATTTATGCTGTATTGCTTTTTGCAGTAGATTTACCTCCCTAATTATGTTTTGCTCAGGCTAATATTAACATTGGTTGCATCCCTGGGGATGAACGCAATGAAATGAAAGCAATGGGGGGGACAGAAGAATATGAATAATCTACACACCAGGCTAGTGGTTTTCAAGCTATTTTTAGTAGCAGAACTCTTTCCAACAAATGTTACATAGAACCATAATATATAAAATACGCAACAGGAGATCCGTTCTGATTGAGGGTGGGTGTCTGGCCTGGGGTACAAACGATGTCACAATGACCCCACACACTTAGTGTTCTACCATCACACTGTGGCCCCTGAGCCAGGATTCCAGGAGCAGGAAGTCAAATTGAAAACCGCCAAATTAGAGAAGTTAAATGTTTGCAAACAAGAGTTACATGTACCTCAATGATTAAAACTCATCCCCATGTTTGTTTCAAGCTTGTATACTGTTAATGACATTAAGAACTGTCTTCTCAGATCCAATTACACTGTATCCTAGAAGCACATATACCGTCTCCACAAACAACGTTTTAACAAACACACGAGACCTCACTTACTCAAATGTATCTTTTGTTCAAAGCAGCCATGCTAGGAATAGGAGCGTCAAACATTTATTGAGCACTTACTACGTACCAGGCACTTCTCCATATTCCTCACACACATTAGCATTTTAAATTCTCACAACTCCGTGAAGTAGGTACTATAACATCTACATTTTCAGACAAGAAAACTCAAAGAGAGATGTAAGTACCTTTCCCAGGGTTAACCAGCTGGTAAATGGGTCAATGATGACCCAAGCAGTTCCGCTGTCTATTCTCCTGACCGCTAGCTAACTTAACCCATACCACCTCTCCTGGAAGCCGTTGTACTTATTCAAACATGCTCTCATTGTCCAGACTGGCGTTTAGAATCCTACTTTATTATTTTTTATTTTTTTAATGTTTATTATTTATTTTTGAGAGAGAGACAGAGCACGGGTGGGTAAGGGGCAGAGAGAGAGGGAGACACAGAATCTGAAGCAGGCTCCAGGCTCTGAGCTGTCAGCACAGAGCCGGACGCTGGGCTCGAACCCACAAACTATGAGATCATGACCTGAACCGAAGTCGGGTGCTTAACGCACTGAGCCCCTAGAATCCTATTTCAGAATTACGTTAAATTGAATACAACCAATATCATGATTTGTGAATGCACATTATTCTTCACTCACAAACTGGTGTTTAAATCAAATGACCAAAATTCACCTCCAACACATGAAGCCTCAGAAAAATCAAGACCGCTGGCAAGAATGTGCTGCAGAGAAAGCACATCAGGGGCAGATGGGTCCGGAGCTAGTGGTGGCAAAGGGAAATCGAGGGCAAGGAGGTCAGTTTTGAGTGGACTGTGTTCCCCGCACCCCAATTCATTAGTTGGTGTCCTCATCACGGACTTTATTTAGAGACATGGTCTTTACAGAGGCGATCAAGTTAAAGCAAGGTCATTAGGGTGGGACCTAATCCAGCATGCCTGGTGTCCTTATGAAAAGGGAGAATTCAGATACAGACAGACACACACAGAGAGGTGACCATGTGAAGACACAGGGAGAAGACAGCCATCAAAAAGTCAAGGAGAGAGGCCTCACAAGAAACTAAGACTGCCGACACCTTGATCTTAGACTTCTAGCTTCCGGAACAGTGAGACAGTGGATTTCGGTTACTTAAGCTGCCCAGTGTATGTCATACCTTGTTAAAGTCACCCACGCAACCTAACACAAGCGGGATTTTCAATTTTCAACTGAAATTAACACACAATTAATCATATGTATTATTAAGATCATACATACTGGGTCCAACGTGAAAAAAAGTCACTTCCTTATGTAGCAGCAGGCAGACAGCAGACAACATGATACCTCTTTTGTTTGCTTCAGATTAACAAATGGTTTCATGCTCTTTTTTTAAGAAGTTTTAAAAAAAATTTAATGTTTATTTTTTAATTTTTTAATGTTTATTTATTTATTTTAATATTATTTATTTTTGAGAGACAGAGTGTGAGTGGGGGAGGAGGAGAGAGAGAGAGGGAGACACAGAATGTGAAGCAGGCTCCAGGCTCTGAGCCATCAGCACAGAGCCCGACGCGGGGCTCGAACCCAGGAACCGCGAGATCATGACTGGAGCCGAAGTCGGATGCTCAACCGACTGAACCACCCAGGGTGCTCCAGTATTTATTTATTTTTGAAAGAGACAGCAAGAGAGAGAAAGAGAGAGTGGGGAAGGGGCAGAGAGAGAGAGACACAGAATCCGAAGCAGGCTCCAGGCTCCCAACTGTCCGCACAGAGCCCGACGTGGGGCTCAAACCCAGGAACTGCAATATCATAACCAGAGCCAAAGTCGGACGCTTAACCGACTGAGCCACTCAGGCACCCCAAGACGGTTTCATTTTCAACCCACCCAAGTGGCAGACCGAGAGAGGTTACAGCAACAGACATATGCAGGATGTGAATGTTCTCATTGGTAGCGTGGGAACTACGGGTTTGAGGGGCAGCCATACGAAAATTTCACATAAGAATGCCTTTGATTTAAAAAAAAAAAAAATGATTAGGAGACCACTGGGTTAGTACAGGAGCTCACAAATAAATGCCTGAGCTTCAGGTTAGGGATGAAAAGGGGCTCCCTGAAACACTCTTGCAATATCACGGGAATGCGACTGCTGGTGTCAAAAATATCAGTAATAAAAAATTAGTTTGGGGAGAGACAGATTGCTTTTCAGCAATAACTAGAAAGGGAAAGGGAATGGGAGTCAACCGTGGTAACTAATCTAAACAGTACAAGCCAAGACTGGTCAAGGGCCAGGAGGAGGCGTGTGCGGGAGACCCTCAGCCCAGTAAGCTGGGTTCGATGACTCAGGGTGAGGAACAGTTCTAAGGAAGAGCCACCTGTGCTGCTGCCACTCTGGCCTGTGGACACCGCCTCTGAAATGCCGCAAAGGCCTGTGAACTGGTCCCCCCTCCGCCCTCACCACTGATCAGCTCAGATCCTGCTCCCATACACCCAGGGAAAGCCGAGGACCAACGCAGCCGCCTGCCATCAAATCTCTGACCGCCTCTCCCACAAGGTTCACTTCACTGGCTCTGCCCCGCCACAGAGGACTGACAGCTCCTCCAGTCCGCCCTGGCGGGGGTGGGGTGCAGGCCCCTCTGTCTGGACGCTCCCGCTGCCCCCTTCCATCTTACCCCCTCAGTGAGCCCAGCCTGACTATTCCGTGTCAGATTGCAAATTCACATCCCCTCCTGTTTCCTCTTCAACAACAGCATTCACTACCTCCTAACCCACTGTGCGGTCTACTTAGTTATTATGTTTATTGTTTCTGCCTTCTCCCACTAGAAAGAAAGCTGCACAGGCGCAATGATCTTCTGTGGATGGCACATAGTGAGCGCTCAATATTTGCTCCCTGGGTGCTAATCACCTTCTTGTCTTCTTCCTAAGGAATACAGTAGTCCCTGCCTTGTTTGTGGTCCACCTTCCACGGTTCTAGTCACCGGTGGCCAACCAGTCTGGAAGCAGGCGACGCTCCTTCTGAGGTCTCGTCAGAAGGTCAATAGTACACTAACCGCTACGTCACAACACTTCCATCACCCGCCTCACTTCATCCCATCACGGAGGCATGTTTTCATGTCACGTCATCACAAGAAGGGGTGAGTGTAGTACAAGAAGATATTCTGAGAGAGAGACCACATACACATAACTTTTATCACAATACATGGTATAATTGTTCCATTTTATTATTAGTTATTGTTGTTCATTATTAGTTATTGTTGTTAATTTATAACTTAAACTTTATCATAGGTATGTATGTAGAGGAAAAAACACAATATATGTGGGGCTCAGTGATACCCACGGTCTCAGGCATCCACTGGGTGTCTTGGAACGCATCCCCATGGATAAGGGGGGCTGTGGTAGGTGAGGCCTCGTGGGAACCCTCACCTCTCTCAGAGGCACCATCAAAGCAAGATGGTGGGAGGTTCCACCTCTGTCCTCACTTCCACTACAGTCCCAGCATCAGTGAAGATTAAAGGCCATGACTGATCTTGACCGTCCTGCTGTAGGTGGAGCTTTATATGAGGAAGAAGAGGTTTAAAACCCAGCGTCTAGGGGCACCTGGGTGGCTCAGTCAGTTGGGCGTCTGACTTCAGCTCAGGTCATGATCTCGCAGTTTGTGAGTTTGAGCCCCGCGTTGGGCTCTGTGCTGACAGCTCGGAGCCTGGAGCCTGCTTCGGATTCTGTGTCTCCCTCTCTCTCTGTCCCTCCCCCACTCATGCTCATTCTCTCTCTCTCTCTCTCTCTCTCTCTCTCAAAAATAAATAAACATTAAAAAAAAATGGGGCGCCTGGGTGGCTCAGTCAGTTGAACGTCCAACTTCAGCTCAGGTCATGATTTCACAGTTCATGGGTTCGGGCCCCACGTCGGGCTCTGTGCTGACAGCTCAGAGCCTGGAGCCTGCTTCGGATTCTGTGTCTCCCTCTCTCTCTGTCCCTCCTCCGTTCATGCTCATTCTCTCTCTCTCTCTCTCTCTCTCTCTCTCAAAAATAAATAAACATTAAAAAAAATGGGGCGCCTGGGTGGCTCAGTCGGTTGAACGTCCGACTTTGGCTCAGGTCATGATCTCCTGACTCGTGGGTTCAAGCCCCATGTTGGGCTCTGTGCTGACAGCTCAGAGCCTGGAACCTGCTTTGGATTCTGTGTCTCCCGCTCTCTCTCTCTGCCCCTCCCCACTTGTGCTCTGTCTCTCTCTATCAAAAATAAATGTAAAAAAAAAAATTTTAAACCCAGCATCTGTTCGTTAAGATCTCCATCTCTTAGAACTTTTCCTAAATTCCATCTCTTAGAACTCTTGCTCTGTTTGACTTGTATCTTTTGGATAGTTTCTTTTCATCGACTGTGTATGGGCTGTACAGTTTTCCACAAAAATTCATATCTTGAAGTCCTAACCCCCACCCCCCCACACACACACATCTCAGAATGTGACCTTATTTGCAAATAGTATCATTGCAAATGTACTTAGTTAAGAGGAGCCTGTTAGGGGGGGCCCTGCTCCACTATAACTGGTATCCTTATAAAAAGGGGAAATTTGGACTCAAAAACACATACAGGAGGACAGTAGGGAGAGACACAGGAGAAGAACATCACCTACAAGCCAAGGAGAGAGACTTGGAACAGATCCTCCCCTCAAGGCCCTCAATAGGGCCAGCCCTGCCCATACCTTGATCTTGGACACCTAAGCACATAAACGTCTCTGTTTAAGCCACCCACCTGCAGTCCTTTGTTACGGCAGCCCTAACACACTCATGCACACTGGCATGGGGAGGGGGACGTGTGGAGAGCCAGAAGGCTGGAAGGACGGACCAGGGCTGTGCAAAGGGCACCCAGACGTCTCAGCCTGAAGCCTGTCTCCAGCCAATGCAAATGAGTCCTCTCTGCGGCCAAGCTGCCAAGGCCAGAGGTTCACTCTGTAAAGCTCGGAGTGACAGTGCAGACAGCATCTTGCTCATCTTATTCAGAAGACCTATCGCCACATTAGGTATCTATTTGCTTAAAGAATCCCACCCCATAGTCAAAGAGCAACCAACCACAGTTCACTCCCTATTTCTCCAGACTTAGGGAGGCATAGCTCAAAAGGCTTTTAAAGAAACTTGAAGTTGCACTCTCTCTTAGTAATACTTTCAATACTTCCCGTAGATCCAGACATCAGAGGGCCCTGCCCTGATCCTCTCTACTCCTGGAGTGAAGCATCCACAAGGCCAAAGGTACTTGCCCATCCAGAATTGGGCCAGGCAGCCAAGACCAGAAGTGCCTTCCAGAAGAGCCTTGAGCCTGCTTCCTGCCAGGGTGTCCTCTCAAGGTACCCCTCTCAAGGGTGGAGCACGGCACAGGGGACACACCCATAGGTCCAAGCAGTGGTCATGCGGTGGCTACTTCGAAGGTATGGATATTTCTTGGACATGCAGGCCGAGTATCCACATGTAAAACCCATCAGAATCCCAGGGTGGAAAGATAGGGTCAGGGGGGGCATTCCCTTGGTCCCTCTTCCTCTGGGCCACAAACGTCAGGCAGGCCTGGATGAACTTCTGTGTGTTCGTGTCTTAGAGAAACTACCTCTCACTTTATATGATATTCCTTTATTCTTTCTGCTTCCTCCTGTCGTCACCACCCCTGGCACCAGCCGTGGCCCTACATGTTAGACTCACACTCAGGATGCCAAGCACATACCGGCCCCAAACATGAGCCTTTCAACCACAGACCCCATCCCTACTCTTATCTGACCCTTGCTGACTACAAGAATACTAATGATGCTCCGAGAATTCCACCACCCCACTAACTCTCTGCGAGACTTTGCACGAGTCGCTTTTTTCTGGAGCTCTATTTCCTTACCTGCAAAGCGAGAAAGTTGAGCCAAGTTATTTCTGAGAAACTATCTGAGATTCTTTTACTGTTCTGCCTTTCAATATTCTCTTACCAACATTATTTTGTCTGCAGAGAGCCAGAGAGTCTAAAAGACACAGAGGTCATATAAAGTGCCAGAGGACGTTAGTGACAGAGGCAGAAATAGAGGCCAGACATCTGTCATTTTTCAAAGCAAGGCACGGTTTTTCAGCCCTCAGAACAGAGTTGTGCAGAAAATCTGCCGCCTATTGGCAGTCACCTGTCCATCTCTTTGCATGTGTATACGTGGCCTGATGCTGAAGCTCCATTTTAGCAAAAAGCTCTGGGAAAGGAGGATTATCAATTTCATCTCTGAACAGCCTTCTCCCTGACCTCCTTTCTCTCTCCCCGTTCGCAATTCTATCCCTTGTGTCTTGTTTAATAAAAATAAGTTAAAAAAACGAGAGATTGTTACTAAGGCAAGTTAGAAATGACATAAAGGGCAAAATGACAGCCACCCTCGCAAAGGCATTACTTGGGTCTTGAATTTAAAAAAAAAAAAAAAAGTGCAGGAATCTGTTGACATTAACAACCTTGCCAATTACTGCTCTGTCCTCTAACCTTCTGTCGGGGGCAAGTGGTTAAGGAAATGACAGCAAAAACAGCTTTAGGAAATGCAAGATTTTATCTCCTTGGCCTTTTCCTTCTTTGGACCCTTCTTGCCTCACGGTTGATAATGTCACATGTCATCAGTGGGACATACCCAGGGCACAGACCAAAAAAAAAAAAAAAAAAATGCCAAGAAATCCTCCAGGCTTCAGATGATCTCGGGAAGGCATGATAGGGCACATGTACTCATCAGGAACAAGCCATTCTTTAAGTCTATAAAAGCTATGGAGCTGGTTACCTGGAACATTTACCCTTGGGGAAGCCCTCGTGGTGCAGTGGAGAGGGTTTGTGCCCAGGGGCCGAAGCTCTGGCAACCTGTGGCCATCCTTACCACCTCTGGCACAGCACACAATTTCGGGCATGCTCAGTGGCAAGGACAGGAGCATGACAGCAGTGCCTGCTCACATGGCAGACACCCATATTCGTCCTGGGGACCTTGGGAAGAATGAAGTCCAGAAAGATTTTTTAATAAACGGTTCATACAAACAACCATGACTGTATCAGCGTAAGAAAACAGTTTGAGTAATCTGACAGAAATCAAGCAAATGGTTTTTTAACCAGGGTAAAGTAAATATGTGTGATATTTCCCTCTCTGCCCCAAGCAAAAGAGATTAAGTGAAAGAAATGAAGAAAAACAAGCCACAGAAACACTCCAATGTTCAGTCCTTTGATTTGTTCTCTGGATATGGATGGATCTCATTAGTGACTCGTCCTCTTACTGAGTCTTTCTCTGAATTCCGGGGATCCGGTGTCTCAGCTCTAACTGAAACACTACACTCTCGAGAGTTATTGTGGTAAAGTCCGACTTCCCCAACTAACTCAGCAAACTGAGACGGAGATGTCGTATTTTGTAAGACTCTAAATTCTTAATAAAATGTATCTACGTAGCTTATATAAGTACTCCTAAAGGGGACAGCAGAGAGAGAACGAACAAGAGCGCACAAGGATTTCCACCTTCTCGAAAAGACTTCCCGTGGTCAGTGGGGAGCTGATGCGAAGACAGGCAGCAGAGAGAACCAGCGCTCGCGCTGAATTCACTGGATTTGCAGAGCCTCGCGAATTTACTGACAGCAGTAAGACGGAGCAGTTGTGCGCACGCTCCTCGCCCGCCACCCTTGCCAGTTCCCGCCCCCACTGGGAGAGCGCCTGACACCACAAGAGTCACAGCTTGCCTCTGAGGCCAGGTCCTTTAACAATCACATGTTTATTTCCAACTGATTAACCTGGTATTTGGCTTACCCAAATACTCCTAGTGTTAATTCAAGCAGATCGTTCAGTGCTTCTCAAACCATCTTACTCCAAACCAAAAGTGTAATTCATAGGCCAGAAGCATTTAGATTTGCAGGCATTTGTCTATCTGTAAGGGATTTTAAGCTGTCTAATGAAGAAGAAATGAGAGCGGGAGTCAAAAATATGAAAAGCCTTACATTCAGATCATAAATACTCTGCTCTCTACCCCTTCCTCTTACACACAAGGAGAAAATAAATTACCAGCCTTTTGAAGACTGGTAACCAAGTGGGCTCCACATTTTCAACTTTTATCATAACCCAAAGGTATTTAAACATTCAAAAAGATTTCAATTCTGGGCTATAGAGCTTTTCTCCACCAAACTCCTGTGAGTCTAATCCTTAAAAACACTACAATGTGGTTCAAGGGGGAAATGAGGTTGCCTCTGGGTTTACTCTGTTAAGGGATTCAAAGGCAACTTCAGATTTCCATTTCAATCACCGTCCCCCTAATTCCAACTACTTAATAAGTGACGTCTCATTGCTTTTTTAAAGAACTACCCTGAACTGCTTGCATTTCCATTTAATATTAACATTGCAAAATGTGTGCTGTTTTCCTAAATTTATAAACATGTATACTTTCCATAACGATGAAGCGTGCCCAAAAGGTTGTACTTTCTGCTTTGGGTTTATGACGCTTTTCTGAGTCATCTTTAATTACCTGCTGTCTGTCGAAGAACAAGCATTCGCACAGTAAAGCCTGCAAAACAGTGTAAACCTTACATTTCTCTCAGGCTCTTTCAAAATCTGCTGACCAAGCTACAGATCTGTCAGATGCCTGAAACTAGAAAATATTATATATTTTATTTCCTAAAATGTTTCAATGGGTAAACTAAAGATACACACATTTTACTAAAGACTTCAAAAATAGATTGTTGATGAACGAAATGAATGAACATCAGGAAAAAAATCCAGCTGCCTAAACAAGCGACTGAATAAAAAAATCAAACACCAATATCAATACAACTCAGAGAAAACTGAAGAAATTTGTCCAAAAGGATGTACAAAGTAGTCACGATAATGGCAGCCAAGACGAAGAGCTTAAGAAAAATGACCTTAATATATAAAGTGCAGGGTTTCTACAGAAACCTAGAGGTACTGTTTCGGGTTGTCCCAGCAGCCTAGGAATCAGCACAGAATGGGTTAATTAAATTAGTAATTAAATTAGTAGTTAAGAAGTGCTCTTAACTAACTAAACTGCCACGACCAATGAGCTGGCATTCCCAACCTGGGGCTATTCCCTACAGTCACTTGAAAAGGTTGTATCTGAGCAGAACAGAATTACCTTTCACTGGAAGTGCTTTCAACCTTCAGCTCAAGGTCTGAAGAACGGTCTAGGGGTGTGTTCAATTAACATCGAAGGGTCAGAATGGGGAACAGTAACGTGTAACCTACAAACAGGGAAACACTCTTGGGATATGTCAGGAATAAGAAAATCAGTGGAAAGGAACAGAAGATTGTAGGAGACACTCAAGTTACAAAGAAGTTAAGTACACAACAGTTCTCAAGGTGATCACCACAGAAAATAAAACATTGAAATTGACCAGAAGAGAAACTTTTAAAATAGGCCACATGCATTCAAGTATGCCGAGAGATGGCTCACAATCGCAATAATAGAAGAACTGGCTGCAATCACTTTAAAATGATTATCTCCCATCTTTAAGAATCCCTGGGGTTCTAGCTGAAAATAGTTACTCCGATCGCTAAATTACAGAAGAGGAATGGATAAGTCTACAAATTACAAGCCTCCCAAGAAGAACCACCTAAGTGACGACCGATATTGTAAATTCCTTGAAGGAAACAAGGCAGAGATAGAAAATCATACTAAACTTAATCTAGCACAAAATGAAGTTTTTTAAAAAATATCTGTACGTAAGGGGAGATTCCTCCCCTGAAGTTCTCAAATATACTCAACAAACACAGAGTTTTTTGTCTTCTTGGAGTGAGTGGCCACTGCACCCACCCAGAGAGGTGGTAGTTTCTTTCAAACCCTTTCCTTCTTTTCCAATCCTTTCCTTCTCTTCCAAGTTGTGATGGGTATACTTTTCTCATTGCATGTAATGATGACCTTCCAAAGGACACAGGAGTTGACGGCAGGGAGTTGCATTCCAAACTCTGAGCAGTAGCTACAATGTGGGTTTGGGTTCTAGCCCGCGTCTAGTGACATGCTGGTCATTAGCACTGACTCACTGAGAAAAGACAGAACTTGAACACCGTGCCCTGCAGATGGTCACAGTCTGCAGGGAACCTGGCAGGGGAACTCATCTGGGGGCCATTAGGAACAGAATGACTGTGTTTTCAAACTGTTTGTCTTAGCTGACTGCACAAAATCTTAAAGTGCAAAAGTGTTCTAGATCCAGAAGGAACCTTCAACATTGGCTGGTTCAAACCTTCATTTTATAAACAAGACTTCCAGCACCTGGAGGGCCAGGACTGGCTCCTTGCCCTCTCTGACCTGAAGCAGTTGGTTGCCTGTGTGCAGAGAGCTGTTTGCTCTGATCCCTCTCAGGTGACACCAGGTGATCTGTGGGGCAGAGAGACAACCATCACCAGTCTGGAATGACATCTATTCTCTTTTTACTTGGACCCACGGACCCATGCCCTGGCTAGCCAGACTTCTCTCCATTGCCTGCCTGGGCACTGGGTTCAAAGCCCCAGTCTCATATGCAAAATGCGCATAAAACAAATATATTGTCCAATATATCTTATAGAGTCACAGTGAACAAAATTAGCATTCTATAAACACTAGCAATGTTAAAATTAATGTGTGATGATGATTACAGGTCTAAGTAAGAAAGAAAGACATGATAAATATGAGATTTGAAAGGCACACCTACAGAGCAGTCCCAAACAGTGATGACACTGCTTTAGACACACTGCTACAAGGACACATCAATCTTGATTTGCTACTGTGCCACCAACTCAATGCACCGACTGTCTGGAAGAATACTGCCTGTCTCAGCAATTCCTGGGGAAAGCAAGGCATATGCTTTACAATAAAGAAAGAAAAGTCAGAATCTCCTGAACAGCAGTTCTAGCAACGACAGAGCCACCATTGCCAGAGGATCTTTTTTCTTTCTTTCTTTCTTTCTTTCTTTCTTTCTTTCTTGCTTGCTTGCTTTCTTGCTTTCTTGCTTTCTTGCTTTTTTTAGAGAGAGAACGGAAGAGAAGGGCAGAGGGGGGCAGAGAGACCGAATCTTAAGCAGGCTCCGTGCTCAGTGCAGAGCCCTACATGGGGCTCGATCCCATGACCCTGGGATCATGACCTGAGCTGAAATCAAGAGTCGGAAGCTCAACTGACTGAGCCACCCAGGTGCCCCTGCCGAATGATTTCTAATGGATTAGTTCCATACAGCCACTGCTTTTGACAGACCTATCAGGTGACGGACAGAGGCAGAGAAGGAAGAAAAACAAAAACTAGACGGAGAGACTGAAGAACGCAGCCACTCAAATGGAGAGAGGCTGGGAGACCTGAGGGGCTCTCCTGAAGCGTCGGCGCTGCCCCACTTTGGGGCCACCTCACGCAACCACCCCAGGACACAGGGACGCACAGCCGCCTCCCTGCACACACTCTAGGGATCCACCATGCTCCTCCTGGAAGGGTGTGGGAGGCTGTTTTCCAATCCAGGCCTTGCTGTTCACTGTGTCTCCTCACTCTGGTAAGAAATGTATCTGAGGGGAAAGTGGGACTATTGATTTTTTTTTTTTTCTCCCACTCAATTGTGAACCGCTGAATTTCACTATGTCAAGTCTGTCTTGAAAGGAACCGTGATATCGGCCTGGGCTGCTCACCGTGGACTGGGTGACAGGGATGTAACCCAGATGCCCGAGCTCCTGAACCGTCTGCCACCCTCACCGGAAAGCCCAGAGCGCTACACGACAGGGAGGAGGGAGCAGCCCCGGCTTGCCGCCCACGGCCCGTGCTGCCCAGTCATGCTGACCGAGGTCCCGGGTGCACCAAGGTCCAGCCAGCCGCCCTGCAACCAGAGGTTGAGTTCGTTTCACAGTTTGTGCCAATGGTTTGTAAAACGATGTGACACATTTCCTCCAAATGCGCGAGAAACAATTCATCCATGAGCTTCCAGGACACATTTCACGTGAAGCATGAAAAATTCCAGGAGCTGAGGAATGAAGAACTCGACCACAGGCTAATAGGAGCCAGCCACAAGGATCTAAAGAATGTTAGGAAGTACCGTACGCAGCCCTCATCTCTACTGTTATCACTTGTGATTATTCCTACATTGCTTTATAGTTGGCCACATGCTGCTGGCCAGGGTCACAGCCCGACTCTTCCCTGGTGTGCAAGGCACACGGAACTACAAAGGCCGGGGGCTGAGCTAATGGCACT
This sequence comes from Lynx rufus, assembly GCF_022079265.1. Taxonomy (NCBI): domain Eukaryota; kingdom Metazoa; phylum Chordata; class Mammalia; order Carnivora; family Felidae; genus Lynx; species Lynx rufus. The sequence continues at coordinate 16,551,617 of NW_025814840.1, forward strand.
GGAGAGAGATGAGCTATAAGTCGTGACCTTCCTCACTTTATGCCAAACAAACAGATGGAAGCTCACACCCCACATACAGGGATGTGGCTCAAGGAAAACCCCAGAACCTGTCACATCCTTCCTCTCTGTGTCCCCATCCTTCTTCCCACCCACACCCCTCACATCCAATCCCATTACCGATAATGCGAGTGGAGTCAGTATGGGATGGAATGAGAAGGGACGGTTAATGTGGACAGAGAATCAAGCTCACTGGATAAAAGACATCCATCTAGACCTCTCCCAGTAAAGGAAATTTACAAGGGAAGACAAGGAGTATGTTTTAAGGGTTGGAATCCTGGGAATAAAGGAATTTCGGATGAACATATCTTTCCGGTGGCCCCTGTCCTTTATACCTCCCTGCTCTGTCGGCTTCCACACTGTGGAGTCTCTGATTCCCAGGGCCTTAAAAATGTTCCTTGACCACTGAAGGAAAACCATTTTTGTTGGCTCTATCAAAAGGCAGCTAGGATACCGCTGAGAAGGCAGCTCTTCATTCCATCCTAAGATATTTGATCCAAAATGCAGACAGAAAATTCAGAGGGCCGCTTTGACTTCTATTAGAATGTCCAAATAAAAGCCACTGGGTCTCTGGTCCCCAGCATACAACCTTCTACTTCCAGTCCCTCCCTGACATCCTCCAGATGATTCCCAACAAGCAACGCTCAGAAACGATGGCACCATGCAAGCACGCAGTCTCCACCAGTGACTTTCTCAGAAATGCCGATTGCTATCCTAGTTCCTTTTCAAGTTGAATGTGTAGTTTATCCAGGAAAGAAGCATATCCTTCCCTTTGAACTTGCACATTACTGAGTTGAGTAAATCAGAAACAGCTTCTTCCCAGACAGCAACCTGGGTTCTGAGCTGGTCTCTATGAAAAATCTTCACCGGTGATGATGATAACAGCTGTGATGTTGAGTGGTCTGTTTCTCCAGATATTTGTAACAATACCAGTCGCTACACCTTGTCTTCGTAAGACTTCAAGATTGGCCTATTTCACAATTTGTCAGCATCTCCCCATCTGGCCTAAGAAGAAACTCTTCTCATAAAAAACAAAGATGTTTGTCAACAAAGCTACTGATGCACGGAAGACCCATTCTTCTGGCTGGGGTTCCTATGAGATACGCCCGCCCCCCCAACCCCACCCAAGTCAACATCTTCTAAAAGAAAACCAGTATCTCATAGGAAAAACTAAGTTAACAGGATCATGCACGATTAGTTAAAAATACTAGACCAAGCACTCTCTGATCTATGAAGCCATATGACTGCACGCTGGCTCCTTTCAACTTCTCCATTTCTGGGAGTCCATGTTGCAGCCCATCAGCTTGGAAAAGGTGTGACTTCCTTCTTAAATGGAAAGCCCACATAATAACAATGATTTTTCCAGTTAATATTTTTGGCCAGGAACAGCGTGAAGCCTCACCTCCCTAGTGTGGAAGAAAGGAAGCTGATGGGTCAAAACCTGTACCTACACACCCCAAACTCCCCTAAGACAGGGAGGAGCCTGCCTGTACCTCTGAGTAAATAAAGGAGATGCCAAGGGTCATCCAGATTATGTGATGCCCCAGGGTGGTCACCCTCCAGCAATACAAAACTCCGCTCGGTGCCGGCAGTGCTCTGAGCTCCTGATGAACATCCCAGGCTGAGAACTTGGGCAGAATAACAGACTAGAAATGAGAGGATCCAAGCTAGGGGCCCCGCTCTATCAGCCTACTGTACCATGGGGATCCTTGTTTTACACGAAGAGAAATAACTTCCTTGGAGCTCTGGAAAGAGACTGTCTTTTATTGGTTCGGACGCCACGGCCGCTGTGGATGTATACGAGGTCTCTTAGCAGCTGCATCACCAGGAAAACTTCTGGAGTTTTTGCATCTTCATCTGTAAAATGCCGACAAGGAGGGTGGCCCGCCTGCCAAACCGGGCTACTCTGATCGCCACGAGTTAGTGTGTGAGAAAGCACGCCCTCTACATCTCTGTACAGGCCCAGGACACACCCGCAAGGGTGCTGCCCATGAATTCAGCTCAAAACACAGAGGCTTTGTGCCACACTGCAGCGGATTCTAAGTTAAGCACGCCCCAGCTCCATCCCGCAAAGAGTCATCAGCTTGCGGGAGAGAGGAGAGGCATATAAGAAACCTCTGTGCTGTTAAAAGCAAAAGGAGAAATAAGTAGGACACATCTGGATGGCAGGACCAAAAAGGGATCATTTTAAGTCTCACGTGTAAATATATGCATGTGTAAAGAGAATAATAAATTCGCATGGATATGTCATCTTATGCATTACACATGATACATGCATATAATGTATAATACAATGCACCTGTTACTATGTGCATACGGATGATACATGACATACAAAGTATATACTATACATATTATATAGACTTGTACTTATGTATGCGTATGTACGTGTGTGTGTGTGTGTGTGTGTGTGTGTGTGGACACATAAAGATGTAGAATGACTTCCACAGGAAGCAGGAGTGAGAAAGATCCTTACAGGCTGAGGCAACAGTATAAGGATACATATGAAGGTGCAGAGGGAGAGCACGTGGCATAGTCAGTGATCAGTTTCCTTTAGTTGAAATTTGGCAACAATCCAAGTCTCTTCTTCTTCTCCGTGGGCATGAGTTAGATTTCTGAAGGGAAGTATTAGGGCCGGAAGGGGTCCTGAGCACCTTCCTAGAACAGCATCTGGGGCTGGCTTTTCTTGGCTGGATAGGATGTGATATGTGTATAAGAGGGGACCGTTATTCACTGAATAGTCTAAGACACATTGGGACAGGCAGTTTGAAGGCCTTCAGGAGCCTGAAATCCCATAATAAAAATGACAAGTGGAGGGGCACCTGGGTGGCCCAGTCAGTTGAGCTTCCGACTTTGGCTCAGGTCATGATCTCACAGTTCATGAGTTCAAGGCCCACATCGGGCTCGCTGCTGTCAGCACAGAGTCTGCTTGGAATCCTCTGTTTCCCCTCTCTCTCTGCCCCTCCCCCACTCATGCTCTCTCTCCTTCTCTCTCAAAATTAAATAAATATTTAAAAAATAAGTTTTAAAAAATGACAAATGCCTGGGTGGCTCAGCCAGTTGAGTGTCTGACTCTTGATTTCAGCTCGGGTCATGATCCCAGGGTCATGGGATCAAGCCCTGTGCCAGGCTCTGTGCTGAGCCTGGAGCCTGCTTAAGATTCTCTCTCTCTCTCTCTCTCTCTCCCCCTCTGCCCCCCTCCCCAGTTGCACTTTCTCTCTATATATAAAAAAATTAAAAATGTTTAAAATATTTAGGAAAAAAAACCGACAAGCGGTAACCATAGTAAACTGCTATAAGAGCTTTATATGTGTTAGCAGCTGGTCCACATAACAGCCCTGTAACATAGGCGTTATTATTATCATCCCCTCCCCCAAATAATAAAGGATTCTAGCTGCCACGTGGCTGAGTGAGGATAATCAGATGGCGGAGTCCATGTTCTCAGCCACAACAGGCAGTTAGTTTTATGAAGCACTGTCTTCGGCAAACCAACGAAGCAGAACACGAGTCGCCCCCCCTTGCTCGACACCCACAGCACTTGCAGACCTCACTACCCAGCTGCAAACTCATCCGGGCACTCCTCGGCTTTTTATCTAAAGCACGTGGATGTGCGAGTTCTGTCTTTCACCAAAATAGGAACATGACATTGAAGTATAAGACAGTGAAGTGCCTCTTGTGGGCACTGCACAATACAGAATACAGACAAGATTCTCACTCCACAGGAAACAGATAGGAAACTCGGCTGAGAAGGAACAGACAGCAGCTTAAGTATCAATTTTGCCTCTTATTGGGACTTCCGGCTAATTGCTAACCTTGAACTTTGTTTTCCTCATCTATAAAGTAAACATGATAATAGAAGCAACTCATAAAGCTTAGCACGATGCCTGGCAAAGAGTAAGCGCTCAATAAATGCTAGCTATTATTAACAACCATGCATTCTTCCTGACAGAAACACTGTCATTGACTGAGCTTCCCCCTCTTAACGGCTCACCACCCCCCCACCGCCCTCAGGGAGAGTATAATTCACCTCTCTTCAGATGATTGTCCTCAGCCAAGACTGGCATCAGAATTTCCAACAGACCTCAAAGGGAGAGAAGATGCCCCTGGGGATAACTTAGTACACAGTAGAATGGGAAGGAATATGGGCATTTAGTAGGTTGGGTTGCTGGCCAGGTTTTAAAATACCTCGAAATACTCAGGTCTGCCCCACACAATGAAGAATTCTCCTGTTCAAAATAATGATAGTGCTTCTGCTGAAAAACTACAGCCCTGCTCAGAAAATTCTTGGGTATGAGGGACAGCAGGCAGCATCAATCCCATAAACAGGTCAAGGAGGCGAGTGATCCAAAGTCAGTTAGGAAATCAATACCTCCTTACGGCGTCAGGTGGTTCTGCATGGAGGGGAATCTGGTTGGCTAAGGCCAGGGTGTCGTGCAAGGCCTTGCTGACCTCCTGCAGCTCGCCCAGGGACAGCCTGCCCACCAGGGCGGCCAGGTCGCAGCCCTGCCACGGGAGCAGCCGCTCTTGTTCTTCTATTTCCCTTCTCAGTTGCTCATCTTTTGCTTCCAGCACAGACATTCTTGCTTGGAGAGCTTCGATTTCTTTCTGTAGAAAGCGGAGAAACCAGATTTTATAAGTTAACCCTGCTCGTGGCAAACCGCTCTGCTGGTAATGAGTCCGTCAAATGAAAGTCAGCCATATGCGTGAGAGCCGTGAAGCTCCCCTTCTGAGCCGGGCAGATTTTTGGAGGTTTGCTGAAGTGGAAAAATCACGCCAGCTTTGTATTTCTGATTAGTTGGCATAAGGAAAAACATTCTCTCCCAAGTATTAAATAACTATGGGGGGTGAGCCAGGAATTTGACTTGGAAGAACCAAGCAGATACATAAATGACTTACTTCCTTTCGGGCAGAAGAGCTACAACACAGAGCAGCAAACGTCATGTGCTTGAGGTACGAGCTAAGCAGGTAACACAGGTCACAGACCGAAAAAGAAAAGCAGACAGTCCTTGGTCGGTCTGTCCCCAACCATGAAAAGTTAGTGTGTAGAGAAAGATTAAAAATCACAATTTCCTGGGGCACCAGGGTGGCCCAGTCGGTTGAGCTTCCGACTTCGGCTCAGGTTGTGATCTCGCGGTCCATGAGTTCAAGCCCCGCGTTGGGCTCTGTGCTGACAGCTCAGAGCCTGGAACCTGCTTCGGATTCTGTGTCTCCCTCTCTCTCTGTCCCTCCCCCACTCATGCTCTGTCTCTCTCTGTTTCTCAAAAATGAATAAATGTTAAAAAAATTTTTTTTTTAAATCACAATTTCCTAAGTCTACAAGATTGAGAGAGCAAAGGGATGCTGCAGATAGTTTGATGCAGTCTAAGGTTCATAAAAAATATTAAGTAAATTTAATTTCCACTAATATAGCAAACCAAAATCCAAAGAATCTATAGAGTATCATCCACTCTTGAGGTCAAAGAAGAAAACAAGCAGCAGGCAACTGAACACACATCGTGTGCACGGTGTTAGAGCACATAATCATCTCACAGGGCACGGTGTTCTGAATTGAAAATGAGGCTCTTTCCGTCACCACCCTCCCATGATGTGTGCATGGGTTTCTGGCTGATAAGAGCAGAGCGCTAATCCTGGGCGCCTCCCCAGCTCTTATCCACATTGTCTTAAACCCAAGGTACAGATCACCTACAACTGCAACCTCCTGACCCCACTTCCAGTAGGGGGTGGGGGATAGACTCTGAGGCAGAGCTGAAGATCCACCCCTAAGACACGCTAAGAAGAAGACAATGTGTGTCTCCATTGGTCCAACGCTACAGTATTATTGCCATTGTTTCCCAGTTAAACTCCCCAACTCTGCCTCTGCCCAAACCTTGTTCCTTTCTTTCTTTCTTCTTTTTAAACTGTGGTAAATACATGTAACATAAAATTCACCACCTTAATCATCTCGTTAAGATTTTTTTTTGAAGTTTATTTATTTATTTTGAGGGAGAGAGTGGGGGAGAGACAGGGTGAGTAGGGGAGGGGCAGAGAGAGAGGGAGAAAGAGAATCCCAAGCAGGATCTGCACTGTCCGCATGGAGCCCAATGCAGGGCTCGAACCCACAAAACCGTGAGATCATGACCTGAGCCAAAATTCCAAGCACCCCATCTTAACCACTTTTAATGCCAGTTCCGTGGTACTGAGTACATTCACACTGCTCTGCGACGACTGCCGCTGTCTGTCCAAGAACTCGTTTCATCTCATAAACCAGAACTCTGTCCCCATTAAACTCCAGCTCCCCATTACCCTGCCTTCCCCCAACCCTTGGCAACCACCCTTCTACTTTCTGTGTCTATGAATCTCTAGAAACCTCATAGAAGTAGAATCAGAGTATTTGTCCTTTTGCTTATTTCACTTAGCATCATGTCCTCAAGGTTCATCCAAGTTGCACCATGTGTCAGAATTTCCTTCCTTTTTCAGTCTGTACAATAGTCCATTGTGTGGATGTACCACATTTGATTTATCCACTCACCTACAGAGGGACACCTTTTGGCTATCGTGAATAACGCTGCTATGGACATCTCTTTGAGGCCCTGATTTCAATTCCTTTGGGCATCTACCCAGAAGTAGAATTGCTTCATTGTGTGGTAATTCTATTTTTTTTTTGATGTTTATTTATTTATTTTGAGAAAGAGCACCAGCAGGGAAGAGGCACACAAAGGGCGGGGGGGGGGGGGGTGGAGAGGATCCCAAGCAGGCTCCAGGCTCAGTGTGGAGTCCTATGTGGGGCTCGATCCCCTGACCACAGCATCACGACCTGAGCAGATATCAAGAGTCAAACACTCAAAAGACTGAGCCACCCAGGTGCCGCAGTAATTCTATTTTTAATGATCTGAAGACTCACTGTGCTTTTTCATAGTGGCTCTATGCCCTATTCTTTGTTTTTTTAATTTATTTTTTAAAATTTGCATCCAAGTTAGTTAGCATATAGTGCAATAATGATTTCAGGAGTAGAATCCGGTGATTCATCCCCTACGTATAACACCCAGTGCTCACCCCAGCAAGTGTCCTCCTTAATGCCCATCACCCATTTAGCCCATCTCCGTATCCAAAACCCCTCCAGCAACCCTCAGTTCTCTGTATTTAGGAGTCTCTTATGTTTCGCCCCCTCCCTGTTTTTATATTATTTTTCCCTCCCTTCCCCTATCTTCATCTGGTTTGTATCTTAAATTCCATGAGTGAAGTCATATGATATTTGTCTTTCTTTGACTAATTTCACTTAGCATAATACACTCCAGTTCCATCCATGCTGTTGAAAATGGCAAGATTTCATTTTTTTTGACTGCCGAGTAATACTCCATTGTGTGTGTGTACACATACACACACACACATACACACACACACACCACATCTTCTTTATCCATTCATCCATCGATTGACACATAGGCTCTTTCCATACTTGGGTTACTGTTGATAGTGCTGCTACAACCATTGGGGTGCATGTGCCCCTTAGAAACAGCACACCTGTATCCCTTGGGTAAGTACCTAGTAGAGCAGTTGCTGGGTTGTAGGGTAGTTCTATCTTTAATTTTTTGAGGAACCCCCATACTGTTTTCCAGAATGGCTTCACCAGTTTGCATTCCCACCAGCAGTGCAAACGGCCCACACCCTATTCTTAACACAGAAGTCAAAGTGATTCTTTAAAATGGGATCAGATTATGTCACTTCACTGCTTAGAACCCTCCAACGGCTCCACATTCCAGTCAGAGAGAAGCTCAAGTGATTACAAAGGTGTGCAAGGCCCTGCAAGATCCCTTTTCTCTCTGACCTTCTCCTCCACCATTCTATCCTAGCCTGGCCTCCTGGCTGCCCTTTGCATACAGGAGGCACATCCACACTGCAGGCTTCACATGGCTGTTCCCTCTGCTTTAATCTCACTGTTCAATGAGTTGACCTGAGCCTACGCATGATAGCTCTTACCACCCTACAACAGGGTAAGTAGATAATTTAGGTATTTATTATGTTTGCCATTTCTTATGTATCTCCCCACGCCCACCCCTACTAGAACATCAACTTCATCCTAAGCATTCAATCCTAAGCATTTCAAACAGTATCTGGCACAGAGGAGGCATTCAAATACCTGCTGAATGAATATCCACCTCTCCCCCAGAGTTCTGCCAAGAACATTCCCTGCAAACACTAAGTATCCCGAGCTAAAATTATTTTCTGTACACTCTGACATCAGCAGGAATTATGTAGACCATTAACTGATACGTATTCTTCAAAACCAAAAACAAGATTTCACATTTTCACCCGAACTTTTGTGGTAATGCTCATTGAATATATAAGCATTCAGTTTATTGGAGAATATTTTCAAATTGTGATGACTTTTGCTTCCCTTTGCCACCTTGCTATTTGGGGGATCTGGGTGGGCAAACTCAGATAACAAGAATACCCTGCATGAGGGAGTGGGGATGGGAGGAGGGCGGTCCAGTAACTTGTCCAAGCTCCATAAACTGATCTAAATTCATTCTGTTATTTAGAGCCTAAACCAAGATTAACTCTTGGGTATTAAAGACCCATGCTCCTTCTGGAAGTCCAGATGCCTTCAATGGATGCTTCCTTCTTGTTCCCCATTCCTGCCTCAAAGCCTCCAGGTTCCAGCAGGTGTGGACCCAGCTTTAAGGTGGGGGTAGAGGAGCTTTCAACCTCCTGATTGCCTCTTGCCTTTAAGTCAGTGCTGCTCCAAGACTTCTAGCCCCTGGCCAACTGCTCTGGGCCAACCTGGACATGCAATGCCCGCCAGCTTTTCCCAGACATGCCAGCCTGCCCAGTCCCTACTTACAACTCTGCCCTCTAACAGCTGCTCCTAACTGGATACGATTTTCCATAAAGGATTTTCATAGCACGGATTTCTTCCTGCTTTTCAAAAGAACCTCGTAAAGGTCAAAATGATAAGAGGTGACAAATTGGCCTGGCAGACAAGGAAAGCGTATTCAAAAGGTAATGAGGAATATCGAAAACAGGCACAAACACCACTGAGCTTTCAAACCCCTAGTAGGTAATGAGATTCCTACAAGCCCTCCAGCCATCTCCACCCATCTCTCCCTTTTGTACTTCACGGGTGGACGGCCAAAGCTCTAATTGCTACATTCAAGCAAAGCAAAGATCCGCCCTGCCCCATGTGGCTTAAATGGGTAAGAAAAATGCTGGCCTATTTCCTGAAGATTCTTCTTCACCTGCTTACCTGCAGCTGCTGCTTTTCTTGAAGAAGCCAGTCTCGTCTGGTGATGGACACACGCAGGGCGTCCTGGGCAGTGGGTTCGAACCGCTTTGGCTCCATTCTGAGCAGGGCTTGGGCGCCATCACTGCTGGCCCTTAAAGTAAAACATGCATATTGGTACAGAGGTAGAGAAGCTGAAATCCCCAGATCTACAAAATGTTGAGAGAAAGAAATTTCAGGGGCACCTGGGTGGCTCAGTCAGTTGAGCGTCCGACTCTTGATTTCGGCTCAGGTCATGATCCCAGGGTCATGGGATCGAGCCCTGCGTCGGGCTCTGCGCTCAGGGTGTAGCCTGCTTAGGATTCTCTCTCTCTCTCTCTCTCTCTCTCTCTCCCCATCCCACCTCCCCTGCTCATGCTCTCTCTTTCTCTCACTCTAAAATTTAAAAAAAAAAAAAGAGAGAGAGAGAGAGAAATTTCACCAAGTGGCCACCAGCTGTTCTCACACTTAGGGAGGTCATAGGGATGAGGTCCCTAATGTAAGTTTCTGTTTTAATTACAATCTGTTGGGGCTTTTGCTTTTTCACCCATAGCCAGACTGTTTTACACCTGCATCGTCCAGTACCATAGCCCCTAGTCCCATGTGCTATGTGCTGAAATTGTAAAATACGCCCCCAGATATTTTTGTTTTTTAATTAGGCTCCATGTCCAACATGGGGCTCAAACTCAAGACCTTGACAAGATCAAGAGTTGCAGGCTCTACCGACTGAACCAGACAGGCGCCCCCACGCCAGATTTTAAAGACTTAAAGAGGGCAAAAATATCTCAATATTTTTTGTGCATTACAGGTTGGAATGCTAATATTTTCAATGTATTGGGCTGCATTAAATATTTTGTAAAATTAATTTCACCTGTTTCTTCTTCTATTTAGTGTGGCTACTGGATAATCTGAAATCGTGCCTGTGGTTTGCATTATGTTTTATTGGACAGCACTGACTTGATCGTCCAGAGCCAAATTCCAGGCTGTGGAGATTAAGAAGAGGTATGACTGGTTTGCAGATGCCTGGGTCAGAGCTTCTCAGAAAAGGTTTGCTAAAAGACTGTCAAAACCCACTTAAAATCTGGCTCTGTGTCTTTTTCCTGCAGGAGTTGACACATTTGGTCAAAGCTGGGGGAAATGCAGCATAGGCTTGAGCTCATGCTGGTGAGTTGCCTTTGTAAGGGTCTTGCGGGCATTTGTCCTTAAAGGATGACAAATTCGTCCTTAAAGTATTCCATTTCTGGCTCAATGCAGTTGGACAGAAAAATATATATATACCCTAAGTGAAAACCCATGTCAACCATTCAAGGAGGCTACGGTCTAGGAAAACACCACCAACTACAATTAAAAAGCAAACAACAAGCTGGGGAAAATATTGCCAGTCAGGAATCAGAAAAGGGAAAAATATTGCTAATTTCAAGAGTTCTATCAAACCAAGAAGAATAAAGACGAACACGTCGATCAGAAATTCAAATAAAGGAATTACAAAGAGTCAAGGAAAATGTTTACCATCAAGAATACTTTTCAGCGCAAATTCACACAACATAAAATATCATTTTTCACCTAACTGGCAAAGGTTTCCAGGAACCATGATTGTTTGGTGAGGGAAGGGAATAAGAATTTAGCATAAAATATAATATAACTTGGATCCTATATTCCCACTCCTAAGAATTCATCATATGTAAATGATCACAGATGTGCACAAAGATTGACTGCAAAAATACATTTTTTAATAGCCCAAAACTGAACACACACAATTGTACCCCAAATGAGGACCAGAGCAGTCAACAACGGCAGTCACTCTATGCAGCCACTAAAATTAGGTCACCAAAGAAGATATAACCCCATGGAAAACGATCACTTTTTTCAAAGCAGCTATTATGGTAATATGTATACTATGAAACAACTATTGTAAGAAAAAAAAACACATGTATATAAAAGATAAAGAAAATATCCACCAAAATGTTATCAGCTCTCACCTCTGAGTGGTGGAATTTCTTCTTTTGGCCAATCTTTGATGTTCTAAGTTTTCTCTAGTAAGTGTATGTTATTTTTAACACCATAATGGAAATGTTTTCTACCACATACACTAAGTAGCTACACTGTTTACTTAAATATTTTAACATAGCCAACCTGTCTGTTGTAGCCCTTGGACAAAACAGACATGTCTGTGTTTGAAATCAACCACATTTCATACATTAACGATCAAGGGTGTCATCCCCTGTGGGAAAGCAGGTATCCGAAGGCAGGTATGCCTTCAGACAGTCAAAGGCATAAAGTACACCTGTCCCCTCCCTCGGGATCTCCTTCCAGAGAGCTGTACCTAGCCTGCACATGCATGCCAACTTCAGGATTCAGCAAGTAGGAGCACAAAGCTGCATGTTCTCATCTCTGCATGCACACAGGGTCTCAGTCCCTCCACGTTTCTCGGAAAGAAAACAACTCATTGTTTTTAGATTCCATTTATGAATGGAATTACATGGTATTTGTCTTTCTTAGTCTAGTTTATTTCCCTTATTTCACTTAGCATAATACCCTCTAGGTCCATCCATTGTCCCAAATGGCACAGTGTCGTTCTTTTTTATGGCTGTATAATATCCCACCATGTATATGCACATGCACATGTGCCACGTTTTCCTTATCCATTTGTCTCCTGATGGACTCTGAGGTTGCTTCCATGTCTTAGTCACTGTAAATAATGCTGCAATAAACAGAGGGATGCATGTATCTTTTTAAATTAGTATTTTCATCTTCTCTGGGTAAATATTCAATGAATAGACAAAAACCAGAATACGACCTATGAATACAGAGAACAAACTGATGGTTGCCAGAAGGTTGGGAGTTGGGGGTTGAGTGAAATGGGTGATAAGGAGATACAGGCTTCCAGTTCCGGAATCACCGGAGTCACCGGAATAAAAGGCACAGCCTAAGGAACAGAGTCAATGATATAGTCACAGCCATGGAACAAGACACATGGTAGCTACACTTGTGGTGAACACAGCATACAGTATAAACTTGTCAAATCACTAAGTTGTATACCTGAACTAATGTAACAGTGTGTGTCAGCTATATTCAAAAAGGAAGGAAGGAAGGAAGGAAGGAAGGAAGGAAGGAAGGGGAAGGGGGAGGGAGGAAGGAAGAAAGGAAGGGAGGAAGGAAGGAAGGGGGAGGAAGGAAGGAAGGAAGGAAGGAAGGAAGGAAGGAAGGAAGAAAGGAAGGAAGGAAGGAAGAGGAAGGGGGGAGGGAGGGAGGAAGAAAGGAAGGGAGGAAGGAAGAAAGAAAGGAAGGAAGGGAGGAAGGAAGGAAGGAAGGAAGGAGGGAAGGAGGGAGGGAGAGAGGGAGGAAGGAAGGACGAAAGGAAGGCAGGGAGGGAGGAGAAAATGAGTAACTGATCCTAAAGTGTTTGTTCTTTGTTCAAGGAAGAAAGGAAGGGAGGAAGGAAGGAAGAAAGGAAGGAAGGGGGAGGAAGGAAGGAAGGAAGGAAGGAAGGAAGGAAGGAAGGAAGGGGAAGGGGGGAGGGAGGAAGGAAGAAAGGAAGGGAGGAAGGAAGGAAGAAAGGAAGGAAGGGGGAGGAAGGAAGGAAGGAAGGAAGGAAGGAAGGAAGAGAAAGGGGGGAGGGAGGAAGGAAGAAAGGAAGGGAGGAAGGAAGGAAGAAAGGAAGGAAGGGGGAGGAAGGAAGGAAGGAAGGAAGGAAGGAAGGAAGGAAGGAAGGGGAAGGGGGAGGAAGGAGGAAGAAAGGAAGGGAGGAAGGAAGAAAGAAAGGAAGGAAGGGGGAGGAAGGAAGGAAGGAAGGAAGGAAGGAAGGAAGGAAGGAAGGAGGGAGGGAGAGAGGGAGGAAGGAAGGACGAAAGGAAGGCAGGGAGGGAGGAGAAAATGAGTAACTGATCCTAAAGTGTTTGTTCTTTGTTCATCTCCTTTCACTCTTACCCCATTTCGTTCAAACATTCTGAAAAAGCAAACGCCATCAAGCTCACCCACTATGTGCCATGGACTGTGCTGGGTGCTAGGGACCCAGCAGTAAAGAAGACTTGGTTCCTGCCCAGAGCAGGGGAGACACACACCAAAAGGAAAATATAAGGCAACAGACAAATGCTCAACCCAGGTCTCAAGCTTATTACTCTAGGAGTTGAAAGGTGGAAGTGAGTCTCCCACTTCCTCAATCTTAACGTGGCATTTACAAATGAGGGAGCCAACCAAGCACTGCAGCTCTGATATTTTTGGAAACAATGGTAGAAAATAAGTCACCTCAGCTTTTCTAAGTTGTGAAACAGAAGCTACAGAAAAGGGAACCCTCCTCGTATTCCTGGGCCTGACACAGATTCACATTCTCTGAATAATCTCGAAAACTGCTTATTGTAACAGACCACGCAATTTAGAAATTTATTTTAAGACCTGTTACTCTCTGATTCATGTGCTTGAAGGCAAATTACAGGAGTCGTTGTAATAAAAATGCTTAGGCTGATCATAATAAAACAAACTAGCATGAGTTGAGAATTTTCTGTGCACCAGACACTATCATTTTTGTCACACTCACTTCTCCTTACAGACCTAAGAGGAAGTATTATTATTAGAGTTTTGCCACTGAGGAAGCAGGTGTCAGGGGCATTCAGTGACTTGCTCTCGGTCACAGTGAGAACAAACAGCAGAGTCCAGGGGTCAGGGGTGCATCCGGCTGATCCCCCCTTTCCCAGTCCTTTCCTGGACAACCTGATCCCGTTTAGGCTCTCGGCAAGATTATAAACTTCTGTTTCCTCCTGGCTTCTAATCACACGCCACCCACACCCACAGATTAAGTCCCCTTGCTTGCTCCCCAGCAGGCCCAGCTGAGAATGAAAGGGAGGGCTCAGCACGGGGAGGGAGGTGAGCTTTGAGCCCTAGTTCTGCCTTTTTCTAGCCGCGAGTCCTTGGATTCATTAAAGCTCTCTGAACCTCACCTTCCTCGTTTTTAAAATGAGGAAGGCGGTGAGGATGATGATGCCTTCCCTATATGGCTGATTACGAGGGTCCTAATCAATTTATTCAACAAATGAACGCCGTGCACCTACTGGGCGCAGGCCCCACCCTCGCACCAGGTAGGAAGAAGGAGGCAGAACCCCTCGGCCCTCAGAGAGCTTTGCTGTTTGCCGTCCCTCGTGTGTCGTGTTTGCATCGGGAAAATGACCTCTGGATGCATGTCCAGTGGGCACACGGTCCTACACAGTGAAGATTACAGATGAAATGTCCCTGAGGATCTTTACACGTATCAGAAGAGGAAGTCTCTGGAACAAAACCATCACCAACTACTGACGTCCGTGGGAATGGGACGTGCTTCCCCCTCTGGGCTCCAGAGTCTTGGCCTGTCTCGCAGCCACGTGCTCCAGACTGACAGCCTCAGGAGGGGAAAGAACTCACCTCATCTTGTGCTCTGCACTGAGTAGGGGCTTAGCAAATATTTGTTCAATGATCTCATGAGTCCGTGGCCTTAGGAAATCCAGAAGTCGTTTATATTCAGCTTTCTATTTCATCGGATCATTTCTTTGCACTAATTTATTTCCCAATTTGCTCTGCTTATGCAAATATTAAGAGTTTCCTGAATTTCCTAAATAGATACCATCTGGGTCGGGCTGGGAGTTATTGAAGGAAATCAACATAGAATTGAAAATTAGCTACAGAGACGCTACAGGTGGGTAACTGGGAATTCTCCATATTATTGTTAATCACATTCATTACTAAAGCCATAAGAAAAGCCCCTGTGATTAACCAAAACTCATCTCCCTGTCTCGCACTCTTTGACTCTGAGTATAGAAAGCCATCCATAGATGGCTGAGAGGCGGCCCCAGGACACGCTGTGGCTCAGTAATGAAGCCAGGGACAGGTGTCTGTTGTTCAGATGTTCAGTCCTCTGAGCCAGGCTCCCTCTTCCTTCTACCGTGTTGTTCCCTTTATATTTAATAATTCTCAATGTGTAATCCCTAATGTCAGTGCAAATTAGCATTGCTGCCATAAACTAATCAGTATGTAAAATGAGCAAGTCCCTGAGGGGCAAGAATTAAAAACATGAGGGTTGGAATGTTAGAACAGCCCTGGGTGCCAACAGGGACTCGGGGTCTCTAAGACCCTACCCTGCGCCGCCGGGTTTCAAACAGGCCCCCATCTGGGGCTGCCCAGTGCTGGAAAAATCCTGGCCTTTCTCCTTGTGTCTTTTCCACTAGCCAGTTAAAGGATAAACCCATTTGGAAAATAAGGTCCTACGCCACTGAAAGCAGTAAGAACATTTCTCTTCCCAGCGACCCCACGCACCATGTGGCTTTTGTGAGTGTGTAGTTCAACAATACTGAGGAAGGAATGAACACTCTGGGGGTTGACGCCTCTGGAATCACGTGGTTAAGTGTGTGCCTGAGATGAACACACATCACTACCTCCTCCCTAGCCAGCACCTGAGGCCCCAGAGCTCTCCCGCACCTTCCTTTTGCTCTGATGGTTGCCTTCAGAAGTACGTAGAGTGAGAATGTTACAGGGCAGGAGAGAGGCCAGACGATGCACCTGCTAGGACAGCCCATGCCAGAAGGGCTCATGGCAATGGCTATGGTTTACAGAGCTGTGTATATAATACAGAAGGTCCCTTTCCCCGACAGAAATGTGTCTTCACGGTGCTAAAAATATTGCTGTTTTGTGCCACTTCTGGAATCAAAGAATTTTAGTCAAGGAAAAAACCAACATTTACCAAGGCCAGTGCTCTCATTATTACAGTTGGGAAAACCTCAGTTCAAATGACTATTTCTTACAGCCCCTCTGAATACCTTTGCTCATTGCTGTCCCCCATGGATGACCATTCTAACAAATTCATGTCATGTGACTTCCGTGTTTCCACCCCTCCCTCTTTGGGAAGATGGTGAGAAAGAAGTGGTTTGCGCCAGCCATATAATCACTGAAGTGTGGTTTAAATCTAGACATCGCTGGGGCGCCTGGTGGCTCAGTCAGTTAAGCATCCGACTTTAGCTGGGGTCATGATTTCACGGTTTGTGGGTTTGAGCCCCGTGTCAGGCTCTGTGCTGACAGCTCAGAGCCTGGAGCCTGCTTCGGATTCTGTGTCCCCCTCTCTCTCTCTCTGCTCCCCCCACCTCCACTCGTACTCTGTCTCTCTCTCAAAAATAAACATTAAAAAATAAAAATAAAAAATCTAGACATCGCTTCCTCAGCCAATGAAATATTGTAAATTATCAAGGCCACTGTGAAAGCACAAATACCATAAAAATGCAGATAACTTTACAGTTCTGCCTTTATATATATGTAGTTCTATCTATCTATGGTAGATAGATAGATCTACATATAGATATGAATCTGATTTGTATCTACAAAGTAAGCAGAATAGGGGTACCTGGGTGGCTCAGTCAGTTAAGCGTCTGACTTCAGCTCAGGTCATGGTCTCACGGATCGTGGGTTCAAGCCCCGCCATCGGGCTCTGTGCTGACAGCTCGGAGCCTGGAGCCTGCTTCAGATTCTGTGTGTGTGTGTCTCTCTCTCTGCCCCTCCCCCACTTGTGCGCACGCTATCTCTCTCTCTCTCTCTGTCTCTCTCTCTCTCAAAACTAAATATTTTTTTAAAGTATTTAAATAAATGAAGAGTCAGAATAGGAGACGAAACATCCTTGTCTTCTATAGTCCTATCCCACTCAGAGAAATGACTACACTGCAAGGGGGCACACGGATATTTATGTGGGTTTGTGACAGCTACGCCCAATACAAATGGCTCCAGGACAGACTTCAGTTGAATGGGAGCAAAGAGGATGGCATGGGAGACGTTTATTTGGAAGATTTTATTTAGAATCCACTAATTCGAAAACAAACTCGGAGGAGTCCTCTGCGGCACACCGCACGTACTCTTCTCCACTTTTCCTTCCCTCCCATCTCCAGGCGATGACAAGGGGTCGGCGGCGGGTCTCCATTAGCCATACCGATGCCAGTCTGGTGCCTCACCTTGAGCCCCGATTCAGGCTTCAGAAACATGCCCTGCTGTGTCTAGATAATGATGGCCTTGTTACGTGGTACCGTAATGTAGTCATCCCGTTTTGCACCTCTGGTAAAACGTGTCTGTAACAGTCATTTTCTCATCTTACGGAGCCCACTGTCATGGATTTCCATGGTGGGGTGGTCCCAACATGACAATTAAATGAAAATAAAGAATCACACATTTCAAAGGGACTAGAGGAAGAACTGGTCGGCGGAAAAATGACTCAGCCCAGAAGCATCACGGACTACACGATACTCATCTCTCCTGTTCCCCACCTGAAAGGAAGTATGTGAGCAGGAAATATTTGGACAGGCTAACCGGAGGAGCTCCGCCTTGATAAGCCCCATCGGAAAACCATTGTATATCTCTGTTTTTAAACTTGGCTGTATTTTATCCGCTTGTGTTTTAAGTTATCCGTCGGGAAACAGTCTTTGATAAAGGACATTTTGCACACACGCACACAATTTAGGCTGTAGATATGACCAATTTTAAAGTACATATTGCTGAAGGTCCAAGGGGAAAATACACAGGAGGTATACAGTCCAAGAAATACAGGACATTAATGAGAAAATTATCAGTCGCAGGTGTGATAGTCAACCAAAGCCCTCTCTTAACAGAAAGTAAAAAATAACTCTTTTGACTAGAGGACAGATACAGTAGGAATAGATGCCCCTCTGTCCCCTTCTGATCGCTGCTGTCACAGGATATTGAAATGTAATTTTCTGATTGCTCTAGAATCAGAAGCTAGAGCTGAAACGCAGGCCCAAACGCTTTCCATTCTAAACTGCTCTAACAGCGGGGTACGGTGCCCCACGCCAGGCACCGCACAAGCAATACTACCACAGCCAACCACCACTCAACACACACACCCACTGGCCATGTAGGAAATGGAGCTTTCATGAGACATGCTTCTCCTTCCCCTTTCCACAACCCCACGGGGGGGTGAGGAGGGAGGAAACTCTCCCACTCAATCCAAACAAAGACAAGAACATCCACCAGACCCCCTCACAAAGACTGGGGGTGCCCTGTAAGCAGGAACACCTGATTCTCCAACATGGACATCTGTCTAAGTTGGGGTTCTCTTAACAGAAAGTCTGAGACAAGGATCTGAGTTTGGGCTATTTTCTGGAGAAGTGATTCCCAAGAAACTAAGAATGAGGAAGCGAGAAGCAGGAAAAGTGAACCAACGGTATGTTACTGAGCTGATCACCACAGGGACAACTGGGGCCCAATCCTACCAGGAACCGCCTGGAAAAACGTGTGGAATGTGTTTCAGAACTGTCGCCCCAGAGGCTGGGGAGGGTGGCACATCTATCCACCAACTCCCACCCCAGTGCTTGACAGCTGCCCTCAGGGGCATTCATTACCCACTCCCCGTCCTCACAAGCTTCAGAGCACGTCGTGTGGCACGCAAACCTGTTGGGAGCCGCAGGTGGACAGAACTGTCCAGAGCTGGAACGGAAATCGGAGGGAGGCCAAGAGATCGAGATAGAGGACATCAAATGTCTGCAGCAATGTGTGCTCTCACACAACTGACTTTCTGATGTATCACTACCCCCTCAAGCAGGGATAAAGAAGTTGGAGGGGCGCCTGCGTGGCTTAGTCAGTTAAGCGTCCGACTCTCGGTTTTGGCTCAGGTCTCGAGCTCATGGCTGGTGAGTTCGAGCCCCACGCTGGACTCTGAGGGACAGTGCGGAGCCTGCTTGGGATCCTCTCTCTCCCTCTCTCTCTGTCCCTCCCCCTCTCACTCTCTCTGTCTCTCTCAAAATAAATAAATAAACTTAAAAAGAAGAAGAAGAAATTGGAGAGCCACGGCAAGGCAGAGAGGTCTGCAATGGGACAGCCTGAATGCCTACCGTTCGGTGTAGCAAAGATAGGTGAACTTCCCGTGAATCGAGTAGACGTCGCAAACATTAACCTCCCCAAAAGTGTGCCCGTTGGGCAAGGGGACCCACAGAAAGAGGCTGAGTAATATGTGAAAAGGGGTGGTTACCCAGGTGGGCTGGGAAAGGTTGAATTCACCTCAGGGTCTGGGCATGGGGGGGGGGGGAGGGGGCTGTGGTGTAGTCTGGAGAACCCACGTGTGGGTGCCCCTGGACAGTGAGTGTGCCAACGCCTGCACACGGGGTGTTCCAGTCTGTTAGCCAGGGAGGCAGCGATGACCAACAAGGAGAGGGTTACAGACAATGGACAGGGAGAGATTCGAAATGGATATGGGAGATTAAAGTTTCAAACTGGACCCGGGGGGCTGAACATCAGTAACTGAAAATGAGCCAGACGTCCGTGGTACCTGCCCAGGCTATCATGGGCAATGGGAAGATGTGTCCAGCAGAACACGACAGAGACCGGAGAACAGGAAGACCATGGTGTGTTTGCACCTCCCCTGAACAGAGCCGCCACAGTGAACCGGTTATCTTACTGAGCAAAGTGGGACCAAAAACCAGGCCAGGCTCCCAACCACGTGAGTGCCGGTACCTGCCACTGGTGGAGTCAGGTTAATCCGCGAAGGGACGGTGAAGCTGTCTGGGCTGCGGAAGAAACCTGAACGAATGGAGTGTGATTCGGCGCAGTATTCTACTCGAGACCCAGAGAATTCAACAGTGGTTTTTAAAAAGCTGAATGGACCAGTGGCGCCCGTTGTATGGCTCAGTATGGATTGTGTGGCTCAATCCGTTGAGAGTCCGGCTTCAGCTCAGGTCATGACCTCACGGTTCGTGAGTTCGAGCCCCGCGTCGGTCTCTGTGCTGGCAGCTCAGAGCCTGGAGCCCGCTTCGGATTCTGTGTCTCCCTCTCTCTCTCTGCCTCTCCCCCACTCACATTTTGTCTCTGTCTCTGAAAAATGAATAAACCTTAAAGAAAAAAATTTTTTAAATAAACACTAAAAGAAAAATTTTTAAGTGGAATGGACCAGATTATTAACAACAAAGTGACAGTAAAAATAAAAAATGAAATACAGTGACTGATGTACTTGGGTGTTTGCATTTCCTTCAATCTTATTCTAAAGCAAATTTGCTTAACCTGAGATGCAAAGACCCCTCCTCCCCTGCAGAGTGAATGGCTAAGCCTCAGAAGATCTGTGAGCCTGTGGAAACTGCAGGCAATCAATCGTTTGCGTGGTTGTACATATGTGGTTTGGTGATGATGGAAGGAGCCTCTAGCTCTCATCAGATTCTCAAAGAAATACCTGATCCCCAAAAGGGTAGGTGTCACTTATTTGTGCCGTTCATCAGTACTGAAAATTTCCCATGTCAATGCAACTATTTCGTTTCTACAGGAAAAGTACAGTTCATCAAAAAGTATTCCGTTTCCTTCTTGACTCAGAGAGAGCCCCCGGCCTGTAAGAAATATTTCTGTCCCGGCTCCATCCTGACTCCAAGGCTGTGTGAGCTCCAGTCCTGCACCGTGGCCTCCTGGTGGCCGCCGTGAGAACTGCAGCCACAGTCCCTGCTTTAGGGGAAACCCGTGAGTTCAGACACCCCTGTGGGTGATCTATATTACAGGGCTAGATGGGCAGCTGGTCCACTGAAAGACAATTTTCTAAAAATTATTAATAACTATGTAATTCTAGTAATATGCATTAGAAAAATTTAGGAAGTTGATTTTGAGTCATTATGTTCTAATTGTGTTAATAATAGGCCAGGTGGATTTGGCAAAAGAAAAACCACAATAATACGTACGTAACTGAAGTTTGGAAAATAGTGATCTAATTCAATCCTCTCGTTTTCTGGTGAGGAAGTGAAGTGTGAAGAAGTTAGGAAACTATGCCAGGTTAGCAGAAGACACGGGATCAGAACTCAGGTTTCCTGACCTATAATCCAGGGTTCTCTAAGATTCTATAAAAGTTCTTCCGACTGGAGGTGTCAGAACAAAGGCTGAAGGAGCATGTTCTCTAGGACAACTGGACCACATTAGAGTGAAAGTTCTCTCTCTTTCTCTTTCAATAAATATTCACATATATCTTTGTGAACCCCTACATAGATACATCCACATATGATCACATTCACTCATTCAGTGAACATTTATGGAATACCTATTTGGGGTCAGCCACTGTTCTAGCCTCCAGGGATAGAAAGATAAATATAACACAGTCTTGTCCGCAAGGAGCTCACAGCCTGAAGAGTAGACAGGTACTCAAGGAAATAGATTTATTTATTTAAGACCCAAGACAGGGGTGAAGTAATTCAAGGTGATTCAAGGGGAGACGGTGTGATTTCTGGACAAGGCTTCACAAGGGTGGTAGCTGAGCTGATTCTCGAACAATGAGCTCTTGAGAGGTGATAATGGTGGGGTAGGTGCAAGATCATAGAATTCAGAAACATTCACAGCATTTAGGTAACTTCTAATACTTCAGTAGGTGTGGATTGTAGGTGTTGGTGATGGCTAGTTATATTCTGGGCTCCTGATGGTGAAGAGCTAGATTGGAAAAGCACTGAATGTCATGCTAAGTAAGCAGCACAGATTTTATCCTGAAAACACTGAGGGCGACTGGGCGTCACATGATATTCCCATCTGTGGCACTGTGGAGAATGAGTGAGAGGGAATAATACTGGAGTCAGAAACACCAGCAAGGAAACCATGGCAATAATCCAGACTAGAAACTCTAAAGCACAACCAAGGCAGTTTGACATGAATGAGCAAAGTGGGTGGTGAGCTGAGGTTAGACAGTAGAGTCAACCATGAAATTGGAAGTGAGGAAAAAGGAGGAGCCAAGTATGTCTCAGAGTTCTTCCTTGGGTAACTGGGTAGATGACTGAGTCGGTAACTGAGAGTGGGGATGTCAGAGAAGGGGCTGATGGGGGAGAAGAATAGCGAATCTAATAAATAGATAATTTTAAGATGAATTTCCTAAAGGCAAGGATAAAAAGATACTAAACTTTTTAGGATGAAATAAACAGACAGCAAACTTGATAAAGGTCAGTGAGATGTTCAATAAAGGCCAAATGGTAGGTTGCAACTCTGGAGAGGGATCAGGGCTAAGAATATAAATTAGAGGAAAATTAGTATGTTAAGGGTACCCGAAACACAGGGGTATTTGAGGTCACCCAGAAGGAGAATATATAAAGTGAGAAGACAGGATAGGCTAGAGCAGAAGACAGAGGAACATCAGTATTAAGGAAATGGGGAGAGAAACTGGAGTTCTCAAGAGGTTGAGAAGAATGGCCAGCTGGGTAGCAAGAGGACCAGGAAAAGGGTGAATCGTGACAGTCTAGGGGAGAGAGAGTTTAAGAATGAATTTGATTGATGAAATGTTACAGACCTCATGGTGATACAGAGCAGAATAAGAGTGGAAAATGCCTTTTGGGTTTAACAGAAAATCATTGCTGACTGCTGCAGTGATAGAGACAGAAATCAGATCAGAGATAAAAATCAGGTCAGATATCAGACCATGGAGGTCAGGTCCCATTCACTCCAAAAGTGAACATGAACTAAAAGCACAGCGTGCAGGTAACCCCTGGGCGGGGAAGGACAGAGGATAACAACAAAGCAAGCCAACAGTTTCTACTGGCTCAATAAGTGGTTAATAAAGGCCTCCACTTTTATGAGGAGAATATTAAGTTGGACCCTATGAAACTGCCATATTTATAAGTCACAGTCAGATGTAAGGAATGTCAGATGTTGTCACCCAACTGAGTGAGAATGGGTGATACCGACTGTATCGTCGTTCCTCATGTTCTGCGAGAAACTCAGCCAAGATCAGCGCATCGCTCTCCACTCAAATCACATGGAGGCTAAAGAGACAATAATGGACAAGCCTTGGCCAGACTTAGGCAGCTCAGCGAGCTAGTTCCAAGCCAAGACTCGCACCAGGCAGCCAGCACCATGCCCGGGCTCAGCACCCACCTGCTGGGGGGTCTGCACAAGCTCCTTAACCTCTCCTGGACCTTGTATAAATATAAAGACAGATGATGATGATGATGATGATGACATCAATCTCCATGGCGATGCAGTTAATAAAATAGTTCTGCCTCCTAGAATTGTCTAGAGGACTAAATATGAACTACTTCCCATCCACTGAAGGAAGAATAGACAAGCAAAATGTGGCACATCCGCGCCACAAAATACTGCTCAGCCTTACAGAGGAAGGAAATCCTGATACATGACACAACATGGATGAACCCTGAGGACATTCTGCTGAGTGAAATAAGGTTCCGGAGGGGAGTCAAATTCGGAGCCAGAAGCTGGGGGCAGAATGGGGAGGGGGGAGTCCGTGCTTAACAAGGACACAGTCTCAGTTTAGGAAGATGGAAAGAGTTCTAAAGATGGGTGGCGGTGATGGTAACGCAACAATGTGGATGCACTTTACGTCTCTGAGCGGTACACTTAAAAATGGTTGAAATGTCAAATTTCGTGTCACATACATTTTATCGCAATAAAAACGGGGAAAAAAGTAGTGAATTCCTAAATCACTCAGTCATTGTTATGCAAATGTTGTTAAATAAATAGAAACACAATGCATTGGCAGATGTCGCATGACCCAAGACCAGAAATAACCCCAAAGCACAGAAGAAAGAAAGAATTCAGTAGAAAGTCAAGTTGGGAAGGACCCCACATGAGTGAGAAAGGGAGGGGAAATGAGGCGATACCTCAGTGTTGATGAAAAACTGCATCGATAAAGGAGGTGGAATCCACCTGCTCTTTAAGAAGCCCAGTGAAAGTTCACTCAACAAATATTTATAAGGAAGCACCTCCCAGGTGCCAGGCACTCTGGCACGTGCTACCAGCAAAACTGTAGGGCAAGAACATGAGAAAATGATTGGCACAGCTGTCAAGACAGGCTGTAGGGAGACACCAAGGCAGATGAAACGTATAATGGCACGTACACTTCATAGGAATGAGCCAGACCATCTTGTGACTGCCAGGGCCACCCGGCAGTCGGAAACACAGTGTGGTTGCTGAAGCCATGTTTACGACTAAGGAGAAGCCGACCTGAGCTGTGATTAGGCTGACAGCACCCATCGCAAACCTGTTCCCTCACAAGCCCTTTCCCAGAAGAGGGGCAACAAGCAGGTAGAGGAGAGCGGTGGTTCTCAGACTTGTCAGACATGCCAGCGCCTGGGACCCACCCCCAGAGAGCCTGACTCAGTCCGTCTGGGTGGAAGCTGGGCATTTCAAGTCTCCAGGTGATTCAAACATGCAGCCGGATTGAGAGCCCCTGCATCACAAAGAGCAATTGCTCCCTGTAGAGCAGGGATCCCAGGGGCCCCTCGGGTAGCAGAAACAGCAAAGGTTGATTGGCAGCTGGAAGTGACCGTCAGGAGGATGTGTTTTTCCCCTTCAGTCAGAGACGAACACCTGTGGATCTCACAGGCTTGACCAAGGGGCTCCTGACAAGAGGAAACCCATCCCTCCTTCTGAGAAGGCTGGCTTCCCAGGGGAAGCTTGGTATCCAGGCTGTGCCCTGTGGATACCAAGGGTCTCGCCCCGTCACTTAGCAGAAGCGGCTTCTTAGGGGAGCGTGACCCACACCGGTCACTCCCTCTGGAAGGAACCACCCCCACCTGCCCAGCCAACAAAAGGGTGCTTCCCAGGAAAAAGCAGCTGAGGGTCTCCCTAGGTATTCACCACGTGGGAGCAGGAGAGGAAAGTGGGGGCGATCCAAGTACTCACAGCTGGGAGGCCCTGTGGCGCAAGGCTGCCTGGGCCTGTGCGTCCAGGTGGCCCAGGAGGCTGCAGAGGGCCGGCTGCCTCGAAGGAAGCTGGAAGTGTGGGCTGCCTTTCTCCTTCTCCAGCTCTTCCAATCTGTGTCTTAACGCCTCAGCTGACAACCCAAAACAGGAGAGAGAGATAGAACCGTGAAACTCAAAATAGGTAATGCAGCGTCCCAGAGCCCCACTCCCAGCCAACGTTCAGCTTAACGATGCAACACAACCGTGTCTGGTGCCCGCAACTCCACCTCTCAGCTGGTGCTTCCGAGAATCTTCTTTTCATTGACTTCACAGCCCCCCCTACTTTTTGTGCTTCCAAATATCAGAATGTACACTGTAGGTATTTATATCATGGTCATAATTATGATCATCCTATAGGAGGACACTTGATATTAATTTTTTTTAATTTTTTAATGTTTATTTATTTTTGAGACAGAGACAGAGCATGAGCAGGGGAGGGGCAGAGAGAGAGGGAGACACAGAATCTGAAGCAGGTTCCAGGCTCTGAGCTGTCTGTCGGCACAGAACCCAACGCAGGGCTTGAACCCACAAACTGTGAGATCGTGACCTGAGCTGAAGTCGGACGCTTAACCGACTGAGCCACCCAGGCGCCCCAACGTTATTTTTAAAACCATGGTTTTCACTCGGGAGAAAACCTGCTCATTTTGATGAGTTTGGGGTCTTCAGTTGAAAAATGTCAGTGCCCAAGCTTGGACTTTAAGGATGTTTCCTTACAAACTGCCCATCAAGACAGAACCAATTACAATCACTAAGGTCATTGAAGCGATGTTTCAGTTCTATGTTACAGATGACCATATGTCCACCTCCGTTATCAGGTAGGGGTCCTATTACTTTTTAATGACCTTAAGTTTCCCTAGGACAAGGTGCAGATGCAGAATCACTGTAAAACAGTTTTTCTCTAGAAAAGTAAGCTTGAGAAATTGGAATCCCCTCCAATAAGAACTTTTCTAACCAAACACCTGAAGAATTGGAAAGTCTCCCCTAAAGCCATTTCTGCAGAAATATTAAGACTGGGTTCAAAAATACCATCCATCAGGGGTGCCTGGGTGGCTCAGTCGGTTAAGCGTCCAACTCTTGGTTGCGGCTCAGGTCATGATCTGAGATCATGAGATTGAGCCCCGAGGCAGGCTTTGCACTGACAGCGTGGAGCCGGCTTCGGGTCCTCCCCCCCACTCTCTCTCTCTCTCTCTGCCCCTCCCCCACTTGCCCACCTCCCCCAAAATAAATAAAGAAGCTTTTTAAAAAAATTAATCTTTAAAAATATCATCCATCAGATCTTCACTCCTGCTGCTCCTTGCCAGGCGAGTCAGCAGAAATTTGATGGCCTCCACCCTTGGGTAGTAGGTGGGCTCTGGGGCCACCCAGGACCCCAGGAAGCCACTTCTGGCCATGAGCGCCTACTGCTTACCCTGACGTGCAGTGGAAACATTAGCGTCTTCTGTGTGTGCCATGATGGGAAGATGTTTGGGAGGCCCAACCCTAGACCATGCTTCTTTACATATCCATGGCCCTCAGGGCATTTTCCAACTAGGCCGTTTCTAGAAGACCCAGTTTTATTTATAAAACTCTTTGGACAAAACTTTTTGCCGTATACCAGCAGAGGTCAACGCTAAGCACGGTGCACCCTCGACATGACGCCTCTCTCTTCCTGCCCTACTCCCAAGGTGCGCACTTGGGCAGAGGAAAGGCAGGCCTCAGGTGTTGTGGGCAGCAGACAACCTCCCCCAGCCATATACATTGGGACCAACGGCCAGGAACTTGCTAAGAGAATTTATTTGCCAAGGATTCATTCTAACAATACCAGAAAGGGTCGTTTACTTACTTCAAGACCAAGTCACAGGGACCTGACAAGGGTTCTCAGTTGGTGCCACCTTGTTCAAGGTGACAAGACATCACACCAACAACACAGAGTGGACTCTGGCCTGGCAGTTGTCTCAGGATAACACCAAGATACACCTATTCCCTAACACCAAAAGCTTCAACCTTTTTTTTTTTTTTTTTTTTTTAAATTTTTTTTTTTTTTCAACGTTTTTTTATTTATTTTTGGGACAGAGAGAGACAGAGCATGAACAGGGGAGGGGCAGAGAGAGAGGGAGACACAGAATCGGAAACAGGCTCCAGGCTCCGAGCCATCAGCCCAGAGCCTGACGCGGGGCTCGAACTCACGGACCGCGAGATCGTGACCTGGCTGAAGTCGGATGCTTAACCGACTGCGCCACCCAGGCGCCCCAGCTTCAACCTTTTTAAAAACTGAATTTTATTTTTTTTTAATTTTTTTTGATGTTTATTTTTGATAGAGACACAGAGCACAAGCTGGAGAGGAGCAAAGAGAGAGGGAGACACAGAATCCGAAGCAGGCTCCAGGCTCCGAGCTGTCAGCACAGAGCCCGACACGGGGCTCAAACTCGTCAACTGCGAGATCATGACCCGAGCCGAAGTCAGACGCTCAACTGACTGAGCCACCCAGGCGCCCCGAAATGAATTTTATTTTAGTTAATTTTAAAATTTTTAATTAATTTTATTACTTAGTTGTTTACTTCATTCGTGCTATATACAATCAAAACTGCCATGAAAAGCAATAAATGCCTTACACGTGGTTTCAAATCCCGTCTTCCTGCTGTCGATGTGTATAGAGGTGTGTTACGCAGGGATTAGGACAAAGCCTGTGTTTGCTCCTTGGCTCTGCCGTTCCTAGCTGTCCCACCTTCATTTTAAGAATGTTCCCTTACAAACTTCCCATCAAGACAGAACCAGTTACAATCACTAAAGTCACTGAAGCCATGTTCCAATTCTATGTTACAGATGACCATATATCCACCTCTGTTATTTTACTTAGCCTGTCTACACATCAGCTTCCTAATCTGCAGAATTGGGGCTAATAACATGTACATCCTGAAGTTTCCTGAGAATTAACTGAGATCATCTACGCAAAGCATTTAGCATATGCCCAGCAGCCCAGCACCTAGCACGTGTCCAAAGGCTATCTTTGGTAGCGCCGTTAGGTAGTGGCCTTGGAGGGTTTGCACGGATGTTAGACCCCCAGCCTGGCCTCCCTCTGCCACCAGCTGTGTTCTAAACTGTCCCCTCCCACTGCCTGGTGAAAAGTGCTCAGAGACTGCAAACTGACCCAGCCAAATAAAACAGTAAATTGGCTGCCAAAAATCACATTCGCCATGAATTTCAAAGACAAATATGAATTATCCCAGGAAATACCTGTGATTAGCTGTGCTCTGCGTTGCCCCTCACCTTCGAAACTGTGACATCTAAAGTTATATCCGTGTTACGATTAGAAAGGTGTCCCAGGACAGTCACCACTGATTCTAATAGCTTATTGTCCCCAGTCTCTAAATGACCTACTCCCCGAGCTTCTCAAATGGCTGTCGGCTACTGCGGGTTCCACCTCACAGGCTGGCATCAGCTCTGCTTGGCATTAGGGTGCATTCTACTGGTTCCCCCAAAGTACGCCCCTATTCACTAATTTGCTATTGCAGACAGAGGGAGCTCCCAGCCAGGGCAAAGGCCCTGAGGCAGTGAACAAAGGGGAGACAGTGTTGGGGTGGACTTGGTCATCAGGGCTGCAGAGGCCACTGTAAGGACTGTCTGTTTATCTGGAGGGATGGGGAACCCCTGGAGAATTTTGAGCAGTGATATGACGTGACTGACTCTTGTTGAACAGGATAAGCCAGCTGCTCCCCTGGGAAGAGACCATACGGGGCAGAATCTCGGAAACCAGTCACGTGGGTATTGCGGTTCCCTGGACAAGGCCTAATGGTGCCCAGGACCTGCAAGTGAAACAGGGGTGGTGGAAAGTGCCGGGATTTGGGATATTCTCTGACAGATGGGATGTTGGGAATGGAGGAAGACAGTGACTCCAGTATTTGTGGCCCAAACCACCAGGACAAGGTTACTGTGAGCTGAGCTGGGGTAATCTGCCGTTCCCTCTGTCAGAAACACCCTTCCCCACAGCGACCCAGGCAAGCCATCCTCCCCCTCCAAATCTCCAGCCCCTCAAGTGGGTTCCCCAGGCTCTATGCCCCCTCAGCACACCCAGGCTTCTGCCCACACAAGGGCCTCACACTTGTCTCCACTTATTCAAGACCTCCTGTGTCCGTGAGAGAGGGACCGTGTCACCATGCTTGTCACTGTTTAAAGACCCACACAGGGAGGCTGCCTGGCTCAGAGTGAGCACACAAGTGTCCTGCTACACTCAAGTTAGGTTCCCTCATGGGGTTTCTTGCTTGGTAAGTTTTCTTAAGCCATTTTATATCGTTTTCATTAGCAAGTAAATGAACATAAAAACATAAAACTCTTCAAGTCTAAAAGGAAATCCACCGACTACCTTGCAAGATTTTACTCTTTCTGCCACAGGCCCTCACGGGGCCGCTGCCAGCCGGGCCCAGGCTTTGGGCTCCTGGACTTGTCACCATCCCAGGCTTCCACACCTCGGTGCTGTCCACGTCACTCAGGCCCGCGTCCCCATTTCCAGGCAGGCCACATCTCCCTCACTTCCGTGGGGTGAGTCACCTCTCTGCCTAAAAACCCATGTTCCTCCAGTGTTCCTGCACATGCTCAGCAGACCGCCCTTCCCAGCGCTCAGATGTGCACAAGCCAACGAATGAGTGACCAGACCAAGGAATGCAGAGACATCAGCTACGTCCCCGCACTGTGCCAAGCACATTCATACACACATCACAGAATGTTCTTGGAATCCTGGAGGACTCCGCCCGGCCTCCAGAACAAAGGCCCGACGTCTGTGGCACCAGCAAGGGCATCAGCAGGTTTGCTCAGCCTCGCTCTCTTCTCCCACACCGACACTCTGCTCCCTGAGTGACACGGTAAGGACACGGACTCACAGCACTAAGAATCAGGGCACCTGAATTCTATCACCGGCTTCAGCAGAGAGCATGCTTTTCTGACAAATCACTTCCTCCGTTCACGTCTCAGAGCCTCATCCAGCAGGTGGGAATAACATCGCCACAAGGTGTTTAATGAAATCATGGATGTCATCCAACAGCAAAGAGGTATATTGGACACCACCCTGTCTTCATCAGCTCAGCACCACAAGCGGGCGGCTGAACCAACAAACATTTATTTCTCACAGTCCGGGGATTAGAAGTCTGAGATCACAGCACCAGTACGGCCCGGTTCTGGGGACAGCCCGCCGTGAGGTGGCAGATGGCCAGCTTCCTGCTATGTCCTCACGTGACCAATAGAGAGTACGCTGGTCTCTTCTCATAAGGGCACTAATCCCACTCTTGGGAACTCCACCCTCATGACCTAATTCACGTGCCAAAGGCCCCACCTCCTAACACCATCCCAGTGGGATTCAGTCTCAACACGTGGATTTGGAGGGACACAAACATTCAGCCCGTGAAGGGAGAACCTTCAGCCAGAAGAAAAATGGTTCCTCTGGGAGAAAGGAGGGTTCAGAAATGTTTGAAAATAGCATCTTTCACCTCGTAAATGCCATGCTTATTATTTCATGTATTCACTCAGTTACAATACTTCTGATAACTCAGTGTTGCTAGGCTGTAGGGGCTAAAAAGATGAACAAGACAATTCCTTGGTTCTTAAGGAACTCAGTGACTGGGGACAGGGGTCAAAATTACAAATAGTTTCTTATCTTCCTGTGCAGAAAAGGTGGCCAGCAACCTGCCCCATTGGTATAGGGGGGCCATAAAGGAACACAAGGGTGGTGTTCCCACCAGCACCAAGGGTACAGGGGGCCAAGGGGCTTCCGGAAGCCACACAGAGGCAGGCAGTGGCATGGAGGTGGTGTGCCCAGTAGCACCTGTGAATGAGGGACATGAGGGGAGAGGAAGAGCAGGTGGAAGAGACAGCCAGAAGGCTAGGAGATAGGGTACACTGAGAAATAAATACAGTAATGGCACAAGTAAGTAAATATATGGAGGATAGAGAGAGCCAGGTTCCTTAGTATTTGGAGCATATACTTACAATTATGGAAAGGGGTAAGGGTAGAAAGCACTTAGGTGTGTTGCATTGAAATTTGGAAGTACTAGTGTGATCTGATGGTTTTTAATATCGATACACATAGAGATGGAAAGAGTTACAGATGTGTGTATTTGCAGTTACGTATATTTTCTGTCTTTACCCACCAAGAAAGCCTAGAAGCAATGATAACCCCAGGAGCAACGAGTAAACCAAGCACACAGATCCTGATTTCCAAAAACCATCCTCTGTGAAAGGAATCAGAGCCCTTTGGAGAAATGGCTGATTATAGGCCCGAGGCAGGGCCAGAATCTGAATACCTTGTTGCAGCAAAAAATTAGGACATGCTCAAGGACTGATGGAGACATGTCCATAGAATACAAGAGTCGATAAATTACAAGGAGCTCCCATAGGCCAAATCGGGTGTCATTTGAGAATCAAATAAATAATACTATCAATGAAGTACAATCCATTGAATAGAATAGGAACCCATACATCCATGCTAACAGAATGCCAACTAATAAAAAGGAACAGAGGGAGGTGAAGGGGGGGTGGGCTAGATGGGTGGTGGGCATTAAGGAGGGCACTTGTGTTGAGCACTGGATGTTATACATGAGTGATGAATAACTAAATTCTACTCCTGAAACCAATATTATGCTGTATGTTAACTAACTAGATTTTTTTTAAATTTTTAAACATTTTCATTTATTTTTCAGAGACAGAGAGAGACAGAGTGTGAGCGAGTGAGGGACAGAGAGAGAGGAAGACACAGAATCTGAAGCAGGCTCCAGGCTCTGCACTGTCAGCACAGAGCCCGATGTGGGGCTCGAACCCACGAACCATGAGATCATGACCTGAGCCAAAGTTGGATCGTTAACCAACTGAGCCATCGAGATGCCCCATAACTAACTAACTAAATAAATTTTTGAAAAAAAAAAGGAATGGAGGTTTGGTAAGGTGCAGGGTACCAGTGTATTCTTAAAATATCTCCCCACAATATACTAATAAGTGTCCAAAGGACAAATGGTAACTTTGTGGTGGAAAGACTTAGAAACCACCAGCACATCCAGATGGTCACAGCTACCCTCGGCAGTGGTGGGATGACGGGTCTACCTTGTGTGACACCTGATGAGAGACACCAAGAAGTACACAGTTTCATTTCCACAGTATTCCTGTCAAGGTCCTCATGACCTGAATCTAGTCATGTGGAAACATCAGTGGACCCAGACTGAAGGTCATCTGACAAAATGTAAGGTCTGCACCCCTTAGAACTTCCAAGGATGTAAAAGACTGAGTATTGCAGAATTGTTCCAAATAAGAGACTGAAGACACACAACTGCATGCAGTGCGTGAACCTTTCCTGAATCAGAATAGGAAGGAACAATGGTGGCCTTGTTGGTGAAATGCACATGGGGTCTGTAGGCAGGATAGGAGGAATGTATCAGTGTTGATTTCTTGTCCTGGAGCATTGCCACTTGCTGGCCTATAATTGTCCTTGTTTGGGGAAATAGTGAAGGGGGTACATAGGGCTGAAAGGGCATCATGTCTGCAGCTCACTCTCTGTGGAAAAAGGATAGTGATAATGCATATGTGCGCCAGTTGGAGAATCAGAGTGAGGGAGATATGCGAGTTCTTTGTACTATACTTAAATTTTTCTGTAAGTGGAAAATTATTATTTTTGAAATTCGTATTTTATTTTATTTTTTAGGGGTGGGGGGCAAAGAGAGACAGAGAGAGAGAGAGAATTCCAAGCAGGCTCCACACCCAGCATGAAGCCCGACCCAGAGCTCGATCCCACAACACCAGGACCATGACCTGAGCAGAAATCAAGAGTTAGACACTCAACACACTGAGCCATCCAGGTGTCTCTCAAACTTGTATTTTCATAATTTTTTAAAATATTTATTTTTAAATTATTATTTAAAAAAAATAGATAACCACAGCACTTTTAAATGCTGTATTCATGACTATTATGTCCATTTATTCATATGAATCCTGCTATGTGTTTAAGAAAATCTCTCCTATCAGGGCACCTAGGTGCAGTTGGTTAAGTGTCCGACTTCGGCTCAGGTCATGATCTCACGGCTTGTGAATTCGAGCCCTGCATTGGGCTCTGTACTGACAGCTCAGAGCCTGGAGCCTGCTTCAGATTCTGTGTCTCCCTCTCTCCCTGCCCCTCCTCCACTCATGCTCTGTCTCTCTCTCCTTCAAAAATAAATAAACGTTAAAAAGAAAAAAGAAAATCTCTCCTATCATTCTATTTGGCCCAGTGGTTGAGGAATAATAACTCACTTTCTCCATCTTTTCTTCCTTTAAAACCTCTGCAAGCTTTCTGTAGACATTGTTAATCTGATTTCAGTTTGAAGCTCAAGATTTAAAGCCAGAATTGTAGAGAGTGATGCACACAGCAGGTGCTGAATAAATGTGGTCCACTGACCATTTGAGTGACAGGATAGCAATGATATTAGAAATTTTGGTTGCATTTTGTAAATATAGCTGAATGGTAAAAAAAAAAACATAAAAAACAAAACTCAAAGTTAACTACAGAAGACATTATCAAGGGTTAAGCAAAATGATACATTGAATAATATGTTCTAATTGATACAGTATATTCAATTTATGGATCTAACATGTTTTACTTATAGGACCTCCAGAATAAAAAATGCTAAGCATCATCTCATTCCATTTTGGGCCAAGTAAATGCGTTTTTTGATGCCACTACAACATATTTATTAATGTTTAATTGAGGGTCAGGGCTCATCTGTATTCCTTAGCACATCAGTACTAAGTGCCTGCTACTTTGGGGCTATAATTCGGGAACAGAATGAAAGAAAAGTACTTTCTACATCTATGAATAAATAAGC
Organism: Lynx rufus; assembly: GCF_022079265.1. Lineage (NCBI taxonomy): Eukaryota > Metazoa > Chordata > Mammalia > Carnivora > Felidae > Lynx > Lynx rufus. The sequence continues at coordinate 16,585,381 of NW_025814840.1, forward strand.
AAATAAGCATTTACAGAGCAGCAAGAAATCTTCACACATAAAGACATTCTGCTAAACAGATTCAATTTCTGCTGCCTCGCTCTGTCTATGGGATGACAGAAAATATGGAATAAGCCATATTCTTGGCTGTACAGCCATTCTACATTCTGAGGAGGCTCTTTAAAGCTAAGAAGCAATCAGTGTCTTCATAAGTCATTTTTCCTTGGTTTTTACATAATGGCCAAGACACGCTATTCATCGCGAGCTGAATATTCTAATATGTCCACATTACCATACACATCATGTGTAGATGGCCAGTTTACAAAGAACTGCACTGTAATAAAACGTATTTCAGAATAACCTGAGCACAACTGAGCCACTCTTTGACATTTCAAATGCTGGACTTTGTCAGATTCATTATCATAAAAACCGATCGCTATCGGGGCACGGAAGACGTCTCGCATCATTTCGGAGCATCCAAGGCGGCTGCACTATGTATACACTGTTTCCAAGCTTTGCAACAACGTGTAGAGCAGGAATACAAACGCAGACCCAAAGTTGCAGAGAATTAAAATAACGTGCCCAGGACCTCAGAATGAGTTAGCAGCAAAGCCAGAATGTGAACACTGATCTTTTCCATACTTTTTCCATAAAAACTCCGGGCTTTTCCTGTTATGCTTCCCGGGAGCCATCCCTGAAGCAGTACCTGCTCCCAGACTTTCCCTAGTCACACAGGGACCTTGTCTGTCTACCCGTTTGTCTGGGTCCCCGGAGACTGTGGGACCCACAGAGCAGGCCCTGAGCCTCATCCCTCTCTGCCATGCCAACATCTCGTTCAGTGCTAGGCACACAACAGGGGCTGGGTGAAAGCTGAGTAAATTAACAAATGACTGTACTTGGATGAGGAAGAGTGGAGACACTGAACAGCAGCAACCCCCTTACAACCCCTGCCATACACCAAGCGCCGAACATTTTACCCTCACGATGATGTCATGAGGCAGACAGGGCTGTTCCCTCTTTGCAGATCAAAAGACTGAGGCTCATGGGAAGTTGACAAACTTCTCCTAGATCAGTCACATGGCTACGTAGATTCAGAAATAAAGCCAGTATCTGCTGCTCCGAAACCTGTGTTCTGAACTGCTGTGTTCTACTGGCCAGATCACATCCCCCAGTGACCACAACCCCCTGAAACACACACCTGAATGCATCACACAGGTACAAACTCTTCCAACAACTCGCTTGCCATTTGGTCCCCTCCTTCTGGCAGAAAGCAGTCAGTAGCCGACACAAAGTAACAAGCTGGCAAAAAGCGGAAACAGCCTCAGATCCAATATAAGGGAAATGGTTAGATAAATAAGGGCATATCCACTCAGGGATATGTGGCGAATCAAAACCCGGTTAGAAAAACTAAGGGGAAATATTTGAACATTACAAGAGAAAAGCAAGATACAAAATTATATGTAGATGTTACCGTACTTTTATGATTACCAGTATGTTAAGAAAGAAAGAAAGAAAGAAAGAAAGAAAGAAAGAAAGAAAGAAAGAGAGGGGCAGAACTAAGAGTTTTGTCAGTGAAACTGTCAGTGACTTTCTTTCAATTTCTTTTCTTACAAAATCAGCCATAAAATCTTGGGTCATTTATTATTTAGAAAAGTAGTATATTTTTAAAAATAGCCTACTGATTCCTTGTGCTACCCTTTGATTTCTGCATAAAAATAGAGATTTGGTTCCTCAAATTCTTAAGGCTAAACTGCTTAGGGTAAGCTTCGTTTCCCTGGGCCACCAATCTTTTCAGGGTACGCCAAAGAGGATTTCTAGAAATGTTATATTTTAAGCCGGCCGGCATGAGGAAAGAAGACTGAGAAATCACTTTGGTTGTGGGATGAAAGAAAAAACAAACCTTTGGGGGAGACAGAAAAATGTTGCAAGACAAGCAATACTCTGCCACGATACTCACCTGCTCAGCACTTAGCCTATCGCCTTGTTCTTCATACACATTTGTTGACTGGCCCTGAAATATTTCAGTAGACAGTTTGGTTTGAAACATCTGTTCTTTCTCAGCAAGAATTTACCAAGCAAAATAAATTGTGAGGGATCAAAATAACAAAAGTAATGAAAAGTCCAGGGACTTCCCCAGGTCTTGGGTGGGTCATATGACCAGCAAGCTCTGTGTGTGTGTGTGTGTGCGTGTGTGTGTGTGTGTGTGTGTGTGTAGAAGAGTGTGTTTAAGGGTGTAAACAAATAATGCTTAAAGTTGCAGTATTCAGACACATCAGAAAACATACAAAATTCCTTAGAATCATGAGTTTCTGAAAGGGTGGTTGGGTATGGATCACTCTGGAATACTCTCTGCCTCAACTCCTAAAACTAAAAATATAGGAAAATGTTTCTTTCATCAAATGTCAATCACCGAATGTCTTAGAGGAAAGTAACTGACCAACCAAAGTTGGCCAGTTACCTTTTATAGAGGCTTCATATTTTTAGAACTATTAAGAACCTTCCCTAAAGTATGTTTTCATAGGTACTGTGGAAAACCAGATCACGGTATACATGTGGTCCATTTTCATGGCTCAGAATCTGGGCTGGCTGACCCTCCCTACTGGCAATTGTCAGCTGTCTGCTTCTTTGTAAGTGCCAGAGAAGGCACCCACCATCCCCCAGCATTACTCCCACCGTCTCCTCCCCCCCAGCCCCCCACCGCCTCTACCAGCACCCCCACTTTCTCCACCAGCACCCCACCAACTCCTACCACCACTGCCATCACCTGCTGCTTATTAGGAGATAGGAACTGAAAGCACTTACCCAAGAAGGAGAAACATTTCTTTAGATCATTTCCAAATAGTTACAATGCACAGAACCCAAGAGAAAGGACAAGAGACGAAAAGCCACTCAACAGCACAATGAAGAAAAGTCAGAAAGGACGTTAACATTAACAGTGGCCCTATCTGTGCCACGCAAATAAAGATGATTTTTTCTTTTATTTATATTTCTGAACTTTCTACATGTTCTTACAATGATCATGTGTTGCTTTAATAACTAGCGAAAGAAAATCCACTTTTAGAAATAAAAGGCAATCATCAGCTAGTACATTCAGGCAATAGCAAGTAGGTTTCCTACACGGGGTCAACCAGCATGGACTGTGAAGTCAAATACTTGAGTGTGATTTTTTTTTTTCAGCCACTTCAAACTGTGTAAACTCTGAAAGAGAAACTCTTGTTGAACATGTAATGGCAGATCCTCCCACAAGAAACTATTTTTTATGTCATGTTCATTATTTTAATTGAATTTGGATATATGATCAGTCATTACTGAAATGGGTTAATCACTTAGGCAATTACTAAGTCACTTAGCAATCTAGATGCATGGCTGATAAATGAACCAGCTCCGTACACTGAATATTGAAGCTTATTAGGTATAGTCTAGTTAAGACAGAAATTAAAAAGAATAATTCTTACAGCACACTGACTGGCCAAGGAAAATTTCTGGCAAGCTAGAAAACAACTTAAAGATCCGGCCAATGATTCTCGGACCTTTTCCACATCACTCGTAACCTTGTAAAACGACACTACTGAAAATCCAAATGGTCACTTTTGAGTTTCTCCTTCAAGGGCTGCTTTATCTTTCTCCATGTATGTTAAAGAGCTTTGGGCCATTTAATAGATTGATGTGCCTCTCAGACATGAGAACATACTATTGGCACTGAGGCTATTTTTAGAAGTCATACAAATGGAAGAATTCAAATGCCTATTCATTATTTCTCTCTCTTGGTTTTGGTTGCACTCAGTTTTCATTATTAAACTGGACGTGGCATTCAATTAGTTCCCATGAATGGACTTTTCACGAGTAATTTGCTCTGCTGGTGTTTTCATAAAAAATCAGCCGGACACATCTGTTTGTCAGCGCTCAAAAACCACAGGCTCTCTTCTGTTGTAATGGCAACCACCACAGCCTGCAGTCTTTTAAGACTTAATTGTTTTTTGTAGAAGATCTTTTAACACATTTGTCTCTAATGGAATTCAGGACATTAGGAGTTCACTGTCGAGCAACCGCTACCATCATTATTTTTAAAAAGATAATGCAAACCACATTGATGTGCATACCCTTTCTGCAACAGACAAATAGAACACACCAGTGTAATGCTCAGTGCCAAGAGGATAGTACTAAATTGATCTCTAACAACACGGCAACACGAACAGCTTAAATTCTTTGAGTGGCATAAAGGGATCTAGGTAAAACGGCATATTATTAAAAAAAAAAAAACTAAGAAGATTGAATAAATTATTTCCACTAGCCTGAGCCATTCCCATTAGGATGAAATCCAATCAGAAGGAATAAAGCGTACTAGGATACTAGTTCCTTAGAACAAAGTAGAATTAAGCTGTTTTCTTTTGGCAGAAGCACCACAATGCAAATAAAACAGTGACCTTCAATTCAAAGGCGATGTTAATAGAGAGAAATCACAAAACAGCAGCCAATGATAAGAATGACTAATAAAGAGCAATGCTTTTAGCATGCTGGGAAGCTGCATATGTACTAGTTTCAAGCAACGCCTCTATAAAAATAGTAAGAAGCTAAAGAAATTAGAAATCTCTGCAGGACTAGTTGTAAGAGTATCTTCCCAGAGTCCTAAGATACCGTGCAGATATTAGAAACAAAACTGGAGTTAGTGGGAACACTTTCCCAGAGCAGGAATGTAATAGTAACAGAAAGCAGACACAAGAAACACCTCAGGTCCTTTACAGAACTAACTGAATTCCCCATGTGGTTTCAGACGGCATTTAGGACTCTCGATGATTAAGCATAACTCCAAAGACAGAGCTCCAAAACCCCTGAGCTACAAAAAAAAAAAAAATTTTTAACAATAACGATAAGAGTAACAGACACTTGGTGGAAAAGTCTAACTTCTGGGCCCAGATGCGCACTCACAGAAAGTGCTATCCCACAGCAGGAAGACTGTGCCAGAGGTTTCTGAAGGCAGAAGACAATGTTGCCTTGTCGATGACTGTCTCCCCAGTACCTAATGTAGTGTGTGCTATAAAAGGCACTTAACCAGGATTTATGGAACGAGTGAGGAGTGATATATGCATGCGGCCAAAATAAATCTTGGCTTTATAATTGTTAAAACTAGAATCTTAAAGATAAACATCATAGATTGTATAAGATGTTATCCTGAAAATAAATATCTAAGTATGTATTAAAAAAATCACATAAACAATGGAGAGGAAAGTGATGTGATTCTTCTCTCTGCATGTATGAGCCTCTGGTACAGGAAGAAAATCAACATTTTAAATTGATTTCTTTGCTTAAAGGATCTAGAGATCCAGATTTTAGTCCTGGATTCACTGGGGACAACTTTGTAACCTTGAGACTATGTAGCCTCCTTACGACTCAGTTTCCTTATCTTAGGAATGAGAATACTAGTCCAATTTCTGCCACCAAATTGTGGTGAAAGTGAAAAATGCCCGTGAACAGTTGTGAAAAATACAAGTGGCAGACTTGTTGCAAAAGTGAAAGCGACTCTGACAGCACTACCTTGTTGATTCAGATTTAATTCAACTCAGACTAAATCTCTTTAAAACTCAGCAGTCGGGGGTGCCTGGGAGCCTCAGTAGGTTGAGCATCTGACTCTTGATTTCAGCTCAGGTCATGATCCCAGGGTGGCGGCATCGAGCCCCACACGGGGCTCCATGCTGAGCGGAACGTGGAGCCTACTTAGGATTCTCTCCCTCGCCCTCTGCCCCTCCCCATCTCGTGTGCTCTCGCTCTGTAAATATAAATAAGTAAATAACTACTCAGCATGCATTTAGGGTGACCCAACCTGGAGGGCTGTCAGATTCAGAGGCGTTGATAGCCAGTCTTGCTCCGGGCTTCTTTTTTCATAATGTACAATGTACAGCAGATTCCTGTCCCTCCTCCTGGCTCACCCCAAGTCCTCCACCCACACATACAGACAGCGCAGGCTACCTTTAGCTTCCCCGTACCAGTAGCACTGAACCACCCAGAAGTCACAGAACCTTTTGAGGAATGCCATGACACACAGATACGCTAAATTCCATCATAAGTGTTAGCAACAATATCAGCGACAGACATACCTATAATATAATATAAATTTACTTATATATTTATGTATAATTTTAATTATATAAAATTACCGTGGGGGGAGGGGGGGTACCTGGGTGGCTCGGTTGGTTGAGCGTCTGAACCTTGATCTCAGCTCAGGTCATGATTGCGGGTCGTGGGATCGAGCCCCGAGTCAGGCTCTCCTGCTTAAGATTCTCTCTCTCTCTCTCTCTCTCTCTCTCTCTCTCTCTCTCTCTCTCTTCCCCTGCCCCTCTCCCTTCCTCATGCTCTATCTCTCTCTCTAAAATAAATACATACATAGATACATACATACATACATACATACATCATACATACATACATACATACATACATATTACAGTGAGAACACTGGTGTCCATGAAGAAAAGAGACAAACAAACAAAAAAACCTTTCAGACTTGGGTGTAATGAAGAGTTTCTGAGTTTCCCATGATAATCTTGTGCTATGTGCTCACCCACTTTATTATTTTGCAGGCAGCAGCAAGCAAGTGGTAACAGGCACCAATGCACCGGTGTTTTCATGAAAAGAAATTATAAGATCATTAACTACTAAGTAGTGACTGCATTATAATGCCAGCTCTACTCCTTGGTTGATTCTATTAAGGTTGAAAGTCCTCCCTTAATTAGCAATCCTGAGCAGGTGCACACAAAATTCTTGCAAGTAGGGTGAGATCTCACTGTTCACCCTTATCTATCAAAGGCGAGGGAAGGATAGGTCTGTGATATTTCCAGAAGGATTATGCGGTCCTTCCGTTTCCGTTCTCCTGGTATTCTAAAGCCACCTCCTGAATGAGGACAAAGCAGCAAGTGGCATGACTTGTGACCACATCATGCTGGCTACTTACAGAATTGTTTTGGCCTGAATGCATGTTGGAGGGATGCCATCAACCTACAGGACCTGACCCCTGCTGGAGCCTGCTGTGGATTCCATCTCTCTCTTTCTCTCTCTCTCTCTCTCTCTCTCTCTCTCTCTCTCTCTCCTCTGCGCTTCCCTGGCATGTCTCTCTCTCTCTGTCTCTCAAAACTAATTAAATATTAAAAAAAAGAAAGAAAGAAATTTAACCTTTGATGGATGGAGGCGTTGGACCGCACAAAAGCAATGCCTGTCACTTAAGCCAGGACGGAAAGAAGCTGCGTGACAAGAGAAAGTCCACAGCCAGTGCGTCCGACTTCTCAGCAACAATTCTGGAAGGGAGGGACGAGGACTGTCATCATGTTACGGACCTGGGATTGCAGGGCAAGCAAATTCTTGCCCAGATGTTGTACCTGCAATTAGTACGTACTGTCACTGAGGCAGGGACGGGGGGAGATGCGTGCTTAGTTATGGTCCTCAAGGCCCCAAAAGTTGAATTCTCATGACTGACACTAATCGTAGCATATTTTTGCAGTCACTTTTGGGTGGGGTTTTTTTCCTACCAAAATCTAACTGTTCGAACACAGATGTCAAACAATAGTGTTTTTTTCATGCCATGATAGAGAGTGGGGACATTACTGGGACAGGCCTGACGATGCCCAGCTGACTTTTCTCAAGCCCGTGGCCAGCATCCAAACAACTGGTATCCTGAAAGAGAGAGAGAGAGAGAGAGGAGATGCACCCTATCTTAAAATTTTTTTTTTTCAACGTTTATTTTATTTTTTGGGACAGAGAGAGACAGAGCATGAATGGGGGAGGGGCAGAGAGAGAGGGAGACACAGAATCGGAAACAGGCTCCAGGCTCTGAGCCATCAGCCCAGAACCTGACGCGGGGCTCGAACTCCCGGACCGCGAGATCGTGACCTGGCTGAAGTCGGACGCTTAACCGACTGCGCCACCCAGGCGCCCCGTTGCACCCTATCTTAAATGGGCACATTCTTCCACCTGACTCCTCTTTTTCTTTTCATTATGTCTAAAGACGAATTAGCTGGCTCTGTGTCAGTATCTATTTGTTTTGTTTTATTTAAACCCAGGGAGTTTCATTAATAGGAGTTTTGTTCAGGATGTTGAGGTTTCCATGGTGGATCCAAAGCAATTGGTTCCAGCTGCCGAGAAGAAAATGAACACCACTAAGTGGAATGGACACAGAAGAACACCCCTGACTGGGACTAACCGTGTTTGAAGCACACTGCTGTTCCTGCTGGAAAACCACCCTCACGTGAGCTCATCAGAAGCTCCCGCCCCCGTGGGGCGCCTGGGTGGCGCAGTCGGTTAAGCGTCCGACTTCAGCTCAGGTCACGATCTTGCGGTCCGTGAGTTCGAGCCCCGCGTCGGGCTCTGGGCTGATGGCTCAGAGCCTGGAGCCTGTTTCCGATTCTGTGTCTCCCTCTCTCTCTGCCCCTCCCCCGTTCATGCTCTGTCTCTCTCTGTCCCAAAAATAAATAAACATTGAAGAAGCTCCCGCCCCCGTGGGGATGACTGGGAGGTTCTGCTTCATAGTTAAGTGCGTTGGGCGATCCTGTCCTCAGCGTTCAGGACCTGAGCAGAGCTCAATGTCGTCGTCCTCGTAGGCTATCCACGTCTAGCGTGCTGTGGTTGTGGCCACTCAAACGCCAAGCCTCCATTCAATATGAAGAAGAAACCTGGGTTGGGAAGGATTCTCTTCCTTCCTCTCAATACAGTTTCAGAGTTTCTCAGGTATCATTTTTAAGCCTTATGGCAAACTTTTCGAGTACTTTGTCGCTGCTGCTGTTTTGCTTAGCAACAGAACCCTCTGGAGACGCAGTCTCACCGGGTACTAACAACCGATAAAAGCCAAGACCCTCTGAGACTGGGGATGGTGTTCCCTTCCAGCTCCCCTAAGGATCCCCGTGACCCCCCCCAGAACACAGTGTGACCATCAGTCTGCTGGCATTCGGAAAAAATACATAGATCCAAAGTGTTGAGGAGCTATAAACACTGCCAACCACAAGCTGCCAACTTTGTGTTATTGTCCCGAGTCCACGTGACGAAAGGGAACAGCTCGTCCTATACGGTCTTCAAGAAAAAGAGAAGATGTGCATCTTCACCCTCTGTTTTGCTAGGGACAGACTCCGGTTTCAGACATGCGAGTGAATTGCTGATTCCACAGAAATGCATAAAATATTAATCTCAGTGAGATTTACTTACTCGGAACATGAGGCCAAATCCTCAGCTATGGTACTGAGGGCTTTATTAGATTTCTCATTTTCGGAAAGCTTTTTTTTTTTTTTTTTGTATATTTCTTTCTGATTTTTCCTATTTTTTTTTATCTTTTTCTTTTTCTTTTTTAATGTGTAGTATGGAAAAGTCTAAAGGGCAGAAAGCACAATCCACTACTCTCCAGCCAGAGACAGGCCTAGCCAGAGTTCTTCCAACCAGGACACCTTCCATATTTAATATTTCCTTTGTTTCTCACATGAACCCAGCAAGGTGGATAGGGCAGATGTTACCGTACCCATTTAGCAGATGAAGCCAGGATCTGTCACATCACAGATCTGGCTCTGGGAAAAGTCCCAGAATGACGTGCCCATTTTCTACTTGTAACGTTCATGATGGGGCTGCCAGTTTTCCATCTCCTCCAAATAAAAATGTAATCCCTCCTCTGACATCCTAAAGAGAAGTACATTACCTGTGACTGTCCATGCACTTAGTGTCAGAAGTAAGGCTACAATCCAGATCAACTGACCCTCCGCAGCCATTTCCCCCACCTGGCCTGCAAGGCTGAACTGCAACACATTCCCTCCCTGCTTCTCAAAGCCACTTCTGCACCACCAGTACCTAGGAAAAGTAGTAAACTTGCAAAGTTCACATGTTAGCCCTCATGGAGGAAAGCCTCAAGGGAAAATGCCCCGCCGCAAAAAACTAAAGGGAATAGTAAAGTTTATGGAAAGGCAATAATGAAGCAATAGAGGAAAGATGTGCAGAAAACATTCTGTGATGTTTTGGCAAAGAGGAGAGAAAGAGAGCTAACAAAGAAAAGTTGAAAGAATATAGTCTGGTCCGTGCAGAGTAATCAAGTCCATGGCAATAAACATTCATTATGAACAATCTCATTTAAAAACAAACTCCCAGAGGAACTAATTACACTAAATGTTCTGGCACTGACTTAGGTAGTACTCATTTCTAAGCCACCCCTGGGGATATGAAAGTCACCACGTTCTATAGCAAACGGGGGCTGCGAGAGTGACTGTCTCCTTCCAAACAATAAGCTTCTGTCAGGTTACTGTTCTATCAAGCCTGTCAATTGTAACTTATTTTGTGTTAGGAGACAAGCTGGCACATTGTATAAAGGTCAAGTGGAAAACTGTCCCTTCTGCTCCATCACTGTCATCAACTGATAAAGGTCATTCCACCCAATACATTGCCATGACGGAAAATAACTTTGTTTGTCTACTGTGAAATATTAAAAAGTCCCTCTGCTATGTATGGGCTTTCTGATTTCTCTCTGCTCTCAAAATGTATTAAACTAGGCAATCCAGGGTATTTCCAGCTGCTGCTCTGACAATAACTTGTTTACAAACAAATTAGAACAGAAAAACACAAAGATGGCAGGTCTAAAACACTATCTGTATAGACTCATAATACCTAAATATCTAAATAGTTTACTGCTGATTGTAATTGTAGTAACTGACATTCATTCAGCATTTTATATAACACTAATACTTAGCATACACCACCTCATTTAATTCTCAAAACAACTCTGATACCCATTGTACAGGTGGGAAAAATCAAAGCTTTGAAAGATTATGTAATTTTCCAAGCTTAAACAGCTAGTAAATGGAAGAACCCAACTTCGTTGTCAGGTTTTTAACTATGTTGACCTGAAAGGCACTAATACTTTATGACTAGGTTACTCTGTGACTTTATGTTAGTAGACTCACTGACTATTAATAACAAGATAAAGATTACAATTGTTATTTGTAGATGGGATGTAGTTTGATCTTTCCTTTGTTCATCCAACAACCATTTCTTAAGAGTCAACTTTGAGGGGCACCTGGGTGGCTCAGTCGGTTAAGTGGCCAACTTCGGCTCAGGTCATGATCTCATGGTTTGTGAGTTTGAGCCCTATATCAGGCTCTGTGCTGATAGCTCAGAGCCTGGAGCCTGCTTCGGATTCTGTATCTCCCTCTCTCTCTGCCTCTCCCCCACTTGCACTCTGTCTCTCTCTCTCTCAAAAATAAATAAACATTAGAAAAAAAAAAAAGTCAACTTTGACCAGGCACTATGCTAGATGCCGGAGATAAAATCAGACAAGGTTTCATTCTCTCCCTCAGACAGCTTACGGTTCAGCCAAGAGGACAGCCAACAACTACATTAGAACATAATATGGATGAGGCTAGGGAAACATGCAGAGAACCCAAAAGAAGGAGCACCGAGATCAAGTCTTGATGGTCTAATAAGATCTAAGAAGGAGAAGGAGGGAGGCAATGTGGGAAGAGGTGTAAACTGATCGGGAACAGACATTCTGCCTTCAGGAACTACTGAAGCATTAGAAAGAAAGGGAAATGAGTGGCAAGGAAAGAAATTAATGAGCTACACAAGGGCCAGGGTGAGACAGGGTTACTGCGGGCTAAGTTTACCAGTTATCCTGAAAATGTCCATCATGGAGAGATGTGAAATGGAAACGTGACCCTATATGCTTTTGACAAGGAAGACTGGTTACAAGGTGAAATATGGATCGGAGCAGGGCGAGAATGGAAGCAGGGACCCTTTAAGAGACTACAGTCCAGGCAACAACTGGTGAGATCTGAGGACAGAAGGAGGAGATATTTAGGGGATGAAATCTAAAAGATACAGTGGCTCAAAGTCCAGGGGGGAGTGTCCAGCATGACTCCCAGTTTTTCTTGCTTGGCCCCATTCACTGCAGCAGGAACCGGAACAAGAGGAGTTGGGCTGTGCCAGAGATCAAGAACTTATAGAGGAAGGGATGGATCTTACATTCTACACCTAAGTATTGAGGGGAAAGTGATGTCACATCTCCAAGTCCTTTCTCTTATTTTTTCTTTAAAGTTTATTTACTTTGAGACAGAGAGAGAGCGCGCGAGCTGGCGAGGGGGAAAGAGGGGGAGAGAGAGAGAGAGGGAGAGAGAGGGAGAGAGAGAGAATCCCAAGCAGGCTCCACACTGCCAGCATGGAGCCTGATGCAGGGCTCTAACTCACGGACCACGAGATCATGACCTGAGCCAAAATCTAGAGTTGGACGCTTAACCAACTGAGCCACTCAGATGCCCCCCCTTTCCCTTATTAATGGAGAGATCTGACTGTCAGGAAACAAAGGTATACTGAAAACCACTTTCAGGCTAGAATGAGCAGGCAAACAAAGTATGGGCGGTGGGGGGGGGGGGGCGGTGCACAGAACTGTCAGGTCAATGTGCTCACAGAACACGCAGAACTGAGAGGTGTTCAGGTTGTGGGGTTCAGAGACTTTGGCTGAGATCGTCTCAGGAGGTTGCCGAGATACTCTCTCCCTTCACCACTTTATTTTACGATGCCACTCAGTCCCCACACTGAATAAGTGCCTTGCCACTTTGTCCCACTTGGTCTGTCTTTCCTCACTGAAACAAGACCAAAAGGCCAATGCACGATCTCACACTAATGGCTCGAGGAGGCAGACGCACCAGGCAGAGCTGATTCAAAACTGTGTCAAGGCTCCTGGTCATGACCCCCAGCCACCAGCCCCAAAGTAAAGGTCAACACTGTCCCTAGAGCTTTCTACTCAGAACCCCATGGGATACTCTTTGGTTCGGCACAGCGTCTGCCCCCTTCCAACTGAAGACCTCGGTAAACAAAGATTTTTGTTTCCACGTCTCATAGGAAACGTACTCAAATTTCCCTATGTAACTTTTGTTCAGAGTGGGTCACGATTCATCTCCAAAAGCAGGGCCTCCAGAGCAGCTGATATATTCACGCCATGCTTTCAGCCCTCGTTGATTTGGAAGCAGGAGCAGCAGACGACAGGCTGCAGTGCTTGTTAAATCTGGAGGGAACGGCCACTCAAGGTTCTCTTCTGGTGCAACCCTCTATCATCCAGGATGTGCGGGTAGGAAATTTGCTGTCAGTTTCACATGAGACAGGATGCCAGATTTAATTAAGTGCCTGGGCAGTTTATAAAAACAGATTAGCTGTCCCATGATAAATCACCAGTGCAAGGAGCCCCAAGTAGGGGCAGGGGCACCATATCATGGCCATTACGCAGAGGAAATGGACACCACATTTGTAAACGACCGTTTTAAGTGGATGGATTAAATAGTTGTCTGGGAATTGAACCTTAACCCTCTCTGCTCAAGAAGGTACAGGTCACAAAGCAGCAGAGACCCACAGAAAAAATGACCAGAGCACAAAATCAACCTCTCTTCAATTCCTCTTGTCTTCACCCTCCATTTATGTCTCCATTTCCTCCTCTTCTATTTTTTTCCATCCACCCTCAAAACCAGGACACCCAATTTTCCAAAGCCCAAGCAGAGTTTCAAACTCATTTCCTCAATGTCATCCAATGTCATGCAACAGAGAATGAGGCAGAGAATGAGATTCAAGGTCATGAGATTTACCACCGAGAAGAAAAATACTTTGTCACAGGAAGATGTGAAGAGTAGTCAAGCCTTAAATGCCTCATTATAATTTGCATGTTTTAATATATATTGCTTTACCTCATTTCCGAATTTTTTGCAGCTGGAAAGAAATCGGGCTATGTGCCAATAAGCTTCTTATTGACAGAAAATAAGAAGCCAAATCATTCTATCTTCTTTGCATGGTACAGATGCTAACTGCCGGTAGACATTGTTCAGAAGAAGCCCCACCTCAGCATTTTCACACCTGTGCACGAAGCACCTCACATACACCATGACCACATTTAGCCTTCCACCCACACAGAAGGATAGGTATTCTCACTCCTCGCTCAGCCAGGAGCACACTGGTGTTCAAGGACACGTCACAGGACAAAGAGGCACTGCCACACTGGCACTGAGTCTCCTTATCTAGTCCTGGGACGCCCCCTTCTGCCTGCTGAGCTGACCCCACCCAGAGGTACACAGGGGGTTATTAAACATTTCACAGTTCACTGTATGTAAACTGTACCTCAACTAAAAACATACGGAAAATTAGAACTGAATATGTAAATAAACACCTGTTAAATCTTTCACAGCTTGCTTAAGGGTATTTTGAAGCACTGACTATTCCAGTTTGAACAGGAGCTAATTATTTCTAATTGTCACTTCATGTTGAAATAGAAGGGTTGATCCCGCCAATTGAATTCATCAATCGGTCAATTCACCGACAGGACATTGGGCCAATCAGCCCCATAATAACCAAGTGATGGGTTGAACTTCTTCTTAATCTAACACACGAAGCCCCCCTAAATGTCACCACAGTCAGAGACACATCAAAGGTTACTTTGCTCCCTAGGGAGGATTAGGACAAAAGTCTCTGGAAAGTCTCTAAATAAAAGGCAACTTCAAACTAATATGTGAGAGCAGGTTTTGGGAGGGGAAGGACTGTATTAATTCACCACGGCTTCCCATCATCCAGCAGAGTGCTTAGAAACAGCAGGCGTTCAATAAGTGTTTCCTGACTAAACGAATAAACTCTGTACAGAGCGTTTCCATGTTAGTCTTCTTGTATATTTTTAGCATCCCTCATTTTGAAATTCATACGTTGTTCTCAACCATTCTTAATTACTTCATGCGTGTGTGTGCTTCACTAGGCTACTATCTTTATCTGCTTGGCCCCAGCTCCCTCACCTTCTCATAACAGATGTACCCACCTCATCACAGAGACAGACAGGTAAACACAACTTGGCTAATCGCACCACCTCACCCCTTTAGCTACAGCAACTGGTCCGAGGAGTTGGCACCTGTCCCAAGCCCGCCCTGAAAGTTTTCAAACTGGAGCCGCGGAGGGAAGTCTCCTTTCTTCTCAAGTCATGGTGCTGTTAGTACACAAGTCTTGAACTGCCAGGTGGAGTAAACTGGTATGATCACCTTAAAACATTCCTCTGTCCAGGGGCGCCTGGGTGGCTCGGGCAGGTGAGCGTCCGACTCTGGCTCAGGTCATGACCTCACAGTTTGTGAGTTCGAGCCCCACGTTGGGCTCTGTGCTGACAGCTAGAGCCTGGAGCCTGTTTCAGATTCTGTGTCTCCTTCTCTCTTCCCCTCCATCACTAGCACCCTGTCTCTTTCTCTCTCTCAAAAATAAATGTTAAATATACATACATTTAAAACAAAAACAAAACATTGGCCTAACTCTTCTCTGCTTGAAGATGGGCTAACTTTGGTGACTTGCTTCAAGTGAACAGGATGTGGTGGAATTAACACCACACAATTTTCTACATGAAGTCATAAAAGACAACAGACTTTCCTCCGCCTCCCTCCCCTGTTCCCCACACCCAGGACACTCACCATCACGCTGTAAGGAAGACAAGCAGCCCCACGGGAAGGCCACAAATGGGCAGTCCAGCCACAACCCAGCTGACAGGCATCAACTGCCCGACATGAGAGCGGGCCTTCAGATGACCCCAGGCCTCACTCATTCTGTGAGCTGCCCGGCTAAGGCCAAATGGAGAAAAAAAGAGCTATCTCTGCTGAGATTTCCCCAAATTATAGATTCTTCTGAGCACAATAAATGTTGTCATTTTGATAAGCCCCTAAGCCTGATAGGGGTCATTTGCTACAAAGCAACAGATAACAGGAACAGATTTTGGTGCCTTAGTGGGGTTCTGCCATGACAAAACCCAAAACACGTGGCCACGGATTTGGGACTGGGCCATAGGTTTGGGAAGCTGGAAGGGCCCTAACGACACAGGAGAAGAGTTAGATTGATCTTGAGGAGGCTGGGGGGGGGGGGGGGTGAGGACATCAAGGAGACAGAGGAAAATGTTACCAGAAGCTGGAACAAAGAACCTAAGTTTGAAAGCACTGTCGCCCGAAAGTGACACTGACACAGAAAATAGAAAGTGTATCCATTGAGCTGGGTAGTCTGGCTAGGGAGATTTCCAGGCAGGGGGCTGAAGCGACCACCTGGCTTCTCCTTACTACCCACAGTACGGTGTGAAAACAGAGAAAGAAGCAAAGGAAACCACTTCCTATAAAGAAGTCAGGACTTGCTGGGCTTGAAATTAACACTGGTCCTGATCCCCAGCTTCATCAGATGACAAACAAGGCTAAAAACAGCTCCCAGGCAAAGATCAATCCCAGAGTGCTGCCGGAAAATATGGTTAAGACATGAGGCCAAGGACGTAAACTGTAAAACCCTTTCTAAGATCTCAGAAAGATCACAGACCCTTTCAAACAGTCAAACAGCCCTGCAAGAATCTTAGGAGCATTGTTCCCGCTGCCTCACCTCCTGCAAACCTTACAGGGAGCCTGAAAAAGAGGCTATTCTTGAAGAGATCTGTGGGCATAGCTTTTGTCTGATAAGAGTGGATTATAAACTGATTCATATGAAATCCAAAACATTTTTCAAAGAATCATGGCAAGTTGGAGAGAACAAGGAAAGTACGAGATGAAAAAAGGCATTTAGGCCCCCAAACTTGTATGGGTGGAAAGCAGGCTGAGAAAATTACTTGGCTCCAAATTCAGGCTGTTGCTTATGGACAAGGAAGGGTGACTCAGGGTGTAGAACCAGGAGCCCACGGGTCAAAGCCGAGGGAAACCACGGAAAATCACTCCCAGGCAGTAGGGATAAACCCTAAACAAGAAACTGGCAACAGAAGCCCAGCTGGATTTCAGAATCGCCGTGGACCCGTGGCTGCCGTGTGGCCCCCACATCCCCCCCTTTCTGAACACGTATCTATAGCAGTGATCCCACACCTGTCCCACCATCCTATGTTGGGACTGTGGGGGGTGACAAGCTGTAGCTTCAGAACATAAGTGTTCCGAGCGATCATCGAGAGAAACTGTACCCAAGAAGCTGTGCTCGGAGAATCCCACCCTGGGACCCTCACCTGCAGCTCCACGTGAGTTACACATGGAGCTCCTGGACATCCACCCTGAACCTGATGCCATCATATGTGGCTGTTGAGGGGCTTTGAGAGTGGATGAGGATATTTTGGATGTGGAAAGAATGTGAAAACACACAAGAATAAAGGGCAGTCTGTGGTGGTTTCAAAAAGATGCCGACAAGTTCTTTTGCCACTCTTCCCATCAAAAGATGGGGAATTACTCTGCCCTCAAGCATGGGTCACATCACCCTTAGTGACTTATTTCTAATGAGTAAAATGCAGCAGTAGTAACACTGCCTGACTTCCAAGGTCAGTCCACAAGAAGTAATAGTTTTTGCCCAACTGTCCCTCAGGATGTCATCACCATACAATGAGGAAGCCAAACAGCCACATGGAAAGGCTACAGGTGTCCCAGACCCAGCCAAGTACCCACAAGACGGTCAGCATCAACCACCAGACACTTGAGTGACCAACACTGCAGATGACTCCAGGCCCCAGCCTTCAAGCCACCCCAGTTGACGCCTGGAGTAGAGATAAACTACACTCACTCAGCCCTGCCCAAAATGCAGATTCATGAGCAAAATAAATATTGTCCTTGTTTTTCTTACACAGTTTTGTCGAGTATAATTCACATGCCATACAATTCACCCATTTAGAGTATACAACTCAATGGGTTTGGGCACATTACATTAATTTTATTAATTGTGGTAAAATATGTATAATACAAAATTTGCCATTTAACCATTTTTAAATATACAATTCAGTGGCATTAAGTACATTCACAATGTTGTGTGACCATCACCACTTAACATGTCTAAAACCTTTTATAATCCCAAACAGAAACTGTGCATCCATTAAGCAGTGACTACCCATTCCCCTCCCCCATCCCTGTTAACTTCCGTTCTACTTTGTTTCTGAACTGGCCTATTCCAGGTATTTCGTGTAAGTGGAATCACACAATATTTGTCCTTTTGTGTCTGGGTTATTTCACTGAACATAATGGTTTTTTTAATGTTTATTTATTTTTTAGAGAAAGAGAGAGCATAAGTGGGGTAGAGACGGCGGGGGGGGGGGGGCGGAGAGAGAGAATCCCAAGCAGACTCCACACTGTCAGCGCAGAGCCCAACACAGCGCTCGAACTCGCAAATGGTGACATCATGACCTGAGCTGAAATCAAGAGTCAGCTGCTGAACCAATTGGGCGATCCAGGCACCCTATGAATGTAATGTTTTTAAGATTCATCTATGCCAGAAAAAAAAAAAAAGATTCATCTATGTTGTAGCATATATCAGGACCTCATTCCTTTTTACGGTTGAATGATATTCCTTTGTAGTGGACATACCACAGTTTGTTTATCCATTCATCTACTGATGGACATTTGGGTTTGTTGCTACCTCTTGGCTAATGCGAGTAATGCTGCATGAACATTTGCATACAAATATCTGTTTGAGTCCCTGCTTTCAATTGCTTTGGGAAAATACTTAGGAGTAGAATTGTTTGCACATGTTTAGTTTCTTGAGGAACCACCGAACTGTTTTCAATAGTACTGCATCATTTACATTCCCACAGCAGTGTATGAGAGTTCCAATTTCTCCACATTCTCACCAAGACTTGTTACTGACCATTTTTTTATAGTAGCCATCCTAGTGGGTATGGTTTTGATTTGCATCTATACCTCAACATTGTGAAGGATGTTTGCATCCATATTTATAAGTGATATTGATCTGTAATTTTCTTTCTTGTGATGATTTCATCTTTAGTATCAGGATAATGCTGGCCTCATAGAATGAGTTAGGAAGTGTTCTCTCCTCTACTATTCTTCATAACAGTTAAAGAAGGATTAGTGTTAAACTCCTCTTAAATCGTTGATGGTATTAACCAGTAAAGCCATCTGGTCCTGGACCTTTCTCTGTTGGAAGGTTTTTTTTGTTTTTGTTTTTGTTTTTTTTAATTTTTTTTTCAACGTTTATTTATTTTTTTGGGGACAGAGAGAGACAGAGCATGAACGGGGGAGGGGCAGAGAGAGAGGGAGACACAGAATCGGAAACAGTCTCCAGGCTCTGAGCCATCAGCCCAGAGCCCGACGCGGGGCTCGAACTCACGGACTGCGAGATCGTGACCTGGCTGAAGTCGGACGCTTAACCGACTGCACCACCCAGGCGCCCCTATTGGAAGGTTTTTAATTACTAATTCCGTCTCTTGACTCCTTCTTCAGTCAATGTAGGTAATTTGTGCTTTTGTAAGAATTGGACCATTTCATCCAGGTTATCCAATTTGCTGACATACAATTATTCATAGTATTCTCTAATTTTCATTTTTATTTCATACATTTGGGAGTAATGTTCTCATTTTCAATTTTAGTTCCCATTTTCTCTCTTATTTTTCTTTGTCAATTTTGTTGATATTTTTAAAGCACTAAATTTTGGTTTTATTGATTCTCTCTATTGGTTTTCTATTTTCTATTTTACTTATCTCAGCTCTAATCTTTACTTCCTACTGCTAGCTTTGGGTTTAGTTTGCTTTTCTTTTCTAGCTCATCGGTGTGTAAAGTTGGGTTATTGATTTTGAGATCTTTCTCCTTTTTTAATATAGGTATTTACAACTATAAATTTTCCTCTGAGCACTGTCTTGGTTGTATCCCATGAGTTCTGAGATGTTGGGTTTTCCTTTTCATTCACCTCTAAATGTTTTCTAATTTCTTTTGAGATGTCTTTTTTACCCATTGGTTCTCTAAGAGTGTGTTGCTTAGTTTTCTACATATTTTGTACGTTTTCCAATTGTCCTTCAGTTTTCAGTTCTAGCTTCATTGCATTGTGGTTGGAAATGATACTTTGTATGATTACAATTTTTTAAATTTATTGAGATTTCTTTGTGGCCCAACATGTGGTCTATCTTGGAGAATGTTCCATGTGCACTTGAGAAAAATGCATTCTGCTGTTGGCTGGAGTGTTCTATACACGTCTGTTAAGTCTAGAAGGTTTACAGTGTTAGTCAAGTCTCTATACCCTTATCAATTGTCCAGATGTTCTCAGCATTATTAAAAGTAGTGTACTGAAGTCTCCAACTATAATGGAGAATCATATTCTGTTAATATTTGTTTCATATATTTGGGGGCTCTGTTGTTTGGTGCATATATGTTTAAAATTATTGTATCTTCTTGATGAATTGATGCTTTTATCAAAATATAGTGCCTCTTTGGTCTCATAACAGTTTTTTACTTGAAGTCTATTTTGTCTAATAGTATAGATACCCCAGCTCTCTTCTGATTACCATTTGCATGGACTATCAATCTATTTGTGTCATTGGGTCTAAAGTGAGTCTTTTGTAAATGGTATATAGTTGGATCATTTTTTTTAATCCGTCAGTCTCTACCTTTTGATTACAATTTTTTAAATATTTATTTAATTTTTGGGCAGAAGAGGTGTCAAAGAGAGGGAGACAGAGGATCCAAAGTGAGCTCTGAGCTGACAGCAGAGCCCAATGTAGGGCTCAAACTCACAAACTGCAAGGTCATGACCTAAGCTGAAATCAGATGCTTAACCAACTGAGCCATCCAGGCACCCCTTGATTACAAAGTTTAATCCATTTACATTTAAAGTAATTACTGATAAAGAAGGAGATAGTTCTAGGGCACCTGGGTGGCTCAGTCAGTGAAGCATCCGACTTCAGTTCAGGTCATGATCTCACAGTTCATGAGTTCGAGCCCCACATCAGGCTCTGCACTGATGGTGCAGAGCTTGCTTGGGATTCTCTCTCTCTCTCCCTCTCTTTCTCTTTGTCTCTCTCCCTCTCTCTCTGCCCCTACCATGCTGGAGCATGCACCCTCTCTCTCTCTGAAAATAAATAAATAAACTTTAAAAAAAGAGAGAGAGGGACATAGTTCTGCCATTTTCTTATTCATTTTCTGTAAGTCTTTTTTTTTTTTTTTTTTTTTTGTCCTTCATTGCCTCCATTACTGTCTTCTTTGGGGTTTAATTGATTTTTTTGTACCAAACTGTTTTGATTCCTCTTGTGTATATTTTTTTGATATTTTCTTTGTGATTGCCATGGGGATCATATTTACCAGTCTAAAGTTATAACAACCTGATTCGAATTGATATCAACTTACCTTCAATAGAATATAAAAACTCTGCTCCTATACAGCTCCTTTGTTATTGCTGTCACAAATTACATCTTTTTACCCTGTGCACTCAGTATCATAGGTTTATAATTTATAAATTATAAATTTTATGCATTTGTTTTTTTAAATCATGTAGAAAATGAAAAGTGGCATTGCAAACAAAAAATACAGTAATACTGGCTTTTATATTTGCTCATCTATTTACCATTACTGATTTATTTATTTCCTCATATGGCTTCAACTTACTCTCTAATGTCCTTTTATTTCAACCTGAAGGACACCCATTAGCATTTCTTACAGAGCAGGTCTAGTGGTAATGAGCCCCTCTAGCTTTTGTTTTCTGGAAATTTCTTACTATTTCCCTCATTTTTTAAATGTTTATTTATTTTTGAGAGAAAGAGAGATGGAGTGAGAGTGGGGGAGGGGCAGAAAGAGAGGGAGACACAGAATCTGAAGCAGGCTCCAGGCTCTGAGCTGTCAGCACAGAGCCTGATGCGGGGCTTAAACTCACAAACCTCAAGATTATGATCTGAGCCGAAGTTGGATGCTTACCCAACTGAACCACCCAGGCTCCCTTCTCCCTCATTTTTTTGAATGACACTTTTTCTGGGTATAGAATTCTTGATTGCCAATTTTTTTCTTTCCACACTTTAAATATATCTTCCCTCCGCCTTCTGGTCTCTATGGTAATGAGAAAATAGCTGTCAGTCTTATTGAGGATCCCTTGTATGTGATGAGTTGCTTTTCTCTTGCTACTTTCAAGATTATCTTTTACTTTTGACAATTTGATTATGTGTTTCCCTGTCTCTTTCAGTTTACCTCACTTGTTGTTCATTGAGCTCTTGAATTTGTAGTTTCCTGTCTCTCACCAAATTCAGGAAGTGGTCAGCCAATATTTCTTCAAATATTCTCCTGCTCCTCTCTCTCTTCTCCTGGAACTCCCATAGGTATATGTTGGTCTGCTTGATAATCTCTCAGTGGCCTCTGAGACCATCTTTAATTTTCTTCATTCTTTTCTCTTTCTTCTCTTCAGACTAAATTATTTCAATTGTTGTGTCTTGAGTTTGCTGATTGTTTTTCTGCCTGCTCAGATCTATTGTTGAACCCTTCTAGTGAATATTTTATTTTAGTTATACTTTTCAGCTCCAGATTTGATTCCTTGTTACAATTTCTATTTCCTTATTGGTATTCTCATTTTGTTCATACATTGTTTTTCTGATCTCCCTTAGTTCTTCATCCATGTTTCTTTAACTCTTTGGACATCTTTAAGACAGTTTTTTTAAGGTCTTCAATAAGTCTGAGGTCTGGACTTCTTCAGGGATGGTTTCTGTCCATTTATTTTGCCTCTTTCAGTGGGCCATGTGTTTCTGTTTCTTTGTATGCCTTGTGATGCTTTGTTAAAAACTGGACACTTGAATATTATAATGTGGTGACTCTGGAAATCAGATTCTCCAAACTCCCCAGTTTGTGGGGCTTTCGGTTGTTTTTGTTTTGTTGTCATCAACATTTTTGAAGGCTGAAGTGGTCCATCTGTTTAGATACTTTTCCAAACTATTTTTGCAAAGACTATTCCTTGAGGAGTGTGGTCACTGCAGTCTCTGTTCTTATAGCTAGTGTTCAGCCAGTGTTTAAACAACGATTTCTTCAAATGCCAGGAGAAAAAGAAAAAACAGAAAAGAAAGCCAAGGGGGAAAAAAGCAAAAAAGAAGAAACACACACAGAGACACCAAAACAAACAAATTCCTCTTCCAGTCTTTGCAGATTGGTTCTGTGCTGGAGTACTCTTTCAACACTTGAGCAGGCTTGCCCTGAGCCCCAGGATGATCCTTAGATGAAAGCTTAGTGTCTTCTATGCTCTTCTCCGAGCATGTATCTTGCCCTGAGCAAGCAAGTGGTTTTCTAAATTTCCCTATATACACAGGTACTTCTGAATTTCCCAAAGATGTGCCCCAGCTATTGCTCCTGGCCTTTAGACAACCAGTGACCTTTCTCCCAGGTGTTTGAAGTTTGTTAGTTAACCTGGCAGTGTTTTCAAGCAATGTCTGCCATTTTTCCAGCCTCTGCCCTGAGTTAGCCAAAACAGAGACAAGCACTGGATTTCAGTCCTTTAGGGAACCCTAGACAGGTTAAAACAGACTCATGCAATAATTTTCAAGTAAAGTCTGCTTTGCTCCCTGGGGAATCAAGGACCAGAGTCCCACACCAGGAATGTGAGCTGTTATCTCCAAGGTCACTGCTGTCCTGAGAAGGGGTGGGACAAGAGCAAAAGCCACAAAGCTCTCCCATCATTTTCAAGTTGCCTTTTTCTTGGTTCAATGTTTGCTTGGTTGCTCTAAACCTTGGTGTATTTTCCAGAGTTCTGAAAATGCTGGTTCTCACACTTTCTACTTCTCTTTTGATGTTTCTATGAGGGAAATGAGTGCTTGGAGTGCTTATTCTGCCATTTTCTTGATGTCACTCCCTGACATTGTTTTAAGTACTAAATTTTATGGTGGTTTGTTATGCACTATATTAGTTTCCTATGTAAAAAATAACCGCAAACTTAGAGGCTTAAAACGACAAATTTACTCTTTCACATTCTTTCATAGTTTCATAGAAGCCATAAGTCTGCAAACAATTTTATTGGGCTGAAATCAAGTTGTCTGCCAGGCCATACTCCCTCTACAGACTCTCACGGAGAATCTTTTCCTTGCCTCTTCCAATTTCAGTTGGCTGCCAGCATTCTATGTCTCGTGGGCACATCACTCCAATGTCTGCTTCTGTGATCATATCACCTCCTCTTCTTCTACTAGTCTAGTGCCCCCTCTGCCTCTCTCTTCAGGACACATGTGATAGCATTTAGGGCCTACCCCAATAATCCAGGATAATCTCATCCCAAGATCATTGATTTAATCATGCCTGCAAAGAGCCTTTTCCAAATAAGGTAACATCTACAAATTCCAGGAATTACGGTGTGGATGTCTTTTGGAGGCCATTTTTCAGCCTACTATATGCAACAACAGGTAAGTGAAACAAGTGTTTTGAGAGATTAAATCAAACTGCAGAGAGAAAAGTGAGGGTCCTGGCACTCTGGATCTCCTGACCCCACTCACCACCCCAGCACCATCACACCAAACTGTAAGTCCTCTCTTCCTCTGCTTCTTGGGTCTCTTCCTCTTGAAAGTAGAGAGCCCTCACACACACACGCGCGCGCACACACACACACACTCAATCAATTCTAATGTTAACTGAAATTTCACACATTCATATTATTTATATTTTATCCCAAATAAGCTAACATTCTTCTAGAAAAAAGCTAACATCCTGGACACATTTCTTTTTGTCCACTATGGGACGGTGAACCTGGAAAAAACTCAGTAAAAAAATTGTTCATGTGAAAAGGTACTGTGATACACTGGCCTAAAAGCCAGGCTCTGCTCTTCACTATCTGCAGGGTTTTAGACCAAAAAAAAGATACCAATAATAGCCAGGTTCCTTTGCAGACAGGGAAAGGGATAATCAGCCCACTTAAGTCACTAAAGTCTGCCTTTTTTTTTTTAACTTTTCTATCAAATGTCTGTATAGGAAGGGACACCCCTTCCAGTCCTGTTACCCATTTCTCAATCTGTAGAAAGAGGTGAAGCACTCCTTGAACATGCAATTAATCAAGTGAAATTGTTGACATTTCTGAAGCCCTAAGTGCCCTCACAGACAAGATGATCACTCTATCCTAGTGAGCTGGCCCCAGACAATCTAAGTCACTGTTTGGTCCTATCTGGCACCTGCAGAGCAGCTGAGTTCCTCGGGCCCAGATGGAACATTCCCTGAGGGGAGCTTGCTCTCCTGGGATCCCAGCCAGCCTCTCAGCAACTCTGGGAGGATAGCAGCAACGTGGAAAACCTGTGGGAGGAGCTTCAAAGTCAGTCTTCTAAAAACAAGAGGGCCTTCTGCCCACCTTCCTGCTCCATCAACCACATCCTGTGCTACATATGAGAGGGAAGCTTATCATACACAGGTAGACCATCCGGGTCTGTGCACAAAGCTCACCACATCTGAAGTAGGTGTTACACGATGTACTACGCTCCTAGCACTCATGAAAAATGCCAACACACAAACTGCAAATACCAATGGTGACCTGAAAGCCAATACCGGCAGAGATTGTGGCCCTTAATTTACAGAGTCATAAACTCTTCTGTCAACAGAAAAAGAGGCTAAGACAATGCAACTAGGTGAAGTAAATGGCGTTTGTCCGCATTCTCGTTTACAACGCGTTTTAATGTCTAGCTCATCTCTCAATTTTTAAGTTTTCTTGAATTAAAATTCTTAAAATTCATTTATTTTCAAGAGAGAGTGCAGGGGAGGGGCTGAGAGAGAGGGAGAGAGAGAGAATCCCAAGCAGACTCCTCACCATCATCACAGAGCCCGACATGGGGCTCAAACTCACAAACCGTGAGATCATGACCTGAGCTGAAATCAAGAGTGGGACGCTTAACCAACTGAGCCACCCAGGCATCCTTCAATTTTTAAGTTTCTACTTAAAATAAGAGGAAGCAGACACACAAGTTCTGCTTTGGTGAGGATAATGCTGAAGACTAAAATTGAAATAATTCAAGAGCAAATTTCCTAACAGCCTAATGTTTTAAGATAAAATCATGAAAAGTCTTCCCCCCTCCCCCCCGCCCCCCATATCCCAGCGTGGAACCCTCCTCTGTTCCTTCCCTAGTTGTCATGTAAATAAGAGATTCCAGAACCCAGAAACCTCCTGGCTAGGATCGGTTCCCACAACTCCTCAAGAGCTCGGTTTTCCATGCTGGATTACACAATGCTCAGAGAGCCAGCGAGGACAGGAGGCAAAGGGGATGGGTGTCTGGAGCACATGGCTAGTCCCTTCCGAGCAGCTTCCGTGGCCTGGCCGGAGGCTCGGGGCAGTGCCGATTCCTCCCACAGTGATGCTGGGATGTGATCAGCGGCGCGTGGGAAAGTGCCCAGCTGGGAGAGGATGTGGGACAGCTGCACATTAATATTACACACCACATACAAACACACCCCAGAAAAGGAATGTGTACCAAATGTCATTTATTTCACTTGGTTGCATTGTCTTAGCTTCTTTTCCTGATACTTCCTGCAAGCACCCCCCAGAGCAATGGAGACAGACTCCGGTAGATAGCAGACCAAGTGAGGGTGTTTCCAAACCCTGGGGTGCAGGGAGAAAAGGAAGTGCATGTGCAGGGGGACTGCTGACAGAAACTGCACTCTCATTCCCATGTGTGCTCAGTGTGGCTCTTTTCTCTGGAAACATCTTCAAGCACCAGTCGTGTCTCTGAGCAGACCCCAAATGCAGCCTACCTTTTCAGCAGGGACACAGAACAACACAGGGTGCCAAGAGTAGCCTTCCCGTTCTGGGGACCCCCAAGTGGCATCCAGCTGCCATTTTGAAAGGGCTCTGGTACCTCTACAGCTAAGAGAAGACGAAGCGGGGCTTCTGGTTCTAAGCACAAACCTCCAGGAAGCCACTCAGATGCCAAACCCTAAAGGAGATAGAGAGTGGGATCCCCCCAACAGACAGGGCTGTCAGCTTGGATGATTTGCACACCGTCACCAAAGAGCAATTGTGGACAAACCAATCTTGCTAAAGAAAGCAAAGCCAAGTTTATGACAATTGAGGCAAGAGCTGGGCACTGTCTAGACTGGTTTTATGCTTGGCCTCTGCGGTCATCATTCCTCTTTCCATGCCTCACATCATACTCTCATTTTGTCCTAATGACATTGGTGGAGACAAAGGACAGAGGAACCAATTCAGTGCTGGCTGCTTTTCGCACCAGGAAAGAAATCCTAAACAAGCAGGGTAAAGCCAGCTGTGCTACAGATCACAGTGATGTGAGTCACTGAAATGGCGAATTCCCAAAATTTTTCTCCTTCTTCCCCAAGACCTCGCCCCATTTGCTTCAGAAATGAGCAGTGAACATGGTCACAGGCAGGAGGGACGTTCTAGACCACACGTCACGTCAGTGCAGGGACAGTTAGAACATCAACCACAGTGGACGTCATTGTTCATGCTCTCCTTTTTCCCCTCCCAGCGTGTCACAGACCCTGAGCCCCATCTCCCACTTCCGGGCGGCACTCACTCCTTCTGAAGGACTCTGAGGTCCCACACTCGCCCCTCAGCTGACCACAGACATGGCACAAGCACCGACGGGATGAAACCAGTAAAGCATTTCGAGCCTCTGGAGAAAAACTCTAAGCAAGTACCAAATAGTATTATTCTTTTCCTGCCAAGCCCTCCCGGCCCCATTCAAGAATAGAAGGAATTATTGACTTTACTTCCCAGGCGAAGTAGAGATGTAATTAGAGCCCTGGAGGTTTCCCCACAAGGCGTCAGCGGGTCAATTTGCTGGCACTTTGAGGAGATAAAACATGGAACTTTCTATTCTGTGCCAAGTGCTCCTTTCTCTGGAATTCAAAGTCATTTTTATGAGTGAAACTAGAAAGAAAGAGAGAAAGGCAACAAAACCAGAGGAGAGCCCTCCAGGTTCTCCCGGCAAACCTCTCAGACTCCAGCAGCCCCCTTCTCCTGAGACAGAGCACAGCCCCACAGCTGCCACGAACACTGAGGCAGAAGTGAGTCCGCTCACAGACTGCAAAGGCTGAGTATAAAGAAAAGTCACAATTCTTAAACCCCTGGATAAGCCATGTGAGAAAGGAAATCTCATTCAAATCCTACTTCAACAAATCTCATTACAACAAATTCTCCACCTCAATATCAATCCAACTTCCCTAATGACTTGGCCATTGGTTTATGAGAATTTAGTGATCACCTACTATGCGCCAGTTCATGCACTGTTCCAACTGGGCCCTGCAGTGATCCATTTCCAACAACAGCCGACTTCACATGTCACGTCCAGACAAACTGCTGGACGGTGGCTTTTCCACCCCTCTGCGTTCTCTAAAATGCTCTTTCAGATGGCATCCCCCACACCCTCCGAGGCGCGTCTACACTATCACCTTCTCCACAGGGCTGGATCCGCACCCACCCCACCACCAGCAGTAATTTCTCCCCTTTTGGAACTCCTTCTGTTTATATTTTAAGGGACATGTTATATGTAACTTCACTACCCTCATTGTGTACTGTGCTATTTCCCCTCCCGGGCCATAAAACACCTGAGATGAAAATCCTAAGGACAGTGCTCGGTGGGTCTTTAAAAATGGCCCCATGTCGTCCTTGTAGCCCATCCCTACTCCAGGTGCGGTTCTCTGGACCGCTGCACAGCATCCTTTGGAAACTTACTAGAAACAGTGTCTCCACCCCAGCCCAGCCCTCCTTGGTCAGAATGTGCATTTTACACATTACGCAGGCGATTCACATGCATGTTAAAGTTTGAGAAGCCCTGTTATATACGATAGATGCTCAGTAGGAATTTTTTTAAGTAATAAGCCACGCTCCACACAAACATCTTCCCTACATGCACCCCGCCCCAGCAGACTGCGGATGAGCTGCGTAAGCCATCTTGAGGTGGTGAGAGTTCTTGGCCCTTGCGCTCACTCTAGCCTGACATCCATCCAGGGGCGGGGGGGGGTAGGGTGCGTATGCATTCAGCAGCAAGCAACTCACTTGTTCATCACGAAACACTGACTGACTCCCGACCCACTACGTGCCAGGCTCTCTGCACATTTCATCAGAACATTCACCTCTCAACACCCTAAACCAGGCTTGCAAGGTTTGGGAGTTTAAACAGGAGGGGGGAGGTATGTGACTCTCTGTGTTAAGTGCCTCCCAGGGTGCTTGCCCACAGACTCCGGGTGATCAGAAGGGACAGAGCCCCTGACCAGCCCCCGCCTCCAGAACTCAGCTGGCGGCTTGCTGCACCACGGCCTGGTCCTCCAGCAAGCAGAGCCCTGCACCAGGGTTTTCTCACACACCAGTACACCTCCCAACCACCCAGAAGGCTTGTGGAACGCGGACGGCCCGGCCTGCCCTCCCAGTTCTCATTGAGGAGACATTCTCATTCTTGACATAGAAACAAGAAAAAAAAATCAGACGGAAACACCAAATAAAGGTGTCTTTGTTCCTTTGGCTTCCCTGATGAGGCGTATCTTATCCAACCTGTTCCCTTGGGTGTTTCAGAGCTATCTGGAGAAAAGACTAAAGAAGCGAGGCCTTTGTTTAATGAAGCCCGCTGAGAAAACCAAGTCCGGAAAAGTTCACCAGGCCTCGATCAGAAAAAGAGGGCTTGGTTTTCCACTTGTGTCTTCAGTTTTGTGTGTTAGAGCAGAGCTGTGTGCTAAAGGCCCACGCCAGAGAAAGTTAATTTGGGCAGCAGTTGGGAGCTGCAAACCTAGGCTCCCTTCACAGACAAAAGTCAGCAGGGGGCACCCTGGTGCAGGCACCGCTCATGTGCTCTCTGCCCACAGCTGTGCGGGGTTCATGGGGGCCCTTGTCTCAGACTCGCTCCTCTCTCCCACCTAGCACCCTCACAAAATCAAGGCCGCCTGTAGAAAGAGCGGGAGAGTTTAGACCTCCACCTGCATTCCCCAATTCCTCCCCCTCCTCCCACCCCGGCGCACTCTAAACCCCACCTCCGTGGTAAATGTACTGACAACACGACACAGCCCCAGCTCCGGGTGTTTCCAGAATAGGATCTGCCACCTCCTGTTGGAGATCACTCATCCCACTCCTGTAGTGCCCCGGTGCCAGTGGTCTGTGACGTATTCATTGGGAACACGAGAAAACGGGTCAAGAAGGTTGAAGGTTCAAGCCTCTAGGCTAAGAATCCTTAAGTCTGCATTCTATTTCCAGACCAATCCTGAGTGTGCTGAACCTGGTTATCACCAGGACTATCTACCAAGTTCCTAAGTGTCTGGGGGAACCTGCATGTTAAGTCCTCTCTCTTCCCCAGATGCAGCAGAAATGGCTGTGGCATCTCAAAATCGGCATCCGAAATCTTGAAGATTCTTCCCAGGCCAACCATTCCTGAAATCCCTCCTTTGACCCAGTCGGCTCTGTGTCCATTCAGCTCCACGTCAGCTGTTTCTGCTGCAGATCCTACTTTGGGACGGTCATGTTAACTGTTTTTTTGTGGCATCTGACCAACTCCTACATCGTCTGGTCTCATGTTACTTTTCCTTTCCGGTATGGATATTTGGGGGCATCTACATGGGAATTTGATACATTTGACCCCTTTGGCACAGCCTGGCATTTCTCAGACTCATCCCATTTTCTCTCTCTGGTCCCGGAGAGTATGAAGTCAAAAAGCTTCTTGGGGACTTATATTTACAGGCATCCCAAGATCAGATAATGCGTCCACCTTACTTTTCTATTCCTTCCACATTGCGCAGCACACAATAGGTGTACAACAAATATTTTTTCAATGGATGAATAAATTATAGATATATCACACTCTAAGCAGGCAGATGATGAGTTAATATAACTTCCATTGTGCAAGTACTCTGAGTATTTCTGGATTATCAACAAATTTATAGCCCAATGATTAATGCTCATAAAGTGCTTTGAAATCCACAAAATAACAGTGCGGTAAAACAGTCAATTGTTATTGAGTGGAGGTGATCGGAGGAACAGACCACACAATTCACTGAGGTGTAGAAGGCAGGTATGAATGAGGATAAAAGAGAAATGGTACATTCCAGAGAAAATGAGAAATAATTAATAAAAAATAAAATAAAACTCACCCTTGTCATAATCATCTTCCTCAACTGCTTTTTCTTGAAGTTTCTGAAGCTTTAATCTTAAGGACTTTACCTATTTGGTTTGAAGGAGGGGGGAAAAATGAAAGCCAAATTACAATAGCACTCAAGCAAACTTATTTTTTTTAAGCCAAGAACACTTAGAAACTATTTCAAAACTGAAATTCTTTATTCTCCTTTAAAAAAAGAACCGCAAATGTACATTTTTCCCATGCCAGATGCATTAGCTTCTCAAAAAAAAAAGTTATATAAAGAGAAAGTGTAATTTGAGTATAAAGTCCACAGAAAGAGTTAGAAAGTTATTTTAAACAAAAACATCACATTGTACCCTTATCTGCATGAAAAAATGCATAATAAAAAGGAACGCAAATTTCCTGACCTGACTGAATGCTCACTGTTCTCAAAATCACATTAAAATTATGAAGATAAACACTCTGAGACTGAAAGAGAAGCCAAGAGAAGAACATGAGCTTCCACTCGGCAGGTTGTCCCGCCGGCTGGGTGACAATGACAGGAAGGACTTCACAAAACCCTTCCAGAAAACAGTATCGTCTTATTTAACCCACATGTAGACACAGTGATCCCGTCGTTTGTCGGAGAGTTAACAATACATTCATTTTTAAGTATTTTTCTTCTCGACAGGAAGCCCAGATATTTTCTGAAGATGGATTCTTGGCCTATCAGTGAATGGATTTGGCCTTGCTCCCTAAAACACACCTTCCTCCCACCCTTGCCTGCCTCACACCTATATGTCCTTCAACACCCAACTCAGGAGTCACCCTCTCCAGCCTGTGTTAAATGTCCTTCCTCTATATTGCCATAGTGACCTGTCCTTGGACCTAGTCATATGACCCTCTTAACAAATATTCACTGAGTGTCTCCTCGGGGTGTCAGCCACCAGTTTGAGGTGTTGAGGGTACAGCACAAAATTCTAAACCGTCTCTCGACGTGCATTCTTGTGCAGGAAGACAAAAATTAAGATAATGAGTACGGTTTATGGAACCTTAGAAAGTGATGAGTGTCGGGAAAGAAGAAAAACCGTAGAACCCAATAAGGGGCATCAAGAATGCTGGCAGGCGGTGGGGCTGCAGTTTTAAATAAGATCTCACTGACATTTGGGCAAAGACTTAAAAGTGGTAAGAGGGGAAACCCTGGGGCTCCTGGAGAAAACATTTCAACAAAGAGAAGAGTCAGAGCAGAGGCTCTTGGCAAAGTGTTGCTGGCCTTGCAAAGTAGATCGCTGAGTCTGGGATGGCCTGATTAAGGGCGGCTGTAGATGATGAGGTCAGAGAGGCGATGGGGAATGCATCATGAAGAGACACGAAGACCACTGAAAAGTTCTGATGCTGAGGGTGATGGGGGGGGCACTTGGGGGGTTCTGAGCACAAAGTCCATGACCTGTTTGAGGTTTGAATAGCCTCACTCTGACTGCAGTGGGCAAAGGAAGAAGTCGGATGGCCAGGGGAGGCCATGGAAACAGCCCAGGAAGGAGGTGACGATAGCCTGAATGATAGCGGCAACAGTGAAGACAATGAAAAGGGATCTGATCCTGGACACATTCAGAAAATGGCTGTTGGAAGACAGAAAAAATAGGATTTGTTAACAGATCGCAGGTAGGAGACGCGAAAGTCAAAATAAGGCTGGGTGTTTGGTCTGAGCTTGCGGGACAAATGGAGTTGCAAGAAATTACCGTAGTACTCAGGACACCACAGTACAGCCATTGTTTTGTTTTGTGTGTGCGCTCCATTCACCCTTGGGCGTCTTGAGGGCAAGAACTATTTTCTAATCATGTAGAAAATGGCAGTGCTCACCGTTGTTTGGTTCTCCACTGCTCTGAGCACATGGAAGGATTACACTTCCTTCCCCACCTTGCTGTGGGTAATGGGGTGTAGCTGCAAGTGTTAGAGGTTACTTCGGCATTGGGCATTTAATTGCTCTTGTAGGATCCTTACTGCTTTCCTCCTTGTCCCAGTGACTGACTCACACATTCAGGTAGTACAGGCAGGCTTCCTGAGTGACTCTGCGGAGTGGATCCCCCAATCAACTCTGTGAAACGCAACTTTTAAGCAAGAAACACAACTTTGTCCTGTGAAGACACTGATACTGTGTTGCTGTTTGTTTCTAACCAACTCTAATACAATCCAAAGCCAGACACAAGTAAGTCAGTAAATACTTTCTGAATGAGTGAGTGATTACATCAACCCCTTTATCCTTGATTTGCTCCATATTACAAGTGCAAATTTTACCAATAACTCAGTCGTACATATTAGAGATAGAAGAAAGTCTGTATGGGTGGTTCAGCTGCCATATAGAGCGTACCATTGCCATCACCACACCCATGGGGTGGTACTGTTGAACGGTTACTGGAGCTGAGGCAGAAGAACTACAGGAAAGAAAGTCAAAGAAAACTTCATTTATAGCCAACATCCACTTCACTTTGTCCCCTTCAATCAATGATCCCTGTAGGACGCCGAACTGATGCCCCGGGAGATGTCTGAATGTCCATCTTTGCTGGAAGCAGAGGCACTGATGGTCATGTCTCATCCAGTGACACAACCATGTAAGACAAGCGATTTCTCTCCATTTCCTCCAGCTTCCACAAGCTGAGGCGGGGCTAACTTGCAAGGTTCTCTCTTCCCTCCTCTGCACACCCAGTTAGCATTTCCTTTGATCACAATTTTCTCAGCCCCGTGCAATCCCTGGCAGTGTCTCTGGGTGGCTATTTCTAAACAGCATAAAACACACATTCTGTCAATCCTCATTCGTGGTCGTCGTGTTCTATAAAGTCACGGGAAATGCTCAGTTAGCAAATACTAAACCATTGCTTCCAGGGGAAACAAGTGTTGGGCTTCTGAGAGCCTCTGATCACAACATCTTTGTCAACTGATCAAGATGTAACCTTGTTTTATGTGCGCTTCCGTTTAAAGATGCCTTCTTTAATATATATGGCTGGTTCATTAACATAGAACTCATGGCCACCAGCGCTACAGCTCATGCTGGAACAAAGCTCATTCAACACATGTTTCCTTGGTAAGGCACATTGCAGCCTCCTTGCACCTGGGAACGCTGGTCAGCATGGCAGCCCAAAGCTGGTGGGCCATTTTAAACAGGGAAATTGTTAGGGTGCCTGGGTGGCTCAGTTGGTTAAGCGTCTGACTTCAGCTCAGGTCATAATCTTGCTGTTTGTGGGTTCGAGCCCCACACTGGGCTCTGTGCTGACAGCTCAGAGCCTGGAGCCTGCTTCAGATTCTGTGTCTCCTTCTCTCTCTGCCCTTCCCCCACTCACAGTCTGTCTTTCTCTCTCTCAAAAATAAATAATAAAACATTAAAAAATTAAAAAAAAAGATTTTCAGGAGGATGTGATTTACCTGCAGGTAAGAGGAGTTTAAAAGAAAGGGAAAAACTATCAGTTTCACCAAAACGCAGAGAGCTGAATCGTGTGGACTGCAGAGGAGTCCCTACCAAGGGGAGGTTCTGTTTGTTTGGCTATTTGGGAGGGGGAGAAGCTGGTCATTATAACGGCATTCTACTTTTGCTTCACTTGAGTCAAAGCTTGACTTTTTGAGATGGAGAAATACAGATATGTTGTCAAGATTTGTTAAAAGAGATCTTGGCCATGAAATACTGAAAACTGACCTTTAGAGTTGGAATGATGATACAAACCTCTTCTTAGTGCCTGTGACCTTGTGATTCGTAAAAGGAAATACATATTTGGTCTTTGTTCACTTCTGACACAGAACGCCTAAAACCCTAGAAATTTCCTGTGAGGAGGGCAATAAAGTTGTCTTTTGTTATGTTAATCAGGTGACTCCAGGAAGACACCAAGGCTGAGGGCTGGTTGCCAGGGGAACCAACCACATGACTGGAGAGGAGGGGAACTTACAGCCCCCATCCCCCAACCTCCTGGGAGGAGAGAGGGGCTGGAGGTTGAATCAATCCCAAATGGCCAATGATTTAATCAGTACTGCCTGTGTAGTGAAGCCTCCCTAAAAATCCGAAGGACCGAGTTGGGAGAAATTCCAGGTTGGTAAACAGGTGGACATTCAGGGAGAGTGGTGTGCCTGGAGAGGGCATGAAACCCCATGTCCTTTCCTCACACCTTGCCTTCCTTCTGGTTGTTACTGAGTTATATCCTCCTATAATAAATATATGATCTATTAAGTAAACTGCTTCTCTGAGTTCTGCAAGCCACTCTACAAATTAATCGAACCCAAGGAGAGCGTGGTTGTTGGAGCCTCCTATCCATGGCCAGTGGGTCAGAAGCACGGGTGATGCTCTGAACTTAAATGGGCATCTGAAGAAGAGGCAGGTGGTCTTGTGAGTCTGAGCCCTTAAGCTGTGGGATCTGATACTATCTCTGGATAGGTGCGGTCAGAATTGCGTTGAGTTACAGGACACCCAGCTGGTGTTGGAAAATTGTTGGTAGGGGCAAACACCCCTCCAAGGCTGGAATTGGTCTTCTTACACCTTAGCCAGTCAATCCAAAAAAGGTGTCAATTAAGTATCTGTGGCCCTCTTAACAAGATTAATTATTTCACTAAAAACAAAAATGACCCAAGCAACCTCTAAGGGCCGGAAAGTATGCCAGGCTTCAGGCACCCAAAACTGTCTAAGAGACATGACCTGTGGTTATAGAGCTCATGGCCGAGTGCAGAACTTGGACCCTCAAGCAAATGATTATCAAATGTGATGAGTGCTATAAGGGGCACGTCCAGATTGCTACGGGAGCAAAATGGAAGGAGGGATTCATTTGGTCCAGAGGGGGTAGGAAATGTCTCACAAGGAAGTGGCTTTAAACCCACACCAAGGGGATTACAGGAGCTTGGCAGATGGAAAAGTGCAGGAAGGTCATTCCAGGCAGAGAGCAAACTGTAAGCAAAGGCCTGAGGCACAGCTTTCCCTGGTGTCTTCAGGAACAGGAAGCAGCACCAGATGGCTGAGCCGGCAGGGGTGAGGCATGGGGGCAGGCTGGAGCAGGTCGGGAAAGGTCTCAATTATCAGGATATGGGACTTGGCTACCATCCCCAGAAGAGCAATGAGCCACCAAAGGTTTCAAGCCAAGGAATAACACTTTCCCACCAGTGTTCCAGAAGATAACTCTGCTGGCCATCCGGAGGATGACCTGGAGAAGAGAGACACAGGAGGAAGGCAAATCTCTTACAAAACCCAGGTTAAAACTAACAAGGATTTGAACGAGGGCAGAGGCCACGGCTGTGAGAGGCAGGTTAGCTGTAGGACTATGAGGGCTGACCAGATGTGCAGAGCGAGGAGGAGGGGGGTGGTGAAAATGCTTGCAGTTTCTCTCAGGAACTGGATGGAGTCTATTAATTAAAATCAGCAAGGGGCGCCTGGGTGGCTCGGTCGGTTAAGCGTCCGACTTCGGCTCAGGTACGATCTCGAGGTTGGTGAGTTCGAGCCCCGCGTCAGGCTCTGTGCTGATGGCTCAGAGCCTGGAGCCTGTTTCGGATTCTGTGTCTCCCTCTCTCTCTGACCCTCCCCCATTCATGCTCTGTCTCTCTCTGCCTCAAAAATAAATAAACGTTAAAAAAAAATTTTTAATCAGCAAGTAGGTATCAAGACTGGGGCCCTTTAGAACGGGTTTGGTGGGGAAGACGATGGCATCAGTATTGAACACATCTAACTTGGGATTCTGTGCGTCAGCTGGAAAAGGAGACCTGCGTGCATATCTGGCCTGGCTTCGCGGTCCACCGGAGTTATAAATCAGATGGCTAGGCTGAGGTCCTTGAGGGCTACAACGGGGCAACAGGGACAGGGCCAGGAACATCAGGTCATAGGTAAAGAACTGAAAGTAAATGAGGTGCAGGGCACCTGGGTGGCTTAGTCGGTTAACGGTCCAATTTCTGCTCAGGTCACGATCTCACAGTTCTTGAGTTCAAGCTCCACGTCGGACTCTCTGCTGCCAGCACGGAGCCTGCTTCGGATCCTCTCTCTCCCTTTCTCTCTCTCTGCCCCTCCCCTGCTCTCTCTCTCTCTCTCTCTCTCAAAAATAAATACATAAACATTTTAAAAAAAAAGAAAAAGGAAAGTAATTGAGGTGCAATTGCTAGAAATGAGCATGACCTTCACACTTTCAGGTACTTCTACCAAATGCCTGATGAGTGGGCCCTCACTTCCTTATGTACATGTACAAATGAATGCAGATGTACATATGCACACATGTGCACACATCACACGCACACACACCCCAGGAGGAAAACACAGCCTTTCAGCAGGAGGAGCCGCACAGCCCAGTGAGTCAGCCTGGGTCTCTCCAGGATCTTTCGGGAGTAGAACAACCCTCTGTACACACTTGTAGGACAACTGGGTGAACAGAACTGTCCTACCGCCAGGGCTCGCATGCATACAGCCCGTCCTAGTTTCCAAAGCCCTGACATTCTCACCGCAGCCACAGAACACTCCTGTGCAGCGTCACCATCTCTAAATAAGGAAACTGAGAGCCCAAGAGATGTAATGACCAGGAGCGAGGTCTCCTGACTGTGGCAGGCGGTTCCCACCGGGGCAGGATGGAATACAGTGAGTACAGTAAATGCAAACGATGCCCGGCATCTTCCCCAACATGGGGCATCGCTGTCTTTATGCCGCTCCCCGCCCACACCAGCCAGTTCCAGCTCCCCAGCCCCCCGGGGCCCCTGTTTCAAAGCAGAGCTGGGCAGAGCTAACCACACATCCGTCAGGCCAGGAATTGCAGAGGAACGTACAGCCCAAGAGAGAGCGAATCTGAGCATCCGCGTGACAGAGAAGATGAGAACGAGAACAGATTTGTGTTCAAACTGAAAGAGAAGAAACAGGAGTGCAGCAACATCTTTTTGCAGCCAGTTACCAAAGGGGTCCAGGCTTGTGACAATCACGGGCCCCAGCGGCCAGAAGACACCAACCTCCAGCTGCCTCTGGTCACTCAGCAGGCTGTCCAGCAGCACAGGCTCGCACCTCCTGAGTAGTGTTTCCCAACGGGGAGCATCCCCCACGCCGCTGCCCTCTGACCACGAGGGGACCAGGGGGCAGGAGGAGGCAGTGTCCACGTCCGGTAAAGAACGCGTCTCACACTCCAGCCGGGGGCTGCCTGCTGCCATCTGGGCAGGGTCGGCCAGGCTCTGAGCAGCCTTGACGTTGAAGTGGGGAGAGAGAAGTCGAGGGTGTGCGTGGGGCCTGTTCAAGCTGGCGTCCTTGGCTTCCGTCTCCACGGGGCTCTGACAAGGGGCCTCAGCATCTCTGGACGGCGGGCAGCCTTCCGCTTCCCCACGTTCCCCAGCAGAGCTGAGCGAGAGCCGTATGAAGCTAAAGCTGGAGGTGAAGCCATCCTGAGAGCCGGCCGGGGCAGAGGGGACCCTGGGGCCACTTTCAAGGTTGCACCTGCTGCCATTCCCCTCCTCTGAGGACAGACAGCCTTTTGTCCAGGTGCCCTTTGCTCTTTCACCGCCGGCAGCTTCCCGGCCAGGGCCTGGGGCCTCAGAACTGTCCATGGGTGGGAGCGCCCCCTGCCACCCAGTGTCCCCAGGGCCACACGACTTGGTGAGCCTGGCAGGTAGTTTGGTGTCAGCTCTGAGCTGAATCCCAAAGAGCCCCGAGGGTCCCCTCACAGCGGTCAGAGCCAGGCCTGGGTGGCCCACAATGGTCAGAGACGAGGCTGCTGGGCTCCCAACAGAGGGGCCTCGCCACTGGCCTCCAAGTTCAAGGCCACAGTGTCTGGCCCTGGACTCAGACTGGAGGGACTCCTCCCTGCACGCCGCTCCCTGGGCCCGCAACGGAGTGGCCACTGCTGGGTAGAGAAACCCGATCTGGGGCCCAGCTGTGCCTCTCATGTAGCCCGGCCTCCGTGCCAGCCGCCTCCTCCGAAAAGACGTTGCAGGTGGTGAGCAATCCCGGCTGCCTGGGAGGAAGAGAGAAAACAGCACCATAAACATGCAAATCTCACTGGCTCAGCTGGAACTGCATTTGGAGAGCATCCTAGGTTTAGAGGTCACCGCTCTGTGCATCTGTCAAAGAAGATGCTGGCTCAGTGGTCACGGGGCCAACCCAGGACGAAAATTCTGATGATTCCCTCCAAGTGTTTGCCTCGAACGTGCAGAAGCAACACAGCATCTCAGCTCTTCTGTTTAGCAGAGCAGCTGGCGTTGCTTTGAGTTATGCCAGCACGTCAGCAGGCCCAGTGGAGACACAACCTCGGCGGCTCCTTCAGAACCCCTCCGGCATCTTGCCTGTTGGGCTTTTAGGCACATCAGCACTTTTATCCCAGAGTGGGCCTGGAAAGCAAGCGATTGGAAAGCAAATGCCAGCACACTCCTCAAAGTGAGATGCGGTCACTCATTCTAGCTACTTATTGAACAGTATGTGAGTTTTCACTATCTGAGCTGTCCATGTCCCCCGTGCCTCTGGACCATGGAGAGCCAGCTGGGACACAGCTTATCCCCATCAGTTCCTCTCACACAGTGGATCACAGAAGGCCCTGCCTGACATGCTCTACAAACCAGCTCTGCAAAAGGAACAGAAACGGTAAAAAATGCTAACACCTCACAGGCGGGATCGTCGAGCAGCTGAGAACATAGACTCAGGCACCTCACTGCCTGGCTCAAAACCTGGATGTGCCTTTGCTGGCTGTGACCTTCCACAAGTTACTTAACCTCTCGGTGCCTCAGTTGGCTTATCAGGAAAATGGAGATATTAATAGTACCTGTCTCATCACAGGGTGGTTTGTGAGCATTTAACTAAATGAGTTACTATGCCGAGACAGCCTAGAACAGCGCTTGCCACTGGTAGTAAGTATGATAAAGGGCTACTTATTATTTTTACATTGCATAGGATGTTGTTACTCATAATAAGTACATCATCCACATTCATTTCACTTGCTCCCTACCAAAATCCTGTGAATCAACCAAACCAGGAATTATAACTTTCTTTTTACAGTTAAGCACACTGACACACGGAGAAATGGATATTCCAGAAACTCCTGCAAGTGACTGAGTGGCCAATGTCAAAGTCTCCCGATTCTCCAGGCCCACACGGTGCTGTCATCGGGCTCTCTGCCACAGCATGAATAAGATGAGATGGAAAGCATACAGGTAACACCAGGCAGTACTTGAGCACGGTTGTAGGTATACTACAGTCTGTGGTGAGGAGTGAAACACAGCTTCACACCAGGCCCACGCATCCTGCTCTGCCCCCAGAGCATGGACAGGTCCAGGATCTTTGTCATGGTAAATGGAAAGTGCTAGGCATTTAGGCTCTCCCTGTGTTATGATCGTGGCACACACCAGTCTTTGGAATGGGTGTCAGTGATAATCCCTGGGGACATGAGCACAATGACCCATGGGCCACCTGTTCCCTGAATTTGAGCATCAAAGGACAAGAGAGCCCAAGACGTGTTCAGCCAGTGTCTTCTCTTGCCAACCGGGTGTGCCAACTGCCTGGTCCGGGGGAAGGGCTAATACTACCCATGTCCATAGGATTCTGGAAGCTGGCAGTGAAGGGAGGAATGTAAGGGCTATGAGGGTGGGAGAGGAAGTCAGGGTAAAGGAAGGAAGTATGTAATATACAACCCTAGGAACGTGATACCATTTTCATTTTATAAATAATAAAATTAAAGCTCAGAATTTTAATTTGCCCCAGAACTCCCAGATCATAGCTTACCAAAGCCTGTTTTGCTCATTACGAGACAATAAACCAGCACAATGCCCTGCATTTAAGTTGCTTGATAAAAGGCGAATGAATTAATGGATGCATGGATGAAGGGAGGGAGGGATGCATGAACGAAGGCCTATCTGGTTCTAAAACACATGCTCTTCCTATACCCTTTGCCTCCAAGTATATCACTTAGGATGAGAACTTGAAATGACAGGAAGTCAGAAGAAAGATTGACTTTCTTTTTCTTGACAGAGGGCATGCAAAGTTGGAATCAGTAGAAATGGACATGATGAAAATGTACAGAAAATGTTTAGAAGGAATCATTAATAGGCCAAATTGGACCACCCATTCTGATGGTTACTATCAAAAAAAAAAAAAGAAAGAAAAAAGAAAAAGAGAAAGAACACCAACAGGGATTAAGGAGGGCACTTGTGATGAGCACTGGGTCATGTATGGAAGTATTAAATCACTATATTGTATACCTGAGACTAATATTACACTGTAGATTAACTAACTGGAATTTAAATTAAAACTTAAAAAAAATTACGACTTTGAAAATGATTTTTAAAAATCAGAAAATAACAAATGTTGATTAGAATGTAGAAAAACTGCACCTAGCGTGTGCTGTTGGTGGGAATGTAAAATGTTTTCAGTGCAGATGAAAATAACATGGCAGTTCCTCAAAAAGTTAAGAATAGAATTACTACATGGTCCA
This sequence comes from Lynx rufus, assembly GCF_022079265.1. NCBI lineage: Eukaryota > Metazoa > Chordata > Mammalia > Carnivora > Felidae > Lynx > Lynx rufus. Next base: position 16,626,481 of record NW_025814840.1, read on the forward strand.
GAAATTCCACTTCTCATTATCTGTCCACAAGAATTGAAAGCAGAGTCGCAAAGAGATATCTGTACAGCCATGTTCGTAGCAGCATGATTCACAACAGCCAAAGGTAGAAGCAACCTAAGTATCGACGAATGCACAAACAAAATGTGGTCAATTCATACAATGGAATAGTATTCAGCCTTAAAAAGGGAAGAAGTTCTGACACAGGCTATACAACTTGGATGAACCTTGAGGCCATCATGCTAAATGAAATAAGCCAGTCACAAAAGGACAAATACTAAATACTGTATTTACATACATATATACATTTATATACGGTGTCTAGAGCAGTCAAATTCCCAGAGATAGAGAGTAGAATGGTGGTGGCCAGGGGCTGGGGAAGAGGGAGTTGGTGTTTCCTGGGGACAGAGTTTCAGTCTGGAAGACAAAAAAGTTCTAGAGGCAGATGGGGCTATAGTTGCCCAACAATGTGAATGCCATTGAATTATACACTTAATAAAAATGGCTAAGAGGGTAGGGGCGCCTGGGTAGCTCAGTTGGTTAAGTCTCTGACTTCAGCTCAGGACATGATCTCATGGTTTGTGAGTTCAAGCCCCATGTCAGGCTCTCTGCTGTCCTGCTGTCAAGGTGGAGCCTACTTCAGATCCTCTGTCCCCTTCTCTCTCTGCTCATGCTCCCCAGCTCATGCTCTTTCTCTCTCTCTCTCTCTCTCTCTCTCTCTCTCAAAAATAAACATTTTTAAAAAATGGCTAAGAGGGTAAATTTTATGTTGTACGTATTTATCCCAATTAAATTTTTTTTAAATGTTTAAAGAGGTCAAATTGGATCACCATGCTATGTGGCCCAAAGGGCCTCCCATTCTCTCCCTCAGGGGTGTCACCATCTGAGGATGTCCCCTGCATGTTAGGGCCCCAATCACAAGAAGAAGAGGATTCATGGGGCCGTGGGAGCTCAGGAGGGAGCAGGGGTTGGCTAAAAAGAGGGGCTAACTCTCATATGCCCATACAGTGAATCCCAAAGGCAGTAGGGAGAACACTGAATTCTGGCTCCAATTACCAACAGAAAACTACTCAGCAATTTCCTACCTTGAGAAAGGAGTCCTGTGATACCTATATTGTCTTCTGGTTTAAAAAGACTTTTAACTATTTCTTTTTAATGCAAGGTAATTGTCTCCCAGATAACCCTTCTAAAGTCGAAACAGCGATGCCAAGGGGAAAATAATTTCTTTGAAATGTCATTTCTTTTACAGCTAGATGAGCCTTTTCTAAAGCTACTCAACCGAGGGTTCTGAAATCCCCCTAAGCCAGGTTACAGATGCTGCACAAAGCAGCTACCGGATGGGAACCCACGTTCCTACTGGGTTCTGGTGAGATGTCAGGGGGCCACCGTGCTGCATGAACAACAAGCCAAGAAGACCAGACATGAGAAAAATGCTCACCAAATGTGGGTATGAGAGAGGAGGGCCTGGTGTGTGGATGGCCCAGCTCCTGCACCCACCGGACCACTCATACATCCCATCTCCCAGCGTGGGCCTTCTCAGAGGGCAGCCCAAGAGGCAGGGACCACCACATTCTATGAACCCTAACCCTCAGGAGAGCCGGATCTGGAGGGCACTTCTGGAATGAGCTAGAAGGATTAGAAGAAACCCACATTGGGCAGATGGCAGCTCTGAAACTTCTAGAAAAGACCCCCAGTTCCCTGTATGCGAAGTCCCCTTTTTTCACTTTTTTTTTTTCAATTTTTATTTTTTGAAGAAATGTATGATGTCCCCTCTGGCGAGAAATCAATGATTACCATATATCCAGGCTGAGATACTACATCTTAGATTTGTTCAAACCCAAGCCGTCCATCATGCCCTGCCTGCAGTTAAGGAAGGGTTGTGACACATTCAGACCTTGGAGGACAACATTCGTTCCCAACACCTAACTTCAGGGTGGAGCGGGCAGGAAGTAAAACACGGTAAGGTGCAGGGAGGCCCGAAGTGCACTCAGGCTTTGAGAGCTGGCCAGGGAAACCGGCTGTGCCTTCTGTTCTTTCACCCAGAGATGGCTGCATCCTGCCCGTCTGGCCCTGGACAGGCTGAGGAGGGAGAGGTGCCTCACGTGGCCTTCTCCGTCCCTCACCGCCTCCCACTCCATAGTAGACGCTGGGGGGAGGAACATAGACCTGCCGGTCCATGGTTGTGCAGAACCCCCAACTCCACCCCACCTCCAGCCCAGTAAGCTCTGGGATTGGAAGCAAGTGAAAGACAAGAGCTTAGAATAGACCCAGGTGTCAGAAGGCCTCTACACACAGTCCAAATAAGGTGTCTGGAAACATGAGCTTATCTAACTTACGGGGAAAACTGGGGGAAACCTAGGTTAGTCAACCAGTCAGATCAGAGAGAATCCTATCTACCTGTCTCTAGTGCTTTCCTTCTTCCGGACAAATCCTTCCCACCCTTCAGCTTCCAACGCCCTTCCCCATCAGCTCCCTTGTCCTGATCACCCAGTTCACAGGGCTTCAACAACGGTCCACATCACTCCTGCCCCTCTACTAACTAACATCCAGCACTGCTTGCTATTTTCTTCGGTGTATATAAACCGTTCTCCTCTTATGCTCTATATAAGCTTCCTAATACCCTTACAATTCCCTAAAAATCCTAGTATACAGAGAAGGCATTCCAATACACATTGGCCAGATAATATTTATTTTTAAATAGGAAATCTAAAATATGTAATTTAAGAAAACACGATACATGTGAATTTACTTGGAAGAACTTAAAACCAAGACCCAAAGTTCAAATCTACATGAAGTGACCATGTGGGCTTGGGTGACTCACCAATGATTTGATGATCCCAGGGCCTTGTGGGGAAAGCATGTCTGTCTCCCGAAGAAGAAATATGGGCACTCGGGGCCACTGCTGAGAACACAGAGAATAGTCAGAGAAGAATAGACACATAAGACTTTACAAAACACGACTTGGATAGAAATGTACAGTGTGGAAGCATAAATGAATGTATTCTTCTCATGGAAAGAATTTTAATCCTATTTGTCATGGTTGAGGCCGAAGTCTTTTCTAAAACATTCAGGTTAACCAAAGATTCTGAATCGTAAAGAAACCACACATCCCTGTGGATTAGCTTGTTTTCAAAGAATCAGAATCCAATCATATACACACTAAAACACAAACACTCTGCTGAGCACGAGTTCATCTTTCTTCGATAGTTCAGAGAGCACTTGAGGATTCGGAAGTGGCTTCGGGTTGTTGTGAGAAGCTTCTAGCAAGCAGGGCGAGTCCTAGTGTGGAATAAATCAACATTTATGGCGCTTCCATTTTAACTGTGCAATCCGTTTTAATACAACAATTCCTTATTGAACGCTAGATTCTGTGTGGGATGCGGACGTGAGCAAGACAGCACCCCCGCCCCCAGCTGTTTGTGACCTAACAGCTTGCAAGGGATGTAAGCCATGTCCCAGGACGGGATGTTATGCTTCCATCACGGAACAGGGAGAACTCAATCTGACATTAGATGAATGGGGTAATCTAGTTGGCTTTGTTGGTTTACCTCACAGTTCTTTGCCCTTCAGCAAAGCAGAGACTCTATGAACTCCAGAACACTCCTGAATTCGTGTCACCCCAAACAAACATCTCTTGGGACTGGCGAGAAGAAGGGTGATTTAGAGGCCTCTGGGACACAGGGCAACTCTAAGGAGCAGGTCTGTGCTGTGGTCTGAGACCTTCTTCCTCCCACCTCCCTTGCAGGTCCCCTGCCTGCTCCTGCTCCCCTCCTTTAAAAAAAAAAAAAAAAGTTTGTTTATTTTGAGAGAGCGCATGAGCAGAGGAGGGGCAGAGAGAGAGGAGGAGAGAATCCCAAGCAGGCTCGCGCTGTCAGTGCAGAGCCCAACGTGGGGCTCGAACCTGCAAACCGTGAGATCATGACCTGAGTGGAAATCAAGAGTCAGACACTTGGGGCACCTGGGTGGCTCAGTGGGTTAAGCGTCAGACTTCAGCTCAAGTCACGATCTTGGGGTCTGTGAGTTCAAGTCCCATGTCCAGCTCTGTGCTGACAGCTCAGAGCCTGGAGCCTGCTTTGGATTCTGTGTCTCCCTCTCTCTCCGCCCCTCCCCACTCATGCTCTGTTTCTCTCTATCTCTCAAAAATAAGTAAACATTTAAAACAAAAAAATTTTTAAAGAGTCAGATGCTTAGCCAACTGGGCTACCCAGGCGCTCCTCCCCTCCTTTACCCTGCACAGACGGGCAGCTCCCTCACCCAATCTCCTGCATGTCTCACTCTGTCTTGATGTCCGCCTCTCAGAGAACCCAAACCCCACCCTAGAGAAAGCACAGCACGCAGGCGCACATGGCCCTGTCTGCTTGTGGTTTGCCATCTTTGGGGGAGCAGAGAGAGGAATCAAACATGCACACAGGTAGGTCTGGCGGCGGGGGGATGGGCAGGTCCATGGTGCTGAGCCACGGTGCTGAATGGGGCACCTGGCTTCGTCTGGCAGGGTCTCTGAGTGACATCTGGCTGAGGTTGACAGATGAGCAAGAGGTGTAGAGGTCACAAGGGACTCTGCGGAGAAGAGCCAGAGAGGAAGGAACAAGGCCAGCTGGTGGCGTGGTGTGGAGGACACTGCTGATGGGCAGGGGCGGGACGGAGCTGGACGCCGCTGTGTGTCCTGGCCACGTCCAGCCTGGGCCTTTGCCTGGAGAGGGATGGACGGTCTTTGAACGACCTGAAGCAGGGGAGGGGCATGATCAGATCTGCACGTTTTGACAGATCACTCTGTGGAGAAGGGACCACACGGAAGCAAGAGAGGCCACCAGGAGAACAGTTAGAGGACACCACACAGGAATGCCTGGGTGGCTGAGTCAGTTAAGCAGCCAAATCTTGGTTTGGGCTCAGGTCATGACCTTGAGGTTTGTGAGTTCGAGCCCCAAGTCAGGCTCTGTGCTGTCAGCACAGTCTCCCACCCTCCACCACCCTTCCCCAAGCAGTGTGTAGACACACAAACGATCAGGGGCCAAGCGAGTGCTCTTGTCAATGAATTCTCCCAGCAAAGTTATCACCACAGGCTTGCCGACATGTTGTTCTTCACAAGCTGACACTCTCCATCCCTTTGAAAGACAGATTGTTTTCCTAGATGGGATTGTTCACCAGCTGCTTGTGGTGAGCACAGCCACTTCACCGTGATCTAGCATTTCCATAATCTTCAAAGCCACACGCACTGCGGGTACAGACAGGTCTGCAGGGCACGGCCCTCGCAGCCAGCCGCTGGGAGTCTGTGACAGCAAAGCTCTGTCTGGTTTCCTATCAGCCTCGTGGTCACCCAGATGCCAGCGTTTGGACTCCCAAGCTGCAGACATCACTTCCTATAATAGCCTCACAGTCAAAAGGGACAGGTTCCACCCAGAATTGTGGCGTAACTGGCAAGAATGTCAGCCCTGAGTCAAGGAAACTGACAAGACGGCACTGCCTGGAACACAGGAGACAGGTATGTGCTAAAAGTACGAAAATGAGCAAAAGAATGATAGACACAGCACAAGCTGGCTGGGGGAGGGGACATGATTCGCGAGGGACTTCAAGGGTAACGTTCCATCGCTCAAGCGGGTGGTAGTTACGTGGGCACCGACGATATATGCAACCTATGAATAACAGAATTTTTATAACTGTGAGGTAGTCTGTAATGCGTTTTCAGTGCCACAGGCCCTGCCCTCAAGGGGCTCACAGCTCGGTGGACAAGGCAGAAACGTCAACAAGCAGATGCAGAATGGGCCAGAAGCAATCCTACCACAGGAGGGAGGGAAGGGCCTCGTGGAGGAGCTGACCCTGCAGCTGAACTGAAAGACTGAGGCTACGGAGGCCATAAAGGAGGTGAGGTCACTGTCAGTGGAGGGAAGGAATGGAGGTAACAGCTCAAAGAAGTTCAAAATGTCTGGGGCCCAGGCAGGCGTGGCCCCTGCGGAGAAGGAGGCAGACAGCAGGCTGTGAGGAGCCCGGGTGGCAGACAGGTGGGGCTGGAGCCCAAGGCAGGGCCCTGTGCTGGAGAGAAGAGACGGGGAAGCACAGCTGGCTGGTGGAAATCCATCAGAGCCCGTGATGCCACCTAAGGAAGAATTCTGGAAAAAGAGGAAGCTGGGGGAAAGAAGTGACTGGAAATGACTGAGGGTAACCATGTGGGCTCCAGGACGCGTGGGCTGCGGGATATCGGTGTTGCCACGTGCAGCCCGATGCGTCTGGCACCATTCTTGGTGTGTGGACACTAGTCACCTCTTGTCCTCAGTTTTAGCTCTCCAGTGGAAACACTGAATGGTCCCCAAACTTGGCTGCCCAGCAGAGTCACTGGGGTATCCTTCCAAAATTCCAAAGTCCCAAGCTGATGAAATCACAATGTTGAGGCATGAGACTCAGTGCCCCCAGTGGGATTCCAGTGGGAAACCAGGCCTGGGAACCTCTGCTGTAGGAGAAAGTCCTATTTAACATCCTGGTGTGCTCAGAAGCCAAGTGCGTCATGAACAACGTTCGCCACACCACAGAGAATGTTGCTTTGCAGAATCTTCTCTTTCCCTTCAACTTTTTTGTTTCTTGAAACGTGGCTGTTAGCTGTGAGCCTCTACACGTGGACAAAGTGTGGCTTGAAGTTAAAATATGTCCCCATAATCTGTTCTAAATCTTCTAGCCTGGATAAGGCTCCCACTTTCAGTCAAACAGTGGGAGTCCTGGGCCCCACAACATGCCCTCCCACGAGGAAGGGGCCAGGAGGCAGGCAGCTGCTGTGAGCAGTCTCACTTCCCTAAGGCGCAGGGAGGGGAACGGGGGCCAAACAGCAGGTCAACATTCAGCCCACTCTGGAGTGTAAGGGCCAAAACCCACGCATGCAACATGCAGTGTGGATTCTGGACTAGATCCTGCAACAAAGAAAGGATATTGGTGGAAAATCTGATTTAGATCTGTAGTTTAGTTCGCTGTACCAGTGTCCATTTCTGAGATGTAATAACTGTGCCATGATTATACAAGCTGTTAGCATTAGGGGAAACTGAGGAAAAAGAACCCTGTCATGTCTTTGCAACTCTTCTATAAATCTGTAAGTATTCCAAAATAAAAAAAAAAAACTTATTTAAAAAACAGGTACACATGTGTGCACACACGGTTTATGGACCTGTACCTTGCACTAGGAAAGGTTATGGACTCTGGAGACAGACTGCTGGAGTTTAAAATGTAGCTCTCCCAGTTCTCGGTGAATGCTGTTCACCAGCCTCTCTGCTTGCATTGTCTTGTTCCTTAAAGGGGGCTCTAGTTCACGGAATTGCTGGAGAGATAGATAAGATTATGAACTTCACTGCCCTATACCATGCCTGGCACAGAGTAACCATTCAAAAGCTGTTTTTGTTTTCAATTCAGGAATAAAGGCAAGAATATCATCCTGAAGCAAAGACACCTGGACATGGGCACCTGGAGGCAGAGTTCAAGGCAAATCTAAAGCAAAGCAGCCTCAGGCCTGACTCTAAGCCTTTTTCTGTACTGTTAGTAGACTCCTAGAGGCCAATAGGGATCTGTTCTTTCTCTGTCTCTTTCTGTTTGTGTGTGTCTCTCTCTCTGTCCTTCCCTGTCTCTCTGTCTTTCTCTTTCTCTTCTCTCTCTGTCTGTCTCTCTCCCTCTCTCATGTACACACACACACACACACACACACACACCATCCAGCACAAAGTCACAACGTATACTCTCTTGCTGACCAATACCTTCCTACCTCTCTGATCCACTTTTCTGTGTTCTGTTTTCTTTTCTTTCTATGCCTGGATTTACTTCCTCCAGCTGAAGCAAGTAGTTGAGGAATTTAGCAGCAAGAGATTCACAGACCACGTGAAAGCGTTTGCTCTGAAGTCACTGAACAACCTCTCTCCGCAGTGCTATTAATTCTTATAAACGATTGTCTTTTTCTTTTCATGTAAAGTGCTACTCAAAACTCTGATCGCCATCTGAACCCCCCTCAAGAGTGCTGCTAGCTACAGATGGGTGTCTCTAATGAATTTTTTAACTGCTGCCCTAATAAAATATGGATGAACCAGAAGGAGCCCTCTTTGTAGCTGTTATTTCAAAACAACCAAACAACTTAAGTTCCTGCTCTTAGTCGTGCAGCAAAGAGTTGCAACCTCTCACATGCACCCTAGCAAAAGGTTGCTTTTTTTCATGCTAGTCCATCTGCAAAGTTCACAGTTACCTTTTTAATGCCATATTTTATGCATGGGGCTTATTTTCATGGCTTTCTAAATGCCCCGCTTTGTGTGCCAAATTTGCGATATGTTTATTAAAAAATGATCCCAAATTGTCAGCACTTTGCACATAAGTAGTGCCCTGGAGACTGGAGCGTCTTTCAAGGAAGTCCCTACTTGGCACTAAATTTTTATAATACTCAGAATTTAAGCCCACATCAAAGGTTTGTGCCACTCTAAATGCCTGACCTTAAAAATGATACAATTATAGCATTGCAAATGTACTGCTCAATGGCCCTATTAGAAAACAGGAGGAAATTCGGTATTTTTTTCCCCACACTTCACTATGGAAATTTGGCGCACTGGTCCGAGGGAATAAAAGAGAGATCAGCATTATACAACTCCTGTGGCATAAAGATCTGGACTCCATATGCACTTGAGGATTCCTCTTTTACAAAACTTTTCTAGTCTCACTTCATATTGAGATGCTATATATAGCATCCAGGTTTTAAGAGGCCATGACTACATCCAGAAAGCTCAAATCTCTCTGATTCATTCAAATCCAAATGACATTTGGAGTTGATGATAACGAGGCAGGGGTGGACTGGAGGTAACCTTCATGCTACCCACCAATGAAGGGTTTGTCTAAACAGTAATACTTTAACACTAATTCGGAAGATGACACTGGGGAATACTTAGGATATTTAAGAGAACAAACTTTTTTCAAGTATCCATTTACATTCATGCAGTGCAAATTAATTATAAAGAATTCCTGTCTCTTCTTGCTTTTAGAGTGCCTCGTTACTGTGGAATGATCTCGAACAAAGCAATACATTTTACCACTAAGAATAAGCCCCCGCAGATGCTTTGATGCTCAAGTGTCTGAAGCACGCTTTGGTTACAGCAATATGTTTCCACACTGTGGAAAGCGACTAATCACCCTCACTAAACTCCTTTTGAAAGCTTTTGTTCCCAAAGTGGCATATTTTATGATTTTTAAATTATTAAAATGAGATGCTCCCGTCTCCACCAGTCACTCCTCTCAGATAGATACCACATGTGCACTCAGATCAGGGCCATCTGCCAGAGGAGGCAAAGAGCCCGAGGCGCTGGCCGCTCCCCTGAGGGCTAGGATTCGCGTGTGGTGAGGACACAGCCGCGGGTAGCACAGCCGGGCACACCGCCAGACAGCAAGCAGGGGAAGTCACGCCCGCAATCCGAGGCCGTGCTCCCCGGCAGGTGGGTGTGCGTCGGTGAGGGATGGTTGCCCCACTGGGCACACACTCACCGGTAAGCTGCGACAGTGCCCAGCTCTGTGAGCTCAAGTCACCCACGCGACCTGGTGTCCACCATCAACTATCCACCAGAAGACAAGCTACTGCCGAACATCCCCGAGGTGACGTGAATGATGTTCTCAAGAGCGTTCTGAAGTTAGACTGCCCCTCTTTGGCTCGTCCAAGGTCACCTTCCCCGAGTCTCAGCTTTCTCATCTGGAAACGTTACTCGACCCTTCCTTGCAAGGTGCAGGCCCTCGAGAGCCTGCGCTCTGAGCCACGTGTCCACACCACCTTCTCTCAGCATAGCCGCAATCTCACACCTGCTGGCATCGACCAGGACAGTGGAGCAAACATCTTCACGTCACGAAGCTGCCTGCCTGCCACACAGGACAGTGAGGCACCCTTCCTCACTGGTTCTCGCCACCCTTCCCAGGCGAAGCAGGGCAGAAACAACAAGTTCTTCCCCTCTGCCCTCCGTAAACACGGCTCCATCCCGATCAGCCCTCTCTGGTAGTGCTCTTTCTTCAGATAAGACCGGTACTGTGGTTCAGATGTCCGTTTTCCTATTTACAATCTCACTCCAGCCCTGCCTGGAGATCACAGCAAAGTCACCCGGGAGCGTAGGACATTTACAGACAAGCCCTGAGTTACGTCTGTAAATGACTAATTTCATCCGTTATGCATGAGGTTTACCGGTTTAATATTCAGAGAGAGGGTCTGATAGCACAAGGAAGGGCTGGATCTTGCCTCTGTCAGTTCCCATCTGAGTGATGCTGAGCAAGTCACTTAGCACGTGGAGCCTCAGTGCACTCGGGTGTAAAACGGGCATAACCTGCACACCTTGAAGGACCGTTCTGAGGACACAATAAAATCACCAACGTGAATTGGCAAAAGCCATCATAGCTTGTGGCAAGTGGCAACACATGCTCAATAAATTTTAGTCTCTTTCCCCAAGTTCTTCCCAGCATCTAGAGTCACTGCTGAATGCTTATAACATCTCAGAATTTTCGTGGACAGTCTTTAAAAGAACTGTTCATTTTCTCCCTTGTCTTCCTTCGTGTACATGAGGTTTTGGGGGGTGGAGGTGGGGAGTGGAATCTGTTATTCAACAGTCTGCTTCAGAGTTAGTTTTGTTTGGGGTATTTTTTTGTCTCACCTTCTTAAGAGGGTAGAAAGAGAAAATAAGTGGGTGAGCGTTAAGACATAAAAGTCCACGGAAAAAAGGTCCAAACTATCAGAAAAATATCAGACAACCTTTAAGCAATCTCTGACAAATAAAAGAAACTTAGTAAAATTTTAGTAGATCTATATTTTCCCCTAGAGCTACAGAAATCCTCTGCATGTACATTCCTTGACCAAGAACTGCTTTAAAAACCTCCTCATTTTCCTTAGGGGAGCAGTTAAGGCAAAGAGTGACATTTCACACACTCTAAACACTCAAAATCAGGGTTTTCCCTTCTCTCTCCTCATTTACCTTTTCAGTCTTTAGGCTATTTTTCTCACCCTGAAGCAACATCCAAAGGCCTATTTCTTTTTTTTAAAAAAAGGTTTTTAACAGCTAACACAAACTAGATACGTCTGTTTTTCTCTAGAATGGGCTTTAAAACTTGAGTTAGCTCCCGCTAAGGGAATAGAGCTTCCTTTGCACACAGCCTATTTTGAAATAAATGAGGCAATTCTGGGTAATAAATTGGCTTTAATTCACTGATACCGAAGGAAGGTGAAAACGAGATTGGGAAATTGCTGTGGTCGTCTTGGACGAACCCGGGAGGATAGGGGACATGTCAACAAACTGGAGACACACAAACACCCTCCCGTGTTCCAAAAGGGGAAACAGGTCATTCCTGCAGACTGAAGTCCAGTGATGGCAAACCAATGAGCATGACACAGACACCTGGTAAGTTTCCGAAGATTCATAATAAGGTATTTTGTGAGTGCTTACAAACGAAAAGGGCCTACATGGGCTTACTGAAAATAAATCACGCCAAACTGACTGTATTTTATCTCAACGGGAAATAAGAAAGGGGAAAAGACCATAGCATTTAGTGAGAACTCTACTATACGTCAGGAATCATAAGTCAGAAGAAAAGCGTAGACATAAATGTCTGGACTTGACCCGAAGGATCTGAGCTGCGCTGTGTACAAGTAGAGGCTGAAGGCAGGACAAGCAGGTGGATTCATAGCTAGTGAAGGACAGTTCCAGGACAAAGGGTCCTGGACTTTGAATGGATGACTGACCACAGGGAGATGCCCAGATCTCTGATGCAGGGCTCTTTCCTGTCCCCTTGGCACTATCCTCTTCAGTATAATGGATGATAGTAGCATCTAGACCTAAAAATGTCCCTAAAAGGGTGACTCACATACAACTGTTACCAATGATGACAAAGGAGAAGTAATTCAACTAAACAATCAGAGAAAAGGGGAGAAGAGAACTATGGCACACCTGCAGAACACCCACAGTTACCAGGACCAGGAATTCCAGCTCAGGGGGGAAGGACGTCACAAGGGGGGTAAGCGACCAACGAAGAGTCCTTAAGGATGGAAAACAAGACAAAGAGTAAATCCTCAACCAGCAAGCCTCTGACGGATGCAGCCAATGGCGTGCATGGACCTCTCTGCAGTTCTCCTTCATGGCAGAGCCATTAAGGATGCAGTCATCTGGGGGGACATCCTGGCTGAGGAAACTCTGAGAGCAAATGTGTGTGTGAAGGGAATATCTATAAAGAGCATATATGTCTGATTATAAAGTGAACTCTTTTTCTGAGGTCAAAAAATCAACCTACCACTGTTTTCACATAAAATCCTCTTCTCACCTAGTTCCCTGACTCTGAGAATGAGCATTAACAACCAGAGACGCACTAGAGCAAGGCCACACTAGAAGTGTGTTAGGTCAGGGCAGGGGTAAGGGGCAGGGAGAGGAACCTCAGAGCCCAGCGATCATCCAAGGGAAAACAGGCACGTCATTTTTGCAACATACACCACTTTAGGGTCAGGAGTAGCCCAACAGCAAGATGCACACATGATTCCATATAAATCTCCACAAACTGTGTGCAGAGCATCACGGTTCTCAGCTTTTCGTTATCAAGAACATCTCTTAGAGAGATTCTTTTCACATGCTTACAATTGGAACTCTCTGATCAGCTTTGTTTTAAATCTGCTCATCCAGAGATTATGTCTGTGGGCATATTTTCAATTATACAATAATCTTGGGGGAGAGCCAGACAGAATTATAATGATGGGTAAGTCTGGATGGAGGTCGGGGCAGGGTAGAAACAAAGGGGCATCGGGGACACCACACAAATCCTCACCCTCTAGAAGTTGAGTTTCAAGGTTATTTGTGGAATGTTTGAGGCCATCAGGCTTTATAATTACATTGACTACAAATTCATTTAACTATGTTCTTTTTTTTTTATTTTTTTTAACGTTTTATTTATTTTTGAGACAGAGAGAGACAGAGCACGAACGGGGCAGGGGCAGAGAGAGAGGGAGACACAGAATCAGAAGCAGGCTCCAGGCTCTGAGCCATCAGCCCAGAGCCCGACGCGGGGCTCAAACTCACGGACCGTGAGATCATGACCTGAGCTGAAGTCGGACGCTTAACCAACTGAACCACCCAGGCGCCCCCTAACTATGTTCTTAAGCAGAACTAAATACACATGGCCACAGAAGTTCAAAGTTCTTTTTCTTGGGGCTCCTGGGTGACTCAGTTGGTCAAGCATCTGCCTCTTGATATCCGCTCAGGTCATGATCTCACAGACATGAGATCAGACTCTGTGCTGAGAGTGGAGCCTTGGGATTCTCTCTCTCTCTTCCTCTCTCTCTCTCTCTCTCTCTCTCTCTCTCTCTGTGCCTGTTTCTCTCTCTCTCTCAAAATAAATAAATAAACATTTTTTTTTAAAAAAAGCTCTTTTTCTTATAACCACCTTTAGAGCTTAGCATAGTGCTGGATACTCTATGTACCCAACAAATGCTCCAATATGCCACAAAGAGCTGTCTGATGGCATCCCAGACCACCGATCTGATTCTGCATACCAGGGTCAGACCCAGCCTGATGCTGAAACATAAAGAAAGGCAGTTATGGGGTGCCTGGGTGGCTCAGTCAGTTAAGCATCCAACTCTTGATTTTGGCTCAGGTCATGATTTCACAGTTCATGGGATCAAGCCCCACAGTGGGCTCCACACTGACAGCACAGAGCCTTCTTGGGATTCTCTCTCTCTTTCTCTCTCTCTCTCTACCCCTCCACCCTCATGCGTGTACATGCATGCACTCTCTCTCTCAAAATAAATAAATGAGCCTTATAAAAAAAGAAAATTGTTTCTTTACACTGCATTTTTTCTACATGTTTAAATGAGATAGGACATGAGAAAACACATTGTAAACCAGAAAGTGCTACAGAAATGAAGAGTCTTACTAATGCTATTTCTAAGATTGATAGCCCAGTCTTAGCCCAATAGTTTATGGATCCAATATAGTTATTGTAACAGCCTAGTTACTGCCCACGATATTCAGTCCACACTACCACCTACCCCCAAATTATAAGGCTTTATGATACACATAACAAATGTGATCTAGAAGACAACTCAGAATGCAAGGATTTGAAAATAAACATCAAAACTAGCTTGATGCATTTGACATAACTGGTGTCCATGAACTCATCCAACATTCACTGAGTATCTACAAGGTGCCAGGCACATTCTAAGGATTTAACATATTTTTATGTCATTTAATCCTCACCAAAACCTAATAAGGTAAGGATTATCATCACTGTTTCCAGAATAAGATTGCTGAGGCTTACAGCAGAGAAGTAATTTGTCCAAAGTCAGACAGTTGGCCAGTGCTGGAGCCAAGACCAGAGCCCAGGAAGTCTGGCCTCCCTCTCAGCCTCAACCCTTCCCTATAGGCAACAAACACTGACTTTCTGTATGAGAGTCTTGGATAAGTACAGGTCTCTAAGAGCTTGGGATTTAACTCCTAAGGAGTCTACAGGACCTAACTCTCAGATGTAATCCTCCAAAGGATAACTGTTCAATGGTATTTAGTGATTATCTATAAAATATTCCAGAAAAAGTAGATTACTAAAAACTCTAAGACGAAACCTGCACAGCAATAATGTCCAAACTTAACGACCTTGCATGATTTACAACGCTCTTTACACAAAAGCTTTCCAAGCTGAAAATGTGCTGAAGCCGGTTTGGTTTCAAACAGAGGCTGCTTATTAAAGATTCTCTACAGCGGATGGCATCAAATTTAATCTGACAGCCACACAAAATGTATCCTTCACATGCAAAGGAAGGAAACCTCTGGAAAAAGTGACCAGGTCAAGTTGGAGTTAAAGTAATATCTATTCTTCTCAAACTATTCAAACAAATAGAAAAGGAAGGAAAACTTCCAAATTTATTCTATGAGGCCAGCATTATTCTGATACCAAAACCAGAAAAGACACTACAAAAAAAGAAGACTACAGGCCAATATCTCTGATGAACCACAGATGCAAAAATCCTCAACAAAATATTAGCAAACCAAATCCAACAATACATTAAAAATATCATTCACCACAATCAGGTGGGATTTATTCCTGGAATGCAAGTATTGCTCAATATTTGCAAATCAATAAATGTGACACATCATGTCAATTGAAAAGACGGTAAAAACCATATGATCCTTTCAATAGATGCAGAGAATACAGCCAACAAAGTACAACATCCATTCATGATAAAAACCCTCAACAAAGTAGGTTTAGAAGGAATATACCTGAACATAATTAAGGCCTTATATGAACAACCCACAGCTAACACCATACTTACTGGTGAAAAACTGAGGCTTTTCCAAGATCAGGAACAAGACAAGGATGTCCTGTCTCACCACTTTTGTTCAACATAGTACTGGAAGTCCTAGTCACAGTAATCAGACAAGAAAAAGAAATAAAAGGCATCCAAATTGGTAAGGAAGAACTAAAACTTTCACTGTTTGCAGAGCACATGATACAATGTATAGAAAACCCTAAAGACTATGCGAAGAAGAAGAAGAAGAAGAAGAAGAAGAACTAGAACTCATAAATGAATTCAGTAAGGTCATAGGATTCAAAATCAATGTACAGAAATCTCTTGCATTTCTACACACCAATAATGAAGCAACAGAAAGAGAAATTAAAAAAAACAATCCCATTTACAATTGCACCAAAAATAATAATAAAATACCTAGGAATAAACTTAACCAAAGATGTGAAAGATCTATACTCTAAAAACTGTAAAACACTGATGAAAGAAGTTGAAGATGACACAAAGTAATAGAAAGACATTCTATGTTCATGGATTGGAAAAACAAAAATTATTGAAATGTCTATACTCACCAAAGAAATCCATAGATTTAATGCAATCCCTATCAAAATACCAACAGCATTTTTCACAGAGCTAGAAAAAATAATTCAAAATTTGTATGGAACCACAAAAGATCCCAAATAGCCAAAGAAATCTTGAAAAAGAACAAAACTGGAGGTATCCCAATTCTGGACTTGAAGTTATATTACAAAGCTATAGTAATCAAAACAGCATGGTACTAGCACAAAAACAGACACACAGATCAACAGAACAGAATAAAAAACCAAGAAATAAGCCTATGATTATATGGCCATTTAGTCTTCGACAAAGGAGATAAGACTACCCAATGAGAAAAAGACAGTCTTGTCAACAAATGGTGTTGAGAAAAATGGACTACTACATGCAAAAGAATGATAGTGGACCACTTTCTTACACCATACACAAAAATAAACTTAAAATGGATTAAGGGTCCAAATGGGAGACCTGAAACCATAAAAATCCTAGAAGAGAGCACAGGCAGTAATTTCCCTGACATGAGTCATAGCAACATTTTTCTAGATATTTTCTAGATATGTCTCCTGAGACAAGGGAAACAAAAGCAGAAATAGACAAGTGGGACCACATCAAAATAAAAAGCTTCTGCACAGCAAAGGAAACAACCAACAAAACTAAAAGGCAACCTATGGAATTGGAGAAGATATTTGCAAACGACATATCCGATAAAGGGTTAGTATCCTACATACATAAAGAACTAACACAACTCCACACCAAAAAAAAAAAAAATCCAACTAAAAATGAGCAGGGGGTGCCAGGGTGACTCAGTCGGTTAAGCGTCATCTCTTGGTTTCAGCCCAGGTCACGACTTCACAGTCTGTGAGTATGAGCCCCACGTCAGGCTCTGCACTGAACATGGAACCTACTTGGGGTTTCTCTTTCCCTCTCTCTCTGCCTCTCCCCATCTTGCTCTCTCTCTCTATTTCAAAAAAATAAACAGTTTTTAAATGAGCAGAAAAGTGAAATAAGTCAGTCAGAGAAAGACAAATATCATATGATTTCACTCATATGTGTAATTTAAGAAACAAAACAGATGAACGTAGGGGAAGGGAAGGAACAAGAAAATAAGAGAAAAACACAGAGGGAAGCAAACCATAAGAAACTCTTAAATACATAGAACAAACTGAGCATTGCTGGAGGGGAGGTAGGTAGGGGGGATGGGCTAAATGGGTGATGGGCATTAAGGAGGGCACTTGTTGGGATGAATACTGAGTGTTATATAGACGTGATGAGTCACTAAATACTGCTCCTGAAACCAATACTACACTATATGTTAACTAACTTGAATTTAAATTAAATACGTAAATAAATAAATAAGTATGTAAAAAAAAAAAAATGGGAAGACATGGACAGACATTTCTCCAAAGACACACAGATGGTCAACAGACACAACAAAAGATGTTCAACATCACTCATCATCAGGGAAATGCAAACCAAAACTAAAATGAGATTCACCTCACTCCTGTCAGAATGGCTAAAATCAAAAACACAAGAAACAACAAGTATTCACAAGGAGAAAAAAGAGCCCTTGTGCACTTGGTGGGAATGCAAACTGGCACAGCCACTGTGGAAAACAGAATGGAGTTGCCTCAAAAAGTTAAAAATAGAAGTACCCTAGGGGCACCTGGGTGGCCCAGTTAGTTAAGCAACCAACTTTTGATTTCAGCTCAGGTCATGATCTCACAGTTCATGAGATTAAGCCCCACATTGGGTTCTGTGCTGACATGCTGGAGCCTACTGGGATTTTCTCTCTCCCTCTCTCTGCCCCTCTCCCACTCACTCCCTCCCCCCCAAAAATAAATAAATAAACATTCGTACAAAATAGAACTACCCCACAATTCAGTAATCACACTACTGGGTATTTACCCCCAAAATACAAAAACACTAATTCAAAGGGATACATGCACCCCTATGTTCATCACAGCATTATTTACAATAGCCAAATTACAGAAGCAGCTCAAGTGTCCGTTGATAGATGGCTGGATAAAGAAGATAATGGAATGTTATTCAGCCATAAAAGAGAATGAAATCTTGGCATTTGCTACATGGATGGAGCTAGAGAGTATAAAGCTAAGTGAAATAAGTGAAACAGAGAAAGACAAATACCATATGATTTCACTCAAATGTGGAATTTAAGAAATAAAATGAGTGAGCAAAGAGAAAAAGAGAGAGAGACAGGCAAACCAAGAAATAGACCCTTAACTATGGAGAACAAACTGATAATTACCAGAGGGAAGGCAGGTGGGGGAATGGGTGAAATAGGTGATGGGGACTAAAGAGTACTTTTATCATAATGAGCACTAAGTGAAGTATTGAATTGTTGAATCACTATATTGTACACCTGAAACCAAACAATACTGTATGTTAACTGTACTGGAATAAAAACCTAATTTAAAAAAAAAAAAAGATCAACAGAAAGGAAATAACAAGGAATAAGGACAAATGGGTCACAAAGAAATGAGAAAAAGTCAAAAATACTAAAGGCCAGAATGAGTTACACCTTCTGTAGATATGCTAAGGACAGTGAAGAGGTTCAGAACAAATCTCCCCAAAATATGCTACTTTAGCACATGGATTATTTTGAGCTGAAGACAATCAAGACCCAACTGAATCAAGAAAAACTTTTACCTCTTCCTTAACTGCCTAAAAGAATTTAGGTAGAAGGTCTGATCCAAGAAGAGAACTATCACCAGAGGCAACCACCAGGAATCAGGGCTAGGTAAGGTAAGCAGGTGTGGTAAGCAGGTGGGAAAGTGAGCAGGGCCTAGCGATCAAATACCTCTCTGGGTCCCATTGTCTCTGCATGGCAACCTGTAAACTGCCTCCCTCCACTTTGTGGTCCCAGACCCCCACCCCCTTCTCCTTAGCTCAGAATGGCATATAAGCCTAACTGCCTGGTTGCCTATGGGTCTCATATTCTGCTGGGGCCCCCATATGTACACAATTAAATTTGCTTTTTTCCTATTAATCTGCCCTATGTTAATTTGATTATTAGAACAGCCAAAGAACCAAGAAGCGCAGAGTAAAAAATCCATGCCACAGAACAGCAAAATATGTGTGTTTCAAACAAACAAAACCTGGGCAAGAAAGTTAAGCAGGTGGAGACAGGCCCCCAAGTTAGGGCACAACGGTAATAGATAAAAGAGAAGACAGGGCAGAATTACATAGCTCAGATGTTCAGCCTTAACCTCTATTAAAGAAAATGATCTTCAGATTGAAAAAGATAGTGGTAGCATAATTTAGGAGGAATTGAAGCCCAAGAGAGGCAAAAAGATGGAAAGAGAACACCTAGCCACTTCAAATGAGTTCATGTCCCCAAATGAGGGCGGATAAATTATGATCCAGTACTAAAGGAACTCACGGACATGATCCCAGAAATATATTCAGTGGGTTTTAAGAAATCATGGCCCTACTAAGTACCAAAGATTGGCAAGTGATCTGGCTTCACGAAGGGAAAAAGTAGAATCTAAGAGCTAGTGATTAGTCAGCCAGACACGTATCCTGCATACAATTCCAAATGAATGTTCAAACAAACATGTTATGACCAAAACAAATCAGGCAACCTCTGGAGCAAGGAATGGAATAAAGGCAAGTTAACTGCACTTCTGTGAAGCCCACTAAAATGGACAAAGCATGAGAAGTTGGGGAAAAAACTTTATTGACAATGCATGATCACATGCCACATTCATTTAATATGCCCTTATAAAATGCCCATTTATCACTTGTGCCAGGCACTGCTATCAACATTGTACAAATATTAATTCATTTCATTCTCATACCAGCCCTATGAGTAGCCTTTTTCTACAGATGAGGAAAAGCGGGCAACCAAGAGGTTAAGTAACTTGCCCAAGTTCACATGGCTGGCGACTGACAGAGCAGAAATTAAAACCAACACAGTGCTCCAGGGCCATGGTTTTTACACTAAGTTGCATCTCCATCCTATGAGGGATATCTGCCAAATACTGTAAAATTTGGCTGAAATTAATAGCAGACACCAAGATTAATACATTCCTCTCCAGTTCTTGAGAAGCGAAGTATTTTTCCAAGATACTCCACTCAGAAAAAAAGAAGAGTGCAAGAATGAGTTTGGAAGAAAGCAGCTGCTGTCCAACTGTTAATTTGAGAAACATTAACATTTTTAGAAAACAATAATCTAAGAAGATTTCCCACTGGCTAGCTGATGCCTGCCCAAGTGTTCTGTTCAGTTTATTCATAAAACGAAGCCATTTCAGAAGCAACAAGAAGTACCATTCCAATTGAAAACTGAGTCAATAACTTGGAATATCAGTTTGAGAAAATGACAAAATGCAAGGGAAAGAAAAAAATTATTAAAGAGAAAATAATATACATACAGGACAACAAGCATGTGGATGACAGGTATCCCTCAAGAAGACAAAACAAATAGGGTACCAAAGATACAATCAAAGAAAACATCTATGAAGTAAACAAAACCTAACAAAACAAAACAAAACAAAACAAAAAAACCTAACTAACTGCACAAAAAAGGTATACACAGCACTCAGGGAAAACAGTTGAAATATTATGACCAACACCAAGATATCTTGGTAAAATCACTGAATTCCAAAGAAAAAGAATAAATCCTATGTGAATCTCCGAAAACTCAAGTCACATACACAAAGGGCAAAATTCAAGCTGGCTTCCAAAACAACACTCAAGGCTGAGTGACACTGCTGATACAGTTTGGGGATGGGGTGGAGGCACTCAAGACTTTTATAGCCAGCCAAGTTGTCAAACACTATAAAGACAATAAAAAGTCATTGTTCAATATGCATGGATTCGGATACAACCAGGGCCTTCTTGATAAAAACCTCCAGTTGGTGAAATCCAGACAATCAAGCAATAAATCAAGGTACAGGACACAGGAAGGGTAAGACCCTTCTATGAAAGACTACGGGGATGGTGGGGGGGGGGCAGTGGGCCCCAGAGCCTTTTAAATAAAGCACTAGGCTAGACAACTATGAGAAGTATTAATATAGAATATAAATGTTAAAATGGTGACAGTATAAAGTAATAATAGATCTAATGAAAAATAAACCATTTCTGATATTTGCAAAGCACTTCTGGAATTATCAAAGCCTTTCCCATGTAACCCCTTATTTAATCAACCAGACGATCTTAGAGATAAGAAACTTTCGAGCTCAGAGAAGCAAGCTGCAAACACACCCCTGCAGACTTTCCAACACAAGTCTGTCCATGTTCACTACCTGATAGGAATATTTCAATTTCATTTTGCTTACAAACCCTACTTAGTACACTGATATAAAGACATCTGAGGACAGAGACATCACTCCTGAATCTGTACCCAGTTGTTCCTCCTAACCATTCCCAGGCATCTCCCTCACTGTGATTCTCCTTTCTATGTCATCATTATTAGTCTCCTTTGAGCCCCAGTTTCCCTTTCTCATCTCATTTGAGGAACTGATCCCTGCATTCAGAACAAAGACTGCTTTTATATACTCGATGAACAGGAAGCTTCCCCAACAGAGAAACAGACTCACGCATACCTAGGGCCAAGGGGGCAACATACAAAGAACATGGAAAGAACTGGAAGAATGAGGGAATGCTTTCCTAAGTGAAGGAAACATGAGTACTGTCTTCAAATCCTTAAGAGACTGCCATGTGACACAGAGTAAAGCACATGTTGTCTGTTATAAAGGTCAGCACTCCGATCAGTGGCCTGACTCTCAAGAACCACGGAGAGCCATGTGTCCCCAAAATCACCCAGTCTAACACCACTTCAAGTGCCTGTTATGGCAGACCATCACCTGTAACAATATTTTCTTTATACTTTTGCATAAGCTGACTCATTTCTTTTGCTTAAATAAATCTATTTTGAAGAACAATTTTTTGGTACTACTACCATAACTGGGATATGACGATCACTTGCCATAATTAGAAGATAACTGTACAAATAAAGACCATGAAAAACAGCATTTTTTGTTGTTGGCCAAAGATTCTAGGGACAGAAGCCCGCTTGGCTCCATCTTTATTACAAGGGAAATTAGTTTTAGAGAAAGTTAAAGACACACTAGCAGCAAACAGACTTTCTCCTTGGCAAAAGGAAAACGTTAGACTGTGAGTTAGTGCTATTCCTTGTCAAGTCCTGTGACTCTGAAAATCGTCTCTTGTACCACTGGGTGACACATCCCTCACCTGTACAGGAATGAGTGCATGCAGTAAAAAGTGTTCCTAAATGACTTATAAAGTTATTCTGACTTATATTCACATAAAGCAAACTAGGAGTCCAATATGGAAGCATGTGTTATAATAAGTAAAGCGAGCAACGATGGAAAAAGCACCTTTACAAATGCTAATAATAGTTAATATTTGTTGAATGTTCTATGGTGTACAAAGCACTTTCTCTTACATTATTACACATAATCTGTTTAAAGTAGCGACTATTCTGTCCCCAGAAGAGTTCAACAAAGCATCCCTCAGGACAGATGACAGCTAAGGCACATGCCAACACCAACAGACTCAGACTCTGGGCTGCCCTACCAACCTTGCAATTTGAATTGCTAATTTTTAAAAGAAACGGAATTTTAAATTAAAACTTGAACCTATGGTCAGTTAGAAATCTGAATTGGATTCACCGAAGTAGAAAGCAATTTGATCTTAATTCAACAAGGGTGAAGCACCTCCAAAAGAAGTTTGAATGGCAATTATTCTGTGTGTGTTACTACCACAACAGATCATACAAGCAGAATAACGTTCCTGTAGCTTATCAGGGAGAGGAGGGCTGAGGAAAGGTCACTGAAGGTAAGGAAGCATCAAACTTCTGATTCTGCCATTTCAAGACAGGTAAACTCCAAAAGGGTCAGCCAGACTGCAAAGCTCAAGTGTGCAAATTAAAATTCTCTCCCTACATCCCTTGGCAACCTTTGGGCTGCCCCAGATTTATCCAAATCAGAGAGAATGACACCTCCGTGGTCCTCTTGGGTACCTTAAAGTTAATGGAAATAATCTTGCCAATTGCTTTCCTCCTTCTTTTAGGAGGCACTAAACCCCACTTGTTCTGTAAGGACATCCTTCAGGATATGGGCTCCTGTCTTCACTCAACCAGGCTACGCAAGGTGACCATGCAGGGGAGCCAACTGGTTTACCTACTTCGAGGTACTGCATTTTAGCTACATTGTTTGAAAGATTTGCATAGGAATACATAAACATTTAAACACAAATTCTAGGAAGCCCAGAGGGCTTGGGCACAGCTGTTCTGAATTTTAAAGGGAAGAACTGTTCCATTTCTGAAATTCTCAATAACCTCAGCACCCTCCTTTGCTAAAGCTAATCCTGAACTCCCCCTCTCTAAATTCTCAAGTTCCCAGTCATCCTTGGAGCCCATGATGGCTGGGCAAGGATGAAAGCCTTCTCTTTTCCCTAAGAGCATTTCCCTTTACCCCTCAAGCTGTCAATGTCACAGATGTTTCACTGAGTGAAATGGTTGGGAGATCCTATGCCCTCTAAAGAGCAGGTGGGGAGGGGATGGGCAGAGGATGGCCAGGTCCTGTCTGGCTGGGTCCATCCTGGCCTCTCTGCTTCTCTCAGCTTCTTTTATGTCATAACACCATTTGCTTAAAAATAACATTTCTATGTGGGGCGCTTGCGTGGCTCAGTTGATTAAACTTCTGCCCAAGTCATGATCTCACGGTTCTTGGGTTCGAGCCTCACATTGGGCTCTGTGCTAACAGCTCAGAGCCTGAAGCGTGTTTCAGATTCTGTGTCTCCCTCTCTCTCTGCTCCTGCCCTCTTCATGCTCTCTCTCTCTCTCTCTCTCAAAAATGAATAAACATTAAAAAAAAATTTTTTAAATAACATTTCTATGTAATATTTTAAAAATGAGATTAGATTTTTGCTGAAGGCTTCTTAGATGACACTGATTGTCATATTTTATTTATGCACCAATGCAATGTTCCCATAGCCTTTTAATTAAATTAGCTCTAGAATTCACCATCTTTCTTTCAGAATTCCATCTGTCTCTCCTTATTAGCCCGGTCTTTAAACCTCCCTGGAGAGATTAATTCAGTACACTTTTCTTCCCTCTTTGAGCCAAAAGCTACATGAGTCAAGATGGCAGACATTCTAAAAGATACAAGAACAATTCATCAGGTATTCTGCTTTAATATGATGTGAAAAGCTTAGGAGTTGTAGTGAACAGTAAACTCAACCTGATTGGCCAATGTGATGTGATGTGGGCATCAAAATTAAGCATTGTCTTGGCTTGCACTGAAAAGGACCTAATGTTCAAGTTAAGGAGGCAAGAGACCTACTGTTCTTTGTTCTACTAAGAACACATATGGCCTATTCTTTTCCTTTCTGGGCACCACCTTTTAAGTGAAAACAGCAAAGGGGCACCTTAGTGGCTCAGTCGGTTAAGGGGCCAACTCTTGATTTTGGCTCAGGTCATGATCTCATAGTTCATGAGTTCAAGCCCTGCTCTCCGTGTTGACAGCATGGAGCCTGCTTGGCATTCTTTCTCTCTCTCCCTCTCTCTCTCTTCCCCTACCACCACCACCTGCCCACACTTGAGTTCTCCCTCTCTCTCTCTCTCTCTCTCTCTCTCTCTCTCTCTCAAAATAAATAAACATTAAAACAAATTATAAAGAGAAAACAGCCAGGAAGGCCACTAGTCTGGATGGCCTTAAGTAGAAGTGAGAACATTTCCACACCCACAGAGAGTGATAATCCAGTGGAGACAGAGAGCTCTGTAATGTGACTTGGAATGGTGATGGGCGGGGGAGAGATGTGAAGGGAAAGAGGGAGTTTTAGAACTAGTTCAGTAATCTCCCAGAGAGCAAGAAAAGCAGAAAAACTATTGTATCAGTGTCCTATTGCTGCTGTAACAAGTTACTGCAAATTTACTTGCTTCAAGTAATGCAATTTATAAATGGAAGACTTATAAATGTGTTATCTTACAGTTCTGAAGGTTAGAAGTCCAACATAAGAGTCACTGAGCTAAAATCTAGGTGTCAGCATTGTTACTTTCCTTATGGAGGCTCTAGGGAAGAATCTGTTTTCTTGACTTTTCCAGCTTCTAGAAGCTGCCTGAATTTCTTGGTTTATGGCCTCTTCCTCCATCTTCAAAACCAGCAGCTTAGTATCTTCAGATCTCCTTCCTGTCTCTTTCACTTATATTGTGATTACATTGGGCTCACTTGGAAAGTGTGAAATAGTATCCTGATCTCGAGATCCTTAACTTCCTCGCATCTGCAAAGTCTCTTTTGCCATGTAAGGTAACATATTCACAGGTTCCAGGGATTAGTATACAGAGATCTTTGGGGGGCCATTATTCTGCCTGCCTCCCTAGCACCGGGGGAGGGGAAGAAGTAACAAAGCATTTGAACTTAGATCACAAGCACGATGAAGAACTTCAAGGACTGAACGGTAAGTGTATGCAGATCTTTAAAATAATAAGCAGGGGCGCCTGGATAGCTCAGTCAGTTGAGTGCCTGACTCTTGATTTCAGCTCAGGTCATGATCTCATGGTTGTGGGATTGAGCCCCACTTCAGGCTGTGCACTGAGCATGGAGCCTGCTTGGGATTCTCTAAATAAATAAATAAATAAATAAATAAATAAATAATTTTTAAAAATAATAATAATAAGCAAAGAGGGAGATGTGGGTTCAAATTCCAGTCTTCCATTTATAAATTGCGTAACTTTTGCAAGTTACTTAATGTCTCTGGGCCTCTATTTTCTCATCTGAAAAATGGGGATAAGAATAGTACCCCCTCCATTTTAGGCTGTTGTGATGGTTAAGTGAGAGCATTAGCACTTGGCCTAACACATATAGTAGAGGCACAAAAAAGAGACCTCAGACCTAAAAATTAGGAAACCAAGGCTCACAAAATTCAGTAGCTTAGCCATGCTGCCCAATGTAGTATCTATGATGCTTCCACTAGCTAATGCTTAAGGTTAAGATCGGTGTTTGGGCCCAATTTAAAGAGACATCTATTAATGCAACAAAAAAATAAGATTGTGCGCCCAGGTTACAGTGCTAAGTGCCAGTGACTTAAAAAAGCATTGGCCCCCAAGGAACTGAAGATCTGTTCAAGGATACGAACAAGTAGACAAAATATAAGTAAAAAATAAAAGCATCAATTGTCAAAGGTGCTAAATGGGTGGTAGAGACCATGTGTGCAAGAGGCCAAGGGCAAGCGATCCACGTCATTAATCTGGACACATACAAAAAGCCTTGCTGGAGGGGACGGGGTTTGGAGGAAAGAGAAGCCCTCGGACAGGAGAGTGGGAAGGCGGGGAGGCTCATCACCAAGTTGCAGGGGCAGCACAGCTGAAGTCAGAATCCACAAGAAGTACAGGGGCTGACAGATTACAGATGTCCGCATCAAGTGCTGTGGGACTCACGACAGAGGCTGAGCCAGCCTGCTTGCTGCATTACACAGACATTCCATCCCAGGGCTCTCTCTCCCTTCACTTCCGTCAGTGTTTGCTTCCCATATTTCGGAGCTCTGATATCTGGTACATATATAACTGTCCATTCTTCTTGGTGAATGGAGCCTTTTATCAATACACAACATCCTTCTCTGTTTCCTATAACAGTTTTTTACTTACAGTCCATTTTGCCTAACATCAGTACAGATACCTCAGCTCTCTTTTGATTACTCTCTTTTGATTTGCATGGAGCGTCTTTTTCCATCTTTCTACTTTCAACCTGTATGTGTCCTTAGAGCTAAAGTAAGTCTCTGTAGACAGCATGCACTTGGATCACGGTTTTTTTTATCCATTCTGCCAATCTATGCCTTGCGGTGAGTTTAATCTGTTCACATTGAAAGCGATTACTGATAATGAAAGACTCACTTCTGCCATGTTGCCATTTGTTTTCTGCATGTTTTCTGCAGCTTTTTTGTCCCTCATTTCCTCCTTTGTTGCCTTCCTTTGTGTCTAGTTGATTTTTTATAGTGGCACATTTTGATTTCTTTCTCGTTTCCTTTTGTGTGTATTCTGTAGACGCTTTCTTTGTGGCCACCGTGAGGATTACATATAATATCCGAAAGTTATAATAATCTAATTTGAGTCAATACCAACTAAATGTCAATAGCATACAAAAACTCTACTTCTGCCCAGCTCCACCCACTCTTTTTGTTACTGGTGTCACAAATGACATCGTTATACTATTAGCATAGATTTATAATTATTTTTTATTCACTTGCTGTTTAAACTCTGTAGAACCTACCATTCTGAATGTGACTTTTTCTTAATTGGGCATTCACTTAGTTACTGTAGACCTTTGACTATTTTCCAGGGCTCCTGTGAAGTTATTTCAGCCAGTCTCTAATTGATCGTTTGTGTTTGTCTTTTTAAACATCTCCATGGGAGAACAAGGGCCTGGAGCTTCCTATTCTGCCATCCTGTGGACATCATTCCACTCAGGCATTTTAGGGCCTATAAAGGAGGAGGGGACCTAGTGGTGCTCCCCCATCCCCCATTTCTCTGCTCTGAAAATGCCTACCTGGAACCCCCTAATCACAGGCATAAATTCAGACTGGAGCACTGTGAGGGCAGAATTTATGTTGCCACTAATTTTTCCTGTTTTCCCGTTAATTTGTAAAATCCCATAGTCCTCTAAAGGATTTGTAATTTTATATTGTTTTGGTTTCACTTATTATTTTGTTCTAATTTGGCATTGAGGAAGCTTGTACAAGCATACCACCACAATAAAGCAAGTATCACAATAAAGGGAGGCCAGTCAATTTTTGGATTTCCCAGTGCTTACAAAAGTTATATTCACACAGTACTGTAGTCTCTTAAGTGTGCCTTATGCTTAAAACAGCATGTACATACCTTAATTTAAAAGCACTTTATTGCTAAAAAATGCTAAGCATTATCTGAGTTTCCAGCAAGTTGTAATCACTGATCACAAACCTCCATAACGAAATAATGAGCAAGTTGGAAATATTGTAAGAATTACCAAAATGTGATAAAGAGACATGAAGACAGCAAATGCTGTTGGAAAAATGGCACCCACAGACTCACCTACTGCAACGTTGCCACAAACCTTCAATTTATTTCAAAAAAAAAATGCAATATCTGCAAGCACAATAAAATGAGGTGTGACGAGAGGCACCTGGGTGGCTCAATCAGTTAACTGTCTGACTCTTGATTTTGGCTCAGGTCATGATGTCAGGGTCAGGAGATTGAGCCCCGCGTCAGGCTCTGCACTGAGTGTGGAGCCTGCTTAAGATTCTGTCTCTTTCCCTCTACCCTTCCCCCTGCTCACTTGGTCACATGTGCTCTCTCAAAAAAAAAAAAAAAAAAAAAAAAAAAGGTATGACTATATTTCCTTTGTTTTGAGACATACTTTTCTGTTTTACTAAATATTGAGTCCTAAATTTGCTTTGCCTTTCTTAACATTTTTATTTTCACTTAATTAATTCTTACTTCACTTATTTAACATTTTTCTTTGTTATATTTTACTACTTTTTCACTTCATCTGGATGTTTTATTTCAATTTACATGTATTTTTATAAACACTTTTTTGGGTTTTTTCCTCCAAATTTTTATTTAAATTCCAGTTAGTCAACATACAGTGTAATATTAGTTTCAGATGTACAATACAGTGATTCAACACTTCCCTACGTGACCTGGTGCTCATCATGACAAGTGCATTCTTTAATTCCCATCACCTATTTCACCCATCCTCCCCACCCTCTTCCCTTCCAGTAACCATCAGTTTGTTCTCTATAGTTAAGAATCTATTCCTTGATTTGTCTATTTCCTCCCCCTATATTCACTTTTGTTTCTTAAATTCCACATATAAGTGAAATCATATGGTATCTGTCTTTCTCCGACTTATTTCACTTAGCATAATACTTTCTAGCTCCATCCACATCATTGCAAATGGCAAGATTTCATTCTTTTTGATGGATAAGTTATATCCCATTGTATATATATACACACCACATCTTCTTTACCCATTCATCAGTCAATGGACATTTGGGCTCTTTCCATAGTTTAGCTATTGCTGATAATGGTGTCCTAGACATTGGGGTGCATGTATCCCTTTGAATCAGTATTTTTGTATCCTTGGGTAAATACCTAGTAGTGCAACTGCTAGATCATGGGGTAGTTCTATTTTTAACTTTTTGAGGAAACTCCATACTGTTTTCCACAGTGGTTGCACCAGTTTGCACTCCCACCAACATATAAACACTTTTTTCTTAATTTCTACTTTCTTTAATTTTTCTCCATTATGGTTCATTTATCACATCTTATCCTTAAGCAACATTGAAGTCTGTGTATCATTCTCTCAAGTTTGTATCTCTGCTTCTAAATTATGATTATTTCTCTTTATTTTATGTAGTTTTAAAATTTATCACTTCTAAATCTCACTTTTTAATCTTTCAATCTGTGATCACCACTTTTATCGTTTCTATATTTCACTTTTATGTTTCAACTGTATTCTATTTTATCAGTATAGAGTGGTAAATAAGGCAGCAGGCCAGGAGGTGAGGGCCTCCTGTCTCCACCACTAGTAGCTATGTGAACTCTGGTGAGCTATTTAACCTCCCAGTATCTCAGTTTCCTATTTTTAAATGAGGAAT
Organism: Lynx rufus; assembly: GCF_022079265.1. NCBI lineage: Eukaryota > Metazoa > Chordata > Mammalia > Carnivora > Felidae > Lynx > Lynx rufus. The sequence continues at coordinate 16,655,900 of NW_025814840.1, forward strand.
CAACAGTTTCCATCACATAGAATTGAAAGAGTTCATATATGTAAGGCTCTTAGAAGAGTCTCTGCTACATGGCCACCTAGGCAGAAACAGATAGAGGCTCACTAGCCCATTTCCCTTTTCTCTTGGACACATGGTTGGACTACATTTCCCAGCTACCCCTGAAATTATGTATAGCCATGAGTCTGAGTCCTAGTCAATGAAATTGTGAACAAAAGTGATATCCTCCACTTCTAGGCCTGGCCCCCTTTGCAGTTGTCCCATGCTCTGTCTTCTTCTATCTACTGATTAGATGTTGACTCACTGGGTGACTCTGGAAGCCATTTGTTGCAAACAGAGGAGAACTGGTCTATCTGAATCCCTGAATGACTAACTAGGATAGAACCCCTACCCCCTACCACCACAAACAACAACCCTGCTTCAAAATGTAATTTACAGGGGCGCCTGGGTGGGTCAGTTGATTAAGTGGCCAACTTAGGCTCAGGTCATGATCTCACAGTCTGTGGGTTCAAGCCCCACGCTCAGGCTCTGTGCCGGCAGCTCAGAGCCTGGAGCCTGCTTGGGATTCTGTGTCTTCCTCTCTCTCTCTGCTCCTGTCTCTCTCTCTCCCTCTCTCTCTCAAAAATGAATAAACATTAAAAAAATTTTTCATTTAAAAAAATGTAATTTATATATATGAGCAAGATAACAAACTTTGAAAGTGACATGCCACTGAGAATTTGGGTTTTTACATTACAACAGAAGGTGAACTAATACATGATTAGTGCCTTAAAGTAAGGCCCTACCTAAAACAAGGAGCACTGGTTTAGTAATGAGGCAGGAGACAACAAGGAAACTGATCTTAGAGGTTGGAAAGGTGGAGGCCCAAGTTGTGCAGTGGCAAAATATTTAATAAAGTCATCACCTGCAATAACTAAAAAGCATGCCTAGTGTCTACTATGCTTGTAGCTCCAGGGAAACAGTTGGAAAGTAGAACATTAGTAGTAACAAAATGAAAGAAATAGTAAATATTAAAGTAATATTAAAAAAAGAGATATGCTCACTCAAGAATTTGTTGGTTTGCAAGCATAAATGAAAGGGGTTAGAATGAAGAAACGTGTGTACTGTAAGAGTTGGAAAGGGTTGAAAGCTGGCTGCTTCTAAATCTCAAACGGTAAGAAATAAGATTGAAAAACCTTGAGTGACAAAGGCCCAAAGACTCAGCCCTGTAACAAGGAACTGATTAAGAGTTTGCGTTCCCATCTGAGCTTATGGGCCTCAAAATAATCACCATTTGGTTGAGAAAGAAGGGCATGGGATGATAAAGTAATGTAATAAGTCAAGCTTGATAATAATACCTGGGAAAAAACTTTGGGATTATCTGTTGGTATAAGGAACTTAGTGGAAAAAAAAAAAAAAAACAGAAGAGAACCCTACTACATTTTTGACAGAAATGTATGGCCTAAGAAACCATGAGCTTGAATTTAAAAAAATTAAAAAGTCTGTAAGAGCCTTTAAAAACCTCAGGCCACCAAACGGAGAGCAGCAAAAGCTATGCACACCCTCATGAAGATGGCAGACTCCCCAGCAACCACTTCAAATGTTGCCAGGGAGAATAAGACAAAGAGGAACTTGGCAGGACAGACCATGGAGACCAATCAATTAGAGATTTCCTCTAAGAAAGCAGAATCGAGGTCTAATGGAGAAAGTTCTCCCACCGCCTGTTGGGGGGACTCCACCTTGCCTACCCAATGGCTTTGGTGATTGTTTTGCACACGGGACTACTGTGCACATCCTATTTTACCCTCTTCCAAGTGGGAGTTTTTTGTGCTTTATGACGTCTCTGCTCCACCACTGAAAATTGAGAGAGGCTGGGAGAAGGCAAATAATGGTTTTCCTTTTTAAGTCAGAAGTCACAGAAACATGAGGATCCTCATTTAGATGTGAAAGAGAAGACTGCACATCAGCCAGAGATCCTGAAAAGTGATCAAGACACAATGACTGCATAGGACCTCCAGTGTCTCCTTCTGGGAAGTGTGAGTGGAAATGTGAGGCAGGGGGAAGTGAAAGGAGTTTTGGTGACCAGTAGGGAAAGCTGTGGCAGAGACTGGCCACTGTTCCCCAAACCTATTGCTTTCTCCTCCTGCATGCACAGCTAAACTACATTTCCCAGCGTTCCTCATGGCTTTATGTGGCCACGTGACTGACTGACCAATGGAATGTGGGCAGAAGCAGTATCCCCCACTTCTGGTTCTAATGCATAAAAACCTCCCATGAAGTCTTCTGCTCTTCCTTTCACTACCGGCTAGCTGGGTGGCAAAGTCCTGGGCAACTTTGGAAGCCACATGCTGAAAGTAGTGGGGCCTTTGTCAGCCTGAAACCCTGAACGGTCACGCAAGGCGGAGCAGCCCCTCCAGCCAAGCCTGGTCTCTCAATAGGGAGGGAGAGTCTGAACTTTACCTTCAAGAAAAATATACTTCTAATGTTTTAAGCCATCGATATCTCTGAATATCTGTTATGGCACTAGCATCACCTTAAATACAAGAACTTAATAAAAATTAAGGCAAATAATGGGATGACAACTGTAAACATCCCAATTTAATGTGACTGGATGAGTAAATTATGGTACAAACATGGAGTACTGTGTAGCCATTCACAATAATGATGTAAAGCAGTATTTGTTGACATGAAAACATTTCTGTGCTATACTAATAAGTGGGAATAAAATTAAGTTAAAAAAAAAACAAGATGCAGCATGATCCCATTTCTATAATATTGTAGTGCATATAACACAGGCTCTGAGAACCTTCTAGAAGGATGTTTGGTAAAAAATTAAGAGTGAGAAAGGTGGGACTTGAGGGATCATTTCTTCTTCCATGATGTATTTTTCAGGCTTGTTTGATTTTTTTTATTATGACTATGTTCTGGTTTTTATATAGAATCAATAAAGTTATGTTTGTACATTAACTGTATTATTTTTCTTCCAGGCGACCCTACGATGTCCCATTCATTTCCCTTAAGTCTTCCCATCTTCTTCAATATGGAATTCCCTAAAAACACTACTTCAAAGAAGTCAGAAAACCTGTGGGTGAGAAACCCCCCTCCCAAGACAATAACAATCTTATCTAGGCTTACAACCGTCTGCACTTCTCACAGTACATGTATTTCCATCAGTTTATAAGAACTAACATGATTTAAACTTCCCAGGATATTGGGCGGGGCTTATAAGCTGAACTTGCCCTCCAGGAGAGGAGGAGCAGCCAGCGCAGTGCAGTTTGACTTGAACAAGGAACCAGAGAGGGCAGGGAAGAAGGAGGAGGCAGCCACAGCCCAGTACGAAATCTTCCTCACATTCACGTGACTGCTGGTGTGTTTACCACTGAATTAACCACCTTCCTCCCAGCCAGGGTGAAGGAATGACTCTCTGACTGCACAGACCTCTCTGTTACTAGGATCACAGAAGAGGTGTCCATAGTTATGATTCTCACCATCAGGGTGGCTGTCATAAGAATTGTAAGATTTTAAGCAGAGGTGTGAGCCAGGTGAAGTAGAGTTTTGGGGAAATTAATCAGACCAGAATGTCCACTGTCATTAGGAAGAGGCCAAAGGCTGAAAGCCTACTTTAAAGGCTATGGCAGTAATCCTAACACATGTGATGAAGATGAAACACGGAGGAAGGGTCCATGTGCTATGAGATCCTAGGGAGTGTACCAGCCCCTAAGCACCCAACAGATTTAGAGTCCACACAAGCTATACACAGAGTACAGGAAACCTGGGACCACTCCAGGTACACCAAACAGAGGATATTTAATCCAGGGAGTTGGTCACAGAGGTGTGGAAAGAACTGGAAGAGAACAAAGGAGAAGGAAAGGTGGAGCCAAGAGGAGGAAAGGATAGTAGCTAAAAATCAGGGGCTGGTGCTCCTGGGCTGTGTGTCCCAGAGCCTGAGCATGTGCTGCAGGGCAAGAGGTGGTGGGCATTGGCTCTTGGGCCTGGGAAACAAAGGCCACCTGCCAGGGCAACTGGAGTCCCCAAATCACACAGCCTTGCCACTGCTACAGTGCACGTCTGCAGGTGCCCCACTGAAAAACCCAGAATTCACAAGCTTTTCTCTTCCTCCTGCCTCTGGTGTCCCACAAGTGCCTCTTACTGGCAGAATTTAACAGGAAGGGAGCTGACAAGGGAGTTAGGGATGTGCCACTTTCAGACTCCCAGCCCCAGGAGTAAAGAGCAAAGCACAGAAGGGCGGGTGAGGGGCCAAGAGTCAACAACCAGCACCCGGCCTACACCCTTGCCCATTCTTTTCTGGCCTGTGTTAACAACTGTCCACGCTGGAGGACACGAGCAGGGCAGTGGTGGGGAAGGGGGCCTTGGAAGGAAAAGGACTATAGCCCTTGGCTTCAAGGAGAATCCTAGAGAAAATTCAGAATTGAGGAAATGGCAAAATTGTTCCTCCGACTATGGTAATCCCATCACTGAAATTACAGTGAAGTGAGCAAGACAGAGCCGGCTGAAGCATGCCACACCCTCCTCCAGACGATCCCGCTCGCTACCCTGACAACAGCATCTTTCTCTTCTCGACAGAGCCACTGCTGGCACAAATGGTACCACTGGGCACATTTTTCAACGGGCACCTCCTCGGGGGTGATGGACTATGAAAAGACATCCCCTCTAGGAAACTATGTTAGAAAAAAGTAGCATCTCCAAGCTGATGAATTAGGAAAAGGCAGGCCTTCCTCAGCACAGCAGCCCAGCCTGAGTGTCAGCCCCACTCAACCCTCAACTGGGATGCTGGGCAGGACATCACCCGCACGTGGAGGGCTGCAGCCTCCCCTGTTTTAGTTTGCTACTGTTTTCTAAGTCCTTTGTGTATATTATCTCCTGTAATGCTCACAACAGTCCAACAAAATAAGCATAACTATTTGCCCAGCTTACAAAGGGCAAGTGACAGAACTGCTATTAGAGATTTGAAATCTAATTATAACCCATCAATAATAATCATCATCACAATAATACAAGTGCCCACAATGAGAAAGACACTGTTACTCAGATCTTTACTCATATGACCACAGTCGATTCTCCTAACAGTAGGATGTGGCTATCATCCCCTTCAGTCCGCTCGCCAAGAGCTCACTGCTGAAAGAGCCTGGGCACTGGGGTCTAAGGCAAGTGCCCAACCTGCATGTTAGTGCACATGGCGTGTGCACTTGATCCCCGGCCACTGCGAACGGCATCCTTTCATTTATTTTTTTGTACGAGTTACTGCCTCTCTCAAAGAGGCCTGAGCACAGTCGGATCTGACGGCACAATGAGACCGCACAGGAGTAGCTGAAGCTGGGATTTCCTGTGGGTTTTCTGTTGGCGAAACAAAAAGTCCCTTTGACTCTGACTCCTTTGGGGTTCCAGGGAACAAGCTGGCATTATCTTTGCACTGAAGGGCCTTTGACTCCCACAGTCACTGCAGACAATGCTGAAAGAACACCCAAAGGATCAGCCAACTGGCCTGCCAAGTCCCCAGGCTCACAGAAGTTCTCCCTCAGTGAAAACAGCTCCCCAAAGTTACAGGGAGCCGGTGAGGTTCGGTGGCAGAGCAAGCAGCCAGGTCCTGCTCCACCCCAGTGTGCGCTGGGGTTGGGTTCGTTTTCATAATGGTTTTATTAAATACACATGAACCATGACTGTTTCTTCCCCGGAGCCAAAACACCTGAGAAGCCAAGGGAGTGAGCAAACTCCGAGTTTAGAGAGAAAGGCAACGGCAGGCATGCTGCTGAGCTGAACTTCTTTTAAGGTTAGAATGCCCTCTTTGGGTATGAAGTGATATCAGCAGGAGCGGCGAATTTTCTGCGACGGGAGAGGCAACCCATCAGAGAAGAAACCAAAACACAGACAGTGTCCTAATGGAGACTCTTACAAAGCTTACATTTCATACAGATGAACGTTTTATAAAGAGAAAACCAAAATTAAATTGCACCTTGAAAAAAGCAAAGATTGTCTGGGTCTAGACCAGAATTCCCTTTGCAGAGCCAATGCAATATACTCTGTCATGCAACCATCACTCTCCGTGATACATTTGGTATTAATCACCGACACGAAGCCTTATCACAAGGAACTCTAGAATGCTCAGAGCCCAAGACAGCATCACATATTCCAAAGGACTCGCTCACCTTGACTGCAGGTGGTGGGCATGTAAGGGGGCACCTTGACTGTTGCAACCCTGTCCCCTGCAGGCCTATCAATGACAGCAGTTGTCCCGTGCTCCCTCCAAGACGAGCAGTCTCAGGGGCCTGGGAAGCCTACAGCATAAGGTATCATTTGCCCTCAGGTTGCAGAACGTGGCCATACAGGATTAATCCAAGACGCAGCCTCAAGAGAAGACTCAAAACTCATGCAAGGCAGTCCACACAATGTGGCCCTCCCTTGTGGTTTAGGCAAAACACAAAGAATCCAAGTGTCAAGCCAAGAATCAAAAACCAGGGTGGCCTAGTGAGCATACAGGCTTGGAAGCTGAGTCCAGGAACCTCCCCACCACCCAGAGCAGACCACCCGTGCCGCCTTGCAGAGGAACCATGTGCACACCTGTTCCGGAAGTGTGCTGAAGCTAGACTGGACAACACACCCTCCATAAAGTCTCGTTCCCACCCTCCCTGCACCACTTCCCGTGGCCCTCTGCTCACCCCTTGTACAGTGCTGGGCTTGGTCACGGCTTATCAGCAGCCTGGCTCAGTAGAGACAACCCAACAGTAGCTGAGGCTAAGAACTGAAAATGGAGGAGGAAGAAAAGAGAGGCGGGGGGCCGGGAAAGAGGAAGCAAAACGACAACAACTATTAAGTACAAGTTCGTGATGCATCATCTAGAATTCCAGAACCCAGAAGTGTCCGTCTGAGAACCACAGGCTTCCTCTCCTTTGTCTTGCAGACATCTGACTTCACCGAGCTCGATCTCGTAGGGTGGCAAACCTCGTGCGCACAGATGCAAAGCGATCAAGGGCCTTTATTTATTCCACTGAGTCCTGGGAACAAGCAGCTAGTTTGCCACAGAAACTAGCTTAACTAAATTTAGTTAAGGGATCAGGGACCCAGACTGGGATGTGAGGGACAAGCTATAAGGCAAACTGAGATTAAAGGAAGGACTGACCTTAGGGACAGTATCAGCAAGTTTATAATAAAAGCAATTCTTTACACAAAAATATTATAGATTGTGATGAGCTTTTATATGAAGGATTTTACCACAATTCTACACTGAGGGCTGATCTCATTCCCCTTGTTTCCACAAGAGAGGACACTGAGATCCAGAGAGATTAAGGGACTTGCCCATCCGGCCTCCTGACCAAACATGGCTAACCATCACTTTTCCACAACACAACGAGTAACTTGAAGTGTGTTCATCACAATTTAAATGAAATTTGCCTTGGCAATGCATCTCTGCCCTTTCCATGAGGAGATGCATTTGTCCGATGCTTCAGGAATTCACAATATATCACAGTAAGTGATGAACGTCATGAGCAACAGAACGTAGGTGGCGCTGGGAGCAGTGGGAGCACCAAGAGTTGGCTTGGGGTTGCTGCAGCCCCCCACATGCTTCACAGTCTTTTACAGCCACTCCAAATTAAAGTCATGGCAATGTGCTTTGGTATGGGCAACTGACATTCTTCTCTTATGAAATGTGTGAATGAAAGCACCTTTAGAAATTGTGCCCACTTGTATTGATCTAGAACATGCAGTCTGTCTAAAGAGTGGGCTTGCATATAAAACAACTTTAAAACAAGTACACAACCCTCTCCTTTCTAATGCAGCCACTGCCTAAGCCTCTCCGTGTAGAATGGCAGGAGCCACCATTGGTTAAGAAACAATTCTCCTGCAACCCTGGGGGCTGTATTACACAGGTTACTTTAAACCAACGCCACTCAATAAACCTTTATTCCTACTTCAGGTCGAATAGAAATGGTAAGAAGATAAATAAGACTTGGCCTGGCCTGGCCTGGCCTGCCCTCAACAAATTCAGCCCAGACTAATGCAAAGACATGTCCAAAAGAGTGTGTTTCTCTATACTAAATTTGTGGCTGACTCACCCCTTCCCCAGCTCTGTAATGATTAATAATTATTCATTTTATTGGAAAAGGCAGTCTCCAAATTTGAGTTGAATATTGTTTAAAAATGAGGGAGGGGATCTTTTCCTCATTAAAAAGCAGAATAAAAATTTAAAGGCAGTGTCAATATGAATTCATCCCAAGATTAGCCTAAGGTAAAGCAACTCCCTTGGAATATCTCACTTTATTTCCACTGAGCCCTAGTCTACCTCAGCAAAATGGGAAAAATGAGACAATATCAATACTTTTTCATATACAATATCAATACTTTTCATATATATCCCTTATGCTTTTCAAAAAAAATTCTAAAACAATATTTGAATAAATGTGTTAGATAATCCCAAATCAAAGAGGAAAATATAACAGTTGGATTAAAATGATAGAATTTGTCCATTTTTCCAATCAAAGTACTATTTAAGTCAAGTAAAGAAAGACACACAAAAGCCGCATGATTGGGAAATAGTTCAGAACTCATTCCACAACCCCCAAGGCCAACTGGCTGTCTGGGTAGAGGATGAGATCATGAGTGTTGCATCAGTGTGAGACACTCCCCTTCATCACGGTCCCCAGACAGCTGGAGGCCTCCCCCAGCCTGGAAAACATGTGTCCTCATGACAGAGCTGCCTGAGAGGAGAAAGTCAATGAAATTAGGCAAACACAACACCACAGCCAGGGGATTAATGCAGTTTCTACAGATGGAGAACTAGGATACCTCTTCCTAGATGAAGAGTAGCACATTTTATATACAAGCATGAGAATCAATACTTGAGTAAATTATCTTCAAAATTATTATACCTAGGAGTGGGGCGCCTGGGTGGCTCAATCAGTTAAGCATCTGACTTCAGCTCAGCTCATGATCTCACAGTTTGTGGGTTCGAGCCCCACATTGGGCTCTGCATTGATGGTTCAGACCCTGCTTTGGATTCTCTGTCTCTCTCTTTCTCCCCCTGCCCCTCCCCTGCTCTCTCTCTCTCAAAAATAAATTAACATTTTTAAAAACATTTAAAAAATTAGTATATCTAGGAATAAAGACTGCAATTGATAAATTATAAATTAAAGTATTCCTCCTACATTCCTCCCTCCATCCATCCATCTATCCACCCTGGACAATATTCCCTGGGTATCTACTGGGTGCTCGTTACTCTTAATGATTTTGGTGTATCCCAATGTGCCCAATCATTCTGATAAAACAACATCCAGAAATTTCCTAAGAACGAATTCTCTTTTCTCCACTGAACTGTAAGCTCCTCAAGGGCATGGGCAGACTCTACATTTTTTTCTTACCTTAAACTGCTATAATGGCTCCTGGCAATGTGGTTTGTGTATCTCAATAAACATTTGAACTGAACTTTTAAAAGTCTTGATTGCTTTTGAAAGACATAAAAATAACAGGTGTGGTTAATCTACACACTGGATTAGTGCATGTAAACTATAATAAAGAGTTTAATTCAATTCAGTGAGAGTGGTACACAGATGAGGGGGTAAGGAAGTAAACCAGTAAACCAGACTGCCCCCTTGAGCTAAAGGAGTTTATGCTAAAGTCAGAAAAGCAGCTTAAATACATAACAAACTATAACAGAAAAAGAGGGAAGGAGTGGATGACTCTGGAGGACCAGGGAAGGCTGAGAAGTTTTACTGGCTAGATCTTAAATGAGTGATAACATTTTGATGTGTAGAGATTGGGGGGTGGGGGAGGTGGGGGAGCAGACAGATTCCATAATATTCTTGCTGGGCAGAATAACGTGTGCAATAAAAGAGCCAGAGTATCAGTTTTAGGGATTTAGGGGTCAGTTTATGGAAGGCCTCGCAAGGAATGTGAAGAACGGTAAGAATTTGCTTGTGCGACAATGAGTCTTTGCACAGAGTAACAGTAACCTAATCAGATCTTTGCTTTGGGAAGATTATTGTGGCAGCAGCGTGGGGTTGGAAGGATTTAACGGAGCAAAGAAATCCCAATACAATCAAGTGTCAAGACCAGGGAGACATAGGGAAGCCCTGAGACACCTTCCCAAGAAGCATCCTAGGAGTGTTGTTAACCAATAAGTGTCACCTTACAACACTTGGAAAAAACAGCAGGCTTTGCTACATCTTTCCTCTAGACTGGATGGTCGGTGAGGATAACCTAATACATCTTTAAACAGCCTGCTGTGCATGCCACAGTGCTATATGTAGAGTACATGCCAAATAAATATTCTTGCATGGACAAATAAATACAATGGAATGAATAAATGCATAAATTAATGTCTCTAGAATTCTATAAGCAGTCCAAGGGAAACAAAAGGATTGACAGTCAAGGTAGATCTTACACGATCTTCAAAGCAGATCTCAAAAGTTCTCATCACAAAAAAAAAATTTTTGTAACTATGTGTGGTGAAGCATGTTAACTAGACTCATTGTGGCAATCATTTCACAATATACACAAATATCAAATCATTATGTTGTACATCTGAAACTAACATAATGTATGTCAATTATATCTCAGTTTAAAAAGTCCAGGTAATTTAAGGCCTCCAAGTCTACTGTTTGAATCAGATGCAGATTATCTGCACCCAAGGACAGCTGTCTCATATTTCACTATGCCTGGCCTGTGGCTATCAAGAAAAGCATTGGGGAAATATTAAGACCTGTGCTGAAATAAACTTTTTTTTTATCAGAGGATTTGCAATCCCAAAACAGCTTTTGCAGTTCTAACTGTCCAGTGTATTAGAAACAGGAGAACCCCAACTTATCTCTATGTTTACTTCTTTTCTCATTTGACCCCTGTAAAATAGCCCACCTTTTTCTATCAGTGCTTGCGTAAGATGAGGCATGCCTTCATTTGTAAATGCAAAACACATACATTCTCCTGTGTCAAAAATCAAGCCTAATAATTATGCCAAATCATCTTATCAATCCACTCACAAATTAGAAGACAACAGATATGAAAAAGTTAAGTTGGTGTGCACGCCACAAAATTAAATTTAAACTCAGGTTCCATATGCAGGACACAATTCACTCATTAAACTTGAGATATATTACCTTTCAGTCCATGAAAGCAATTTGTCTCCACATAGGGCCATCTGGGAGGGAGCGGGGGCGGGGGGGGGGGGGGCAGTGAGGGTTGGTAGTTCAAAATGTAAAACCCCAATGAGAAAGGAATAGGAAATTCACATAGTAGCTCAAATTCTCTAGGACGAAAACCACAGAATCCTAGAGCTATAAGGATTCCTACAAGTCTCACCCAATCCAACCTTCCTCTCTCCATGCAGACTCGCCCACTATAGTCAACCACAGAATCAGCCAACACCAACTTAAATGCTATTGGTGGCAAAAAAACCAACTCACTGCTTTCCAAGGCAGCCTATTCCTAAATAAATAAGGAACTATGGAGTGAAGCAAGGCTTAATGAAAACAGCTCTGAGTACGATGAGAGGACCTAGATTCTAATACTCACTCATCTCCCATTTCTCACCTTTTCTGCCTATAAACTAAGCAGATCAGACTCTGACCTCTACTGTCACTCAGACTGTCAGTACTCTCAGACTGACTTATCCTCAGAGACTGCTATCTGGAACCTCAAGGAGTTTACTGTTTTAATTGCATTTCTCTGAGAGTTTAACCCGATCTGCAAGTAAAGGGAAAAAGTCCTACCATGACAGGTAAATGTTGGAGTTGAGCAAGTAGAATATTTCCATGTACTTTAAATGGATGAACACAAGGCGATGTGGCTAGGAAACGAACCTGAATTTGACAAGAGAAAGATGATCTAGGCCTATTTATTTCAATTACTTCATTTGTGAACAGGTCTCCTGCACTTACAACTACATTATATTGACCAAATACATTGTTCTCAGCACCCTCACTTGGTAAATGCACTTCTCAATGCCTCACCTGCCAGAACTCAAGAGGATTAACCAAATGATCTTTTGAAGTTTCATCCAGCAATAAGTTCTGTGATTCTGTTTGTAACACTTGATGACCAATGCCCGTAATGATTACAGGAAGCCCCACAATCTCTACCATCCATTTCTGAGCCATGACAGTAGGCAAGTGGCCAAAAGGAAGAAGGGTGGGGCCAAACCGGTGGTCAAGTCAGCCGCTGAGCACAGCATGGGGGCTCCTGACTGCCTTCCAAAGCCAAATAGAAATAATATCCATTGGTCAGCCACAGTTCTTTCCCCCTTCCACTTGCTGTGAAAAATTAAACTGATTGCAAAGTCTGTGCTCAAATATGCAGCTGGTAAACTGATTTCAACACAAAAATGGATTCAGGATGGTCAAAGCATCTGACCATTAAATTGCATGATTGTTGCACAGAAGGCATTCACTAAGGAATTTTTACCACAAAGTCATTAACGTCAAGAACAAACAGCATAAAGACTCCCAAAGGCTAAAAGTCTTACATTACTAAATGGTGCTGGTTGAAAAATGACTGGCCGCAAGTGGCCCAGGCTGTGCCAAGGGGACCATCCCTACCCCCAGAGTGGCTGCCAAAGACATCTCTGGAAGCAGTGCTCTTTGTTTGCTCTGCATAAGAACCCAGCATATAAACTGAATTATTATCATCGTTATCAAAGCAATGATACTAATTGCAATCACCCTAATCTAAAATGTTAGCTATTTTAATACTCAAAAACTTTGTTCTATGCTGGGCTTTAGATGTTATTATTTAAAGACCACCACTGTACCCTCTTTTTGCTCTGAAGGTCTTTCATCAAACTTTGACCAAAACCACAATAAAACTCAAACATCAACAACTCCATCTCTAATCCTTTTCCAATCAAAATGTTAAGATTTTTTTTAAAGAAAAAGTTATAATGCACATCACAAATGTTGGCTGGTTTCCCAGATTAATATCTTGATATTTAAGCAATGAGCAAGCACTATTATTGTCATTCAACAAAACAATAATAGTTTGCATCCCATTTTTTAAAGATATAAATTGATGAACATAGCACAGAAATGGATTACAAGAACAGAGATGTCAAGCTATTTGCCTGCATTGATAGGATTATAGTGATTTTTTTTAAGTTTATTTATTTTTAAGAGAGAGAGAAAGCATGAGTGGAGGAGGGGCAGAGAGAGAGGGAGAGAGAATCCCAAGCAGACTCCACACTATCAGCGTGAAGCCTGATGTGGGGCTCAAACCCACAAACTGTGAGATCATGACCTGAGGTGAAGCTGGATGCTTAACCAACCGAGCCACCCGGGACTATAGTGATTTGTAATGTTCTTTCTCTTATTTGTAGTTTTCTGTGCTTCCTGTAATGAGCATGTGTTGCTTTGGGGGGGGGGGGAAGAATAAGAGAAACTTCATTTAGGAAACAAATGAATTTGGAATTGTTTCTGCAGCATAGAGGCCTGGCATTCACTCTCCCTCAGGGACGCAGACTTTCTCTAAAGGTCCATTTTGGTGGGGGAGAGGGGAAGTGAGTGATGGGCATGGAAGAGGGCACTTGTTGGGATGAGCACTGGGTGTTGTATAGAAACCAATCTGACAATAAATTATATTTAAAAAATAAATAATAATAATATTAATAATAAAGGTCCATTTCCTTCCAGGGGGAGCATCTCAGATGAGTAGCGAAGTCCCTGCAGAAATATCCTAGGTCCCAGCCTTGCAAGGTAACCATGATACCACCTTACAAGTTCTGGCAAATTTAAAGGTTAAAATAAAACATTAATTCAAAGGTCATTTAGTCTAATATTTGCAATAAATTCTTGAGATATGTCCTTTCAAGATTTTAATACCTTTCTTCTCTGCAGATTTTCATTGTTTATTTGTGCAAGAAGAATTAAGATTATTTCAAAGTCTCATCTACCAGAATTAACAATTCACATATATACGTATATATGTATGTACATATGTATATACATGTATATATGTATGTAGTAATCTCTATGACCAACCTGGGGCTCAAACTCACAACCCTGAGATCAAGAGTCATATGCTCTACTGACTGAGCCAGCCAAGCACCCTCACTCATATTTTAGAATCTATAAATATGTTAGAATATATTATCTCCTCTAATGTAACATAGGTCTACTCTGAACCACAGCTTATATCGACAACTTCAGTTTGGCCAGTGGTTCAGAACACATGTGTGAGAAGCACCCACACTAAGATTCTAATCCTGTCTTTACCCTTACCTGCTATGTGACCTTGCGAAAGAAGCAGGATAACCCTGACCTCAGCTTTATGCAGGGGAAATGAAGATTATAAATACCCACCTCACAAAGGTTTAGGGCAGATTTCATCAAAGGAATTCCTAAGAGAGTTGCCTGACACATTGGGGGCTCTAAAAAATTGCAGATGTTATTAATCCCTGCTGGTAGCAGTGACGTCTTGGATTTGCTTAGTGACTCATACTCTTCAAGGCACTTTCAGATCTTTTACCTCATTTGATCTTCAGGAAGCTCTATCAGTACAAAAAGCGGTAATTACTGTCCCCATGTTTCTTTTCTTTGGTCTTTTTTGTGAACAGATGAGGAAACTGAGGCCCAAGGCTACCGAGCTCAGAGACCAGATCCAGGCTCTTCGTGATCAGTGACAGATTCACAACTAAACTTCAAAAGACTTCAGGTGCCATGTCTGAATATAATAAAATTAAGTGTCTTTTAAAACACTCTGCTAGGGGCGCCTGGGTGGCGCAGTCGGTTGAGCGTCCGACTTCAGCCAGGTCACGATCTCGCGCTCCGTGAGTTCGAGCCCCGCGTCGGGCTCTGGGCTGATGGCTCAGAGCCTGGAGCCTGTTTCCGATTCTGTGTCTCCCTCTCTCTCTGCCCCTCCCCCATTCATGCTCTGTCTCTCTCTGTCCCAAAAATAAATGAAAAAACGTTGAAAAAAAAATTTAAAAAAAAAACACTCTGCTATTTATACCTGAATCAAATCCAACTGGTATTTCCACACCACGCCAAATTATTTTAGGCTTTAGGTAAAAATAGGAACTCAGGGTCATTTGGACCTTACTGTGTATCTCAGGCTCTGGACTAGGTGCTTCACACCCACCGCCACAATTAAACCCCATGACAACCCTATGAGGTAGGCACTGACATTGCCCCCACTTTATAAATGGGGAAACTGAGGTATGCCTAAGTCCAGGATTCAGATGGAGGCAGATTGTCTCCAACCTCCTGCTCTTAGGACTCTGATATTACCCAAATCTCATCTGTCTAACTGAGCACACATTTTGAAGGTTTGTAACGTTCCCTTTTACATAGGAGAAAACCAAGGCTCCAAGATGTTAAGGGATGTGTCTAAAGTTACTGGGCCCTCTTCTGGTGCAGCAAGGGCACAACCCAGCGCTCCCTGACTCCGAACCTATTCCCCTCGGAAAGTCTCAGATTCCTTTGCGTACATTTTAAGAGTGGGGTTGTGGGAGAAGTCCTGTCATTCTTGGAAAGCAACAATCCACTTAAGGGCCTCAGTGTCAACACTGAGAATCGACAGCGTGACCCGTGCTCCGGCCGCTGGAAATGCAGCGGTGTCTCCAGAGCCAGGCTTTGGGCGTTCCTGTCACCAAGTCGGAAGTGGGAGGTGAAATTGTTTGCAGAGCAGACCCTTGGGGAAGTGCCAGCACTGTGTTCCATATCCCACCCCCAATCTCCTCCTCCCAGGTCTCCGATGGGGTGGAACCCGAGATTCAGCTGAGCCTCAGGACTAGGGCGAGTGTGAGGGTCTCCGCATTGATCCCAACCCCAAGCCCTTGACTCCTTCCCCTGCCACCGGGACCCGCCTAGCGGGGCGGGTCCTACAAGCGCAGTTTCAAAAACTGCCGCTGGCCGGGATCTCTACACAGTCCTTGGGGAGGGACCTGGAAACCCCAGACCCACGTCTCTCTTACCCCGGCACGCCACGCGCCCTCGGTTTCCCTCACTTCGAAAGGGGTGCACTTCACACAAGATGGTAACAGGCACACCCCCAGACCTACACGATTTCCAGGGGGCAGAACGCGCCCTCCGCGCCTGGATTTCTCCCATCCACCCCCATCCCTCGGAACCCCCGGGCTGCGGTGACAGCGCCCCTACCTGCGCAGTGGCCCCCGCCGCCACCGGCCGGGGCGCCTTGGGGTCCCCCGCCCAGCATGCACCCCACAGGCTCCTCCAGCTTCTCGGCCGTGGGAAGGCTCCGTGCGCCCCGAGGCCCGCGGAGGGGGAAGCGACAGCAAGCTGGACGGGAAGTGGGGAGGGGGGCGACGAGGAAGGGGGAGGCTCCTTCCTTCTCCGCGAGGCGGCCGCTTTCCTTTCCAGCCTCGGCCCCTTACACACTCAGACGCGCGCTCGCGCGCGCAGGCACACACACACACACACACACACACACACACACACACACACACACACTCACTCCCGCGCGCCTGGGGCGGGCGACGCACAGCCTGTCTCCGGGACCTCTGAAAGTTTGCCGCTCGCTCTCTCGCCCATTCCTGGGAGAACCCGAGAGGGGAAGTGCGGGGAGGGGAACGGGTGTACTAGAAAGGAGACTGGCAGCCCTCTGGGTGGGGGAGGGGGGAGTCTGCCTCCCAGACGCGCGATTAGGGAAGTGACCAAAGGGTTGATGGAAGGCATAGAGGGGATGTGAGGGTGGGCAGAAGGTTGGAAGAGGTCAGGTCACACCGGCAAAGAGATGCGAGAGCAGTTGCTCAAAAATGAAATGTGAATCCAACTTTCTGAATCTTCTGGCGGTGGTGGACTGGTCCCAGAGCCCCTCCCCAGGCTGGGCAGCGGCGCAGGAGGAAGGCTGGGGTCCATGTGGAGCTTCTAGGCCCCCTGACGGACCTTCACCCCTCCTGTTTGCTTCATTGAAGGAGGCTGCTGGGGCACCTTCCCCACCCCTACCCCGTCTAGCACCTGCCAGAAATGGTTCTTATCCTTAAGGAGCTGACCTCCAGTTGGGAACATAAACACGTGCATATAAAACTAAATAACATACATATGCCAAGAGCCAGAGGCTTGGCATAAAAAAAAAAAAACTGTTGCAGAATTTGGGGGGTAAGAAAGTGTGAAGAAGTGTCAGGAAGAATTTCTAGTGGAAAGGGAAGATCTCAGCAGAATTTTAGGGCCAAGGTGTTTCAAAAGATAAGACCCTTGTGGGTGCAAACACATAGATGTGCTTTGAAAGTCGGTGTGTCTGGGGACAGAATGAATACAAGCATGGATATTAAGGATGTGGGGAAATGGTGAAAGGGACATAAAGTTGGATCAGGCTGAATTTAATGATACAGACCACTAGGCAGAGATCTGGATTCAATGATTTAGTTTGAGAGATTAGAAAAGAGCTCTCACAGTTTGTTTGGTTCTTTGGCTGAAACATGGACCAAGAGACGACCTACACTAAATGCTAAAGGCAGCAATGCCAGATTTGTCCTGGTACACGGTAAAGGAAGCATCCATCAGCTCAGGGAGACTGGACTATTAGAGTGAAATTATCATGTAAGAGCTGCTTGCTCACTCTGGGAGGGTCCTGAGATCACACCTTTCACTAGGGCTCTGATAAATAGCTTTGTGACCCAGCATCCTTCTCTGTAGGCCAGAAATTACGGTGGCAGCTGCAGCCACTGTACTGGGATCCTTCAATGCAATGGGGATAACTGGATCCCGGGGCAGCAGGGGCCACTGGTGGCAATGGATCACCAAAGGTAAGGTGGATGTGGTCAGTCATGGTGTTCCTAGAGGTCAAATAGATGGCAGGTCTATTAAATTCTTCCTTGATCTGTATAAGCGGAAAAGTTCTAGGTCAAGTGAACGAATGCTTAACTTGGTTTCAAGTTAAAACACAGAGACTGGGGCGCCTGGGTGGCGCAGTCGGTTAAGCGTCCGACTTCAGCCAGGTCACGATCTCGCGGTCTGTGAGTTCGAGCCCCGCGTCAGGCTCTGGGCTGATGGCTCAGAGCCTGGAGCCTGTTTCCGATTCTGTGTCTCCCTCTCTCTCTGCCCCTCCCCCGTTCATGCTCTGTCTCTCTCTGTCCCAAAAATAAATAAACGTTGAAAAAAAAATTAAAAAAAAAAAAAAAAACACAGAGACTGAGGCCTTCGTCAGTTCCCAGACTTGAGTCAGTGTACAGACCCAGAACTCCTCGAATGAAGGAGGAAGACCTGCCAAACTGCCCAAAATCTGTCCTGTTCATCTTTCCTCTGGCCTTCCCCCAAAGGGACACATGGCCTTTCACCAGAGTGATTCTGCACTGGGGGAAAGGAAATCATCAGACCTTTCAGGAGTGACTGGACACTGGCTCTGCCCTGACACTGATTCCAGGAAGCCCAAAACATCACTGTGTTCCACCAGCTCCACAAGGTTTATGGAGGCCAGGTGACCAGTTTTAGCTCAGGTCCTCTCACAGTGGGTATCCAGTTCCAGAATGCGTAATTGGAATGGACATACTCAGCAGTGGACAGAGTCCCCGCTCTGGTTCCCTGGCCTGTGCAGTGAGGGCTCTAGCGGTAGGAAAGGCCAAGCGGAAGCTGCTACAACTGCCTCTGTCTAGGAAAAGTCAACCAAAGCAATACTGCATTGCAAGAGGGACTGCAGAAATTAGTGCCGCCATCAAGGACTGGAAGGAGGCATGGTGGTCATTCCCACCACACCCCATTCAACTTGCCCATGTGGCCTGGGCAGAAGACAGATGGATCTCCGAGAATGACCGTGGATTATCATAAATTAACCAGATGGTGATTCCAACTGCAGCTGCTGTGCCAGATGTAGTCTCATTGTCTGAGCAAATTAACACATTCCCCTAGTACCTGGTATGCAGCTGTTGATCTGGCGGGTATTTTTTCTCCATATCTGTGAGTAAAGACCACCAGAAGCAGCTTCCTCTCAGCTGGCAAGATCGGCCATACACCTCCTTGTCCCATCTCAGGGGTACGTCAACTCTCCAGCCCTACGTCATACTTTAGTCAAGCAGGGACCTATCGCCTTTCCCTTCCACAAGACTTCATGCTGGCCCATTACGTGGATGACATTATGCCGACTGGGCCTCGTGAATGGGAAATAATAACTTTAGACTTATTGGTGAGACATTTGCACGTCAGACAGTGGGGAAAAAATCTGACAAAAATTTAGGGGCCTTCCATCTCTGTGGATTTTCTAGAGGTCCACTGGCAGGGGGCATCCCTTCTAAGGATATGTGTATTTGGCCCTTCCTACAACAACAACAGCAACAACAAAAAGGCACAACACCTAACGGTCTTCTTTGGGTTTTGGAAGCAACCTACTCATTTGAGTGTGCTCCTCAAGCCCATTTGCCAAGTGACCTGGAATGTTGCTACTTTTGAGTGGAGCTCAGAACAAAAGAAGGCTCCGAAACAGGTCCAGGCTGACATGCAAGCTGCTTTGCCTCTTGGGCCAAATGATCCAGCAGATTCAATGATGCCTGAAGCGTCAGTGGTGATGAGAAGCTTATGGAGGATTTGTCAGGCCCCCATCCGTGAATAACATCACAGACCTTTAAGATTTTGAAGGAAAGCCCTGCTATCCACCTGGGTAACTATTTTCATTTTGAGACACAGCTTCTGACTCACTCCTGGGCCTTAATAAAGACTTAGCATTTAACCATGGGCCACCACATTACCATGCAACCTGAGCTACCCATCGTGAGCTAAGTGTGGTCTGACCTATAAGCCATAAGTTGGGCATGCACAGTAGCACTCCATCATCAAATGGAAGGGGTATCTATGACATTGGGCTCAAGCAGACACTGAAGGCACAAGTGGGTACATGAGGAAGTGGCCCAAATGCCCATGGGGCCCACTCCTGCTACACAACCTTCTCTCTCCCACCCTGTACCTGTGGCCTCATGGAGAGTTCCCCGTGATCAGTGGATTGAGAAAGAGAAAGCTCAGACCTGGTTTACAGATGGTCCTGCACATTATTCAGGCGCTACCCAAAAGTAGACAGCTACAACACTACAGCTCCTTTCTGGAACATCCCTGAAAGACAGCAGTAAAGGAAAATCTTTCCAGTGGGCAGAACTTTGAGCAATGAACCTTGCTGTTCAGTTTGCTTGAAAGGAGAAATGGCCAGAGGTATAAGTGTGTGCCAATTCATGGACTGTGGCCAATGGTTTCGATGGCCAGAGATTTGAAAGGGACATGACTGGAAAGTTGGTGACAAGAAGATCTAAGGAAGAGGTATGTGGACAGAACTGAGTGGGCAAAAAAACTTGAAGGTATTTGTGTCCCATGTGAATGTTCACCAAAGGATGATCTCAGCAGAGGAGGATTTCAATCATCAAGCAGATAGAATGACCCATTCTGTGGGTACCAGTCAGCCTCTTTCCCCAGACACTCTTCACATTGCCCATGGTGCTCATGAATAAAATGCCCATGGTAGCAGGGATGGAAGTTATGCATGGGCTCAGCAATATAGACTTCCACTCATCAAGGCCAAGCTCACTATGGCCACTGCTGAGTGCCCAATCAGCCAGAGACAAACGATATGGCACCCTTCCCCAGGGTGATCAGCCAGTTTGCTACATGGTGGCAATTGATTACATTGGACCTCTTCCACCATGGAAGGGGCAGCATTTCATTCTTACTGGAACAGACACTTACACTGAATGCAGATTTCCCTTTCCTGCTTCTGCCAAAACTACTATCAGATACCTTATCCACACAGCATTACTTCTGATCAAGGAGCTCACTTCACAACAAATGAAGCATAGTAATGGACCCATGCTCACAAAATTCACTAGTCTTACCATTTTCCTTATCATCCTGAAGTAGCTGGCTTGAGAGATAATGGAAGAGCCTTTCGAAGACAGTTACAGTGCCAGCTCAGTGGCAATAACTTGCAGGACTGGGGCAAGGTTCTGCATGAGCCTCTCTGTATGTAAGCTGATTCAATGTCCAATTTATGGTACTGTTTCTCCCACAGCCAGGATTCATGGGTGCAGGAATCAAGAGATGGATATGGGAATGGAACTTCTCATTCTTAGCTCTAACGATCCACTAGAAAAAGTTTTGTTTCCTGTTCCTACAACATTAAGCTCTGCTGGCCTAGAGGCATTCCAAAGGAAGGAATGCTTCCACCAAGAGACACAACAATTCCATTTAACTGGAAGTTAAGACTGCCACCTGGAAACTTTGGGCTCCTCATGTCTCTGAATCAATAGGCAAGGAAGGGAGGTACAGTGCTGGCTAGGCTAATTGATCCTGATTACCAAAGGGACACTGGACTGTTACTCCACAGTGGAGGTAAGGTAGGCTACGTCTGGAATACAGGAGATCCCTCAGGGCATCTTTTAATATTACCATGCCCTGTGATTAAGGTCAATGCAAAACTGTAACAACCCAATTCAGGCAAGGCTGCCAATGGCCAAGACTCTCCTAAGAATGAAAGTTTAAGTGACCCCACCAGGCAAAGAACCATGACCAGCTGAGATGTTTTCTAAAGGCAAAGAGACAGGGTAGTTTAAGAAGGTAGTTACAAACACCAGCTATGACCAGTTGCAGAACCAAGGCCTGTAATTGTCATGAGAATTTCTTCCTTATTTTGTAATGACTGTTTATTTTTTTGTTATTTGTTGGGAAATAATCAATTTAATCTACATAAGCATAATTCATACACAAATTTCTTTTTTTTTAATGTTTAATTATTTGGGGGGGAGGGCCAGAGAGAGAGAGACAGAGGATCTGAAGCAGGCTCCACGCTGACAGCAGCAAGCCCAATGTGGGGCTTGAACTCAGGAACTGAGAGATCGTGACCTGAGCTGAAGTCAGATGCTTAACCAACTGAGCCACCCACGTGCCCCACATACCCCAATTTCTTAGGTTCTGCCAAAGCTTTGGCCTTCTTAACATTTCTTTTCGTTTGTTTGTTTATTTTTAGAGAGAGCAAGCATGAGCAGGAGAAGGGCGGAGAGAGAGAATCCCAAGTAGGCTGTGCACTGTCAGGCAGAGCCTGAAGTGGGGCTTGATCTCACAACTGTGAGATCATGACCTGAGCCAAAATCAAGAGTCGGACACTTAAGTGACTGGGCCACCCAGGCACCCCTGGCCTTCATAACATTTCTTAATTTTAGTTTTTTTTGATGAGCTCTGCACTGCCTCAAAAAGAAAATTATCGTTTATGGGTTCAATTAGCATAAATAATCTGTCTGTGATACCTATATCTAATGATGTACAATATATAATCAACATTGTATCACCTAGAACTCTCAAACAGTTCGTTAAAACCTGAAAAGAACTCCAAAGGAATTAAGCTATTTAAGCTATTTTATTTAACATGTAATAGATATTTCTCATAAAGCAAAGTTTAAATATTTAGTTTTTTGATACCCTAATGTATTTCCGTAAGCCTTTCAGTCTACAGTTTTAGAGATATAGTTTTCCATCAGGGAGGCCAGATGTGTGTGTGTGTGTGTGCGTGTGTGTGTGTGTGTGTGTGTATCTGTATCTATATCCATATCTGTATCTATATCCATATCTATATCTAGAGAGAGAGAGACATATATATAATTTTTTTTAGATGCAACCAATTAAAGATTTTAAGAGGGTGCTGCAATGACCATGTTTAACATGGATTAAGTAAGGAAAGAAAACAAAGATATTTGATATATTATTTTATACTTTACCTTTGTTTTCTCCCCTCCCTTATCCCCTTATCCTATAACATAAGATGCATTAACAATAATCGAATTTACAGTACAACACGTAAGTTATACGTAAGTTATATATGAAGAAGAGTGAGCATCACCCCAGGACTTTGCATCTTCTTTCAGGGAAAGGATAGTGTATTTTTGGTTGTACTCAGGACAGTTATATCAGGTTAAGTGGAAGTGCTATATTAGTGTCTTTATTTGGAAATTAATAATGGTTTAAGGAGACGTGTATGGGTGTTAAGTTGTTAAGACGTGGATTGTGATGTACCTCCTATGTACCTCCTATCAATCAAACACTGATCTAGGTGTTTCTGTGAAGGTATTTTTGTTGATGTGGTTAACATCTATAGTCAGCTGACTTTAAGTAAAGAGGATTACCCTAGATAATATAAGTGTGTCTCATCCAATCAGCTGAAGTCCTTAAGAGTAAAAACTAAGAAGAAAAAATTCTGCCTCAAGATTAAAGCCTCAAATCCTGCCTGAGTTTCCAGCCTGCCAACCTGCCCTACAGATTTCAGACTGGTCAGCCCTGACAATTGCTTGAGCCAATTCCTTAAACTTTTCTTTTTCTATCTATCTATCTATCTATCTATCTATCTATCTATCTATCATCCAATGACTGATCAGTTGATAATCTATCCATTCCTGTACTCCTCCTGATTGCTGACTCCTTCCTTTGGGTCTCCTTCACTGGCTCCCCATCCCTTATGTTAATCTTCCCCAGAATTGTGTCCTGGGCCGCCTTCTCTTTTTAGGCATACCTCACACTTGACCTATCTCATCCACTTCCAAGGGTTCGACTATCCTGATCCCACATCAATCGGTGCGTCTGACTACAGATTTTCTCTCCAACTCCAGATTCCTATTTCCAACCTATAAACTCCACTGGTCTCTCAAATTTAATACCTCCAAAAGGATTCTCACTGTCTTCTCCCATATTCCTGTGTTAACCATTTTTCTCAGATAGGTTTACTCGCCCCCTTTCTCCCTTCCCTCAAGCTGGAACCCTGAGAGACAATGCCACATACTCCTTCACTTCATCCTTTGGCATTCAATCACAAAATCCTGTCCATTCTACTTCAGAATGTTCTTTTGTGTCTATGCCCTCCTCTCTATATCCACTACCCCTGAATTTTACTGGGCCTCATTGTGTCTCAGCTGCTACCTGAACATCACTACCTAGTTGTCTAAGAGGCCATTCAAACCGACCAAGTTCAAAGCCATTACCATCAATTCTCCCTCAATCCTGTACTTCCACTTGTGTGTCCTGTATCACCTGTTGGTGCTGCTATCCATCTAATCAACTCTGCAGCACAGTTTGGAAGGCATCCTACCATATGGTTAGGATCACAGGCTCTGCCCTCAGCTAACTGCATGCACATCTCTAAGCTCCACTACTTCTCAGCTGTGAACCTTGGGAAGTCATTTAACCTTGTTAACCTTCAATTTGTTCATCTTCATAAACGTATTAATAATAGTAGATACCACATGAGGTTGTTGTGGGAGGCTCTGAGGTGGAGCATACACACTGGAATTTTTATGTTATGTTATGTTATGTTATGTTATGTTATGTTATGTTATGTTATGTTATGTTATTTAGTGTATTTGCTTATTTTAAGAGAGACAGCAGGAGAGGCAGAGAGAAGGAGAGAGAGAGGATCCCAAGCAGGCTCCATGGTGTCAACATGGAGTCCAATGCAGGGCTTGAACTCACAAACTGTGAGATCATGACCAGAGTCAAAACCAACAGTTGGACGCTTAACTGACTGAGTCACCCCGGCACCCAAAACTGGGTTTTTTAAAGGTCCCCTAGGTGATTCAAAAGTGTAGTCAGGGTTAAGGCCACTGGTTTACTGGTAGTATGGATGGGTTTGTGGTAGATGCAGAAAGACTTAGGAAAGAGGCAACAGTCCAGGTAAGAGGTTATAAGCATTTGTAATGAGGCTAGAGAAGAGGGGTCCAGGTTCAAGAGATACTTTGAGAAGCAAAATTATATAAAACTTGGCAACTGAATGTTGCTGTTCTATTGTCAACTTGATTATTCTAGGGATTATGTTTTGCAGAATCCTTTTCCCTGGACAGTTACCAGTTGCATGTAGCCAAAAGCATGCCATTTGGGAAGTGGCAGTGAAGCAGTAGCTATTTTGTTTGAAAGGTCATTGTTGGTCAGAGGCAATGGAGATAAACACAAAGGTGTTGGTGGGTTCCAGCTTATCCTTTCTCTTCCCTGTTCAATGCCCAGGCATCTTTCTCAACTACTACTCATGCTAACCAACAGCAATCCCAGGCTCAGCACCAGATGCTTCTCTATACTCTCACAGAGGAAGTATACGTACAGATACATCAACCTTCCACAGATTTCCGTATCAGCCCCCTCCACCATGCCAACCCTACAGCTGGACATGCACAGCTTCTAGGTTCCCTGTGAGCTCCAACTCATTAACCCCTGCCAGGGCTGCTTAAAGACTCTTCTCAGGCTCCCAAGTTCCCTTTATTAGACTTCTGCTTCACCAGCAACAACCACAGTTGTGTAAGGTCTAATTTCCATAGTATATTCCCTACTCCACAAGACGCACAGAGGTTCTGCTTCCCCAACTGAACCCTCACTTGTAACCCAGATCTGATTCAAAATCTCTGGCATGGACATTGCAGAAGTCTCCCTTTACTCACAATGACAGCTTTCCCATTCCAACACACCATTGTATTAATTAAGTAAGACTTTTAATCACAACTATCCAAAATCAATATACTCTAACTGTAGTAATAAGAATTGTCATGAGGGTACAGGGGCATTTCACACAGTCCAAAGGCATAATGAAGGTGGTCCTCTGAAAAGCTGACAGCCAATTTCTGGGAAGCCAGCGGGACCTTGGCCCTCTCACGCCTGCATGCTTCTCTCTGCACATCTGTTCCCCATCGCTCCCAAGTTCACATGTTTCTGAGTCAGCCCCATGCAAAGCCTGACCCTCGTGGAACCGGTTCGAAATTTCTAGGAATGAGATCCTGATTGGTCCAGAGCAGGTCAGGAGCCCATTTCTCACACCATCAAGTATAGCCAAGGAATTGGGACCATATAGGTATATAGGATAGGCCCCCTGAAACCACCCCTGGACATTCGGATGAGGGGCAGGCAGGGACCACTGAGCTGGACAACCAAGCCAAACTGTGTGTACTTTAAGAGTCACGGTGAGGGCCAGGCGACAAGAATTCTGTAGCTTATGAACAAACAGATGGCACCTTTAGTTTCTCTCTGCTTTTAATATAATTTCCATCATGGCTTTGGAGGTCCACCTCTTGATTTCAGCTCAGGTCATGATCTCACAGATCATAGGATCGAGCCCCACATCAGGCTCTGCAGTATCAGCACAGAGTCTGCTTGGGATTCTCTCTCTCTCTCAAAAATAAATAAACTTAAAAAAATAAAATAAAATAAAATTTTGGAAAGCTTTCCTTCATGAAGCATTTCCTTCATGAGCAGAAATGGAGCAACGTCATAGATGCCAGTACAATCTGAGGTTGCAGCCTGGACTTCCTCCATCCTTCCTGCTAAGGCAATCGTTCTGCTGTGTTAAAATTATGCATATCTACAGATAACACTGACATAGCCAGTGGACATTAAATACTATAGGTGAAAACTTGCAGCAAGAAGCCAGGGGCTCAGGTGGGGGGAAATGTGTAACTCTTTTGCCAGGGCAGTGAATTTCAAAAATTGTGTTTAAAGATACAGGAATCTCTTAGGAGTTTATTAGTAATAGCTAATGTTTGTTGGGCACTTATTGCCAGACACTGTTGTGCACAATTTAAACTTGTTCAACTTACTTCACCTCTGCAACAACCCAATTATTACACCCATTTTGAGACCGGAGAACAGAGGCACAAAGAAGTTAAAGCTTACCCAAGACCATAAACATAGTAAGTGGCAGAGGAGGGATTTGAATCTGCACTCCAGCTGGAGAGGCCACACTCCTAACCACAATGATACACTGTCTGTTGCTAGGCAATAATGGCATTCTGTAATGCCTGAGCACAAATTATCACTCTCCCTTCACACAACAAGACTTCTATTTAGGTAATCATTCATTCATTCCACAGCATTTTCACGCATAATTTCCTCCCCCCAACACGTACACACACACACACACACACACACACACACACACACACACACACTTTCCCTCAGGTTCCTTCTCACAGTCAATGAGAGGAGAAAAGGTAAGACATAACAATCACGCCTTCTATATAAGTAACGTATCTTTTTATCTCCCCTTCTAAACTGTAAGTTCTGTGAGGGCAATGTCATGCCTAATTCATCCTTGTATCCTCTGGGCAAAGACTTACTAGAACAAAGGTTCTAAATTGGGATTCGGCTACTTGACAGGCTAGTTGACTTATTTCCCAGGTCACCTACAAATTTTCTGAGTACCACAATGATAGATGAGCACGAGAATTCCCATCCAGTTACATAGCTAAAGAGGAACAATTCTCATTGAGAACAATAACAATGCTTAAACAATTCTGGGAAATTTAATTGTCTAAAGGAGATCTTTTCTTTAAAAAAAATAATAAACTTGAATGAGTTGGAGAAAAGAAATCTGTCTTAAACTCAGGAAATAACATTATGACAACATGAAGACTCACTTGTTAATGCCTGGAAATAGGAAGTTGGTTCAGTTTCAAATACCAGCAGATAATGGCCATGCCAAAGGATGTTATCATAGCTTTAGGCTAAATATATACTATAAAGAACCTTTCTTTGCAGTGCATTTTGTCTAACAGCTATAATAGCGAGATAATACATGGGAAAGTGTGGGCTCTCTTTCTAGACATGTGGTCCTGGGACATCCCTAACTGGTGGCATATCTTTATCTCCCAGTGATTAGTCTCTGCTAGAGATCTGGCCTTGACAATGGGCTTGTATGGTCAAATGGCCAATGCCATAAAGGAAGGGTGCCTTCATTTTGTTCCATATTAAGATCTCCCACTCAACGTTTTCTACCTGCTCTTGCCTTGGTTTACCACATGCAATGCAGGGACAGCTAATCCCACTGATAATAATCTCTCCAGATATTTATTCATTATTACATAATTCATTGTGTGAGAGACAAAGGGGGCTCCTCCTCCTTGCCGCTCTCTGCTTTGAATGAATAGACTTTGTTCTCTATTAGAAATCCAGGATCTACATTTATTCCAACATCCCCCAAGAGACACTGTCTCCCTCACACTGACTCTCATTCATTCTTCGGTTTAACCCCTGGGCCATTTCCCTACCACCTCCTCCACCCTCTTTCCATCTGACAGATGACACGTGGTTGCTCTCACAGTGCTCATTCACAGGGGACAGCATGAATCACCACAATATTACACGGCATCCTTACTGTCATCAAACAGCTCAGTGACCTCAAGGCTTCTGTTCTGATTTTCAATCTTCCCTCTCTGTGATGAGGAGAACTTTGGCCAACCCTCTTTATTGCATTCCTGCTCCAGTTCTCTCACAGTTGATTTGTGATCTGCATACATTCCTGGCTCACCTTTTCCTAACGGGAGAAAGGCGACCCCCTCAAGTGATGGTGTCTACAACCGTTGTGAGCTTGTGAATGCCCCAGTTCAACAAAGTCACATACATACAGAACACGGCTTGCCAAGTTTTAGGAGGCCATGCAGGTGGGTCCAACACGGACCACTCATGTGGCTTATGTGGACAACTGTCCACAAAGTCATGAGACAGTCTTATTACAAAAGTGCCTGAAGTTAAGCCCACAAAACGTTTCCCCAGTTAGCCCTTTCTTTCCATGTGTCTCACGGTGAGTAAAGCAAATGTGTTCTTTCATCTTCTCTGGCAAACACCCTTAATGGCCCGGTCTCTATAAGGATGCTTCTGTGCAAGAAAATTCACATCAGTTAGCCAATTGGAAACTCGCATCCAAAAATCGATTGAGGATTCTTTTTCCAATTAGGTGCATATGTTTGGAGGGTGAACTGTTTTATTTCCTAGTTTTCTTCTTTGAAAACAAGAGGAAAACAAGATGAGTGGCTTTTAGACTATCAGATTTCTCAGATGATTAAAAAAAGCTTTAAGTGACAGAGTCAGATATAGAATATTACTAATATTTTATTTTGCCAAGGAAGTTTATTTAAAACTTTTTCTACCAACTTCCATTACCACTATTTCATAAAGAAAAGCCTTTGTAAAACTCAAATAATAAAGACGTGATATCAGAATAAAGGGCATTGGCTAAAATGGAATAAATTTTTGCTTTTTGGAAAATTCATTAGTTTATCCTAAGGGTTTTTTTTTCCCCTTTCTCTGATTTTGCCTTGATCCAGTGAACCTTCCATGGTCAGTAGGACCCGTCTCCACCTAACAAGACAGCCTCTGAGCCCAGGAACCTAGAGAGCCTCTCTCTGATGTGTGATGCACAGTTTCACAACAAAGCCATGAATATAATCAGGCTTTGTGTTATGAAACTGTTTGCCTGTTCATAAGGTTTAATTTTGGAAATGGGCTTTCCAAGGACAAAATTGGCACATGGTTGGGGATTAGAGCTAAATTACTAGTAGTCGTAGTACCTTCACCAAATACTTTCGAGTTGCTATCTTCCAGACCCACAGTGGGAATACCCTTCCCAACTCCTTCGAAGCTGGCTATGGCCCCATGACTTGCTCTGGTCACTGGGGTGTGAGCACAGGGGGTATGTGTCATATCTGGTGGAAGCTTTAGCAGCCAAAGCTTGACTCATGGCTCTTTTCTGTGATACCACGCTGAGATAGTGAAAGTGTGTCTTGAGATGGAGTTTCTGTCAGCCTTGGGCCCTAAGTGATTCTATTACTAGAGATCCCCCCCCCACCCCCGGAGTTCTATGTAAACCCTCATTGAACATGCAGCAGGAACAAGAAAAAAAACCTTACATTGAAGTAAGCTGTTGAAATTTGGATGTCACAGGACAGCTTAGCTCATTCTGACTAGTACACCAAAGCACTCCCCATTCTGAAAGCCTTACTACCTGGATGGCAACACGATGTCTCAGATCGTGTGTTTTGGAACTGGGAGCTACCTTCAAACTGTCACCAACAATACTCATATTCGATTGTGTGGATTTCCCCCAAGTTCTAACTAAACTTATTCTAGTATTTAGCAAGGCGTTCCTCCAGGAATGAAAGGTAAGTCTTGGCAATAGCAAGAGCACACAAGAATGGTCCCGTCACAGCACTGGGAGGAGGCAGGTGCACAGAGTAGAGCCTCCCACGGAGGACCTCCTTGCTCTGGGTTGGAATGAAGAGGTTAGAAGAATCTGGTATTTCAGTGTTTCATGGGACTTTGGGCAAATGTCCTAAAAATGAAAGGGAAGACCCTTCTTTCTTTAATTCGTTCCACATCCTTAATTATGAATGTGACGGCTGGAGCCTGGGAATAGCAAAGCAGAGACATAAAAGTAGTCTGTCTCCCTGACAGCTTTGTGGGGTTGGCATACCACCCCTGTGTTCCCTTCCTTCAGATTTCCTTTACGTGGTATGTTTATGCTGCTGTCGGTTTGATTTTTTTCTTATACGAAGCTAAATCTATTATATACCATATTTTTAAATTTTTTTTAACATTTCTTTTTGAGACAGAGAGAGGCAGAGCATGAGCGGGGGAGGGGCAGAGAGAGAGGGAGACACAGAATCTGAAACGGGCTCCAGGCTCTGAGCTGTCAGCACAGAGGCCGACGCGGGGCTCGAACTTACAGACTGTGAGATCATGACCTGAGCCGAAGTCGGACGCTCAACCAACTGAGCCACCCAGGCACCCCTATTATATACCATACTTTTAAAAATTATTTGAGGTGCTCAGTCGGTTGAGGTTCCGACTTTGGCTCGGGTCATAAGCTCACAGTTTGTGGGTTTGAGCCTCACGTCAGGCTTTGCACTGAAAGAGCCAAGCCTGCTTCAGATTCTCTGTCTCCCTCTCTCTCTGGCCCTCCCCCACTCACACTCACTCTCCTCTCAAAAATAAACATTTTCAAAAAATTTAATAAAATAAAATAAAAATTATTTGAAAAATAACGTGTATCTCATTTTTTACATTTGTTTTTAGGATTTTTATTATTTAAAAGTAATGTATATAACTTATTTTAAAAGAAATATAGATTTATTAAGTAGATGTCTTCTTTTCACTAGTGGATAAATAACTGGAGCTTGATGCCCATGATGTGGGAAACGGAGCATGAGGAACCACCTGGGTTCCAGACTGTTCTCCTTCAGGCGTCTGAGGCTCAGCTCGCTCGTGAGCAGGGTTGGATGAGGGTGGCTAAGGAACTTTAGCTTTGATCACCCTGGTAGGGTTTTGAGGATTTTTGTCATCCAACCCTCTCTTCTCAGTGGGTTGGCATGTCCGAGTCTCTGGCCTGAAACCTCCAAGGAAATGAACCCCATTTCCCTTCCCCCAGGGCAATTGCCCCCAGGGACAATAGGGACAGATCGGTGGAACACAGGAGAATTTTAGGGCGGTGAAAGTACTCTGTGTGACACTGTAATGATGGATACATGTCATTATGCACTCGGCAAACCTCACAGAATATACAGCACAAAGAGAGAACCCTAATAGGGACTATGAAGACTAAGGACTTCGGCTAATAATAGTGTATCAATATTGGCTCACCAATTACAACACACCAGTACAAGATGCTGATAACAGGGAAACCGCTCGGTGTGGGGTTGGGGGGGGGGGGTGGGGTATATGGAAATTCTGTACCTTCTATTCAATTTTTCTGCAAACCTGAAACTCTAAAAGGTGAAGTCCATTAAGTTTAAAAATGTTAACAGGCTGCTTGAAAAGACAAGCAAAACAAGGCTTAGGTAAGCAGGTGTGCAGTGACAAGGTCCAGGCACCGAGTGTAACGTTTCTTTCACTTGCAATTCTTTGTAATTCTTTGCACTTTAAATTCTGGGACTATGAGCTTTCCAGCAGCAGCCAGGACCAACTAAGAATAAGCCTACAAAATTGGCTCAAGAACTGTCAAACACTGTACATATCTAAAGAAGGTTAAATCAGTATGTCATTTTTAATCCCAACTTGGAGGAAATGGAGAGGAGAAATGAGGCGAGGCAAGGAGGCAAAAAGCCCACCAGTTTGAGAAAAGCCCGCAACAATAGTGACCATTTGGCGGCAGTGGCAAATGGAGTGAGCAGAGACTGAATATCTGCATCCCACCGGCACTCCGATTGTGAAAGAAAACGTGTGAGGTGTAGACTGCTCCATGGGGCCACACAGCGAAGAGAACCATCCAGTATCACGCGTGTCCAAAAACCTGAGGTTCACGCTCTGGGTCCAGTTCGTGTTGTTAGCTGAGAAATCCCGCTGCATCCTTGAGCATAAGCCA
The DNA here is from genome assembly GCF_022079265.1 of Lynx rufus. NCBI lineage: Eukaryota > Metazoa > Chordata > Mammalia > Carnivora > Felidae > Lynx > Lynx rufus. The sequence goes on from NW_025814840.1 coordinate 16,687,895, forward strand.
GACGCCTTGACAGATGGCAAGAAACTGCTCTTCCCGGGCACCCAGTCATCTGAGCAGCGTGGCAGAAGGAGCCGGGCTCCCCGTGCCCAGCTGGTAATCTTCTTATGTCCTGGGGCTTAAGGAGTGATAGCCCTTTGCAACTGTTCTTTCCAAACAAAGCTTAAAGCTGGGCAGTCTGGTTTAGACCTGTTTATAGCAAGAAAGAGACACAGATAGACTGACAAGTAAGAGACTGTGGAGTGATCTGAAATGATAATCAACAACAGTTGACACTGTCTATATCCCTGGGGCTTCAAAGCATTTTGTCAATTATTATAATTATTATTATTATCATTATTATTATTATTTCTCAATTATTACAACAACCATATGAGAAAGCAGGAAGGAATCATTCCGATTTTATTTTTTAAAAGGGAAGAAGAAACAGAAACTGCCAAGCAGAGAGCTGCCCACAACTGTAGTTAGTAAACAGCAGTATATCTATGAGTCCTGGGTTGCCCAAAGCACTTTCTGCAGCCGGGTTCAGGTCCAGGTTCTGCCTGCAGGGGTCTTAGCTCTTTGGGAATTATACAGGGACAACTAAAGAAAGATGAGTTAGAAGTTCAGGAAAGGCAGAAAAGCACTGTGGGCTCAGATGGCTGAGAAGTCTTCCTAAAAGAGGAGAGAGGGGAAGGAGGGCTTTCCAGGCACAGGGAAAAGAGGAGAGAGGGGAAGGAGGGCTTTCCAGGCACAGGGAAGAGTGGGAGCAAAGATGGGCAGCTTGCTTGCCAAAAAGAACCACCGACCTAAAGCTAAGAGCTCATGTAGGTGAGGATTTGGAGGCAGTATCTTTAGAAATGGAGGTTAAAAGGCGCCTCCTTAGTGCAGTAAGCAGTGTGTTAGTCTCATAATCTGAAAGTCCTGAGAGAAATGGAGGTTAAGGCCATGTGATAAAGGGTCTTGAATGCCAGGCCAGGAACATTTTTTTTCCTGTCAGCAAGAAGGCATTAAAGACTTTAGAGTGGAGAGTGATATGCACAAAGCAGATTTTTGGAGAAAGATGGACATGAGATTCAAGAGAGGTAGCAGAGAGAGAAGCACAGGTAGGAGGTGGGAGGGCCGAAGTCACAGAGATGGTGGGGATGGAAGACATTGAAAAGAAAGGATGCAAGTGCTCAGATGGATGAAGAAATAATGGTAGCATGACGTTAAGTTGCAGATGGAGGTGGACCTGGCTGGAAACCCCTAGCAAGTGATAAGAGATGTAGAGCAGATGCTCAGGAGAAAGGTAAGGGAGAGTTATCTGGGCAAATATGATAACTGAGCTCTTAGGAGAGAAGAGAAGGAAAGAATGAGAACGGAACACTGAAATGGGTTCTACCACTGTTAAGGAGTGCAACTGGGAATCAGAGCAAGAAAACAGGTGTAAGCAATGGGAAGAGGAACAGAACAGAGTGAAGGTGTCACTTCCAGGAAGCCCTCCCAATCAGGCCCCTGGCTCCAAAGGCGCCAGGTCCTCTCTTAACATGGGCTTGCCCACACACACCCCTAAGCTGGGCAGAGGCCCCCAGGCGCACAGCCAGAACTGGGAGACCCTCTGACCAAACTGGGGATACTGACCACACCTGCGACAGTCCAGAGCAAGGTCGGGGAAAACCAGAAAACGAGGATTTCAGAAAGGAGGACACAAACAATGAGGAAACCCACAGAGACATTAACATTAACAAGCCTGAAAACAAAGAGAAGAACTGGCAGTTTCCTGGAGACCTTCAGGGGCAGGACCAAAATGTGGAGGGGCTCAGGAAGGTGTGGATGGCACAGAAACAAAATCCCAGCACACAGCCTCCTCTTCAAGAAGTCGTACAGAGAAGGAAGGGAAAGGTTAGGGGAGGAATCATCAATGGGATGTGGGGAAAAGAGAAGGTTCTTTCAGAATAGGGTGAACATGCTCATCACCACACAGAGAGGAAAGAGAGAAAACAGAGCAATTGAAGAGAGGAACTGGGAAGCTGCTGGGAAAGACTGAGGTGATGCACAGGGAGTGGGGAAGCAAGAGAGACAGGCATGCCCAGCAAAGCTCTGCAGGCAGGGAGATGCCCACCCCCTGCCAGGCTCCTCCCTCACTGGGCAGGGGTGAGGTAGGTGACAGTAGTCACTGGGCTATCCTTTCTCAGGAATACCACAGGGGTAACCCAGTTAACTGCAGTGGTCTGGACAGGCACACTGAAAAGATACTCCTCTTATAATTAGATACCCGGAAAGCAACAGGTACTGGGGAGCATATAAAAAAGTGCAAGAAAAGCTGACAGAAGTGAAGAATTTACTGATAGTTTACTGCCATTATACTAAGGGCTTTACTTTGGCCAACTTATTCGGTCCTTACAATACTGCTGTGGGTTTTATGAATGGGAAAACAGGGTATAAATAAATACCGTGCCCATGCACAGGACATGGGCAATGGAGCTGGACACCATGGGACTCCAGAACCATGATCCTACCTGCTATGCTTGAGATGGCTTACTGCCTCCCAGGTGAGCTGCAGTGACTGGAGAGATTGGAACCAGACAAGTCAGTCTGGAAGCATTCCTGAAAGTGGTGTGTTTAGTACATGCAGTGTTTCCGTTCAAAAGGGGAAGAAGGATGGATTTCAGTGAAGAGACAGGGTATCTCATTAAAGGGGAGTTATGTGCAATGGTGTTGAGGCTGGAGGTGACACAATATGAGCATGCAAGCCCGTTACTGGCTGGATGGCACTTTGATCCAATACAGAAAACCCCTAGATTCTGTTATAAGTGCCTCACACTCTAAGAAAATCTGACATTCAAAATCCAAACTTAACAAGTAGAGATAATCACTTGCCCAGTGAGTGCCTAACTGTGTGTCTGGCATTGCACCAGGAGCTTTCAAAATATGACCTCAAAACCACACAATTTCTCAGGGCAGAGGTTATTAGCCATGCTCCCAAGTCAGGCATCACAGGTGAAATGTGTCCCCCCAACATTTGTATGTTGAAGTCCTCAGGATGTGACTGTAATTGGAGACAGGGCCTTTAAGGAGGTAATTAAGGTAAAATGAGCTCATTAGGGTGGGCCCTAATCCAATATGACTGGTGTCCTTGTAAGAAGAGGAGATCAGGACAGGGACACACACAGAAGGAAGATGGCCATCTACAAGATAAGGAGAGATGCCCTCAGAAGAAACCAAACCTGCCCACACCCTGATATTGCATCTCCAGACTCCACAACCATGAGGAAATAAACCTGTAGGTGGAAATACGCCACTCAGTGGTACTTATGACAGCACTGACAGACCTCCACCAGGGAGTCAAGGCTGGGGAGCCTAGCTCTTGTCCATGATCACAAATCTAGCGAGAGCTGAGATGAGAGCTCAGCCAATGAGACACAAGAACCTATGCAACAGAAAGGCCCTTGTACAGTAAGGTTTGCTCCAGGCCTCTGAGTGTCAGCTACGCTACCTAATTATTATACAATTCATTTTACAAAAGCAAATTGCCCTTCCGGCAACTAGTATTTTAAGCAAAGAAAATTCTACTGATTTTGTTCGTGTTCCTTTGTAGATGGTGATGTTTCCATAATCAGTTGGGCAATTCTGAATATCCACATTCATGTGTGCATATGGATAAACTACTGAAAATGCATGGAAAATGTAAACTAATTTGATTTACCAAAGTGGGGGAAGTGAATTGAATTTTAAAGTAATGTCTATTTTCCATGTTATATAGGTCACTTGAAAAATAATCATTTTAAATATTTTCCTTCTTAACCTTTTTTCACATTCATATTTAATACTCCTTTTGCCCTAACTGCCAGAAATTATTCCCCCTCGGAAAACCCAAAAGATTCCACCAAAAAACTGCTAGAATTGATTCATGAATTCAGCAAAGTTGCAGGATATAAAATCAATGCACAGAAATCAGTTGCATTCCTATACACCAACAATGAAGCAATAGAAACAGTAATCAAGGAAGTGATCCCATTTACAGTTGCACAAAAACCATAAAATACCTAGGAATAAATATAACCAAAGAGGTGAAATATCTATACACTGAAAACTATAGAAAGCTTATGAAAGAAATTGAAGAAGACACAAAAAAATGGAAAAAGATTCCATGCTCCTGGATAGGAAAAACAATATTGTTAAAATGTCGATACTACCTAAAGCAATCTACACATTCAATGCAATTCCTATCAAAGTAACACCAGCATTCTTCACAGAGCTAGAACAAATAATCCTAAAATTTGTATAGAACCAGAAAAGACTCCAAATAGCCAAAGCGATCTTGAAAAAGAAAACCAAAGCAGGAGGCATCACAATCCCAGACTTCAAGCTATACTACAAAGCTGTAATCATCAAGACAGTGTGGTCGTGGCACAAGAACAGACACTCAGATCAATGGAACAGAATAGAGAACCCAGAAATGGACCCACAAACATATGGCCAACTGATCTTTGACAAAGCAGGAAAGAATATCCAATGGAATAAAGACAGTCTCTTCAGCAAGTGGTGCTGGGAAAACTGGACAGTGACATGCAGAAGAATGAACCTGGACCACTTTCTTACACCATACACAAAAATAAACTCAAAATGGATGGAAGACCTAAATGTAAGACAGGAAGCCATCAAAATCCTCGAGGGGAAAGCAGGCAAAAACGTCTTTGATCTTGGCTACAGCAACTTCTTACTCAACACGTTTCTGGAGGCAAGGGAAACAAAAGCAAAAATGAACTACTGGGACCTCATCAAAATAAAAGTCTTCTGCACAGCAAAGGAAACAATCAACAAAACTAAAAGGCAACCAACAGAATGGGAGAAGATATTTGCAAATGACATATCAGATAAAGGGTTAGTATCCAAAATCTATAAAGACCTTACCAAACCCAACACCCAAAAAACAAATAATCCAGTGAAGAAATGAGCAAAAGATATGAATAGACACTTCTCCAAGGAAGACATCCAGATGACCAACTGACACATGAAAAAATGCTCAACATCACTCATCATCTGGGAAATACAAATCAAAACCACAGTGAGATACCACCTTACATCTGTCAGAATGGCTAACATTCACAACTCAGGCAACAACAGATGTTGGCGAGGATGCAGAGAAAGAGGATCTCTTTTGCATTGTTGGTGGCAATGCAAACTGGGGCAGCCACTCTGGAAAACAGTATGGAGGTTCCTCAAAAACTAAAAATAGAACTACCCTACGACCCAGCAATTGCAAAACTAGGCATTTATCCACAGGATACAGGTGTACTGTTTTGAAGGGACACATGCACCCCCATGTCTATGGCAGCACTATCAATAATAGCTAAAGTATGGAAAGAGCCTAAATGTCTATCGATGGATGAATGGATAAAGAAAATGTGGTATACATATACAGTGGAGTATTACTCGGCAGTCAGAAAGAATGAAATCTTGCCATTTGCAACTACGTGGATGGAACTGGAGGGTATTATGCTAAGTGAAATTAGTCAGTCAGAGAAAGACAAAAATCATATGACTTCACTCATATGAGGACTTTAAGAGACAAAACAGATGAACATAAGGAAAGGGAAACAAAAATAATATAAAAACAGGGAGGGTGACAAAACAGAAGAGACTCATAAATATGGAGAACAAACTGAGGGTTGATGGAGGGGTTGTGGGAGAGGGAATGGACTAAATGGGTAAGGGGCATTAAGGAATCTACTCCTGAAATCATTGTTTCACTATATGCTAGCTAATTTGGATGTAAATTTTAAAAAATTAAAAATAAAATTAAAAAAAAAAAAGATGCCGGAATTTGAGAAATACATTTAAAATAAAAGTAGCCATTCTAAAAAAAAGAAAGAAAAAGAAATTATTCCCCCTCAAAATGTCTCCTATTTATTTTTTAATATTATATATTAATATAAAAATTATTATATATTATATGTATATTATATTTTTTAACTTTTTTTATTAAAGCAGTTTTATTTTTTTCAAGTTTTTATTTAAATCCCAGATAGTTAACATAGTGTAATATTAATTTCAGGTGTAGAATTTAGTGACTCATGAATTACATACAACACCCGGTGCTCATCACAAGAGCCCTCCTCAATACCCATCTCCCATCTAGACCATCCCCCACCCACCTTCCTCCATCAACCCTCAGTTTGTTCTCTTTCACCAAGAGTCTGTTTCTTGGTTGCCTCTCTTTTTTTTTTCCTCCTATGTTCATCTGGTTTTTTTCTTAAATGCCACAGAGCAGTTTTAGGTTCACAAAAAATTAAGATAAAGGTACAGAGATTCCCATAGGCCCTCTGCCCCCACATATGCACAGCCTCCCCCATTATCAACATTTGTTACAATGGATGAACCGACAGTGGTGCACCATAATCATGCAGGGTCCACAGTTTACATCAGGGTTCACTCTTGGTGCTGTACCTGCTATCAGTTTGGACAAATACGTAATGATGTGTATCCATCAGTACAGCATCATACAGAATAGTTTGATTGCCTTCAAAATCCTCCACCTATTCATCACACCTCCCCCTGCACCCAACCCCTGGCAACCACTGGTCTTTTTACTATCTCCAGAGTTTGCCTTTTCCAGAAGGTCATACATACAGTTGGAATCGTTCAGTATGTAGCATTTTCAGATTCATTTCTTTCATTTAGTAATATGCGTTGAAGTTTCTTCCATGTCTTTTCATGACTTGTAGCTCTTTTCTTGTTTTGGGTTTTTTTTTTTCTTTTTTTTTTTTTTTTGTCATTGAATGGTATTCCGCTGTCTGGATGTCCCACAGTCTGTTAACCTATTCTTCTACTGAAAGATATCTTGGTTGCTTCCGAGTTTAGGCAATTATGAATAAAGCTGCTATAAACAGCCATGTGCAGTTTTTGTGTGAACACAGTTTTCACCTACTTTGGGTAAATACCAAGGAATACAACTGCTGCATCATGTGGTAAAAGTACACAGAAGTGATTTTGTAAAAAACCACCAAACTATATTCCAAAATGGCTGTACCGTTTTGCATTCCCTCAAGCAATGAAGAGTTCTCATAGCTCCTCATCTCTGCTAGAATTTGGGTTTGTTTGGTTTTTTTTTTTTAATGTTTATTTTGAGAGAGAGAGAACAAGTCAGGGAGGGGGAGAGAGAGACAGAAAGGGAGACAGAGAATCACAAGTAGGCTCTGAGCCCTCAGGGCAAAGCCCCACGCAGGGCTCCAGTGTACGAACCATGAGATCAGGACCTGAGCTGAAAAAAAGAGTCAGGCGTTTAAACGACTGAGGCACCCAGGAAGCCCCTCTGCCACGTGGTGGAAATTTTGAATTTTGACCATTCAGATAGATGTTGTAGTGGTCTCTTGTTGTTTTAATTTGCATTTCCCTGGTGACATATTACTTAAAGCATCTTTCAAATGCTTGTTTGCATATGAATATCTTCTTTGGTAGGTGTCTTTTAAGGTCTTTGGTCCATTTTTTAATCGGGTTGTTTTTTTTATTGTTGAGTTTTCCCATTTGTATTTTTAATAAGAGTTTTTTTCTATTTAAAGACTTAAAATGCATATTATAAAAGTATCTTACACATGACCATAAAAATCCAAACAGTATGGAAGAGAACAAACTGAAATAGAAATGAGCATCTCTCATTTTTGGCACCTGCAGTGGTTACTTCCCTTTGTCATACTATAGTATCTTGCTCTTAGTAGCCTTTTTGTTTTTTTCACATTAGAGATGGTGTGTAAACAGGGGAGGGGCAGAGAGAGAGACACACACACACACAGAATCCGAAGCAGGTTCCAGGCTCCAAGCTGTCAGCACAGAGCCCAATGCGGGGCTCCAGACGAGGGGCCTGAACCCACTAACCACAAGTTCATGACCCGAGAGCCGCAGTCAGACGCTCAACCCACTGAGCCACCCAGGCGCCCCTGCTCTTAACATTTTTAAAGAAAACATGGATTGACAGATACAAATGTCTGCATGTATCAAAATACTCTTAAAAATAAAGGGGAAAAGAGCTTTTCAAAAATGGCCACTAGGTGGTAGAAGTCAACTAAAACATGCAAACATGAAGGACTGCCATCTCACTTGCTCTGGGTAACTTTTCTCCCTTTAGAAAGAAGTTCGTGTAAGAAAGATGGGATTCTTCCAAGGTCCCAGCCTCATATATCCAACATCAGCTCCCCCAGACCTCTTGCTTCCACTGCCTGGGGCCATTTCGGACTGTGCATGAGTGGAGACGTGAGGACCAACATCTCACCTCCCCTGAGAGCAGGACAAGGCTCTAAAGGCAGTTCTTTCAAAGTGAAAGCACTAGACAGGCACACTCTGTCACATGCAGCGTGTCCAGATGTCTCTGTGCCCCTGTACAAATGGCGGCCTTCCACTCTGCTTCCGATACCACATTCCACCCTCCGATCCTACGGAGGTAAAAGTGCCACCAGTGAAGATTAGCTCTTGATGCAGGCCCACCTGTGGCCCAGGAAGGGGGAAACCTCTGAACAGCCTCTGGACTAGTAGAAAGAGTGAGCTGGCTCATGTTAAAATTTCCCCGAATCTTTTTTGTGCTTTGGTCTGTGTTCACTACACACAGTAAATGCTCAATAAAGACCTATTGTTTTGACTTGATCTCAAAACCACCCTCCTAAAGCACTGAAGGAGTAACTTCCCATTCATTAGATGTTCCTTAAGTCAACGCAAGTGCTTAAGCAGCAGCAGAACAGGTCTTACAGATTTGAGAACATTATCTATACTTTTCTTCATGACCAAAATATTTCAGGATGCTAAGAAACTGAGAACAAAAGTAGTCGAGTGAGTAAAAGGGGAAAAAAATGTTTAAAAAAGAAAAATAAATAAATATGAACAATGCTTTAATCCAAAAATTTTACTCCCAGAATTTTTTTTTTTTTAATTTTTTTTTTCAACGTTTTTTATTTATTTTTTTTGGGACAGAGAGAAACAGAGCATGAACGGGGGAGGGGCAGAGAGAGAGGGAGACACAGCATCGGAAACAGGCTCCAGGCTCCGAGCCATCAGCCCAGAGCCTGACGCAGGGCTCGAACTCACAGACCGCGAGATCGTGACCTGGCTGAAGTCGGACGCTTAACCGACTGCGCCACCCAGGCGCCCCTCAGAATTTTATTCTAAGAAAATATTTCAATAGAGGCAAAAAAAAAAAAAAAAACCTACAAAAAGAAAAGGAAAAAGTGGAAATACAAACTTATATATCCAATGTTTGCATAATAATTAATTATAACATATTAATTTACTAGATCATTATCTACAATGAAAATGATTTTGAAGACAATGAAAAATGATAAAGTCATGCATTATAGATTTACAGGTTTTTTTAGACATGGAGATAATCGAGACTATTAAAGGCAAAGCAGACTAAGCAAGAAAATGTTTTTCCATAACAATATACCAATAGTAAGACCCAGAAGTTAACCGAAGCACTCTCTTTTCCTAACAATTACCAAGAATTCGATCCCTCAATCCCAATCTCATGTCACCTACAAATGTGATGTAATGTCACACTGTGGTTATCTATTTATTGCCTTTGTTTTTAGAGTTGTCATAGCGGTAAAATTTATTTTAATAAAATTATTAAACTTTCCTTTACTAATTAAAGTATATTTTATTCGTTTTGAAACCACAGTGATATAAATTTACTCTCAACTACGTTACCACCATGTTCACATTTTGCTTCAAATTTTCAGTCTGTTAACAAAATGCCTATAAATATATAAATGTCCTTCCCATGCAAGATAAGGAGCTGCTCTACCCACGGAAGGTTCCAGGTTCTCTTGGCAGTCGTAGGATAGAGCATGCTCCCCAAGGACAAAATAAGCTATTTATTCCAATACTTATATGAGACAATGAGTGACCCTCAAATTCATACTTTAAAAAAAGGGGAAAACGATACTCTTCTAGTTAGTTGCATGGATTTTGGCAAGGAAACTGAGCTTCCTTGGACTGGGTCCAGAACCTGCAATCCCAGGACCTCCACAAAGACCAAAGGGCAGCAGAGGTTGATTGACCCCAACAGAAAGAACTATTTCCTGGCTGGCGCACAGACACAGTTTCTGACGCTACAAACTTTCACAGTGTTCAGAGTGGGAGGAGTAGATAAGTTTTGCAGTTTACAAGAAATGAGCCAACAACCTTAAGGGGTCCTCTGTGCCTTTCCCGTGGATCATCATTAGATCAGGAACTGAAAAGGGCAAATCTTTCGCTAGTGTCTGTTCATTTCACCTAAAAACGTTTTGCTCTAAAACATAGAGAAAGAGGGGTGCCTGGGTGGCTTGATTGGTTAAGCGTCCCATTCTTGGTTTTGACTCAGGTCATGATCTTGCGCTGACGAGTTCAAGCCCTGCGTTGGGCTCTGTGCTGACAGCTCAGAGCGTGGAGCCTGCTTCAAATTCTGCATCTCCCTCTCTCTGCCCCTCCCCTGCTTGCGTGCTCTCTCTCTCTCTCTCGCTCTCGCTCTCGCTCTCGCTCTCAAAAATGAATACACATGAAAAAAAATTTTTAAACGCAGAGAAAGAGATATTAATGTGTGTGGATCAGTGGATTCCTTCATATATATATCATATGTTATATATATATGTAAATATATACTTCTCAAATATGTGTGTATGTATTTGTAAAAAGCTATTATTTTAATGAGATTGCCCATCAGAAGCTTTGTGATAATAGAATGAGATGGAATTGGTCAAATTTTGGTCTTCCAAGATAATAGAGCATCACTGATCATCTTAAAAACTCATTTTAAAGTATTAATTTTTCACCTCCACCTGTCTCAAAAGAAGATATTTCAAAATACAATGAAAAAGACAAGAGTATAGAAAAGTATGCATAGGTATAGTAAAAATATGTAAACTGGATAGAAAATCAGAGTTTTTAAAGAAAATGCATTAATTTGGAGAAAGTTAAGTTCAAAACAGAATACATAACACATTTCCTCTTGTAATGCCTACAAATTTACTATAAAAGAGATACTTAGTACAGTACTTTAAAGCTTATTTGAGATGGCAAATACTTTGCAATGGGAATCAGAAGCCAGGTGCCTATTCCAGGAAAGAGATTTCTGTATTGAAAATAAAAACAAAAAAAACAAAAAAAAAACAAAGGAACTATGTGCAAATAAATAAATAATCACCCATGCTAAATCAAGGGGTCAAAGACCAGCTTGGCAGCTGGAACAAAGACAAATTTGTCATCAAAACTCTTTGGCCCTTCTTTCCTAAAGTAAATTTGGAGCTAATTAGCTTTCAAGACTTTTCCGGGATTTTTTTCCACAGAGACAAGACAAAGAAACACACTCAAGATAAAAAACAGATGTTGAAGTTTACTGGTCATTTGTCCATGTACATTATATATTTACACGTCACTGTGAAAGCTGTAGTTTGGCCAAGGCCCAAATGTATTAGGTGACATGGACACTATGGATCTTACTCCGTGTGCAAGATGCCACCGCCTCGCATGGCTGGACTCTACCTGGGCTGAGATACGTTTCCCTTCTGTGTTCGATGTTCCTTACTGCAGTTGCCTTTGAGTGTCGTGTACAGATTTCCAAAAATCACAGGGACTGTACAACTTACAATCTCTTACACTGGTATTGGGCCTACCCACATTCATCAACACCATCTCCTTCTTGTCAAGTCATAAATTTTGGTTCCTCAATACCCGGCTTCGAGAATACCGGAAGAAGACAATGCAGCGGTAATTTCTCGACACAGATGTCAGAGAAAACCGAGCCAAACCAGAAATAAAAAGATAAGCAGAATACACCTAAGTTTTTTGGGGACCTCTGTACAATTTCTTTAGGATCCTGAACCCACATTTTTACCTTTGGTTGCTAAATCATAAAGTTTATACTCCGTGACAACAAACAAAATATATTAAAATATAAGGTCTCTATGCAACTAAGAGCCCTGGTCAGTAGATGGTTTTAAGATTTCAAAATACGAGAGGTCCTTGAGGAGTTGGGGACTGGAAGGAAAGGATAGAAATAGAATATTTGTAGATAAAACGTACCTGAATAAATGAATTTGCATTTGAATAAAGATATTCGTTATAGGGTCTAGAACTGCCCTTACTCAAAATTTTAAATGAGGTGCAACTAAAGGCACTACAGGACAATTTGTACACCAAGTTTATATATAAACAGTTCTTCCCTTTAAAATCTGTTGGGGTGCGGGGCCCGGGTGGCTCAATCGGTTAACTGGATAAGCCTCTGCCTCTTGATTTAGGCTCAGGTCGTGAGATCAAGCCCCTCGTTGGGCTTACGATTCTCTCTCTGTCCCTCTGCCTCTCCCTCTCTCGCTCAAAAATAAGTAAATAAATACACACATGCATACATACAAAAACCAAAAAAACCAAAACAAAAACAAAAAACAATCAGGCTTCTGGGTGTTTCTGAGGAAAACATGGGATCCCCACAGAATTTGACCTGCACGTCATGGAGTCGTTCTAGAACAGAGAAATGTCCGTAACTTTTATTTTCTTGTCCAGTTCTCTGTCTTCTCATAGGAATCTATCTAGAGTTCCAAAATTTACAAGGTCGGTAAAATTTAAATTTGGTCTGCTCGGCTGGCATCCATTCTCCTCTAGTCTTTAGGAGAGAAGCATCTCTGATTTCCTTCTGTAGTTTCTCCGCATGTTGCAGAGCACCGACTGGAATGCATTCGTGAGCGTACATAAGGCTTTGGACTGTAACTCACCCCCATACAGTCGTTCCCCTTATCCACGGAGGATGCGTTCCAAAACCCCCAGCGGACGCCTGAAGCCCGGGGTAGTACCCAACCCTGTGTATACTAAGTTCACTCCTATACAAATGTATGATAAAGTCCAACTTAGAAATTTGGCGCAGTAGGGGCCCCTGGGTGGCTCAGGTCATGATCTCACGGTTCCTGGGTTCGCGCCCAGCCTTGGGTTCTGTGCTGACAGCTCAGAGCCTGGAGCCTGCTTCGGATTCTGCGTCTCCCTCTCTCCCTGTCCCTCCCCTGCTTGTGCTCAATCTCTCTCTCAAAAATAAACATTAAAAAAAAAATTTTTTTAACCAATTAGGCGCAGTAAGAGATTAAACAGCAATAGCTCCGAACAAATCGAACAATTAAAACAATACACTGTAACAAAAGTTCTGTGAACGTAGTGTCTCGCACTCAAAACATCGTGTTGCTTCGTACTCACCCCTCTGGAGGTGACGTGCGATGACGAAATGCCTCCTGAGGCGCTGGAGTGAGGCCAGTGACGTGCATCCTGACGTAGCATGTGATGCAGATTTCTGCTGCTATTGGCTTCCGGCAGATTCGACAGAAGGAGGATGGGCTGCTTCAAGGGGCCGTTGACCGGGCCATACCGAAACTGCAGAAGCGAAACTGCAGGTAGAGGGAGGCCGCTATTCTAGCCTATTGTTCTAAACTCAGAGGCAAGAGGGAGAAATTGTAATAGCTTTCTTTTGGACTGCTTTTGCTGTTACTGAAGTTTATTCACAAAGATCACGTGTAGGAGGTTGGTGGAATGCTTTTCCTGGAGCCTCAGTTCCAAGCAGCTAAGTAGCGGGCGTTCCTTTAGAGTCAATCCAGCGCACGATGACCTTGATGACCTTCTTTCTCCCACGCGCCCTCCTGAGGCACCCCACCCCCCACCCTCATCACCATCCAATCCACATAATCTTCTTGTTGCAGCCTCCTGCTTTCCCAGGTGGCTCTCTTGGGCAGGACTTATATAAGGCTCCAGACGGCGCCATGCCTGTGTTGGCCCCCTGTGATCAACAGGAAATACTCAGGAATCCTTGGCCTTGAGGTTCCCAAGGCAACAGCAGGTGCCTGACTCCTGGTTAGTGAACCTACTTCTCACCCTCTGCATTTCCCAGGAAGGTTCAGACCCCATTCCAAATACTCCCCAACTTCAGCAGACACCTGAGCTCTCAGAGTGACCACATTGAAGCTCCTTTCTCTAACTTTGGGCAGGCGAGGGGCAGATGTGGAGAAAGGGCAATGGTGTGAATTCCCCTCTTCTCGCTACACTCTGATACCCCTTTTCTGCGGGTTTTTTTTAATTATTGTAATATATATAAAACATAAAATATTCCATTTTTAGGTATACAGTTAAATTACATTCACATTGTTGTACAATCATCACCACCATCCATCTCCAGAACTGTTTTATCTTCCCAAACTGAAACTCTGTACCCATGAAACGATAACTCCCTACCCCCTTGCCCCTCAACCCCTAGCAACCACCATTCTATTTTCTATCAATTTGACAACTCTAGATACCTCTTATAAGTAGTGTCATACAATATCTGTCCTTTGTGACTGGCTTATTTCACTTAGCATAATGCCTTCCATGTTCATCCATGTTGTAACATGTGTCAGAATTTCCTTCCTTTTTAAGGCTGAATAATACTTCATTGTACAGGCATACCACATTTTTTTATCCATTCTAATATTGATGGACACTTGGGTTGCTTCCCCCTTTTGTCTGTTACGAATAATATTGCGATGAACATAGGTATATAGATATTTCTTCTGATTCTCCTTTTATATCCTTGATCTTTTCTAAATTTTTCCCATGTCGACTCAGTCTCACATTTATTTTGGTGTTTGATGTCCATTACATCAGTGCCTCAGTCAAAATTTAGACAGGAAGAAACCCATTTTAACATTCTGCTAGCATAAGACCCAACAGTAATCTTAGGCCCTATTGAAATTCCTGTAACTTTAATTTTACCAGACAGGTCTTGTCTCTCAGTGGTGGTTTTCCCTCAGATGCTCCTGATTTCATTTTCTAGTGAAGGTTTGGATACAGACTGGTCTCAGTAAGCACTTCAAAATGTAATCCAAATGTGAACATGTGACTCCACGATTCCACTCTTAAGTATATACCTGGGAGAAAAGAAAATGTGTCCACACAAAAACTTGTAGACAAATGTTCATAGCAGGATTATTCAGAATAGTCGAAAATTGGAAACAACCCAAATGTCCACCAACTAACTGATTGGTAGATGGACAAAATGTGGTATATCCAGTCAATGAAATATTAGTAATAAAAACGATGAAGTAGTGATCTAAGCTTTGACACAGACAGACATCCAAAACATTATACTAAGTGAAAGAAGACAAATGAAAAAGCTGACATATTCTAGGATTCTATTTATACAAAATGTCTAGAAACAGCAAATCGATGGAGACAGAAAGTAAATTAGTGGTTGCCAGGGCTTGGCAGTAGCAACAGGGAGTGACCACAAATGAGACAGAAGGCTTCTTTCTGGCGTGACGAAAATGTTCTAAAATTTGATTGTGGTGATGATTGCACAACTCTGTAATGTCACTAAAAATCATTTACTTAAAATGGGTGAATTTTGTGATATATCAATTACACCTCAATGAAGCTCTTTCTTAAAAATAGAATGCAAATATTTAACAAGTATAGTTCATGACATAATTAAAACACAATCTTAATTAATTATTGCACAGAATTAATGGCTGAAAATTTCTATGGCAAGATGCTCATAGTGGCTCTCTGACATTTAGACTATAGGATTCTTTGCTTTTGCTTATGTGTATTTTATAAACGTTCTTCATTGACCATATGACTTTCCTAACAACAAAAGCTGTGTGTCTGTTTTAAATTAAAAGCAGGGGTGGGGCACCTGGGTGGCTCAGTTAAGCGTCCAACTCTTGGTTTCTGCTCAGGTCATCATCTCTCGGCTTCTTTGTGGGGTCGAGCCCCACGTCAGGCTCTGTGCTGGCAGTGCAGAGCCTGCGTGGAATTCTCTCTCTCTGCCCCTTCTCCTCTTTCACTGTCTCTGTGTCTCTCTCTAAATAAATAAACTTTAAATTAATAATTTATTAACTCATTAAGAGCATGGGTGAATTTATTTACTTTTTTACTTACTTATTGCAGTGGGGGGGGCTTTTCAAATTAGACAAAAACCCACAACACTAAAGGCACTCTACCAAATTTGCCGTATAAAATGTTAATATTTTTCTGTGTCACAAAAACCAAACCCAAACAAAACCAATAACTAAACACAAAGTTAAAACACAGAGGACAAATTGTGGAAAGCATTTGCAAATACAATGACTGACAAAAGATAATTTCCTTTATTTACAAAGCCTAGCCAAATTAGTAATAAAAAAGTTGAACCCAGTGGAAAAATAAGCGAAGAATATGAACAAGCAATTCACAGAAAAACAAATAACTGCCATTTCTATATATAAAAAGATGTTCAGGGGCGCCTGGGTGGCTCAGTTGGTTAAGCATCCGACTTCAACTCAGGTCATGATCTTACTGTTGGTGGGTTCAAGCCCTGCATTGGGCTCTATACTGACAGCTTGGAGCCTGGAGCCTACTTCAGATTGTGTCTCCCTCTCTTTCTCTCTGGTCCTCCCCCACTCACGCTCTGTCTCTCTCTGTCTCTCAAAAAATAAACATTAAAAAATAAATAAATAAAGTATGAGACCTAGATGTGCCAATAGGGAAATATCCCTAAGGAAGATGAGGTGAAAAAGAGAAGAGTAAAAATACATATTGTATAAATGTTAAAACACACACACATACATATTTGGGGGAACATAAAAATGCTTATCTTTGGAAAAGAGGGACGAAGGTACTGCTGGGAAGGAAGGCTATGTACTTTTCATTTCTTTTAATTTTTTTTTTCAACGTTTATTTATTTTTGGGACAGAGAGAGACAGAGCATGAACGGGGGAGGGGCAGAGAGAGAGGGAGACACAGAATCGGAAACAGGCTCCAGGCTCTGAGCCATCAGCCCAGAGCCCGACGCGGGGCTCGAACTCACGGACCGCGAGATCGTGACCTGGCTGAAGTCGGACGCTTAACCGACTGCGCCACCCAGGCGCCCCTCATTTCTAACTTTCTATGCTGTGTTGCGTATTTCAAATCTGTGCCTGAATTTTTTTTTTTTTTTAATGCCCAGAGAGGTTAGCTAGACGATGGGGTTATGAACCATTTTTGCTTTTTTACTTTTCCATATTACAAATAACTTTAAGGGCTTTTGTTATTTGAACAGGTTATTATTTCCGGCTGCACCTCCCGTCGCAGACGTGCCAGATGCAATCAAAGAGGATACCAGATGCAGCCAGGGGTACAGCCGCAGCACGTACGTGGGAGGCGTCCTGAGCGTCCCTTCTCCCGCGCCCGGGTCCCCAGCCACCAACCTCCTCCCCGACCCCGCGCCGGCCTCGCTGCGCACCCCCGCCCGAGGTCGGACGTGGACAGGCTGTGCGCACGCGCGAGGGAGGGGCGCGCGGCGGCGGCGGGGGGGGGGCGAGGGGGGGCCGGGGGGGCGGGGGGGGGCGGGTTGGGGGGGTAGCCGCCTGGGACCCCCGTTGGCAGGGGAGCACCGCGTTCGAGGAGCCCGGGAGGCCGCTGGCGATTCCCTCACCAGGCTCATTTGGAAGCTTCTTTAGCCATTCTTCCAGGGATTTCCCTTCCCACGCCAGAATGCCTTACCTACCTACGCCCACTCCCCAACGGATACGCCCCTAATATAATAAACAGGTGCGGAGATGATGGGGCCCTTTTATTTGATCTGTGTCTCCAAATGAGCACGTGTCACTTTTGTGATCATAAAAATCTGTTGAAAAGGATCGATAAATCACGGATATAGGCCTGTGTGAAGGCATGATGTCTACTGGATTCTAGAGAATTTTCCGTCAGGGTGACTGACCTTCTCTCCGTGCACGGAACAGACAAGGAGGGAAACACAAAGAGGTGACAGGTGAGGGACTCTTGAAGGCCTGGCCCCACCTTTCTTGGGTGGCAGGATTGGGGCAGAGGGACAGAAAGGAGGGGCAGCAGGCAGCTTCGGGGAAGGGAAGGCAACAAAGGAGAACAGCTGCTGTGTGCATGCTTTGAGGTCCAAACTATATTCTCCCAGTCTTGTCTTTAATCTTTATAGAATTTGCCATGTATCAGCTGTCCTCTCCATCCTGCTGATTTTAGAATTCTCTCACACTGTATCAATATGCGTACATTCACACAGGAAGCCAGAATAGGTGCGGTGACACTACCTCTCGTGCCAGGCACTAGATGGCAGAAGTTGGCAGGAAATCTTTGCAGTCACATCCTCACTTCGCAAATTGCCAATGGAGGGAAACGTCCACATCTGAGTGTGGCCCCTGTGGCTTAAGTGTCTCAAACCCTATCACCCAGTTGCTCTTCTGCTGAAGTGCTGACTCAGGATAGGAAGGAAACACACACACAGACACACACTCACTCTTTGTTAATTTCCATTTGGGCCCCACTGGACGACTAATGCACGGGTTCTTTTAGATCCACTGGATTCCCCCAGGTGTTGTCCGGGGCGGGGGTCTCGCCTCGTGACTCTCTTGGTTTGGCTGTGTGCTTCTGAGCAGTATTTGCCTCTGTACAGGATGAATGCTCTCCATTTCAGCTCTGAGAACCAGAGTTTATTCAGGATGGAGGCTGTATACAAAGGGGGAGGGGGGAAACTGGGGCACAAAGAGAGGAAGCTGGTCCCCATTCTTTAGCTTGCTCCCCATTCCGGCCTCCTTTTAACACAAAGGCAGGCAGTGCTGGCAGACGTTGGAGGGTCCGTACTGAGGCCTTTCACTTCCTGGTTCCAGGATGACCTCTCCAAGCCTTTATCAGGATTTGTCCAACGACCTCCTGTGCTCGTCTTTTGACCCGATGCTTGCTCTTCTCTGATGTGGGTCCCTCACTGCAGTGTCCCCAGTCTTGGTCATGCCTCCTCCTCAGTCATCTTCCAGAGACTGTCCCGTGGGCTACGGGTGCCCACCATAACTGTTCCCACAGAATCTTTTGACAGTTCAACTGTCACCATTTCAGTTAACCCCCTTGAACACCACACCACCTTTGGGACATAATAATTCAAACAATCGGGCTTCTTTTGAGTGTCCCCACCAACTCTCGACATCATATGGCTCCAGGAGATCCCACCATTTGCTGTTAGTCAGTAAACCCCTATGCTCCTGTTGGGGAATTCAGAACAAGACTAGCTTTCACAAAGACAAGCATGGGGGCACCTGGGTGGCCCAGTTAAGCGTCTGATTTCGGCTCAGGTCATGGTCTCACGGTTAGTTGAGTTCAAGCCCCACATCGGGCTCTCTGCTGTCAGCACAGAGCCCGCTTCAGATCCCCTGTCCCCCTTTCTCTGCCCCTCCCCCACTCATGCTCACTCTCACTCTCTCTCTCAAATTAAAAAAAAAAGAACATTAAAAAAGAACATGAAAAGAACATTAAAAAAAAGAACGATTCCTTCAAAGAAATGTTAAAATATACATGTATATTTTAAAATATACATGTATAAGATGTACATATATGATAATGTATATTTTAAAATATACATGTATAAAATATACATATATAAGATATATGTGATATATTTGTCCATATACATCATTTTCTAGATATGTATCATATATATATGATAAGTTGTAATTAAACAACCATGTTTGAAAAGACTACTGTGGTATACTTTAGCTAAAAACTGCCCAGAGATATAGACCATTAACTGATTGGGTCTTCAGTTAACAGGGCTCCAAAGATGCCACGATCACTTGGATGAAGCCCTCGAACGTGACCATCAATATGAATGATGGCCGCCCTCCATGTTAATGAACAGGTATTTAAGTTTCTACGAGACCAAAGAACCAGCGGGGCAGTGGTTGACAGGTTGCCACAGTGGCTCTGAGCAGAGTAGTGTGCTGACCGTCCTGACCGAGATCTCCTGCGGTGGAAGAGAACGACTGGAAGTTTTCCCTGGGAGTAAGTACGAAGAAGAGTCAGGAAAAGATTCTTTCCTGCGGTTTCTGAGAGAAGGCTTTGTGTACTGAGGGAAACCAGGAGAAGTCTGCTTTCATCATGGTGCTTTCTTGCTCAAAATCATTGGCTTCCCATTGCCTAAAGCAGCATTTCCGAAGCAAGTTCCACACAAGTGCTTTTTTAAGAACTTTAATGCCTCTAATGTGTTCACGTGCCCTGTAAATTCCCAAGAGGAGTACACAGAATCTAGTGTTTCCCAAACAAATTTGCTCTTGGAATCCTGTTTTCATGGAACATCTCAGAGGAACACATTTTTAGAAACGCTGGTCCACGCGATAAAGTCACGTTCTGGCATTCCAGGTGTGTGTGCTGCTTTCCTGCTTGTCCTGTTCTCCACTCCTCCAGGCTCCCAGCTCCTAACTAAAGGCTTGGAAAATTGTAAATTCTATAATCAGTCCCCAGGGTCTTTCCTACATCACTCGTCCCCGCCTGCATTTCCCCCTTTCCCTTCCTGCCTCCCAGTATGACTCCCCATCCTCCCCTCCACCCCACAATGCAGTTAGTCTTAAACTCCAGTATGCTTGGGGCGCCTGGGTGGCTCAGTCGGTTGAGCGTCCGACTTCGGCTCAGGTCATGATCTCATGGTCCGTGAGTTCCAGCCCCGCGTCGGGCTCTGTGCTGATGGCTCAAAGGCTGGAGCCTGTTTCAGATTCTGTGTCTCCCTCTCTCTCTGCCCCTCCCCCATTCGTGCTCTGTCTCTGTCTCAAAAATAAATAAACGTTAAAAAAAAAAAGTTTTAAAAAAATAAACTCCAGTATGCTTGAGAATCCCCCCTTGTTAAATGCAGATTCCTTGGCCCCACATCCAGACACTCTGATTTAGTAAGTTGCACTTCTAACAAGCTCCCAGGTGACACTGATACTGCCTGCCCAACGACCTCACTTTGAGGAGCATGGCCTTAGAGATAGAATCTCCCTCTGCAGAAAGGCCTCCTTTCCCACTCGCCTTGGAATTTTTAAATACTTACCAGGCCCCGGATGGTAGTCGACTTTTTCTCGAATGTGTTTTATTTCCCCACGAATCCGTAAGGATCTTGGGAGAAGGAACAACGACTTGTTCTTTTTTTTCTAGTTGTCTAGTTCAGTATTTTGGCTATTGTTCAGTATTGACTAGTTCGGTATTGTTGACCACGAACCACAAATGAAGGTTGGTCTCCTGTGAGACACGCACTTGGGCACTGAGGCTGTCTGTAGTGGTTGTCAGGGGCTGTGTGAGTCCATAACCCCCTGCTCCAGACAACTTCCCCCTTCTCTCTCCAACCGGGGCCTCGATTGGCTGGATTCATGCATCTATTTCCTGGTGATGCGAGCTCCCTGGGAAAAGGCAACAGCCTGGTCCATCATCAAATTAGTTTCTTGCTTTGGACACCTGTATTTGTGTTGCCCAGACCCTTGCACAGGTATTTTGCACCTTTGCCATATATCCTGGACCCTGGTGCTTGCTCTTCTACTTACTTCCTCCCTTGAGCTCCTGCAGGATCTCTGTCCTCTGAACACTGGTGTTAGGTTTTGGAATGTTCTTGTAATCCTAACCCTTGTATTCACGTCTTTTGTGGCATCTTTCTCGTGTTCTGACATCATGGCACATATTCAGTCATTAACTCAGAATTTCCCCTGGCTTTCTGATAGCTGTATTTGTTCATCCTCATTCATTCATTCATTGATTCTCACTCTCTCTCTCTGTCTGTCTCTCTCTCGCTCTCTCTCACTCCCCACCCCACTCCCATCCATTCCTCACTCCTAGCTGACTCCAGGAGACGGACTAACACAGACGTGGTTCTCAACCTGACTTTCAAATCCCAATCACTTTGTCCTGATGCCTACAATGTACACAAACTTAACCACATGCAATTACCTAGAAAAGTCTGGATTTCCCTCCATTTTAATAAAATTCTGCCTCTTGCCACTTGGAGGTACCTCTGGGTGCCAGAGGTAGCTAGAGTGAAAACTATGCAACACCGCATCCTCCGTGCTTGGCGCTACAGGTTATGTAAAGAATAAACCAGCCTTCAAAGACCTTATAATTTAGAAGGAGAGGCAAGACAGATAACCACAAAGAATGCGATACATTCCATGAACAAAATACAAACCAGGCAGTGAAAAAAATTCAAAAGAAGAAATTTTACGGATGGAATTGTGGTTCCTCCCCAACTCCATCCCCAACAAGATTGATATGTTGAAATTCTACACCCTAATACCGAAGAGTGTCACCTTATTTAGAAATAGGGTCTTTGCAGATGTAATTAGTTAAGACGAGGTCCTACTGGAGTAAGCTGGACTCTATCCAATATGACTAGTATCCTTAGAAAGGGGGAAATTTGAAGACAGACATGCATGGAAGAAGAAGGCCATGAGAAGATGAAGACGGAGATTGAGGATGATGCTTCTACTTCCCAAGAAACACCAAAGCTTGCCAGGATGCCATCAGGGCCAAGAGAAAGGCATGGAACAGATTCTTCCTCACAGCCCTCAGAAAGAATCAACCCTGCTGACAGCTTGATCTTGGGTTTGTAGCCTCCAGATCTGGAAGACAATGAATTCCAGTTGTTGAAGCTTCTTGTCTTCTGGTACTTGATGGCAAACCAAGGAAACAAGATTTCTTGTCACAGGCTATTAAGGAAGATTTCATTAGAAATGAAGATGATAAGGGGCACCTGGGTGGCTCAGTCAGTTAAGCATCAGACTCTTGACTTTGGCTCAGGTCATGATCCTAGGGTCGTGGGATCAAGCCCCAAATCAGATTCTTTCTCTCTCACTTTCTGTCTCTCTCTCTTTCTGCCCTCTTCCCTGCTTGCACTCTCTCTCTCTAGAAAGTTGTTTTTTTTTTAAATGAAGATGATAAAATTTAAGCTCAGCCTCAAAGAAAGGGCTTTCAAAGAGAAGGAAAGAGCATTCAGAAAAATAGAAGGTAGAAAAACATTGAGCGTACTTGGGAACTTGAGATTAGCTTAGAACCTACAGAGGGTCAAGGAGAACAGGCAGAGAACATTAGAGAAAGAGGAGGAGAGCCATTTGTCAATATGAGTATACAAAGTTTGAAAAAATATATATTGAATTATGAAAATTTTTCCTGTAATTCTATAGATAAGGTTCCCAGCTATGTATGCCTTATAAATAAAATCTTATTTCTTATACAGAATAGAATATAGTTGCTGAACCCAGCTTTAAACATTTTACTACTGAATTTCAGACTTGAACATTCACAATTTTACAGCCACTGAATGGAAGTTGTGATATCAGAATTAAAATTTAGGCCTTATGTGTAAAAAGGAGATAATTTCAGAACAGTTTCCCTACTCACATATCAACGATATTTACAGCTTCTAATTCCATTTTAAGGGTTAACACTAGGAAACACAACACTAGGATCAGTTCTGGGATGGATGTCAAAGGGCCCGGATTCAAGGAAAGAGATCATTTCGATCTAGCTTTTTAAAAGTGGCAAAGCCACTTCCCCCAGTGCCTCCATTTCATTTCTAAAAATAGAGCAACATTTCCATTTTTTTTTTTTACCTCTCAAAAATGAGATGAGATAAAGAGATGTTCAAACAGGGATATATATACGTTTTGCTCAATTTCCTCGCAGTAGAATGAAAAGGATAGACTATATAATCTCTAATATCCCTTCCAGTATTAACATCCTAACCAGCAAAAGTGAAGAACTGAAACCCAGACACAAGCTTACAGCAGTAGAAATGGTATGTGTGTGTGTGTTGGGGGGAGGGGGGGTATGTATATACACATACACGTCCATATCTATATTTGTGCCATTAGATGGCAGCAGGAAGCTAAGTCATAGCAAAGTTGTCTTCAGCTGTTTCTGCTGTCGGAAAAATTTCCCTTGGCTTTTTCTTTTTCTTTTTTTAATGTTTATTTATTTATTTGGAGAGAGAGAGAGAGTGGGAGGGGCAGAGAGTGAGAGAGAGAGAATCCCGAGCAGGCTCCACACCATCAGCACAGAGCCCAACGTGGGCCTTGAACCCACAAACCATAAGATTGTGACCTGAGCCGAAATCAAGGGTCAGATGCTCAGCTGACTGAGCCACCCTGGTGCCCCTGACTTTTTCTTTTTAACGTAGTCTCCACAGGGTTCTCAATCTCCCTCTCTCCCTCTCCCCTAACTTAAAGACCACCTTTTCATTACATTATGGAATATGTTGGGGCGCCTGGGTGGCGCAGTCGGTTAAGCGTCCGACTTCAGCCAGGTCACGATCTCGCGGTCCGGGAGTTCGAGCCCCGCGTCAGGCTCTGGGCTGATGGCTCGGAGCCTGGAGCCTGTTTCCGATTCTGTGTCTCCCTCTCTCTCTGCCCCTCCCCCATTCATGCTCTGTCTCTCTCTGTCCCAAAAATAAATAAACGTTGAAAAAAAAAATAAACAAAAATTAAAAAAAAAAATAAATTATGGAATATGTCAAATGTTCACAAACCCATCACACACAAGTTCAACAAGATTTTTCATACTTCCTTCAACTATCCCCCCATCTTTCTCTCTTCCTGTCTCCCTTTCCAATGAATTTTAAAGCAAACCCCAGACATCATGTAGTTTCACTCCTTACACTTAGATGTACCCATCTAAAAAATATATGCTTATTCTTACGTAATCAGAATGCCATTATGAAACTTAAAATTAATTTCTTGGAGTCAGATCATGTCTCTTTTCAATGTTTTGAAGCAAGAATAATGGCAACATTTTACATAACTTACAATTTAACAAGAAATGATACTTGAATAATAAACCAGAGGTTTCTGATATAGCATTGCTATAAAAATGGCTTTAGAAAAGTATACATTGTAATTAGAAGTTGGAAGGCCTGAGGACTGTCTTCCCATGGATTTTATTCCATCTCAACACTGTTCTATGCTTCAGTTCCAATAACCCCAGAACGATGCTGTTACCTGAAAGGGCTCTGCTGAAGATTAAAGAAATAGCATCTGTTAATCTCATTAAGTTCATTGAGGCAGGATGAGGCTGGGTGCTGGTAAATGGAGCAGATAAATAAATGTGAGGCATATACACTTTTTTTTTTTCAATGTTGAAAAGTAATCACAGAGAACCTTGTCTCCTTCGGCGCACGTACTGATACTTCAGAGCACGCGTGACACATGGAAATCCTATTAAGCAGGATAGGGTGGACTTAGGTAGGAAAGTCATGCCAGAAACTACCTCTAAGTAACCCTGGGAAGATGCCTACGGCTCTGGGAAGAGACATATAAATACATGTCCATGTCATTTAGATCTTAGATTTCTGGGGAACAAGGATTTAGAAGAGGGAGTCAGGTTGATTGATAATTATTCCAGAAAAAAAAACAATTCAAGTTGTCAGTAAATAGCAAAAACATTCATATTACCCACCTATTCTGCTTTCAGCAATTTATCCTAAAGGAAGAAACATAGATATAGGCAAAGATGCGTTTATAAGGTCATTTGTATTGGTATTGTTTGTAATGACAAACATTTTAAAATAACCTTTAAATATTCAACAACAAACTGGTTGAGTGACTTCCATTATAGCACCATGATGGTATACTTTGTAGCCATTTAAAAGTCCCTGGTAGGAATACGTGGACTGACATGTTAATGTTTTGACATTATCTTTAGTGAAAAATGTTATAAAACAGTACCAGGGCACCTGGCTGGCTCAGTCCGTGGAGCATGTGACTCTTGATCTCAGGGTTGTGAGTTCGAGCCCTGCTTTGGGTATAAAGATTACTTAAAATTAAAAAATCTTTTAGGGGTGCCTGGGTGGCTCAGTCAGTTAAGTGCCTGACTTGGGCTAAGGTCATAATCTCATGGTTCATGAGTTCAGGCCCTGCATCGGGCTCTGTGCTTACCATGTGGAGCCTGCTTGCAGTTCTCTCTCTCCCTCTCTCTCTCTCTCTGCCCCTCCCCTGCTCATGCATTCTCTCTGTCTCTCAAAATAAGTCAACTTTTAAAAAATCTTTAAAAAAATAGAAAAAAGAGTGGAATTTCTCTTTAATTATAATCGGATATGTGTATATGTACTCACATACATACACACACACTCAGAGAAACAAGATTAGACAGAGGGTTAACATAATGCTAATCGTAATTATTCCTTTAAGTAGAACGCAAAAATGTTTTGTCTCTAGATTTTTCCACCATGTATACATAAAATTTATGTAAAAAAGTTTTTTTCTTTTAAAAATTCGACTACTGATCTGGCAACATGGAAAAATGACCTATAGTAAAATGCCATGCCATCCAGAGAAATAACACATGAAAGGAAAATAGGCGAAGGGAAAGCAAATCCTTCAGAAACACAGAGGGATCCGAAATCCTGACTGGGTCGTACATGAATTGATGATGCTCAAGGTTGTGAGCACAGTAGAAATAGGACCTAGCAACAGGTACTAAACACCAGAAGCTTGGATTTTAATACCACACAAGGACAGGAGATGAAAGTTCAGGTTAGGTGGTAAATTCAAAATAAAGAAAATATAATATACTTGAGCAAATGAACCCCATTCACGCAACAGGATTGGCCCCTCAAGAACTTGTTCTTTTGGAAGAGTCTGAAAGAGATTTTGAAACAAGTATGTTTAAAATTATTAAAGAGATTTCTAAAAGGAAAGAATAGAACATTATGAAAAAAGAACAGGAGGATTTGAAAAATAAAATATACAGAAATTTAAAGTTACTGAAACAAAAACCTCCATAGATAGATTCTTTCCTCAAAAAAAGTTAAGTCAATGAATTAAATAAATTAACTTGCAATGAAGAGATTGTTAGAAATCTGCAAAACAGCACTGAAAAATTAGCCAGATAGAGTCCAAAAAGATAAAGAAGTGTATGAAAAAATGTGAAAAAGAGGCTAAGAGATATGTTGGATAAAAGGAAAATGTCCAAGAGACATATAAAAAGGGGAAGGAAAGAATATAGATGATGGGGTAAAAGCAGTATTTAAAGAGAATATGCTCAAGGGTTTCCTGAATTGATGACAGACATGAATCCACATATCCAATGAATCTCAATGAGTTCCAGACAGTACTGTACACATACACATACACACATCCCACACACGTATTTCTAAACCCATTGTAATGACACTGTGGACACTAAGGAAAAAAAAAGAAAATCTTAAAAACAGCTTGGGAGGGGGCGGGGGGAGGGGGAGAATTTCCACAAAGGAAAAACAAAAATAGCACAGTTGACACCAGGAGATAATGGAATATTATTCTCAAAGTGCTTCAGGAAAATTACTGTCAGGTTAAAGTTCTCTACCCAGGGAAGCTGTCATTCAAGAGTAAGAACAAAATCAAAGCATTTGAAGACAAAGAGACTGAAACAGCTTAGCATCTCCAGAACTTGGTAAGAAACAAACTGATCCTAGAAGAAAGAAACAGGAGCAAGGACAATGGTACTCAGAGAATCTGGTTGCCTGTGTGTAGATCTAAATGAGCTCTAACTAAAACTAAGCCAACAACACAGAGGAGATGGCAAGGGTGGGAAGGAACAAAGTGCACCTAAAAGACTGGACAACAATAACAACATATCAGATGAGGGATTATTAGAGTCAAAGCAATTCTAGGGTCTTACACAATTCAGGAGGAGGACAGAAACACAGATTAACCTTAGATTTTAAGTCAAGGATGCATGGTAAATACGAGAGTTACCAAAAAAGTAATATAGAACTTCTAAACCAGTAGAAGGAAAAGGAAGATAAAGAAAACTTCATTATCCCAATAGAAGACAGGGAAGAAGCAATGAGAAAAACAACTACAAGAGAAGACTTGGTTAATAGAAAACCTAAAGTAAGAAGAGGGAAAAGTCCAAAATCTAACAGCAAACACAACACAGTATCATAGATAAATTAATTCCAGACAAAGAAGACTCATAGGTACAACCCCGCCCCCAAAATTATTATAAATAATAATGGAAAAGCTTCCCATCCCACTGAGTAGATCTCACTTAATGCTAATAATAAAACCAGAGAATAACAACACAAAAATGAAAAAGTATAGGCCAATCTCATTTGTAAACAGGATGCAAAAATACTAAATAAAATATTGGCAAAACCAAACCTGAGTGTAGATTTTTAAATAAGAAAAAAAAATCCTGCATTATTACAAGAATACAAGAATCTATTAGTTAACGAGAAAAATCTATTCATGTAATTCACCATATAAACAGATTAAGGTACAGAAACTGATATTCTTAATAGATGCAAGAAAAAATATTTGATAGAATTAGCATAATCATAAATTTAAAAAGAAAAAGCCTTAGCAAACTAGGACAAAAGCTTCTTTATTTTATTTTTACATTTTTTTCAAAGTAGTCTCTATGCCCAATGTGGGGCTTGAACTCACGACCCTGAGATCAAGAGTCGCATGCTCCACCAACTGAGCCAGTCAGGCAACCTGAGAACTTCTTCAAAGTGTGTATCAAAAACCTACAGCAGGGGGGCGCCTGGGTGGCGCAGTCGGTTAAGCGTCCGACTTCAGCCAGGTCACGATCTCGCGGTCCGTGAGTTCGAGCCCCGCGTCGGGCTCTGGGCTGATGGCTCGGAGCCTGGAGCCTGTTTCCGATTCTGTGTCTCCCTCTCTCTCTGCCCCTCCCCCGTTCATGCTCTATCTCTCTCTGTCCCAAAAATAAATAAACATTGAAAAAAAAAATTAAAAAAAAAAAAAAACCTACAGCAGGGGTGCCTCGCTGGCTCAGTTGGTGGGACATGTGACTCTTGATCTCAGGGTTGTGAGTTCGAGCCCATGTTTGGTGTAGAGATTACTTAAAAGTAAAATCCTAAAAAAAATTCAAAAACCCTACAGCAAACATCACAGTAAATGTACAATTATAGAAGTGTTCCACTCAATCATAAATAAGATCCTTATGCATTATGCTTCTGTCAGGGAGGTCCTATCCAGAACAAGAAAAATAAAAGATATGAAGAAAAAAAAAATGTTTGTGTCCTAAATTCATTGTTCTACCCTTGGATAGCAAAGGGTACTTGAATCAAAGTCAAGTCAGCCCTGCAATTGTTTGCAATTGTTAACGATGATCTTGGGCAGAGTGGGCATAAAGGATTCGGGAAGTCTGTTGACAAAGGTGTTTTGAGAAAACAGGCTCTTAATTAGCTCTGACTTCTTGTTAAGTAGATAAAGAAAAGGTTCATAAAAACTTACAGGCCTGTGATTGTAAAATTTAAGTTAAATCTATCATAAAGTCATCCTGAGTTTTCCTGTAATATTAATATTTATTTTAATTGTTTCAGAAACTGTTGATTTATAAGTCTGTTACTGGAACATGCTAGTTGTAGGAAAGTCACAATGTCTGCTATAGAAAGTGGATCACTTAAAGTTGCAATCTTTACTTGCATGGACGTTTGGTGTTTCCCTGCCAACTTCAGCGATCATTAATTCACTATGATTCCACATAGCTCACCCTGACAACTCAACCATGCATAAGAGGAACAAAGCTACAGATATTTTTCTCCTTATGAAAAGATATATTTCAAGTGAAAACAGTCACTAGCAGATTAAAACACAATGCAGAATTCTATCAAATACTGAAAGAAGAAATAATACAAGAATATCAAGACAATTTGGAAGAAAAACAAGGTGGGCGTCATTGTAATTTCTCAAAACTCATTATAAATTTATAGCAACTAACAAATGTCTTCTCAGTATAGGGATAAGCAATAGACCAATGATACAGAAAAAAGGGAGCCTAGAAAAGAAACCCATGTTTCTTATGAGAACTTGAGAGAATAGAGATGGCCTGGTAAATCATGGGGAAAAATAGGGTTTTCAATCCATATGAAAAACTACGATAACTTCTCTTCTCCATACTACACATCACACACCCTATGCTGGAATACCAAATAAGAAGAAAGAAGAAAGAAGGAGGAGGAGGAGGGGAAGGAGAAGAAGAAGAAGAAGAAGGGGAGGAGGAGGAGGTAGAAGAAAAAGAAATAAGAAGAAATAAAAAATAAAAATAAATCCAGATTTAGTTTAAACCTAAAGAGAAAAAGCAAAACTTTAAACGTCTAAAAACTTTTAGACAAAAATACAGGATAATATATTTTTGTGAGCTCAGGATATGGATGATGTTCTTAAATAAGGCAATAAAAACACAAATCATACAGGACTGCTAAATTTGATGGCATTAAAATAAAACATTTCTGTGTGAGAAAAACAGCACATTCCCAAACACAGACCAGGAGGAGGTAATTATAAAGAACAAAAGGAGGGAGAGGCAGCAAGGGGGTTGGGGATAACAATCTAATAGGAAAATATCAAAAATATATGAACAAGTAATTTACAAAAGAAGAAATATGAATGGCAAAAAAAATCACTATTAGATTAAACCACATCAAAATTACCAACATATACCAGTTTTTGGCAAAAATGCAATTTAGTATAGGAAAAACTAGCAGCAGAAAAGGCTATAAAAATTAAAAGAGATACCATTTAAAACCTATCAGATTGGTCATCAGGATTTGCAAAATTATGTGGAAACACAAATCCTTATACAGTTGCAAAAGAAAGCGTAGACTGGTACAAGGACTTTGGTAATATCTAGTAAAACCATTGAATAGGTATCTTCTAAGACCAAGCAATTTCACTCTTACGTTATCCAATAAATTCTTGCACATGCTCACTCAGAGGCAACCTAAAAATATTGCATTCAGGTTCTATAGAGAAATAGAACCCATGGGGGGCAGGGTGTGGCGGGGTGTATGTGTGTTGTACAAAGAGACTTATTTTAAGTATTTGGCTCATGCCGTCACAGAGGCTGAGAAATTTCAAAGTAGTCAGCTGAAGATGTAGGACAGCCGATGCGGTTTCAGTCCAAATCTGAAGGCCCGAGAACTAGGAAAGCCCGTGTTGTAAGTGCAAAAGCCAAGGAGGCTGGAGAACCAGAAAAGGCTGGTACTTCAGTCTTGAGTCCAAAGGCCAGAAAAGACCAGTGTCTTTTGGCCGGCAGGCAGGAGGAATTCGCTCCTACTCAGCTATTTCCATTTAAGTCCTCACTTGATTGGACGAGGCCCACCCACATTAGAGAGGGCAATCGGCTTTACTCAGTCCATGTTAATCTCATCCAGAAACATCCTCACAGACATAACCCAGAACAACGCTTGATCAAATGCCTGGGCTTTCCATGGTCCAGTGACATTGACAGATGAAATTAACTATCACAGATATTCACTACAGGATTATTGGCATTATTAAAAACTTGAAAGTAATCTTTTTAAATTTGTTTTTCTTTTTTTTAAGATTTTATTGATTTTTATGTAATCTCTTACCCCCAATACGGGGCTCAAACTCATGACCCAGAGATCAAGAGTTGCACACTCCGCCAACCGAGCCAGCGGGATGCCCCCCAAAACTTGACAGTAATCTGTTTTATTCTGTAGATATTGACTACGTAACCAGTGTATGCCATGGATTGTTCAAGATGTTTGGGATACACCAGTGAGTCAAACAGACAAGCATTCCTCTTATTGAGGAGCTTACCTATTAGATAAGGGAAACATAGTAAGTATAATGCATAAGTAAGTTACATATTACTTAAGTAGTAAGGGAACGCTACTTCCCACAACTTCAAGGACTCCATTCATGGTAGTTTATGAAATGCCACCCTCTGAAAATGTATAAAGCAGCAGTATTGAGTTGGGAGTTAAGTGGCACATGGCAAGTGAAATTATTAGGTCAAGGTAAGCGTCATTGGGAAGGTGGCATCTTAGCACAAACTTAAAAGTGAGGAGGGAATTAACAAGCAGATGCCTGGGGAAAATGAGCAACCAGGCAGAAGAAACAGACCTTGTAAACATCCATAAACTGGAAGCCGGTGAGTCAAAGGGAGAATATTAGATTAAAATGAAGGGATGGTGGGGGCGGGGAGGGGGTGGTGCGGGCAGATTTCGTGTAGAGTCTTGTCGGCCATTGCAAGGGTTTGCCTGTTTTAGTCTGGATGAATCCGTAGCCCCTGCTGGCACTTAGAGAAGCAAAGTGATCTGACTGCCTGCTAAAAAAAATCACTTTGGCTTCTCAGCAGCAAAGGGCAGAAGCCAAAAGCTATTGCACACTCCCAGGTAAGAGATGGTGATGGTTTGGACCAGGACAATAAAAAATGTTGGGATTCTGGCTGTATTTTAAACATAGAGCCTACAGAATTTCTGACAGATTGGATGTGAAATGTGAGTCAGAGCGAGGAGTCAAGGATGACTATTAATTATCATGTATGCCTCAACAACCAGACGGATAAAATCATCATCAACTGAGAAGCAGCAGGTAACATGTAGAGCAGGTGTGAACGGAGAAGACCAGCTGAGCTCTGGACATGTTAACTTGCACCTGTGTATCAGACATTCATAGGGAAACGTTGAATTAGGAATTGGACATATGCATCGGGAGTTCGGAAGAGAGGTCTGGACTGCCATTGTCAGCATATACATGGTATTTATTTAAATCCAGGAGATTGCATAAGACACCTAAGGGGATGGATGTAGTTAGAGAAGAGGTTCAAGACTGAGCTTTAGGCAGTGAGTCCAATGTTAGAAGGCGAAGGGGATGGGAAGGACCCAGCGAAGGAGACTGAGGAGCAGCTAGGGAAACAGGAAGAAGACAAGAGTGTGATGGCTGGAAGCAAGTGGAGAAAAGTGTATCAAGGAGGAGAGAATGATCACTTCTGTCAAATAGTGCTGACAGGTGGAGTCAGATAAGGACAGAAGGTTAGATACTGAACTAAATAACATAATGGACACCTGGAGAAGAGCAGTTCTGGAAAAAAATGTTAGGGATAAAAGTCTAAGTACGTTCAAGAGAGGATGGGAAGAGAGGATTTGGATTCAGAAAGTATACACGTCTCTTTCAGAAAGTGTCGATAAAGAGTTGGGGGGTTTTGGGTTTTTTTTTTTAAGATATGCACAATAAGGGGCACCTGGGTGGCTCAATTGGTTAAACACCTGACTCTTGATTTTGGCTCACGTCTTGATCTCATGGTCATGAGATGGAGCCCCACACTCAGCGTGGAGCCTGCCTCTCTCCTTCCTCTGTCCCTCTCCGGATCTCGTGCACTCTCTCTCTCTCTCTCTCTCTCAAAAAAAGCAAAGATATGCACAGTAAAAGTAAATTTGTATGCTGATGGGACGTTCCAGTAGGAAGACAAAAATCAGTCTTTCAGGATAGAGATGAGAACTGCTGGACTAGTCCTTGCATAGACGAGAGAGGAGCCAGTACACAAGTGGAGAGGTTGACCCTAGAGAAAAGCACAAGTAGCAGGAGGCAGGAAGGTATCGAGTGTGTGACTGCGTGTGCCGGCTGTGAAATGTGATGAGCTTGTGGAAATTCTCCTCTGTTTACTTCAAAACTTTTTTTTAACACTATCAACACTTTTTTTTTTTTTAAGCAGGCCCCACACACAACGCCGGGCTTGAACTCATGACCCCTGAGATCAAGAGTCGCATGCACGCTCTACCAATTGAGCCAGCCGGGTGCCTTTGTTTACTTCAATTTTCACAGCCATTGGCCAAGTGGAAGGATAGGGAGGTGATATGGGAGGTAACTAAAAGAGGGGACAAGGCGAAATAGTCATCTATGAGAGAGGAAGAAGAAATGGAATAAGGAAACACAGTAGGATTGCCAGGCAATGATCAGACAGACCCACATGAAATTCATGGTCTTAAGCTTGAGATGAGCCCAGCTGGTGTGGCTATTTTTCCTGCCCTAGCTCCGTGTCATAAAGGCAGGTGTGAAGTAGTTAGAGATGGATTCGATCTGGATTTTAGTCTTGCCAACGAGTATGATGAAGTAAGCGAGGAGCCAGGGAGTTGACATTGTATGCAAGGGAGCAGTAATAAATAGCAATGAAATTGAAGGTGGGAGATAAAGGAAAAGAGGCTACAAAGGGGTTAATGAGCAGTGGAAAGTTAACTGGATTGACAGGTTGAAGGTCCCAGGGCAGGGTTCTAAGAATTGTTGAAGTTGGGATACAAGAAACTGATAAACCGATTAAAAAAAAAAAAAAAAAAAAAAAAAAGACAGGCGTGAAGCAGAGAATGGGATGCAGACAATTGAGAACGCGAGTTAATAAGTATAGAGTGACGGTAAGGTCCTGGGCATAACCATGGGAGTGGACAGCAGAGGTACAGTGGAGGAAATACAACTGGAAGAAAGAGGCTTAAATATGTAAGAAGCCAGTATATTAAAAGAGTTCTCTTCATGCATCTTTTTTTTTCCATTTTTTTTTTTAACATTCATTCATTTTTGAGAGTCAGAGTGTGAGTGGGGGAGGGGCAGAGAGAGAGAGGGAGACACAGAATCCAAAGCAGGCTCCAGTCTCTGAGCTGTCAGGACAGAGCCTGACGTGGGGCTTGAACTCAAGAACCGTGAGATCGTGACCTGAGCCGACCTCGGAAACTCAACCAACTGAGCCACCCAGGTGCACCTATCTTCATGTATCTTGAACCTGCCATTGGATTAAAATAGGCCTAACTGTTGGAGAGAGTGAGAGTAAATCAGGAGCTAAGCTCATTAAGAAATGAGAAGGAGTGGTCTGGGATACAGCAGATTAACAGCAGAAGGGAAATGGAGAACTGGTTTATCCTGAAAAGTAAAACACCACGTAGCAGCTACAATGAATTAACTAGAATTACTCATATTGCTGAAGGTGACTTTCAAAACCCTAATATTAAATGAAAAAAAACTAGTTGCAAAAAGATATGTACACTGGGACACTGTTGACATAAATTTTTAAAGTAAACCCCCCCAAAAAAATTTTTTTAAAGAAATGAAAACATAAATAAATGTAAACCAAACAAATTATTTACGGATCAATATATTATCTATAGTAAAAACATTAAAATATGTATCAGAAGAAAATATATTCCAATCTTGTGGTTGGTAGTTTTTCTGGGGATGGAGAGGTGGACTGAAACTCTGTAACACTGCAGCTCTTTAGAAATAGCCTGGAACATAGTTTTAAAAAGTGTACCCCAACTTAGCTGCAGACACTAAGGAAACAAGGCTTCGCGTGTATTCTATCAAACTCAGGATCAAAATGTGATTTTAGCAGCTGTTCTGTTTACTAAAAACAAAAGCTTCTGCCTTCTCTGGTCTACCTTCCACAAACCCGTATCGTTTTACATCTCAAATCTTCCTTGGATTTGACTTGGACAAGACTGAACCAAAACTGATAAAAATAATAACACCAATATTGTCCTTGGTTTTGAGCTCTTTACGTGATAGAAAGCCTATAAATGTGTCACCTGGCTTTTTCAGCCCTGTGTACGGATTCATGCCTGAATAAGAGGTATCCTGTGCATTAACAAAAACATATACACATATTCTTTTAACTTTTTCCCACAATACTAGCATATTTACATTCTGCTATTATCAGCTAAAATAACTTGGAAGTCTTTCCATAACAGTACATGCGAAAACTGTCTCATTCTTATTTTTAAATTTTTTTAAGGTTATTTATTTACTCTGAGAGAGACAGCACAAATTGGGGAGGCACGGAGAGGTAGGCAGAGAATCCCAAGCAGGCTCTGCACTGTTGGCACAGAGCCTGACACGGAGCTCGAACCCACGAAACTGTGAGGTCACGACCTGAGCCGAAATCAAGAGTCAGACACTTCACCGACTGAGCCACCCAGGTGCCCCAAAACTGTCTCATTCTTTTTTTTTAATTTTTTTTAACGTTTTATTTTTTTTGAGACAGAGGGAGACAGAGCATGAATGGGGGAGGGTCAGAGAAAGAGGGAGGCACAGAATCGGAAGCAGGCTCCAGGCTCTGAGCCGTCAGCCCAGAGCCCGACGCGGGGCTCGAACTCACGGACCGCGAGATCGTGACCTGAGCCGAAGTCAGACGTTCAACCGACTGAGCCACCTAGGCGCCCTTGGCTGTACCATAATTTATTTAATTTGTCCTCTATAAGACAACACTCATATCTCAAACATTTTTGTATTCTAAACAATGCTGTAGGAGTATTTTTTGAACGTGTAATTTCATAAATGTATGAATAAACTTGATAGACACTGCCTCAACATCCCCATGGAGAACAGTATCAATTTCATAGGCCAATAGCAATTTCCATTTTTCACAGCAGCATGAGTGCCTATTTTCCCCATACCAACAGTGTTCTCAATCTCAAATCTTAGCCCATCTGAGAAATGAAATGTGATAAACTTGTCATTTTAATTTGCATTTCTCTTATGAGAGAGATTAGGCATCTCTTCCTATGATTAAGAACCATCTGTATTTCGTATCTGAAAACTGTCTCTATTAGTCAGCGTTCTGGCCAGGAGAACAGAAAGCACTCTAGGTATTACACTCAGGAAAGGATTTAATACAGGTGCTTCCAAAACCTTGGAAGAGCTGGGTGAAAGGGAGGTCAGGGAAAGCTGCCAGCAAATTCAGGAAATCCACAAGTCACAGGAATTACAGGAAACCACGGCGGATGATCTCAGCTGCCTGTCGCACAGAAGCAGATGATTAACAGAATGCAAAAGCCCCTGCGAAACCTCACGTATGCCTTCGGAACGAGCCGCGAGGCCTGCCCTCTGATGCTGAGGGAACGATAACGGCTTCTATTTCTCTTTTGTTTTTCAAGCGGTACGTATGCCTCTCACTGGTAGACTGAAAGTAAAATCCTCTTAGCAAGAGGATCAAGGAAATGTGGTTTCCAGGCCTCCAGCCCCTAGACGCGGAGGGAGAGTTTAGAAGGCAGGTTTAGTAGCAACAGGTAATGCCCGGCAGACTCCACCGCATTGTACCCGGAGCTCACACACATCCCGCCAGCAGGGTTGAAACTTCCAAACATCATGCCTCCACCTAAAGTGCAGCAACCATCCTCCATGCCATCAAGGCGTCTCCCCCACATTCCTTCATCTCCCCAGTGAAGTTCTATCACTCACTCTCCATCTCTGAGGCTTATGCCTCTTCTAGCTTAATACCACCTGCCTTGGCCATCCTGTAACTTGAACGCTAAACTAAAAAGGGTGGCCACCGATGACATGCTCTATATAAAATAACAAAGTAAAAGGAGAGGAAGAAAAAGGGACACAACTGATTAATATATAAAACACACGTTTTGAAAAGCAAGGAGAAAATAGGCGTCACTCAAGTCCTTGTTTCTGCAACTGCTCTTGACGGGATCATTGATACTTACAATTTTCTTGTACTACTCATCCTCTGTTCCCTTTGTCTTTAGCCAAAACCTCAGTTAATTGAGATTCTCTACCTGGTGGATGACCCAAATCTTCACTCCTAAAGAATCAGTGGCATTAGGGTTCTGCCCACTTGATGTTGCTGTAGCCTTCTATCCATTTTACCTCCACACACAAGTACTAAGAAGTGTTCTAGGAACGACTATGGGGACATGTTTGCGTGTGTGCATTATATCAGACAGGAAGTTTGGGAGGCTTTTATTTGCATTATGAATGGGGAAAAAAGTTCTGGACTTTGAGTCCTGTGTTCTTCTGTTGCCTGGATTCTGTTGTCATGGTTCTTAAAGCAACACTTGTGATTTGGCATATCCAACTGCATATACTATTCAAAAGATCATTGAGAGGGGTTACAAATAGGATTTTTCCAGGAAAAGCAGACCAGTAAGAAATAAACACTTTGGCAGCAAAAGCACAAGCAACAAAAGCAAATATAAATAAGTGGGATGACATCAAACTAAAGAGCTTCTGTACAGGAAAAGGAACAATCAACAAAATGAAAAGGCGACCTACCAAATGGGAGAAAATATTTGCAAATGACACATCCGATAAGGGATTAATATCCAAAATCTATAAAGGACTCATACAACTCAAAAGCAAAAACACTAACAACTTTTAAAATGGGCAGAGGAACTGTTTTCTAAAGAAGACATATGAATGGCCAACAGGTATGTGAAAAGGTGCTCAGCATCACTTATCATCAGGGATGTACAAATCAAAACCACAATGAGAGATCACCTCACACCTGTCAGAGTGGCTACCACCAAAAAGACATGAGATAATCAGTGTTAACAGGGGTGTGGAGAAACGGGACTCCCAGTGCATTACTGGTGGGAATATAAATTGGTGCAGCCACTATCAAAAACAATGTGGAGGGTCCTTAACAGTATTAAACAAAGAGCTACCATATGATCTAGCAATCCCACTTCAAGGTATATATCCAAAGGAAGTGAAAACTGGATACTGAAGATATATGCACTCTCATGTTGACTGCAGCACTCACAATAGCCAAAATATGGAAACAACCTAAGTGCCCGTCCATGGGTATATGGATATAGATGCAATACACACACACACACACACACACACACACACACACACACACACAATGTAGTATTATTCAGCCATGAGAAAAAAGGAAATCCTGCCATTTGCGACAAGTTGGAAAGACCTTGAGGGGCATTATGCTAAGTAAAGTAAGTCAGACAGAGAAAGACAAATACTATATGATATCACCTTTACACAGAGTCTATAAAAAAAACAAAAAGTGGTGATTGCCAGGGTTTGGGAAGTGGGGAAACAGGGAGGTATTGCTCAAAGAGTACACAAAGACTAACAAGTTTGGGGATCTAATGTACATAGGTAATAGTATTGTTTCATATACTTAGATGTCTCTAAAAGAGATCTTAAGTGTTTGTTGCCACAAAAAAGAAATGGTGTGTAACTAAGTATGGTAATGGGTGTAAAAAAAAAAAAAAGTAACTGTGATGGGATGGAGGCGGTGTGTTAATACTATTGTGGTAATAATTTTGCAATTTATAAATGTATCAAATCAACTTTGCATACCTTAAAGGTACAGTGTTGCCTGTCAAGTATATCTGGGGGGGGGGGGGGAGGGTGTGGAAATCAAATGATCATAAAGGTTAAAAAAAAGGAACCCTAAATTTGAAAATGGCATGACTGAAAATTATGTATATTTTATTCCACAAAAGCAAAAACCTTTCTCTTGAGACACACAAATTATATAAACCTAAGAACAGTCATGATAGGTGAACGTCTGAATTAAAATATCAGTGTGATTCTACAAATTAAAACTTTTATTAGGGCACAACTTTGGGGCATTCATTCTACAAAAATTCATTTATTATTAAAAAACCAATGACCAAAAGAAAATCCCACTACTTCATAAACCCTGAGAATTGCTTCATCTAGTTAAGGATCCATTGACTTACAAAGCCTTTGAGGATGCATGGGACCTCGAAACACCGTCTAGACCAGTGATTCTTAGCTTTCTAAGGTTGAAGACCCATTTGAGAAGGACATGAAAGTCAGGAACACTTCTCCCTAGAGAAACATTCTAACGTAACATCAGAATTTCACTTACAGAACAAAATCGAGTTCTGCCCTTGTCAATAGATCACAATGGAGGAAACATGCCTATACAAGGGTATGGGGTGAAAGACATTTTCAGTTGTTCTTATGAAAAATGTTTTAAATCTGGGATTCAGGGAGTTAGTTTTAGAGCATTCATAGAGATTTCTGAGGGTTGGTGAATCTCCTTAAAATGACATGCAAAATTTTGCAGGTATAGTCTAGTCAGTAAGTTATATTCCTGGGTTCTTCATACTCTGTAATGCATTTTCACCCAGATTATATTGTCCACTCATAAAAAACATCTGAGAAAAGTAAGGTAGGTATTATTCAACACATGAGAAAATGAAGTTTCAGAAAGATTAAGGCAGAAGGTAAACCCGCTCAAGGTCACATGTAATATTAGAACCACAAAAAGTAGTGTGCTATGCAGAAAAGCTGTAATCTAAACTTCATTAGATGTGGCTTCTAACCCAAATTTTTGTCTAACATGTGGTAGATAACATTGAGCAAGTTACTTAACCAACCCCTCTAGGTCTTGGTTACATTATTTATAAAAGGATCTGAAGGAAAGCATATGCATGGGGAGGGGATATGATCATTCCCTGCCTACCTCAGAGCTGTAAGAATCAACTGAATTTGTGTAAATGCACTTTTAGACAAACAGCAATGCTGCTATTAACCTGTGGGTTAGAATTTGATGTACAAATCACCTAAAAACTTTTCAAGCCTTACTTAAAATAAATAAATAAATAAATAAACAAATAAATAAATAAATAGCTATGAGTTGCAAATGTGAGACTTATCATACTGAACAAATTGTTGACCATGAGGTACTTCCTAGACTTCTGGGTGGCTCTAAGTACAATGGGCCCAAGGACACTGATCCTGTCCATAATCCCTCGGGGATCCCCAGAGCACAGAGTAAGAGGGTGCTGAACAGTGATATTGAAAACCTCACGAATGCCAATGAAATTAGCACCCTGTTCATTGTTTGGAGAGCCATCCCAAACTGGGAACTGACAGAGGCTTACTGAACGATCTGGAAGACCAACTGATCTCTGGCTTAGCAGCAATGAATACTGCCCTGGGCAGCAACAGTTGCCAAAAACACCTTTGTAATTCTGGATGCAACAAACTGCACTTGAAGAGAGAATCAAAGCACTTCTTCAAAAACAAACAATTGTAACTTCTGTAACAATCCAAAGGTACTTTTTCTGAACAGACAAGATAGAGGATAGAGGATACTAAGAGAAGCCACAGAGTTAACAGCTGAATGGGGAGGAAAACAATAAAAGTTAGCCAATAGAAGCTAATCAGGCACGCACTAATTCCCCAACTGGGGAGGGGGGGGGCGGATCCTTAGACCTCTAAAAATAGGAAATCAAGGTGGGTCAATCCAGGGCTATACAGAAAGGAGACTAGTCAGCACCATATCTTACTACTATGTATTCCAGAAGCATTTATTGAAACAAATCATAAAATCAGTGTTTAAGACCTGGAGAAAAAAAAAATCTCAAAAAAATTAGAAAGTAAAAAATACTGGGGCACCTGGGTGGCTCAGTCAGTTGAGCTTCCAAATTTGGCTGAGGTCATGATTTCATGGTTCGTGGGTTTGAGCCCCGCGTCTGCGCTGACAGTGCAGAGCGTGCTTGGGATTGTCTCTCCCACACTCTGCCCTCGCTTGCTCTCGTGTTCTCTCTCTCTCTCAAAAATAAACACTTTTTAAAAATGTAAAAAATATTATAATCATTAAAGATACTAGAACATAACCCAAAGAAAAGTAGAAGAAAGTAAAGAATAAAAGTATAAATCAATGAAGCAGAAAACAGACTACCAAAAATAAAGCTGGTCTTCAACAAACAGTGCTGAGACAACTGGACAGCCACATGCAAAAGAATGAAACTGGACCACTTTCTTACACCATACACATAAGTAAACTCAAAACTGATTAAGGGCCAAAATATGAAGCCTGAAACCGTAACAACCCTAGAAGAGAGCAAAGGCAATGATTTCTCTAAGGCAAGGGAAACAAGGCAAAAATACATTATTGGGACTATAGCAAAATAAAAAGCTTATGCACAGCAAAGGAAACAATCAACAAAACTAAAAGACAACCTACTGAATGGGAGAAGATATTTGCTAATGACGGATCTGCTAAAGGGTTAGTATCCAAAAATACATAAAGAATCCATACAACTCAATCCCAAAAAACATCCCAGTTAAAAAATGGGCAGAAGGCATGAACAAACACTTCTCCTAAGACATCCAGACGGCCAACAGACACATGAAAAGATGCTTAACATCACTCATTATCAGGGAAATGCAAATCAAAACCACAATGAGATATCACCTCACACCTGTCAGAATGGCTAAAATCAAAACCACAAGAAACAACACGTTGTTGACAAGGATGTGCAGAAGAAAGAATCCTCATGCACTGTTGGTGGAAATGCAAACTGTAACAGCCACTGTGGAAGACAGCATGGAGGTTCCTCAAAAAATTAAAAATAGAATTACCAGACGATCCAGTAATTCCACTACTGGGTATTGCTGAAAGCATACGAAAACACTAATTTGAGAAGTTTTATGCACCCCTATGCTCATTGCAGCATTATTTACAACAGCCAAAGTATGGAAGCAGCCCGAATGTCTAGCAATATAGGTGAATGAATAAAGAAGTGGTGTATATATGCACACACACACACACTCACGATGGAATATTATTCAGCCACTAAAAAGAATGAAATCTTACCATTTGCAATAACATGGATGGACCTAGAGTATAATGCGAAGTCAAATAAGTCAAAGAAGAATACCGTATGATTTTACTCATATATGGAATTTAAGAAACGAATGAACAAAGAAAAAAGAGACAAACCAAAAAAACACAGACTCTCACCTATAGACAACAAATTGATGGTTACCAGAGGGGAGATGGGTGGAGGGGATGGGTGAAATAGGTGAAGGGGATTAAGAGTACACTTAACTGGGGCACGTGGAGGCTCTGTCAATTAAGCATCCAGCTTCAGCTCAGGTCATGATCCCCTGGTTCGTCAGCTGGAGCCCCACATCAGGCTCTGCGCTGACAGTGCAGAGCCTGCTTGGGATTCTCTCTCTCCCGCTCTCTCTGCCCCTCCCCCACTCTCTCTCTCTCTCAAACAAACAAAGAGTACGCTTATCATGATGAGCAGTGAGTAATGTACAGAACTGTTGAATTCAGTATACCTGAAACTAATATAACACTGTATGTTAACCATATTGGAATTTATAAAAAAGAAGAAGAAAGAAAAAGAAAAATTAAAAGAAAAAAGCCAAATAAAGCAAAAGGTAACTCTGAAGACTAACATAATGGAAATACATCTGGCAAAACTGAGTAGAAGGAAAAAAAAGTATATACAGAGAGAGAACACAAATATATATTATAGCTACAGATAATAGCCAAGATACAAATGCAGTAATACTAATAACACTTTGTATCAAAAAACCTGAGAAAAATATAACTCATTGAAACTTACCATTAAGAAATGATGAAAAGCTTGAATGGTCCTAAACAATAAAAGAAACTGAATAGTTTTTTTCTTAAAATCTTCCCACAAGCAAAATATCATACCCAGTTTCACAGGCAATACTAGCAAAATTTCAACGAAGCAATCAATCCACTTTTTAAAAAGCATTTAAAAATGATTACAAAGATACAATTCACAAAGCATTAATTTCACCACCTTAAATTGTACAATTCAGTGGGTATTAGTATATTCACAGTTGTGCAATCATCCCCACTAATTCTAGAACATTTCTATCATCTCAGCAATAAATCCCGTGCTTGTTAGCAGTCACCTGCAATCCCCACGCCCATTCTGTTAATTTGGTTGATTGTTTCAAAACCATCTTTTGGTCTGATGCTATTTTCTGTTTCATTTATTTCCACTCTAATATTTACCATTTCCTTTCTTTTAATTGTTTTGTAGTTTGCTATTCTTTCTCCAGTTTCTTTTTGATTTTTTTTTTATTTTTTAAAAAAATTTTTTTTTCAACGTTTATTTATTTTTGGGACAGAGAGAGACAGAGCATGAACGGGGGAGGAGCAGAGAGAGAGGGAGACACAGAATCGGAAACAGGCTCCAGGCTCTGAGCCATCAGCCCAGAGCCTGACGCGGGGCTCCAACTCCCGGACTGCGAGATCGTGACCTGGCTGAAGTCGGACGCTTAACCGACTGCGCCACCCAGGCGCCCCTATTTCTCCAGTTTCTTAAAGGCAGATAGATGTTTAGGTTAGTGACTTGACCCCATTCTTTTTAAATGTAGGGATTTAAAGATATAAAGAAATTCCCTCTGAATCCTGCATCCCATACATTGTGTTTTGTGGTTTTCATTCCTCTTGAAAGATTTTCTAATTTCCCTGTGATTTCATCTTTGACCCACTGGTTATTCAGGAATATGTTGCTTAATTTCCAGATTCATGAATTTTCCCAATTTAATTGTTATTAATTTTTAAAAAAAATTTTTTTTAATGTTTATTTAGTTTTGACAGAGAGAAAGACAGAGCATGAGCAGGGGAGTGGCACAGAGAGGGAGACACAGAATCCGAAGGCTCCAGGCTCTGAGCTGTCAGCACAGAGCCTGACGCGGGGCTCGAACTCACAGACCGCAAGATCATGACCTGAGCCGAAGTCGGACGCTTAACCGACTGAGCCACCCAGGCGCCCCTGTTATTAATTTCTAATTCCATTCCATTTGTGGTCATAGAACATGCTTTGTATTTCTAGCTTTTTAAAAGTATTGAGACTTGTTTTGTAACCTGACATTTTATGGATTCTGTTCCACACGCACTTGAGAAAAAACGTATCTGCTGTTGTTGCTGGGTGGAGTGCTCTACGTAGGTCTCTCAGGTCTATCATGTTGTCCAAGTCCTCGAGTCCCTTACTCATGTCTTGTTCTTCTATCCATTATTCAAAGTGGGGAATGGAAGTTGCCAACTAATATTGTTGAATTGTCTATTTCTCCTTTCAGTTCTGTCAGATCGGGCTTCGTGTATTTTGAGGATCTGTGGTTAACGTGTGTATGTGTGTGTGTATAATTGCCATATATTCTCAATGGAATGAGCCATTTACCATTACATATTGTTCTTGTCTCCAACAAAAACAAAAATATTAGCCTTAAAGTCTATGTTGTGTGTGGTTCTCTCTTGGTTACTCTTCGCATGGAATATCTCTTTCTATTCTTTTAATCTATTTGTGTCTGAATCTAAGGTGAATCCTTGTAGAGAGCAAAGACTTTGAATCAA
Source organism: Lynx rufus (assembly GCF_022079265.1). Classification (NCBI taxonomy): domain Eukaryota; kingdom Metazoa; phylum Chordata; class Mammalia; order Carnivora; family Felidae; genus Lynx; species Lynx rufus. The sequence goes on from NW_025814840.1 coordinate 16,732,268, forward strand.
GTTTTTAAATCCATTCTGCCAATCAACCATTTACGTAGCACCTTTCTTTGAGGCACCCTCAAAAAGCCCTATGGCTATGCAATGTGGATTCTGAAAACCACTGATTTAATACATGCAGGAATTACTTATGAAGGAAATAACCCAATTTTATTCCAGAATTGTCAGTAACTTGCCATGTAACCTAGAACCACTTTCTTTTTATAATAAAGATGAAAAATGAAAAACATGACAACATTTGATGCTATCAGAGCAACTATTTTAAAACTGAAAAATATTCAGGATATATTTAGAGATCCTCTACTATCCTGTCCTAACACCTACTCTATTAATATGCAATATATAATTACAATATGCAATTAATATTGCATATCAATACGCAATATGCACCGCCAACAGCGATGGCACCAATCCATGGGTAGTAAATACTGTTGACTGCCTACCCCAAGGCTATTTTCCCCTTCTCATATGATGATAATGCCCTAATTCAGTTTCTTTTATTTGCCCTTCTCCTCTCAGAAAAACGGTATTTTGGTCTATTAGGTGATATCATTCTCCTCTCCACTAAATAATTTAGAAAGATAAGAATGTCACCCAGTTTGGGTCAATGGGATGTACAGAGATGTCCTTCCTGAAGCCCTCCCTACCTCTGGACTTATTTTGAGAAATAATAAATCTTGGGGCACCTGGGTGGCTCAGTCGGTTAAGTGTCCAACTTCAGCTCAGGTCATGATCTCACGGCTTGTGAGTTCGAGCCCCATGTTCGGCTCTGTGCTGACAGCTCAGAGCCTGGAGCCTGCTCCGGGTTCTGTGTCTCTGTCTCTCTCTCTCTCTGACACCCCCCTCCCCCAGCTCATACTCTATCTCTCTCAAAAATAAACATTAAAAAAAATTTTTTTTTTAAGTAATAGATCTCCGTATTAAGTTAGTCTGTACTAGGCTTCCTATTTAGGCCCAAAATTCTACAACCTTTTGATTAAATATTTCTCAATATGATCAAAAAATAAGCTTTAACTTTTCTTTTAATATTTTATTTAAAGACTTCAGTTTTAAACATCTTTAAGACATTCATCAATCCATTTATTTATGTTACCTTTAACATTATAAATTTAACTTCAAGTGGCAGAAGAAACAGAAATACGTAATGAGACTATATTTTAGCAGTGTGTCTTCAAATAGGGAAACCAAAAGAAATGCTACCACCAAAACAAACCAACCAACCTAATTTATTAGGCATGTCTATGTTTTATTTTCCTTTACATGATTATTTTTTTTGGAAAATTTCACTTTCAAAGAATCAGGCCTTGCAAACAGAGCAGCTAATCGTTCCAAAAATAAAATCCAGTATCTAGATTCTCAAAACTCACAAAACCAAATGGAAATGTCTGGTTGTCAGCCAATAGTGTCATGCTCACATCAGTTTCACATCACAGGGAATAATCTAGAACTAATTTCAGTAGGCAAGTTCCAATTCTAAATATTACTAAAGACTACCACTGTTATTCCCAACTGTGTTGACAATTGTCTTATTGCTGAATTGTACATGATAAATTTTCTTTGGCAACTTTTTATACTATTAAGTAACACAACTGGACACCTATAAAGGCTTGAATTAACTCAGTATTTCAAAAATTTAAAACTTCACTGTAATTATTTAAATGTAATTTCTTATAGATGCATCTATAAGAAACATGCCTAATGTAATAGAACGACAACAAAAGAATTGCTAAATAATCACTACTAAAAGCTTTTCAGATGTATGTACAAGTATACAATTGAACTCAAACACCAGGGAAAATATTACGATGTTAGCTCCAATTCACTACCAGACTTTATGTGCTAAAGGATAAAAAAATTAAATGTAGAAACTAAAATCTAGGTTACCTGTTAATTTTTCTGGAAGGCTCTTTCAAATGGGTTCAAAATGGCCTAAAAACTGGCCAGAATATAATATGAATTCTCACTATAATACTTCATAAAATTAAGTCTATTGATAACTTAATAATTTTTAATTCTTATTCTACGGAATAAGCCTATTTTGGAGGCTTCACAAAATATTACCAAGAAATTTTAACAGGAAGCTCAAGTCCAGATGTGTAGCTAGGAAATCTTTTCTATATATAACAAAATCACCAACTTAAATTATAAATGGCTTCCGCTAAATACTACCACTCCACACTTCACACAACGTAAATTGAAATAGGTATGGCAGAAAGTGCGCTCGAAGCATGTTCACGTTACAAAGATAAACGATCAACTACAGCCAGCAAAAATACAGATAGGCATATATGCAAACCTTTGTATGCAAACTTTCATGAGTAAGATGTAAGAAATGATTCGTTTCGATAATTTTATGTACAGCTTGTTTACAATGTAAAACAAGTACGACTGAAAACATTTCTATTTAAAAGCCACAATAAAGCCCCACGAAATACTAAATAACAGTCTTACAAACTGGTCTCTCAAGAGAATAACAACTGAGGACGGTATTCTAAGAAATGCCCTCTTCTTGATCGATCATTTCTGTTTTAACCGAAAAGACATCTGCCAGCATATGTTTTGGAATTTCTGAGCCTCTGACTCTCAAGGCGTAACAAGCATTCTCCACTTTGGCCAGACTTTGTTTCAAAGTATACAACTTCTTAGAAACCTCGTAAGGTCCAGTATTGCCAATGAATGAAAACCCATCATAAACCTGACGTAAAAACTGGCTCACTTCAAAGGGGGTGTCAATATCCCCATTCCCCACACTGTTAATACACATCCGCATCAACTCTCCAGTTAAATCAGCCACTCCCAGAAGGTAATCAACAGGTGTGATTTTCAGTCTCCAAGTACCAAACTGCTTATCCTGTGCATCAGAGGAGGGCTGGTAAAGAAAACACACACACACACAAAGAAAATACAACGTGAAAAAGAGTGAATATGCATGTATCACATTTATTATAAAGTATAAAATCAAGAGCAGATCAGTCATGCTAATCTCTAAATAAAATGATCTTTTTTGCTTAATGACCATTTGGGACGCTACAAGAAGAACTCATGCCCTGGGTAGAAAGTTGAACTAAATGACTTCAAGATAATTTCATAATCTAATACTGTAGCATTTTAAAATCAACTATTCCCAACCTCACTTGACATACAAAATAAAATTAAAACATTCTGAAAACAAAGTCTGATGACTTTACTGCATGACGGTCACTTAGTTATCTAAATGACAAGTCATAAAGCCCTCTAGGTTGGTGATACACTCACGTTTTCCTAAGTCCCTTACAGTCCCTTTCTGGCCTCTCTTCCATCCCCACTCAGCACTGACCATCATGATTTATTACTCTCTTGTTACCTCCTCCTCAGTGCCCTTAGATTCCTTTGTGGGTTTGTGTGTTTGTTTTTTTACTGCACCTGCCCAACAAAAACACAACCCTGCATCAATATTAAAGTCTACTCGCACTAGTGCTTTATTCAAGTGGCTGAGTACCACAGAGCTAAAAAAAAAACCCCAAAAAACAGTAATGATAGTCACAGCTATACAGAATTTATACAAATTACTCACCAATCCTTTTTACTTATTCCTCTAGTTCTCTCGCCTGACTCTTCAGACACTGTTCCAAACCTTTACCAGAACTCTCCTTAGCCCCCTACTCAATCCCAAACCTCTCCACTCTGAGTAGACAATCTTGTCTACTGTCACTGACCTGGCCATGTGCCAGATCACCTGGCACAAGCTCTCTCAATGACCTTATTCCTACAAAACAAAACAAAACCAAAAAAAACTTATTTATGTCCATATCCATCTTTACCTTCTATCCTCCAGTCTCAGATGATGAGTTGTCCCTCCTCTTGTTTGAGGTTAACTCTTCCAAATGACCTTGACCCATCTCCTCCCACCTCTTCCAGGACCTTGCTTCATAAGGTGTATGCCCTTGGGCAAGTTATTTCATCTCTCTAAACCTCAGTTTCCTCATCTGTAAAATGGGATAACAGTACCTACCTCAGAGGTTTATTTTAAGGATGAGATAACATTTACCAAGTTCTTGGCATAATGCCCAACACAAAGTAAATACTCAATAAATGTTAGCTGCTATCACCATTACCATCATGTCAATCTCCTCTTTCCACAACAATTTTTTCCTTGCTCTATTGGAGCCTTTCTGGAAGAGGAGATGCCTACATTGTTATTCGAAGTCCATAGGAGACTCAGCTAGGTGAAGTTGCAATTATACTGGAGGCCATTTTAGGCAGAGAGAACCGCAAAGGCATGCAGGTGAGAATTGTGTCGTATGTTTGAGGAACGAGTGAGGTATCTCCTTGAGTCAAGTTTAAAGTAAGAAATGGTACAGGATGACTCTAAAAGGACAGTCAGGGGTAGAAAGTCACATTAAGGAATGTGAACTTTAATCACTGAGAAATTTAAATGGTTTTGACAATATTCTCAACAGGCAAGTCAGAACAAAATACCTTCCCCTATCAAATCCCAGAAGTTTTAGCACCAAGAATCTTTAGCACTAAAAGGAAAAACTATTTATGAATGTGGTCTTGTTTTGAAAAGCATATGTGAACATTATGACACCATAATCTTCAAATAACTTACTACCTAAATCCTGAAAACAGCGCATTTACTCTCTGTTTCTCTTTACACTCTTGCCCTGATATTTTCATTCTGAATTAGAAAGAACTTGAAAGAAGGGTGTGGTAACTTCGGATAGAGGATCAAATAGGCTCTTTACTTCTTTCTGCAATGCAATCTTCACTAAATACATAAAAGACATACAGGAATTTTACTTCTCAAAAATGAATATCCTCCTTAATAAACTTCATATAATTTTAAAAACTGAGAAAATATATACGTGGCTTCCTTAAAGTAAGTTGTATCTGTCATGCCAAATTAACTCTGACCTTTTGATGCTAACATTTTAGTTAATATTCAAGAAAACAGTATTTCTACAGCTTCCTCCATCTTCTGCCTGCCCATTCCGGCTCTGAGTAATGTTAAAAAAAAAACAATAAAGAAAAAATTATGAAAAATAAAGACAGGAAAAAACTAATTTTATCCTTAAGTGTACTGGTATCTCAGGAAGTACCAAATATTCAAAATCTCCTCTTTCATTGCCTGAACACTATATATTGAAACCCAGCGTAAAAATAGTATTCACTTAACAGTCAAACTGCAAAAGTTTCTCTTTTCTTAATTCGGAATAGCTATATAATTTTCAGATACCAGTTTTAGGGACTTAGTAAGCGATTAAGAGCTCTCACCTAATATAATAACAATTTTATATTAACTGACTATTGAGCATGTATGGGTCATATGCTATATACACTGCCTAATTGAAAACCTTTCAATCAAATCCTGTAAAACACTCCTTTGAGGTAGATACTTGGTGCAAGGGTTCCTGCAGCACACTCTGAGAAACAGTGGCAGGGTGGACGAGGGCACCTGGCTTACATTTCAAAACACCTGGTTTCAAAGTTTAGCTCTGCCACACTTAATTAGTTGTGTGGCTTTTGAGAAGTTATTTAAATTCTCTAACGCCCATTTCTTTGCAAAATGAGAGTAAAAATTCTTACCTCATACAGTTAATGAAAGAATTAAATGAGATAGTGCTTACGAAAGGCACACTGTAAATGCACAATAAAATCAAAAGTGGACTTAACAGGAATCACTTAACAGCGCTTTAGGTGAACAGCATCGTTTTCCCCCCAACATACCCATAGCTGTTCTTGTTCCATCCACTAACAAAACTATTTTAAAAGACCGTTTCCTTAGTTGGGAATCTTGGAAACCACACTCTAGAAAAGAACACTACCATCTCAATATTCTTAGCATTATAAGCCAGCAAACCTCCTATAACCATTATACGGTTATATAAGTTATATAAAAATGTGAAGTGATTTTAAATTCTTACGGTCTTATTTTCTTTTCCATATTCTTCTGTTGTAAATATCAATTGTTTATTAATTTCATCCATACTGATAAGTGATCGTGTTTTGATGAAGTGTTGAAAAGAGACTGCCTCCACATATTCCTGCAGTCCTGAAATACCAACCAAGAAAATTGCTAAAGAACAACCATTACATTAGTCAGACTGTCATTAATAAAAAAAACTTCAAATTGCACAACACCTAGCTCATCAAAAGCTTAATGGATGCCTACTATAATGGTGGCACTGGATTCAATACTTAGACTACTAAGAATTACCTGGGGATAGATGGTGGGGATCAGTACTGAACACAGCAAACATTTCTGTCACTCAACTTTACGAACAGCTCAAATACAAATGGATTCAAGTTCTTCTTTCTACTTCATGTGGCATTAGTCTTAGAAATCTACTCTCTCTGCTATGGGGAAATGTCAAAGATTTTTAGAAAAAAAAATTGATTTAAGGAAAGGCTATTATAAAAATTATTAAGGCTTTAACAGAAACTATACAATTAATTTTTGCTCTCTAAAGCAACAAAACAGATAACGATTTAATCAAATGAAGCATAAAATTAAACACCATTTGGATCTTTCTTGAAATTTTAATAGGTAGAAACCACTTTAAATAATGCAGAATAAAGTGTCAAAATACAAAATACTATTTTTCTCTTCCTACTCCAAAATGGATCTAAGAATAGATAACTCCTTTCCACTTTGATAATTTAAATTAAAAAAAAGAAACAGGGGCGCCTAGGTGGCTCAGTCGGTTAAGCGTCCGACCTTGATGTGGGCTCAGGTTATGATCTCATGGTTCACGAGATTAAGCCCGTGTAGTGCTCTGCTCGGACTCACTGACAGAACAGAGCCTGCCTGGAAATCTCTCTCTCTGCGCCTCCCCCGTGTGCATTCTCTCTCTCGCTCTCTCTCAAAATAAAAACATTAAAAAAAAAAAAACAAAAACAAATGAGCAATACAATCTTGTATCAGATGTAAGTTCTACAAAATTAACACTGAATTAAAACAAATTTTCGTAAAGGTCGAAAGTAGTACTATACTTTTTCAAGTGTTTTAAAACAACTAAGTTCTAGGACACCTGGGTGGCTCAGTCAGGTAAGCATCCGACTTCAGCTCAGGTCATGATCTCATGGTTCATGAGTTCGAGCCCCGCATCTGGCTCTCTGCTGGCAGTCAGCATGGAGCCTGCTTCGGATCCTTAGTCTCCCTCTCTCTCTGCCCCTCCCCTGCCTGCACGCGCTTTCTCTCTCTCTCTCAACAATAAAAATAAAAAAACAAACGTTAAAAAAAAAAAAAAAAAAATATATATATATATATATATATATATATATATATATATACAAAAACCAAAGTTCTATGGCCACAATTTTCAATATTAGTTTATTACGGCATAATCTATAAGATGATACAGGGAAAAAGTATTTCTTAAAATGATTATCATTACTGCTGAGTTAAGAAACAGTATTCTTTGTAAAGGCTTGATTGTAGAAACAAGAGAAGAAGGGATTCTGACTCCAGAAAGAAAACTCAGGACTGAGTAGAATCCCCAGAGTCCAAGCTGTCTCCCTGGCACCTGGGAAGAACACTCCCAGCCCTGACACCGACAGTCAGGCGTGGCGGCCGCAGCACTGAGGCTCACCCCACTGTGGTATCGTCGCATCAAATGCCGCAGCAGGGTCAAAGACACAAAAGGAAGTGGATGACTTGGTTCTGATAGCAGTAAGAGGAAACAACTGAATGAAAATATCCTGACTCATTTGGGGCCACGAGTGATGTTGAAGCAAGGTCAGAAATCGGTGCCTTTAGCTGACAGAACAGGACAGGATAGAATAGGTCACTGTTTAATAAACTATAACATGCTGAGAAAAGAAACAATAAACTTCAGGTTGACAGAATAGATAACATCTTCTACGTTTACAATAAAAAATATTTTTGTAAAATTTTAGTTTTAAGAATAGGAGACCACCCACTTCTCTTTCCCAAAGACAATCTGTACTTCACATTTCCTTCCAGAAAGAACTTCGTGCACACAAAAAGAAAAAGCAAAACCTAAGGACCACTCGTTGTATCTGTCAATAGGCTCTCCTTCGGTCAGCTCTTATGAATGAGCCACACAGAAGACACGTGCGCAAGGATATTCATCATTATAATCATTATAGCAAAACAGTGGAAAAAGTTTTAAAGATCAATAATAGACATCACTTGCCAATTTACCGTCTCTCAGCTCCACTATTTCGGATAATGGAGGCGGACTCTAAAACATTTCTCCTTTGCCAGCTGGCACGATATTGAACTTTGTTGGTAGACAGCACTGGAAGGAAAGCAGAGGAGGAGAAGGCGCTCTTCCTCGTTCTAGTGTGTCCCCCCCCCCCAGCAGCCTTCTACATGTGGGGCAACCTGGTGCTTGAGGTGGCCAGCAGCACGTGGCATTTCCTCGGGAGCAGCTTCCCCAGGGAGCCACCACCGTGCGCAAGGAGTCTGACGGCACAGCACCTCCCCATAGACAGCTTCCCAGAGAATTTTATCTGCTCCACACCTCAGCAAACTCCCCTGCCACCCAATGGGCCACGCCCTCAAGGGGCTGAGGAGTCCACTCTTCCAGATTTGTTCCTCTCTTGGATGCCCTGGCCTTAGCCCTGGGGTAGTGGCTGTCCCTCTGATATTCCTATACTCTTTAGAGTACAATTTTCCTCTCATCAGATAATCTCCAACACAGTTAATTCTTTTTTTCCCCTCATACACAGTTAATTCTTTGTGTTAAACTTGCCCTGTTCAAATTACTGTGCGGCTCGTTTCCTGTTCAGACCCTGAAGAATATAATAGGGAATTAGGAAAATAAAAAATGGTATTATTTCCCCTTTACCCCTATCATTATAGAGGAGGTACTTTATCTTTTGAGGCTGTACTGTCCCCAGGATCAGGATAAAGATGCGATCCCAGTGGGAAAGCTGAAGGCAGATTCTCCCTTCGATGCTCCACATTATTTATGTTCTCTGTTGGATGCTAATGGTCAGTAAAACATGCTCAGATCTCTCCATCTATTGGTCCTATCTCTCTTCTCCTCTTCAGAGCTACTTTCTGCCACATTCCTCGATAACCGCACCTCATACTTCTCAACCTACTTCATCCTAGTTTGAGCCCATCTCTACACCACAACAGCTCTCACTAAGATTATACTATTTCGTAAGCTGAATGGACATGTTTTCAGTCTCAATCTTAGCAGCAGTCAGTAGTCTGACCACTTGAAAGGAGGAATTCTTTAAACAAGTTTTCATTTGGTCCCTTTGAATGCATCATCCTCCGATTTCCCTTTTTTTCTACTTCTCTGGCCAGGTCTTCTTAGTCTCTGCCTCTATCAGCCCCAGGCTCTCTCAAATTCACTTACACTTGGCTTTAGTGAACCCTGCCATCCCCCAACTTCACATCTCTGGCTCAGAGTCACATATATCTAAATACATACTTGACAATTCCATCAGAAGGACCTCAAAATCAATACGCCCAACAATGAATTCACAATCTTCCTTCTACATGCAGTCCCCCTCTTTGTTTTGCCAATTCTAAGAGTCTCCTGATCTCCCCACCCCATCCACTTCTGACCTTTTCTCATCCATTCTCACACTACTGAATATTTGCCTTTTTAATAAAGAATTATCACATCACTCTCCTGCTTAAAGCCCAAATAGCTCTCCATGGTTCTCAGAATAGAGAGCAAAATCATTAACATGGCTTGTAAGACCCTGCTTAATTTCACCCTCCACCTACATCAGCCTCAACTTATACTACAGTCAAGTTATAACACACAAAAGGTTAAATTTCAAAGATGGGTACATAAACCCATATTTGTATAATGTCAGAATTGTTCTTAAAATCCTTAAAATCAGTAAGACTTGTATATATTCTACAATACAAATTTTCCCTACAGTTAATAGAATTCACTACTTCAGTATTTCTAGGCATAACCCTGTCCCCAAATTCCTGCAGCTGGCTTACATTTCAGGGCCAGGTTACACAAAAATAGCAGTGCTTTAAATGTTAGAATCAAACACAAGTGGCAAGGCTCCTGTTCTACACATGTTAATCGACAGGGATGGGAGAGCACAGGAACCAGGACTATGTCATGTACCAGCTGAAGGTGGTAACATAAATTTCTCTGAACCTTCAAGATATGGCTCAGTGACACCACCAAGCAGTCATTGTCTCCGCTTAATAGCGTAAGCCTGAAGGAGGATAATCACATCTACACACCTATAATCTCAAGCTGATCTGATGGTCAAGGTACGAGTTCCAATGTGCAAGTCAAGGTAGAAGATACCAGAAGTGAGCTTATCGCTTAAACTAAACCAGCCTATTTTCTATTCTCTTACAGCAATACTGTGTGCAATGGCTACTTTTAGATGTGATTAATATTTAAATCAGTAGAACTCCCGAGTAGAGCAGATTACCCTCCATAATGGGGGTGGGCGGAGGTTGTTCATCTAGTCAGCTGAAGGCCTTATGAACAAAGAACACGGTTTCCCAAAACTGCAACAGAGAAAGCTTGCCTGCATTTCCAGTCTATAGATTTCAGACTCCAGACTGCAGCATCAACTCTGTATTAAAATTCCAGCCTTCCAGTCTAGTCTGCAAATTTCATACCTGCTAGCCCCCACAATCACGAGTCAATTTTTTTAAACACATGTATCAATCCCTCGCTTGCTCGCTCTCCAGCTTCTCTGGAGAATCCTGACTATGAAATGCTAGTAGGCAAAATGCTTAAGCTGAATTCAGAGAACATGAATGTGTCTATAATGCAAAACTTTTGTAACCTCCTTCACTTTCTGTGCCTATGGTTTTCAGTTCCTCACCTATACTGTGCCCTCCCTTGCCTCAAGGGATTTTATATGCTCTTCCCTCAGCATCATAACACGGTCTTCTCACTCTTTCACCTAATAAACTGTTACTAATTCTGTAGGGTTCCAGGAAGTATCAACTTCTGAAGAAACTGCCTCAGACAACCCCCATTCTAAGCCAAACCCCTATTAGATGTTCTCCTAGTACCGTGTGCCTTTCCCTTCTAGGACTAATCAAAGTTGTATTTCAATAATGTAAAATTCCTTATCTAATACCTAGCAGTATCCTCTGCTAGGAGGGCAATACCACAACTACCTTGAGCACAGTTCTATCCCTAGTGCTTAGCCCATCTTGCACAAACAGACACCAAAAAACATGATTAAATGAGGTAGATCCATTTCTGAAAAACTATTTAATAATTTTTTATTATGTTTTATAAGAACATTCAATTAACAAGGAAGTGCCCATTTTGGGGGAAAAACCCATAAAATCATAGAGAAATAAAAAATTAAAATGTAATACACATGCAGTGATTACAAACAGTGGGAAACAGGAAACCTGGTACTTAAAACAACATCTGGAGGGGTGGCACCTGGGTGGCTTAGTTGGTTAAGCATCTGACTTTGGCCCAAGTCATGATCTCACTTGAGACCAATCATGAGTTCGAGCCCCGCATCAGGCTCTGTGCTGACAGCTCAGAGCTTGGAGCCTGCTTCAGATTCTGTGTCTCCCTCCCTCTCTGCCCCCACCCCCAGCTCATGCTCTGTCTCTCTCTCCATCAAAAATAAATATTAAAAAAATTAAAATAAATAAAATAAGTAAATAAAACAACATCTGGGGGCACTTAGGTGGCTCAGTTGGTTGAGCATCCAATTCTTGATTTGGGCTCAGGTCATGATCCCAGCTGTGTGGGATTAAGCCCCGTTCAACATGGAGCTACTTAAGATATTCTCTCTCTCTCTCTCTCTTCCCCCACACCCCCTCCCACCCCCGGCTCACGCTCTCCCTCTCTCTCAAAAACAAAAATATTTAAAAAGTTAAAACAACATCAAAAGGATTCTGACCACCTCAGCTCTCTAAACAAGGTGGCTTAAATCATTCTAGTGATTCTAGAACAAATACCACTATATTGCACTAATTTGCTTACAAAGATCAGCAAAGGCAAATCATGTCAAATCATGTGGAAGAACTTGATCCTGTTCAAAACTGAAATTCTAGGACCTTCTTCATGATGCTTAAGGATAGCATCCCAGAGTAGATGTCCCTTTGTTTAGAAGTCCTTTAAGGGGGCGCCTGGGTGGCGCAGTCGGTTAAGCGTCCGACTTCAGCCAGGTCACGATCTCGCGGTCCGTGAGTTCGAGCCCCGCGTCGGGCTCTGGGCTGACGGCTCAGAGCCTGGAGCCTGTTTCAGATTCTGTGTCTCCCTCTCTCTCTGCCCCTCCCCCGTTCATGCTCTGTCTCTCTCTGTCCCAAAAATAAAAATAAAAAACGTTGAAAAAAAAAATTACAAAAAAAAAAGAAGTCCTTTAAGGAGTGGTGGGACATGAAAGGGTAGAAATGGAGCTAAATTTAGTACAGGGACCATACAGATGAAATGCCTTGAATAGTCAAAGAGAAATAGTTTTGTTTTATCGCTCAACAATGGGGGGTGGGGGGGAGACAAGCAGTGAAATAGCAAACCAGTATTTTAAAAACTATTCCTGGGGCACCTGGGTGGGTCAGTCAGTTAAGCATCCAACTTCGGCTTGGGTCATGATCTCACAGTTCGTGAGTTCGAGCCCCGCATCAGGCTCTATGCTGACAGCTCAGAGCCTGGAATCTGCTTCAGATTCTCTGTCTCCCTCTCTCTCTAACCCTCCCCTGCTTGTGCTCTCTCTCTCTCTCTCTCTCAATAATAAAGAAACAGAAAAAAATAAAAAAAAACAAAAACTATTCCTGATTCTTAATGGACTTTCTTTAACCAAGATGCTATCTATAGTGGTAAAACCACACTCCTCTGTGACTGGAAAAATATATTTGGCAAAATTCATCAGTTGTACAGTTGTTTTATCCACATGAGCCCACTCAAAGCATGGAAAACGCTTCCAACGAATACATTCTTAAAATGATTTGTAGTTAATAAAATCAACTAAGTCCAACCAACTCCCAGGCCTGTCCCTCATTTGTAAAACAGAAGTACTAGATACAATGATCTCTATGGTACTTTTCAAATTCAGAATGGTAGGAACTAATCTTCCTAATGACATGTCAAAAAAAAAATCCATTTAGTGAAACTAAATTATACGGCAACAACACAGAAACGTCATCTGCTTCTGCAACAAAGCACTGCCGAATGACGTAAAAATCAGTAGTAAGTTGTTGCTAAAATGTTTGCATTCTTACAAATGAATGCATATGCAGTAGTATTAAACTCACCAAATAGAGCAGACGACATAAAACTAACCATTTTAACTATTTTTAAGTGTGCAGTTTCGTGGCATTCATTCACACTGTGGTGCAACCGTCACCACCATCTATTTTTTCTTACAAAACTAAAACTCTATACCTGTTAGATAACTCCTCCTTCTCCTTTCCCTCAAGCCCCTAACAACCAGCATTCTTTTCTCCGTCTCTGAATCTATTCTACTTACCTCGTGGAAGTGGAATGGTATGGAACTTATCCTTTTGTGGCCAGCTTATCTCACTTAGCACAAGGTCCTCAGGGTTCACCCACGCTCTAGCCTGTGTCAGAATTCTCTTCCTTTTTAGGGCTGAATAATACTGCATTGTATGGACACGTGAAATTTTGTTTATCCGTTCATCCATCAATGGGTACTTAGGTTGCCTCCACCTTTTGGGTATTGTGAATAATGCTGCTATGAACAGAAGTATACAAACATCTCCCAGTCCCTGAGGCCTCCAACAAAACTTTTTAAAAATATAAATAAAATATTAGTAGCAGCTTACTAAGTCTTGAGTGTCAGTTATACAGAAGATAATGTATCTGGTACTTTACATCCATCTTTTTAATGTTCATTATAACCTTACATGACTGTATCTCTATACTTCCTTTATAGATGAACCGAGGCTCAGAAGAAATTCAGAAATTCACCCAGGTCACATAGTAAAAAAACATTCCTACAACCCAGAAGCTCATGCCCTTCCCGCTTTACCTGCCTCCTTACGTTCAAGTCCATACAAAACATTTTCACTTTTTCTCAAACTTTTCCCCCACTAAATCCCCAGTTCAGCTCTTCTCCAGGCCTTAACTTTATTCTCTAGGCTCTCACACCATATACTTTCATGATTCTGTGCTATTCTGTGCCTATGTTGCCTTCTCTCAAATCTTCTTCTACCTGTAAAAAAAAGTTGACATGTTCTGATACACCCAGTCAAGGCATTTCTTCATACCCACTACATAAAACTTAGTCAGCCAGCTCCAAGTTATGAATGCCTGTTTTTTTGCACCTCAGAGTTTTGAGGGAATGAATGATGCCTTCACAACTTTCTCCTCTCCCCACCCCAAAGCACCTTGAGAAAGAGACTCAAATGTTTAGTAAATTCTTCAAAATAATCTCTCCCTACTCTTACTGGTTTTAGGAAACTTTAAGTGCTCTGGCAAAACTATTTTAAAATCTGCTATTCAAATGTTCAGAATTCTCCAATTTTACTTAATATATAGTACTTTGGATTTAAGTCCACTAAGAAAGAAATATTCTTATAAGATAAAGTTCAAACTGATAAAGTTCAGAATTCGAGGTCTTCAAGGTATCGGATTTATTTTTCACGGGGGCAGAAAGAGATACAGAACAACAGCCCTCAAAATCCATCTGTGGTGTCAGTCTATATTAATGTGCATGGCTGTCAAACAGTACATTTTCAAGTGTATCTAAAGTCACCATCTAAGTTGTCCCTGGGATGTGTTTGTTTAAAGTTACTTCATGGATGAGGTGGCCATTTTTGCTCCATGGTTATTAGGTTTCATGATATACCACACAGAGAGTTCAAGGACATCTGGCCCCAAACACTGAAAAGCATTTTTGGTCACATCTAGGTAAAAGGATGTTTAAACAAGTTATGTTTCAACTTGATAAAAAGGACATCCGCTATTTTCAGTGAATAATCCCCAAGGTGAAAAATTTCAACCTACTGCCATATTCCATCAAACAATGCCTTCCCCTTCTGCTTTTGCCTTGGATGAAATCCAATTAGAATTATTTACAGAATCAGCTGCCAGTAAGAGAGAAGTCTGTAGGTTGTTTTTATGTAATTTGTTATTTTTCTCCATGTTCTCCTATCAGAACATATACAAGGAAACCCAATTAAACGCTTCTGATTATTTTCACTTATTCTTATAATATTTAAGCAGTATACACCCAGTCCAAATCTCCATCAAAAACCATATATAAAGGGGGCGCCTGGGTGGCTCAGTCAGTTAAGCGCCCGACTTCGGCCCAGGTCATGATCTTGTGGTCCACAGGTTCGAGCCCCGTGTCAGGCTCCGTGCTGACAGCTCAGAGCCTGGAACCTGCTTCGGATTCTTTGTCTCCCTCTCTCTCTCTGCCCCCTCCCCCGCTCACACTGTCTCTCTCTCTCTCTCAAAAATAAAGATAAAAAAAAATTGAAAAAAAAAAAAAAAAACATATGTAAAGAAAGGCAAACAGACCAGGCAGAGGTTTCATTCTAAACTAGCCTTTTTTTCCAGGCTTTCGGTGTTTTAAATTTTTTTTTTTTAATGTTTATTTATTTTTGAGAGAGAGAGGGAGAGAGAGAAGGAGAGAAAGAGAGAAAGTGTAAGTGGAGGAGGGGCAGAGAGAGAGGGAGACACAGAATCCAAAGCAGGCTCCAGGCTCTGAGCTTGCAGATCAGAGCCCAACACGGGGCTCGAACTCACAGACCGCGAGATCATGACCCGAGCTGATGTCAGACGCTTAACCGACTGAGCCACCCAGGCACCCCTAGGCTTTCAGTGTTTTAAAAAAATTGCCTGCCATATGACCCAGCAATTCCACTCCTAGGTATATATATACCCAAGAACCTGAAAGCACAGGTTCACAAAGGCTTGTGGACACATGTTTATAACAGTATCGTTCACAATAACCAAGGAGCAGAAACAACCCAAATGTCCATCGACTGATGGATAAACAGAATGCGGTATATATGCGCAAGAGAATATTATTCAGCCTTAAAAAGGAATAAAGTTCTGACATGTGCTAGGACATATACGAGAGCCTTGAAAACATTATCGTAAGTGACAAAAGCCAGACATAAAAGGCCACATTCTGTATTATTCTATTTATATGAAATATCCAGAATAGGCAAAGCCATGGAGATGTGAAGTCAAATAGTGACTGCCTAGGCTTGGCATGGGGGAAGGAAGATGGGGAGTGGCTGCTAATGGGTAGGGGGTGTCCTTACAGGGTGATGAAAACATTCTGGAATCAGTGGTGAAAGGAACACAACCTTATAATCACAGTAAAAAGCAACGAATTACAGGGGCGCCTGGGTGGCTCAGTTGGTTAAGTGTCCAACATCAGCTCAGGTCATGATCTCACGGTTTGTGGGTTCGAGCCCCGCATTGGGCTCTGTGCTGACAGCTTGGAGCCTGGAGCCTGCTTCCGATTCTGTGTCTCCCTCTCTCTCTCTGCCCCTCCCTGCTCACACTCTGTATCTCTCTCCTTCAAAAATAAATAAACACTAAAAAAAAAAAAACCAAAAAAAAAAAAAAAACAAACCAATGAATTACACAATTTAAAGGGGTTAATTTTATGGTGTATAAATTGTATCTCAATTTTTAAAAATTACATTTATAACTATTTTTTTACTGTTTATTCATTTTTTGAGAGTGAGAAAGACAGAGCGTGAGCGGGGGAGGGGCAGAGAGAGGGAGACACAGAATCCAAAGCAGGCTCCAGGCTCTGTCAGCACAGAACCCACGAACCACAACATCATGACCCAAGCCAAAGTCAGATGCTTAACTGACTGAACCACCCAGCTATTTTTAAGAATACCATCAGATTTTTTTTTCAAAAGTTAGCTTTTTCAGATCCCTGAAATGTTTAAGTAAAATCAGATGTAGGTTTGATTCACATGCCACTCTGCTAAAAAAAAAAATCTACTCTCAAATATATAAATTATACACTGAAAATATATCCATAAGCCTTAGCTTTGTAGAGTATATCCAATTATACTATCAACAGTACAACTTAAACACAAGTTCACTAATTTGGATTTTGCCTAATTGGATACTGTCTATTTGAACAGGGCTTTTTCTTCAGCACTGAAGAGTATGTGTTCAGAAAATAAGTATTACTGAGTTTTTAATCCAAAACGAAAATAAATTTAATTTAGCACACTATTACAGATTAATTCTGCTAAATTCCAGAAGGGAACACAAACACATTAACAGTGATGTGCCAAACAAAGTAAGAAATGCCTCCCATACACATATTTCATTTAGTTTTCAAAACAACCCATGAGGCAGCTACTATTGTTCTCCCATAACAGGTGAGAAAGCTGAAATTTAAACAAGTTGCATACTGTGCTCCAAGGTTACGGATCTAAGGAACATCAGAGAAAACACATAAGCCCAAGCCTGTCTGACAGCAAAAGCTCTCTTTCTACTTCACCTCCGTCAGTTGATTTTATCTGTTCAAAAAGCAAACATGAATGAGTAGAAAAGTTAATAGTAATCTGGGGATCTTCTAAATCCTTCCAAGATGACTCTGCTAATACCAGAGGATCACATTCTCTTCCTATCTCACTTACTCGTGATAGCAATCCCTTAAACGTCTCCTGTCAGCATCGTCAACTCCCTTGTCCCTTGCAGTAATATTCCAACTCTTTTAACAGGAACATAATTGTTACGTAAGGCAATATAAACCGCAAATTTCAAATACATTCTTGTACTATCGTACTATGCTAAACTCTGTTTATTATAAAACTGCTTATCAGGTGCTATAAGATACAGCATAAGTTATTTATCAAATCATTCTGATAACTCTCAAATTATTTCTTGATTTTTAGATGCTGATGGAAAGATCTTTTGTTGCATTTGTCTTTCTTTACCTAAATGAAGCCACTGTCAGAGGCATGATTTGATATCGGGAACATCATCAAACTCTTCCCGTGACTGTCTCCATTAAAATGACAGTCATTTGGTGACCGGGGACCCTGACTGTGTGGGGAGCCTGCCTCCATCTCAGCTTCCAACTCTCTCCACACTCATCAAATCTCTGTTCCTCTCTCATCATCCTCTCTCTAACCCCTGGGATATATATATAAAGGGAGTGGAAGAGAAGAAAAGTTTGGACGTCACTTTTTGGGGGGGCTGGGGGGAAGGGTGTGCCCAGGACAGATTCCCTTCCCCCAGACCTCTCCCCTATGTGCAGAGACAGTTGCTACCCTCACCATCATGGGGTATGTCTCAAACAAAGCAAAGCTCTGCTGAACCAACCTCAAAGACTATTATGCAATCTGAGCACATATGCTTTGCATGAAACACCTGTTTATATCACTGGTTCCTGACAAACCTCCCAAATGCTATCTGCTTGTCCCCTTAGCACATTTCTTTGGAGGTTCACAGATGGGGGCCACAACTCAGCTGCACAACACAAATCCTCACAGCTGCATCTCTGGACTTAAAGCAACTCCCCAGTCTCCCCACCCCTCAAATAACATAATTTTGCAGCTTGCCCCCTAGCTGCACTGCACAAAATCAGAAAGTATGTTGAAGCGTGAAGAGATGTCCTTCCTGAAATTCTCCCCACCTCTGGACTTATTTTAAGAAATAACAGTGGCACCTGGGTGGCTCAGTTGGTTAAGCATCCGACTGTGGCTCAGGTCATGATCTCATGGTTCACAAGTTCGAGCCCCACATCGGGCTCTGTGCTGACAGCTCCGAGCCTGGAGCCTGCTTTGGATTCTGTGTCTCCCTCTCTCTCTGTCCCTCCCCTGTTCACACTCTCTCTCTCTCAAAACTAAATAAACATTAAAAAAAAATTTTTTTTAAGACATAATAAATCTCAGGGCACCTGGGTGGCTCAGTCAATTAAACATCAGACTTTGGCTCAGCTCACGACCTTGCAGCTCGTGAGTTCAAGCCCCACGTCGGGCTCTGTGCTGACAACTCAGAGCCTGGATCCTGCTTCGGATTCTGTGCCTCCCTCTCTGCCCCTCCCCCGCTCTCACTCTGTCTCTCTCTCTCTCTCTCTCTCTCTCTCTCTCTTTCAAAAATAAACATAAAAAAATTAAAGTCAACAGGTAAATTAAATCCATATGGTAAGAAACCAACCATATCTTATAATAACTTATCTTGGGCAAGTTGCTTAAACACTGTGAGACTCTCCACTTACTTAGCAGTAAATATAATATCTGTAATTTAGGAATATTGCAAAGGTCACAACATAATATCTCTAACTTAGGAATACTGCAAAGGTCACAAAGAACAATGGCTTAACAAAAATCTCTGACACAAAACATCCACCTAACACATCATTCACATTCCTGAATAAGAGAATTAAAATATTAGTTAGGGTCTGAACTTAGTATGTGCACCAAAATGTCTCAAAATTAAATAATTTCATTATTATCAGAGTGGTATAAACAATTTTTTTCTTTGAGATGGAGAACATTTTCCCCCAACTGTTAATTCCTCCACAGGAGAAAAACACAAAACAAAAACATGACAGAGCCCAACATTTTTTTAAGTGACTTATTTCAAGCAACTAATTATTTGTTCATTTGTTTAACCATCCCTTGGGACAATCTGTAATCTACTCTGATAAGAAATGTGTAGAAAACAGACCTAACTTTTTGTTGTTGTTCAATTATTAGGAGGATACTCGACATTTGAGCTCACACAAGTATCCCTTAGGGAAATGCTCTGCGTGCCATTAGCACTATTCTTAATGAGGAAAAGCACAGAACTCCTTTAGTTCAATGCCAGAATTGTTTTATCTTCGAGTCAAAAGAACAACTATTTGGAGTAACACCAAAACAAGCATTTAACAATTACAAGCAGCAAGCTATTCAGAAGCATCATATTGTTAATGCTTCTCTAGTTGTAAATAACCTTATGGTATCAAATAAAATGTCTGTCAGCAAAAATTTAAGTCCCAGATACCTCTTTATTGAACTGCTTTATTCCTTAACTTTAAGAGAAAAGAAGAAAAAAAAAGAAAACCTTTGTTTCCACTTAAAGAACCTCATTTTAAGGACTTACTACAGAAAAGTGAGATGTAGGGAACCCTTAAAATTTTAATCCATACGTAGCTAGTCTTCCAAAAAAATGACAAAGGGGCCCCTGGGTCGGTTGGGTGTCTGAATTCAGCTGAGGTCATGATCTCACAGTTTTTGAGTTCAAGCCCCGCATAGGGTTTTCTGCCATTGGCCCTGAGCTGGTTTCAGATCCTGTTCCCCCCTCACTCTGCACTTCCACCGCTCACCCTCTCTCAAAAAAAAAAAAAAAAGAACATTAAAAAAATGTTTTAAATAAACTGACAAAGAAGAGACAGGGACCTAAAATGAAATATGGTGCTTAAAATAATCCTCGATGATACACTGAAGTGGGAAAATCTAAAGATCGCTCCCATTTTATGAATGCCCTACCTAAGCTCTTTCCAAGAGTGCAGTGTTTCCTTCCTAAGAAACCTTCCTCTGGCCTTTTTTTCTGCATTTCTCTGTTTTGTTCTATGAGCCAAGTGCAACTTTCTAGTTTCTTTTCATATCACTATCCATATGGTCCTCGCTCTGGTTTAAAGTCTTTCCTTACACTTTACTCAGTGATGAATGAAGAACATACCAAACACATTACTGGGCCAAATCAAGCAGATCTACAATGTCCCGCCAGAACTTTAAGTTGCCTGGGTTCGTAGGGCTTAACCTTGAACTAACTTGAAATTCAGATCTAAATACATCATCACATGACAACGCACCAACACTGTGAGGAAAATATGCAAGTTTTTACCGAAGTGTAAAAGTTTTAAGCACGGACTGAAGTCAAAGTGAAGACAAC
Organism: Lynx rufus; assembly: GCF_022079265.1. Taxonomy (NCBI): domain Eukaryota; kingdom Metazoa; phylum Chordata; class Mammalia; order Carnivora; family Felidae; genus Lynx; species Lynx rufus. Next base: position 16,753,024 of record NW_025814840.1, read on the forward strand.
TGTAGTCAGCTTTCAGTATATGTATTATGTTGCCACGAATTTTTATGAGATAGGCTTACTGCACGATGTGACAGAAAAATGATCAAGCTTATGGAAGTTATTCCAACTCTTGCCTCTAGTTACCCAAGTTAATCGAATGTTTAGAAGGTGTAGAATGGGATTTGGTTACTCTGATGCAGTAAGACATTAGACCATACTGCTTCTTCAGATCAAGGACTTTCTAGAAACTGAGAGAGATCCAACTTGCTCCCCAGTACCAACTCCACCACCTAGTACACAGTCCTTGAGATTATACACGCGTGCCTATTTACACATAGCAGGACCACCGTGACTGAAATCTGCCTGCCATGGATCTCTCTAGTGTGGTCAAAGCTACTACTCCAGCTCTAGGGGAGGGAACAAGCGCACTAAGTCACTGGCACTCCTCACGGCAGTATACTACTCACGTATCAACAAATCATAAATACCACTCCTCCTGATCTCTAGCCACGAAAAGACCTACAACATGTCTGTGGCCTGGAAATGCCACTTTGGGATTCCAGTCAACCCTGAGAACTGACAAAGGTCAACGTGCTGGATGTTTAAGCTTACCTCTTCCCCAATCCACTTCCACTCGAAGAGGCAGATAAAAATTTCAGGAGATCAAAGAGAACAAGGCAAACGTTGCCGCAAACGTTATCTGCCCAGCCTAACAACTGGAAATGTCAGGGTGCCCAAGAGAAACCTCACCAAAGGGATTCTGACAAAGGACGTCATTAATATGAATGGTATGGCTGTTTTCACTAAACATGGCACATTATTTTCACCACAAGACTGCCATGAAGGGTTATTTTTAAAGTTTTACTTATTTAAGTAATCTCTACACCCAAAGTGGGGCTCGAACTCACAACCCTGACATCAAGAGTCACACACTCTTGACTAAGCCAGCCAGGTGCCCCGGCCGTGAAGAGATTATTGATGTGATTTCCCAATACAAAGATCGGCTCTGGAAAAAGAACTAAGAAAATGTCAACAGTGACTTTGTAAAAAAAAAAAAAAAAAAAAGATAGTTATAATTTATATATAAGCTGCATAAATCTTAAACATAAATCTCAAATGTTTAACTTAATGAATTTTTACATACGTGTACAACTATGTAACACCACCCAGCTAGAAACAAAACATTTCTATCACTCCAGAAGGTTCCCTCATGCCTCCAGTCAGAAACGCCTGCCCCCAACCTCTACCCCTAGATAACCACTATCCTGCCTTCTAACTCCCTAGATTAATGTTGCCTTTTTGAACTTTACATAAGTGGAATTATACAGTATAGACACTCCTTTGTGTTTGCTTATTTTGCCCAACAGAATGTATGTGAGATTCATACTTGCTGGGATGCATGTTTATCATTTTTTATTGCTATGTAGTATTACACTATACAAATATACCATCATGTACTTATCGACTCTCCTGTCTAGGTCATTTATCAGTTTTAGAATATTATGACTACAGCTGTTACAAGCTTTCTTGCCTTTGTCTTTTGGTGACACAAGCCTCACTTTTATTAAGGGTACATATCCAAAAGGAATCATACAGTAGGAGCATGTTTTTAGCTAGATACTGCCAAAGTTTTTTAAAGTATATTGTCAGTCTTAGTGCATCTGGGTGGTTCAGTCGGTTGAACACCTGCCTCTTGATTTCAGCCTAGGTCATAATCCCAGGGTGATGGGATCAAGCCTGCTTGGGATATTCTTTCTCTCTCTCTCCCCCCCCCCTTGCCTCTCTCCCCCACTCATGCTCTCTCTCTCTCTAATAATAATAATAAAGTGGTATCGTCAGGGGCGCCCAGGGGGCTCAGTCAGTTAACCATCTGACTCTTGACTTTGGCTCAGGTCATGATCTCACAATTCGTAAGTTCGAGCCCTACATCTGGCTTTGCACTGACAGTGCACAGCCTGCTTGGGATTCTATCTCCTGTTCTCTCTGCCCCTCCCCGCCTGCTATTTCTTTCAAAATAAATAAAAATAAACTTAAAAAAAAAAAGTGACATCATCAGTCTTTATAATTAATCATGCCGGTGACTGAATAGTATCTCATTTGACTTTACTTTGCATCACTCTAGGCAATAATGCTCAGCACCTTTTCACAGGTTTCTTAGCCATATGAATATTCACTTTTATGAGGCCCCTGTTCAAGTTTTTTGTCCATCTTTTTAAAATGGAATCTCTACAACTAACATGGGACTCGAACTCATGACCCAGAGATTAAGAATCACAAGCTCCACCAACTAGCCAGCCAGGAGCCCCTGTCCATTTGTAAAATTGCTTGTCTTTTCGTTGATTTGTAGGAATTCTGTATGTGTCTTTTACCCAACACATGAATGTAAACGTCTTCTCTCAGACTTCAGCTTGCCTTTTCAACTTAAGAAAAGGAGGTCTGATAAATGATGCCTTAATTTTGATGAAATTCAATTGATCCATTTTTCCTTCGGCAGTTAATGCTTGTGTCATTTTTTAAAATTTATTTTGAGAGAGAGAGAGAGAGAGCATGAGCATGGGAGGGGCAGAGACAGAGAAGGAGGGAGAGAATCCCAAGGAGGCTCTGCACGGTCAGTGTAGAGCCCGACACAGGGCTTGACACGGGCTCGACACGGCTCGATCCGCAAACTGTGAGACCATGACCTGAGCCAAGACCAAGACCAGATACTCAATGGGCTAAGCCACCATGGTGCCCCAATTTTTTTTTAAGTTTATTTATTTATTTTGAGAAAGAGAGAGAGCACACGCGTGCACCCATGGGCAAGTGAGGGAGGGGCAGAAAGAGAGAGAGAGAACCCCAAGCAGGCAGCACAGAGCCCAGTACAGGGCTCAAACTCCCGAACTGTGAGATCATAACCTGAGCCAAAACCAAGAGTAGGATGCTTAACCAGTGACTGAGCCACCTAGGCACTGCAATGATTGTGTCATTTTTAAAACATTTCTGCTACAAGATCATGAAGATATTATCACGTTTTCTTCATGAGGATTGTCTCAGCTTTTGCTTCACCCATCTCACGGATAAGATACTCAGATCTTCTCTCCCAGCCCTGCCGAATCTGTCATGGTCAAGGTCGTGCCACATGACAGTACAGACTGAGTTCATTAAACCTTTTCCATTATATGCACTATTACTTAAAAAAACAAATCCCTGGGGCGCCTGGGTGGCTCAGTCGGTTAAGCGTCCGACTTCGGCTCAGGTCACGATCTCGCGGTCCGTGAGTTTGAGCCCCGCACTGGGCTCTGTGCTTACAGCTCAGAGCCTGGAGCCTGCTTCCGATTCTGTGTTTCCCTCTCTCTCTGCCCCTCCCCCATTCGTGCTGTGTCTCTCTCTGTCTCAAAAATAAATAAACGTTAAAAAAAAAAAATTAAAAAAAAAAAAAAACAAATCCCTGGTAGCAAATAACAATGACAGAAATATACTATAATGACTCTTCATTAACTGTTTGAGTTATCACTTCAGTTTCTAGTAATACACCCCAGCTTTAACTGAGGTGAGCAGGTACTTTCTTTCACTAATATCAAAAGACATTTCAAGTGGTTGCCAGAGGCGGGAGATGGGCAAAATGGGTGAAGGGACTCAAAAGGTACAAACGTCTAAAGTCTTAGGGATGCAATGCACACACAGCATGGCAACTATAGCTAATAATATTGTATTGCCTACTTAAAATGTGCTAATAGATCCTGAAAGTTCATCATAAGGAAAAATAATTCTGTATGTACAGTGATGGATGTTAACTAAACTTATTTTGGTGGTCATTTCATAATATATACAATGTACACCTAAAACTAATATAATGTTATATGTCAGTTATACCTCAATAGAAAATACACACACACACACACACACACACACAAACAGGTGACCCTTGAACAACATGGGTTTCAACTGCAATAGTCCATACATACGTGGATTTCTCAATAAATTAGTACAGAACTATAAATGTATTTTCCTTGTGTTTTTCTTAATAACATTTTCTTTTCTCCTACTTTATTGTAAGAACACAATAAATACACATAATATACAAAATGCATGTTAATAAACCGTTTACATTATTGGTACAGCTTCCAGTCAATGGTTGGCTATTGGTAGTTAAGTTTGGGGAGTGTCAAAAGTTTTATGTAGATTTCTGGCAGTGCAAGGGGTCAGCGCCCCTAATCCCAGCATTGTTCAAGGGTCAACTGTACATGTAATCATTGGGCAACAACAACAAAAGACATCTGAACATACTACAGATTGACATTTCTGAAAACAAGTGAAATCATAAATGTTCACCCTAAAATTGGACATACACTGAGCAGATACCACATAAACTCATTTCTCATGATGAAATGCCTGGAGTTCAGTGGAATCTGCTATTTGATAGAAAGAACATATAATTTCACATACTTCTATAAATCCACCTTTGAATTTGTCTTTCTTAATTATACAGTACCTCTCCTGTCAGTGAACTCACATTAAAAAAAAGGTTGAAGAGAAAAGAACCAAGCACTTCACTATTTATGCGATTCATCTGTATATATTTGAAGTGATTCGTGTTTATATAAAACCCAGTACTATCTTAAAATTCCACTATGGAGTCGCCCTGCGAGATGTTTGAGTCCATCTGGCTAGGTGATACATTCCCTGAAACTGAAACTTAGAGCCACCAGTAAGATATCCCCATAGTGGGAAATGCGACGTGCCTTGTCTGAATACACCCTATGCCCTCAAGGCTAAAGTTCACTCTGTTAGGTCTTTTTTCAATGACTTTATTAAGAGCTATCGATGACTATTCTACTCAGAAAAATAAAGCCAATTTAATGTTTTTGGATTACCTTTACATTATTATGCAGAAGTCCCAATTTTTAAAAGCTAATATTATTTCGCCAAGTGTCAATTAAAATTAACGCAACCCACACAGAAATCATGTAACACACTGGTTTAAAAAAAAAAAAAAAAAAGTTACCATTGACGTGAACCTGGACTTACCTGTGGTAATGGCTCTATGAAATTGATGCATGTCTTCTCCTGAGAGCTCCTGGGCTACTTGCAAGATCTTTTGTCTAACACCATCCAATTTCACTTCTGATTCTGTCAAAATCTCTTCCATATCAGGAGCACTATAATCAATATACCAGCCAGATGCTTTGTTAGTGAAAAACTGAAATCATCTAAATATCAATAAACAGGGGCACCTGGATGGCGCAGTCGGTTAAGCATCCGACTTCGGCTCAGGTCATGATCTTACAGCTTGTGAGTTCCAGGCCTGCGTCGGGCTCTGTGCCGACAGCTCGGAGTCCAGAGCCTGCTTCGGATTCTGGGTCTCCCTCTCTCTGCTTCTCCCTCCCTCTCTCCCTCTCTCTCTCAAAAATAAATAAACATTTAAAAAATTTATAAAAATAATAAGCATCAACAAACATAGGACTGAATTAATATTGTATCTGGATGCTTCTAACTCAAAACCATAATTTTATTTTATTTATTATATTTATTAAAAATACATAAAATCAGGGGCGCCTCAGTGGCCTCATAGTTAAGTGTCTGACTTCAGCTCAGGTCATGATCTCATGGTTCCTGGATTCGAGCCCCATGTTGGGCTCTGTGCTGACAGCTCAGAGCCTAGAGCCTGCTTTGGATTCGGTGTCTCCCCCTCTCTGTGCCCCTCCCCTGCTCATGCTCCATCTCTCTCTCAAAATTAAATAAACATTAAAAAAAAACATATGTAAAATCAATTTAAGAAACAAAACAGATGAACATGTGGGAAGTGGGGGGAGGGGGAGAGAAGAGAGGGAAATAAACAAGAGACTTAATGATAGAGAACAAACTATGGGTTGATGGAAGGAGGTGGGTGGGAGATGGGACTAAATAGGTGGTGGGTACTAAGGAGGGCACTTGTGATGAGCACTGGCTGCTTATGTAAGTGATAAATCATTGAATTCTACTCCTGAAACCAATATTCCATTGTTTGTTAACTAAAATTTAAATTTAAAAAAAGAAAAAAAATTAAAAAATCAAATCAAACCAAAATATGTAAAATAAAGAAGAAAGTAAAATCAGGGGTGTCTGGCTGGCTCAGTCAGTAGAGCATAGGACTCCTGATCTCAGGGTCATGAGTTCAAGCCCCACATTAGGCACAGAACTTTAAAAAAAAGTGCATAAAATATGAAATCTGCTCACTGACAGTAGCTATCTTTGGTATTATGACTGACTTCTTTCACTCAGTATCTTTATTTTTCTACAATTTATTCTGAGGATTACTATTTTCTAAGTTTACTATAATAAGAATTTATTATTTTTGGTAGAGAAATCCTTACAAGATGACTTTACAAAATAACATGGCTTTTTCTAAAATATTAAGATGCTCTGCCACAGTTCTGTTATTTCTTTAAACCGATGAATATTGATGTCAATTGTTTTTAAATTGCAGTATGTATTGAAAAACTGTTCATAATTAATCAAAACAGTGTTGCTTCTTTCCATAAGCTCAAGTTCAAAAACAGTTTAATTTCCTTTCATAATATAAACTGAGAACTCATTACAAAAAACAAGCAAAAATTTTAGTCAGGTTAAGATGAAGAAAAGGTTAACAGTGCCTAATTCCAAGAAATCTATGTATGGCAAATTCACTTCCACTTAATAGAATAAAAACTAAACTATTAGAGAGTTATCTTAAAAGTTGCAAATGAGTGAATAGAACACTTCAGTAATATTTTTAATAATAAAAAATGGTAAATTATATTTGGATTTCCCTAAATGCTTTATAAGATACATAGTGCAAATCCTTCTAGCGGCATTTGTAATTTGTAACAATCTCTCCCTGGGCGTTGGTGGGAAAGGCACTTTCTTTTTTTTTTATTTTTTTTATTTTTTTTAATGTCTTATTTTATTTTTGAGATAAAGAGCACAAGCTGGGAGAGGGAGAGAGACAGGGAGACACAGAATCCAAAGCAGGCTCCAGGCTCTGAGCTGTCAGCATAGAGCCTGATGTCAGCACAGAGCCCGACACGGGGCCTGAAAGCATGGATGCTACACTGACTAAGCCACCCAGGTGCCCCAGGGTGGGCACTTTCTAACCTCACGTAAAACAGAGAAGCGAAGAAAGCTGATTAAATGAAAAAGGATGCAAACAAAGAAGCAAAGATGAAAGACGAAGATACTCAGCTGCGTTCATAAGAAATTCCCGAATCTTTAAAATTTATTTTCCTCCTCTGCTTAGGCTAGTTTAAGCTGTTTTCTTTTACATACATACAACCAAGAAATCTAGGATATATACAGAGCCTACGTAGAAAAATAAAATAACAAAATCCTACAGAAAGGAATTTCAAAGAAAAGATGTCTCAGAGCTGTAGGAAAAGGAACTTTCAAAAAATTAGTCAGTAGTATCATATGCTGCAAAAATGTAAACTAAGAGTATGTACTAGATTTAGCAATATGAGGGTAACAAGGGCAATCTCAATAGCTGTGAGGCAGAAAAGCAGATTGCAATGAGTTGGAAAACGAATGGGAACATAAATAAAGCAGATTTCCACATTTATCTAATATTGAAATTTTGCATATATCACCTAAGTAAAGCTTTAACGTAATAAGCTCTGGTAAATCACTAGAAATTTAATATTTTCACAAACAATACCTGTATCACTGAGTGCTCTTAACAACACAAAATTCCTAGTTGCTCTGAAAATAAGAACTTTCCCTTTTGGGGAGCCTGGGTGGCTTAGTCAGTTAAGTGTCCAACTTTGGGTCAGGTCATGATCTCATGGTTTGTGGGTTTGAGCCCCACATTGGGCTCTGTACTGACAGTGTAGAGCCTACTTAGGATTCTCTCTCAAGCAAAAATAATATAAAAACAGGGAGGGGGACAAAACATAAGAGAATCTTAAATATGGAGAACAAACAAAGGGTTACTGGAGAGGTTGTGGGGGGGGGATGGGCTAAACAGGTAAGGGGCATTAAGGAATCTACCCCTGAAATTCTTTTAGCATATTGTTGCACTATATGCTAACTAACTTGGATGTAAATTTAACAAAAAGAAAAAAGAAATACCTATTTCCTTAAAAATCAGAAAACCAAAAAAAAAAAAAAAGACTCTCTCTCTGCTCCTCCCCCACTCACACTCACTGACTCTCAAAACTAATACTTAAAAAAAAAACTTTCCTCCCTATTCTGATTAAAATATTTATTCTTAAAATCTTCTTGCTGCTAACATCCTCCAATCCCAGTATTCATAGAATAAATCACAGAATCTTCTAACAGCTAGGTACTGTCCACTGAAGTATAAAGCATTACAAAGTACGTATATAACACATATCAAAGTGTATGCCACTGGAACAAATTTTAGAGATATTTACTCACCTTGTAATTCTATGGAGGAGAAAAATTGTCCTTTTACTTTCCACAGTTATATCCCGACTAAGTTTCACAAGTCTCTCGTATTTGTCATGTCTTGCATCAAGTTCCTGCTGAAATGCTAAAAACACATTATTACAACCATAAGCATGCATATTCTATACTTTGAGCCTATCAAACATTGTTGATAGGCACAATAGAGCAACTATTATTGTTATTAGGCACAACAGAGCAACTATTATTTACTCTATTTAACTCTTATCTATTTACTCTTAAACTATTTATTTACTCTTATTTAACTATTATTTACTCTATATATAAGATATAAAATATAAAAATAAAGAGCAAATCATCTCATTTACTTTTAAAGTATTTGGAAATTACAGACTGTGTTCTTTGAACACAGGTATGCTTTAACTGGGTTTTGCCACTCACAGCCTCACAATAAGATGTATATACTGTAGGGGCGTCTGGGTGGTGCAGTCGGTTAAGCGTCCGACTTCAGCCAGGTCACGATCTCGCGGTCCGTGAGTTTGAGACCCGCGTCAGGCTCTGGGCTGACGGCTCGGAGCCTGGAGCCTGTTTCCAATTCTGTGTCTCCCTCTCTCTCTGCCCCTCCCCCGTTCATGCTCTGTCTCTCTCTGTCACAAAAATAAATAAACGTTGAAAAAAAAAATTAAAAAAAAAAAAAAAGATGTATATACTGTAAAAAAATACCCCATCTAGTAAACATGAGATTGTTATCACAGAACTATCACACAGGACTTTAAAAAATTCCTTCCAACTACCTAAGTTACATAACATTTTTAATCACCTTGTTTTAATCATATGCAATATTACCTCCCCCTCAAAAAAATTGATTTCATTAAAAAATTAAAGTTTATAACTTTTAATGACATCAACTTTCTGAATTTCCAAGCCCTAGTCACTAAAATACCCATAAACCACTTAACTCTTAATTAATAACCGCTTTATTTCAGAAGCATTGTTACCCCAAAGACCCAGCAAACTGCCTGCCCTATAGGGAGCACCCAGATGTATTTTGCATGAATTAAAAAAACCCAAAACTTGAATAAACTATTAACCAAATAACAGGCTGACAAGAACCAAAGACATCTGCCCTTTTATTATTGAGATAATAATTAAGTTTGGATTTTGTCTACTATTTCAAGACAATCAAAAGTTTTTACTTATTATGAACATTAATGACTACTGTGAATTAAATACCATGAATACAAAGTTATATAAGACAAACCCTATCCTCGAGCTTAGTCCAGTATAAGACAAAACTGTAAATAAGTAAATAAAATACACAATAAATCTATGTAAAGGTTTGGGAAAGCAGAGGCCACATTCTTCTTGTTCACTCCTAACACATACTAGAACATGACAGATGATCAGTATTTCATGACTGAATGAATGAATGGATAATTAATAAATGTAGTATCAGTCAATAAATTTGCTTGAGAGAAAAATCACAAAGGCTTCAAAGGAAGAAGCTACTTGAGCAGGGTCTTGAGGAAAAACCACAGTTCACCAGATGGACAACGAGGGTACCAAATGAGAAGCAACCCCGAGCTTAAAGAATTACATGTGAAAAGGCACAGAAACATACAAAAGCAACATGTGCTTGGAAACAAGCAGCTCTGTGTCAGATGTGCCACAGAGTATCAGGCTGGGGAATAGGTGGCCCATTGCAGGTTTTCCACTGTGTATACAGTCCTATCAATACACTCTCTAATCAATCACAAGTGGTCTTATACCTCTGAAGATCACTGTAAGTGCTGTGGTGGTCTTAAAACATGCCTGCACATTAAGGAGGGCACTTGTTGGGATGAGCATTGGGTGTTATATATAAGTGATCAATCACTGGGTTCTACTCCTGAAGCCAAGACAGTGTATTTTTTGAGAATAAAAAAAAATAATAATAATAATAAAAAAGATGTGGTGTATGTATACATACACATACATACACACACACTCTCTCTCTCTCTCTCTCTCTCTCTCTCTCTCAATGGAATACTACTCAGCGATGAAAAGTAATGAAATCGTGCCATGTGCAACAATGTGGATGGAATTGGAGGGCATTATGATAAGTGAAATTAGTCACAGAAAGACATATCATATGATTTCACTCATATGCAGAATTTGAGAAACTTAACAGATGAACATAGGGGAAGGAAAGGAAAAATAAGATAAAAAGAGAAAGGAAGGCAAACCGTAAGAGACTCTTAAATACAGAGAACAAACTGAGGGTTGATGGGAGGACAGTGGGTTAAATGGGTGATGGGCATTAATAACGAAGGGCACTTTTTGGGATGAGCACTGGGTGTCATATATAAGAGATGAATTATTGGGTTCTACTCCTAAACCTAAGACTATACTGTACATTAACTAACTTGAGAACGAATGAATGAATAAAATAAAATATGCCCACAAATTATTCCACCTTCAGTAGGTGGAAACTAATTCCCTTCCCCTTAAATATGAAGTTTTTAAGCTGCTTCATTTCTAAGAGAGGGTAGCAAAAGTGACTATGTATCATGTCTGAGATCAGGGCATAAGGACACTATGGCTTCCTCCTTGCTCTGACTGGGGGAAGCTAGATGCCGTAACATCAGGACCCTCAAGTAGTCCCATGGAGGAGACCATGTGAGGAAGTGAGAGCTGGCTGTTGGCAGAAGGCCTAACTTCCCAATTGCTGTGGATCCTGCAGCCCCAATCTAGCCTTCAGATGACTGCAAGTTGGAATGGACAGCTCAAGCCCTCTCAGGTTCCTGAACCACAAAAACTGTAAGGTATAGGAGGGTGGCTGGAGGATACAGGGAAGGAGAATTTTGCTTTAGGGTTTGTTTTGAAATAAAGAGCAACTTGACCCAGTTAAAAGGACAACTGTGAAAAAGTACATACATACACATAAACATTATATATACGAATAGTATATACATAACACGTGTATATATATGATTTACTAACAGAGTTCCCACTCTGCACAAAATGTTAAGAGTCAAAACAAAAGTGTGGTCCCTGTCTTCAAAAGTCTGGCTGAGAAAACAAAACCATCACATGCTTAAAAGTTATTAACTACATATATATATATATATATATGTATATATATGTATATATATATACATACATATACACATATACACATACACACACATACATATACATATTATATACACATCTGACGTTTATTTATATATCAAGTACACAATAATTTTTAGTTATATGGCATGTCTGATGTTAACTGTTTACCTGTAGACCTGTAATGAAAAAAAAAAAAAGTCAAGACTTCAGTAATCTCGACTTTAATGGCAGACCTAGCACCACAGCCAACCTCCAGGAAAAGTAAAAGATTCACACACCCACATCTTAAATTCTGATGGGCTGGTTTTTTGTTTTTTGGGGTTTTTTTGCGTGCACAACATGTCTAAATTATCCTTGTTACAACCTCTTTAGTTCTCTTCCCTTCGTCAACTTACATTACAGAGAACTTACATTTGAAGGCCAACATCACAGGTGAAGATGAATTAACATCCTTCCCTTCTCTTCTCTGGTTATGTGGGAAATTGTCATGCTTCCTTTTCCTGAACCCTCCTGATCCTTATGTAGAGAAGGAGAAAAAAGTTGGACAGGGCTCTTCCACCAACAAGACTTACAACGTAACGTCAGCTAACCCCTTCCTTCCTCTTAAACCAGCGTCCACGGGGCTCTCGCCTTAGAGGCTTTCCCAGCGGACTCGCAGAAAACCAGCCTTGCTTTTTCTCCCCAAACCTTCAGCTCACCTCACTCAGGCTTCCACCAATGGCTTCCCTGATCTGGCACAAGGTGGAGCAATTACCGAACTAAGATTAAAAATAACAGGTCTTTAAGAAAAAGAGAGGTGTCAACAGGACCAATGTGGCCGGGAAATCACCGGGGCCGCCGCCTCCCCGAGCCTGCAAGGGGAGAGGGCATCCCTCAAGGGTGAAGAGAGGTGGAAAATCCGACAAAAAGGATGGAGATCCTCCCCCTTTGAATAAATAACGCCCAGTGCCGCCGAGGACGCCACCTTCTTTGCTGCTCATGTCGTCAGGGCCTACGGCGAGATGAGCGGAGACTGAGGGCCTTGGAGCGAGACGAGTGCGCAAGGTGCCGGCCGGAGACCTGCCGAGGAGCCCTTTGCAGCCGGCCGACGTCTACGCACTGGCCGGAAGCGCGCGGCTGCAACCACTCACGCCTCTCCCTCCGCCCTCGCACACTTCCGGCCTGCACGACGGCCCCCCCCTCCCCCCGCCCCTGGCTCCGCCCCGCGCACGGCCCGGGGACCTCGCGCCCGCGCTCTGTTGTTGTGCCTGCCCTCTGCTGTGCCTGAAGACAGGACGCCTTCACACACTTCACTGCATTGTCTGTTAATAAAACAGACGACGGAAGCGAGGCGTGTGTGAAAGTGGAAAGAGGCGGAATATGTACGTGATTTTTTTTTTTTCCCCTCCAGGCTGCCTTGGAACACCCCCGCGTTTCCTCCGTGTGGACCCAGCCTTCCGCGCGATGAGTAGTGGGGATTGTAGTTCGCCCGCAGCTGCTGGCCCTGCGGCTGTCCCGACCGGGTTATGAGGAAGAGAGAGCCCTCGATCACCAATGGGAAGGTCTTTTCAGCCTCGAGGCCGAACCTTGGGGAGTTGGGAGTTTGCACTTTCCATTCCTGGGCGTGACACCTGGAGGTCAAATGATGGAGATATGGAAATCAGTAAGCGTTCTGTCTGACGAGGGCAAAACCCGCCTTCTGCGCTCCTCCCCCTTGCTCCCCGCCTGTCTCCCCGTTTCTGCCCCCTTCTCCGCCCGGTCTCGCTTTACTCCTTTTTCCTTGTGTCTCTATAGCTAGACGGCCTGCTGGCTCCGCCACTGAGTGACTGTGCGACCCTGAGGGTAATTAACCTCTGTTCCTCAGCTTCTTTATCTGTAAAATAGGGATAGAATGGTACCTGCGTCCTAGGGTTATTTGAGGACAAAGTGAGTTCATGCTAAGGCTCTTAGAAGAGTATCTTTTCGCATAGTAAGTGCTCAATTAAATATTAGCTTTGATACCCTTCTCCCAACGTCGCCCTCCAAAAAGGGAGAGACAGAGAGAGAGAGGTTGGTAATAATAATAATAGGTGTGCACCACTAAGTTGAGAGCTTTTTATTTGGGACAGGTACTGCCATATCTTACTAGACTTACTACTACGAGGTACCACCACCCAGAACCCATAGCGCTTGTAAGTCTCTGTAAGTGTTTTTTTGAGGAATGAGGTTCGTGTCATCAAGATGGGTAACTGAGTGGCAATCCAGCATCTTCTAGATAAAACTCAGGGTAAGACTTGGTAAATTGGATGGCCTAGGCCTAGTGGGGAAAACACAAGTATATTTGGTGACGCTTGTGGGCACGTGTTGTACACACGGTCTTTCCTCCTTGTTAATTTAGGAGCAAAGAAACAGTAAATGAAACAATTTGGCTAGAACATGGCCGTGTTTTCGAGCCGCAGGCCGGAGTGTGTCATAGGAAGGTTTTCTGCCCTGGGTAAGCTTTAGGGCCTCTCCCAACTCCGAAGCTAGAAAGTAACGACCATCCATCCATACCTTTCTGCATACCTACTGCTCTCTGAATACGTGAATTGATTAACCAAATTCCTTGTGGATTAAATAGGCTCTGAAGACTCTTGCTTTGTAGATTTGGGACGAATAATTCTGAGTTTGTGGGAGGTCTGCCCCTGCTAACATCCACCAGTATCCTCCTTCCCTGATTAGAGATGACTTGACCATGGGGGCGGGGGGGGGGGGGGGGGGGGGGAACCCCGGGGGGGGGAACCCCTCTGATAGAAATATAATCATTTTAATATGTCTCCCTCTAGATCCAGAGAAGCCCATAATTTACAAACACTTTTAAAGTCAGTATTTATTATACCACAGTCTGAGAAAGGGTATTTTTTCCTAATTCTGCTGGACTGGCCCCTCTGAAGACCTCAACTGTCCAAAAAACATACATCAGCCATATTCATTCTCTTTCTCCAGCCACCACTCCTGTTCAGCTGTTGACAGCTGTGTTACTCAAACTGCTTTTCACTGCTTCCCATAACGATTAGAACACAAAGTTTCATAACCCGTGATGACTTCTCAAAGTACTTCAGGGACTCTTTGCCAGCACCTATTTGCATAGGCATTGCTCCAGGTGTCCCATCTGTAGCTGCCCTTTGGGGAGGAAATACTTCTCAACCTTGGGTAACCTGCAGAAGGTAACTCCACCTTGTCTCCTTGCTCTGTTGCTTCAGATGCATGCACATAGTTTGGGTATTTGGCAAAACATATTTTTGTTTGCTTTTAAAGGAGAACTACCACCCCAAGTTGGGAAGCAGAAGGTAAAACATTTTCAGCAAGAAATGTTGGTGTGGTTTTCGGAACGGTTTTCCTTCCCCCTCTTATCGTTGCATTCCATTTGCCCACATTTGACTCCGTAAAGCTCTAGGCCTTTGGAGCACACCAGTGTTTATAAATCCTCACATTTGTCACCTTTGTAAGGAAAAACATCTGCTATCAAAATTGGTTTGAGGTATTAAAAAAAAAAAATCACATAATCAACTAAGCAGAAAAATACAGGCTCTCAGGATATTTTCTATTTTAGCTTTTGCCTGGTTATGTAGTTATTACGTAAATTCCAGTGGAGGCGGGGGGGGGGGGGGGGATCATGGGAAATTGCCAGAACCTTCAGGGACCAGTTTTAAAGCAATAACCATAGTATTTAAAAGATACCTATAGGGTCTGAAGGGGTATTGTGAAGTGTATACATACCAATTCACAGATTTATTTTTCAAGCAATGCTAGGACATGATAGGAGAAAAGGATTTTCCTTCTAGTTCTTTACTGGCGAGGGAAGCTGGTATTGGAGGGAGTAAAAAGGGATGGGCAAAACCACAATGAGATACCACTTCACAACCACGGGATGGCTATAATAAAAATAAATAAACACAAGTGTTAGTGGAGATACAAAGAAATTGGAACTCTCATCATTGCTGGTAGGAATGTAAAATGGTGCAGCAGTTGTAAGAAGACTGATAGTCTCAAAAAGTTAAGCACAGAATTATCACATGACCTAATAATTCCACTGCCAAATGTATGCCTTGGACACGGATGTTCATAGCAGCACTATTCACAGCAATGAAAAGGTGGAAACCAGCCAATGGCCAGCAACAAATGGATAGATGAACAAAATATGGAACATCTTTGTAATAGAGTAATACTTAGCAACGAAAAAGAATGAAATACTATCCATGCTATGAGTGAACCTTAAAAACATGCTAAGTGAAATAATCCCACTCCAAGAAGAGCATGTCGTATAGGATTGCATTTCTTTGAAATGTTTAAAATATGCAAATCTATACAAAGCAGATTGGGGTTGAGAGGCTTGGGAGACGGGGATAGGAGAAGGATCGCTAAAGTGTATGGGGTTTCTTTTTGAGGTGATAAAGATGTTCTAAAATTGTGACGATGGTTGCACATATCTATGGATATATTGAAAACTTGTATTTGTCACTTTAAATCAATGGAATTGTAGATAAATGAATTATATCAATAAAGCTATGAAAATTTATTTTTTGAAAGAATGATAGGAAACATTCATTTCAAATCCTGTAACTATATCCTGGTAGATATATAGACATACTTCAGTGTTACTGAGGAAGAGCCTTAAAAAGTACAGCTTCAATTTATTTTTAAAAATCTATAATTGGGGCGCCTGGGTGGCTCAGTCGGTTGAGCGTCTGACTTCGGCTCAGGTCATGATCTCACAGCTCGTGAGTTCAAGCCCCGCGTCGGGCTGTGTGCTGACAGCTCAGAGCCTGGAGCCTGCTTCCGATTCTGTGTCTCCCTCTCTCTCTGCCCCAACCCACTCGCATTCTGTCTCTGTCTCTCTCAAAAATAAATAAACATTAAAAAAAAAATTTTTTTAAATCTACAGTGAAGAAGATGCAAAGTACTTTAACCTTACAGATTTGATAAGGTTCAACCGACATTTCCATGCCTAATTTGTGCCTGGCAATGTGATTTGTGCCATAGAGGACACAACCATTTTCAACTCCTTCAACAAATCTTTGCATGAACAGAACCATGCACAGGTACTGTTCTAAGGATTGCTGATTCCGAGGCACATGAAGTTTATTTTCTAACGAGATGAGACAGATGAGGACACATTAAGCATATAGTATTAGAAAGTGATCGTTGCTATAAAGAAAAATAAAGTGAAGGCAAGAAAAAGATGAAGGATAGGGTTGCCAGCGGTGAGGGTGAGAGTTGCAATTGACAGAGGGTAGTTGGGAAGTACCTCACTGAGAAGGGGCCATACCTTGCAAAGAGCTGGAGTATTTTTCCTTCTCTGTGTGCTAGTAATTCTTCCCTTTCTCTCCTATATTATTCTTCTTTCTCCTGTCCTCTACTGCGTCATTCCCATCACCATACAAACTTGCTGCCCTATCATCCATCTTAAAAGAGTGTGCTGACTCCACTTCTGTCTCCAACTTACCCGCCATTTCTCTCCTCTTTGCAGTAAAACCTCTACAATACCTCTATTCCATTCTTCCTGGGTCTGTCCGTAATCAGGCTGTCACTGCTCAGAAATTGCTGTTGCCAATATCACTAATGACTTCCACATTGATAAATCTGGTTAGCCAGTTTAATTAGCCAGTTCTCAGTCCTTTGTCGTTCCTTCTCATCTCCCCAAACCGAACAATCAATTGTTCAAAAGACTTCCTCTCTGATACACTTGTTTTCGTATTGCTCTCATTCTGATGATTTTAAATGCCATCTATCACCTAATAACCCCACTTTATGTCCCTGCTGCAGAAAATTCATATCCAGCTCAAACCCATATCCCAGTACCTTATTCACATATCTGAACATATCAATCCCCCAAAACCCAGCTCTTCAGCATTATTCCCTATTTCAGTTAATGTGAATCTCTTTTTCCAATCGACCAGACTAAAAAACTATAGTCATCCTTGACTCCTCTTTCTTTCACATTCTACATCATGTTTGCTATGGACTGAATTGCATTCCCCAAAATTGCTATGTGGAAGCCCTAACCCTCAATGTGACTATCTTTGGAGATAGGGCTTTTAAAAGGAGGTAATTAAGGTTAAATAAGGTCATGGGGTGGGGTCCTAATCTGATAGGACTGATGGCCTTAAAACAAGAGGGGGTGGGGGAGATCTCTCTCCGTGAGCACACACCAAGGAAAGGTCATTTGAGGACACAGCAAGAAGGTGGCCATCCGCAAGCCAGAAAGAGAGATCTCACCAGAACCTGACCATCCTGGAACCCTGATCTCAGACTTCCAGCCTCCGAGTGTGAGAAAATAAACACTTGTTTATCCATTGTTTAAGCAGCCCAGTTGATGGTATTTCGTTACAGCAGCCCAAGCAGACTAAGCCACTATTCCTTTCCAAATCCTATTGGCTCTGCCTTCAACATATATTCAGCGTACAACCAATCTCCTATTTTATTATACAATAGTAGAACCAATTCTATTATCCCCTTCCCCAAGCTACCATTATCTCTTACCTCAAATACTGTAGTACCCTCCTAACTGAATGTACATGTCAATCCTCCTCATCAAGAGGTAGAGTCAGTTTTCTCACCCCCTAAAACTGAGTTGGCCTTTTGATTTGTTTTGACTAATACAATGTGGGGGAAGTGGTACTGGGTCAGTACCTAAGCCTAGACCTTAAGAGACCCAACAGCTTCCCATTTAGCTCCCTTGGAACCTTAAGCCATGTAAGATGTCTGACTATTCTATGAGAGAGGCCTGAGCAGCCCCCCTTCCTTAAAACCAAACCAGCTGAGGTGCCAGACATGTGAGCGAAGCCATCTTGGACATTCTAGTCCCAGCTGAACTCCCTTCTCAATGCAACAGAATGAGAACACCAGCAATCACCACCATGGAGCAAAAGAACCATCCAACTAACCCACAAGAATCATGAAAAATAATAAGTCATGTTAAAGTCTTTCAGTTTTAGGGTAATTTGTTACGCAGCAATAGATAACTGATACACACTGGTGTCCCGTTTTCAATTTTGCCAACTTTCGGTCATTTTTCCACACAGCACTTAGTGATTCTGTTAAAATATACATAAATGGTGTTACTCCTCTACTTAAAACTGCAAGGATACTCACGTCCCTCAGAGTAAAAGTCAAAGTTATTACAAGACCCTACATAATTGGCACCAACCACCACCTGATTACCTTGTTCTCATCCATTGTTTGCTAACTCTACTCCATCCTCTTTGGCCTTCTGTTTCAAACAGGGTAGGCATAGTCCTGCCTCAAAGCTTAGCACCTACTGTTCTTTTGGCATGGATTGCTCTTTCCACGGATTTCTCCAAGACTTGTTCTTTTCCTCCTACATATCCTCACTGAAAATAGAGGATGCCTTCTGTGGTAGACCAAATAATGGCCTTCCAAAGATGTCCAGATCCTAACCACCAAAACTTGTAAATATGTTACCTTAATGGCAAAAGTGACTGCAAATGTAATTAAATGAAGGATCTTGAGATAGGAAAGTTATCCTGGATTATCTGAGTGGGCCCAGTGTAATCACAAGCATATTTATAAGTAAATGGGGGAAGCAGAAGAGTCAGAAAAGGAGATAAGACCATGAAAGAAGTACAATGATGAGGTTACTGGCTGGAGGCCATGAGCCAAGGGATGCAAAAAGCTTCAAGAAGTGGGAAATCACAAGGAAGCAGATTCTTCCCTAGAGCTGTAGGAAAGAATACAGCATTACCAACTCTAGATTTTAACCCAATAAAATTTTGACCCATTTCTGACTTCTGACCTCTAGAACTATGAGATAATAAATTTGTGTTGCTTGAAGCCACGAGTTTGTGATCATTTGTTATGGCAGCAATAGAATCTATCTACAGACATAGATTCCTAGTAATCCATGTGAAATGTCCCCTTTATGTCCCTATATCCCTTCCTCTATCCCTTCTATATACATTTATATGTATGTATGTATGCATACATTTATATGTATATATATACAAATATATAATACATTTTATTAGTTATTTTATTTATTGTCTCATCTCTTTCACTAAAAATGTAACATCCATGTGGATAGGGATTTATATCTGTTTTGTGCTTTGCAACATCCGCATTGTTTAAATAGCATCAGACACATAATGCACATTAAATGCATACTTGTTGAATGAATGAATGAATGGTTTATATACCAGATTTGTGCAAATGTATGTATATGCACACACTATATGCCTGTGATCATTGTTATAAAACTTAAAAATTGGGGCGCCTGGGTGGCTCAGTCGGTTAAGTGTCTGACTTCGGCTCAAGTAACGATCTCGCGGTCTGTGAGTTCGAGCCCCGCATCGGGCTCTGTGCTGACTGCTCAGAGCCTGGAGCCTGTTTCAGATTCTGTGTCTCCCTCTCTGTCTGACCCTCCCCCGTTCATGCTCTGTCTCTGTCTCAAAAATAAATAAACGTTAAAAAAAAATTTTTTTTTAAAACTTAAAAATTGGAAATTACTGGGGCGCCTGGGTGGGTCAGTTGGTTAAGCGTCCAACTTCAGCTCAGGTCATGATCTCACGGTTCATGAGTTCGAGCCCCGCGTCAGGCTCTGTGCTGACAGCTCAGAGCCTGGAGCCTTTTTCAGATTCTGTGTCTCCCTCTCTATGCTCCTCCCCCACTCATGCTCTGTCTGCCTCTCTCTCTCAAAAATAAATAAACATTAAAAAAATGTTTTAACTGGAAATTACTTAAATTATTGTAATGTCTGCCATATTTAGTTAAATTTGGATGTACTCATAGAATGAAATACTATGTTGACTTTTAAAAGAATAAGATAGATTAATGCATTTATGTTAAAAGATACCCAAGATACATCATCAGAAGAAAAAGGCAAGTTGCAAACCAGTATTTAGAGTGAGATTTTATTTCATAAATTTTTAAAAATGTAATTTAGGACACATGTATATGTGATTCCCGGTATCGTAATCTGAGCTGAAATCAAGAGTCGGAAGCTCAACCGACTGAGCCACCCAGGCACCCCCATGTATTACTTTTATGAAAGAAAATACAGGTTTTAAATTTTGTTGTAAAGATGAAAGCAAATATGTCTCAGTGTTAAAAGTGTTTTTTTCTAAATGATGCAATTATGGGAAGTTTTATTTTCATTTCCCAAATTGTTTTTAAGTGTGCATTATATTTATAACAAGGGAGAAAATATCATTTGGAAAAATATTAACAGTGTTTGTCTTTGAATGTCTAGATATGGGGATTTTTTTTCCTCTTCTCTCTGTATAATTCAAAGTTGCTATCACAAGTTTATTGCTTACTCCAAAATGGATGGAGTGAACTTTTATTCCTTTGTTCTGCCCCGCATTCCCTCCTTGCATAAATTACCCCTTCACACTCTAGTTTTAAATTGCCTTTCAACATTTCTGATGTGGCTGCTATTTGGAGGATGTTCAATATTCCAAGCATAGGTTTTACTAGTCAAGAATTGATAGTAATGTTGGGGCACCTGGGTGGCTGAGTCGATTATGACTTGAGCCAAAACTGACTCCCAGTTTGTGAGTTCAAGCCCCAAGTCAGACTCTGTGCTGCTGGTGCAGAGGCTGCTGGAGGTTTTCTCTCTCTTTTCCTCTCTCTCTGCCCCTCCCCTGCTGGTTCATGCTCTCTCTCTCTCTCTCGAAATAAATAAACTTAATAAAAAAGTGATAGTAACAAGAAAAGAGCATTCACTGGGGAAAACTGGACAGAGACTCTCACCTGTCCCTTTGGGGCTCTTCAAAGAATTATCCAAAATGTCAATAGCACAGAGATTGAGCAATCTAGCACTAAACAGGTAGAGGGTAGGAGGTACTGGGTAGGAGCAAATCTACTAATCACCCTTGACCATCAGAAGGAAATAGGATTGCTGCTTCACAGTAGATGCTGGGAGAAGTCCAGCTAGAACAGTGATCCCCAGGGTCCTTTGTTGTATACTGTGTGCAGTGATCAAAATTATCAGCAGATTATTGTAGTCCTTTACAAGTAGCACCGCTAAGGATTTAAGGATTTACGCCCCACAGAAAGAAAGATGTAGGTTGCCCCATTAAGCAAAAAACTTCAACCAGCCACAGTGTTAGCCAAAGATATGCAAAATGTGGAATACATCGTAGGGGAGGATAATGCAAGTTATAGCCTCAAGACCAGCTATAGAAACAAGAACGTAAGCTCTACCTCCGTTTCCTTGCTGATGTATCTTACATAACATTTCTTTCTTTCCTCTTCTTTACCCATGCTATTGTGTCAACCTATGGTGTAATAATAATTGTTACATTTGTTGTTTGTATGGTGATGGTATGGACCATAAACTAGGATAGAAATGAACTAAGAGGATCTTGAACTCAGGGAACAGTGGCCCAAAATATCCCTTGGAATATTTGTCTTCCAATTCCATCAGGCAGCACAAAGATTAAATTCAAAATAAGAATTTCCTGAAAAACTGAACCTCTCTGAATGCCTAAGAATAGAAATCACAAACTCTGGATAGCACAGAAGTCTCCAAAAAAATGTATCTGCATGTAGATAACTAATAGACACAGAAAATTAAGAATCTCACTGATGGCTATCATAGGCAATTTTTTTTTTTTATTTTAGAGAGAGAGAG
Organism: Lynx rufus; assembly: GCF_022079265.1. Lineage (NCBI taxonomy): Eukaryota > Metazoa > Chordata > Mammalia > Carnivora > Felidae > Lynx > Lynx rufus. Next base: position 16,775,048 of record NW_025814840.1, read on the forward strand.
AGCAGGGGAGAGGGGGAGAGAGAGAGACTATCCCGAGCAGGCTCTGTTCTTAGCATAGAGTCCTGATCTCGATCCCACAACCTTGGGATTATGACTTGAGCTGAGATCATGACCTGAGCCAAAATCAAGAGTTGGATGCTTAACCACCCAAGCGCCCTGAAAAAAATGTTTTAATGTTAAGGTAACCAAAATGGGTGAAGGGGAGTGGGTGATACAGACTTCCACTTATGGAATGAATAAATCATGGGAATAAAAGGCACGGCATAAGGAATATAGTCAGTGATATTGTAATAGTCTTGTATGGTGACAGATGGTAGCTACACTTATGGTGAGCACAACATAATGTATAAACTTGTTGAATCACTATGTTGTACACTTGAAACTAACGTAACATTGTAAGTCAACTATACTCAAATATGTGTGTATATACACATATAGGCATACGTGTGTGTGTGTGTGTCTAAGTGTGTGTGTGTGTGTGTGTGTGTGTGTGTGTGTGTATACATATATATACAAATGTGAATGTAATCTAAGTCAGGTGGGAGTATGCTACCCTTTCAGGAAATTATCAGTGAATATCAGAGTTTATTTACTTATTTAATTTTTTTTTTAGTGTGTATTTACTTTTTGAGAGAGAGAGAGAGAGAGAGCACCAGTAGGAAAGGGGCAGAGAGAAGAGACACAGACTCTGAAGCAGGCTCCAGGCTCCGAGCTGTCAGCACAGAGCCTGATGTGGGGCCTGAGCTCACTAACCGTGAGAACATGACCTGAGCCAAAGTCGGACACTTAACCGACTGAGCCACCCAGGCGCCCCAGATCAGAGTTTATTTCTTAGACATGTTTTCCAGTGTTTGAGGAAGTGGGGAGGAACTAACAGTTGCATTTTCAGGATAACCTCTAAGTACGAAATCATATGAATAGACTTCAAGGGTTGTGCTTGAGTTAAAAGTATATTCCTCTTGGGAATGGTACAGCCACTCTTGAAAACAGTATGCAGGTTCCTCAAAAAATTAAAAATAGAACTACCCTATGGCCCAGCAATTGCACTACTAAGTATTTATCCAAAGGATACAAAAATGCTGATTTTAAGGGGACGTGCACCCCAATGTTTATAGCAGCACCATTGACAATAGCCAAAGTATGGAAAGAACCCAAATGTCCATCAACTGATGAATGGATAAAGAAGATGTGGTGTGTGTGTGTTTGTGTATTATATATTATATATTAACAATATAATATATAATAATAATATATATTATATATAATGGAATATTACTTGGCAATGAAAAAGAATGAAGTGTTGCTATTTGCAAAACATGGATGGAACTAGAGTGTATTATGCTAAGCAAAATAAGTCAGAGAACAACAAATATCATATGATTTCACACATGTGGAATTTATGATACAAAACAGATGAACATAAGGGAAGGGGAACAAAAATAATATAAAAACAGAGGGAGACAAGCCATAAGAGTCTCTTAAATACAGAGAACAAACTGAGGGTTGCTGGTGGGGTGTTGGGTGGGGGGGAATGGCTACAGGGGTGACGGGCATTAAGGCATTAAGGAGGACACTGGTTGGGATGAGCACTGGGTGTTATATGTAAGTGATGAATCACTAAATTCTATTCCTGAAAAAAATATATATTTTGATTAAAAAAAGGTATCTTCCTCGTGTTTAAACTACTCCTTCAATTTGGAGATCAGTCCAAAATCCCTTACCAAATTCCTTTTCTGATAACTAGTTGGAATGGATTATATAGTTACAAAGAACTCTGATTGATACAGGAATTGTTGTGGGGAACAGTTACAGGGCACAGATCCTCAAGGAAATGGTTATTGAGCGTAGTTGGTTCTGAGGGCCTGGGGATTAGTGAGAGTGTCTCTTGGATGGACTACGGCACGCAGAGTCAAGAGTTGCTTCCATTATTACCTAGGCCAACTGTAATGAAGTGCCTGCTGAAGGAAGGCTGGGTGACAAGTGTCTTCGTGTGCTGAAGAACTTTAAAGAAAGCTAATAACAGACTTAAGATCAAAGTTCTTGGCTCATCATAGAGAATTAAGAGCTGCCTTGAACTGTGCGAAGGACCTTTTAGGCTACTCACCTCAATACTGATGTCACAGAAAATCAAACTCAAATTTCCATCCTGTGGGTTGCAAAATTGCAAGGTTAAGTTGCTTTTGACAGCATCACCAGACCTCATGCAAAATTAGGACACCAAGTGGAATAGAGTGGAAGATCCCAAGAATTGAAATAGAGGAGAATTTGAATGATGTAGACCACTTCACATTCCACTGAGCATTCCTCGCAGGCAGAAGTGGAATGTCTCACTCCACGCGTCTGATGAAGATGTTCCCGCTCTGCCTAGAGATCTTATAATGAATGACCTCGCCTCGAATGGTTGCCAGGTAAGAGGTAGCCAAATTGCCTCATGCCTCATTTCCATCACTTTTCATCTGCTTCTGTGTCTACGGTGAGGCCACATCCCAGCAGGCACCTGGAGTCAGTTGCAAAGTGAAACCCTAAATGGGAGAAGGCCCCCTACAGGAGAAAGCTCACACAACAAAAGACTTCTGTTCATGCCAGAACCCAAAAGAACAGCCATGGAAAGCATTGTGAGAGTGTCAGGCTAGGGAATGAGGAAGAATTTCAGATAGAACCAAATTTGCTGATAGTTGCTCAGGCAGATGAGAGTGATTTTAATAGTTTGCTTACTCAGTTATCTGAAACCTGGCCTCGGTGGTGACCAACACTAAATGGAATGAAGTTGCAATAATTCCTTTTTATCAAATAGAGAAAGGGAGATAGGAATGCTAGATTGGATTTATCAAATCCATCTACCCACTCATCCTTTAATAGGAGAACTAAATACATTTTCCCCATTACGACGTTGAAAAGTACAATGGTTAGAGAGGGATCCAAATTTTCAAAGTGCTGTAGTGACTGTTTTCAGTAGTCAGGGGATAAAGGTAGTTACCAATGAAGCGGGCTCCATATTTCAATGAGGTTAATAGCATCCTAGGCAATAGCCAGAAGATACACCTAAAAAACAAAATATTATAGTCATTATTATAATAGTACGATAGGAGTAATAATCAGAATGGTTCAAGATCCTATAGACCCCAGCACCAAACTGCCCCACTACATTACTAGCAAATAGAAGCTTCCCTTGAATATCCATACTCAGATGCTAGTCAGAATTATAGGCAACACTTTGCTTTATGTTGCATATATTTCTGCAGTGTAACCCGCATGTCTATGTTTGTTATGAGGAAAAACTTTCAACTTTAAAAGTTTTCATGAAAGCACGAATACCACCAAAATGTAAAGTTGTTTGTGTCTGCTTGCACGTTTATTGGCAATTTTTGTGAGTGATACGCATTTGAATCGTTCCAAATACCTATGGTATTTTTCCTAATCTATCAAGGAAAATATTACTTAGAAAACTAATAACAGTGAATATGTTTGTTTAGTGGATCCTGGTATGTTCCCATTCCTCCATTTCCTAATTTTTTCATTTCCAAAAATGGGCTCATATTCGAGTGTATGGTATTCTTGTGTTATGTAATATATTGTTTTGCCCTGCCTACTATCACTTCCTTTAATCACTTGTTCTTCTTGTGCTATATTAATCCTAAATCAATGTATTCTGTCTCCTAGAATTTAACTCTGAAACAGACACGCCCTGGGAGGAAAGGTGGTTTTCGATGAGTCATTTGCAGGTCCATGACTTCCCTGAAACCACACTGGTTCCTATCCTCCCCAAGGATTCATTGTTCATCCTTTATTTATTTTATTTAAACTCTACGCCCAACATGGGGCTCGAACTCTCGACTGCCAGATCAAGGATCACATGCTGTACTGACTGAGCCAGCCAGGCACCCCATTGTTCATCTTTTATTTTGATGCTGGCTGCTCTCCAGAATCTCATGCAAATTCTTTTTTTTTTTTTAACGTTTATTTATTTTTGAGACAGAGAGAGACAGAGCATGAATGGGGGAGGGTCAGAGAGACGGAGACACAGAATCTGAAACAGGCTCCAGGTTCTGAGCTGTCAGCACAGAGCCTGACGCGGGGCTCGAACTCACGGACCGCGAGATCATGACCTGAGCCGAAGTCGGCCGCTTAACCGACTGAGCCACCCAGGCGCCCCAATTCTTTTTTTTTTTTTAATATTTTTATTTATTTTTGAGAGAGACAGAGACAGAATGTGAGTGGGTTAAGGGCAGAGAGAGAGAGGGAGATACAGAAGCAGAAGCAGGCTCCAGGCTCTGAGCTGTCAACACAGAGCCCGACGCGGGGCTTGAACTCACGAGCTGTGAGATCATGACCTGAGCTGACCTCCGACACTCAACCGACTGAGCCACCCAGGCACCCCACAAATTCTTTAATATTGCTTAAATTCGTTTCTGTTGCTTGCCACATAACATCTTTGACTCAGAAATCATAACCAGAGTGGATTGAAGGATTTGTCGAGAACATAGTGTTGGTTATAAGAATAAGAAGCAAAAGAGAATCATTTTATACTCCAGAATGGGAAGGTAGCAGCTCATAGTACATAATGGCAAAATGTTACTACTTGTGGCCACCTGGAACCATGAGCGCTCAGAGTTGTTCTAGGGGAACAAGGAGCTAGTGCAACAAGCCACTTTATTTTTTATTTTCTGAATAATTTCTACACCCGACGTGGGGCTCAGACTCATGACCCCAAGATCAAGAGTGGCATACTCTACCAACTGAGCCAGCCAGGCACCCTACACAAACCATTTTAAAGGAAACATAGAAAATGTGAATTGTGAAGGGTAATGTGGTTGTTTTTAATAGATGTAAATAATTTAAGAAATAGTAGAAGCATTTGCTTGCATTTGATAGGGACAGCAGTAGACATTTACTCTCCTGGCTGAGGATAGTTAACTCTTGTTCTTTGCCACACATGATGGACTGGCTTGTTATACTTTAGGGCAACACCCTAATTTGCTACATGGATGATAGCATGCCAGTAGGATCCAGAGAGCTGGAAATAGCAGACCCCAGATGCTATGTATGCCATATATTTACAGCATCTCTTGGTGGGGGGGGGGGGGGGGGAATCTGTGAAAATATAAGATCCTGCCACATTCCAGAAGTTATGCCTTTAGTGGGTTAGACACTGTCGAGATATTTTCACCCATATCCCAGAAAAGATATTTCATCTTTTGTCCACAACCCCAGAAAAGGTGATACAATACTTGCTGGGTGTTTGAATTCTGGAGGCAGCATTTTTAATTTCCTATTTTCCTGCTCCAATACATTTGCCAAGTGACTGAGAAAGCTGCCAGATTTGATTTATGTCTAGCCAGTTCAGACTACAGTACAAACAGCTCTGGTCCTTGTGCCTCAGCAGATCCAATGCTTCTCAAAGAACCTGCACTAATTTGGATGCTCTAAGAAGTGTGTTGCAAGTCACAACAGGAAAATCACAGTATAGAGCCTGAAGATTTTGAAACAAGATGAAACCTCTTTTAGCAAGTGACTTTTTTTCTTTAAAGAACCCACCTGCTTAGCTCTCAAAAATTCAACCTCACTTCTCTTGTAATGTTTGAAGTCAATGACACAAATATCTTACTTAGCACCATTTTAGTTGTGTTCCACCAGATTTTCAGGTACTGTATTTTTTTCATTTCTTTCTGTTCAAGCATTTTCAACTTTCCAATATAATTTCTTCTTTGACCTGTTATTTTAAATGTGGCTTTAAATTTCCAAACATGTGCTATTTTTTGTTTTGCCTATCTTTTATTATTATTTTATATATTTAATCGCATTCTGATTAGAAAAGGTGGTCTTCATGAGACCAATTCTAAAATTTGTTGAGATTAATTTTAAATTTCATACATATTCCACCTCCTTGTGATTTTAATCTACATTTTTCTGAGGACTACTGATGAAATATGTGTTCCTATGTTCAGTGGTCATTTGGATATTTTCTCATGTGAAGGGCCTCTTGAAGTCTCTTGCCCATTTTTAAATCGTATTTTTGATGTTTTTAAAAATTGCTCTGTTGGGCGCCCGGGTGGCGCAGTCGGTTGAGCGTCCGACTTCAGCCAGGTCACGATCTCACAGTCCGGGAGTTCGAGCCCCGCGTCAGGCTCTGGGCTGACGGCTCAGAGCCTGGAGCCTGTTTCTGATTCTGTGTCTCCCTCTCTCTCTGCCCCTCCCCCGTTCATGCTCTGTCTCTCTCTGTCCCAAAAATAAATAAACGTTGAAAAAAAAATTAAAAAAAAATTGCTCTGTAGATTTTTGGGGGTATATTCTGCACACAAGTTCTTTGCCATTTATATGTATTGAAAGTATCTTCTTCAATCTTTGAATTACATTTTTACTCTTTCAATGGTGTCTTTTGAAGGATAGAAGTCTTTATTTTTATTCCAGTTAAATTGAACAATCTATTACCTTTATGGCTAGGGTTTTTTGCTTCTCTTTCAAGAAGTGTTTCCCTATGCGAAAGTAATGAAGATACTTTCCTATATCAATTCCTAGAAGCTTTGTTATTTTGCCTTTCACACCCAAAGCTCCAATCCACTTGGAATTGATTATTGTGTGCAGTTTAAGAGCCAAACTTCATTTTCTTCCAACTTAGATGTCCAATTATGCATAATTTATTACAAATCCATTCTTTACCCACTGCTCTGTAGTGTCACCTTTGTCCTAAATTATGTGTCCATATACTACACTGTCAAACTTACCATAATTTTGTAGTAAATCTTGGTATTCAGTATAGCAAATGTTGAACCAAGCTTTCACTACAGGAATAAGCACAATAAATAAACACAAATTTGTTGAGATCCATTATCCTTTTAGACAAGCTGAATTAGCATTGCTATTGTTTTGTTTAGGATTTTTGCATCATCTTTCTGAGACAGATTGTCCTTACTGTCCCTTAATCTTCCTGATCAGATTTTGGTATCAAAATGATGTTGTCCTCCTAAAACAAAATGGGGAAGTGGTTCTTTTATTCCATTTCTCTGGAAGAAGTTTTGTAATATTGGCATTATTTATTCCTTTAATGTTGTTGGAATTTATCACTGAAATAATTAGTCCATGAGTTGTGTGTTTGTATATGTGTATGTGAGAGTTTTTATATTATGAATTTCTTTAATAATTATAAGACTGTTTATATCTGTGCTTCATCTTGTGTCTGTTTTTGTAACTTGTATTTTGCCAGGAGCTTGCCCATTTATCCAAATTTCCAACCATGTAGCACAAAATTCTTCATGATTATCTTTTTTAAGGATATTTAGTGATGTCTCCTCTTGCATTCCTTGGATTGGTTATTGAGGCACAGCCTGGTCACCCAGTGAGCAGTAAGCATATGTATATATGTGTATGTATATCTATATATGTATATCTATATGTGTATACACATATATATTCAAGTTAGCTCCATACAAAGTATATATATTTATATGCAGATTATATTCCTGTTGAATTGAACTATTTTTCATTAAGAAGTGAACTTCTTTCATTCAGTAGCAGTATTTGCTTTAAGATCAACTTTTTATATATTAATATGGCAGTGACCAGCTTTCTTCAGATCAGGTTTGCATAATCGTTTTTCATCTTTTAGCTCTTCTGTACCCTAATATGTTAGATATGTTACTTCTAAACAGCATATAGCTGGGTTTTCTTCTTTCATTTAATGCACCTATCCTTGTATTTTGTTTTATTTTTAAAATTTTATTTATTTAAAGTAATCTCTACAGCCAAAAGTGGGGCTTGAACTCATGACCCAGAAATCAAGAGTCACATGCTCTTCCAGCTGAGCCAGCCAGGTGCCCTGTCCTTGTATTTTAATTAGACCAATTAATAGAATTACATTTAGTGTAATTACAGACATATTCACTTTGAATTTCATTTTTTTAAGAATAATCTTTGTGCCCAACGTGGGGTTCAAGTTCATGACCCCAAGATCAAGAGTTGCATGCTCTACCCACTGAGCCAGCTGTGCATCTCTGACATATTCACTTTAAATCTACCCCCATTTGCTTTTGATTTATTTCATCTGCTCTGTGTCACTCCTTTACTCCTTACTTGCTTTCTTTTGGATTTACTTCATTTTTTTAAATTCCTTTCCCCCTCTTCCATTTCTTAGTCTTGTACTTATATGTTTTACTATTTGTTAGTGGTTCCTTAAAGATTGCAGCATATACCCAAGACTTATTTTAAAAAACCTATTGTTATTTATTTCTTTTACCCTCCTCTTGAACAGCGCACGTACCACTTCCCTTGTTTTAATTTATATGCTATTGTTGTCATGTTTTAAAATGTTTTAGGCATGCCTGGGTGGCTTAGTTGGTTGGGTGACTGACTTGATTTTGGCTCAGGTCATGGTCTCACGGTTCCAGCCCCATGCCAGTCCCGGGGCTGGCAATCCAGAGCACTTTCTCTCTCAAAATAAATAAATAAAAATTAAATAAAGTATTTTATATATTTTAAATTCTACAAGCCATCATTATTATTATTATTAGTTTAGGTAATGTGTTGACTGGATTAGCTCACATTTTTACCATTTTCATTGCTCTTGTTTCTTCTTGCATTTCCAGTCTTACATCTGGGATTCTAGTTTCTCTTGCCTGAATGAAACCATTTAGAATTTCCTTTAGTGTGGGTCTACATCTTTGCCAACACTTGCTGTATTTTGTCTTTTTGATTCTAGCCATTTTGACATTTGTTTTTTTTTTTTTAAAAATTTTTTTTTTCAACGTTTATTTATTTTTGGGACAGAGAGATACAGAGCATGAATGGGGGAGGGGCAGAGAGAGAGGGAGACACAGAATCGGAAACAGGCTCCAGGCTCTGAGCCATCAGCCCAGAGCCTGACGCGGGGCTCGAACTCCCGGACCGCGAGATCGTGACCTGGCTGAAGTCGGACGCCCAACCGACTGCGCCACCCAGGCGCCCCGCCATTTTGACATTTGTAAAATGATATTGTGGTTTTCATTTACATTTCCCTGATGATGGATGCTGTTGAGCATCTTTTCATGTGTTTCTTGGCCACCTATATGTCTTCTTTGGAGAAATGTCTATTCAGGTCCTCTGCCCATCTTTTAATCAGATTATTTATTTTTTGGTGTTGAGTGCAGATCTGTTCAATGGCCAATTCTATGAATTTTTGTTGGTCTAAAAACATATATATATGTTTATATATATGTGTGTGTGTGTATATATATATGTATACATATATATACATATATATACATATATATGTGTACATATATATACATATATATACATATATGTGTGTACATATATATACATATATATACATATATTATACATATATATACGTATATATATGTATATACATATATATACATATATACATATATATACATATATATGTGTATACATATATATACATATATATGTATACATATATACATATAGTGTATATGTCAGCAGGTATGGTGAGCATTGGTAAGTTCCATTAATTTATAGCAAATGAATAATATTCAATTTGATTATTTCCTCTTTATTATACTTCTCAGAAAAACAGCTTCCTCTAATCTATTAAGTTACTCAGTAGTGAGTATAGAAAAGGCAGAATAAATGCCTGATTCTTTCCCTTTATTTACTAGTTTTCTAAATGATGAATTGCTTTCCTGGAGTCCTCTAACAGTGACCTATGAGGAACTTATTTGGGAGAGAGGAGAGTGTAACTATGAACTTGTGGATTTAAAATATATTCAGTGTGTTTCAATCTCTTCCAGTCATCTGAGTTCTCAAATTGTCCCAGCTTTGCCTTGTATAGCTCTCTCTTCACGTTCTGTTCTTTTCTTAGCCCTAAAACAGTTTTCCACTAGCCTTGGATTAACTTCAGCCTAACTTTAATTTTATTTCTCCTCGTCTCACATGTCTCCTAGAACTTTCATGTGGGATCTCAGCAGTGGCTAGTGGAGTGCGCTCCTCCCTGGAAGAGTGTCTGCGAAGAGGAAAACAGCACAGATGGGGGGGCACCACACAGCACAGCAGCCTTTCTATCATTCGAGCCACGCATCCCTCTCATTCTCCACTCTCTTCTTTTTAATGCTTGTTTTTGAGAGAGAGAGCATGCGCAGAGTTGGGGAGGGGCTCAGTGAGAGGGAGAAAGAGAATCCCAAGCGAGCTCCACGCTGAGCACAGAGCCCAACGCGGAGCTCAATCCCACAGGCTGAAATCAGGAGGCGGACGCTCAACCCACTGAGACACCCAGGCACCCCTCATTCTCCATTCTTTAAAAAACATTTTTGTATGTCTTTACTTTATTGAGAGAGAGAGAGACAGAGTGCGAATGGGGGGAGGGGCAGAGAGAAGGAGACACAGCACCTGAAGCAGGCTCCAGGCTCCGAGCTGTCAGCACAGAGCCTGACATGGGGCTCGAACTCACGAACCGTGAGATCATGACCTGAGCCGAAGTCCGATGCTTCACCGACGGAGCCACCCAGGCGCCCCTCATTCTCCACTTTTAAATTTTGTCGGAGCAAGAAGGAAACTTTACCACATCCAGAAAATGTAACTCCCAGAAGTGAAAGACTTTGATCTAAACCTGATCAGGCTCTCTTACTTGGTCAAACAACTTTAATTCTGTGGTCTGTAACATGGATTCTAAGCCTTGCTTCTTTGAGAAGGATTGGCTCTTTGTGTCAGCTTTCTAATATTACTGTCTTTGCTAGTCTTAAATGCCATTATAGTGGGTTTAAGTGTCGGTTTTTCCTTATCCGTTCTCTTTGGCAGTCTCTGAGCACTTTAAATCTAGAAGTCTTACCAGCATTCACTCCAAATATTTCCTCCCTTCCCTTTGTTTTTTTTCCTCAGACTCTTTTAGCCAGATACTGGTACTTCTGTCCTTCATTTCACTTACGTTTATCCTGTTCTCCTCCCTTCACTTTGATCTTGTTCACTAATTCTTGCTTTGGCCGTATCGATTTGCTGTTTGTTTTCTGGAGCCAGAAGACCTGTGTTTGAATCCTAGTCCCAACCTGAACAATTCTTTTAACCTCTTTGTGCCTCAGTTTCTCCACCTGTAAAGTAGAAATAATAGTAGTACCCACCTCATAGAGTTGTTGTTGAATCTGTAACTGTAAGAAATGCACGCAGAGGGGCGCCTGGGTGGCGCAGTCAGTTGGGCGTCCGACTTCGGCCAGGTCACGATCTCGTGGTCCGTGGGTTCGAGCCCCGCGTCAGGCTCTGGGCTGATGGCTGGGAGCCTGGAGCCTGTTTCTGATTCTGTGTCTCCCTCTCTCTCTGCCCTCCCCTGTTCATGCTCTGTCTCTCTCTGTCCCAAAAATAAATAAATAAACGTTGAAAAAAAAAAAAAAGAAATGCACGCAGAGTACTGCCTGGTACAAAGTAAATAATATATACTTTCTTTTTTTTTATTTAAAAAATTTTTTTCTTAACGTTTGTTTATTTTTGAGACAGAGAGACAGAGTATGAATGGGGGAGGGTCAGAGAGAGGGAGACACAGAATCTGAAACAGGCTCCAGGCTCTGAGCTGTCAGCACAGAGCCTGACGCGGGGCTCGAACTCATGGACCAGGAGATCATGACCTGAGCCGAAGTTGGATGCTTAACCGACCGAGCCACCCAGGCGCCCCAATAATATATACTTTCTAGCCGTTACTATCATTATTATCATTATTGTGTGCTGTATTATATTTTTCATAACTTATTTCCACTCGTTCTTTTTTTTAACCTCCTGTACCAGCTTCATATTACTAATAACTTCTGTGAGAATATTTGTTGCTTATTTGAAATTCATGATCCATCTGTACGAATAATTCTGCTCTCTGAATTCATGTGATGTACGCTATTCAGTTTTGTCATGTTTCTGGCTAACTCTACGTGTTAGCGAAGAGCCAGTGCCCAGGCCCAGTCTGTCTTCCCCTCGGTGACTTTAAGATAATAGAGGAGATGAGCCTCAGGGCAGAGAACCCCCAGGTACCACAAAGCGACAGTCTACAGCCCTGTTTCCTGCCACCACACTTGGAAACTCATGGTTGGGTCAGGGATTTGCTCTTCAGTCACGGCAACATGCTGCTGTGCTGGTAAGGAACAACTTTCTTGGAATGTGTCGTACCAGTCCCGGTGTCTAGGGTAGGAGTGGGTGCGGGTGTGGGTGCTTAGGAGAGCCTGGTGGGTCGGCACCCGTCTTCATCAGTGCCTCACCTAACCCCAGCAGGCTTCTGGGCCGCCCTGTTGGTAACCTGAGACACCAGCTGGCCCGGCTATCACTTCCATGTGATTCTCCCAAGGCAGTGTAGGGGAGAAGCTAGCGGAGAATAGAAAAGTTCTGGCCTGGCTCTCTGGGGCCAGGCCATCCTCCTCCCCCAGGCTGAGGCTCCCGCTCGCCATGCCCTCACTCTCGCCAGTTTAGGAATCCTCCCATCTCTACCAGCGTTTGTCCGCAATTTTTAGTTTGGGTCCTCAGAGTCTTGCTTTACTCTCAGGTCTGCTTTGGGGAGACGGAGCCAGAAGCCTATCCTGATGGCCTTCTTATCAGGAGCCAGGAGCCTCCTCTTCCCAGAAAATGTCTAGGCCTTTTCCTCTTCAAAGCTAAAACTTGATGGTCAAACATTGTGAGTTTCTTGGAGGAACGGTACTTTGAAAGATGCAGTCATTCGGAAGCTCAGTCTGACTTTACTCACTCTTAGGACACCACTGACTTGGGCTCTTTGAAATGGAGCTTCAAGGAAAGATCAAACACTCCCCACTCCCAACGCCAAAGGAGATACTTTTTCGCCCTCCTTTTTTTGCTTTTTTTCTTCTTCTCCTCCTTCGCCTTCCTTCACCTCTCCTCCTCCTCCTCCTCCCCTTCTTCTTCTTCAAGCACAGGACCTTGCATACCATGGCCACTTAATAAACATATGTTGACTTGATTTGGATCGATATCCAACTCTTGCCATGAGATGTTTTCAAATGAATTAAGCCATCTACAATAGAATGCATCTGCCGTTCTTTCTTAAGTCTGAGTAGCTGAAAATTCTGATGAAGGGTGTGTACAAGTGTAAAACAAGTTCCTTATGTGATTAGTCAAGCTACCTGACTTCAAACAAGTTTTATTTTTGTCTGTATTACTGGTAAACTGCTTGTCCTACTTCTGCCTGGCTCAGATCAAGTTTGATCAACATGTTTAGCAAGAGTAAATTAGTAAATCCCTAAATAAATCAACTTGTTTGGGCAAAAGAAGCAAATCTATTATGACATGAGCCAAGCAGAAACTTCCCCTGCAATTTTCCTATGAATATGACACATGTTTGCTGCCTAAGGTTTCACCCACCACTGCAGGAGGCCGAGCTGTACCTGCCTCAGAGCACGTCGAGGTTTACACAAGTTTACGAGTGCGGGTCATGCTGTTGCTTTGACTCAGAACTCAGTGATGGACAGATTAATGTCACCTGGAGAGTATCCAATCTTAATCTCAAATCTGCCTCTGGTTTTGGTGAGGCTGTTCAGAACTCTGAGAAAGAAACCAGAAATGCTCTCTTATCTGGCATGTGAGACAGAAATGAACCGTGTACATTCCATTTTTTTACAGCACCCTTTCAAGTGCATGAACGAGCCCATGCAAGTAGAACTTTCTGCCATATGCATGTTGCTTTCAAGTCCACTAAAAATATAGTTTCTCACACTTGGTATTTCCTAATGGATTATCTCAGTTCTCAGTGATGAGTGGGTACCTGTAGAACAAGAAAATTTGTGGCCCTTGACAGTTCACACATAGAAATTCCCTACTCGTTTATAGATATTCGAGATAAGAACTGGCGGGCTAAGTATGTTCTTGGATTGCAGTAGGTCTCCCATGGAGAAGCAGCACAGTGGAGAAAAAGAACATAATTTTAAGTACTAGGTGAATGTTGGTTTGGGTATCGGCTCTCTCACCAGGCTAAAGCTTCACGCTTTCAGGCTTGTAACTTCATCTCTCTGAGCCTCAGTTTCCTCATCTGTATATGACGGTAATTAAGTGAGATGATGTATAGAAAGTGATACATAAGAGATACTCAAGCATTAAGGAGCCACTACAGTTACAACGTTCACTTATTTATTAATATCGTGAGCTGATTGCCAGGAAAAGATAAAACACAGATGTTCTTTGTTTTTCAAACGTGGATTTCACAATATATAGAACATTTGTTACATATATGCATATTAGCTTCATACATATAAATAAATGTTGCATATCTTCCATATAACTCTGAAAATTAGAAATTGGAGAATTTCCACTTCTTTTTATCAGAGTTTAAATTGTCCCAGACCTTTGAAATAACCATAATACCAACTGAATATAAAATGAAGTATTATATATAAGGGCACCTGGGTGGCTCAGTAGGTTAAGCATCTGACTTTGGCTCAGGTCATTGTCTCACAGTTTGTGAGTTTAAGCCCCGCATCAGGCACTGTGCTAGGCAGCTCAGAGCCTGGAGCCAGCTTCGGATTCTGTATCTCTCTCTCTCCCTGCCCCTCCACCCCCTCAAAAATAAAATAAACATAAAATAAATAATAAAGGAGTGCCTGGGTGGCTCAGTCAGTTAAGCATCTGACTTCAGCTCAGGTTGTAATCTTATGGCTTGTGAGTTCAAGCCCTGCGTCAGTCTCTGTGCTGACAGCTCAGAGCCTGGAGCCTGCTTCAGATTCACTGTTTCCCCTTCTCTCTGCTCCTCCCCCACTCACGTTCTGTCTCTCCCTCTCAAAAGTAAACATTAAAAAAATTTTTTAATAAAAATTAAAAAAAGAATAAAATAATCACTTTATTTAAAAAAATTTAATGGAAGTATTATATAGCTCCTGATTTATCACACTCACTTGTTTGGAAATGCAGTAAATGCTGTAACATTCCATCACTTTTATTCATGATCTGAGTTTCAGCACTTTTTATTTCAAATTTTAGAGATATATGAAATAAATTATTTTAGACCAGGTTTTTAAATTTTTGCATAAGAAAGAATACTTCCAGTATTTCATAAAATTAGCACAATATTATTACATCAGAACTTTATAAAGATAACACCAAAAAGAAAAAAATCTTATAGCCCAATCTCGCTAATAAATATCACTGCAAAAAAAAGAAAATTATGTTCAACGGGACCCAGTCAAATAATACATAAAAATCAGGTAGCACTTATTCTAGGAACATAAAAACAGCGCAATATTAATTCTATACATGTAGCTCACTGTATTAATGTGTGAAAAACAATGTACAATCTTGTGGTGGCTTTGTTAATGTGTCGACTTGGCTAGGCTGACCGGAGCACCACTGAATTCTCTTTCCTTAATTATAGAATAAGTCAGATGAGGGGCGCCTGGCTGTCTCAGTCGGTTAAGCGCCCAACTCTTGATTTTGGCTCAGGTCATGATCTCACAGCGTGGGAGATTGAGCCCCTTGTCGGGCTCTGCACTGATAGAGTGGAGCTTGCTTGGGATTCCCTGTCTCCCTCTCTCTCTGCCCCTCCCTCGCTCATGCTCTGTCTCTCTCTCAAAATAAATCAATAAACTTAAAAAAATTAAAGGATAAGTCAGTTGATGTGATGGAAACATTAACAACCATGAACAATTCGTGCATACACAAACAATGACAACTCCTTCACCTGACCGGCAGCAGTAATGAAAGGTTACCGATTCTAAAACATATTCTGATTTAAAAGGTTTTAAAATGTCAAAAAGATGTGCATCTAATAAATAATGAAATATCACATATGACATTTCAAATTGTTGAGGGAAAGATGGGATTATTCATTACAATTAATATATTTTATAGTGCTAAAACATTTCTTTTTGACAAAAATATACAATGTAAGACAAATGACAATTTAGAACAGTTTTTTTTTTTTTAGAACATTTGTTTTTAAAACATGACAAAAGGGAAAACATTACAAAGGGTCCATTACTTTACTATAAAAACAATTCATGTAGAGGCCCCTAGGTGGTTCAATCAGTTAAGTGTCTGACTCTTGGTTTCAGCTCAGGTCATAATCTCAGGGTTCATGAGTTCAAGCCCCACATCAAGCCCTGCATTGGGTTCTGTGCTGACTGGATTCTCTCTCTCTTCCTGTCCCTCCCCTGCTTGCTCATGTTCTCTCTCTCTCTCTCTCTCTCTCTCTCTCTCTCAAAGTAAATAAATAAACTTTAGAAAAAAGTGTTCATATAATTAAAAAGAAAATGTTCAATACTTAGGAAAAATGAGCAAAAGACAACCAGACAGATCTCTGCAAAACAGATATAAATGGACAATAAATCAGTGACAATGTGCTCAACTTCACCCTTAATTATAGAAATGCAAATTAAGGGCGCCTGGGTGGCTCAGTCGGTTAAGTGTCCGACTCCGGCTCAGGTCATGATCTCCCGGTTGGTGGGTTCGAGCCCCGCATCGGGCTCTGTGCTGAATGCTTGCTCAGAGCCTGGAGCCTGCTTCAGATTCTGTGTCTCCTCTCTCTGCCCCTCCTCCACTCATCCTCTGTCTCATTCTGTCTCCCAAAAATAAATAAATGTAAATATAAATGCAAATTAAAAGAAAATACTATTTACACTTACCAGATTGGCAAAAATTTTAAAGTGTAATAACATCCAGGATAGCTAAAAGTAAGGGGAAAACAAGCATATTCATACATTATTATTGGTGGAATTATAAATGGCACATCCTTTTTGAGACGAATTGTAATGGTATATTAAATTTTATTTTATTTTTATTTATTTTTTTAATGTTTGTGTTTGAGAGGGAGAGCACAAGCGAGGGAAGGGCAGAGAGAGGGAGAGAGAGAATCCCAAGCAGGCTCCACACTATCCACACAGAGCCCAATGCAGGGCTTAAACTCACAACTGTGAGGCCGTGACCTGAGCTGAAGTTGGACACTCAACCTACTGAGCCAACTGGGTGCTCCATGTTATGGTAAATCAAATTTTAAAATGTGTTCCCAACCTTACAGAAACTAATTGATGGCAATGATTTATAAAGTCCTCTATAATAGAGCATTTGAATTCAAATTTGTCAATTGTGTTTCCGTAATGAAATTAATCTAGACAAAGTCTAGGCCTTGGGATTTGTTGTAGAGAAGTTAAAAAGCTGGGGCTGCAGGTAACCATAAATCTATATATGTCATAGTTTTTTAATGTCCTTTCATAACTCCATGTAAGTACTTACCTAGATGGTTCTGTGCATGAGAAAATAAAATGCCTGTAAATGCTGCTTGGAAATGTGGAGATACCACAGAGCTTGGAGCCAGACAAACCTGTCAGTGCCTCTCATTTCTAGCACTTACTTGCTTTGGGACTTGGGTAAGACATTTTCATTAAGATTTGGAAAATAGGGGGCTCAGTTGGTTAAGCATCCAACTTTGGCTCAGGTCATGATTTTGCAGTATGTGGGTTGTGCTGACAGTGCAGAGCCTACTTGGGATTCTCTCTCTCTGCCACTCCCCTGCTTGCACTCTCTCTCTCTCTCTCAAAATAAACAAAGTTATAAAGAAGTAAAAAAAAAAAAACACATTTTTTTTAAAAGATTGGAAAATAGGTAGAACAATACTTCACAGAGTTGTGGTGAGGTCAGAATGAGATAACCTATCTAAGCCTTCTGTGATGTCACCTGATACATAGTATGTTCTCAATAAATAGTATTATTAGCTCACAATAATTTTGTGCTCTTCTTGTGCTTAATTTTGTAGGATCCTGGATAAAATGAAGCTATTTGAATTCAGTAATTCATCTGTAATGCCTTTCTTATTGTCACCATGTGACAATTTGTTGTTCGTTGCTTTTGTGTTAGGTCTTGCCATAAAGTTCTCACCTCATATCTTTAGTCAACACGCAAGTACTGTTCCTGGCCTCTCTTGCTTTACGATGACGTTAGGTCAGTACAGCCATATACAAAACTGTCCTGCATTTCATGATGGTTCAACTTCTTTGTAGAAGCCAAGTGAACACAAGGGACAGCTAATCCCAAAGAATGTTACAATGTGCTGGTGTTGGAATCTGTAGTTGGAACTCTAGTAGCATCTATTCATAGCAGTCCCATGGGTGACATTACATTTGTGTTTGGGAGATTATCTGAGGAAAAGCCACTTACTATTTTTTGGAACTGAAAAAACTCCAGGTCAAAATCAGTGAAGTTTTTTATTGATTCACAATATAGCTGTATCTTGCTTCGAAATAAGAGAATCTGACATACTAAAGCCTGGTATAAAGAGTAGAGATTTTTTTTAATGTTTGTTTATTTTTGAGAGAGAGACTGCACAAGCAGGGGCGGGGCAGAGAAGGGGGGACAGAGAATCGGAAGCTGGCTCTGCACTAAAAGCCGTAAGCCTGATGTGGGGCTCGAACTCACAAATTGTAAGATCATGAGCTGAGCTGCAGTCAGCCGCTCAACCAACTGAACCACCCAAGCACCCAAGAGTAGAGATTTGAATGGACTGTATAAAGACCTTAATTTGAACCAAGTGGTTGAACACGAAGTGACGTTTACTCTGGAATGTGCTCATGTCAACTGATATGTGATTTGTCCTATTACAGGGGTCAGTGAGAGCTAAGTTATAGACACGTGTATTGTGCTAATTATATGAAGTCATCTTAACTATAGAACATCATCTAGGCCTCAGGCCTAAAGAGAAAGTTAATTATTGCTGAGTTAATAGAACAAAATCTGCTCTGGAAAAATTGGTATTAATATATCTAAATGGAGAAGGCATGAGTCAGAAGGAGATGGTGAGCATCAGGGAATGAGGCGTGAGGCAGGGGCACATCCAGCACTGTCTAGAGTAAATTGAAGAACCACAAACATCTTCTGTACTGACTGTATGCTCTCTCTGGAAGATGCTCTTGGCTGCAAGTAACAGAACTCTCAAACTGTCCTAAATGTGTGAAGGAAAGGTATTATTTCACCAAACAGGAAGTCTAAGTGTAGGACAGGCTCCAGCTGCCTCATAAGAAAGGCTCTGGCTCTGTTTATTTTTACTGTTCTGCTTCTTGTGAATTTGCTTTGTCCTCAGGCTATCTTCCACTGTTACTATAAGAGGAGGGGGATGGAGGGGGGAGAAGGAGAGAGAAGAGAAGAGGGGGAGTGGAGAGAGAACTTTCTCATCAGTCTGATTAGGCTGGTAGAGGTCAGGTGCCCACTATTGCATCACTTATTAATAAGGAAATGTCAGGGTTACCTGGGTGGCTCAGTTGGTTAAGCATCCAATTCTCGGTCTTGACTCAGGTCATGATCTCATGGTTCATGGGTTCAAGCCCTGCATCGGGTTCCATGCTGGCAGTGTGGAGCCTGCTTGGGATTCTTTCTCTCTCTCTCTCTCTCTCTCTCTCTCTCTCTGCCCCTCCCCTGCTTTCTCTCTCTCTCCCCGCCTCTCTCCCTCTCTCCCTCTCTCTCTTACTGAATAAATTTTTAAAAATATGGAAATGTCATGCACTGACTAGCTTACTTCATCCCTCAGTCAATTATTTGACCAGAGGATAAAATTAATGTTACAGGCTTAGACCAGATAGAACCTTTCTCCCAGTTTGAGGATGGAGTCAGATTCCCTGTGATCACACAAGCTGCAAATGAACAAAATTGGCACTCTGTTAGGAAGGATATGATAGGGTCTAGTGGAGAATAGATGCCAGGTACATGGCTAGTAGATTATGCTTCTTATACTTCTTAAGCAACCTTCTAACCAGAAATCAAAATTTAAAAATTCACTCTCTATAGGGCACAAGGTCTGATCACTTTGCCAATTATACTTTCCACAAGTTAATATATTGGTATCTGGGTTTATACTTTTATCTCTCAAGATTTTCGTAAAACTGAACCATTCTTTTTTTTTAAGTTTTATAATTTTTTTTTTGAATTCCAGTATAATGAAAACAGTGTTATTCTAGTTTCAGGTGCACAATATAGTCATTCAGCAATTCTATACATTCCTCAGTGCTCATCAAGATAAGTATGTCCTTAATCCCCTTCACCTGTTTCATCCCTTCCCCCACCCACCTCCGCTCCAGTGACCACCAATTTGTTCTCTGTCTGGGAGTCTGTTTTTCTGGGTTCCCTCTTTTTTTCTTTGTTTTGTTTCTTAAATTCCACATATGAGTGAAATCATGTGGCATTTATCTTTCTCTAACTTGTTTTGCTTAGCATTATACTCTCTAGATCCATCTATGCTGCTGCAAATGGCAAGATTTCATTCTTTTTTAAGGCTAAGTAATATTCCAGTGTGTGTGTGTGTGTGTGTGTGTGTGTGTGTGTGTGTGTTCACATACCATTTCTTCTTTATCCATTTATCTATCAGTGGACACTTGGGTTGCTTCCATAATTTGGCTATTATAATAGTACTGCAATAAACGTAGAGGTGTACATATCTTTTTGAATTAGTGTTTTTGTATTCTTTGGGTAAATACCAGTAGTGGAATTATTGGATCATATGGCAATTCCATTTTTTATTTTTTGAGGAGCCTCCATACTGTTTTCCATAGTGGCTGTACCAGTTTGCATTCCTACCAAGAGTGCACAAGGATTCCACTTTCTCCACATTCTTGCCAACATTTGTTGTTTCTTGTGTTTTTAATTTTAGCCATTCTGACAGGTGTGGGTGATATCTCATTGTGGTTTTGATTTGCATTTCCCTGATGACTAATAATGTGGAGCTGCTTTTCACATGTCTGTTGGCCATCTGTTTGTCTTCTTTGAAGTAATATCTGGTCGTGTCTTCAGCCCATTTTTTAAATGGATTTTTTGTTTTTTGGGTGTTGAGTTGTATAAATTATATATATATATGTTGGATACTAACCCCTTATCAGATATACCAGTTGCAAATATCTTCTCCCATTCAGCAGGTGGTCTTTCAGTTTTGTTGATTGTTTCCTTTGCTGTGCAGAAGCTTTTTGTTTTGACGTAGTCCCAATAGTTTATATTTGCCTTTGTTTCCCTTGCCTAGAAGACTCATCTAGAAAAATGTTGTTACAGTTGATGTCAAAGAAATTACTGCCTCTTCTAGGATTTTTATGTTTTCAGGCCTCACATTTAGGTCTTTAATCCATTTTGAATTTATTTTTGTGTATGGTGCCAGAAAGTGAGGACTGAGCCATTCTTGATGTATTAACAAAATCAGTGCCTGTGCCTGCATTTCTGAGGACAAACTACAGCACATAATATAATGATTTCACCAGTCACATCACCATTATGGGACTTCAGTTGGCCTTTCTTTGATGGCTCCCTTCTTGTCATATTCTGTGCTTTCATCATTCATATTTTATATATGCATTCCATACATAATTCAATACATAATTGCTATAAAGTCATCATGGGAGTATTCTAAGTCTGTGTGCTGTGTTACCCCCTTGGTTCAGTACAAATGAGTCCAAATGATTTCCTTATCTCCCCATTAATTATGTTCTTTGAATCCTTACATATTTGTATATATGGTGCACATTTTTTTATTATGTTACACCCACTGGAATAAGGTAAATGAGAGCAGAGGCTTTGTTTGTCTTATTCACCACTGGGACCCAGGGCCTAGAATAGTACCACACATATATATTAATGCCAGGCAATACATTATAGGCAGTCCTTGCTTTGTACAGTAGTGTGGGGCCATAAAATGTGA
Source organism: Lynx rufus (assembly GCF_022079265.1). NCBI lineage: Eukaryota > Metazoa > Chordata > Mammalia > Carnivora > Felidae > Lynx > Lynx rufus. The sequence goes on from NW_025814840.1 coordinate 16,796,628, forward strand.
TGAAACTGAGCAAAGCATTCTTTTTTTAATATCTTTTTGAAAAAATTGTAATTGAAGTATAACTGACACATAATGTTATATTAGGTTCAGTTGTATAAGATCATGATTCAACAACTCTATATATTACTCAGTGCTCACCATGAAAAGCATAGTCACCATCTGTCACCATACCATGTTATTACAGTATTATGACTATATTTTTTAGGCTGTACTTTTCATCTTCATGACCTATTTTATAGCTGGAAGTTTGTTCCTCCTAATCCTTTTTATCAGTTTTGCTCACCCCCTTCAACCCACCCCTTTTATCAATTTTTCTCACCCCCTCCAACCCACCTCCCCTCTGGCAACCACCAGTTCCCTTTACTTAAGAGTATTTGTTTTTGTTCGTATGTTTTTGAGATTCCACATGAGTGAAATCATATGGTATTTGTGTTTCTCTGTCTGACTTATTTCACTTAACATGACATTTTAGGTTCATCTGTGTTGCAAATAGGAAGATTTCTTTCTTTGTCTATTTTTCCTTCTTTCTTTCTTTCTTTCTTTCTTTCTTCCTTTCTTTCCTTCCTTCTTTCTTTCTTTCTTTCTTTCTTTCTTTCTTTCTTTCTTTTTCTTTCTTTTTTTCTGTCTTTCTTCCTTTTCATTGAGAGAGAGCAGGAGCAGGGGAGGGGCAGAGAGAGAGGGAGAGAGAGAATCCCAAACTGGGTGTGGAGCCTGATGCAGGGCTCAATCCCATGACTATGAGATCATGACCCAAGCTGAAATCAAGAGCTGGATGCCCAACCGACTGAGCCACCCAGGTGCCCCAATATCTCATTCTTTTTTATAGTGAATAATATTCCATTATATATATGGAAAATCTATAATATATATGTATAATTACATTTAATGGAATACTACTCAGCCATAAAAAATACACATACATGTATGTGTATATATATGTGCTCACCTATCAATGGACACTTGGGTTGCTTCCATATCTTAGCTATAGTAAACAGGCAAAACATCTTTTTTTTTCTAACAATCATTTATTTTCTTTGAAAATAAAACAAACAAAAAAAGAAATCATTTATGATTTTGTACAAAGGCCCAACAGTCTCATTTTCAAATTATAGCAGAATTCAATGGATCTTGCTTCTACAAATCAGGACAACACACATGTGAAAATTAATCTCCAGGAGGATGTGATATTCATGACCACTCCAATATCAATTCTAGTTTATGGAGAATTTACTATGTTCCAAGTGTCCTGCTATCTCATTTAATATGTATAAGTTATAACAATCCATGAGGTTGGTACTCTTATTTTCCCTAAGTTTTCTGATGAGGAGAGTGAGGCTGGGAGAAGTTAAGTAACTTGCCCAAGGTAGCAGAACAGCAAGAAATTAAGTTGAGATTTGAATTCAGGCAATCTGATTCTTGAGTCCTTACTGGTAAATAACAACTATTTTTCAGGAAGCATTGATGGGTCAATGTTGAAAACACAGAAATCTTATCTTAAATTCATCCAGGAATATTTACGAAGATGGTTTCTTAATGTGATTCATACCTTCTCTTCAATCAAATGCTATAAAACTCAAAATCCTAAGTTAGATTTATGATATGCAAGTAGATGGTTGAAAATATGAATACATTGCAGATAATTACCAAAAACAAGCAAAAACCTGGATGCTTCCATATTTAGTTACACGTTAGCCCTGGCAAAGCATTCTTAATAAGCAATAGAAAAAGTTACAATTGTTCTGTGACCATCAAGTTTTTTGTCAAAACATTAAAAATGCTCTAATGTCAGTTACAAGTACATGATAAAGTGAAAAGGCAGTAAAACTAATATTTAATTTACCGTACTTTAAAATTAGAAACATGGGGGTGCCTAGGTGGCTCAGTCAGTTAAGCAACTAACTCTTGATTTCGGCTCAGGTCATGATCTCACGGTTCGTGAGTTCGAGCCCCACATTGGGCTCCACACTATGACAGTGTGAAGCCTGCTTGGGATTCTCTCTCTCCCTCTCTCTCTGCCCCTCCTGTGATCGCTCTCTCTCAAAATAGATAAACTTACAACAAATATTTTTAAATAAAAAAATAAATAAAAATGAGAAACATGGAAAAATAAAATGTTTTATTTCTCGGGTTGGACAGTGCTTGCCTTCTCACTGTGCAACTTTTCACCTGGAATGGGGGTATCTTCTCTATGCCTTGGCACATTGTCAAAGTTTGGATCAACTTTCTAATTTTATTCTTTGAACATTCAATGTGGGGAAATACCGCTGAGAGTTCCTTTAACATGAATTTTTTTTGCCAGCCTCAGTTCCTCTGGGCATCTTCATCTTTTTCAGTCACAATCCCTTTCTTCATTTATGTTGTTAAGATTGCCTTCACTGATTAGCTACAGCTGCATATTTAGAGCTCCTCAAATGGCAGTAGTGCTAACATTCCCATGATGAGCTATTTGTTATTAATCCCGTTTACATGTGATCTGCATTGCACTCCTGGTTGTCACTTTGCTTCCTTTGTTCCACTTTTATCTTTGTTGGCCAATTCCTCTTTCAATTGTCCATTTTTCTAATGGATCATGTGGGTTGAATCATTGGGAGACAGGAGGCAACACAACTACAAGCTTTAGAGTCTGTACCTGAAGAGTCTTTGTACAGAGTGAGGACTTCCTGTAGCATAATGAATAAATGAATGAATAATTGACCTCTTGATTGTAGGGAAATATTTGTTATATAGATCGTAAGGACCATTTTACAAAGTTTATATAAACAAAGCTATTAGAATAATGTGGTAAGCAAGTTGGACATGATTTGGATGGACCCTCTGGAACTTACATTGTACAGGAGGATTAAGACAAACAAATAGTCAATCACAATACAGCATGAGAAGTACTATAATGGGAAGAATAGTAGAATTGGTAGAATTCATCTCTGGAACCATCTGGGCTTTGTGCATTTTTGTTGGATGGTTTCTTAATAATTGTCTCCATTTTCTCCTGTGGAATCTGATTAAGTCTTCTAACTCTAAAGGGGTCAGCTTAGGTAAGATATATTTCCTCAAGAAATTGTGCATTTCATCTAGATTTTGCAATCTATTTACATAGAGGTCAGGAAAGTAGTATCTTAAGACTTCTAAAAATATTTGTTCGAAAGGCTTTTGCCTCATCATTTCTCATTCTATATATTTCTACATTCTTTTTTCTTGACCAACCTAGCTAGTGATTTGTCTGTTTCATTAATTTTTCCACAAGAAAAGCGAACGGGAAGGCGCCTGGGTGGCTCATTCTGGTTAAGCATCGGACTCTTGATTTCAGCTCAGGTCATGATCTCACGGTTCGAAGGTTAGAGCCCTGCCTCAAGCTCTGAGCTGACAAGACAGAGCCTGTTTGGGATTCTTTCTCTCCCTCTCTCTCTGTCCCTCCCCCGCTCAAGATAAATAAATGTTAAAAAAAAAAAAAGCCAACAAGATTTTGATATATTAATTAGAGGTACTGTTTTTTTATTCTCTACTTCATTAATTTCTGCTTTTATCTTTTAATATTTTCTTCCTTGTGCCTTCTTTTGCTTTATACTTTCTTTCTCTAGGTGTTTAAACTATAAATTAACTTGTTATTTTTGGTCTTTCATTTTTATTGAAAAAGTATTCAGTGCTATTAATTTTCTCTAATCATTGCTTTAAATGCATTTCACAGATTCTGATATGTAGTGTTTTCACTGTCTATTGTTTGTCTAAAATGATATGCTTACAGGGGCACCTGGGTGGCTCAGTCAGTTATACGTCTGACTCTTGATTTCTGCTCAGCTCATGATCTTGTGGTTCAGTGGGAGGGAGCCCTGAGTCCGGCTCTGTGCTGACAGTGCAGAGCCTACTTGGAATTCTCTCTCTCCCTGTTTCTCTGCCCCTCCCCAGCTCACTCACATGTGCTCTCTCTCTCTCTCTTGAAATAAGTAAATAAAATCTTTAAAAAAATAAAAATAAAAATAATTATATACTTTGAGCTTGAATTCCCCTTTTAGCCAAGAGTTAATATGAGGTTTTGTTTTTAGATTTTCAGGTCTACTTTGTCTGATATCAGGATTGCTACCTCTGTTTTCTTTTTGTTTCCATTTGCCTGATACACTTTTGTTCATCCCTTTATGTTTAACCTCTCTGAATCTCTTTGTTTTAGGTATTATCTCTGTATACAGCATATAGTTCAGTTTAGTTTTGTGAGCCAAATTGAAAATCTCTTTGTATTAATAAATAAATTAAGCCTATTCACATTTATTATTATGGCTGAAATATTTGATATTAATTCTATCAAAACATTTTATTATGTTTTGTTTTATTTTCTGTTTCTTAATTTATGAGCTGTGCATTCTTTGCTCTTTTATTTATAATTTTTAGAAAGGTTTATATTTTTGTTTTAGTGGTTACTCTTGTACTTATACCTTTTTTAATGCTCTCAGTCCCCTGTTTTGTTAATTAACCTTTTAATTTTTTTTACTATCTTTTTTTTATTTATTTAAGAAACTTTTCTTAATGTTTATTTACTTTCCAGAGACAGAGAGAGACAGAGCATGAGAGGGGGAGCGGCAGAGAGAGAGGGAGACACAGAATTCTAAAGCAGGCGCCAGGCTCTGAGCTATCATCACAGAACCCGACGGGGGGCTCGAACTCAGGAACTGAGAGATCATGACCTGAGCCAAAGTCAGACGCTTAACCAACCGAGCCACCCAGGCGCCCCTTATTTATTTATTTTTTGATTTTATTTTTAAGGAATCTCTACACCCAATGTGGGGCTCAAACTCACAACCCCAAGGTTAAGACTCACATGCTCCATCTACTGAGCCAGCCAGGCTCCCCAAATTTCTCGGTATCTTTTAATACCCACCTTATACCTATCTAACGATGAACTTTTTCTATTTTCCTTTTTCCCTTCTCCTATCTTCCCCATTTTTAAAATGCATTATTTCTACTGTGTCATAATATATAATACTTGCATGTTAGTGGTCCACCCTCATACCCTACTTTGTTTTTGTCTTGCATGTATATTTATAGATTATTAAATGCTTACCCTCAGCCCTTTTGCCATGGTTATTCTGGTCATCACTTGGTTGGATGAAGTTCATTCTCTAGTAAATTTCTCAATAAGGGCTTATTGATGTAGAATTCCATACTTTTTTTGTGTGTTGAAACTCATTTTCTATAGCTTTGATATTTGGGTAACTTGGCTGAATATAAAAGCCTTGATTCACACTTTCTTTGACTAAATGCTTTGAAATTTCTCCTCAATTGTTATCATACTTTGCATTTGGTTTTAAAAAGTCTGATGCTAGTCTGATTCCTTTCCCTTTTCATATTACAGTTTTACCTAGAGACAGTGAGAATTTTACTTTATCTTTGAATCTAATGACTTTATTAGGCTACGTCTTAGAGTTGATGATTCTGGGTTCATTTTCTCAAGAGCCCAGTGAGCCCTTTCAGTGTATAGAGCCAGTCCTGTTTGCATTTCCAGAAAGTTTTCTTGAATTAATGGAATTAAGTACTAGCTCTTTTCCATTATTTTGTTTCTTCTTCAGGGACTCTGCTAACAGGATATTATTACTTTTCTGCCTGTCTTCCAGTTCTAGTTCTCTATTTTCCTTTGATTCTTTTTACAGAAAAATTTGCCTTTGGCAAAATTGCACACTAAAAATAATAGATTTACAGGAAAATTGGATTAAGTAAAATCATTTGAAACCAATGCAACTTTATCAACTAGAAGACTAACAACTGTAAAAAAATGTAATAAAAATATTAGCACAATTTAAAAAACATTTTAAGTTCCTAAAAATAAATAATACAATAAACATGGGCATTATCTTAAACAAAGAGAGTGAAGATAGGGAGATAATGACATTTTATGAAATCACTGGCTTCTAGTCTTCAAAAATACCTGGGTAATAGAAGACAAAGGAAGGCTGAGGAACTGATTCAGATTAAGGGAGACAAAAAAGACATGATAAAAGAAATCACAAAAGAAGTGGGTGAACCTTTAATGCATATTGCTAGGTATAAACCAGTCTGCAAAGGCTATATGCTGTGTGGGAGAAAATGATGAATAGTAGAGAACAGAGGATTTTTTGGGAGTGGAACTCTCCTATATGATACTGTAGTTGAAGATACCTATCCTTGTACATTTGTCAAAACCCATAGAATGTACAACACAAACAGTAAACCTTAATGGAAACTATGGATTTTAATTAATAATAACATGTCAACAACATTGGGTCATCAATTGTAGCAAAAGTACCACATCAACACAAGATGCTAATAATAGGGGAATCTGGACAAGAGGAGGAAAGACAAGATCTATGGGAACTGTGCACCTCCCACTAAACCTAAAACTGCTCTAAAAAAATAAAGCCTATTAAAAAAAAAAGAAAAGACATGGCAGCGAACTGAAACACATGATCCTGAACCAGGAAAACCTGTTTTTTTCCCCTTTGCTATAAAGGATATGACTGAGACAATTTGTTGAATTTGAATAAGAACTTTAGATTAAGTATCATAATCAAAATAGATATACATATTATGCCTGATGGAGACTTTAAAGTAACAATCATAAGGATACTCATTGGGCTTGAGAAAAGAATGGAAGACTTCAGGGAGGCCCTGAATGGAAGACACAGGGATAAAAGTCAGAATCAGTCAGAAATGCAAAATACAATAACTGAGATTGGAAACAGGCTTGATGCAATAACAGCAGGCTGGAAGAAGCAGAGGAACAAATCAGTGACCTAGAAGACAAAGTAATAGAAAATAATGAAACTGAACAAAAGAGAGAAACAAGAAGTATACAAGACTTCTTGTATCTAAGAAGTGTGTCTAAGTATATAGACTTAGGGAAATCAGTGACTCCATGAGACATAATATCATTCGTATTATAGGAGTCCCAGAAGAAGGGAGGGAAAAGTGGGCCAAAAAAAAAATTATTTAAGTAAATAATAGCTGAAAACTTCCCTAATCTGGTGAAGGAAACAGATATTCAGATCCAGGAGGCACAGAGAACTCCCATCAAAATCAACAAAAGCAGGCCAACATTAAGACATATTGTAATTAAATTTGAAAAATATAGTGATAAAGAAAAAATCTTAAAAGCAGCAAGACAAAAGAAGTCCCTGACTTACAAGGGAAGACCCATAAAGCTAGCTGCAGGTCTCTCCACAGAAACTTGGCAGGCTAGAAGGGAATGGCATGATATATATTCAATGTGCTGAATGGGGAAAATCTGCAGCCAGTAATACTCTATCCAGCAAGGCTGTGTCATTCAGAATAGAAGGAGAGATAAAGAGTAGCCCAGACAAAAACTAAAGGAGTTTGTGACCACTATATACCAACCCTGCAAGAAATATTAAAGGGCACTCTTTAACTGGAAAGAAAAGACCAAAAGTGACAAAGACAAGAAAGGAAGAGAGAAAATCTCCAGAAACAATGACAAAACAGGTAATAAAATGGCACTAACTACATATCTATGAATAATTATTCTGAGTGTAAATGAACTAAATGCTCCAATCAAAAGAAAAATTATGTCAGAATGGATTAAAAAAACAAGACCCATCTGTATACTACCTATAAGAGACTTCATTTATTTTATTTTTTTTAGAATATAATTTATTGTCAAGTTAGCTAACATCAGTGTATACAGTGTGCTCTTGGTCTCGGGGATAGATTCCCATGATTCATCGCTTACATACAACACCCAGTGCTCATCCCAACAAGTACCCTCCTCAATGCCCATCACCCATTACAAGAGACTAATTTTAAACTAATTTTAAATGTAAAGACACCTGCAGACTAATTTTAAATGTAAAGACACCTGCAGATTGAATGTGAGGGAATGGAGAAATATTTAACATGCAAATGGACATCAACAGAAGCTAGAGTAGCAATACTTATATCAGACAAACTAGATTTTAAACCAAAGACTGTAATGAGAGATGAAGAAAGGCATTATATCATACTAAAGGAGACTATCCAACAAGAAGATATAACAATTATAAATATTTATGCCCCCAACATGAAAGAACCCAAATATATAAAACAACAACAAACATAAAGGAACTAATAGGAAATAACAGAATATCGGTAGGGGACTTTAATACTGCACTTACAGCACTGGATGAATCATCTAAGCAGAAAATCGACAAGGAAACAATGGCTTTGAATTACACACTGGATCAGATGGATTTAATAGATATATTCAGAACATTTCACCCTAAAACAGCAGAATACACATTCTTTTCAAGTGCATATGGGACATTCTCCAGAATAGATCACATTTTGAGTTACAAATCAGCCCTCAAAAAGTATAAAAAGAATGAGATCTTGCCATGCATATTTTCAGACCACAATGCTATGAAATTTGAAAAAAAATTGGAAAGACCACAAATACCTGGAGGTTAAAGAACATGCAACTAAACAATAAATGGGTTAACCAGGAAATCATAGAAGAAATTTTAAAATACATGGAAACAAATGAAAATCAAAACACAACAGTTCAAAACCTTTGAGATTCAGCAACAGCAGTCATAAAAGAGAGGTATATAGCAATGCAGGCCTACCTCAAGAAGCAAGAAAAATCTCAAATAAACAATCTAAATTTACACCTAAAGAAGCTAGAAAAAGAACAACAAACAAAACCCAAAGTCAGCAGAAGGAACATAATAAAGATTAGAGCAGAAATAAATGATATAAAAATTAAAACAAAAAAAAATAGAACAAATCAATGAAACCACAAGCTGGTTCTTTGAAAAAATTGATAAAATTGACCCTAGCCAGATTTACCAAGAAGAAATAAGAAAGGACCCAAATAAATAAAATCACAAGTGAGAGAGGAGGAATAGCAACCAATACCACAGAAATACAATTATAAGAGAATATTATGAAAAATTATATGCCAACAAATTGGAGAACCTAGAAGAAATGGATAAATTCCTAGAAACATATAAAAGACCAAAACTGAAACAGGAAGAAGTAGAACATTTGAACAGACTGATAACCAGCAAAGAAATTGAATTGGTAATCAACAATCTCCCAACAAACAAAAGTTCAGGGCCAGATGGCTTCACAGATGAATTCTACAATATATTTAAACAAGAGTTAATACCTAGTTTTCTCAAACTATTCCAAAAAAATAGAAATGGAAGGAAAACTTCCAAATTCATTGTATGAGGTCAGCATTACCCTGATACCTAGACCAGACAAAGACTCCACTAAAAAAGAGACCTACAGGCCAATATTCCTGATGAACATGGATGCAAAAATTCTCAATAAAATACTAGCAAATTGAAACCTACAGTACATTAAAAGAGTCATTCACCATGATCAAGTGGAATTTATTCCTGGTCTGCAAGGGTGGTTCAATATTCATAAATCAATCAATGTTATACACCACATTAATAAAGGAAAGGATAAGAACCATATAATCCTTTCAACAGATGCAGAAAAAGCATTTGACAAAGTACATTCATTCATGATAAAAACCCTCAACAAAGTAGGGTTAAAGGAAACATATCTCAGCATAAATAAGGGCCATATGAAAAAACCACAGCTAATATCATCCTCAATAGGGAAAAACTGAGAGCTTTTCCTCTACAATAAGGAACATGACAGCGATGTCTACTTTCACCACTATTATTTAACATAGTACTGTAAGCCCTAGCCTCAACAATCAGACAAAACAGAGAAAAAAAGGCATCCAAATTGGCGAAGAAGAAGTCAATCTTTGACTATTTGCAGATGACATTATACTCTGTATAGAAAACCCAAAACGTTCCACAAAAAAATTGCTAGAACTGATACATGAATTCTGTAAAGTTGCAGGATACAAAATAAATGTGCAGAAATATGTTGCATCTTTTTATATACCAATAATGAACAGTAGAAAGAGAAATCAAGGAATCAATCCCATTTACAATCACACCAAAAACCATAAGATACCTAGGAATGAACCTAACCAAAGCGGTAAAAGTTCTGTACTCTGAAAACTATAAAACACTGATGAGAGAAATTGAAGATGGCATAAAGAAATGGAAACACATTCCATGCTCATCAATTAGAAGAACAAATATTGTTAAAATGTCTGTATTACTCTAAGCAATCTACACATTTAATGTAATCCCCATCAAAATACCAATGCATTTTTCACAGAGCTAGAACAAGCAATCCTAAAATTTGTATGGAACCAGAAAAGACCCCAAATAGCCAAAGCAATATTTAAAAAGAAAAGCAAAGCTGGATCACAGTTTTGGACTTCATATTATATTACAAAGCTTAGTGATCAAGACAGTATGGTACTGGCACAAAAATCAACATATAGATCAATAGGACAGACTAGAAAACCCAGAAATGGGGTGGGGGGGGCTGGCTGGCTCAGTTGGTTAAGCATCCGACTCTTGATCTCAGCTTAGGTCTTGATTTCAGGGTTGTGAATTTAAGCCCTGCATTGGGCTCCATGCTGGGCATGAAGCCAATAAAAGAAAGAGAGAGGAAGGAAGGAAGGAAGGAAGGAAGGAAGGAAGGAAGGAAGAAGGAAGGAAACCCAAAATCGGACCCACAACTACATGGTCAACTAATATTCAACAAAGCAAGAAAGAATATCCAATGGAAAAAATCTCTTCAACAAATGGTGTTGGGAAAACTGGACAGTAACATGCAGAAGAATGAAACTGGACCACTTTTTTACACCATTTATTTTTACACCAAAATAAATTCAAAATAGATGAAAGATCTAAATGTGAGACAAGAAACCATCAAAACCCTAGAGGAGGAAACAGGAAGTAACCTCTTTGACCTCAGCCACAGCAACTTCTTACTAGACATGTCTCCGGAGACAAGGGAAACAAAAGCAGAAATGAACTATTGGAACTTCATCATTGGAAGCTTCCTTAAAAACTTATGCATAGTGAAGGAAACAATCAACAAAACTAAAAGACAACAACAACAACAACAACAAAAAAAACCCTAAAAGACAACCTATGGAATGGGTGAAGATATTTGCAAATGACATATCTGATAAAAGGTCAGTATCCAAAGTCTGTAAAAAACTTATCCAACTCAACACCCAAAAAATAAATAATTCAATTAAGAAATGGGCAGAAAACATGAATAGGCATTTTACAAAGAAGACATACAGATGGCTAACAGACACATGAAAAGATGCTCAACATCACTCTTAATCAGGGAAATACAAGTCAAAACCACAATGTGATACCACCTCACACCTGTCTGAATGGCTAAAATTAACAACACAGGAAACAACAGGGGTTGGCGAGGATGTGGAGAAAAGGGAACCCTCTTACACTATTGGTGGGAATGCAAACTGGTGCAGCCACTCTGGAAAACAGAATGGAGGTTCCTCAAAAATTAAAAATAGAACTACCCTATGACCCAGCAGTTGCCCTAGTTACCCAAAGGATACAAAATTACTGATTTTGGAGGGGCACAGGCACCCCAATGTTTATAACAGCATTATCAACAATAGCCAAACTATGGAAGGGACCCAAATATCCATCAACTGATGAATGGATAAAGAAGATGGGGGGAGGGGGGTTTGAATATTACTCAGCTATCAAAAAGCAAAACAATGAAATCTTGCCATTTGCAAGGACATGTATGAGCTAGAGTGTGTTATGCTAAGCAAAATAAGTCATTCAGAGAAAGACAAATACCATATGATTTCACTTTTATATGTGGAATTTAAGAAACAAAACAAATGAACATAGGGGAAGGGAAAACTTTAAAATTAGAGAGAGAGGGAAGCAAACCATAAGAAACTCTTAACCATAGAGGACAGACTGAGGGTTGATCGAGGGAGGAGGGCAGAGGATGGGTCAAATGGGTAATGGGTATTATGGAGGGCACTTGTGATGAGCACTGGGTGTTATATGTAAGTGATGAGTCACTAAATTCTATACCTGAAGCCACTTTTACCATATAGGTTAACTAACTAGAATTTTTTAAAATTTAAAAACTTGAAATAAAATGGAATATAATTAGAATACCCATCTCATAAAGTTATTGGGAGGTTAAATAAATTATTTTCATAAAATGATTAAAATTGGCACACAGAGAGCACTGAATTACTGGTAAGAATTATTACCATTATTTTTATTTTTATACCGAGCCCTATGAGATAGGTGTTATTATTATTCCACTGGAGACTAGGGACCATATGTATCTTGTGTACTAATATGTACCCAGGGCCTAGCAAAGATGCTGGTCCTTTTACTGTATTGAACCATGGAAAATTGAGTTTGACCTCAAGTAAGGTAAAGGAAACTCACTTTACTTTAACACATAGTATTGGTACTTGAAGCTGTGTCAGATGGACTCAGAAGTCCATTCTCTAAATTAATATGCTATACTCTCTCCAACATTAAAAACCCGCAGTAAAGGTTTTTATGTTTATCACTTAAACAAGATTGTACAGCAATGGGTTTCACATTTAATTTAAATATACTGTCCCAGGAAGACTTAAAGTGCAGGTTGACCAGGTATCCATCCTGGAAGTGGGACTCTAGACACTTTAGTTTGCCTGAGGAAAAGTGACTTCCCCCAAGATCTTCCCGTTCACAGTAAACCCTCCCCCATAGTAGTTAAGTAAACAATGAATCCTCATTTTACGTATGAGGAAACTAAGTTTAGAAAGGTTCAGTAACTTGCCTGAGTTCACATACCAAGTCATTGGTCAGCCAGGATTTGAATTTGGATATCTCAGGGTTTAAAATCTTTCTACTCTACGATACAGCCTCCCAAACATAGGCTACATGCTTTTCCAGGCTGGGGGCTTGTTGAGCAGTAGCAAAAGCGTAGTTTAGGGCATGGAGATACATCCAGTTTGTAGCCTGTCTCTTTCCCACCTCCACCACATTAAGTTCCATCCGACTATCAGCAGACATGGAATGTGGATAGTAATTTTGGAACGTGGTTAAAAAAATAAAGAACGCTTGGGGCACCTGGGTAGCTGAGTCGGTTAAGCGTCTGACTTGATTTTAGCTCACATCATGATCTCACGGTTCGTGAGATCGAGCCCCTGGTCAGGCTTGGTGTAGTAAGCACAGAGCCCGCTTGGGATTCTGTCTCCCTCTCTCTGCCCCTCCCCTCCTCGCACATGGGCTCTTTCTCTCTCTCGCTCGCTCTCGCTCTCGCTCTCAAAAAATAAACGTTTAAAAAATAAAGAAAGAAAGGACACTTATTACTTGTTCTTGTTTGAACAGCTTAATTGTTGGAGTAATTGAATCTATTTGATACAAATATTTAACCATTTTAAACTAGCCACCTTGATGAAGGATCAAATCAGTTTTGGCAAGGGGCAGCACAATGTGTGTAAGTCACGATCCCAGTGGAATTTTCCATTGGAAAAGATCTGTTTCCACTTTATTTATAGAGTTCATATTCTGGAAACTTCTCTGACCCTGTAACAGATATTGCAGCTCTCATAGCTTGTCCATGAAATTACCAGTCTAGCATAATAATAGCTACATGATATTTATACAATTTGAATTCTGCTGTGACACTTCTCACTAGTTTTGTTATTTATGTTTTAAATCTTTAGTGTTTCTTTAATTTTTTTTTTTTTTTTGAGAGAGAGAGAGACAGAGCGCGAGTGGGGGAGGGGCAGAAAGAGAGAGGGAGACACAGAATCTGAAACAGGCTCCAGGCTCTGAGCTGTCAGCACAGAGCTGGGCTCAGGGCCTCGAACCAAAGGACCGGAAGATCATGACCTGAGCAAAAAGAAGTCAGACGCTTAACCAACTAAGCCACTTAGGTATCCCTTAAATGTTTATTTATTTACTTTTGAGAGAGAGAAAGAGAGAGAGAGAGAGCAGGGGAGGAGCAAAGAGAGAGGGAGACGCAGAATCCCAAGCAGGCTCCACGCTGTCAGTGCAGAGCCCAATGTGGGGCTTAGACTCACAAACCATTAGATCATGACCTGAGCCGAAATCAAGAGCAGGAGGCTTAACCATCTAAGCCACCCAGGTGCCCTTTAGTGTTTTTTTTTAATGTTTATTTATTTTTGAGAGAGAGAGAGCATGAGCGAGGGAAGGGCAGAGAGAGAGGAAGACCAAGAAACCAGAGTAGGCTCCGTGCTGCCAGTGGAAAGCCCATCGAGGGGCTCAAACCCATAAACCGTGAGATCATGACCTGAACCGATCTGAGTCACCCAGGTGCCCTTCACTAGTTTTATAATTAGAATATCAGTATGTCTCTATTCTTGGTTTTACCAGTATGATAAAATTTGACAGGATTTTAAAATTAGTTCTAACTTTATTTTGTGTTGTACTGCTTTTCAAAAAAAATTTTTTTTTCTTAATTCCAGTATAGTTAACGTACAATGTTATACTAGTTTTAGCTGTATGGTATAGTGATTCAGCAATTCTGTACATTATTCGGTGCTCATCGTGATAAGAGTGCTGTTAATGCCTTTCACCTATTTCACCCATCCCCCCACCCACCTCCCCTCTGGTGACCACCAGTTTGTTCTCTATAGTTAAGAAGTCTGGGTTTTTTGTTTTGTCTCTTTGTTGTCCCTGTTTGTTTCCTTTCTTAAATTCCACATGAGTGAAATCATACTGTATTGTCTTTCTCTGACTGACTTAACTTTGCTTAGCGTTATACTCTCTAGACCCATCCATGTCACTGCAAATGGCAAGATATCATTCTTTTTTATGGCTGAGTAATAGTGCATTTTATGCATATACCACTTCCTTATCCATTCATCTATAGGTGGACACTTGAGCTGTTTCCATAATTTGGCTATTGGAGATAATGCTGCAATAAACATAGGGGTGCACACAGCTTTTTGAATTAGTGTTTTCATATTCTTTGGGTAAATCCAGAATTACTGGATAATGCAACATTTTATTTTTAATTTTTTGAGGAAGCTCCATCTGTTTTCCACAGTAGCTGCTTCAGTTTGCATTCGGACCAACAGTGCGCGAGGATTCCTTTTTTTGCACATCCGTGCCAACACTTGTTTCTTGTGTTTTTGATTTTAGCCGTTCTGACAGGTGTGAGGTGGTATCTCATTGTGGTTTTGATTTGCATTTTCCTGATGATTAACGATGTTGAGCATCTTTTCATCTGTCTGTTGGCCATCCTGATGTCTTCTCTGGAGAAATGTGTGTTTGTGACTTCTGTCCATTTTTTAATTAGATTATTTGTTGGTTTTGGTGTTGAGTTGTATGAGTTCTTTATATGTTTTGTATACTAACTCCTTATTAGATGTATCATTTGCAAATATTTTCTCACATTCAGTAGATTGTCATTTTGTTTTGTTGATTATCTCTTTTGTTGTGCAGAAGATTTTATTTTATTTTATTTTATTTTAACATTTATTTATTTTTGAGACAGAGAGACACAGAGCATGAACGGGGGAGGGGCAGAGAGAGAGGGAGACACAGAATCGGAAGCAGGCTCCAGGCTCTGAGCCATCAGCCCAGAGCCTGATGCGGGGCTCGAACTCATGGACCGCAAGATCGTGACCTGAGCTGAAGTCGGACGCTCAACTGACTGAGCCACCCAGGCGCCCCAGAAGATTTTATTTTGATGTAGTCCCAATTGTTTATCTTTGCCTTTGTTTCCCTTTTCTCAGAAAAATGTTGCTGCAGCCAATGTCAGAAAAATTACCACCTTTGCTCCCTTTCAGGAGCTTTAGGGTTTCAGGCCTCACCCTTGGTCTTTAATGCATTTTGAATTTATTTTTATGTATGGTGTAAGAAAGTGGTCTGGTTTCATTCGTTTGCATGTAGCTGTCCATTTTTCCCAACATCATTTGTTGAAGAAACTTTTTCCCATTACATACTCTTTTTTTTAATTTTTTTAATGTTTATTTATTTTTGAGAGAGACAGAGACAGAATGCGAGTGGGTTAGGGGCAGAGAGAGAGGAAGACACAGAATCTGAAGCAGGCTCCAGGCTCCAAGCTGTCAGCACAGAGCCTGACGCAGGGCTCGAACTCACAGCTTGAGCTGTGAGATCATGACCTGAGCCGAAGTCGGATGCTCAACCGACTGAGCCACCCAGGCGCCCCCCCATTACATATTCTTGTCTCCTTTGTCAAAGATTAATTGACCATATAATCATAGGTTTATTTCTGGGCTTTCTATTCAATTCCATTGATGTATGTGTCTATTTTTGTGCCACTACCATACTGTTTTGATTACTACAGCTTTGTAATATAACCTGAGGTCTAGAATTGTAACACTGCCAATTCTGTTCTTTTTCAAGAAAAAGAACATGCTTTGTCGATTTGGGGTCTTTTGTGGTTGCATATAAATTTTAGGATCATTTGTCCTAGTTCTGTGAAAAATGCTGTTGGTATTTCCATTGGGATTGCATTAAATCTCTAGATTTCTTTGCATAATACAGACATTTTAACAATATTTGTTCTCCCAATTAATAAGCAGGGAATATCTTCCCATTTGGTTGTTTGTCTTCAATTTCTTTCATCAATGCTTTAATAGTTTTCGAAGTATAGGTCTTTCACCTACTTGGTTAAGTTTATTCCTGGGTATATCAGTATTTTTGGTGCAATTGTAAATGGGATTGTTTTCTTAATTTCTCTTTCTGCTGCTTCATTATTGATGTATAGAAATGCAAGAGATTTCTATACATTGATTGTTTTCTTAATTTCCCTTTCTGCTGCTTCATTATTGGTGTATAAAAATGCAAGAGATTTCTGTACATTGATTTTGAATCTTGTGTCCTTACTGAATTCATTTATGAGTTCCAGTAGCTTTTTGGCGGAGTCTTTAAGGTTATCCATATAGAGTATCAGGTGATCTGCAAACAGTGAACGTTTTACTTCTTCCTTATCAATTTGAGTGTCTTTTATTTCTTTTTCTCATCTGATTACTGTGGCCAATACTTCCAGTACTGTGTTGAATAAAAGTAGTGTGAGTGGACATTCTTGTCTTGTGCCTGATCTTTGAGTATGATGTTAGCTGTGGGTTTTTCACATTAGACCTTTATTATGTTGAGGTATGTTCCCTCTAAACCTACTTCATTGAGAGTTTTTATCATGAACAGATGTTGTACTTTGTCAGATGCTTTTTCTGCATTTATTGAAAGGAAAAGATCATGTGGTTTTTATAATTTCTCTCACTTATGTGATGTATTATGTATCGATTTGCAAATATTGAATCACCCTTGAATCCCAGGAATAAATCCCACTTGATTTTGCTGAATGATATTTTTAATGTATTGTTGGATCTGGTTTGATGATATTTTGTTGAGGTTTCTTTGCATCTATTTCATTAGAGATATTGACCTGTAGTTTTCCTTTTTTGTACTGTCTTTATCTGTTTTTGGTATACAGGGTAATGGTGGCCTCATAAAATGAATTAGGAAATTTTCCTTCCTTTTCTATTTTTTGGAATATTGAGAAGAATAGGTATTAACCCTTCTTTAAATGTTTGGTAGAATTCACCTGTGAAAACATCTGGTCCTAGAGTTTTGTTTGTTGGGAGTTTTTTAAATTACTGATTCCATTTCTTTGCTGATAATAGGTCTGTTCAAATTATCTGTTACTTCCTTCTTCAGTTTTGGTAGTTTATATATTTCTAGGAATGTATCCATTTCTTCTAGGTTGTCCAATTTGTTGGCATATAATTTTTCATAATATTCTCTTACAATTGTTTGTATTTCTGTGGTGTTTGTTGTTATTTCCCCTCTTTCATTTCTGATTTTAATGTATCTCCTCTCTCTCTCTCTCTCTCTCTCTCTTTCTGTCTCTCCCTCTCTCCCCTTTTTTATGAGTTTTGCCTAAGGTTTATCAATTTTGTTGATCTTTTCAAAGAAGCAGCTTATGGTTCCTTTAATCTCTCTCTCTATATATATTTTTTAGTTTCTATTTTGTTTTGTTTATTTCTACTCTTTAATTCCTTCTTTTTACTGGTTTAAGGTTTTGACCTTAATTTTCTAGATCCTTTAGGTGTAAGGTTAGGTTGTTTATTTGAGATTTTTCTTGTTTGGGGTAGGTCTGTATTGCTATAAACTTACCTCTTAGGACTACTTTTGCTGCATCCCAAAGATTTTAGACCATTGTTTTCATTTTCAATTGTCTCCATGTAGTTTTTATTTTCTCTTTGATTTCTTGGTTGACTCATTCATTGTTTAGTAGCATGTTATTTAACCTCCATGTATTTGTGGCCTTTTCAGATTTTTTCTTGTGGTCGATTTCTAGTTTCATAGCATTGTGATCAGAAAAGTTGTGTGGCATGATTTCAGTCTTTTTTAATTTGTTGAGACTTATTATGTGACCTGATATGTGATCTATTTTGGAGACTATTCCATGTTCACTTTAAAAGAATGTGTATTGGGGCGCCTGGGTGGCGCAGTCGGTTAAGCGTCCGACTTCAGCCAGGTCACGATCTCGCGGTCCGGGAGTTCGAGCCCCGCGTCGGGCTCTGGGCTGATGGCTCAGAGCCTGGAGCCTGTTTCCGATTCTGTGTCTCCCTCTCTCTCTGCTCCTCCCCCGTTCATGCTCTGTCTTTCTCTGTCCCAAAAATAAATAAACGTTGGAAAAAAAAAAATTTTAAAAGAATGTGTATTCTGCTGTTTTAGGATGGAAGTTTCTGATTTGAAACTGACCCATATGATCCATATGATCCAATGTGTCACTCAAAGCCACTGTTTCTTTGTTGATTTTCTTTTTGGATGATCTATCCTTTTTTGTAACTGGGGTGTTAAAATCCCCTACTATTATTGTATTAGTATTGATTACTTATGTTTGTTATTAATTGCTTATGTATTTGGGTGCTTTCATGTTGGGTGCATAAATATTTAAAATTGTTGTATCTTCTTGCTGGATTGTTCCCTTTATGATTATGTAGTGTTCTTCTTTGTCTCTTGTTACAGTCTTTGTTTTAAAGTCTATTTTCGCTAACATAAATATTGCTACCCCAGCTTCTTTTACATTTCCATTTGTTTTTCCATCCCTTCATTCTCAATCTGCATTTGTCTTTAGGTTTGAAATGAGTCTCTTGTAGGCAGCAAGATGGGTCTAGCTTTTTAATCCATTCTGTCACCCTATGTCTTTTGATTGCAGCTTTTATCAGTTTACATTCAAAGTATTGATAGGAATGTACATATTGCCATTTTAATTACTTGTTTTATGGCTATTTTTGTAGTTCTTCTCTGTTCGTTTCTTCTCTTACTGTCTTGTGGTTTTCTGGTTTTCTTTAGTGATGTCTTGGATTCCTTTTCTTTATGTTTTGCATATCTATTACCAGTGGTTTGATTTGCAGTTACCATTAGGTGTATCTATAATATCTTATGCATATAACAGTCTATATTAAATTGATGTTTGCTTAAGTTTGAACCCATCCTAAAAACACTAGATTTTTACTTTTCTCTGCAACCCCATCATGTTTTAGGTATATTGTCATACTTTACATCCATTTATTTTGTGACTCCGTTGACTGATTTGTTTAGATACACTTAATTTTACTGCTTTTGTGCTTCCTACTTTTTGTACTCCTGCTTATGTTCTTTCCTTTCCACTCAAAGAATCCCCTTTCGCATTTCTTGTAAGTCTGGTTTAGCAGTGATGAATTCCTGTAACTTTTGTTTGTGTGGGAAACTCTTTATCTCTCCTTCTATTCTGAATGATAGCCTTCCTGGATAGAATATTCTTGCCTGCAGGGTTTTGTTCTTACAGCACTTTGAATATATCATGACATTCCCTTCTGGCCTGCAAAGATTCTGCTGAAAGATTAGCTGATAACCTTATGGGGTTTCCCTTATATGTAACTCCTTTATTTTCTCTTGCTGCTTTTAAAATTCCCTCTTTATCACTACTTTCTGCCATTTTAATTACAATGTATCTTGGTGTGGACCTACTTGGTATAGATCTCAATTTCTGTTTCTTTCCTCAGATTAGGGAAATTTTCAGCTATGATTTATTTAAGTAAGTTTTCTGCCCCGTTTTCTCTCCCTTCTTCTGGGATCTCTATAATGTGAATGTTGTTATGTGTGATGGTGTCACTGAGTTCCCTTAATCTATTCTCATTTTTTATTAATCTTTTTTCTTTCTCCTGTTCCACATCATTGCTTTCTATTAGCCACTGCTTTCTATCGTCACTGATCCATTCTTCTGCTTTATCTAGTTTACTATTTATTCCCTCTAGTGTATTGTTAATATCAGTTATTGAGTTCCTCATCTCTGATTGGTTCTTTGTTAGGTTTTCTCTCTTTGTTGAGGGACTTACTGAGATCTTCCACTCTTTCCTCAAGTCCAGTAAGTAACTTTATGATCATTACTTTATTTTTTTTTAATTTAATATATTTTTTAAATTTACATCCAACTTAGTTAGCATATAGTGCAACAATGATTTCAGGAGTAGATTCCTTCATGCCCCTTACCCATTTAGCCCATCCCCTCTCCCACAGCTCCTCCAGTAACCCTCTATTTGTTCTCCGTATTTAAGAGTCTCTTATGTTTTTGTCCCCCTCCCTGTTTTTATATTATTTTTGCTTCCCTTCCCTTATGTTCATCTGTTTTGTATATGATCATTACTTTAAATTCTCTATCAGACATTAGTTATCTCTATTTCATTTAGCTCTCTTGCTGTGATTTTATCCTGTACTTTCATTTGTGACATATTCCTCTGTCTCCTCATTTTGTCTAACTCTCTGTCTGTTCCTATGTGTTAGGAAAGTCAGCTACATCTCCTGATCTCGAAAGTAGTGGCCCAAAAAAAGAAAGAAAGAAAGAAAGAAAGAAAGAAAGAAAGACAGAAAGACAGAAAAGCTTTATGAATAGAGGTCCTGTGGTACCATGTAATGCAGTGTCCCCTGTTCAACAGAAACTGGCACTTCAAGGGTATCTCCTATGTGTGTTGCATGTCCCACCATAGTGCCTGAGCTGCATGTGCCTTCAGTCCAGTTGTTTGCAGAGGCTCTCCGCCTGTTGTGGGCAGGGTTTTGTCCTTGTGTTGTTAGTAGGCCAGTCTGGGGCAGCCTTGGGCTTGAGTTGAGTCAGACTAGGTTTTGCTGGAGCTGTGGTAGTACCAAAATGCAGGGTGCTATCCCTGTGTTGTCCCCTGAGAAGCTTTGTTGGTGCACAAGGCCTGCAGTCAGACCAGGTGTCTGCCCCCAGCCCACTGCTTGGGCCACAGTGGAACTTCCTTCCTCAGGGCAGGAGTGACTTTGGGATGGTGCTTGCCCCTGTCAGGGCTGCTTGCACAGTGCCAGCCTGGGGTGGATTCCTGCTAAGGGAAGGTTGGAGGGGGCTGGGTGCACGGTGTTAGCAAGCTAAGTGGAGAGTGTTGATGCTTGTCTGTATCTAGCCTCAGGGGAAGTGGAGGGAAATGGCGCTCCCCAGCTCTTTGTTCTTGAAGAAATCTCTTAAAAATCTCTAACCCTCCAGCACATGTTCTGAGATTAGTAGATAAATCTCCTTCCTGTATACCCCAGGCATTTTTCTAACTGCTGCTTCTATGCTGTATCTCAGCGGGGCTGTTTGTTGTGCTGTCTCTTTAAGGGCAGGGACTCCGTTTCCATCACCCTCCACCTATCCTAAAGCCAAGCCACTGATTTTTAAATTTCCAGGTGTTAAACCCCATTGATCCACAAAAACTCATGATGCTAAGCTCCTCTGCTTTTCAAAGCCAAGTGTTATGGGGATTTATCTTCCCAGTGCGGGTCTCCTGTGCCTCGGGTGCCCCGTGTGGGGTCTCCCTGTTTGTAGTGTCCCTCCCTCCCACAGACAGTCTTGTAGGTCAGTTTTGTTTCTATCCATATCTCCACGCCTCCTTCTATTTTCAGTGTGGCCTCTTATCAATGTTTAGCTATGGAGAGTCTGTTCTGCCAGTCGTTGGGTAATTTTCTTGGTTATTTACACTTATGTGGATGTTAATCTAGGTGTCTCTGGGAGACGAGGTGAATTTACAATCCTCCTACTCTGCCATCTATCCCAGAAGTCCTGTGTAGGACTAGTTTTAATGGAAAACTTGACATTGTAGTCATCCGCAAGCCAGTAAATTCTCATAGGGGGTTGCAGGTTTGGGGGAGAGATGTTGTTAATAGCTTTTCTTATCAAAACAATGTGGACAGTATTGACACTTTGATATCTCTTTCAGCTATCAAAGTGAATCCATCTCTTATATGATAAGGTAGCATGTGATTCACAGTCCTCATTACCACCTTCAGAAAGTTTTGAAACTAGGGGTATCTGGGTGGCTCAGTTAAGCATCCAACTCTTGGTTTCAGCTCAGGTTATGATCTCAAGGTTTGTGAGTTTGAGCCCTGTGTCAGGCTCTGCACTGTGCAGAGCCTGCTTAAGATCCTCTCTCTCTCTCCTTCTCTCCCTCTCCTCTGCTTGCTCTCTCTCTCTCTCTCTCAAAATAAATAAATAAACTTAGAAAAAAAATTTTTTTAAAAGACAGTTTTGAAAATACATTCAGAACGTTAGATTTTTTGCTACCTGACCACTTTTCTAAGTATGAAATCAACCTGCTTAGAAAACAAAGGAAAATAAGGTAAACTTTATTCTGAAGTTCTTTTCTCCTAAAATGTACTGAAAAGGTTGAATGATTTATTTTCCATAGAAACATCATAAATTTTCCTGGTAGGAAAAGAATCACGGGGTGGTCAACAATATGTTCAGTTACTGTCAAATTTGTTCTGAGTAAAACATGGAAAAGAAACCAATATTCTTTTTTTTGGTTGTTTGATTCATAATTCATAAGCCACACTGAACTGAGATGGAATTAATCAATTATAAGAATATATGACTTCTCTATATCAAAATTTAAAAACTTCTACATTATTTCTCAATAAAACTGGTTAGGGGGGAATGGAGAGTTCCACCTCATACAGGTTAAAAAAACCCAAAAAACTTCTGTGTATCAAATGACATAACCAACAGAGTGAAAAGGCAACCTGTGACATAGGAGGAAATATTTGCAAATCCTATATCTAATAAGGGGTTAATATCAAAAATATATACAAACTTCTATAACTCACCAATAAAAAAACAACCAGCCAATTAAAAAGTAGGCAAAAGATTTGAATAGACATTTCTCCAAATAAGATATAAAAATGACCAATAAGTACATTAAAAGATGCTTAGTATCACTAATCATTGGGGATATGCAAATCAAAACCACAATGAAATATACTTCATAGACATTAGGATGGCTACTATCAAAAAAATGAGCCACCAACCTGGGTGGCTCAGTTGGTTAAGCATCTGACTTTGGCTCAGGTCATGATGTCACAGTTCGTGGGTTCGAGCTCCACATAGGGCTCTGTGCTGACAGCTCAGAGCCTGGAGCCTGCTTTGGATTCTGTGTCTCCCTCTCTCTCTGCCCCTCCCCCACTCATGCTCTGTCTCTCTCTCAAAAATAAATAAGCATTAAAAAATTTGTATAAAAAAATGGAAAACAATAAGTATTGGCAAGGATGTGGGGAAATTTAAAACTTTGTGTACTGTTGGTAGAAATGTAAAATTGGGCAGCCACTGTAGAAAACAGTATGTCAGTTGCTCAAAAAAAATAAAAAAGTAGAATATATGATCCAGCAATCCACTCCTGGGCATACACCCAAAAGAAATAAAAGCAAAGTCTCAAAGAAATATTTGTACGTTCATGTCCATGACACCATTACTCACAAAAGGTGGAAGGAACCCAAATTCTGTTGACTGATGAATGGATTCAAAAATACATGTTTTGGGGCACCTGGGTGGCTCAGTCGATTGGGCGTCCGACTTCGGCTCAGGTCACGATCTCGCGGTCCGTGAGTTCGAGCCCCGCGTCGGGCTCTGTGCTGACTGCTCAGAGCCTGGAGCCTGTTTCAGATTCTGTGTCTCCCTCTCTCTCTGACCCTCCTCCGTTCATGCTCTGTCTCTCTCTGTCTCAAAAATAAATAAACATTAAAAAAATTCAAAAATACATGTTTTACACATAAAATGGAAAATTATTCAGCCTTAAAAAAGAAAGTCAGACACGTGCTGCAACAGAGATGAACCTTGAGGGCATCATGCGAAGTGAAATATGCCAGTCACAAAATGACAAATATTGTATGGCTCCACTTGTAAAAAGGTACCTAGAGTGAAGCTGGAAGTAGGGGAGAGGGAATGAGAGAGTTATTGGTTAATGGGCCAGAGTTCCAATTTGGCCAAATATAAAGAGTTCTGGAGATGGATAGTGATAATGGTTGCACAACAATGGGAATGTACCTAATACCACTGAATTTTATACTTAAAAATGGTTAAGATGGTAATGTTATTTTACCACGATTTAAAAAATAAAGGAATATATGATATATATAGTATATAATATATAATGCATACCAGTTCATGAATGTTAACCGCAATGAACTCCGCATCTAATTAATCCAAACACTTTTGAAAATAAACCTATTTCTTCCTTCTGTGTATTGTGGCCTTGGGTTGAAACTCTCAGTTCTACTAAAACACTGCACAAGAGATTTATTTAAATCCCAGACATCTTAGCAACTTTAGTCACAGTTGATCACTCTTCCGGAAAAACTCTCCACTCTCAATTTCCAAGCTATGACAGTATTTTGCTTTTCCTTCTACTTTAGTGACAATTATTTTTTATCTTTGCTGGTCTTCCTCCTCTACTTAATCTCTAACATTTCTGGTAAATTTAGACTCCACCATGGGCTTCTGTTCCTCTCTGTATGTACTCCCTCGCTAGATGATTACATCCATTCCACGGCTTTGAGTTCCACTGAGAAGTCCTGAGAGGGAAATGGTATGGATGTGATGGGCAAATGGAAGGATATTTGTGATGCTACTGGGACAGCAAGCCAGCTCTGCTCCATAGCAAAGCTCTCAGGGGATTCTAGAGAATCCATAAACAACTGAAATTGTTTTCTCTGATACTCCATAGGATGCTCTACAACAGAATGCTCAGACCAACTCTT
Organism: Lynx rufus; assembly: GCF_022079265.1. Lineage (NCBI taxonomy): Eukaryota > Metazoa > Chordata > Mammalia > Carnivora > Felidae > Lynx > Lynx rufus. Next base: position 16,821,539 of record NW_025814840.1, read on the forward strand.
TTCTAGCTGCCACATAATCATTTTACCAAAAAAAAAAAAATGTGCAAACAAGTTTCACTGTATTCAGACTGTGTACATTAAAAAAAATCATTTTCTTTTCCTCCCCTCTTATAAATCCCTCTTTTATCTTTGTTCCCTAATACCAACAGTCTAAAGACTGCGTGCCTCACATGAATTTTCTTGGAAGTCATCTATCTCCTGCTGTTTCTCAAAATTGTCTGGATTGAACCTGTCCTCTGAGCACCATACATGTATGAAGGTCCAAAGGAAGACCTGGCAACTTAGTGTCTTGGGATGCTTGAATTATCTCTAAGGAATCTGGATTCCTAAACATCCTCAAGCTTCTCCCTCTCCTAGTCATCCCCTCTCAATACATGGTGCAAGAGTCCACCCAGTTGCTCACACAGAAGCCAAGAGAGTATTCTTAAGTTTTCTTTTCACTCCCTTATTCCATCTCCCACAACAGCAAACATTTGCTGATGAAGGAATGAAATGAACTAATGAATGATTTATTGCAAAGGAAAACACTTCATAGGTGGGTTTAATGGTGAAATATTATGTGAACTTTTTGATAATTTATTCATGTAAACAATCTATTTAGGGGTGCCTGGGTGGCTCAGTCGGTTAAGTAGCCAACTCGATCTCCGCTCAGGTCTTGATCTTGGGGTTGTGATTTCAAGCCCCGTGTTGGGCTCCATGCAGGGCATGAAGCATACTTAAAAATATATATATATATATTAACAATCTACTGTGAACATAGAACTGTTAGGGGAGCCAACAGAAGAAATAAGCATGGTCTACACTCTTAAAAACATGCTAGCTAAGTAAAATAAGACAATGCACAAGGCATTCTTTCAAAAATGAATGAGCTTAAACTTCACCCAAGGCTGTGGAATGCAGAAGAAACACCTGAAAGATGAGCAAAGAAAGAGAAGATGAGAGAAGGAGATAGTGGTTGGTACAGGCACACATCGAGTCACTTGACGGATGGCTTTACTGATTAGCTGAGGATTTTCCATCTGTCCCAGATACAACAGGCAGACATTGGCATTTATTGTGCATGCAAGTGAGTTGATATTTTAGAGTAAGTTCTTTGACAATCTGATACAACTTCACTGAAAATATTCACAATGATGGTTTTAGTCTATTTTTAGATGGTCCTTACATTCTTTTCCAGCCCCAAATTCAATCATTCTGTGGCTCTCTTACATTGAAAATAATTTGTGGGCAGTGTTCATCCACACTCCCCAGCCTCCGTGCATGGTGTTTTTGAAAGGTGCTCCAGAGATGGGTTTTTCCTTTTGGAATGATGGAGGTAGCAAGTATTTTTTGTGCTTAGGCTCCTAGGTGGAAACACGAAGCCAAGACAGGGTACGGGAGAGTGTGGCTCGGGTACCTTGAGAGTAGAGTAGACTTGTGGCAGGGCTGAACAGTATTCTCAAGGGCATTGCTGAAATTAAACCTCCAAGAGGCAACTGGAGTGGAGAGGAACAATTAGGCTTGCTTCTGAACACACTCGGACATACCTGGGGACTCAGCCTCTAGAAGTAGGGAGCTAATGAATCAGCATGTGTGGATATTAATATCATTATCATTATCATCTCAGACAAATCCACAGGCCGATGAGAGGGTGATGTTTGAGCAAAGACCTAACGGAGATGAAGGAAGGAGCCATGGGGATATCTAGGGAAGACCATTCTGGAAAGATCCTAAAGTAAAAATGTCCTGGGACCAAGGGGGTGGGGTGCAGTTTGGAGTTGGGAGGATATGCTTAGTGCATTCAAGGGCCAGCAAGAAGTCTGTGTGGCCCAGTGATACTAAGGAGAGTAAAGCATTAGGAAATGAGTCTAGACAAGGGAGTTGGGAGGTAAACCACAGTGAGCCTTAGAGACCACAATAAGTTGTTTAGATTTTTTTTTTTTTTTTGTAATGACAAGGAGTTCATGGAAAGCTTTCAAGTAAAAGAGCAGCAAGATCTAACAACATTTTAGAATGGATCTTTCCGGCTGCTCTAGGGAGAATACACAACAGGGGGTGAGGGCAGAAGCAGGAAGACCAATTAGGATGCTATTGCAATGGTCTCAGCAAGAGGTAAAGATGCTTTGCACTAATCTCTCAGCAGTGGAGAGAAGTGTTAGCTTTGAGATATAATTCCAAAGTAAAATTGACAGAATATACTTGCAGGTTGAGGGTATGGTGTGACAGCCAGGTTATTAGCCTAAGTAACTAGAAGAATGGAATAACCATTTATAGGATGGGAAAGAAGGGGAAAGGGGCAAGTCTGAGGGACGTGGAATGAAGAGTTTCACTTTGAACACATTCAAGAAGAAATGCCTACTAAATGGGTCTCTAAGTAGAGATGTAGAGTGGAGCATTGGCTACAGGAGACTGAAGTTCAAGGGAGAGACCAAGGCTAAAGATACATTTCTGGAAGGCATCAGTGTATGTAGATGGCATTTAAAGCCATGAGAGGAAAGAGGTCATCTAGGCAACGAGTGCAGGTACAGAAGAGATGGGTGGGCTGGCTGCTTGCTGCTGGGCTAGCAGGCAACTTTTGTATAGCCACAAATTTCTCCTCCCACCAGAGCAGAAATATTCTTGGAAATATTGTGAGTTTTGTAAATATACCAAGACTTGTAAATCACTTAGCTGAATTTATTCCCAAACTTATTATGTCAGTTCCATAATTCTAACATTCAAGTGAACATTAGAAAAACTGATTAATACTCATTTAAAGTAAGACCCGTTTCTTTGAAAGTTTTAGATATCTTCAACAATGACAAATGCCAAAAAAAATTAAGATTTTATTTTTTAAGTAATCTTTATGCCCAACATGGGGCTCGAACTCACAACCCCGAGATCAAGAGTTGCATGCTCTACAGGCTGAGTCAGCCAGGTGCCCCTAAAAATATTTTAATAAAAAAATTTAATTCTGTAGAACTAAGTATAAGTAGGATAACTATAAGAGATTTGGAAAAAATGAAAATCTGGATAAATTCTGTTCAAAATGCTTCACGGTGTTTGTCTCTTGCTGTAGTTTCAAGAACTAAAACTGGAAATAAAAAGTATGTAGTTTGTGCAAGAAAGGTGACAGGAACCACCCATCAGTGGGTCTATATTCAAAGGAAGGGCCTTGACCTTACATCGCCTTAAATGGTTGTGTAACCACTGCTTTTCTGGGTGGAAAAGAAAGTTAATAGCAAACTGTTGGGAATTGTCACCCACATTTCCCACTTCCCCTTACCTATATGCCTCAGTTTGCAAGACAGTGAAGAATAAAATGCAGGACAATGTTATATTACTTAAAAATTCAGCATTTTGGGGCACCTGGGTGGCTCAGTCTGAGTGTCCAACTTCAGCTCAGGTCATGATCCCGCGGTTCGTGAGTTCGAGCCTGGTGCTGGCTCTGTGCTGACAGCTCAGAGCCTGGAGCCTGCTTCAGATCCTGGGTCTCCTCCTCTCTCTGCCCCTCCCATGCTCATGCTCTGTCTCTCTCTGTCTCTCAATAATAAATAAACGTCAAGAAAAAAATTTTTTTTTTAATTCAGCATTTTGTTACAGCAGAGGTGACTCAGGAATGCACCACTGGGGAAACAAAGCCAGATGTTCAGAACTTCCTCTCCCACTGCGTCTCCTCCAGGAAGCCAGGCTGCCTGGCAAAGTCCTATGCTTGGGCTAGAAATTTGTGAGCTCCAGGGAGGGTTAAAGGAGCATTCAGAAAAAGACAGATCGCAGCAGATGGGGGCAGCCACTGGTTCCATCATTTACAACTGGATTTCTTTCTTTTACTTTGGCTTGTCTTTGAGTACATTCTTTAGTGTAATCAGAGAAAATGGATATTTAAAATTTTAGTTAATCCTCACATCAACATGTCTACAATGTTTAAAATTCAGAAAGTTAATGTTTAGTCATCACATATAAACAGTGTCTCCTAACAACTTCACTGGAAATCCCCAGGATGTTAATTTATACTCATGACTCCATTATCACCTTCCAAGAGCTATTTCAGGAACCAGATTTGGCAAAGCCCCAAGATCACTACAAAATTTTTGCAAAATGTCCTCATGATTTTTTGGGTTATATAATTTTTAAATTGTGGCAAAATATGCATCACAAAATTCACCATTTTAACCATTTTTAAGTTTACAGTTCATTACTTTGCAACCAATCTCCAGAGTCTGTCATACCCATTAAACAACTCCCTCTTTTCCCCTCCCTCTAGCCACTAGCAACCTCTAGTTTCCACTTTCTGTCTCTATGAGTTTGACTCCTCTAGGTGCCCCGTATAAGTGAGATCATACAGTTTTTGTCCTTTTGTGACTGGTTTACTTCACTTAACGTGATGTTTTTAAGGTTCATCTATGTGTAGCATATAACAGAATTTCCTTCCTTTTTAAAAAAATGTTTATTTATTTAGCGAGAGAGAGCAGGAGGGGCAGAGAGAGAGGGAGACACACACACACACACATACACACAAAGGTGCACCCAGCATTAGTGGGGGAGGGGCAGAGAAAGATGGAGAGAATCCCAAGCAGGCTCTGCGTTGCCAGCACAGAGCCCAACTCAGGGCTCAAACCCATGACCTGTGAGATCATGACCTGAGCTGAAACCAAGAGTCAGACCGCTTAACCGACGGAGCTACCCAGCTGCCCCCAGAATTTCCTTCCTTTTTAAAGCTGAGTAATCCTCCTTGTATGTGTATAACACATTTTATGTATCCATTCATCTGTCTGTGGACACCTGTGTTGCCTCCACCTTTTGGCTATTATGAATAATGCTGCTATGAACACAGGTGCACAAATATCTCTTTGTGTGCCTGTTTTCAATTATCTTGGGTATATTATTATAATTTTCATACAATTTCTATGTGTATAATTTTTAACCTCACCTCATTATTATATTCTATATTATTTTGTGTAATGTGAATTACAGAGTTGTAAGGGACTTTATAGATCTAGCCCAACTCTCTCATTTTTCACGTGAAGAAACTAACATCCAGCAGGCTTTAGTACATAAGGTCCCACAGTTAGTTTGCAGCAGAACTGAGACTAGACCCCAAGCCTCTGAACCCCTAGTTCAGAGAGGTGGCTCTCATACAGGCCCCCCCTGTGGCCACCTGATGGGAACATCCGTCCCCTCTTTTGCTTGAATTTAAAAGTTGTTAAAGACAGTCTTATATTCTCCCACCTACTGTCTTACTAGTTATTTGAAAAACTGGGCAAAGTTGCACTGCCTGTACCTAAATTAATGCTGTTTATCTCTGGAAAAGAATTAACCAGCAACTAGCAATGCACGTGCCTCCCCAAGGTTGGCTTTTAGAATCAAAAACAAGATGCCCAAAGCAGATATGCTACAAGAAATGTGTTGTGACCGGCTATTTGTGATGGCAAATGCTCAAGGAGGGAAAAGGAAATTCTAAATTCCCACTAGAGGCTGGCAGAGGTACGCTGGAGCTTGTAGGAGCTGACTGTCCACACCTCTCTCCAATTCCAAGTTCAGTGACATCGCTTTGGTAGCTTGACGTCAGCCATGTTGGAAGTATTTATACCACAAAAACTGGGAAATGCTACAGATTTGCACCCAGATTCTCACCAAGAGCTGGTTGTTAAGCATTTATCAGCACACTACTGTTGCCAGGGACTATGCTCAGAATTATGGGGGATGGGGGAGACAGTGTTACATAGTCAAGCTTATAATTGATGAACTTTAATAATTTAATCATATAAAGCAAATAATTTATTCTTATTATACTTGTTATAGTTGTTCCTCAGATGTAAAACAACAAAACTATCATCTGTCTCCAGGAATATTGTATTAAAGTAGTTTATTAAGCATGAGTCCAAGAAGGGGGGAACCTCATGTATATACTTGCCTGGCACATCACATCCAATTTGCATCAAGTATAAGACTTCAAAATGCAAGAAGCCAACAATGTAGCATATGGAGAGATGACATTTTATTCTGAGAAGAATGGAATGTACATACCTAGGGCACAGATTGATTACGGAGGTAAGGGATATGGGGGGACTTGACTTTACCATGTCACTCAGACACCTTCCTAAAATGCCCCAGAGAAATGATGAGGAATTTAAGAATGTGTAATGCTTTCTCAGAGGCTAATACGGTCATTACAATCCAGGTGCAGAGAGAGAGCTCGATGGAAGTTGTGGAAGCAGTCACAGGTGACCACAGTGGCCAGATTAAGGTAAGTCTGAAATGGAACATGGCAACAGATCTAGCATTTCTGGGAGTGAAACACCAAGAAAACCCAAATGGAGCCCATTAGAACTTACAAGTTCCTTGGGCCAAATTACAGTGTCTAGACTGGTCACCCTGATGACTATGGAGTCTGAATCAAGCATAATTTTCATTACCAATGAAGTTGTTACCTACTCCCTTACTGGTTGATGGATGGTTTAGAAAACCAAGGGTTATGACAATTCAAAGAAGTGATAAATGACAATCTTTCCACCAGATCTACCACATTTGATGTCCACATATATAAGAACATGAACGTCCTTTCTCCTCATCTTCAATATTCTTAAGTCTTGTTGACCATCTTCTATAATATCTCTTAAATATAGTGCCAAGAATATAGTTGCCCCTAACTGTTGGTTGTTTAATTAAAAAAATTAAGGGATCCCTTTCTTTCCATTGCCCCCAACACTAACCAAGATCAGGCAGAAATGAACATAATTTAGTAACAATGGTGTTTAGGCATGTAGTGAGTTAAAAAGACAGAGGTGGAGTTTCTCTCCTCAAAGAGCGTAGGGTCCATAAAAAGCTGTGAACCTACTATAGCAAAAGCTCTATCCTTGGTCTTCTTTTCTTTGGTCTCTTCCTACTTCAACCCATACTGCACGTGCTATTAGTTTCATCATCCTGAAATACCCCTTTGATCACATCACCCACCCAATTATCTCAGTGGTACTCCTGTATTGGTAACATAGAGTCCAAACTCCTCAGACCAGCCATAGAAGTCAGATTAGTCCAGGTCAATTCAGCTTTGAAGCTCTCTGGTGTTGCCTATGACTGTGGTATATAAAATCCCACTCCATCCAAACTGATTTTATCGCTGCTTATTAAACATATCCTGTGCCTCTTCTACTCCTTTGAAATATACCTCTTCCCCTACAAATGCCCTCCCCATTCATTTTTCAGATCCAAATCCTTTCTGCATTTCAAAATCCTGTTCAAATTAAACCTTATCTGTAAGGTCTTGTGTTAACCTCATAGATGAGGCCCATTCATTCATTCGACAATACATATTCAGTCTTCACTGAGTACAAAGAGCTATACTCAGTGCTAGAGACACATTCCCCTCTCTGAACTTTCATTATCTTTTTTCATATATCACCTTCTTTTAACAATAACTATCTGCTGCCTATAGCATCTATTTTATTGTTTTATTTTAAAATAGAAACAGAGTTCTTATTATTGGATCCTCTATAACACCTGGAAAGATGCCTTACATGTAATAAATTCTTAAGTAATTATTGACTTGATGTGAAATAGAAATTCTGGTCCTATTTAATCTTGCCCCTACCCAATGAATGTCTATAAACCCATTAAAAATTTAATGAACTGATTTAAATCTCCCTAATTAAAGAATATTATGATATATCTCTGTCTTGTTTTGTCATTTCAAGGAAGATTATTTATAGTGTCTATGGAAATAGCTGATATCTGTTCTTTTCTCAAAGAGAACAATACATTCTGGAGGGTGAAAATCCATCCTTGTTCTCACAATGGCCAGTTTGAAGCTTAGGGTTTTAGCACCTACCACAACTTGTTCCAGTATTATATGTTGCCTCATGTCTGGTGAACCCTGTACTCTATAAGTTAGGTTAAAAATGAGTTTTCAGAGTTTACTTAGTTGCTTAGAAGACAACATACTGTGAAACTTTGAAAATATTACTAAATAAGTTAAAGACAGACAGGGAGGCAAACCATAAGAAACTCTCAAATACAGAGAACAATTTGAGAGTTGCTGGAGGGGAGGTGGGTGGGGGGCTGGGCTAGATGGGGGATGGGCATTATGAAGGGCACTTGTTGGGATGAGCACTGGGTGTCACATGTAAGAGATGAATCACTGGCTTCTATTCCTGAAACCAATACTGCACTGCATGTTAACTAACTTGGATTTAAATAAATAATAATAGCTAGGATTAAATTTGGGAAATAAAGAAAGAGAACACGTTTGGAGAAAATAATGTTATTTCGATGTATAGCTCAATACACAGGTACAGTATTTTAAATCCCATATTTAAATGGTTTCTATATTTGTAATACAAAGAGTTGATTTTAGCAAGAACTGTAATACAAGTACAATTCTACAATAACCATTTGTTACGGTGTTCTTGAAAAAAAAAAAAGAAAATATTATTATATATGTTTCCGGGGGGGGGTTCTGTAAATTTCATTCACACTGTAACTTGCATGAGCAGAAAAAATGTTTATTTTTCTTTATAACTAACTGATTTGGTCTTGACAAGTTAGCGTTGTTTGAGTAGTATGAAATAAAATTTAAATTTTATTTAAATGGTAATCGTTGCCTGACGCAGTACTTTGAAGAGGGCTTTTTCATAAATTTTCGTGTGTTTGAGATAAAAATCACCAGTCTCAGATTTCCTCTCTGCCCTTCCCTTGATTCTCTCGAAGAAAGGAAAAGGTGTGGCTTGCTGTGGCCTTGCGGCCAGGAGGGAAAAGCTTCCTTGGAAATGTGCTCTTTTCTCTGGCCTCTGCAGTGATAACAGCATCCTCCTGGTTACATTTGGTCTTCCCAGAACCCTGGGGCGAGGTCTGCAGTCGGTGTAATTTATAGTTGGGGCTCTTAGTTTTGTGATGCAAGTGGAGCTCCCTGTGTAATTGGGCCTCACTGATAATGAAGATCCTTCTGCATTTTTACTCTGTCTTCCTTTATGTTTTGGCCCAGGTAATCCAGCGCTCAGCTATGACTGCTTTTCACATATTAGGCTCCCATAACCCCCAGTGCAGCTACCTGCCATAAACTCTACTGGGTGCTTGTAGGGACTCCGAAGTCCTTCTCAAATGATCCAGGAATGAAGGAGAGCTAAGGGAAGCTAAAGGGCTGCCCTTCATCTGCCTCACCAAACTCCTCCACCAATGTTAATGTGATATGGCGTTGACCAGGTTTGTTGGCAAAAAGGGACAGAGATCAGGAGTCACCAGCACCCCCACTTCTGTCTCTCTCCTTTTCCCCACAAGGCTCCAAGACCAAAGGCAAGCTTTCCCCCCGCTTCCATTTTCCTCTTCCTAAAATTCTGTGGTGTCTTTCCCTCAGGACTGGATCTAGATATACTAAGGGGGGTGGGGGTGGGGCGCCTGGCTGTCTTATTATCTTATCTTATTATCTTATCAAGTGCATGCAACTCTTGATCTTGGGGTTGTGGGTGCAAACCCCACGTTGGGTGTAAAAAAAAGAAACAGATATGCTAAGGGGGAAATGAAGGAATTTGAAAAACTCTCTATTTTAACAAGCCTCTTTTGTAACGTTATTGCCTTTGTGTGAAATCTCATCTTAAATGTCACAAGCTAAATAGTAACTCTTTACTTTCTTTTTACATTCCTCTGACACTGTCCTAACTGACAGTCCCTGATTTCCTGCAGATTGCCATCTTCAGCTAAGGAAAGGGGCATGAAGGCCAAAATATAAGAGAAGAAAATCTCAATAATGTATTACATGCTATTATCCCTATTAATGATTATATTAACTTTGAAGTTAAGCTAGTATAAATCTATAAACAATATTGTAAAATATAAAATTGTAAAATTAGATAGAGCTCTTAGTTAGGGGTGGGAGACTCGGACCGCAGAAAACATTCTACCTGCTAATCAGTGCATATTGCAGAGTCCCTGGGATAAATACCACTCTAGAGAGTTAAGAGATAAAACTATGAATTCTGGGGGCACCTGGGTGGTTCAGTCTGTTAAGCGTCCGACTTCAGCTTAGGTCATGATCTCACAGTTTGTGAGTTTGAGCCCCGCGTCAGGCTCTGTGCTGACTGCTCAGAGCCTGGAGCCTGCTTCAGATTCTGTGTCTCTCTCTCTCTCTTTCTGCCCCTCCCCTGCTCTCTCTCTCAAAAATAAATAAACGTTAAAAAAAAAAAAACAACAACAACTATGAATTCTGACAGTCCCAATGGTATTATTCTAGATCAGTTCTTTTTAGTAGTCCAAATAAGGGCTATCAATTATTTTTTAAAAACTAAAGACAAACAAAGGCAAGATAAGGAACTATAGAATTCAGTAAAATTAATTCTTAGTGCAATTAATTCTCACTTTCTTGCAAGTAGATTTTCACTGGGATGGTCTGAGTAAACCCAGAGGCACTTTTCCTTATTTTGACTTTCTCCCCATCCCATCCATGCTGTTAGTTGGCCATTCCTCCCATGTCTAGGCTATAGTTTCCAATTTTGGACTATTGAGAGTTAGGGAAAGCCAAGACTGTGTTTTAATCCTACACAAAGAAAATTTAGTTTGCGTGGTGGAGGAAAGGGGTTGGGTGGATGTCTGTGAACATTTCAAAATTAAATATCAACTATTAAATATTGGTTCACTAATTTGTCTATTCTTTATTCAAACATGTTTAAACATCTGTCTTATGGTCAGATCAGTGTTAGGTCCTAGGGAAACACTGGATGAATAAAATCCAACTCACAGTCTGGTGGGAAAGATTGATTTATAAACTGATACTTTAAGAAAGATTATTGTGATGATATGCATGATGGATGGGAAGTGACAGGGGCTAACGAGAGGAGTATTATCATAACCCAGATCAGAGTACTATGGACTTAAACGAGATCACTAGGACTAATAAAGAAGGAAAGAATTTAGGGGCACCTGGGTGACTCAGTTGGTTGAGCATCCAACTCTTGGTTTCGGCAAAGGTCGTGATCTCATGGTTCGTGAGATGGAGCCCCACATAGGGCTCTGTGCTGATGGTGTGGTGACTGCTTGGGATTCTCTCTCTCTCTCCCTCTCTCTCTACCCCTTGCCCACTTGTTCTCTCTCTCTTTCTCAAAATAAATAAATGAACTTAAAAAAAAAAAGAAGAAGAAGAAGAAGGAAAGAATTTATTTGAGGGAACTTCCTGAAGTAAAACCAGAATTTGATTAAGATACAGACCAGCAGGGCAGCTGTCCAGGTCCCCCATCAATAAAGAGTTACTAACACACCATTTCAAAAATTAAAACTGTTATGTCACTTCCTCCAGATTTTTACAAACTGTTCTGTACATAATTGACAAAATATAAACTAATAGTGCTCTTATCAAAGTAGATAGATTCTCAGCGAAAAAACTTTAAAAGATTCCTTGCCTCTGCCAGCGTAAGCCTACTACTATTTACCATCTCTGTAACAGCCACATGCCAAACTTACAGTATGACTATGGGGCAGGCTGCTATTTCTAAGACCACTGACCTGATGATCACATGAACATGGCAGTCACGATAACAATCAGAAATTCTAGCTTAACATTAACAAAAGCAACAAGAGAACACATTCTTCTCAAGAGCACATGGAACATTTTCCAGGACAGGTCAATATGTTAGATTATAAAACAAGTCTTAGTAAATTTAAGAAGATTGAAATATCAAGCATTTTTTTCTGACTACAATGTTAAAAAACTAGAAATCAATCACAAGAAGAAAACTGGAAATTTACAAGTGTGTGGGGATGAAACAACATGCTACTGAAGAACCAATGAATCAAAGGTGAAATCAAAAAATACCTTAAGGGGTACCTGGCTGGCTCAGTCAATGGAGCATGCGACTTTTTTTTTTTAATATTTATTTATTTTTGAGACAGAGAGAGACAGAGTGTGAGCAGGGGAGGGGCAGAGAGAGAAGAGGAGACACAGAATCCGAAACAGGCTCCAGGCTCTGAGCTGTCAGTACAGAGCCCGATGGGGGGGCTTGAGCCCACCAGCTGTGAGATCATGACCTGAGCTGAAGTCAGACACTTAACCAACTGAGCCACTCAGGTGCCCCTGGAGCATGCTACTCTTTTTTTTTTTTTTTTTTTTTTAAATTTTTTTTTTTCAACGTTTATTTGTTTTTGGGACAGAGAGAGACAGGGCATGAACGGGGGAGGGGCAGAGAGAGAGGGAGACACAGAATCAGAAACAGGCTCCAGGCTCTGAGCCATCAGCCCAGAGCCTGACGCGGGGCTCGAACTCCCGGACCGGACCACGAGATCGTGACCTGGCTGAAGTCAGACGCTTAACCGACTGCGCCACCCAGGCGCCCCTGGAGCATGCTACTCTTGATATCAGGGTTGTAAGTTTGGGCCCCACATTGGGTGTGGAAATTACTTTTTTAAAAAAAAATCTTAAAAAAAAAAATCTTAAGACAAATGAAATTAGAAACAACATACCAAAACTTATGGGATACAGATAAAGCAGTTCTAAAAGGGGAGTTCATAGCAATAAACACCTACATTAAGAAACAAGAAAGATTTCAAATAAACAACAATCTAAGTTGATACATCAAGGAACTATAAAAAAAGAACAAACTAAGCCTAAAGTTAGTTGAAGGCAGCAAATAGCAAAGATTTGAATGGAAATAGATGAAATAGAGACTAAAAAAGACAAAAGAAAAGATCAGTGAAACTAAGAGCTGGTTTTCTGAAAAGATAACAAAACCAACAAGCCTTTAGTTAGATTCACCAAGAAAAAAAAGAGGACTCAAACAAATAAAATAGAAATGAACCGGTAGATGTTACAACTGATACCACAGAAATACAAAGAACTAAGAAACAACTAGAAAAATTACATGCTGGGGCGCCTGGGTGGTGCAGTCGGTTAAGCGTCCGACTTCAGCCAGGTCACGATCTCGCAGTCCGTGAGTTTGAGCCCCGCGTCAGGTTCTGGGCTGATGGCTCAGAGCCTGGAGCCTGTTTCCGATTCTGTGTCTCCCTCTCTCTCTGCCCCTCCCCCGTTCATGCTCTGTCTCTCTCTATCCCAAAAATAAATAAACGTTGAAAAAAAAATTAAAAAAAAAAAAAGAAAAATTACATGCCAACAAATTGGACAACCTAGAAGAAATGGAAAAATTCCTAGAAAGATAAAACCTACCCAAACTGAAATCACAAAAAAATAGAACATCTGAACAGAGAGATTACCAGTAAGGAGATTAATTCAGTAATCAAAAACCTCCCCACCAAAAAGTCCAGAACCACATGACCTCACTGGTGAATTCTACCAAAGATTGATTGATTGATTGATTGATTTAAGTTTATTTATTGATTTTGAGAGAGAGAGACAGAGACAGAGAGAGAGAGAAAGCATGAGCAAGGGAGGGGCAGAGAGAGAGGCAGAGGATCCCAAGCAGGCTCCACACAGTCAACATAGAGCCTGACCTGGGGCTCAAACTCATGAACTGTGAGATTACGATCTGAGCCGAAACCAAGACTTGGATGCTTAACCAACTGAGCTATCCAGGTGCCTCTTAATTTTTTTTTTTTTTTTTTTTGAGAGAAAGAGAGACAGCACACATGAGGGGGGAGAGAGGCAAAGGGAGAGAGAGAGACTCTTAAGCAGGCTCCATGCTCAGCGCAGAGTCTGATGTGGGGCTCGATCCCACAACCCTGGATCATGACCTGAGCTGAAATCAAGAGTCGGACGCTCAACTGACTGAGCCACCCAGGTGTCCCCTTCTACCAAAGATTTATGACTAAGAACTCTCAACAAAGTGGGTATACAAGGAATGTACCTCAACAAAATAAAGGTCATATATGACAAGCCCACAGCTAACATCATGCTCAAGAGTGGAAAAAGCTAAAAGCATTTTTTCTAAAATTAAGAACAAGACAAAGATGCCCACTCTTGCCACTTTTATTCAACATAGTATTGGAAATCCCAGCCAGAGCAATTAGGCAAGACAAAGAAATAAAAGGCATCAAAATCAGAAAGGAAGAAGTAAAACTATCTGTATTTGCAGATGACATGATTTTATATATAGAAAACCCTAAAGGCTACCCCCCCCAACACACACAAATGGTTGGAACTAATAAATGAATTCAGTAAATTTGCAGGATGCAATATCAATGTACAAATATTATATATACAAGGTCAACATACAATATACAAAAATCTGTTGTTTCTATACTAATAATGAACTCTCTGAAAGACAAATTAAAGGGGGGGGGGGTGCCTGCGTGGCTCAGTTGGTAGAGCATGCGACTCTTTTTTAAATTTTTTTTTAACGTTTATTTATTTTTGAGACAGAGAAAGACAGAGCATGAACGGGGGAGGGGCAGAGAGAGAGGGAGACACAGAATCGGAAACAGGCTCCAGGCTCTGAGCCATCAGCCCAGAGCCCGACGCGGGGCTCGAACTCACGGACCGCGAGATCGTGACCTGGCTGAAGTCGGACGCTTAACCGACTGCGCCACCCAGGCGCCCCCGAGCATGCGACTCTTGATCTCAAAATTGTACATTCGAGTGAAGGTGTAGAGATTATCTTAAAAAATTTAAATTTTATTTTTTTAAAAAAAATTTTTTTAACGTTTATTTATTTTTGAGACAGAGAGAGACAGAGCATGAACAGGGGAGGGTCAGAGACAAAGGGAGACACAGAATCTGAAACAGGATCCAGGCTCTGAGCTGTCAGCACAGAGCCCGACGCAGGGCTCGAACTCATGGACCGCGAGATCATGACCTGAGCCGAAGTCAGACGCTCAACCGACTGAGCCACCCAGGCGCCCCCAAAAATTTAAATTTTAAAATACAAATGAAGGAGTGCCTGAGTGGCTCAGTCGGTTAAGCGTCCAAATCTTGATTTGGCTGAGGTCAAGATCTTTGGGTTGTAGGATCGAGCCCTGAATTGGCTCCACACTGGGTGTGGATCTACTTGAGATTCTCTCTCTCCCTCTACCACTCATGCTCCTTCTTCCCCCTCCCCAAAATACCATTTACAATTACATCCAAAAGAATAAAATGCCTTGGATTAAATCTAAACAAGGAGGTAAAAGACCTATACACTGAAAACTACAAGACACTGATGAAAGAAATTGAAGAAGACACAAATAAATGGAAGGATGCTCATGGATTGGAAGGATTAATATTGTTAAAATGTCCATACTACCCAAAACAGTCTACAGATTCAATGCAATTGCTCAAAAAAAAAAAAAAAAAAAAAGCCAATAGCATTTTTCACAGAAACAGAAAAAATTCTAAATTTGTATGGGACCACAAAAGACCCTGAACAGCCAAAACATCTTGAGAAAAAAACAAAGTGGAGACATCATACTTCCTGGTTTCTAATTATATTACAAAGCCATAGTAATCACAATAGTATGGTATTGGCATAAAAACAGTCACATGGATCAATGGAACAGTATCAGGAGTCCAGAAATAAACCCACACATATATGATCAATTGAATCACAAAAAAAGGAGACTAGAATATACAATGGGAAAAGGATATTCTCTTCAATAGATGGTGTCGGGGACCTGGACAGCCACAGGCAAAAGAATGAAACTGGATGAATATCTTATATCAAACACAAAAATCAACTGAAAATGGAGTAAAGACTTGAATGTGAGACCTGAAACCATAGAATTCCTAGAAGAAAACATAGGCAGTAAACTGTTTGACATTAGTCTTGGCAATGATGTTTTGGATTTGACACCAAAAACAAAGGCAACAAAAACAACAAATAAATGAGTGGGGCAACATCAAAGTAAAAAGGTTCTGCATGGCAAAGGAACCCATCAACAAAATGAGAAGGCAATCTATGGAATGGAAGAAAATATTTGCAAATCATGTATCTGATTAGGGGTTAATATCTAAAATATATAAGGAATTCATACAACTCAATAGCAGAAAATTGGTGGTGGTAAAAAGATAGACACGTCCAGTTATAAAATAAATAAATCATGGAAAGGTAATTATAGCATGGTGACTACAGGTAACAACACCATATGGCATATTTGAAAGTTGCTAAGAGAGTGAATCTTAGAAGTTCCCATTACAAGAAAAAAAGATTGTAAATATGTGTGGTAATAGACACCTATGACTTTCAGTTACAAATGCTGAGGGGAGGAGAAAAGAACTGAGAGAAACTCTGCTTAAGAAATATAGGTTTCTACAGAGTGGAAAGCAACTGTCATCCAAAGGCTGGTATCATTACAGAAGGGCAGACAGAGATTTCCCAAGGTATAGAAAGCTGGAGAACAAAGTACTAGGGAACAAAGAACTCTTCAATAACCCCAAAAGTTGGCAACCAAGCTGTAAAGCAGAAAGAGATCACCCATGGTTTAAAGAACTAATAGCCAAGCTATAAAGTACAAAGAGATCTCTGGAAACTTGCCATTGCTCAGATCTTATGCCCTGCAAAATGGAAAGTCCTGATTCTACCATCAAAACATTTAGAAACAATGGTGAACTAAATCCAACTAACGATGCAACAAAGCTCAGACCCAGGCTAACTACTGAACAAATTGACTCAACCGCCAAATCTAGTGGCCTGACACAAAAGGGGCATGCACTTTTCTTTTTTTTTTTTTTTTTTTTTTTAAATTTTTTTTTCCAACGTTTATTTATTTTTGGGACAGAGAGAGACAGAGCATGAACGGGGGAGGGGCAGAGAGAGAGGGAGACACAGAATCGGAAACAGGCTCCAGGCTCTGAGCCATCAGCCCAGAGCCCGACGCGGGGCTCGAACTCACGGACCGCGAGATCGTGACCTGGCTGAAGTCGGACGCTTAACCGACTGCGCCATCCAGGCGCCCCAAGGGCATGCACTTTTCTAGAAGAAAATATTGTTTGCTTTGTTCTTTATGATTAAAAAAAAATATTTTATTTTTAAAGTAACCTATACATCCAACATGGAGCTTGAATTCACAACCCCGAGATCAAGACTCACATGCTCTACTGACTGAGCCAGCCAGGTGCCCCTCTTTGTGATTTCTTTATACATATCACCCAGCATGCAATCAGAAATTAAAGATGCATGAAGAAGCAAGAAAATGTGAACCATGGAAAGCAAAGAAAGAAGTCAATAGAAACAGATACAGAGATGGACCTGAAGTTGGAATGAACAGACAAGAACTTTAAAATAACTTTGTTAAAATGCTTAAGGATCTAGGAGAAAAGGCAGACCTATGCATACAAAAGTAGAGAAATTTAGCAGAAACATACAAAGATAACCTTATGGAAAAGTGAGAAGTAGAAGGTATGGTATCAGAAAAGAAAATTTCATTAGATAGGATTAACAGTAAACCAGACATAGCAGAAAAAAGGATCAATGAACTTGAACACAGGACAATAGAAAGTGGCCAAGCTGAGGAAAACACAGTGACAAAACCCCTCAAAACCCCTGCTCAATATATGTGGAACAATATCAAATGCTTTCGTCTTTTTATTTATTTATTTATTTATTTATTTATTTATTTATTTAATAGGCTCCACACTGGGCATGGAGGAGCCAAGGTGGGGCTTGAACTCAACAGTGAGATCAAGACCTGAGCCGACATCAAGAGTTAGACACTTAAACGACTGAGCCACCCAGGCGCCCATCAAATGCTTTAACATATGGGTAATTGAGGCCTCAGAAGGAGAGGAGAGAGAAAGCATGCAAAAGCAATATATAACGAGATAAGACTGAAAATATTCTAAAACTTGGTGAAAGGCATCAACTAACAAATCTAAGAGTTGAATAAACCCCAAAGGAAAAAAAAATCTAGGTACATCATAATCAAAGAGTTGAAAAACAAAGATAAAGAGCAAATATAAAAAGCAGAGAAAAAATGGCACATTAAATATAGGAAACAATATAGAAACACTGTTTCTAACTTTTCATAGAAACAGTGGTGAATAGATGAAAATAGACAATAAAATACTAAAAGAAGAAACTTAATCTAGAATTCTATGTTCAGTGAAAATATCCTTCAAAAACCAGGGAGAAATAAAGGCATTTTCAAATAGACCACAGTGGAGACAATTTATCTCCAGCAGACCTGTATTATGAGATTTTCCAGGATGAAGGAAAATTATAAGATTTTCCAGGATGAAGGAAGGCAGATGAAACTCATCTGGCAGGAAAGAATAGTGAACAGAAAAGGTAGATGTGGCTTAAAAATTTTTGGTTTTGGGAGGTGCTTGGGTGGCTCAGTCAGTTAAGCATCCAACTTTGGCTCAGGTCATGATCTCACGGTTCGTGGGTTCAAGCCTCAAGTTGGGTTCTCTGCTGACAGCTCAGAGCTTGGAGCCTGCTTCAGATTCTGCATCTCCCTCTCTCTCTGCTCCTCCCCCATTCATGCTCTGTCTCTCTCTGTCTCTCAAAAATAAATAAACATTAAAAAAAATATTTTTAAAATTTTGTTTCAGCACGCCTAGGTGTCTCAGTTGGTTAAGCATCTGACTCTTGATTTCAGCTCAGATCATGATCTCATGGTTTCTGGGTTTGAGCCTTGCATCAGGTTTTGCATTGGCAGTGCAAAGTCTGCTTGGGATTCTCTTTCTGCCCCTCCCCCACTCTCTCTCTCAAAATAAACAAATTCAAAATTTGTTTCAATCTCTTAAATATATTTTAATTTTCCTTTTAAAAATTATTGATGTTTTAAAACAAATTAATTATAATTGTAGGGTTTATGATATATGTAGAAGGAAAACATAAGTTAATAAGAACACAGGTGGAAGTGGGTAAATGAAAGTGAACAATCATAAGGCTCTTATACTATAAATACAGTTAATATTATTTGAAGATGGACTGTGGTAACTGGAAAATACTTATTACAATCTCTAGAGCAACCTCTAAAAATTACACAAAATGAGATATAACACTAAAAAGTGAATAGGTAAGGTAAAATAAAATGCTAAAAAATAATACTAGTGGGGGGCGCCTGGGGGGCTCAGTCGGCTAAGCGTCCGATTTCAGCTCAGGTCATGACCTCACAGTCTGTGAGTTCGAGCCCCGCGTCAGGCTCTGTGTTGACAGCTCAGAGCCTGAAGCCTGTTTCAGATTCTGTGTCTCCCTCTCTCTCTGACCCTCCCACTTCATGCTTTGTCTCTCTCTGTCTCAAAAATAAACATTAAAAAAAATAATAATAATACTAGTGGGGCACCTGGGTGGCTCAGTTGGTTAAGCATCCCACTTCAATTCAGGTCATGATCTCACCAATTTTGAGTTCGAGCCCGACATCAGGCTCTGTGTTGACAGCTTAGATCTTGCAGCCTGTTTCAGATTCTGTGTCTCCGTCTGTCTCTCCCCCTCCCCAACTTGCGCTCTGTCTCTCTCTCTCTCTCTCTCTCTCTCTCAAAAATAAATAAACCTTAAAAAAATAAAATAAAATAAAATAAAAATAAAATACAAAATAATACTATTTACACAAAAGAATACAATACAAGAAGAATGGAAAACCAAAGAACAAATGGGAAAATAAAACCCAAATAACAAGATAGGATACTTAAGCCCAACCATATCAATAATTAGATTAAATGTAAATGGATAAATGCTTTATTCAAAGGCATTGATTAACCAATAGACAAAAAGCAAGACTTTATGTGTTTACAAGAAATATGTTTCAAGTATAAAGTCATAGAAATATTGAAAAGATATGCCATACAAAATGTAAAAACTGGTGAAATCTAAATAAGATCTGTTGTTTAGTTAATAGTATTGTACCAATATCAATTTCCTGGTTTTCATAATTGTGCTTCTTTTTATGTAATATGTTACTACTGGGGAGAGCTAGGTGAAGGATACATGGGAATTCTCTGTACTATTTCTGCAAGTTCTATGTGAGTCATCCTTTCTTGAGTCAGTCAGTAGAACATGGGACTCTTGATCTCAGGGTCATGAGTTCAAGCCTCACATTGGGCATTGAACTTACTTTAAAAAGGAAAGGAAGGAAGGAAGGAAGGAAGGAAGGAAGGAAGGAAGGAAGAAAAAGAAAGAAAGAAAGAAAGAAAGAAAGAAAAAGAAAGAAAGAAAGGGAAAGAAAGAACAAACTAGTGTTTTCAGCTGAGTGGGTTTTTTCCTGGTTTGGGGTTTTTGTTTTACACATTGCTTCCTGCTCATGGTAGTTCAGAGATCCAAAGGCCTTCTTTTATTTTGTAATGTCTCTGTCCCTCTTAAACCAAGCTGGTGATATTTCCACCAATGCAATTCTCTTAAAAATTTAGTGGACTTCTTAAGAATCTTATTGGAGTTTATTACATTCAACAAAAACCACACCCACAAATATCACAAAGATAAGTTCTTTTTACCTTAGCTCCTTGTAAGATTGCTGTGGAACTACAACTTTAAGATTCTTAGAAGCCTTATTGTTTAGTACAGAGAATCCCCAAAGCATGTGTTTAAGATTTCAGAGAGACTTTTGTCTGTTTGAAAGGGTCTTTGATGCACCACCTAAATCTTTCTGAGATGATGACGATGAAGATTATGATGATGATGATTTTTATTTTTTAAATTTTTTAAGTTTATTTATTTATTTTAAGAGAGAGAGAGAGAGCATGATGAGGGGAGGGGCAGAGAGAGAGAGAGAGAGAGAGAGAGAGAGAGAGAGAATCCCAAGCAGGCTCCCCACTGTTAGTATGGAGCCCAATGCAGGGCTTGAACTTACGGGTGAAATCATGATCCAAGCCAAAACCAAGAGCCAGATGCTTAACTGGCTGAGTCACCCAGGTGCTGCAATGATGATGATGATTTTTAAAGTAGGCTCAATGCCCTAAGAACCACATGATCCTTTCAATAGATACAGAAAAAGCATTTGAAAAAATACAGCATTATTTCTTGATAAAAACCCTCAAGAAAATAGGGATAGAAGGAACATACCTCAATATCATAAAGCCCATGTATGAAAGGCCCACAGCTAATATCATCTTCAATGGGGAAAAACTGAGACCTTTGCCCTCTAAGGCCAGGAACATGACAGGGATGGCCACTGTTCAACATACTCCTGGAAGTCCTAGCCTCAGCAATCAGAGAACAAAAAGTAATAAAAGGCATACAAATTGGCAAGGAAAAAGTCAAACTTTCACTCTTTGCAGACGACATCTCCACCAAAAAACTGCTAGAAATGATACAAGGATTCAGCAAAGTCACAGGATATAAAATCAACATACAGAAATCAGTTTCATTTCTACATACCAATAATGAAGCATCAAAAAGAGAAATCAAGATATCAATCCCATTTACAATTGCACCAAAAAAATCATAAGATACCTAGGAATAAACCTAACCAAGAAGTAAAAGATCTGTATGCTGAAAACTATAGAATATTTATGAAGGAAATTGGAGAAGACACAAAAAAATGGAAAAAACATTCCATGCTCATGGGTTAGAAGAACAAATATTGTTAAAATGTCTATATTACTCAAAGCAATCCACACATTAAATGCAATCCCTATCAAAATAATACTAGCATTCTTCATAGAGCTAGAACAAACAGTTCTAAAATTTGTATGGAACCAGAAAAGACCCCAAATAGCCAAAGTAATATTAAAAATGAAAACCAAAGCTGGAGGCATCACAATTCAGGACTTTAAGCTGTATTACAAAGCTGTAATCATCAAAACAGTATGGTACTGGCAAAAAAAACAGACATATAGATTAATGAAACAGAATAGAGAACCCAGAAATCGTCCCAAAAATGTATGGCCAACTAATCTTCAACAAAGCAGGAAAGAATAGGCAATGGAAAAAGGACAGTCTCTTCAGCAAATGGTGCTGGGAAAACTTGGACAGCGACATGCAGAAGAATGAACCTGGACCACTTTCTTACGCGAAACACAAAAATAAATTCAAAATGGATGAAAGACCTAAATGTAAGGCAGGGAACCATCAAAATCCTACAGGAGGAAACAAGAAACAACCTCTTTGACCTCGGCCACAGTAACTCCTTACTAGACATGTCTCCAGAGTCAATGGAAATAAAAGCAAAAATAAACTATTGGGACTTCATCAAGATAAAAAGCTTCTGTACAGCAAAGAAAACAATCAACAAAACTAAAAGTCACCCAATGTAATGGGAGAAGATATTTGTAAATGACATATTGGATACAGTGTTAATAACCAAAATCTATAAAGAATTTGTCAGACTCAACACCCAAAAAATAAATAATCCTGTGAAGAAATGGGCAGAACACATGAATAGACATTTTTCCAAAGAAGACATACAGATGGCCAGTAGACACATGAAAAGAAGCTCAACATCATTCATCATTAGGAAAATGCAAATCAAAACCACAATGAGATACCACTTCACGCCTGTCAGAATAGGTAAAATTATCAACTCAGGCAACAACAGATGTTGGCGAGGATGCAGAGAAAGAGGAGCCCTTTTGCACTGCTAATGGGAATGCAAACTGGTGCAGCCGCTCTGGAAAACATTATGGAGGTTCCTCAAAAATTAAAAATAGAACTACCCTATGACCCAGCAATTACGCTACTAGGTATTTATCCAAAGGACAAAAATGGGCACTTGCACTCACCCCAATGTTTATAACAGCACTATCAACAGCAGCCAAATTATGGAAAGAGCCTAAATGTCCATCAACAGATGAAGATGTGGTATATATACAATGGAATGTTACTTGGCGATCAAAAAGAATGAAATTTTGCCATTTGCAGCAATGTGGATGGAACCAGAGTGTATAATGCTAAGCAAAGTAAGTCAGTCAGAGAAAGACAAATATCATGATTTCACTCATATGTGGAATTTAAGAAACAAAACAAATGAACATAGGGGAAGGGAGGGAAAATAAAATAAGATAAAAACAGAGAGCGAGGCGAACCGTAAGAGACTCTTAAATACAGAGAATGGGGGCATTGCTGGAGGGGAGGTGAGTGCGGAGATGGGCTCAATGGGTGATGGGCATTAAGGAGGGCACTTGTTGGGATGAGCACTGGGTATTATATGGAAGTGATGAATCACTGAAATCTACTCCTGAAACCAACACTACACTATAAGTTAACTAACTTCAATTTAAATGAAAAAAAAAAATCACAAAGTTTCAACTGTTAGGATTGATTTCAAATTATAATGGAATGCTCCAAGAAATATTACATAGTACCTAAATGTTGATGCAAATTTACAATTATTGAGATAAAAAGTTTGTTTTAAGTTTTTAGCTATCAAAGTAATTGAAAAACAACATGTAAAGAATGTTCCCTATTTGAAAATATAACAATATGAATATATTTACATAGGAAATTTCTGGAAGGCTCTAACCTGAGATATTAGGGTGGTTATTACACTTACATTTAATTTGTCTATTTTTTGTCTTAATTTTTATTTATAATAAGTAGTAATTATTTAAGGTAATAATATGTTACAGCAAGAGAAAAGGGCTAACTATTCTGTCAGCAGCTATTAGCAGCTATAGATGTTATTGAATAAAAGGAAGAAATGGTTAAAAAAAAAGTAGGTGCCACACCCAATGTGGGGTTCAAACTCATGACCCAGAGACCAAGAGTCACATGCTCTGCAACCAGGCACCCCAAATCTTTCTGAGACCTTTACAAAAAGTTTTATAGTCACACTCTTGGTTTCATGTCTACACCATGAAAACATGACAGTGCACTTGACTTGATCTCTGCCTTGAAACTCATTTCTTCAACATGTTTTTCACTTGGAGAGTCTGAAAATAAGAAACATTGTAATGTTTTAACCCATAAAGTCCTGGATCCTTAATATTTTCTTACTGTGGTAAAGCATCATAAAATTCACTCTCCCCCAAATTTCTGAATATACAGTACAATACTGTGAACCCCATGCACGTTGTTGTGCAACACATCCCAAGAACCCCCAGCTCATGTTAGGTGACTAAACCTCTGTACACTCATTAAAGAGCAACTCCCTACTTCCCTCTCCCCCTGGCTCCTGGCAACGACCATCCTATTTTCTGTTCCAATGAGTTTGACTACTTTAGCTCATATAAATGGAATCATGCAGTATCTGTCCTTTCATGACTGCCCTTTTTCACTTAGTGTAATGTTCTCAAAGTTCCTCCATTTTGTAGCACATGACAAACAAAGTTCCTCCATTTTATAGCACATGACAAAATTTCCTTTCTTTTTAAGGCAATAATTTTCCGTTGTGTATAAATACCGTATTTTCTATATCTATTCATCCATCAATGGGCATTTAGACTGCTTCCACCTTTTGGCTACCGTGAATCATGCTACAGTGGACATGGGGGGTACAAATATCTCTTCAAGATCCTATTTGCAGTTCTTTAGGATATATACCCAGAAGTGGGGTTGCTAAATCATATGGTAGTTTTATTTTTAATTTTGCTCAATCCTTAATATTTCACAATTCTTTTTTTTAATAGACTTTTTTTTTTAGAGAGAGAGAGAGAGAGAGCACGAGTTGGGGAGAGGGGCAGAAGGGGAGAGAGAGAGAGAATCTTAAGCAGATTCCACGTGCAGAGCCCAATCCCACAACCCTGGGATCATAACCTGAGCCGAAATCAAGAGTCAGACACTCAACCAGCTGAGGCATCCAGGCACCCCTCACAATTCCTTCTTTTGCTTATCTCTGTCCGTACCTTGTGATAAGCAGCTTAAAGAAACTAGGTAACGCTTTTGACATATGACCAGAAATCTGCTTAGCTGGATCTATCAGTTCATTAGGTACTCCATCTAATTTCCACGTCACTACAGGTAGCAACACTGCTAAACTTTCCACCACTACATAACAAAAGTCTCTTTTCATCCAGCTTCCAACAATATTTTCTTCACTTTCCTTTAATCCTTCACCTGGAGGGCCATCAGGATTCAGCGACCGGTATCTTCGAGGCCCTTTGTTATAGCAGCACCCCATTTTCAGTTAGCAAAATCTGCCCCAGTTACATATCCTGCATAATGAACACCCCATTCTTTTTTTTAATTTATTAATATTTTATTTTTTAATTTAAATCCAAGTTAGTTAACATATATTCTTAATGGCCTAAAAAAACAATTATTGTATTATCATTTCTAATGGTTGGGGACATGTTGAATGACCTCAGGGGTTCTTGCTTAAGATCTCTCGTATAGTCAGACAGGGGCTGATAGCATCTCAAAGACTTCCTCATTCACATTTCTGGTGGTTGATGTTGGCTGTCATCTGGCCAGCACCTGGGCTATTAGTTGGAACACTTACATGTGGCCTCTTTGTGTGGCTTGGGGTTCCTTACTTGTGGCACTGAAATTTAAGGGTACACTTCCTAAACAGAAAGAGCCAGATTGGAGTTGTTGGTCTTTTATGACTTAACTTTGGAGGCTTATTTCTGAGGTCATCACAAAGAATGACCACATTCAAGGATAAAAGACTTTCCACCAATTAATTGGGTGAGATGAAGTATCTGGAAGAGCATGTATGTCTTTTGTTGTTGTTGTTGTTGTTGTTGGAAAAGACATAAATCTTCCTTAGGCCCCATTTTATGAGATGGTGACTTAGTTCTCAAGTTCTCAGCCATTACTAGCCACCTCTCTTCAATTACAAGTAGGCCATATGGTCACAGTTATCTCCAGGATCAGTAGAGGATAGGATTCTCTAACATTCCTGGAGGGTGGGCTAAAGGGGATATCGTGATCAGTCTTCCTAAATGAAGTTTATGAGGCAAAGTTTTTGTCAGAAAGATCAGAGCTTGGCAAACTATTACTTGAGGGCCAAATCCAGACCACCATATGTTTTTGTAAATAAAGTTTCATTGGAACACAGTCACACCCACTCACATTGTTGCCTACAATAGTAGAGTTGAGTACTTGCAATAGAGACCACAGGGCTCTCAGAGTCTATAGTATATTCTCTATGGCTCTTTACAGAAAAAGTTTGCTGACCTCTGAGGCAGATTACTCATTTGTCATCATAGGAGCAGGTGGTGGATGTCCTTTCCCTGCCTCAGGATCTCAGGATCACAAAGATTTTCCCAGTCACTTTCAGTCTCATCCCTTTGATTAAGGTGCAGGTGGGGAGGGGCAGATGGGATTCCCTACCACTAAGAGGTGGGAGGACGGTGGACATCTTGGTCACCAACTTCATTGATGAAGCTAAACAGACCATGAATCAGAGGTAGATGTTTATATAGATCTTTCTTAAGAAGATCTCAGAGTAGGTGGAGTCCCATTCACAGTCTCCAAATCACTTCTTATACTCTGTTTAACTAAGAGTGGATGAGAGTCCGTGAAACAGGCTTTGATGAGGATGGTGTAGGCTGACACAGGAGTGAGTCAAAAGAATCGACTCAGAAGACTTCTCTATGAAGGGATTAGAGGATCAGGTCTTCCTGATCATTGCTTTTAGAAGCTCAGTGATTTTTTTGGTTTTCTTCCTATCTTAGGCCAATTACTTTTTTCTTCTCTCCAGAAAGGGCTCCTTCCATAGCATCAACAGGGAGTCAGTTGTCATGGGCTCTCTCTTAATGATAGCAAATTGCTATTCATGGACTCTTTGTTTTCTGAAATCACCCTCCATGTCTTGAATTCTTCTGCCTGTAAATTTTTGTCTCCTCTACATTGGCCGTTTCTATTTAGTCCTTATAGTCTTCCTGAGTCCGTTTCTTTTAAAGAATGTATATCTGCTCAGGGAGTTCCTTAAGAGATTCTATTTTCAGCTAGAGGGCTTTGTACTTATTTTCCAGTTGTGCTTTGGTTAACTGCAGAGATCAAAAGTCAAGTCACAACTCTTTGTTGTTGTTCTCCCTGCTCACACCCTATTACTCCTTTTTTTTTTTTTTCTATTACTCCTTTTGGGTTATGATTTCAATTGTGATTTGAATCTATCATTTTCAACTAATATTCGTATAGTTTCCGCACACAGGACATACATCATCTTTTTTTTTTTTTCTGATCTTTTAGCACCGCATTCCAATGATTTACCAGTTGTCAATGAATTTCCATCTTTCATTTTCTCTTTCATTATATCGTGTTTGCTGCCTCATTCAGGATGAAGACCTGGCTGTTTCAAGTGCACAATGCAATGATTAAAATGTTCGGTTTCATTTTGCTTGTGAACAAGAGTTCTTCTGTGTCTGAGACTTCTGAATTCATTAAGTTTGTCCTCTCAGTAAGTTCTGCATTTCAGGCTGCTACTTCCTCCTATATGCTCCTTTTCAATCTTGCATTTTCTTCATCCATAGGAAAGAGGACTTTAAACTTCACATTCCCTTTAATGTCTTCATTAGGGATATTTTTATATTTTTGAAAAGTTTGTGTAATTCCTTGTTACATCTATATGGATTTCTGTCTTTTCAATATTTTCTCCCATTTCTTTACACAATATTCTTTCTTGGTTTCAAGATGACAAGCATATATTTCAACATGTTTTGGCCATCTTCTTCAAGCTCATGGTTTATATCTTTTTTTTTTTTTTTAATTTTTTTTTTCAAAGTTTTTATTTATTTTTGGGACAGAGAGAGACAGAGCATGAACGGGGGAGGGGCAGAGAGAGAGGGAGACACAGAATCGGAAACAGGCTCCAGGCTCCGAGCCATCAGCCCAGAGCCTGACGCGGGGCTCGAACTCCCGGACCGCGAGATCGTGACCTGGCTGAAGTCGGACGCTTAACCGACTGCGCCACCCAGGCGCCCCTGATGGTTTATATCTTTAATCCCAGCCCCTCCATCATAGATATCTGTATTTTTATTGGTTTCTTTAAATATTTACTCATAATATTCCATCTTTTTAAAAAAATTTGTTTGCCCTCCAGAATTTTAATCAAACCCCAGATCTTGACTTTTCAATATTCTGGAGTTTCAAATTTTCTTCACCACATCCAGTATGAATTTCTTTAAAGAACTGAAGTTCTTGTCCAAGTTATTTCCCACATTATTGGGTAGACATTCCTCCTAGACCAAAGTTAACTTTGGCTTAATGGTATGTACATGACTTTAATTAGGAGAAATGTTGAGAAAATACACTTCTTGAACTATCATATAGTCCATTTGTCAACATAGGATGTCTTTATTATAAGCAATGATTTCATGGGATTACTTTTTCTTTATGCTATAGAGGCAGATAATCAGGTTATATTTAAGTTCCTTTGAGCTGATTGATTTTCTCTCTCTATGAATTTCTCCAAGTCCTCATGATATACTTAGCAGAATTCTATGTTAGGCTTCTTAGTAAGGCTGAAAATTTTTATTTCCATGGAGTTATTTTTTACTCTAGCAAAATTCCTATATACTTAATAAATCTATTCTCTCTCTCTCTCTCTCTCTCTCTCTCTCTGTCTCCCTCCCTTATTCCCTCTCCTTCTCTGTCTCCTTCGCCTTCTCTTCCAGGCAGGGAAAAAAGTGAAGGGAATCCCAGGCAGAAGAAAGCATGTAACCAGACACAGGCATGAAGAAACTGCACTTATTTGTAGAAGAACTCCCATGAGGATCATAGGAGAGGTGACAGGAGCTGAGGTTGGAGAATCAGCGTGCAGCAAATGTGGGGAGTGTCCAATATGGTCCAACTTTAAGGAGTCTGACTTAGGTTGCTGAATGGACAACATCTAAGTTTGTTTCCTTGTTTTTACACAGGAGCAGTATGTAATTTCCATGTTGAGAAAGATAATTCTGAACCAGTTGTTTTGGAAGGTGGATTGATGGTGTGGGAGATAGGTATTGGAAGGAGAGAGACAGTCAGGAGATAGTGACAATAATTTAGGGAGAACTGGGGAAGGTCAGTTGTGTTCCAGCCCAAGCAGCATCTTTGAAACACTGAAGGGGAATGCTCCAGTGATCCACATGTGAGAGGCCCAACCTAGAGTGGCAATGAGTGGGTGGAAAAAGTCCCTGGAAAGAACTGGATGTAGACCCAATTCTTGGTAGCCTGACTAGGGCCTGACTGTTCTTCAAGACACTCTCCTGACAGAATTAGATCTTTCTGACTGTCCTGACCCCTGTTACCAGCTGTTGCTACTCTCGTACATTCTGGTTCATGAGCCATGGTTACATGCATGCTCCCCTTGTGGATTAACCAGAGCTGACTACAAATGTCTTCCCAATTTCTGTCTGTGCAGCCCCTACACTGTACCAGGTAAAGAAGTGGTGATGGAGACACAGGAAGACTGACTTGAGAGCCCTTTCATTAATATGATTGGTAAGGCTTACTTGACACTGAAACAGATGTAGAGATAAACCAGAAGAAGCCAATGGTGGCTCTAACATGTCCTTCTCAGACAACTGCATGATTAGCAAAGACTTGAAAGAGGAGGCTGTTGGGGGGGGGGGAGGGGGGAATGAGCCTTTTAAAAAAAGATTTTATTTTTTAAAGATTTTTTAAAAGTAATCTCTATACCCAATGTGGGGCTCAAACTCACAACCCCAAGATCAAGAATGGCATGCTCTACCAACTGAGCCAGCTAGGCACCTCAAGATTTTAAGTAATCTCTATACCCAGCACAGGGCTTGAACCCACAACCCTGAGATTAAGAGCTGTTACACTCTGTGACTGAGCTATCCAGGCACCCCAAAAATGAGCTTTCTTAACCTTTTGGAGTTTGACATGCCTGCTGGAAGTACTGATATTGTCTTTTCCACTTGGAACCCTCTATCTGGAGCCAAATACCCAAATGTCATGTCAGACAGTATGTAAAAGCCTAGCCAGAAGCTTCCTGTCTAAAACACTGACAGAAGGTGCTGTGCCCTCTGTTTTTCTGTTATGGGTTCTTCAGCATTTCAACCTTTTAGCTTCATACTGTAGCTCTTGGTATCTCCTTTGGCCTTCTTTGGCCAACCAGTTTGTACCCCCACCCCTAAGTTACAGACTGCCTTATCATCAACTGTCCCTAAAAATGCTGATAAATAATGCCTGCCCTGCTTGCTTCAAAGGAGTTGTAAGTAGACCTGAGTAGTTGAAGATTGCTTTAATTGTATGCTTTGCATCACAAATAACTTTTTTATTTTATTTTATTTTACTTTATTTTATTTTTTTTATTTTAGGAGGGGTGGGTGAAAGGGGCAGAGGGAGACAGAGAATCTTTTTTTAGATGACTTTATGATTTTATTTATTATTTTGTAAATGTTTATTTATTTGTGAGAGAGAGAGCATGAGTCGGGGAGGGGCAGAGAGAGAGGGAGAACAGAATCAGAAGCAGGCTCTGAGCTGTCAGCACAGAACCTGATGCAGGGCTTGAACCCACAAACTGGCAGATCGTGACCTGGCATCGAAGTCCGGTGCTTAACCGACTAAACTACCCAGGTGCCCCTAGATGACTTTATGATTTTATTATCCTTTTTTTCACATATGTAAAGCCATGTTAAATGTATAGCAGAAAAAAAAAAAACTATAGCAGACTATATGTATCATTATTTTCATTATAGTGTTTCTGAGAAATACTAAGAATAATTGAGAAAAGAATAAATGATAGTTGGAGTGTAAATAGGTTTTTGCTGTTTTAGAAATGTCCTTATTTATTTTAGAAAAAGTCTGTAACTGTTCAGTCAAGTTACAAACTAAGGGAATAATTTCTCTCTAACCTCTGTGGATATAATGCAACTCCATTATTCTAGTAATAAAAAAATAGAAGTCTGACATTATTGCAATTTCAAAAACAGATTGGGTTAATAATGAAATAACATAAAATGATACTTTTTTGAAAAATATTATATTGATTGATATTTTGCTACTTAATGTAACTGTTTATCAATTATTTCCACTGACAATCTGGAAGACTCTGATGTTTCAGAATGTCATTGTTGATGTGATAAGCTTCACTGGAAGTTTTTTAGAGTCATTCAGTTGTAACAAAAATATACATTTGGAGTACATAATCTTAGTTTGACACTTCTATGAATCTACTGGCTCACTGTTCACTGAAACAATGTTTGATTTTCTGTACCAGTATTTAAATAAGAGGACTTCTAGGCTATGAACATTCAGCTCCTGTGTATGCGTGTGTGTGTGTGTGTGTGCACGTGTGTGCATGCAATATTGGTTTTTAAATAAAGCCACGTCCTTCACATTTTAAATTTCTACTCTTGATATTTATTTTTTATAGGATAAATGAAATTTTTTATTTTTATTTTTTCAGGAATAGAATTTAGTGATTCATCACTTACATATAACACCCAGTGCTCATCCCAGCAAGAGTCCTCCTTAGTGCCCCTCACCCCTTTAGCCCATCCCTCCACCCAACATCCCACCAGCAACCCTTAGTTTTTCTCTGTATTAAAGAGACTCTTATGGTTCGTCTCCCTCTCTGTTTTTGTTATTTTTGCTTCCCTTCCCTTATGTTCATCTGTTTAGTATCTTAAATTCCACATATGGGTGAAATCATATGATATATGTCTTCCTCTGACTGACTTATTTCTAGTTCCATCCACTTTGTTGCAAATGGCAAGATTTCATTCTTTTTGATCACTGAGTAATACTCCATTGTATATATATACACACCACATCTTCTTTATCCATTCATCAGTCGATGGACATTTGGGCTCTTTCCATACTTTGGCTATTGTCAATAGTGCTGCCATAAACTTTGGGGTGCGTGTGTCCCTTTGAATCAGTATTCCTGTATCTTTTGGATAAATACCTAGTAGTGCAATTGCTGGGTTGTAGGGTAGTTCTATTTTTGATTTTTGGAGGAACCTCCATACTGTTTTCCAGAGTGACTGCACCAGTTTGCATTCCTACCAGCAGTGCAAAAGGGTCCCTCTTGAGAGAAAGAGAATCTTAAGCAGGCTCCACACTCAGCTCGGAGCCCGACATGGGGCTTGATCCCATGACCCCGGAATCATGATCTGAGCCAAAATCAAGAGTCAGACATTCAACTGACTGAGCCACCCAGGTGCCCCCATTTATCACTTTAATACAGGCTATTAAATAAGTAACCTATATGTTTTATGTGGTGTGATAAGCTCAAAAACTACTAGAACTGGAAAGGAAAAAAAAAGACTGGAAAGAAATTTTGAATTCTCAACTATTTGTATCAGACATATAGCAATGTATATTATTTAGCACCCACCACAGCAATATAGGATCCATTGTGTGTGTGTGTGTGTGTGTGTGTGTGTGTGTGTATGTATGGTTATGGGAATCCCATTTTTATATATTTCATACATATGCATACACACATTATAATTAAAGATTATTATACATTGCTATACTGGGAGATACATATATATATATATATACACACACACACACACACGCATGTCTATATATATACATATATATAATGTGTGTCTATGTATATATAGACACACAGAGATGTATGTGTACAGATAGTGGTCTGCTTTGTACACTGCCATATGCACAATACATATAGGATATATACATGCACAGGCATGCAGTATAGCAATGTATAATGACCTCCAATGTAGATGAAACGCAAACGTCCTCACTTCGTCTTATAAACCGCAATAAGGCAATAACAAAAGATTAAGCGTTACACAGTGTGTAAGGCTCTGTAGCAAAGCGGCCATGATTAATTGTGAGGGAAATCTTAATCACCAGCCACAACCACAACCCCAGCTTCTTTGCGGTACACATGCAGCTACCCTCAGGAGCTGACTTGCACTTAAACGCTCTCCCCTGCCTCTACTGTCATCCTACAATTTCAAGGAAATTCAAAGGTCACTGTTAGACATTCTTTTTATAAGGATTCCTTAGACTATTCCTACCAGAAAATACTTCCCCCCCATCTTTCAAAAAAAAAAAAATCCCTTGCTCCATTCCACTACCCCTTTCAATTACGGTCCTATTTGTCCTTTCTAGCATAAAGGTCCTATCCTCATTATCAGCAATTCTCTCCTTCTGTTCTCTCCCAAACCTACTACAATCAAGTGTGCACCCAATCCACTCTTAAACTGCTCATCTCAAGTCACCCATAGTCTCCACTTTTTCAGAGCCACTGGTCACTTCCCAGGGCTCATCTTACTCACCCTATTAGCAGCATTTGTCATAGTCAGTTACTTTCTCCTCTTTGAATCACTTACATTTCTTAGCTTTCAGGACACTGCTCTCTCCTGGTCCTCTTCCCATTTTTCTGCCTGCTCTTCCTCAGTCTTTTTTTTTTTTTTTCTTTTCTCATATTCCTCCTCATTTCTCTGTAATCTATAAATGTTAGTTCCTCTACCACAGCCCTTGGTCCTCTTCTCTTTCCTATCTATACCCATTCACTTGGTGACCTTTGTTGAGTCTCATGATTTTATATATCATCTATATGCAGGTGACTCCCAACTTTATATCTCCAGCCTGGGCCTCTCCCTCAAATTCTATACCTGTCTATCCAACTGTCTGATTGAATCTCCATTTAGATCAGTAACATCCATTTCAAATTTTACAAGTCCAAAACTGAGTTCTTTCTTTCCTTTTTTCTTAAAGTAATCTCTTCTCCCCATGAGGAGCTCAAACTCATGACCCTGAGATCAAGAGTCACATGCTCGACTGACTGAGTCAGCCAGGCACCCCTAAAACTCATTTCTTGATAGCTTCCCTTTCCAACAGCATCTCCATCAGTTCTCTCCATCTCAGTGAATGGCTACTCTATTCTACTGTTGCTTGGTAAAAAATAAAAAATAAAAATGTTGATGTCATTTGACTTGGACTCATCTCCCTCTCTCTCCTACTCTGCAGCTGATCTGTTAGTAAATCCTGTCAGTCCTACCTTCAAAATAATGAGACCACTTCTTACCAATCCTACTGCTGCCACCATTGTCCAGGCCACCACAATCTCTTGTCTGGATGACTACAAAAGCCTTGGAGATACCACAATGAAAGGAAGAGAGAAAGTTAAATGAAGGATCTTGAAAAATAGGTTGTACAAACACTTCCGCCCTCCACACTACCACAAATTCATGAAAAAAAAAACCCCAAGACCTCAAAAACCTGTACTTCCATCTTGGCTGAACTCCATCTTCCAGGAATCGCAAAATATTAAACCAACTCTATACAAAGCAACTATAAAAACACAAATACAAACAAAAAAAAAACCTTTTAGCCGATGAAAAGTCTCCCCTCCCCCCCAAAACCAACCACAAAGTAGTATACTGTAACACAAAACTCTACACTGAATTATATAGTCTCAAGCATGTAAAGACAATTTTTTAAAAGCACTTAGAATCATAAATTCCAACACTAAGAAGAGATATAAACAAACAAATGAACCCAGAATGAAAGGCAACAAGAATTGATTAAACTCAGGAAAGTAATGGGAAAAAAAGGCATACGTGTCTAAAAAATGAAGGATAAACTACAACATGCCCAAGAAAGAAGGAATTCAAATAAAAATTTAAAAGAATCCATTGATGGAAGAATGGATTATCCACCATAAAAAAATCGAGAAAATTCTACCATTTGCAATACCATGGATGGACCTTGAAGGCATTATGCTAAAGGAAATAAGTCAGATAGAGAAAGACAAATACTGTATAATCTTACTTACATGTGCAATCTAAAACACACACACACACACACACCAAACTCATAAAAAAGAGATCAAACTTGTGGCTGTCAGAGGTGGAGGGCAGAGGAAGGGGAACTAGGAAGGTGGTCAAAAGGTACAAACTTCCAGTTATAAAACAAATCAGTCCTGGGGCTGATGTACAGCAGGATGACTATAGCTAACTCTGCTTGTATGGTATAAAGGAAATTTGTTAAGAGTAAACTTAAGGGTTCTCATCACAAAGACAAAAACAGAAACATTGAAGAAAGTGACTAAAATAACAAGAGAATGAAACTGAGGTAAAGATATTTAAAAAGTGATCAAGAGCATGTTGTGGGGATGGAAAACAGACACACACACAAATCAAAAAACACATAATTGGAATTTCTGAAGGAGCAAAATGAAATAATAGAATAAAACTAGTGTTCAAAAATTTTTTAAAGTGTCCAGAAGTGAATTTAAATATATTCTAATGTTTGTTTGTTTGTTTGTTTGTTTGTTTTTAAGAAGGCTCCACGGGGCGCCTGGGTGGCGCAGTTGGTTAAGCGTCCGACTTCAGCCAGGTCACGATCTCGCGGTCCGGGAGTTCGAGCCCCGCGTCGGGCTGTGGGCTGATGGCTCGGAGCCTGGAGCCTGTTTCCGATTCTGTGTCTCCCTCTCTCTCTGCCCCTCCCCTGTTCATGCTCTGTCTTTCTCTGTCCCAAAAATAAATAAACGTTGAAAAAAAATTAAAAAAAAAAAAAAAAGAAGGCTCCATGCCCAGCTTGGAGCCTCACACAGGGCTTGAACTCACAACGCTGAGATCAAGACCTGAGCTAAGATTAAGAGTCAGATGCTCAACCAACTGAGCCACCCAGG
This sequence comes from Lynx rufus, assembly GCF_022079265.1. NCBI lineage: Eukaryota > Metazoa > Chordata > Mammalia > Carnivora > Felidae > Lynx > Lynx rufus. Next base: position 16,856,726 of record NW_025814840.1, read on the forward strand.
TGCCCCTAAATATATTCCAGTATTTAAATATAAATACTGATAGGGCTCACCACATGCATGGGGAAAATGACCTGTTATAATGAACTCTGAGACATATCTTAGAAAAATCACTAAATTTTAAAGACAAAGGTAACACCGCAGAGCCTCCAGGCACAAAAAATTACTTATAAAGGTAAGAAAATTAGGCTGGCACCAGACTTCTCAAGAGCAACATACAGAACTTTAAAAGCTTCAAAAATGTATGCAAAGTCGGGACACCTGGGTGACTCATTCAGTTAAGCATCTGACTCCCACTCAGGTCATGATCTCACTGTTCATGAGTTTGAGCCCCACTTCGGGCTCTGTGCTGACAGCATGGAGCCTGCTCCCAATTCTGTGTCTCCCTCTCTCTCTGCCCCTCCCCCGTTCATGCTCTGTCTCTCTCTGTCTCAAAAATAAATAAACGTTAAAAAAAAAAATCTGTATAAGTATGCTCAAGGACATAAACGAAAATGCCATAATGAAGTGAGAAATGGAAGATACTGGAAGAAAAAGCCAAATGGAAATTCCAGAGCTGAAAAAGATGACATATCTGAAATGAATAAATTCACTGGATGGGATTATCAGAAGATTAGACACTGCATAGAAAAGATCATCTACTGGGGCCCCTGGGTGGCTCAGTCGGTTAAGCGGCCGACTTCAGCTCAGGTCATGATCTCTCGGTCCATGAGTTCGAGCCCCACGTCGGGCTCTGTGCTGACAGCTCAGAGCCTGGAGCCTGTTTCAGATTCTGTGTCTCCCTCTCTCTGACCCTCCCCTGTTCATGCTCTGTCTCTCCCTGTCTCAAAAATAAATAAAACGTTAAAAAAATTTAAAAAAAAAGATCATCTACTAAAGATATAGCAATAGAAATGTTTTCAAATGGAAGCAGAGAGGGGGAAAAAGGCTAGGGGGAGAAAAGAACTTCACTTCAGGGATCTGTGGGACAATATTAAGTTATCTAATATATGTATATTTTGAATCTCCAAACAATGGGGCAGAAAAATATTTAAAGAATAGCCAAATATTCTCTAATTTGATGATAACTATAAACCAATATATTCAAGAAGCTCAATGAGACTTAATCAGGATTAAAATAAAACAACACCACCATGTTTTCATCAAATTGCCAAAAACTAGTGGAAAAAGAGAAACTTAAAAAAACATTTAAAACAAAACACATTTGTAGTAGACCAAAGGCAAGAAACATCAAAGACTATTTTCAGAGACAGTGGAGTCAGAACACAGTGAAATGACACCTTTATTTTGCCAGAAGAAAAACTCTCAACCTACAATTCTATATCCAGCAAAAATAGTTTTCAAGGGGAGCCTGGGTGGCTCAGCCGATTAAGTGTCCAAATATGGATTTCTTTTTTTTTTTTTAATTTTTTTTTAACATTTATTTTACTTTTTGAGACAGGGGGAGACAGCATGAATGGGGGAGGGTCAGAGAGAGAGGGAGACACAGAATCCGAAACAGGCTCCAGGCTCTGAGCTGTCAGCACAGAGCCCGACGCGGGGCTCGAACTCACGGACTGCGAGATCATGACCTGAGTTGAAGTCGGATGCTTAACTGACTGAGCCACCCAGGCGCCCCAAATATGGATTTCAACTCAGGTCATGATCTCACAGTTGTAAGATAGAAACCCACATAGGGCTCTGTGTTGAGCATGGAGCCTGCTTGTGATTCTCTCTCCCCCTCCCTCTGCCCCTTCCCCCCCAAAATCCAATAAAATAAACATTAAAATATATTTTTCAAAATAAAGACTTCTCAGACAAACACTGAGAGAATTTCTCTCTCACACATATTTTTTTTTTTTTTTGCCAGCCAGATTGTACTAAGGAAATATTTATGGAAGTTTATTGGGCTTAAGGAAAATTACACCAAGAAAACATCACTCTATCAAAGAAGAAGAACAAAGAGGAAGTGAGGCAGCAAAGGAAAAGGGAGAGGAATAGAAGAAAAGAGGAGGTAGAGGAGAAAGAGAAGGATGAGGAAGAGAAGCAGAATGAGCTTCGTAAGCAGAGAGAGCCTCCTGTTTTTGTAAATAAATGGAACATGTGAATATTTTTACATATTTCCTATAGACGGTTTGACACCACAACAGCAGAGCAGAGACCACTTTACTATCTGGCTCTCCAGAAAATGTTTGCTAAACCCTAGATTATATATCTCAATTAAAGGATAGAGATTATCAGACTGGATATAAAAGCAAAATCCAACTATATATTATCCCCAAGAGACACACTTAAAACACAGGGACATAAGTAAAAGGATGAAAATGATATCAATTTTAGGCAAACATCAATTTTGTTTGTTTTAGGCAAACATCAATAAGTTGGTTAAAGTGACTATATTAATATCAAAGTAAACATTGGGATAGGTAAAATTAACATGAATAAAGAGAGGTATGTCCTAAAGAAAAAAGGATCAATGCACTAAGAAATAACAATTTCAATTGTGTATCTAATAACAGAGCATTGAAATACAAAAGCAAAAACTCTCAGAACAGACAGAACAAGAAAAACCCATAAGTATAGCTGGAGATTTCAACACTCCTTTCTCACCAACTGATAACATACAGAAAATAAGTAAGAATAGAGAAAACTTGAACCCTATTAACCAACTGACCCAACTGACTTCTACAGAACACTCAGCAACAGTAGAAGATACTTTCTTTTCAAGCACACAGGGACCATTCACCAGAGAAAGAAGGGGAGAAAGAATCCCAAGCAGGCTCCGCGCTGACAGCTGAAAGCCCGATGTGGGGCTCAAACTCACAGACCGTGAGATCATGACCTGAGCCGAAGTTGGATACTTAACCGACTAAGCTACCCAGGCACCCTGAGGAATTTATTATACCTTTAAGTGTTCATATTGGAAAAGAAGAAACTTTAAACACGTTCCCAAGTTTCCACCTTAACAAAACCAGAAAAGGACAGTTAAATCTAGAGTGAATTGTAAAAGGAAATTATTCAGAGAACAGCAAAAATCAGTGAACAGAAAATAAACAGTAAAGAAAATCAATGAGAGGCGCCTGGGTGGCTCAGTACGTTCGTTAAGCATCCGACTCTTGATTTCAGCTCAGGTCATGATCTCACAGTCATGAGATCCACCCCCGTGACAGGCTCCATGCTGGCTTTGGAGCCTGCTTGAGATTCTCTTCCTTCCTCTCTCTATGGCCCTCCCCCACTTGTGCATGATCTCTCTTTCTCAAAAAATAAAAATAAATTTAACTTAATTTAAAAATCAATGAAACCAAAATTGTTTTTGTAAGATCAACAAATGCTTAAAAACATCAGCTAGATCAATCAGGAAAAAAAGAGAGAAAATAAAATACCAATATAAGGGGACTACCTAAAGATTTGAACACAGGCGGGTGGTTGAATACACTACAGTATATTCACATGTTGGAAACCCGTACAGTTATAGTAAAAATTGAGGAAGATCCCTGGGGAAGAAATGTGTAGTGGTTTCCAGAATATGTTAAGTATAATAAGTAAAATGCAAATCAGTACATAAAGTATGCTACCTTTTATAAGACAAAATTTAAAAAACATATGTAAATCTGCTTACAAAGAAATTTACAAATTTATTATTATTATATTTATAGATTTTTTTATAAAAAGAAATACAGGAGAAATTACAACTGATACCACAAAAATACAAAGGATTATGAGAGACTACAACAAACAATTATATGCCAACAAACTGGGTAAATGAGAACAAAAATGGATAAATTCCTAGAAACACACAGTCTACCAAGAAGGAATCATAAGAAATAGAAAATCTAAACAGATAAACAGGGGACAGGATTGAATTCGCGATCAAAACACCTCCCAACACAAAAAAGCCTAGGACCAGATAGTTTTCCTGGCAAACTCTACCAAACTCATCCAAAAAACCTGAAGAGGAACACTCCCAAACTCATTTTCTGAGGATAGCATTACCCTGATACCAAAGCCAAATAAAGACCCTGCAAGAAAAGAAAATTACAGACCTGACAAATGTAAACGTGAAAATTCTCAACCAAATATTAGCAAACCAAATTCAACAGCACATTGAAAGGATCATTCACCATGAGAATGTAGTATTTATTCCTGGGATGCAAGCATGTTTCCACATCTGCAAATCAATCAATGTGATTGAGACACCATTAACAAAACAAATGACAAAAATCACACGATCCTGTCAACAAACGCGGAAAAAGCGTTTGACAAAGTACAACATTTTTTCATGATAAAAACACTCAACATATTGGGTATAGAAGAAATGTCCCTCGGCATAATAAAGGCCGTATATAACAGGCCCACGGCTAACATCATACTCAATGGTGAAAGTTAAAATCTTTCTCTAAGATGAAGAACAAGACAGGGATGCCCACTTTTGGCACTTTTACTCAACATTGTATTGGAAGTCCAAGCCAGAGCAATTAGGCAAGAAAAAGAAATAAAAGCCATCCATATCAGCAAGGAAGAATTAGTTATCTCTGTTCACAGCTGATGTGCTCTTATATATAGAAACCCTAAATACCTCACTATAAACTGTTAGAACTGGGGCTTCTGGCTGGCTCAGTCAGTGGAGCATGCGACTCTTGATCTCTATGTCATGAGTTTGAGCCTGATGTTGGGCTTAGAGTTTACTTAAAAAAAAAAAAAGAAATACAAAAAAACTGTTAGAACTAACACATGAATTCAGTAAAGTTGCCGAATACAAAACCAACATACAGAAATCAGCTGCATTTCTTTTTTTAAATTATTTTTTATTAAAAAAATTTTTTAATGTTTATTTATTTTAGAGAGAGAGAGACAGACAGACAGACAGAGTACCAGTGGGAGAGGGGCAGAGAGAGAGAGAGAGAGAGAGGGATACACAGAATTGGAAGCAGGCTCTAGGCTCTGAGCTGTCAGCACAGAGCCCAATGTGGGGCTCAAACCCACAGACAACGAAATTATGACCTGAGCTGAAGTTGGACGCTTTACCGACTGAGCCACCCAGGCACCCCTCAGCTGCATTTCTATACAGTAATAACAAAACCATATGAAGTAAAAAATTAAGAAAACAATTCCATTTAAAATAGCATGAGAAACAATACTTGGGAATACATTTAACCAAAGAAGTGAAAGACCTGTACACTGAAAATTGTAACACCTTGATGAGAGATATTGAAGAAAACACAAATAAATGGAAAGGTGTCCCATGTTCTTGAATTGGAAGAATTCATATGGTGAAAATGTCCACACTACCCGAAGCAATCTACAGATTCAATCAAAATTCCAGTGGCATTTTTTTTCATAGAAATAGAACAAACAACCCTAAAATGTGTGTGTAACCACAAAAGACTCCTAATAGCCGAAGCAATCCTAAGAAAGAAAAATAAAACTGGGGGCAGCACAATACCTGATTTCAAACTATATTACAGAGCTATAGCAATCAAAGCAGCATGCTACTGGCATAACGTAAGACACACTGATCAGTGGAACAGAATAGAGAATCCAGAAATAAATCCTTACATATATGACCAATTGATTTTTGACAGGGGGCCAACAACACACAATGGGGAAAGGACAGTCTCTTCAATAAATGATTTTGGGAAAACCAGACAGCCAAATGCTAAAGAATGAAACTGGAACCCTATCTTAACACCATTCACAAAAATTAACTCAAATGGATCAATGTAAGACCTGAAATCATAAAGCTCCTAGACGGGGTGCCTGGGTGGCTCAGTCGATTGACCATCCGACTTCGGCTCAGGTCATGATCAAGTCCCGCGTTGGGCTCTGTGCTGACAGCACAGAGCCTGGAGCCTGCTTTGGATTCTGTGTCTCCCTCTCTCTCTGCCCCTAACCCACTCACATTCTATCTCTGTCTCTCTCAAAAATAAATAAACATTAAAAAAATTTAAAAAAAAAAAGCTCCTAGAAAAAAACGTAAGGAAAAAGATCCTTGGCATTGATCTAGGTAGTGATTTCCTGGATATCACATGTTAAGCACAGGCATCAAATGCAAAAATAGACAGGGGTAGGGGGGACTGCATTAAACTAAAAAGCTCCTCCACAGCAAAAGAAACAATCAACAGAGTGAAAAGGCAACCTATGGGTGGAAGAAAATGTTTGCAAACTAGGTATCTGATATCCATCCATAATATACAAAGAACTCCTACAACTCAATAGGAAAAAAAAAAACAAATAATCCAATTTAAAAATGGACAAAGGGCTTGAATAAAAATGTCTCCAAAGAGGATATATAAATGACCAACAGGTATGTGAAAAGATGCTCAACATCCTTAAACATCAGGGAACTGCAAACCAAAACCACAATGAGATATCACTTAGCACCTGTTAGGATGGCTGTAATTAAAACAATGGGTGGCTCAGTGGGTTAAGTGTCTGACTTTGGCTCAGGTCATGTACGGTTTACTGTTCCAGTCCCTTATCGGGCTCCATGCTGGTAGCGCTGAGCTTGCTTGGGATTCTCACTCTATCCCCTCTTTCTGCATCTCCTCCACTTGTACTTTCTTTCTCTCAAAATAAATAAGTAAACTTTTTTAAAAAATGCAATTTTCTCTTCTCTGATTTCCCCATATTGATTTGCATTTTTCTCTCTCATGGAACTTATATTTTGCCAGGGGATTATAAATCAGATCCTTTAGTTTTTTTTTTCAAGTTTATTTATTTATTTTGAAAGAGAGAAAGAGGGAGGGGCAGAGAGAGCGGGAGAGAGAGAATCCTAAGCAGGCTCTCTGTTGTTAGTGCAGCACTGGACGTGGGGCTCGAACACAAGAACGGTGAGATCATGACCTGAGCCAAAATCAAGACTTGGTTGCTTAACCCACTCAACCACCCAAGCACCCCCAGATCCTTCAGTTGAAATCCTTATCTTGCCCCTTGTGCTCTTGGGAACTATGGAACTTTTTAGTACCTCACTCTCCCTAAATGTAAAGCAGAGTTGGTAATACCCACAGCACAGGTTTACCCTGAGGGATAAATTAGATGATGCAGGAAAAGAATTTAGAACAATGTCTAGCTATATGCCATACACTGTATAATTAAAAGGCAATTCTTCTAAAAAGGAAACAAATCAAGCCCCTAAAAATTGAAAACAGAATTGAAACTAAACTAACTACATCTCAAGTTGATGGCACAGCCATATAGAGAAAATAATTAGACCAGGTGGCTTAAAAACATTTTTTAAGTTTATTTATATAGTTTGAGAGAGAGAGAGAGAGAGAGAGAGAGAGAGCAAGCACGGGGTAGGGGAAGACAGAGAATCCCAAGCAGGCTTTGAACTGTCTGTGCAGAGCCCGATGTGGGGCTGGAACTCAGGAACCATGAGGTCATGACCTGAGCCGAAACCAAGAGTTGGACATCCCACCAACTGAGCCACTCAGACACCCCAGATCAGATGACTTTAAAACACACTTATTACAACAGACAAAAGGAATGCAATAAACTGTTAACTAGTATAAAATAGATAAGTGGTTTCGTAAATGTCATTAGGAAAAAAAGGTTTCATATGAGAAAATGAAACACAAATATAAAATAAAATACATTAAGATAAAACCCTATGTTACATTTGAACTGGAATATTGGTATGAATTCAACATTTTTGTCTCTTGAAATAATTAGATAATTCTTAGCTGTATTCATTGGAAAGATCTAGAACAATAACAACTCAGTGGCAATGAGTACTACTGCTGGTGGTTTCTAACTACCATTTCCTACCAAAAGGAACCAGTGCTTTTTGGAGAAATGACTGATTCGAGGTCAGGAGCAGGAAATGTACAAGATGAGTCTGGGCCATCTTATGCCAGAAGGCAAGAAAATGTTCAAGGATTAATGTGATCACATCTAAAATACACAGGAACCAACTTGAATAATTTCTATTGGCCAAAATATTTAAGCATCAAAAAGAGTAAAATAATTCAAATATATGAAAATCCATTCATCACAATTTTTTAAAAGGCCTCATTGTCACAACCGAAGATGCAAGGGCACCAATTCATTATTTTAAAAATAGATAAATAAAAAGAACCAAGCATTGATCCTATCCGTCATCTACAAATTGTATTTCAAGGTAACAACAGCTGATGATACAAAGTTCTCTAGGGTACCTGGTAAATTCACAAGGAATGACAGAATAACAAACTCATTATTGTACAACCTCTAATAAAATATTGAATCATAATCATCAATTGATGCAAAAACAATTAAGTGAAGGGTTGATGAATAACTTTTGAATACAGGAATCAAGCTGATACCACTTGAACCTATGATCAATATTTCACCATAAAAAAACGATACTATGACATTATATGCCTCAAGATGTGATGCGTTAGGAAGCATATAGCAAGTACTATGGAATATTCTCATCTAAAATATGGGGGGCGCCTGGGTGGCTCAGTCGGTTGAGCAGCCGACTTCGGCTCAGGTCACGATCTCGCGGTCAGTGAGTTCGAGCCCCGCGTCGGGCTCTGTGCTGACGGCTCAGAGCCTGGAGCCTGTTTCAGATTCTGTGTCTCCCTCTCTCTGACCCTCCCCCGTTCATGCTCTGTCTCCCTCTGTCTCAAAAAAAATTAATAAACATTAAAAAAAAATAAAAAATAAAATATGGAACGGAATTTAACAAACATTTTCGCTCTAACTACTTATCTACAAAAATAAGAGGACTATCTTAAGGACGGAATATAATAAGGAAAGAATCGGCTAAATCCAGAATATGGAATATATCACTTCTCTAGTAAATCAATGGTATGAACAAAAGGGTAAGGTGCTAGTAAAACTGAGTAAAAGGGACTTAACCAAGTGCAATCCATTAACCTTGTTTAGATCTTGAATAGAATAAAGCAACTGTAAAGAGAATCTTTGAGACAATCAGAAAAATTTTAATACTTATGGATAGTATTGAGTTTTTCTTAATTTTGTAAGTGTGATAATGGCATTGCGAATATGGTCTTATTTAAAGTCCTTATCAGACATGGGCTAGATGGGTGACGGGTATGAAGGAGGGCACTTGTGATGAGCACTGAGTGTTGTATATAAGTGACGAATCACTGAATCCTACTCCTGAAACCAAAATCACACTGTTAACTAACTAGAATTTAAATAAAGAAAAAAACCCCCTCCTTATTAGACCTGCATATTGAAGTTGGGATTCGCTTTATGATACTTCAGCCAAAAGAAAAAAAGGACAAATTTAGAGACTACTATGAGTTATATGCCAACAAATTGGATAATCTAGAAGAAATGAATAAATTTCTAGCAACATTCCACTTACCAAGACTGAATCATGAAGTAGAAATTTCTGCTCCCTGATTTCAAAGTAGTATATCACAAAGCTATAGTAATCAAAATAGTATGGTATTAGCCTTTAAAAAAAAAAAAGGATCAATAGGGGTGACTAGGTGGCTCTGTCGGTTAAAGCATCCGATTTTGGCTCAGATCATGATCTCATAGTTCATGAGATGGAGCCCTACGTTGGGCTCTGTGCTGACAGCTCAGAGCCTGGAGCCTGCTTCAGATTCTGTGTCTCCTTCTCTCTCTGCTCCTCCCCTGCTTGCACTCTGTCTCTCCCTCTCTCTCAAAGATAAATAAACATTACAAAAAATCAATAGAACAGAATCAAGAGCACAGAAATAAACCCGCACATACAGAGCCAATTAATTTACAATAAAGAAGCCAAGAGTATCCAGTGGGTAAAGGACAGCCTCTTCAATAAATGGTGTTGGGAAAATTGGACAGCCACATGCAAAAGAAAAAAACTGTTACACTACACACAAAAATTAACTTAAAATGGATTAAAGATTTAAATATAAGACCTGAAACCATAAAATACTTAGAAGAAAACATAGGCAGTCAGCAACTTGACATTGGTCTTCATGGATGACTTTTTATATTTGACACAAGAAGCAAAGGTGACAAAAACAAAACTAAGTGGAACTATGTCAAAATAAAAATCTTCTGCAGGGCAAAGGAAATCATCAACAAAATGAAAAGGCAACCTACTGGATGGCAGAAAATATTTTAAAATCACATATCTGATGAGGGATTAATATCCAAAATTATAAAGAACTTATACAATATAAGAGCAAAAAAGAATCTGATTTAAAAATTGGCAGAAGATCTGAATAGGCATTGCCCCAAAGGCGGCATACAGATGGCCAACAGGTACGTCCAAAGGTGTTCAACATCACTAATTCAGGGAAATGCAAATCAAAACCACAATGAGATACCACCTCACTCTTGTTAGAATGGCTAATTTAGAAAAGACAAGAAGGAACAGGTGTTGGCAGGGATGTGGCGAAAAGGGAATCCTCATACACTGTTGGTAGAAATGTCAATTGGTATAACCACTATAGAAAACAGTATGGAGTTTCCTCAAATAATTAAAAATAGAATTACCGCATGATCCAGCAATTTGACTCCCGGATATTTATCCAAAGAAAATAAAAACACTAACTCAAAAAGATACATTCATTCCATGTTCGCTGCAGCATTATTTACAAAGGCCATGATATGGAAGCATAAGTGTCTGTCGCTGGATGAATGGATAGAGAAGTTGTGAGAAGGTATATAATATTCATATATATGAATATTATTCAGTCACAAAAAAGAAGGAAACCCTGCCATTTGTGACAACATGGATGGACCTTGAGGGTATTATGCTAAGTGAAATAAGTCAGACAGAAAGATAAATACTGTATTATATCACTTATATATGGGGTCTACATGAAAACAACAACAATAACACTAAGCTCATAGACACAGAGAACAGATTGGTGGTTTCCAGAGGTGGGGGTTGGTGGGGTGGGCAAAATGGGTGAAGGTGGTCAGAAGGTACAAACTTCCAGTTAAAAGATAATAAGTCTTGGGGATCTAATGGACCATGTGGTGATTATAGTTAACAATACTGTGCTGTATATGTGAAAGTTACTAAGAGAGTAGAGCTTAAATGTTCACATCACAAGAAAAAAAATTAACTATGTGAGGTGATTGATGTTAACCCAACACATTGTGGTAATCATTTCACAATATGTACATGTGTTAAATTATTATGTGGTATACCTAAAACTAATACAATATTCTACATCAATTATATCGCAATAAAAACAAATTTTTAAAAAGGCAAAATGGGGGTGGAACTAGGTTGTAAAAATGTGGATAATTGTTGAGCTAATCAGGGTCGAGGTTGATTATACAATGACCAATAGTTTTGTGTAGGTTTACATTTTTTGCACACAAAAGAATTCTACAGAAAAAATTATTTAGCTGTCTCCTGCCTAGCTGGGTATAAGCTACTTACTGGGAATACACTCAAAGTCAGTTCAACATTAAGTAATGTTTGTTGGGGGGGAACAAAAGCCCTCATTGTGTAATGATATTAACACACAACACAGTATCCCATGTTCGTTAGTAACACAAAAATTCACTATAGTGAGAAATGGTTTAAAGTTTTATGTTTCTTGAGATGAGATGATCAATTTTTAACTGGATTGGTGAATAAGTTTACAGTCATAAACTGATAAAGTCAGGTGATAGACAAATTTTCCTGAGTATATAAAAAAAACCTTTTTAAATACCTTATTTTCGGAGGAAACCTTAGTAGACGGTAAAGCTGGCCCCACGTACGTGGGGAAGCACACAGCTTATGTGTGCCTCTGGCAGAACCCCCAGTACAGAGAAGAGCAGGTGCTATTTCCCAACGACACCTACTTGTGCACATCCCAAAACTATAGTTAGAAAACAGCTCAGATTTTTAGTTGCTTTCCCAGAACTCAAAGATCGTCTTCCTGTTTATCTTGGTGGGATGCCTATGTGATAACTTGTGATTTTTCTGTTCTCTGTAACATTTTAAAACAAAATTGTCACCGATGGGAAAACAAGAGGTCGTTAGTTAACAATCCGATATTTGATTTTTATTTCCTGAGCGGCGAAGATACTCTCTTGTGAATTTTAAACATGTTTTTAAAGGAGAAATGGGGGTAGTCCCTTGAAGGTTAAGTTGTTCCTTGGGCTTGCCTCGAGTCAACACAGCCATTTCTAAATTCATTTCCTCACTTAGCTCTGTCCTGTGTATTTACTCTCAGCTTCACCTTGATCTTTCAGTAAGTCTCTTGTCAGCTTGTAGTGGATACTGCTTTACAGTTTATGTAAACACTGCCAGGAGAGCAAAGGGAAGCCAGATAGGTGGTCAGTTAGCTTTGACCCAATCCAGTGTGATATGGAGATGACAGAACTTTTACTTAATTCATCCTCTGGTTTCGAGATCTTGATTAGGTTCGGGGCAGGAAACAACTTGTAATAATTCCTGGCTTTGGGAGGCACAAGCCTTTGTTCTCCCCAGAGTATTCGGTAACACACCTAATGCTACTAATCATATAATCCTGAGAATTGGGAGGGACACTCATTGCCTTACTCTTGTTTCACCCTCTGTAAATGGGCATAACAATAGTACCCACCCGACAGTGTTTTTATGAGGATTAAATGAATATTTGCAAAATGATTAGAACAGAGACTGACATAGTATTAAGCACCGTACGTGTTTATAAGATAAATTCCCACATGACAATGTAATTCTTCTGTATAACATCTGAATACGCGGCGACTGCTACAATGCTGGTAGAGTTCCAGAATCTTGTCGGTGAACTTGTCATTGGCTGTTGCGTTGCCAGCAGACGGTTTGGTGAAACCCTCCCTAACTTGGAATTCGTTCACAGACTATTGAGCCTGAATGAATGAAAATTCAGAACTTGTGGATCTTTGGAAACACTTGAAACAATACTTCATATTTGACTTCTGCCTATGAAGATTTTGGAAGTGTCATATTTGACTGATTAGGTATTTTTTTTTATTTTTAAAAAAAAATTTTTTTTTCAACGTTTATTTATTTTTGGGACAGAGAGAGACAGAGCATGAACGGACGAGGGGCAGAGAGAGAGGGAGACACAGAATCGGAAACAGGCTCCAGGCTCTGAGCCATCAGCCCAGAGCCTGACGCAGGGCTGGAACTCACGGACCGCGAGATCGTGACCTGGCTGAAGTCGGACGCTTAACCGACTGCGCCACCCAGGCGCCCCTGATTAGGTATTTTCAAGGTGTACATGTTCAATTTGTGATTTAGTACACTTAATTGGAAAATGAAAGCTAATGAAGGTTTTGACATGGACGTCTATTCTTTTAACTAGGTATCAATGAAAATATAATGAAAAGAGCATATGGAGATGTAAATACACTTGTTTGCACTATGTAGGTAATTCTTATGTAAACATTGCCAGAAGAGCAAATAGTAATTCTTAACAAATAATAATTCTAACAAATTACAAATAGTAATTCTTAACAAAACTGTTGGACTACTTTTAGTACCTACAAATAACTAAGTTTAGAAGACTCAAGTGTTTGTGGAATGAGTGTTCTCCAGTAAAGTTCCTGCCCTTGAGAATTGTTAAGAATTATTTATAATTAGGGTACCTGGGTGGCTTAGTCAGCTGAGCATCTGACTTCGGTTCAGGCCATGATCTCATGGTTCGTGGGTTCAAGCCCCACATCAGGCTCTGTGCTGACAGCTCAGAGCCTGGAGCACACTTCAGATTCTGTGTCTCCCTCTCTCTCTGCCCCTCCCCTGCTCACACTGGTCTCTCTCAAAAATAAATAATAAGCATTTAAAAAATTGCAAGAAAAAAAGAATCATTTATAATTACCATAGCAAAAGGAGGCCTAAGAAGTATTTGGTTTTACTTGTATTGAAATTATACTTTATATAATTTATGTATATCAAAAATGTTTGAAAAGTTTGCTTTCTTAAGCCATTAAATAGTTTCTTTACATTTTAAAGAATTTCTAAACTAATTTGCTTGGAATCTGGATTAGTGCAAAGGGCGGACCCAGCAATTCCTTTTTCTTTGTTCCCTTTCCATCCTATCCATCCCACTCTTTGTGGACACTTGGTCCAAATTCTAGGTTGTCCTTTTTCATTTACAAGTCTACTCCCTGCACTGGACTACATATACACCTCCTGAGTATAACTAGTGTAACTAGTTCATTTGTATGCCAAGGACTTATGGCATGTAGCACGCTCCTAACACATTTGTTGAAAAGCCTAATTAGTAGTATCTGAAACAATATTTTACTCTATTTAATAAAGCTCTGGGATACACAAGTGAGACTGATTCAGATCTAGATTCTTTACAGACAGTTGGGTTTTTAGTTTGGTTTAGAATTTGAAGCTGTGAGTATAACATTTACCTCGGTCTCCCAAAGTCCAAACTAATTGGAATTACTGTCCTCTTTCACCAGGCTGGATTCCCAGGAAACTGTTCATTTATACAGAGGAACTTAATTACACTTTTAAGTTCTGTATAGTTGGTAAAGAGCTTTGATGTTTTGGATTCAGGCTAATTTCTTAAAAAATATTCTACAGAGTGGTTTATAATTATTCCTTATATTCTTCTGCCTTTGACCTACACCTTTCAACTTCTATGTTGTCTGAAAGACCATCACCTCAAGGACTGACGACGTTACTTGCAATCTATTCAGACGATATGGAAGCCTAGCACAGAATTTCCACATTAGCAGGTGTTCAATAAAAATTCTGACAATCAAAATCGCAGCTCTTTTTATTCTTAAATGGCGTGCGGAAAGAAATCTTTGGCTTATTTCTGATAAGGTTTTCACGTTATATAAAACAAAGAACTGTATTCATCTGCGTACCAGCGACTGTCAATACGAGATTTTTTTTTCTTTTAAGACGTTAACGTAGCAGTGTTCATTGACCACCAAAGTCCAATTCTCAGTAGTTTCATCCGTTTGAATTTAAGTGCCTGAATGTGGATACCGGAATGCGCATTAACTCATCGAACTTGGTAGCCAAAAATTTCTTCACAAGGTTTGACACTCGCCAAGATTTCACAGGGCTTAGAAATGGTTTTTAAAAAATTGAAACAAAACTTCAGCACCTTTAAATGTAGCTCGAACGGGGCATAGGGGCTTGGATGAACACCGCAGCAATAATTAGTACTTTTAACCATTTCAGGCCTCGAAATGGGGGCTGTGTTGGTGTGATGGGAAAAGCAGCCTTGGAATCTGACAGAGTCTAATTCCTGGATTCCGTCCAGTCCTGCGTGACCTTGGGCGAGTTACTTTACTTCTCTGAATTTCCGTTTCCTCCTAGGCAAAAAACCAGGCGAGAGCCACCTTGCAGCGTAGGCTGGAGCGCGCCTAGCGCACACCGGGTGGGCCCTAAACAAATAGCAGCCATCTTCTGGTCCCCCGCTCGGCGCCGCAACCCCCAGCAGGTGTAGGCACCGTCCGCGGCGTAGGGCCCGGCGGCGGCCGAGCGGCCCCGCCCTTCCGCCCTCCCGGGCCTGCCCCTCGGCGTCCCCGCGCCGGCCTCCGCGTCCCGAGCCCGCCCCGGGCGGAGCCCGCAGAGGGGCGGGGGCAGGGCGCCGGGACCGACTCCGAGGCCCAGCCCCGCCGAGCCGCGTGCGGGGGAGCGGAGGCGGCCCCGGCGCCGCCCGCGCCCGAGCGTGTGTGCTCGGCCGCCGCCCCCTCGGCCCTCCCCTCGGCCCTCCCCTCGGCCCCCTCCGCCCTCGCGCGCCGCCCGCCCGGGTCGCGGCGGGGCCGTGGTGTACGTGCAGAGCGCGCAGAGCGAGTGGCGCCCGCACTCCCTGCGCTCTTCCACAGGCCGGGCCGGGCAGCCCCGGACGGTGAGGCGGCGGCGGCGGCCGGGGCGGCCGATCTCGCGCGTCCGGGCCCGCGTGCCCGAGCGGAGGTCGCCGTCCGCCGCGCAGGCCGCGGTCCCTCAGCTCGCGGCAGCGATGAGGCGCTGAGGCGGCCGCCGGCGCTGCGCGGCAGGACCCGAGGACGAGGCAGCGGCCGGGCCGAGAGCGCGGGGCGCCGGCCTCCCTCAGGCGAGGAGTGGCGGGTGCGTGGCGCAGTGACGGCCTCTGCCGCTCCGCCCGTTCCCCGGCCCCGGGCGAGGCCCTCTGGCCGCCACCCGTCCTGCTCGGCCGCCGTCGCCAACGCCGCCGCCATGGCTAATGACAGCGGCGGGCCCGGCGGGCCGAGCCCGAGCGAGCGAGACCGGCAGTACTGCGAGCTGTGCGGGAAGATGGAGAACCTGCTGCGCTGCAGCCGCTGCCGCAGCTCCTTCTACTGCAGCAAGGAGCACCAGCGCCAGGACTGGAAGAAGCACAAGCTAGTGTGCCAGGGCGGCGAGGGCGCCCCGGGCCCCGGAGCGGGCCAGCACCGGCACCCCGGCTCCGCGCCGCCCGCCTCCGCGCCGCCGCCCAGGGCCGGCGGGGCCGGGGCCAGGGAGGCCAGGAAGGCAGTGCCGCGCCGGGACAGCGCCGCCGCCGTCGAGAATGCGGGCGCGCGGGCCGCCGGGGACGCGGCCAAGGCAAAGGCCAAGCCCGCGGCCGACCCCGCGGCGGCCGCTCCCCCGCTTCGCGCGGCTGCAGGCGGCCAGGGCCAGGCGGCGGCGGCGGCGGCCGAGGTGGAGCCCGCGAAGGAGGAGGCGCTGGCCCGCGCGTCGCAGTACCAGGAGAAGGCGAACCTGTACCCGCCGAGCAACACGCCGGGCGAGGGGCTGAGCCACGGCGGCGGCCTGCGGCCCAACGGGCAGACGAAGCCCCTGCCGGCGCTGAAGCTGGCGCTGGAGTACATCGTGCCGTGCATGAACAAGCACGGCATCTGTGTGGTGGACGACTTCCTGGGCAAGGAGACCGGGCAGCAGATCGGCGACGAGGTGCGCGCCCTGCACGACACCGGCAAGTTCACGGACGGGCAGCTGGTCAGCCAGAAGAGTGACTCGTCCAAGGACATCCGAGGCGATAAGATCACCTGGATCGAGGGCAAGGAGCCCGGCTGCGAAACCATCGGGCGGCTCATGAGCAGCATGGACGACCTGATCCGCCACTGTAACGGGAAGCTGGGCAACTACAAAATCAATGGCCGGACGAAAGTAAGTGAGTGCTAGAGGGTGGCGCTGGACATCTCTTACTGGGCGGGCAGCCCCCCTGCCCGGCGACGGGAGCCGCTCAGGGCAGAGGAGCACGGCTTCTCTGTATAAAAGTAATTTCCTTCTTGTGTAGCACCCCCATAAGAAAAAGGAATATAATCCGTGCAGTAGGTGCTTATCTAGGTAGCTGCTTTCTCTGTGCCCGCTATTTTCCACTTAACTGCCCGTTGACAAGCCTAAGTGCATGGTTTTGTGGCTAAACTTAGGCCTTCCCTTTCACTTGGCTTTTTTTCTTCCCCCTCCTTTTCCCTTGCACTGTTAGTCCATTCAAACCTGACTGGAGTTTTAGCCTCCCGGTTTGGGGATATTAGGGTAGGACCCAAAGCAAGAGCTGGTTCTGGATATGCCTTGTGTCTGCATATGCCCCTCAATTCTCTGTGGTGTTGGAGCCAGGGGTCAGATTGTGGTTTACAGAGTGGAATGCTGTGTTTAGTTTAAGAATCTGCCAACTTGCCCACGAAAAGATAAACTTAAAATAGGCATGTAGTCCAAAGACTCCTCATATTCGGGAGCTTGGCTGCTCCCCTCTCACTATTGCTCTTTCCCCCCTTCCTGTCCCTTCTGTTTTGAAACCCACTACAAAAAACGGGGAAAGAAGTATTTCCGTCTTTAGACCTTTCAGTGTAGGTAGGTTACATTTTTAGCAGAGGTTTCCTTTATTTGCTTTGTTAGTGTAATCCTCCTGTTGAAAAAGCTGTGTTGTAGCTTCCTGGAAGAAAAAAACAACAACAACACGGAATTGTAGCAGGAGGGAGGGCTGGTTCTGAAGTCTCAATTTGGTGGAATCTCTTTGTTTTCTCTTGTTTTTCCCCAACAGATTCTTTAGTTCGTACCTACTCTAATCCTTCTTCTCTCCTCTAGATGGTAAATGGGAGACTCTTCCCTCCTTAATACTCTCTCCCAGTTCTTTTTCATTTTACTTGCCAGGTCTTAATCTTTTCTTTGTATCCGGCTCCTCCCCAGGCCACCCTGCTCCACCCTCCTCCACCATCAATCTCTGTCTGATTTTTTGAGTTTTGAGAGCTTGTCTTAGGAGATCATCACATGTGTGTGTTTGTGCACGCATGCTGACTCTTGCCTCTGGTTCTTTTGTGTGTTGTCAGGGCGTCTTTTTTAGCTGTCGTTGTGGGTGACTCTCAGGCTGCCTGAAAGGCTGAGCATAAGGCAATGAGGAAAGTTCTAAACATGAAAATCTTGTGGGGGAAAATACAACGCCAAGTCTGATTTATATATTGCCGCTTTATTAGTGGATGAAGGCACATGTCTGAAGGTCATGTAGTTTGAAAAACTGAGCAGTTTCTTAATGTTAAGCTGGAAGAGAAAAAGGGGTCTGATTAGACCTCAGTCTTGGTCTTCAATGAGAATTTCATTTATATTTAAAAAAAACAAAAAACTTTGTCATAGATCAGATCTGAATACAGTCACGGACTCTAGAGCAGGACAGGAACTAGCTTGAAGGGATATTAATATAGCTCTGTGCAGACTGACCAGAGTAGTTAGTTGAGGCATAAGCTTAAGGTGAAGTCCTGAAGAAGTCAATGTCCTAAATCTTCCTTGATCTGCTTTCCTTAGTTAATTTAGCTTTCCAAGTTAAGCTAAGCCCTCTCCTATTCTCCCTGTTTTCACCTGTCCTCAGGGAAGGGACAGGTGTTAGAGCTGTTAGTCAGCCCAGCTGTTAGAGAAGTTGCTTGTCATGGGGAGCTCCTTCCTCAGGTGTCCCAGTGGCTGAAGGGAGCAGTAGTTGAGGTTTTAAATCACTTGACTGCACATACTGTCATATGATAAAGGACTTGCTGAAGGACGGTCAGACTGTTAAGCTCTTTGGATTGATCTTTCCTTACATTAATTTTCAGGGCACAGTTTGAAAATCTGTGAGTTATTGTTGGGAATCCCCTTCATTGTATTTGGTTGAGAGAGTTTTTGTTAAGCGTGTTTAATCATGTAATTTTAGTATTGCTTAAAAAAACACCAAAAACAAATATCTTGCTGTGAGGGAATGGGAGGGCAATCAGATTATTAGCCACCGTGCATTGAGCTAGCACAGTGGACTAGGCACCAGATTAAGCCCGGGAGAGACATGATCACAATAATCTTCATCCTATGAAGTAGGTAGTAGTATTCCTAATTTCCATTTGAGAAGGTTTCAGGTCTGACTCGCCTAAGGTCTACCACTTAATGATAACCTCACTGGGATTCAAATTTAGGTCCTTCAGATATCAAGCCCCAGGCTTTTCTACTACTGTGCATGTAGGTAGGATATAGATAAGATGTAGATTACCTAGCATACTGGAACTAAAATTTGGTAGATTTTATTGACAGTGGTAGTCTTGTATGTGAATAACTGTACTTTATGGTTAGGCTCTATAAACTTTTTATTAGGTGACTACACAATGCTTATTTCAAATGTTTATTTCAGTGACTGCAAAGCCATTTTAAAACTAGCTATTTCAGTGTTGGTCATTTCGGGATAACTTGTAAGAGGGGCAGAATATGGGTACACAATGGCATTAGAGAGAGGGTCTTCAATGAAGAATTCTGTTGTCCTTTACAACACTAGAGTGATTTAAAAAGTTACTTGCGTCAAACGTGTAGTGTTTTTCTCACTTAGCTCTTCACAGCAACTCTGTAAAATAGATTGTTGATATGTTATTCCTGTGTGTAGGTTAGAAAAGTGAGTCTCAGGGAATCGTGCACTTGTTGGAAATCATGCAGCATACCAGGACTTAAACTGAAGTTTTCTGACCAAGATTCTGATGTCCTTTTTTATTTTTATTATCTACTGTGTGGTCTTTGTGTGTCTGAGGGCCTGATAATCAGATGAGGTATAATTGGTTGTGGCTCATTGAGCGTTAGACTCTGATTTCCCCCAAGTTTCTACTTCAGGCATGCTTATCTGGCTCACTGTTTGTCCAACTGCTTTAAAAGAGGAATTGCAAGGGAAGGATGAAGTAATACACAAGGACACTGATGTAACCCGCGTCAAGTTTCCACTTTCTCTGGTCCTTTTATTGGGATTTTCCCCTCTTTTGCCCTTAGACTGACCTTTGATCCTTTTTCCTTTCTCATACCCTTTCTTTAGCTGGCAGTGGTGTTCAGGCAGGAGAAATCATGGTCTGCTGATTTGTGGACTTAAGAAATCATAAGGGCCTTGACTTGGGTGGAGATAGACAAGAAGCGCAGACCAGCGGGGATTGCGGGGATCACGGGGAAATGCCGAACCTTAAGGGAGTGATAAGATAGGTTGAGGCTACGAAGAAGGCCAGATATATCTAAGATTTTTTGTTAGTGTCGTAGTTGGTCTGCTGTGGCTGATTATGGCTTTTAGAGCAAAGAATAGGATGAGGATTATCATCACTGCTGTAGACATGTGACAGTCCTAGATGTTACAAACCAAACCAAACTTCTCAATCCACTTCTGCCACTTTCCTCTGTACTCTTGACATCCACCATGTATAAAGGGGAGCAGCCTGTTCAATGTCTTAATAGCTAAATCAGTCTTAAAGATCAAAGTCCATTATTCTGTATGCAGAAAGGTTGAAAATATGGCAGCTGCAGTAATAACAGTTTCACTGTAGTGCTTTACAGTTAAAAGAGATTCGTTTGGACTGAAAGAGTGGTCTTCATAGGTTGTTATGGAATCAAGGTCAACTTTGTAGGAAAATGTATAATGAGTTAGTTTGCATGTAGTTCACATATAACGTAACTCCTTTAACTGTAAAGGAATTTCATTAAAAATCTTTTTTAATGTTTATTCATTTGAGAGAGAGAGAGAGAGAGAGGGAGGGAGAGAGAGAGGCAGAGAGAAAGGGAGACACAGAAACCAAAGCAGGCTCCAGGTTCTAAGCCATCAGCACAGAGCCCAATGCGGGGCTTGAACTCAGGAACCGTGAGATCATGACCTGAGCCGAAGTTGGACGCTTCACCAACTAAGCCACCCCTGCGCCCTAAGGAATTTTATTTTAAATCAAAAGGAGTTTGGGGGCACCTGGATGGCTCAATCAGTCAAGCGTCTGACTCTTGATTTCGGCTCAGGTCGTGATCTCATGGTTCATGGGATTGAGCCCCGTGTTGGGCTCTGCACTGACAGCATGGAGCCTGCTTAGGATTCTCTGTCTCTGTCTCTCTTTCCCTCCCTCCCTCCCTCCCTCTCTCTGTCTCTCTCCCTCCCTCACCCTCTCTCCCCCACTCACGCATGCGCTCGCTCTCTCAAAATTAGGAATTGAACAAAAAAACAACTTTAAATCAAAAGGGGCTTTTTGTTTGCACGTTGATAATTCTTCACTCATCTATTACCTAGTAAGCTGCAAAAATATCCCATGAGACCTTAGTCACACAAGAGGACAGCATCTGAACGTGGAAGGAGGCTGGACTTTGTGCTGCTGTTCAGTCTGGCTGGGCTCCTGGATCAGCCACTGTTTCTGTGTCCTTGAGCCACTTGCTTAATATTTCTGAGCTTCGGTGAATGACTCCATTTGCACAGTGGCGTTAAATCCATACCTGCCTTTTCTGCCTTGCGGGCTTGCTGTGAGGAGTACACATAATTATACATATAAAGGCACTTTTTAAAATTTAAAGCAAGGTTGTGAAACCTTTGTTAACTATTACTCTTCTCATCATAAAAGTTTTCAGTTTTTCTGATCCTTTCTGGAAGAGTTCTATGCTTTTCCTGTGTTTTCCCCACTTATAACCCAGAGGGGAAGAGACCGAGAATGATCACCCATGTTTGACATGACCACTACCACTACCCCCCACCAACACATTCGTTTCTTTTTTAAACAGAGGAAATAAGTCCCAGAGAGGTTAAGTGACTTGTTCAAGGTCATAGAGCTCCTTACTGACAAATCAGACTGACGTTTGATTCACTTCTTTCTTACACCTGCAACTTTTTGCTGCATCTCTTGGAAAAATGGACATACTCCTACTTAACTAATTTTGGTGTATTTTATACCATTTTTGAGAATTGCTTGAACATTTATAACTTCCCTTTTCTTCTCCCTCTTATTCCTCTCATTGTACACTTTGGCTTATCTGACCTATTTAAAATTTTCCTCCTTTGGTTAATTCCTCCCTAATTTCCCCAGATGTTCTTTATTCACCTTCTTTTCTCTCCTCCAACATTCAAGCCATCTTCCTGAAGGAGGCCTACCCTCTCATGTTTCCTTAGTAGGAACTGTCTTTCCATACTCTGCATTTCTGATTTACACTTTCATTCTCTGTTTTCCTCCCCCTTCCTTTTTTCACTATCAGACTGCAAATCTATGTTTGTTCATCTTCTCCAATGTTTTCTGAAGGCTGTGCCTTGCTGGTATGCCTTTGGATAGTGTTATCAGCTTAGTCTTTTTTTTTTTTTTTTTTTTTGAGAGAAAACATAAGGGAGAGGGGCAGAGAGACAGAGAATCTTTTTTTTTTTTAATGTTTATTATTTTGTGTGTGTGTGAGAGAGAGAGAGCATGTGAGCAGGTGAAGGGCAGAGAGGGAGGGAGGGACAGAGAATCCCAAGCAGGCTCCTTGTTTTCAGCACAGAGCCTGATGTAGGTTTGATCCCACAGCCCTGGGATCATGACCTTAGCGGAAATCAAGAGTTGGATGCACAACTGACTGAGCCACCCGGGTGCTCCTATTTAATGTTTTGCTTTTCTCCTGTTTCATTTTTTTTTGCTTTAGACTTTAAAGTGAAACCAAATGTTTCAGTCCCTTTCATTTGAATCCATGCTTAGAGGGTTTTCATAGATGCAGTTTACTACTGTGCTTGCATTTTGCTACCATGCTTGTGTGCTATCTCCTTTTCCACTGTGCCCTTGTTTCTGTACTTGAAACCCTGTAACTATGGGATGGCATTCCTGTCATTTATTGAACCATATTCCTAGCTTTTCTTGGACTCTTATTCCAGCTGAAAGCCTTCCGTTCTGAAAAACAAAACAAAACAAAAACAAACAAGTCTTCCCTTAAACTATTTTTTTTTTTTGCACTTGTATTTCCTGGTCCAAACTCTGAACTGTTCTGCCACCTTTATGGGAATGTCTTCTACTTTGTTATCACATTTTCCCAGAACCAACTCACATTTCTGTTTCCAAAGAGCTTAGATAGTATCTGTAGTCTCTATATGCTCATTAACACCGCTAGAACCTTTTCACGTGTTTGGAGTCCTCATTTTCCTTACTCAGTGTCCCAAATCCCATTTCTTTACAAAAGTGAAGTGTATGTATTCTTGGTTCCCCCTTATTCCTGTCCTCTGAGTCCTGTTTTGATAATCTCTTCTGTCCTTCGTTCATTCACCAAATACGAAGTGAGTACTTTGCGGTTCTAGGAGTTAGGATTACCTTAACAACAACAAAAAAGCCCTCGTTCTCACGGGGCTTACATTCTACTTGAGGTGGGTGAAAGGTGGGGAGAGACTGTCAATAAACAAGTGTGTAAGTAAATATACAACACGTTAGGTGGCAAATATTAAGGCAGAAGGTAAACAAGGCCAACATTAAGTCGAAAAGTAAACAGGGGGTACTCTCTTAGGATCCATAAAGTAGTAAGATGATATTTAAGGAGACGCTTGAACAAAACAAGGACCTGGCTTATGTGGATACATGCAAGAAGAACATTGCAAGTAAAGATACTACAGAGCAGATACAACAGTGCTCGGCGTGTTGGGAATACTGTGGTTAAAGCAGAGCGAGGGAGGGGGTGTGGTAAGGATGCAATCAGTGAAGCAGTGGGAGAAGAAGGAAGAGCAGTTCATGTAGGATTTTGCCTCGTAGGCAGGAACGGTGGGTTTTATCCTAGGTGATGGGGAGGCCATTGGGGAGTTTGTTTTAAAAGCTCTCTGTGGCTGCCGGGTTGGAGTAGACTGGAGGGGAGCAAGAACACCAGTGAGGAAATCCTTGTAGTCGTCTAGGCTCTAGAAGACGGTGGCTTAAATCAGAGTAGCAACTGCAGACATGGTGAAAACGGGTTGGGTTCTGGGTATATTTTCAAAGTAGAGTCAGTGAGATTCGCTGATGGATTTGACGTGAGGTGTGAAAGAAAGGAAGGCGTCAGAGTGACTCCAAGGGTTTTGGCTTGAGCATTGGGAGGAAATAATTATTATTTTGTTTTGCCCTAACTCTCTGCCTTTCTTCTCTTGCCCCACTTTTTCAGTTTCTATTTATAGCAGCTTGTTGACACTTATTTTGCAGCCAGAGCTACAGAAAAAAGTTCTGCGCTCTTCTTTTGCACATTCCTTCAAGTTGGCTGTGCTTGCTGCTACCGTTGTTGACCTTACAGCCCATCTTTTCTTCTCCAGAGGCTTTATGGCTTCCTTGCACAGTGTGCGCTCCCGTCAGCCCTACCGCGGGGGCTGCCTGCAGGGATTGCTGCGGGAAACCTTGCCACATTTCTGGTGCTGTCCGCAAGCCTGGCTGTGACTTCTCGCATGAACTGCTCACTTAAGATGGCTTACAGATACAAATCACGTAAAAAGAATTACACGGATTGGGAAAGTCTAGGGAAACACTGGGGAAAATTGAATGGTTCAATGTGAGAGACAAGCAAAGATGTAGATTAAATGTCCAGATAAAGTCAGAAATAAAACACCTTCATGTAAATATGCTGTGGAAACTCAAACGACAATAGAAAATTGAGAAGAGCTAGAAGGAATATAAAATATCAAAAGTAATCCCATTGACATATAGAGATAACACAGGATGATGTGATAGCTTCCTGTAGTAAGGAAGGAGGGGATAAATTTATGATTGCTTGGGGACCATATTCAGTGGTCTGAAAAGAGGCCAGAGAAATAGTTCCCATAGCCTTATTGATAAGTTCCCATTACAATATTGTATCCAGGACTTTGAAGGATAAGAAGCCTTGGTTTTGACTCCAGGGTGAGGGGAGGGCCCAGAAGTATGGTTGAACATTAGGTTATTGTGTATGAAATGGTTTTAAAATTTTTAAACCTGAAGAGTCGAACATGAGCTTATAGAATCTAGGAATCTGTACTCTCAATTTAATTCAAACAACTTCAGTTTAGGACTAAATAATAAAACCTAGGTAGGAAATAGCAGATCTAGCCAATTAATTGGAAAGGTCTAATAAGGATTTTGGAGTAATCAGAGATTGACCATGCATCTGAATTTTTTCTCAGTATAGGTACTCAGTTCTCATCTATAAATGGTAACTAGAAGTTCAGAGTCTATAGTTTTGTCTTATAATTATCCTTCATTCTAGCTCTAGAAAGTTTTTACCTTCTGTTGTGCCTTCCTCTGACTTCTTCACACTATTCCTCTGAAATAGGTGTCTTAAAAGTTACTTTTTTTTTTAATGTTTATTTATTTTTGAGAAAGAGAGAGAGAGTGCGAGTGAAGGAGCACAGAGAGAGGGAGACACAGAATCTGAAGCAGGCTCTAGGCTCCCAGCTGTCAGCACAGAACCTGATGCAGGGCTCGGACTCGGGAACCGTGAGATCATGACCTGAGCCGAAGTCAGACACTTAACCGACTGAGCCACCCAGGCAGCGCTGACTATAGTTTTTTCTTGAAGTTCAGTTCTTAATTTTCTCCTCATCTCTGTCAGAAGACACAGGTAGGAAGAACTTGAAACATCTCTGTTTCTATACTTTTCTTTTGCCTATTGCTACATAACAAACTACCCCAAAACGTAGTGACTTAAAACAGTACGGATTTATTATCTCACAATTCCTGTAAATCAGGAATCTGGGCACAGCCTAGCTTCATCCTTGCCTTCACTGTTCCTCAAGATGTCGGCAAGGGTCTGCACTCTCCTTCCAAGGCTTGAATGGGGTGTGTCTGCTTTCAAGCTCACTCTCTGGATGTTGGGGGCATTCATTTTCTCATGGGTTTTTGGACTGAGGGCCTCAGTTCCTTGCCATGTGGGTCTCTCCAACACAGGAACTCACTTCATCAAAGCGTGCAAGCCCAGAATGCCCCAGCAAGACTGAAGTCGCAGGCTTTTGCAGCCTAACCACGGAGACATCCATCACCTGTACAGGATTCTTTTGTTAGCAGCAAGTCACAAGATTGATTCCACACTCAAGGGGAAGGAATTACACAGGGTGTGAATGCCATTTCTTAAGTTGTCTCTTCCTTTGCCACGTGTGCCCCTTAAATGTTACTGTTCTTCACAGTCTGTGGTTTGTCTTCTCTCTTTGCTCTAGTCGACACATTTTTCTCCCTGGCTGATTATCACTTTGCGCTTGGGAAGCTCACAGGTTCTTAGGGTAGTTTGCCTGTGTTCAAAGCCTGGTTTAGCTACCTAATTGTGCTCTGATTTTAGGCACATTTTCTAACAATTAAAGCATCAGCTTCCTCATTGGTATAATAGGAGTTAATAGCGCCTAATTCAATAATGTTTGTTTGAAGATAGATGAGATGATGCATGAGAAATGCTCAGCAGGTGATCAGTTAGTGCTCATTTAATATTAGTTGTAACTGTAATAATAATGGAAGGAGGAGGACGAGGAGAGGAACAACCATGACTTCAGCTAGTAGGATTTGTCAGAGTCCTTACCCTGGCATCTGCAGAGGACTAATGGAAACCTTCACCTGAATGTTCTGGAAGTACTGCAAACTCAGCATGGTTAAGACTGAAGTGCCCTCCCAAGTTTCCTCTTGGAGGGGATGAGGGTTGGTGGGGCTATGTGGTGGGGAGAGTGGGGGAGCAGGTTTAAAACTGGTCCTGTCTTTGAACTGCATTTATGTTTTCAACAACTATTTACAGAGTGCCCAGTATATGCCAGGGTCAGTGCTAGGCAAGTCAAGGTCATTCTCTCTGCCATTCTGGAGTTTTATGGTCCGAGGGGAGACAACCTTGAGCCAGCAATACCATGTGTGGTGGATGTTGATCAGATGTACAAGATCCTGTGGGAGCTTGTTCGAGGGGCCCTAATAGCCTGCATGCCAGAGGTCTCCCGGAAGAAGCAGTTCTTTAGACTGATGCTTCCAGCAGTTCAGTCAATTTCAGTGGAGGAAGTCCATTGAAAGTCTCCAGGTCTGAAAAGAGCATGATGTTTCAGAAGAACATACCTTTTTTTTTATGACCCTGGGAATTTTACCTATTTAAAAATTATTTCCTACCTGTGTCTTGTCCCTGTTTCCATTTACACTGCCCTGCTGAGACCCATCTTCTTTTCTGTCTAGATTATTACAAAAGTCTATTTTTTTTTCTCTTTTCGTGTGTTTCCTTTCCCATCCATTCTCTCTTGGTGTTACGTTCCAAAAACACAGATCATGTTGTTGTCCTGCTTGAAAATATTTGTTTCCTCCAGAGTCTTGATATGCCATACAATTTTTTTTTAAAAAAACATCATTTCTCATCATATATTTTCTACTCCTGCCACCGGAGGCTTCTGGCAGGTTCCTTGAACCTGCATTTGCTTTCTGCCTCTGTCCATTTCCCTGGCTCTTTCTATGTGGAAAGGTGGTAGGGGTGTTTCTGTGAGTGGAGTTTTGCCCCAGTCGCTAAGCAGAGTTACAATTCTATCCTATGTGTTGCTGTTGCTGTGACACTTCTTATCAATGATAGCGTGCTTTCTACAGTGGTGGGACTCCTGTCCTAAACGTGAGCCACTTGAGGATGGGACCCCTGTCTTATCCGTGCTGCGCAATGCTCATCAGGTGAGGCATCCAGTAAGTATCATATTTAAATTTCCACTGCCCTATTTTGATTGAGGTTTTGATTACTTTGCACCTGGATTGTTACACAGTATTATTGTTTCTTAATTCACTCTTTTCCACGTACTACTTGTATCCATCTTTTATAAATTCAACATTTGTCAAAAGCTTACTCAGAAATCTCCTGAGTTTCATTTAAAAAAAACTTTTTTTAAATATTTTTATTTATTTTTGAGAGAGAGAGAGAGACAGAGTACAAGCGAGGGCGGGGCAGAGAGAGAGGGAGACACAGAATCCGAAGCAGGCTCCAGGCTCCGAGCTGTCAGCACAGAGCCCGACGCGGGGCTTGAACTCGTGAACTGTGAGATCATGACCCGAGCTGAAGTTGGACGCTTCGACTGAGCCACCCAGGCGCCCCATCTCCTGAGTTTTACTTAAAGGAGACAGTTTGATTCTTATGCACATAATGCTCACTGATGGCCTACAACCACACCATCTGTCCGTTGGTCTTCGCTTCTCCTCTTTGACAAATGCGCTACTTCTGCCAGCCTGTTTTCTTCCTGTTGCCCTTCTCACTCCGCCCAGCACATCTGTGAATTCACACCCTGCTCCAGCAATTTAAATCATTTGCGTTCTTTAAGACCTGGCTTAAATCCCATTCCCAAATATCTCCTTGAACACTGTGCCTCCACCGATCTCTCTTCTCAAACACTTTGTACACCATTTATTCCTGACGTATCTTCTCCAGAAAGAAGGGCAGAGGGGCTGTTTATATAGCGCTCTGACTTATGCAAAGCACCTTGTGTTGTTGTTCATGGTTTTTATTATTCACATATGAACACTTAGTCGTACCCGACTGCCCTGCACCACAGCACACCTCACCCTGCTCCCCCTTATTTCCGTCTCATTTCTAAATCTACAGTAAGGGGTTTAGAAAGTCCGTGAGGGTTTCTGTCCTATTGTGGTCAGCTTTCCTTTCTGTGCTTACTGTGCTGCTTCTAGTCCCTATTTTTCCAGATAAAAATAACCCAGGCCAATATGGCCTAAACTATTTTTAACTCCTAAGTCTGGGTGCTGTGAAGATAAAATGAAGTTTCATGCCATTGCCTGGGCCCAAAGTCAGTTGATCGGGTTACAGATGGCTGTAGAATCCTGCCCGTCCGTGAATCTCAAGGGGGACGGGCCTGCGTGCGTATCTTCCCTCCCTCTCCCCCACCAGTGGCATGAGAATCCCCAGGGAACATGCGTCACTTCAAAACAAAGCAACATAATAAACATGATGTTGAAAGTGACCCCTTGTGTATTCTTCTGCATGACCTGGAAGAGAGAAGCTTATGGCTAGCAAGCTGACACGAAGTTCAAGTTGACATTGATACCACGTGATTAATATACAAAGTAAAAATTTTCAAGAGCGAACTTTGAAACTTCTAAAATTATCCAACTTTTGATTTGGTTTTAGAACTATATTCAGAATTTCAGATAACATTAAAGATGGTTTAAGAGTGATATTTAACACCAGAGGACATGGGTTAAACAAGGTGAGACATACTTCTTTATGATCAGAAAACCTGTGACTTTAGCCACATTCAAGCATTCGATCAGTTTGGGGGAAACTGTCGACTTAACTGTTCCAAGAGGGCACCAGTAGTGCCGATGATGGAAACCTGTCAGTGTCATGGTCATTTGAATTTGGCCTTGAAATGTATTCGGACATTCGTATGCTTAAAAAGAGTTGCATTTCCTAATTTTGCTGAATTTTGGTACTTAAAATGTGTTTTCCTTCTCTGAGTACAGTCTTGGGGTTGGTAAGGAAGGGAACCTGAGATTTCATATTTACTGCAGATAATTCATGTGTGAAAGAATGGTTGTAGTTTTGGTGCATACAGCCTGGAGTATTGTGTATTTTTTGAATAAAGAAAACTTAGACTAAAAATCATGTATAATAATAAAATAGCATCCTTCCCCAATAGCTTAGGAGTTTTGTTTTTTTTTTCAAAGTAATTATGCATGTTAGTGGTTTATAACTTTGTATTGCTTCTGGACCCCTTTGGGAATCTAATGGAAGCTGTGCAGTTTTTTACCCTAATGAAGAACATGCATGTAAAGTTTTGCTTATTATAACACGCATCATAGACCCAACATTAAGAATACTTGTTACAAGAAGGGTTCTAAAAGAGTAAAACAAACATTTTTAAGCATTTAAAAATGAAATGTTTATGGTAGAGTGAATTTCTTTTTTATTTAAAATTGTTTTTAATGTTTATTTTTGAGAGAGAAAGAGAGACAGTGCAAGCAGGGGAGAGGCAGAGAGAGAGGGAGACACAGAATCCAAAGCAGGCTTCAGGCTCCCAGCTGTCAGCACAGAGTCCGATACGGGGCTTGAACTCAGGAACCATGAGGTCGTGACCTGAGCTGAAGTCAGACGCTTAACCAACTGAGCCACTCAGGCGCCCCCAGGTTTCTTTATTTATTCAGTTGCTGTTCCTCCCCTGTGTCTGTAGAACTGTGCCTTGGATTTTCCCCCCATGGTAGTACTCAAGTTGTAGAGACCCAGATAATGGGTTATACATTATAATTTAAAACTAGTGGTGTATATGTATGGACTTCTGAAAGATGTTTGCCTCATACAATCTGAATATAATAAAACAAAACAAAGTTAACTGGCATGTACCAAGGTGGAAACCATAACCTTAGTACTTCTCTAAGCAGGTGCTGGGTTAAGCCTTGCTTTAGTATTCTAGATGTACAGTTCCATAAGACTGAGAACCTTTACCAGAAATGATTAACACTGCATTGTGTTTCTCTCTTTTCTCTTCCCTTTATACTGTCTTATTCCCTGCTCCCATTGCATGTGTTCATGTGTCTTTTGCTTTTATTTTGGTTTCTTACTTGTAACTAGCATTTCAGTAAGATTAATTTGAATTTTTAAAAAATAAAAACCTCAGTAACAGTGTACCAGGGGCCCAGGAGTAGGGGTACTCTCTTACTAACAAAAATGAAACTAGAATTTATTGGTTGGTTTTATTTATATTAAAAATAGTTCCTAGAATTGTTAAGATCTAAAGCATCTCTTGATAGTTTTGGTAGAAAGTATCTTTAAAATATGTAAGAACAATTTGTTCATATTGCTGGTTTCCAGGAACTGTGTTTTGATGTTGCATGACAACAGTGAGGTATTTCTCTAATGTATACTTACTGTAAAGGTTCCTGCAGGTGTTTCTTTGTCTTAGAATTGTCTCGAGAAAGGGAGGACAGTAGGGAAAAGAGGTGATTGTTGACAGGAGCCAGGAATGGGAATAGACTGGCCACCCTGCTCTGGGTTCTTGTCCTCTGTCTCTCAGTGCTGAGCAAATCACTCAGCACCTCTCCCAGTTACTTTATCGATGCAGTGGGAATCATATTGACCTAGTTAAAGGAGATATGTTGAATAATTGATTATTGTAAGAAGTTTTTTTAATATTTTTTAATTATTATTATTTTTTTAAGATTTTATTAAGTAATCTCCACACCCAGTGTAGGGGCTTGAACCCACAAGACCGAGATCAAGAGTCGCACGCTCTCACCAACTGAGCCAGCCAGGAACCACCGTAAGAAACTCTTTAAAAAGTGATTATATTTTTAGCTTTCTGCAGCACCTTTTCAAATTGTTAGGACTTGGCCTTGACTCTAGACCTTTGTTCTCCTGCCTCATGTTGATTAACATTAGCATCACAAGTTAAAGTTCAGTTGTAGATTCTGAATTCTTGACTTGTCTTTAATGGGATACCAGAACCGTATTTTTACTTTGGGGTTCTTTTTTGTTTGTTTTATTTTATTCCCAGTTAGTTAACATACATTGTTAGATCAGCTTAAGGTGTATGATATAGTGATTCAACAATCGTATACATTATTCAGAGCTCATCATGGTAAGTATATTCTTAACCCCTTCACCTAGTTCATCAGTCCCCGCCACCCACCTCCCCTCTGGTGGCCATGAGCTTGTTTTCTGTAGTTACAGTTTTTTGGTTTGTCTCTGTTTTTCTTTGTTCATTTGTTTTGTTTCTTCAATTCCAAATAGGAGTGAAATCATATGGTATTTGTCTTTCTCTGACTGACTTACATTGCTTAGTATTATATTATACTCTCTAGCTCCATCCATGTCGTTGCAAATGGCAAGATTTCATTCTTTTATGGCTGAGTAATATTCCATTATATATATATACGTACACACACACACACACACACACACACACACACACCACATCTTTGTCCATTCATGTATCAGCTGAATGGATACTTGGGCTGCTTCCATATTTTGGCTATTGTAAATAATGCTGCAATAAACATAGGGGCGCATATATCTTTCCGAATTAGTATTGTTGTATTCTTTGGGAAAATACCCAGTAGTGGAATTACAGGATCTTAGCGTAATTCTATTTTTAATTTTTTGAGGAACCTCCATACTGTTTTCCACAAGTGGCTGCACCAGTTTGCATTCCTTGCAGCAGTGCACAAGGATTCCATTTTCTCTACATTCTCACCAACACTTGTTTCTCGTGTTTTTGATTTTAGCCATTCTGACAGATATGAAGTGATGCCTCATTGTAGTTTTGATTTCTAATTCCCTGATGATTAGTGATGTTGAACATCTTTTCATGCATCTGTATGTCTTCTTTGGAGAAATGTCCGTTAATATCTTTGGCCAAGTTTTTAATTGGATTATTTGGGTTTTTTGGTGTTGGATTATATTTTGGGGATACTAACCCTGTATCACATACATCATTTGCAGATACCTTCTCCTCTTCAGTAGGTTGTCTTTTAGTTTTGTTGATTGTTTCCTTTGCTGTGCAGAACCTTTTTATTTTGATGTGGTGCCAAGAGTTTATTTTGTTGTTTTTTTTTTTCCCTCGCCTCTGGAGACTTATGTAAGAAAATGTTGCTACGGCCAATATCAGAGAAATTACTGCCTGTGTTCTCTTCTAGGATTTTTATGGTTTCAGGTCTCACATTTAATCCATTTTGGTTCTTAATCCATTTTGAATTTATTTTTATACATGGTTTGAGAAAGTGGTCCAGTTTCATTCTTCTGCATGTAGCTGACCAGTTTTTCCAACACCATTTGCAGAATCTTATTTTTAATTAAAATGTATTTAATGTTGATTAGGCAGTTGGCACATAGCCTTGACACTAAAAAAAGAAATGGTCCGTTGATAAGGGCATCTTGCACTGAATTTCAGGTAGTTGTGTTACATCATGGATAATGAAATAACAGGGACACTTTGATCAAAGCACTTCTCTCTCTCTTGGCCCTCTTTCCCCCCCACTCTCTTCACTCTGCCACTCTATGTCCTCTTAGCAGAATGAAGTCAGATGGTAGTGAATATTTTATTTATTATTAATTTAATTACTTAAGGTGCATCTAAAAAATTGAATCTTTTAGGTGTTAATTTTAGAAGCTAGTCATGCATACAAATTAGCTAGTGCCTATAAAATGATTGGATCAGATCTCACACAAGTGAGTTTATACTTATTTTATAGTTTTTATTGGTGATGTACACATAGATCCGGTTGTTTTGTAATTTGTTGGTATTAGTATTTCTTTTATTTACCATAGTGTCTATGGCTTAATAAGCTTTTATTTCATTATTTTTTTATGTTCATTTACTCTTGAGAGAGGGAGAGAGTGCCCGCACATGAGCAGGGGAGGGGCAGAGAGACCGGGACACAGAATCCGAAGCAGGCTCCAGGTTATCAGCTGTCAGCACAGAACCTGACGTGGGGCTCAAACTCATGCAGGATGAGAGATCATGACCTGAGCGGAAGTCTGCCGCTCAACCAACTGAGCCACCTAGGCACCCTAACAAAAAGCTTTTAAAACAAAATCCTAAAAGTTAATTCTTAATTCCCTAAAATGATGGAAAGTGTTTGGCATTAACTAGTTATTTTCAGCCATGCTTTATAGCTTCTTTTTACCCTTAATGTATCATATCATCTTGTGCTGTCATCAATCCCTAGAGTTACTTTGGTGTCTGCTCTGTTGAATTTGACTCATGATATTTGTGCTTATAGTGAAAGATGCATTTTAAGAATCCTGTGTTCCCCTTGATTTAAGAAATTGCTTGGGGATGCCTGGGTGGCTCAGTCAGTTGACTCTTGATCAGCAGCTCAGGTTGTGATCCACCATCGTGAGATTGGAGCCCCTTGTTGGGCTGTGCACCGAGCGTGGAGCCTGTTTGGGATTCTCTCTCTCTCAATCTCCCTCTCTCTGAATAAACAAATAAATAAACATTAAGAAATTGCTTGTAGATTCCACACTTTTTTTTTTCTAAAATTGATCGTTCTTGACAGTTGAAACATGAAACCATTGAAACCATTGAAACTTTGCATATTATAGGAAGCAGCTTTACTATGTTTTGACTCTGGTTAAGATTATTTTAGTTGTTTACAAAGGAAATAAAACTTATTTGAAAATAAGGAATGGAAGGGCGAGTGAAGTCAAACGGCATGTGTCCATAACTGAATTTTTCTTATAGAAATATATCTATCCAGATATTATAGAAGAGTAATTGCTTTGAATTTTACAAATACTTTGGATAATTTAATAATTTAATATAGCTTAAATATGTGGTAATTTTAAGACTTTTTTAATGTTCATTTATTTTTTTGAGAGAGAGTGTGCAAGCGGGGGACGGGCAGAGAGAGAGGGGGAGACAGGATCTGAAGCAGGCTCTGTGCTGTCATGGCAGAGCCTGACATGGGGTTCAAATTCAGGAACCGTGAGATCAGGACCTGAGCCGAAGTTGGACGCTTAAATGACTGAGCCACCCAAGCGCCCCAGCTTTATGTGTTTCTGATGAAAAATAATACAGTGCTTCAAAATACATGAAGCAGAAACTGATGGAATAGAAAAAGGCAATAGACAAATTAAAAATTAAAGGTGAAGATTTCAGTGGTTAGTTCTAGTCATTGTTATAGCTATAACAGTTATGTATAAAATAGAGGAAAATCAATAAGGGTGAGAAGACTTCATCACTGTCAACCAACTTGACCTAATTGACATCTGTTGAAAACAGAAAATCTTTGTGATCTTGAGATAGGCGGAGATTTTTCAGAACAAAACAAAAAGATGAACCATAAAAGAAAAAACCGACAAATTGGACTCTAAACATGAAAGCCTTTTGCTTAATAGAAAAATACCGCTTAAAAAAAAAAAAGATGATATTTTCTCTCTTTTGAGAGAAAATGTTTATAAAACATAATATCTAATAAATCTGGAATATATGCTTTTTAAAAAATATAAGCATATATTATAATCTACATATACAGACATAAAACAGGAAAGAAATAACCACTGTTAATGTCTTAATATTTACTTTTTTCTCTCTCTGGGTTTTGCTATTATGGCTAACCTGTTCTTCTTCATAATTTGCTCTTAAGTTTTTGTTACTTAGTTTTTGTGTTCTTTTATGAAAAATTTCTTTAAATAGGGGTTGCCTGGTTGGCTCAGTCAGTTGAGCCTCTGACTTTGGCTCAGGTTATGATCTCACGGTTCATGGGTTCAAGCCCTGTGTCGGGCTTTGCTGACAGCTCAGAACCTGGAGCCTGCTTTGGATTCTGTGTCTCCCTCTCTCTCTGCCCCTCCCCCACTCATGCTCACTCGCTCTCTCAAAAAATGAGTAAACATTAAAAAAATTTTTTTAAGGCAAACAGCAGTCAAGGTGATTCATTAGATATTGGAGTCATGGAGATAGATGAGTCTGCTCGCTTAGGTAACAACAGAGAGCTGGTAGAGAAAAATCCTGTCGTGTTTTCCATTCTCCCGTAAATGTCTCTCTGTTTTTCCTCCTTGGTTGTAGGTAGGATCCAGTTCATTGCAGACTGTTCGACTGAAAGCCTTAGTTTCTCACTGGCTATTGGCTGGAGGACTTTCTCCTTCCCTTGATCTTTTATAGAGTAGGAAATATGGACAGTTTCACAGTGTGGCAGCTGCTTCCCTCAGAGTGGGCAAGTGAGAGAGGGTGAGAGGTTTAAATATGTCTTATAACTCAGTAATAAGTGAAACAACTTAGGAGAAAATAGACAAAATATTTGAGCAGGTATTTCACAAGAGAAGATATATAAATGACCAAATATGTGAAAAGATTCTCAGTATATCATTGGTTGTTAGGGATATGAAAATTAAAAGTGCAACGAGATACCATTGTACATACACTAAAATGGCTAGAACTTAAAATCCTGAGAGTACCAAATTTTGGTAAGGATGTAGCAAATACAACTGGAATCCTTCTACACTGATAGATTCATTACTTGCGAGAATGCAAAAGGGAATGCCACTTTGGAAAACAGGTCGGCCGTTTTTCTAAAGAGTCTAAATATAGACTCTTCTTATGGCCCCACGTATCTAAGTATTTACTAAGTACCCACCTAGAGAAATAAAAACATGTCCACACAAAGACTTGAGTATTATTATTCATCATAGTCAAAAACAGGAAGCAACCCGAGGGGCCATCATCTGGTGACTGGATAAATAAGATGTAGTGCGTGATGCAGTGGGATCCTGTTCAGCCATAGAATGAAACGAACTGTACTCTTGGGCAACAACTTGGATAAATCTCAGAAACACTGTGCCAAGGGAGAGATTGTACTATCAGCTATTTCGCTACTTGTAATGGAAGTTTGTGTTCTGATTTTTTGCTATGGCCTTAGATACCCTTGAAGATACCCACAGTTTTTGTAAGAAAAATTTCCAGAAGTAGAATTGCTGGGTTAGAGAAGGTTTTTATATGTTTATATGGCCAGCATTACTGAATGCTTATGTACCAAGCATGTTTGTAAGTACTCTTTCCACCCAGATTATCTTGGTCAGTTCTCTAACAACCATAGAAAGTAGAGGTACTATTATTTCCCTCATTTCTCACTAGAGGAAACTAAGGCACAGAAAGATTTTTTTTTTTTAAAAACTTGTTTCAGATCACACAACTAGGAAGTTAGAGAGCCGGGGCACAAATCAGGATAGTGTGCTTACAGAGCTATTTATGCATGTTTTGAGGGTATTGTATTTGTTTTCAGGTCCCCTACTTGATCTTGCTCTGTGCATTACAGAAATTTCTTAATTTTAGGAAGTTGAGGATAAGCCAAGTGTTTATCAAATGAGTCTTTCTCTTTCCTTACTGAAGTAATTTCAGAAATGTACCATTGGAATGTTGTTTAATTTCAACAAAGACAAGCTCATACTCAATGAAAACACCAACCATTCACTTAAAGGAACATTCTTTTGAGAGTATACAAATACACTATGCAATTCTTTGAGCTGGTTTTTTCATGCAAATTGTATAAAGGTATCAGATAGTAAATCCATGTTAACCTCAAACACTTATCAAGATACTGTTGTTTTGGTTTTTTTTTGTTTTATTTGAGAGAGCGTGCACGCACATGAGCAGGGGAGAGGGACAGAGGGAGAGAAAGAGAGAGAATGCCAAGCAGGCTCCACACTCGGTACGGAGCCTGATGTGGGGCTCGATCCCAAGACACAGGGATAATGACCTGAGCCAAAATCAAGAGTGGGACACTCAACCCACTGAGCCACCCAGGCGCCCCAAGATAAGGTTTTCAAATAGGCAGTGTGTGCAGAGGGTGTTGTAGTCCTTTTGGCGTGTAAGTTTTGCACCAGAATCACGTTAATGTCGGGCCTGCTGTACATCTCCTGAATCAGAGATTTTGAATCCAGAGTGAAGGCCAGACAACTTCGTAGAACTTCACAGAAATTGATTCACATTTGGGTCTGAGGAAAATAGTATAGGACATACTGTTAATCAGTAAGGGATCTTAAAAATGTAATGTCTGATATATCAGATACCCAAAGGATGTTTATTAACTATTCTGAACACTTCTTAACCCAACGATTTGCAAAGAAAAAAGATCTTTTCATTAACTAAAATAATGGGTTTACATATTCTTGATTGCATTAATCCCATAAATTGCTATTTTCTCACCTCCCCCTGCCCCCCCCCCATGTCTTCTACAAGTAGATGATACTATCTGCCTTTACTTGTTCGTCACTTATTCTTAACCTCTCTCATAACTTGACATGTGCCTTCAGGCACTGTTCTGAAATTCATCTTTTAAAAGTTGTTATTCCCCTCCTACAAGAGGACCTGTCCTTTTCTGTCTCCCACCTTTTCTCTTTCCCACCTTTTCTCTCCTTAGCTACCCTGTAGCGCTTAACCCCAGTATTAGTGTGGTGTATTGGTTGGGGAGTGTAGGATTCAGAATCAGAATGGCTGGATTCACAACCTCGCTCTACCATTGGCTAGTTGTGTTATGCTAGCAAGTTATCTGCCTATTTTTCACATTTGTTTATGGGAAACAATAGTACTTATGCCATGATCGTGGAGAACATTAAATGAGCTGATGTATGTAGCACATTGTACCTGACACGTCATAAGCTATCAGAATTCCCGACTGTTAGGCACCCTCTTCCTTTTCCTTTTCTCCCCCTTTGGCTGACATGCTGCACTGCCCTGGCTTTCTGTAATCTCTTGAAGCAGTCTTCTGCTGGCTTCCTTTCTTCTCACTAAATGTGGGTATTTCCCTCTGATTTGGTGTCAACATTTTTCTCTTCACCTGTAATAGGGAGATTGGCCACTGGCTTTGGTATCAAGTAGACCTGGGTTTCAATTCTTCCCCTGTCACATACTAGCTGTGTGACCTCAGAATTTAACCTGAATCCTTTCCAAGCTCAGGTTTCTGATCTGTAAAACTGGGGTGATCTCTGTATTGCAAGACGGTTGAGAGGATGAGAGAACCCAGTGCCCAGTATAGGGTCTGACACATGCAGCTGCTGAGTCCATAGGCTCTGCTCCTCCTGCCGTCATTTCTAGCATGTCTCATCCACTTAGTCTCACTCGGTTTTGTATCTTCAGGTATCATCGCTGAACTGAGGCTCCTTAATGCTGTTTCTCTAGTTGGATTTCCTTTATACACTGCAAAGGTGTGCTTTCTGTATGTCTTTTGATATCCTGCAGTTTTCAAATCTGAGATCAACTAATCCCTTAGAAACTTTCATCTTCCCTCTGAAACGTTGTCCTGTGTTCTGTTTTATTTTTTTTTTTAATTTTTTTAACGTTTATTTATTTTTGAGACAGAGAGAGAGAGAGACAGAGCATGAACGGGGGAGGAGCAGAGAGAGAGGGAGACACAGAATCGGAAGCAAGCTCCAGGCTCTGAGCCATCAGCCCAGAGCCCGACGCGGGGCGCGAACTCATGGACCGCGAGATCGCGAGATCGTGACCTGAGCTGAGCTGAAGTCGGACGCCCAACCGACTGAGCCACCCAGGCACCCCTATGTTCTGTTTTAAAATTCACGTTCTGGGGCATCTGGCTGGCTCAGTTAGTTAAGCATCTGATTCTTGGTTTCAGCTTAGGTCATGATCTTGTGGCTTCATGGGTTCGAGCCCCACATCGGGCTCTGCACTGACAGCGTGGAGCCTGCTTGGGATTCTCTCTCCCTCCTTTTCTCTCTGCCCTTCTCCCTCTTATGCTGTCTCTCTCAAAATAAATAAACTTAAAAAAAAATTTTTTTAGATAAAACCCCATTAAAAAAAATAAAATGCATGTTCTTGGCGTCCTCCTAGTCATGGTACTACTTAGCCTTGAATTGATTTGTGCTCCTGTTCAGTCTGTCTCTGGCTCCTCGCTGTGCAGGCTCCATTCTTACCCACACTGAGACTCAACCCGTATTTGGCTTGTAGTTCTCACTACTATAGTTTAGACACTCGTTACCTTGTTTGTGAGTTTTTTCTCAGTAGCCATGAATGTCATCATCCCACCTCCATTATTCCTTGTCCTTCCTAATCTGTTTTTTACATTCATTTTCCTTTATCAGAGTCATCATCTCAAAGTGGGAAATCAGCAGATTTTCCCCAAAAGGCTAAATAAATAGCAGATATTTTAGGCTTTGTGGTCCATACAGTCTTTGTTGCAACTACTCCACTCTGCTGTCGTGTTGGGAAAGCAGCCTTAGACAATATGTAAATGAATGAATGTGGCTATATTCCAGTAAAGCTTTATTTTAGAAAACAGGTGGTGGGCTAGAGTTGACCCACAGGCCAGAGTATAGCTCAGATTGTTATCTGTGCTTGTTTACATGACTTCAGGCATTCAGTAGCTTGAAAAATGGTGTCTGAATTCCTCAGCACAGTATGTAAGATCTGCTATTATGGGGCCTCCGTTTCACTTTATTTTCCTCTTCTCCGCATCATGCATTCCTCATCCACTGGAACTACCTCCTGTTCCTAGGACGTGCCATGCTTCAGTCCGGTATCTCATGGCTCTTTTGTTGGTTAAGGTCCTAGAGTAAGCACTCTACTTTTCTTCCCTACCTCCCTAATTACCACTCCATACAGTATTTCTTCAGATGATTCTCTTTTTTAATACTGATTGCAATGTAGGACAGTCTTCCTGGTGCCCTGCTTTCTTACCTTTAACTAAAATATTTTGGCTTTAAGTATAGTTTTGCTGCTCATCATTTGGAGAAGAAAAATACGATGCGGTTGCCAAAGTTCCAGAAACACTGGCTCTTACAGCATTTGCCCTGAATGATAGTTTCTAACTCTTTCTTAGATGCTACCAGACACAGGTTAGTGATACAGTGCTGTATGGATGGAGGTTCTTTGGGAAGGCAGCTTTAGGTTTGATGGGCCTGTTTCTTCGGAACCTGTTTCAACCTGTGTAGTAGTCTTCTATTTTCCCTACCTCATCTCATCCTTTCATATTACACTGGATGATAAAGGAACATCTCTTCCTTAGGGCTTGGGGGCATTCTGTATCAACTTTGTGGGCACATCCCTTATGAGCCCTCAGAAATCTTCCTGGCAGTATTCTAATTTCTTAAGTTAAATGTGGGACACAAAGACATGTAAAATGGGCTTAGCCTTAACAGTCCTCGTGGTCGAATGCAGGGGTCAGTAGGCTTTCCCAAAGGGCCAGATGGTAAATGTTTTAGGCTTTGTGGGCTACATGATCTCTTTTGCACCCCTCAACTCTGCTGTTGTAATTTGAAAAGAGCTATAAGCAATACATAAATGATAGAACTTGGCTGTGTTCCAGTAAAATTTTACTTGCAAAACATGCGATGGGCCAGATTTGGCTTGTAGACTGTAGTTTGCCAGCCTGTCAGGCATAGTGGCGTTGTGCCAAAGGATATTTGAAACTACAGGTAACCAGTGTATCTTCCTTGAGTGTCACTTTTATTCTACCACGTGGAAAAGTTTAAGTAGTTTAATTGGTAAGTAATTTAAAAGATTCTTTTTTTTTAAGTAGGCCTCACACCCATCACAGAGCCTAGCGTGGGGCTTTAATCATGACCCTGAGATCAAGACCTGAGCTGAGATCAAGACTCAGACAGTAAATCGACTGAGCCAACCAGGCACCCCTAAAAGATTCTTTTAATAACAAGTAGCTATTCATGGACTAGAATGTAAAATTGAAATGACTGTTTAAGGTGAAACTGAGTCTTGCAAGGAGTGTCTTGTTTATAATGTGCTTCTTAGATCTGGATCTCAAACTTTTCTGCAATTTGTTGGAAAAGTTTGAAAAGTGCTGCTGAGCATTGGAGCCATCAAAGGATTTAGAGGAAAGCAGTGACACCCAGATTTTAATTTTGGAAAGCTAACTTGGGTGGGGCATGGAGAAGGGTCTGGAGCAGGATGTGGCCATCCTGGAGGCAGGGAGACGAGTTTAGGGGGATGTTATAGGAACCCGAGCAAAAGACAAGGACCCCTTTTAAGATAGAGCTAATGAAGATGGAGAGATTCAGACAGATTGGAAACAAAGCAAGGATGTTTGGTTGGATTGATTGCGTAGGAGAAGGAACAGGGAGAAGGATGAGTCAAGGATGATTTCTCAGATTTTCTAGGGAAATTGGTTGAACAAGGGTGCCATTTGGTAAAGGAAAGGGTATTGAAGAAGAGCCACTTGAAGGCCAGGGAAGATAGGCAAGTGAAGTGTTTAGGCATTGTGGAGCCTCCTGTGCCTGTGGAAATGCTCCTATGCTCGGAGAAATTGGTTTTAGAGGCCTAAGACTCCAGAGAGCCTTCTGGACTGTGGTGGTTGGCATATAGACAGTAGCTAAAACCACAAAATTGAGTGCAGTCCCCTGAGGGAAGAGTTTTACATAGCAAGAGTAATGCTAATTACAGAAGCCTTAGGGAAAACAAAACTCTCCTTTGGGGGGGGAGGTACTGTTGGAAGAAAAAGAAAACCAGAAGACTATTTTAGAAACAAGAAAGAATAGAGGTGCAAGACGTTCAATAGTATCAAACACAGCAGAGAAGCTTCATTAGGATTGGAACTGAAAGATGTGTATTGCTTTTATTAAAAAAGGAGGAGGGCTGGGGCGCCTGGGTAGCTCGGTTAAGCATCCGACTTACAAGGCTCAGGTCATGATCTCGCAGTTTTGTGGGTTTGAGCCCCCCCTCAGGTTCTGTGCACTAACCACACGGAGCCTGCTTGGGATTCTCCCTCGCTCTCAGCACCTTCCCTGCTCACGTTCTCTGTGTGTCTCTCTCAAAATAAATAAATTAAAAAGGGGGTGGGTATAATCTGGGACTTTGCCCACTGCACTTTCACTGGAGTTGAGACAAGTCAGAAAGCGGTGAGCTGAGCAGGAGTGATCAGAGGAGATGAGGCAAGGGGCACCTGGGTGACTCAGTTGGTTGGGCTTCTAACTCTTGACACTGGCTCATTTGGGCTCAGGTCGTGATCCCTGGGGTGGTGAAATCAAGTTGCACTTCTGGTTCCCCACTGAGTATGGAGCCTCCTTAAGATTTTCTCTCTCCCTCTCCCCCTCCCCTGCTTGCACCCCTGCTCAGATTCCCTCCCTGCCCCCCCCATAGGCATTCTCTGTCTCTCTTAAAAAACAAACAAAAAACCCCCCAAAAAACAAAAAAGGAAGATGTAGCCAAGCACTCTAGATCAGCCTTCTCACACTTTAGTGGTGTCTCAGTCACTTGGAGATCTTGTTAAAGTAGCCTGAATCAGTGAGCCTGGGGTAAATCTCCAGGTTCCCTCCCAAGCAAGGAGAATGCTGCTATCCCAAGGACCACTAATTGCACACCAAGGCACCCCAGGGCAGACTGCGGGGTGCCATGGAATGTTTTTAAGTCTCAAGAGAAATACAGCAATGTCTCTTAGATGCTACAGTGTGAAATCACTATATTCCTTTTGTTGATGTCATACCTTTGGAAGGTGGATGTTCGGTGCTTGCTCTGATAAAAAAGTAAGTCCCACCTAAAAATAAATGTGAAACAGGAAATGAAGCTGTCTGTCCAATCTGATTCCAAGGTTGGGAAAGTTGTGCAGCGCCCCAAAGGTGCAAAATTGTTAGGACTTAAATGCTTGCCAGGTGGTTTGGCCCATACTACTTAACGAAGAGAATAGATATTTCTTTTGGCTTAGACGTGCCGTGAAAAAATTACTGAGACATTAATTACTCTGTGAACCAAGATAGTTTGAGAACCATTGAATGTTTCTATGTTCTTCATAGAAACTTAGCTGTGGAGCCAAGCAGTTAAAAACATTGGATGGTAGCTAATGGAAGAGGAAAGGAAGGTTTGTTTTGAAGTCGAGGAGACAGATATGTTAAATGCTGGGGAAAGGAGTAGTTGATAGAGAAGCAGATGTGAAGATACAGGGAGTAAACAAGTACTTGGAGTAAAAGGTCTCTGAGGAGATGAAATACGATGGATCTAGACATTGCTTTTTCTTTCTTTCTTTTTTTTTAAATTTTTTAAATGTTGTTTTTGAGAGAGAGATTGTAGAGAGGGGTTGGGGGGAGGGGCAGAGAGAGAGGGAGACACAGA
Source organism: Lynx rufus (assembly GCF_022079265.1). Lineage (NCBI taxonomy): Eukaryota > Metazoa > Chordata > Mammalia > Carnivora > Felidae > Lynx > Lynx rufus. Next base: position 16,900,198 of record NW_025814840.1, read on the forward strand.
ATCATCAGAAGCAGGCTCCAGGCTCTGAGCTGTCAGCACAGAGCCCGATGCAAGGCTCGAACTCACAGACTGCAAGATCACGACCTGAACCAATGTCAGATGCTTAACTGACTGAGCCACCCAGGCACCCCTAGACCTTGCTTTTTAACGTTTATTTATTTTTTGAGAGAGACAGACAGACTGTGACTGGGGGAGGGGTAGAGAGAGAGGGAGACCCAGAATCCGAAGCAGGTTCCAGGCTCTGAGCTGTCAGCATAGAGCCCAATGCAGGGCTCGAATTCATGAGCCATGATGAGATCATGTCCTGAGCTGAAGTCAGATGCTTAACTAACCGATGCTGACTGAGCCACCCAAGCACCCCACCGTGCTTTTCTAAATGTTGCTCCAAACCAGCAGCACTGTTTTGTTGGGAGAAATGCAGAATCTCAGGCCCCAGCTTCAGACCTCTTGGATCAGAATATGGATTTTAATAAGATCCCCAGGTGATGTGTATGCATGTGAAAATTTCAGAAGCAGCTTGGGAGGCAGCACAAGCCCTATTAGGAGAAAGAACACCTCTTTTACTTATCCCATCACCATACATGTATCTTGTACATGCCAGCCATTCTGATTAAGGCAAATGAGGTGGTGGGCTTTTAGATTTCGATTCAGATGCCTTAAGAAATGTGGAAGTAAGAAGCTGAGGAAGTTTCTACCTGGTTGCCTTAATTACCTCAGGTAAAGAGGAAACATCTCCATTTAGTGAATTAAAAAGTTGGGGCTGAAATAATGGCAGAGACAGCCTGCGGTGGGCGTAAGAGCTGCAAAGATTGGAGTCATTTAAATTTTCCCATTTGCAAGGTGAGGTTAAGGAAAAAATAAAGAGGGATAGCAAGAAATCTATCCTGGATATGGAAAGGCATGAGGCCACAAGGAAAAGATGAGGAACAGGAGGGGTAAGAGGATTAGAGGCTTCCTTGAAAAGTCAATGAGAAGGTTGCACCTCCTGGAGTCAGAGGGGTCCTGCCCTGTCCTCATCCACCGGGAAGAAGAGCATTCTTTCCTGTCAGGGCTACAGAGACTTGGCGGGACTCCGTGATTGATTGGGTAACCGAGGAGAAGGATGAGTCTGGAATAACTCCTAGGATTCTGGAATCAGAGACCACTTAGAACACATTAATCGGTGAAGCATTGATCCCCAGTGAGGGTTTGTTTGGGAGGGGCAGAGGGAGTGATGGGCAGTGTGGAGATAGGATAAGATGAGATTTGACAATGTTAAATTTGAGGCCAGGGGGCTAACCCATTAGAAATAAAGACCTGGGACTCAGGTCAGATATGAAGATGGATTTGAGGATCAATGATATAATAATAGCTTCTACTAATTGAGTATTTACTGCCTGTAGGTGGAAGGCTGAGCAGTTTATAGGCATTGTCATATTTGTCCCCTCATCAGCCCTTTTTTTCTTTTGCCACTTTATTTACTTATTTTTAAGTAATCCCTGCACCCAACGTGTAGCTCCAATGCACGATCTTGAGATCAGGAGACGCATGCTCTTCTGACTGAGCCAGCCAGGCGCCCTTCTTATCAGCCCTTTGAGGCAGGTATCAAACTGCTTCATAGATGAAGACGTAGGCTTAAACAAATTACCCATGGTTCACACGGCTCTTGAGTGCTACAACCAGGATTCGAAACCAGATGTCGCTGATTTCAAATCTGTGCCCTTTGCTGGAAAGCTCGACTACACCCTGGGTCACCAGCTTCTGGAAAGTGATTGGGACCACATGTGTCAGATCTCAGATGCAGGTATCAAAAACAAAATGAAATATCCCTTAAATGGGCTTGAGCAAACCAAAAAAGAAATTTATTGGTCCCCATAACTATAGATCCAGTGATCAACATTCTGGCATAGTTGGAACCAAGGGCGCAAATTATACACATCAAAACTTGCTCTCTCAGCTCTTCTGTTACTCTTCTGTAAGCTTTCTTCACGTGGCATCAAGTTGGCCCCAAAAGTTTTAGCTTTACAACCTAGAGATATACATAGGAAGAGAGCTTCTCTTTACCAGAAGTTTCCAAATAAAATCCTGGGGTTTAGTCCCACTGGCTCCAAATGGCTTGGGCCATGTGCCCATTTCTGAACCAATCTCTGACCAGGCTTAAGCCTCGTGCTCACCCTGGAGGGTAGAGAGTGAACCTCACCCAAACATAGGATTGAGGACAGCAGATCGGGGTTGCCCAAGGAAGCCGGGGGTGGGGGTGGGGAATGGGAACTGGGAAAACAAAAGCAGGTGTCAGCACGTGGGCAGGGATGAAATCCTCCTGTGTCAGTGTTTGAGGAGCATATCGGCAGTGCTGCTAATAGCTCACATTTATCAGATGTTTACTGAGTACCAGGTGCAGTGCCAGTCCTTTATGTGCATTCTGTTTTCAGTCCTCATAGTACCCCTTTGGGGTGTATGTGGTTGTTAATCCCCCCATGGAGGTAGTAGTTGTGGAGCTGAGATTTGAATCCAGGCTGCTAGCTCCGAACCTTACTAGACCATTTTACTGCATGTTGCTTTACCCTCTGTCTGCCACCGTAACATTTTTTTGTAGGTTTCCCATTGTCCACTTTTTGTGTATTACAGTTAAGGATTTATGGTGGGTGAAAGCATGCTGAATGAGATGGGTCTAGGACATTTGTTCTATATAATATGCTTAAGAAATAACTTATAGTGTGACTTAAATAACATTTACCTTAAGTGTTAGAGTAGAAATTGCTTTTTTTTAAAGAATCTTATTTATTTCTCTTTGAAATATTTTGTGATATTTTATTTCATCTCAAAGGTTTTTTTTTTTTTTTTATATTTAGCCCCAGTACTCTTTTTTTAAAGACTGGATACCATCCTTGAATATATAAAATTCGAGTTGAAGTTTTGCATTTAACATGTCTCCAGGGACTGTGACAACTTTTTGTTGTTGTGTTTAGCCTTTATAACAGTAGTTTCAGAATCTTATCCAGGATTTCTATAAATGCTTTAAAAAATAAAAAAGCTAGTGCTACTGCAAGGCTGTTATTATAAAAAATTTATTCTGAGGTTACCTTGTTCATTTATTAGAATTGGGTATTCACAAAATTAAAAGATAATATTATTTGAAACGCTTATTTTAAGCAGTAAAACTTGGTGTTTTGTAGTGACTAATAAAGTGAGTTTTTAGAAAATAGAAGTTATTAAGTACTGTTTACTTTTGGCACCCATGTTTTTTGGACTTTGTGATCCCAGTAATATTTCTTTTAATCCTGTTTGAAATGTCTGCTCTGTGTCATTATAAAAGTAGCAATGTAGGTTTGGAAATCGATTGGGAAACCCAGATTTTTGTCCTTTGGGACTCCCATGTTTAAAGAGTTTGGGTCAGGCCTGTATGGTCTCTTCCAGTTTTGAAATTCCAGAGTTTTTGTTTTAAACCTCTGCCATATCAGAAGTGTTGCCACATGGAACCATATAGTCTTCGGATGAGATTGGAAGATTGTGCAGTCCAGGTTCCATACCTTAGAAATAAACCTGGCCCAGATTATGTGACCCACGATCTGTCCCCACTTAGCGGCACATGGAGCAGAGACAGAAGGTTTTCTACAGCTTTGCTTTCCTTACAGCTGTACTGAGTTGAAGACAGCTAGCATTCATTTATTTGATGAAGGAAACACTTACTAAACATCTTATCCATTTAAGGCATTTTACTAGACATGTTATTAGTTGCCGAGATATACAAATGAAGGAACGTGTATGAAAAGCCATATATAATGGAGGCTCAAAACTGGGCGACAACAAACCTGGGTTCCCAATCTTCGTGATGACTTAGCTCTGCGGCCTCATGTAAACTAGCCATTCCAAGCCTGTTTCCTTGTCTGTAAAGCGAGGGTACTAGAAGCAGGCCTTTTATAAAGTTGTGGCAAGGATTACATGAGATAATAAAGGTTATGCTTAGCATAGTGCCTGGCGCATAGTAGGCTCTCTCAGAGATTATGACAAAGGTGTTTATGAAAGAAGGAAGGAGTTAAGATTTACCAAACACCTGTTGTCTTGTTTCATTCCTAGCCCTATGAGTAAATAGTGATAATCCTAATTTTTCAAGTGAGGTCACAGCTCTGGGAGCTTGGGACTTCTCCAGTGCCCCATAGCTAATGGTCTTAGCTAATGTTAATGCTGCTTGCACACTGGGCAGTGTTTGTAAGCAATTTTCTATGTAGTAATGTATCAGCCGTGCAGATACGCCACTGTTATTTTCATTTTACAGACAAGGGAAATCCGGCCCAGAAATGTTAAATAACTTGTGCAGAGTGACCCACCTGGGAAGGGGCAAAATTGGAGTGTGAGTAACGGGCAGTCTGGCTTCATAGCCCCGTCTTGTTAATCTCAGTGTGCTTCCTTTATTTCATGTGGCCTTTTGGGAAGGTAAAAGACATTTTGCAAAGTGGAAAGCACCATGTAAAATGTGGTGCTATTTTTATCTGACTCGGGCCCTGTATTCCGGAGATTGCAGCCCACTGGGAACATCTTCTCTAGGTTGAACCTCTTCACTTCCTGTGCCTTTTCCTTACTGGACGTTGCTCTCAGCATTTTGGCTGTTTTTTTTTTTTTTTTACAAAATACTTACACCAGGGGCACCTGGGTGGCTCAGTCGGTTAAGCATCTGACTCTCCATTTCGGCTCAGGTCATGATCTCACTTGTCACTCACATGTTTGAGCCCCATATCAGGCTCTGTGCTGACAGCGTGGAGCCTGCTTGGGATTCTCTCTCCCTCTCTCTGTCCATCCCACGCCCCCCCCCCCATCTCAAAATAAATAAATTAACTTAAAAAAAAATACTCTAGCTTATCAGTATCCTTCCTGTAATGTATCCCCAGAAATGAGTAGGGCCTGAGTCATACAGAATCTAGTTAACTATTTAATGTGGCTTAAGGTAGCCAGAGCTTTTTAGCAACACTTGAAATTTATGGTCAACCAGCCCTACTAGGTTTGTTTTGTTTTGTTTTGTTTAAGGTGTCTATTCTGCCAACCGGTCTTATCCACATTGTGTAGTTCACTCCATATGAGGAGCATGATACCTGCCTCACAGGGACTCTGAGGATCCAGTAAAAAAGTGTAAAGTTCCTGGTGCAGTGACTGGCATGTGGTAATTCCGCAGTGATTGCTGGCGGTTTTCCTGTCGAGTGTGCTTACCTACACTTTTCCTGTTCACAAAAGCCACACTGATAAATCACACATGTCTTTGATTCAAAATCATTGGTAAAAATGTAGATTAAAGGCTAATGGCAGCAGACTCCCCTTCCAGGCTGACAAAGGCTGAGATGTGGATTCATAGAGAAGTGAGCTATTTGTGCAGCACAGCATATTAGCCAGATATGTGAGGATTTTTTTCAAGACTCTTTTAGATGTATCTGGTTGGTTCTCCGTAATTAATTTACTGAAAATTCTCTCAGATTACACACACAAGTAGAGCCTTTAATACTTCAGCTTAAGACTTCTTGCAACATGGAACATCCTCTTCAAATTCCTATCCTTATAGCAATGGTCCTCAGATTTTATCTTATGGCCCATAGGTCAGTTTTGTTAGAGCCACTGGGCCCCATCTGGAACCAAAATAAAACTTCCTCTTTTACCAACAGCACGTTTACACATAATATTGAATAAGAATTTGCCTACAGTCGATTGACATGTCATGTTGATCGGATGAGCAGGGTAGATCATTTATTAATAGGGTTCAGTAAACATTGTGACATAAAGACAGCCTGGGCCAGCAGAAAACTGTGGATCAGAGAAGCAGGTGGCTCTGAAGAACAGGGGAGAAGCAGCAGAGTGGCATAGATGCTTGTCTGGTGGGCAGTGGGAACAAGGGTTGGAGAGAAATCCTGGAGGTTGCTAGTTACTGGCAATATGCCTGAAAGTCTCTAGGTATAAAGGCTTACAGAACTTAACTTCTTAATACTTGTTGTAGAAATCTTGTGTTTTATTTAGATTCTTTTTCTAAACCGTTCACTAGGTATACTTGAACTTTTTTTTTTTTTTTTTTTAAAGTAGGCTCCAAGCCCAACGTGGGGCTTGAGCTCACAACCCTGAGATCAAGAGTCGCATGCTCTACTGACTGAGCCAGCCAGGTGCCCCTACTTGGATGTCCCCCCCACCTTTTTTTCCCTTAAAATAGTTTTAAATCTAAGTAATCTCTACACCTCATGTAGGGCTCGAACTCACAACCTTGAGATCAAGAGTTGCATGCTCCTCAGACTGAGCCAGCCAGGCATCCCCCGTATTTGAACATTCTTAAAAATAAGCTGTGCATGGGCCCAAAATAAAGGCATATGGTACTGAATGAAAACCAGTCTGTATAGTAATTTAGTAACTTTCTTTTTGTATATGCATACATCTCTTTTGCCTGGCTAATTCGTATACTTCTTCCAAGACCCATTTTTCAAGAAGCTTTCTCTGATCCCAGCTTCCCCTTCAGTGGACTAATACTCAGTGCCTGGCCTGGTCATTTCGTTGGTTGTGTTGAAATGATTAGTTTTCCTTTCTGTTCCACTGGAATATAAGTTCTTTAAGACCAGGGACTGTCTTCCTAAAACTGTGCGTTATGCATGCCCCAACTGAACATGTTCGGAATGAAACCCCTGATCTCCCACATCCCCCCATACCCAGAGTCATCCTCTCATACCACATGTCAGTCTTTCTGGAAATCCTTTTGACTCATCCAATCATTTCTTAACCACCGTGGCCCAGATAGTCATTATACCTCACCTGATTTAGTTCAGTGGCCTTCTTAACCAGTCTTCGGCCTTTCACTCTGCCAGCCTTCAATCCATTCTGTACATCAGGGGTCAGTAAACATTTTCTGCAAAGGGCCGGCCAGATGGTGAATATATTAGGCTTTCTGGACCACACAGTCTCTGGCATAGCCTCCCAGATCTGCTGTTGTAACATGAAAACGGCCATTCAAAATGTAAACGAATGAGTGTTCCAATAAAACTTTACTTACAAGAACAGGCAGTTAGCTGTAGTTTGCCAGTCCCTGCTCTACATGGCGGCCAGGCTACTCAGAACCCTCCAGTGGCTTAGTCTTTACAGTGGCCTCTATAAAGCTCGACGTGATTTGTGCTTCCAACCCTGTTTCTCTGATGTCATCTTCCATATCCCCTGCTTTGCTCTCCTCTCCAGCCACACTGACCCTCCTTTTCCTTAGACATGCTGGACACAGTGTGCATGGGACGCTCACTTCCTCATCTCTTAAAATTTTGTCAGATGTCAGCTTCTCAGAGAGGTTGACCTGACAACCCTGTTGATAATGAGACCCCAGCATTGTGTTCCCCAGTCCCTACAGTGCTTCCCCAGTGTTGATCTTCTGACATGTATTACCCAAAGGTGGTCATTTCTTTGTTCTGTTCATTATTGTATCCCCAGGATCTAGAGCAATGCCTGGCATGGAATAGGTGCTTCGAAAATATTTGCTGAATGAACAAATAGTGGATATATTTTAAGTTGTGGGTTTTTTGTTTTTTGTTTTGTTTTTTGTTTTTTTTAAGTAAATTCTTCTCCCAACATGGGGCTCAAACATACAACCCTGAGATCAAGAGTCACATGCCCCTCTGACTGAGCCAGCCACATGCCTTGGTTGTTGTTTGGTTTTTTTTTAATGAGTTCTTGTTTCTCTCTCACCACCACCAAATCCTGTTTCACATTTTTTATTTGATCTTTAGTTTTATTATTTATTTGTTTATTTATTTATTTAGAGAGTGCACACGAGCGGGGGAAGAGCAGAGAGAGAATCCCAAGCAGACTCTGTGCTGTCAGCACAGAGCCCAGCACGAGGCTCAAACCCACAAACTGCAAGATCATGACCTGAACCAAAATCAAGAGTTTAGACGCTTAACTGACTGAAGCGCCTAAGCGCCTCTATTTTATTTTTTTTTAAGCAGGCTTCACGCCTAGTGCAGGGCCTAACACGGGGCCTGAACTCACAACCCTGAGGTCAAGACCTTGATTTGGTTGTTGTGCTGCTGTTATTCAAAACTTGGCCACTTGCTAATCAGAATCCTGTGGAGTGCGTGTTTAAAATTCCAGGTTCCCAGGTCTCATTCTGTGCCTGCTAACTCATGATTTCAAGTGGAGGGTTGGGCAGCGTATGTTAAGAAGTACATCCAGTGATTCTTACTGAACATATTTGGCCACACTGGCTTACAAAACAAAGCTCCTGAGCAAGTCAGGAAGAACTTTCCTGACCCCTGCTCATCTTTTCTGCCCCATCATCTGCTCTGCACCACACAGTTCATCTCCCAAAGTGTTTACCCAGGTGCATTTCTCTGGGGATGCCCTGGTAGTTCTTTTTGTAGATACTGTTTCCTCTCCTCTGCTGGGAATTTCCCCTGACTCTAGAAACCGTGTACTTTTATCCTTCAGATTCTGCTCATTTGTCACTTTCTCCACAAAGTCTTTTCTGAGTCCCTATTCCCACGAGAGCATTCATGATCTTTGCTGCGTGGGTACCTTGTATAAGACTGTTGTGTTTATCACACTGGCCTGGATGCTTTTGCATGATGTTTCCCTGTTGTGATTCATCTTGAATCGATTCAGTTATTTGGGTATTCGGTTCTTTTTTTGTTCAATTTTGTTTAGTGTAAATATATATAAATATATAAGTATATTTATACCTCTCTTTTCTAGTACTGTAGTCATTTCTGATATCTGCGCTAATAATTGCCTACCTTCTGGATTTGAGGTGAGGAAACTGGACTTAATCTCACTGGAGTAAGATTTTTTTTTTTTTTTTAAGTTTATTTATTTTGAGAGAGAGGGAGCCCATGCATCAGCGGGGGAAGGGCAGAGAGAAAAATCCAAAGCAGACTCCAAGCTAGTCAGTGCAGAGCCCCATAGGGGGCTCCATCTCAGGAAATGCAAGATCACAACCTGAGCCAAAATCAAGAGTCAGATGATTAACCAACCCAGTCACCCAGGCGCCCCTAGAGGTTTTTTATTAGAAGCTTTCAGCATTAACCAATGATTGTGTATATCCAGTAGTGGTTAACCCCTTGCTCCAGGACAAATATCAGGAACCTTCAGTCCATGCCCTCCAGTCCACTAAAATAAACACGCATTACACTCTGTGCTGAAATCATTTAAATAATGTTTTAAAATCACAACTCTCTTGTAGACTCTGGAATTGAAGTTTTTCATTGGTGTCCCCATGCGGACTGCAGTGCCTGCTCAGGAGGCCTAGGGAAGTGCTGAGGCAGGTGTTTGTAATGTTAAACAGCTGAGTGTTTTGTTCTGTTTTTATTTTTCTTTTAATGCTAAATTGCATACTCTGCCAGGGAGTTCTATTAATAACATAACAAGTTTACCATAGCTGTCTGAGTATGTATGTTACCACTGACCCCTCCTTGCATGGGCTCGAATGAAATCACATAACTCCCTCCCTGGGTGGGGATCAAGCTGAGGCTTGCCTGGGATCCCCAGCCTTCTTGCGGTGAGAGGTTGCTCTGTCCTCCTCCTCAAGTTTGCGGTTGGTTGGGGACAGGGGCGTTGTGGTTGAGTGGCATAAATACAGAGCCCTGCTTAGGAGCCTGGGGGAAGAGTTGTGCAGAGTTGGTGAGATTGTAGCCAAGGTTAGCAAATTATAGGTCTCTGTTCTGATGGCAGGGTTAGGCAGCTCAAATAGAAACTGCTTCACCAGATAGATTCCTAATTTATAAAGTATAACTCCACAATTCCTAAAAGGGAAATGGAGAGTTAGTAAGGCAGCATCATTGTACAGCTCCAGATTGCTGGAGTAATCCAGTAATGCTGCCTACTGGGAGCATTGCCCTTCAGCAAGCCGATTTTTAAAAGTTATTGAAGTTTTTTTCTCTTAGGATAGAATTAGGGCCCAGGAAGGAAAGTAGTGTGTGTGGTGTTAAACAGTCCGTCATTCCTGAGCCACGTGGGGAGTAATTTGGAACAATGCTATTTATTATCTTTGCTTTTGTTCCCTGCATTTTTCACATTCCTATGAATATAGTCAGAAAGTCTCTTGGACTTTTTAAAACTTCAGTTTATGTTAATAATACGGCCATACTCTGCCTTCGTGCACAAATAATAACTACTTTGTATTAAAATATTCTGTAGGAGCACAGTAAAAATGTTGAAATTGTCCTGTCATGTGGCAGAAGGCTAGTAGTAGCTAATGAACTCCTAAAGTTCAGTAGAGAAAGGATAACTGCCTGGTAGGAAAGCGTGTAAACGATGTGAGTGAGCAGTGAACAAAAGAAGAATTTAATGGCCAATAAAAATATGGAAAATGTTTGCTTTCATAAATTGAGATGTAATTAAAATATTAATATACATGTTTACCTATCAAATTGAGCAGTTTTTAAAAGAATAAAATTCAATAGCCAGGATTGGCAAATGAGTAGGAGGATGTGTATACTCCCAGCAGAGCGGGTGGGGGTGGAAGCTAATATAACCATCCTGGAGAACATTCTGGCAATAACAAATTTTTAAAGGCTTATAATTTCACTCTTAGGAGTTTAATTTTAGGAAAGTATTGAGGATGTTTACAATGACAAGCTCCGAGAACTGTTGTTGATCCCAATATTGTTTATAACAGCAAGAAACTTTTTAAAAATTTTTTTTAATGTTTATTTTTGAGAGAGAGAGAGACATGGAGCATCAGCGGAGGAGGGGCAGAGAGAGAGGGGAAACACAGAATCCGAAGCAGGCTCCAGGCTCTGAGCTGTCAGCACAGAGCCTGATGTGGGGCTTGAACTCGTGAATCACCAGATCATGACCCGAGCCGAAGTCGGATGCTTCACCGATTGAGCCACCCGGGCAACCCAATAATAGTAAAAACCTCTTAAAACATTTTAAAGAAACAACCTAAATGCCCCTATTAATCCCATTTTGTAGTATGTGTTTATCATGTACAATTAGTCAATGAATAATTAGTCAAAAAAAATCAGTCATAAATCATTTACAGTTATCAACCTTTGCCTGGTTATTTAACTGTTTTTGCTGTGATCAGGAAAGCAGTTTAATGAGCTTTTATTCCAGATGAGTTTATGCCATACGAATCTGTGCTTTGTTTTCTTCTCTCCCTACACTCTCTTCCTTGGCAGTGTCTGTAGCCACATGGCTTCAGCCCCTGTGAAGAGGCCGCCTAAGTCTGCATCTCCAGCCCTGACTCTTTTTGGAGTTCCAGACTTGCATTTCCAACTGCCTTTTGAACATCTCCGCCTGGATGGCCCATCAGCATGGCAAACTCAGTATGTCCAAAAAAGGAACCGGCCTCTCCCAAGCCCATGCTCCCTGCTTCTGTTCATGGTCTGTTAATCTCAACCAGACACAGACCCTCGTAAGCCAGCTTTGGTTCAGCCCTGTCTCCCCCGCCCACCGTCTGTGAAAACCTTACCAAGTCCTTTCCCTTTTTCCTGGCCAGGATTCCTCCCCATTGCGCCCAGCCCTGGCTCCCTCTTTTCCACCCTCCCCAGAGACCCTCCTCCACATCACACTGTTTTTCCTTTCTTGATGTGTTGCAGTTCTGCGTGTTTTAGTGTGTTCTGACCGGTCTTCTCAGTGTTCTGTTTATTCCTGCTCCCTTGAATGAATCCATCTTACATTCAACTTGCCGTGTTCTGATTATGTTGCTCCCTTGCCCAGGATGCCGGCTGTCCTCTACCTGTGGAGTAAAAAGGTGCTCAAGTTTGTCTTCAGTCTGGCCCCTCTTACCTCTTCGGGGTTCTTCCCCCTTCTCAAGAACTCGGTGCGCTAGCAAATCTGAACGTTCCCTGTCACCAAACGTGTTCTGTTATTTTCCCGTGATTAAAACTGCCCTTGTGAAATTCATTCTGTTGGAAGTACCCACTTTCCACCTTACAGATTTCCTTTTTAAGCTTAGTTCATATACGACTTCTCCCATAAACTCTGCCATGATCTGCCATAACACTTTCCCAGGACCTCCTTTACCATTCCTCTCTTCCTCTTTAGAATTAGTTGAGTTTCAGCGAATGTTGATCTTCTAAAAGGTCTTTATTGCCCCATGTGGACTGGAGGCTTTTGTACCAAGAGAAAAACTGGCCTTGTTCTTACTGCCCAACCCTGTTTTTCAGTGCTAGTTTCGTTTTTGCCATGACATGGATTTGCAAAATTTGCCTCCCAAAACGTAAAGTCTGGGTTTACTTATGGTGAGATATTTATTTATAACATTAAGGTTAGCAAATAAGAGATTAAAAATGTTAATGCATATAGATTGCCCTCTTTCATTACCCCCTCCCTCCGTAGTAGTTAAAGCAGTGAACAAAATTCATGACTTTATCTATAAAGTTTTTAGTGGTATTTTTTTGGAAATGAGATTTACCTAAACCGGTGTAATTGAAGTCTGCAGTTTTAAAATTAGGTTATTCTTACAGTACGTGCTCTTACTTCAGTTCTTTTGATGACCAATTATTTTTCCCCATATTTGAATTAGATGTATATAACCGCAGAGGTAGCGATGATGGGGCCGGGGGTGTGCTTTCAGAATGGATGGGGAAGAGACTTAAAAGGTGAGGTGTCCTATAGAGCTGGAAAACATCTGTACGTCTGAGAGTTGAGCATTATGCGAGAGTCTGTGGCATATAGCAGGCCGGGGAATCACGTAGGAGCCTGTGTTACCGATCCCGTCTGAACCCCTCAGACTGAACACAAGCCTCACTGGGGCCAAGAATTGAAGAACACAATAGGCGGAGTGATTTTTCCCTCCAGATTGCCTCAATTTATGTCCCACCTCCACCGCTGAGAGCCTTTGGCAAGATTTTTATTCTCCTTGTAGTTCAATTTTCTAACCTCTAAAATGGAGAGATTAATTGTACCTTCCTCATAAATTTGCTGTGAAGTCTAAAGGAGATCGTCCACACCTGGCTTGCAGGCAGGGACCGCTAGTGTTAGCTGTCAGCATGGACAAAGGGCAGAGGGCTGTGTACCCTTAGGCAGTACATTGTAATAGGATAGATTTTCAGAGCATGAACAGTTTCCCTTCATCCAGGGAAAATAGTACTTTGATAGCCCGTAAAATTTTAGTTCTCTTAGCTTCGTTTTTTTTCTTTTGTTTTTTGAAGATTTTGTTTTTAAGTGCTCTCTACGCCCAACTCAGGACTCGAACTTACAACCCCGATATCAAGAGTTGCGTGCTCTACCGACTGAGCCAGTCAGGCGCCCCTAGTTCTCTTAGCTTTGAATCCATGTTTTAAAATAATTCTGTTCAAAAAGGAAAAATTTTTTTAAAGTTTCCTGGTTCAACTTCATATTGAATACAAGTCTTCCAATGCCAGAAATAAATGTCTTCAGATTCCAAAGAGGTATCACAAACCTCTTCCTTCCTTTTATTCTCAGAGTGAAAAACAAATTTATGGTGTTTCTTATCTTAAGAACATCCTCAATCATGTATATTTTCATATCAAAAAGGAAAAAATAGTATTTAATTGTTTTGCTTATGTTTAAATAGGCTTTTCCCAGTGGGAAATTGAAATATTTAAAGCTGGCATCTCAAAGACATGGCAGATTAGGATCGTACCTCAGAATTGTAAATGAGCATTTGCATTGTTTTTTTTTTTTTTTCCGGGCAAATGCCTAGATTCTTCTGCTATCCTCAACCCCAAACCTTAGACGAGTGCAGGGTCAAGTCTAGTCCTGCTTCTCCTGGGAAAGGACAGAGGACAACCAGGGAGTGCCACTTCAATCCCTGATAAGCCTCATTTTGAGTTTTCTTGATAGACTTTAATGCATTTCCTTATCCTTAGAACTAGTACATCTGACATAAATCTGTTGGAACAGTTTTATCTTTTACAGATGTGACTTGGTCCATTCAGACTGCCGTAACAACAGCAACAACAACAGCAAAACCAGATTGGGTAGTTTTTAAACCACAGAAATGTATTTCACGGTCCTGGAGGCTGAAAAGTCCCAGATCCAGGTGACCAGCAGGGCCTAGTGAGGGCCTTCTTCCTGGTTCATGGCCAGCTGCTTTGCACTGTGTCTTCACATTGGTCAGAAGGGGCAGGGATCCTCCCAGAGTCACTGTTACAAGGCACTAATCCTATTCCCAAAGGCCCCTCCTGTTACCATCATCTTTGGGGGTGAGGATTTCAACATGAATCTGGGGTGAACACAGACATTCAGACCAAAGCAGTGTGCTTTATCTGAGAATAATCTTTCATATAAATCCTAGAATAAAGAAGCTGCCTTCTTAAAAGCTTTCACAGTGGTCATACCCACCCAAGGACCACAGTGGCCCACCGCTGCTTCCCTTTCATGTCCTACTTCCTCTGTGTAACTTTCAAGATTTCATCCTGTTTCCACCAAATGAACTTCACCATTTAAGTAGTTAAGTAGTGGAGCAGATCAATAAAATACCCCACAGTCACTTAACTGCTGTATTTGTTATGCTCTTACACTCTGCTTTTCTTCCTGTCACCTTTTCATATCACATCTGTCCTTCAAAGATAAGCTTCAGTCTTATGTGTAGCTCAAAGCCTCATCCCCTCATTTTACTTTATCCTACACAAATATTTCCTTTTTTCAGGATTCTTTTTCTGTTTATTATTTATACGACTCAGTTTGTTTTGTGTGCCTATTTTTTTTTCTTTGCAGTTAAGTCCTTTGAGACAGCTACCATAGCAGCCCTTTTTGTAGTTGCAATATGGTAGGTGTGCCATAAATAACATTTTTTTAAATTCCTTTTTTAAAGTTTTTGTTTAAATTCCAATCAGTGCCATAAATATTTTTTAAGGCTGCTGATGACATGTAGATTAGAATGAGTGGCTATTAGTTGCTTTACCAACTGATTCATAGAAAAAAAAGTGAGTTTACTGAAAGTATTATGAATAAGAGCATGTTAGGTGCATATTGAAAGCAAACAAAACAAGAACAGCAACATCAGTCTTTTTTACACAAATATATATAAAATGCACTAGGAAAACAAAAGTACCAATTAAATAGAGCATGAATATTATTTCAAAACTGGAAGAACTGGAAAAGCTATGTTACTTTTGAGGAACTTTATTCATTCATTTATTTATTGAGAGAGAGTGAGCAGGGAAGGGGCAGAGAGAGGAAGAGAGAGAGAATCCCAAGCAGGTTCCAGTGCAGAGCCCACCTTTGGAACTTGATGCCACAACCCTGGGATCATGCCTTTGCCGAAATCAAGAGTCAGACGTTCAACTGACTGAGCCACCCAGGTGCTCCATATTTAAGGAACTTTAAATTTTGATAATTCAGATCTTTTAGGATAACTGTGTTTAAATATGAATACTGGCTGAAGACAGTTGTAGCTGCCAGATTTCATGAGATTAGAGAAATACCTTTTTTTTACCGTTTTTAAGTTTTTATTTTGATTCCAGTTAAAATACGGGGTTATGTTAGTTTCATGTGTACAATGTAGCAATTCACCAGTTCTACAGGTCTCCCGGTGCTCATCAAGACAAGTGCCCTTCTTAATCCCGAGCCCTAGAGAAATACCTTTTTGTGTTTTCTACAGTCCAAATGAGAGGAGTCTTGGTACGTGCGTCAGTTACTAAATGCACTGTCCCCATATCAGTATTTGAATGAATTCATCCAGACCTTTGCAGGTTTCCTACAGGATTTCTCTTTCCCCAGAACCTCTAGGAGTGCCCCCCCGCCTGGCTCACAGGTTTCCTGTGACAATCTGGTTTTTCTGGGTATGCTTAGACACCCTCCTAGTGTCTGCCTGCAGGGATGTGCTCTGGGGACTCACTCCTGGCCTTGCTTCCTCAGTTGCAAACCAGCATGCGGGGAAATGCTGCCCCTAGTTGAAGGTTGGGGCAGAACCGCCTACTTGGGTCTCTTCTCATTTCTTTTTTTTTAAATTTTTTTTTTTAACGTTTATTTATTTTTGAGACAGAGAGAGACAGAGCATGAACGGGGGAGGGTCACAGAGAGAGGGAGACACAGAATCTGAAACGGGCTCCAGGCTCTGAGCAGTCAGCACAGAGCCCGACGCGGGGCTCGAACCCACGGACCGTGAGATCATGACCTGAGCCGAAGTCGGACGCTTAACCGACCGAGCCACCCAGGCGCCCAGGTCTCTTCTCATTTCAATGCCTCCCCCCATCCTCCCCCACTCACTTCCCCTCCTCCACCCCCCCTTCCCTTACCTCTACATAACCCCAGGATTCCAAGGAAAGCAGTTTAGAAGTGACCCGTACAAACAGATCCCACGTTGAGCCGTAATCCCGCTGTGCAGTTTTGTTCTGCTCTGCGGTGTCTGGCTCATCCTGGCCATTGCTGAGAAACTTCTTTCCCCTTTTTAATAAAAACCGCTCTTTCATCTAGTATTTCTATTTTGGGGAAGACTTAACTCCATTCATCCGATGATGTAGGTAGAGAACCTTGAAGTCATCCTTGGCTCTTCCCGATTTCCACTTCCGCTTTGTTAGCAAATCACCTTGCTTTTCTGCCTTCAGAGTATGCCCCACTCTGCCTGCCTGGGCAGCCTCCTATTCTGTTTCTCTGCTAGAAACTACAGCGGCCAGCTGGCCGCCTTTGTTTTCTCACTCTTTCTTCCCCGCAGCCTCATGTAGCGGTTCGGTATGCCTGCAGTATACCTGGCTCTACTGTCACATGACCCTGAGTGTGTTAATTAGCCTTTCTGGGACTCCGTTTCCCTCACAGTTAAATGAAGACCAGGATAATGATACTTTTTACCTCGTGTGGTTGTATCAGAGGAGTTCTTACACGCAAATCTCTTAGAACAGTGTGGGCAGATGGTCAGCATCTGGCAAACGTCAGCTAGTAGGTGATACTGAGGTTATTGCAGTTGCCATGTTTTATGCATCCCGAACTGAAACCGACCTTCTTGAAACATTGATCAGATATGTTTCCATTGGCTTTGTGTCCCTTTTAGAGCAGTATCCGAAGTCCTTACCATGGCTTGCTGAACCCTTCCTAATTTCCCTTGCTCACTCTAGTCCAGCTGGCCTGCGATGGTTTTCCACTTGGCCCAGCCATTTCGGCCTTTGCTCTCATTTTCCCTCAGCCACAGTGCTCACCCACAGATATTTGCACAACCTGCCACTCCCTTCATTTTAGTCTCTGCTCAGATGTGAGCTCCTCAGAGAGGTCTTCCTTGATTTCTGTTCTAGAAATCATCCTGTTTTCTGTGTCCTTCAACTTTATGAAAAGATAACTACCTAACATTATATCTGTTTGTTTATTGGTTATTTATTCACTACACTAAGTTCCATAATAAATGAAAACAAGGGACTCTGTTTTGTTCATCATTGTAGCTCCTCCCTACCAAGGCCTTTCAGGTACATAGTTGATGCTCAGGGGGTGTTTGCTATGGGATGGATGGGGTGGGGTGGTGGGTGGATGAACAAAGAAAGATTTTCCCCTTTGTTCTTTGCTCAAGATATGGTCAGGTTACCAGATAGCTGGAGAGGCCTCAGTGAACTTTTTTTAAGATGAGATCACTTTAGAGAAGGCTTCAGGTTGGGTGTTTTGGTTTTGTTTTAAGTTTATTTATTTTGTGAGAGAGAGTGTGTGTACGCACTCGCAGGGGGGGCAGAGAGAGAGAATCACAAGCAGTCTTCCTGCTATCATCATGGAGCCTGCCTGACATGGGGCTTGATCTCACAAACCATGAGATCGTGACCTGAACCGAAACCAAGAGTCGGACGCTTAACTGACCGAGTCCCGCAGGTACCCTGAATTGGTACCTTCTTATACTACTGTTCAAGGTCTGCTACACATGCCTTTCCTAGCTGCTAGTGACAAGGAAATTATTTGGGTTTATTCAGTCCACTGAGCTCATGCTGTTCTGCCTGTTACTACCAACCTCAAGTCCCAAGAGAAAGCATGTAAGTCTATCTGGAATCAGAAAAAATAGAGACGTATGGAATGTTTACCAAAAATTCTGCTTCTGAAAGAGCTGTAGGTCCAGGCTGTTTATGAAAATGTGATTTTTTTTTTTTTTTAAGCCTTCAGGTTTAAAATGCTTCCTAGTCTCTCAGAGATGGAACACTGAGTTACTTATTCACTAATCAGTTGAATATGAATTTTAAAAATTAGCATTTGCCATTTATCCTTTAAATAATGATGTAACTTAATTAGTGTGTAATAACTTTATACTAATTCATTGACATTAATACTGACCCTATTAAAAAAAAAAATACTGACCCTATTGACTTCAATCCATAAAGAGATTGGAGAAGTGAAAGATTTCGGGAATAAGTGTGACCATCTTTATTTTTGTTTTTTTGCATAATTCCTGAGGTTTTTTGTTTTTAATCACTCTTTCTAATTTCAGTTGGTTACTATGTACTACGGTCGTAGAACCTATGAGTTCTTTTAGTGCTTCCTATTTTAGACCTCTCTTCACCTTCGTGTTTATTAACCCAACGGTCTTCTGAACTACATCTTGTTATAATCTGAGTGAAAAAACGACTTTCTTTCTGGTTTGAGGAGGAGTGAGTCACGTGCTAATTTTACACTTAGCCTTTTTTTTTTTTTTTTTTTTTAAAGTCACTGACAAATGAGTTAATGTTTGGAGTTGAACTAAATTCAGAGACAGTGTCAGGTTGGGTGTTTGGCCGTCAGACAGTAATAATGTAAGTGTTCTTTGGTTGAGCTCAGGGATGGATGATAGAAGTCTCCCCTGGAGCAGAATAAAGACTCATTTGATCTTGATTATCAGTACGAATGAACGTGAAAGTAGTTCCTGAATCCTTCTGACCTTTGGGGTTTTAAGCAAGGGCACATGGCTTGTAACAGCCAAGTGATACTCTGATTCTTCGATGTCAGTTCTTCCCTTCACCGTGAAGCAGATTTCCCCAGGCTTTGGATTACTCACCAACCTACCTTTGTAATCTTTGTGTCAACGTAGAATATCTTCGCCTTTTCTTACCTACAAAATACGGTTTTTGTTTAGGAGAATGTAAGTGTAAAAGTAGTCCTAAATCAGAGATTTCTTTTATAAAATGTTTTCTTTTTTATTCATGTATGTATAGACTTTTAAAACCATCATCGTTATTATTACAGGCTATGGTTGCTTGTTATCCAGGCAACGGAACGGGTTATGTACGTCACGTTGATAATCCAAATGGAGATGGAAGATGTGTGACGTGTATATATTATCTTAATAAAGACTGGGATGCCAAGGTATGCAGCTTGCTTGACCGTTTTTTTTTTTTTTTTCTTTTTTTTTTTTTTCTCATAGGTATTAAGACTCAGATTCCTCTTAGGTGAGACTGTCTTTCACACATGGAATAGTTTAAAATTTCTTAGATTTGTTCTAGTCTTGGGTATTAGGAGTGGATCTTTGTAAGTGAAATCTAATAATATGTCTCAAAAAGTGGATTCCCTTGTTTTCAGATATTAGAGCATTCATCCAAATGTAACATTTTGTTGTTGTTGTTGTTTTTTCTCTTTTAAGTAAGCTCTACTCCCAACGGGGGGCTCGAACTCACGACCCCGGGATCAAGAGTCGCATGCTCTACTGATGGAGCCAGCCAGGTGCCCCCCCAAATTTAACCGATACCAAAATGTATTTAATTAAAATATATACGTTTTAGTGGCTTTTATAAAAAACACTTCTGAGAACACTTGTTTTATAACGGCTTTTGAGGGAGATTATATATAAATAATTATTATGGGTTATTTCCTACTTCTTCTTGTTGCAGAGATACTGTCTGGCATTGGGTTATTGAATTGAATATTGGAGGCAGGATTCCTTCTCTCCTGATTATGGAAAAACTAGAAGTTTATCAGTGCTGACAAATCCTGTAAAACCTACTAGAGTTTACAGTACATTTTCTCTTTTAAATATTTATTTCCTTATATTAGCCTGAGTTTCACTTGAGTTTAAATGATTGAAACCTCAGAAGTATGTCATGCTTTGTTACTGCTTTGTAGGTTGTTTAAACTAATTTTGGGTTGATTTTTTTAAAATCTGTATTTACTTTTATTGAAGCAAAATATTCAAATAGAAAAATGAACACATTGTATATAATAGCCCTGTGGATTTTCAGAGGGAACACACCTGTATAGCCAGGGTAATTTTTTTTTAATGTTTCTTCATTTTTTTTTTTTTTTTTTTAATTTTTTTTTTTTCAACGTTTATTTATTTTTGGGACAGAGAGAGACAGAGCATGAACGGGGGAGGGGCAGAGAGAGAGGGAGACACAGAATCGGAAACAGGCTCCAGGCTCTGAGCCATCAGCCCAGAGCCCGACGCGGGGCTCGAACTCCCGGACCGCGAGATCGTGACCTGGCTGAAGTCGGACGCCCAACCGACTGCGCCACCCAGGCGCCCCTGTTTCTTCATTTTTGAGAGAGAGAGAGAGAGAGAGAGAGAGTGAGTGAGTGAGTGTGTGTGTGTGTGTGTGCGTGTGCGCGCGCGTGTGTGCATGAGCTGGGGAAGGGCAGAGAGAGAGGGAGACAGAATCTGAAGCAAGCTCCAGGCTCTGAGCTGTCAGCACTGAGTCTGACATGGGCCTCGAACTCATGACCCATGAGATCATGACCTGAGTTGAAGTCGGATGCTTAACTGACTGAGCCACCCAAGTGCCCCAGTAATTTTTAAAAATCAAATAACCTTTAAACACTTCCCTCCCACAAACAAACATATACACAGAAATGGAAAGCACCAAGTCTTAATTATGTAAAAACCTAGTCCTATCCTAAATCATACCCTAAAACCTAAGGCATGCTCACAGTGTTGTTCTAGTAATCTGTGTTACACTGATTTAAAGATTTTCCTCTGGTTTTGCCCAAGTTCAAAATGAAGGTAAGTTTTACTACTAAGTAGATGTTGAGGCATTACAACGTGCATGGTTTTTCTATTACAGCTTTCAAAGTTTAAAAGAAAGAAATTTGGTCATTCACCTTGAGCCCAACATACAAAACAGATTGATGTAACTTCGGTTAAAACTTAAAAAATATTTCTCCCCAATTCTGTGAATATCTTGACAGCTAGAAATATGTTTGAACAACTCCTAACTTCTGTATTTTGTTAGGTTCTTTCTAGGCTGATCTCCTTTTAATTTTGATATGACCTAGCCAAGGTCATTAATACGTAGTTTCTAAATTAGTACATAAGAAGAAAAAAGTCATTAGGATTTTTGTATATAGATCTAAAAGCTTCCATTGCAAGATTACACTGAGTATGTACAGCATGCCAGACATCACTCTGGATGCTGGAAATAGACCAGAAATAGAAATAACCCTCATGGAGCTTGGAATCTAGTGGAGGGAACAGATGAGTACATTAACAATTGCTTATGCCCAGTGCAGGATAGATTGCTGTGGGACCACGTAGGGGGCCACCTAATTCAGGGTTCAGGGAAGGTTTCCCACAGGGGGATTGAAAGCTTTAATTACCTGTTTTCAAATATTTTCAGCAGATCACCTGTGATATTCCCAGTGACTCCAGTCAAAGGGCAAGGGGAAGAAAGGATATGTTCTTGGTCACAGTCTAGAGATTCTTTAGATGTTTGCATGAGTGCCACGGGAATCCATCTGAAGAGAGCCTGAGGAAGGCAGGCCAGGGTACACAGTACTCAAATTTAACTTAAGGATGAGCCTGATAAACAGCTTGTCTACAGATTCTGGGCATAGGCTCAACCTCCTTGATGTCTTGATTAAGTATGAGTTCCTTTCAGTTTTAGAATCTACCTGCTTAGGAGTTCAGTTCTTCAAGGGTAAAGAGCTACTCAGTTGGGTGGGTTTTGCCTCACTTTAATTCCCCCCAGATTGTAAGTACCACAAGGACAGCATCTGTGTGCACTGTTCCCTCCTCTGTCCTGAGGGCCCGGCACAGGTCCCAGAACAGTAGACACTCGGTTGGTATGGGAATAAATAGGTGAGTCCATCTGATCCCAGATAGAGAAGGATGTGTATTTGGGTGAATAGTAATTATCCTTTCTGGATGGAATCCAGTGCTGTAAGCAGCTAGCCATCAATGTGTGAGGCCCAGTCTTGCAAGGGAGAGCCCCCATTTCTAATAAAATGACCGCAGTGATGATCATAAATGAGGACACTTTCTACTGATAGGTTGAATTCCTTAAGTAAGAGCCATTAAATTTGTGACTGTCCTGTTAATTACTGTTGAACGTTAAAACACAGTAAGCCCTTTATTTGACATACTTAACCATTTATAGTAATTGAAACGGACACATTTTTAAAGAATAGGCTAATTAAGCATATCATTAGCATACCTAAATCAGAAAGGTGTAATGACTAGTTCTTAAAACTTCCAAGTGTCATGTTTAAGCCTTTTGAATTCAGAATATTCATCTGTTTCACCAAATATTTACAAAAAAGTCCCTAAAAAAAATGAATTTTTCCTCATATCATTGCATGTACTTGGAATCTCAGCTCCTTTTCATACCTTGTTAATTGGAATGTATTTGTGAATAATCCAGTTAAGAATTTTGATTCTGAAATGATCTCCCCCTGCCCCCCATCAATTTAATTTTATAGTATTCTTACTCTCATACTCAAATATTTGGCTCTTTTCCTTAGGTAAGTGGAGGTATACTTCGAATTTTTCCAGAAGGCAAAGCCCAGTTTGCTGACATTGAACCCAAATTTGATAGACTGCTGTTTTTCTGGTCTGACCGTCGCAACCCTCATGAAGTACAACCAGCATATGCTACAAGGTAGTATTCCTTTTAAGAAAAATTTGGGAAAGACTGTGGTAGAAGAGGAGGGGATAGATAGGATATACTTGAAAGTTTTCTGCTATCTTCCTGTTCTCGAGTAATCTTTATCATAATGCTTCAGTCATAACTTTTAATTTGGATAATTTTATATGATTTATTCCCAGTTCAGTGCCAAGCGTTTGTGACTTTCTTTGCACAGCCACTTATGTTTAGGCTAAGAAATGGAAATACAGGCCATCTGTCTCCAGCCCTGTCTCCTTGTCTTATGCATCTCTAACTACTATCCATTCTGCAATTCTGTGATAGTCATTTGGGGGATAGAAGGATTCTACAGAGAAGGAAAAGGGCAGTTTTTTAAAAGAGAGTGAGGGAGGAAAAAGAAGGATAATGTAGAAAAATTTTACAAAACAGAAAAATCAGAAGCACTCAGAGAGTAGAAGTGAGGAGGAAAAAGTTGCCATGTGTGGGAGTTCACGTTAGCCAAGTAACTCTTCAGCTTTAATAGTAAGCATCTGTGAGCCTTATTATATATTCTTTCTGCCATTTTCCTACATTGAAATGTTAAGAGTATTAAAATGGAAGATGTTGCGGACCTCATTATAAATATTTATAGAAAAATAGCACTGTTTTTCAGATACCCACTTTTCATTACGGAAGGGACCTTGAGCATCATGGTAGTGAATTACCGGCATTCAGTGGGTAGGTGGGGGCAGAGGAGGCCTAGCCTCAGATAAAACAGGAGAAGAGCGGGCTTTACCCGGTGATGCTAGGCGTGGGCCAGCCCCAGTGTGGCTCCAATTCCAAAGACTTTGTTCTCATCTCTCTTTTTCCTTCTTTGCTTTTTTTTTTGTTTGAAGTAATCCCTATACCCAGCGACCTCCAAGGTCAACAGTTGCATTTTCTACTGACTAAGCCAGCCAGGTGCCCCTCTTTTCTTCCTTCTGAGCTGTGTTGCCTTTAACCCTGATTCACACAGCTAGTAGCAAACCTAGTAGTTTGTGGTAAGAGATCCTAAGAAGCCACAGATGGAAACCAGGGGGGATCCTGTCCCATCAGATGATGTGCCCGTCCTGCCTCTCCCATCTCTCCTGCTGGCACCCGGTGCCTGTCTCTGCTCCTGCTGCTTCTTTAAAACCCCTTTGACCTAGAAACGGCTTCATAGACCTTCCTTTTTATGGAATCTTGAGTATGGTCTGCTTGTATCATTTCTAGATAAAGAGAGAGTGGACATTTTTAGGTAGTAAATGCCAAACAGCTGTGGAGAGTAGATGCTACAGGACGTTGGAAGAGGGAGAGAGTGGCATTAATTGGAAAAGATGGACTAGATGAGCCAGGTGTCACGGTGAAGAGAGGAGCTCAGCTGGGTCCAGAATGACCAGAAGCGCAGAGTTAATGTGAGGAGGACTCTTGAGTAGGTTGATGGGAGATCAGGGCAGAAGTATAGAATGGCGTGTGAGTTTCCAGCTGTGTTCTGGTGAGGACTACTGGCTAGAGAAGGGGTTGATCCAGATGGGAGGACTCCGATTACTAAGTAACTGAAAATTTGGGGCAATATCTGTGCACCTTTCCCATTGCCAAGGCCACTGGGAAAAATAGAAGAGGCTACATGGTTAGAAGGGTGCTGGAGCTCTGGAAGGAGCAGAATCTGGAAGTCAGGAGGCCTCATTTTGACCTCCTTGTTGTCACTCAGCAGCTGAGTGATCTGTGAACCTCACTTTGCCCAGTTGTCCAGACTCCCAGACTCTGACTCTCCTCTGCCTTTGACTCCTTCCTTGAGACGCCTACACGATTCAGTTCTCATTCAGTTCACATTCACAGGCTCTTCATTCGATCCGTGTTGCTCCCCCACCAGGGAGCCCTGGCCAGAATCTGCATGATGGTTTCACTGTTGTGTTCTAAGGAATTACCATTTATAGGGTGTTTTTACTTCCTGTGTGTGTGTGTGCACTTTGCCCATTATTGGTACCAGAAGCTGTAACTGTGCTCTGTAGTATTTGATAAACCAGAGATTCTTCCTTTATTTGTGGAATGAGCTCTTCCAATTAAGTGAAGTTTTCAGAGGAATGGAGTTTAGCTAAATAAACTTGAAATGTTAAAACAGAGTGTAATTGTTTTGGTAAAAATCCTGAGAACTCTTAGCATAATTTGAAGTCTTTCTTGATGGCTCCAGGTTATAAACTTGTAAACATCCCTCAGTCTTTGCGGTAATTCAGCGACGTCCTCAGAAGCGGTTCAAACTGTTAGCCCTCCTCCCCTCCACAGGACCCCAGGCCTGGGGTTCTGTTCTGCGGAACTTAATGCTATTGATAGTGTGCTTTTTCTGTAATAGCCAGTTCTTTTACCTTCTTATTGTCTGTTTCCGATCTACTGTGGGCTTGCAAAACAGATAATCAAGCAGGTTAAGTAGGTGGTAAGAACATCATAAAAACTCATCAACTTGGCAACATCACTGTTAGGTGCTCTTGCCCTCTGCTATACTCTTGAGCATTGAGCTTCCTGGAGAGGTGGGTTGTTATCCTCTGAGATCATTCAATTTAGGCATTACTTTGGCATTACACGTTTTAATAGGCTGTTGGAAGAGCTTACCACTTTTTTTCTTCCCCCCGGTGTGATCATTCTTAACCCTATTCTAAATTTTCTTGTAGGTACGCAATAACTGTTTGGTATTTTGATGCAGATGAGAGAGCGCGAGCTAAAGTAAAATATCTAACAGGTAAACATTATTTGGGGCCAGGGTCTACCGCAGGGAAAGCGCCCGCAGTCAGGCGGTGCTGTCCGTGAGTGTGAGCGCAGACACAGCCTTTATTAATACCACAAAGACTTGCTCCTTATTTCTGTCAGATTCCTTAATTCCCTTAGGTAAAAGAGGACTTCTCTGAAGCTCTCTTCATTGTTATCATTAACCAACAAAATTATTCAAAGATTAGGAAAGTTTGAGGCAAGAAACCTTCAGAAAAGTATTCAGACACAAGCTGAGTTTTTCTGTGATTATATCCCTTTCAATCGCAGGCTGCCAAACACTTTTGATAACTGCCATCTGGCTTCCTCTCATGCTCCTTTTAGCTGGAAGTTCATAAGTATGCTTTCCTTTTTATTTTTTACTTTTTTTTTAAAAAGTTTATTTATTTATTTTGAGAGAGAGAGAGAGAGAGAATCCCAAGTAGGCTCCGCACTGTTAGCGCAGAGCCCGACACAGGGCTCCAACCCACAATGAGATCATGACCTGAGCTGAAACCAAGAGCTGGATGCTTAACCGACTGAGCCATCCAGGCGCCCCAGTACCCTTTCCTTTTTAAAAGTACGTGCTCTAATGAATACGTAAAGAATCCAGGTTTTCCACATTGAATGTGAATTTGTGAAGAACATTAATACAAAGGAGATGAATTGAAATGCTGAAACCATTAAGTGAGGCGTGCTGAGTCTGTACCTGCCAGTGGTGTCCATGGACCAAACACACTTGCACCAGATCTTAAGATCCTTCGGTGTGCTGGCCTCCCCCGCCGTCCCTACCACGGACTCTCTCCCAGGAGAAGTGGGTCTTACTTTTCTAACAGATGGACCACTTCCTTCTTTAACCCTACCCTATATCTCCAAAGGCTGCTCAGTGCTCACATTACTGATTAGCTGTATTTTCATGAGCCGTCGATAATCCCACATCAACCTTTTATAAAACTATAAAATTGGGGGCGCCTGGGTGGCTCAGTTGGTTAAGTGTCTGAGTTTGGCTCAGCTCGTGATCTCATAACTTCTGAGTTCAAGCCCCGTATCAGGCTCTGTGCTGACACCTCAGAGCCGGGAATCTGCTTCGGATTCTGTGTCTCCTCCTCTCTCTCTGCCCCTCCCCTGCTCACACTCTGTCTCTCTCTCAAAGGTAAATAAAACATTAAAAAAAAATTTTTTTATCCCTATCATTGGATGTTTGTGCTTTTAAGTTCTTATTTGTGGCAGAACCCTAGTGGTGAGCTTTCAGTGACAACACACTGCTATTTTGTAGCAATTCACATTGCTTTTGAAGTGAAAAGGAGATAAAATCATGATCGCTGTAGAGAATGGCTTTTCTCTTGGGAATGGCTTTTCAGTGGGAAGCAGTAACAGAAGCTATCTGGTGTTTAATGAATGAGTAATAATTGTTGTGTTTTTTTTTGTTTTTTTGCCTTGCAGGCGAAAAAGGTGTGAGGGTTGAACTCAATAAGCCTTCTGATTCAATCAGTAAAGACGTCTTATAGAGCCTTTGATCCAGCAATACCCCCCTTCACCTACAGTAATTGTTGACGCGATTTGTTAACTTGTGAATACAAATAAGTGGGATAAAGACAAATAGACAACCAGTTGGCATTTTAATAAGGAAACAGAAACAACTTCTTTGTGTTGCATCAGAAGGAAGATCTGGACTGCGTGACTTTGTACTGCATGATCGACTCCAAACCTGTGATTGCTAATGGGAAGAGTATAAGCTACCAGCTGACAATGGTATTGACATCTGGACATGAAATAAGTGCCCTCGGTAGAATTTTTTCATTCTTAATATTTTGCCAGATCTGTCATCTAGATGAGTTCATTTCATCGCTCCCTTTTTTATATAGTCAAGTTTGAATTTGAAGTAATTTTTGTATGATCAGGTACAATATATCAAAACTGAATTGAGAAAAAATTACAGTATTATTCCCCAAAATAGCATCGATCTATTTTTGTAAACTTCTTCGTACTATTAAATTTTGCCCTAAAAGACCTCTCATAATGATTGTTGCCAGTGACTGATGATTCCTTTCATTTTCTTTTTACCTAACGTAAGAAAAGGAGCACTTTACTCACCAACTAAAAAATCAGATTGTTTTGTAGTCCCGTCTTGTACACTAATTTGAACTCTTAAAAATTGCTGCTGTCGTTTTTTTGACATTGTTAATGGAACATAACAGTACAAACCATCACCATTTACTACTACAAATAACTTTCAGTTCACATTTTATAAGAAAAAATACCCAGAAGGCTTTATTTTTTAAGTTAGAATTTTTACAAGACTAAAGTGACTGGCACTAAATGAACTTGATCTGCCCTCCGCATCAAGTTCCCGAGATAAAGGGCTTTCTCACGCTTTCAGGTATATTCTGTAGATGTAGAAGGTAACGTCCCCTTCCTAAGAGCTCTTCTTCCCAGCCAGTCAGTCGTACTTCCAATTTTGCTGTTATGTTTTCCTCCTCCTGCGACCCACGTGATGTGCAGATCAGAACCTTGCTTCTGTTGGATGGCGTCGGGGCGGGGGCGGGCGGACAGAGCGCCAGGGCTGAGCCGAGGTAGCGCAGACCAGTGCTGAGGCAGGTATTCCCTAGGCGTGATACTCGCCTCCTTGTCAGTACTGGAAGGTGTGTGTTTAGCTTAAAAAAACAAAAGAAGTGGAAAACCAGATGATTTTTTCTGTTTTATGATTTTTCTTTTACTTTTCAGAAGAAGAGGGAATATTACACTATCACACAAGGCCTCCCAGACTTCTGTTTTTTGATATATGAACTGGGATGGATACATAAGACTTCATTTTCCTGGGCGAGTCTTTAGCAGAGCCTAGAGGGTGGTATCCGTATTTAACGTGAATTAGGGTCTAGACCTTGCCCACTTCAGTTCTCTATCTCTGTCCTTAATCTTTGCCAAAATGTGTGTACAGAAATATTTCTGTATATTTCAACTTATGACAGTTTTAGTATCTGTATAGTTTGTATTCAATTAGAGACCTTTTCTATGGAAAGCTCAGTAATTTTTATTAAAAGATTGCTGTTCATGTAAAACATGAAAAAAAAATCTAGTGAGACCAACAGTGTGGACTTAGGGTGGGGTTAAATATTCAGTATCGTGATCTCACTTAGAACTTGCAGGAGAAAATTAGAGCTTATGGTTGTTTTTCCTTGCCCGTGTTCAGTTTTGTTCCACTTCCTCTCTCTGTTCCAGATAATGCAATGTAACATCTCTCTAGTAAGTGCCTCTGCCAGCCGGACCTGGGAGAGCAAGCTGTCTTTGCCATCTGGTCTGCGTGCGGCACGCTGCACTCGGCCTTGACTCAGAAACGCTGTCATGTTTAGGTCTAGTGGAGACTGTTCTGTTGATGGGGGGAGGGGGGGTTGTGTGATTGTCAGGGTGGGAGCCCCTGTGTCATTCACATGTGTGTCTCTGCAGTTGTGCAAAGTGTCAGATTCTACTCTATGTGGGTTGTGCTTTCCAGGCAGGTCTTAACATTTGTACTTTTCGGAAAATTTTAATTCCTTGGAGATCATTGTGAAAGGATCAAGGAATCCAGGAGAGCCATTTCTTTAATATCCATTTAAAACCTGTTCGTTTCATGTTAGCGGGACCGTTAACTTGTCACCAAACAGGACTCTGTTTAAAACAAAATTTAAAACTACTTGTGGCCTATATATGTTTAATCCTAGTTAAAGACAAAGCTTCTAATGCTGTTTTTCATTGAATACATTAACCGGCTGTAAAACACAGACCTTTATCAACAGCAGGCAAAGAATTTCAGGATTCATATACAGATAGACGGGAAAGTCATGTAATTTGAAAAGCAGTGTTCCGTTACAAAAGAGCTCTCAAGTTGCTTGTAAAGCTAATCTAATTAAAAAGATGTATAAATGTTCTTGAAAAATTATGGTTGTTATTTCCAGCTGTCTTTTTTTTTTCTTTCGGTTTTTAAATCTTTTATCCTACACGGACAGTCTTAATGGGCCCTTCTATCAGATAATGTGCTTTTCTATCACACATCTCTGGCTCAGTCCAGAATGTCTGGGATGACTTTTTATAAATGATAACGAGGGAAAGAGAGACAACAGTAAACACAGGAGTCT
Organism: Lynx rufus; assembly: GCF_022079265.1. Classification (NCBI taxonomy): domain Eukaryota; kingdom Metazoa; phylum Chordata; class Mammalia; order Carnivora; family Felidae; genus Lynx; species Lynx rufus. The sequence continues at coordinate 16,929,668 of NW_025814840.1, forward strand.
AACAATCCTAGAGACGTCCTGGGGGTGATTGGCCTGTCTGTGGGATCCATGAGCTCTCCGTTTGGATTCTCAACAATTGGATTCTTGCCCTTTCGACAGAATTTTTAAAACTACCCTAACACCAGGGCTGCTGAGCATATCTGTATCACCCACTCTGCAACAAACAAGAAGGGGCATCAGGCATAGATCTATAATTGTCACAGGTGTCCTATCTATGTGTGCACAAAAGTTTACTTTGTGTGGTCATGGACTAAAATATAAGAGCTCTTGTCGTGTGAGATCAATAGACACGTTCCATTGTCTCTTATCTAAGAAACTTTTAGTGTGGTGTTCTCGTTATTTTCCAGCCTCTCTCTTGGGGCATTTGGATAACTGTACTGAAATAAAGCTGGGTGGATGAAAGGAGAGGGCAGATGAGTCTGAGACGAAGACTAATTAAATTAGGTAGTGTTGTGAAAAGAGCACAGGACTGACAAATCTCTCTTCAGTTCTGGCCCAGGAACTTAATTATGTGACCGCTGGGGACTTCTTCATCTGAAAATAAACACAGTAGCTCCGGACCTGCAGAGCTGTGTGAGACCTAATGAAGTACAGATTATTTCCCAAGGTGCACATGGCCCAAGGATGGAGAGCTCCGCTGTGGCTGTAGACTCCGATGGTCAGTATTTGTACCGTACATTTAATAATGGACTTGTAGACTGGAGTTTCTCTGTTAGTTTATAACCACGCGGGAGTAAATGCCCAGTCTCCACTACCACATCTGAAGTCAGGAATATGTTGCCCAAATTCTGCTGTTGGTTTTAATGCATATTCTTTTCCTGATCCACCAGCAAGTAAATTTCACTTGAAATAGGGCAAGTGCCCAAGGATAAACCATTGGACCAGTGATGTTCGTGAAGGGCCTGGCCTCACGAGCTGGAAAAAGTTTTGTAAGGAGAAAACAAGAAGAAACCACTTCCCAAGACAGGTGGAGCCCTAACAGCTGCCAGCAGCCAAAGCGCCTTCTATCGAACGGGTGATCTTTTAACCCTGAACAAGGTGTAAAGTTTATTAGATAGGGCGTTACTGGATCAGGTCTTTTCATTGGGATTAGGACCTGTCCTGCCAAAGTTAATTACTGTTATTATCGAGTTCCATAAAATCCCTCTACATTTTTTTCCCTCCGAACCAGCAGAGTAGGCCGAGCAAACCTCATCTCCGTTTAGAATTGCAACAGGATAGCGCAGTGATTGGCTCACAGTCACGGAGCTAGTAAGCGGTAGTGAGCATCGGCTTTCCTTTCCTTGTGTAACTTTTTAAAAATTATTTTTTAAGTAATCTGTGCACCCAGCGTGGGGCTCAAACTCCCAACCCCAAGATCAAAAGTGACATGCTGTACTGAGCTGTCCAGGCGCCCCTGTTTTCATAGTCAAAGCTATACATGTACATGTAGCCAAGTCAACTTGTTCTGTAAGGGTTTTTAAGGAAAACAGCCCTCCTGTTCTTCATCTGAGAATTTAACTCTTACGTGACTCTTTGGGTTTAATTAGTGGCCAGAAGAGGTCTAAGTAACATAATCCCATTGCTCCATGTTGGATCTTCAGTGTGAGACCTTATGTACTGACCGGTTCCCCACATGAAAGATAAAAATGTAGGTTCCGGGGCGCCTGGGTGGCGCAGTCGGTTAAGCGTCCGACTTCAGCCAGGTCACGATCTCGCGGTCCGTGAGTTCGAGCCCCGCGTCGGGCTCTGGGCTGATGGCTCGGAGCCTGGAGCCTGTTTCCGATTCTGTGTCTCCCTCTCTCTCTGCACCTCCCCCGTTCATGCTCTGTCTCTCTCTGTCCCAAAAATAAATAAACGTTGAAAAAAAAAATTAAAAAAAAAAAAATGTAGGTTCCTATCCGGCCTCCCTCACCATCCCCGCCAAACATGTACAGCACGCCTCCACATCCCCCCATCTTCCTTTTGTAATTCTGTCGTAACCTAGATCAGGTTGATAGTCAAGACTACTGGTGATATTCAGAGCATGGTTTACACGGAGGAAATAGTGACGACTTTTCTTCCACAGTTTTTGCTTTTATCCTGATGTCCTGATTTTTCATACTTTTCCTGTGGCTTCTAGCCTGCAGCAGTCCGGAGCGGCTGTCCTCTCTGCCTGGTAGACAGCCGTCTTCCTGAGGTCTCCTTTGCCCATTGTTCTGGAGACCCCCTCCACCACTCTCTGTTGGGTCTCCTGTTTCCTGGATCCCTTATCTTCCCCTTTCTCGGCTGATTTCCTCGGTCTGGTGGAGCATGTCCTTCACATGTCTTCCTGGGAAAAAGAGTATGTGGGTGGTAAATTTCCCAAGACCAGTGTCTTTATTTTGCCCTCACGCTTCGTTGGTAACTAGAATGGAGCTTACCATTCAAGTTGGGAAATCATTTTCCTTCAGCGTTTTGAAGGCATCGCCTCACTGGTTTTAGGTTCCAGTGTGGTTGCAGAGAAATCCGAGGCCGTTCCTACTCCTCTTTATATGTAGCCTGCTTGTCCTCTGTGGAAGCTCCTGGAATGATTCTTCGCCCCCGGGTCTCTGTGGTGTTACAGCATGCTTTAGCACGATCCTCTTTCTCAGCCAGTGTAGCAGGCACGCAGACTGTACCTTTGCGCCCCACATTTGAGGCTGTTTTCTTAAACTAGGAGATTATTTCTCCTCTCCGTTGTCTTGCTTTTTCGGGAACTTCTGTTGTCCAGACAGGGCATCGACTGGTTTGTGCATATTGCTCTTAGTTACCGTGTGTCTTTGTCCTTTACTTGTTTTACATCTCTTTTCCAGTTACGCCAAGTGAGGGTTTGGTGTTAATTTCCAAGAGCTCTCTTTTCTTCTCTTAATGTGTGTGTGTGTAGGATACAATAAGCTGTTCTATTTAATAGATACAGTATTTAACCTTACTTTGTGTTTAATTTTTCTCTTTCACGTTGTAAGTTTTGCTCAGATGTCATAATTCTTGTGCGTTCATATTTAAGGGGAGGTAGCTGGGCTTCTGGTTTTCCAAGAAATATTGGCAGCTACCTAAATCTGAATCTCTTTCATAATCTTCCCAAGACCATACAGACAAGGAGAACCAAGTAAATTCCCTATAACGCATACCTGCAGTGTAAGTGGGAGACACAGACAGAAGTTCAGCTTTCAGGAAAGCAGAGAAATAAGCATCCGAGGCCAGCATCAGGACCCATGTGAAGGCAGAGTCAGGTGGAAACTGTGTGATAAGGGGACGAGGGCAAGAGGGGCCGAGTGGTGGCAGTACACGGGGGGAAAAGGCAGGGACCCCACCACGAGTGATGGAAATACAGTCCCGGCTGATGACGGTTCAACTTAAATGATTTTTTGACTTTACAGGGGTGCAAAAACAATGCACATTCAGTAGAAACTGTACTTCGAATTTTGAATTTGGATCTTTTCCCAGGCCAGCAATACGAGGTACATACTCTCTCATGATGCCGGATGACGGCAGCGGCTTCAGCTCCCGGGCAGCCATGCAATCACAAGGGTCGACGACACACTTCATACCGTTCTGCACCCACACAGCCATCTGTTCAGCACAGCATTCAGCTGATTACATGAAACAGTCAACACTTTATTATAAAATAGGCTATGGGGTGCTTGGGTGGCTCAGTCAGCTAAGCATCTGACTTTGGCTCAGGCTGTGATCTCATGGTTTATGAGTTCGAGCCCCAAACTGGGCTCTGCGCTGATGGTACACAGCCTGCTTGGGATTCTCTCTGTCCCTCTCTCTCTGCCCCTTCTCTGCTCTCTCTCTGCCTCAAAAATAAATAAATTTAAAAATTAAATTAAATAGGCTGTGTGTTAGAGGACTCTGCCCAACCACAGGCTAACATAATTGTCCTGAGCCCGTCTAAGGAAGGCTGGGCTGAGCTAGGATGTGGGGTAGGTTAGGTGTATTAAATGCATCTTCAGCTTATGATGGGTTTGTTCCACTGTAAGTTGACACCAGTTCACCAGAGCACTGGCCACTGGGTCATCAAGAAGTTTGAAAGTTCATGAGATTGCAGGTGGCTGTTTGGGGAAAGTATTGTTTGTTGGAGGAGGGGCTGGATGGTAAAGTGCAAGAAGGAAGCGGGGGGAGGGGTGGGGAGGCTATGGGCAGGGGGAAATCACAGAATCAGAAGAGAACCACCCTCCCAGCTCAAATAGCAAAGTGTTCCCTCTGAGGAATACTGCATGTCACGGTACCAACAGAACACTCTGGAATCATACCCAGTAAGCCGCACAAACCCCTCATGTCTGCCTAGATAGAGCCAATTTTCTGCAAGTCAAGAGAAAGAATGCCTTTCAAAATGAGCAGAAAAAGGAAGACATTTATAAACACTGCCATAGGAAGAAGACAAAATGAGAGTCCATTCCAGCTGATGAAAAGCCTCTCCTCAACCAGAAGGCAGAGAAAACCACAAGAGCCAGGCTGAGTCAAATATCCTTACCCAGGACTTTGCAGAAATTAAACTTCACGCCGGAACTTGAACATTCAAAATGTCAGCACAGAAATGAAACAAAAAAAGAAAACCTTCAACGACCTGTAAAAAAATGAAAAAGACAAAATCATCTCATGATTAAAAGGTGAACAAGGGAGAACAGATTCAGGGAAGGGCAGTGAAGGAAAGTAGGAGAGCAGGCAAGGGTACACAGCAGAAGTTACACAGAGGAAGCAGAACGGGTGCACACAAGTGTGTGCATCGTGGTGCGCTCACACAGTGACAAGAACGGACGGGCTACTGATACACAGCCTCCCCTTGTAGATCGAATGGAGGTAACTGGATATCTGGCATTAGGATGCAACTGAACAAGTGTGGGTGGGTCTATCTTCATAAATGAGTTCCCGGAAACCATTTATACCTGTGTAGGTACACACATTTATATACTGAAAAAAATTTTTTTTTTTTTGAAGATTTTAAGTAATGTCTCCACCCAACATGGGACTCATCCCTGAGATCAAGAGCTCTACATACTGAGCCAGCCAGGCGCTCCTCTATTGTTATTTTAAATGTATACCAATACAGGGGCGCCTGGGTGGCGCAGTCGGTTAAGCGTCCGACTTCAGCCAGGTCACGATCTCGCGGTCCGTGAGTTCGAGCCCCACGTCGGGCTCTGGGCTGATGGCTCAGAGCCTGGAGCCTGTTTCCGATTCTGTGTCTCCCTCTCTCTCTGCCCCTCCCCCGGTCATGCTGTGTCTCTCTCTGTCCCAAAAATAAATAAACGTTGAAAAAAAAAATTAAAAAAAAAAATGTATACCAATACATAAAAAGAATCCTGTGAGGAATCTTGTAAGAACAATAATAAAACAATAAAACAAATACCCTCCCCATTTCTTTCGTATAAATGCAGATTTTCATACGTTTCGTTTGTAAGGAATATTCAGTTTGTAAACAGTGCTGCTAACCTGGAATGATTTGCATCTCTTAAGAGTATTCTAGCTTGAAAATGCACAAACTTTGGTTCTTCGGAAAGAGTCCGTGTTCATAAAGGGATTATTGAAAAAGCACAGAAAAACGAACTTGAGAAATGTCTAACTTAACACCACTTAACACTAAGAATCTGAGAGGCTCCTCTTTGTTCTTTTGGGCCGCTGATGTAGGGTCAAGCGACATTATTTGTGTCCCAGGAAGCTTCCAGACTAATCTATGATATGGAGCAAAGTGCTAGATGTCAGACTCAAAGGAACAGCACTATAATTTCAGAAATAGTAGGAAAATATAGGTCTTGCCTTGTCTGGAAGACTTCCTGTTCTGAATTATTACCATTAGGCCCTATATGTTTGTTCCAGGTGTCTTTCTGGCAGAAGACTGTTCTGTTAGTGTATCCAGTGAAAGGCGAACTGAAAACAAGGTTGGGGAGGTGAGGGTGCCTTGTGCATCAGCCCTTGTTTGTTTGAACAAGCACACATTCTTGGCCTGCCGTTCCCTTCTCACAGGACTTGAGATCATAACCTGTCCTTTCCTTTCTATGAATCAGAACTGGCAGCTGTCATGCCAGTTGCTGGCAAGTTTCCTCCCTTTGGCTTCACCTTCAGTTTTTCAGATATTGAACTTCCCAGGAGCGCCCCCTGGTGTTCAATAAACGAGAGGGTAAATTTGGCCAAGGGTAATTCCAGCACAGAAACAAGCCAACGGCAGCTGGTTTCTGTACTACAGTATACAACACTGTGAGCCTTAATGATGATGTGGTTCCAGAGTCATTTAAGAAGAGCAAGTCTTTTGCTCTTCATTTCAAAAGACAGGTGATGATGAAGTATGATACGTAACAACATTCTGGGGGAATGTCAGAAAAGCACTAATTACGTGACGTCCTTTTCTGTTAATTTTAACTCCCTGGGCAATTTAACCCGTAATGATAATTGTCACATTAGAGTTTCACTTCACTAGTCAACAACAACTACAACAAATTGCTAAAAAACCAAGACAAAGAATAACAGGAAACCCTTGCTCTTCAGTAGGAATTAAACTACAGAGAGCTCAGCTTTTTTCTTCAAACAACCCAATGAGAGGAGGTCCTGCACGTGCCCCGGGTGCAGGATCCCAGGGAGGTAGCAAGTCTGTAAGAAGATACAGCAGCTATTCCACTTTGACATTGAAATTGACTTAAAAATCCTATGAAGTCCGAAAACATACAAGCTCAGTGCTTTAGGACAATGGGACAGCATGAGATGCTCGCTCTTGTGTCTTCCACTTAGATACACATTTATAGTCTAAAAAGCAAGACAGGACTTTCCAGATTTGAAGTCAGGTTTGCTAGATAATGAATAGCCCTGGCTCTAAGAAAACACAGAGTTTTTATAAAGTCTACTCCCCTCTCCCCCCCCGCCCCCACCCGCAACCCATGTCCCCAGAATGAAGGGTGATAGCATTTAAAGGTGGACCCAGAATTTCCAGCTGGTATTAGGGTAGGAAGTTTGCTTTTTTTAAGGGATAAAAAAACAAAACCAACAACAAAATTTTCTTTGTTATAAATGACTCAGAGTTGGGGGTAACAATTCTTAAGGTAACATTTTTTCTCAAAAGTTTTAATGCGAATTGAAGGCTAAGTTCCAAATTTAAAATTAACTTCCCTTTTCTTGCCAGCCAACAGTCTTCCATCATCCTTAAACCTGACCACCTCTTGATTTTACCAGCTGGCTCTTTCTCGGCCCACCCCTCTCTCATCCCGGCCAGTGCCCTTCCTCTGCCCATTGATGTTGCCCCCGGAGAATCCATCTGAACGCTTCTCAAACGTCCTTGACTCTCTGGCTTACAAATCTTTCCAACCCCCCCCTCCCCACCCCCACCTGAATCAAAAGATGTGCACTCTCAGGGGCCACACGAAGTGGAGAAAGTGACAGACAGGGTCTCCCCCCCCCGAAACTCTATTCAGCTAGGTCTGTCTGCCGTCCTTCTGCCGTTTTACCCCTCACATCTTACTCTGTTCATTCGCAACAGCTTACTTCTCCCAGGACAGTGTGGTGGTCTGTCTCCACCGCCTTTCTGGTGCCCCTTCGCTCTGCTCGGCCCTTTCCACCCTTCCTTACCCGGCTAGCTTGACTCACCCTAGAAGACCCAGCTTGGATGTGGTCTCATCCAGGAAACATCCCCCGAAGTCCTGACGTCCCCACAGCACCCAGCAGAGCACTTTCTGTGTTCAAATTAATCCGCTCTCGTCTCACTCCCCAACCAAGCTGTAAAACTTACGGACATCGGGCATTTTACTTAGTTGCCCCAGAACCTTGTACAGTTTTGAGTAAAAAAAATGCTTACCTGCACATAATTTGCCAAATGAAGAGAAAATGATCCTCTACGCAAGCATATAACGGCATATACGCAACATAATACACATATTTGAAGCCCTTTATCTGTAAATATTAAGTACTATTTTTTAACTTCATACTTAAGAAATATCAAAACTTGTCAACACTTCACCAGACAAGCTAAAATGAAAAGGAATAATAGATAATAGTTAAGGTATTAGCTATTAATAGATAATAGATGGTAACAGATAATAGTTAAGACAGATGGATACCTGAAACGCTTCCATACTGCTGGCCCGAGGGTCCCCTGGCAGCATTTTGTAAAGCGAGACGTACATCTACCCTGCAGTTCCAATCCTGGGTATACGCCCAACAGAAATGAGGAAGCACGTTCTCAGCAGCATTATTCCTGATAGGCAGCCCCAGATCGGAAAGAACTCCCACGCCCAGCAGCAGCGGAATGGATGAATGAACGCTGGCATATTCATACAAACGCCGCAGAGCAATGAAACAATGAACTTAGACATCTACACCGGCAGCAGCAGCGAGGAGAGTACCTTTATGAAGTTCAAAAACAAGCTCACCCACCCATCTGCGGTGACGGAGATGAAAACCGTGTCACCTTTGGAGGTTGTGGGTTCGGACTTCAGGAGTGGGCACCCTTGAGGACACCTCCTGCGGGAACCGCAGCGTTCTCTAACTTGATCTGGGCAGCAGGCGCCCAGGGGCCCCCCCGGGGAAGCTCACCCCGCTGTACACTGGGGATCTGGCCCCTTAGGAACACACAGATCGTGTTGCAAAAAAGTCGAGAAAAGGGAGAACCCGTGAACTAAACTCTCGGGAATATGCCAACCAACGTGCTAGAGGTGTCGCCAGAGACAGAAAGTTGGCAGATGAAAGTATCTTCGTCTCTTTGCCAGAGGTGGAAAGGAGTATTTCCGAAAAGAATTCTACTTTTCAAAATGCACAAATGGGATTCCTTTTTATTAGAACGATTACAACTTTGGCTTACGGCTCATAATACTGTTTCCAGAGAACGCGCTACCGTGAACACCACCGAGGCAGCTCTGTGACGTTGTACGTTCCAGGTGGGTAGCGCCGCATCCACTCACTCGGCGACGCGTTGAGAAAACCGCTCAACCCTGGCCTACGAAACTGCAGTAGCTATTTGTTACTGGCAACATTCTAAAAGAGGTTTATTTTACTGTACTCCTTATGTACTTGAGCCTAAAATCTGCTGCCACCTTTCAGTGATGACAGAAGTAAAATTCTTTAAAACAGAGAAAATTTACTTCCTGTGAAGATTGAAAAAAAACAAAAACAAACAAAACAAGCCTCTGAGTACCCTGAAACAACTAATATGCTGTGTACCCCACATGGTCAGTATGTCTGACATCATGAAATTAACATCAGTTCTAGGACTGAGTTTTAATGTAACTGAAGAAATGCTCAGTGAACCAAACACCGGACAGGATTCCTCACGGAGTATTCTGAGGAAGGTGTATAAATAAAAAGATTAACTGCAAGAACACGAATATCTAAAAATTCTACGTGTATACATGCAGAGTAAACTCTGGGCTACAGTATACACAAGGCAGGAGTGAACGGTAGCGCCTTAAAACATAAAATATTTTTCATTATAATCTCATGTGTATATATAAAATAGAACTAGATTCTAACCGACAAATCGGAGTATGTACCAGAACTTCCTGAGGGCCTGACACTAGACTAGTGAGGTAATACAGGTGGCGTGTGACACCCGTCTGTTTTCCGAAGACCTTTTCAACTTTTGCCATCGACGCTAGTGCCTTCAAGGCACCGGTCCAAGTGCTCGTTAATTTGCGACTCTAGGACTTCGTTCCAACAAACAGGACAACTGACCGCTCTGCTCTGACTGGCTGAAGGGCTGGAGCTCTGAGCCGCAGCTGGAGGACGTGAACTCCACTTAGAATCACTTCCACCACGTTGCACTTGCTCTTTCTTGATAAAAAGCTCGTCAGAAACAGACTGGTCTTCTAGCCTGGCTCGTTTACTTGGCAATCTCTCTTCGGGCCCGCTCCCGTCCAGGGCCGCGGTCACAGGTGTCGATTCCGGGGCTTTTAAAGAATTTCTCGGGGCTATCTTAGAGGAGGGGACCCTTCTGTGAGACGTGGAAGAGACGGAGTTTTTAGGGAGGTCGCCGACTGCCCCGCTTTTTGGTGGAGATCCACTCACACTTCTGCAGGCCTTCTGGTTGGCAGCTGACACTCTAGGAAAGTAGTTGCTTACGACATTTTGGCGACTGGCAGCAAGAACAGGCGCGACGAGAGAGGTTTTTTTGCTTGGACCATTCTGTTCAGAGTTCACCTCCATTTTAGAATTAGGTCTCAGAGCTGTTGCTGAGCGGTCTTGACTTAAAAGATCTTGGGTTTTATTGACGGCGTGTGAAGCGACAAATCTCCCGGACGAAGGCGAATTGCTCGCGTCTCCCAGGACGTACCCTTTCCCACTGAAAGGGATCAACAGCTGGGTCTCACCTCTGTTGGGCTGATCTGCAAAAGAAAGCAGAGGTTTTCCTGACTCGAGATCAACATGGTAACAAATGTCGAGCCAATGGACAGGTTTTTTTTTTTTTCCAAATGAAGAAATACGGTTTTATTCTGTAACTTCGGTCTCCGCACCAACTACCTATTCATCGGGAGGGGGACGATCTGCAGCAGTCAGGGGGCGCTGGTGGGGCAAAGGCCAGAAAACAACATCCTCTCCTATTTAGATCAGGGGTTCTACCATCCGAGGGCCACTAGCAAAGGCACTTGGACCTTGAAAATCGCATAGCGGTCTTGCAGTTCTGCCCCAGGGGGAAAAGTCGGCTCCCACATGTTTCGCTTTCCTGCGGCTCGCACAAAATGAGGATGCGTCATCTCCCCACGGACGTTCTCTAGCGCCTCCGCTCACTTAATGTTTCGGATTCGGGAAGGGCAGCTTATTACGCTCCTGCATCCAATCAGCAACTCGCCAAGGGAAGAAGCATTAACTCAGCGACCTGGTTCCCTCTTCAAGAGGCAGTGACTCTGAACTTCACAGGAAACGGATAAATCTTGCAGATGAAGGACCAGCACATACATGTCATATCCTTTTCCCATTCTCCCAATGAAAACACGTCCATCCACAGAAGTCACTCGGACAGAATCCAACTGATAGGAAGGGGTGGAGTCAGGACTGATTCCGGGCATTGTTATTTGAATCCCTGTTTTTATTTTGACAATCTTTTTGCCTTCTGTTTCCCAGTGACTCGGTGAGCCCAGACCGGGAAAGGGACTTTAGCCTCTAAAATGGCCAGTGCAAACCATTTCTCCCTTAGCTCCCCTCCATACAGAGCAGCGTGAGTCACACTGGCAAAGGGACTTTTTAGTTTCTGATATGGCCAGTGCAAACTATTTCTACCTTAACTCCCCTCCATACAGAGCAGCGTACGTTTTTCTACCACCATTTCAGAAAAAAACGTGATCTTCTGAGGTCCACACTTGCAAACATCTACACCAGCAACAATCCTTAAGCTCATCTAAACACCGCTCCTCCCCAGGCCGGGGCTGGCTTTTTGGGCCATCAGCCGTGGTCTCGGCAGAGGCGGAAGGACAGACAGAAGTACCTTTCTTTTCGGCCGCCGGCTGCCTTCCTAGTTTTGTCTTCCCCTTGCCTTTCCGGGCGTAGTTCTCCGGCTCCTTGATCTTCACGTAGGTGCCACCACACTTCTGCTGGTGCTCTGCCCACCAGTAGTCGTGAGCGGATGGCGCCCTGTTGGTGGCACGTTTGACGTAGCCGTAGTAGGGCTTCCTGTGCCGACACGGCCCGTCACAGCGCCACCAGTGTCGCCGGTACTCATCCACCTCGTCGTGGAACGTGTGGTACACCTGCGCGGACAGAACGCGGTAGGCGTTAGGGGGGCAGGTTAACGATTTCCAGAAAATACACGGGCAGCCTTTTCTCGGTTTCAACCTCGCAGCTTCCGAGAGCTCTCTGCAGGGATACCCGGGGGAAGGTGGCAACTAGATTTAGCTTCTGTTCGAAATTTCACGTTAATGGAAGGGCAGCAGTTCATACTCCAGGAACTGTGTGAAGATAGAAAACCGTGAGATCGGAAGACAAAAGAAAATATTTTCTGACTCGCCAAAAGCTCTATCACATGCTAGAAGTTTTAGAGACCAAATCGTAAAACGATCAAATATTTGGATAAAGACAAAACTGTGCATAGTGCCATGATAAGGAAGAACTGTTGCCACTGCTCAGTGGCAACTTTGCCCTCAGAGGTGACAGAACCACAGGGTCCTGGACCACCTGCTGCAAATTCTCGGCCCCCGCCACCCAGCACCCTGCGCTGTCCCGGCCTCTGCCACACCCGCTATCCACAGCCCTGCAGCTCTTTGCTCCGGTCTCTGGAACGAGCCTCATAGGGCAGCATTTTATCTGGTTAAGGCAAAGGCTCCCCAGGATCGTTTTCATCTTTGTTCCCCTAGTGGCTAACCTAGGCTCCGGCACAGTGAGTACCTGCTTGCTGCCTGGGTGAGTGGAAAGCTTCACTCCTTGACTCAAATAAAATTCTCTGCGAATGTGCTTTTTGATCCTTACATGGGATCCTTCCATTTCACCTTCAAGATGGGACCTTACTCAGAACCCAAGCAGAGGACAGATCAAAGAGGTCTGAAAGGAAAGTTAGCCCTACCACCTTGGGGGCCTGGAGGATAGCAGGGCACCATTTAAAAACCGATAATCTGGGGCGCCTGGGTGGCTCAGTCAGTTAAGTGTCTGAATTCGGCTCAGGTTGTGATCTCAGAGTTCGTGAGTTCAAGCCCCGCGTCGGGCTCTGTGCTGACAGCTCAGAGCCTGGAGCCTGCTTCGGATTCTGTGTCTCCCTCTCTCTCTGCCCTCCCCCACTTGTACTCTGTCTCTCTCAAAAATAAATAAACATTAAAAAAAATTTTTTAAGAACAACAAAACCCCAGAAAGTGTCTTTTAAAAAAATAAATAAAAAATAAAAGCGTGTAATCCTAAATAACCCTGAGTACCTTTTTCTTCTCTCTTCTCAGTGGAATGTTACTATTGTACAAGATAAGGAGCATCTGTAGATGAGACTTTTTTATTTTAATTTTTAAGTAATCTCCACACCCAACGTGGGGCTTGAACTCACAACTTCAGGATCAAGAGTGGCATACTCTACCGACTGAGCCAGCCAGGCGCCCCAATGAGACTTTTCTTAACCAGAGACTGAATTTTCTAATAAATTCCCCTAAGGGAATGTGAAGCCTTCCATAACTCTACACCTAGTTTTATAGCACCTCTCCATCCTAAGCAAAAATCTCGTATCACTTGGCAAGCATATCAGTAACGCACAGTGTATGAGGCACAGAAGGAACTGGAGGACAGAGGTTTAGGGGCAAAGAGATCTGGAACGCCCGGCCGCTTCTTCGCTTCATTTCTTGGCCAAAAAGATCAGGGAGTGGGATCTGTTTTGCTTCCAAGTCCTGTAACTCCTCCTCCAGCATGGGGATGTGACTTCTTTAACGACATAGTCACTAAAATAAAATTGCGAAACTGGATGCCCTGTGGAGTTTATTATAACAGGATGTAACCTGTAAAAGCAAGGGGTGTCCACTCGATAAAACCTCCTAAATGAAAACACACAGACGGCCGAGATAAAAGAATAGATGCTCTTTTTCCAAGTGAACAAGAGGAAGTATACCAGGACTTTGCTTAAAGTGAAAACACCAGTGAGGAAACTAAAAGCCTTTTGTACTGTACTAGCAGCTCCATACTTCTTCTGCTAATCTGGATTTGATGGGACTGGTTTTTAATGCAAGCTACTTTCTTGACGTTGAAGGAACTCTATGCGATAATGAAAAGAGCTCTGGAGAAAATGAAAACCAATAGCTAGAAAAAAAAAACACACAGAAGGTGAACATTTCCATTTTCCACCACACCGGTCTTTACCGCCCTTTAAAGGCAGGAAATAACCAAACACACCAAAGAATTTAATCTTTGTAGGAACTAAGATTCTATTTGGTTCAGTCCAATTCGGTATTTGTTAAGGCCCCGTCGGGGCACTGCATTACACACCTTATACAGAGGTCTACAGAGAAACAAGAGCTACCTGGTGTTCAGAGATTTGAGAGCAGAATAAAATATTATAAAAGGTACAAGAGCTGCTGAGGACATTCAAAGGAGGGAGAAGGTCTAGCCCACTGCAAAGATGAAGTGCATTTGACAGAAAACAGAGGAAATGGCCTATTTTAGGAAGAGGATGTAGGAGGAGAGGCACAGGGGGTGCAAAGTTCACTTTGAAACAAGACAGTACAGGGGCGTCTGGGTGGCTCAGTCGGCTAAGTGTCTGACTTCGGCTCAAGTCACGATCTCACGGTTCGTGGGTTCGAGCCCCATGTCGGGCTCTGTGCTGACAGCTCAGAGCCCGGAGCCTGCTTTGAATTCTGTGTCTCCCTCTCTCTCTCCCCCACCCCTGCTTGTGCTCTCTCTCTCTCTCAAATAAATAAACATTCAAAATAATTTTAAAAAAAAACTAAAAAGACATTACGGTCACTTGATAAAATGCATCAGTAATAAAAACAACTGGTATTTAACTTGTGCTCAAACCAGGCTACAATATTTTGTATTTTCTCCTCTGATCCCCCCCAAGGACCCGCAGATGAGTTCGTGCTGCCCGAGAGTACGCGGGGTTGCAGAGAAGTTAGGGAGGAGGCCCCCCAGTTAACCATCCACAGAGCCAGCATCTCAACCCAAGCAGTCAGGACTCCTCACGCTTTTTTGACCCCAGACTCCGCTTCCTACAATATTATGCAGAAAGAGGAATCAAGGAAGACTTTCAGTGAGTGTAACAACACGTGAAACGACAGAGCACAGGAACAATCGGAGGAGGAGGCCGTAATCCGGAAAACTAAGTTAACAAAGAGACAAATGTCATAACCCAGAGGTACCGCGGGCCTGCGGTAACCATGCACAACATGTCACACCAGATGTGCCATGAGGCGACAGCAAGGGCGCTACTGTGAGGCCCAAACAAGCCAGTCAGCTTTTCTCGGCCTGTCTTACCACCCACCGTGGAAAATCCTCAAAGTCGGTATTCGTTTCCACCCTGTTGTCTATTTTTAGTGAAGCCCCAGGAAGTACAGAGTAACTAACGACTAAAAATCATAAACGCGCGCGGCTTTACACACCGTTATGTTGGCTCCGGTCAGGCGATTGATGCGATGCATATGTTTGCAGAACTCTGGGCCGTGCCCTTCCCGGTCTTTATCGTTATTAGTGACAAATAGATAGGCGTGGATCATTTCATGCAAGAGGGTCTGAAACAGAAACATACAAATGCATTTGTTAGGGCGCTTTTGAAGAGAGAAATGCATTTTCCTTCTCTACCTGGGGACCTAACTTCCCTTGGATCACAGGCTCCTTTCAGAAACTGTTAAGTCATGAACCATTTTGCTAGAAAAATTACATACACATACATTCACAAAACTCAGCGCATGATATCTGAAGTTCTGCAGATCCCAGGTCAAGGACTCCTGTCACAGGAAAGCCCTTTTAATTCTTACTCAGAATCCAAAAGGAAAGATCAATGAGCTCAACTACATAAGAACTTTAAAATTCCGCATGGGGGAGAAAGCGGCATTGAGTGAAAAGACAAATTCAGAACAACGTGCAATGCCTCTCATGGGCTACTAATTCTTCAAACATAAGACCGACTGAAGTCAACAGGAAAATGACCTAAAATCCAATTTTTAAGTAGGCAAAGGTTATAGATGGCTCACAGAAAAACGTAAATGACCCATAAACATGAAAAGAAATGTTCGACTTCATTTATAAAAATAATTACAAATTCATGCTACCTCTCGCTTATCTAGAGGAGTAAATTCCCCAAGTTTGACCCCATTAGTAAAGCTAAGGGAAGCAAACATTCCCAGCTGTCTCTGGCAGGAGGTGCAAAATGTTTTATAAACCCCCACGGAAGAGAATTTGGTAACATCTCACAAAATGACAAAAGCATTTATCCCTTGACCCAGCAATACCTAGGCTAATAGGAAAGGTCATAGGTGCAAGGTATTTTCATTGTGGCATTGTTTATGGTAGCAAAACAATGCAAGTAAGTGTCTAGCAATAGGGACCTGGTTGAATGAACTATGGAAAATCCTTACAAAATTCTATACAGAGTTAAAAAAAAAAAAATGAAAAAGATCTCTGAAATCATTTGGAGGAACCTACAGAGTACATGGTTTTATTTTTTTTTAATTTAATTTTATTTTTTTAACGTTTATTTATTTTTGAGACAGACACAGACAGAGCATGAACAGGGGAGGGTCAGAGAGAGAAGGAGGCACAGAATCTGAAACAGGCTCCAGGCTCTGAGCTGTCAGCACAGAGCCCGACGCGGGGCTCGAACTCACGGAGTGTGAGATCATGACCTGAGCCGAAGTTGGCCGCTTAACCGACTGAGCCACCCAGGCACCCCCAGAGTACATGGTTTTAATGAAAAAGGCGAAAGGCAGAAGACAGTACACAATATATCGTGTAAGAAGTATGTTATGTGATCAGGAGAGGAAATAAGAATGGACATAAATATTTGCAAAACAACAATAAAAGAAAAACGAAACTAATGGCAAGAGTATCATACAATAATTGGGGAGTTCTGGATGCAGGGATGGGGTGGGACATTTCTCTGTGTACAGCTTTCCATAGTTTGGGGATTTCTGAGTATGTAAAATTTTAAAACACACAAACAAACACTAAAACCTACTGCTCTGGTGAATAGCATCTGAAGGTAAATCCTGTGGCTGGCCCAGATTTCGTCTGAGTTTGTACTTAGAGAAATTCCAAAAATCTCTGACTTAAAACAACACCATCACCACGCTCCTGCTCATTCCCACACCACGAATGCAGACGTATAGGTGCAGAATTAAAAGTATTTAAAGCTGCTGTTTCATAATTGGTCCTAACAAATAGGAAGACGTTTTTTAAAAAGTGAAAGTCATAGAGGTCTTCAAGAACGAACCTTGTTCATAATTTTTATAAAAAGAATTCCTGCAGAAGAACCAGATTGCCATTAATGAATTGGAGGCTTATCAAATTATGCCGAACAGAAAAACGGGTGTGTCAAGCACTGTAACTTGGTCATTGTGAAAACACCCCTTTTACAATGATCGACTCTGTATCTCTGAAAATGAACTTAATCTTTTCAAGTAAATGCCACTCTACTAGGACTCAAATTCAAAGGGCATTCTACATTTCAATTTTGTCCAACATTCTAAAGTCATGATCAGTAACTATTCTCACAAAGGAGGAATAAATTTAGATCCCTAATTTGGGGTTCAACGGAAACATCCTGAAAGCGGCACACAGCACCACACCGAACGTTTCTATTTGTATGTATTTTCTATTTTCCACATTTAGGCTAGATTCAAGGTTCTACTCAACACGGTCCCCAAACACCTCTATGTCCCACCACTGGGTTCTCTACCTGGCCAAAAGCAACTACTTCTAGTCCTCCATATGCCCCGAGATTCACGCCTCAATTTTGCTCACAGCATCCTATTCCTTCTGCCAAGAGTAGTTTTCCTGTACCATCTCTCCTTGTCAGAATCCGATCTGTCCCGTGAGGCTCAGCTCCACGTTTTCATTTGCAGCAGTAGCAATTACACAGCGGTAGTGAAGACGGGACAGGACAAGAGCTTTAGGGCCAGGGAAACTAGAGCCTACCACAAGGGTTCGTCACTTATTATGCACAAGACCTTGGACAAGTTACAACTTGCTGCTCGTCGCTAAAATGGGGATATCCTAATCTTGCGGGGCTACGGGAAAGGCACACACTGGATTAGCTATTAACTAGATGAACACTAGTCCAAAATCTGGCATATAATATGTGCTCAATAAAGAGTGAGAGGCAGGAGTGGTGATGTTAGGTAGTAATAAAATACACGCGTATGAAGCTTTTCTTCTCTGTCCTCAACCAGACTCAGTCCTTTCCTTTCCTGAATCCTCTTCATTATAATATGGGTCGCTACTTTATGTACAGGCCAGAGTCACACTGTTCCTCCGTGGGCCTTCCTACACTGATCTGAGATTGTAACTTTCTAACAATAGCAAATGCTCACTTGACAGCATTACCACACATTTTCCGTTCTCTTCTTGCCCGTTACTTTAAAAAAATTTTTTTGTAATGTTTATTTGCTTTTGAGAGAAAGAGAGAGAGAGACAGAGAGACAGAGAGACAGAAGAGTGAGTGGGGGAGGGGCAGAAAGAGGGAGACACAGAATCCAAAGCAGGCTCTAGGCTTTGAGCTGTCAGCACAGAGCCCAAAGTGGGGCTTGAACTCACAGACTGAGATCATGACCTGAGCTGCAATCAGACGCTTAACCGACTGAGCCACCCAGGCGCCCCCATCGCCCATTACCTTTAAAAAGAACACTGTTCGTGTGTTTCCTTAATCATTTACACAATAAATATTCATTATGCAACTACTACTCTAATTAGGGCTCCTCAGAAGGTTGATTTGGTTAATTATGTTCAACTTTTTTGTTTTATGTCTACAGTTTTTTTTCCGCTTATTCACTGAGTTACCAAGAGTGTTGTGTTTAACATCTGCAACTATGATTATGGGTCGATTATTTCTCTTTTTGCTTCTACTAATTTATGCTTCATGTAGTTTAAAGCTACATTATTACTGTTAGAATCATTATGTGTTTTTATTTAATAGATTATTGTACCATTATAAAACGTGAACTTTTTTTTCTAGTAAAACTTCTTCCCTTAAGACCTTTAGTTTGCTACAATAGCTTTCTGTTAGGGTTTTGGATGATATACTTTTTCTGAACCTTTCACATTTAACGTGTGTGTGACTTTAAGCACACCTCTTTTAATCTAGTATGTCACTCCATGTCTTAAAGCAGTGCTTAGTCCATTTACATTTAATATAATTACTGATATCGTCTTCACACCTACCCTTCTTTTTGGAGGGCTTTGTTCCTTTATTCCTCCTTTCTTTTTTATTAATCAAGTATTCCTGTTGTACCATTTTATGTTTAGTAGCCATTTACTTTTTTTTTTAATTGTAAAAAAAAAACACAACACAAAATTTAACATCTTAACTATTTTTAAGTGTACAGCTCAAGAGTGTTAAATATATTCACAGTGTTCTGCAACCCATTACCTTTTATTATCCTTAAAAACAGCATCTTTTGTATTTCCAAGCATATTTTAATGTACGTCCCATCCATCCTCTACCACTCTATCTTCCTTGGTGCCTACGTTTCAAGTTATACAATTGGGGCAAGACAAGTCACACTGGGTATATCTTGAGGAATTTCAGACATCTTCTAAACTCAAACTAACCATAATCTGGGAGCTCCTATGGCTCCATTTTGCTAGTCAAGTGCCCTCACTCACGCGGGCTGGTTCTACCAGCTCAGCTAGATGTTCTGGGAGGACAGCGTCATTGTGGCTGAACAGAGGACAATCAAAATTTGTGTGCCTCAATAGGAAGATATGAGTCCTGATTTTTCTCTGCTTCTTAGTATGTAACTTAAACTAGCTTACTTATGCTCTCTGAACCTTAAATTTCTTCATTTATAAAAATGAGGACAACACACACTGCACATAAACAAGGTGGTTGTAAAGCTCAAATCCGGTATTATACCTGAAAAACTTTAACTGTGAAGAACCATAAAAATATAAGGTAATCATTATTATTGGCCCTGCAATTAAAGTTGTGAGGAAATAATTTTTTTTTTACATGTATAGGTGAATTCACATCAGTCTAAATCAATAATAAGCATTTTTAAATAACTGAGGTAAGAACCAAGTTTATGCAAAGGATACCTCTACAAGATCCTTTCTCGGTCTCAACTTTAAAAGAGGTTCACTGAGCCGGATGGAACACATTCCGCCCCTCCCTTCATAGCTGCATATCCCAGCACACCTGGAAAACAACCACCACAAAAGCATTATTTACCAAATATACACAAAAGGGAAATAGAAATGAAAGAGTAAATCACTTCACACTAGTTCCCACCAGGACACCCTCTTTGTCAGGAGATATTTGCATCTCACCCTAGGGAGAAAGATGTGTGAATGGTAGTGACATCCCTTGCCCCAGCCAGGCAGTGACTGTCCCTTGGCCTTGCCAGGCTGCAAGAGCCCAAAGAAGATCATCCTCTTCTGCTGCGCCCAGTCTCCTCCCTACAAACTGTAATCGGTTTGCGGTGATTACAGCCAGGTCGCCATGAGCACGTCTCCAAAGCGGTAACAGAAGCCTCTATGAAGGAGATTTGTTCTTTACACACAGTTTTCTATCATTTTCTTAGCCTGGCTTACTTAAGGCTGTCGTGTAGCACTTCAAAGACAAGCACACAGAACACAATCCCATCTTAAACTTGTTAGCTCCATTCGTGTGCAGGAATAGATGATTTCAAATTGGGACTTCTCTCCTTGGTGGGAAAGGGATCCTTTTAGAGGCATCCCCTAAGATCCCTTGGGTCCAGCAATATGGAAACGGTCCACCCTGTCCCCCTTCTAACACCTGAGCTCACTACTAAGTGGTGGTGTCTTAACGAGCATGGAAAAGGACAACACCCACCCTTGGGAGGCTTCCCTGTGTCCTCAGCATTCTTTCTTTGGGGCAGACTCCCTTCTCCCTCCTGGGTCCCAAAGCACTACCATAAGACAAATCTGGAATGTGTTAATTGATTTTCAAGCGACGGGAGATTCAGAGAAATATCCTTTCGGGACCCCTGGGTGGCTCCCGCTTTCAGCTCCGGTCATGATCTCAGGTCCTTGAGTTCGAGCCCCACCTGGGGCTCCACACTCAGTGTGGAGATTCCCTGCTTGGGATTCTCTCTCCCTCTCCCCCTGCCCTCCCCCCCCCCCCGCTCGTGCTCACTCTCTCTCAAAAACAACAAAAAACAAAGGAATATCCTTTTCTCTGTGTCCTTTATTTGCTTTTTAAGTTTATTTATTTCGGGAGAGAGAGCGCGTGCGCGCGAACACAGAGAGAGGGAAAGAGAGAGAATCCCAAGCAGGCTCCACACTGTCAGCCCAATGGGGGAGGGGGATGCAACTCACCAACCGTGGGATCATGACCTGAGCCAAAACCAAGAGTCAGACACTTAGCTGACTCAGCCACCCAGGCGCCCCTCACTGTGTCCTTTATAAATCAAACTCTTGGCGAGATGGCCCACACAGCTTTCCTCAAGTTGTCTGAGCACGAGAGAGAGAGAGAGAGAAGGGAAGGGAAGGGAGAGATACACCAGGAGATGCTGGCCCAAAACAAGACCGACACCGACACTCCCCTCCACCCCCCGCATTTCACAGACCCTGGGACCACTGGGGACGGAGAAAGAGAAGTTCGCGGCCGGCGGCTGCAGAAGAGCTGCCAGCCGGTCTCTTTTCCCCAGTGGGGTTCGAGACTCACAGGGTCATTCGCATGCTCCACTTCACCTCGACAGCCTCCAGCTGGCCCCAAAAGAACCGATCGTTGAACTGCACAAACAGGGCCTGCAAATCCGGGGTTGGGTCCACCAACTCCCAGGACGCGTCCACCAGCGACAGGGGCGCCTGGGCCCGGTCGCGCTCCGACGCCTGCAAGTTCCACTCCTCCTGAAGCCGTAGTGCCAACACCAGATCCTCATCCATCTCTGCCGGGATCCCAGGCGGCGTTCGCCGGCGTTAAGCTGGCCCCCAGGGGAGGCCGCGACTCCACCTCTCTGAAGCGGCGGCAGCGGCCTGACCCGGCTCCTAGGAGATACCGGCTCTCGGGCTACTCTCGAGGCAGCCCGGCGATCTCGCGAGAATTCAAGAATAACCGGCCCGAGAACGAGAACTGAATTTGCCCCAAACGCCGAAGCCAAGATTCTGCGGCTTAAAGTAGAGAACTCAGCATGACACCTCTTAGTGGGCTCAAAACGTGGGTTCCCAGGCCTTGGTCTAGAGGAAGGTTTCAAGAAACCGGTTACCGCCTTTACGCTTCGCCACTAACTTCAAATACCAACGTCACGCTCAGAACATGCGCAGTACCCACGTCTCGCTGCCTCGCCCTCCACTCTCTTCCGCAACAGAGCCTCCGGCGCATGAGCCCTAGCCGCTGGCGTTCCCGCGCAGGCGCGCTGTCTGCGCTCGGCCGCTGCGCAGGCGCAGTCTGAAACTCAGACCCGGGCGCAGGCGTACTCGTCTCCCTTCCGTCCTGCTTCCTCAGCCCTGGAGCTCCGCGGGACTTGGGTGGGTCTCGACCGCGGCGGCACCCGCGGAGGCGGTAGTGACAGCGACTGCGTGAGACTCGGAGGGAAATGGCGATGGCGATGTCGGACAGTGGGGCGAGCCGTCTGCGGCGGCAGCTGGAATCGGGGGGTTTTGAGGCCCGGCTGTACGTGAAGCAGCTCTCGCAGCAGTCGGACGGGGACCGGGACCTGCAGGAGCACCGGCAGCGCATCCAGGCGCTGGCGGAGGAGACGGCGCAGAACCTGAAGCGCAACGTCTACCAGAACTACCGGCAGTTCATAGAGACTGCCCGCGAGATCTCCTACCTGGAGAGCGAGATGTATCAGCTCAGCCATCTGCTGACGGAGCAGAAGAGCAGCCTGGAGAGCATCCCGCTTACCCTGCTCCCGGCTGCCGCCGCCGCCGCCGGGGCCGCCGCGGCCTCTGGAGGAGAGGAAGGAGGAGGTGGCGCGGGGGGCCGAGACCACCTGCGGGGCCAGGCTGGCTTTTTTCCCACACCCGGGGGCGCCTCCCGCGACGGTGCGGGTCCGGGCGAGGAAGGGAAGCAGCGCACTCTTACCACTCTGCTTGAGAAGGTGGAAGGTTGCAGGCACCTGCTGGAGACGCCGGGGCAGTACCTGGTGTACAACGGGGATTTGGTGGAATACGAGGCGGACCACATGGCCCAACTGCAGCGGGTGCACGGCTTTCTCATGAACGACTGTTTGCTGGTGGCCACCTGGCTGCCTCAGAGGCGTGGGATGTATCGCTACAACGCCCTCTATCCCCTGGATGGTTTGGCCGTGGTCAATGTCAAGGACAACCCGCCCATGAAAGACATGTTCAAGCTGCTAATGTTTCCCGAGAGCCGTATTTTTCAGGCGGAAAATGCTAAAATCAAACGAGAGTGGCTGGAAGTGCTGGAGGAAACCAAGAGGGCCCTCAGTGAAAAAAGACGCAGGGAACAGGAGGAGGCAGCGGCCCCACGAGGACCACCGCAGGTGCCTTCCAAGGCCAGTAACCCATTTGAGGACGAAGAAGACGACGAACCAGCTGTTCCTGAGGTAGAAGAAGAGAAGGTGGACCTCTCAATGGAGTGGATCCAGGAGTTGCCTGAAGACCTGGATGTCTGTATCGCCCAGAGGGACTTTGAAGGGGCCGTTGACCTGCTGGACAAATTGAACCATTACCTGGAAGATAAGCCCAGCCCACCGCCTGTTAAAGAACTAAGGGCCAAAGTGGATGAGCGCGTCCGACAGCTCACGGAGGTGCTAGTTTTTGAACTCTCCCCAGATCGTTCCCTGAGAGGTGGTCCCAAGGCTACTCGAAGGGCAGTTTCTCAACTAATCCGGCTTGGCCAGTGCACAAAGGCTTGTGAGCTGTTTTTGAGAAACAGGGCAGCAGCTGTGCATACCGCAATCCGCCAGCTTCGCATCGAGGGTGCCACTTTACTCTATATCCATAAGCTATGCCACGTCTTCTTTACAAGCCTCCTTGAGACTGCAAGGGAATTCGAGACGGATTTTGCAGGCACTGACAGTGGCTGCTACTCTGCCTTTGTGGTCTGGGCGAGATCAGCCATGGGCATGTTCGTGGATGCTTTTAGCAAGCAGGTGTTTGACAGTAAGGAGAGCCTCTCTACAGCGGCTGAGTGTGTCAAAGTGGCCAAGGAGCACTGTCAGCAACTGGGTGACATCGGACTGGACCTCACCTTCATCATCCATGCCCTTCTGGTGAAAGACATCCAAGGGGCCTTGCACAGTTACAAAGAAATTATCATCGAAGCCACTAAACATCGCAACTCTGAGGAGATGTGGAGGAGGATGAACTTGATGACTCCAGAGGCCCTGGGCAAGCTCAAAGAGGAGATGAAGAGTTGTGGGGTGAGGAACTTTGAGCAGTACACCGGGGACGACTGCTGGGTGAACCTGAGCTACACGGTGGTTGCTTTTACCAAACAGACCATGGGCTTCTTGGAAGAGGCACTGAAGCTGTATTTCCCCGAGCTGCACATGGTACTTTTGGAGAGCCTGGTGGAGATCATTTTGGTCGCTGTGCAGCATGTGGATTATAGCCTTCGGTGTGAGCAGGATCCAGAGAAAAAGGCCTTTATCAGACAGAATGCATCCTTTCTATATGAGACCGTCCTCCCCGTGGTGGAGAAAAGGTTTGAGGAAGGTGTGGGGAAACCCGCCAAGCAACTCCAGGACCTGAGGAACGCATCTAGACTCATTCGTGTGAACCCCGAAAGTACAACATCAGTGGTCTGATGCTCGCGTCGTGGGTATATGTATACGTATATGTTGCTCATATATTATTTATATTTATATATTAAGTTCCATTAGCATATTCTTTATAGTCTCAAACACAGCTTAAAAATAAAAGATGCCCTCTCAAACAGAAATGCAGAATCAAAAGGAAAAAGAAAAGAAAGTTCCAATTAAGCCCCAATGACAAAACATTGGAATTGTTAAAATACATGCTTTCCTTTTAAGTTATGCTAAGAATATGTTGTCATACTGCAGCATTTCAGTGTATCCTTTGAGTCAAAACACACTTCCTTACAGTATATTTTATGCAGCACAGAGAAATCATATCTAAAATACGTAGGGTTTAAGTATGTTGTGAAGTTTCTCCGTTGACTAAAACGTTAGGTTTCTTAAAGAGTACAGTTCCATACAAAACACCCTGGTTCATATACTTCCCCACCTTAAAATGTGATTGAACAACTTTGGGAAAAGAAAGGAATTGAGAAGATTGGTTTTAGGGTACATTTTGGTCAAAAGAATTCCTTCTTAAAAGTGGCTAGTTTGTGGACTCCAGTACTTGGAACCTTCTAGAATACAAGGGGGAGCTTTCATAAAAACAGTTCAGCAAACATTTTCAACGTCATTTGAATGGCTGATTATTTTGAGCTGCTAATTAGCAGCTTTATGATACTTGATTTGGGAGCATTTACTTGAATCTTAAGGACTATGGTAAAAAACATTTTCAACATGTTCCTGAACTGTGTGAATTTCCAGCTAGAGCTTTTGTCTTTATCATATTAAAAAAATAAAAATGATTAAAGAAGCAGGACAGACTGAGGAACCTGGCAACCGCCAGTGATTTTTAGCTGCCTCCCCCGATTTTTTCCGTGTAAATTATATAGTGGCTCAGACTTCATGCAAATGGGAGAAAAGTATACATGGAAATATTTATGTAGATTTCAGGTCTGGGTGGATGGGAAAAGAGAAAAAATCATATGCACACCCTATAGTGTTCTCAAGTATGACTGCTTTGAGCAGAGATCTGCTTTTGGGTTTTTTGGTAACAAAGTAGAGAACAAAAAGTGAGACAGTGTGCCCAAAGCAAAGGGAGGAAACGAACTTTTGGTGACTCCTACTGCATGTTTCATGTTTTATATTTTCCTTTATTCTTAAAAGTGAGTATAATGCTTACTTCAGATTGTTTAGTGAAACAAAAATGGCTCAAGATATTTGAGCTTCTCAAGGTTTCTGAACTACTGTTTCTACTGTACCTTGAGCATATCTCTCATCCGTGGAGAGAAATTGTGCTCAGGTTCATTTTTCCACTAGCTTTCAGTTGTGATTCTTGTCCAAAAGTGCCATTTCTGATGCCACGGACTTCAAAAGGTCATATCTTTTTCCTGAATTAAAATAGTGATATTAAGACTGGAAATTAGGTAAAACTTAAAATTGCTTTCAAGAGTGGCTTAGGGTTGCGAAGCTCCTTGACGTCATTACTCATTGGCAGAGGAGCCCTTTTATTTATTTTTAGCGATGCCTTTTAAGGGTGGAAAATTATCAGAGTTACAGATTTTCTTTGATTAATTTTTCACATACAGTTAGGATTTTCTAGATAACAAAAAAACAACTATAAATTGTCTTTTTTAAGATCACTGGAAACATGAATTTGATAAAAACTTTTACGATTACTTTGTGCAACTTACGGTTTCTAAAATTATATTGTGTGAAACACATAGCGTGTAAATATTTGATGTTGGGTCCAGGAAATGATACTTTGGAAGTCAAAACTTAAGGCATGAAGTTGTAAAAACTTAAATGTATATACTCAGATAATTCAAATGGTTGCGTCTTCATAGAACCGTTTGCTTTTTAAAACTGGAAGTACAGAATTTTCTTCTGGTAAAATCTGTGTGTTCCTTGATCAGAGTTATAGTTGTTGGTGATTCAATTACCGTGGGAAGTTGATCAAAGACCACCACCAGTGTTACAGTGTACCTTTGTGCCAAGACAGAGCCATTACATTGCATTCCCCAAAGTGGAATCAGAGCTCTTCTCTAATTCTTGTTTCCTTAGATTCCCAAGTGCTAAAAATGGAATGAAATTGTCCAAAAATATATAGTACATACTGTAATATACCACCGAAGAGTTGATTGCCTTTGCTTGTTTGCCTCAAACAGAACACTGTCGCTCGAGCTTGGAATCACAGACTTGATTGAATTCATTACTGTTGCAAAAAAGACACCCTGTGGTATTAAGTCTCTCTTTGATTAAAGCCTCATTTAATTTAAAGTGCTGAACACTCACTTTTCTTTAAAATACTACCTATAGTTAAATTATCGGCACTTGTATTTTGCAACTTGCTTACCTGGGATTGGGAATTTGGGGCTTGACATGTAGGATAAAATCAGTACATGTACATCTTGCTTATTGATATGCTGTGGTATGAGGGAATCTGAAATGTTTTATCAAAATAAAGCTTAAAATTTTTCTTACGCTGGATAAAATTGGTATTACAATGTTATATCTCTCTTCTTTAATTAGGATTCAGTATTCTTACATCCTTGTTACTGAAATACTGTTTTATGAGCCCAGGTTTTGGTTTTTTTTGGTTTTTGGGGGGTTTTTTTGGTTTATTTTTGTATATGGGGATGATAGGTAGGAAGCTGTTAGCTAATTTAAATAAGTGTTCTGCTTACTATCCAAATTGTGATCAAATCAGATCTGTTTTTGGGGGACTCTCTTGAATGGGAAATTTCAGACACACAAAGTGTGAATTGGCTCTAAAAAGTGGATTTGATGCCATTTGCACATCCCTAAATGAAGGAAATGTAATGTCGGCCATGTGACCCAGGACCTAGGAACATAAATGACAAGGGTCTGTTTTTTTGATACATATAGATCCTGAGGGAGCTTTCACATATGACTGATTTAAAAAGTAAAAGTATTTGTTGAATGCCGTGCCTCACATGGACTATAACGTGGGGTGGGGAGGACAAAATAAATTTGAGCATGCTTTCTCTGAAATGCTTGACTTGGAAAAAATAGAGAATAAAAAATTGGAAAATAGGTTGGAAAGTAAATGAAATACACAACAGTGTGATGCAAATTACATCAATTAAAGAACTGAGTGCAGACAGCATTGCAAAAAACCCCAAAACCCTGTGTGTTGTCATTTTCGTGCTCAGTAATTTCGTGGGAATACTGAGAAGGAAGAGGGCAGCATTGTTTTGAGAAGTTTGGAGAGTCCTCATGGATTTGTTGGCCTTTGAGCTGGCCCTTGAAGGATGGACAAGATTTAAATGCACAAAGGAAAAGGAAGAGCAAAGGTGAGCAGGGACACAAACGGGAGTACCTGCGGCACAGGCTAGGATGGGCTGCAGGGACACACGGAAGATGTTTCAAATATTGGAGGCAAGAAAGGTGGGGTCATTAATTCGTGCTTATTAAGAAAGCTTGAGCCCACGCAGAAAGGTGTGAGGTAAAAAGGGTCATTGCACCCAAGCCCGGTGACCCAGTGACCCACTCACCAGAGGTGGCCACTCAGAAGAGTTTCTCGTACATTCTTTTCCCTCAGAAATTGGACTGGGGACACCTGGATGGCTCAGTCCATTGAGCATCTGACTTTGGCTCAGGTCATGATCTCACAGTTCATTGAGTTCGAGCCCCACATAGGGCTCCTAGAAATAAATACTAAAAAAAAAAAAAAGAAAAAAATTAGATTGTACTATACATTACTGTTCCGTATCTTGCTTTTACTCACCAATTCAGTATTTTTAAGACTCTTACGTGAATACCTGTAGCTACACCGACTGGGTTTTGGGGCTTTTTTTTCCCCATGATTTAAACAGTATTCAGTCACATTGGATGGATTTATCATGATTTTGCATTTTCCAATTACAATACTTTGTTGGCTTCAGGTTTTTATGTTACAAAAACTCCTGAAAAAAGTTCCCTGTACGTATATCTTTGCTTACATGCGTGAATATGTCTATAGGATGCATTTCTAGAAATTGCTCTACCAAACTCTACCTTAAATTTAGGCAAACATTGCCAAATTGCTCATTAGGCAAGTTGAACCATTTTACCTCGTCCCAACTATGTACAGTACCTGTCCACATTTATTCATCCAGTTTTAAATAATCAGATTATTCTTATTAGTAATAAAATTTATTTTTACTAATCCTATCTGTGAAAAACTAGTACCTAGTTTCGTTTGTAATTTTTATGAGTGAGGTGAGCAATTTCGTATTTTTGTAATCTACCTGTTTATGTTCTTTGCCATTCTTAGATTATCTTTGTGTTACCATTTTGCCGGATTCTGTTGAATACTTGGGAAATTCATGAGTACGAAATGCTGTCGGTTTTTCCTACTGTCATTTATTTATCTACTTACGTAGAATAGTAAATTAAAAAAAAATTTTTTAATGTTTATTTATTTTTGAGAAGGAGCACAGGTGGAGAGGGGCAGAGAGAGAGAAACCAAAGCAGGCTCTGTGCTGTCAGCGCAAAGCCGGATGTGGGACTCGAACCCTCCAACCATGAGATGGCGACCCGAGCCAAAGCCAGATGCTCAACCAACTGAGCCGCCCAGGCACCTTTGTAGTATAGCAAATTTTAATTGAACCCAGGTATACCTGGGGTTTTTTTCTTCTCTGTTTTCCATCAGGCTTAGAAAGGCCTTATCACTCAGACTCTTACCCTACCCAGATTCTAAAAATGTCATGTTTTTGTTCATTTTAATATTTGATTTTTTCCCACTTATAGTTCATTTTAAAGAATGATGTAAGAATCCCATTTTCCCACAATAAACACGTTGTTTTCACAGTTTTGAATTGTCCTTTTTCCTCACCGACTAGAAGTGCCATTTTATTTTTATTTTTATTTTTTTCAACGTTTATTTATTTTTGGGACAGAGAGAGACAGAGCATGAACGGGGGAGGGGCAGAGAGAGAGGGAGACACAGAATCGGAAACAGGCTCCAGGCTCCGAGCCATCAGCCCAGAGCCCGACGCGGGGCTCGAACTCACGGACCGCGAGATCGTGACCTGGCTGAAGTCGGACGCCCAACCGACTGCGCCACCCAGGCGCCCCTAGAAGTGCCATTTTAATAATACATTACATTTGGGGGTGCCTGGGTGGCTCAGTCTGTTGGGCACCTGATTTCGGCTCAGGTCATGATCTTGTGGCTCGTGGGTTCCAGCCCACATCAGGCTCCGTGCAGACAGCAATGAGCCTGCTTCAGATCCTCTGTCCTCTTCCCTCTCTGTTCTCCCCTGATCGCTCTGTCTCCCTCTCAAAAATAAATAAATGTTAAAAATGTTAAAAATAAACATTAAAAAAATAATATATTTTTAATTACAGATATTGCAACCAGTGCCTTAATTAGGTTATGAGTTTTAATAGTTTCCCGGTTGTTTCTTTGGAGTTTTCAAGTATATAATCACATCACCTGCAAATAAAGATCATTTTGCCTCGTTTCAATTTTTACACATCTTACGTAGTTTTCTTAGTATGTGTATTAAGTTGAACATCCAGAACTATGTTACATCACTCTTTTTGCTTGATATTCCTACCTAAGAATTAGGAATTATACTGGATGTGTATCTGGTAGGAGCGTTTTTCCTATTTGTCCATTGAAGCCTGACATTGGCTTTTGATCATTATGTTAAGGAAGTGATTCCCTATTCATGTTAACTAACAGTTGTTTTAATTTTTTTTAGGTCCGGAATGGATTCTGAAATACCAAATGAATCTTAGTGTCCGCTGAGCTCATCGTGACTTTTCTTCTACGTCATATTAATTGGATAAGTTTTTAAAATCGATTTCCTAACACTGAACCACACTTACACCCTGTGAATTAATTCTATTTGGTTGCAATATATAATTGTTTTAATATACTGCCTGATTCTAATGAAGACTTCATTCACATTTTTGTATCGGTATCCATTAGCAATATCGGTCTATGATGGTGTGTGTGTGCTTTGTCATCTTATGTCATTCATGAGGTGCGCGGGGCCTGATAATAATGAAATGATAAGACACATTCTCATTTTTTTCAGTCCCCAAACAGAATGAAAAATCAGACAGTGTGACACAGCTGGCTTGTAGCCCCTCAAATCAGAATTAGCCACTCTAAGCTTATAGGACAGTTAGAGCTCTTACAAAAAGAGATAAGGAGGTGTTCCATTGACCCTCCTCTCCATTCCATTTTACTCTTTAACAGAGTTGTACGGGACATGCAAGATATATGTATGTTAAATATATTCCCATTATGTTGAGAAACACATGTATGTTTTAATCTCACACCACACATACAGAATATTTGCATTTCATTTTTTCTCATTGGCTTCCCTAGAGCCGTGTTGGGCATAACATAGACACTTGATAAATGCTGATTAATGAATATTATTGACTGGATGATTCGAATAACTAATGACAGTTCTCGGTTATGAAGGTCCTAGTTTGCACCGGGCCCTTTCCAGGCGTTATCTCATTTGACCCTCACAGTAACTCTGGAAGATAGCAATTGTTCTAGTCCTTGTCCAGCTAAGGAAAGAGACAGAGAGGTTGCTGTTTGGCCAAAGCATCTCCCCACTGAACATGAGAGGCAGTGCTCAAGGCCAGGTCTGTTCAACGCCAAAGCAACATTCTCTACACTCCACCTTTAACCCTACCACTACTAATACACAGAATTCTTTCAAATTGGTGTTTCTTTGTACATTTTCTGAAGATGAAATTTTCTTGACATGTGGCTCCATCAATAAGAATCAGTATTTAGGGCACCTGGGTGGCTCAGTTAGTAGTTAAGCGTCTGATCCTTGATTTTGGCTCAAGTCATGATCTCACAGTTCGTGAGATCAAGTCCCACGTCAGGCTCTGCACTGACAGCACAGAGCCTGCCTGGGATTCTCCCCCGCTCACACGTGCTCTCTCTCTGTCTCTCTACATATATCAAAATAAATAAACATTTTAAAAAAGAGAATCAAAATATTTGACATGTAAAAAATTCAAGTATGATAAACAACATGCAAACCTTCCTTTGGAGAACCATTTATCGATGATTACAGCACCTTTAACAGGTCATTTTATCTAATCTTCACATCAGTCTCTGAAGGCATTAAGGTTTTGTGAAGTTAAGTAATTTGCAAGTAATTCAGCCTGTAAAGAGTTCCCACAAGTAGCCTAGATGGGATTTGAACTCAGACAGACTTTCTTCTAGGGCTGGCTTCTGAGCCAGTAGGCTAGATTATTGGATTATGTCTGATGGTTGACATCTCACTAGTATAGATCAGTCTTTATTTCAAAGCTTTACCCATTTACAGTTGTAAGTATTCTGTTAATGGTGTTTTGACAGAGGATATCATAATTTATATAATTTCCTTAAAGTGGCAGATTTGAGTTAATGAGATAGATAAAACCAGATTATTTGCATTAGCACCAATTTGGGTTTTTTTTAAGATATTTTATTTCTTTGTTTATTAAGTAATCTCTATGCCCAATGTGGGACTCAAACTCATGACCCCAAGATCGAGTCACATGCTCCACCAACTGAGCCAGCCAGGCGCCCCATTAACACTGGCGTGTACGTTACTGAATTCTTTGTAATTGGCAAAATTAAACAGTCTCAAACTTGAAGAAATTTCACTGGGCATGAAGATACGTATCACTTAGCTGTTTAGATGAACCTTCTAAACGGGTGAGTAGGTGTCATTTAAGTAGGAAAGTTGCAGGACAAGAGCTTATGTCTTAAATGTCACATTTGATTCCTTTTACCTAATATGTTGACTTACTCTCTCTAGCTAAACATGTCCCTCAAAGTTACAGGATCCACGCCAATGTTGAAGTGTCTCTAAAATATTTGTGCGTGTAGCCTCAGCCATTGCTAGGGGGAATTACAGCAAACTGGGTCACTGGCACTTTGGCGATATTTACAGATTGGAAATAATTACAGAGCTATGGGGCACCTGGGTGGCTCAGACAGATGAGCATCCAACTTCAGCTCAGGTCATGATCTCATGGTTCAGGAGTTCGAGCCCCATGTCAGGCTCTCTGCTGTCAGCACAGAGCCTGCTTCAGATCCTCTGTCCCCCTCTCTCTGACCCACCCCCCGCCTCAAAAATAAATAAAACATTTTTAAAAATACAGAACTATACAAACCATTTGACCCTACGATCCATTTCTGGAGATTTATTCTACAAAAATATTAGCATACTTCCTAAATTAAATTTACTCCGTAAACTTATGTGATTTACGAATCAGATTTTTTAAAGTTTATTTATTTTGAGAGGGAGCCAGCAGGGGAGGGGCAGAGAGAGAAGGAGAGAGAGAGAATCTCAAGCAGGCTCCACACAGTTGGCATAGAGCCCAAGTCAGGGCTCAATGCCACGAACTGTGAGATCATGACCTGAGCCAAAACCACGAGTCAGAGGCTAAACCAACTGAGCCACCCAGGCCCCTGTAAATAAGTTTGTAAGAACACTTCTAGTTTCCGGTTTTGGATGTAAGCCCAGAAGTCTCCCTCTGTCCTGATAAGTAAAAGCTGAAGAGACTGAAAAAGCAGCCAGTCTTCTTGGATCCACAAGTGGGGGTGGGGGTGGGGCACAGGTGGGGTCCGCCCCCAGACTGAAGAGACCAGTTGGCAGATATAGGATGTCTTATCTTACTAGAGCAGAAAGAAGTTTAGGGTAGAAACCAGTGCTGGGGCAGAGAAATCTGAACGCTCACTGGAGGCTCAGTGCCCAAAACTCTGAGAGTTAACTCCAGGGGGACCCCCACTGATGAGGGAAACAAAGGCAAGAAAAATGTCATTTAAATTAAATGCCCTTACAGCCTGCAGCCCATTGATAGATGTCAGTGTAATACTCCCCAAGACGTTCATGGCTGCCTTAATGCTTAATGTTGACACTTCCTTAAAAACTAAAAGCAACCTTACCTTGACAATAGCTAAATCTTCAGGGTCCTGGGAGACCCTGCTTTCAGCATCCAAAAACTCCTTGGAGACCTCTGTTATCTATACGTCCCTCCCCTCCCTCCACAAACTTAAAAGTATATAATCAGTCATTCTTCACAACCCCAGTGCAACTCTTTCTGCCTACGGTCCTGTCCCCGTGCTTTAATAAAATCACCTTTTTGCACTAAAGTAGTCTCAAGAATTCTTTCTTAGCTCACGAACCCCACTTCAAATTTCACCACCCACCATATTGTGAAATATACCTCCTTCTAGGTTCTCCTAGTATCAGAGGAAAATATCCAGAGGCTTCCAGCAGGGGGCGGGGCAAGGTACTTCCTGAAATAGGGTTGAGCACTCTGTTTTTCTTAACAAGGCCCGCCCTCAGGGGAGACTAGTTAACCAGAGCCTAACCTACTGGGGCATTAGCAGAGCCTAGCTGACTGGGGAAGGGAATACCCAATCCCAGCCCACTCTAGCCAGCCTGTCCCACCCGAGGGGGGCGAAAACAGCTGAGAAACACTCCTGAAATTCACTAAAGACAGACCTCGTCATTGGATAGTACAGCCCTGCTCCCCCCCACTCACCATGTCACTAAAGGCCTATTTACAGCAGTTCCTTTCTTCCCCGGGAACCCCATGTCCAGCCACCAAGAAAAAAATGACAAGGCGTCCCAAAAGGCAAAAACAGAATTTGAAGAGACAGAGCAAGCATCAGAACCAGACATGACAGGGTCCGTTGAATTGAAAACAGACTGGGAATTGAAAACAACCATGATTAAAATGCTAAGGCCTCTAACGGATAAAGAAAACAGCCCGCAAGAACAGATGGGCAGCAGTAATGCAGAGATGGAAATCTTAAGAAAGAACCAAAAAAAAAAAAAAATGCTAGAGATAAAAGCAACTCACAAAAGCCCACATCGCAGTGGAAATGAAGAGCGCCTTTGATGGGCCTCTCAGTAGACTGGACCTGGTTGAGGAAAGCTGCAGGATGTATCAACAGAATCCTTGAAAACCGAAAAGCAAGGAAAACAGAGACTGAAAACCAACTAAACAAACACAGAACAGAATATCCAAGGACTGAGGAACAACTGTAAAAAGTGTAACAGGGGCCCCTGGGTGGCTCAGTCGATTAAGCATCTGACTCTTGATTTTGGCTCATGGGTCCTGGGATCGAGCTGACAGCACGGAGCCTGCCTGGGATTGTCTCTCTCCCCTCCCCTACTCATGCTTTCTCTCTCTCTCAAAACAAATAAACATTCAAAACAAAGTGTAACATATCATAATGAGAATACCAGAAGGAAAAGAAGAAGGAAGAAACACAGAATATTTGAATGGGTTTCGCTGAAGCAGTGTTTGTATCAGCAAAGGAATGGAAACTACCCAGAACCATATCAAACTTCAGTGCGCATGCACAGTGTAATACCATGCAGCTTAAAAAGGAATGCCCTCTCCAGGTACCGAGGTGGAAACATGTCTTAAGTAAGTTGTTAAGAGGGGTGGCTGGCTGGCTCAGTGGGCAGAGTGTATGACTCTTCATCTTGGGGTCATGAGTTCAAGCCCCATGTTGGGTATAGAGATTGCTTAAAAAAGATTTCTTAAAACAGGGGTGCCTGGGTGGCTCAGTCAGTTGAGCGTCCTACTCTTGGTTTCGGCTCAGGTCATGATCCCAGGGTCGTGGAATCGAGCCCCACGTCAGGCTTTGCACTGAGTATGGAACCTACTTGGGATTCTGTCTCTCTCTCTCTGCCTCTGCCCCTCTCCCCCACTTATGCTCTCTCTCTCTAAAATAAATAATAATAATAAATTAATTACTTAATTAAATGAAAATATGTTGTTAAGTATAAGACAACATACAGAATAATCCTACAGTGTGCTGCTTTAGGAGTAAAAAAAGAGAAAATACAGGTGTATATTTGCAGAGAAATTCTGAAGGGGTCTGGGCAGCTAGAACTGGGAGACAGGGATAGAGATGCAGTGTAGATTGGTTTTGTTTCGTTTTGTTTTAGTACTTGAATGTATCACCTTTTCAAACCATTAAATAAGAAAAAGAAAATTAAGTACGTGATGTTAAAAATTAGATCCACTCTCTGTTCTGTGCTACATCTTTCCAGCACTTTTGTTCTATACATTATGTGTGAGGTCTAAGGATACTTATTATTTTTTTTAATGTTTATTTATATTTAGAGAGAGACAGAGAGAGAGACAGAGCACAAGCGGGGGAGGGGCAGAGGGAGAAGGAGACACGGAATCTGAAGCAGGCTCCAGGCTCCGAGCTGTCAGCACAGATCCCGACGCGGGGCTTGAACCCACAAACTGTGAGATCATGACCTGAGCCGAAGTCGGATGCTCAACCGACTGAGCCCCTGCTAAGGATACTTATTTTTAAAGACTTTTTATTTTGAATTTTTCAACACACAGAGAGTAACAGAGCAGTATAAAGAATCCCCGTGTCCTCATTACCAAGCTTCAAAAATTGTCAACATTTGGCCAGTGTTGTTTCACCTGTACCCAACAGCTCCCCCCACCCCACCCCATCTCCACTGGTTGTTGTTAATTATTATTATTACTTACAGTTTTGCTGGAGATAAGCTTTGAACGCACTGGAATGCATAAATCTTGGCTCGAAAATTTGGAAAAATGGTTCTGCGGATGTAACAACTCCCCAGTAAAGATGTAAAACGTTTGTGTTTTCCCACGTGGCGATGGCGTTACCTTTCTTGCGTGGAGCGCTGTGCTTGTTCTTGCCCTTACCTCAGGTTCTTTTTCTGGAAAAGAAAATCATGTTTTCAAACATACTTGAGAGTAGTAACACTTAGACCCCGTTGCTTGGAGCTCGAAGGTCTTGGTCAGGTACGCTGGGGAGGATGTTAGGGGAATCTGGGGTGGGTGATTCTAGTCTTTCTCTAAGAGATGAAACATCTAAGGTTGGACTGTCCAATATGTAGTCACTTAGCCACATGTGGCTGTTTAAATATAAATTATCAAAGGACGCCTGGGTGGCTCAGTTGGTTGAGCGCCCGACTCTTGATTTCGGCTCAGGTCACAATCTCACAGTTTTGTGAGTTTGAGCCCCACGTTGGGTTCTATGCTGACGGCAAGGAGCCTGCTTGGGATCCTGTCTCTCTCCCTCTCTCTCTGCCCCTCAGCCTCTCATTCTCTCCCTGTCTCTCTCAGAATAAATAAACTTAAAAAATATATACAAATTATCTAGGGGCGTCTGGGTGGCTCAGTCAGTTAAGCCTCCGACTTCAGCTCAGGTCATGATCTCACGGTTCGTGAGTTCGAGCCCCCTGTTGGGCTCTGTGCTGACAGCTCAGAGCCTGGAGCCTCCTTCGGATTCTGTGTCTCCCTCTCTCTCTGCCTCTCCCCCACTCTCACTGTGTGTCTCTCTCAAAAATAAACATTAAAAAATATAAATATATATATATATACTATTAATAATAATAATAACAATAAACTCAGTTCCTTGGATATACTAACCACATTACTAGAGCTAAGTAGTCACAGATGGCTAGTGTATACCCTATCGGACTATGCAGTTATAAAACATCTCCATCATTACAGAATATTCTACTGGACAGAGCTGATCTAGGGCACGGATGAGGGGTGAGAGGGACAGAGAGGGATGGGGGGGGAGAGAGGGACAGAGAGAGGGAAAAATAGGGAGGTGGGGGGGACAGAGAGGGATAGAGAGAGGGAAGGAGGGACAGAGGGGAGGGAGAGAGGGAGGGAGGGGGGACAGAGAGGGGGCCTAGTGGGGTGGGAGGTGGGTCGGGCACTGACGGGAAAGCCATGGGCAGCCGGAAGCCCTAGCCACCTCACCTGAGAACCTGAGGCTCCCAGTCCAGGGCTGTTCCATCCCCAGCAGGGTCCTAGGGCTTCTGGAGTCACGCCATCCCCCATGGCCCAGCGGTGTCACTGCCCCAGCTCTGGGCCTTTGCCTGGGTTCCGGCTGCTCTGGCCATTAACCCCCTGGCCCGAGATTTTTGTTTTGTCTTGTTTTTCATGGAAACAAGAATTGGACTTTATAGTCTTGTTAGTTCATGATTCTTTCACAAAATTCATGTGAATGGAACCAGAAGATGATTTACTCCCTCGTGTCGCTGACCTTCCACGGGGCCCACTTCCCTTGTTGATGAAAAGGGGGTAATCCTCACACGACCCTCTGCACACTCGTCCCGAGCACTCAAAGAGTTAACGTTTTGGGGCACCTGGTGGCTCGGTTGGTGGAGAATCCGACTCTTGGTTTGGGTTCAGGTCGTTTCCCCAGGGTTGTGGGATCGAGTCCCATGTGGGGCTCTGCAATGAGAGGGTGGAGCCTGCTTGGGATTCTCTCTCTGTCTCTCTCTCTCCTTCTGATCCTTCCCCTGCTTGCACGCACTCTCTCTCTCTCTCTCTCAAAAAAAAAAAAAAAAAAAAAAAAGAGCTAATGTCTGGAAGGCACTTCTAGAAGTGCCTGGCACACAGTAAGCGCCCGGTAAGTGTTACTCAAATAGAACAAGTAAGCCGCAAGTCTTCCCTCTGCAGGGGACACAGCCAGCCCGTCAAGGCCTGACATGAGCCCAAGGTCCCCCGGCTCCCCACCTGCTTCCCCCAAATTAAGCTCCTCAGTTCAGACGCTGTTGCACAAGACAAGGAGTGTGCTGGGTGAAAGTCACCTTCGGTTTTTTGAGCATAACATTACCTTCCGTTTTAATAAGCGATTTTTACACTTTAAAAAAAAATGTTGATTTATTTTTGAAGGAGAGAGAGACAGCGTGTGAATGGGGAAGGGGCAGAGAGTGAGGGAGACACAGAATCCGAAACAGGCTCCAGGCTCCGAGCTGTCAGCACACAGCCCGATGCAGGGCTCGAACTCACAAACTATGAGATCATGACCTGAGCTGCAGTCGGAGGCTTGACTGACTGAGCCACCCAGGCACCCCTAAGCTTTTTTCTTTTTCTCTTTTTTTTTTCAAAGTAGGCGATTGAGAGAAATCTGGCAAAAACGTCGCAGGCGTGCGCTGAAAGTCACCTGACTTAGGAGATCAAAACCTTAACCTGCAGGAAACGAAGCCAACCAATGTGCGCCAGGGAACCCAGCCCCGGAACCCTAGCGAGGCTCAGGAGAGGCAGGATCGTGAGGAGGAGCCTGGGAACCTGTGAGAGAAGCAGTCAGAGTCCTAAAAGGCCGCCCACCTCGCCCCTCCCAGCAGCGGTTCCTCATCCTCCGGGTTAGAGACTTACTTTCTGAAGAGGTTAAACCAACGTGACCCTAGTCTTAGATTCACCGAGCACACCGGGGCCGGGTGCTGTGAAAGCGTATACGCTGGAGGAGACCCCCCAGGCTCCCGGATGCTAGGAGACCAAACGATTCCTCTCTGGAGAAACGAGGGCTGCCGATCAGCTCAGTCCCGTCTCACTCCTCAATGTGGATAGATAGGCAGAGGTCGCTAGGCATCTGGGGAAATCTCATTAAGATGGTAGTGTGTCCCTCAAACAAAGACAGGGGGTTAGCAAATTAGAAGCCAGAGGGTCCTAAAATAAAATAATATGACTTTTAGCTGTAAAGAGTAGAGGAAACAGAAGGAAGACAGTTATAAAAGAAATAATACAAGGACATTCCCTAGCACTGAAGAACACGCATCTATTAAAAAGGTCCACTGAGGGACCAGGATAAAGAATTTAAAAACATTGACAACAAATCAACAAAATGAAAAGGCAACCTACTGAACAGGAGAAAAGATTTGCAAATCACACATCTGATAAGGAGTTAGTATCCAAAATATGTAAAGAACTCATACAACTCCGTAGCCAAAAAACAATCCAATTAAAAAATGGGCAGAGGCTCTGAACAGATATTTTTCCAAAGAGGACGTCCAGATGGCCAACAAGTACACGAAAAGGTGCTCAGTCTCACTCATCCTGAGGGAGACGCAAATTAAAATCACACTGAGATATCACCTCACACCTGTTAGAATGGCTAAGAAGGTTAGGTGTCTTCAAAAAGACAAGAAATAAATGTTGGTGAGGATGTGGAGAAAAGGGAATCTTCGTGCACCGTTGGTAGGGATGTAAATTGGTGCAGCCGCTGTGGAAAACAGTATGGAGGTTCCTCAAAATATTAAAAATAGAATTACCATATTACCCAGTAATTCCACTTATGGGAATTTACCCAAAAGAAATGAAAAGATACCTGCACCCCCATTTCACTGCAGCATTGTTTACAACAGCCAAGACATGGAAGCAACCGAAGTGTCCATTCATGAATGAATGGATAAAAAGGTTTGGTTCATGCACATGAAATATTATTCAGCCATGAAAAAGAAGAAAACTTTGCCATTTGCAACCACATGGATAGAAGTTGAGGGCATTATGCTAAATAAAATAAGGCAGACAGAAAAATATAAATACTGTATGATTTCACTTATAGGTAGAATCGAAGAAACCACCCCTCCCAAAAACAACAACAACAAAAATCAGTTAGTTCATGGATAAAGAGAAGAGATTGGTGGTTCTCTGAAAGGGGTTTGGAGATGCGTGAAATAGGTGAAAGCAGTCTATAGGTATAAATTTCCAGTTATGAAATGAGCAAGTCAGGAAGATGTAATGCACAGCATAGTGACTTTAGTTAGTACTGTATTGCATATTTGAAAGTAGATAGATTTGATCTTGAAAGTTCTCATCACAAGAAAAAAAGCTTTTAGAACTATGTATGGTGACAGATATTAGCTGAACTTAATTGTGATCATTTTGTAATATATACAGATATCAAATCATTACCTTGTACACCTGAAACTCATATACTGTAATGTCAGTTATATCTCAATTAAAAAAAAAGTGGAAGAGGAATATGGAAGAGAAAAAACAAGAGGATGTAGAATGAGGCCTCCACCTGACATTGCTGGATTTGAAGAAGCCCCAAGCCAAGGAATGAAGGGAGCCTCTAGGAGCTGGGAGAGGCAAGGATACTGATTCTCCTACTAGAGCCTCTGGATCAAGGGGACACCTTGATTTTATCCTAGCAAGACTCCTTTCAGACTTCTGACCTTGGCAACTGTAAGATCATAAATTTGTCTAAGCCACAAAAACAAAACAAAACATAAAACACAACAAAGCACATCACCTGAAATTTCAGAAAGTATAAAAAACAGATCCTAAAAACTTCCTGAGAAGGCAAATAGTTTGTATTCAGGAATCAGAATGTTCTTTTGACTTCAGAGAAAAATAACTTTAGAAACTAGAAGACAATGGAGAAATACGCTTTCAAAATGTTCGTAGAAAATTATTTCTAAACTAGAATTTCTATACCCAGCTAAATTGTCAGACAACTGTGCATGGAAAAAAGACAAGGTGATGTCTACAACATTAATCCCTCCTACAGTTGGAAGATAGGCTTCACTAGAATTGATAAACAAAAGGGAATAAATGTGACCCCAAAGAGGGGAATCCACCACAGAAAAGTGAAGGGAATTGTCAAGAGAACAGTGAAGGGAAATCCGAGGTTGACAGCTGTGCAGCAGGTCCAGAGATGGCTCTAGAAAAAAATGATGCTTGAATCTATTTTTTTTAAGCCTATTTATTATTATGAGAGAGTGCACATGTGCGTGCATGGTGGGGAAATGTGGAGAGAGAGAGAATCCCAAGCAGGTTCCATGCTGTCGGTGCAGAGCCTGAAGCAGAGTTCGATCCTACGGACCATGAGATCACGACCTGAGCTGAAATCAAATCGATGCTCAACCGACTGAGCCACTCAGCTGCCTAGATGTTTGAATTTGTCGATGGGAGATTTGTGCTTCTGTCAGAGTTGGTAATTTAGAAAAAAAGACAGAAAGAAAGGAAAGGAATGAACAAAGTCAAACAATACATCAAAATCTACTTTCTACCCTACATTGAATGTTCCCATTCTATTAATGGAAGAAGAGATGTAGGGAAAAGTTGTGATTTCCAGCACCGCTCAGCTGAACTTGGAACATGACAGGTGTCTGTGGATGAGGTACTGGGGCAGCGCACAGCATGATGCTGTTGGGCTGAGCAGCTGGGCTGAGGCACATGCATCTGCAGCCACAGAAATCACCTGAAAGCATCCAATCTCATCTTCTTTGAGAAGCCAACTAGGGTTTGTCCCTGTCAGTAGTAGTAGAAGATAATAAGTAGATAGATAAGATAAAGATAAGTAGAAGTGTAATAAGATTACACTTATTGCCAAAGACTG
Source organism: Lynx rufus (assembly GCF_022079265.1). Lineage (NCBI taxonomy): Eukaryota > Metazoa > Chordata > Mammalia > Carnivora > Felidae > Lynx > Lynx rufus. The sequence continues at coordinate 16,971,035 of NW_025814840.1, forward strand.
TTTCAAATATGCTACCGGCATTTCTATTTTTTAAAAAAATTTTTAAATTTACATCCAAGTTAGTTGGCATATAGTGCAATAATGATTTCAGGAGGAAGTTCCAGTGATTCATCCCCTACTTATAACACCCAGTGCTCATCCCAACAAGTGTCTTCCTTAGTGCCCCTTACCCATTTAGCCCATTTCCCCACCCACAACCCCTCCAGCAACCCTGTTTGTTCTCTATATCTAAGAGTCTCTTATGTTTTGTCTCCCTCCCTGTTTTTATATTATTTTTGCCTCCCTTTCCTTATGTTCATCCATTTTGTATCTAAATTCCACATAGGAGTGAAGTCATATGATATTTGTCTTTCTCTGACTTATTTCACTTAGCATAATACTCTCCAGTTCCATCCATGTAGTTACAAATGGCAAGATTTCATTCTTTTTGGTTGCCGAGTAATACTCCATTGTATATATATATATATACCACATCTTCTTTATCTATTCACCAGTTAATGGACATTTGGGCTCTTTCCATACTTTGGCTATTGTCGATAGCGCTGCTATAAACATTAGGGTGCATGTGCCCCTTTGAAACAGCACTCCTGTATCCTTTGGGTAAATTCCTAGCACTGCAATTGCTGGGTCACAGGGTAGTTCTGTTTTTTAATACTGTTTCCATACTGTTTTCCAGAGTGGCTGCACCGGTTTGCATTCCCACCAGCAGTGCAAAAGAGATCCTCTCTCTCTGCATCCTCGCCAACATCTGTTGTTGCCTGAGTTGTTAATGTTAGCATTCTGACGGGTGTGAGGTGGTATCTCATTGTGGTTTTGATTTGTATTTCCCGGATGATGAGTGATGTTGAGCATTTTTTCATGTGTCCGTTAGCCATCTGGATGTCTTCTTTGGAAAAGTGTCTATTCATGTCTTTTGTCCATTTCTTCACTGGATTGTTTTTTGGGGGTTGAGTTTGGGAAGTTCCTTAGAAATTTCAGAAATTTCTTTTTGCTTTTTGAAGTAAGCTCTGCACCCAACATGGGGCTTGAACTCATGACCCCGAGATCAAGAGTCCCATGCTCCACTGACTGAGCCCCCCAGCATTCCCGTTTCTCACAGCCCAAGAGGGATCATCATCCCTGGTTGATGGAGAAGGAAGCTGAGGCTTTGAGTATAAGGAAATCCTACAAGAACACAGGGCTGGCAGATGGCAGCGTTGGATTTCAAACCCGGTTGGGTTCCAGACCCTGCATTCTCAGCTGCAACATTGTGTTGGGAGAGCAGACTTGGAAAGCCACGTGCTAGGGGCCTTTCTACCCACTTCAAAGCAGTGGCAGCTTCAGGATTTATAGATGGGATGGAGTGGAAGGGCGTAGGCACAGCAGTGTGGTCTGAAACCACGTGTGTGTAAAGGAGCACACGTGGGGTAGGATAGCATGCTTTGAAAGTACGTTAGCATAGGGAGCACGCTATTCCCCACAACTTTAGGTTTGCCTGGGTGATCCCAGGGGGTTTTAGGGGAGCAGAGCCTCTGCTGCAAAGCCTCATTTGGTTTTGGCCACCCCCGCCCCTCTTCCTGCCCCTCTCTTTATCTGCTTACTTGCTGGCTCGGACGTCAGAGCTGGCCAGGAGACAAGTCCGTAGCCACCTGTGCCCAGAACCCCAGGCTTTGCCCCCAGACCTGAAACGTGTTAAATGTAAATAAGTCGTCTTACTCAGTTTTCAACATTTATATGCATAGCACGACTGTCATGGAGAAAACCAAACCACCAAAATCGGCTGTATGGGGACTCTTTCGAAGGCACATCTACTCGGGAGGAATTGGCCAGGGTCCCAGGTTGCCAGCTGCTTTGAACTCACTCTCTCTCCCTGGATGGTCAGCTTTGTGTCCCCGTCTAGCTGGCATGCCATGAAATCCTTTGCCAGGAACACTGTTTAATTGACTTCTTGTTGTCAACACACATAAATCTCTGGCTTTCCATACAAGCAGAGCCACACGGAGGGCCCCTCTGCCACCAACGTGTGGACCAGCACAGCAGCTCTCCACAATCTGCACGTGCAGCAGAAACCGCCTGGCCTCTGCAAAACAAATGCACATTCCAGGAATCTGGACACAGCAAGTCCTGGCACCACATGCCGAAACCTTCCAACATTTTCCACGGCACTTACGTTCCAGTTCAAATGTCTTACGAGAGTCCCTCAGTCCCCATGTGTTAACCCTGCTGCTGTGGACTGAATTGTGAGCCCTGAATTCTGATGCTGAAGCCCAAACTCTCCCAAACGTGACTGTGGAGAGGGAGCCTTTGGGAGGTCATTGGGGCTACACAGAATAACGAGGGCAGGACCACCGTGTGCGCTCATAGCAACATGGTGGCCTCCGACAAGCCCAGAAGAGAGGCCTTGGAATGAAACCTACCTTGTTGGCACCTTGATCTTGGGACTTTCAGCCTCCAGAACTGTCAGAAAACGAATTTCTGCTGTTTAAACCACCCAATCTGGTATTTCGTTATGGCAGCCTAAGCAGACTAATACACCTGCCTTTCTTTTTAATTCCGCTGCCCACGACTGTGGTTTCAGCCACGTTGGCCTTTCGGGTTCTCCAGAACTAACCCCAGAACACTGTGATCACCCTTCTCTCAGCACACTCTGCTCCTCTGTCCCCGCTCTGTCCCCCCAATCCCACACTTGGGAGGGCTGGCACTCATCTTAATTCTTAGCTTAAATGCCACTCCCAGTGGTGGCTGGCTGTCACAGTTTTTGGTGTCACCCATCTTATTTCGAACTCTTCTTCTCCTGGATTCTTAAGCCTATTTATGATCAATCACATAACGTCTCTTTGTTGCACATACTTTCTCCAATGCAGCTTTATCGCTTAAGGCCCCCGGGCGGCAAGCTTTCATGTAAGCTGGCTGATTTATCACACACCTCCGTCAAACTGGTACTTGTTTGACGCCACGTGAGGTGAAGGAAGCCACAGGAAATATAGGTGTGCCACTTCCGACAGCCACCGCCTTTCGTGATGTCACACTGCAATTCAACAAGTCGGTGTAAATGTATAATACGTGTAACAAGTTAGTGAAATAGGAGCTGGGCTTTGTTTTTCCAAACATGTTTCCAAAAGACTGTTTTATTTTAAAACACACACAGAGTCGGACACAGATGCCTTTTGAACCGTCACGGTGGAGAGAGTTACACTGATTGCTTACACCGGCTACCTCTTCCTCTCTGCCGAGCCCGTGGCTCTCACGTCTCGTGAAGCACGAGCAGATGACTCTCTTCCTTCACATCACTGCTTGCTGGAATAAGAGTCCTCAGATGACAGCAATTATGTGACCACATTTCGCATAACTGTTTGGCAATTATTAGAGTTTTGCAGTTGCCGGCTTTCCTAGGGGTATCTTACAACCTAAGGAAAAAAAAACCAGCTCATGAAATGACCTTGAGTTTGCCCATCCCCATACAGCTGTTTAAGCCTGACACCTGTGTGGTTTCACAGGCTGACAAAGCCCCGACGGAGACACCTGCCTGTCCGCAGGGGAAGCAGCAGCCCCTCCCCTGCTCTACTCCCACTGCCGCCCCACTGGCCAGGCCCAGAGCCAGGATTAGAACCCAGTCTGCTTTCTGAACTTCCAGCCTCCTACGTTCTAGTACATCCACACCCACGTTACATTTGCCATCCATGATTAAGAAATCCATTCTGTCATCCTCACTGAATGAGGGTTTTATTTAGGGTTTGTTTTGGTTATACGCACCTCTTACCAAACTCAAAGGTTGCATGTTCTGAGATTGCAGACATAATATGACAGAAGACTGGGATTTCATCATTCATATTTTCTTCAGCAAGAAACTAGCATTCCCACCTTCGCTATTTATGTCAACCATTCCTTTGTCCGTCTACCCTTTCTCTTCAACCCTTCTCTGTCAGCCACACGCCCCGTCCGGGTTTTCCCTTCATCCTGGCGGACATCTGCCTAAAGCTCTTTCATGTAGGTTTGACAAATGTACTGAATTTCATGTAGGGGTACAAAACTGCTACTTGTGAGAATATCCACTCAACGATGTAGTGCTTATTCAATATAATCAGCAGACAAGTATTTTTTTTTCAGATGCTAACACTCTCCCCTTCTAAAACTATCCCATCATTCCTATGAGAAATGTTTGCTATCTCCTCTGACCTTTAGATCTCTTTGCTTATATCCATACTCTCAACTCTCTTTGCATACCATAAACAAATGACCCTGCCTTTCTGGACTGGATTATTTGTTGATAAGCCAATGGCATCTGGAGAAGAGTAAGGCTGGATTATTCTCCCAAGGAGGTGCTGTCGGCCCCAATTCTGAGTTCAGAAAGTCTATATGCTGTGAACACTGACCCCAACCCTTCACCGGGGAAAGAAGGGATCCAAGAGTAGACAGGGAGAAAATGAATCCAAGGACTCAGATGAGAGGTATTTTCTCCATGTCCGATAAGACTGGATGTGAAGGGTCCAGATCTCAGGCCCTGATTAATTATGCTAGAAGCTGATAATTTTTTTTTAATGTGTATTTATTTTAGAGAGAGAGAGAGCATGAGCAGGGGAGGGACATAGAGAGGGAGGCAGATGATCCAAAGTGGGCTCTATGTTCACAGCAGCGAGCCCAATGCGGGGCTTGAACTCACGAACCAGGAGATAATGACCTGAGCTGAAGTTGGACGCTCAACCGAGTCACCCAGGTGTCCCTGAGGCCGATAATTTTTTAATTTAATGAAAAAAATTTTAAGTAGGCTCCATGTGGGGCTTGAACTCATGAGCCCTGAGATTAAGATCTGAGCTGAGATCAAGAGTTGGACAATTAACCGAGCCACTCAGCTGCCCCACATAATTTCTTTTAAAGGTTTTGTTTTCAAGTAATCTCTACACCTGGTGTGGGGCTCAAACTCAAACTCTGAGATCAAGAATTACACGCTCCACCTACTGAGCCAGACAGGCGTCCCTAGAAGCTGATAGTTGTTATGTTGTGAGGAGACTGCCCATTTTATGCTTGCTGTATGTTCTCTGCACTTTGTCCTCACTTCCCTTTGGAAAAACCTAGGTAATATAAATAGTTCTCTTTATATTAAAACTCTACTGTTGTTCATTTTGATGAAGTCTCTGGTGCCACAGTATATTTTCTTGTTTTACTGTATGGTGATAAATACAATGTGAAACCACATATGTCACTAAACTGTACTTACCAAGCATTTCTTCTAATTTTGTCGTGGCAGGTTCATTCACATTAAATACACTGTGACTATTTCTAGGGGAAGAAAATGCAAAAAACTCTTATCGCATAAACTTGGGTGGGGGGAATGTTCATTATTTATACAGTCAATGTTCATTATTTATACAGTAAGACTACTTTTCTTTTGTTTTCAAGTTTATTTTATTTTTTAGTAGTAATCTGTACACCCAGTGTGGGGCTCGAACCCACGACCCTGAGATCAAAAGTTGAATGTTCCACTGACTGAGCCAGCCAGCCGTCCGTAAGCTTGACCGCTCTTACCTTCATTCACTCAGAAGAGGAAACATCTAACGATCTGCACATACACGTATGTATTTAGGTATTGCACGTGGGCATATACAAGTGTATACATGCACACACACTCTACTGTGCTCCCCCAAAATCTTTCTTATAATTAATCTATAAATTTCAATATTAGGTCAAAGCCAAACTGCTGGCCTAAAACACTTTTTTTGCTTTAGTATCATTTTTGTTCATATCCACATAAAATTTCCACAGTAACTCATACTGACGTGACCCATCAGCAGATGGGTGAGGGAGGTATGGTATAATGTTTACAGATCATCTATTTCTACGACTTTGTCTGGATTCGGGGCTCAATTGTCATTAGCCGTCGCCGCCCCTTCAGCACCCATGCGGTCCCACGCAGTACTTACACTTTCTTCTTCTCTACCACACCTAGCCTCACAAAAGCTGCTAAGGCATTTTTCTGTACATCGGAAGACAATACGTCATAACACTGCGAGGCACCTGGGACAGAGAAAGAAGTGAGTGGACCACTTCTTGTTTTCAACCACAGGAAATCACCACCCACAGGGGTGTGACTGACCTTGATCAAGAAGCTCACTGGTGAATTTTCTAACTCCATCCAAGTACTGTTTCTCAGTGAAGTAGTCTTCTTCTTCGTGCAAGAGGTATTTGCAAATTATCTGGTTTTAACAGAAAGAGAAAAACGCAGCCAAATACAATAGGACAGCCAGTAACGTGATAGTGCCCCTCGTCACAGAAAGATACTTTATGTAAGAGCAGAATAAATGCCCTCCAGGGTTTGGGCACAGAAAAGCCACAGAATTCTTGGGTCCCTCTTGAGCTCGTATCACTGCTTATAGTTAGAAAAAAGAGTTTGAAATAGTATTGACATTTATTAAAATACAATTTCTCACTTTGATGGGTTGCAAATTAAGTGAATCACCATCAGCTTAACAGATCTTACACTGCTTAGGAAGAGAGGACCGAAAGTTTTGCAACTGTTTTTTCTCTAAAAACACCTAATAGGCCCCAAATGCTGATGGCTTCTAGCACTGAAAGGTGCTTTGAGATAGAAGGAGCATTTATCATTTATTTACTAAGTGCCAGACTTTGTACAAGAACTATTTCATAGGCCAGAGCGCCGCTCTGCCAGGAGGTCAGTCCCCGGTGCCTCTAACCGGTGCACAGAACTCAGAAACAGAGCCCTCTTCTTGCAAATATGTACAGTCCCTTGAGAGCTTCCACTGCAAACTCCCCTTCTCCCTTTGAATCCTGGCACAGTTCCTGCCGGGCATATAGACCCTCCCCCCTCTCAAAGCACTCCTAGAGCTCTGACACACTCTTTCTGATGCTTGCACCCCAACCTTTCCTTTCCCTTCCAACATCAGCCTTTAGTGATAGAAATAATTTCTGTATAGAAATTCTGATAGAAATGACTTTCTGTATCATTCAAGTCTTGCATTTACTGCGCGCCTATGATGTATCAAACACCTTGCTACGTGCTACGAAAACAGCTGTTAAGATACAGCATGACATTGCTTGGGTGTAAGTGCAGTTATGTGGCGTCATAAAGCTGCTACCCTCTGGGGTCTGAGAGCGTGAATCACCTGAGAGGTGAATCTTTCACCCTATTGATCAATCTCCCTACTGTTCCACCATTCACCTGGGGGAGACACTTGCCCTTGGGACCAGAAGGAAGTACAGGCTGGGGGGATCTTAGTTATACCGGATACGGGAGGATGAAGCAGAACTTCCTAAGAGTTACATACCTGATAAGATTCCACAAAAGGTTTAAAGAGGCCTATTAAAAATTCTAAGACAGGATTTCCTTTCGGGGTAACTAGGATGTCCCTTGTTGTCACTTGTATTGTCTCACTTTTACAGAGCAGGTAACAGCCTTCTTCAAAGTCCTGGGAAGGAAGAGGAGAAGACAGAGTGCATCCACTAATTTAGGTTAACGGGGACACTGAGAGAACACCAGTTAATTCCACAACCCTTCCAGAAGGTTCTGGTTGTTAGCAGCCAGAGAAGCGTGTGTGCTAACACGCAAAATGCGGAACCTCAAACAGCAAACACACAGAAGATTCATAAGCCTCAGAAATCACGACCCGGGGGATGGATTTTCTCACTCTGCATGGCCACACTCCTTACATTCCAACAGGAAGGACATACAGCAGGTCCTCAAAATATGTGGGGTTATGCTTATGCTCAAAATCTGCTGCCCTCATTTTCAACTGAGGAAAACCTGTGCTCCCTGGCACAGCGTACAGAAACCTAACTACTTGCCATCCTGGTACACCGCCCGCCGCGGCAAACCAGCGGGCCAGCAAACTACCGGGAATCTGGGAGCCCGATTCCTCATGAGCTGTCTATACCACTGGGTAACACTACTGCTCGCCAATCTCAAAGCAAGAGGCCCGACACATTCCAACAAGTTGTTAACGGGAAAACGTGTGGCAGTCGGTATATTTTGTTTTAAGTTTATTTATTTATTTTGAGAGAGAGAGAGCCAGAGAGCCAGACAGAGCAAGTGGGGGAGGGGCAGAGAGAAAGCAGACATAGAATTCCAAGCAGGCTCCATGCTTGCCAGCACGGAGCCCAACACGGGGTTCAAACTCAAGAAACCGCAAGATCATCACCTGAGCCTACACCAAGAGTTGGACGCTTAATGAACCAAACCACCCAGGTGCCCCTGCTGGTTGGTAAATTTTTAACAAAATGGTGTTGATTTATTTACAGTGGCTGCACTGAAGGTTGAAAGAAAGACTCTTCTCACCGAATAAGCCCTACATTACTGATTAAACTTGACCAAGAACCAAAACAGAGCTTGCTGAGCTGTGAGTGTCCAAGTGTCTCTTTAATTCTGCCAAATGAAGCCTTGGAGAAAGGGAGGTCACACTCGTGGATGCAAGCCTACCATTTCCAGAACTCACACTGCGAACACACTCGGGCTCTTCGGCTGTAAGGATTTACCTTGACTGTGTTTCCTGGAAGGAAGATGAACTCATCTGAAAAAACACTGACCAGGAAGCGAAAGCAACTGTAGACATCCTCTGGAAATAAATTAATTACATCAAATTACAACATTGCTTTTGAAGGGAGTACCAAGAAGTCCTTGACTTTCCAAAATGCACTGCTTCAAAGGCATGTTATTCAAAGGCAGGGACAAGAATTAGGGCCCCCAAAGGAAGCTATAACCAATCCAAATTTTACGTACAGAACAAACTATAGTTTAGCAGTTTCAATATTGAATCTTAATCACAACTAGGCCTCAAACCAGTCAGTTTGGTGACGAACAAGATGCCACATTTCTTGGACACTAGGGTCCTTCACTTTCCCCTGCCCATGGTTCCTTAGTAGAGAAGGGAAGCAATGACTTACTTCAGTCCCTTCTCTATTCATATTTCCTGCTGTCTTTACTGTATCTTTAGCACTAGAAGACACCAGCACACAGCAGAAAACACGGATTCTTCAGACACGTAGGTCTACCTCGCCCATCAACCACAGAGCCTTCTTCATTTTTCTGACATATGCTATGAACTTCTCATTAGAAGAATATACAGACGCATGGACAGGAAATGTTGCCTCCAATTTCAGGGTGTCCCCAACACTCTAGAAGACCATGCATGTGATCCTTGATTGTGAATGAATTTCAATGTAAGAAACCTCAGATCAAGATTTGAGTTTCCTGGGTCTTGAACTAAATTGTCTGACTTCTCTCCAGGGCCATTTCCCCATCCACAAAATGAGGGCATGGACACAGGACCTGTGAGGTTCATTCCAATGCTAAAGGTCTATGGTTGGCACCGATAATTCTATCTTTGGAGCTTTGAAAAACAAAAACAAGCACAGCAATGTGTGGGCCACACTCCAGACCCACTGAATCAGAACGGGGCTCGCCCTTAGTAATCCCAGCATAGCCTGGGTAGAAAACCCCTGACCTCGACTACAGGTTCCGGTGGACAAAAACGGTTCTATTCATTGTTTACACTCCTCATCGCCACTGGGACGCTACTGGGTATCTAGTAAGCACTCCTGCGCTGCTGGATTGTTGTGCCCATGCTGACCGGGACAAGGACAGCCGTGCTCTAGTCCCAGAACCTTCCTTAGGTGATTAGGTACCTTTCCAGGCCTCACTTCCCTTACTTATAAATGGAGAGGTTCAGGCTAGATGATTTCTTAGGCCCCTTTCAACTCCCAAATGTTAAGTGGATGGCCATGTATTTAGGGAACAAGCCTAGCTTCTTCTGAGTACGCAGGGCCCCTTCTTTGACGGTGTCTGGGACGCACACATGTGGCTGAGCGTGATAAGGCTTCAAATGCTGCTCCCTATATACGGAGCTGAACGGCCAGGTCTCTTCTAAAGTTCAAGACCACATTCCCGAAAGTTACCTTTCCGCAACCCAGGTGTCATGTGCAGTGCCATGGCTACTAAGGAAGGGCGGACAAAAATGTTGAGCAACTGGTTCCTGTAAGCTGAGCACATGAGGAGAGTGATATGCTGGAAGAGAAGCCCATGGACCACTTCTGAGTCTCCGGAGTCCACGTTCAGAACCACCTGGTCTTTGACAAGGCTGGCGATGTTGGAATGCAGAAGAAGGTTGGACTGGATAACTTCTTCAGCAGCTTCATTATCTACACACAAAGACAATGCGTTCAGGCAGCAAAGGAATGGGATGGGTTCCCTGATGGGAGTCTTAGGCTAGTGTATGCATCAACGTTAGGGACCTGACAGATTTACTTTCAAGAGCCAGGTTCTGGTTTTAGGCTCTACCAACTGAAGTAATGATACCCTACGTGAAAGATACCTATTTTTTTCTTTCTTTTTTAAGTAATCTCTATGCCCAACGTGGGGCTCAAACTCACAATCCTGAGATCAAGTGTCACATGCTGTTCCAGCCAGGTGCCCCTGTGAAGGGTATTTTCTTTTTAAAAAAAAAAAATTTTTTTTTTTTAACATTTACTTATTTTTGAGACAGAGAGAGACAGAGCATGAACGGGGGAGGGTCAGAGAGAGGGAGACACAGAATCCGAAACAGGATCCAGGCTCTGAGCAGTCAGCACAGAGCCCGACGTGGGGCCTGAACCCACAGTGAGATCGTGACCTGAGCCGAAGTCGGACGCTTAACCGACTGGGCCACCCAGGCGCCCCAAAGGTATTTTCTAAAAGCAGTATAAACTCTGAGGACATTTAATGCACTTTCTTATCTACCCCTAAATTGTCAGCCACTCTGAAATGCATACCAATTCCCAGTCTAAAAACCAACACTTCCTCAGGAACCAAGGGTATCCAGAGTTTTGTAATAGCAAGTTACAGGATAAGAAAATCACATGCATGTGAATTCACAAAATACTAAGAAGGCTCATGATGAAAACATACTTCACACACACACACACACACACACACACACACACACACACACACACCCCTTGCTTAGACCAATTAATTCCAAGATGGCAAGAATATTGCTTTGCAACTTTGCTGGTGAACAAAGGGTAATCCCAGAGGCACTCCCCTAGCACCAGGCTTCCCTGGGCGCAGGTGGACGCTGAGGAGGTTTTCTGGTTTTTTCACATCGGAGAAAACTAAAGAACTGAGCCCCTAACAGATGCTGGTAACTTACCACCTGACACTATGCTGGCCTAGAGAAGGCCAAGAAGTTAGTATTACAGAAGCGTAAGGAAGAGATGGTGATATTTAACCAACATTCTTGGCAAGGGAAATCATTTTACTGTTTCCCTGAGCCAAAGAGCTGGTTGCCGGGTATGTAGCCAGGCACACTGGTCAAGCTGGGCAAAGTCTGCTAATGCTTTGCGGAAGAGACAACTGAGGGGTGTGGGGTTTCCTTCTGGACTCGATCACATTGCTCTAGATGCATATGTCTTGTCTCCGCTTCCTCAGGGTAATGACATATGGTAATGTTATATACATGATATAATATGACATGGCATAATGATACATGTATCATGAAGACCTCTTGATAGGAGAATGCTTAGGAATATGTGGTAAGTGGAGTAAGGAAGAAAAAAGGAACTGAACGGATATACCACATTCTGAATCAGAAATCATATTTAATCACTCTATTACTGTTACTTAGATACCAACAGACTCTCACTCTATAATAACTTAAATTATTTTAGTTGCTGAATAGATACTCTTAGCTACAGACTGGCCTACTTCTTCCATCTTGAGAAAACAAAAACGCTTGGAAAGACAGGTGCCTAGGTTTTCACATGCTCCTGGGCCAAGTAGGAGTCAGCACTTTACCTACGCTTTTCTCATGATTTTCTACCTGAATCACACTCAACGTGTCCTTTGCCGCCCATGGGAGCATGTGTCTGACTCATCTTTGTTTCCCTACTGGTGACCACTATTCAAGGCGATGGCCACTTCTGCTGGCAGTTCTGCCTAAACACCTCATAGCCCCACCTCAGCTCTGCCATTGCCTCGTTCAGGCTCCTTCCCTTCCCATTCATGTGGCCCAGCTTGAAAACGGACACTGGTTGTTTTCTACAGTTGTTTGCAGTCATGTTTCCCTGCTTAAAATCCTCGACTGTGGGGTGCCTGGGTGGCTCAGTTGGTTAAGTGCCCAGCTCTTGATTTCAGCTCAGGTCGTGATCTCACGGTTCGTGGGTTCAAGCCCTACATCGCGCTCTGTGCTGACAGCATGGAGTCTGCTTGGGATTCTCTCTCTCTCTCTCTCTCTCTCTCTCTCTCAAAAATAAATTAAGGGGCGACCAGGTAGCTTAGTCAGTTAAGTGTCCGATTTCGGCTCAGGTGATATCTCACGGTTCGTGAGCTTGAGCCCCGCATTCGGCTCTCTGCTGTCAGCACAGAGCTTGCTTCCGATCCTCTGTCTCCCTCTCTCTCTGCCCCTTTCCCACGCTCTCTCTCTCCAAAATAAATAAACATAAAAAAATAAATAAACTTAAAAAAAAATCTGCGATTGAGTCCCATAAACTACAGCTTCCAGTCCAGATCCCCCAGGCAGCAGGCCCAGCTAATCCAGCCTGTGTCCACATCTTTACCTTCCATCATCCGTCTCCCAGAGCCAACACTGTAAGCTCACCCACCCACCTGCAGGCCAGCATCACCGTGATGCGGTGCTATTGCACCATTTCACGTTTCCCAATCCCTACGTTAGCAATCCCTTGCCTGCTCGTCTTCCAGAATGGTTCCTGCTTTTCCATCAAGATCCGTTCAAAAGTCATTTCTATGAAACCTTCCCCGAGCGTGGCCCTTCCCTACACAGGGGTCTCAGCAACGCTCTGCGGTCCATCCGAAGTTCTTTGTGTGTGTTTCGCTGGCCCCGCTTCACTAGATGCCCCACCCCTGCCTTCCACACGCCAGGAGGACGTCCCACACAGGGGTTGCGCCTTGTTCTCTCCGGCCTCTGGGTAGTTCCCAGCACCCACCAGGCACTCAAGAGGTTTAATGAGTGACCAGTGGGGAGCTATGAACGGATTACATTTCCAACTGTGGTCTCTGCAATTTTGACTCAAAGAGATTGGAAACAGCTAAAGCTAACACTTGGCACACACGTCCCAAACTCCCGGCGAAGTATTTATAACGCCAATGAGGGCTTTACAAAGTTGTCATTTTCCGAGAATCGTATAAAGGTCCACGAGACTGGCCCTTTGGTCCTTTTGATGGGGTGAAGCGAATGGGCTGCAAATCTAATGTGGTTTAAAACGAGGTGGGTGTATTACACCGATGACGGTGAGCAGTGAGTAATGCGTAGAACTGTCCAATCAAGGCTGCACACCTGAAACAAAACACGTGATGCTAACTGTATTTTAGTAAAAAACAAAAAACAAAAAACTTTGAAAAAATAAAAATAACAAGAAGTGGGTACGGAGGGAGGAATATGCGGAGGAAAGAAGATTCATCCACTCTCCACCCTGCTAGGCGCCAAGGAGGCAGCATTTTAATTGACATACCCAGAGTCTCATAGGAAGAAGTGACACGTAAGCAATTGTTCTCAAATAATCAACATACTGTATTCAGTGTCCCCCAGTGATAAAAACAAATGACGTTTTCTTTCTGTCTGGGGCACCTGGGTGGCTCAGTCAGTTAAGCATCGACTCTTGATTCGGCTCAGGTCATGATCTCAAAGTTTGTGAGTCCAAGTCCCTCATAGGGCTCTGTGCTGAGCCTGTGGAGCCGGCTTGAGATTCTCTCTCTCTCCCCCTCTCTGCCCCTCCCCTGCTTGCTCTCTCTCGCTCTCCAAATAAATAAATAAACTTCAAAAAAAAGTTTTCTTTCTCTCTGAGCAAAGCTTTGCTCAGTGTCCTGTGTAGGTGTTTCATGTCTAGGTGACAGCTTTTCCAAATTAAGAAACAAAAAGCAAGCACGCTCCTCACATACATCTCACATACGTACCGGGCCAGGTGAGAAGCCCCCCGAAGGCCTGGGTTAAGCTTTTCAGCCATAAAGTCTTCTCCACCAGAGCGTCAAAGTCCACGGAAGGCTGGTTCTGAAGCAGAACAGCAGCCATGAGGGCCCACGGGCTCAGAACCAGGTTTTGAATTTGCAGAAGCTGCATTTTATAGGCAACTTCAGTGACAAAGGCATGCATGTCCTGTGACTGTTTCTGAGGGATATACCTATAAAGAAGAACAGGGAACAACAAATTACAGTTTTGCTACCCACACTGATGTGAATGGTGAGGGAGGGGAACGGGAGAAGGCAGACCCTTTAGAAGGCTTCTCATTCTTTCTGCCAACCGAATTCTCTCAGGTCACAGTGCAAGAATATACTTTCACTGTGGTGTCATCTGTCCCTCTGTCTCTACGGTATGCTCTTGAGAGGTGATAAAATACACTCAGGGGGACACAGTCCTATTCTTCCTGGTTCCAGGCAAAACAACTTCTGTTGTTTTATAACTAGAATGTATCACTTCCTCTGAAACCTGATGCCTCCCCCAGTGGCCTGAACTACTCTGCCCTCTCAGAATTCGCTCGCTGCCCTTTGAACACCTCTCTCACAGAACACACCAGCTTACGTGGTAACCGCTCGTGCCTGCCCTGGATGGGCTACACAGCTTGCCTGACTGCTACGCTGCTCTGCTGAGCAGCTCACGATCCTCGCCTGACAGATTCTTCAGGCATGGATCACCAAACTTGGCATCCGGTATCAGGAACTGATACAGAACAGGCTGAAGCAGGGACAGGCACAGGACCTGAGAGTGTCCACACCGTAAGGTGGCTTAATGGGAAAGCTGGAGCCAGTGAGGGCACCCCGTCCTACGTATCCGAGATCTATAGCGTGGAGCCTATGGCAGCATAAAGCTACCATCTGCTTGATCGCCGGCGAGGCCGCCAGTGAGGCACTCCAGCTGCCGCAGAACCACTGGCGCTACGGATGAATGATGAATGATGGTGTGGTCGTGCGAAGCCTGTCTGAGCAGGTGGTTTCTGTCTCCCTTACTTCCCCATGTGTATTTCTCTAAATTAAGAAAATCCAAAGGTGTATCTGCACCTGCAACCTGAAAGAACCTAATACATTTCTGTGCCCATAAAACAATAACCTGTTTTTAAAAAATTACTTGAGAGAGAGAGAGAGAGAGAGAGAGAGGGAGAGCATGCGAGAGTGAGGGAGAGGGGCAGAGGGGAAGGAGGAAGGACAGAGAGAGAATGCCAAGCAGGCTCCACACTCAGCGCAGAGCCGGACGGTGGGGCTTGATCCCACGGCCCAGGGACCACGATCTGAGCCAAAATCCAGAGTAGCGTGCTCTACCAACTGAGCCACACGGGCGCCCCAAAACTATAACCTTCTTGAGGACTGGGACTCACCGCCATTCATTCTGACCACATAATCCTTTCTAGGATTAACCACACTTTGGCCGACTTACCAATAGTGCTCAACGATTCCCACACACGCAGTACGGGCAGCGCACTGCACGCTGTGGTGTAGCGTAGGCGGTAGGGCACTGGCTCCCCTGAGAATGAGCACTGACCTTGCCTATTTGACACACGTATCCTGCAAACGTAATTCTTTAATTGAAGCTTTCTGCTCCTCTGATACGTCATCTCGGATAACTAAGTTGCAGTCCTAGAAGGGGTCAACTCAAGAATCACAACTACCCTTCCAGATTTTCATCCTAATCTCCATGTCGGTTATGAAAACACAGGTCTTGCACCTTGGAATCAAGTTATACGGGCTCCGACTCATCCTTCCAGCTGCCAGAGATCGAAGTGACACAGGGTCTCCGAAGTACACGTGGATATTTCCAAAATTTTCAGAGAGAATCTTCCTGGCTTTCAACAATCCCTAGTGGCGTCATGACAGGGGAAAGGGGGATAAACAGGAGTAAGTTCAGAAAGGAGTTGGTGTATAAATGAGCATTTTCTCTGAATTCAAGTAAAATCAAATTCAAATAAAAGTTTGGTTGTCCTAAATTTACTCACAGTTGTGGACTCCTTTGGCTTAGGCACCCCCAGAAGCTCATACGCATAAAGAGTTTCTTCCAATATCTTGTCGTAACTGATGCTAATTGGAACAAGGTACGTATCAAAAACTTCTCTTTTAAAAAATGGTTCCATCACAATACTCAGAAGACCTGTAAACAGGGAGAAAGGGTTTTCCAGATGTATTGAAAAGTGGAGTAAACAAGGGGACACAAACAGGAAGACCCTGAAGTGCACAATAGATACTAAGCCCATAAATAGAAACAGTTACAACTTAAACAGTTAGGCTTAAAAAAGAAAGAATATCTTGCCAAAAAAAAAAAAAAAAAAAGTGCCAAGCTGTATCCAGTAGCTGTGACCACATCACATCTTCTGGATTTGTATTCTTCCTTCAATCTCTAAAGGACCTACCAAATTTTGGAGTCAGTGTCTTGGCAGAGCGACTTCTTGTCCCTTCGAGGAAAAATTCAACAGGAGCATAACCATTCTTTAAAGAGAAAACAGAAACAAACAAAACAAAACACAAAACCCATTGCCTAGTCTCAGAGTGAGAAATGCTTTTTCCCCCATACCCAAACCATTTATTTATATATTATATATATATGTAATATATATTATTAAATATAATTTTAAAATATAATTATTAAACATAATTATTAAATATAATTTATCGTCAGATTGCCTCCATACAACCACCCAATGCTCATCCCAACAGGTGCCCTTCTTTTGATTCCTTCCCCCAGGCTCCCAACCCCCCACGTCCAGCCTTTGGAACCAACACTGTGCATGCGCAGGGCGCAGGGGCAAAGCACGGGCGAGAGGGCCGCAGGTCACACAGGCTGCGGAGGTCATGTGCGTTCCTGCAGCGGGACGAGTGGCTGAGCGTTCGGGAAGGAAGAATTTAAGCTCCTCCAGCAAGCTCGAGTGAAAAGGAAATACAGCTTGAAAGTACTCGGGAATTATCTGCATTTACCCGTAGCATGGTTTTCACGTATTCAGAGAACACGGCCCAGTAAAGTTTATTGCCACCAAAAGTGCGTCGCATGAAAAAGGCACCAGACATCCGCAGCAGCTCACTGACCATTTTCATTCCGAGGAAGTCTAGGAAATAAATACAGAAGGGGATCATCTTTTTTTGCAGGTCTTGGAACTTTCCATAAATACCTCAACTCACATTCTATGAAGAAAGATTTCGTGTGTGGAAAACACCCCTGTGATATTAATAATTACACTTCCCGGGGCGCCTGGGTGGCTCAGTCGGTTAAGCAACTGACTTTGGCTCAGGTCATGATCTCGCGGTTCCTGAGTTCGAGCCCCGCATCGGGCTCTGCTGACAGCTCAGAGCCTGGAGCCTGCTTTGGATTCTGTGTCTCCTTCTTTCTCTGGCCCTTCCCCTCTTGAACTCTGTCTCTCTCTTTCTCTCTCTCTCTCTCGAAAAATAAACATTAAAAAAAAATTAAAAAAAAAATAATTACACTTCCCGACATGAACATCCGTTAAGGACCTCTAACAGCCTGATGGGAGAGGAGGGGCCGTGTGGGCAGGCCAGCTGGGAGGCTACCTCGAGGGCCACCGGACG
Source organism: Lynx rufus (assembly GCF_022079265.1). Lineage (NCBI taxonomy): Eukaryota > Metazoa > Chordata > Mammalia > Carnivora > Felidae > Lynx > Lynx rufus. The sequence goes on from NW_025814840.1 coordinate 16,988,514, forward strand.
CCTTGGCGTTTACGGTCAGACCCACCAGAGACTGTGGCCTCAGTGGGCAAGTGGCCAGCTCAATGATGTCATCATGCCAAGGTCTTCAGTTAGCACTGCTGCCGACCTGGACGACAGACCAGCACATGTGGTCCATGCTGGACGGCTGTCCAGAGCGACTTTCTTTTTCTTTTTGTTATCCACCTTTCTTTTTTTACCCAGCCTTCTCTGAGTGGCACAGAATAAATCCACCAAGTCCCGGATGAGAGGAAGAGTTCTATCATCAGTTTAAAAACCCTCCTTCTTTCCATTTTCCTTACTTTTCAAATAACTCCCTCACATGTCTGTACAGATGAAAATGCTTTTAAAGTACTTAAGTCCCTGGCTGTTTTTACCTTACTGTTTGCTGCATTTATTAACCAAGGTGTATTCTTGAATCCCAACTTTCCTGGCTACCTCAAAAGGGAGGTGATAAACAATTATTTGCTTTAGCAATCCTGCTTTTGGGCATCAGTCCTACAGAAGTAAAAACACTCATATAAAAATATGTAAAATTGAAACGGAAGAAGGGACAGGGTATTTTCACCATCATCTTCAAACACGTCAGTAACTATTAAAATCGCTTTGGTGAGTATTTTTTACTTTTGTAATTAAAATAAAAAACGGGGGAAACAATACGTACCCATTCCTGCCGCTATGACTGGTACAGGTAAATCATAGTTGTATAAGAGAAAAGACAACATCAGAAAGTCAATGTAACTTCGATGACTGGGCAGCAGAACAACCGGGTGCTCCTGGATAGCTCGCTGTAGCTTTAAAACAAATGTTCCCTTTTGAATCATTTCGGTTTTCATATTATTAAAAGCACATGCCACATCAGAACAGGAAGAACGTGTATACGTACAGAGGGAACACTAAGGATAACAAGGTCTTTCTGGCTCCCCTGCTACATACAGAATCCCCTACTACATTTCAGAGTTTTACAGAAATAAGCACACATGATGCAAGAACATTAAAAATGTAAATTGCATAGAAAATAATAATAATAGTGATAAACACTAACATATCAGCGGGGCACCACATTAAGCATTTCACATATGAAGCATTTTACACGCATTGTTTAATTCCACATATTTGTAAAGAAGGCCTAAGCATTAGGTTCCTCATTTGCGACGTGGTCGTGCATCTGATCGATGGCCAGGCTGGGGATGCAACTGAAATCAGTCTGAATTAAAAAGTCAGCTAGCTGTCAGGGCACCTGGGAGGCTCGGCTGGTTGAGTGTCTGACGCTTGATTTCAGCTCAGGTCATGAGCTCTCCTTTGGGGAGAATGAGCCCTGCGTTGGGCTCCGTGCTGACAGCTTGGGATTCTCCCTCCGCCCCCCTCTCTGCTCCTACCCCACTCACATGGGTGCACTCTCTCTCAAAAAATAAACTTAAAAAAAAAAAAAAAAGGTCAGCTGTTACCCACTGTGCTAGACTGATTGTGTGTATAAGAGGGAACAAAGCTTCTCTCAGGTAGATTAGTGAAAACAAACCTGAATTAGCAGGATAAATGAGAGGTACGGTATTTCTCTACACACTGGACTGGCTGCAGGAAGAATGGGAGCCCTGCAGTTAGAAGGAATTTGAGCCTCCAGATATATTTTGTAGGCTGTCAAGATACCTCAAATACATTCACCGTATCAGTGTGTTATCTGCTTTTCTTTTCTTTTCTTTTTTAATCTAATTATAATTCGCCAAGGCAAGGTAATGTGTGATCAGTTAAGAAGACATGGCCGGGGCGCCTGGGTGGCTCAGTTGGTTAAGCATCTGACTTTGGCTCAGGTCACGATCTCACGGTTTGTGAGTTCAAGCCCCACATCGGGCTCTGTGCTGACAGCTCAGCCTCAAGGCTGCTTCAGATTCTGTGTCTCCCTCTCTCTCTGCCCCTCTCCTGCTCACGTTCTGTCTCTCTCTGTCTCTCAAAAATAAATACATGTTAAAAAATTAAAAAAAAAAAAAAAAAAAAAGAAGACATGGCCAGTCAACACCAGTCAAGATTCTCTGGATGGCTTTTTTTTTTTTTTAAGGTTTATTTATTTTTGAGAGACAGAGAGAGACAGACCACGAGCAGGGGAGGGGCAAAAACTGAGGGAGACACAGAATCCAAAGCAGGCTCCAGGCTCCGAGCTGTCAGCACAGAGACTTCCTGACACAGGGCTCGAACCCACCAACTGTGAGATCATGACCTGAACCGAAGTGGGTACTCAACCAACTGAGCCACCCAGGGCCCCTCTCTGGGTGGCTTTATCAAACATTCTTTGACAGAGATCCAGAGAGTAAGTCAGCAATCTAGAAAATAGAGGAGGAAAAAAAGAATACTTGAAAGTAAATGACTGAATAAAACAAAACCTTAAAAGACATGTACAGGCAGGTCAATGAAGGTGAGAGCTTCTTGGTAAGAGGAAAAATGATATTAAAAAACATAAATGAATAAAAATAGGAAAAGCTCTTCCTTTCAGAGGGAAGCAGGCTGTTAACAACAGTGATGGAATTAGAAAAATCACCATTTGGCAATCATTAGAGTAATAACTGGTTCAGGCAAAAATCATCAGTCAATGTAAAAACTAATGGAGGAAGTAAGGCGGACCCCTCTTGAAGCATCTCTCCACAAGATACTTACTCATTACAAAGGGAAATACCACCTTAACCAAATGCTGAAAGTGCACATCACCGTGTTCCTGACCTGCTGCACTGAGAAGGTCACAATGTTTTCCCACTGAGAAAACATCACTCGAATCCAAATCAAGGCAAGCTATAAAACAACGGGTCTGGTTTTGTTTTTTGGGTTTTGTTTCCAAAACTAATATGAAACACAAACAAAGGCCGAGTTATTGTTCTAACTTAAAAGGGTCTACAGAGATAAGGAAGCTGAATGTGACGCGTGATAGAGGATTTTCTTTTGCTGTACAAGACATAACCGGGACGACTGGTGGACTACGAATGAGGTCTGTATTCTAGCGTTCAATGTCAGTTTGCTTATTTTGATAATTGCGCCAGATGGGAGTATCCTAACCGCTTATGGGAAAAACACACCGGAGAACTGAGGAAAAGGATGAAGGAAATGTTGGAGGGGAATCCAGGCGAACCGCGTACAGAAATTCTCGGCATTACTTCTGTAACTTTATGGACATCTGACATTAGGTTAGCCTGTAAGTATTACCTAAGTAACTTAATCTCAAGTCTGAAGATCTGAAAGTGACAAACATCACCCTCCAGAGAGGCAGAGCCTCTTCCGGCCAGCCTGGATGCCCGATGCCAAGGGCCTGCTCATTTGGTGCAGAGTGAGATGTCTCTGCGTTGACTGTATCATGAGGGGTAGAAGAAGAGGTTGTTTTTTAACCAGCAATACTCACTTTCTGAATACCTTCTTCATTTACACACACTTTTGAGAAAATTTGTTTAAATATTTTGCTCAGCGCAAAGGCAAAAAAACGGATGGCTCCCAGACGCAGTTTGTGGCTCATTTCATCCAAGATCTCACAAACTTCCTCTCGGAGGACATCGACGGATTGAAGGGATTCCTTGGAAAGCTAGAAGGAAAAGGAAAAGCAGGGAGACGTTTCTGAAGGAAATAAGCCAGAACTGTATTCCCTCAAGCCAGTATGACTGGTTCCAAATGGACCAATACTATATAGCTCAAAAATGCTACGCTCTCTTCTTCATTTAAATTGACATAATTTATTTTCCAATATAACCACAGTAGATAAATGATCCTATTTAGATAACCTCACAGACTAGAAATTCAAAGAGAATCGTCTTTCAAGGATAGTATTTTAGACTAAAGAAAACCTCTCACCTTTCATTTGATTTGTTAATAAGCTTACAACCAAATTCTCTAAAATAAGTTGTTGCCCGTGTATTAGTGTCCTAGAATACATATTTAGCCATTTCTTTCCCTAGAATGTTGCAGCACTCCATCTGCTGCTCAGTGCTATTACAGGGTAATATACAAGGTAAAAATGCCAGATTACATCATGATAACCGTTTAAACTATTCAGATATAGAGGTCACTGGGACAAAACTCTCCCAAGTATCAAAGGGTAACTAGTGAAATCAATGACCTCACAACGGAACTCTCTTTATTCATATGGCACACCATATCTTCTTGTAAAGAGAACAAATATGGGCGTGTGCTAGGCCTGGAGATGAACAAGTCCGTTTCTGTCCTTAAGGAATCCTAATCTGACTCTTTTTACTTCCCCCTAAACAAGCATGTTGGAAACAAGTGTGGAGTCTATGTGATAAATAATAATTATCCTTTGCAGAGGAGAATGTTCTGCTTTAGGATGAGGTCCAGAAGATCAGAGGGTAGAATGCTGGAGTCCCAGCTTCCTAAATTACATGTTTTTTTTTTTTTTTTTAAAACAATGAGGTGAAATTAATATAGCATAAAATTAGCCATTTCAAAATAAACAGTTCAGTGGCATTTGGTACCTTCACAAATGGATAATTATCCTCTACCTAGCTCCATATTTTATCTTTTTCAGGGAAACAGAGGAATCAGTGGATTAGTGGTAAGGATGGATTTCAGGAAACAAGCCTAGGAAAGGGAGTCCATTTGAAGAACTATCAAAATAGTTGAGGCCAGAGACAGAAAAGGCCCAAACAAAGGTAATAAAAGGTGCTGAAGAGAAGGCGAAGGGCAGAGAGATGCTCAGTTCTTATGGGCAACAGAATGGATGGTGGGGCGGTCCTGAGATGGGGGAGACAGACCAAGGGTAGAAGGCAGTGTGGTGCGGGGGTTGAGAAGGCGGGGATACTGATTCTGAGGGGTTTGTGAGACATACAAATTAGATGACCTTCAGGGAACAGGACAGTCAGAGATAAAAGTCTGAACCCTGATAATCTAGCCAAGGCTAGAGATCCTGTCTGGACATCACCAGACTACAGGTGAAAATGGAAATGAAGACAATGGACAAAATGGATCAGGGAGGCTGCAGGGATAAAGGAGGCTGAGGGTTTGACCTTGAGAAACACTTGCCTGGTGGATGGAAGAACCTGTAAAGAGATTAAGAAGGGAGATATTCAGAGAACTACACCGGGTTGCACCATAAACGTCAAGAGAGGTCCTGCAGGAGACTGCCCAACAAAAACTGACACAGTTAAGATACAGCGAAGACTAAAACGGCCCCTGGGATCGGGTCCCTTGGAGATCCACAGTGACCTTTACCGGATGAGGTGCATGGCCTGCTAAAAGTGGGGCGTGAATGGGGAAGGACAGACTATACCTTTGAGGAGCTGAGCCGAGAAGGGAAAGAGAGACGTGGCCGAGAGGGCCCTCCCCCAGCCAGGAAGTGCTTATGCCAGCTGGGCCGGTAGAGAAGGCTGAAGAGTAGGAAGGACATGACCCCCGGGGTTCTGAAAGAATGAGGCATTCAGGGGAGCAGGCTGGTGGATTCAGAAGGAATGCCTTCTCCAAAGCTGGACGAAAGCACGGAAGCAGAGAATGACCCGATCCCTTATTCTGTGCACCTGGGCTTCTCATTTGCTCAACAGGTATGTCTGTCCTTCCAGCACCCTCTTCCTGGAAACCTCAGATGAGATTAAAAGATGAGCAATAGCTCTGTAAGTCCTTGTCCGGGTGCTGTCCCTCTTCAGTCTGCTCTCCGCACCACAAACCTGAGTGGTCCCTTAGATGCAGCAGTAATCTCATCTTTCCTCGGCTAAAAGCACTTTGATGGCAGCTCTTGCATTCCTGTGAGCCAAAGACAGCCTGAGTTGGAGAAGCGGCAGCAGAGATGGAAAGAAACAGACAAGAGTTATCAAGGGGAGCACAGGAGCTGCTCCTAGTGACTGACTAGGATGAAGGGAAAGCAGGAAGCCGAAGACGGCATCCAGATTTGCGGTTTGAGCAGCAGGCACATGGCAGGGTTGTTCTTGGAGTACAGAAAACAGGGGGAGGAGGGTGTGCGTGGTACAGCGGTAGGGGTGGGAGGGTAAGAGAGTTTGATTCAGACATCCTGAATTTGAGAGGTTTTTGGATTTTCCAAGTAGGTATTCCAATAGACATCAAAATATGTGTCTCAAAAGAGATCTGGACTGAAGCAACAGAGAGTAATTATTATTTATTACATACTGTTGTTTATAACATATTACTAACATAACAACGTAAGTATAAGGAAGATACTTATAATTCTGGCAATAAATAAAACTGCTCAGAGAGTGAGTTAGAACAAGAAGTTGAGGAACAGCAGCATTTAAAGACACAAGCGAAGGAAAAGAAGCACATCAACGGAGGAAATCAAGAAGATTTGGTGGGAGGGGGGATGCCTGGCTGACTCAGTTAGTGGTGCATGTGTTTTTTTTTTTTTAGTTTATTTATTTTTGAGAGAGTGAGTGAGCCAGTGTGAGTGGAGCAGCGAGAGAGGGGGGAAAGAATCCCAAGCAGGTTCCGCACTGTCAGTGCACAGCCTGATGTGGGGCTCCATCTCACCAACCATGAGATCATGACCTGAGCCGAAATCAAGAGTTGAACGCCTAACTGACTGAGCCTCCCAGGCGCCCCGGATCACAGGATTCTTGATCTCGGGGCTGTGAGTTTGGGTCCCATGCTGGGTGTAGAGAGAACCTAAAAACTTCTAAAAAAAAAAAAAAAAAGAGGGAGAGTGTGCTAAAGACTGCGAAGGATTTCAACAAGGTTGATTTTAGCCATAAGGAAGGAAGTCATTATTTGCAATCCTGGAGAGATTAATTACAGCGGGTTGGAAACCAGATTCCAGTGAGCTGGAGCTGCGTATACACAAAGGGTGAGAAAGTACAGAAAACAGCCAGCTGCTTCTAAGAGTAGAACACAACAGGGAAAGGAAGTGCTGAGTCATAAGGGGGAACAAATGTGCTCAAAGGCTGATTTAAGCTGGAAGACAATTAAGCCTGTTCAGTGAGGATGTAAAGCAGTAAAGAACAGTAAAAAGTTAAAGACATTTGGGAGGACAATTGAGCAAACAAAGTCCCGGAGAAGGAGGGAGCAAGTGAAGTTCAGAGCAAAGGAGTAGGGGAGGGACTGAACTCCCAACAGGAGAAAGGGCTCCCTGTCCCCTCTGAACAGGAAGGAAGAGGAGAATTATGGGTATCAGATGCAGGTCAATTAGTAGCTTGATCACAGGAAGTTGAGAGTGGTCATATAATGGTTTACATTTTTTTGTGAAGCAAGAAGAAAAATCTCATGTTGAGGGTAAGGGGGGGAGATGGGAGGCTCAGAAAGAATGGGACGGACACTGACACTGTCATTTTGGAGAATGGAAGAGACTTCACTGGGGAAACAAAGAATTCCTGAGTAACAAGAATTACAGAGGGCCCAGTTGGGTTACATAGTCCTGAGTTATAACAATTCCAATCTACCTACATTATGGGATTTTTTTCTCAGTAGCACAGCCAAGTTTGAGAAACACTGGCTTGGGTCAGTCACGCTTGATCTGGCTATGCACTAGAATTATTTGGGGAGCTTTTATTAACTTTTTAAATGTTTGTTTATTGACAAAGAGACCGACCATGAGCGGGGGAGGGGCAGAGAGATGTAGAGACAGAATCTGAAGCAAGCTCCAGGCTCTGAGCTGTCAGCACAGAGCCTGACACGGGGCTGGAACTCATAAGCCGTGAGATTATGACCTGAGCTGAAGTCGGATGCTTAACCAATTGAGCCACCTAGGCACTCCTACTTGGGAAGCTTTTAAAAAGAAGATGAAAAAGAAGAAGAAGAAGAAGAAAGAGATGCCTGGGTCCTATTCCAGAGTCATTAAATCAGAATCTCTGTGGACAGGACCAAAGCATATTTTTTTATTCATTCATTCAAGAAATATTTACTGAATGTGTACTATGTGCTAGGCACTAGGAATACAGCAAAAAAAAAAAAAAAAGTCATTAAGGGAGATAAAATTTTTGCCTTCATGGAGTGTATATACTGGTGGATAATAACAGTTAACTTTCTGTAAAAGTTCTATCAAAGAGCCGGTATTGAGAACCACTGTCTTTGGCTTCTAATTGACGAGGAAACTTCATGCCACTGATGGAATAGGACCAATCAGAGAAGACTAATTGTTTCTTCAAGACAGATCATGACAGAGAGATGAAAACAAAAGGATTAGGAGCACAGGTCATACATCCAAATCAGAAGAAAACAGCAGAGATAAAGAGCTTTTCTGAGGCCATACATCTGACTAAATTCCGCTTAAAAGTCAATGAAGCAAAGATCTCTCCAGGTTCACCTCAAGGCACAAGAGCACTTGGGCAACAGAACAGGGAGGGCCGGCCGCCAGGAAGCTGTAGTCCTGCCCACTGAATGCCTCTATCCTGCTGCCTTCAAATCACACGTCCAAGACAGAACTTAGTGTTTCTCCCCAGTCCATTCCTTCTCCTGGGCTCCCTATCGCAATGAATGGTGCTCTCATTTCTAAGTCTTTCTTGCCCTTCCCTTCATTCAATAAGGTCTACTCCACCTCTTAAATTTCTTAAATCTGTCCAACTCGTTTCTACGACCACTTACTGGTCTAGGCAAGTGTGATCCCACAAAGGGAGTATTGCAAAAGCATCATAACCAGACTTCCCCTCTCCGTCTGGAGCAGAACGGTGCTTCTAAAACATAAACCGATCAGGCCACAGTCCAACCTGAAACCTTTCAATGACTTTGCACTGTATGTAGGATAAAATCGAATTCCTCTGGATGGTTTATAAAACCCTTCACCATGTGGCCGCTGCTTCCCTCCCCAGTCCCAATTCTTACCACTACTCCTTCTGTGCCCTCTTCGGTCTGGTCGGACCTGCTTCTAGTACTGTGAGTACACATGCTCTCTAGTCTTTAAAATAAGCCAGTGGTTCCCAAACTTTGCTATACTTTGGAGTTGACTGGGCTTCTCTAAAAACTACTACTAGAATGTCTGGTTCCCTCCCTCTGACGTTCTGATTCAATTCATATGGGGGTGAGATCTATGCACAGGAATTCCTGAAAGCTTCTCCAGCAACTTTAATGTGCAGTGAAATTTGAAAACCACGGGGAAAACGTTATCTGCTCTGCTAGGAACATTTCTTCACCCACTTCACCTGGACAACCCCTAATCATCTTTTAGGTAGGCATCATTAAAAAAAAAATCGATTTTCTTTTTTTTTTTTTTTTAATTTAAATTCAAGTGAGTTAACATACAGTGTAGTCTTGCCTTCAGGAGTAGAACCCAGTGATTCATCTCTTACATACGACACCCAGTGCTCATCCTGAAAAGTACCCTCCTTAATGCCCATCACCCATTTAACCCATCCCCCCACCCACCTCCCCTCCAGCAACGCTCAGTTTGTTCTCTGTATTTATGAGTCTCATACGGTTTGCCTCCGTTTTTATCTTACTTTTCCTTCCCTTCCCCTATGCTCATCTGTTGAGTTTCTCAAATTCCACAGATATGTGAAATCATGATATTTGTCTTTCTCTAAGTGACCTACTTCACTTAGCACAATACCCTCTAGTTCCATCCACGTTGTTGCAAATGGCAAGATTTCATTCTTTTTCATCACCGAGTAGTATTCCATTGTGTGTGTGTGTGTGTGTGTGTGTGTGTGTACACACACACACACACACACACACACCACATCTTCTTTATCCATTCATCAGTCTATGGACCAAAAAAAAAAAAAAATCGCTTTCCCAACTCCCTACACAAATTATTTGCCTTATAAGTAATTAGTGCCCCTGTATACTGGGCTCCTGTCAGCATATCAGATTTCATTGTCAATTCAATGGATTATACAACTGTTGTCATTCCCTATCAGACTACAGTTGACCCTTGGACAACGTGGGGGCTGGGTGCCAACCCCCCATGCGGTTGAAAATCCATGCATAACTTTTGACTCCCCAAAATCTTAACTAATAGCCTACTATTGACTGGAAGCTTTACTGATAACATGAACAGTTGATTTACACGTATTTTCCATGTTATATGTATTATATACTATATTCTCACAATAAGCTAGAGAATATATTTTTAACAAAATCATAAGAAAAAATCATAAGGAAAATACATTTACAGTACTGTACTGTATTTATTAAAAAAAAAAAAAAATCCACTCTAAGTGGACCCGCACAGTTCCAACCTATGTTGTTCCTTGTTGGCTGTGGTTGAAGAGGGAATCGCTTACCTGTTTAATGACATAATGAACCTCTTCAGAATTGAGAACACTGTATTTAATATCACTTGGCTTGCAAGGAGTAATCCCCTTATAGACAAGAGGTGTGTAGCATTTCATTGCAAACTTCAAGTCACTGACATGCCTCCTCTCCTCTAAAATATCTTCAAATTCATCCCATTTTTTGAGCTCCTTCTGTGGGTAAGGAAAATGAAAGAAAGTAACGCACATACTGTAAAATAAATTAGGGCAGATTAGGGACTACACTGGTAAGGTTTCATCTTTGCCAACATTTTTATTCAAGGACACATGAACAAGAGCAGAGTGCACTGATAAAAGGTTCTCCTATACTAAAAAAAAGGAAATATAATGACAGGGGTCAATAAATTGATACTGAATTATCACAATATTTTATTATGTCTGTTTGCTATCTTTGTAAAGCCAGTACCCTTTTGGAAAAGTCAACAAAGATAGTAAAGATGAGAGATTAAGCTCTAGAATAATCTGACCAATTTTATAATCAATTTTATCTGGTAAATTTTATCAATCACATTGATAAATATGTTTTGCCTGCCTCTTCTCCTTAGGATTCACAATTAAATCAAATACAATACAGATTCAAAATTATGTCAAATCAAACTACATGGGTGCCAATCCACTTAAGGCACCCCATATGTCCTCCAACTTCTTCAAATACTTTTTTCCTCTGGTGACTGAAGGGCTGAAGTTTGAACTTTACCCTCTTGGAGAAGTGCTGTTGGGGCAGCAGGGATGCCCAGATCATGGCTCCTGCCACTTCCGTCTACAGGCTGTGATGAGACGCAAAGAGCCACCTGCCTTCTCCCTGGCTACCATGCGTGTTGCTGACACAAAGGGTGTCCTCTATCCGGGGTTAGGCAGATCCTAGGAACTTCTATTTATCTTTCCTGCATTAACCTGTGTGAGCAGCGGTCAACTTACTGGGGAGAAAAAAATGCTTAGAGATTCTGGGGCACTTAAATAGCAATTCAGATTCTAGTAAAATGTATTATCATTATTATTTTTTAAGAATTGTTTTGACCAGGGAATTAAAAAATTTTTAAATTAGTTTTGAGAGAGCATGTGTATGTGAGCACGTGTACAAGCGGGGGAGGGGCAGAAGGGGGAGAGGGGGAGAGGGAGAGAGAGAGAGAGAGAGAGCGAGCGAGTGAGCGAGCATGTATCCCAAGCAGGCTCCATGCTCAGCAAAGAGCCTGATGCAGTACTTGATCCCATGACCCTGGGATCATGACCTGAGCCAAAATCAAGAGACACTCAACTGACTGAGCCACGCAGGTGCCCTTAATAAAATGTTTTAAAGCCAAAAATAAATAAATAAATAAATCTGGAAGTTACAGTAAAGCTCAAAGAAGAAAATTTAAATCACCTGTTGTCCAATGACCCAGGGACCATTCTAGTGAATGCTTTTTTTCTGGGCATATACACACATTCCCACCTGACACACATACATTTTGATTTGTCACTTGAGTTTTTCACTTCCTGTATAAACTTCCTCGTCCTTTCAGTTTCTTCCACCATATTATTTTTACTAATGGAACTTTTAATTATTTTCTATTCGTTGCTATTAAAAAATACAACACACATTATTATTTCTAATTTAATCATTAAACCCTGACCTCCTTCTAGTCTTCATCTTCCTAGACCTCCCTATGGCTTGACACCATTCTTAAGGGCTCCCTCCTTTCCCCACCTCCAACCGTCCTGAAATTTTCCTTTTTTTTTTTTTTTTAACATTTATTCATTTTTGAGAGGGAGAGAGAGAGAGAGAGACAGAGCATGAGTGGGGGAGGGGCAGAGAGAGAGGGAGACACAGGATCTGAGGCAGGCTCCAGGCTCCGAGCTGTCAGCACAGAGTCCGACGCGGGGCTTGAGCTCACAAACCTTGAGATCATGACCTGAGTCAAAGTCGGTCGCTCAACCGACTGAGCCACCCTTTACTTTGGTTTTTAATTCATGACTCTTGTCACAGCAGAAGATCCACCTCATTTCTCTAATCCAGTGATTTCTCAACCTTGGGGGAAAATTTCAACCAAAATGAAAATGTTTCTTCTTTCCTCCCATTTCCCTTAATGTTAACATATCCAACTGTCCTGTCTCAACCCACTGTACTGCTCATCTGGCTTTAGATAATAATTGTACATGTGATCGAACCTCCTGCTTGGTTCTCTTCTCCCATGGGAGCTCCTGATGTACACATTTAGTTGCAAACACTTCACATTTGGCCCTCCTAAGGTTTATTTATTTTTAAGAGACAGAGAGAGAGACAGATCATGAGCAGGGGAGGGGCAGAGAGAGAGGGAGACTTAGAATCCAAAGCAGGCTCCAGGCTCTGAGCCGTCAGCACAGAGTCTGACACAGGGTTCGAACCCCTGAACTGTAAGATCATGACCTGAGCCCCAGTCGGATGCTTAACTGATTGAGCCACCCAGGCACCCCGACATTTGGCCTTTCTAAAACTGAACTCATTTCTCCTCTGCACAATCCTACAACCTGCTTATTTTCTGGAGTTTTACACCAGAAATCTCAACAACCACCATGCCATCTACATCCCTTTGCATTATTCTAGACCCCTCCTCCCTCACCCTTGTGTGCAATCCATCTGATCCTGTTAAGGTGGGCTTTAAGAACATAGCACATCTACTCCTCAACCACAGGTCCAGCCTGTGCACTTTATCACAGCAGCCTCCTCACTGGTCTCCTTGACCCTTTGACTCTACCCTCCATGTTGCCATGTGCTCTTTTCAAAGCACAATTCTGACCCAGTTGTTCCCTGCTTAAAATACTTAAGTGACTCGCCAACTCCTTTAGAGTAAGACCTAAACCATTTCTGATGTCATACAAGCACCCCTGTGAGCTCGTCTGTCCCCCCCTCTCCAGACTCATTGGCCACCATGCTAAGGTCTACTCAATAGCAAATGATTTGCATTTCCCCAACACAGTTCATTGTTGACATGCTTCTGGGCCTTTGCACATGCTCATATCTGTGTCTGGAAGGCCTTTTTGTTCCTCTGTCATCCTTGCTCAGGCATCACTCTTGTGAGAAAACTCTCCTTGAGTTGCTCAGAGGGACTTACTCTGCCTTCCCCATCAGAACATCTTTACCCAGTACCTTCACCTATGATGGAATGTACCCATAATACTGCAATCGTTTGCATGTCGTCACCCCAAAATGCAAGTATCCTGAAGACAAAACACATGTCCTCTTTGTATTTCCCAACATCCAGGTGTGTTTGGAATAGAGCACAACTGAATGACTACATGTTGAAGTAACAGAAAAAAATATAGAATGTTAAACTGAGAACATGACTAGGCATAATGAGAATACAAACAAAAGAGCACTTAAGAGGAGTTTCAACATCAAAAGGGTAGCATGTAAAACATGAAATACGCAAACACAAACATTGTTATGCCCACATATATAAAGTATAAAGAATAGATGAGGGAAAAATCTTCTAATGCTGGGATTCTACTGTAAAACTCTGTCCTTGTAACATATCATACTCTTGCTTGTAAGGTTCAAGAACCTTCTCAAATCTCCCATTTCTCATCAGTAAAAGAATATACAGTTTATGTATAGACTCAGACTTGGTACAATGTAACAAACTGTCATTATAGATTCTATAATTTTAGGGATGAAAGGGGATTTAGAGACTTCCCACTTAGTGGTCCTGGGAGTGGGAAGAGAAAAGGATTGGAATCAGCTAGGGAGACAAAGATCTTCTCTCTCTCTCTCTCTGTACACACACACACACACACACACACACACACACACACACACGTAAGGCATTTATGTTTATAAACATTTTTATATTACATATGAATATACAAAACAATTATAAATAAGTGTACATATATAGAGACAGGGAGAGAGATGGAGGAGGGAGGGAGACCCTTCTGCGCTGTTCACCTGAAAACACTTAGCCATCAACCTCAGCCTCTGTTTACCTCTGTGTACCATTTCCTGACTCTCCCCCCTCAACCTAGACTGAACTGACCATCTTCTCCTTTGACTCTTAACTGAGCCTTTCATGACAGCATCTAAAATACTTCATTAAACCCAGATTGGTATCTCCCCCGCAAGACTGTAAACTTCTTGTCTGCGTAGGTCGTGTGTCTTATATGTTTTTGTATTCCCAGTTCCTAGTAGGAATTCATTGTAGAATGAAAAAATAAATTACTGAATGAAGACACTTCCTGAGCCCTGCTGCTGCTGGCTCCCCAATATTCACAGGCTAAAGCTCAAAGTGCTCCCAATCTGGTCCTGACCCAATGGCTAATCCAGTGATTTTTTAACCCAGGCTGCACATGAAAATAACCTGGGCACTTAAAAAAATATACTGATGCCCAGGACCCCCTAGAGATTCTTGATTAATTTAGTCTGTGAATGGTACCGGGGCATCAGAATTATTTTTAAAAGTACTCCAAGTGATTCCTACATGCAGCTAGGGTTGAGTGGTAACTACTCATTTGTTGGCCTTCCCTATACGTGATGGAGAAGTATTTACTACCATAAGATAAATGTATTTGCACAGCTACTCACCTAGGGGCACGATACAAAGAGGAGCCCAAGTAAGATTTCAGTTAGTTCCCCCCATTGTTTTTCTATCTTAATTTTTACAGCAGCCCCTTCTTATTTGTAGCTAAACAAGCTTCTCCTTGTACCTCCCTTTCAACTGCTCTGGAGGATCCATTCATTCAACAGATAGTTAGGGAGAGCCCACAACATACCAGGCGCTGTTCTACAGGCTGAGGATAAAATATGAACAAGGCAGACAAAGAACATGTAGGAAAGGAGCTTACGCTGCCTTACAGAAAGACAGGCAACAAATAAGTTCACTTAGGCATACTCCCAGTGGCACGCTGGTGAATGTTTAACCATGGGAGAGCCCTGGCAGATTTCAAGCTACCAACATGACTTCCGTGGGCGGAGAGCTGGGGAGGGATGTGCACTAGCCACTCTTACATAGCATCTCTACCTTACAGTCTGATGGACATAAATAACCTCAAAAGTGTGGGTAACAGTAAAATTTAGTAAAATAATTAGGAAGTGCTGAGCTTGGGGTATTTATTACTTTCGTTTTTAACAGAATTTATTTAACTGTAAATTTACAAAAGTCAATCTTTAATTTTTCATAACGGTTGTATGTCAACAATGGGCTCTACAAACGTCATGAGACATTAACACACAGCTTTGAGAGTCAGTACAAGACTAATGTTAACACAACATTGGAAAAGGGAATATAAAGAAAATAAAATATAGTAACTAACAAGGAAGGACTGGAGAGCTACTTTAGATTGAATGCTTGGGTTGAGGCCTCTCTGGGAGGTGATATTTGAACTGGGACCTCAAATGGGACAGGAGAAGCGATGCAAATTTCTGGGAAAAACAGCATGCCACACAGAGGGAACTGTAAGCACGCTTGAGGGGAGAGCCTGCTTACTGTCAGAGAAACAAAGGCCAGTGTAGCTAAAGCCCAGTGAGCAACATTAGTAGAATCAGAGAGGTAGCAATGGTGTAGTCTTGCAGGACATTGTAAGGAGTCCAGATTTTTCCTTCAGACTTTAGCAGGAAGCCATAGTTTGGGTTCTGGGTACACCAGGAAGTATCTATCCCTAGGCTTCTTTTCATTCCGTGCTCTCATAAAGCACGGTTTCAAGCAGACCTATGGCTTCAGCTACAATTTGCTTGCTGATGTCTGACAAATCCGTATCTTTAGGCTAGACCTGCCTCTTTTCCTCCGGTACCATGTTTCTAACTCTGTCTGGATGTCTCCCAAACACCTGTGAGGTATGGGGTCCATAACGTAGTAATCCACGACTTAAAAATCATTCATTCTACCACTCGAATCTGGAACTGAACACATCTGAAACTGACACAACCTGTTCCTCTCCCCAGATTTCCTATCGGCAGCGTCCGCCCAGTTGCCAAATCACAGAAACCTCCTTTTCTTCAGCCACCGCATTCAACTATCCTAACCAACTCAAACTAACCAATTTACCCTTCTCCCTAGGCTCACTGCCATTGCCTCAGGCTTTTATGACTTCTCTGGATGACGGCAATCATGTTCGGTTGCTCCCCAGGCTTAGGGCGTCAGATTCCTTCACCTATCAGATTCTCCTACTGTCTCTACTTAAGTGAAGGTTATCCACACAAATAACCACTCCAGAAACCCAGTCTCCTTAGACTTCCAAAAATACAAATCCGATCATCCTTAAAGGTTCCCTTAGAAAGCTTTTATTCTTAAGGGTGCGTAAATATGATATATAAAATCCCTCTAGGAACTATCTTCTGCCCACTTCCTTAGTTTTGTTTCCCATGTCTCCTTTATTCTACCCTTACCTAACTACTAGGTTCTCCCAAACATGCAAGGGAGTGGCTTTCTTACATGGGTGCCTACCATGGGTGACTTCCTCTCCTTCATCTCCCATTCACACCTCAAAAACTCAGCTCACATGTCGCCTTCTCTTAAAAGTCTCCTCTGAGTCCCCAAACAGGTCAGGTGCTCCTTCTCATTCCTGCCACAACGTGCTGTGGATGACTTGACCTTTGCCCTTACCTCACTTAATTGTAATTGCAATTGTTTATTTTCATAACTTCAAGTCCATGGAGGCAAAGGCTGGGTCTTTAACGTCCATATTCTGGGTGTTGAAAATAATGACTAGGATGCTGTAAGTAACCAGTGCTGTAATGTTTGTTGCAATCAGGAGTATCTTACATATCTCTAAGTACTACTCTCACATTAGAGTATTGCACAAGAACAGTGTGGCTGAGGAAATAAGGACAGCCTGAAATAGTAAGAAAAAGTTCAGGTTATCCTAAGAGTAAAGCCTATGCAGTTACAAGAATAGTGAGGGCTTCTGTCCAGCTTCAGAGGTAGAAAAAGCTCACGTACAATCGCCTTAATTTTTCATGTGAAAAAGCCGACCAAAGTGTTATCATTAAAGAACCAGCAGTAAATGGGGAAGTAAAAAAAAAACCCAACTCTTTCCTTTATATGCATGTGCAAAATTGCAGTCAATTCACAAGCCAGTTTAGGGCTGAAAAAGCTACCTATGGTGAGTCAGGATCTACACAGCAACCCGGTTCCTTGTATGCCTGGTCTGGAACAGCAGAGTCAGAAAATGAGGTCAAAATAGTTCCCCCACAGAGCTGTGGGGTGAGGTCAACAACTAGGGAGGTTAAAGTAATAACTCTCACAGAAGTGGGCAGTTGACAGCAATTATAAGCCCAGAGCTCTCCACATGGAGGGAGAAGTTTCCCCATGTTCCAAAGAATGCTGGTGTCCCAATTTGAAGGTAGCCCTGTATCTACCTTCTCTTTTGAAACTGAGTTTTTGGTTTATCTCATTGTTTTGTCTTTTCCCTGTTACGACCTTCCTACACACAATAACATTGTATTTAAGACAGAAATTGGCACTAACCTCCATGACATAGTAACATGCTTTTTAAAATGCATTCTTTCATTGCCTTGTAAAGTACGTAAAAATTAATTTCGTAGTTAAAAAAAAAAATCAGCTGCCCCAGAATTGTGCAATCCTGAGAACTACAAAGCGTTCACCTCATAATTTCTTCATATAAATGGTGAGCGACCGACATTCTGTTGGCAAGAAAGATCAGTTAAAATCGGGAGAGGGAGAGAGGGTTGGGGGTTAGAAGGCAAGCTGGGAGAGACCGGGCGGCATTAGGTTCCTTCCGCAAAAGGTACGGATGGAAGACAAAAAACGCAGTAAAATTTTCCAGAAGTTCCCAATCTTTCTATTTGAAAAACTTTTAAGTCTTATCACAAACTCTGTGTCCCCATACGAGCCAAATACTTTTCTCCCAGGAACATCACGGCAGCAAATGGGCGGGGTGGGGAGCCACACGCTGACATATCAGGCCAGGTCAGAATCGCAGGTTTCTCCGGTTCCACCTACAGGCAGCCCCTCGCTGGAGGCAGAGAGATCCCTTTCTCACGCCTCATTCCTGCGTCAGGGCTCTCTGAAGGCCCCCCGCCTGGTGGAGGCAAAGAGAAGGAACGAGTGGAAAGGAACCAGAGGAACCGTCGCCCATAGAAACTTCTAAAAGCTTACACACATTCACACATACAGCGATACACCGTTGCCTTGGAAACCAAGTCAACCACCTCACCCCTACTCGGCGACCCCGGCACCCACTCTTTTGGGCCAGGGGTCCTGGCCCGTAGGAGGCCGGGACCGGGAGGGTGGGGTCCTCTCTTGCGGCCCCGCCCCGGGCCTCGTTCCCCGGGGCGCCTACCGAGTAGAGGAGCACGACTGCGCCGGGACTGGCGGAGCCGACGGAGAAGCTAGAGTTAGATGAGCTGGAAGAATCCATGATGCGGCTGCCGTCCGGGCGGGGCCTGAAATTCTTTGCTAAGCGGTCGTAGTGATGCTGCTGGGGGCGGTTCTTCCGCGCAGGGCGGCCCGACCTCGCCTAGGGCGGCGGCACCCTCTGCGGCCGCTCTTCAGGACCCCGGGCGCCGCCATCTTAACCAGGACGGAAGCCGCGCCGGGACCTGCGACGCACGCGCGCGCGCGCAGCGCGTCAGAACTCGGAAGTGTGGGCGTCCGGGCGGGCTCTGGGCCGCACGGCGGTGGCAGACCCCGCGATGGCCCAGGAGCGGGGATCGGAGGCCCCCGCGCCTCCGGGTTCTCAGACACTTCTGGATGCCCTGCTCCGGAACCTCTACGACTTCGGTGAGTGAGGGGCCTTGGAGCCCACGTGGAGAGCGGACTTGCAGCCGAGGTGTCTGCTGTGCCTTCCGAACTGGGTCGCCTTCGGTGTTCAAGGCTAAAGGTTCTTGCACGTGGAGCACCCCTCCCTTTGCCGACCTGGCTCCCAGGATGGGTTCAGCACACACCTGCGTCCGAGTTCCCCCTTTCTCCCCCCCCCACCCCCACCTTCAGCGTCTGTTGTTACTCTTTACGAATACAGCCTCCCACGTCGCCCCTGAGTGTGGGCACCACTTAGTTACTCGTCATGAGCACCAAGGCTGTCAGGTTTAAAGGGTTCTCGGAATAGCCCACCCTTTCACATTTCTCGGCCCTCTGGGAAGCCCACTGCCCACCCCACATTCTCCCCCAAACTCGGTGATCCTGGTGCCCTGGTACCACCTTGTGACGTTGGTGCCCCATCCTTCAGTGTGTTCCTCCCCCACGGACTTCAGAGAACGTTTTCACGGGAAGCTTTTTTGCTGCAGGCTTTTCTTCATTAAGTTGGCCAGCCTGTGGTCTCCTTTTATCTTGACTGGGGAAAAGGAAATACAAAAAGGTCATTGGGATTGGCAACCGCCAGGCACTTTAGTAGGAAGACAGTTCCACACACTGAAGAACTTTCTCCAGGGAAGGCGACATCCCTTGTTCATGCAACAGAGATGATTGTTAGGCGTTAACGCCCTTAAGGAGCAAGCATTTCTTAAATTTGTAAGGTGATGTTTCAAAAGCTATTTTAGTTTGGAGCCATTGCTCAAAATGATCAGTTTATTTAAACAGTAAACACAATAGCTAAAAGTATAGAGAATTTCCCATGCACTCCATATTTTTCATGTATTTACTCATTTTTTTTTTTAATTTTTTTTTTCAACGTTTATTTATTTTTTGGGACAGAGAGAGACAGAGCATGAACGGGGGAGGGGCAGAGAGAGAGGGAGACACAGAATCGGAAACATGCTCCAGGCTCTGAGCCATCAGCCCAGAGCCCGACGCGGGGCTCGAACTCACGGACCGCGAGATCGTGACCTGGCTGAAGTCGGACGCTTAACCGACTGCGCCACCCAGGCGCCCCTGTATTTACTCATTTAATTTTCACAACCCAGTAAACTTGATCCTGTCCTTAATCCCATTATTACAAATGGAGAAACCAGCACTAGAGGTTAAAATGGTTCCCAAAGCTCACCTAGCTAGTAATTTGCAGAGCCTGGGTTCCAATCCTCAGACTCCCTCGTATGTACAGTCCCTGTATTTGTATGGACTTCTACTCTGGACGATAGGAAGACTGTGATACTTACCTATACCCCTAGAAAGTGTTAAAAAAACAAATAAAACAAAACACCAGCTGCAGTGGCAGACATTTTCAGCACAAAACGTGAGCCAGTTGGGATTACCAGTTCCTGGGATTATTGCCTTGATGTCACTTTTATTACGGAACAAGGTGAGAACTTATTATGCTGCAAGGGTCAAAGGCATGGATACAGTCAGTTACCTAGGAAAAGATGTTGCATTTTGGATTCTTTTCTTTTCTTTTCTAATGTTTATTGATTTTTGAGACAGAGAGAGAGAGAGAGAGAGAGAGGCAGGGGGTCTGAAGCAGGCTCTGGATGTGGGGCCCACACTCACCACGAACTGCGAGATCATGACCTGCGCCAAAGGCAGACGCCTAACCAACTGAACCACCCAGGCGCCCCACGCATTTTGGGATTCTATGAATTGTGCAAATACATCCCTATCTGAAGGAAAAGAAATCTTTTTTTTTTTTCTTTGTATTTCTGGGTGTTGATAGCTGTGGCGTATGTATAAGTGCCTTCATCTCATTCGATAGAACCAAAAATATTTATCTTTCCACTCTGTGTTTGAACAAACAGGGGAGACAGAAGATGAGGCAGAACAGAAAAGGATCAGAAAGAAGGGAGAAAACA
Organism: Lynx rufus; assembly: GCF_022079265.1. Classification (NCBI taxonomy): domain Eukaryota; kingdom Metazoa; phylum Chordata; class Mammalia; order Carnivora; family Felidae; genus Lynx; species Lynx rufus. Next base: position 17,009,313 of record NW_025814840.1, read on the forward strand.
AGAGGAGAGATGTAGGGACTCCAGTGACCTTGGCAGCAGACCCAGCTCCTGTACCTGGTTCTCCCGTGAAAGGCCGAAGGAAGAGAGTCTCCAGCTTCTTCAAGGAACTCAGGGAAGAGCTGCAGGGTGTTCCTGCTGTGACCCCCACCAGCTCTCCTTCAGGACCAGACGCCCCTAGTGCTACGGCATCTCCCTCAACACTGAGGAACAGCAGGGAGCGAGTACAAGTGATAGAATTTCACAGCAGAAATAAAAAAAGGAAAGGGAAGCCGGATCAAGATGAGAACACACAGGTAATGAGTTGGTTAGTTTCAATGTATGTGTTGGAAACCCTGATATTGCAGTTGTAGAGAAGTATCTTTTTGTTTCTTTGTTAAAATTTTTTATTTATTTAAGTAATCTCTACCCTCTCCTCCCCTCCATGGAGCTCGAACTCCTGACCTCGAGATCAAGAGTCGCATGCTTTTCCGACTGAGCCAGCCAGGCGCACCTAGATGAGTACTTTTACAGACCGTGTCAGAGGTCCCCAGAACAACCCTCAGGCTTGAGGATTGGCTAAAAGCATTCACAGGACTCAGGACTTGGCTATAGTCATCGTCACGGTCACAAATTATTACAGCAAAAGGATACAGAGGAAAACTAGCGAAGGGAAAAGGTGCATGTGGCCAAGTCTGAAGGAAACCGGGTGCAGGTGTCCAGAGGTCCCTACCCAGTGGAGTTGCGTGGGATGCGTTTAATTTCCACCCGCAGTGATTCGTGACAGCAGGTCGGAAGTGTTGCCGACCAGGGAAGTTCACTCCAGCCTGAGTGTCCAGGGTTTTTATTGGGGGTCGGTTGTGTAGACATCCAGACTGACCTTAGTTATTGAAGCTCTTAGACCCCCAGGAAAAAGGACGTGTTCACCATAAATCCCACGGCTAGTGTAAACTATCCGGGCAGCCTTGACTCAGGGGCTCGGGGATGTAAAAACACTCTTATCAGACAATATTCCAACGCAAGCCTGCCGAGTTGACTCTTTCATGCGCCTGGGGCTTCTGCTTAACTGTGCTCTGAGAAAACGGAGTCATTCAGCCACTATTTCTGGCTGCTATTGTAGGCACTGGGTTCCAGCATTGAACAAAATAGACGAAACTGCTCCCTCTCAAGGAACTCCCCTTCTCACGGAAAGCAGTTTGATTTCACTGAGCGGTAATCTCAGACTGAGTTTGGAAGTCTCACTCAAAATTCAGTCCAGGAGAGAGGTATGGTTGCTTATCCAGCTTTGCCCACAAGGATATCATTATGGTTTGGTCAAATTCATTGCAGAACTCCAGGGACTCTTTCTGTTGCATTCTTCATGTCCTATAAACTTCTGTCTGTCGTAAACGGAAAAGGGGATTGTATTAGTTTCTAGGGCTGCTGGGCAGAAATTCATTCTCTCACAGTTCTAGAGACCAGAAGGCCAGAATCAAGGTGTTGGCTGGCTAGGCACCTTCCGCTCTGAAAGAGAATCCTTCCTTGCTTCTTTCAGCTGCTGGCGGCTCTAAGTGTTCGTTGGCCTGTGGCTGCGTCACCCTAACCTCTGCCTGTGTCTACACATGGCCTTCTTCTCTATATGTCTGAGTCTTAAATCTCCCTCTGTCACTTCAAAGGACAGCTGTCATTGGATTTAGGGCCCACCCGAAATCTAGAATGGGTCTTGTCATGAGATCCTTAATTACACTACAAAGACCCTTTTCCCCCAATAAGATCCATTCATTGATTCTGGGGGTTTAGAACATGTCTCTTTGGAGACCACAACTCAACCCACTGCAGACAGTCAGGCTTGCATGGTTCTCAGTGAACACGTGTGTGCATGTGCTGGTCGGTGTCCAGTGCTTACCACATCTTTTTTACGATTTAAAAACCATCTGTATAATCTTCCCTAGAATTCAGGCAGCACTTCATGTCAAGTGAAGTGATCCTCATCAGGATCTCTTCCTCAAAGATTAATAGTGCTTTTTGTAATAATCTACCTTTATTTTAGGTTTCCCGGTCAGTTCCCAACTCATACTCCAAATGCTGGGGCACTGGGCACTGTTAGAGGTGGACTAGGAAACGGATTCCCTTGGTCCTTCAGCCAGCAGGAACTCCCAAGCTGATCAGCCAGGGAAACTCACAAGAGATCAATATTAGCATAGTGTCCCCCAGTGTGCCATACAAATGTTAGTATTTTCTGTGTGTGCCGTGCAGTGAGAAAGGTTGGGAAACAGTGCTTTGCATTATATATAATTCTGCATTTGGGGAGTTTAGCAAAGCATCTGAGTACCCTCCCTCATTTCCTCAGGTCCTCGGTCTTTTGTTTCCTCCTTCACCTGCTTATGTTCTCTCTAGAATGGAAAGTTTTCTAGTGGAGAGGACAAAAAGGTTAGCGTTGAATGAATGCATTTCTCTGTCTCTTAATAATAGATCATCTGCAGCAGGCTGTTAGATGCATTTTCTTCCAATTCCAATTGATCCCTTTTTCATTGTAGTTGGCTTTTCTCAGGAACCTCAGCTCATTGGACATTTTGGACTTCCTGACCCTAATGAAACTTCTCAGTTGCCCTTGGCCGTTCTGCCCTTTCCTCCTTTTTAAAATTGATCCTTAGAATTTTTTTTTATGTTTAATTTTGAGAGAGAGAAAGAGAGAGCGTGTGAGCGTGCAAGTGGGGGAGGGGCAGAGAGCGAGAGGGAGACACAAAATCTGCACAAGCTCCTGGCTCTGAGCGATGCGGGGCTCAAACTCAAGAACCGCGAGATCATGACCTGAGCTGAAGTCGGACGCTTAACCAGCTGAGCCACCCAAGAGCCCCTAAAATTGATTCTTTTGAAAATGTGAATGTGTCTGGCTAAGGAGACGGGATATGAACACAATAAAAACACATATGCCTGTAAAAAGACTTCAGCCTGTTGGCATTGCAACATGTAAATAAATACAAATGAATACAACACTGCTTATTAATGGCATATCCTGGATCTAGGGAATGCCAGGTAAGGAACAGTCAGTCAGCTGGGAGTAATTGGGATATGTGATGCCATGCTAAGAGTTTGTACAACATAGTAAAAGATAGTTGTGGCCCCTGCTCTCTGCAAGCTTACAGGTCATTGTAGGACAGTTCAAACAGACATGGAATCAGCAAAGAAGTGTAATAATGATAGCCTGCATGGAGTCAGCTGGTCGTCTTTGGAGAATATTTGAGAGGTACTAACCAGTTAGATTACCCAGCTGGCCCTGCCTGAACCCAGGAAGTGACCGTCTTTCCCTAGAACTTAGGCTTGTGCCATAAATACTGTGATTAGGGGCGCCTGGGTGGCGCAGTCGGTTAAGCGTCCGACTTCAGCCAGGTCACGATCTCGCAGTCCGTGAGTTCGAGCCCCGCGTCGGGCTCTGGGCTGATGGCTCAGAGCCTGGAGCCTGTTTCCCATTCTGTGTCTCCCTCTCTCTCTGCCCCTCCCCCGTTCATGCTCTGTCTCTCTCTGTCCCAAAAATAAATAAACGTTGAAAAAAAAAAAAAAATTTAAATACTGTGATTAAACTGCATTGTATATTGAAACAGTTTTTCATGGTGTGGTATGGTGATTTATAATAAAAATATATATATATACTTAGTGTGTGTGTGTGTGTGTGTGTGTGTATGTATATATCTATATCTGTATCTGTACCTGTATCTGTATCTGTATGTATCTATGTTTTCTTTTTCCCCTGTTTCAGGCACAAAACCCTTATAACCCTTGGACTTTCCTAGGTGATAAGAGCAGTAAAGGTATCTTTTGTAATGAGTGAGTTGGAAAGGCTGTAAAGATGGGACAGACTGCCAGGTGAACCCACCCCGTGACAAGAGGTTTGGAACTTTCAATCTTGTCTCTCTGACCTCTGAGGAGAGGTAAAGGGCTGGAGGTTGAAGTTATTGCCAATGGCCAGCGATTTAGTCCATCATACTTAGGTAGTGAAGCCTCTATAAACGCAAAAGAGTTTGGAAAGCTTATGGGTTGGTGAACACTTGTAGGTGCTTAGCGAGTGACACGCTCAGAGAGGACATGGGAGTGCCTTGTCCTGTCCCACCTGCTGTACCCTGTGCGTCTCCCCCATCTGGCTGTTCCTGACTTGTATCCTTCTGTAATAAATCAGCAATCTAGTCAGTTAGACAGGTTTCCTGAGTTCTGTGAGCTGCTCTAGCAAATTCGTCCAACCCAAGGAAGGAGTCGTGGGGACTTGTAACCTGTGGGTAGCCAGTCCTAAGTACAGGTAACAACCTGGGCTTGCAGCATATGAAGCGAGGGACAGTCTTATAGGACTGAGCCCTTAAGCTGTGCAGTGTGGTGCTGTCTCCAGATAGAGTTGGATTATAGCTGGTGTGGGAGGATTGCTTGTCGGCTGTGGGGGGAAACCCTCCCCGCTGACATCACCCCCTTTAATGGGTTCATCTGGGAACTTGGCCACCATTTATGTAACATTTTACCCATCCCAGGTGTCTAACCTACAGATGAACTTCCTAATCCTATCCTTTTTACAGTGGAGTGACTATAGAAGTAGTCTATCAGGAAACAGTAGGTAAAAGATCACCTGTGTACTTACTTATTCCACAAATAATTTGGGTGCCAACTATTTGTCAGACCCAGAAGATCCAATGGTGAATGAGAGAGAGTCCTCTGCCCTCCTGGAGTATACTCTCTACTGGTGGGGTCAGCCAAACTCCAGGTAAATTAATAATGTAATTAAAAAGTTATAAACCTTCTGAAGGAAAAGAAACAGGGCCTTGAGAGTAGCAGGCAGAACCTCCTTTCGGTAGAGTCGGTGGAAGTCTCAGGAGAAGGTGACAAAGCTCTGCTGAGGTTTGTCAGAGAAAGGAGCCGGGAGACTAACGCGGGTGGAGAGTACACAGCATTGCCAGCGTCCGGATGCATGAGAAGGCCTAATGTGTTCTGGAAGCTGGAAGCCTAGCGGAGGAGGACAGAGAGGAGAATAGTATGAGCTGCGGTGGAGGAACAGGCCAAGGCCAGCCCCTGCCGGGTCTCGTAAGCGATGGTAAGACCTTTGGAGTTCAGTTTAAAGTATGTGGAAAGCCAGCAGAGAGTTTTAAGGGCATGAGGTGATCTGACTTAACCTTTTAAACATCACTCAGGCCTCTGTGTGGTAACTAGATTACAGGGAAGCGGTAGCAGAGGCCTGCAGGAGCTGAATCAGGAGTTGACCGCAGTGGTGCTGGGTCAGGATGGGTGGCCTGACGGAATATGCGTGAACCATTCTTGAACGGGTGCAAGGCTGCCTACGAGGAAGGGTCTTGAGAAATGAAAGCATCGGGTGTGGCTGGATATGATGCAAGTGTTGTTTGGCTCACAGGGATGTCTCACCAGTGTTTTTTCCACCCTTAACATCGGCCCCTGCCCTGAACCTTAGCCTCCTTTGTGGCCTCCATAGAAAAGAAGGGGTAAGAAAGACAATAGAAATAATAGGACGGTGGACTCTAGATCAGAAGGGGCTCTTGGCTCCTGGGGCCTGGACCCAGGTGCATGTAGACTGTTCCTGAGCAGGTAGCCAGTCACTCCTAATAACCAAGATGCACTGGTGCGTACTGCATTCCACGAGTGATGATCCTGTTCCCTAATTCGTTATCTCGTGGAATCCTCACAATTCATGCGCTCTGTCTTCATGTTACAGAGGAAATTGATGCCTGGAGAGGTGAGGGTGCATGCCTGAGTTTAAATAGTCAGCCGCCCCATACCTGCAATCCCAGAACCCCGGAGCTTTGGAAGTCACAGTTAATGTTTTGTTTCGAAGTTTGATGCAGATAGATTTATTTGGCAGCAAAACCTGAACTGAACTCAGATGAGGCTTAGGAATTATTTCTGTTTGTTGCATTTGGCATGAATATTCATAGATCCTGCTGCAGAAATGTGAACGTGCTTAATGGATTATGGGTTGCTGTCTCGGCCCCCACTGGAAATGACGTATGATATTCAGTATAGTCACGGTATTACCTTTCTAAAATGTGAAAACTTCTTAATTTTCTAAGGATTCCACACAAAGGATTATGGATGTGAAGTAAATACCAGAGCTCAGGTTCGGACCCCGGGGTTTCTGGCTGTGTGAGAGCTGTGTGCCTCACCACTACGCCAGAAAGAGAGAATACAGGTCAGGTTAGGCTCTTTGTCCTTTGAGTAACACAAGTGCACTGCTTCCCAGCATCTTCACTAGATAGAAAGACCTGTCCCCAAGTTATTTCCCCAGGTTCTTACTTTGTTCCACACCCCTGTTCTTTGCGAGATCCAGTGTCAGATAGGTGTAAGAGTAATGTAGTTGAAGAAACTTCTCCTCAAGAAGATCAGAGTACATTTCCTGATGCTCTTGGAACTGCTTGCATTTAAATTACATATATGTTATTATATTTTTATAAATACAGTTATGTAGATACATACTTTGTATTTATATTTTTTATTTATATTTTTAAGGAGGCTCCATGCCCAGCACAGAGCCCAGTGCAGGGCTTGAACTCACGACCATGAGATCAAGACATGAGCCGAGACGGAGAGTTGGACGCCTAACTGACTAAGCCATCCAGGTGCCCCAGAACTGCTTGCTTTTTAAAACGAGACTGTTTATTTCCCCAGCTACTCTCTAATTGGACAAAGGTTGGACAGTGTAGCTGATAGAATAAAAGAATCTAACCAGTGCAGGAGAAAGTACTTGTGGTCAGCGAGTCAACCCGTGGATGAGTTCACTGAGCCTAGGGGGCTGCGGGCCTTTATCCATCATCCCCGTGCATTTCTCCCAAACGGTTTCTTCTTTCCACGGCTTTCTTTCTTCGTAGCCTAACACGCAAGTTCTCAAAATCTGCAGACATTTCTCTTTCCTGTGTGTGGGACAGTAAGGCTTTGCCGGTCAAGTTAGATTAGGCTGTGGTTTAATAACATAGTCCCTCCATCTTAGTGGTTCGAAGGCAAAAATTAATTATCTTTATATCTCCTAAGGACAGACTGCTCTGCCCTACACCGTCCTCAGCTAGGGGCCGGGGCTAATAGGGGCTCCACCATCTGGAAGGTTCTTAGTTGCTTTGGTGAAGAAGGGGAGTCAACAGATGACTGGTAGAGAGAGGCTCCATGTGCAAGGGGCACACTTCCTTTCTGCTCACACTTCTTTGGCCACAGAAGGTCACGTGGCCCCGTCTAGCTTCAGGTAGGCAGCAAAGCCTAGAAGCAGAAGAGGACCCGGTATTGTCTGCAGGTGCTGTGCCTCCTACTGCAGTGGGTCCGAGGGGCAAGAAAACAGGGAAAACCACCGATTGTTTTTCTACCAGGCAATACGTTATGAATAATGTACTGAAGTGGCTTTAAAGCTGTGAATAAAAGTTAGGTAATGGTGGGGGGGGGGGGTCATGCCTATGGATTCAGCATCACAAAATAATTAGCTAAGAATTATTTTCCAAATGTTTATTTTTATTGTAAACAAGGATCTAGAGGGGTGCCTGGATGACTCAGTCAATTAAGTGTCCGACTTCTGCTCGGGTCGTGATCTCACGGTTCGTGGGTTCAAGCCCCGTATCAGGCTCTGTGCTGTCGACGCGGAGCCCGCTTTGGATTCTCGGTCTCCCTCTCTCTCTGTGCCCGTCCCCCGCTCGTGCTCTTTCTCTCTCAAAAATAAACATTAAAAAAAATTTTTTTTAATAAAAATGAAAAGATAAATAAACAAGGATCTAGAATCCAGACCTTTTCTCAAATACATCGACGGCTACAAAGCTGAGGAGTTTCTAGTGACATGTTGATACAGGGCTTGGGAACAGCAAGATGATCTGTGTGAGGCCAGGCCTGCCACTCAGGTCTCCACAGCCCCTCGGCCCAGGTGTCCCCACAGCCAAGATGAACAGACGCCTGCATGCAAGGACTGGGTAATCTGTGGGCTGGCGTTGGGGGAAGCAGGGACATCAGAAGCCATGCCCCTGTCCTTTGGGGGCCAATTTCTCCCCCAGACCCAGGGGTTTCAGCCCTGCGGTGACTGTAGCACAGGTGGCTAGGAATTTTATTACAGTGCTTCCTTCCTCTTGCTGATCTTTTAGTAATAGTCAGGGGCATCTGTGACATCTCCAGTATTGCTGGAAATCTGATGTTCCTGAAAGAAATTTTCAACGTGAAAGAGTTTAGCCATTACTTGATTGGATGGTTGGGATAGAAGAAGAAAGAGAAAGAACTACTTCAGTACTTAGAAATGGAGGTAAATGTTTCATGGGATTTTGGAGATCTGTGACCAGCGTACAGGTTTCCTTTTTTCTTCCTAAATTTTATCTTCGAGCACACGTGGGTTAGAGGGGCAGCATGACGGGGGTGGGGTGCGGGGAGGGACAGATGAAGGCAAAATCCCAAGCCGGCTGCATGCTCAGCGCAGAGCCCGACATGGGGCTTGATCCCACAACCCTGGGATCATGACCCGAGAAGCAGTTGGACACTCAACTGACCGAGCCACCAGGGCACCCCTACGGTGTTTCTTTTTAACATATAATTTGTATTTGAGGATCCGGATGATCCTGAAGTCATTAAGACTTAAGCCATTTGTTTTCCAAAAGTGGTATTAGTGTTCATCATGTTGAGTAGATTAGACGCGTGTACCAGTGGAGAAGAGTTTTTACCTTCAAGGTAGACGTAGACTTTTTCCAGTCATGGAACAGGAAGTAAGACTTTCTGGGATAAATGAACGGAGGTGCCTGGCGTCCTCCACGTGCCCGTGGTCTTAATTAAGTCACTTGAGTCTGTGCAATACACGATCGAAGAAAATCGTAAGTGTAGTAAAAGTCAGGAATCTTGATAAACTAACGCGGAAGGTGCATTTATTGGGACTGAGAGCACAGAACGAGGCCGCATGCTTAGAGCATCCTTGGTGGTGCCCTGTTCTGTCTGTCACCATCAGCACATGGGCCTGCAAGAGTCCGTGTGCGGCGTGACAGCGGGTGAGCAGTGTTGTGGTGCCCCCCAGGAGTCTTGTGACTTCGCAGCATTGGCCACGTCTTCCTGTTTATTGGACGTCGCTAACATCTACCATTGCACGCTTCATCCACTTTCATCGTAAGAACCCCTCTGTGAGGTCAGTACATGGCCTCGTGGAGACGGAGGCTGTCCCCTGGGGAAACAGTCACTGACTGACCCACACAGCCCAAACACAGCAGGGGTCAGGGGGACAGGCTGAGCTGAAATACAGCTCCCCTTTGCAGAAGGAGAGTCCAGGAGACCTGTAGATTGCAGTGTTTCTGGCACTTCCCAGCATGGTGTGGGGTAGGGCACTGAGCCAACCCAGCCCCGACCCTCCCCCCACCCCCACCTGCTGAGCAGGAGCAGCGGGAGGTCCCATCCTGGGAGCAGAGCAGCCGGCCATCCATCCCTCTTCACCACTGTCCTGTGAGGGAGAAGGGTGCCTTTTCTTTTTTAGAGCCTGCTTCCCGTTGGTCCAGATCTGGTGGCTGGAGTTGAGTAGCGACCGCTCTTGTTAACCAGATGTGACAGTGTATTTCCTTCAAATCTCAAGCTTCTGGTCAATTCTGTGGGTCAGTAACCGTAGCTAGTAGATGCATCGATGTAAAGAGTCACATGCTTTGCAGGCTTTTGCAGTATCATCATTTTCTGTTGGGAAGTATAAGCCATTCTAGAAATCTGATGTTCCTGAAAGAAATACTCAAGTCAAGAGAGTTTTGTTAGCCATCATTCTAATGGCTGGATGGGAAGAAGAAAGAAGAGAAAGAATTATTCAAATATAATATTACTCTCCAGAATCCCTCAAACACCCACCCTTTTTTAAACCCCGCACCAAACAGAATCTTGTACATGTGGTTTATGAGAGACAGACATTAGTCTCTCTCATCGTTTTTTTTTTTTATTTTTGTATTTAAAAAAAATTTCTCACCCTGGAGTACCTGGTTGGCTCAGTTGGTTAAGCATCCAACTTCGGCTCAGGTCATGGCCTCATGGTTTGTGAGTTCGAGCCCTACGTCGGGCTCTGTGCTGACAGCTCAGAGCCTTGAGCCTGCTTTGGATTCTGTGTCTCCCTCTCTCTCTGCTTCTCCCTCTCTCGTGCTCTGTCTCGCTCACTCTCAAGAATAAATGTTAAAAAAAATTTAAAAGAAATTTCTCATCCTTTCTTAAGCTTTGAGACCTCAAAAGGTTTTTTTTTTTTTTCTTCCATTAACTGGTAATTAGGCTTTTGTGCAACATGCTTGTGTTATTGTTCGGTACGTAGACATCTGGGCCAGTTTGTGGGCTTTTTAAAACATGGCTACCCTGGGGGTGCCTGGGTGGCTCAGTAGGTTCAACGTCTGGCTGTTGATCTCTGCTCACATCATGATCTACTGGTTCGAGGGTTCAGGCCCTGCATCGGAGCCTGCTTGGGATTCTCTCTCTCCCTCTCTCTCTGCCTCTCCCCCGCTCATGCACACGCATATGTGCACGCTCTCTCAAAATAAATAAGCTGAAAAACAAAAAAACATGACTACTCTGTTGGTGACAAATACTCTAATGATACAGTAACAGATGATCTTAATAAGAATTCTCTTTCTTTTCAGACCAAAACTAATATCCTTGGGAATGATGTGGATAGACAAGAATTTAACTTAGAGAAGGTATGTGTTTTGAAATTGTTAATCTTTTCAGCTTTATAACACACACACACACACACACACACACGAATATGCTTACATGTCCAGTGGTTGAGTAAATGGCTAAGCAAATCACACTACCTTCTCTTGGTGATTATTAGGCTGTCAGTTAAAACCCGAGGACTTGTGACCACAATGCCAATAATGCAGTGGTAAGTATGAAAAGCCAGGCGTGTGTATTTTGTAGTCAAAACTTGGTTTTTAAAAATGCATGAAAAAGAGAGGAGGAAGGGATTGAGCTGCTAAGAGTGGGCACTGGTGACTTTTTCCTCTTCCTCTGCAGTGTCTTTAAACAAATGAGCAAACCCAGATCTGTATTTGAAACCTCCATGAGGAATAGTTTCTCCTTGTGAGTGTGTTTGGAGGGGTACCTTTAAGTGGAAACTCAGAGAGCATCTCTGCGTTTAATCCGAATTCTGTTGCTAATTTGTGTGGAGAGAAGTCTTTGCTTCACCTGTCCAAAATTAAACGTGGGAGAATGGAGACCTCCACAAGGCTGCGCAAACCACCCTCCACAGAGTTCTTGCGACAGCACGTTGTGTCTGACGTGTGTTACTCCCTGGGATGTATCTCCTGTCTGGAGTCTTTGGAACGCACCTGGGTCTGATTCTGCTTTGTGCCCACAGGCTCGCTTGGAAGTGCACCGGTTCGGGATCACGGGTTACGGAAAAGGAAAGGAAAGAGTCCTGGAACGGGAACGTGCCATAATGCTGGGTGCTCAGGTGGGGGGCTGCTTCCGTCTTCCAGCATCAGACAGGATACAAAAGCGGGGGAAGAGCCCGGGGCAAGTCAGGGCGTGGGTCACTGGGAGGTCTTTGCAAAATAAAAAATGATGTCTTTTTTTTTTTTCCTTTCATTTCAGCCTCCCAAAAATAGTTATGTGAATTACAAGGTCTTGCAGGAGCAAATCAAAGAAAAAAAGGCAGCAAAAGAAGAAGAAAAGAGAATGGTAGGAGTAATAGCCTTTTCGTTCCTAAGCTAGAACAGAAAGGTGGCTGCATTTGGCCACAGTGGAATGCTGGACCGGCTGCTTGGAAAGCAGTGTAGACAACAGTAAAATCTGGAGTTAGAGGACCATTTTCTCCACTTGTTCAGGTCCGCCTTATTCCGTAATACCAGCCAGGTAACCTGGCATATTTACATGAAAGGTTTGCTCTGAAATAGCAAACTCCCACTCGGATAACATAAGCTGCCTTGCTCTTCCTCCTGTATTGCATTTTACATTGTGTAGAACACGAGGACCCATGAAAAACCTCAGAGGAACAGAGGTTACACTCGCTCCCTTTCATCTAAAACGGAAGATTCGATGTTTCTACTGTCAGTCTTTTCTGGAATGACCTTTCACACTCTGAAAGAGTTTTAGGAAGAAACTAAGTTTGTGTTCATACACCTACTTGAAAAAAAATATTAAATGATAGCTTACTGGCTTTTGACCACAAACCTCGTCTTTTTTTTGAATCTCCATTATCCGTTATTGACATATATATTATCTTAAATTCTGAAATCAGGCCCAGGACACAGATATTTTCAAGAAAAAGAAGAGGAAAGGGCAGGAAGACAGGTGAGTGACACATCATCAGCTACTGGGGTGGAATGATCTGGATAAGCATACTGGATCGGTTGTGAAGATAGCACCTGGAGTTTACGCGGTGTTTCTAGCCTGTTAGAGTGCTTCACTGTCCCTCGTGGATTCTCAGCAAGTCCTGTGAAGGGAAGACCAGGTGTAGGACATGGCCCAAGATCGAATAGCTACCTCAGAACCAAACTGGGAATTTTCTCCAGTCTCCCATTTCCAAAGACCAGACACCTCAAGTGACTGGTGGAGAAGCTGAGATTGACGTTTCCAACAAAAGACTTGTGTCCCCCCCCAAGAGCCTGCTGATAAGACAGCACGGCCTGGGTCTCTACTGCCAGTTCCTTGACCTACCACGTAGGCAGGGCGCCACGGTCTGAGTAACGGGACATTGATGTTGTTGCTCTACTTTTGTTTCTTAGCTTTTGTTCAAAAATGCCTTTTCTCCCTCCTTGAATTACTGGTTCAAAATCGACTTCTTTTGTCTTGGCCTTTTCCTTGGACTCCTAGTGAGCTTGCACGTGCCGTCAAGCGGTCGTTTGTTCTGACCATACATGTCTGTCCGTTGAGGGTCCCCTGCGTGCCAGGCATATGGGTGTCTTGGGTGTCGGGAATATAGGCATCGTCACACTGGCAGTTTCCTTGTCTTTGAGGAGCTTACACTGTAGTGAGGGAAACACACCAAAACATATGAACAGGTTAGCGAGGGGATGTCAGGCCCCGGCAGGTTCTATGAAGAGGTGGCGCTAAAGCATCGGGGGAGAAAATCACCAGGGATGGGCCGGGATGTCATTCTAGGGGGGGTGACATCTGAGTTGAGAACTGAGTGAAGAGGAGGGGGCAGCCTGGAAAGATCTGTAGAGAACATTCCACATAGAAGAAACCAATGCAAAGGCCCTGAGGCAGGAAGGAGGCGGCATGTTTCTGGGGCCACGTGAAGGCCCGCAGTTGGGGCGGGGCAGTGGGGGGGACGTACAGGGGGACACCCGGAGTTTGTAGGGGCGGGGCCCCGGCCACCTGGCTGGCGGTGCGATAGCCCTTCCTCGTAAGCTTAACTTCAGTACCCTTCCCTGATTTTTAACTGCAGGAGAGCCAAAAAGAAGAAATCAGCTCCCAGTATTTTGTCAAGTGGACGGATTGGACAGGTTGGAAAATTCAAAAATGGGACACTGATTCTGAGCCAGGTTGACATCAAGAAAATAAATTCCTCCCGAGTGGCTAAGTGAAGTACTTCGTGACATAGACGAACTCTGTACTGGAACTGGACCCCTATGAGACTTCTAGATTATTCTTAATTTATTTCATATTTTAGAGACTGCTTTTCTGTTTTAGGGGAAAACGTCAAGTAGAAATAATAAAATTTTTACCGGTGAGGTGTGTGTGTTTTATGGTGATAAGCGTACGGTGGGAAGGGCCAATCGCACTGTGAGTATAATTATAGCCAGCCTGTTGAAAAGGACGTTTAATCCTGTCCAGCGAGATTTATGCTAGATTGGCTCTGACTGGTGTTTTGTACCTCTGCATGTAATGATTTTTCATAAACTTCATGATTTACTGATTTGTAAATGCTGATAATTAGCTTTAAGTTGCCTTTTTTAATTTTCTAAAAATGGTGTCATGTTACTTTGTCATGAAAGAACCACGTGTGATAATTTGTCAGTTGTTTTTGTGGGAAAAGCAGTTTTGATTTTTAGCCTACCCCGTGCGTGAAATCTCTGTAAGAAGTTATGTAAATAGAACACAGCTTTTGTGGTATATGTGACTGTGACAGGTAACACAGCAGAGGACTTTAGCCACACCTACATGTAAGCTAATGTCCTCTCCAGAATAATCACCGTGGATGGCTAAACATATTTTTTAAATTACATTGCACTTACTGAAAGCGTCTGGAACTTCTCAAAGCTTGTGACCCATTAAAAACAAAAAGTCTTCAATGATAGTAATCACTTTTGGCATTGTTTTTCTTTATGACAAAAAATCTTATCACACGGTAACATTTTGGTCAAAACAAAGGGTAAAAATGGCTGACATTTTTATGTGGCTCCAAGGAGGACTCCAAGGCCATTGCCAAGTGAGGAGCTCCACAAAAGGCCTGAGTTGAAGCAAGAGTGGAATCAGCATTCTGTTTTCCAAGTTTATTTTGAAAGGCAGTACTTGGCAGAATACCTACTTTGGCAGTTTTTAAGAGTGAGGTTTTTAAAAAAAAAATTTTTTTTAATGTTTGTTTTTGGGAGAGCTGTCAGCACAAAGCCTGATGTGGGGCTCGAATTCGTGAACCGTGAACCTGAGCCAAAGTCAGACGCCCAACCAGCTGGGCCACCCAGGCCCCCAGAGAGTGATTTTTTTTTAAAGGTGTAGAGGATCCCAAGCCTGACAAAGCACCAGGAAATATCTGAAGACCTAGAGGTGACCTATCAGAGCAGCGACCGGGACAGTTTGGTTCCCCTTCTCTACAGGCAGCCCAGGGTCCGAGGCCGCCCCACCCCACCCCCGCCTCCACTGGCCTCGCAGCTCAGACAGCTGAACGCTTAGCCAGACTCTGGACCAGAACTGCAGACTAGTCCACTCGGGAGAAGCATGCAAGTTCTGAGTTTAAATTACTCACCTCGCTTTGCTTTCACCTTTTAATTTACTGAATAAATACTTAAAGAGTGGTCTTGTTACCACTGGGCGCTCCAGGAATCCTCAGATATTTAGGGACTAAGAAAAACCTGTACTTTAAGGGCTAGAGAGCAGGCTTAAGATCACACTTTTTATTTCCCCATCGATGGAAGTTGCCTCTAGCAAGATAGCAGCAGAGAGAAGCCACCATGAAAACCAGTCATCCAAAGAAAGACGGTTATGACTAAGATTCTGCCAACAGCCACAGAGGGAACAGACGGCTTCCGTGCTGTGGGTACGTGTTTCCTTACTGTCGTCACACTGCCATTTCCCCTTTGCAGGGGTGTCTTTCAGTCCCCGACACGTCTGGTGGCTCAGCCATTGTTCCACACGACGCCCTGCCTACCGTTATTCCCAGTGACCCACTTAGGGACCTGGAGGTTCCCGTCCCTACAACTCTCGGCCCCGGACACCTGGAGACCCTGCTTCCCAAAGGAAGAAACAACACAGCACGTGTCCCGCTGAGCCAAAGTTGTCCAGGCAAGAAGAGCCACCACCTCGCAGGGGTGACCTACCCTTGACCATCGAGAGGAGACGAGGCTGCCGTCACCCAGTGGGGCAGGGAAAATTCTGCACTCAGGTGGGACTCAGGCATCTCTTCATAGTCCTTTGACCTGATTTTGATGGTAAGTAGACAAATGCAGCAACCCTGGGTGCGAAGGGCCTGGTGACCTGAGGCTCAGACCCCCAGGGATGAGGGTCCCGACCACGATAAGCAGAGGCACTAGGTGAGAGTGAAGGGAGTCTAGAATGAATAGGAGAGGAGGCTGACCACGAGTGTCCCTTGCAGCTCCAAGACCAGCTCCAGCGTCCCTGGCCTTCCTCGGCTAAGCTTCCCTCACTGGAATTCTGAAGGAGCCGTATAGACCTGTGGCGCGGGGGGGTCGATGCCCGGATGTCTCCCTCAGATCCTCTTTCGGGTAGAAGAACTTACTGTTCTGAGCACTGAAGGCACAACCTTCAGCCGTTGGCCCTCTTCAGGGATCACCTCACCTCCTTCCCGGGGTGGCCCACGTCCGTGCTGGATCGAGACGGGAGTATTGAACCCAGTGCCCCTCTCCCAACCCAGAGCGGCAGAGGCCTTTGCTGGGTCTGCGTCCCAACCCGACGTCTCCCTTGGCCGGCCCTGCTTCCTTCGCTCCCAAGGGGGTTGATCCGCAGAGCCCTTGCTCATAATGCCCTGCTGCCTCATCTTGGAGTCTGCAACCGCCCCTCCCCAGGCAAGCCATTCAGGGATCCAGCAGCTAACCGGGCAGTGAGGCCGGGCCGAAGGGGCTGCTGGGGGAGGCGTGTTGAGATGGGTGTTTGTGAGGACCGCAGTTTGAGGAAGGCTAAGAGGTTTCAGGTCGGACACACTTGGGCTCAGACGGTGTGGTTGAAGGGGCCGGTCAGTCTCCCCGATGCTCATAGGTTATTAGGAGGTCTCCCCCAAATCTCAGTTTCTTGTAACCCCTGACCAATGTTTTATTCACGAATGTACCTTAACCATGTGCTGTTACCAATGTCTAGCCCTGTCCCCTCTTGCGAGAATGAATTCATAAAGCCCCCCTTGTCTGAGATGCACCTTACTCAGAGCCATGGAACCGCTTCAAGATCTCGTGGGCACACGCAGCACAGCCCTATGGCGTCTCACAGGCGCAGGCCCTGCGGGGGAGAGACGGGGTGGCCTCCCTTCCGCCTCCCCTGTCCCAGCCGCCCGCCGCCACCCAGGGCCCGCGTGGCAAGAGGCGCGCTGTGCTTCTGGGCAGTAATCCAGACCGGGCCCTGCCTTTCGGTTGTTGGCAGTGTCCAAAGAATTTATTTCAAATCTGCTCAAGACTGTGATAAAACTCAGGTTTTCCAGAAGGCAATACACAAAGTTAACCAACCCCCCAAAGACCAGAAAACACAGTGTTTGCAATTCAAAAAATACAAACGCTCGTGGATACCGATACAAAAATTAGAAAAAAGTTGCTTTCCCCCCCCCTCCCCCCCCCGTGTTTCCAGTGGAACACGAACACCAACGGGACCGAGAGCTGCCACCGTATACGGACAACTGTGACAGAAAGTGGATGCGATGGTGGGGGGGGGCGGGGGTAGAGGAAGGCAGGGAAATGCAAGAACTGTGGACAGCCAAAACAAGGACACAGAGCTTGTTACTTTTTAAATTCCTTTGCCAACGTTAAACAAATCACTCATGCTGAATACGACAAAGTTAGTGGGAAAGCAGCACGTCTACATCATGCATTTAACGTCTTCTGCTTGGCTCACTCCGCGCTTCCTCTTGGTGCCGAGGAAGTCAGGCTGGGGACGCCCAGCCACCGGGCGCGGGACGAGCTGGAAAGGTCTGCAGGCCCTCGCCGTGTTCCTGCTTCCACAGCCACTGGAGGCCGCTTTTCCGGATCTGAAGTCTGTGTTTGGAGTCTCCTCAGAGGCTGCCTGAGGGCCTGGCCTGGTGAGTGGTGCCCACCTTGCGGGGGTCTTCCCCAGGACTAGGTTGGGCAGCCCGTGCCCTCCAGACAAGACTCCCCTGTGGGGTCTCCCAACTCCTGCCTGAAGCCAAGGTCGTTCACCGAGAAAGCCGGGAACCACCCCCCACCCCCCTCCCCAACAGGTAGTGCGAGTGGAGTCCCAGGGCCATGCAGACTCCCAGCCGCGGGGTCAGGTGCCTCCCGCCTTACTCTTAGACATTGGTTCTCAAAGCCGCTCCCCTGCCGAG
Source organism: Lynx rufus (assembly GCF_022079265.1). Classification (NCBI taxonomy): domain Eukaryota; kingdom Metazoa; phylum Chordata; class Mammalia; order Carnivora; family Felidae; genus Lynx; species Lynx rufus. The sequence goes on from NW_025814840.1 coordinate 17,026,876, forward strand.
ATCTTCGGAAACAATGGAGACACAGGATGGGTTGGGGGACGCCTCAGATGTTAGAACTTAAGGTGACCGAGGAGACAGAGAGGCAGGTCAACCTCTTTCTACGTTTTATGGGGGCTTCTGCACACAGATGCCTTTGGGACTAACAATGACAATGCTGACGTGTGGCCCGTTTACAGCATGTTGCACCGAAGTACCGTTAAAACAGGCCTTGCTGGGAATGGGAACGTCTGGGGTGTTGCTTTGCATGGTCATGTGAAGCCTATTTCAAATGTCAATTTTCCCTCCTCAAGGCCAGGCAGCAGTGTTAATACATACATGCTCCTGGTCACAAGAGGCTGGGATGGAAGACACTGTCTTGTGGTCGGAGAACATTCTGGAAGGTCACCACACAGGCTTGATTCTTTGAAGGGGACCATTAGCCTAGACTCAATAGATGAGAGACTATATTCTTTTCTTTCAAAAGCGTTCCCTCGGTGGGGATACCGAGGCACAGAAAGATTTAAGACGTGTGAACCAATATCAAAGCCAGGTTCAAAGACACGAGTGTCTGAGGGCTGAATGCGGTGCCTGAGCCACACATCCTACCCCACACCTACTCTTACCTATCGTACAGTCCATTTAAAGCGAAAGCCACCAGGATCCCTTTCTCTTTAAGGAGGAACCTGCCAAGGAAAGTGATCCTTGAAAACAGCTTACTGGCTTACTTGCAAAACAAAAGTAGAGATTTCCCAGAATCAGCAGAGACCCTAAATATCTTCTAATGAGATCTGATTAGATTTTTAAAACCAGATAATAGGCCACAAATCCATTAAGTTCCTGTTGCCTCCAGGCAAAAGCGGCCAAGGAAACATTTGGTAACAAGTTTTGCCTTCTAGGAATGGGGGGTGTCTTCTAGGAGTGGGGGGGGCGGGTGGGGGCATCTTCAGTAAATACAAAGTGAGACCTGACAGCGTGGCCTCTGTTGGTGGCTCACCTCCATTTCCCCCTACCTGCCCCGGCTGGCAGAGCACTGCAGGCCTATGGAAGGACAATCCTGGTCTTGGGTAGGAAGGTCCATACATTGTGATACAGGCTTTCCGGGTAACGCTGAAGTGGATACCCCAGCATCACCCTGCATATCGACGCATGGACACATGACAAACCGCTAGTGGTTCTTAACCCAGGGTGTCCCCTAGGGGACATCTGGCAATGTCTGTAGACGCTTTGGGTCGTCACCCCTCACTTGGGGGGGTGCTACCGGCATCTAGTGTGGGGAGGCCATGGCCAGCCCACAACAACAAGAGAACCCCACCCCCTCCCCACCCCGGGGGGTGCTGAGGTTGAGGAACCCTGGCATCAGCCATGGGCCTTGTGAGAGTGTTTTCCGGCACTCCTGTGCTGAGTCCCCCCCCTCACCACCTCGGAGTGTTACCTACCCTCCCTATCCTCCCCATCTCACCGCGTGTGGGTGGCCACAGGACAACTGTCTGCTCGTCTGTGCTGAAACATGCCTTCACAGGGGACCGAGCCTTTCACTTGCAACCAGAATTAAGGCTAAAATGCAAATGTCCCCGGAAGAAGGACACGTAGAACCTGCGTTGTGATCCTTTCCTGAGAATCTGTAGGCAGAGGGCACGGGCACCGCGAGGCTGGGCTTTCCCGGGCACCAAGAGCAGGAAGCACGAACCCGTTCCCAGCGTCCCTGGTGAACTCCGGTTCTGCCCAGGCTCACTCTGGAGAGCATGACCCTCCTCACTCTCGGTGGGCCACGAGGCGCCCGAGGGCGCTGTCACAACCACAGAGTTCACGGAGGGCTGAAGATTCAGCCCAGAGCTATATATAAAACTGTGTACATAGTTTTTATGCCAGTTACTTTGTGGGTCAGGATTACTGATGTCTACTTTGATTAGAATCATTATTTTCCCCGATGGGGCAGAGAGGGCTGTGTGCAATGTTTTAGCTTTTGCTTTGAATTAGGAGCTAGGGTGCTTTGCGGTGAGTCGCTAGTGGACGCTTAAAAGGGATTCATTCTAAAAGGAAAGGCATATGCTTTGAGCAAACTTGCTCACGAGCAGAGCACGAACCGCGGAACTACGTCGAGGAGGCATTATTTACAATGCATCGGGACCTGACATTTAAGTTACTTTGAATTCTCTTCTCACTGAAACTGCTTGATAGACAAACACCAAGTGATTCCTCAGCCAGCCCAACAGAAGCATCATTTTGATACAATTCTAAGTACAAAAACGCCACCACATTGTAAGGGGACAGGGAATTCGATGGCCAATGAGAAATTCACGACCTGTAGCCTCTGCTCCGAATCCCAGGGGCTTCCTGGGAGGGTGACGTAAGTCAGGCCACAGCCGTTGATGATTCCTTCTTTGTTTGGCCGATCCCTCGAAAACAAGTGTGGCACAGACCTGCCTTCTCTCCTAGGTTCGTTCTTGTCCCTGAAAGGTGTTTTGTGCTGAGGACAGGAGAGGTGGCTTCAGGACAGCCTGACACGGTGCTGCTGGGTTCCTGGAGGAGCAAAGCCGGAAAGGTGCCTGCTGGGGACACTCACGGGGCCTCCTGGAGCTGCTGACCCCTGCAGGGAGGCGGCAAGTTCTGGCGGCTTCCCTCTGAAAAATTACCTTTTTCTTCCTAAAGAGACCCCCCCACCCCCGCCATTGTGGGACTGCTGCTTCTCCCTGTTCCACATTTCCCTCTGACCCCGGTGCTGGCTGTCCCGAGGGTGTCACCAAGTCCAGCTGAACTCCAGCAGCTCCTTTCCAGACAGGCAGAGCCAGGGCCGCCTGGGGAGCCCAGCTTCGGGGATTCTGGAAGCTCCCCAGCCTCTCATCCAGCCCCCACCGCAGGAAGCCACTGCCACCTTCCCCAGCCACACTCACTCCTGGTGTCACTCCCGGCACACTGGCCAGTCTTTTCCCAAAGCCGATGCATCTGGACCTGCAGGCCATGCTTCATCAGCCCCAGCAAGGCCGTGGCTCCTCTGTGTCCTCCAATCTTCAGGAAGCTTCCCCAGCTTCCAAGCTGAGTCCACCCGAAGCTATGGCTAAGGAGTGAAACGGAGAGGCAGGTGCAGGCAGGAGGACAGGCAGGAGCCTGCATCCCCCTCGGGGCTCTGGCAGGGGTCCGGGACAGGACGAGGAAGACCTCCGGGTGCCTGAGAAACCACGCCGCTGGCGGAGAACCAAGAGGCAAGACCTCAGCTCCACACGCAGGTGGTTGCCAGGACCCGAGCTCGGAGGCCGAAACAGCACCAAGCAGCTCCTGATGACGCCGGGCAGGTGGCCTAGCCGGCCACGTCTGCCCACACGGCGGGGACAAGGCAGCCTCGAGGTCCGAGGGTGCGCGGGCTCTGAGGTAGGATTGTAGGATCTGCTGCTAGGGGGGCAGGATCTACACAGCATTGGCCTTGGCCGCTCAGAAAACAAGGGCAGTGTCTACACAAGCAGGTAGAACCGAGTAAACACAGTTGCTGCCGGTTTATGGGCTAAGTTTTATAAAAATCCAATCCAGCAAATGGACAAGGTACTCCTCAACCTCAAAAATAAAATGCTTGATAAAATATATTCTTTTTAAAAAGGAGAAAGTTTCGCCACCAGATGGAAATGGAGGTGGCAGGTGACAAAGAGGAAGAGCAGGAGGGGACAGGAAGGTGCTCTGGGGACAGGACCGCGGCGGGCTCCGGGCTCAGACCCCCGAAAGCGAGCTCTGTTTCTGAGAGATGCAAATGACTCTATGGGGACCTCCTGGGCCCATGAGGGCGCCCTGCTAGGGGGCTCGGCCTGGGCCTCTGGCACAGCCAGGCTCACCCCGGGAGTCTGGGGTGTAAGGGACATGCTGATATTGCTATTTCCTGCCTTCATTAGAGGACCTGCCCATCCCAAGGCAGAGGCACCACTGCCATGGGGGGCCATCTCCTACTTTCATGATGACAGTAGGGTGGGTCTGGAAGAAAAGGTAGGCAGACTCTAAGAGGCTTCCCCAGGGTCCCCCTGGGAGGACCAAAGCCTGGAAGAGAGCAACTCAGACAAGCTTGCAGTTCCAGAAAACAGCTGCCAGCCAGCAGACACGCTTCATGTGGTCACTCCAATTCCATTGTTTTCTTTTGTGTTTAAGGACTAAGAACTGAGTGAATGCATTTTCGCAGGCTAGTGTGTGTGTGTGTGTGTGTGTGTGTGTGTGAGAGAGAGAGAGAGAGAGAGAGAGAGAGAGAGAGTTGATTAATGAAGGACCAAAAGAAACCATTTTAAAGGTTCTCAATAGTTCAGTGGGAATGGTGAAGGTCAGTGGGAATGGTGAAGGTCAAGATTAATGCCCCTTTCTATCGACCTTGGATTAGGTCTGCAAGGGCATAATGTTGTGGAGACTCCAGGACTAAAAAAGCAAAAAGGAGAACCTTTCCTGGAGGAGATGAGAACCTGCAGCCTCGGGACAGAGAGGTGTCCCAGCAAAGGGTCAATCAACACTTGGGGAGTGGGATTCCGGAAGTGCCTTCCTGCCTCTGCTCTCAGGATGCCAGTCTCAAAGTCGGCCCTCCTCTTGCCCCCCCCCCCACCAGCATAAAAGACAAGCTTTGAAAACAGATGGCAGGAAACATAATCATAAACCCCGGATGCCTTCTCCCTCCCTCGAGAAAGTTCCTTCTCTGTGAGCATTCGTAATGTCCAGGAGGAATGAGAGAAACACACACGCAGCTTCACCACCGACCAGTGGCCGCTTATTAACCAGCTGCCTCAACAAGCGTGGCCTGCAGACCTATTCTCACCCTCCAAAGAAAACACGTCGCTAAGATACTGAGCGGCTGCTGGGCTGCACCCCTCAAGGCGATCGTCCTGCCCTCGCGGGTCCTTCGACCTCAGCGAGGGATGGTGGGGCTTTTCCCAGACGCCGGTGAACAGCTGGGGCCGGGAGGCTAGTTGCCCGATAGCTTTGGCCGCCCCAGGTTTGTTGGTACTTCCAATCCTGTGTGCAGGGTGACCTGGAAAAGACGACCCAGTCAGTGAGGATGGGGGAGGCCAATACGAGAATCCTGAGTGCTCAGACGGCCCAGCGGCCTCGTGCAAGGCCCCCTGTTCGCTGGGGTCGCCACAGACAGCAGCCTGAGGGCCTCTCTGTACTGCGGGGTATGCTGTTTATTGTTGCCCAGTCTCACTCACGTAATGTCCCCGAGTTCATCCTGAGGAGCCGGTCTGGGCCTGGGTTTCCCACCTTGTCCCAGGAGCCCCGGCAAGGCTGATGCTCCATTGCAGCAGGTGAACGGTTCTCATGGTTGTATATTGGTTTCTGCGTTCTTCCCAGGGCCTTCGTTCCTTTCTGACATCTGTTATATTTCAGGCTGCCTCAAAGCCCTTTCGTGAGTGAGTGCAGGTACAAATCAATCAATCAGTGATTGATGTAGGCCTGTCAGTATTCACAGCCAGGACTCCCAGAGGGATGAGGGCTCTGCTAGAAGCTAAGGGTAGTGCCCTCACATTTCTCTCCCACCCTCGCCCCCTCACTGAGCTCCCATTTTGTCTCTGTCCACTTGGGGCCTCCCGAGCCCTCGCCAGCCCCCCAGGACTGGCTCCAGCCCTGAGATCTAAAAGCACAACATTCCTGCCTGCTTCAGGTGGGAGCCAGAGGGGGCAGGGAGGGGTGAGAGGGGGCAGAAGGAGACTCAAAGCCCCTAGGACTGGTCTCTCCCAGCCCCCCTGTGCTTCTCCTCTCTGGGGAAAGCCATACCTGAAAGGCCCCAGCGCATACCTGGCCATCGGCTCAAGCTGGGCAGGGGGCACTGACTTCCTCCTGATGGCTTAACGAATGCCTCCATCGCACCCGTCCCAGAAAATGGAACCCCCACCTGCCTCCCCCTCCATTCCCTTTTCCCCCCTCCCTCCCACTGTGGCTCCACAAGCTGGCAGCTTAGCGCCTCCACTTATCTCAAGCAAACAAGTACGAACTGATCATGCCACAGAGGACCGTCCCCGGGGAATGCCCAAGGGGAGCTGGTAGGTGGCTCTCTGCCTGGGCGGGCAGCAGTCAGCTTCTTTATAGCCCACATCGTCCAAGTGCACTTCGGAGGCCCCAGCACCCCGAGAGGAACAGCTCCCGCCCGGAAGGGTAAGTGGTACCTGCACGTTGCGGTTGAGGCTGAGGGCTGGCATGAACACCCCATCCACATGGCTGAAGGCTGTGGGGCCCTGCTGCTGCCCGTTGATGAAGAAGGTCAGCGTGTGCTTATTCAGGTCCAGGAGCACGCCGACAGTGGCCCCCTTGCACACACCGCCTTCCGTCCTGGGAAGAGAAGCCCCAGGAAGCCCCATCACCACCACATCTAGCCTGGGATGTAGGTGGTGGTTCAGAAGATGCTAGGAATATCCTCACTTAAAACACACAGCCCTCATGGAGGTGCAGGGAGCTGTTCTTCTGGGCTGTGAGACTTGCCTTGAAACGCACTCTCCAGTTAAGGGCCACACAGGAAGACCTTACCCTTCGTGTAAGTTTCCTTACCCCGGAGGGATCGGCTTGTTCAGTCCCTGGTTTCCTGGCAGTCCCTGAGACCTGGGCACCCAGGGAGTTAGGGTGTGGATGAGCGGGTCCCACCTGAAAACACCCGGAGCTTGGAGCCTGGGTAGGGAAGGCTCCTTTGCCCTCCAAGGGAAAGAAATAGCTTGGCACCCTTTATAGTTTTAACCAGCGAGAACGTTGAGATCCACAAAGAGGCAGAGCGCCAGCCCTTCGGGAGATCTCGAGGCCCACTCGACTTCAGCTGCTCTCCGAAACATCCCAGGGACTCTTGAACAGCCATGCGTGGCAGGGGACAGATGCTGAATCTGGAATCAAGTCCCCAGTCCCGAGTTGCCATCCCATGAGCGCCAGCGGTGGAGCCTTGAGACTAAATTGTGGAGCTCTTGATAAATGTCTGTGATCCCACATTCGGCAGTGGTGGGAATTCATATCGGCCCGCGAGAAGCATCTCTTCAGATGCTCTCCCCAGGCTCCCTGGCTGATCCGCCTCCTGTCCGTGGAAGAAGAGGGTCCATCAGACTCCCTTCCCTTAGCTGAGGGCTGAGGGCTGAGGGCTCATCCTCCACCCCAGCTGCTCGGCTCTGATGAGAAAACCATTTTTAGCCTTTCCTGATGGGGCAGGTGCTGATTAGCTGGGGGCTGATGGCCTGGCAGAGAGCACAGGAAAGTCGTGGGGAAAACTCGGTGCGCTGACGGGAAAGGCACTTCCCAGGAGGTCAAATTTCCCCAGGGCGGGAGGCGTGGGGTGGGGGTGGGGAGCGGTGTCAGGACCCCAGGACAGGATCCTGCAGGTAGGGAAAGGGAGCAACGACCGGGCTCCTGGTGCTATTCGGACACTGACCGCCAGGTGGCGGTAGAGACCGGCGTGAGGCGCAAACACGTGATTCCCACCCAAGCGCTGGCTGCCCCAGGTTCATGGGCTCCCCACCGCAGCCCCCTACCCGGGGGGACTCTGAGCCGAGTCCTGACAGCGCCACTAAGTAGCCCTGTGACTTGGGACGCTTGTTTCACCTAAGCCCTTGGTCTAATGGGTAAAATGCCAATCACAATAGTACTTTTCGGAGGACTAAGGGAGATCATGGAAGTCAGGTGCTTCCTACAGCCTCAGGCACCAAGTAAGCTCAATAACGCTCCATTACCCCCATCAGCGGTGTATCTGGGCACCATTTGGTTTAAGCAGGTAGAGATGGAGCTGGTAGGTCTGGACTCCACTCTTCTGTGGTTTGGGAACAGCGGCCGGGGGTAGATCCAGTGCCGGGTCAGCCCGCAGCACCTGGCAGCCTGCAACACCCAGTCAGCCTGCAGGGCCCAGGCAGAGGGGACAGAGGGACGAGGTGCTACCCTCCCGCAGGCCTCCAGAGCTAGAGGTCACTGCCAGAGAAATGGCAGGTGGGAGAGGTGCAGTCTGCTTCCCTGGGGACCCTCAGGCAAGTCCCTGCCCCAGATCAGGACTCCTGGGGCCAGAACACTGAGAGCCTCCAGGCTCACTGACATGGCCTAGAGCTGGGCCCCGTGAGGTTGGCTCCTCCTGGGGAGATGGCCCTGAGCAGGCCAGGAAGGAGATCGCGTGGGGAGAGGGCAGCTCCAGGTGACTACCATTCTTTATTTCTGGGCTCCTTGGCCAGTGCTGGCCTTAAAAGGTTTTCCATCCCCCACCCCCACCCTGGACACACAGGCCGGGTGTGAACACGGAATCCCTGGGTGAGGAGAGTAAGCACTGAGCTATGATGGGGGGGGGGGGCCACTGCCTTCTCTGAGGAGAGAGATCAAGGTGCCCACAAGTCCCTGAAGGAGCCCAGGTATCAGGGACATCTTCCCAGGGCGACCCCAAAGGGCCCATCTTCCTGTGTCTGCCCTGGTAACACCACTCCCTGGGCCGGCCTCAGAGTAAGGCAGCCATGGCAGGGCCCTTGACAGAGTCCCCGGCAGTGAGCACCCCAACAGTGCCTGCCACGCCCAGGCCTGCCCTTTTGGGGGCACTGTCTTGGGTCAAAGCCCACACAAGGCTGGGCGGTGGGGGGGCAGTGTCACTGCCAGAGCAATGGCACCTGCTACGTCTGTAGAGACATGGTCACAGCCGCGAGGACACCGGCTGTGCCCCTGGCTGACAGTGTCTAAAGGGAAACGGAGCAGAAGTGGGAAGGGAGTGGCAGCCGAGGAACCTGGCAGAGCCTGGTCGTGTGGCTGGCCGGGTGACCTGTAAAGCCACATGCCCTGGGGCCACTCTAGTCTCTGTTGCATGCTGACCCTTGGGCACACACTCACTTCTCCCTGGAAATGGGACACCCAAGTGGCTGAAAGGCCTCCCCCACATTCCTGATGCCTAGCAGAAGGGATGCTGTCCCCCACAGGAGCCTCATTCCCCAACTGCCCCCCCCCCGCCACTGGCAACGCACCTGTTGGTGTGGGAGTTGCAGTGCATGAACCAGCTGCGGTTGTTGTCCACGTACATGGCCCAGGCCTTGTCGTCCTTGCCCAGCATCATGTCCTTGACCACGCTGGCCCTGGCCACCCCGAAGGCGGGGTCTGGGTGGTTGTCGTACCGGTCCACGTGCAGCTCCCAGTAGTGCACGCCCTTGGAGAACGCGGCTGTGCCCAGCACCACCCGGTCGTCATAGCTGCTGCAGGTGGCCGTCTGGTTGTCATTGGATAAGATGATGTCCCGGTGCCCAGAGTTGGGGTCGAAGGTGAACCAGGCCACTGGAAAGGAAGGAAGCAAGAGTCAGGGATGGGACTCGCTAGCAGTCTCCGACCTGGGCTCGGAGACAGACTCACTCACCCACATCTAAGAGCAAGTTGGCATCCAGCATCACACACGCTCTTCCCTGTGTGATTCCCAGGCACACACAGGGACACACGCGCACACACGCGAACACACACACACACACACACACACTCCCCGATCTCTGTTCATCCAAGCTCTCGGTCCCACGAACCCAGCCTTGCCAAGGAACGCAGACATTCGAGCCCCGGAGCCCCAAATCTAAATGCATTCTATGGAGTCTTGGTTTCCGACACCCTTCCGTTACGCTTCCTACGCCGTTGTAAGTTAAAGAGGAAGGAGTTAATCCCTGCCCCACTTTGTGGGTGTGGGATCCGAGACCCGGAGCGGTGAAGTGATATAACCAAAGTCGCCACGCTCCATCCTCCTGTTTCGCATTCCTCCTTCTGTTCTCCGATATCCTCAGGCTGCGGGACGTGAGGTCCTGACTCTAGAATCGTGACCACAGTGCTCAGGGCAAGAACTACTGTTCTGCAGGGCGGAGGGCACCTAAGGGCAGAAAGCTGGTGATCTTCAGAAAAGCGTCCCCAGCCGTGCCCTTGACAACAGCATCTGCCCCTGCCCTCTCTCCCCTGCGTCCTGGGGAGACAAACCAGGCGTGTCACATCTTCCTCAGGGCGACCGCAGGATGTGCTGGGATGCATGATGACGATAAACAGGACTGACACCATCCTGGGATGCCCGGGTTAGCAGGGCAGGCTCTTGTTGGGACATGTTCGTTATTTACATCATCTCTTCCTGCTAAGGACACAGATGACCAACATCCCACTGATGCTGATGTGCTCCTCTTGCCTGAAACCTGAAAGGATGCAGCTGGGTATGTGAGCCATCAGATCTGGGCTCTCGTGCCAGGTGTTCGAGGGATAGTTTCCCACTGGGGGGAAGGTCAAACCCAGGACTAAGTGGCCTTTTCTCCAGGTCTGTCCTATGCAGTCTCAGTCCCTGGGTCTCCCTGAGCCTCTCACATCCTTGTCTCCTTTCCCACGCCAGCAAATGGGGTGAAGAAATGGCCTTTTTTTTTTTTTTTTGTGGCTCATGAGTAGGGAGAAGTAGGCAAGGGGCCGTGGTGAGAAGGGCAGGGACAGGGCTGGGAGGAGACACATACATTTTGCTGCTGCCGAATTTCCTCCATCCCTTCACTCCCCTGCCCTGCACAGCTGATAGTCTCCCCCCACCCCTCACCCCCTGCCATCCTCCTTTAGAAGCTCATCCGCGCGTGCCTGAATCTGGTCCTCCCCCAGCACCCCAGTGCTCACCGTCAGATGTCTGCAGGACTACAGTTTTACTATAAGGCCCGACGCCGGAGGAGTTGAAAGCCTTGACCCTGGCATTGTAGGTACTGTTGAAGTGAAGACCATCGATGGTGCACAGGGTCTCCTTGCCCACATACACTTCCTAAAAGACAGCCAAGACTGCTCAGGAGGTGCCTCCGTTATTTGGAAAGTTTCTCTTGGCAACATGTTGACATTCAAAGTGCTAGTGCCTCAGCAGAGTTCTTGAACAAGGGACATTTGGAGGACTGGAGGCAGGGTCATAGACCGTGTCCAAGTTGGGCACAAACTCTACTCCTGGCTGGCCAGCCCCTCTGCCCGTGAGAATGTGAGGTGTGACGGGGTCTTAGGGAGGCGGGGAGGGATGGCAGGTGTGTAGCCAGCTAGGCAGCTGCCCGAGAATGTCCTACCTCTGCTGAGGCCAGCCGATCAGATAGGACCCTGGATCCCAGGGACACCCACTCCTCCAGGAGGGGTGGAGGTGCAGAAACCCCCACCTCCTTCTTGGTTGTCGGTGGGAATTTAAGCTAGCGAACATGAGCTAAAGCAGCTAAATAAACAAAATAAGCAATACTTTTAAAAGAAGGGTCATCACAGGGGCGACCGCGTGGCTCCATCGGTTAAGTGTCCGACTTCGGCTCAGGTCATGATTTCACAGGTTGTGGGTTCGAGCCCCACGTTGGAGCCTGCGCTGACAGTGAGGCGCCTGCTTGGATTCTCTCTCCCTCTCTCTCTGCCCCTCCCCGACCTGTGCTTTCTCTCTCTCTCTCTCTCTCAAAATAAATTAAAAAAAAAAAAAAAGAAGAAGGGTCATCACCCATGATGGGAAAAAGTGGACAGAGGAAGGGCGTGACCAAGCACAGGTGGGTTCAGGTGGGTTTGGGCCGGGATCGCTTCTGGATCGAGAGGGGCATTCCGCCCCCCTCCCCAACTTCCGCCACCCCTGAGGTTGCCATCTTCCCCTCGTTGGCCCCCCTGCCCCCTGAACGGCTTTTCTCATGGCCTCCTGAGAGGTGAGACATTTCTGCAGGGGACCCCAAAGATCCGTTAGTAGGGATTGACTTTGTTCCCCACTCACTTCAAACTTACCTTTGTCCTATTAACTCCCTCAAATGCACAGCCCTGCACCCCGTCCTGTGTCACCATTTCTACTTGGTCTAAAACATCTTTCCTCTCTCGTTGTCTAGGGGGTTCACTCTTCATTTGTTATGCCAAGTCATTAATAATAACAGCTGGGTGCGAGGCATTGTGTAGGGCATTTTAATCCTCACACAACGCTTGGATGTTGTTATTGGTTTGTTGTTGTTGTTGTATTTCATACAGAAGGAGACTCGGAGAAGGTTGGAAACCTGCCCAAGATCCAGATGAACCCATTTGGAAGCCAGGGTTCAAATCCAGGCCTGCCTGCACTGAAAGCCGACACTCTTCCCACTTTAACAGGTGGTTCCTCATAAATTCCAGCCCTTGTATCCAGCTTTTGCTGGTGGTTATGTCTCGGAGGGAAGGGGCCATCAGTATGTGAGCCCTGTGGCTGCTTCTTTTAACATCCGGAAACAGTCTTCCCTTCCTGCTTCAGAAACGGGGGCTCTTCTCCTGGTTTCCAGTCCAGGAGTTCTTTCCAACCTTAGCTTCTCTGCACAGCCACAATGACTGAGGTTCTGCACCCAGTGAATGATCTGCCATTCCTCAACTCCACTGTCCCCTAAATTGCCCATATATTCACACGGGGCCCAGTAATTCCCAAGGGAAGGCTGCTATTATTTCCCCAACGCTTACGTTCTTGTAGGGTAGGTCTCAAACAGAAAATGAAATGACCTATGCATAAATCCCTTTGAGAGAAACGAAAGGAATATTGATCTTCAGCAAGATTTGTTCAATGGGGCAGCCCCCCAGGAGAAGGGATGTCGGAACTGTCGTGGTTGCAGTGCTTTGTTCCGGAACATCTTTATGCAGTCTCCTCGGGAATGGAAAAGGAGGAGCTCTAAGAAGACCCTGGTCAACAAAGCAACTTGACAGTGACCTGAACTTTGCTGTGTGAAAACTCAGGGAAGAGTTCTTTAGGGGGCCTGGCTTGGGGGGTCTCTATCGGATGGGGGAGTAGAACACCATTTTCTGGCTCACTAAGAGCCTCTCTTGTCCCCATGACATTTCATCCCTGGAAACACGAAGGTAGAAGTTCATCTCAACCCAACGGCCATTTACCAAGTGGCTGTCCTCACCCACAGAGCATCTCGCCAGGTAGAACAGTCAGTGACCCAGGCGGGACAAGGAGGGATAGAGCCTTGAGGGAGTGGCGGGGGAGGGGGGCGGGGGGGGGAGCCTGTGTGAGCGGGGATATCTGGGAAGGTGCTGAGGAATAGCCGGGACTGCACTGGTGGGGTGAAGCAGGAAGTAGATCAGGGCAGGGGATACCTTTTCCGAGCTCTTCCTCTGCCTCAGACCTGTGTCAGTCTCTGCAGAAAGGCTGTCCTAAACTTTCTCTGTGGCTGTCACCTCTGCCTGCCCCAGCTGTCCAGACGTAGCCCCCGACAGAGAAGCCCCATTTCCCAAGGTTCCAGACCCACCAGCCCTCTGTGTTTGGGCCAACGCCCCCTAGGGGCAGCAATGGAGCCGAGGGCAGTCCAGAGGCCTCCGCGTTAGGACCCCCCAGTCCAGCATCAGGGCCTCACCCGGAACTGGCCCCCGTCACCGTCATCCAGCTCCAGGATGTAGCCGTCCACGGGGCTGTGGGTGAAGGGCGGCATCCTCCAGGCCAGTGTGACACTATTGTTGTGGGTGCAACACTTCTCCAGCTGCAGCAGGGGGCCGGGCGGCACTGTGACAGGAACAGGAACGGCGGGTTCAGCTCACGGACCCCGGCAGCATGCCAGACACCTGTGTGGACTCTCCTCCCCCATCGCAGGGCCCCCCCCCCCCCCCCCGGCCCCCAGGAGGAATGGTGGCGCCACCCTGCGGTCCCTCCCAGCCTCTCGCAGGCACACCTCAGCCCCGGGATCTCAGTCTCAAGGCTGGCAGAGGGGGGCAGTGCGATCTCAGGTGACCGTGCACTTCCAGCCTGTCCTGGAATCTGGGGTGGGAGGTGGGAGAGGCATGGCCCGTGCCTCCACGACTCTGCATCTGGAGCCCCAAGGAGGAGCCCCACCTACCCACTGAGAATCCCTAGTTTTGAGTCTCAGACCCACAAGGAGCCCGTGAGGGTTGCCAACAGAGCCGGGTTCCAAGTGCCTCGGAGCCACTGCGGGGCCAGCGTGCAGCTGACACTAGGCTGGGAAGGTGCTGGTGGGGTGAATCCAAGGACGCATTTAAACCTTTGGCTGGAAGCACGTTAGAGGCCCAGGGAACCAGAGCCGGGAAGGAGAGGCAATCAGAGTATCCAGTGGTCAACCCTCGGAATCAGGGATTTGAATCAAATGTTATCATGGTAAGTTCTGTCACAGCAAGATCCGGAGAAAGTTTTTATATTCTAGCCTTGTTCCGGCTCCGGAGATTTTAGAAATAAATACAGTCCACACTGACCGTTTTTAAAGGGAAAACTGCAACATCAGATTTGTAAAACTTCCAGATTTCCATTTGGCTCCCGTTATTAGGGGCTCCCGTTATTATTCCCAGATTTCCCCCCATGGTTTAGCTGGGTGCAGCCCTGTCTTACTTACAGACTTGGTCTCAGGGCTGGCTGAGCGTAGCTGACTCCCCCGGGGCCTCGGTTTACAAACAGGTAGGGGTCCCCCTCTAGCCCTAGGCTCTCCCACGCCCTCTGTGAATCCCTCCCGGAGCAGCGTCCAGAGCGGCTCCAGGCCTCTACCTTTGGCACCTCAGCTTTCCCGAGCCCCCCTGTCTTCTGCCGCACCCCTGCACACTCTGCCAGGCTCCTCCTGCTCCTCAGCACCACGTCTCGTTCACACCCAGGGCAGGCAGCCTTTCCAAACCTGGCCCGAGGTGCAGACCGAGTGTGGGAGGGAGCACGCGGACGTGCAAGACTCCTGTTTCATCTTTGGCGTAAAAATGGCCACACGTTTGGCGGGTAAGGATTTCCTGCGCTCACAGATTCTGCAGGTGTAGCACTCCATCCTTCGATATTCTGGTTTAAAAAAACCAAACAGCTTCCTTGCCTCTCCTGAATGTGGCCTCGATGCCTCTGGAGAGGCGGCCTTTGGATCAGGACTGGTTCGGGCCATCGTTTGCTACTTTGTAACCTGGTGCAAGCCACGCAACTTTATTTGACCCTTAGCCTGTGTCCCTCGTGGCTCTCTGAGCTCACCTCCCAGCCTCCTCCACCTTGTTCATTCTGCTCTCACCTCTGACCTTCTTGCTCTTCTTCTTGGAACCCAGAAAATGGATTCCTGCCTCAGGGCCTTTGCATTTGCCACTCCTCTGCCACCTGGAATGTTCTTTCCCTATATTGCATCTCTCTCCCCTCAAAACATCCCGCTTTCCCCAAAAGCCTCTTTTGGCCATGAGACGATGTATCTGTGTACTGTCTGTTTCCTTTTCTGGAATATCAGCTGAGTCTTGTGAGCGAGTGTGTTGACTTGTTCAAAGCGGTGTCCTGCACCTAGAACAGTGCCCGGCACAGGGTGGACACTCACTAAGTGTCTGAATGAACAAAGAACCCTCTTTTACAAAGGAGAGAACTTGGACTCAGACTGGGATGCCACCCGCCCTAGGTCCTCCAGCTACCCAGGGTGACCCAGGCTGAACTGGGACTTGGGCCCCGGCCTGTGACTCGGGCGGCCTTCCCCTCCCGCTCTGCCTCACTCTGTGTGTCACCCGTCTTCTGGTGACACTAAGCTGCCCCCCTCAGAGTGGATGCCCCTTCCAAAAGAGGCACGGACAGAACTGGGCCAACCACGGCTCACCCCTACATTTCATCTGGATGAAGTCCAGCTGGTGGATGGCTTGCAGCAGCGGCTCACTGTCCAAGGTCAGGTCAAACTCCGCAGACACCTTTGGCTCCAGGGCGCCTTTGACCCACTGCTCCTGAGACACCTGCACGCGCTTGATCAGAGCATCCGAGATCTTAAAGGGGAGCACAGAGTTTAGGGTTTCGATGTGCAAAGGGAAAGTCATGCAGCAAGTGATGGGTTAGGAGGAGGGGCTTGGCGTCTGTGGCTTGGGGACAGGAAGGGGCTGTGTCAGCCATATGCTCTCAGACCAGCCAGGGCAGGGAGTATATGATCCCTGCCGGCATGCCACCGTGCAAATAAAAGTGAACTGTATTGTTTAAATCGTATTCTAAAAGGTCAGTAATTTAAATATAAAGAAGAACCTGCTATCTAAAGGTATCAGGTGGGGCGCTCGGGTGGCTCAGTCGATTGAGTGACCCTTGATTTCAGCTCAGGTCATGATCTCATGGTTGGTAGGATCGAGGCTGGCGTGACAGTGCAGAGCCCGCTTGGGATTCTCTCTCTCTTCCTGTCTCCCTACACCTCCCCTGACCTCTCTCTCTTTCTCTCTCTCTCAAAATAAATACACATTAAAAAATGTGAAGATATCAGGCCAAACCGTTTTGTGAAGCAAATACGCAAAAGCATTCTTCCTTATACTGCTTTTGTGAGATCCAGTACTTTGCAAAGTGAAACATGCTAGCAGTTCCTCCCAGGGTCTGAAGAGAGCGCTTCCTGTATCCCCGGAATTTTGAAGCTTGCTCCCCACAGTGTGTCCTCCCCCTCCCCCTCCCCCCAAGTTGCTCCAAGCTGTCCCTCCATTGCACTCCCAGCTCTGCTGTCTTCCGCTGGAAAGTCCTGCTCATTCAGACACTTACATGTCCCTGTCGAGCCATCCTGTGAACCCTTCGTGGGGACTAGTGAAGGGGGCCATCATTTCCCCATAGATGGAGGGCTGAGCCCCTGTCACTGCCCTGTCCTCTAGAGATGCTCGTGGCCCTGAGTCAGCCTGGCTGTTGGAGGGACGCCCTGGCAAGCCTGCATGGGCTCTGCAGGCAGCGGCCATCTGTCCAGGCCTGTGGCACTCCGCACATTGAGGTAATGGGCCGTGTGGATTCTGCTAACTCACTTCCTCCAAGCCTCCAGCTTGTTTGGCAAAGACTGTCCTTTCCCATTTGTGGAGAAAATGTTGAGTTGGGGTCTCTGGAAGTCAAAGCATAAATGCACGACACGTTGGCCCTAGGTATTATGACGTTTGACCTCCTCTTTTAACGAGGGCACAGAATCAGGGTCACAGCTAGTGAGAGTCAGACGAGAGGAGAACCTGGGTCTTCGGGAATCTCTGAGCAAGGGAGAATCTATTCAATTCCAAGCCACTGGTAGGGACCGTCCTAAAACTCCGGATAGCTTGGGAAGCGGTGGTGGATTTGGAGGCAGGAAGCCAAGCCTCCCTGGGTCCTCCCAGCGCGCAGGCTCACCTGTAGGAAGCCAGAGGGGTCGTTCTCCTTGATCACCTCTAGGCAGTACTCCATCAGCCCGGTTGACTGACGCAGCTTCAGTGTGCAGTGATTGATCTGGTCCCAAACCATCTGTGATGCAAAGAACCCCTAGTAACCATCTCATCAGAGGAGGGGCAGCCAGGCTGCAGTGGAAGTTGGAGAATTAGCACAGAGAAAGCCCTAGACGCTGCAGCCCTGGTCTGCGCCACCTTGCACCCTCTCGAGACTCTGGCTGTTCTGCTCCTGAGCTCCACGCGCCCTCTTCCTTGGGGAATAAACGGACCCACCGCCCAACAGAACAAACTCTCTGCCTGAACCCTGGGCACTAGAGAAAGTGCACGGTCTGAAACTGTCCACGTGATCAGTGACCACCTCCTGTCTTACTTTTCATCGTTGGTGGTCGTGGATAACTCCATGGGCTTGGCCTCTTCACTTGGAAACCATGGGCTATCCCCAACACGCATTCCTCCTTTCCTTGAAAGTAATATTTCCTGCTTCAGTTGGGAAATGTCTATGAAATCGGTTGAGCCGTCAAGGCAATGAAGCAGTCCTCTGTCAACGCAGAGCGTTCATGGCACCTGCCCGGAGCAGGAGCCCAGCGTCCCGTGAGGGGACACCATCCCCTTCCCGTGGTGGATATTTAACAACGCAATAAATATTTAATATTTAATAATGCCATAACAACATTGCATTATTATTGCTGCTTATTGAATGTGTGAGATGTTAGAGAGGGCCTGAAGAAGGTGACAGAGCTGGCGACCCGAACAGAGGGCGGCCTCACTACGGTCACTGGTCACTACTGCTCTGCAAGCTGAGAACAGGCGGAGTCCCTTAGATGGAAAACAGGACTTCAGAGAAGATAGGAGAAGGGTACCCCTGACCTGAGAACAGCAGGATTCAGCGCACCTGACTGTGGCTTTGCAGGGACAGTGTGGGTGATGGCTGGCTTTGGGGAAAGTCACGTGAGTGTGAGCACGTCCGGGGCAGCTGGCTTATCCCTTCCTTGCCTCATTCATTCATTCATTCATTCTCTCACCCACCTAATATTGACCCAGTACCTACTGTGTGCTCCAGTCCACTCGCGGTGTGGAGGCCACGATGGGAAACGAGGGTGTCGTCACCCGGGGACGTACCTTCAGCTTGTGCTCTCTCTCTTTGGTGACCTTGGTGAGCAGCTTGGCTTTCTGCCGAGTTAAAGCATCGACCAGCGCATCACACTGAGCAACCAGGCAGGCTTCGTAGTCCAGTCCGTTTTCCTGGGGGGAGCAGAGAGCTTTAGACAGAAGACATGCTGAAACCCGGCCAGTGCTAGCCGCGAAGACGTATTTCAGAGAAGCTTTCCCCAGAGTCATCTGTAACATTACTACATTGGAAACAACGTAAATACGAATCAGGAGAGGGTACCATGAATCCTGGCACACCAGTATGGTGAAATATCCGGTAGTCATTCAAACCTCGTCCGTTGAGAGTTTTTAACGTCTTGGAAAATGCTCATGAGAGACTGGGAAGAAAACAAAAGGGGGGCTACAAGTTGCACACAGCATAATTCCGTCCTGTGTGTGCGTGCACACGCGTGTCTACATTGCAGAAGAACATGGCAGAATGGTGAGGTGGTCACCCCAGGGGGGGAGATATTGGTGAACCTTTCCGTGGCTCTCTCACTCTCTACTTTCCAAAATTTCTATAATACATGCTTTTGCTTTTTATAATCGGAAAGCAGGAAAACAACGGAAGACTGCAGGATCTCGGTCAGTCTTAAAAAAGAATCCTTCTAGGTCTCAGAGATCAGCAGGGATCCAGACCTTGTGCTACGGCCTCTGGTGAAGCTCTCACACCCAGGAACTCAGAATGTGACCGTGTTTGGAGACAAGGCCTCTGGAGAGGTGATGACATTACAATGGAGTCATTCGTGGGGGGGCTGCTCCAAGATTAAGAAGTCGGCGCCTTTGGTCCGGTCTGTATGAATGGGCCCTCCACGCATGCACATGCGTATAGAGCACACGCGCGTGTGTCCTCTCCCCTGCGGACAGCTCCTGAAGCCAGAGACTTACTGATCTGTGTTGGGCTCAGTATGTGGCACAGTAAACACATTTATGCGGTAAATGATGTATCGATTCCCTGGGTACAGAAGCGCCGTGCACAGATATTACATAGGCCTCCGTGGCCGCACGGAGTGCTGGCCCCTTTCCAGCTCTCGTTCTACGATTCTCCGTAACTGGGTGCATGTGGGATCCCTTTCCAGTATCAGGTGCCACGTGACTGTCAGCGGCTTGAGCGGGTGACGTCTGCAACGTCCGAGGCTGTGCAGCAGGACAGTTAAGCCTCCTGTGTTCGTCCCCCACAAGACGCTCGCCACAGGACCCTCCCTTGCGACACGCCCGCCCTCCCCGTGCTGCAGCTCTGCTCACCTGGACCTGCTGCAGGATGTTTTTCAGCTGAACCAGAAACTCCTTTGCTTCTTTCGCCTTATCGGAAACTCCATTTAAGGCCTGTGACAGTTGGGCCTAAAAAGATACCGAGCGGTGAAAAGACAAATCCGGCATGAACGGCCCTGAGTTTGCGCCGCACCCGAAAGGCTTGTGGGTATGTGAGGGGCTAGAACGGATCCCGCGTGCTGGAGCCGTACGGACTGGGAGCCCTAAGGCATCCTCTGGAAGTGGGACGCAGCCTCCTGTGGCGGTCCCCTTAGCCCTCCAGAGTCCTCCCCTTGCAGAGGGCAGTGTGGACAGAGGGGGCTCGGAGGGGACACCAGTTGCTGGCACCCAGAGGTGGAACCGCCAGCCCAGATGGAATCTATGGCCTTTTTAACAAAATGCATACACGTGCAATCGAACTGGTCTTCGAACCTAGCTGCTGGAGACTGATGACCTTGATTGTGGCCATGTTGACCATGAGTCACATTTTGCTAATTAAAAAACTGAAGACGGGGCCAGAAAGGCCAGGGTCATATCCGGCCCGCCCTCCCCCTCTAGCTTCAGGTCTTTGTTCCAATGTCACCTGGTCAGCGAGGCCTTTCCTGGTGACCCTATGAAATAGCCCTCTCCCCTCGCTCTGCTCTGTTCTTCTTTATAACATTCATCACCACCTGACACAGGTTTGTTTACTGACGGTCTCCCCTCGCCCGCACGTAAGCTCCCTAGAGCAGGGACCTTGCCTGGTTTGTTCACCTCTAGCACTGGGCACGTGGTAGCACTACATGAATATTTGTGGAATGGGTGAATCCGTGAATGAGATTCTTTTTTTTTTTTTTTAAGTTTATTTCTTTTGAGAGAGAGAGAGCGCACATGCATGCAAGCAGGGGAGGGGCAGAGAGAGAGGGAGAGAGGGAATCCCCAGCAGGCTCCACACTGTCAGCACAGAGCCCAATGCAGGGCTCGATCCCATGACCCATGAGATCATGACCTGCGCCCAGAGTTGGACACTTAACCGAGCCACCCATGTGCCCCAGTGAAGGTGATTCTTTAGACCGTACCAATGATTCTCAAAGTGTGGTTCCTAGACCGGCAGCATCGGGGTCACCTGTCACCTGGGACTTTGAAACACGACTTCTCTGGCCCCACCCTCGGCCCTACTGATCAGAAACTGGGAGTGAAGGCCCAGGAGCCTGGCTTTTATGAAGCCCTCTCAGGGGATCTGATGTAGTTTGAGATCCACTGAACTGTACCAACACAGCCTGGTTGAACATCTCTGGGGAACATGGTAAATGAAGCCATGGAGTGGAAAAGACCACTCAGGGAAAAATGAGGAGAGAGAAGGAGGGAGCCTCAGACCCAGGAAGCATCCACACTCAAGATGAGGTCAGGGTGAGGTCTGGGCTCTGTCCTGCCCCTTTCTCCACTGGCCTCCCCATCCCTACCCCCACCCCAGGTGGTTTAGGCTCCGCCCCCCACAGCCCACACAGGGGGTACCACTTTCTATTATAAGTATCTATGCACGAAGACTAGCCAATGGAACTTACAGGAATGACAGAAGGGTTCCATGTCTGCTCTGATTCGGCAGCCACCAGCCACGTGTGGCTGCTGAGCACTGAAAAGTAGCCAATGTAACTGAGGAGGTGCATTTTATTTATTTATTTAAAAAAAATTTTTTTTTCAGCGTTTTTTATTTATTTTTGGGACAGAGAGAGACAGAGCATGAACGGGGGAGGGGCAGAGAGAGAGGGAGACACAGAATCGGAAACAGGCTCCAGGCTCTGAGCCATCAGCCCAGAGCCTGACACGGGGCTCGAACTCACGGACCGCGAGATCGTGACCTGGCTGAAGTCGGACGCTTAACCGACTGCGCCACCCAGGCGCCCCAAGGAGGTGCATTTTAAATTGTATTTAGTTAATGCTTCACATGTGGCCAGTGGCTGCTGGTGTGGACAGCCTTGGAAGGTTACAGGTCCCAGGATAACTCAGCCCATCCCCAGAAAGCTGCACCCACAAAGAGACTGAGATGTCAGGATCATTCATGGGCCCCAAGAGGATCTTCAACAATCGGGATTTTATTTATTTATTTTTTCAAGATATATTTATTTTTTTTAATTTAATTTTTTAAAATTTACATCCAAATTAGTTAGCATAGAGGGCACTAATGATTTCAGGAGTAGAATCCTTAATGCCCCTCACCCGTTTAGCCCATCCCCCCTCCCACAACCCCTCCAGTAACCCTCTGTTTGTTCTCCATATTTATGAGTCTCTTCTGTTTTGTCCCCCCCCCGTTTTTATATTATTTTTGTGTCCCTTCCCTTGTGTTCATCTGTTCTGTGTCTTAAAGTCCTCTTATCAGTAAAATCATATGATTTTTGTCTTTCTCTGACTGCCTAATTTCACCTAGCACAATACCCTCCAGTTCCATCCATGTAGTTGCAAATGGCAAGATTTCATTCTTTTTGATTGCCGAGTAATACTCCATTGTATATATATATACCACGTCTTCTTTATCCATTCATCCATCGATGGACATTTGGGCTCTTTCCATACTTTGGCTATTGTTGATAGTGCTGCTAGAAACATGGGGGTGCATGTGTCCCTTCGAAACAGCACATCTGTATCCCGTGGATAAATGCCTAGTAGTGCAATTGCTGGGTCATAGGGTAGTTCTATTTTTAGTTTTTTGAGGAACCTCCATACTGTTTTCCAGAGTGGCTGCACCAGCTTGTATTCCCATACAATAGGGATTTTAAATGCAAGTTTATCAGTGTCCAGAAAAGTGTGGCACCTTCCTCCCTATTACACTCTCCCAAAGCATGGGGCCCACAGTGGCTGCAAAGTTCCTTCCCCAAGTGGGGGGGAGGCATCTCCCATGAACCTATATAGTCCTTGATGCTGGGGACTTTGTCTTTTGTCTTTGCATTTCTAGCCAGTGATGCCGGCACAAAGCAGGGGCTCAGAAAAGCCTCACTGGCTGGATAAAAAAAAAAAAAAACAAAACAGATTGATTGCTTCACTGGAGGTACATGCTAACATGGGACAGATTCCAGGAGACCTATCACTGCTGCGCGCACCCTTTGCCAGCAAGAAGTTCTGAGAGGCGGCATTAGTGAGGGTCCTTCACCCTCTTCCTGGTACTTGGAGCCAACATGGCTCTGTCCCCACTCCATCCGGCCAGCACCGGCCTCCCAGCAGCCCAGCCCACCGCAGGGCCTGTCCACCTGCTTCCTGCTTGGCAAGTAGACCAAGGAGCGTGGCAAGGAGCCCAAGAACAGAGTGATTTTGAAGGACACAAGTGACCTTAGGCAAATACCCAGCTCAAAGGGGAATAATCTCACAGCTTGGTAGACACTGCTTCCAGACCCACCAGCTGCCTGATCGTTCCAGCTCCTTCTCTCAATGCACCCCCAGAGAGGCTGTCCAAGCACAGACCATCCCAGGGCCCAGCAGCGTGCTCATCCACGTGGGGGCTCCTGTACCCTGGTCTGCTATTTCCCCACGGAAGAGCCCCTGATGGCAGTGTGAATGCCGGGGGGCATTAATGGAAGTCCCACAAGCACAAACTTGTACTTTTCTTGACCCCCGTTGCTCTGTGCGTGGAATGGCCACAAGTCACCTCTACTTGCCGGGGGGACAGCATTGTAGAAGCTGGACCTGGGCATTCTAGTGGAAAAGGAGCAAAGGTTCTGGGGGCAAAGGTGGAAATCACTTCTCGAGGGACAAATGGTTTATATGTTGGCTATGTGTTAGGGGTTTACAGCATATTGTGTTTTGCTTCAGTTTTTCTTTTTTTTTTAATTTTTTAAATGTTTGATTCTATTTTTGAGACAGAGAGAGGCAGAACATGAGCAGGGGAGGGGCAGAGAGAGAGGGAGACACTGAATCCAAAGCAGGCTCCAGGCTCTGAGCTGTCAGCACAGAGCCTGATGCGGGGCTCGAACCCATCAACTGCGGGATCATGGCCCGAGCCGAAGCCGGACGCCCAACCGACTGAGCCACCCAGGCGCCCCGCTTCAGTTTTCCTTAAGACACGTGCTTTTTCTTTTCTACAGGGACTATTTGGAGTGCTAGCAGAGGACATGGACAATTGTCCTTTTCTTTTATTTGTTTATTTTATAAAGAACATTTTTTAAAGTTTTACTTATTTATTTTGAGAGAGACAGAGACAGTGTGAGCAGGGGAGGGGTAGAGAGAGAGGGAGAGAGAGAATCCCAAGGAGGCTCCACACTGTCACTGTCAGCCCAACTTGGGGGCTCGAACTCACATAACCATGAGATCATGATCTGAGCCAAAACGGAGAGTCAGATGCTTAACTGACTGAGCCATCTAGGTGCCCCGAGAATTGTCTCTTTCTGGTCTGAGAAATAAGAATGGATCGTGTTGTCTCTTTGGATGGTGACTATACCAAACTCTTGGAAAGAAAGGGAATATCCAGGCAGAAGGTGAAATTTTTTTCATGACTGAATGGATTTTTAAAAAATCTTTGATTCCAGGATGGTTAACATACAGTGTTATATTAGTTTCAGGTGTACAATACAGTGATTCATGACTGAATGGATTTTAACCTGAATCAAAAAAGTTGCATTTTATGTCTCCCTATTCTTTTTTTTTAATGTTTATTTATTTTTGAGAGAGAGACAGAGAGGATGAGAGACAGCAAGCGGGGGAGGGGCAGAGAGAGGGAGACAGAGGGTCCAAAGCAGGCTTGGCACCAAGAGCAGAGAGCCCAATGCGGGGCTGGAACTCACCAACCATGAGATCATGACCTGAGCCGAAGTCAGACGCTTAACCAACTGAGCCACCCAGGTACACATTATGTCTCCCTATTCTTTTAAGGTTGGAATTACGTTCCTGTAAAGTCTCTGAATGGAGACAGGCAGTTGAAAATATAAGTATTTACCATCTGGGTCAAACCAGCTGCCTGCCTGGCCCAGCAAACTGTCTTCACCAAGAGCAGCTTCTAGGTACACAGGGCAGTCCTCTGCCTTCGTCTTCCATATTCTGGATGGCGGTGCAGAGCATTATAACGCATGGGGCATGAGAACTCTGGGCTAGTGTGGTTCAAATCCTGGCTCTGTCACCGGCTGTGTATCATTTTTATTTCTTCCTTCCATATGCCATCTCTTTGTTCTGTAGTGTCCTCTACAAGACGGGGATGATAGTAATAACCCCTCCCTCCAAAGACGTCTTACTATTATGCAAAGACCATGTGAGGATACAGTGATGGGGTGGCTGGCCATTGGTAAGGCAGGAAGAGAGGTCTTAACAGGAAGTGACTCAGTCAGCACCTTGATCTTGGACTTGCAGTCTCCAGGACAGTAAAAAAATGAATCTGTTGTTGATTACCTCGGTCTGTGGTATTTTGTTAGAGGGGCTGAAAGAGACCAGGGCGTGAATTTATCTAAGTTACCTGACTGGAATCTATTATATTTTCATTGCAAATGGCCTCAGAGATCATTCTCATCCATTTGTCATGGGCTCTGTGCAGAAGGTCCTAAGCTGCCTCTGTTTAAACTCGGTCCTTGTTCTCGAACATCCTTGGCTAGACACCAGGGGTCTAGACATGGCTCAGTCCAACCTCTCATTTCATACACGAGAAAACTGAGCCCCTAGTAAAAGGTGACTGTCAAGGAGTGCACAAATGCATTAGCATATTACCTTGATGGTAGATGGCACAAATGATACGGGTAGTATGCCTTACACACAGTAAACACTCATGAAATGTTTCTTTCGTGAAATTGCCCAAGGTCATACAGCTTACTAAAAGCCATTCCTGTTTGAATGTAAAAGGTCTAGAACTCCCTAGGCACCCCTCTCAAGGAAAATATTGTCCATAGGCTTGAAGGGGGTGGAGGAATGAGACCCATGTTATTACAGTGTCTATTTGTGTTCATTTAACACCAGCTACTAATGTTTGGAGAACATTTTTCCCATGAGCTGCTGAATCCTTCCTTTTAGCACTAGAGACCCACTACCAAATGAGAAAAGGCAAGGCTCCCAGTAGAACTGTTAGCCCCCATCAACTGGGGAGTGAGGTAGGGCTTTGAGTTCAACGCTGCCCGTATGCCCTGATGGGGGAAATGTGTGGTTACATGATGAAGCTCACCACTTAAAGGTCATGCCAGGAAACTGAATCCTGCATATCCAAATTACCTTGTGACTGTTGTCTCTCAAATAGCTCTGACCATGTCATTTCCCCTCTCACCAATGGCCTCCACTCCCCACTGAGTCACTGTCCAGTCCTTAGCTCAACGTCCAAGGCTCTGGACATTGTCACCCTCTCTGGCGTTACCTCCCAGGGCTGCCCATGTGGTTTCCACCCTTCGGTCAGACTGGACTCAGCAACCCCTGGGCTCCCCTCCTCCTTGCTTGGGCTCCTGCAGTTCCCTCTGCCTCACAAGCTCTCTCACTTCTGCTTTGCCTGCGGTTGCCTGTTAACATCCCATCCATCTTTCCATCCATCCATCCATCCTTCCATCCATCCATCCATCAAGACCCTTCCCAAATGCTACCTCCTCCTGAAGTTTTGTGACCTTCAGCAAATGGAGTGTTCCCTTTGAATTCCTCAAATAGGGCTGGCTTCTAGGACATATCTCACTGTCTTTGAGACAGGTGGCCCAGGAGAAGTGCATTAACTTTCCTGTCCTGTTGGCCAGTCCCAGCCCCTGGTGCCTGGCAAGCTTGCCCTGTGCATGTTGTGTGGGCAGCACGATGCCTTACACCTAGAATGTGCTGCATAAATATCTGTGTCAGTGAATTGATTTTGTTCTGTCTGGATTTTGTCTGACTAGCTCCCTTGAGCTATTCAAGACTCAATTCTCCCACCTGCTGGGCATAATTAAAATGGCCATGTGGCCACTCTGAACCCACCATTTCCAGGGCACAGAGCCCCATATGGTACTGGGCATTGGCAATCTGACCCTACCCTAGTGATTGAGATGATTTTCATGACTTCTGGGTGTTAACTCTTTCTAGTTAATTGCCACCACAGATCCACCCAAATGTAGTCATACTAGGTGGGACTTCTGATGTCCTTCCAATCCTGGCTCCTGCTTGAAGACCTGAGCAAACTGCCAACAGCTGGAAAAGCCCTGTCTCATAGCAGCACCCTCCTTTCTAGCTGGCAGACAACAGCTTTGTTTTCCAGTCTTCTCCAACCTGCTAGCCACACGCTTCAAGAGCCCAGTAACTAAATGACTAAAACTGTCCTAGTTGTCAGCCTAAAGTGAGGCTCGGAAAGCCAGTGGTGGGATTTGATTGCCGTTACTATTGAAGCAGATGCAGTGACAGAGCTGGAGACTGGAAAGCCTAGCACTCCAGTCCTTGGAGACAGCTCACAGGGACAGGTGGGTACATGGAGTTCCCAGGAGGGAGAAGTGGATAGACCCACGCAGGGTGCTGAGATGGGAATGAGAATACCCTCCCCGCAATGAGGCAGTGGCAGCCAGGCCTCCCAGAATCCTCTAACCCATAAGGCCCTTCCTTCCCAGTCGGCTTCCAGGACTCAGCCCCCACCCCCAAGGGGCCAAGTCATAGAGACTTTGATCCACGGGGTGTGAAGGACTGATGCTAAGGGGCAACATGGACAGGGCCCTTAAGTAGAAGTCTGCTTTGAGACAGATCAGACCAGTATTTGCTCTGAGGGGAGCAATGCTGAATGGCAGACTTCTTCTGGGTTTACTGTGGGTCACAGGCTAAGGGGACCCCCCCTCAGTAGCACAAAATATCTTTGCCGGAAGAACTAAGCAACCAGGGGTTACCCAGACAGCTTCTTTCCAGTGGATGTGGGCCAGGTTTGTGGGGGGTCCCCTGAAGCAAAACAGTTTAGAGGATCACAGCTCTGTCCCCACTGGCTCCCTGTGTTTCTGGCCACTAAGCCAGTAAGGAAGAGACATGGTGTTTGAATGGGGCTCTAGATGCTAATCCAATGCTCTGCCCTATGAGCCTGCCAACCCCAGAACCTCTAGATGGAGGCTACTGCCATGGCCCTGTCAACACTGAAGAACTGTTATCTACGAAGACCACACCCTCCCTTACTGCCCCCACACAGCGTTGATGCGAAATAAGAGAATGTTCTGAGAGGATCTGCCTTGTCTTGACTTCTCAGACTCATTCAGTTCCCCTGGTTGTGAGTTCTTAGGCTGTATTAGTTGCCTGTTGCTGCTATGACACGTTACAATAAACTTAGTGACCCACGCCAACACTGGTTTTATTCTCTTACAGTTCTGGAGGCCAGAAGTCCAAAGTGAGTCTTATGGGGCTAAAATCAAGGTAAAATCATGGCTCATTCCTTCTGGAGGCTAAAGGAGAATCTGTTTCCCTGTCTCTACCACTGTCTAGAGGCACTACCCCCATCTGGCTCTTCCTTCATCATCCACCTCTTGCTGTTGTCCTCATGTCTTCAACTACCAACTCTGGCCTCCTGCCTCCTCTTACAGGGACGCTTACGATGACATTGGACCCAGTTGAGTAATCCAGGACCGTCTTCTTATCTCAAACTCCTTACAAAGTACTTTTTGCCATATCAGGTAACATATTCACAGGTCTGAGGATTGGGAAGGGGATGTTCTTGGGGCCATTATTTAGCCTGCTACACCTAGCAGCTGAATTTATCTTTTCCATGAACACTTTTTTTTTTAATGTTTATTTTTGAGAGAGAGCGAGCGTGAGTGGGGTGGGGCAGAAAGAGAGGGAGACACAGAATCTGAACCAGGCTCCAGTCCCGGAGTTGTGAACACAGAGCCCGACGTGGGGCTTCTGACAGACTGGTTATAGATGGGAGGTTCCCATGACCTCCTCCTCGGGGTTTGATTAATTTGCTAGAGCAGC
This sequence comes from Lynx rufus, assembly GCF_022079265.1. Taxonomy (NCBI): domain Eukaryota; kingdom Metazoa; phylum Chordata; class Mammalia; order Carnivora; family Felidae; genus Lynx; species Lynx rufus. The sequence goes on from NW_025814840.1 coordinate 17,055,049, forward strand.
TCACAGAACTCAGAGAAACACTTTACTTACTAGATTATTAGTTTATTAAAATGGGATATAACTCACGATCAGTCAGATTGAAGAGATGCATAGAGTAAGGCCTGGGGAAAGAGTGCAGAGTGACCATGTCCTCTCTGAGCCATCACTCTCCCCAAATGTCCATGAATTCACCAGCCAGGAAGCTCTCTGAGCCCTATCCTTTTGGATTTTGATGGAGGCTTCATTACAGAGGCATGATGGATTAAGTCATTGGACACTGGCAATTGATTCAACCTCCAGCCCCTCTCCCCTCCCTGGAAGTTGGGTTGGGGGTGGAGGAGAGGGTGCCAGAGTGGGGAGGGGCTGAACAGCTTAACCCTCTGGTCCCATGGCCAACTGTAGGTTACCTAGGGGCTTCCCAAAAGTCACCTCATTAATGTAAAAGAAACCTTTATTGCTCTCATCACTTAGGAAATTTCTAGGGTTTTAGGAGCTCTGTGCCAGGAACTGGGATGAAGACCACATACATATTTTATTTTTAAATCACAATATCACACTATCATCGCACTAGGAGGGTGTGAGAGGCAGACTAGAGAGGTGGGGGAGGGGCACACGGGCAGCTAAACTCTAGAAGAGCAAACAGAAAAGAGGACTTGCTTTTCATCTGTAAAGGGCATTCCCAATGGCTCTCTCTGCTGTCACTAAAACTAGATGTCCTGTCCCTCAGCCTAATCAAGTGCCCACATCCAGCAAGTCTCCACAGGGAAGTACCACCAGGAGCCCTCTGCACACAGCCCGGCTCAGAGACAGTTTGCAGTCCCTCCTCCTCCTGTGCTTCTGGGGCACTTGGCTTCCTCTGGACCTGCCTTTCCTACACCTCCTCTGCAGCGTGACACCCCCTCGGGAGACACTAGAGAAGGGATACATTGAAAAAGGAGCTGGATATTCACAGAGCATCTGGCACGCTCACACAAAGGAGGAGGTGGTGAAATGGGGTTGCATGGGCCCCAGGGTATTTCTCCCACCTTTTCATCCTCTGCTAGTAGTAATGTGTTGGTTTTTAAAATTTGTGGCTGGAGATGCATGAGCAGTGTTAAGACATACCCACCCCCACCCAAGCAGGTGGCCTCCTCAGTCTCCCAGGGTAGAATCCTACTCCCCACTTGGGGAGTCCAAGCCCACTGACGTCTTTTCCTTGCATCTTCTGAAATGTTCTCTTCTGCTGTGTAAGAGCCGAAGGACCCAGCAACTAGGACCCCAACGACTAACACAGTGGTGACCTTCCAGCTTCATCATTCCCCCGGGAGGCCTCTGAGCTTTCCGTTCATAGATTTATCTTCTGTTTGAGATTCATGTGCCTGGTAAGACACATGACCTTGCTGATCAGGTAGACATAGATGCCATGGGACTATGTTAGTAAGACGGGCAGGCCTCTGACAGGGGATAGAAGCAATCCAGATGGCCAGAGCAATATCTTTCCATTATCCCAGCTTCCATCTGGAAGGGAGCAGGGAGAGGCTGACTGCCGTTTTCCCGCAGTCAAGATACTTCTCAATTCAAGCCCTCACCCTTGATCAGCTTCAAGAGGATGTGTTATGGGTTTAATTGTGTCTTCCCAAAGAGATATGTTGGAGTCCTAACCCTAGTACCTCAGAATGTGAGCTTATCTGGAGATATGGTCTTTACAGAGGTGTTCAAGATCAAATAACGTCGTTAGGGTGGGCCCTAACCCAATACGACTGGGGTCCTTATGTACAGGCACAGAGATAGACACTCGTGGAGGGAAGACACCATGTGAAGACTTGGGTTATGCAGCCACAGGCCAAGGAACTATCAGAAGCTGGGAGAGAGGCCTGGAACCAATCTTCCCCTAGAGCCTTTGAACCAAGTGGCCTTGTGTTGCCTTGATTTCAGACTTCTGGCCTCCAGAATTGCGAGAGAATAAATTTATGGCATTCCAAGTCACTCAGTTTGTGGTACTTTGGTGTTTTTTGTTGTTGTTGTTTATTTACTTAAAAAAATTTTTTTTTACATTTATTTATTTTTGAGAGATGGAGAAAGACAGAATGTGAGCAGGGGAGGGGCAGAGAGAGAGGGAGACACAGAATCCGAAGCAGGCTCCAGGTTCTGAGCTGTCAGCACAGAGCCCGACGCGGGGCTCGAACCCACAAACTGTGAGATCATGACATGAGCTGAAGTCAGACGCTTAACCAACTAAGCCACCCAGGTGCCCTGTTTATTTACTTTTTGAGAGAGAGAGAGTGAGAGAGAGAGACAGCTCAAGCAGGGGAGGGGCAGAGGGAGAGAGGGAGACAGAGGATCTGAAGCAGGCTCTGTGCTGACAGGGGAGAGCCCCATGTGGGGCTCAAACTCATGGACCATGAGATCATGACCTGAGCCAAAGTCGGATACTCAACTGACTGAGCCACCCAGGTGCCCCAGTTTGTGCTACTCTGTTATGGCAGCCTTGGCAAAGTGCAAAAGGGTCTTAGCAGGACATTCACAGAAGTCCTGCTTAAACCATAAAGCCAGGGGTTGATCCTGATCTGTTCTGTCCTACCTTGAAATGGATTCCTCCTTCTATAAAAAATCCTGTCTCTGCCACAACATCTCTCCCTCTGACCCTTGGGGTTCAAGGTTTTCTCTTCTGCAGCTCATGCAGAACAAAGTCATAACTTCTCCACCAGGCCGTCAAGACTTTCATCTACTCATTGGTTTACTCAGTCAACAACCATCTGTTGGCCTCCCATAGATGAGGAAGCCACGTTATATGGCTGGAAGGATTAGCACCTTCTCCCTCCCTGGGCTAACTTGAAACCCAGGCACCTACGTTCCAGCAGATCCACAACCCTGGCTTCTCCCCCACAGCTGTGAGCCCTTATCCCAGCTGTCACTTCCACTAATAATGGACTCTGCTTGCCCAAGTCTCACTCACAGTTCTCCTCTTCCATGAAGCCTTCCAAGAGTCCATGAGTTTGTGGGACCCCTTCTCCACTGTTCTACCTTGGCCTTTTGCTTTCCCCAGTGATAGTCCTTATCACTGTGTGTCTTGAGATCTAGTTCCTTGCCTACCTGCCGGTGTCACTCACTGGCTTGGGACTTTCAGAGTGAGAAGTTCTGTGCCTGCACAGAACAGGCACTCAGTAGTGTCTGTGAATTGCTCGCTAGTGAATAGTGAATTGACTGAATCTCGTGCCAGGGACTCTGGGGGCAACAGAAAAGCAGGGATAAGTCTTAGTTCCCTTGGGTGAGGTCCAGGGGAGCAGCTGTGGACTGTACTTTGTTCTATTTCTAGGGGCTCTGATGCCCCATTCCTGAGGTAGCCTCACCTCCTGGCCTGCCCCGTCTGGCTCATCCCAGCTTTATGGCCCCTTCCAGCGGTCCTACCCTGGTGGGGGTGCCTGAGCTCCACTCCTTTGGGCAATTTTAGATTCTTCCCCATTTAAGATGAGAAACGTAGAGCCAGACGCTTTTCTGACTTCCTTCCTTTGCTTTCCTTAGATCCCTCCAAAGCAGATGGGTGGAATGGAGGGAGGTCTGGGGGGAGGGGAGGCTCCTTTCTTGCAGAGAGGTTTCAGATAAAGGCTATGCCAATCCAGACAACGGTGGAGTGTGGCCAGGAATGGATGCCGTGTAGCTACATGTTGGCTGGCTTGACTCAGAATTTCCTGCAGATGGATATTTTCCCTAAGTCAGCCACTCAGGCTTTGGTAGATGGGAGACGATGACTGAAGTGCTTCCAAGGTCCCAGTTCAGCTTCACACTAACTCAGGCCCTGAGAGCACGATAAGCTGACCCTCTACCACCTGCCAGCCATGAGTTCAGATGCCCTGCCCCATGTTCACCCAGTGACTCCTAGAAATGGACTTTGGAGTCCGGGTCTGAGTGCAAACCCTAATTTTATGTGACCAAGTTTCTTACCCTCTCTGAGCCTTTGTGTCCTTAACTGTGAAATGGGGTAATGACACATGCCCCCATAGGGCTGTGGCAGGGTATTAGTGAGAGCATTCACAGAAAGCCCTGGGTTCAGGGGCATTCCACGGATGGTGGTTCTGAGCATAATGAGACCCCAGAGAGGGCTTCTCCAGGCAATTGCAGGGCCATACTTTTCTTTTCTTTTCTTTTTAAACTTTATTTATTTATTTTGAGTGGGAGGGGGCAGAGAGAGAGAGGGAGAGAGAATCCCAAGCAGGCTTCACACTGTCAGCGCAGAGCTGGATGCGGGGCTCGAGCCCACGAACTGTGAGATCATGACCTGAGTGGAGATCAAGTCAGATGCTTAACCAACTGAGCCACCGAGGCGCCCAGGACCATAGTTTCCCTGCTGTTGGCCATCCAGTTCTTCATAATAGTACTTTATGCTGCTTTGAGAAACTGCCTTTTCCCCCACGGGGGACAGTCTGGCGGGACTGGAATCAGCCCTGATATCATCGCCTTCACCCCTACAAGGGGCAAACGCATGCCCTGATCTAGGCCCTTAGTATACCAGCTCCTTAGAATTCAAAACTCGGCAAAGGGACAAACAGACCTGGAAAAATAAGCTTTTTTTCCATTGCTCCCTGACCAGATTCCTGCTATTAGACCATTCCTGTTGGGGCTTGCTTCTCAGCATTTGGAAAAGCCTTTGGAACTGGAATGCTGGGTTCGAATCCCGGCTCACATACTCCCGTGTCCTCGGATGAATCATTTCATCTCTCCCTGCCCCCCTTTTTCTCAACCACGGAAAGGGGGATAATGGCGGTAGGTACCTTCTAGCGTGATGAAGTGCGTTCAGACGTGCGAGGAGCTGAGAACAGAGCGCGTCTCCCATGCAATGCTGTGCATGTGCTCACCACTGCTATGCCTTCAATCCCGGCCCTCAAAGCTCCCCCTGACTCAGCGAGCGCTCAGCAAAAAAGGGTGATATTTCCAATAAATCCTCTTCGATTTGAGTTGCCCAGAATTGAATTCTTTTGTTTGCAACACAGAACTCTGACTAATTTAGTGGCAAGGAGGCCAAACAAACACAGATAGCTGTGTTATCATTCATGATTCGATGAATCTGATCCTTATGGAGATGGGGAGACGGGGAGACCTCTTTTCCTTCCTACCCACGACTCAGCTTCAGACTCCCGACTCTCCAAATGCTGACAGCTCAGGAGTTCTCCATGAGCTCTTGCCCCCAGGCATGCAAGGGTTGGGGGGCAGTCCGGCCTGTCTGCTGGAATCTTGAAGCTGCCAATATTGATAGATCAGAGCCCCCAACCAAACTTCCTGGCTGGGACTTCATGCTGAGGTCAAAAATAAGAAGAGGCAGGCCTCCTGGCTGATATCACCAGGAAGTAGCTTCTAATCATTAAATATACCCACGGGCACGCGGTTGCTTCTTATTCCGAGAAGGGGGTCCATTAGAGCCAAGTGACTCAAGGGTACCCATGTGCAGGAACCAGACTCAGAATAATTGGAAATTGCCTGTCCCCCCTGGGACTCGGGCTTGCCAGTTCCTGTCGCGGTTAACAGGCAAGGGCAGCGGCTGCGGCCACCTTCCAGACACAAACCACCTTAGCACAACCTGTCGGGCTGCGCCACACCTTTGTACCCTTGCCTTGCTGTTCCCCTGCCTAATGTGTCCTCCGCTTTGCCGACGCACGCAGTTGTCATTCGAAAATCGGCTCAAGTGTCCCTCCTCCAGGTTGTCCTGTCCCCTCCCTCCTTCACTCTCCCAGAGTCTATGGAGATGCCCTTTTCTGGGCCCCCGTGTCACCCTACACCTTATTATATTATACTGTTGTCATGCGTTTATTTTCTCTTCGGCTAAGCTGCGTGGTCCTAGAGGATGGAAATTCTGTTTGCTCCACCTCTGTATGAACTACCAGGGTACAAAGTATTTGTTGAAAAAATGAATTATGTTTTTTATTAGACAACAAGACATGGAATTTCGTAACGTGAACCACGGATTGGAAGCAAGGATTAGAGCTTCTATTTTAGCTTTGAATTTTTTTTCTTAAGTTTATTTATTTATTTATTTCGAGAGAGAGAGCATCAGTGGGGGAGGAACAGAGAGAGAGAGAAAGGAGAGAGAGAGAATGCCAAGCAGGCTCTGTGCTGACAAGCACAGAGCCCGATGTTGGGATTAAACTCACAAACCGTGATATCATGACCTGAGCTGAAACCAAGAGTTGGACGCTTAACTGACTGAGCCTCTCAGGCGCCCCTCAAACTGTCACTTTTTTTTTTTCTCAACGTTTTTATTTATTTTTGGGACAGAGAGAGACAGAGCATGAACGGGGGAGGGGCAGAGAGAGAGGGAGACACAGAATCGGAAACAGGCTCCAGGCTCCGAGCCATCAGCCCAGAGCCCGACGCGGGGCTCGACCTCACGGACCGCGAGATCGTGACCTGGCTGAAGTCGGACGCTTAACCAACTGCGCCACCCAGGCGCCCCTCAAACTGTCACTTTTAAACTTGCTCAGGAAGTAGATTTATGTTTCTACCATAGTAGAATACATGGATTTTAAGCAAAATGAAACCATCCAGAAAAAGGTTCAGGACAGAGAAAAGAAGTTCAAGGAAAACCAAAGTGATAAAAAAGTCACCTCCGGACAGGATGCCCTCTTCCAGGAGTCGTATGTGTGACAGGGAATATCTACCCCTTCATCGTTCAGGGGTTCATGAGAAAAAGCCCAAATTAAAAAAAAAATCAGGTCTGAAAACAAATCTAAACATGGTTCTGGTAGAGGACAGTGCTAGATTTAAAAAGTGGTTCCTCATTATTATGAAATCAAATGAAAAGATAGAATTTTTTTCTTTATTTTAGAAAGAGAGAGAGAGCGAGTGTGTGTGTGACAGTGGGGGAGGGGCAGAGGGTGAGACAGAGAGAGAATCCACGCTCAGTTAGGAGCCCGATGAGGGGCTCAATCCCATGACCCTGGGATCATGACCTGAACCGAAATCCAGAGTCGGACGCTCAACTGACTGAGCAACCAGGCACCGCGAAAAGATAGAAACATTTTGACCAAGAAACAGAGCAGGGCTCAGAAGGGAGAGGCAAGATAGTGAAGTGGAAAGAGTGTGGTTGTATCAGACAGTGTGAAGCTAGTTAAGCCATCGTAACAAACACTCCCGCACACAACTCAGACGCTTCCAACAGCAAACATTTACTTCTTGCTCTCATTCCTTGTATGGATGGGGCAGGAAGTACAACCATCCCACAAGGAGGGCAGAAGGTGCTTTGAAGAAATAATAAAATGTAGTAACATGGGATGCCTGGATGACTTGGTTGGTTAAGCATCCCGACTTTGGCTCTGGTCATGATCTCCTAGTTTGGGAGTTCGAGTCGCACATCAGGCTCTCCGCTGGCACCATGGAGACGGCTTTGGATCCACTCTGCCCCTCCCCTGCTAATTCTCTCTCTTTCTCCCTCTCTCTTTCTCTCTCTCTCAAAATAAATAAACTTTAAAAAAAGGGATGTTCTTAAAAAATATATATATATATAGATGGGGCACCTGGGTGGCTCAGTCTGTTAGTGTCTGACTTCAACTCAGGTCATGATCTTGTGGTTCATGAGTTCCAGCCCTGAATCAGGCTCTGTGCTGACAGCTCAGAGCCTGGAGCCTGCTTCAGATTCTGTGTCTCACTCTCTCTGTGCATCGCCACCCCCCTCAAAAATAAATAACATTTAAAAATTTCTTTTTAATGTAGCAACATGATGTCTGGAGTCAGTCCCTTTACTAGCCATGGCCTCCTGGGCAAGTCTTCGCTCTTCTATAGAATCTATATGTTGTGGATTACAGCACCTACTTCTGACTTGTGACAATTAAAATTGAAAAACATATCACACCCTGTGCCTTTTTTTTTCTTCCTTCCCTTGGGTCATCCACCCCTCCTTCTACGATTGCCTTCTTCCTCCATCCTCTACCTTCCATGCTGTTGACTTCAATGCAATGGATCTGACAGGAGTCAGAACAGCTTAGGGCAAGGCAAGTATTTGAGCGAGGGGGACGGGAAAGGAAGACAGAGACGGTGGGAAGAATTGCTTCTTAAATACAAGTGCTGACAATTGCTTCTTAAAGACAAGATTGTGGCTTTATATATTCAGGGAGAAATAAGAAATACATCCCTAATGTGTTTCACTATTTGTATATGACTTTATTTTAAAGGAAGTAACAGGCTAAAAAATAACATGCAAAGATATATATGAATGGCCACTACATTTGTAAAATTTGTGGTAAAAAATTATACACAATCTAAATTTTCAGGAATAATGATTAGATAAATGGTGCTTTATTCAGGTAACTGAATACTCAGCATCCATTAAAATGGCAAATATATTTCTATTTTGACATAGAACAATCTCTGTGATAGATTGTTCAGTAGAAAGAAGAATATAACACCAAAAAACACATATAAAAAATCTCATTAAAAAATTATATATATAGGGGTGCCTGGGTGGCTCAGTCGGTTAAGTGTCCGACTTTGGCTCAGGTCATGATCTCACGGTTCGTCGGTTCGAGCCCCGCATGGGCTCTGTGCTGACAGCTCAGAGCCCGGAGCCTGTTTCAGATTCTGTGTCTCCCTCTCTCTCTGCCCCTCCCCCACTCGTGCTCTGTCTCCGTCTCAAAAATAAATAAACATTAAAAAATATTTAAAAAATTATATATATAAATAAGTAGTGTGTGTGTATACATGGTATATACCGTGTGTGTGTGTGTGTGTGTGTGTGTGTGTGTGTGTATGTATCTATCTATCTAGCCACTATAAAGATAATTATATATGTGTGTGTGTGTGTCACACATTGTAAGTTGTAAAGGTACAGGTGATTTTTCACATTTTTCTTCGCATCTTTGTATTTTCTGGATTTTTTAAACAATGAGTGTTATTCTTCTTTTTCAGTCAGAAAAAACAATAAAGCTATTTCTGTTTAAAAAAAATAACGTGACTAAGATCTCATTTGAAATCTCCACCACTAAGCAATTTTAGAACGAAAACTAACAGCCCCATGTTCTTTCCCCCAAATACCTTCTAATGCAGGATTTAAATGTGAGAACAACGTCTTGATGCAGCAATAATACATATGTATTATTGCTGCTTTTATTTCTGTATTGTAATTCCAGAGTAGCTAACATACAGTGTTAAGCGATGATATTTCTTTGCTGTAATCCTGGATGGTTAATATTTTCAATATAGTTACTTCTGGTGATTACCGTGAGGACTCATGAGAAAATGGTAAGGCTGAAAAGGCTCCCATGAAGCCACCTTCCCCTCCATCCCTTCTCCTACTCTTTGCCCGGAGTCTTCAGACACCTGCAGGTGTCCAGCACTGCCACCTAACACCCTTGGTCCCTCCCCTACCACAGGACCTTCATTGCCCCTGACCCACAATTGGAGTCTAAACCCCCACGGCCCTTAGTGAGTCTGGTTTCTGCAACGTCAGGAGCAAAGCCAGTCAATGTGGCTGAATATTGTCACAGGGTTTTAGGAAACAGTTGGTTTGACCTGCTTGGATTTGTAACTTCTGTCTCTCGATTGCCAGCTCTTTTTTTGTTTCATTTCTCCGTCCAGGTTGATTTATGAATGTTATTGTGTGCCATGGGTTGAATTGTGTCCCACAAAACTTCCTATATTGAAGTCCTAATCTCCAGTATCTCAGAATATGACTTATTTGGGGTGAGGGTCATTGCAGATGTAATTAGTTAAGTAAAAAAAAAAAAAAAAAAAAATGAAGTCACAGTGGAGTAGGGTGACCCCTTATCGGATGTGACTGATGTCTTTATAAAAAGGGGAAGTTTGGGGAGGTCTGGGTGGCTCAGTCGGTTAAGCATCCAACTTGTGATTTTGGCTCAGGTCATGATCTTAAGGGTTCATGAGTTCGAGCACCATATAGGGCTCTTTGCTGACAGTGTGGAGCCTGTTTGGGATTCTCTCTCTCCTTCTCTCTCTCTGCAGCGCCCCCCCCCCACTTCAAAATAAGTAAATAAACTTAAAAAGCGAGGGAGGGGAGTTTGGATACTGACACACACACACACACACACACACACACACACACACACACACGGAAAATGCCATGTGAAACTGGGAGTTCATGGCCACAAGCCAAGGAAACACACTGAAGTAGGAAAGAGGCCTGGGTTCCATCCTTCCCTAGAGCTTTCAGAGGGGGCGTGGCCCTGCTGGCACCTTGATCTCTGACTTCTGACCTCCAGTACTGGGAGAGAATAAATTGTGGTGGTTTTAAGTCACCCTTTGTGACAATTTGTTTCAGCAGCCCTAACAAGGGGCCATGATGTATACTCCTTTTACCTATCTATCTAACCATGTATTCTTTCATATGTATTCACTGCATGGGATCATATCACACGTCCTCAGTCTCCACATCATAAATACAAGTACTGAGTTAAAGGGAAGGCAGGACAAGTTCCTCGTACCTTCAGGAAAGAAGTCGAGGACCGCAAGGAATGATTGCCTCAAAGGTATGATAGGGACCTTTACTCCATCTCATTTCATCCCACACCAGTCTTTCAAGTGGAGGGAAACTGAGGCAGGAGAGCCATTAAACACTAACCCAAAGACACAGCTCCGAAGTGATCCTAGATCTTTTGATTTCAATTCAAATCCTTCCCATGACTTCAGCCAGCGAAGGACCAGAAGGTCGGTCCCGATGATCCTGGGATAGATCTCTCTAGACATCCATTTTACGCGATGGTGTGAAGTGGTCCCGCCAGAGGACCGACGCTGGAAGATGGACCCAGTGCCCTTTCACACCACACTTGACCCTGACAATAATACCACGACAATGATGATGATAGTGGCTTTCCTTATTGAACACCTACTACGGCGTGTGCACTGCCTTAGTTTCTTAAAGTGCATTATCTCATTTAGTACAAGGTCATTCCCTGGCAAGTGATGGAGCTAATATTACACTGTATATTAATTACACTGGAATTAAAATTTTAAAACTTAATGACAAAAGCGATGTAGCAATGCTAACATCTAGGAAAAATCCACCAACATTTCCAGCTAGCTTCTGTCATGCCATGAGATCAGCTCACTGTTTCCGATACCACTTCCATATATAACGAGAGAAAGGAGTGCCATGCCAGCAAGTGTGGATGGCTCTTTTCAATAGGGGGACCAGAAAAATGCAAAATCCCTCCTCCCCTCATTTTCCGTACCGTTGGCTGAATCACACTCTGTTTCGTGATTCACCACGGATTCATAAGGATTCCACTGGAATAGTCATTTGTGGCATTGCTCTTAAAACACATTTTGGTATTGTCACTATTCCTTTATTAAATAAATGTTTCTCATAGCCTACTGGGTGCCAGCCGCTCTGCTGGGTACTGTGAATACAAAGATAAATAAGACAGTTCTTGCTGTCAAGATGTTCAAAGTACAGTGTTATTTATGCATGTGATGTATAAAGTTGGTTAAATAAGGACAGACACCTGGTAAGTCTCTGTTAGCTGCAAGACCCCATCGATATGTATAAATAAGGAAAGTCTAATCAAGATGGGATTTTATTTTTAAAGCTGTCTGGAGTATTACAATGAGTATTACCTGTTATAATAAAGTCTCGTCTCTGTAATAAACTACTTCTCGGAGTAATAAAGACTCTGAGAGGACCCTATTGGCAGAAAAGTAAAATTGGGCACAGCCATGACCATGAAGACTGGCCAGAGAGCAGACAGTAATTCAGATCATGTGTGGGTGGTACCAAACAAGCCTGGGATAGGATGTCGGGCCCACAGACCCCACGGGACCAGAATCCTGACTTTGCCAATGCACAAAAAAACATTTGCTGAGCAAAGGCGAGGGGACCTTTTTATGGCCCAGTAACCCAAACTGCTTCGTTAGGATCAGGCCAACTGTCGTCACTGGTAACCATAATAGAATTGTTTTTGTGAGAATCACGTTTGATGAGAATTGAGAGTTTTCTTTCCATGGTCAAATTACGGAAAATACCATTTGCCTTTTTGTTGGGACACCTCCTTCCTTTTCACCCCTCCAAATTCTTCCAGTTCTCTGAAACTCAACTGCACCTCCCCAATTCTCACAGCCCTCCCTAACGTCTCTGCTGGTATGACTCCCTACTCTGAGCCCGTTCATTCTTAGGTTGGTTCCATGCACTTTCAGCACAAGTTACTCGTGCTCTGGAGTTGTTCTTTATCTTTTGTGCCTCAGTGGAGAGATGAGTCTATCTAATGACCAATCCAAAATCACCCTATTAATCAGCCCTTGGGTCCAGTCCCTTTTATCGCCTCCTTTGTCCTGTGAATCTCTTTTCTCATCCAGCTCTCTCACTTCTTCTTCTCCTCCTCCACTTCCTTCTTCTTTTCCTTCTCCTTCTTCTCCTTCTCCTTCTCCTCCTCCTTCTTTTCTTCTTCTTGTTCTTCTTCTTCTCTTTCTCCTTCTCCTCCTTCTTATTCTCCTTCTTCTCCTCCTTCTTCTCTTCCTTCTCCTCCTCCTTCTTCTCTTTCTCCTTCTTCTTCTCCTTTTGTTTCCTCTCTTCCCTCCCCTAACCCATTAACCGAGCAAAGCAAGTTGAAATGTTCACAGATTTTTGTTACCAGGTTTTACTGGCAAACAGGGTAAATATAACACCTGGGGAAATGATGAAACATTACAAGAATCTTCTAAAGGATTATGCCCAAGCTATTCCTGTTCTCCATTGAAATTGAAATACAGCTAATGTTTAACCTTTCTTAGCCTCTCAAGCTAGATGTCCCCTTAAATGCAGCTGCTGGAATCCAATTACCCTCATTATTCTTTTACCACTCCAGATCCAATATGTTTTCAGTAAGTCTCAGGTGCTAAAAAAATGGGTAACTGAGGATCCCTTGTTTGTTTGTTTTTTTAAAATCAGGAATGGCATCATATTTCTCAATGTCCCTTTGCTTCAAGTGGATATATGTTAAGCCCTGGCTTACTCTACCATAAAACATTCTTCTTAACACCTCACACATTGCTGTACGTGTAAGTTCCTTCTTTCTTTCTTGACTGATAAAACTCACACTCATCAGTCATAACATTAGCTCAAAGATCTTGTCTTCAGTCTCCCCCTTACTACTCTTTTCCCCTCCCCATTTGAAACTCTAGGCAGAATTAACTGCCTTTTCCTCTCTGTTCCCTCACTGGCTTATTCACATTTAAAATATGGCACTTGTTCCACTTAAAAAAAATTATTTATTTACTTAGAGCACGAGAGAGCACAGGTGAGGGAGGGGCAGAGAGAGGGAGACCGAGAATCCCAAGGAGGCTCCTCCCTGTCAGTGCAGAGCCCGATGTGGGGCTAGATCTCACCAACCGTGGGGTCATGCATGACCTGAGCTGAAATCAAGAGCTGGATGCTTAACCCACTGAGCCACCCAGGCACCCCATCTGTTCTACTGTTTAATATTAATTCTATGCACATAAGGTTGTACATAGAACAACATTATCAAATGATCCTTCTTCTCCAGTTGGCGCTGAGCTCTCCTGTGGCCTGTTTTATGCGTATCCCCAGTCCCCAGCACAGCCTGTGAATTACAGTAGGTGCCCAACAAATGCTTATCCAATGGAATGTTTTGATTAGATAATACAGAGCCATGAAATGATGTTTGTTGTCATTCATATGCTAGAGGAAACATGAATAGACTCAGGAACGAAAGCTACCTTAACTGTGCAATGTTAACTCATAACATTATTTGGGCTCCATTACACAGATTCCCTCACCACCACCATCATGACACCCGACAAACCCTAAAGGAGCAAGAAACGTGACAGATAACAGCATGAATCCTTCCTGCTTTACCCAGGTGGCTCTGAGGCCTGCGTACCTGAACTGAAAAGAAGCTTTGGGCACCAGAGGGGCCTGTGTAACTTCCCATGAAGCCCATGAGGTGGAAATCACTCGAGGAACTATTAAATTTTTTTTTTAATCCTGTTGGAATACATTTTTCTGTGGGTCTCACACATTTCTGCAAGTCTGACCATGAAGTACTGATTACTCTTTTTTTCTGGACAGTCTTTCCAAGAATGTTTGTAGAGACAACAATCTTGGAAACTAGAGAGCTGTTTCTCTCTGGAGCAAAGTGCCCCATGATAACTGCCCTTTATAAAAGATTTGGGCTCTCTGGGGCGCCTGGGTGGCGCAGTCGGTTAAGCGTCCAACTTCAGCCAGGTCACGATCTCGCGGTCTGTGAGTTCGAGCCCCGCGTCAGGCTCTGGGCTGATGGCTCGGAGCCTGGAGCCTGTTTCCGATTCTGTGTCTCCCTCTCTCTCTGCCTCTCCCCTGTTCATGCTCTGTCTCTCTCTGTCCCAAAAATAAATAAACGTTGAAAAAAAAATTAAAAAAAAAAAGATTTGGGCTCTCTAAGTTCACACTTCCTGTCTTGTGATGCAACCTACTATGTGTGCAGGTGGATCTGGCCCTCTGCATACAACCCAGGGTGAATCGCGGCTCAGGGAATTGGCACAGATATACTGATCGATACTCTGACTACTGCTATTGCTGGGAGTGATAAATTGTTCTTCATCTCTGCCTCGAGTCTCATGTCTTCTGCCTTCATGCATGAAATTGTAGTAACTGGATTCGAGAGCTTGTACATAGGCTAAAATTTCAAACGTCTCACAGTTCCTGACACTACTACTCCCAGCAGGATCTTCTTGACTTTAATGTGCCCTGGCTTGCCCCTTTGTGCATCTTCGTATTCCCTAAAAGCTACAGGTGTGGCCCCTGCTAGATTGGACTGTAAGGAGGACACACATTCATCAGTGATAAGCTGCAAATACTTGGAAAGGAAGCCAATTTGAGAGGTAGTAATCACACCTCCAAACAAACCAATGGTATATGGTGTTGTTCCCATGAAGACTGTGAAATAGGGTGAATGATCTATTGTCTAGAGCAGGCAGTCGTTTTGGAGTCTCTTTATTACATAGGACTGAAAGGGAGCAGCCACATGTCCCAGTGACTGGGAAGATCCCTGTTCCCTGAACTGAATGTTTTCAAGCAGCATTTCTTTAGCAGTGACTGAGCACTGCTCAGAAGTAGGGTACTATCTTAATGAGGTTTCTTATTCTTTTTGGTTTGACTCAAGTAGGCCACTGTTTGCCTATTCTTTATTAATCTATTTCAAAAGGTATTTAAGGCAGTTTGCAAGGGGCTATAGAATTCAATAGTGCATCACTTAAACGAGAGAAAAAGAAGGGTGAGGACATAAATGGAGCCAGAAATAAAGCTTGGAATCCGTAACATAATTAAATCTATTATGTATGTATCAAATATTTGGCTCTAGACATTTTGACAGCTGAAGAGAAAAGGGAACCTGATTAGTTACATAATCTAAAGTGATCATTAGATTAAAAAAGGGAAACTTCTGCACCCCAGAAGTTGCGTTGAAGGAGGAATGTGGCAATCACTACAGGGAAGTACAAAGCTCCACTGGGATCCTTCTTCCATCCAGAACAAAATCCTAAGCCACTGAGGACAGACAGCAACTCCTGTCCTTCTACCTCATTGCTCTGAATAAGGTGAAGACCTCTTATGGCTGGAGAAAGGGAAAGAGAAAAACCCTATGTTTCTGGGGGATATGCAGAAAACAGTCATGGGTCCAGACTATTTGAAGCTTCCTACTGCTGGAGAAGGGACAAGACAACTAAGAAAATGCAGAGGAAATCTGGAAATAAGCTAATCACTTGACAGGACACGGTCTAGGAAAGAATCAGCGAGTTTGAAGAATAGTCAATAGAAATTATTGAAACCATAACACAAAGAGACAAGAAAAATGATTAAAGAAAAAAGAACAGAACATCCAAGAACTGTAGAATGATATCAAACAATCTAACATATATGTTATTGGAACTCCAAAAGGACAAGAGAGGGGCTCCTGGGTGGCTCAGTCGGATGGGTATTCAACTTTGGCTCAGGTCATGATCTCACAGCTCATGAGTTCAAGCACCACGTCAGGCTCTGTGCTGACAGCTCGGAGCTTGGAACCTGCTTTGGATTCTGTGTTCTCCTTCTCTCTCTGCCCCTCCCCTGCTTGTACTCTGTTTGTCTCTCAAAAATGAATAAATGGTAAAAAGAATTTTTAAAAAAAGGACAAGAGAGAGAGAGCAGAGCAAAAAAATTATCTAAAGAGACAATATAAGAGAATTTTCCCAAAATAATAAAAGACATCAGACCACAAATCCAAGAAGCTCAGAGAATTCCAAGCGGGACATGAATATATAAACTTCTCTCCATCACTGCTGCCTCTCTCCCAATTAAAGTAGCCCAGACTACTGCAATCACCTCCAATTTGTCTTCCTGCCTCTATTCTTGTCCCCCTACTATGCATTTTGCAAACAGCAGTCAAAAAATGATATTTAAAAAAAAACATCACTTCCAAGCTTGAAGGTCTCTGGCAGTCTCCCACTGCATTCATTTACCATAAAATCCAACCTGTTTCCTGTGGCTGCCAGGTCCTGTGTCCTCCAGACCCTGCCTATCTTTCTGCTTCTGCCACTTATTCATCTTTCTTATACTCCAAACACAGGGGCCCATTTCTGTCCTACAAACACACTGGGCACCTTCCACCTCTGGTTCTTGGTTCTTGTTTTCCCTATGAAATATGCTACTTTCAGAACTGGGCAGGGCTGGCCACATCTCATCCAGTTTTCAAGTCTTGCTTTTTCCATCTTCCCCCCCAAAGAAGTCCACCAAGTTTTTTTTTTTATCACATTATTTTACTTCCATCTTAGTGGATATCAGATAATTTCTGATATCAGATAATTTCTGATATCCACTAAGAAATCATCTAATATTAGAAATTTATTTATTTGTACACTTGTTGATCTTCCTTTTCTTGGGACTACATTTATGCTTTTTGTGAGAAGAGAACACACCCTTCTGTAGCCTTGGTGTTTAGAATGGTGCCTGGTATGATTTAGACATTCACAATCTACTTGTTGACTGAAGAAGTAATTAGTTGAATTGAAGAATAAATACTTATTAGAGGCATAAGCTCAGAAAAAGGACTTAATGGTCAAGAGGCATCCACCAGCTTTTAGTTATCCATAGTTAAGTACTAGAGATCACTTTTAGTTATGTGGGTATACCGCTCAGCTGATAGGCAAAGCCAACCATATGGCAACACATAATTCATTGAATGATGGTAAGCCACAGTTTTCATTTTAAGAGGCTTCTCATTTCTGATTATTCATATTTTATTGGTTTACAGCCTTTATTACTACCACCCAGAATCCAACAATTAATAAGAATTAAGAGATTGGACAACATTTGCTTACATTTCTTAACACAGCCTTGACCTCATTTTTAAAAACTATGTACTGTCTGTGGGTGCCTGGGTGGCTCAGTAGGTTAAGCATCTGACTCTTGGTTTCAGGTCAGGTCATGATTTTACTGTTCATGGGATGGAGCCCCCTGTTGGGCTCTGTGCTGTCAGCACAGAGCCTTCTTGGGATTCTCTGCCTCTCTCATTCTTTCTCTCTCTCTAAATAAATAAATAAACAACAAACATAAAAAAAAACAACAACTATGTATTGTCTGGGGTGCCTGGGTGGCTCAGTTGGTCGAACATCGGACTCTTGATTTCAGCTCAGGTCATGATCCCAGCGTTGTGGGATCAAGCCCCAAGTTGGGCTCTGCACTGAGCATGAAGCCTGCTTAAAATTCTCTCTTTCTCTCTCTCACTCACTCTCTCTCTCTCTCTCTCTCCCTCTGACCCTCCCCCACTTGCACTCACTCTCTAAAAAATAAAATATATATATATATATACATATATATATATATATCTTAAAACAAACAAACAAACAAACAAAAACAATGTCCTGTCCGAACAGATTTTTCAAACGACATGTGACCAAGGCCCCGTCTTCTGGCAGGTGCCAGTGTTCCATTCTGCTATCTCTGTCACTTAGACCTCTTCCATACTCTTGAGCTCACTAGCCCCACCTCACCGTTCCTGTCCCTTCTGGACCGTTCCCTACTCTCGCCTCCAAACCACTTAACCCCTCTACAGCCACCTGGAAAATAGAGAGGCGGTGCTATGTGATCTGTTACATTCCCTCCAGCCCTCAAATTCTTTCATCCTATTTATTCTAAACAGGATGCTTTGTCTCCTCCACATATGCTGCCCCATTGCAGTTGAATGAAAGAGAGGCCATGCCCAATCTCTGTCCCTACTTTTTAGAATATTTCTTCCATTCACAATTACTCTCTCAGTGATGCCATACACATCTGTTTTTGTTCAGATACATACACAGCATTCTGTTACATTTTTGTAGTTAATCAAAAGGTACAGTGAAGAGATTGAAAGGATCATCTTTTTACGAAATCATTTCACAACTTGCTGTGCAACAATAGCAAGCCCCTGGGCCTCAAGTTCCTCATCTGCAAAATGAGGAGGCTGGAATTCACCACGTCTGCCGGAAACAGTCTATTCTAGGAATGAAACACTTAAAATCCTGCACAGCTCTTGCTTTGCAAGAGGAAATTGCAAGCAGGGAAGGGTGAATTCATACCCGCCCCCCCCCATCTCTGCCTGGATTTTCCCTTGCCCCTTAGGTTCCATGGTTTTGATACTTCCAAACTCCACCATTCCCTGGGCAGGCCCTTCAAACCTGGCTAAAGAGTGGATAAAGACTCTCTTTGCTTCTTTACAGAACAACTAAGGCACCAACCCAAAGGAAATCCAGAGATACAAACAGTAAATCCATTTCTGTTCAATCCCAGGGAAGCAGCAAAGAGCATTTGTCCAGCGTTCCCTTCTCCTGTGATACCTACGCTTGAGCCCAGGAAGGCTCAGCTTTGCACACGCCTCCACCCCTCAGAGATTCCTGCCCCTCCGGGCCAGGTGTTCTTCGAACACTGAAATGTCTCCCAGCACCCAGAATTTGCTGAGCCTAAAGATTCTGTCTGGCGCCAGAGTAATTAAGTAAGGCTCTCTGGTTCAATCTGCTTAGACTCCCTAGAGTCCACTTACTGAGTATCAGCTTCAGGCTTGAGGGGGCACCCCACTTCTCAAACGACTTGCACAGTTAGAATGATGGGCCCAGTGCCCTGAAGCCCAGAAAGCATTCCCATCAGGGTTTTTCAAACTTTGAAGTACGCACAAATCAACACGGGATGTTGTTAACATTCAAATCTGGACTCATTAAGACTGTGGCATTTCCAACAAGCTCCTGGGTATTGCCATTGCTGCTTGCTGCTCAGCAGACCACACTGTGGTCGCAGGTCCTTGTCTAGAGGTCAGCACGCTTTTTTCCACAAAGGACCAGATGGTAAATAGTTTCGGCTCTGCAAGCCACAGGTCTCTGTTGGAGCCACTCAACTCTCCCCAACAGCAACTGTAGCCAAATGCAGCCATGGGCAATATGTAAACCAACAAGCATGGCTCGGTTCCAGTAAAAGTTTATTCACAAAAACAGATGGTGGGCTACAGTTTGTCAACCCTCTCCCTAGTCTGCCTCAGAGAGGAAGCGATAAGCTCCCCTCTGGAATATTCCACGTTGTTGACATCCACAGCTAAAGTCCCATCACCATGAATATCCACCCACCATAAATATCCATCCATACCTCCCAGTGCAGGCTAAAAATACAACACCTCAGCCATGGAATGACTACCATAGCACACAGTATGAAATCTATTTATCACTAGCAATGTCCTTTCACATTCTTTAAGGTCTTCCTAAATTCTAAGTACTCCTATCTCTATAAACAGCCTTCAAAGAAAGCAGTTCAAGCTTATGGATTTTTGCCTTCTTCTCTGAAACCCACTTCTGTTTTCCAAATGTGTGGAGTGATGAGGAAAGCATATATTTCAAAGGTTGTTAACATAAGGGTTCTTTCGAGTAATTGTTCTGAAATCACCAACCTGCTTGGGATTAAATCCAAGAAAGGAGCAGGACTATAGCCCAGGTGTCTTTGAAGACAGTGGTGATGTGAACATGGAGGGTGGTTTGAGAAGACATGGTGGTGTCTAGTTATCAGAGTGAACTCATGTTTCCAGAAGTCTAAACAGATTAGCCATTGGTTCTTAGCTGGCCTGGGGCACATGGAACAGAAGCCAGCCTACAGTACATTTCTCAGAACTTTAGAGTTGGTGAAAGATTCAGCTTCTCGAAAATCCAGACTTTCTGGGGTGCCTGGGTGCCTCAGTTGGTTAAGTGTCTGACTTTGGCTCATGGTTCGTGAGTTCGAGCCCCAGGAGGGGCTCTGTGCTGACAGCTGGGAACCTGGAGCTTGCTTCAGATTCTGTGTCTCCCCTCTCTCTCTGCCCCTCCCCTGCTTGCGCATGCTCCTTTTTTTTTTTTTTTTTTAATCCAGACTTTCTCTCAGATTGCACATGTTTCCATGCCACATGCTCTGATGACACTGATGCATTTTCACTCAGTAGCAGTTGGCTTAGAACAGGCAGCTCAGCTCTTGTGCAGCAATCAGCTATAGAGTAATAGAACTCAGACCTCCCCAAAGGATTTTGCCAAGCACTTCTCTCTACTGAACTCTTTCTCCCCACCCAACCCCACCCTAAAGTGCCATAGGTGGGCCCTCAAGGCCTGGTCTTTTCATAGGCCTTCAAGATCAAGAGGGCTATTTGGACAACAGCCATGCAGATCAAACCAAGTTTTGAGAGAAGGCAGATCCCCAACTAGTAGTTAGGGATCTAAAATTCTACATATGGGGGCGCCTGGGTGGCTCAGTCAGTTGAGTGTCCGACTTCAGCTCAGGTCATGATCTCGCCGTCTGTGAGTTCGGCCCCATGTCGGGCTCTGTGCTGACAGCTCAGAGCCTGGAGCCTGTTTCGGATTCTGTGTCTCCCTCTCTCTCTGCCCCTCCCCCACTCACGCTCTGTCTCTCTGTCTCTGAAAAATGAATAAACCTTAAAAAAATTTTAAAATTCTACATATGGTAAAACCTTGGTTTGCAAGCATAATTTGTTCCGGAAATCTGCTTGTAATCCAAATCACTCATATATCAATGTGAATTTCAAGAGCCGTTGGCTCAGTTGTGATCATGTGACATTCAGCATCACGTACAACTCGTATTGCAAGATGTTGCTCTCTTATCAAGTTAAAATTTATTAAAAATGTTTGCTCATCTTGCGGAACACTCGCAGAACAAGTTACTCGCAATCCAAGATTTTACTGTATTTGTAATCTTCTTTTTAAAAATAATTCTATTAATAATGTGATGAAAATAGCAAGTAGTAATTACTAGACACAAAATAATCCACCTTTTTCCTGCCCCACCATGGTCCCTCTCTACATGACTTTTTTATTATTTACATAATTTTTCTCTTGGGATAAAATAAGTATAACCTTTATGAAAGGTAATTTGGTAACATTAATCAAATATCTTTTTTTATATATAGGATTTCTTTAAAAACATTTTTTTTAATGTTTATTTATTTTTGAGAGAGACAGAGCATGAGTGGGGGAGGGGCAGAGAGAGAGGGAGACGGAATGCGAAGCAGGCTCCAGGTTCTGAGCTGTCAGCACAGAGCCTGATGTGGGGCTTGAACTCACAAGCTGTGCAATCATGACCTGAGCTGAAGTCGGACACTCAACGGACTGAGCCACCCAGGCGCCCCACATTAATCAAATATCTTAAAGCCAGGTATGTTTTCACATAGTAACTCCATGTTTAGAAATGTAACGTAAGGAAATAATTAAGAGTATAGGCATAGATTTAAATAATTAAGAGTATAGGCATAGACTGAAAACAACCTAAAGTCCAGCACTAAGGTGTGGCTGAAGTAAAATACTAAATCTTTATGCAGCAATGGCGTGCTGTATCAAAAACGATGTACATTAATTGACAGAAAAGATATTTATATTGTATGATTAATGAAAAAAGGACACAAAATAAATATATGATAGAATTCTACAAGGAAAACCTAAAACATTAGAAATTTTTTTTCTCTCCAAATTGGGATTTAGGGCTATTTCTTTTCTTACAATTCTAGATTTGTAATTCTAAGTCTTAACAATGAGCATTGGTCACTCGTGTTATAAAATTCTGCCAATATTCAAATAAGTGTACTAATGATCATAGTTCAGCTACAATGACATGTTCTGCCTTTGTTATTTATGTGTTATTTCTTTTAATGGAGGAAACCTTTACACTCAGGCTTTAAAGGCTAAAAGCCTTTCCTTATCCCTTTTATAAAAATAAAATCAGGTAGGAACAGGGTGCTGAGAAGTCAAGTGCCCTCTGGCAGAACCTCAAGACATGAGAGTAGCCTGAAGTCTTGTTTTCTCTGAGATTTCTAGGCCTCGTCATCCCTTCCTTTGCTCTTGTGAAGTGCTGACTCATTAGGAACAGTAATCCTGGGGTCTCAACGAGATTTTGTTTTAGTACTCTCTTATTTTCCCGGGATCTTCAAAGACTTCTAAAGAAGGGTTCATCTAGCATTTTATACCTCAGTTCAGGAATCAACTTCTACCGATGATAATTTAGCGTTGACCATTGGCACCCAGTAGGAGTTACAGATGGACTTGTTGATAGTCCATGACGTGTCTGTCTAGGGAAGAGACACAGCTTTCAACAATCCTTTTCCCCTGGCTTCAGGAAAATTAGAATTCCATATTCAATACGCAGAAAGACAAAAGCTCTCCTAGAAAGCTTCCCTTCCTTTGTCCTATCTTTCCCCACACATTGTTTCTTTACATCAACGTGTCTTTCAAAGGATGAATACTTTTCTGGAAGAATCATCTAAAAAGTGCTACAATAGCCAAGATATGGAAACAACCTAAACATTCATCAGTAGATGAATGGATAAAGAAGAGGCGGTCTCTCTCTCTCTCTCTCTTTCTCTCTCTCATTACTGAGGCATAAAAAAGAACAGTATCTTGCCACCTGTGACAACATGGATGGACCTTGAGGTTATTGTGCTAAGTGAAATAAGTCAGAGAAAGAGAAATACCACATGATTTCACTTATAAGTGGAATCTTAAAAAAAAAAAAGACAAACAAATAGACAAAACAACACCCACACTGATAGATACAGAGAATAGAGTGGTGGTGGCCAGAGGGAAAGGGGTTCAAAAGGGGGGTGGTGTGAATGGGTGAAGAAGATCAAGACACACAAACTTTCAGTTATACAACAACCAAGTCATGGGGATGCAATGTACAGCATGGGGAATACAGTCAATAACATTGTATTAAGTTTCTACGGGGACAGGTGGAGATTAGACCTATTATGGTGGTCAGTTTTCACAATGTATATAAATGTCCAATCACTAACTTGTATGTGTGAAGCTAATAGAATATTGTATGTCAAGTATACTTCAATACATAAAAATGTGTTGAGCCAACACCTAAAGTTTTTACACTGTTTTCAAAAGGTGATAATCAATCTCGTTTTAAAATAGATTTCAGTGTCACTTACATTTCTCTTTGCCAACAAAGAGTCACTAATTAGATGGCAAGCTCTGGTCATGCTTGGGAGGAATTAGAGCAGGGCTTAAATGAAGGCTTCTGCAGTCACAGGAGTGTTAGGGAAATGTTTCCGTCCCAAGTCTAGTTCTGGTAGGGCAGCAAGTCTTTGTCATGGCGGCTGGGATTTTTGGATGATAACAACAACAGAGACTTTAAGTTTTACTGAAGAACTTAAATTGCCCCAGTGGGACTGTGAAATTGAGTGTTCCAGTTTCTCTTTCAAAGGTAGCTACCAGGGCACCTGGGAGGCTCAGTCGGTTGAGCGCCCAACTCTTGATATCAGCTCAGTTCGTGATCTTGAGGACGGATGTGGGATCCAGCCCTGCGATGGGCTCTGTGTTGACAGTGTGGAGCCTGCTGAGAGTCTCTCTCTCTCTCTCCCTCTCTCTCTGCACGCCCCCCACCAAATAAATAAATAAACTTAAAAAAAAAAAAAGCCACTCTCACAGTGGAGGTCTACATGCCTGACCACAAAGCAAGACCAAAGGTTCCACCTGTGCTTCCTCATTTATCTTTTCCTTTGATCCCATGCCCTTCAGTGAGCTGCTCATCATAAGCACTCAATAATTTTCCTTTCTTTAGAAAACCAGTACCTACTGAAAGAGAACTTCTATTCATTCTTGGAAATGGGGTTTCACAAAAGTATCTCCCACCATTCCTTCTGGATTTGTGAAGCTGTGAATCTGACACACCAGATTCTGCATAGTTGTGTTTTCCATAGATAACTTTCCCAGTCCATTGAGCCAATTTCACGTGTGCTTTCCGTATTTTCTCATAACTGTGCATTGTTGGTTGAGGTTAGAAATGTTATAAAAGTGCTGTGGACATCAAGGGAAGGATGACTAATGATTTTTTCTGCAAGAACCAAGAGGTTCTGGAAACCATAGCTCATTATCTAACTCACTTTTCCTGGCAAGAGTCTTAATCTCTTTTAAGACTGCACATTCATCTGGGGGAGCCTGGGTGGCTCGATCGGTTAAGCATCTGACTCTTGATTTCAATTCAGGTCATGATCTCACGGTCTGTGGGTTTGAGCCTATGCCAGGCTCTACACGGATAGTGCAGAGCCTGCTTGGGATTCTCTCTCTCTCTCCATATCTCTCTCTCTCTGCCCCTCCCTCACTCACACCCTCTTTCTCCCTGTCAAAATAAATAAATTTTTAAAAAAGATTTTTAAAATAAATAAATTTAAAAAAATTTTTTAAAAGATTAATTAAAAAAATCTCAATTCATGTTGGTTTCCACTCTTCACTAAGTCTAAAGATTTGGGTGGCAATACCTAGAATTATTTCTAGCCTTCAAGACTGTGAAAATTTAACAGCTTGTGACATCTGAATGTGAACCTATACTTCTTGTCTTGGTAACTGATCACACCCTCTTTGCAAAAGTTTTATTTGTGACATGATGCCTCTTCTGCAAATTTCCATCTCCAAGGGGGATTTCTAAAGTTTTCCCCATTCCTTTTCTAATTTTCTGATTTGAAAATGTTAAATTACAATAATAGCACACTCATTGCAGCAGATGAAATTATATAGTTAATAGTTACTTATTGTGACTATAATAAATCTATAATAGGAATAGTTAGTCCCTTCTCTCATGTATGCTACCTTTTCTGTCCATTTCCAGTTGGATGATACAAGGTAACCATGGCAAATTGATTAATTTCCTGTGTCTTTTCTCCTCAAGCAGAATACATAATTCTGTTGGGAACTTAAGACCTCCTGCCTCTTTGTGGAGTGAGAATTTACTGGAAAGAGGATATTGAATGACAAGTGTCCAAATGTGCAGGTGTAGTTGGGGTCATCCAGCAGGGACTCTAACTCTGCCAGACCAGAATCACTGACCTTCGGTGCCCCTGAGTCCAGCTGCTTGGCTTGGCCTTTGGATAGGAAATTAAGGTCAATGTTCATTAGAAGAGTTGAACCCACTCTTGCCTGGGGGCCTGAACAAGGGCATGACCTGATTTTGAGGATTCTCTTGCCCAGTGTCAGACAGGAAGACACATTGGCAACCGTGAACTGGCACTTAGAGGCTGTTCCATTTTCACTTGGGAGGTGGCACCCCCAGGCCAGTCGCAGGGGAAGAAGGTTTGCAGCAGCTTGCAGAGGGAAGGGTGGCTTGCTCTGCAGGGCCACCACACTCCCACCAGCATGAGTGACAGAGTCCCAGGAAGAGAAAGTCTCTGGGGGAAAATGATGCTCCTTTCTTAAGAGGGCGCACCGCCAAATTCTCAAATAAAGCCCATGAGCAATTATATCTTCCCTCTTGGCTGAGAGGCACTCTGGGGGTAGAAAGTGCTAGAGACTCCTTGAAACAGTAGGCAAATTTCTGTTCTGGTAGCAGAGGGGAGTTCTGCTCTGTAGGAAATAGTGTGTCCCTTCACTGAGGGCTCGGAAAGAATCCTCCCTGCCTTGCAATTTCCTGCAAGCAGGTGGGAACATCTGTACTTAAAAAATCTTTTTCCATGGAGGAAGAGGGCCCTGGATGCCATAAAACCGAAGGGGCCGTCAGGGTAATTTATTAGTCAACTTTGGGAATGAAAAAAGCCCTGTTTCTGCATTATGGGTGCCCTTTGTGTAGAATCATACAGTCTCAGGGGAAGGGCACCGAATAAGTCCTCTTTCCCTGCCTTTCCCATTCCGACACCCAATTCAGAGTACTTGGATTCATTTAAGTGTTTGTCAAATGACTGATGAGGGAATGAGGGAGTGAACAAAGTAATCCCTGCCTCTGCCAACTCTCCAGGGAAGAGACCAGGAGCCTTTCTCCTCCCACCCTCTTTGCACCCGTGATCCCACGCTAGCGCGCCCTGCACTCACCTTGTGCTGTTTCCACATGGCTCCCAGCGGCTTCACCTCGTGCTTGCCATGACGGCCCTCCTCCAGGCACAGATAGCACACCGGGGTTCTGCAGCTCACGCAGTACATGCTGTAGTTCTCCATTTCGTGTTCGGGGCACGTAGGGAACTTGCGGGCGGCGCTGCCCCCCGCCGCTCCAGCCCCCGCACCCCCCGGACTCTTGCAGCCGCCACCTCCGCTGGGGGCGCCCTGGGCCGCGCCCGGGGATGCTGAGGCTGCCTCCGCCGGCGCGGGTGGCGGCGGCGGCTGCACCAGGCGATGCTTAGCGAAGGGTCCCCGGGATGGATGGCATTTGAGCTGGCAAGCAGCGCAGTAGAGGACGTCGCACTGCTCGCATAGCGTGGCAGCCGGCTCCGGCGGGGTGCGGTCGCACAACTGGCAGATGGCCACTGCAGAGGCTGCGGACGCCCCCTGCGCGGCCCCGCGGCCCTGCTGGTACCGCTGCACGATGGCCTCGAGCAGCCGGTTACGCTGGAAGCCGCGGAGGCCTCGGTGGTCCAGGGAAGCGCTGCGGTGGCACTGCGGGCACGTGATGGAGCTTGAAGAGGACGAGGACAGCGAAGAGCAGGCGGCACCCCGGGCCGCGGCGGCCGAGGAGCCTGGCGGCGCGGGCACCATGGGCAGCACGCGAACCCCGTTGGGGGACTTGAGGCTCGGCGTGTAGGAACCATAACCGCTGTCTGTCTCGCTGTACAAGCTCAGCTTGTCCGCGTGGTCCCCGCCACCGCCCGCACCGCCGCCCAGGCCGCCAGCTGCGCTCCCGCCTCCGCCGCTGCAGGCCGGGCCAGCCGCCGCGTCGTGGTCCAGAGGGGGTGCCGCGGCGG
This sequence comes from Lynx rufus, assembly GCF_022079265.1. NCBI lineage: Eukaryota > Metazoa > Chordata > Mammalia > Carnivora > Felidae > Lynx > Lynx rufus. The sequence goes on from NW_025814840.1 coordinate 17,082,108, forward strand.
CGCCGGCGGGTAGCCCCGAGCCCCGGGAGTGCAGGAGCGGCTGGGGCAGGTGCGGCTCACCGTCCGGGGTCTGCACGGCAATGGTACGAGCGCAAGGAAGGCAGACGTTGTGGGAACAGGGCAAGATGATGGGCTCCCGAAACAGGGAGCCGCACACGGGGCACTTCAGCTCCTCCTCCATCGCGGCGCGAACAGACCGAGGTGCTCAGGGTGGGAGATGGAACGGCCCAAGCTCCAGAGACAGGCTGAGGAGGGGACCAAGCGTGGTCAGCACCGGAGAGACTGCAGGCGAGGGCATTACACAGGCATGACCACTTCACAGCCTGGGGGCACGCCCCTCTCTGTGTCCTGGCGCCACCGCCCTAGGACGACTGGGGGCAAGAGAAGGGAAGGGGTCCTCACCTCCTGCCCGCGGGGCTCCTGCGCCAGCGGCTTCAACCTGCGGCCAGAGTCCAGAGTCAGTCCGCTGCCCTCGCGATGGCCTGTGAGGAGCTCTAGGTGATGAATCAGCACTAGCGCCGCCGCCGGCTGCAGCGCGCGTCTCCTATGCACATCAGGAGCAGCGGCCAGGCTGCCGTTTCCTAGCTCTCCTGTTTCAACCCCTCGGCTCCAGTGGGCAGCTGCCCAGGGGCTCCCTTTTGCCCCTGTCCTGCCCCAATCGGAGCGATCAGTAGGCGAGAAGGCGGGTGAGCAGGCCCCTTGGCCGTGGGGCTGGGTTCAGCACCACGAGGCGACGGACAGCGCCCAGAGCTCAAAGTGCCGCCCCAGCTCCTGGAGCGCAGACTGAGAGGCGGCCACCTGCCGTGCCGGGTCGCTGCGCCCGCGACTGTCTCGGTGGGGCCCAGCAGGCTCGGAGACCTTCTCTCGCCTCCCTCCCTGGTGGCTGCTGGTGCGAACCAAATGCGCCCTGGGGCTTTTCCCCTCCGCGGCAAGGATTGACCCGCTGATCTGGTTTGCTGCTGCTGCGGCGGCGGCGGAGCCTCTGACCTTGGCCGCGCGACGCTGCAGCCGGCGGGCGGAGGGCGAGCGCCCGGCTGGCTCGGGAATCCCCTCCCCGCCTTCCTGCCGCCGCCGCCGCCGCCGCCGCCGCCGCCGCCTCCTCCTCCCCGCGCGGCGCGCTGAGGAGTTGTAATTTCCAGAGCAGGAGTAGTGGGGGGCGGGGGGAGCCGAGGAAGCGTCAGCTCAGCGAATAAGGGCTCGCCTTTTGCTGCTAGGGGAGTCAGGGGGCAATTTTAAGGGTTTCGCGGAGAGGATCATTGTTAATAACAATCTATTATTTGGATGGAGATTGCATCTTAAATTAGTACAACGCCCTGCCCCGCCCCGCCCCTGCCATCATCTCTCTTGCCCACTACCGCGCTCCCACCCACCACCGTAAAAGGGTAGAAAGGGACCTAAAAAGCCAGTTGTTTACAAATGAATAGGTAGCATAGTTTGACAGGCGCTTCCTAAATCTAGGATAGAGCAAAAAATGCAAGTCACAAAATGTCGGATAGCCTGAAGTCAAAGGGTGAGTGAGGTGCTATTTATGCATTGAACCCCAAGCCATTTTCTCTCTTGCTTTCAACCGAGAGCGCTCATCCGCGGTCGATGTCAGTCGTCCATACAGACTGAGCGAGGACACGAGATGGGATTTGTAAATTGGGACTTCATGGCGAAGCGCGAAAACGAGCCGCGTTAGGCCCCGTGGCCCTCGGAACCGAGCACCCGGGGCCCAGCCCTACCCTGCTGCGCGTGGGGCGGTGCGGGGCCGGCGGGAATTCAGCGAGCAGGGATGGTAGTTTTATGAATGGGGAGATCTCCACGCCAGCCACGAGCTACGCGAACAGCCTCCCACCCGCGGCCCTGGCTGTTTCGACTGCTCCGCTGTTCTCTCTCAGCTGCCGAGGGAAGCGCGGTGGGGGGAGGCCGAGGGCTTGGTGGGTGGGGATAGGCAGAAGGTAGGGCTCGCCGCGCGGCAGGCTCTGCCTACGGAAGTGTCAGCAGCCTTGAAGCAGACACACATTGGGAAATCGTTTGTTTAAAAGCGATATGAATAGTGAAGTCACGCCTCCCCCGGTCTCAGATTTTCCGGGACTCCAAACAAAGACAAGATAGGCGCCGCAGAGCAAGGCGTGGAGGCTCAGCGCCTGCGGGTCACCGGGTGAGGGGGCTGAGCTGGCTGACGGGTCACAGCAGGAAAAGGCTGCAGCCCTGCGGCTTGCTGCCTTAGGGACAGGGATAACTCGCGGGTACACCGCTGGGGCAGCGGGGTGGCGATACACTCTCCGCAGTACTCCTTGTGGCCCCGCCCGGAACTTTGGGATTGTTGGCCCTTTAACTAACTGATCAGTCGTCCTATCTTGAGCAGCTTGCTTAAGCTTTCCTAGTCTCGGATCCCACCTCTGTCAGATGGGTCAAATTATGTATTCGAGCTAAATGAAGTAATCCTAAACGCAAATTGCGTAGCCTCCTTCTGCTTTGAAATCCTAGGACTTTTCAGTTCTGTTCTGTCCACTATTGAGCAGCCTGCTTCCAGTTTGTCTTAAGGTTGAAGAGCAGTCCAACCTAGTGCCAGATAGAGCACCCCAGAAGTAAGAGACCTGACTTGACTTCCCTTCAGCGACAGGGAGCTTAGAACGATTATTTAACCAGGTATCAGTCTCCCCAGGCGGGAGATGGTGACAAGTCTGTCCTCATCTGCCTTCTGTAGATAAAGCCACAATGAGCTGGATCCTGCCTGCAACGCTTTGATAAGCCTTCAAGGAAGTTGCTACAGTATCAGGTCGTGGATGGTTGGCATGAGCATAGGTAGATCTGTGACTGAACGCACTTGAAGATGCATTTCTGGTGATTTTAGCATTGTCATTGCTCAGTCCAGTCCAGCTCAGCCCAGCCCTGCTTCCTGGTGACTACAAAGAGAGTAATAACCTCTTATGGTTCTTTTGTGAGCAGCCCCTCCTCCCCCACCAAGCAGTCATAACCCTGAGACCTAATCTACTTTGTTATTTTCAGACCCAGGTAAACTGGTTGGGGGTGGTGTGAGGATGACTGCTGGAGGGGCATGCAAATCTTACCCTACAGAGGACCCACCATTTCAATAACTCTGTCACTCAGGTTGAGCATGAATTTGTTTCTCTTGGGAAGGAAGCTCATGTAATACATCAGGAATGTACGCCTGTGAGTGTATACCATAGGCCCCACCGTCTCAATTCCATGACCTAAATCAGCCTAGCCTTCTACTGCGTGTTGCTAAGGCATTGCTCACTTGGGAGACTGGTATTCTATAGCTGCTTCAGATGAGCTCGTGTGATACAACCAGTTCCAATACTTCACCCTATAGAACCATAATTACTAATAATTGTCAACAATTATCTATCAAAAGACCTCTTTCAGTCCCAACGGTGCCGTGTGCATAGGTGTGTAGAAAAGTCTTTAGTATCTCTGATCCTCAGTCTAACTCGATTATAAAATTTAAGGATAGGATTCATTGAACTTTAAATTTCCTTTTGGTTCTAAAAGGCTCTGTATGTTAGTTATTAATAACAATATTTCCCATTTCATAAAAATGACTCATGAAGAAATTTGATCCCAGGATTGAATGCCCTATCCAGTTTTTCAAGTCACTAGTATATTATCAAAGGCTGGGCCACTGGAGCACCTGGGTGGCTCTATTGGTTGGGCAACCAACTCTTGTTTTCAGCTCAAGTCATGATCTCATGGTTCACGAGTTCAAGCCCCACGTCGGGCTCCATAGCTGGCAGCTTGGAGCCTGCTTGGGATTCTCTCTCTCTCTCCCTCTCTCTCTCTGTCTCTTAGCTATTTGTGCTATCTCTGTCTCTCTCTAAGTAAATTAATAAACTTAAAAAAAAGTTCGGGCCATGTAGAGGGTGAGGCAAGTAGGGCTGGGAGGTCCAAGATCAAGACACGGGCAGATTTGGTATCTGGTGATAGCTCCCATGCTCATGTGTAGACTGCAACCTTCTCTCTTTGCGTCCTTACGTGTAAGTGGGGAGAGCAAGCTATCACTTCTTGTTTTTATGTTTTTATTTTTGAGAGAGACAGAGTGCGAGTGGGGGAGGGGCCGAGAGAGAGAGGGAGACACAGAATCCGAAGCAGGCTCCAGGCTCCGAGCTATCGGCACAGCGCCTGACGTGGGCTCAAACTCACAGATTGTGATATCATGACCAGAGCCGAAGTCAGATGCTTAACCGACTAAGCCACCCAGGCACCCCTCACATCTCTTATAGGGGTACTAATCCCACTCATGAGGGCTCCACCCTCACCACCAAACTACCTCCCAAAGGTCCTGCCTTCTGATACCATCACATTGGGGGTTAGGATTTCAATATATGAATTTTGAGGGGATACACACTCAGTCCATAGCACAATGTGAAAGTATATTCTCACATATAATCTCATTTAGTCTTCACAAACAACCTTGGGAAGTACAGGTCACCACATTTCCTAAACTTTATGATGTACATATCTTTTTTTTAGTGTCAACTTAAAAAATTTTTTTTTCAATGTTGACTTATTTTTGAGAGTGGGTGGGAGAAGCAGAGAGAGAGGGAGACAGAGGATCTGAAGCAGGCTCTGTACTGACAGCAGAGAGCCCAATGCAGGCTCAAAGTCATGAACCATGAGATCATAACCTGAGCCAAAGTTGGATGCTTAACTGACTGAGCCCCTCAGGTGCCCCTATGATGTACATATTTTTACATTTTGATGCTGCTAAAATCAGGAAGTATCCTACAATTGACAGATATTTCTCTCTCTCATTACCTTTACCTTCAAAATTTCTTATTAAATTAATGTGCATCTTATAATCACTTAGAATCATGGAAATATTTTATTATTTCCAATTACAAGCAAGGAAACTGAAGTGAGGAAACTCAAGGTCTTGCAACTTGTGATGATGGACCTAGAACTGGTCTGACTTCAAGTTCAAGCATCTTCCTTTAAGCCACAGCTGTCAACTTCCCTCTGAACTGGTGGTTCGTAGAGGGGAGCTTAGGAACATGCAGACAAGCCAAGTTATCTGTTCTCACTCAGCACTGTTGAACATGCATTAGATATGCAATTCTCTCTGCCTGTCTAGGCTACCCCTACCCTCCAGGTTAGGTGTGCCTCTCATATGTTCCTGGAAGTACCCTATATTATTCCTCTGTAGCACTATCATCATCTGCCATTTTGTTTATGTATCTGTCTCCTCTAGACAAGAAGCTCCTCAAGGATGGGATCATGTCTGTCTTGTTCCCTATGTTGTGTTTTTTCCACCATTGCCTGGATCCTACTAAGTATCCACCTTTGAGGACCAACCAACTGGCTGTGTGTTCAAGATTATCCATCCCTATATTATGCTGAGTGAAATAAGTCAGTCAGAGAAAGACAGATGTCATATGTTTTCACTCATACGTGGAATTTGAGAAACTTAACAGAAGACCATGGGGGAAGGGAAGAGGAAAAAATAGTTTCAAATGGAGAGGAAAGCAAACCATAAGAGACTCTTAAATACAGAGAACAAACTGAGGGTTGATTGGGGGGTGGGGGAGAAGAGAAAATGGGTGATGGGCATTGAGGAGGGCACTTGTTGGGATGAGCACTGGGGGTTGTATGTAAGCGATGAATCATGGGAATGTACTCCTGGAACCAACAGCACACTGTATATGCTGTAGGTTAGCTCACTTGATAGCAAATTATATAAAAAAAATATTATCCATCCCTATAACCTTCCCTGAAAAGCATAGTTCTGGGGGAAACCATTTTTTTCTGCAGAAGGTATCAACAAATCCACATGGAAATGTTCTCCTTTTAAGTCTCGGGTTCAAATAGGTTATGTTCTTCTTGTTCTTTAGCATGAGAGAGAGAGAGAGAGAGAGAGAGAGAGAGAGAGAGAGAGAGTGTGTGTGTGTGTGTACATGTACTGTTAAAGACAACAGGCTCAAAATAGAGTCACTTATGCTAAGCCCCACATCAACAAACTGAGATTTAATTACAGTTTCAGCTGTCTTAGAAATGGAATCTGAAACCAGTGAATCTGGAATTGCCTGATCAACACTTGTTAGGTAGTCTGCCTAGTAAGACCCTTGTCATCCCCTGAGGAAAGTCATTTTCAGGTAATAACCAACCCATTTTTTTGTCTAGTATGACTTCCTTGTTCCTGCTCTTTTCTGCCTATAAAAGGCTTTCATTTTTGTATAGCTCCAAAGAGCTCCTTTCTATCTGCTAGATGGGTGCTGCCCAATTCATGAATCACTGAATAAAACTAAGAAGACCTTTAAAATGTATTCTTGCTGTTTTTTGGCAGTGTGAATGTTCTCTTAACATCCTTTACTTACTTTGGTCTTCAGTGTTTAATTATTTCTACTTGCTTCTCTTTCCTTTGGTCATCTCCATCTCTATTTTAAACTGCTTATGGGGGCGCCTGGGTGGCGCAGTCGGCTAAGCGTCCGACTTCAGCCAGGTCACGATCTCGCGGTCCGTGAGTTCGAGCCCCGCGTCAGGCTCTGGGCTGATGGCTCGGAGCCTGGAGCCTGTTTCCGATTCTGTGTCTCCCTCTCTCTCTGCCCCTCCCCCGTTCATGCTCTGTCTCTCTCTGTCCCAAAAATAAATAAAAAACGTTGAAAAAAAAAAATAAACTGCTTATGAATCTCAGAAAGATGGCCCCATATTTAATTCCTGGTTATGAACATAAATCCCTCTACTGTCATACTAAGCACTCCGTTTTCTATGGCCCTGTTTCTTTTAAAAGGGAAGCATTTGGACACATTGGAACAGCACATTAGTAATTTAAATTCCACAATGCACTGTCATCAAGGCAGAGGAAAACACTCTGCCATGAGTTTTTATTTGTGTTTCAGATACTTTTTATGCTAAAGCGTCCCAGAAACACTCAAGAGGCAGGATAATGTTGCCTCTCCTCCCAAAAAAGTACAAATAAGTTAAATAATTCACTCCAATGAACACAGCAAGTTACAAGTAAAACAATCAATCTGCTTTGTCCTTCAAATTACAAGTATGATTTGGAATGGTATTTAAGGCTTTACCAACTAAAAATAGATGTCGTATTCTCAGGCATAAGAATCTCTGAAATTTTTAAATGAAAGCTTATGATATTTTTCTTTTACGTTTTCGTTGGCTTATTTTTTACGGTATAGGAGGATTCAGGAAATTTAATCAAAATCTACAGCCCAGGAACCATATGGTCTAAAGTAGTTTGCATTTAACTAGAAAAAAGCTGCCACGCCCCCCCTCTATGCACAGTGCACCAAAGCTTTTTTGTGGCAAAGTTGATGAGGAACAATTACCACTAGCAACATAAAACATCCTCTCCAGGGTACAAAATTGGTTTCTTTTCCAGAAGACAGATTCTATAGAGGAATCTTAAAACCCAGCCACTTTCTCCTTCAGACATCCTTGATCGATGCCTAACGACCTTCTATTTTAACTTTCTGAGTACCAAATAATGACTGCCTCACCCTCTAAGGCTGAGACTCTTCTCTGAAGATCAGGAAACACGGTCTTGGAAAGCCTGTTCTTCTCTCACTGCATCCTTTGCGAGCAGAAGGTCTAGAATAAAATATCAGATGAAACAAATTGACTCCAATTTACAGGGCTCTTTATAGACCCAGAGTATCTTTATAGTGCATGGAAACTAATACCTGTTACCATAAAAGCAATTTGGCTTCAAATATTTCTCTATGGTTACAAATTTCAGCCACGAAAATTGTAATAGTACTTTACATTTTCATGGCACCCTTTCCTGTATGTTATCTAATCTGATCCTTACAGCAAAACAGACTGGCCTGGGAAATGGTGAAATTGAAGGATGGGCTCTGGCCTACATGGTAGTTTCTCACCAGCCATGCTAATATAACTGGATCCCAAACCTAGGCACAATTGTTTAGTCCAATGGTGGTCATCTGACCAGACTGAGTCAATTCGAATCTTCTCTTCCTAGAATGTAGAATTGGAATCCAGAGAAAGAATCTGGATGGGATGGGCTTCTAACACCAAAGTTAATGAGCTGTTGTGATCTTAGAAAAAGCAAAAGAAGCAACAGTAAAGAATTAAGGAGAAATGCAGAGACAGAGAAGAAAGAGGGCCTTTGAGGGTCCTACAACCTTGCATGTTCTGACACCGAGCTATACTCCTACCTTTAGGTTTCATGAAATATCCCTCTGCTTTTATATTTTTATATCCTTCTTTTCCTTTCAGAAAAGATAGGGGTTCAGAAAGGAGTTCAGAAAGACAAGATTGGGTTGACCATCTGCTTATTCAAATGATTAAGGTAATGCCCTTGATTAGTTGAATACTTTAGTCAACTGTGTCTGGATGTTGATATTTTTCTGCTCTCAACCTGTTTTTATTGAATAATAGCCTTAACTTTTCTTCGTTTTTGCTCTTTTCCTTCTTAGGTGCTGTTTTCTACCCATAGCTTGTCCTTTTTCAGTCTCTTAAACTTCACCTCACCCTCTGCTCCTACCCTAATCTCCAACTCAAATGGGCCATTGACTTCCCTTTGTTGGCCTCCATGTTTCTCACTGACCACAGCAGAAGTCATGGCTCCATGATGTCCTTATTTGCTCCACTCAATATTCTCTTAGACAGGAACTCAATGGGATGTTAGAATGGGATGGTCGTGCCTCTGAGTCCAACAGTCTCCTATATTAAAACAAAGGGCCAACCCCCAAAGCTTATAAACCTGTTGGCTAATCGGTGGGAATAAGAGATCAGAGAAGAAGTGGAATATCGTGAAGAAGTGCTTTCAAACTCTGATAGCTTTTCACCCATCTCCCCTGTAAAGATATATCACCAAGGAGAGAAAACACATAGGGCACCAAACAGGGCATCTTCTTTATGGCAAAGTGCTGAAGACCACTCAAAACCACATCACTATCCAATTCACTATCCAAAAGCATTACTTTATGACAGGGAAGTCACTACAAACTTAGGTAGACTGTAGTTTCTTTTTTTTTTTTTTAATTTTTAAAACTGTTTGCTTATTTTTGAGAGAGAGAGAGAGAGAGAGAGACACCTCGGGAGATGCAGAGAGAGAGAGAGGGATGCATAGAATCTGAAGCAGGCTCCGGGCTTCAAGCTGCCAGCACAGAGCCAGATGTGAGACTTGAACCCACAAACTGTGAGGTTATGACCCAAGTCAAAGTCGGACGCTAAACCAACTGAGCCACCCAGGCACCCCAGCACTGTAGTTTCTTAACATCAGTCATATTTGACTTATTTCTACCTAAGGATTCTTCAGGTTTTAAGAGAAATATGACAAACCTTCTGGGTTCTGAGGCAGTATACAGATTACAAGTGTGCACTTTAGAGCTAGACTACATGGGTTGGAATCTAGCTGGAAAAATTTTGGCAAGATGCTTAATCCCTCAGAGTTGGACTTTTCAGCTGTAAGTGGAGATAATAACAGCATATACCTTGGGCTGGGACAGCTTAGTGAAGTAACATGTATAAGAAAACATAACATTAAGAAAAGTGGACAGTGTGTAGTCTTCAACAAATATTAGGTATAAATACTTGTTTACTTTTCTGCCTCCCACCCCCAACATATGTTGTGTTATATTCTCAATGGATATTGGTAATAAATGAACTGAAAGTAGACTATTTGGGCTCAAATATAGGACCGCATTGGAGGATAGTAGGGAAAGTGAGCCACATGTCTTGTGTGAGCGAGAAAGATAGATGAGCTATCAGAACCAATCTATCAGGAAATGGGTATAGTATTTAGGAAAAACAATCTCTGCTCCAGAGGAGCTTAATATCTAAGACAGATATCACAGTCAGAACAAAGAAAACAGCAAGTAATGAACTTGCTAAAAATAGAGAACAGTGATTTTTTTTTAAAACAAAGGAAGCAAAGAGAGACTTTTAAGTGCTTACACTATGCATTGATTAAAGTTTAACAGCATTGATTTGAAAGCTTTTAGTGAAACAATGCTAAATTAAAAAATTATGACCAACTCATACTTGCACGTCTTTTATGTGCATGTAACTGGACGATATTTTGATGTATTAGTCAAATAGTCTCAATATTTTTTAATAATTTATTTTCAAGTATTTCTCTTTATATCAAGATATCATTGAAACTCCATACCCATCTCAAAGGGATGGTGTTCATAGTAGAACCAGAGAGAGAAAAAGAGTCAAGTCTTGGCTTGTGACTTCCAAATAAGGTTTTGAACTCATGGAAAAGACAATATTTTAAGAAAAAAGAAAGTAATTTTCAAATTTGGAGTATAGAAAAAGTTCTGAGCTTGAAATAACTCAGCACACATAATTTATGTCATAAATAACAGTTTTTAACAGACCACAAGATCAGTTAGAATCAGTTTCTCCTGCTTCAGGAAGAAACAATTACCAAACAAACAAAAGTGTCCTTCAGAGAAAATGATACAGAATGAGAAAGAGAGCTGGAGAGTTGAGTGTTGGCATGTCACTAGGTGGGTGTTGCTGACCCCTGATCCCATACTGACCCAGCAGGAAGGGATGGGGAGAGCAAACACTTCATGTAGATCAGGGGATCTGAAAGCAGAGGGAATCAGAGTTTTAATTTCTGGGAGTAGCCTGAGAAGCCTCAAGCTTCATGGAGGGCCCAGATGGGTGAAAAGGCAGGAGAGCTGAAATAGCTACACATTGTGTCCAGACAGGCCAAGGCAGCCCAGCTGGGTCCCTGCACTCCCCACAAGTGTTCCAGAAGCACCAGAATGTTTGTTTGTGTGTGACTTATAATGGCTCAGATCTATCCCCAGAAATCTGGCAAACCTAAAGCAACCTTTTAGAATCTACTAGATTCTAGATTTAAATTCTAGTAGATTAAATCTACTAGATTTAGAATCTACTAGAATCTACTAGTTAATCTACCGTATAACTAGAAGCCAGATGGAAACCGGATATGCCAGCTGATGCCAATGTGCGTGAAGATGATGGTTACATGAGACTAGATGCTTAGTGTCTCTTCAACGGCACATGCTCTCACAGTGGAAAGCCCTCCAGAACTCATGTTAACCCCAGGGAGGACAGAAGTGGGGAGTGTTTGCCTGGACATGACTAAGAAAACACTTAATTGGCAGATTATTATTATTATTGTTATTATATTTCCATCATCCAGCAGACTGGTGGCTGAAATAGAAACTGAATTCACTTACAAAGACAATAAAAAAGTTACATTTCTTGTTTTCCTAAGTGTTTGGCATGAGAATCATACCTGACGTGTATATTCCCCAATTTAATCATCACAAAGTCCCTGTAAAATAGGATTATGATGACTCTACTTTTTAGAAGAAAATGTAAAGGATGGAATACATTACTGCTCAGGTGTGCTTGCCCATTAAGTGGTGAGGCTGAAATTTAACCCACACTTTCTGATTTCACATCATCATCCATTTGAAGGCAGTTGTGTCCCTATTATGTATCAGGGACCCTTAACAAAGAAGACAGATATGATTGCTATCTTCATAGAATTTCCAGGCCATGTAGAGGAGAGAGCAATTTTAAATGTGAGATCAAGAGTTGAAGTCAGGTGCCCCAATCTTTGGAAAATTTTTAAACACTTGGAAACTAAATAACACACTTCTAGTCCCATGGATCAGAGAAAAATCAAAAGGGAAATTCATATTTTGAACAGAATGGAAACAAAAATACAACATATCAAAGGTATAGGATGCAGCTTAGAGAGAAAGCAATGACTAGAGAAAAACTTACGGCACCAAATGGCTGTAATCAGAAAAGAAGAAACACCTTAATCAACAACCTAAACTTACACCTTAAGAAACTAGAAATGGTAGAGCAAATTATAACAAAAGTAAGCAGAAGATAGGAAACAATGATGATCAGAGCAGAAATCGGTGAAATAGGATACTGAAAAATAATAGAGGAAATTAAAAACCAAACATTGGTTCTTTAAGATCAGTAAAATTGATAAGCTCTTGGAAAGACTAATCTGCAAAAGAGACAAGAAATAAATTACCAGTATCAGGAATGAGAGAGGCACCATCACTGTAAATCCCTTGTCATGAAAGAAAAAAAGGGGTTATCATGAACAATTTTATGCCAATAAATTTTATAACTTAAATGAAATGGATAACTTCTTAAAAGACACAAACTACTCAAGAAGAGCTAGATAATGATTGGTCCTGTATCAAATAAGTAAAATGACTTTATAGTTGAAAACCTTCTCACAAAGAACACTCCAGGTCCAGATGGCTTCACTGGTGAATTCTACCAAAAAAGTAAGGCATTTTACCAAAAAATTAAGAAATAAGGGGAAGCTGGGTGGCCTATTTGGTTAAGCGTCTGACTCTTGATTTCAGCTCAGGTTGTGATCTAACAATCCTGAGTTTGAGCCCTATGTCAGGCTCCAAGCTGACCGTGGAGCTCTCTTAAGATTCTCTCCCCACTCCCTCTGCCCCTCCCCTGCTTGTACTCTCTTTCTCTCTTAATAAACTTTTAAAAAATGAATACATAATAGGAATTTTATATAAGCTTTTTCAGAAAATATGAGAGAAGGCAACACTTTCCGACTCATACTGTAAGACCAGCATTACCCTGATGCCCAAAACAGGCAAAGATCTTATAAGAAGAGAAAGCTACAGACCAATATCCTTCATGAACATGGTAGCAAAAATCCTTAACAAAATTTTAACAACTCAAATCCTTCCATATATAAAAGGAATATGTATAAAAAGTGCTTCATGACCAAGAAGGGCTTTTCCCTGAATGCAAGTCTGTTTCAGCATTAGAAAATTAATTAATATAAATCACCCATCAATAATACAGAAAAAGAAAAAAAACCTATGATCCTGTCAATAAATGAAGAAATAGCATGAAAAAAGAAAGAAAGGTAAGGTTTACACACAATAAAAAATTCTAGGCAAATTAAGAATGGCAGGAACTTCCTTAACCTGACAGAGAACATCTATGGAAAATCTAGAATTAACAACATACTTAATGGTGAAAAACTGAATGCTTTCCCCTTAACCTCAAGAACAAGGCCAGGAATACTTTTTGCCACTTCTATTCAATATTTTACTTGTGGTCTCAGTCAATGCAATAAGCCAGGAAGATGAAATCAAAGGCCTACAGATTAGGAAGGGAAAAGTTAAACTTTTTTGGAGGGGGTGGGGGGTAGAGGGGAAAAGGCAGAGGGGGAGAGAGAGACGGAGGGGGAGAGAGAGAGAGAGAGAGAGAGAGAGAGAGAGAGAGAGAGAGAATCTCAATCAGGCTCCACGCTTAGCAGGACTCAATCCCACAGTCCTGGGATCATGACCTGAGCTGAAACCAAGAGTTGGGTGCTCAATCAACTGAGCCACGCAGGTGCCCCATAGTTAAAATTTTTTTATTTGCTTATGACATGATCATTGACAGAAAATTCCAAGGCATCTACTGAAAAGCTACTAGAACTAAGTGGGTTTAGCCATGTTGCAAAGGTCAAGATAAAAAAAATTATATTTCTATATGTTAACAATGAATGATTGGATATTAAAAAGCTGAAATAACCACTATATGAGCATCAAAAAATTAAATATTTAGGAAAAATTTTAGCAAAATATGTGCAAGACCTGTACACTGAAAACTATAACACTGTTGACAGAAATTAAAGAAGATCTAAATAAGAGAGGGCTATACTATGTTCATAGATTAGAAAACTCAATATTATTAAGATATAATTTCTTCCCAGATTAGTTTATAGTTTCAACACAATCTCAGTAAAAACCCCTGAAGGTTTTTTTCATAAAAGTTGACAAGCTGATTCTAAAATGTATGCAGAAATGCAAAAGATCTCAAACAGCCGAAAGGATTTTGAAAAAAAGAACAAAGTTGAGAGATTCACACTACATAACTTAAAAGCTTACTATAAAAGTACAGTGAGAGAATGAGCATGGCTTAAAAATAGGTATATAGATAAATGGAACAGAATAGACTCACATATGTGTGGTCAACTGATTTTTTTCCAAAGATACAAAGGCAATTCAATGGAGAAAGGATACTCTTTTATAAGTGGTTCTGGAACAATCAGATATTCATATGCAGAAAACAAACCCTTATAATTACCTTGAATCTTATATAATAAATTGATTTTAAATTGATCATAGAAAATATAAGAGCTACTGTAATAAACTATTAGAAGAAAAGCTTTGTGATCTTTAGTTAGGCATAGAAAAAGCACATACCATTAGAAAAATTCATAAATTGGGCTTTATCAAAACTAAAAATTCCTGTTCTTCAAATGAAACTGTCAAGAAAATGAAAAGACAAGTCACAGACTGGAAGAAAATGTTTGCAAAATATCTGGCTGATGATAGAGGACTTGTATCTAGAACATTCCAATAAAAAATGGATGAACAATGCACATAGACTCTTCACCAGGGGAGAGACGCAGATGGCAAGTAAGCGCAGGAAAAGATGATCAACAACATTAGCCGTTAGGGAAATACAGATGAAAATCTCATGAGATACTACTGCATACTCACATGAGTGGCTAAAATTTAAGTCTGACAATACGAAGTGTCAATGAGCGTGTGGGACAACTGAAACCCTCATATATTTCTGGTGAAAATATTCCACTTTGGAAAACAGTGTGGCAGTTTCTCCTAAGTTACATACAAATATATCATACAATCCACACTTACATATTTACTGAAAGAAATAAGAATATTGCCAACAACTGAAAACAATCCAAACCGGCACCATCAGGTGAATAGATTATGATGCACACATCTGATGGAATATTACTCAACAATAAAGAAGGAGCCCCAGATGCATGCAACAGCAGAGGAATCCCAAAAGCATTGTGTTCAGTGAAATAAATCAGACACAAAAGGTTATAGATTCTGTGTTTCATTCACCTGACCTTCTAGAAAGGCAAAAATATGATAGGAAACAGGTAGTTCAGGGACTGGGGATGGAAGGAGAGAATTAAATGAGTAGGGAAATTCTGGAGGGATGGAAATGTTCTGTATGTTGATTATGATGGTGGTTTTAAGACTGAATAAATTTGTCAAAACCTGGGGTATCTGGGTGGCTCAGTCTGTCAAGCTTCCGATTCTTGATTTTGACTCAGGTCATGATCTCATAGTTCATGAGATCGATCCCCACGTGGGGCTCTGTGCTGACAACGAGGAGCCTGCTTAAGATTCTCTCTCTCCGCCTCTCTGACCCTCCCCTCCTCATGCACATGCATGAATGCTCTCTCTCTCTCTCTCTCAAAATAAATACACTTAAAAAAAACACAACTCACTGAGGGGCGCCTGGGTAGTTTGGTTGGTTAGGTAACTAGCTCTGGATTTCTGCTCAGGTCATGATCTCATGGTTTGTGAGATAGAGCCCAGCATGGGGCTCTGCATTTACAGTGTGGAACCTGCTTGGGATTCTCTCTCTCTCTTTCTCCCTGCCCCTCCCCGAATCACCCCCCCCCCCCACATACACACTCTCTCTCTCTCTCTTTCTTTCTCCCTCTCTCTCTCTCAAAATAAATAAACTTTTAGAAAAACTCATGGAGCTGACCACTTCAAAGTGATGAATTTATTTTATATAAGTTATATCCGTGTTGGTTTTCCACTGCAGTAGCAAATCACCACAATCCTAGCAGCTTAGAACACCCATTGGGCTCACAGTTCTGCAAGTCAGAAGTCTGGTAATCTGTGGCTGAGTTCTCGGTTCAGGGCATCCCAAGGCTGAAAACATGAGATCAGCCACGCTGAGTTCTCGTCTGGACACTCTGCAGAAGAATCCACTTCCAAGCCTATTCTTCTTAGTGACAGAATTTCATTCCTTGTAACTATAAGCATGAGGTCCCTATTTCCTTGCTGGCTGTCAGCTGGGTCAGCTCTTGGTCCCTAGAGGCCACCCATACTCCTGGCCACATGACCCTCCACATGTTCAAGCCAGCAATGTTGAATCTCTGACTTCCTACTCTGTGACCAGCCCTGCTTTCAAGGGCTCATATAAAAAGGTCAGGCCGACGTGGATAATTTCACCATTTTAAGATCAACTGTGTCATATAACATATCCTGAGTATGAGAGTAAAATCCATATTATATCAGTCCTGGGGATTATGCAGGGCAAGAATTCCTAGAGGCCATCATAGAATTCTGCCCGCACCATACTTGAATAAATCTTTCTTCAAAAATTAAATTTCATGTAATTATACGTTTAACATGTTGCCTTTCTGAAAAGGATAAAATTATTTAAATTTGGGACTGCCCCAGAAAATCTGGTATATATCGTTGCCATATGATCTAGTTATTTTCCTGGTACATATGTTAGGATAGGAGAAAGGGGGACTGAGAGAACATATTTTGAGTGTCTACCATGTGCCAGACACATGCTAGACATTTTACATAAATAAAGCATCAAAGGGCCTCCGATTCAAAGGAAATGATAGGAGTGGAGATAGAGGGGAAGGGAAGGCAGGCACAACTTCCAATGCATGGACTTGAGAGCAGAAATGTCAGAAAACAAAGCTGGGTCATTCAGGGATTCTGTTTCTAACAAGAAAAAGAAGGAACATGAACAAAGGGGTGATAGAGACAAAGCTGTAAGTAGCCCCCATCAAGGTGTCTTGGGGGAGGGGTGGCAGAGTTTCTCAATGGAGTGTCTTCAATGGGCTGAGGGTATCAGGGGTCAGGGGAGGCCAGAGAAGCTTCCCCTGCCTGCCCCCACAATCTACACCCATGTCCTCATTTTTGAAGTGTGCTCTCAGGGGAAAAGGTTGAGAAACGCTGGTCTGGATGTTAAGACAAGGCTCCTGCAGAAGCAAGAAACAATACCAAGAAGCTAGGCAGAACAGAATCATACCTCGCAAAGAAGGGTTCTGGAGTGGGGTCTGTCCTTCGATCCTTCGGAAGTGTTTGGCGCATCTTTCCTAAGCTATAAAACTACAGAAATATCTGGGATTTAGCTGTTGGAGGACCAAGAGCCATTGACACATAGGCCAGAGAGGAAGGAACCTGACAGGGACTATGAAAGACTCCAGGGACTCCAGAATGGGAAGCAGGTTTAATGGTCAGCTTCCTGCTGCTGCTGCTGCCTGGCCCAACTGTTCCTAAGGCCCCTACAGGTGTCACTACTAACGCATTAGCCTACATAATGAGCCCTGTCCATCCTGAGGTAAGCTAGCCAAGGTGAGGTGCCATGATGGAAAGGGTGAATGGATGGAATTCTGGAATGAGATGCACTGGAAAACCCTTCCTGACTCCACTACTTACCAGTTCTGAGCACTTAGGCAAACTATGAAAATTCTCTGTGTCTATGTCCACATCTGTATTTCGGGACTGCTGGTAGGGCACTCCTAAGGTGGTTGTGAGCAGGACCTCACTATTGCTGTCTGCCACAACCCTGGAAAGTGGTGGGCACTCAGTAAATGGAGAGCTTGGGTACACCTGATGGAGAGTTCTGACAGTCATGTGGCCTGGGGGTGTGGCGCCCTTTGGAGACACGGGAGATGATATACCTGTCCCCTGCTGGGTTGGCTCATCTGTATGTCTGCACCTTATTCCCTACCCAGCCCTTGCCAGCCCTCTTTCCTCTTCCCTGGGGGTGGGACCCCGTCCCCTGTCCTTGTGGCTGCTCACTAGTGTTCTCCTTTCAGTAAGACCATCACTCAGAACCATCAGGACACTTACTGCACCTTGACCTCACTCCATTGCTGATTTATATCCCTCAGTTCCACGGCGGGGACGTTTCCATACCTGTTGGGACTTTTGGTACTCTGCTGGTGGATGTAATTTAGGAGGTCTTTTCTATATAGGATCAGCGCCCCTGGCCCTGGCTTCTCTACCTCCTCCTCTATCTTGCCTTGCCAGATCTCAAATTGGTTTAGTCTGTCAACTACAAGAAGCAAATGAAGATGACACCAACATATCTAAGTACCAGCAGGTCCCCCATTCACCCTGGAAGGGGCATTGGGTGGTGAAGGAGAGAAGAGGCTGCCAGGGGTGGACAGGCGGGAGAAGCACATTCCAGGTGGAGCAAATCAGCCCAGGTGTGCTGGGGGGCAGGGAAGCATGGGGTGGGGGTGGGGGGATGGAAAGGCACCATCCAAGAGAGCCACCAATGACTTGGATCTCCTCCTCCCACCAACCCCTCAAAGCTGCCCTGTCCCTAGTTACTGATGGGGTTTTGGGGTCATGGGGAGGGGTGTTCGGAGCTGACAGCCAAGAAAGAATTCTTGGTGATGTCTTTGGTGCCAAAAGGTGTCACAGGAATGGGATCCGTGAACCGGAAGAGCTGCCCTGGGACCATGAAGAGAGACTGGTTATATTACTATGGAGTTGGGGGAGGTAAAGTCAAGGGGAAGTTTCCAAAGGGACTTTCATATGCTAGAGAAGACTCCCAGGTTACTGGAGGCCCAGTTGTGGTCAAGCTAAGGTTGTTCTTCCCTCTAGCAAAGCATTAGCATCGAGACAGTAGGGAGTTCCTGGAGAAACGCTACACTCTGCCAGCCTCAAGTATTTGTCAATGGTTTCCTGTCTCACATTCAGGTCCTTCATCCGTTTCGAGTTTATTTTTGTGTATGGTGTAAGAAAGTGGTCTAGTTTCATTCCTCTGCGTGTTGCTGTCCAGTTCTCCCAGCACCATTTGTTAAACAGACTGTCTTTTCTCCAAAACCAATTTGACAATAAATTATATTCAATAAAAAAAAAAAGTATTCGTCAAAGCGCTGTAGGTTATACGGAAATTTAATTTTTTTCTGCCATTTCCTTCTGCTTTTGTTTCCCACATCAGTCACTGCTTTGCCTGTCCCCAGGCTTTTCTATTTTAGAAAGTCAAACCATCAACCACCCAGGTGCTCAAGCAAAAAACCCAGCACTCACCCTGGGTTCCTCACCTTCCTCTACCTTCCAATTCACCACCAAGTCCTGTTGGCTCTACTCGTGAAGTTAGTCCCTCATCAGCTGCCCCCTCTCCCCTAACTCCATCCTCACTCCTCTGGTCCAGGCTACTATTGTTGTTCCCCTGGACTATCCCAGACTTTCCTAACTCCTCTTTCTCGCTTTGTTCTCACCTCCGTAATCCATTCTTTTATTCGGCAGCTGCAGCGATTAAAACACGCACATGTTCACACACTCACACCCTGTATCACTCTTATCACTGCTTAAAATCCTTCTATGGCTTCCCCTGCTCTTCCAATATATTTCAACTTCCCTTTAGGGCCACACGTATTAGGAGGACACAGCCAGCACCGTCAGACTTCGTCTCCTGTCCCCCCACCCTTTGCTTACCGGCCTCCTTCTTGCTGTCCCAGAGCACTGCAAGGAAGCCTTTTCTTATCTCCCACCCCAGCACTGGAGGCTCCCCTACACCCGCCTGGTTCCTGGAGAGCCTTCTCCAACTATCCATATAAGGAGCACAGACCCTCCACCAAACTGCTATTTATCCCATGTGGGTTCTTTTTTTTTTTTTCCTTTTAAAGAATGTTTCACAATCTGCAATTATTTTGCTTTCTGTTTATTTACTTTTCTGTGGTTTGCTCCCTGACCAGATGCTATGGTTTGAAGGACAGATCATGCCGGTCTAATTCAGTTCTATTCAGAGCCTGGCACATGGTGCGGCTCTTAGCAGGTCCTAAGCAATGTTTGTTAAGGAATGAATGCATGAATTAGGAAAGGGAAGTGAGCTAGAGGAAATGCTGGACCTGGGGGCTTGTTCAGGGCATGTGAGTAGCCTAGTTCTTGAATCCAAGGAGGGGGTGGGGGCCCAGTCTGGGAGGAAGGAGGGCCTCTCTCAGGCTTGGGAGGGTGCCAGGGCAAGTGCTAGGGCTGTGAATGCCCACACCTCCCATGGGGCCAGAGAACGGCACCCTCCCATGTTGTCTCTGGAGCAGGAACCAGGCAAGGGGTACTGTAGAGACAAGTACAGAGGCCGGGTCAGCCAGGCAGCCTGCAGCCCCAGAGATTAGAACTCAGCCCCACAGTAACCACCAAGCAGTTTGGCCCCAGAATCCGCCTCTGTCATTTGCTAGACATTCCAAAACATTCTGCTCACCCTTCTCTGTGGCCTCCAGCAGCGGCAAACTCATAAAGGCCTCTTTCACCATACACACATGCATTGTATGTACGGGCTTCGGGCTATTTAAGCAGGGCCTGGAACTGGCTGTATTTCAAAGATGAAGGGATTCTGGTATTTATAGCTTTAGTGAGGGCTTTGGGCCCTTTGGGTGGAAAACACTACGTAAACATTGGCTCTTGGAGCTCAGTTGTCTATATGTTCCTGCATATAAAGTGCAGTTTAATAGCATTTCTCACTGCAACCCTTGTAGTTCAAGTTGTAACTTCCTCCCTATGGCCAGTGCACAGCTCCTTCCTCTGTGTACCCCTGTGGTCCTCACGCAGATCCCTCTCAAGCTGCACTGTGAAGGCGTTCTCAGGATTCACGCATTGTGCTTCTCATTTCCAAGGAAATGAACAAATTCTCGTTAAGTGGAAGAGTGTGTAGCCCCGAAAGCCAGAAGTCAAATTTCTGGATTTGCCATCTCTTGTTCCCTTTTCCCATTAGCATGTTTTGGAAAAATCTCATCACCACTATGAGCCCCAGGCACCCTGTCTGCATGCTGGGCTCAGAAATGATCTGCATGAAATTATTGTGACAAATGTGGGGGAAGCGCTCCTAAAAATGCTAGGTATCTTCGCTACCAATGCTCTGTTCACCAAGCTTGCGAAAAAAGAAGAGAAGGAAGGGAAAGAATTTAAGACATGAGTTGAGGCTGCTGAAGAAGAGCCAAAAGAAAAGGATATTTGAAATGTCAATGGCCAAAGGTATTGGGGAGGGGGGAGGCTGCCAAAAGGAGTAAATGAGTCATCGGGGGAAAGGAAACCTCCTTGTTGGCCAGAACATAAAGTCACAGGACAACTTGTTGAAGGTTTTAAGCCTTCTGGAATATTTATAGTAAAGAGAAGAGATCAGTAATTTGGCCAAAAAACCACACACGAAGCCTCTGTCTCAAGTTGGGGAACAAGCTACATTTTGAGATGGGAAGAGTCCACCTCGGTGGCTGAGGGCCATACATGCTTCCATTAACTAAAAGCTCAGGATGTTTTAGGGTGTTACAGTCCTTATCTTATCTAAACAGTGCTGGAAAATAGGTATCATCATCCCTATTTTATAGAAGCACAAACTAAGGCTCAGAAATGAATGAATTTTTCTTCTTCTTATAAAGTCACAGAGCTGGTATTTGCTAGCCCACAATTTCCCTTCCCCACCCCACTGTGGAGTAATAAGAGGCAGACTGGCATAGTGAAAATGGCATGGATTCTGGAATCAGACAGGCTTAAATCATCTCACATCTTTGGGGTTTAATTTCTTCATCTGTAAAAATTGGGATCATTTCTCAACAAAGCAGTAACAAATGAAATTCAACAACACACGGAAAGAATTAGACGCCATTACCAAATGGGATTTAGTCTTGGAATGCAGGGATTGTCCAACATATAAAAATCCATCAATGTCAAACACAACATTCACAGAATAAAGGAGGAAAAAAAGCATATCATTGTCTCAATGGATGCCAAAAAAAGCAACTGACAAAATCTAACACGCTTTTATGATAAAAGCAGTCAATACACTAGGAATAGAAGCAAACTACCTTACCTCAGTATAGTAAAAGTCATATATGAAAAACCCACAGACAACATCATACTCAATAGTGAAGGACTGAAAGCTTTTCCTCCAAGATAAAGAACAAGACAAAGATGTACACTTATACCACTTCTATTTAACAGGACTGGGAGTCCTAGCCAGAGCAATTAGGCAAGAAAAATAAATAAGAAGCATACAAACTGGAAAAGAAGAAGTAAAATGATCTCTGTTTGCGGCTGACATGATCTTATATGTAGAAAGCCATAAAGACTATGCACACTCATGGACACATACAAAACTGTTAAACTAATAAATGAATACAGAAAAGTTGCAGGATACAAAATCAACACACAAAAATCAATTGTATTTCTATGCACTGACAATGAATAATCCAAAAAGGAGTTTAAAAGAACAATTCTACATACAATTGTAACAAAAGGAATAAAATACTTAGGAATTAACTTAACCAAAGAGGCGAAAGACTTGTGCACTGAAAACTACAGAATGGAGCTGAAAGAAATTAAAGAAGACACAAATAAGTGAAAAGACATCCCATATCCATAGATTGGAAGACTTAATACTACTGTTAAGATGTCTACTACTCAAAGCCATTGAACAAAGATTCAATGCCATCCCTAGTAAAAGCTTAATGGCAGTTTTTGAAGAAATAGAAAAATTTACCTTAAAATCAATATGGAATCTTAAGGGACCATAAATAGATAAAATAATCTTGAAAGAGAACAAAGCTGGAGGAGTCACATTTCCTGATTTCAAGACTCACTACAAAGCTATAGTAATCAAAACAGTGTGGTAATGGCAGAAAGTCAGACATACGAGCGAGGAAATAGACTGAAGCATTCAGAAAGAAACTCCTGCAAATGTGGTCAAAGGATTTTCAACAAGGGTGCCAAGATCATTCAATGCAGAAAAAGCAATCTTTTCATTAAATGATACTGGGAAAACTGGATATCTACAGGTAAAAAGAATGAAGTTGGACCCTTACCTTATACCATATATAAGAATTAACTCAAAATGGATCAAAGACTTAAACTTAATGGCTAAAACTGTAAAACTCTTAGAAAAAACTGAAAAAAGCTTCATGATATTGGATTTGACAATGATTTTTTTTGATCTGACATTAAAAGCACAAGAAACAAAATTAAAAAAATAGATAAGTTGAACTATACCAAAATTAAAAACATCATCAAATGACAAAATTAATGGAGTGAAAAGGCAGCCAGTGGAATGGGAGATGATCAGATATCATATATCTGATAAGAGGTTAATATCCAGAATGTATAAAGAATTCTTTTTTTAAATGCTAATTTATTTTTGAGAGAGTCAGAAAGTGAGTGGTGGAGGGACAGAGAAAGGAGGAGACATAGAATCTGAAGCAGGCTCCAGGCTCCGAGCCATCAGCACAGAGCCTGACATGGGGTTCAAACTCACAAACCGTGAGATCATGACCTGAGCCGAAGTCAGCCCCAACCGACTGGGCCAGAATGTGTAAAGAATTCTTAAAACTCAACAACAAAAAACAATTTTATTCAAGAACAGGCGAAGGTCTCAAACAGACATTTCTCCAAAGAAAATATACAAGCGGCCAATAAACACATGCAAAGATGCTCAATATTAGACATTAGGGAAATGCAAATCAAAACCATAATGAGATAGCACCATACTCCCATTTTAAAAAAGGTAATAAGGAAATAACAAGTTTTGGCAAGGATGTGAAGAAATTGGAACTTTTGTGTACTGTTGGTGGGAATAGAAAATACTATATTATAGCCACAATGGAAAACAGTGCAGTGGTACATCAAAAAATTAAACAGAAAGTTAAACCCTCTGGAGTCCATCCATGGATGAATGTATAAACAAAACGTGATATATACACACAATGGAATATTATTCAGCCTTTAAGACTAGGGAATTCTGACACAGGCTACCACATGGATGGACCTCAAGGACTTCATGCTAAGCGAAATAAGCCAGTCACTAAAAGACAAATACTGTGTGATTCAGGTATCCTGAGAAGTCAAATTCACAGAGGCAAAAAATAGAATAGCTGTCGCCAGGGTCTGGGGGAAGTGGGCAATGGAAGTTAGTGTTTAATGGATGCAGAGTTTCAGTTTGGGAAGATGAGAAGAGTTCTAGCTGGATGGTTGCACAACAGTGTTAATGTACTAAATGCCACAGAGCTATAGGCTGAAAAGTGATTAAGATGGTTATGTGTTATTTTACCACAATTAAAGAATTGGGATAGTAACCTGTAATTTGCAGGGTTGTTTTGAATTCTGTGGAAAAGTCTTTCCTCATTCCCTGGCACATGATAGGTGTTCAGTATGTGCTAAATTTCTTTCCTTTCTTTTTTTTTTTAACGTTTTATTTTTAATTTTTGAGACAGAGAGAGACAGAGCATGAATGGGGGAAGGTCAGAGAGAGAAGGAGACACAGAATCTGAAACAGGCTCCAGGCTCTGAGCTGTTAGCACAGAGCCCCACGTGGGGCTCGAACTCACAGACCGCAAGATCATGACCTGAGCTGAAGTCGGAGGCTCAACCAATTGAGCCACCCAGGTGCCCCTCCTTTCTTTTTTTTTAAAAAAAATTGTGTGTGTGTGTGTGTGTGTGTGTGTGTGTGTGTGTATACACACACACAATTTTTTTTTTAGTTTTGAAAGAGAGAGATAGAGTGTATGTGAGCAGGGGAGGGGCAGAGGAAGAGACAGAGAGAGAGAGAGAGAGAGAGAGAGAGAGAGAATCTAAGCAGGTTCCATGCTCAGCATAGAGCCTGATGTGGGGCTTGATCCCACGACCTTGGGATCATGACCTGAGCTGAAATCAAGAGTTGGACGCTCAACTGTTGGAGCCACCCAGGCGCCCCTCATTCCTTTCTTTTAACAGTGAACATAGCCCTCATCTGGAGCTCTCCATGACATGATTTAAGAAAACTAACTGTTTTCTTTGTTATTTTTATCGGTAGTCTTCCCATGAGGTCCAGTCTGTGTCTCAAGGGAGTACCCCACATTCAAGGAGCACCAGAATGTGCAGATGACAGCCAAGCTGCTCAGACTCTGCTCATACTGCATGGGTGTTGAGTGGTACCCATTGGACTAGAAAATCTGCCACCAGAATGAGAGCCAAGCTGACAGCTGCTTAGTCCCGGGCTTCTCAGCCAAAGATGGGCTGGGATTCTAAAAATCCTCAGAGGGAACTGAGGTGAACACACCGTGGGAGGCAGAGCTGCCTAGATCAAGGTCCACGGATTTGATTGTCTGCCTTTCTCCTGGAGAGGCCGGTGATGTTGGAATACCTGAGACTGATGTCTCAACCAGCACGTACAGCCACTTTCTCTGAGGGGGAGGCTACCAAGAGGGAGGCCACTAGAAATCATTTTCCTACGAGGTTTTCTTGGGTATGTTTTCTAGGAATACTACACACACATTGCTGTACACAAACGTGCTACACACTTTTGATCATATTGCTTTCTTGATTTGGTGTATTAGTCAGCCTGGGCAGCTATAACAAAATCCCACACAGACTGAGGGGCTTAATCAACAGAATTAATTTCTCACTGTTCTAGAGTCTGGGAAGTCCAAGATCAAGGTTGGTTCATCTGTGGCCTCCTCTCTAGGTTTGGAGGTGGCTGCTATCTCACTGTGTGATCACATGACCTCTTCTTTGTGCTCAAGTGGGGAGGGTGGGGGAGCAAGGCCTCTGGTGTTATCTTCTTAGAAGGATACAAATTCCATTGGATCAGGGCCCTGCCCTTCTGACCTCATTTAACCTTGACGACTTCCTTAGAGGTTCCAATTCCAAATACAACCACACTGGGGGTTAAAGCTTCAACATACGAATTTGGCGGGGGGTGGGGGGGCACAGACATTCAGTCCATGACACTGGCAACCCCAGGAACACGTAGCAAAGCCACTGCTCCAGGGAGGTGAACATAATGTCCTCATGACATTAGGAGGCCCATGCAGACCCACAGTAGCCCTTCTGGCAAATGATGTGTGTGAGGCTCTGGCTTAGGAACTCCCTTTGCACTAAGCAGAAGGTAATTAATGCTGAAAGAAGTAGCAGAAAAAGCCTGGAATTCAAGAGTCCGGAGACCTAATCCAAAATGTAATAACTCTGGACACAACATAAGTCTTCAGAACCTCAGCATCCTCATCTCTAGAAGGGGGAAAATTATATCTGCCCTGTATTTGGTTGTTGGGAATGGGATGAGATGTCGGCACCACGAAAGGCTCCCTAAGTTTAACAACTGGTCCAAAATTTCAGGCAATTGCTTCGGATTCTATGTCTCCCTCTCTCTGTGCCCCTCCCCCACTCACACTCTGTCTTTCTCTCTCTAAAAATAAACACACATTAAAAGAAAAGTGAAAAAAAAAACAACCTTGCAGGCAATCATGATCGTGGTATGGTACACATGACATGAAATTAACCATTTTAGCCATTTGTAAGTGTGGAATTTAGCGGCATTAAATACATCCATATTCCGTTCCGCTGTCGTAACCTTCACCGCTAGCTGGGCACAGATCTTTTTCGTCATCCCAGACTGAAACTCTGTCCGTCTTCAGCACAACACTCTCTTCCCCCTTCCTCCCAGACTCTTGAAGCAACCGTACTACATTGTCTCCATGCTAAACACTACTGTAGACACTTCATAAGTGGAATCGCTCAGCATTTGTCTTTTTATGACTGGCTTATACCACTTAGCATAATGTCTTCAAATTTCTTCCATGGTTGTAGCCCGTGTCAGAATCTCTTTCCTTCTTACAGCTGAATGATATTCCCTTGTAAGGCTACGCCATGTTTCGTTTATCTATGTATCTGTCAGTGGACACATGGGCTGTTTCCACCTTTTGGCTATGTTGTGACTAATGCCCCTATGAACACGAGTGTACAAATATTTGTTTCAGCTCCTGCTTTTAATTCTTTGGGGCATATATCTAGGAGTGGAATTGCTGGATCATATGATAACTATGTTTAAATTTTAAGCAACTGCCATACTCTTTTCCACAGAGGCTTCCCTATTTTTACATTACCACCAGCAATTTACAAGGGTTCAAATTTCCTCCACATCCTCACCAACGCTCACTATTTTCTGTTTTTCTTGTTTGTTTGTTTGCTTGTTTGTTTGTTTGGTTTGTCGATAATGGGTGTGAGATGGTATCTCATGGTTTTGTTTGCATTTCCCTAATTAATGTCTGATAGTGTTGGGCATTTTTCCCTGTGTTTACTGATCCCTCATGCATCTTCTTTGGAGAAATGTCTACTCAAGTCCATTTTGGGTATGGTTGTTTCGGTGGTTGTTGGTTTGGGGCATTTTTTAAATTCAATAACTGTTTAGTTAGTATTTACCATGCAAGCCCTCAGTTCAGGGATAAATACAAAGATGAATAAGACACTGGCTCCCTAGAACTTAATGCTTAACACTGTAGTGTTACAGTATTCACACCGTGGGGAGAATGTGTGTGAACAACTTACTCAGGACAGAGAGCGTGGAGTAAATATGGCCCTCCCACCATAGGGGGGAAGGGAAGTCCAGGGGAACAGGGTAGGCTCCATTTGGAAGAAGGTGACATTTGGCCTGGTGGGAAAGGGTAATTGGGATTTCAACAGGTAGAGGTGGGGCAGGGAAACGGCACAAAGAACATGCAAGCGGAGGAAAAGTCTAGACCAGATTTAGTTACGTTTATTTACTAGTTAAGATGTTTGACAGAGACATTTAACTCAAATAGACTTAAATAAAATGAGAGATTTATTGGCATGTGTAATGAAAATGCTAGAAGAACTGACCTCAGATGTTGGTTGCTGAATCTGGGGATATAAAAGAGATGATCAAGTCTCTGTGCTCTCTACATCTCTTGTGAATCCTGGCCTCACATTTTGTAATCACGGATACTTTTGTAATCCTCCCCCAATTCCCATCCAGGGATGACTTGACTGGCTGGGCCTGGCTGCCCTCCCGATTCTGTCAAACGCTGGGGCCCCAGGCTGGAGCAGTGGGTTGACTAGATAGTCCTGACTCCCATGCCCGTGCGGCTAAGTCATTCTCACAGAGAATATGGCTGCGCACATTAAAGCGAGGGCCTAGGGCAAGCAGAAGGAGGAGGGAATGCAGAGGAGATGAGAACATCAAATGTTAGCTACAGACGAGTTCTTTGGATGTGTTGTGGTGAGTTTTCTTAAGCAAGCTGAGATGAACTGTTGTCAGATTATGTAGGAAAGGGCAAGAAAGGAAAGTCTGGGAAATCTGCTTTTTCTGGTATTAAGTGATGGCTAGGCCATGCCCCAGTTCCCAAGACCTGTCTGTTTTCTCACTGGATATAGCACATACAGGCATGTACACATGCACACACACTCACATGTGCACGCCCCCACGCTCAGCTCACCACCACCCCCTTCCCCCATCTCCTCCATATCACACAGGAGAAGCTTAGAACAGCATTTTCCAGAATCCCCCTCCACATAGGGTTCTGGTCAGAGTTTTCTAGTAAGAGGCGCTCATGAGACTTAGCAGACAGAAGAGAAGAAATAATTATTGTCTGGAAGCATCTGTAGGCAGACCCAGGGTTCACAGCAGTGTCTGGGCAAGTTCCTGCCAACCACCGTTTTGGGGATACAGGCAGCTGAGAGAGCTTGCAGCCACTTCTGTGAATCACTCATCTGTGCTGCAGGCTAACATGGAGTGGGAGCTTCCAGAAGGTTCTTGATCGTGGAAGCATCTCCTTGGCAAACTTCTTGAGAATCTCCCTGTTGTGGATAGAGATAAATGGGTGGGTAACCCCAAAGATATTGAGATTCTTAATGATTTTGGGGTGAGTTCTTGAAAACCACTGCTTGGCTGTGCAGGCTGAGATGACACACTTTTTTGCCTGATGGTCCATCTTCCATTCTTTCCAACGGCTGTGTGGTCCTCCTATTCCATGACATAAAACCCTGCATCTTGGCATACAGGGAAGGCTTCCATTACCCTGACAAAACGTTAACTGATGATATGGCCAGAGGGGAGCCAGTCCACTGATAGCCTGGGCCAGCAGAGTTTACTTTCCTGGGAATGTGCCACCGGGACAAGGGCATTCCTAGTGGTTGGTGGAGAACTTTTAGAGGACCCAATGAGTCATTTTCTTCTAGAAGTAAAGAAACTGAGTCTGTGGAGAGAATAGTCAAGTAGATGCTCAGAGGAAAGCAGAGAGGAGGCACCAAAAACTTCCAAAAAAGCACCAGAGAGGAACTTTCTGTGGCTTCCCAAGCCTGGGTTCCAGTCCCAAGTCTTGTACTTGCACTTGATTCTATGAATATTCCTGGGTCATTTCACTCATTTCTGTTCATTTTGTGTAATTTGGAGAGAGTCTGCATGGTTTTCAACCCAAAGAGCCTTGACTAGGACTTGAGAAGATCTGGGATTACTCTTTCTGATTACGAATTGACCCAGCCCTGGGTAAATATTAATTATTTACTTAAGGGCCACCTACAGTCTATTCCTGGACAAAGTACAACTACTGAAATAATTTATGTTTAGTGAGGTAATCACCTACTGTCAAATCTTAAAAAAATTTTTTTGGAGAGGAGCCAAGATGGCGGAACAGCATGGAAGTTTCTTGTGTGTCTCGCATCCATGAAATACAGCCAGACCAACACTAAACCATCCTACACACCTAGAAAACTGATTGGAGGATTAACACAACAATCTGCACAACCTGAACCACAGAATTCAGCAGGTACGCAGTGCGGAGAGGTGAATTTAGGAAGCGAGAAGCCATGAGAGGTAGGGAACTGCTTTTTCAGGCAGAGAGAGGATGGAGACTGGGGAGAGGGGGAGAATACAGGAAAAGCACCCCTCCCCAAAAGGAGCTGGAGACAAAGTGGAAAATTGGAGAACAGCCGCAGGGATTAAACTAAAAAGGGAGAAGGGAGAAAGGAGAAAGGAGAGGGTTTAAATTCCATTAAGACTGGAAACAAGGGGAGCGCAAAGGCTGCAACTCCGCAGCTCCATACCTGGCGGTGCTCTGGTGGGAAGGGCAAATCCCCAGGAACAGAGTGGGGTCTGGGAGGTTCTCGGCCACACGGGGAAAAGCGGTTCCACTGCTGTAAGGACATTTGGTGGAGACCGTTGAAGCCACCTGGTCCCAGCAGACCCCAGAAAATGGCCACATTTGCTGGTGCTGGAACAAGGTCCTTAAGGCTGAAGCCTGGTGCCAGATGTGTGTTGTGATTTTCCATAATCCCTGAAACGCTGCAGCTACACCATCTCGCGAACTTTTTCTGGGGCGGGTGGCACCTGGCCACAGTCTCGGGGCACCGGCAGCAGCAGGGTCCCGCAAGCGATCCTGGCTGCAGCCGACACTCGGCCATTGCTCATTCGGCCATTGCTCGGTGAGACCCTCCCGCAGAGGGGCGGAACGGGTCAAAGCCGCAGTCCTTCGGAAGTAAGGGGCTGGGGAAAACAGCCACATCTGACACAAAACTCGGGAGAGAGGTACTGCCTGGGGCCTGGTCACGGAGATTGAGAAAGAGGGGAGTGGACGCCAAAAATGGGTGGCGCCATTTTTACCACTGCCGCGCATGCGCATACGCACCTATGAGCGCGGCAACAATCCACCCCAGTAGGCTAGCAGCGCCATCTGGTGGAGAGGAGAGCCATTACACTCAACCCCACCCAACTGGGCCAACTTCCCTCTTCAAGAACACAAGTCTCACCGCCGGCTTAGTTTATGGACTACAAAGCGCTACATACACTGACTTCTAGGGGAAAACGAAGCAATTTCAGTCCTACTTCAATCTGTTAGCAGGTTCATCTATTCAATTTTCTTTCTTTCTTTTTTTTTCTTTTTCTCTTTTACAATTCTTTCCTTTTTCTTGAATACAGAAAGAAAAAATTCATTTTTATTTTCAATTTTTATTAAAAATATTTTTCTTTAATTTTTATTACTATATTTTTTACTTTTGTGTAAATTTCTTCAAATTCTATTTTACTTCCATCATTTTATTTTATTCTACTTCAGTGTATGCACCTTTTCAAATTTTCAAACAATTTCCTTTTTTTCTTTCTTTTTCTTTTTTCTATTTTTCATTTCTTTTCTTTTTCTTGAATGCAGAAAGAGAAAAACTTCATTTTTACTTTCAATTTCGTTTAAAATATTTTATTTAATTTTTATTACTATATTTTTTGCTTTTATGTAAATTTTTTCAAATTCTATTTTACTTCCATCATTTTATTTTAGTCTATTACAGTGTATTCACTTTTTCAAATTTTCAAAGGATTTCTTTTCTTTCTTTTTAAATCTTTTTTCTCTTTTTCTTTTCTTTTTTCTTAAATACAGAAAAAGAAAAATTCATATTTATTTTTAATTTTTATTAAAAATAGTTTTCTTTAATTTTTTTCTACTATATTCTTTAATTTTGTGTATATTTTTTCAAATTCTATTTTACCCCCATCATCTCATTTTAGTCTACTTCAGTGATTCATTTTTTCAAATTCTCAAACGATTTCCTTTTTATTTTCTCCTCCCATTTTTTTTCTCTAATCTGTCACACCACTTTCAACACCCAGACCAAAACACACCTAGGGTTTAGCATCATCTATTCAATTTGTGTGTGTGTGTGTGTGTGTGTGTGCGTGTGCATAATTTTTAATTTTAATATTTTTTTAATTTTAATTTTTGATTTCAATTTTTCTACCTCATTAATTCCTTTTCTCCCTTCAAAATGAAAAAAATGAATGAATTCACCCCAAAAGAAAGAGCAGGAAGAAATGACAGCCAGGGATTTAACCAACACAGATACACGCAAGATGTCTGAACCAGAATTTAGAATCACGATAATAAGAATACTAGCTGGAGTCAAAAATAGATTAGAATCCCTTTCTGCAGAGATAAAAGAAGTAAAAAAAAGGGGCGCCTGGGTGGCGCAGTCGGTTAAGCGTCCGACTTCAGCCAGGTCGCGATCTCGCGGTCCGTGAGTTCGAGCCCCACATCAGGCTCTGGGCTGATGGCTCAGAGCCTGGAGCCTGCTTCGGATTCTGTGTCTCCCTCTCTCTCTGCCCCTCCCCCGTTCATGCTCTGTCTCTCTCTGTCCCAAAAAAATAAATAAACGTTGAAAAAAAAATTAAAAAAAAAAAAGAAGTAAAAAAATAGCCAGAATGAAATAAAAAATGCTATAACTGAGCTGCAATCACGGACGGATGCAATGGCAGCAAGGATGGATGAGGCAGAACAGAGAATCAGCAATACAGAGGACAAACTTAGAGAATAACAAAGCAGAAAAAAGGGAGATTAAGGCAAAAGAGCCCAATTTAAGAATTAGAGAAATCAGTGACTCATTAAAAAAGGAACAACATCAGAATCATAGGAGTCCCAGAGGAGGAAGAGAGAGAAATAGGGGTAGAAGGATTATGTGAGCAAATCATAGCAGAAAACTTTCCTAACCTGGGGAAAGACACAGACATCAAAATCCAGGAAGCACAGAGGACCCCGATTAGATTAAACAAAAACCAACTATCAACAAAGCATATCATAGTCAAATTCACAAAATAATCAGGCAAGGAGAGAATCATGAAAGCAGCAAGGGAAAAAAAGTCCCTAACCTACAAGGGAAGACAGATGAGGTTTTCAGCAGACCTATCCACAGAAACGTGGCAGGCCAGAAAGGAGTGTCAGGATATATTCAGTGTGCTGAATCAGAAAAACATGCAGCTAAGAATTCTTTATCCAGCAAGGTTGTCATTCAAAATAGAAGGAGAGATAAAAAGTTTCCCAGACAAACAAAAATTAAAGGAGTTTGTGACCACTAAACCAGCCCTGCAAGAAATTTTAAGGGGGACTCTCTGAGGGGAGAAAAGATTAAAAAAAAAACCTAATAAATAAAGACCAAAAGCAACAAAGACAAAAAGGACGACAGAACACCACCAGAAACTCCAACTCTATGAACATCATAATGACAATAAATTCGTATCTTTCAGTACTCACTCTAAATGTCACTGGACTCAATGCTCCAATCAAAAGACATAGGGTAAGAGAATGGATAAGGAAACAAGATCCATTTATATGCTGTTTACAAAAGACCCACTTTAGACCTAAAGGCACCTTCAGATAGAAAGTAAGGGGATGGAGAACCATCTATCATGCTAATGGTCAACAAAAGAAAGCCAGAGTAGCCATACTTATATCAGAGCATCTAGACTTTAAAATAAAGACTGTATCAAGAGATGCAGAAGGACATTATATCATAATTCAGGGGTCTATCCACCAAGAAGACCTAACAATTGTAAACATTTATGCACTAAATGTGGAAACACCCAAATATATAGATCAATTAATCATAAACATAAAGAAACTTATCGATAGTAATACCATAATAGTAGGAGACTTCAACACCCCCACTCACAGCAATGGACAGATCATCTAATAAAAAAATCAACAAGGAAAAAATGGCTTTGAATGACACACTGGACCAGACGGACTTAACAGATATATTCAGAACATTTCATCCTAAAGCAGCAGAATATACATTCTTCTCCAGTGCGCATGGAACATTCTCCAGAATAGACCATATACTGGGACCAAATCAGCCCTCAGCAAGTACAAAAAGATCGAGATCATACCATGCATATTTTCAGACCACAACGTTATGAAACTCGAAATCAACCACCAGAAAAAATTTGGAAAGGTAACAAATACTTGGAGTCTAAAGAACATCCTACTAAAGAATGAATGGGCTAACCAAGCAGTTAAAGGGAAATTAAAAAGTATATGGAAGTCAATGAAAATGATAACACCACAACTCCAAACCTCTGGGATGCAGCAAAGGCGGTCATAAGAGGAAAGTATATAGCAATCCAGGCCTTCCTAAAGAAGGAAGAAAGATCTCAGATACACAACTTAACCTTACGCCTTAAGGAGCTGGAAAAAGAACAGCAAATAAAACCCCAAACCAGCAGAAGACAGGAAATAACAAAGATTCGAGCAGAAATTAATGCTATTGAAACAAACAAACAAACAAACAAACAAAAAACCAGTAGAACAGATCAATGAAACCAGAAGCTGGTTCTCAGAAAGAATTAACAAAATTGATAAACCACTAGCCAGTTTGATCAAAAAGAAAAAGGAAAGGACCCAAATAAATAAAATCAAGAATGAAAGAGGAGCGATCACAACCAAAACAACAGAAATAAAAACAATAATAAGAAAATATTATGAGCAATTATAAGATGATAAAATGGGTAATCTGGAAGAAATGGACAAATTCCTAGAAATATGTACACTACCAAAACTGAAACAGGAAGAAATGGAAAATTTGAACAGACCATAACCAGTAAGGAAATCAAATTAGTAATAAAAAACGTGCCAAAAAACAAGAGTCCATGGCCAGATGGCTTTCCAGGGGAATTCTACCAAATATTTAAGGAAGAGTTAACACCTATTCTCTTGAAACTGTTCCAAAAAATGGAAATGGAAGGAAAACTTCCAAACTCTTTCTATGAAGCCAGCATTACCTTGATTCCAAAACCAGAGACCACACTAAAAAGGAGAACTATAGACCAATTTCCCTGATGAACATGGATGCAAAAATCCTCAACAAGATATTAGCCAACTGGATCCAACAATACATTAAAAAAATTATTCACCACGACCAAGCGGGATTTATACCTGGGATGCAGGGCTAGTTCAATATCCGCAAAACAATTAATGTGATTCATCTCATTAATAAAAGAAAGGACAAGAACCGTCTGATCCTCTCAATAGATACAGAGAAAGCATTTGACAAAATACAGCATCCTTTCTTGATAAAAACCCTCAAGAAAGTAGGGATAGAAGGAGCATAACTCGAGATCATAAAAGCCATATATGAATGACCCAACGCTAATATCATCCTCAATGGGGAAAAACTGAGAGCTTTCCTCCTAAGGTTAGGAACAATACAGGGATGTCCACTCTCGCCACTGTTATTCAACATAGTATTGGAAGTCTTAGCCTCTGCAATCCAACAACACAAAGAAATAAAAGGCATCAAATCTGCCAGGAGGAGGTCAAACTTTCACTCTTCGCAGATGACAGGATACTCTATATGGAAAACCCAAAAGATTCCACCAAAAACTGCTAGAATTGATTCATGAATTCAGCAAAGTTGCAGGATATAAAATCAATGCACAGAAATCGTTTGCATTCCTATACACCAACAATGAAGCGACAGAAAGAGATATCAAGGAATCAGTCCCATTTACAGTTGCACAAAAACATAAAATACCTAGGAATAAGTCTAACCAAAGAAGGAAAAAAATCTATACACTGAAAACTATAGAAATCTTATGAAAGAAATTGAAGAAGACACAAAAAAAAATGGAAAAAGATTCCGTGGTCCTGGATAGGAAGAACAAATATTGTTAAAATGTCGATACTACCCAAAACAATCTACATATTCAATGCGATCCCTATCAAAGTAACACCAGCATTCTTCACAGAGCTAGAACAAATAATCCTAAAATTTGTTTGGAACCAGAAAAGACCCCGAATAGTCAAAGCGATCTTGAAAAAGAAAACCAAAGCAGGAGGCATCAGAATCCCAGACTTCAAGCTATATACAAAGCTGTAATCATCAAGACAGTATGGTACTGGCACAGGAACAGACACTCAGATCAATAAAACAGAATAGAGAACCCAGAAATGAACCCACAAACGTATGGCCAACTAATCTTTGACAAAGCAGGAAAGAACACCCAATGGAATAAAGACAGTCTCTTCAGCAAGTGGTGCTGGGAAAACTGGACAGGGACATGCAGAAGAATGAACCCGGACCACTTTTCTTACACCAGACACAAAAATAAACTCAAAATGGATAAAAGACCTCAATGTAAGACAAGAAGCCATCAAAATCCTCAAGGAGAAAGCAGGCAAAAACCTCTTTGATCTTGGCTACAGCAACTTCTTACTCAACACGTCTCAGAGGCAAGGGAAACAAAAGCAAAAATGAACTACTGGGACCTCATCAAAATAAAAAGGTTCTGCACAGCGAAGGAAACAATCAGCAAAACTAAAAGGCAACTGACAGAATGGGAGAAGATATATGCAAATAACATATCAGATAAAGGGTTAGTATCCAAAATCAATAAAGAACTTATCAAACTCAACACCCAAAAAACAAATAATCCAGTGAAGAAATGGGCAAAAGACATGAATAGACACTTCTCCAAGGAAGACATCCAGATGGCCAACCGACACATGAAAAAATGCTCAACATCACTCATCACCAGGGAAATATAAATCAAAATCACAGTGAGATATCACCTCACACCTGTCAGAATGGCTAACATT
The DNA here is from genome assembly GCF_022079265.1 of Lynx rufus. Taxonomy (NCBI): domain Eukaryota; kingdom Metazoa; phylum Chordata; class Mammalia; order Carnivora; family Felidae; genus Lynx; species Lynx rufus. Next base: position 17,118,001 of record NW_025814840.1, read on the forward strand.
CACAACTCAGGCAACAACAGATGTTGGCGAGGATGCGGAGAAAGAGGATCTCTTTTGCATTGTTGGTGTGAATGCAAGCTGGTGAAGCCACTCTGGAAAAGAGTATGGAGGATCCTCAAAAAACTAAAAATAGAACTACCCTAGACCCAGCAATTGCACTACTAGGTACTTATCCACAGGATACAGTTGTGCTGTTTCGAAGGGACACATGCACCCCCATGTTTATAGCAGCACTATCAACAATAACCAAAGTATGGAAAGAGCCCAAATGTCCATCGATGGATGAATGGATAAAGAAGATGTGGTATATATACACAATGGAGTATTACTCGGGAATCAAACAGAATGGAATCTTGCCATTTGCAACTGCATGGATAGAACTGGAGGGTATTATGCTAAGTGAAATTAGTCAGAGAAAGACAAAAATCATATGACTTCACTCATATGAGGACTTTAAGAGACAAAACAGATGAACATAAGGGAAGGGAAACAAAAATAATATAAAAACAGACAGGGGGACAAAACAGAAGAGATTCATAAATATGGAGAACAAATTGAGGGTTACTGGAGGGGTTGTGGGAGGGGGGATGGGCTAAATGGGTAAGGGGCACTAAGGAATCTACTCCTGAAATCACTGTTGCACTATATGCTAACTAATTTGGATGTAAATTTTAAAAAATAAAATTAAAAAAATTGTTTTAAATTTTTTAAAAGTTTACTTATTCTGAGAGAGAGAGAGAGAGTTGGAGGGAGGGCCAGAGAGAGAGAGAGGGAGAGAGAATCCTAAGCAGTCTCCAGGCTCTGAGTTGTCGGCACAGAGCCTGACATGGTGCTCAAAACCATGAACCATGGGCTCTTGACCTGAGCCACAGTCGGATCCTTAACCGACTGAGCCACCCACGTGCCCCCCACAAAAAATTTTGTAAATGAAGATTTATTCTCACAAACAGAAGTGTCTTCAACTGTATAATACAGCATACAGATGCACACTTGTGGGAAAAGAAGCAAGAGGCTTGGACCAGAAACAACTTGGCTTAGAACTTCAGCACTTGTAGTAAATAACGTCCGTGTCATGGCACAAACTGATAAAACTGTAACTAAGGTTAAGGCACCTTTCTATCTCTTTGTTCTCATGGCCTCAGAGTGGTTTGTGATTTGTTTGTTTGTTTGTTTTGTAAAGAGGAGGCAGGCTATTTGAAGAGGTTTCTTGTTTTCTTCCATTTTGAGTTCCTGAAGAAGGAAAGCAGCTCTCATTTCTGATTTCTTACGGACATTTACCCTTTTGTCAGGCATCTCTTTTCAAACTCTGAGCTGCCCCTCCCACGGGACAGGTGTTTATCAGGCCCAGGATTTACCAGCCAGCCTTGGAAAGGATGTTGTTAAATGTTATACATTATTTGAGTAGCCAGCTTTTTTTTTTTTAAATAGGCACGTCTTCATTGTATGCCAATTTCATAATAATATGTATTGTTTATTCTTCCTTTACCACTGAAGGTGGGAAGGATAGCCTTTTTTCCCTCTGGAGGGGAAAAAAAAATTGATATCACCACCTCCATCCCCTGCCAACGAGTTAGTGACAAGAGGCATCCACTCTGGGGGCCACTTATATTTTACTTGTAACACAATAACGCGTCCTGGCCTTGACCAGCTTTTTCTTGAAAACAAATCAAAACAAAGCTCTTTTATCTTACAGGGTGTTTCAAGTATCTAGAATATATTTAATACATTTTAAGGGACAGATTTGCTTCACGGTACGGGCGAATCATTAATACAGAGCTAAATCTGTAGGCATGCATTCATTTTTAAAAAGGTTTTCTTTAATTTTGAGAGAGCGTGAGCAGAGGAGGGGCTGAGAGAGAAGGGGACAGAGAATCTGAAGTGGGTTCTGCGCTGACAGCAGAGAGCCGGATGTAAGGCTCGAACTCAGAAAGGGGAGATCATTACCTGAGCCAGAGTCAGCGGCTCAACCAACTGAGACACCCAGGTGCCCCTGCATTCATCAGTGTTTATAGTATGAAATGTTGGAGTGCTTGCCTCACGCTCAGTAGTGCAGATATTGCAATACAAAAACAATAACTAAACAGTTTCTTTCCTTGTTTCCTTGGAGTTTACAGTCTAAAATGAGTGGTAGATTTTAAACAAATAATCCTAGCAACAAATATTTTGGGAAAGAGTTGGTTTACTCACACTGTACCCCCATGTGGACAGATAAAAAAAGGCCCCTCATTTTCCCAAACTGATCTAATTGTTTCCAAAGCCACCTTCTGGGTTCTGGAGAGCATTTTAAAATGTATTCCAGTCTGTTAAACGCAGTTCAGTTCAGTTCAGTTCTTCAATCAGTTCCCTTTGGAGAATCCATTTTTTCAGATTTCCTCATCTTCAAGGACTTCTTTCCAAAATGGCCACTGGGCATGAGGAGGCTTATGTGACCGCAGCCTGGAGGGAAGGGGTGACAGACTGTCGCTGTCTGGGGTGTGATCAGCGAGGTCATCTTTGGCTGAGGGATCCTTCTGACGGGTGCTTGTTCTGTGTCTAAACTGTGGTGGTGCTTATGTGAGTCTGTACACGTGAAAAATTGTATAGGACTAAACACAGACACACACACACACACACACACACACACACACACACACTTGAGGGCATGTAAATTGGTGAGACCTTGCTGCTGGTGAATTGCAGTCGTGTCCATTTGCAGATTGTGATACCGTGCTGTAGATCCGCTGTAGATTACAACTGCGTGTGAATCTAGAATTAGCTCCAAATTAAAAGTTTGTTTCCTAAAAAAAAAAAAAAAAAGGAAGAAAGTTAAGAGTTAGCCATATGAGGAATATTCCAGGCAAAGGAAGACAAAGGAAACTGCTTATTATAGAAAGGCCTGGAGGGGGAAAGGGCTGCCAAGTTGAGGGAACTAAAAGAGAGTGGCCAGAGCTCTGGGAGCAAGGGGAGGGCGGGTGATGAGTCTGCCCACTGGAGGCTCTACAGTTACCACAGCTATTTTAGATTCTATCTTTTTTAGGGGGGTGCAGGGGAGGGGGTAGTGAGGGGGAAGGGGGAGAGAGAGAGATTCTTAAGCAGGCTCCATGCTCAGCATGGAGCCCTATGAAGGGTTCGATCCCATGACCCTGGGATCATGACCCTAGCTGAAATCAAGAGTCCAACACTCAACCCACGGAGCCACCCAGGAGCCCCTGGATTTTATCTCTTAAGTGCCACTGCGGGATTTGAAGCGGGACAGTGACGTGAGCAGATCTATCTTTTGAAACATCCCTGGCCATGTGGAGAATGTCCGGGCGCGGCGGGGGGTGGGTAAGTCATAAGTGGGGAAGGAAGATTTCTGCAGAGATCAGGTACCAGAAGATTCTGACCTGGACTGGTTGGCTTAGTAACTTGGAGAGTTATGGCTGATTTTTAGAGGTATTTTGCAGGTAGAATTTGCATCATATAGTATGAAATGTACCCCGAGGGGTAAAGAACAAGGAAGTGTCAAAGAAGACCTCTTTCTTTCTATCTTTAATTTTTAAAAATGTTTATTTACTTTTGAGAGAAGAGAGAGAGAGAGAGAGAGAGAGAGAGAGAGGCATGAGCTGGGGGAGGGGCAGAGAGAGGGAGACACAGAATCTGAAGCAGGCTCCAGGCTCCCAGCTGTCAGCACAGGGCTTGACCTCACAAACTGCAATATCATGACCTGAGCCGAAGTCAGAGGCTCAACGGACGGAGCCACCCAGGCCCCCAGAAGACCTCTGTATTTCTGAAGTGGTGAACTGGGTGGAGAGAGGTGCTGTACTGAAATGGGAGGATGGGGGAGAAGCACGTTTGCAGGGACATCAGGATGGGTTTATTTGCATCCCGAAACCACACTGTTCTACATACAGAGCTTCTAAGTACATTTAATATCTCTGGGACAACTTCACTTGTCTTTCTCAGACTTTTCCTGGCTTTCCATACCTTTTTTACATTACCCTATGATTACACTTAGTTTACCTAGTTAAAAAAAAATTCATGCTGGCAGGGGCACTTGGTTGGTCGGTCGGTTAAGCGTCTGACTCTTGATTTTGGCTCTTCAACTGATTGAAGAAGTGAATTGAACTGAGTTTAACAGACTGGAATACATTTTGGGCTCTGCCCTGACAGTGTGGAGCCTGCCTGGGATTCTTTCTCTTCCTCTCTCTCTCTCTCTGCTCCTCCCCTGCTCGATCTCTGTCTCTTTCTTTCTCTCATAAATAAACATTAAATTTTTTTTAATAAATAAAAAAATTTGTTAATTCATGCTGGCATTTTTATTGGGATCACAATAAATATGTAAGTTAACTTAGAGATAATTGATACCTTTATAAGGTTAACTCCCTTCTATAGAAGATAATAGATCTCTCCATAGTTCAAGTCTTCTTTGGGGGGACCTCAATAGTATTTTTTTTCTCAATAGTATTTTTAAGTTTTCTCTGATTCTTCTACATTTCCTTTTAAGCTTATTTTTAGTTCATTCATCTCTTGTTGCTATTGTAAATGAGGTCCTTTTCCCCCAGTATATCTTAACACTGCGTATTGTTTGTACATTTGAAGGGAATTGATTTATTTTGCAGTTTTCTACCTACTTTACTGATTTCTCTAACTGAACTAGTTTTTTCGATTATTTTGAGGTATCCTAGATATACAACAATATCACTTGCAAATAATGATGATTTTACCTTTTCCTTTCTTAATTTTTATACCTCTTATTTTTTCTGCTAGTATTGTGGCCTTAGCTAGTACCTCAAAGCATTGTCAAATAATGGTGAGCGTAATGGACATTTTTGTCTTGTTCCTGACTTTAAGGGGACTGTTTTAGGGTTTTTTCCATAAGCATTATGGTAGTTTGGGTGAGATAAATACATTTTTTTTATCATGCTGACAAATTACCTTCTAATGATTTATCTATTCAGAATCCTCAAGAGTGGATGTTTATCAAATGGATTATCTATGAAGATAATGATAGTATTTTTTCTTTTAAGGGGGAATTGCTTTAATATTGAATATCTTTATTGAACTATGCCTGCATTCCCAAACTAAACTTCACTTGGTTGAAAGAGTGCCTTTTTGAGGCGCCTGGGTGGCTCAGTCAGTTAAGTGTCCGGCTCTTGGTTTTGGCTCAGGTCACGATCTCATGGTTTGTGAGTTTGAGGCCTGTGTCAGGCTCTGTGCGGAAGGTGCAGAGTCTGCTTGGGATTCTCTTTCTCTTCGCCTTTCTCTCTCACAAAATAAATAAGTAAAGTTAAAAAAGAAAGAAAGAAAGAAAGAACACTCTTTTAATATCTGCTGGATTCTGTTTGTGAATATTTTATTTAGGATTTTTGCATCAGTGTTTATAAGTAAATTTGGTCTGTGGTTTCCTTTTTGTGCTATTGTCGTCAGGATTTGGTCTGCTAGCTTTATACAAAGAACTGAAAAGATATCCTTCTCTTTCTCTGCATCGGAACAGTTTGAAATTGCACTGGAGCATCTGTTCCATAAAGGTTTGGTGGAAATTCTATGAAAGCTTTGAGCCCGGTTCTTTGCAGGGGCCGGGGAAGTGGGGGGGAGGGGTGGGGGCGGCTAGGAGTGTTAAAAACAAGACAACGGGCTCAAAATGGAGTCATTTGTGCTAAGTCCCATGTCACTAACCAAGACTTTGCTTAATTATGATTTCAGCTCTCCCAGAAATGGAATCTAAAACCAGTCAATCAGGAATCATCTGATCCCCACTCATTAGGTCATCTGCCTGATAGACCTATGCCATCCCCTAGAGGAAAGTCACCTTGCCATACCCAATGTGATTTTTATAATTAGAATTCCCATGTTCCTGCTCCCTTTTGCCTATAACAGTCTTTCATTTTATACAGCATCTTGGAGCCCCTTTCTATCTGCTACAGGGGATGCTGCCTGATACATGGATCATTGAATAAAGTCAATAAGATCTTTAATATTTATTCAGTTGAGTTTTTTTTTTTTAATGGGGGAGTGTCCATGAGAGTTAATAAATAGCCCTTGCACAAATTTATGTTTCTTCTATGGTAAACGTTCTGCTCAGATTTCCTGGGGCACCTGGGTGGCTCAGTGGGTTGAGTGTCCAACTTTGGCTTGGGTCACAATCTCGTGGTTTGTGGGTTTGAGCCCTGCATCCGGCTCTGTGCTGACAGCATGAAGCCTGGAGCTACTTCAGATTCTGTGTCTCCCTCTCTCTCTCTTCCCCTCCCTGCTTGTGTTCTGTCTCTCCCTGCCTCTCAAAAAATGAATAAATGTTAAAAAATTAATAAATAAAATAAAAAAATAGATTTCCTGTCTCTCCTCAAATCAGTTTCATAAAATTACATTTTCCTGGAATTTCCCTTCATTTAGTAATTCAGATTTATATGCATATACTTAAGAAAAGTAGTCTCTCATGATTCTTTTCATTTCCTCTGTAACTGTGATTATTTCCCCCTTTGCATTTTTTTATTTTGTGAATTTGTGCTTTTGTCTCTTATATTTAGGTTAGCTAATAGTTTATTTATTTTATTTATTTTTTATTTTATTTTTTTTTAATTTTTTGATGTTTATTTATTTTTGAGAGAGAGAGAGAGAGAGAGAGAGAGAGCATGAGAAGTGGAAGGGCAGAGAGAGGGAGACACAGAATCCAAAGCAGACTCCAGGCTCTGAGCTGCAAGCACAGAGCCTGACACGGGGCTCGAACCCACAAACCACCAGATCATGACCTGAACCGAAGTCGGACACTTAACCGACTGAGTCACCCAGGCGCCCCAATTTTATTGATTTTTTTTAAAAAAGAACCTACTTTTTATCTGTTTTGCCATTTAAAAATTTCTACTCTTCAACCAGCAAGACTAAAAGGCAACCGACAGAATGGGAGAAGATATTTGCAAAGGACATATCAGATAAAGGGTTAGTATCCAAAATCTACAGGGAACTTATCAAACTCAACACCAGAAAAACAAATAATCCAGTGAAGAAATAGGCAAAAGACATGAATAGACACTTCTCCAAAGAAGACATCCAGATGGCAACCGGCATATGAAAAAATGCTCAACATCACTCATCATCCGGGAAATACAAATCAAAACCACATTGAGATATCACCTCACACCTGTCAGAATGGCTAACATTAGCAACTCAGGCAACAACAGATATTGTCAAGGATGCGGAGAAAGAGGATCTCTTTTGCATTGTTGGTGGGAATGCAAGCTGGTGCGGCCACTCTGGAAAACAGTATGGAGGTTCCTCAAAAAACTAAAGATAGAACTACCCTATGGTCCAGCAATTGCACTACTAGGTATTTATCCAAGGGATACAGCTATGCTGTTTCAAAGGGGCACATGCACCCAATGTTTATAGCAGCACTAT